>NC_138423.1:12185417-14685417 GCF_016097725.1 Ips typographus
AATATCCCTAGTGCATTTAATTTTTCCGGAAAAATTCGGAAAAACGAGTTTCTAAGTAATTTGTTTTAACAAATAGCATGAGCGAGAGTGGTTTTAAAAATCATCCGAGTCGAAGACATTTCATTTTTTTGTCATTCTGGTGAAAATGCACTGCTCATATGGGACATTTAACACATGAGGGAAATATTCATAGGTTATATCCCGAGACGTTCAAGTTTTATCGGGTAAACTGTGCATAGGTGATTTTTTGCAAAATTTTGCTTGGAAAATGATTGAGAC
Organism: Ips typographus; assembly: GCF_016097725.1. Lineage (NCBI taxonomy): Eukaryota > Metazoa > Arthropoda > Insecta > Coleoptera > Curculionidae > Ips > Ips typographus. The sequence continues at coordinate 12,185,697 of NC_138423.1, forward strand.
TAAATAATTCGACGATAAAATCCTGAGACCGCAGGTCGAAGGATTTTTTCCAAAGAATAAAGATTGTATATATATATATATATATATATATATATACAATTGTTAATATTGAAGAAAATAGCTTAAATTTTATATGTGTCTAAATCCCGTTTCGTTTAATATCAAATGTTCTTCAAAAAAACGTATTCGAAAAAGGTAGGAGGTGTTTATTCACTGTTAAATTTTAGCAGCCAGGGATTTAATCAGTATAAAACGGTTTCCATTGGTGGAACTAGAAAGGTTCTCGGAATTTGATTGGCTGCTGGTACAATGAAGGAAATAATCGGGGGTAATATCCCTAGTGCATTTAATTTTTCCACAGGAAAAATTAGATGCACGAGGGATATTTGGTAAGATTATTTCCTGAGTTAAATAAACATTTTATTTTAATTAAAACAATAAGAACAATAATTAATAAGAACAATAACTTTCAACCTAGAAAGGGTAACACTATTCTTTATGTTGTTGTGGGGAGTGTGCAATTTTTTCGATTTTTTTTCCGGAAAAACTGTTGACAGCTAAGTTGACAGTTGTTGACAAGTGATTTTTCCACTTAAAATTTACATTTGTTATACTAATTCTTGATAGCGATTGGTCAAAATTGATAGGAAGGAAATAATTATTCAAAATCATCTATTTATTCCGTATCGGTAACCGTTTTCCGACAAATCGCATTTTTATTGTTGTTTTAATGGGATTTGTGATAAAATGGGAGCTATACACAAGGAACTTTTTAAAACAGAGCGCTACGTAACTACTGTCAAAATACTTGCCATAAAGCTATAAAATTTAGCTTGCAGGAAACCTCTGTTCAAACTTTCGATGACAACTTAAATAAAAATGTCATATTGTGCAGCAATACGACACTTTTTAAGTAACAACTGTCAAAATGTATGCCATAAAGCTATAAAATCAAGACAGCTTTTAATGGCAGTTTTAAAAGCTGTGTTAAAACTTGAATACTTTCATAATTCTAAATTTCGGTTAGGCAAACTTTGAAAGTGATTACGTAAATCAGTTATGAGAAAACCATAAAACTATTTAAAAATGTTACCTACGTCACAACTGAAAGAATACCCATTATAAGACAGAAGACGAGTTTTAACTTTGATTCTTTTATAGTTCAGAGTTCGCAAGTCAATATTTGATAACGTTGACATAATTGACATTGACTCGCAGTTACTGGCAGTTGTCAGATGATTAAATCACTGTCAAATTACTCGTCAAAAGCTATGAAATCCACCCTCTCTTTAAAGTTGAATGTTGTTAAGATTTTAGTTTTTTTAAATCCCGAGTTAACTCTGTCAATTATGACACGTAACGTCAAGTAACATTACGATGCCTTTTGTGGAAATACGTCACAACTGTCAATGCGACCATGAAGCTATAAAGTCCAGCTTGTCTATTGAACTAAGATTAACGTTTTAAGGTTTTCATTTTTTATAACTCAATGTGTTACCAATTTAATAGTTGTGATAATCTTTGGTTGTAAACTGTAATTTTTTTAAATCTGCGACAGAAACACTTTTTTAATAAGAAACTATGTTACAACTGTCAAATATCTGTCATAAAGTTATACAGGGAGAGTCAAAAAAGTTTGGCAAAATAAAATAGGGATTGACCCCTGAAAAGTACATTGTAATTATGGAGATCCTAAAGAGTAGTGTACCTACGTCGAAAAATTAATCTTGCTATTTCCAGAATAAATGAAGTTATGTAATAAACCCTTAAAAAAATCTGAAACTTTATTATCCTGTATCTCGGTAACAACGCATTTTCGGACACAAACTTTATTTTCTGCTTAAAATCCAATTCTCTAGGCATGATATAGGTTTGGCTATTTAACCCTGACTCACCCTATATAATTCAGCTTGTCTGATCGCCAGAAAAGTTGATTTTTTTCATAGTTTTGTCAATCTCTGAGAGTGATGATGATCAATGACAGAGTTGTCAGATGATAGTAGGAGATATTTATCATTTTTAATTTATTGACATAGATTACCCCAAGAAACAAACAGAAAATATGGTAAACGTACTTATTAAGTACTGCATTTAAGTTTTATAGTTAGATACGTAGTTATTTAGAGAAAGTGTTGTGATACAGAAATAACATTTTATTTTAGGATTCATTGATTTGTCTACGAAAACAAACAGTTTTCTGTACGCACTCCAGGTGATTTTTACATTGATTAATGGTATCAATTCCACACTTGAATGAATGAATGAATTCCAAATTGGAAATCACTGAGGTTGACCAAACAAATCATCCCTATTTCTTTAAGCACTGCTCACAGCCAATAATAACCATGATTATAACCTCGTTGTTATTAAGTACTATTATAGGTATAATTTCTTCCAAAGTTTTGAATGTGATTGCCAGTGATATTTACTCATGGTTTACGAAAATAACGAAAAAACTTACTTACTGCACCGTAGCCACACTGCCAAACACTGGTTAACCGTAGTATACATTATGCTTGTCACAATCTGTACTGCATCCAAAATTAACTGTAATTACCGAAGCTTTTGAGGAACCACCAGTGTTTCCGATAAGCTTATGATGAGTAAGTCATTGATTATTATTTATATTGTCATATTATAAAGGTAAATACAATACTAATTTTTAAAAAAGAGTCACATTTGCTTTATTATTCATATATTTTAGCCTAAGGAGATTTCCTGTTTTTAGATAAAAAGGTGATTCAAACCCTTCATATAATAAATGAAATAATATGAAAATATAACTTTCTAGAATATTAATCCAGAGTTACGTATTGTTGTCATCACATACTTTGTGTGGGTGCGTTCGTAATGGCGCCTGATAACTTTGAAAAATTGCCATGGAATGACATCTTTGGATCTCAAAAACATTTTAAACCTTGGTCGTAAATTACTGCTACGTAACCATTGTTCTGATTAAACATTTTTATATCTGTATAAGTATTGCAAAATGTTTTTTCCACATAATTACTATCATGAACCTCTAAGGAAGAAATCACTAGTGAAGCCTCAATTATTTAAGTAATTTATTGATGGCCAAGGATTTTTTATAAATCAAGTGGCTAATCAGAATTAACATTCTACATTTAAATACCACATAATACTATGAATGGGATTCTAATGGCGCCTTACTTGTCCAGATGGTATTTTTAAGGTAGTGGAATAACGTAATTTTAACTGATTAATGGTGATTAACAATGTTTCAACTATTTGTTCTAAGCCAAGTTATGATTTATTGCTTCTGCTCAAAGTTCAAATTGGTTAGATGTCAATTATTTGATTATTTACTTACAGTTTCCTTTAAATCAGGCTTAGAAATGAAATTTGCAGTTATTGATTACTAGATATTACATAACTTGGCATTTGTACATAATTTTTTTTTGTCTAGTCTCTTTATTGAGGTTATGGCAGTAGCACATTTATTACTACTGTTAAATGTTTAAAATCCATCCCGACAACAAAGAGTAGTTTTGACTGTAACTTTTCTCTTACTCATTGTCAGAGTATAAATGCATTCTCATTTAAATTAGACAGTAAAACTCGCCTTTTAGTCGATTTTGCGATATAGGTGTATTCACCTAATGGCGCCTGATATTAAAACGAACTAAATACCCAGCCACTCCACAAACCATTCTTAGGACCTAGGAACTAAGTCATTTGTTGTAAATCATTCCATATCATATTGTTAGATTATAAATGAGCTACGCAGTTAGCTGAGTAGACAGCAACTTTGATTAAACTCATTAATGTCTCAGGTAGGTACTTAAGATGTTTTTCCATATAAATCAGTCCGGATAGTCGATGCAAGGTGAATCACTTATTATACAGATATATTTTTGTGGCTTTTATGATTGTATTTAAGTGCAGTTTTTGTTAGTTAAAAGTATTTTGGGATCGGTGAATGTTTTATTTGGATGAATCAAATTTGGAGGAACTGATTCAGTTTTAGTGGGAGATGAAGTAGAAATTAACTGTTCTTAATTAACTCTTGTTGTGCTTAGATACATCTAGAACTTACAGTGCTTGCAACAGGTTCACCCAAGATAATCCCATATAAAATTGATCCTGAACAATTTAGAAAAAAAATCTTATTCGACAAACATCGGCAGGATTTGTACCATTTTATTTTGGGACGCCACCGGTATAAAAACTTAACACCTTTAGTAAACACCCGCCGAACTTTTAGGGCTCTAACAATATCAAAATGGTCTTTTATTGCGGTGAAATTTATCGCTTCAAATTATCGAGCCCCAATTGTGAAAGGTAAATTGATAATAGTTCACGTGCCCGCCTGACTTTTGTATCTAAAATCACAATGGATTTTTGACCATTTTCGTATCATTGTGTATAAAAACTAGTGACCATTTGCCGCCATATGTCTCCATTATTTAGTGATTTGCCAGCACACTAAGTTATGGAAGTATATTTGATTGTGCCGATGGATTAGGGTGTTGCAAAACGGTTTTCTGAACCATATTTAGAGCAGATTGTGAGAATTTCCTGAAAAACAATACATTATTCTCGCCAAAAGCTGTATGTTCAAATGGGTGTATAGAATGTTTTAGAATGTAATGTTGAGGAGCGGGGAAGATCAAATTCTGATCCTAAGTTTCATATGAATGTCAATTTTTAAAATGAAACCAGAATAACTTATTGAAATATTTGAACTCAAAATTACTAGTTTATAGACTAATTATTGTTGTCATTAAACCAAACATCCAGGTACGCAATAGTAAATTTCCTTTACGCCAGCTGTTAACAGTGTTGCCATCCTCAATGGAATTACCTTCATACGAATGAATTTAAATTCTTCCTAAATATTTGTAAGAATAACAATGTATTTTTAATGTCACATGTTTGTAGAATTGTCTCCAAACGACCATTTACTGTTAGATTCACACATCAAATCAAAACAGTGAAACATGTCTTTAGCATTAAATAACACAGTTATTTGATATTTTTACTAGGCATTGTACAGTGTGGACGAAGAAAGGTTTTAGAGGCTTTACTTTTGGAGTGTTAAATTGGAAACTGCCAAACAACACTTTAAGCCAGTCAAATCTCCTTATATTCTTTTCCTTTTCTCTTACTCATCCTCGCTGCGCTGCTCTCTTGATGAGTTTGTTAGAAATAGCAAAACAAAATTATGCTGATAACAAAAACACTCCAAAACATTAGTAGGATATTATGTAAATAATTACCCTATTGAAAAAAGAAGGGAATACAAATACCTAGACACAACCATTAATGAAAGTAATGATAGCTCCCAAGAAGTACTACGAATCAGAATAGAACAGGCGAGAAGCATATTTGTAAGAATGAAGAGGCTTTTATGCTCTCTATTCTATGGGCTCGAGGCATGGAATTTAAACGAAATTGACATGAGACTGGAAGCGTTTGAATTGTGGATATACCGGCGAATACTGGGGATTTCCTGGGTGGAGAGAGCAACCAACATAAAAGTGAGCATAAGGAAATAGAAATAATTATAACAATACAGAGACAAAATTGTATTAAATAGGACATATCACCAGGGGATAGAAATATGGAATATTACACATTAAGCAGGGAAAACTCCAAATAAAGAGATCCATTGGGAGGAAATGAAATCCAAGGCTAAAGAAACTTAGCAAGTGGTTTGAATGCAGTAACAAATAAATTGTTTAGAGCCGTGATCTCAAAAGTAAAGATTGTCATCAACGATTGATTGCTAAGCATGAAAATGTCTAAAATAGCTACTAAAATTATCAATTTCATTAGAAATACTAGAGGCTAAACATGGCTAAGATGAATGATGTTGGTACAGCTGCTTGACAAGTGTCTAAAAATGTTGAAAAGTGAAATATGAAAGTTATCCAGGCTTATAAGCCTTTTTCGTCCACATCTGCGGCGGACATTATCAAAGGCGATGACGTAACGGTCGAAGTGCTCTTAAGTACCTCTCGACGATGACTGCCTCGACTGCGCGCCAATATTCTTTGGCTAGGAATGCGGTCTCAGTTAGATGGCTCAAGCAAGACCATTGCTTTTTACCCTCTCATAGCTGTGGATCAAAAGGTTAGGTCTGGAAGAGAAAGTCGCTAGAAAGTCCAGGAATATTCCCTTTCGGAAAGTTCCCAGAGTTGCATTGGCGTCCTCTGTCCTGGGAGAGGGATGCCCTCGCTGACGGAGGGGCTCTTCTTGTCCTCCATTTCTTCTTTCTTCGTCAACTCGTCCTTCTCTGGTGGTCCTGGCAAACTATAGGATGTCCAAACAACCGGCTTTCGTCCGTCTGTTTTTACATCCTAAAGTTTTGGGGAGTTAGAGTCTGGTGAGTGGCGGATGGTTTTCCCCCTTTTGCGTAGGCAAAGCGGGGGAAAGTGCCAGAAGTGCAGCTGGCTCGACTGCTGGAGCATCGTTCGTATTTATACCGGTAGTTAATAAGGTGATCTCTTCCTTTCTGTTGATGATGTTCTCGTGCTTAAAGATCTCAATGGCTTCTCTAGTTAATGTAGGATAGTAACGTTGTGGTCGATCCAAACCAATGAGTAAAAAGAACAAGTATCAGGAGGTAACAATAATACAAATTATAACCCGTTTGTGCATTAAGCGAGGGGGACGGAAGTCCACCATCTTTGATTGCGCATTCGCCTACTGCGCAGTTGAATTGACGCAAAGTCATTGAAAGTTTGGAGTTTCAAACCCGCAAAAATTTGTTGTTTGTATTTGTTGTAGTATAGTGTTAGTTTGTTTTGTTTGTTTGTGGTTCTTTAACAGTTGAGTTTTGCAAATTTAAATTAATTTGTACAGTGGACAAGATTAACAAGTATTGACGGCCGCCATATTACTCCCCCCGCCTCCCCCTTGTTTCTGTCACCCACTTTGTTTGCTATTGCTCCTTCCTGCTATGTTTACATTTTTTTTATTCATTGATCCAAACTATTCAAAACGAATATCGTGCCTTCTAGAAAGTGCATGTTCTGGCACCGCTGATTTCTCGGTCTGTCCCAGTCCGCAACTTCTCTTGTGCTCTGCTATTCTCGTATTGACCCTACGTTTAGTAGTTCCAATACATACACATCGACAGCTGCATGGGATCCTGTAAACTCCAGAAGCTGAAAAAGGATTCCGTTTGTCCTTGGCTGTTTTGAAACTCCGTTGTATCGTGCGGGCTAGTTTAAAGACCGTCTTGACCTTGTTCTTCTCTAAAATCCTTCCAATCCTATCCGTGACCTTGTGTATGTAAGGTAAGCAAGTCCAACCAACTTTCTCTTCAACATCCCCCGTTCTTAGGCGAGTGGTTCTGTCGAATTGCTGTCTACTGTATCCGTTTCATCCGAAAACCCTTTCTAGATGTTTAAGCTCCTTTTCTAACTCTGATGGTTCGCAAATCCTTCTTGTCCGCTCTGATAGGGTTTTGATCATTCCTCTTTTTTGGCTAGGGTCATGATTAGATCCACTAATTGAGGTAACGGTCCGTGTGTGTTGGTTTTCGATACACCGTGTGAGCCAATGTTCCATTCGGTTTCCTTGTCACCATTACATCTAGGAAAGATAGATGTCCTTCTTTCCAAATTCCATTGGATAACTTTCATATTTTAGTTTTGACCGGCTGTGAAAGCTTTCATAGTCTGATAATGTTGAAAAGTGTCCAAAAATCTTACAGACCGTCTAATGATAGTGTAAAGTGTCTAATCAGGCTGTAAAGGTCTAAATAAAGTAAATTGTAATTTTGGTAGAATTTGTAGTCAAGTGTCTAAACCAGTTGATTCCATTTCAGATTGATTTAACTTGGGTTAAAGAGTGGTTTGTTGGGTTGTGTAATAATAAATAAAACAGTTGTATCCTTTTATAATTATGTTATTGCATTTCCAGGACTGTAACACTTACAGTTTTAAAGGCAGATTGGTGAAAACAAATTTTGTCAAAATTTTGGTATAATTGCTGGTTTTTTTATTGGTACACAACCCACCAAACACTCTCCAACCAAAGTTAATAACATTATCGACTAATTTGGCTTTCAGTTTGTATTATCTTAGTTGAACAATTTGTCAGGGGCTTAAAAAATATAGAAAATTGCCAAAAAATGTTTAAATATAAAGGCAAATTCAGATTACAACGTTTAAAATATTAACATAACTGACTATGTATTGTTGTGGTTCATATTATTGTCAGGACTACAAAAAATGTTGAAAAACTATTTACAATTGCCTAAACTTAAAATAATTTTGAGAATTATCTGAAAAACCTGAAAAGCGTGTTAATTAGTTCTGAAGGATCCAAATTTACCAAAAAAGTGGTAAATATAAAAATATTTCATAATTTAGGAGGGTTAATTAGGTATTATTATCATTACTTTTAAGCAAACTGTAATTGTTTCATGTTTGTTTTTTAGATAAATTTCAATGGTACTGCTACCATAAAAAAAAGCTTGTATATTAGAAAAACTGTGTTGGGTTAGGTTAGTGTCATAAAATGAAGTATGTTGTAAATTAAATCCACTTGTATCTCAACTCTTTAACATAATAAAATTAATTCGACAATTAAAATTGTTAAACCTCATGTTTTCTTTTACAAGCTTTTACTTAATGCAAATACATTTCAATTACTGATAAGCTCTTTCCTATAAACAATAAGTTTATGTAGTTATCATACTATGGTTCTCCAATGGTAAATATCCCATCAGATTATTTGAAATATGTAATTGCGTATATTCATTATTGCCTGCATTAATACTATTTGCTTCAAATGACATAAAGAAAGGAGCTTTAGTTTAGTTCTGACGATTTCTATCAATGGAGAGTAATAAAATAAGGGTAGAATGGTATGCCCTACCTCAACTAAATCCTCTTTGTGCCTGAAAATCAACTAAACAGCCTTGACTTTTATTATGTGCTTTGGCAAAAAAACTAAACGTCATCATTATCGAGATTGTAATCTTTGGTTTACGTTTAACACCTAGATTGAGGGCCAGAAAGTCTATGTCATTGTTCCTAAATAGTCTCGCGCTATGCGAACAGGTAGTTTTTAAAGGGCACAATCTTAACACTTCCTCGAATTTTGGCTTTGTGAGTATAGCGCAAGTTGGGCAATTCGACCGATAGTAGTAAAAATTCACGCACATATAACGGTTATAAAATGTTAAAATGTAAATTGTTAGAACAGTGCGCAACACGGTTTTGACGTCAAACTATTAAAAATGAAATTAATTCAGGAGGCACAAAGCTGAAAAATTCCGTTGTATAGGCTAATAAAGAGAGTTAAGAGAGTGATGATAATTTTTAAAACAAATTTCATGACAGCACTTTAGAACCAGAATTAGATTTTCTTTTCAATTTACTGAAACAAATCAATTGTAAATTTAACCTAATGTGTTGAAATTAAGATAAAAGCATAAACCACGTGGTTGTTAAATGAATTGAGTTGCATTAAGTAGCATATACAAGTTATTAATATCCGTAATTACTGTATAGCTACTTTTAAAAATGATTGTATGATAGCCACCTTAAAAATTGTATTTTATGTAAAATTTGTTAGAAAACTTTACCAAAATATTCGTTTTTATTGTAGCTTGTTTCCTTGTGTTTGATCGACCAAAACAAACATGATGTATATGTCTTGATATCACTTCACAACTTGCTACCTTCTACTGAGTAATCATAGTTTACTGATTTTTTTCTAACTTGCAGTCTTGGTTTGTTGCTTTATTTTCTTTAACTTTATTGCTTCAAACTGGTCTTGACTGGTTGGCTTTCTTCTTCTTCTTACTTAATGTGTTCATTTCTTTTAATTTGTAGTATTGGCCTACCTCTTCTACCCTATGATCTTAACTTGCAAATACTACTTCTAATTTTTGGTTTTATATTAGTTTTATTCTTTTTACGTTACGGTGCGGGTTTTTCGTTTTCCTTGGATTTCAATTGTTCTTTTAAATCATGTTTTTTTGATCTCCTTAAACCGTTTTAATGCGTCAGCTTTGCAGAAAGCTTTTCCTACATCACAAGCGTTCAACAGTTCTCTTCTTGTAGTTTTAAAAATTCATACCGCTCTTGGATTCTCATGGTTTTTGTATTATTATTATTGAAATTATAGAATTTAAAAAAAGTTGGAAGATAGGTGGCTTAAAATTTATGTTTCGAATATAAGGAAGAAGGAATTTTAGGTAAATTTCAAATTTTCGTACAGGTTTTACAAGCATTTTCTCTGCCTCAGCATCTGAACACTTTTTCAACCATCCATTCCAAGTTTTTCAAGAAAGGATTTCGTTCTTTTTAGTAATAAATAAGTTACCGGTAAAACAAGTATTTTACTTTAGCAGGAAAATTTGACCTGTAAATTACTATTTTGTGTTTTTTTCAGGTTATTGGATATGAAATTTAATGAAGATTTCAAAAATGTGCTTAAAACAATCATTTTCTTACTGCAAGTGGGTTTGACAAGCGATTTTGTCTCTGACTGTTCTTTAAAACTATCTTTCTGGCAGTTCAAACATTGACGCACTTCTTTTTTTTCTGACTGTACCAAATTTTGGAGCGTTTTTCAGGTTATTTTATTGTAAATTTAATGAAGATTCCAAAAATTTGCTTAAAACAGTAATTTTATTACTCCAAGTGGGTTTTACAGGCGATTTTGTCTCTGACTGTCTCTTCAAACTGTGTTTCTGGATGTTCAAACTTTGATACCTCTTTTCTTCCTGTACCAAGTTTTGAAGTGTTTTTGGGGTTATTGGATAGAAAGTTTAATGAAAATTTCAAAAACGTGCTCAATATAGTAATTTTCTTACTCCAAGTGGGTTTTACAGGGAATTTTGTTCCTGACTGTTCTTTCAAAATGTGTTTCTGACAATTCAAATTTTAACACCCCTTTTTTTCTTGACTGCATCAAGTTTTGTAGTGTTCAAGTTATTGAATAGGAAATTTAATGTGGATTCGAAAAATGTGCTTGAAACTGTCATTTTCTTATTTCAAGTGGGTTTTACAGGCACTTTTGTCCCTAACTGTCCTTTCAAACTGTGTTTATGACAGTTCAAATTTTGACACCACTTTTCTCTCTCACTGTACCAAGTTTTGTAGTGTTTTATAGGTTATTGGATAGGAAATTTAATGAGGATTTCAAAAATGTGCTTAAAACAATCATTTTCTTACTGCAAGTGGGTTTGACAAACGATTTTGTCGCTGACTGTTCTTTCAAACTATGTTCCTGACAGTTCAAACATTGACACACCTCTTTTTTTCTCTGTCCCAAATTTTGTAGCGTTTTTCAGGTTATTTTATTGGAAATTTAATGAAGATTCCAAAAATTTGCTGAAAACAATCATTTTCTTACTCCAAGTGGGTTTTACAGGCGATTTTGTCTCTGACTGTCTCTTCAAACTGTTCCTGGCTATTTAAACTTTGATACCTCTTTTCTTCCTGTACCAAGTTTTGAAGTGTTTTTGGGGTTATTGGATAGAAAATTTAATGAAAATTTCAAAAACGTGCTCAATATAGTAATTTTCTTACTCCAAGTGGGTTTTACAAGGGATTTTGTTCCTGACTGGCCTTTCAAAATGTGTTTCTGACAATTCAAACTTTAACACCGCTTTTTTCTTTGACTGTATCAAATTTAGTAGTGTTTTTCACGATGAATAGAAAATTTAACGAGGATTCGAAAAATGTACCTAAAACTGTCATTTTCTCACTCCAAGTGTGTTTTACAGACGATTTTGTGCCTGACTGTACTTTCAAACTTCCTAGCAATTCAAACTTTGACACCTTTTTTCTTCCTGACTATACCAAATTATGTAGTGTTTTTTCAAATTATTGGATAGGAAAATTAATGAGGATTCCAAAAATGTGCTTAAATTTGTCATTTTATCACTCCAAGTGGGTTTGACAAGCATATTTGTTCCTGACTGTCAAACTGTGCTCAAAAGTTGCAAAAATCAGTGTTTAGAAAAGATATCTTACAGTATTCGATACAAAACGTGTTTCTGAGATTTATGACAGTTTCTTTGACAGTGGTCACGAGACTGCCAGCTAAACTATCCTACAAAATCTACGTGATATATGTGACTAATGTCAAAACTGTCAAAATTTGCCTGGAATCTGTAAGAATTACTCTCTAAATCAATACAAGAGCAGCTCTAAATAAATAAAAAACAAATCATAAAAGTGTTTATTTTTCAGGATTTTATTTTGACAATACTGACCGAAAATTACTTGAAAAATAAAAGTTAATGAAATTAATGACAGCCATGACAGGAAAATGATATATTTCAAGCAAATTTCAATTAAACCCATAAATTTACTGGTACTGGTAAATTTGGTACATGTTCCTGTCACACTGAATTTTACTTTTCCCATTTTACTTTATCTTACAGGTAAAATCATTCCAAAGTGGAATTATTTTTTTATGTATTCGTGGTTAGATTTTTAAGGAATTAGGATCATTAGAACACTCTGCGAGTGTCTTATCTAAATACTGGACATTACAATAATTTCGTTATAAAATATTTCAAAACAACTGAAGAAAATATTTGAGAATATATTAAATTTAAACTCAGAAAAAGCTTTACCTATGACTGACACAAAACACAATATACTTGCAATATCCTGCTTAACAAGATGGCACAAACATATCAGAACCCCTAACAATTAATCCCAAAATAACCAGGTGGTGCCAAATCCAAATCAAATCCGAAATAGACAGGAAATGATATAAAATTACAGAATCCGTTTCCCGGTAATTACCAGCACACATTGCAGGAAAATTTGATCCCTGCATTTATGTTGGGCGTAGTAACAAATTTTGCAAACAAAAGCTTAATTTACTATTTAACTTCTCGTTATTTTGTTTGATTAAGTTTAATTGAAACGTCACTTAAATGAGTCTAATCCAATTCGAACAAAACTTAATAAGAATAGCTGAAGATTTTAGCAGCAGATACCGTCGTTAATAACCTATAAAAGTCATCAGTAATGACCTGCATGACAAACATAAATAAAATTTATACGTCTCTTGGAAATTGAGAGACTGTTTTAAACCCACATGGATGAGAACCCTATCGAATTTTATTAAAAGGGATCTGAAGTAGCAACATTATGATTTATGTGCATGTTTCTATGCATAATTTTGTGTTAATCCCAGTTTTCTAGGTTATTTAACTTCACCTCTTGGAAATTGGGTGGATTTCGACGTGACACCCGGCAGATGTTCACCGCTATTCTTCAATGAAATGTTTTGTATACAGCGTGTGCTAATTCATAACAATTACTCGGTAAAGGTAACAGAATAGCCTCATTCCTACCAGTTGGCTTGTGAAGAATGCGCTAGTTTTGCATAATACATTTTTTTCGGCGAAATTAAGTTTTGTTTACGCATACTGGAGGTACTGGAATGATGACACAGTTTTCCAAGATAGTTGTAAAGTGTACTATTACTACTACGCCTTAGATTTTATTCATGCAAAGGTAAATGCTGATTTGATGTTTTTAACGAGACATCCTTGACTGTTATTTTACACTGTTATTTTTTGGACCAAATAAATATCCAAACAATTATATTCATACCAGCAATTATACCTTTTCTTAATTACTTACACTTTGCAGTCCTATGAGTATCTTAAAACTGAAGTCCCAATTTTGCCATTTTTAAAAATTGCAATAATCCTTAACTAATTGAGAAGCCAGAATAATCAGACTTTAAACTTAGAATATACATTTTTGACAAACTAAATTGATTTGTTTTAAACAAATTTGAACCGTAACGTCTATAACAACATTTAATTCTTATTAACCTAAAAATAAGGTTTGTATAACACCAGTGCCGAATTTAACTCATTCACCACCGGATGCTAAATTTTGTTATGATCTCTATTTTTAATCTTAAAAGAGTCACGTGATCATGTGCACCTTAAAAGAATCACGTGACTTTTAAAATATCAGTCTAAACGTAAAAACTGCCAGGTGACGTTAAGGATAATATTTTAACGTTAAAAATAGTCACTTGATTCAGTGTTTTAAACTAAAAAACTGTCACTTGGCCTCTCAAATACAATTTTTCCATTTAAAACAGTCACAAGACCTTTATCTTTATAAGTTAAAAAAGAGCTCAAGAACTTTTTTAAAAAAAATTGATGATTGAAAATTGTCACGTGACCGTTTTCACTATAAAAAAGCTACGTGACTTAAATAATTAGTTTAAACTGAAAACGGTCACGTGATCTTCAGAATCGTCACGCCATCTTTAAAACGAAATTTGATGATTGAAAATAGGCACGTGACCGTTTGCACCTTAAAAGGAGTCACGTAATTTTCAAAATATCGGTTCAAACCGAAAAACGGTCACGTGACCAGTTTCATCTTAAAAAGAGTCACGTGATTTTAAAAATATCAGTCATGTAACATACAGAACTCGGTTTTGACTTTAAAAAAAAGTCACGTAATATTTAAAAATAAATTTGATGATTCTAAATTGTCTTGCGACCATTTTCAATGTGAAAAGTATCACATAACTTTAAAAATGTCAGTTTAAACTGAAAAACAGTCACGTGATCTTTCAAATAACATTTTGACATTTCAAACTGTCACGTGACATTATAAATTCCATTTTCAAGACCTGATTTTTAAATCTAAATTTGATGATTGGAAAATGTCACATAACCATTTGTATCTTAAAAAATATCAGTTTAAATTTAAAAACGGTCACGTGACCTTTCAAATACGATTTCTCCATTTGACAAAAAAAAGTTCTAGACCTTTAAAAATAAATTTAATGATGGAAAATCGTCACGTGACTTTAAAAATATCAGTTAAAACTGGAAAACGAACACCCGACCCTTCAAATAATATTTTGACATTTAAACAGTTCACATAACCTTCAGGATCCCTTTAGACGTTAAACAAAGTGTCACGTGACCTTTAAAATTAAATTTGACGATTGAAAATAGTCACGTGACTATGAAAATATCGGTTCGTTTTTAATATTATATAATATAAATTAAGTGAAAAACGGTCATGTTCTTAATGCGAAAAGAATATAAGGAATTTTAGGAGATTTCAAAGAAAATGATGAAGAAAAACCTAATAAATGCACATCAAAAGCAACAATTCCGATAATAGAGTTTGCATTTTTTGGAATTTATAAAATGCCAAGTAGATTTGTTTTTTGTAGAAACCACAGTTTAAGTAGGTTTTACAGCTCTATATGGAGCCAAATTTGACAATTGGGGCGTTAAGGAACACTTATACTTTTCTTACGTAGCGTGACAGCTGTCACAATTGTCAAAAGTCACTCACTAGTGACCTGAAAGTGTAAAATGCTAAATAGATGTGCTTCCTAGTGGAATTCTACTTTAAGTTGTATTTACAGTTGTCATGGAGCCAAATTTGTCAGTTCTGACGTTAAGAAACACTTTGACACTTACGTCACTTAACGTCACAACTGTCAAATTTCGCTTCATAAAACTATAAATACAGTGTATAGTGTGATTTATCCAAGCGGTAGAACTATTTTGGACCGGTAATTTCGCGTTACAGCTGCGTGATTTTTGACAGCTTTCAGGTGTTGTAAAAGACATATAAAAGTGACTGTTAATGTCACAACTGTTAAATTTAACTCTCTAAAGGTATAAATAGGTGCTTGTCATGCGATTTATCATAGAAATACAACTAATGTGCGTATTTCAGTTGTATGTTAGCTCTGAATGAGTTTTGACATTCGACAGCTGTCAGGTCACGTAAAAAACAAATCAAGTGTCACTTAGCCTTATAAACGTTAAATTTGGGGCTTTATTGGGGTTTTATTGAGAAAGTACAACTGGTTTGCTTTTGATAGTAACTAAATGAGTTATAATAGTGATAACAAAAGTGTCACCTACGCCACGCTGTAAAATGTCATAACTGTCAAATTGAGCTCCACAGAGTTACAAATGACAATTTGACATTCTACAGTTTCACGGCACTGTTTAGTGAGTTTTGACAGCTGTCAGGTCTTGTCATTAAACGTCACAGCTAGTTCAGATATTCAAAGTGGTCCACGTTTTTCCAATAACACGAATTAAAAGCTTCTTGAGCTTTTCGACGTTGTCAAAATGACTGAACCAAAAGTTTTAGCTTTGACAACTTTGATTTGAATGTAATTTTCAAGCTTTTCGACGTGGAAAAGGTGTTTTACGCACCTCTTTATGCACAGTTGTAAAGAAAACGTACAGTTTTAATGTCGATGATAAATCAACTGGCCTAATTCTGGAGGAAATTGTTTTCGTCTTTACATTTATCTTTGGCATCATTATTACCTACGATTAGTACAAATATAACATTAATGCGTTAAAAATATACTTTTTGTAAAATCGTGACAAAGGTACACTTTTTTTAATGATTTTTAGTCCAAAAAGTTTTTCTATTTTTTCAGTGCAAAAAATGTTACTTATTACACTAGTTGAAAAATAAAAAAAATTTTATGCAACTCATGCAAAAAGTCTAATTTTGCACTTTCGGTTTCGTATAACAACTTTCACTTTCGCTTTCACTTGCACTAGTTGAATAAATAACTATTAACTATGCGAGTACGAAAACAGAACTTTACCACTGGTCGTTAGTAAAGTATAGTACGGCACGCGTGCTCTAAAACTCACTTTTTCATTTCGTGCGTAAAATATTCCTTACATCACTAGTAATGTAATGCACTATTGTATGAGTCTACTCTAACGTTTTTTGGTCAGACTTTATTCAATTATGCATCATAAAAAGCACTATAATTTAGCATAACTATAAGTTGCAGTCCTTCACATTCACAACACAATGAAAAACAAATTATTTTTGTTTATTTAAGTACTTTTTTACCACAAAAGTACTTAAACTAATACTCGAGTTAGTGGTGCTTATTATAAAATCTGTCTAGAAAAAAACGTTGTGAATAGTCCTTAAAATATTTCAGTTATTACAGGCAGTTTCCTTGAAATTGTTGACTGGTACCAGCAAAACTTTTAACACATAATTTATCCATCTGTAATAATTCCACAACAATGTTTGCTCTGCCATTAAAGCACGTCTCACGCGCATAATACCTCGAGATTACATAAAAATCACAATTATAATTTTAAAAAAACAACATTCGTTTACTAATAATTAAAACATTGTCTGTCATAAACGCAGTATTTTTGTTTCGCTCGCATTTAATTTGAAATAAACTTTCCAATATTGAACAATCAATTATGTGTATTCAGCTTAATTAAACATAACAATAGCAACAACACGGCACTGGGTACTTCCCAGAAGTAATTTTCCGCAAGTGGTTGTCTAATTGTTAATGCACCGACAACAATTATAATTGTCTTGCTTAGGTCGTGCTGATTGGTTTATGAGGCAGTTGAATTTAATTGAGAGTAGTTTTCCTATTGGTCACAACCAGCAAATCGTAACGACGATATTGGAATTGTTTTTGTGTGACTCAGTAATGTTTGTTAACGTTTAATGATGACTTAAACTCTTAAACAATGTTTTTTAATAATTTTTAATAATAACTATCTTTATTTACAATGAGAATCAAATACATATATTCTAGAAGAAACATACTACATAAAAGGAAACTGCGTTAGAACTGAACACTCTCACAGTGTAACGTGCAATGTCTAAGATACATTTTTATTCTAGTATTTTAGCTAATTAATAATTTTAACTAAAAACTTCTGTACATGTCCATACCAGTCTGGAAATGTATCCATAAATCTCCAAAAACTTTGTATTCTGCAACAGTCTAGATTTATTATTGCCAAGGGATAATATATCTCTGGTTCTGTTCTCGATTGTTTGGTTCTGAATGACAGAACATTAATTTTAGTAGTTTATTAAGTAAAAGTCTGTGTCCTGAGAACCACTGGATTATCCTATCATTGAATTCCTTCCAACTGCAAGTTACCCGATTCTCTATTTCCTACAAGTAGATAAGTATCATCTGCATAACAAGTAATGGCTTGATCTAGACTAGTGACTACAGAAGCTCGTTTACCAGAGACGCTGAACTAAACCCTTTCCTACATTTTTACATCCTAATAATCAGTCTTCTCCCAGTTCAGTGAGATTTAGGTCATTCTACCTTACTGTTAGGTAAGTCGTGAGATGAGGAAGTTACTCTCCTTCTAAAGCTACTCCTACAGTTAAACAATAAGGAGACTAAATTCTAACCAATTCTCCCTTACCTCATACAATTCATATTTGTCAAGAAGGACCTGACGGTCTACACCATCGGATCTACACAAGCTAAATTGCCATCATCTAGGAAGTCTAAAGAGTCAAAACAAATTATGTATTTTGTGGAATTGTTGGATTGTGTTGGAAGATCGAGTATTGCTTCCATTAAAGTATTGGAGTTATTCTCTGTTATTCCCAAATTATCAGATTGTTTTGTTTGGAGACAAGTATAACCAAAAGATACTTCACGTTGGCTAGAATGGCTGCCTTTCTGAGATTTACTTTCGGTCCCTCTTGATATATACCCATTTTTGCACTAGCTGCTGGATTAAAGTATTGTTTTTACCCGATTGACTCAGTTGCGAGAAGACCAATTACCTCTGTTTTATTGTCATGTGAGTAATTAGCAGCCAGACAACCAGATTCCAGAAAACTCCTTCTTGCGGTCATCTACCCGCCAAACTTCCTGCTGGTTTTTCCTTATTGGCTGTTGTAGAGCATTGAGCTGATCAACCTGATACAAGTGTTCTCAGCTTGTCTGGGTGCGTATTTTTGAAACCAGGGAGTTATCAAGATAAACAGCATGCAGAATGTGATACAAACCTCCCATTATAAACTATTTCTGTTACATTCTATTAAGGCTTCTTTTGAGAATTTCTTTCCATGGTTTCAAGAATTAGTGTCCTGCGTTCTGTATGCCTTTGGGAGTGAGAATTAAAAGAAACATTATCAGATTCACCTTCTACGAGTATATCAGAAAATGCTCTTAACCTAACCTTTTGCTACTACTACTACTAACTACTCTTGCTCATACTTAATCTATAAGCATAATGATTCAGATATATTGGTTTTTCAATATCACTTTCCTTTACATGCCGATCAATATTTTTGTGATAATAATATGTACAGGGTGTCGAAATTACGCCGACAACGTTCTACGGCAGCTTCCTCTCATCAAAACAAGAAAAAAAGTTCCTATGGACATGTCCGGAAACGCTTTCTAAAAGAGCTACAAGCTTCTAAAAGTGTGAGGCTGAAGAAGGTTTTTATTCAGTATCTTCGAAACCGTTCAAGGGAAATCAATCAAACTTCACACATCACCAAATGAGGTGAGATTTATTTCAAAATAATTTACCAGGGGTCAAAGTACTCCTTACCCATGTTCATAAGAACGTTTTCTCTTGTTTTATGAGAGGAAGCAGCAGCCCTAGAACGTTGTCGGTGTAATTTCGGGACACCCTGTATAAAGCTTATTACCCTGTATAAAGCTGTCTTAAAGAGCCTTTATCACTCTTAAATTATATTGATATCTAGGGGATATGTTAAAATGCCAAACTGGCTCTAAAGTCTCAGCAAACAGACAAGCAAACGTTCAATCCCTTGCTGCAGCATAGCTGCCCATTACATTTTCGTAAATGTTACCACTAATTTTGCTATTTTCCAGTCTGCTCTAGGTGTCTAATCTTAAAATGGATCTTACTATTCCCAGTTTGTGTTTTTAGTGTTTTCTTCAATTTTTCTAAGCCAGAAACTTTCTTCCTTTCACTGCGATTGGAGGTTTTATTCAAAATCAATAGAACAGAATACCTATATATTTCTGGGAATATTTGGAGCCTAGCAGTTTCTGAGATCTATTCCACATTCTCAAAAAAGCTTAGAAGAAGCCTTTCTCTTAGGTTTTCTTAGCTTGTTGTCGTACAAGGTCTCCGCTTGTTTGCTTCCTAATTTCCTGTTTCCTCATGTCTGATAATATTTACTATTCCACGATTTGAGACGTTTTTCTCTTTTTAAAACGTAGTTTTGTAACGCTTTCCATAATTTCAAAGAATATGGAATTATGGTCTGACCAGTTTTCATAGATACATGGCAATTTACTTTTCTTGTTTGAAACCAAACTGGTTAAGTGATAAGGATTCTTTATAAAAGTACGAAATTAAGAATATTAAAATTAAGAGCAAAAGTAAATCATTCAGTCAGTTGATAAACACAAAATCTGAATAAAACAAACTGTAAATAATTAGCTTATAACGTAATCTGTACAAACTTTTCCAATTTCCCTCCTTTGGTAAAAAATTAAAAAAAAATTAGTTTGTTGAAATGTTTATTTTTCGAAAATTATCTATCATTCATATTTATTATATTAGGCACAGGCTTAACAAATAAAATCTACTTATTATCATCTTTAGTACTTATTTTTATTGAAAGAATTGAAACTGTAGAAGCAATATATCGGCTTTATTTGCAAATAACTTAAAAGTCCCACGTTTCCTTAAAATTAAATTCCACAATTAACAATAGTCATTAACTCGTGAAAACACTCGACTTAAATATTCGTTGATTCGCAAATTAGTCCATTTTGAATCAGCACGGGATAAGGTGCATTTTGAATACAAATTAACCTTAGATTAAATTAATTTTTATTGTTGATTAAATATCTTTAGTACAATTGACTTTAAGATCGATTATGATTGATGTTGGCTATAAGCTGCCAAAGGATTATAACATAGACGACGTCCGGTGCCAAATTCGATTTTTGCTTTTACATTGTTTTCCTTTTAAAGATAGACTTTTAGTTTTACTTATTTAAATAAAAGTATTTTAATAATATAATTTATAATAGTAAATAAAGACTAATTAAATTACACTTTTTTGTAAACTACAAAAAAATTCTGAAAAAAGTTTACACAGTTATTACTAACAACTCCTTCATGTCAAACATTTTTGTTTGTCCCACAAACACTTTTACCATCAAGTCAAATTTTGGATTACAAACAATATCTAAGTTTTTATAACAATTTTGACGCCCTGAATACTATTTTTGTGGGGTGTATTTGTCTTAATTAGCAATAATTTTTATTGCACGTTTACCGGTGAACTAGTTCGAAAAAAATACAACATAATGTGCCAACTTGGATTTATTAACCTATGGTATAGCCTGTCATTTTAATGGTTTTCGAATTTTTGAAACTAAAGACGTAATTTTTGACTAATCCATTATTTTCGTATTTGAAAAAAAAAAAATTTTGTTTTAAGGCATTTTCAGTATGTCATTTATTTACAGTTATTACTAAAACGACAATGTTTTTATACTAAAATGACAATGTTTTTGATTAGAGAAAATGACAAAACTTTTAATAAGCCTTTTTGTTAAACTTTTCCATTTTAAGTGCTTCCTATTCGAGAAAGAGGCTTAAGGATTAAGGAAGATTAGAACGTCCAGATCGGTGTTTTAAACATAATTTCAGGAAGAAAGCATAACTAACATACTAATCAAAATATCCTGACCTAACCCTGGTTTAGAGGAGTTATCACTCATAACTTATCTAAACCAAACCACCTGAAGTAATCAAATTATCCTGATTTAACCCTGGTAGTAACCATAGCTAACCCCCAAAGAATACCTATTTAACAAGAAGGGCAGCCGGCATAACTCCTGATTATGTTTTTGGCTGACCTCGGTTTGCCTTTGGTAGGAAACATGTTGCCAGTTGTCTCTTATCTTATTTAATTTTGAAATAAAAATTGCATCCAATTTCCATCGTCAAATATAACTATTTTTTTATAATCATATGTATACGATTTGTTCTACATAAATTACACTTTTACATTCAAAGCCTATACAGGAAGCAAATGGCTGAAGTCAGAATTGGTAACGATCTCACAGAAGCAAGACCAATTTGAAGAGGGGTTTGACAAAAGTGTATTTTCTTCCCACTTCTCTTCAATTTATATTCTGAAGCCATCTTTCAGGAAGCCCTAGAAGAACGCAACGTGGGCGTTAAGGTGAATGGTGTATGGGTCAACAATATTCGTTATGCAGACGACACAGTTCTAATTGCAGATAACATCGAGGATTTGCGGGATATGCTTGGGACTGTCAGGGAATGCAGTAAGAACATGGGCCTCAATATCAACACCAAGAAGACTAAATTCATGATAATTACTCGAAAGCCACAAGAATTTCAAAACTCAAGCCTAACATATGAGAATCAACCAATAGAGCGAGTAAATAAATTTAAACATCTTGGAACGTGGCTTTGTGAAAACTGGGAATCAGATACAGAAATCAGATGCCGGATTGACAATGCCCTCAGTGCCTTCATGACATTCAAAAAAGTGCTCACCAATACTGATTTCGATCTTGGCTTGAGAATTAGATTTGTCAAATGCTATGTCTGGACAGCGTTGCTTTATGACATGGAGGGATGGATACTGAAGGTGAGCACTATAAACAAGCTGGAAGCATTCGAGATGTGGGTCTATAGGCGTGTACTGAGGATTCCATGGACTGCAAGAAGAACCAACGATGAGGTCTTGAGAATATTCAATAAAGACCGCGAACTGTTAGACACTATAAAACGTCGAAAAACAGCATACCTGGGCCACGTAATACGCAACGAGAGGTACCAATTCCTGCAAATTGATAATTGAAGGGAAGATTGAGGGAAAGAGAGGAACCGGCAGGAACAAGATGTCAATGGCTCCGCAACGTTAGGCAGTGGACAGGACTGAGGACAATGCATACCATACGTAATAAAAAACAAATGTGATCGCAAACATCCATTAATGGACATGCAGAAGAAGAAGAAGACACTTTTGAGTACAATTACGTCCTTTAGGACTACATTGGACGCTGAATTTGGCTCGTTGGTGGTTAATCTGTTCCAAAATGTATTCATACATCTCAAGTAGTCAAACATTTTGCTTAAAACTACCTTACAGTTTTGTACATATCAAAACTATCCATAAGAAATCAGCGGTAAGAAGAGAGAACTATTACAGATCAACGGACTAAACAAAGTTGGAGAAAGACTTGGTAAGTGACATCCAGTTCTACAGTCTGGCACAATTCATTTTCTTACCATTGATGAATAGTTTTGGAATTTACATAAATGTATATCACGTTGGGTTCTTAAAACACTAATAGCTATTTTCTGATCAGAAAAGTGTCGTTGTTCATTAATTAACAACACTGTGTTCTTGTTTGTATTTTTTAGCCTGATGATGACTTGGATATGGGATGAAACGTAGCTGAATAAACGATCTAACCAGTCTGGAGTCGAATATTCCTTATAACTTACCCATCTATAGTTAGGCTAAGAAAAACGATTACACAGATTTTTCATAATAATTTTTTGCAAATTGAACTTTTTGGTTAGGTTTATAAACTGCTATTCTATAACCTGACAACGTTACATATTATTATCATAAAAACTTAAAACTTTAAATTTTAAGGATTTTGATTTTATTTATTTATTTAACTCACACTCTATGAGCTAGTGAACCCCATTGTATTTTCTTTCGTAATCGCTATCATCACTAGACAAATGATAATAATTAAACTTAATTAAGTGCCTTGGCACACTGAGGAGTCGTGTTTTACAATAATTTGAATGTTCTACAAAAATTCATTGTTTACATCAATTACGTAGTGTATTAAAAAAATATTGACCCCAAATAGCATCAATTCTCGAGTAATTTCAGAAAAACTTTATTGTGTCTTTAACCAGTTATTCAATGAATATTAACAACATGCTTTAATTAACTATCTTCCTTTGATATTAATTGATTTGTTATTTTTATTTTAGAGGGCATTTAAGGAATGTGTCACACTGCAGGAAAATAAACTTCAATTCCATGGTACGTAATATGATATTATGCAGAAAAAACATAATCACCTACTTGGTAATTTTAGAAATCGTTAATTTTCTTGAGAATAATATATTCCCATACAGATTGGCAATAATTATTTTGTAGTAGAATTTCTCACAGATGAAAGCCTTCCATTGACTGGTAGTTTATATATAATATTTTGTAATGTTTTAGATCTTTGTATTGTATTTTATAGTTGACATTTTTTAATGATCCTACAATATCCGTTTATGTACGGATGGATGTTACCTATAAGGAATTAAGAAAGTTATTATTATTATTCATTCTTCATCATTTTCTGAGAATAAAAGGGTAATAGGTAATTGACTCTATCGGTAAAAATATTGGGACTTCTAGTTCCCCGTGTAAAAGTAACATGTTAAAGAAACAGAAAAGGTATGCATAATGCAAACACTCATGGTGGCTGGACAAACACATCGGGCCGGCTAAAAGTGTTTACCGAACAGTCCACGTTAGAAGCAACCGAGCAGCGATTCTTAGAAAAAGAAACAGAACCATGAAAAGACTCTGTTTGTTTATATACATCCTAGTAAAACTAATGACATGAAGCGACTATTTTGTAAAGAGGAATTCGGTGCCGTATTGGA
Source organism: Ips typographus (assembly GCF_016097725.1). Lineage (NCBI taxonomy): Eukaryota > Metazoa > Arthropoda > Insecta > Coleoptera > Curculionidae > Ips > Ips typographus. Next base: position 12,210,145 of record NC_138423.1, read on the forward strand.
AAACTGTAGTCATTCTGATTGACTATCAACGAATGAAGTAACCCAAACACTAACTCCCGAAAATCTGTTAAAACATTAATAAATTAATGTCCGACAGGGCTAAAATTTCATCAATAATGACACCTATTAAGGTCAATTATCTAAGAAATAATGCTCCAGGGCGTTATTTTTCATAATGCCCTCTGACCATTTTTTAAATAAATATCCACAGAATGAAAGTCGCCACAGGCATTATAGGAAATAATGCCGTCGGTCAAATATCAATGTGTCAATCAAATATTATTGTACTTATAATGCCCTTGGTATCTTAATTACTATTAATTAGCCTTTAAAACGCAATATATTTGGTTTAGCTTTTTACAGCTCTGATTAAATTTTTTTAATAATAATAGTTCAATGTTATCATCAATCACCATTGGTTGATCAAACAAAGCTTAATTGAACTGTCTTGAAGAGTTGATACAACTTACAGGAACGGTGATTCCAAAGTTGTAAAATACCACGAAAACTTTTAATGATGAACAGTAGAAGTATTAATTTGGTAATTTTTAGAGAATCGAAACTGCTGAGCAAGTGAAATTTTTGTAAAAGAAATTCCGTGAAAATTTACGGGCTATGTTCTCAGAATTGAGGCCTCCTGTAGCCAGACTAGTGGACACTCATAACTTTATTTTTTGGAAAATAATATAATTTCAGTTTTGCCGAAAATTGAAGGGACTGTTTGCTAAAACAAATTAAGTGTCGTCCGCGAACTGATAGACCAGCGTCTTAATTCCTGAAAACAAGGAACGGGATTCTTAAGAAAAGTGTTGAAAGAATGTGCCAAAACAAGTTGACGAAAGCAGGTGACTGTCACATTCTGTCGGCCCGTGATTACCGGCATAATCTAGTCTAGAAGAACGTCCTTTACCTATGATAAACAATAAGGGCTCAAAATAGATATCCCGCTTCAACTTTTAATTAATTTCTTCAGATTTCTATTCTCTTCATCTGAATGGCATTCTTTCTTTCTTCAGATGATATGCAAACTAATTGTTTTCGACCATGTAAATAGCAATGAAACTGCAAGGAAGAAGCTCCTCTTCAGTTTCTTTATGATAAGTCAAAGTAATCTTGCTTGTCCAGTTGCTTATAACTGGAATCATGTAACACCATAAGAAAATTCAGTGTTCCAATAATGTTACACTCTGATGTTGGAAAATTTGGAATACTTTACAAGCCAAAAACAAATTTGAATGCTGCATTGGAAAAGCGTATAAATTCCAATTTACTTTAAAAGAATGGTGTAACTCATACACTATCTCCTCAAAATCTGTTAGTTATTACTTATTAACCTTCAAAACGCAATCTTAATAGATTTAATTAGTTTAGCTTTTTACAGCTCTGATTAATTATTTTTTACTAATAATTGCTCAATGTGGTCATCAATCATTATTGGTTGATCAAACAAAGTGAGTATAAGTCTTTTACAACCCCAATCTAATTATTTGGACTTTTTGGAGCTTATAACTGAATAGTGATTACAGAAAGTTGTAATAGTAAAAACACGATGACCTATTGTTATTTATTTTGCTAATAAAACACGTCTGATTTCAAATAAATAATTTTTTAGGGACACATATTATATTGCAGAGCTTTTGTTAGGTGGGATTAAATCAGATTGGTTTGGCCATTAAGACGTTAATGAGGCTGTAAAACTCAGTGATAGTGTAGTAAATGCTTATTTTAAAGTATTTCCATATAAACAGTGTTTTCTCAAGTTAAGTACATTAGAGTTTCGAAATGTATGAATAATCTACAAGAATATCTTTAGATTATCTAAATTGATAAACTTGTTGCTACCTTGATTAACTTTTTTATATTTTCGTACAAAATTCGATATTCGATAATAGAAATCATTTTTGTTTAACTTTAGCCTGTTGTAATAATTATTTCTAATATTAATTGTTGGACTGATATTCATGATTTTTATAGTACGATTAGCACGGGTTTTCGTTAAATTTGTTTTTAAACCGATATTTATGAGACCGAAATAGTATATTATAAACCTAGGGACTAAAGTGGTTCTTTTAATTCCGCGGCGAAAGGTTTGTAGTGGCTACAATTTGCTAAGGGATTAAAAGACACTTTAGTCACGAGGTTTATATACTATTTTATGCACTTTAGAATGCGAGAAACTAAAAATAAAAAAAATTACAAAACTAACAGTGGTTACAACGGTACTCTCGTATTACTGATAGTTGTTATTGATTGTTGTTGGCATGGTGGATTCACTTAAAATTTATTGTGCCCTGGAAGTGTTGCTATGGCACAAAACAAATGTGAATCAGTTGTTATCAAACGGTGAGTCCAGAAAAATCGTAAATCTGCGGGATTAAAAGTGTCTCTTTTATCCCTCAAATGAGGGAAAAAATGTGCATAAAATGTTCTTATTTATTTATTCTTTTCGAAATGTAAAATGCATTTTGCTGATTCATTTGACTAAATAATATTCGCTTTTGTATATCACTTTTTTTCTAGACAAGTTGATTAAAATTTAAAAATATAAATAAAATAGTCTATAAAAGTTTCAAAAGATATTTGTCCGGGTTAATTTCATTTGCCAAGGTAAGTAAATCATAGGAATATGTTTTAATGTCTTCATTGTCCCGATATTTACCTGAGTTTAATCTAAATTCTAATTTACGAAATAGTTGTTCACCTGAAAATTAATTTCGAAAATCTTTTGGATCATTTATATATTTCTGATGCCAAACTTGTGCTGGTCCGTCTAAATAATTTTAAAAGTATGCAATCTTTAAAGAATCCCAGTTGTTTTGCGGACGTTTCATATTTAGCCTTTTTGGTACAAAAAGTAGTGGTAGAATCAAACTACTTGGTAAAAAATATAATTTAATAACTAAATAACAGTTAAAAAAAACTAAATGACAAATTGGTTGGTTTATCAACTTAGTAAATCGCAATAAAATCATTTAAGCATAATTCCCAAAAGTAACACTTTAAACAACACCTTTTACATGCTTAAGATATTGCCATAATTAAATCATTTGTTAACGATGATGTCTGTCTGGAGGGTTTTACAATCGCGTTTATTAAAATTTAGAAATAATTTAGCATTTCATTAATTTACGAATTCAATGCGGGTTGCAGAATTCGGGACGATTACATTGTGTGGCACGAGACAGAGTCTTCTTTCTGACTGTCATTTTTACTAACGGATGTCCAGCCTTTTTTGTACCAAATTGGTTCAGTGACAAAACTTATTGTTGTTCGTCGCTTGTTCTTTTCATATTCCTGCATAGCAAGATTCTGGTGCACCGGTAGAAAATCACTTTCAGAATATCGTCCAGTGTAGCTCACTCACTGTGCACTGGGACCAGGCAGTTGTTCTCAATCTTCCACCCATATATCTGAGGAGGTTGGTCTTTTCCCAGCTGCTGCTGAACTTGCTGGAATAAATGCTGTTTTACCGCTCCCTCTTTGCCTTCCTTGTCTTCCTGCCTGGGTAGAAGGAAGACAAGAAATATCAGGCTTGTTCTTGGCCACTGAAGCAAAACCAAAGCACTGGGCACAAAAGCAAAAAGAGCAAAAATAATTGACTGAATGAGGCTTGTAGCAAATTTAATCAGTTTTTATTTCGTATAGATGTCAGTAGAGGACATAGTATCTGAGGTAGAAACAAAAACCCTAAAATTAAACTTGCAAAAGTCCCTCTTTCCACCGGCTCAAGGGGTACAAGTGGGGAAATTTGATGTTCACCTCATAACTAGTGTGTGTGTTGTGTTCCAAGCATGTCCTCTATACCTCTTTTTAAGCATTTGTTGACTGGACTATGGTGCAAGAGATGAAAAAACATCATTAAATAGACTTAACCTGTATAAAATCATCAAAATTTTATCCATTGCCTAAAAGCACAAATACTACAGAAACTATTCTAGTTTTGCCAGACAATAAAAAAAAATTAGTTTTGCTCGACATAGTCAAGAATAAGACATGATTAAAAAGACATGTGGTTTTAAATCACATTTTAATAAGATTTATCACCTCCATTCATATAAAAATTAGATCTCATAGATGCAATAATTTTCAAGGTAAATATTGGCAAAACGTTTCCACGAACGGCTGTCAATTGTCGTATCGTTGTGAAGACATCACTGCTCTGATAATTCGGTCAGTAAACAAGCGCATCTTTTTTCACTGTGGGAAAAACCCCATACTTGAAACCAGATAGGATGCTAATGTGAATAATTGTTTGACAGCCGATAATATGGTCAAAGTGGCGCTTAGTTCATTTACGAAATGTCACGATAACAACCAGACAATTGTGTGCGAATTAACTGGAAAATATTTGCATCGAATGCAAGGAAATTCCAACGAATTGAAGTCAATATTTAATAACATACATTACCTTAAATCTTAGTACACATCAAAATTTTCATAGTATAGAGAATGGAATGCGGTCTACTGCGTAATTAAAAGCATATATGTGGTAAAAACTACGCTTTATCTCACTAAACACTGATTATATTCAACGATGTTTTGGAGGGATTAAAAGATTAACTATATTTTTCTGAAAGAGCTCGTTATCTCAAATTAGATGTCCTTTACTAAATTACTGTACTTTTTAGACCAAACGAGGAGAGGTTACGAAATGAGGTCAAAACATGAAAGTATTAAGTAACTAAAAATGTGTTCTTTTTCTATTCGTTTTTCTCTAATTTTACAGTTTGTGAAGGTACATGTATACAACGAGTCTTAAATTTGAAATTTTGTGACTAATAAATCATAGTAGTTACAACAAAACATAGTCTTTATTGCAGGAATTTTTTAGACATCGCAAATACAAAATTTTTGTTATAGTCCAGTTAGAAGAAAAGAGTCAATAAAAATATTTAAAACTACAAACCAATAATTTCTACTTCTAAAATATCTGAAAAATGGCAAATAATTTTGTTTTTGCACCAAATCTACATCAACTACTCATGTTTTGAATTTTATACGTGAAAAGATTGACACAAAGTTGCTTGTATGTAAGTAGTTCGACTTGTGAAAAGGATTATGCCTCATTTATATCTTTCATGCATTCTGGATAACGCAAACAGGAAAGATATGGTTTTATATGATTAAACACAATTGTTTTGCATATTTTCTGTATTTTATGCTCATTAACATGATTCCTGAGCTACAACTTGAGTATTTTTTACTAAATCTGAGTTTTTTCTGAGAATTTGTATCCCCCTTTTTTTCAAAAATTACAATAAATAGCAATTGTGCAGGGCATGCTGAAGTTTAAAGGAGCAATTTTGGAACACACAAATAAAACTTCATACAATATACATGTCGGATAATATTTTAGCTTCTGTGCCTTTATGAACCACCCTGTATATACAAAAGTTATTTTAAAGCATCTTAATATTCTCTAAACCTTTTGTATTGAACATTTTTTGCATTTTTTCAAACAAATAAGATAATGCACTTTATTCTATCGTTAAATCACTCTGTACTGTAATTAAAGCAACCATAGCTGTTTTTCGACTAATCTTTAGAAACAAACACCCTGTATAGAACGATTTGGCGACTATGCCAAACGGATAGGAATAACTAATAATTACTAAAACTTGATGTTGTAATGTTGTTGATGTTCTCTGTTTTGTTTACAAAGTTTAAATTTTTTTTTCAAAAACATGTAAATTACTAACAATAATGAGCATACTTTCTCTAAAAAGCTGAAATACCTTGTTTTGTTTCCACTCTAGAAGAGTAAACAATCATCAATGTGTTTTTATGTAGATGTTCTAATTTAATTGGAGCACCTAAATCAGTTTGACAACTTTATCTCACTTACAAAATTGGTCACGTTTTACATGTGTGGGTGCTCCATTGAGTGAACCCATTTAATGTCAAATTTTGACGAACCTAAAAATATCACTAGATCGAGGTTAACAGAAATTCCCAATAGTCAAGTGGTAGTCTATTTTAAAAATCGTTTATATGTTAATTCATCATTATTATCATTGACATCAGAATTGATGCTCTTGTGTGACTTTCAAAACAATGATATGCAGATTTGGCGTTAAAAATGACAAATTAGGTTTACTAACTAATTTTACGTTTTACATGGAAATAATATCATCTCATTGAATTAGAATTAACTGCTATTCATTCATATACTGTCAGGTTAAATTATACTGTGACTTGCATTCTTATAGTGGGATTTTTCCAATTTTACGACTTTTTTTTATCTGGCTGATAACAAAACCTAGAAGTTGGGTTAGTTCAGTTTATTGAATTTGACAATTTTCTTTATTGTGTTTACATAAATCGAGATTATTGAGAAAGCTGTTCAAGTAATTATTGAACAATTTAGGTATATGAGGAAGTCGTAAACGTCGAGTACTTCAATTATGTTGTAACCCTGGCGCCTAAACGACATAACCTAAATTTTATCTGATATTTCCAATCCTCTGCATGAAATTTTTCATTTTGTGTGATTAGTGATAATAAATTTATAAAGTATAAAATATTGACAACAAAATTAAATTCAAACTTACTAATATTATTACTGTTGGTGATATGGTTATCCTCAAGTGTTAAGTCAGTATCTTACTCTTTGATTGGGAAAACAAAGTTCCTAACTAAAAACTCTATAGTATGGTAAAATTTAAGCACTTTTCTGTTTTATATTTAAGTATTTGAATTTTGGCACAGTTGACTAGTGTCCTTCCAAAATTATGTTCAGAATTTTTCTTCTCCCACATAACAAATTAAATTACTTGTTACAAACTGTATTATTGTCAAATGAAATTTTCTGCTTACACTAATAAATAATTTACAAACAAGGCATCAATTTTATTTTGAATGTCCTGATTTACGAACAGCTGAGTAATATCCCTCTTAGATTATGTTAATAATCTCTGTTAATTTTTACATAATTTCCTTTATGTTGCCTTATAGGAGGGTAACTCAAAATATCTTCAATTTTCTCCTAATATTTCTAACTTTTGAACGACTTTATCCTGCAAAGCGAAATTCTGAATTACTAGCCTTTATTAAAAACTAGACTGGACTGGCCTATGCATATGCATTATATAATTAGTTACCTCGTACTTAGGAAACACCCTGTACATATAGCAGTTTTATATTTAGGCAGTTTTATCCTGGGCATATTTGGATAGTATGTTTAAATTTTAAAACTTTTTGACTTTAATTTCTAATAACTTATCTTAAATAACTAGAAGATTTTTCTAGTATCACGTAACATTTACATAACTTAACTTATCACATTATTTCACGTATTTTTAACGAGAATATACAGCCAGTGTTTAAAGCATTGAAAATCTTAATTGGAAAAATGATACTGCTTTTTTTCTATTTGCTTAAGCAACAATATTATTGTTCGATACTTAATAGTGTAATATAACCAGTTATTTTACGACCGTGTTACCCAGAAAACTCGATGTTATTAATTGACGGTACGATTTTTCTCAAATCAAGTGTTAATTCATTGAAACGTGTTTCACAATCATTAAAAATAATTTGGCTCCAGGATGATTTGATCGCTTTGAGTTACAACCGGAAATACATTGACTGTAGACTGTCGCCGTTCTCCGAATTCACTGTATTGTTCAGAACTTTATTGATAAATTTATAGATTTTAGTATGTATAGTGCTTTTTTTTTATCTCGGTTTGATGGATAAATGAGTTATTGTCTGGAAAACCGGTTTGCTGAGTAATAATTCAGATAAAAATTATATCTATTCTTATGTAATTTTTAAGATATTTGAATGTGTTCATGTGTTTTCAAATGAGTTTAAAGCATTTTTAAAATCTCCTAGTTAATTATTTTGGTTTTGTTGTTTAACTTTTTAAGAATATTCAAAATCTAAGTAATTTCATAAAAGTCTAAAGTATTCCAGATTCTTTCACAAAGGATCAAAATTACTTTATGTAAATGTAAAAGTTTTCAGGAATTTAAGTTTCATTTTACATACACAATTATTTATTTAAATGGAACAGTAAAATGTCAGTTATCTCATTATATGATTCAGGAAAGATTCAGAGGAGTGCTATAAAATAACACTAATCAACCAAGTTAGAACGGACTGTGACGTCATTGATTTTGAGTCAAATGCTGTATGGTTCGAAAATGGTAATGATGTCACGTGAATAAGTGTCAAGTGACACAGAAACAACAGAAAATTAGTTAAGGTAATATTTTCAATAAACGCTTTATTAAAACGTAATGTTTGTTATATTCAGTAAACTGCTAAAATGTTAAAATAGGAGAATCAAAAATGATGATAACTAAATATGGAAGTGGATCTGAATTGACATTTCGGTGTTATAAAGGAGGAAATTGGCCATGATAACTGGTCATTTGTTTTCAGTTCTCTCATCAAATAAATTAGCAAAAAAATTAAAAGTAATTTCCAAAATTTTAACTTTAAATAGCTCAATTTTACTTAACCTTCCTTGTATAGCTTCAAATAACAGAGACTCCCATGGTGAGACTTGGAAAACCGTCAAAAACCAGATCATTATGATGAGTCTGCATTTTTTAATGTCAACTTTACGAACATTTTCTATTTTTTTATTTCTATGTAGCTTTCTAAGACTCTATTGAGGCATCTGTGGACCTAAATACAATGCAAATACCTAACATACATATGTAAAAATGTTTGAATGTATTGTATGTTTGAATTTTACCAAAAACGAAAAGTAGATTTTAAGTCAGTTTGACAGATTCGTCCAAATGACGTGTATACATATACATACTGCTTAAATTTTTACTTGGCAGAGCGTTTTGGCGGCTTTTAACAAAAACCACTAGAATTATCAAGTTGCAGATTGGGTAGAATCCATCAGGAACCATCTTTTGCTAAGCACACAGTTCTGGCGTAGGTAAAATCTCATTATTTTCCAAAAATAGCGATTTGAGCGTTGTTTTTTTAAATAATCAATCAATACCTTCGATATTGCGGCAAATTTCCATTTATACTCCAATTTATGTGAGTGTACTTATGAAAAAATTACTCATACGTGGATTCACATATTTCGCAAAATATTTCTAGATACCTAGATAATTAGAATTTGAACTGTTTTAATTGCCACACTTCTATTATTATAAACCGGTTCATTTGTGCCATTATTAATCTTAAAAACAAATATTTTAGGACCACCTTTTCCGATCCAATTAAAGATAAAGTGTCTTCTGCAAACACTAAGCGATTAAAGTTTTAAAAATAAAATAATCGATTCGAGCAATATCTGTACCGTTTATCGAACTGAAAAACACTAAATCAAAAATTCATTAACGCCCTACTAACGAACATCCCTGTGTCAGTAACACCGAAAGCGTTTAGAAGGTGGGATTCCTTTATAAAAGTCAGTTTTCGCATTACAAATTGATTAATAAAAGTATAAAAACGTTTCGATTAGAAAAAGTTCCAAGGGAGTCACCATTAGAAATTTATAGTTTTAATTTCGCAATAACAATCACAATTTTTATAATCAAATTATGTGGTTAGAACGAATTTTAATTTCCGTAATGCAAAAACTAACCAGGGAATGATTTATACGTCACTTAAGAGGTAAGTGCAATTGAGGTTGAAATGTGAGCTCAAAGTGGTGGGTGGGCGTAGTCTTTAAAATATTAGCCAAAAAAACTATCTTCTTTAATCTGAAGGCAACAATTAGTCTTTCTTCTCCATTAAATTACATAATATTATTCTAATTTTGACAATTATATAATAGCTATTTATGTAACCACTTACGAAAAGATCGATTTTGTGTAACGAATGAATTAAAAAATAATAAAAAATTATGTAACTAGTTACATAAAGTAAAACGTTTTGTCAGTCTAATCAGTTTTGAAAAGTGTCACTCTTTATATGCCAAAATTAGAAAATAGCTATTTATGTAACCAGTTACGAAAAGATCGATTTTGTGTAACGAATGAATGTTTGTAGGGCGAGCGCAGCGAGGTCCTACAATTTGAATGAGTTACACAATAAGACATTTTCGAAACGTGTTGCATACATAATTTTTTCTAATTTTGACCAAAAAGCGGTAAAAACCATCTTTTAAAGTGATTTAACACAAATATTCACTTTCATAGCACCTTGTATAAACAGTGACAACGACATGTTATGATGGATGTCGCCCATATGTTTCTACGGAAATGCATAAAAACAGGGAGTGATGAAATGAACATTTCATAACTAGTTACATAAAGTGATACTTTATGTAACTAGTTACATAAAGTAAAACGTTTTGTCACTCTAATCAGTTTTGAAAAGTGTCACTTTATATGCCATAATTAGAAAAACAAATTTAGTCATTTCCGCAGGAACAAAACTTAATTGTTGTGTAACTTTGTAGTTACACAAACTTTTTCCAACTAAATATTTAAATAATATTTCATGTAGGTTTTTATTGGTGAGTCATTATTAAGAAAAATTAAGGCATGTTTACAGGGTTGATCAATTAATTACATTTTATGTAACCTAAATTATTAACTCTAATTAAAATATGCTTTATTTTAATAGGTGAGTTACGTAAAATAAAAATTTTCAAACGGGTTTCCTAATAAATATAACTTATTTTAATATTTCTTCGAAAGTGATAAAATGGATCAACCAACTGGAATATAAATAGTTTTGCACCCTATACAGGGTGCCACAAATTCGTGTGTATGTATGGGAATCTCGTAAACAGTAAGATATACAAGGTTGAATTGAGGTAAAATAACTGACATTTTTCTATTGCCTGTGTTTTCTCCTCTACAACGTGGCCGTATCATATGTATTTGAGATCCGATGTTTCGGTTTTTGTTTATCATCATCAACTTTCCTTTCTCTTATGGGCGTCGTATTCAATTGTTATATTTTCGAATAGAGCTTTCTTCTGATTACGATAATGTATCATGTGATAATATAATTCAGTTTTGCAATTTGGCGGATATAACAAAAATTATGTTTTCATTGTTGATGAGCTAATTCAAAGTATTGAAGATATACCGAAAAGGTATTTCCGACGAATACAGAATTTTTGAATTTTTGTTACAATAATTAGCGAAACGATCACTCTTTTTTTCAAAGGTTGTCTATATTTAGTAAAATTAGTTATTGTAAATTAACCTTCTTGAGAATATACCAGAAGTCTGCCGTTCAAGATTTGGCTTTGAAAATATAATTTTAGTAATCTACCTATTTTACAAATGTCAATTTTGGGTCCAAATTTACTAGAACAATCGTTCTGAGAATATTCCAGAAATTTCCGCTTGAAATTTGTTCTTATATGAGACATTTCGTCATTTAATAAGCCTAAATTTACTAGATTAACCTTCCAAAGAATATTACAAAAATGCTCTAAAGACATTTTAAAATAAAATCTACGGAAAATTCCGCTTTTCAACTGACTTTTGTAAAATCGAACCAAAATTCATCTTTAAAGGCCAAATTTCAAGCGGAAAACTTCTGGACTAAGTATTATAAGAATTGGTATTCCAATAGACTTAAGCAACTAAATTGACATTTGTGAAATCGGTAGAATACTGAAATTGGCTATTAAAGTCAATTTTTTAGTAGAAAACCTCTGAAATATCAAAAAAGATATAGGCTAGTAAATTTGGGCCACTAAATTAACATTATTTTGTAAATTCGATAAATTACTAAAATTAGAATTTTTGGGACAAATTTCGAACGCAAAACTTCTAGACAACTACCAGTAACTTTAAACTACAAAATTGACATTTGAAGAAGCAGTAGAATTCTGAAATTAGCCTTTTAAAGCCAAATTTAAAGCGATAAAGTTTTGTAATATTCCTAACGAAATATAAATTTGTTTTTAAAAAAAAGTGGAAGATAATTACCAAAAACAGAAACGTTGAACTTCAAATATGACGGAGGAAAGCTGCAATGACAAAGTGTCAATAATTTAAATTATTTTTGGGGGTAATATCCCTAGTGCATTTAATTTTTCCGGAAAAATTCGGAAAAAACGAGTTTCTAAGTAATTTGTTTCGTCTTCGACTCGGATGATTTTTAAAACCACTCTCGCTCATGCTATTTGTTAAAACAAATTACTTAGAAACGAGTATTCCAATTTTTCCATAGGAAAAATTAGATGCACGAGTTATATTTGGTAAGATTATTTCCTGAGTTAAATAAACATTTTATTTTAATTAAAACAATAAGAACAATAATTAATAAGAACAATAACTTTCAAGCTAGAAAGGATAACACTATTCTTTATGTTGCTGTGAGGAGTGTGAAATTTTTTCGAATTTTTTTCCGGAAAAACTGCTGACAGCTAAGTTGACAGTTGTCAAGTGATTTTTCCACTTAAAATTTACATTTGTTATACTAATTCTTGATAGCGATTGGTCAAAATTGATAGGAAGGAAATAATCAGCAAAAAAAACGGAAATTGGACGTGGATTTCCACAAAATTGTAAGACAAATTTATATACAGTGCTGGTGAACCTAAAACTGGCCATAGCAAAACCGTGTTACTGACAGAGAAACATAGATAATTGCATTGCCGGAGACAAAGTTAGAAAACCTAATAAAATATCTAGTAGGCGAAAACTTCGGGGCAATGTTGCCAGCTGCTTGATTAGTTACATAATTTAGTTATTGGCCTATTGGCACTAAGTTTTTGACGAAATGCATTTATCAAATAAATGCAAATGATTAGAAGTGTTCTAGTCACAAAAATAATTTCGCAAGTAATCTAGTTGAGAGACGTTTGGCAACATCGCAGCAAAACTTCCTTCTACTTGGATTTTTTTCAGTTTTCTGTCTTTGTCTAATCTAATCTAAATTGTATTTCTATGACCAGTTTTAGTTTTACCACACCTGTGTGATACATACATCATAAAAAAGCTGTAATCGAATATGTAAAATTTCAGTATGGCGCCCATAAAAAGAATCTTTTAGTTTATTTTTAGTTACACATAAATAAAAAAAAGTTATTTTCACAATTTCGGTTTATTTCGGATATAACAAAATTTTTGAAATTTTAAAACGGCATATTATTAAATTCTAAACTGCACAATTTTGCCGTAAACTAACTCTGTACCTCTGACCGTTTTCGAGACCCCATATTTACACAGGAATTTGTTGCACCGTTTATAGGACATGTATGGGACATTTTCGATAACTTTATAACAAATTTATATTCGGCATAAAAACTTTCGTTTTTAAAACTCAAAAATTATTAACAATGAAATTGTTTATCATCCGTAAATGTAATATGTTACATTGTTAATAATTCATGTGCGAATGCCAAGAATTATGAAGTTCTTGAAAATCTTCCGATTTTACTAAAAATATCCAAAGGTAACTAAACCTGATACTTATATTAATAATAATACATTTATTGTCATAAAAATGATAAAATTGTCAAAAAACAGTACATGCTCAGTAATATAGTAACACTAATAACGTAATAATTAAAATTAGTAATATTGTTTCTGTTTCAAAAACGTGATCCCCCTTTTTCATTAAAATGTGAACGTAATTTCGGTTTGTTATTTTGACACCAATTTAATCTAAAAAGTGTTTACTACCAAAAACGAACAAAAAGTAATGTTGAATGTGACGTCCGTACTTTAACTTGTCAACAATTTGAATTTAGTGTTATCAGAAATTAACCTGTTGTAACGAGAATAATTTCGTATTGATTGTAATTACGCCTGACCATGACGAAGACAAATTCCATACACTTCTGTGGTTATTTATACATGTATTGACGGGTTTGAATGAATTTGCGTTTCAATGTGATAACATAGTATTTGGCAATAACAGAGTTTTTATATTTTTATATTAAAGTAAATTACATATGGAAGGGGCACTACAAAATGACAATAATAATTAATTAAAAACAAACAAATATCTTTATTTCCAAATTACGCAGTCACTACATAAAGAGAAATAACGTGAATAAGAATATACAGTCTGTCCCAAATTCGATGCTCACCATTGGGATCTCTGTTATTATTGTAGTAACAAAAATGTTTAAATTTGAAAAGTTTTTAAGAATTATATGGCTAATTCAAATCTTTTTTGAAAAATATTCTATTATTTTTTTGTTTTCAAGATATTTTGAAAAAACTGAACAGTGATGATTTCTTACATGGCCAATATTTTGCAAACTGTTTATTGGAGAGCCGGTAAACTTCGACATTGTCAAGACACTGTTCTGAAGAATAATTTGGTTGTCCCAAAAATGCTTTATCGTTATTTATTTTTGAGGATAGGACACTAACATTTGTTTTACTTATGGAAGCTGTATCTAATTTTATTATCATCTAATAGGCCAAAAAATCACCATTTTATTGATGCATCGCATGGTATAAAAATATTTATTTTAGTTGGACAGCTGTCTACTAAACGATTTGCACAATAATGGCCGAAGAAAACATTTTTGAGTTTTGTTCAAATATCTCGAAAACAAAAAATGCTGGGTTATTTTTCAAAAGAGATTTGAATTAGCCATGTAATTCTTTAAAACTTTTCTAATTTAAACATTTTTGTACCTTCGATAATAACTGAGATCCCAATGGTGAGCATCGAATTTGGGACAGACTGTATAAACAATGTTTTGTTGGTTATACTACTTTTGCGGTGGCATTCTTAAAATAATCTCTAGCTTTGCTAACATTAAGTAGATATGACACCATTTGTAGCAGAAATTGATAAAGGGTATTCTTGAACAGATTTATTTGTTTAATGTTTTTTAGGTGAGTGGGTAATTTATTAATTTATTATAAAAACGTATGCGATTATAATACGCTCCACGCTCATAAAGGTTTTGTCTATGTTTAGGTAAAATATAATGACTGTTTCTAGTTGGGCGGGCATTAGTTGGGGCATGTTGCTCACAATTAGCTCGATGTTTGAAGAAAAACAAATGTTCTGTTTATTTCAATACATTGCCGGTAAAACATAATACCATAGATGAGTTTCAAAGTTGGTATGGTAGATCATTTTTTGTTGCATTGTCTGTCCAGATATGTAGATTCTAAAAGAATAGCATACTTTATTTAACTTTTTTGTAAGGTGTTCCACATGGTGTTGCCACGAAAGAGTGTTATCTATTACCAATCCCAGAAACCTGGTAATCTCATTTATATTCAGGTTCACATTGTTTAGGTTTATTGCTAGAGACACATTTATTGTAGAGGCATTTGTGTGAAATATCACATTACTTTTCGTGTTATTTTTTGACTACTCATAATTTCTTTTGCCCCTCTAAAGACTGTTTGTAGCGATGTTTCTGTTACAAGAAAACTTGGGTCGTCGGCATAGTTTGTTATTTGTAGATTTGGTCTTGACAATTATGTATTAGAGTGAGATTTTCCATTCACTCGTGTAAACAAAATCAATTTTATTCAGTAATAAATGTTCTCATCTTTCAATTTTTATCTTGTACCTAATAATGTTTATGACAATGGATTGGAAATTTTGGTTGCATGTTTCTGCTCAGTATTTATTGGTTATTCCTAATTCAGAGTTTTGGTTTCTTAAAAACCATCAAGTTTTGTATATTTTCAAAAAATATATGTCATTATTGTAACTAATTAACACGCTGTTATTATATTATTGAAAAGTCATCCATCTCATATAATTAAATTCAATTAAGCTAAGGCAAAACAACAATATTAAATAGACACTTTTTGATTATATCATAAAACGCCAACACTCTAGATATTTTTGTTCTCACCACAAAACTTTCAATTAAACTTGTAACTACAATAAATACATATACCTTGTAAAATCATAAAAATACATTCTTCTTATTCACGTAGACAAACTTAGTTAGCAAGGTAAAGTTCCATGGTCAAATAAACAATTTAGCTTCCTGCTATGCAAAAATCAGTATCAATGCATATTAATAACCATATTTTAGTCTAACACTGATTTTTTTAGGCTGCAATTGTTTATTGCACAATACCGTTTAATGGTTACAACAAAAAAATATGCAAATTGCGCTCCACTAATTTATGGTTGATATGTATGTGTTGTAGTTATATTTATTGTATTTTATTAACTGACATGGTCTGCAAGACAATATAAATTGTTGTACACGAGAACCGCTTTTTTATAGTAGAGAAATCCTTCGCGATTTGTTGCAATTAATCAAGTTTACGTAATAGGGAGTATTAGTCAGGACAAGGTTGGAGAAATTTATATTACTTAAGTTTACATAGTGTCAAGATTTTTAACATTGGTTAAATAATAATTAGAATTGCTCTGCAACCGTGTTTATTTTATTACCCCCATACTGAAAATATATCATTTTTTCTCTCTACCTAAATAGAATTTAAGGTATTCAGATCATATAATTAATTATAACACTAAAATCACATAGTATTTGTTATCTACTTAAATTATTAATTTTCTCCTTAATTACAAAAACTAGTAATAAACTTCTACAATATTTTTCTAGCTTAACATTCAAGAAAACAAGAAATGAAGTCATCAATACTAAATAACGCGGATTATTTTGATCTTAAACAGGGTTATAAATTAAAATAAAAAAATTACACTTATTATACACACCTATCATGACTATTTTTGTATTTGTGACAAATTTTTCCCAACTGTACTAGTCACTTTTTAACACCTTACGAATTTTTCTTTCTTTCTTATCAAATATTTTTTATAACTACAATCAACATTACTGGGTGTTATCTAATCCGATCCAGGTAAATCGCAAATGTTATTGTTGCTTCTGAAACAATGACATCATCATTAATATTTAGTTGCAATTAATCGAAAAATGGTGACTAAAAATGATGTCATGTTTAATTGCACCTTAAAATAGCACATAGTTGCATATACCAAAATGTTTTCTCGATTTTTAAATTTAAAAAAAAAGCGTTTTTCTATCGTTAACAGCGTTTAAGATTTCAAAACATCATAATAATGACTATAATACGAAGATTTTATTCTTCAAAGGCATTACATCAAATAATGCTTACCCTAAATAAACGAATCACTTATAATAGTATATTATTAACCAAGGTTTAGACAGAAGCTTTTATTGATCGCTCGTCGCTTCGCTCGACGCTTTTTGATGGTCCTTTTATTGAAAATTTAAAAAATTAAGATAACAACAAAACAACAACATGAAGGGACAACCCACCGCCCTCTATACTAGAAAGCCTAAAATGTCACTTTTAATGGCGGCGTTAGCGGTTTTCGTTTTATACACAAACGTTTGCAGATGCAGTAATCAAGTCCAGCCTAAACAAATTGGTTATAACATTTGTCTTGGAAAGTACAACACAGAGCAAACTAGTTTAAACACTGTTCAGTATAAGAAAATCTGTAAATCCTTGAAACTAGGTAAGCAAAACTGGTAAATGGTTCTTATGTTATTACCAAGAACATTCATTCAAAATTATTTTTGTTGACTCTCACAATGAAGGATGCTTTAAAATGTGACTCACATACCTGTGCATGTAACAAGTACCTAATAAGTTTACTGTACTAGAAAGCTCTTGTACCTACCATTGAGTATAGTGTTGGAGTAAAATCATCCCACTTCAAAGTGTTCAACCACTGTTGAGTTGGATCCGGTTTTTTGTAAAGTAAAAACCTGACACGATTGGGCTTCTTTCTGAGTTGCTGTTACAATGTGGCTTGAAAAACTTATGAACGGCAGCAAACAAAAATAACTTACGCAAATAACCTCAAGTTTTGATTTTAAACCGTAAAAATTTATCTAATCCTCAAAAAACTCAATTTCCACAATACAAACTGTCACCACTATTCCCGCCATATTGGAATTTTTGACAAGCACCTTCTAGGCTGTCTAGTATAGAGAATTTATCTGTCTCTGTCAAAGTCAAGTATATTTCATATGTCAGATGTCTTAATGGACATTGACATTATTATTTACCTAGGTCAATAAAATTTTATTTTTTGTTGTGTTTGTGCCAGACTAGAACTAGAGATTAGACTGTATTATTGACCTAGGTCAACAATGACCATTAAAGTAGAGAAAACTAATTTCTCAAGTCACTAATCGGTCAATAATGGTATGTTTATTATGTTAGTAGTAGAAAAATGAATTTATTGCCTATCAAAACTGCAATGTAAAAAAATGTGAATTACTCAGCGAACAGAAACTTGTACAGTAGTAATAACGCACAAACTGTAGGAGTTATTTACATTTTTGTCAAAAAAAAATCTTATTTAAGCCGTGTATACAAGTATGGAAATTTCAAAATTATTCTAAACAAATGATGATGAACGGTATAAAAATAGTTCCAGACAAAGATGGAAAAAATCCGACGTGCTTCACTAGTGACAGTCATACCATATTATCTGATAGTCGTCATGTGACCATCTGGCTAGTGACATACATTCTAGTAGACATAGAGAAGATATTTAGAACATCCATCAACACTTTGACAGTCTGTCTGATACAGAGTAACTGAGTTTATTTAAATTTCTTTGTGTTTTATTATCTGTTTAAAACTTGGGAAAAATGCATTATTTGTTTTTACATTATCAATTCTTTACTTCTATTTCCTTAGAATTATTTTGAGTTGTATTATGCGAATATAGTAATTTAAAGGTTAACTATTGACAGAAACTTACACTACTACTGTTGAGTATATTAAAGTATTACTAAAAATGTTCAAATATAAACAGATAAAAAATTTTTAATATTATACCTAGGACATAGAAATTATCAATGATAAAAGAGGACCATTACAAATCCATAGGTTAGATAAAGATGAACCAAAATTTTAAAGTGACGCAACTGTCGCAAGTGAATATTTTACTTTACCAGGAATTTTGACTGGTAAATTACCAGTAGATTACTGAAAAATTACAAATACTGTTGTTTCTGACAGTTCAAATTTTGACACCGTTTTTCTCCCTGACTGTACCAAATTTTGTACTGCTTTTTGAGGTTACGAAACCGGAAATTTAATAAGGATT
This sequence comes from Ips typographus, assembly GCF_016097725.1. Taxonomy (NCBI): domain Eukaryota; kingdom Metazoa; phylum Arthropoda; class Insecta; order Coleoptera; family Curculionidae; genus Ips; species Ips typographus. The sequence goes on from NC_138423.1 coordinate 12,229,111, forward strand.
TCAAAAATGTGGTTAAAAAATAATTTTTGTACTCCAAGTGGGTTTTACAGGCGATTTTGTCCATGACTGTTCTTCGAAACTGTGTTTCTGGCAGTTCAAACTTTGATACCGCTTTTCTCTCTGATTGTACCAAAATTTGTAATGTTTTTTCAGGTTATCAGATAGGAAATTTAATGAGGATTCCAAAAATGTGCTTGAAACAAATATTTTCTTACTCCAAGTGGGTTTTAAAAGCAATTTTGTCACAGACTGCCTTTTAAACAGTGTTCAAATTTCAGACGATACTTTCAACTGACTTTCAAATATTTATTGCACCCAATCAGGTTTTCCTAAATAACTCGAAAAAGGTGAAAGTTACAAAAAAATTGTAGGAGACCACAAATGTTCCTAATCAACTCGTTAACCCAACACGGTAAATTTGTCCATGACTGTTCTTTGAAACTGTGTTTCTGGCAGTTCAAACTTTGTACCGCTTTTCTCCCTGACTATACCAAAATTTGTTGTGTTTTTGAGGTTATTAGATAGGAAATTTAATGAGAATTCCAAAAATGTGCTTGAAACAAATATTTTCTTACTCCAAGTGGGTTTTAAAAGCAATTTTGTCACAGACTGCCTTTTAAACAGTGTTCAAATTTCAGACGATACTTTCAACTGACTTTCAAATATTTATTGCACCCAATCAGGTTTTCCTAAATAACTCGAAAAAGGTGAAAGTTACAAAAAAATTGTAGGAGACCACAAATGTTCCTAATCAACTCGTTAACCCAACACGGTAAATTTGTCCATGACTGTTCTTTGAAACTGTGTTTCTGGCAGTTCAAACTTTGTACCGCTTTTCTCCCTGACTATACCAAAATTTGTTGTGTTTTTGAGGTTATTAGATAGGAAATTTAATGAGAATTCCAAAAATGTGCTTAAATCAATTATTTTCTTACTCCAAGTGGGTTTTAAAATCTATTTTGTCACAGACTGCCCTTTAAACAGTGTTCAAATTTCAGACCACAATTTCAACTGCCTTTCAAATATTTGTTGCACCCAATCAGGTTTTCCTAAATAACTCAAAAACGGTGAAAGTTACAAAAAAATTGCAAGTGACCACAAATGTTTCTAATCACCTCCTTAACCCAACGGTAAGTTTGCATGATGGTTTTTGCTTCCAATATACATAGTGTTCAAGAAAATTATGGTAGTTCCGTATTTTTATCACCCTGTACGCAATTTTTAAGATAGAATTTTTTACTCTACATTACTGGAAAGAGGAACTCAAAACGGTTTATTTAAGCGGTTGAATCACTCTGAACTCCCGAAAATAACTGAGTTACAGGGTGTTCAAATTTCAAATTACAATTTTAACTGATTTGAAAATGTATTGCATCAAACAAGTTTTTGCTAAATAACTTAAAAACGGTGAAAGTTACGAACAATTTACAGGAGACCAAAAATGTTTGTAATCAACTCCTCAATCCAACACCGTATGCTTGAAGGACTGTTTCTGCTTCCAGTATACAGGGTGTGCATCAAAAGTATGGTGATTGAGTGTTTTTGGTCACCCTGTATGCAATTTTTCAAATAGAATTTTTTGCTCAACAACACTGGAAAAGGGAGTTCAAGACGGTTAATTTGGGTGGCTAAACCTCCCTAAACTCGCAAAAATAACCGAGTTACAGGGTGCTCAAATTTTAATTAAAAATTTTAATGAAAGCGAAAATGTTAGTAAAAATTCATCCCTGGAAGTTTTATCAGTCTGTAACTGCCTCTACTATACAGGGGGTGTCGTTAACTAAGGAGTAAAACCTTTATTTTGACTTATTTAAAGCCAAATTGATTGGTCAAATTTAGTCTATACAGTTTAACACAAAAAAATTGATTAATTGAAGAGTTACGTTTAAAGGGCATTGCGATTAAGAGATAATCCAGCCTACCTGAGGTTATAGTTTTCATCGTCCGGCTGGTAGAGGGCGCTAAATTACTTGATAATTGTTTCAGGATTATGTGTGGTAAAATTTATTGTGTGGAGAACTTTTGATGATGACCCATAATGCTGTACATCCAGAAACTGTGGTTTTGCAGATGTTTCATTGACATAAATATAATTAAACTCTTTCAAATAATTGTATAAATGTTCTTATGGTCTAAATTGGCGTGAAGCCAAATCCTTGGCCAATAGGATTTACCGTAACAGCTAAATGTGATTTAAAGCGAAACTAAACCTAAATAATAACAAGATTTTTTTAATTTAAACAACGAAAAAAAAAACCAGATACTCAATAGTTATAAAAATTAAACAATTTTACTTTCTCCGATGTTGATAAACTGTGTCGAGGTGTGGAGGTGACGTCGAGCACTATAAAACACTGATTGTTATTGAAACTAATCAGACTTTTACAACAGTCAACAAAAATCACTTTTACACCTGTATTTGCACTTTATATAGGTGCAAACACTAACAAAAAATATAAAGTTAAAAAAACCGAATACACAAGATAAACGATAGGCAAATCGGCTGATCTCGAAAAATAATTATCGTTCAATATATTGAAAAGAAAGCAAAACTTGCGCCACACTCTTTGATTTAATTTACGGTCTGTAATTTAACGTTGATTGGCCCATGTAAAAGGCCATCATTAAAGGCAAATTGCTCCTCATTCGGGGCAACCCAGCGATGCAAAATGTTAGAATTTTTCGGTAAACGTACTATTTAGGCTTGATTGATATTTTACGATATACTTAGCTTATTATTAAATTTTCAGACCGCCTAGGATTCAGTTTTAAGCCTTTGTTGTCAAAAAGTCCTGAACCAATGACTTTTGTGTGTATCCTGAACTAATAAACAAGGAAACAAAAAAAGTAGGTTATACAGAATAACAACTTACATGATTGGTTAAAGGCCATGCAGGCTTTGTGCATCAAAATCACTCAATTTTGACACGTTTAATTTGTGGTGCAAGCTGCCCTTAAATTTCTTGCTTGTTTAAAAAGAACCTAATTAAATTCTGTCACTCACGTGATCAAGAACTGGTACTTTACCAACTGCCGTAATAAGAAAACTTGTTTTTTTCTTTCTTATTAACGAGCGAAGTAATTAAACCTGATGATGAAAATGTAAAATCAGTGGTGATATCATAACAGCTAATCTAACTCTGAAAGTACATCTATCTTTTTTTATATAATTGCGGTAAAAACCAAAATATTAGATCACGTTTAGCCGAAAATCCGCCATAAATTAGACAAGACATGTCTAATGGTTTTGTTGACACGTGGGTGATTAAAAAAAAGTTGGTAAAGAGCTGTTCTGTCACAATTATTTTGGGCAATGACACGTTTTAGAACAATAGATGTAAACTGCATTTCTACACGCTGAAACCACCTGGCAAACATCAGATAACGATATGTTTGATTTTTTTTATCAGTTGCAATATTTTAGGAAATAGTAGAATATTTGCCACTTCAGAGTTTATCAGTCCTTATTTGGAAAAAAATCGTAGTACATATTGTAATAATCAGTGCAAATTACAAGATATTGCAGATTTTGTTGTGTTGTTTTAATATGAATAAGATTCGCTGCTTCTAAAATAGTTGATGTAATAGAAAATAAAACAATTTCGGATCTTTAAATCTTGATCATAGTTTACGTAGCATGTTCCACTATTTAGGCAGCTTCTTCTTCAGAAAATGTCTATAACTAGGGACTTTAGCGAATTGGCATCATCAGCTGATGGATAGCCGAGGTAGGACCACTTTGGTTGGAAATCGTATCATATTTGTTCAGGCTGGAAAGTAGTTTGATTTAAAAATTATTTATCACTTTCAATTTAAGTGACACTTTTTTGACAATGCCTTTGTTCTTTATAATAATTGACTGTAGTCGCGAAATGTGGGGGGTAATGTTATATTTTTTTGAAATCCAAAAGTTCTGAACTTTAGACACAAGATTCGTCTAAAGAACTTTTCTCAATAGGAAAGATAAGGTGGATTCAATTCTTTTATAAAGCGATATTTGACGGAAACTAAATTGAAATTCACTTGACGTTTTTTGAGTATTTTTCGTATTACTAAGAATACGTTTATTAGAAAAAATGTCAAAATAGCTATTTATGTAACCAGTTACGAAAAGATCGATTTTGTGTAACGAATGAATGTTTGTAGGGCGAGCGCAGCGAGGTCCTACAATTTGAATGAGTTACATAATAAGACATTTTCGAAACGTGTTGCATACATAATTTTTTCTAATTTTGACCAAAAAGCGGTAAAAACCATCTTTTAAAGTGATTTAACACAAATATTCACTTTCATAGCACCTTGTATAAACAGTGACAACGACATGTTATGATGGATGTCGCCCATATGTTTCTACGGAAATGCATAAAAACAGGGAGTGATGAAATGAACTTTTCATAACCAGTTACATAAAGTGATACTTTATGTAACTAGTTACATAAAGTAAAACGTTTTGTCACTCTAATCAGTTTTGAAAAGTGTCACTTTATATGCCAAAATTAGAAAAAAATAATTTAGGTTGCCCCATCCTTAAGGCAAGTATTCATGGTGCTTTTTATTTTTTACTTTCTATAGAAGGTTTTTTTTTTAGGATCGAGCGTTTTTAAGGATGAATTCTGAAGCGGAAAAATAAAAAAATTAATATATTTCTAATCTCCAGACCCCAATCTTCTTCTTCTTCTTCTTCTAGTGCCTATCCGTTACAGAATGCTGGCAATTATTCTAGCAATGATAATTTTGTTTGTTGCTGCAATTAATAGTCCTGTGGTGGATGTTTCAATTATTATATTCGTCTTCTGCCAGTGCTTCTCTTGCCCTGCACTTTACCCTGTAAGATGCATTTTAGTAACCTTGTTTCGTTTCTCATGATGTGCCCCATTTATTCCAATTTTCTACGTTTCACTGTCTATATTATTTCCCTTTCTTTATTTAGTTTTTGGAGTATTCGGGTGATATGTTGTCCACCCATGATATTTTAAGAATTCTTCTATACGTCTATAACTCGAATGTCTCCAGTTTCTTTGCTGTTGTCTCCGTTAAGGTCCAAGACTACTCCGTATAAGAAGATGGGGAATACATAGAATCGGAGCAGTCTGAGTTTTAGTTTTAAATTCAAATTATGTTTCTTGAATATGTTGAACATTTGATTGAATGCTGTTCTTGTTCTGAGGACAGTTTTTTATAGATTTTAATATCCAATGTTGTGATTTTTTGTTTGTGATTTGTGAAGTAATATGTGGGCCTACAGGAGAATGCTGCGAATATCATACACAGAACATCGTACTAACGTGTCAATCCTTAAGAAACTAAAAGTCACCACAAGGCTATAAACCAGGATAAACCAATCATACCTACGATATTTTGGACACATCTCAAGGAGAACGAATGGGCTGGAGAAACTTATTGTGGAGGGAAAGATTAATGGTAAACGACCACGAAGAAGGTGTCCGACACGCTGGGTGGATCAAACCAAAGAAATCATTGGTCACGGTCTGCAAGAAGCGTCACGGTCTGCAAGAAGCTTCTCTTGCAGCTCAAGACAGAGCAGGATGGAGAAATACGATCCGGGCAATAGAAACATGATGTCACCATGCTCTCCCGAGAGCAAAAAGGACAAGAGAGAGAGAGTGAAGTAATAAATCCAAAAACGCCAATTTGTGGTCACTTTCTTTCTTTAAAGTAAATGTGATTCTGTCGTGAAATGAGTTAACGAATTCCAGAAAATGATCTAACTCCCGCTCACCTTTGCTCCAAACTATTAAAACGTCATCATTGTTATCCACATACCTGTTGTAGCAAACTAAATGTTTAGAAAATCTACAGGGTGTTGATTCGTTCTTCTAGGTTATGCATGAAAACTTTGCTCAAAAATAGCGATACCATATATTGCCAAACTGGAAAACGTTCTGGTCTAAAGCCTTCTTAAAGAGTAATTCCTAATCAGATATAATTAAAGGTGAAACTTTTAAGTTATGTAACAAGCCTGTGACCAGTTCAATGCATTCTAAGGGTGGAATACTGGGAAACAAATTTTTCACATCAAGGGAAGCCAAAATGGAGCCATGTGGAATATGTTTTGTCACAAACTTTGAAAACTCAACCGAGTTTTTTGTGGCGTGGATGTTGAACTCTTGAAGTGGAGTATCCTTAGACAGATAGTAGCAAGGCGAATTCACAAACGACACAACCAGCCTAATCGGGTGATCAAATTTGTGTATCTTTGATACAGTTAGTGTATTGGAATTTATAGGGTAGAGAGAGCGTTTGGATTTGTTGTAATATTCGAGAGTTAGTGTCTCTTGGTCAAAAGATGATTTCAGCATTTTGAAATAGGATAGAGTGGGATCTTTACTTTACTCTTTATACTTTGTACGAGTCATTTGATCTTATTTTGTCTTTGAGTGAAGTGAGATGCCTCTGGTTAAAATTTGAGGTACGATCTGACTGATAATTTTTGTTCAAAAAGAAAATTATAGGTCTATGAGAGTTATCTAACAACTAAAATAAAAAACTAAGAACAGAAGTTAAGAATTGTAAGAGCACTCACAACGCTATGTAGGGTTATTTGTTTTTGTTTTAAACACTGAAAACTACAAAAAACATAAATAACACAAGAAATATATTTTGAATGATAACATTCTCGCACTTTTTTTGTTCTCAAGATACAGACTTTTTTTCTCAAGATATAGAATTATTGGAAAACGCTCGTAGATAAAGTGATGTTCTTATCACCTGCGGACAGTGCCTTCTCCGCACTCGACTGATGTCAGCCACAACTTCAGTCAGCGTGCGGAAATGTATCACTTTCCGCACTTGTTTGGAAAATAACTATATTGTACCCTATTAATTAAAAACACTTAAATTATGGCTTTATTTCAGCACAAACAATACAAATTAATTATGGGATGTCCTACGTAAACAAACCTAACCCCCAAATTACATTTTTTGCCAAATTTCGATATTTTCTACACTCCCATACCAACTGACTAGTTTAAAATTATCAATGTTTGAACCTGTAAATTAGTCTATTCAAAACTTTTAAGCTGCTTACGATAAAGTTTGAGAGAACAAACAAAATGATCACTAAATGTTAGGACATCTAAAGAAAGCACAAACACCGTGCGGTCTTGAATAGTTTTTTCGACTATATACCGATAATATTCATAAAAGGACAAACCAATCAGTGTCAGTCATGTTGGAGGACAGTTTACAGGTTTAAATCCATCAGGTATAACGTGAAAAAGTTAAAGTTGTCATATCCTTTTATAATACTCCGAAGACCGGATGTGCCGTCACAAACTTAACTGAAGAAGTGATCGTACCCAACCAAAATAAACGTTACTGCCTTTATTGTCAAGGTGTGAAAACTTGAGGATTGTACGTAGGTACCTAAAAGTGCTATTGATTTAATGGTGTGTATAACTGTAAACCATGTAATACACCTTATAGTAGAGAGTGGTCGCGCAACAGAACGATTGCAATGAAAGTTTTATTGATGACAAGATTTTTTCCAAATAAGTTCTCCTAAGCAAACATTAGTTCACTTGTTCTCCTTTTAGAACTGGAAAGTATAAATGTTTATTAGAAGATTTACTGCTCAAATTATACCGCAAACGCATTGAAACACTAGCGAGAAATTTATCGTAGCTCATTACTGGCTTTATGCAATTACATAGAAGCATACGTGACTGAATGCGCTGAAAAGAGTCGCCTTTGTCCGATTGTGCGAACAGAAAAAATACACCTGCGTGTAGGAAGTTGGCACTGGGAATATTCTGTATATGATTGTGTGACATTCGGCTAAGACATACGACCAGACTGCATGGTCAGCTGAATTGGTGTCGAGGCGGACGGTGTCAAGTAACCTAATTAGTTGAGCTGATTCAAATCAGGCAAAATATGAGTATTCAACTATATAGTCAAGTCTGTAACACAATGCATTCTCTAATACCAATACCAACCACAATAATTGATAGCAGTTTTCTTGATTTGCAAGGAATGTCAGCATTCATTTACTTTGGTGTGGTTCTATCTGGTGGATTATTGGCTATAGAAGTTGAGAGGTGTAGATAATCTCCACTTAAATTTGCAACAGGAAGTTGATCCAATTGGTTTTCTACCAAAGGATCACATAATCAATATTTTAGAATCAGCCACACAAGCATTTGGGTATTCAACGAGGTAGCTTTGGCCATATCAAGCTTTCCTTAGAACTTCTACTAAATTCTACTACGATCTGTCTTTAGTGGGCTTTGGATGCTTATTTTCAGAAAACTAATGTTTCAACAACGAAAAACTAATATTTTATTATTACTTACACTGGTGCAATTATGAATCACCATAAAAACATACAAGGGCGTTCAAACACTCAATACCATTAGTTTGCCATTCTAACAATTTTCTGAAGTAAATAATTTTCGTGCAACAAAGCAGCAGGAAATCAAATAAGTTTAATACAAACAGAATCTAATGAAGGATATTAGTTACAAAATTTTAACAAATTTTTTAGCTGTGGCTATATCGACACTATTCTGTACTATAAGAATGACATTGTAAGTACATGCACTCAGATACGCTTTGGATATTAAAGTTTGTGCAATAATAGAGTTACTATAATTAATTAAAGGTCTATAACCTCCAGATTTAATCATGTCACAATCATTTTGTGACTGCTGGTTTATTCCACCGAGGAAAGGAAATTTATATGGTTTATTTTTGTGTACTTTCTACCCTTCAAGTATCCTACAATCAATTTGGACCACCCTGTATAGTATTAAATAAAGCCATTAAAATACCAAATAACACTGACTTTATTATTTATGACATGTTTAACTATACAATAAAGATGACTTTTAAAAAATCTAAAATTAACATCTTACTTCCTTATTTAAATAACTTGTAAAACAAGGATCTTCTTAACTAGTATTATACACTGTAACTAATCAGTTTAATTAGCTGTGAAGGAGGTGTGAATGAAAGTCAATTATGTAGCTAAAATTTCGAAATATTTAGAACAAACAGACACCGGCTTCACAGAAAATGCAGCTAATTATACAGTGTTTGCTAGTTATCAGTGAAAGAGATAAAAAATGTTCCTGCCGACAAAAGCTAACAATTATGTCGAAATCGCAGGTTTAATGACAGGTGGAATTTACTATTATCATAATTTAAATATTTGTTAATGGTGAATAAATCCTATATTGTTACAAGTTTAGTTATAGGAACAACATTTCAAATTTTATTATGTTATGGTTTTTCGGATTGCTGCCTCGGAAAAATGTAATTATAATTTTATATCTGAAAAGTTAAGGAAGGAAAAGTTGCCAAAAAGGCCGAACGGAACTCGAAATTCTTCTACAATATTTATAAAACTTTATTTATGTTTTGATTTCATAATTTTTTATTTTAATTTTTATTTATGGGTACCATATATCAGTATCTGTTGGGTAGTGATTACCATTGCATTAATACCAAGGACGGTGTTGTAAATTAAGGGTGTTCAACAAAAAGGTGGTCATACAGCCTAAGTCTAAAATTGTTTGAACTTTTTTTTTCTAAAGTCTTAAATTAATTGCATTTTCAGGTGCAGAAATAGTTATTTTTGTAGCCAGTTGGGTAAAGTTTGAATTTAGGTAACAAAGAAATTTCTGTAAAATGATCAGGATTAGTAAACACACCCTGTGTAATATTTCGAATTTATCACAAAAACACGATTTTTCGAATTTATTTTGAAAATTAACAGTCGTAATATAGCTTATAGCTATTTTTTTCTTTCAGCTAATAAAGCAACAATGCATAAATAAAAAATTTAAAATGAAATAGTCACGTGAGATTTGTAGGTTAATTTATTAGTTGCATATAATTATGTGACCTTCAGAAATTCCTTTCAACCGTAAAAATGGTCACGTCAATGCAAGGATGTTATTTTAACCATAAGAAGAGTCAAGTGTTGTACAAAGAGTCAATTTCACACGTCACGTGACCTTCTTTAGGACCCCTTTAAATCGTAAAAATGGTCACCTGACTGCAAGATAGCAATTTTAAGATTAAGTCAAATGAACTCGATTGGACTCTTGAAAATAGTCACGTGACTGTTTTAGGCTCTTTTTTAATCGTAAAAATGGTAACGTCATCTTATCGTAACCTACAAATAAATTATTTTGATCATACAACCTTAGGGATGCAATTTTGACATGGAAAACATTCAAATGACCTACAAACATTTCTGTAAGTGGTAAAAATGGATTAATGGAAGAATGGTATAGATTCCATTAGGCGCTTGAAAATAGTCACGTGACTTTCGTAACAGAATTTAATCATTGGAAACAATTAGGTAATCTTTTGTTAAGTTCCTTTTCAATCGTTCAACAGGGGCTTTCGTAACTAAATTTAATAATTGGAAACATTCACGTGATTTTTTAGGCCTCCTTTTTAATCGTAGAAATTGCCACGTGACCTACAAAAAATAATTTTAGTTGTAAAAATGGTCACGTGACTCCAACGTACTTAATATCCATTTCCCCGACACTTCCAAGTCGATTTTAAGTATAACTTAAGATAAGTTAAGGTTTGAATGTGTCAGATCAGCTGCAAAATAACCCAGTCTAAATTAAACTTATCTAAGCTATCCTTAAACTCAACGTAGCCAATGTTGGGGAAACGGACATAATTCAAGCTTAAGAAAAATCCCGAGATCTTCAAGATTCCATTCGATGTTTGCAAATACTCATTCGTAACAGAATTTAATCATTGGAAACAATTAAGTAATCTTTTGTTAGGTCCCATTTCAATCGTAAAAATGGTCACGTGACCATTAATTTTTTATTTTAATTTTTATTTGTGTTGTACTTCTCTGCAATAGATTTACTTTTAGAAAAATAAAGTTATAAGTACCTTGAAGTGCACTCAGAAACTCACCAACTTGTTAATTTTAAATGAAACACCCTGTGTGTAATATTATGACATGACAGGAAAGTGTTTTCGGGTAAATTCGTCAAAAAAGGGTATATGCCCTTCATAATGCCTGATGAAGCCAAAAAACAGAAACACGTGTCGCCGGGTTATCATCCTTGTTCCTTTCTGCTACCCTTTTTTTTGCGGAATTTACCCAAAAAACACTTTCCTGTCATTCATTACATCCGCGTTAAACTTTTCCAAATATTATTACATTTTAGGATATCCATACATTCCTGACAAAAAAGTAGGTTTCATGTTTTATAACACCATTTTCACGACTAGAAAGAATACCTGTAGGTCACATGACTGTTGTTTTCAATTATCAAATGTAGTTACAATGGTCACGTGACCATTTATACGATTGAAAAGGGGCCTAACAAAAGAATACCTAATTGTTTCCAATGATTAAATTCTGTTACGAAGGTCACATGACTATTTTCAAGCATCGAATGGAATCTTGAAGATCTCGGGATTTTTCTTAAGCTTGAATTATGTCCGTTTCCCAAACATTGGTTAAGTTGAGTTTAAAAGGATAGCTTAAATAAGTTTAATTTAGACTGGGTTATTTTGCAGCTGATCTGACACATTCAAACCTTAACTTATCTTAAGTTATACTTAAAATCGACTTGGAAGTGTCGGGGAAATGGATATTAAGTACGTTGGAGTCACGTGACCATTTTTACGACTAAAATTATTTTTTGTAGGTCACGTGGCAATTTCTACGATTAAAAAGGAGGCCTAAAAAATGACGTCAATGTTTTCAATTATTAAATTTAGTTACGAAAGCCCCTGTAGAACGATTGAAAAGGAACCTAACAAAAGATTACCTATTTGTTTCGAATGATTAAATTCTGTTACGAAAGTCACGTGACTATTTTCAAGCGCCTAATGGAATCTTTACCATTCTTCCATTAATCCATTTTTATGACTTACAAAAATGTTTGTAGGTTATTTGAATGTTTTCCATGTCAAAATTGCATCCCTAAGGTTGTACGATCAAAATAATTTATTTGTAGGGTACGATAAGAAGACGTTACCATTTTTACGATTAAAAAAGAGCCTAAAACGGTCACGTGACTATTTTCAAGCGTCAAATCGAGTTCATTTGACTTAATGTTAAAATTGCTATCTTGCAGTCAGGTGACCATTTTTACGATTTAAAGGGGTCCTAAAGAAGGTCACGTGACGTGTGAAATTGACTCTTTGTACAACACGTGACTCTTCTTATGGTTAAAATAACATCCTTGCATTGACGTGACCATTTTTACGGTTGAAAGGAATTTCTGAAGGGCACGTAATTATATGCAACTAGTAAATTAAGCTACAAATCTGAAGTGACTATTTCATGTTTAATTTATATATTTTATTTATATATATTATATATATTTTTTATTTATGCATTGTTGCTTTATTAGCTGAAAGTAGAAAATACTTCTATGCAGCTTTTCATGCTACATTACGACTGTTAATTTTCAAAATAAACTCGAAAGATCGTCTTTTTGTGATAAATTCTAAATGTTACACAGGGTGTGTATTTACTAACCCTGCTCATTTTACAGAAATTTCTTTGTTACTTAAATTCAAACTTTACCCAACTGGCTACAAAAATAACTATTTCTGCACCTGAAAATGCAATTAATTTAAGACTTTAGAAAAAAAAAGTTCAAACAATTTTAGACTTAGGCTGTATGACCACCTTTTTGTTGAACACCCTTAATTTACAACACCGTCCTTGGTATTAATGCAATGGTAATCAATACCCAACAGATACTGATATATGGTACCCATAAATACCTGTTACAAGAAGGGACACGTGGAATATTAAGCCTTAATCGCGCTTCTAATTGAAACCTTAGATGAGACGTTACAAAATCCGAAACTATCAATAACGAAAATCGGAAGATTGAATTATTATCACTAAGTGATAAACCAATCAATACTCAAGCTAAGACAGTCGAAAAAAAATTGCGCCTACGGCCATATTTCAACGAGACTTCTGCCAATCTATTACTACTGCAGCAGTGGAATTGGGCAGCATCCAACAGGTTTTATTTAACAATCTGCACTCCGCAAGCCGTAATATTGCTCCTGCAAATTGTTTCGCTTTGCGAACCTACTATAGTGATAAGCAGGCCGAAAACCAAAAGTGCTGAATAGAAAAAAAATTTGATAACAATCAGTAGGATGTGTAAACGTTATTTTGTATGTCAAAATTTACGTTAAATACTACCTATAAATAATATTAGTATAATTACCTATACGAAAAAGCAAATTACACTAAGATGGCATGACTTTTGTGTAGACCAACGTTTTAATAGTTTAGTTAGGTACTTTAAGCTAGATTTGCAAATCACTTCCAAGTCTACTTCAAATTTGGCAGTTCTCTATTTACCATTTACAATGACATGGTAAATCTGTAAAATTTTAGGTTAGATACATGTAAATACATTAGCATTTAAAGTGTGATTGTCGTCGTATACGTAATATCACTAATATCTAGTTAATCTAATACAAATTTTATGTTTTAAAGACAAAAATCTTTGGAAAACTCAAATTGTAGTAAACAAAACATTGTTCTAACCTATAAATTGGTCATTTTGCTTGCATCTGCCAAGCAGCTTGACGCACTTCGAAGTGCACTTTAAAATTCACTATTTTGATAAGTTTGTCCAAGGGCGAGGATTAATTGCATGAGATTATAACTAGTTGTAAATGAACACACCTGGATATACTGTAGGACATCAAAATGTGTATATTACAAATCAAATCAAATTAACAAAGGTCGCAAAAAACAATTATGAAATGAGTTGAATAGGGACAGGAAACAGCAGAACACCAGAGAAAACTAATAAACAGCTTCAACACTTGATCTGGCAACCCAAAAAGGTATCCAGAGGTATCGACAAGTGCTAAAGCTATTTAATATGCAAGCTAATAAACATTTTAAAAAAACGTACAAAAAACAAAGTGCCAGTTGGAAAGCTACAATTTTAAAAGAAAAAATAGTATATTGTATGTACAACAAGGGTGAATAAGATGTCCTTATCGAACAAGGACGAAAGTTTGGACGAGGGCGAAATGGACAATTCGCCTGAGTTTTACAGGCTATTTTTTCTACGACTAATTGGAATTACTTACCAAATTTCACACAAATAAACACTATCAATGTTTGAAACGTATACGTGTTTACATTATCACTTTTGACGCAGCCAAAGTTTGACCGGTGTCCCGGATTGTGACCGGGTGACACCTGATTAACTTCGTCTTTTAGGTTGAGGTGTTGAATGGATTTGAATCATTGTAAGTTTGTATCATTTGCTTTATCATATAATAAAGTAGATGTTTTTATTCTTTAATTAAACACTAACTGAAACTTGAACGGCTTTTTCATTGCCTCAAAACATAAGCCAAAATGCAATGTTTTGATGTTAACTGTCAGTGAGGATGACAATCAGAATTATTCTGTTTACGTTTAAGATTAGCTGTAATTGGTCTATTTCATATCGCACGCTGAAAATTGCCTGTGATTGGTCTATTTCATATATGTCCTACTTATCCGTTCTCTAATCTGTTAAGGAATTAACCAATATCCCTGTAGGAGTAGAAAATAGTATATTCTATATTAAGAGCGGAAAGTACATATTTGCCGCTTGCACATGATAATTGCAGCTTGAGGCGAAGCCGAACGCTGCAGTCATGTAAAAGCGACAAAAATACTTTCGGCTCGAAATATAGACGATATTTTTTCGACGACTGCTGTGGGGTGGAGTAGAAAAACAACTCACATCATTTTCGTAGCTCGAACTCATTGTCACAGATAAGTCACTTTGACGGAATGGCTTTATTTCAAACAGGAATGTCAAGCGTTGTTATGGAAACGCCGAAAAAGTTGGTGAGTAGATTGTTAGTAGAAAGCGAAAACGCTCTAGAGCAGAAAATGATTCACTTTCTGCACACGTGCGGCGAATAACCACTTTCTGCTTTGAAATGGAAGCGTACATGAGGTACTTTCAAAGTCAGTCGTCAAAAAACTACTTTTTTCCTAACTGCAGTGATTAAGTTAATTAAACTTACAAAAACTAAATTTGCTGGTTTTAAATTTGAAATGAATATATAGTAGGCCAGCCGGGAAAGATTATCCAATATAAATTCTTGGGTCGGAAAAGCACCTGAACTATTCAAACGCCGACGGTCCGCACATACAATCAATTCCTATTGGACTCGACTCACTGAATAAATTATTGGAATCTGGGACAGAGAGTAATACAGAAGTTGATTAAGAATATCCGCTATATTTACCTCTAGGCCGTCAAGTGTATCTCGAGTGTTGAGATGGTCTTTACAAGAGAAGACTAATTTTTATCTAATTATTTGACTTGACGGGATAAAGTCGACTGAAAGAAGTGCCACTTCAAATTGTTGTACTATTAAAACGACCAAGTTTAGATGATTCAATGTAACCTCTTCATCTAATTAGAATGCAGGTTCAGCATCTTTTTATATAAGCATGTGGATAATTAGAATGGTTCATCTTTATACTTTACGACCCGTTGTTTTGAGAGACGGGTCGTAAAAATGATTTTTAGCCATGGAAGCTTAGGCATAAACATACATTTGTTTTACTCACAAAATCTTTCTTTCTTGTTACTGTACTGTTTTATCTTGACTAGAAAACTAATTAATTATACAGGGTTTGCAAAAAAATAATACAGAAATCATATTATATTGATTATAAAAGAAGTTGAAGTATCAAAAGGGTGACTCAGTATTTTGAAGTGATGTGTCTTGCTTAATGCTGCCCGATGTACGGATCGAAACTCTATGTAATTTTTTTTCGATTTTCCGATATTGTCAGATATTCCGGAAAGTCGCACCAACTTTCGTTTTTCAAATAGAACGTTCTTCCAAGCAATCCAAACATTTCTTCCAGCACAATTTGCTGTCTTAGCCTCAAAAAATCAGTGTAGAAGCTTCGTTAATGATTGAAGCAGGAAAAGAGAAATTTTACCACGGCAGCAAAACGAACAAAGCACAATTAAAAGATATTGACAACTCTAATCAATCAGTGATACTTTTGCATAATAACAGTATAATTCAAACAAACATAACATAAACATGCTTTCCTATTGAACATCTATACGGTTATCATTGAAAAGTATGGCCAATTTTGTAAATACCTGAATATCATCAGTAACTTTTGAAATGGTAACATTGTATCGATAATGTAATATTTCAATATGGCACCCATAAGTAAAATGAATGACAATCTTAGCCAAAAACCAAAAAGTCGAATATGGATGTATAAATATGAATATAAAATATGATATTGTTAGGTTTAAAGGAGGGAAAGTGGTAACATTAAAGTATCGTTTATTTTCAGTTATCTGATTAAAAAAGTCAACCAAAAACAAAAAACAAATTTTCGAAATTTCAGTTTTTTTCGGATATCTCTGAAGGTAATCAGAATTTTTGAAATTATTAACTTAACCAACATCTCTTACCGTTTTCGAGATTTCCATACTAATTTGTGGTACGAATTTTTGTCATCCTCACCTGGTTATCCTTCAATTCCACCAAAGAAGTCAATAAATTACTAATTACTGGTTATATTAATTGTAATTAATAAAAAAATCAAATCATCTACATCTTTAGCTTCAGAAATTCAATGAAATCCTCTCCTTGCAGAGTAACTGGTTCATTTTAGCCCATTCCAGAGGGTGTACAAACAGTAACCTTTTTTAGCAACAGGTGTAAAACCAAAACAACAGTCACTAAAGAAATTATTGGCAATACTCGTGGGTAATTTCACTTTTCCGAATCGTTGCCAATAAATAAAAGGTAAATTGGCGCCGCCATAAATACCGTCGGCCATTTTGTTGTGGCGTGCACGTCGGCGCGCGCTATTGAAGCAATTAAAGCAATAACGAGTATGATAGGTTAATTAGGTACCAGCACCATGGCAAGTACCGTGTGCGTTACGTAAAAGGCAACATTGGTACGCGACAACGTATTTATCATGCTTTGCTTAATACTTACGCTACAGCTTGTGCCGTGTTTCTTCGTTATCTGCCTTATTTCCTCTTTTGATTTATTGTGAAATTTATTGGCACCGCTTTGAGTTTGGTAATGAAGTAACAATGGAGTAATGGCAATGCCACGAGTAATGGAATTAAACCTTTTTTTAGCAAATTGGCATAGTAGTTTTATTTGTTTGCATAAGTTATTTACTTTAATTTATTTATTTCGCCAAAGAACATTTTGATTAATAGTTAAAGTAAAAAATACAACATGGGTATAATATTTCGCTTTTGATTTCTCTAAACTTACATCAATTTCTTCTCTATTTCTGTCAAGAACGTTTTACGTCAAAGACATTCAATTCGCTTCTTCCTATTCGGTCGGATGATCTGTGAGATCCTTCTATATCTACTTGTCTTCAGCGGCTTTCAAACATTCGTTGAGTGGTCCGTGACAATGTGGTCCAGATATCTGATTGGTGATCTACCTCGGTCTCTCGGTCCTTGTAAATTCCTCTGGACAGTGAGTTTTTCCAATTCTTTTCTTTGGACGATATGTCCAAAAAAGGATGTTATTTGCTCGGAGACGATGGTGCACAGTCTTTTTTGATCTTCAATTGGTTTAGAATCGACTCGTTTCTTATTCTTTGTATCCGTGATATGCGCAACATATTTCGAGAATAGCACATTTCAAAAGCATCGATAGCGCGTTTATTCGTGCTCTTGAGTGCCCAGCACTATAACACATATAAGAAAACTGAAAATACTAGAGTTTTAACGAGTCTAATCTTGGTACAAGGCAATTTCATGACTCTTCCAGATCTTGGTAAGCCATGGCTTCTTTTGCAACCGCTGTCCGGTGTCTATACCCCTAAATTTGTTATAAGCAATTTCAGATAGACGAATTGATTAGCCCCATCTATACCATTTATTTTCTTGGTTTCTGGTCTGTTGTTTCTTGGTCGGTTGATAATTATTATTTCGCTACGAGGTATAATATAACTATACCTGACTTCTTGATCAATGTTTTGTAGTTGGTAAAATTCCTGATGAAGAGACCAGTCAGCCTTAAAACGTCGAAGAAATACATACGATCAAGCATTTGATCTCTGAGTTTTTTTTTATGGACCACATCCCAAGAACCCATAAGAGTGATAATCATTATTTTTGTCTTTGATCTGTTAATAGTCAACCCTGCCTCCAGACTAGCCATCTCGACTCGCGGTAACAGTTCTGTTAGTTCTTGCTCGTTGCTGGCACATAAAGTGGTATCGTCAGCATACCTAAGATTATTGATTGTTCTTCCGCCAACAGAAATTCCTTCTTTCCAGTCCTCTGTAGCTTTACGGATAACACACTCGCCATAAATGTTGAACAAGACTTACAACACAGTGATGTGTTTTTTTTTCTTACACCCTTGCCTACGCGAAATGATACGGTGAGTTCCCCATTTACTCTTACTTTCGTCGTGATATTCCGATATTAACCTTTCAATAGATTGTCAAGGTGTCCATTTCGAAGAGATACTTCCTCATTTTTGTGTTGAGGATCTGCTATGTCTCTGGTGCCACAATCAATAACAAATCTAGCCTGTTCTTGAGATATCTCGGGCAGCAGGCACGTCTTAAGTCATTCCAAAATCCTGCAGTTGCAAGTGGTTCATACACGTCGTCTGGTCATGTGCATGTGTCCCAGATGCTTTGACACAGTTTATGGAATAATGTTATACATGTCTCTCCTGTAGCTATAATCATTTCAAGTGTAATGTTGTCAACCCCTGAGGATGTATGTGTTTTTAGTTTGTTGAGAGCTGCTTCGACTTTAGCTTTTAACTTGTAAGGTTCAGACTCATACACATTTGCTTTCTTCAATGTTGCGTTTTTTGTTGTTTCCGGGTGGGTCATAAGTTGCTGACAATATGAATTCCATCTCTCCAATATTTGGTTTATGTCAGTTAGGATAGTAGTAATTCGCTTAGTCACACGGATTACATGAACTTCCACAAAAATTGTGAAATAAATGAATTGAATCCCAACATTGATTGAGGATTTTGTATGAACGATATCATCAGGATTGAAATATGTATAGAAGAGAATTTCAAAATTATTTAAGTGAAGTTCTAGTCACCCAGTAGCAGAAGTTGCTGACATTTTTATTTACTAAATTAATTTAATTATTTCAGCTTTATATTATAACATAACATAAGGATTTTCAGCTGTAGGCAGGATCAGGTTGTTTTGATAAAACTGTAAATATGATACCTACATAAGAAGCATAAAATAAAGCAGATAAGAAACAACGTACAGTGTGTACGTACCTGTTAGCTAATATATCAGTTATACTAATGTCAAAATAATAGTTCAATTTTATTTTGTACCAATATACAGGTAATAAGCTTGTGTTTTTTTATAATCATCATTAAATATGCTACTTTACCCGATGTTGATACACTAATTTTTTAAACCTGAGATCAGAAAACTGAATAATTTCATAAACAATCCTAGCAGTTTACGCATTGAACATACCGTATATTCAATACTTAACTAAATTAAGTAAATAGTGGTTTTAGGTTATATAAATGACTGAGCTTCAACCGGTTGTTCACTTCACTCAATAACCATTTCCGTACTGCAGATAACTTTTCTAAGAGAAAAAAATCAATTACATTGACATTGAAATTCTTAATTGGACATGAAGTAGACAAAAGCCGATCTTGAGACTCGCGTCTTCGCTTTTGTAATAAACAGACGATTCCACTTACATAACTGTCGCTAAAATTACTGTGTCTTTGGACGCTAGCACAAACACTTCAGGTTGAATAAACAAATTTTTTTCAGCAAATAATTGCAACCTACTTTGAATACTAAAAAGTACTTACCTACATACAAAAAAATGTAGTTTTCGACTTGGTCAAATACGACTGATCAAACAAAGAAATTCGAAACCATCGTCAAGTTATTAAAACTTATGCATGTGGGCCATAAATTACGTGAAATATCAGGAAAACGTGATCAAAAAATGATCTCTGAACACACCGCGAAAACGAAAGTAAACACAAGCTATGTGTTAAGAAAATTAATACTTTTTTATAGCCAGAAGCCCATCATCTGTCATATACAACTCCTAAAAGTTAACGGGTTTTCTAATATTTCAGTGCGTCTTCGAATTACCTCCAGATAATCCTGTTATATTAAAATGACCGTTTCCATTGACGTCCAACCCAGATTTAAAAAAAAAAAATCAGTGGCGTTTATTCTAATGCTGCTTTATGAACTTATAAATTCCGGTATGATGTCTGTTTTGACAACATCACGGTCTTTAGCTGGTTTGGAAGCCCGAAGTGTGAAAAGACTTAAGCGGAGAAGCGGTAAGTATGTGGGAACGATTGCTTTTGATCGGCTTCTCTATATGGACAACTTATGTGTAAATTATACGGAGAGAAAGTTTGGTTACGTTGCGTTTTTGCTAGAAATTTTGAAGTTAAATGGAGTGTGCAAAATATTAAGAGTATTAGTTGATTGGCAAAATTTTAAGCCCACATGATTCTGACCGTAGTTTTTGTAAGTAGATGCCATTAAATACTATCATATTCTTAAGTGGAATATTTATGGTTTATTTTAACAATCCGAAACAATTTTCAAAAATTATTATTCTATAACAAGTTTAAATTTGCGTTCGTGGTTCAGCAAATGACGATGCCAAATTGTTGCTCATTGTGAATCTATCTGCATTATAGCATGTTAGTTAGTTTTATCTCTTTTATGAGACTCCAAAGCAGCTAAAAACGGTTTTTTACCAGGCCATATCAGTGGTACTGCTAGAACACACTTTTCTTTTGACCAACCTAATATATTGATTCTTCTCCTCTAGATTCATAGATCTCTATTTAATCTGCAGTGACAATATATCATTATCCTGACAACCATTGCAAATTTGCTGACAATCTGGCTGATGATAAATTCTTTACCTATGATCTCAGTGTAAAAAGCTAATTACGCATAGTTTTCCGTTACGCAATGACCCTCTTTACTCACAGTTGTAGTTTGCTATTACATGTATATTATAAAACCGTAAAAAACGCACAGTTTTAAGATCGGCTATAAACTAACTTTTCTAATGCTGGAGAAAATCAATTTTGTTTCCATTTCTTAAGTATATTAGATGGAGATCATCGCGTAGTGCATTGTTTATACAGTTTTAAAGTTTTAAGTAAAAATTCCGGTTCGTCTAGAATGATGATCTGCAATAGCAAACACATCAAGTAATGCTATCGAAAGTATTACTTCTAAATATAAGTTGCAAAAGCCAGAACTTTACACTTGGTCGTAGGTAAAGTACAGTACGTCACACGTGCTCTAAGGCAATTTACGCACTCATGGAATACACCTTTTTTCATATCGTACGTAAAATGCTTCTTACAGCACTAGTTACGTAATATACTATTATTATACATTTGTCCCCTAATGTTTGTCCATCAGCAGCTTTTGATGTTATTTTGGGGTATTCCATAGCTTTAATTGTTTCTTGTCTGTTACAGTAAATCGCATCTGTTGGTTTGTTGTTTCTACTCTGTTTTCTTTATTTCCTTTGCGCAATTTACTATTGCATTTATAGCTAATATAGCACTTCCAGCTTTAATGAAAAACCAGCCTAGCAGACTTCTCTGGCTGAAATGCGCGTGGAATTTTTTGACAAAGTTTTACTGTATATTTTCGGGTGCAATTCCCTTCTATCATTGGTCTTGCAATACTCTGTATGACTGTGATTCGTTCTGTTTCGTATTGGTGATAGATTGAGTAAAATATCTTTTTACTTTCCCAGTACTTTGTACACAAACTAAAAAATTATTTGACACCAAAACTCAGCCCAAAAAGTTTAGAGACATTTAGAGAAAATGTTGGGACCACCTGTATAACGCAGATTAAGTTATTTCTGGTCAGAATAGTAATAAAACTGTAACTTGTTTAAAACCATGTATAAAACAAGTACAAATGTTGGATCATCTGCATAAGTTCCACTTTTCCTTTGTTGTTTCACAAATATTGGAATTACCTACACAGTGCTGTTCAGGTTGGGCTAAGGCCGTTATTTCCATTCAGAATAACTGTTGAAAAGGTTAACTAGTGGTGAAAACTGCAAAACGGATACTACTATATACTACTATACAGGGTGGTCCAGTTTTAAATGTCAATAATTCACCAATCGATAGCCCATCAAAAAATAAGTTGACATGCATTATGCCATTTTCCTGAAGAACGCTTCCTAAGGAAGACACAGACCTCCAAAGTTGCTACAACTGTCAGACCGTTTGATCAATTTTGATCAAATTTGTAACAAGTAATTATGAAATGAGTACTCGTTATGTGATGTGAATGACATTCTTAAAAATTGTTTAGACGCGTTGATATAGGGGGATAGTCTTTATTTTCTACGCTCACTGGATATTATTCAAAATTGACAAAAATGTCTACTTAGGTTATTGTATTTTTTACTTTAAAATGGTTCAAAAGGATTCAAATCTGGTCATCTGTGAGGTTTTCGAGTTAATTTTTGACACTGAAAATAGTCAAAAAACCGGATTGTTGGAGTAATGTTTACTGGCGTTCAATTTTTTAGACTAATCCGAATTTTCCAAATTTTTAAAATTTAGAATTAAATTTCCGAATTTTCAAACTAATTTAATTCTAATAATTAGTGTTCAAGACTAATATCGTAGAATTTAATGCGAAAATTGTTTAATTTTATCAACGAAAAGTTTGAAACAACTTTTACTATAAAAAATAGTTTAAAATTCGATTTTTGAGCCTTAAAACACAGTGAAGCGTCTACAAGTCAATTTAATACTAACAAAGCGTAAAATGGCATGTTTAAGCGTATGGAAAATGTAAAAAAAGTTTTTTAAGTCTGCTATGTCAAAAACTTGGTGAAGATAACCCTAAAACGATTTTCCAAGATGAAAGCAGTTTTAAAGCCCTAAAAATAGTCCAGAGTTCTAAGAAAATGAAAAGCAAAGTAAAAAAACTTGAAAAGTTAGCCTTCAAGTCAATTTTCATGAATCTAATGTCAATATCCTGTATTTATGACTAAAATATTGAAATGTATTTTCAAATTATCAAAATTTACTTCAAATGCAAATTTTAAGCTTTTGATGTCACTTTTCATTGGTTCAGAGTCACTTTTTGGTGTCCAAGTCAATTTTCAAGGTTGAAATTTGTGAATTTGTAGTCAAAAATTCTAGATAAAGTAGTTTTTCATGGCTACAATTCAATTTTCACTACTAAAGTTTTTCAACTTATCTGAAAACTATAACGACTGACTACAAAGACAGTTTTTAAGCCTTTCAAGTCAATTTTCACTGTTTCCAAGTCAATTGTCAAAGCTAAAGTCTTTCAATTTGTTTGAAAACCGTGAAAACTGCATTCAAAGACAATTTTTAAGCCTCTCAAGTCAATTTTCATCGTTTCAAAGTAAATTTACTGGTTAATAAGTAAATTTTCAAGTCTTTTAATTTGTCTGGAAACTATGAATGGCTACAAAGACATTTTTTAAGCTTCTTAGGTCAATTTTCACCGTTTTCAAGACAATTCTTAAGTTGGGTTGGGTTGGTTTTGGGTCTTTGAACGTAATAACTCAATTATCTCGTAAACAAAGTTTCAAATCAGAATTTTATAAAAGATACTTATTTTGTTAAATTGAACAAGTAAAGTAAAAAAAATTGAAATTTTTGAAAAATATCCAGTGACGTAGAGAATAAGGTAGAAAAATTAACAGACAGAGACAGTTTCGACAAACGTCATTAAATCACCTAATGAGTATTAATTTCATATGTATTTGTTCCAAATTTGATTAAAATTGCTCCAGTGGTCTGACAGTTATGACAAGAAACCGATTTTTTAAACTGAACTTTTATGGACTGTATTTTCCTTGAGAAGCATTTTTCATGAAAATGACATAATGTATGTTAACTTATTTTTTGTTAGGCTATCGAATGGTGAATTATTGACATTTAAAACTGGACCACCCTGTATATTTGTTTTACACATTTTGGTTGGGTTTAGACTCTTATTTTCAAAATAGTTTTTTAAGGGGTAACTTTGAGTGGTTAAAAATCTGGTAGTCGTTTGGTTAAAAACGACATCCAGAGCAACTACAAATGCTGGTTTATCTGTTTATCAGTGATGTGTAGGTTTATCTAAAGCCGTTTATTTCGGATCAGAATAGTTGATCTGAGGGTTAACTATGAGTGGTGAAAAATGACTGAAAAGTTGCTGTACTATAAACATCTGAATTATAAAATAAACAGGTTATTCGGAATTTTTATAGCAGGACATTAACCATGTCTTTTGTGTCCAAAAATACGCCTAGTTTGCTAAATTGATTATATTCGAAAAATGCTTCATTGAGTTCATTCCACTGTCCCAAAATTTAGTTATCAGAATTTTCATGTTTTTTTTCTTTGAGTTAGATTCCCGATTATTGTATATTGTTGTGCTTGTTGACAAACTTCACAAATTCACTACTTACAAAATTGGTGAAATAAACAAAACTGTAATACATAAAGTAACAATAATTTAGAAATACAGGCGCGTCAACATTTTAAACGTATCAAAGTCTCCACGAAACATAATTAGCTTAGAATTATCGAAATATTTTAATTACTCCACAATTTGTATCTCGACTGTCATTTTCTTATCGTTTTTCAAAGTAAAGTCGGTAAGTACCAAAGAGACTTTCTTATTATAGAAACATATTATGTAGGTGACACACGTTTTATGTATTCTCGTTAACCGGTGGACACGGAAAACCTATATCGGTTACCGGGACAGGTTGAAAAGTTTTTTTATTGCATCGATACCGTTCGAAAGAATAGGTTTCTAACGAAGCAGTACCTGAAGCGAGGTGCCTTTAAGTCTTGTTATTTCAGTGGTAAAGAATGTCAGTCAAATGAGTTTACTACAACTTTACGGTTTAATGTATCAAACAAATATCGATATTACTAAAAGTTAAACTATATATTAGAAGATTCCTGGAAGTAAGACGTTTGTAGGAAACATACAGGCTATCTCAAATTCGATAGTTTTACGGGGTATCTCCAAAACTAGTAAAGATAGAACAATGCGGTTTTTGCGAAACAAACGATGGTGCAGTCGTACCTTCTGAGCTGCAGAAGCTTGAAATTGCCAATTTGGAGCTTTTTTTTAAATAAACTATATATTTTGGTACATTTAGAATAAGCAGAATATTACCTTTGCAAAAATAGATAACCTTATAGGATTTAATTGGAAATTAATTGTAACAACGTACAAATTGCCAATTTAATTTGCAATCAAGCAAGCTAAAGCAGTAAAAAAAAATAGTGTGGCGGTTAATCAAATAAATGCCGTAAAATTTCGATTCTAAAAGGTTTAGATAATTTCAATAGTTTTATAGAACAACTGCTCATAACCAGTTATGTAATTTCTAAAATGTTTTACTTTTTATTAGAATAATAATACACCGAAAATGAACAGATTCACTAACTATAGCTTGTCAAAATGTTCTAGAGCCCATTGGCAACGTTCCAAAACCTTCCAGATCTTAGACCTCTAGAACTAGTCAAAACGTTCTAGACCATTTGGCAACGTTCCAAAACCTTCCAGATTTATGATGAAGCTTTTAGAACTAGTCAGAACATTCTAGAGCGTTTTGGCAACGTTCCAAAACCTTTCAGATCTTTGAATAAGCTTCTGTAGCTTGCCAGAACGTTCTAGAGCTTGTTTCAACGTTCCAAAGTGTTCCAAATCTTTGTAGAAGCTTCTAAAACTTGCCATAACATTCTAGAGCCTTTGGCAACCTTAACAAAACTTTCCAGATCTTTAAAAAAGCTCCTGTGGCTTGCCAGAACGTTCTAGAATTTTTTGCAACGTTCCAAAGCTTTTCAGAAGCTTCTAGAACTTGTCAGGACATTCTAGAGCCCTCTGCAACATTTCGAAACCTTTCAGATTTTTGATGAAGTTTCCAGAACTAGTCAGAACGTTCTAAAGCCTTCTGTAGCGTTCCAAAATCTTCCAGATCTTTGATAAAACTTTTATAACTCACTTTCCACCTGTGTACGTAATATACTATTATTTTCAATCAGGTATGTAATAACGTTATTTCTTATGTGTAAACCAGGTGGAAAGATGAAAATTACCTGCTTTTACTTTACACCCGGGTGCATTTTTGCATAAAAATATGTACGCCACTGTTTTTCCATAAAACGCAAATAAGTTCTAAATTCCTCATTTTAGATCAGAAAAGTAAGTAATTGTTCGGTACACCTTTCTGTTTTTGAATAAAAAATTCAAAATCATGAAAATATACACATAAAATCAATATAATATTCAATTTTGGAAATTTTTATTCATTTAGATTTTTCAAAAATTATTTTCTTTATTCGATAAGAACAAGCAGTATCTTGCCATTTTTTTCCAAAAAAAAAAACGGAAAAAATTTAAATTTGAATAGTGACGAAAATCGAAGATTAGATAATTGTATTGGTACTTTTTGCATGACTTTTTATATTATACTCGTAAAAAAAATCGTACCAAAAAATTTTAAGATTCCTTTTCTGTTCTAAATTGCATAAGAACTACTATTATAATTACATTAATTTACTATAATTACTTCATAAAGAAAATAAATTTTTATTTAATTTTGTCGGACTTTATAATCTGATACTGTATGTGTGTTTTGAATATTACATTTTTTCGCTAAAAATGTACTTCATCAGAATCGCTAAATGCAACCATTTTTTTCCAGAAAAATTCAATTGAAGTAATGGGTGCATAACATTAATCGTCTTTTTGGTAGCTACATTTTATTGATTATTACCAAATTGTCTGATTTAAATTAATATTATTTTTCTCCTTTCTATGTTCGATTGCAAGCTGGAAGTGCTTTGTTCGGTGATATCCGAACTTCTTTCAGAAATAATACCCCATTTGTGAATAAAAAATTGAACTTACCCATAAGAAACTGCTATTAAATCTCCAAAGTTTAATAAACTATAAGTTTCTCGTCATTTTCACACTTTTTATCAAATTTAGTATACTGGATTATCTACATTCGCTGCACATCATTAGACTATCCTAAACCATAAAAGATACAGATTTGTTCAAATTGGGACTAAATTACACTGTTACAGAATAAGAAAATTGGATTTTCTAAGCCTTCATCAGCAGATTGTATTTTTTATTTTATAACTATTTACGTATTAATAATAGCAATGTAAAACAGAAAATGTGTTAATAAAAGAATAAAATATCTTTTCAAACAAGGTTAGAAAGAAATTACGATTTTACTTATTTTCAGACAAGATTCATGATTCAATTATCACTTTGATTCTGTATAACAATTTGACAAATTCAAAAATTGACTTTACTAAATTCATTTTATTAAAATTTAATTGTGATCATGGTCAAAAATTTCAATTTGCACACGGATAATTTGCTTCTAATTTATTATCAATTTATCATGTTATTTAAAGCCAATTTGAAGGTGACGTTGCCGAGCTGATTTTGACCAATATTAAGGCCATTTTGAATTCAAAAATACTAGAAAAGTCTAGATACATCAAAAAGAACACAACGGTAATTATTTTTATAGGCGCAGTTCCCAGTCGTGTTTATATCTAAAAGATCTAATTATGTTTAAACATGATGCCTATGGAATGTTAAATAAAAGATAAAAGCTGTTCAACTTTATACAGTCATATTATACTTACAATTGTCTTTCATACCGCATTAATCTTAAGTTAAATAAACCTCGCATACCAACACAAAATTGGGGAATTTTTTAGGACAATATACTTGGTTAATAACGTAGTTTAGTGTTGCATTTTATTATACGTACAATACTATTTGTGGTAATATCTGCAAACTCACCTAACTTTGTCATACATGTGTCTACGGAGGCTGCATTTGTTCAATTTTTAGACCTCTATTTATTTTAGCTAAAACTCCACTGTAATAATAAGGTCATTCTAAAAAAGTGTAAAAGTTGCGGGGTAAATCCACGTAAAATAAGCGAGTTTTTTGCGTGTGATTTCGGAGTTGTAACTTCCCGGAAGTCGCGATATGGACTGAACAGGGTGCGAAGATCCAACCGACGTTTGCCGGCGTCGTCAAGGGGTTTGTTACAAATAGTAACTGCAATTTATGTAATCCGCTCTCAATTTACATTAAAATTAGTTTTAGCGTCGATAATGGACTTGATAAAATTGTCTCAAATAAGTCTTGGTAATAGTTTTCAAAAAATGTGTCGAAACCATTGTCAGATGTCAAAAGTATGTTGCCAACCAAAGAAATTTGGACATTTGATGAAACACAGAGTCTTTGGCCATAAAAAATTGTTTCAAGAATTTATATCATATAAAAAAAATTTACATAGCTCCTAGTCAAAATACTAACGGGGAAGAACAGCAATTTCAATACAAAGGCTGATAAAACTAGCTCAAAAAACCCGATATTTTATTATTTTTTTTTAAGATGTTAATATACTTAAATTTAAAAAACTGTCTCTGAACTAAAATTTTCAGGTTCAAAATCAAAAATTTTATGGCAAATTTTATTTTAGTTTAAAAATATAATTATGAGTTTAATACTTTAAAAAGAACTTGATTTAAAAAGAATGATTCTGTAGGAAATTCCAATGTTTCTATCAATAAAATTGTTAAATTGGATCGATAGAGTAAAGTTCATGATCTCATTTGTTTCGAGAAGTACAAAAAATAGTTAGAAACAAAAGTTTTAGAGAATATTGAGATGCATACAAGGCGTGGCAGATAAAATATTAGTTTTTTTTTTTAAATTGAACCCTAAAACTTTTCTGTTAATCATGTCATATACCTAATAGTTTTTATAATATTTCAATTTTTTCAGCTGAGAGTAGATTGATTTCATTATATTGTCGCAATTGTAAATTAAACTATACAAAATAAAACCATACAAAAAATAGCAGCAAATAAGCACAAAAACTAAAAAAAGCACAAAAATAAATAAAGCATGAAAAAAATCTGTCAAATAACGTGTTTTTGCATAAATCGTTCACGTTAGATATCAAAAGTTGGTTGATTTTGTTATTTAGAAAAAGCAAAATTTCTAGGAATCCGGACTCTAATTACAAATAAATATACTACATTTCCATGCAACATTAAAAATGTCTCAAAACGTTCTATGAGATTTTTTTGGGTTCATTTATTTTAGTCGTTTATTATGGTTGAAGTCATAACTACTCGTACACCTATACTACCTTATTGTTAGATACTATTATTATTAGTTAGAGATTATAAAATTCTAATAAATGGTTGAAAATAAAATACTATACAAACCAGGGTGGAAAGTTTAATTGCTGTCTTGAGATAATGTTCGGCGAACTACCTGACCCTTTAAACCTGAGTATGTAATATATTATTATAATCGTGAAAATACAAAATTGTCTGTTGTCAACTTGTAAATGTCACTTTTCTCTTTTTTTCAGTTAAAGAACATAATCAAAAATTTATCTTTTTGAATTTAATAAAATTTGTCGTTTTTTGTTGGTTTTAATGGATTAATATTTTTTCTTTCATTTGTTACTAATAAAATAGAAAAGTAAATAACAATTTTTAAGAAAAGCGCTATTGTATATGCGTTTTATCAAAAGCTCGAGCTGTTTTCAAAACAAATTTGATTTTAACTATTTGAAAATTAGCATGGAAACCCTAACAAATTTAAAAATTTTGTTTTAAAAACGTTTTTAGTTTGCATGGAAAAGTAGAAAATCGTGTTGTAATTTTTTCTGGAAGAATTAAAAATCAAAAATTATTATACCAACATGACTGAAAGTTTTCTTTTAGAAACAGCATCAAACAAACGCTTTAACAAAGAAATATCGGAGCTTGACTCCAATTAAGCAACTTTTCAACTGAGCAAATCGCATTGTTGGCATTTTGCAGTGGTGAGTACAAAAACCGTTTTTCCATTATTCGCCCACAATGGACATCTCGTTCCGGCTTTGGGAAAGTTAGTTGCAATAGCGGAAATTTGTCGGAGTTGTTAAAACTTTCGTGTTTTCGCTACTGCATTTTACGAACTCCGTATATGGTGATGGTTGCATTTGAATGTTATGGAAAGGAGACGGTTAACTGATTTATATTCGACTTGCTGGAAATTGTTTGCTAGAAAGTCGTAGATTTAGACTGGAAGTCGATAAAGTCAAAATTGTAAATTTAGTTTTATCTTCAGTAAAATGAAAAATGTTTAAAATTATTATTATTACTTTGGTAAGTTCTCTCATCTAGCCGAAACTGTACTGTTCACAATTTCATTAATATAATTGAACGGAAGAGGGTCAGATAGAAAAAAACAATTAATATTTACAGGGTGTCCCATGACGAAAGGCATTATGATCTCTGATAGACTAAAAAATAAGACCAAAATTGAGAATGAAATCGAAACAAACTACTGCTGACACACAGACTACTCAACAAAAATGAAGTGAAGACAGCTGCATCGAAAGAAGAGAAGAAGAACCTAAATTTCAAATAATAACAAAATGCAACAATTATGATTCAAAGTGAATACAAGAAATGGAGGTTAATAAAACTAAAAATTACACGGAACCACTACAGAAACCCATTTCTGTAACTTTGAGTATTTTGTTCTGTTCTTTAGTTTCTTTAGCCAGTATCACTTGTAGAGAGGAAAAACAATTTCAGCGTCCTCACGTTTTCACTTTACACTGCAATTTGAGAGTTTTTTTTATAGTCAAACCACTTACAAAAAGTTTGCCTTATAGTCTACTATGTCCACTGTCGAGATCATCCACTCAATCTTCTAGATCTTGCTTAACCTGGAGCTACAAAACTCCATTATGTTTAATTGTGGATTTTTCCTAGAAAACCCAAGAAGGGCTGTACTTAGATACGTCATAATTTTGTAAAACTAAAATCATCTAGCTTATATGTATACAGAAGGTAAATACAGTTAACCTTTTTCAAAGTTTTTTGCAAGCTCTCGATAATTACATCAAGAAGCTTCTTAAACACCAATTTGCATTTTCGCTTTCAAAGAATAGTGTTTATTTTTTAAACCTTTTAATTATGATTCAAATTTGCTATTGTACCCTGTCAACAAGCCAGTTGAATTCAAATTTATTGAAAGTGCTATATGACAATGCAGGTTCTACCGGTTAACAGCTGTTTAACAGCTGAGACCTCCTACGTCATAAATAAAGCAACAAGAAAAGTGCAAATAAAACCCCCAATAAGCATGGTATAACGTGATTCATATTAAAACAAAGGTGTAAAATAATAAACCTGAAAATGAAAGTTAGGTTAGGCTAGCTACTACAACTAGATAAAGCTCAATGCAGAAACGTCTATTCTATTTGCACACCTGTTATTTGGCATTATTGTATAATAATTATTATAACATAATCTAGTTGATTATAATGACGGAAGTGATCTACTAAAGTAGATTAAAACAGCTTGACGTATATTAAGAATTTTACAACCAAATTGCTGTTCCTAACCCATTTATTTCTAAGTAATGCCTGATTGATGAATCGTTAATTGTGTCTGAGCATTATATTCGAATTAACAAGGCAAATAATGAATTTTTACTAGTGTGAACATTTTGACGCACCTAACTATCAAAAATTATCTATAATAAAGGTTTATAAAGGAATTGTCAAAACGTATCGCTTCTAGGATCTCTATAATTGGTTCACACTAGAAACTCACGGATCTAAATAAGGCGATAAGACTTAAGGCTGCTTGGGTAGCTAATTAGACGTTTTTAATGATTTTTAAGGAAAACAACTCGTTTAATCGCCTCAAGATAAGTTTATCTTCGATCTGATTACATTAAAGCACTATCATGTTCCTAGCAGTTGATATTCTTGGTAACAACCACTGTTAATTCCTTTTTAACCCTACAATCAGACGATCTCTAAAATATTAAATGAATAACAAAATATGGGAATTTATGAATCCCACTCGCACTGTTTTGATAATGTCTAATACTTTTACGGTCCATTTAACGATTGGCTCCAAAAATCCGTTACGAAAATAGACTGGACCATATCAGCGAAACTATGACAAAGACGTTGGCGGGACAATCAATATTCCACATTATGTATAAAGGGAGAAGGGTTTTGGCCAAGTATTCTATTTTTGTATGGAGTAAGTCCATCAAAGGAAAAGGTTTATGAAAAAGGGTTATTTTTAGCTTTGTTTTGACATTCAGTACTTGTTTCCTTTTGAGGTTTTCAAAAAATTATTTGTAGTATACCTACCTATTCTTTGACAGTGTAAAATTTAATTATTCAATTGTTCTGTCACGTGTTTGTAGAGTGCCTCAAGGTTTACTAAAATCATGATAATCTCGAAAACTGTGATTGGTTGCATGCACTCAAGGTTGCACATTTCATTTCAAATGTTATTCCAGGAAAATGAACCATTTTGATGAGATTGCTTTATCAATCTAGTCCAGTTTAATATTATTAAGTTACCTAAATTTCAATCTTGCCTAAGACCAATACTCTGTCATTCTGACAGTTCTTATACTAGGTTTTTCAGTTGATCATCTCTCATTTTCTGTTTGCAGTCAGTATATTACATTTTTATGTTTTTTCTGTTTTTCGAAAACTAGATTCGCAACCAATTTATTTTCTTAATGTTGTCATTTTAAAATTGCCATGTAATTCAGGAAAGACGACGTGTAATATTTCCAAGCTACTAAGTAACAAGATGGCGGCTATTTTCAGTTTTTCTATGTGTCTGTTTCAACTTTTCATGGTTACTTGATGATGGGACATATGGTTTTATTATTGCATCTGACAAATTAATACACTTTTCTCATTTTATAAGTATAGATTCATATCGTTTCCCGGTCAATTTCCAAAAAACAAAGTAAAACAATCGCATATTTCAAAAACGGATTTAGTTACGAAAATTTTCCAATATAGCAAACATGTTCAGAATAACCCACTGTATAGTTTCAAATTTAATTGTATTTTTTTTTACTTTTTTGTACACCCTGTATATAGTCAACCATGTTGCGGTTAGTACGAGGTGAAAAAGCAGTTCCAGACAAACGTTTTGAGCTTTTCACAGTCAATAAAACCTCAAAAATGACAAAAAACACAGAATTTTCAAAATTTTGATGCTGTTTTGAAAATAGCAAAAAGAAAAAAGTCGAATATCTCGAAACCAGTGGTAGTTTTGGAAATATTACGTGATTACAAAAATTTGTACAAACATTTAGAGCTTTACAAAGTTACTGAAACCCGAGAAATGGCGGAGACACGGAATTTTCAAGATTTTTATGCAATTTCCAAAAAAAAAGTAAGAAAAGTCAAATATCTAGGAAACCGATACAGTTTCGGATATTATGCGTGATAGAAAAATGTTCAGATTGGCTTTCTGCACCTACTAGACTAGGTTCACAGCCACTTGGACTAGTGTAATATCGGTCACAACTAGCAGAGTATTAGTTCCAAATTTAATTGTTTTTCTTTTTTTTTTGAACACCTTGTATATGTTCTATCGTGTTGCGATTAGTACGAGCTTAAAAAGCAGCTCAAGACAAATATTTTCAGTTTTCCAATCGAGTTGAGGTGAAACGGGCGGAGATACGGAAGGATTAGAACTTTCAAAATATTGATAGAATTTCCAAAAAAAAAAGTAACAAATCAATATCTCGGTAAAGGTTAGAATTACAGAATTAATTTCTGCATCCGGTCTACTAAGTTTACGCGATCACAATTGGCAGAGCGTTAGTTAACTGTTTCTTTGTGATTTGAACACTTTGTTATACATATGTTCAATCGTGTTGTGATGAGCATGAGGTAAAAGAGCAGTTCAAAACATTTGAGGATTTCACAGTCGCTGAAACCCCAAAAATGACAGAGATCCAAAATTTTCGAAGTTTTGTTGAAATTTTCGAAAAAAAGTAAAAAAAGGCGATATCTTAAAAACGGGTAGGCTTAGACAAGTAGACGGGAATTTAGATACAAACAATTTTTAGAATGACCTTTTGCACCTTGGATTAGGCTTATACCCTCCTAGAACGGGGTAAACCCAGTCGCAACTAGCAGAGATTAGTTTTAAATTTAACTGTTTTTCTTTTTGTTTTTTGGACACCCTGTTTATGTTCAACTCTGTTGCGGTTCGCACGTGGTGAAAGAGTAGTTCAAGATGAACATTTTAACTCAAAATTCTTAAAAAACATCGAATACTTCGGAAACGGTCAGGTTAGTTAACAAAATAGTTTTTTTTTTCGATAAGTAAGGTTTATTAAAACAATTATTACACACCTGCTGGAACAATTAGATTCGTTCACAAAGGGCGTAACAAGCGTTTTTGATGTAAAAAAAAAATATCCAATGACGTGTAAAAAATATAAGTTTCAAAAATCAAAATTATAAAACGTGACCAAACATCAAATCCAATAATTATAAAATGTCACAATTTTAAACTGTGAAACACTAATGCCTCCTTATAAATTCAATGTTAAGTTTCAGCGACATTTGATATTGTAGGTTAGAACATACAAAATAAAACTTCAAGCCACAAAATGGTCTCGTGACCTAATAATTCAATTTGAAGCATAGCAATAACTCTTTTCAGTTTCTCAGTTTCTTAACATGAAAACTTGCTTCAGTACTTTCAGTTCTTCTGCAAATGCAATATGCTCCTGATACACAAATTAATTTCAAGACTACTTCCTTTACTGTCTGTACTTCTGATAACAAATTTGACAATGAAAGATAAATGTGGCTTTAACATTAGGAGAGCAGAAACACAAGAAAAAAAAATTCTGCTAATGCTAATAAAAAATAATTAAATTTCCGATTTGAAGAGCAGACACGCGCAGATGTGTACTTTGGCTGTATTGGATACTTGATTCTCTAATATCAGCTTAACTTTTTATTCTTCTGATAAAATTAGTAATAATTTAGCTTTAGGATAGGAGAAACACCCTAAAGAAAAATCTCTTTGCATATTAACAACAAAATTATAATATCCTGTGTATTTTCTGGTAGCCAGACAATTTTTTTATGTGCTTGGTTTTAAAAGGAGATCTAGAAACGCCAGAAGGTGTAATGTTGTTCCTGATAATTGAATATTCAATTAAATCAAAACTTCTATGTTCCCCGTGCTAGAAGATTGGAAGAAGATAAATGTTTGGATCATTCTTCAACATAATTAGCTACAGTTCATCTTTGTATAAAAAAGTAAGCATAAGCAACGTAATTATTATCAGGATCGCAGATTAAGGTATCGTATTGGAAAACATCTGATGATTAGTTTCAATCAAAACTTTCGATTCTGAACTTGAATGTGGTTTTAAAAAATGACTACGAAAGTATTATTTAGTTTTCCATAATTTTTATTTTTTTCTTAAATAAAGTAAAAAAAACTATTTTTGGAACAACCTGCAAACTTTCCCTTGCATGAACAAGTTGCTAACTATTAGCTAAAGCCAGAAGAACTGCCTAAGGCACAAGTTTTTAAGAACCCCTGACTGTTAACTGCTACCTTGAGCCGATAAAACTTTGTGCAATTTAATTTAGGTTTTCATAATTTATGTGTGAAGCAGCAAAATTAGTTTTTCAGGAATGTCAAGACTATTAAACTTGCCAGTCTAATGCTTTCATAAACAATCCACTGGCTGTGCTGCACCTCGACTACATCAAGTTTTTACCAATCGTTTTCAGATCAAAATCAACACCGCTTTCGTCAACCAATACGAATGATTCCATTATAGTAGAGGTGGCATGATTTAAAGCTACAAATCCGAGACTATTAAAAATCTCGTCAGCGTCAATTTATACCTATTCCCTATCGTATCCAAGTGATCTGGGCCAAAGAAATAATAGGTGAGCATTTTAGTTGACAAACTGACCGATATCGATCTGTCCTGGAGTTTATTGTCCTTCGACGATTAACAGGGGCCGCTGTTTTGCTTCTACTTTTGTTTTTGATATTATCGCCTTCTAAGCTTTTCCGACCGTAATAAAATTACTATTAGAAAACAGAAGCCAACAATAAATTGTCTTGTTCCAGCAATTTTTGGTCTTATACAACAAGAATAATATTTCTACAAGCTTTGGATGTTTAGGATGGAAATTGTAGGTCAAGTGAGTGACATGACCCATTTTAGAAAATAGAGACCAAATCATCAATTTTTTTACTGATTTATAAATTAACTTAAGACATTTACCAAAAAAATATTAAAAATACTGTTACGGTGGAGATTTTGTAATTTGAGGTTATACCTAGTGGTCACTTCGTAAACGTTCTCGAACGTCGTAGTTCAGCAGTTTGTGAGAGAGAGGGACTTATGTCAAAGTTGGGAGTTTAAATGCTAATAGAGTTTTTGTGTGAAAACAGTACATTTGGGGTCAAAAGTAGGATTCGAAGATCTAGGAAGAAGGAAGAGGAGACCGAATCCATGAGAAAGCGAAGAAACAACAAGAGTTGGTTGAATTGGTTGAATATCTGTGAGTACCCGATAACAAAATGCGAAAATGGATGAAACAATAAAACAACTCATGGAGATGATAAAATCCATGAAAACAATCCAAGAAAATCAAGAAAGTAAGTTAGAGGGAATTAAAATAGAAGGAGATTGGGGCGACATGCCTTGCAACTACTGTCTCTCACAAATATGCAACCAGAAATACAGTCCTAATTCTCCAATATCACGCAGTCATTCACATACTGACGTGTATAAGGTAAGGGGCTGCCAAGCCTTACTGACGAGTTCAAAGGCAGCTCCTGGGACGAAACACACATTACTACGTCATTCCCCTCTTCACGGATGATAACCTCCAAAAGATTAAATCAAGTTATAGTCAAGATCAGTTTGAAGCAAAATTAAAAGAGATGAATAAAAAAAAGTCAAAACCCAAAACTAGATGACATAAAAAGCCAACTAAAAGACCAGTTTGAACAACAAGAACAAAAGTTAGATTTTGTGAGTAAGAAGAGTGAGATGGAAATCTGTGAGGGAAAAGTTACCCACATCATTGAAGAAGTGACGGGGCGAATAGGCGGAGTGGAGAAAACTGTTCACAAACTACAAGACTAAGTTGACAAGTTGCAAGAAAAGTCGCAAGCCAACAATGTTTCCAAATTCCAAATGCTTCTTCTAATATTAAACTTGCAGTTTATGATGGTAACCTCCTGAAGCAAACCACTGGACAACGAGTGAAAAAACCATCACCACACATGAATTTCTGTCACTTAGAGAAGAAGCCCTGGAGGGTTTGCAGACCTTGAATGAAAATTGTTATAAGAACTACAAAGACTTGATTTAACATCTGAACAAGAGGTTTGAAACCACGAGACATTGCTCGGTTAGTTGGTCTGACTTACAGAACTGTGTCCCAGGACATTAGAGAGCGTTTGGAAGAGGCCTAAAAGATGAAAGAAACCTTACATGATGCCCTTGCTTATGCCTTAGAGTTTGAGGCGGTAAAAGAAGGGTCACGAAGATATGCGCGAGTGCGTCAAGTAAGAACCTGTGCACCGGAATATAGAAACATGTTTGACAATTCTGACCTCTCAACTCAATCAGCCCGTCAGAGTTGAATCGGCAACTAGAGACGTTACGATATGCGCTAATGGAAATATGTAGTAGAGTAAAAAGGCATAACAATCGTAGTGAGCAAACGAAGCCTTTTCTTGCACTTTTGAATGCTGGAACTATGGAGAGAAAAAGCATATTTGACCTCAATGCCCTAAACCCAGAAGAATAGACAGCCAGGATAGGTGAAACAGGAGAAACAAAGCCATTTACGCGATTCTTGGAATGCTGGAACTGTGGTGAAAAAAGACGTCAGTGCCCCAAACCAAAAGGAATGGTGAATCAGGGAAGAAAAATGCTAGCCAGTGTTTTGCAAAAGCAAACGCCGACCGGAAAACTCTGTCAATCTTTACCTACAGTAATTAAGGCAGCTCCACTTCAGCAGAACAACACCAGATTGATAGTGAATGACAAGGTTTGTGGAAGAAATTGTCAAATGTTTGTCCACACTGGGACTTGTTGTACCATAGTAAGGACAAATATTGTGAAGCAATGCACAATTGGTGTTACCGGAACTAAGTTTATATTAGAAACAGCGGGGGATGATTCATTGTGTGTTTTGGGAATCCATGAAGCGAAAATCAAGTTTGGACAGTATGAATTCAATCATTCGGTTATCGTCGCCAACACAACCGATTATGTACTAAAGGGTCTGAATCTCATGGAGCAAAAGCAGCAAAATAGTGTCATGAAGTCAGGTCGAGACGAGACCTCTCGTGGTTTGGAGATGAGCAGGGTCTGAGGTCCAGAATTCTTATGTTGCAAAGAAATGACTTACCCCAGTGCCCTGGAATCAAGAAGACCGTGACTGGAAGGCTGCAAACGACTGAAAGTGCTTGAAACTAAAGCTCCATGAGGAGAGTAGCTTTAAAAAGTGAAGCAGAAACCAAAAATTATTGGACACACATCGAGACATAGACTTAGAAGTACCTGTTAATAGTACCCCTGAAGAGTCAGATGCTATGGAACCAGTAGCAACGGAATCCAAACTAGTGACCTGGTCTGGTCATACTCTTTTTGACTTTGGGATAATCATCGTAAGGTCATAATTTAATAAAGTTCTAATTATAAGCAACCTCTCAAGTAGAAAAACAAAATAAAGTGCATTTAATAAATAATTAATCAGTAAATGATTACCAAAAAAAGTGTAGCTGGATTAAGTAGTAATTTTTCGGATTTAACAGTGAATGTGCCTGCGTCCAGGCAGGTTTTAGATTGATGATAAAATGTATTTATTATTATCCTTACAAAAACCTACTTTATCAGAGCGATTTATTATTTGCGAGATTGATTTATAGCTCATTTAGTGTGTAACTTGACCAATTTGAGCCGACCTTTAATCCCGATTAAACGGAATTATTAATAGTTCGAACTTATGGAATATTTATTATTAACAGATTACACTTTTAATATAGAAATATTGAGTTTACTAAAGAAAAAGCAAAGAAACGAGTAAAGATATCAAACGGTATGAGATTACTAGTGTTACGATTTTCCCGTGGGTTCACACAAAGTCAATTTAACTCAACGATTAATAAATTTATTACACTTCAAAACACTCCGTACAATAATTAACACAGCTACTAAAAACACTACTACAATTCCACAATTATTCCGCTATTTAAACTTATCCGCGTTCCCAAATTCACTAATCCACACTACTCTACACTACTCTCTACTCTCCGACGCCGCTTCTTTTATATTCACAAACCACGTTCTAGAATGACCGCGAAACGCTTCGCGATTTGCTTCGAATCTTCCAGGTGCGGTGCTTCCTAACTGTGGCCTACTTTAATACGCGCCCGGCCAGATATTACGGCGCATCGGTTTCATCGAGTATCGAGCATAGTAGGCCCAAACCGTAACACTGCCCCCCTCTTAAAGCTGATCGTCCCGATCCGCTTCATCTAATCCCTGGTATTTCTTGAGTCTGTCCAGATGGACAATTTCATCTTGCCTTTGGGGCTGCGTTGGACTCTGTACGCGACGTCATTTAACCTTTTTACCACATGGTAAGGTCCCTCCCAGTGTCGTTGCCATCTTTGACTTAATCCTTTGCTCCTCCTGGGTTGAAACATCCACACGGCATCACCTTCCTTATAATTGCCACCAGTTGGTCTGTGGTCCAGTGTCATCTTCATACGGTTGTTGTTTGGTTTCATCTTCTCTCTCTCAAGTTCCCGAATTGTGCTGGATCCCTTCTGTAACGAACACTGGTCACACCGTTTACACCATTCCTCAACGTCCTTTCTGAAGTTAATCCAGTAAAATCGATCTCTTATTCTAGCCAAAGTCTGGTTTACTCCAAAGTGTCCTCCTCCGCGACTGTCATGTAGTTCTCTCAGCACATTCTCTTTGCAGGAATTGGGCACTATTGTTTGGTAAACAAAGCGTTTTCCGTCTGGACTTTCCCATTTGCGAGTAATTAAGTCATCTCGCAGTCGAAGCGAATTCCACTGCAACCAGTAACCCCTTACTGTTGGTCCATATCTGGAAATCTGTTGCCAATCCGGTTTCAAATCCTTCTCCAACCATCTTCTGATTACGTTCAAATCAGAGTCTGAGTGCTGTCCTTTTATTATGTCTTCCATAGAAACGCTGCTCTTCATTCTTTTTGTAGCCTCTTTATCTGTCACCTTCGCAATTTGACCAATCCTCCAACCATTATGAATTTGTCCTTTCCGATACCTTAAGTCACTATCCAAAGCTTGACGATCCTCTACATATCGCGGTAAATGTCCTTCCGGGTTCTTCATTTCCTGCTCCTGGTTACGCCAGTTCTGCGGGGTCGGTAAACGAGACTGCTGTCTGCAATTCCATTGGTAATGTCCTTTACGTCCACAAATATAACATGAAATGTTTCTTTTAGCAGAGGAGTTCCGGTGATTTGTTCTGATGTCCTGGTTTCGTCGACACTGTGGGTTTGGAGAACAAGACCGCTGTCTGCAATTCCTTCTAATGTGTCCCGTACGTCCGCATTGATAACACTCCACTCTCGTGATCGGACGTGACCGTTCTAACTGTCTGGACTGACCATTTCCTAATGCTGCCATTTGTTGCACTAATTGGCCGAACATTGATTCAATTTTATTTATTGATATAGCAACATGATCGGCTGGCGGTACTCCTTCCTCTTGAATAGGCTCTGGCTTTAAATCATTGCACGCAGCTTCAATTTCCAGCGCTCGAACCAGTAATTCGCTGTTGTTGCTCCCTTTGAACATCTTCAGCCATTTCTTTACCTCCGGATCTCGAATCCCATCTACAAAATACTGTGCCACAAGTTCTTCTTGGACTTCATCCGGGACGGCTGGGTAAGCCAGATGCACAAGGCGACGAATTTCGGTTTCAAACTCTTCTAGATTTTCACCAGTTTTCTGCTGTCTTGCCATTAATTGCGTTCGATACAGTCCTTTCTTATGTTGATCCCCATAACGACGTTCTAATGCAGCTACTAATGCTTCATAGTTGCTTTGTTGGGCTATAGGCACCGTCTGTAACAGCTCCAATGCAGGTCCTCGTAATGCCACCACCAGTGCTACAGCCATTTCCTCGTTACTCCATCGATTTGCATTTGCAGCGGCCTCAAATTGGAGTTGGTACGTTGCCCATGAAGTTTGACCATCGTATGTGGGAGGCTTGATCTTGTTTCCGGTGATCACTGTAGAGCTGGCTCCTCTGCTGTCAATTTTCCGCTCTAAGTCGCGTAGCTTTATCTCGACATCATTCTGAATTTTATTCATGTCCTCCCGAACATCATTAATGTCCTCCCGAACACCGTTCTGAATTTTATTAATGTCCTCCCGAACATCATTAATGTCCTCCCGAACAACGTTCTGAATTTTATTAATGTCCTCCCGAACATCATTGAGACTATGGGTTACATACTCTTGGATTTCTGTCTTGTTCCGTGCTAGAACGTTCAATATTTCTACGTTACGTTTTTCTTGCCGCTCTCTATCTTCTTGACGCATTTCTATATCTTGTTGTAGCATTCTTTCTTGTTGTTGTCGAATCCTTTCTTGTTCTTCCTTCTCTTGTTGTCGAATCCTTTCTTGTTCTTCCTTCTCTTGTTGTCGAATCCTTTCTTGTTCTTGTCGAATCCTTTCTTGTTCTTCCTTGTCTTGTTGTCGAATCCTTTCTTGTTCTTCCTTCTCTTGTTGTCGAATCCTTTCTTGTTCTTCCTTCTCTTGTTGTCGAATCCTTTCTTGTTCTTGTCGAATCCTTTCTTGTTCTTCCTTGTCTTGTTGTCGAATCCTTTCTTGTTTTTCCTTGTCTTGTTGTCGTTCTTCTTTGTCTTGTTTAAGCATTGCCATAATAGCTGCAAATTGGGCCTCCATGTTTGCACTTTGACGTCTTGTTATTGGCATAAAATAAATTTAACACACCACTGTTCCGAAAATCTCTAGTCCGGTTCTGAACACAAGTCTCTAACCCGAAGTTTAGTTCCAATTCACGTCGCACTAAAGTCTGATCGCACTTCTGACACCAATTGTTACGATTTTCCCGTGGGTTCACACAAAGTCAATTTAACTCAACGATTAATAAATTTATTACACTTCAAAACACTCCGTACAATAATTAACACAGCTACTAAAAACACTACTACAATTCCACAATTATTCCGCTATTTAAACTTATCCGCGTTCCCAAATTCACTAATCCACACTACTCTACACTACTCTCTACTCTCCGACGCCGCTTCTTTTATATTCACAAATCACGTTCTAGAATGACCGCGAAACGCTTCGCGATTTGCTTCGAATCTTCCAGGTGCGGCGCTTCCTAACTGTGGCCTACTTTAATACGCGCCCGGCCAGATATTACGGCGCATCGGTTTCATCGAGTATCGAGCATAGTAGGCCCAAACCGTAACACTAGTAACGGTAAGTGACACAGAAGTGTGCAATGAAGAATAGTGAAATTTTGAAAAACGTTTGTAACTAATTCTGAGCTTATTTCATGACATAATTTATGGTATTTTGACAGAAAAACTGCATTTCCCGGCTAGATAGGAAAATTCCAGTACTTTAGCGTACAGCGTTTCAGCTCAATTTTTGAAAAAATTAATAATGGCAAAAACCATATTTCTAGATTTAAAGAGCGTTTTTTGAATTTTGCTTATTTTGGAAACTCTTCTTTCAAACTCACAACTTTTTTTTTATTAAAATTTTGAAGTAAAACCCAAAACATTTTTAAGGCACTTTTTCGATGTGATTCCGTGTTTAGCTTTCCGTTTTCCCAATAATTGACATAGGCTTCTTATTTAAAAAAAAACTATAATCGATTATAATTTTTCAAAAATTATATTTTTAAACATTTACTACGTACGTACTTTAAACATTTATGTCTATGGTAGTTTGAAGCAAAATAATTATATATTAGTCTTATAGTTATTCCTACAAATAACTGAAATTTGAAGTTAACTTGCAATGAGTAACTGATATTGACCCAATATCAAATTACTTTTTCAGTATTTCCACACATATTAGAGTAACTAACGACTAAAGAACTAATTTTTAAATTAACGATAGAAAATAATTAAAGATAAAATACTTTATCTCCAAAGTTAAAAACGCAGTAATTTTAAACATAAAATAATAAATAAAAGTCTTTTTTGACAGCTGATATCAAAACCTGAGTCAAAGCCAACTTGAATAAAAACAAAAAGTGTAATATTTCCTTATTTTTTAGATTAACTACCATATAGACATATTTCCATTGTAGTAAATAGCATAAAATGGACATTTTTTAAAGTTATGACTGTCATTTCAATTTAACGTAATAAAGTTAGGTACATTTTTGAGAAAACGGAGGACATTAGCAAAAAAACAACCACGGCACTGGAATGACATCGAAAAGGTGCCTTAAGGATGTTTTTGTTTCAGTTAGATATTTTAATAAAATAAAAAGTTGTAAGAAGTTTTCAAAATGGGCGAAATTTGAAAAACGCCCTCTAGCACAAACTGACAAGATATCGAATACAGTTTTTGCCATTAATCTTTTTTCAAAAATTAAACTGTAGACATGTATACTAGTAGTTTTCTATCTAGTCGGGAAATTGGGTTTTCCTGTCAAAACACTCTAAATCCGGACACCCTGTAACGGTTCTATAATTAAATCTGATAGGTTAGATTAAGTTCTTGTAATCAACGGTGTAGGTACTACATTTTCTTTTTATTTTAAATTATGTTTTGTATTCAATATATAAGGTAATGCCACAATAATACCGAATACTTAGAAAAGCTTTTATTACTAGTTTCCTTAGATTAGATTCTGTTATTAACCTTAAAAACAACATAATGTTTTATTTGGTGACAAAAGGCTAAAGAAATGATTGTAAACTTGAGTAGAATATTGTTTAAGCCCGATATAATATCTTGGAAGAGTTTCTATGGTGTATAATAAACTGTATTTTCATATGGCAAATCAGGAGGTCTTGGAGGACAAAAGTGTTCTTTTCTATAAATAAGAATACGTCTTACATTCGTTTTTCGTGTGCTGGGTCCTGCTAATATCATATGTCTTCTATCCAAAATGTGAACCCAAAATTCGTGGTTTAGATGCAATGTATATTCAATGTTATAACTGAGAAGAAAAGGATTAAAAAATGTCGTCTCAAGAACTATTTAACCATTTTGGCTTTAAGTATTAAACTTATTTCAGAAAAAGAAAACATATTAGAATCAAATCATCCTAACCCTATTTTATGATTTTGTTTATTTTTGGTTGGATCCAGCGTTCCATTCACTCACACATATTAACGGAGAAAATTTATTTTATAAAAACTGAAAAAAAGCCAAAAAAACCTTTCTGAATACTATAAAGTGGTATGATTGCTTATATTAGGTTTATTTTGAGCTAAATGTTAATCTGAATAATACCATGTCGGTCTTTGTTTTTATTATATTGCTTTTTCACCAGATCAGAAACAACACATGTGTCGACACACAGAATATGCGTTAACGATTTGTTTGAATTTTGTTTTCTATAGAGTTGCTCCAATATTATTTCTGTGATAAAACAACATACCTACATATTTAATACATTTCAGTTAAAGGTAGTAGGATATTTTCCAATATCTATACTTAATAGTGACATTACGCCATAAGAGGACAC
Organism: Ips typographus; assembly: GCF_016097725.1. Classification (NCBI taxonomy): domain Eukaryota; kingdom Metazoa; phylum Arthropoda; class Insecta; order Coleoptera; family Curculionidae; genus Ips; species Ips typographus. The sequence continues at coordinate 12,273,797 of NC_138423.1, forward strand.
TGTATAATGTAAACGTGTACTCCATTGCTTAAATCGTAAATTTTTGTTAATTTTAAAAATTTATTGAACGTTATTATACTTAAAAATATTGCTTTAGACAATAATGACTAAACAGTGAACTATAAAACTTTATTTTTGTCTAATTTCTGCTATTTAACCTTTTAATTCTCAAAATTAACAGCATAAAGCCTGTTATCCACAATTTCAAGTCAATACATTTTCACAAACTGTTAAAAAAATTGAAAAATATGGATTTGTGTCACGGAAATATTCCCTAGATAAACATTGTAATAAAGCTATTAATAGCTGATACCTGCTATTAGATTAGTGTTCATCCTTTATTATTTCCAGGCATGGGTGCTTATTATTTAATAAGGGCTTTGTTGTAAAGGCGCCATTTTCATGAATCATTTCAGGGATTTCCTAACTACTAGGATTTTATTTGGAACCATACTAAATACTGCTAATCAAACCATTAAATCACTTCTTAGACACCGGATACGCTTTTATGATTTATAAACAGTGATTTAAGTTATTATTCGAATCAAGTTTTACCATAACACTTTCTTGCTGCAAATATTAGATTAGCTGGATAATATCCCTTGATAGGTATCTTGAAATTCCCCGTTGGAAATACAATCTTTTTGCTAACCTAAAAATGCACGTCATAAAATCTCAAGTGTGGTTTTACCAATTTTTTGCAGAGAAGTTGAAGGGATCGAGCACAGCAGGATCTCGTGGCAAGACGTAGGTAACTGAATATTTTGGATTTGGCACTTGGACAGTTATTTAATTGCATTCTTCGATTGCCTTTGATAGCTTCATTAATTCCGTTGAAAATATTACTTGCGAATTTGCATACCGCGTTTCAACCAAAAACGCCTTAATAATTTTTTTTCTTTAATATCCAGCATTTCACGCACAGGTGTAGCCATAAGGATTGTGTAAAGTGCAGTTTATCACTTCTATGAGCATTTAACGAATTCAATACAAAGTGTACATAATATTATGTTGTAAAACTATTTTATACATATAAATAATCATTCAAATTTAGTATACCTACAGCATTAATTCACATAAACTTTATGCTATTGCAACGGTAAGGTATGTGTACTGCTAAAGGTTAGGTACATTATCAACTAATGTACTGTTCACACTTGTATACTGCGGAATTAATAACTTTTAATTAACTTATTTTAGTTCATTCCAGTATAGGAATATTATCAAATATAAAAAAAAGTGTTCCTTTATTACAATGGGAGCAGCAAGTACAGGGTGTCCAAAAAGTGTGGAATATTGCCAATATATCTTGAAAACAACTGATTTTATTTTTCTCAAAGTTTGCATATTGTTATAGTAAATACAAGGTCAGTCACAAAGTATATCAACTGTCTTAATTCAAACCCAACCCCCGTATATTACTTCAGATTTTAAGCCTACATACTCATTAAGACCAATTCAACGATTTACAGAATTATTACTTTTTCAAAAACATCATTTTATGTAGTTCGAACATTTGATTTGGATTGAAACTTTTCCGAAAATTCTCAGTAGCATTTAGAGGTCCTAGAGGTCTCTGACAATTTAAAACAAATCTGGATTTAAGACAAGGTTTCAGGTCACTTTTTAGAAGGTTATCAAGAGCATTTAGATTCTACGAAGTCGATTCAAGTTTCCGATTTTTTAAGTTAACCAATTTTTGCCAACCGATTTTATAACCTGAAAATCGGTTGGCATTTTTTAATTATACAGAGAAAATGATATACACAAAAAACTAAAAATCTTCTTTCTTGACTCATGTGGAGCAGTTTAATTGCATAAGTTAAAATATGTTAAATTATTATTACACTTATTAAAATGCGAACAAAAGGTAATATGTATAACATGAATAGGTCTTATGCCACTGCAACATTTGTAAATTTATAAAAAACAGAAAATATCATACAAAAATAAGAATTATAGTGCGTTTGTATTTTATTAGAACTTGAAAATTATAAGCTATTAAATATGAAATAAAACTTGCTGCTTTGCTAAACTGTATTAGTCTTGGTCAGTTGGTTAATATAATACGTGTGGCAACATTGTTTACATTTGTGTTAATTTACCTCTGATTTAAGTTTTGATATACATACAATGCAATCTAACAATGAATTCAAATTATTCTTAAAAAATCAATGTTACCCAAAATTATCTACATTTTCAAGAAAACTTTACAGGTAATGTTTGTTTAAATAAGACAGGTTGTGGTAACTGAAGAAAAAAGTTGCAACTTGGCAACTTTACTGGTTGACTGACTACTGTTGGGCTATTTTTCGAGTATTGGTTCTTAAAAATTTCAACAAAACAAAATTAAAAACTCGAATAAAGCTGATATCAAACCTGCTGAACTGTTTTCAGACTTTGACTCGACAAACCCCATAAGACAATGCAAAAAAAAGTGGAGATTAGAGATTTATAAGAAGATACATCAAAAAGGACTAAACTGTAATCAGACTTACAGTATTGTTTTATAAAACTTTGTTATAGGTGTTGTTTTATGACACTTAATCCGTTGCAATGAATTTAAGGGCATACCAACCTCCTACTATCAATCATTTCTTCCAAAACTTTTCTAAATCTATTGATCTTCCAGATTAAGAATTTGCGAAATTGATTTATGGACTTGTTTAGAGTGTGATTTGACCAGAAAATTAAGGCGAGAGAACTTTGATAAACACGCGTTTGGCTTAGGAATGTAATAATCTTTGTTTGTTTGTGGATTTAGTTCTATGCAAGTTTATAAGCTAAAAAAATCAGTTAAAACTTCAAGCAGTTTAATCACAAGGGGTAATTAATTTACATCGGAGTTAATAAGTTTTGTAAAAGTTCTTTTTTGAATTATGAAAACTAATACTGTTTACATATTCCCAACCGTTTGCTTGTCATTGGTAAATCTCACTTTTTAAACATTTACCTAGGTACTAGTAAAAAAAATGTACTAAGATCATTTTTGGGGAAAACTTGTCGACTGAACACTTGATCTTCCCCACTTTATGATAAGCAGGATTTTCATAGCGTCGAAAAGCTAAATGGCCTAGGGCAAAGCTGATTAGGTTTATAATTAAGTTGAAAAGCTTTTCATAAGAAACTTAATTATAAGAAAAATAATAGATTGAAGGTATCTAATATTAGAAACAAAAAGTTTAATATTTTTGAACTATGTTTCGCTACTTTTAAAGCAGTGGAATTACTCCAAAAGAATTTTAATTAAGTAAGTAATTGAAACTTTAAAATAGTTCAACTACTGAAAAAACTGTAAAATCAATTATCAATTTCAACTTAGTAAATTAAAAAGCAATTATTACGATTATTGTTTTTTAAAAGTAATTTAATTTTAGTAGTTCAGTTACATGAAAGTTATTGAATTACATTTTTCTGTTAAAGAAAATTGACTACATCGACAGCTCTGCAAGATATAACAATAAAAATTGATTATTTTGAATTTTTATTGTTCATTTAATTAAGTAGTGTTTGTAAAAATTAAGTAGTGTTTGTAAAAAAAAAAAAAAAAATTTATGAAAACGGACCAATTTGAATCTATTTTTTTAAATATAAATTAAATGCTTCTTTAACAATTGCCAGGAATGCATTATAACCGATCTGTCTTCTCTGGATTGGCAGATCTGCTAATTGCGCAAGTAACCTAGACGGTGGCAATGGTTGACTAAAAACCAGTTTACGGTGATAAATACTGTAGTGAGATGAGAGTGATTTGAAGTCAACTATAAACAAAAAATCCTAAACTTTCTTAAAATTAAGGTTGGTAAAATGATGAACTCCATGAAAATGATACTAAGAGGAAAATCAAACTTAGCTAAATTTGAATTTCCAATCATCACTTCACTTATTTTTGATACAACAAATACGGTTTTTGCATCCCGGTCTTCATTTAATAACCGTTTTTACATATTCACTATAAATTGCTTTTCTTCAGGATCCAAATGGCCTTATGCCAATTGTCTTCGTATTTTTGGTGAGGAATTATTCATATCGGAGCACCGGTTCTTGATTTAGTTGAATACATTATGAAGAATGGATATTCAAATGGTGCAGTTTTGAAAATAAATTTTTTGTGATATCAATACACTGCCAGACGAGTTTAAGCAGACTCAAACACAAGTTGAAACTGTTCTGATGTAAGAAGAAACTTTAGGATGCTAAAGAGACAGATTGACACTGAATAACCTGAAAATTCAAATGGTGGCCAAGCCGGTGTTTTTTGACATAATACTAAGACTAAGTTTATATTTTATGATTTCTGCTGTGTAAATCATACCGCAAATCAGTCTGGCAAAAGTAAATTCATTTTAACCTCAAACCTACCTTCCTTCCTAAACCTCAAACCTCATAATCAAAAATCAAACAATCCAGAAAATGGTAAACAGAGACTGATTGATTGAGTTTTCTGGAGGCTAGCCTGTATTGTAACATTTTGGCAAAACAGCAAATATGTGCGCCAGTTACACAGAAATTAACGTTAAGGGGTAACCCAGAGGAAACACAAAAGTCCACACGTAATCCACTTTATTTACGCTAAGTTGCAAATTCCTCAGATTACCAAGGCGGAGAGTCATGATGAAATTGGATTGGACTGCTAGGATGTTGGAAGTCCCAGAATCCAAACATCGTTCAAATCTGGTAAGGAACAGATTGGAACAGTTTGGCACTGAGAAAACTTTTTCTTTTTTTCTTTGTTTATTGGGCCTTCTGTCTCACACAAAAAAGGTTGGATTGGACAAAAAATGGAATTTCGCACTATTTTCAACTAAGTTGAAAATAACGTTAACCTAGTCGTCCCAACACAAGACCACTGACATTGGCAAAACACATAAAACAACAACTTAATAAATATTAACTCTGATAATGTTCAATTTGGAACTCCGAGAAGGGTTTTGTCTTATACAATAAATTTTGAGGTTAATTCGTTGCATCGACAAGCACATGCTACTCCCATGACCTGTAAAAGATTCAAACTAAAACATTTCATGTGTAAATTGAAATATTAACATCGTGAACTTTCTACCTTAACTTGTAAATATTCCTGATCCGTTGATTTTCTCAAAAATTCTTCAATTTGCTCTCTCTCTCTCCAGTATCTTTGCTTTCTTCGGTTTGTAATTTCGCGGATTTTAAATATGAAGTAAGTTTACCATACTTCGAAATATCAATACTTCTATGCACATTTTAAACTCACCGCTACGCCGGAAGGATATATTTATCTGTACGGACAGCAAGGCAGCAATGACTGCCTTAAAAGAAAAGCTGATTCAACGACGTCTGCGCTGGTGCTGGATTGTAACGTGGCTCCAAAGAGAGACCCGTAGGACCTAAACCTATTGTAGGACTAGCCGACGTGGGCGGATTCGCCTTTGTGGACCGTATCTTCTGGCAAAGATCCAATATTGCTTGGGAGGAGGCCGGAGGCATGCGGCAGTCGCCTTGTTTCATGGGCTTCTTTCCAAGAAACAAGTCGAAGTCCCTGATGGAATTATCTAGAAAGAACCTCAGATGTGTGATAGGACTTCTCACGGGTCACTGTCAGTGAGAAGACTCATGCACATTCTGGGTCTGTCACAGGATCAGGAATGTTGCTTGTGTCTGGAAAACGAGGAAATTCCCATACACGTTCTCACACAGTGCCCGGCACTTGCGACGATCAGAAAAGAGCTTTGAGGTAAGAGTGTAATCAACCCCTTAGATCATCAAGGTACCCGGCCAAGGAGGCTTTGCGGCTTTGTCAGGGCCACCGAACTGCAGGGATACTAGCTTGTGATGGGTTTGTGATGGGACCCGGCTAGCGGCCTAAGTGTCTTCTCCGAAGGGAGCCCATCTAACAATATCAATATCTTCATCATGCACTTTTAACATAGATTTTAACATCAAATATTTTGTCCACATTGAAAAAGCAGCAAATCGTTTCTTCACATTAAAAAGGTATGATAATATAACCTCTTCTGTAATTGCTCCTTCTGCTATACCCCCTTTTTTCTCCAGTTGTTGAATTCCACCAATTCCTTCTCGGATACGATTCTCGATTAAAGGTTTGTTAATCCCCTGATATAATTAATAACTATAATTGACGTACTATTAAAATTATATTGACTTCAGCACACTCTAGCAAGTGTCTTCTTTCATATGCCGTTTAAAAAACAGCAATATGTAGCCTAGTTTTTTTTACTTTGGGTTAAAAGATTGTCAGAAAATGCATTCAATCTCCCCTAAGACGTTTGGCTTTACCGATGCCCTTAAACACTGAATAAATCCTCACTCAATTAGTTAAACGACGAGTGATTTAAACGGTTTCTAACTACAGCTAGATACGCAGGTCAAGAGAGAGATTAAAATCGCTTCCCCACGTTTAAATAGTTAGGAGACAACTGGAACGCGCTGGAGACTATCGAAGCTAGCCGAATTCCAGAGCACGTTTTCATTCACAACCGTTTACTGACGACTGCCCGCTAACTAAAAATAAAAAAAAAAACAGGAAATCAAATCAATTAGCGGCATAATTTCAAACTTCAGTAATTTGTAAACAATAATTGTAAAACCAAAATAGATATATAGATATTAACTAATTATGTAGAAAGATTGCAAGAACTTTTGTTCTTGCAAAACGGTGTAATCGGTCGTTTTTGCAATCTTTCTATAATAAGTTGTTATCTGCCTATCATGTTTCGGGTGTATTCAGACACCCATCTTCAGAGGATTAACTAGATCACTAATCTGCTGGCTGTCATTCTACAAGGGGGGACAGCTGAACCCAGATGTACTAAGGTGGTTTTTTAATTCTACACGGGGGAAAAAAAACCTTGATCAAAAAACCCAGTTCTGGTTCTGAGGTGACAGGTTGCTTGGTTGTTTATTCTCGAAGGGGAAAAAAACTTAATCAAAACCCAGTGTTGATGTCAAAGAGAAGAAGTCAGTTGCTTGGTTTTTTATTCTTGAAGAAGGAAAAAACTTAATCAAAACCCAAGGAAGTTGAATGATGTAAAAATTGCATGTTTATCTGAAGGAGACCAAATAGACACAAAAGGGACGTCACACAACAAAAACTGCGGTGGAAATTCACAACTTGGACATTGAACAGATTAAAATAGGGGAGACTTTCCCTTTTTGTCACTGTGGTAGTGTGACCGTGCGGGGCTTCATGGCTTGGCTGCCGCCGGACATGGAGTCCTATCAGAACCAGAACTGGGTTTTTGATCAAGGTTTTTTTCCCCCGTGTAGAACTAAAAAACCACCTTAGTACATCTAGGTTCAGCTGTCCCCCCTTGTAGAATGACAGCCAGCAGACTAGTGATCTAGTTAAGCCTCTGAAGATTTGTGTCTGAATACACCCGAAACATGTTAGGCAGATAACAACTTAGTATTAATATATATTTGTGGAGATCGACTCTGAGTTTTGCTTTCACTTACACTCACTACTCCACTGTGTGCATATGGACTACTACTTTTCGTTTCTATATTTTGCATATTCACGGTCATGAACCTTTTTTGGAAAATTGCTTTTTCAATTTTCTATACCCTTTAACTAATTATGACAATATCAGGTACTGAAAGAAATTGAACCGTAACAGTATGTCAAACATTATCTGACAAAATACTCTAACTAAATAAAAATGTAATTAGAATAACCGGCTCGATTGAACTCTGCGACTTTATAAAATAATGAATCGTAGTGAAGCCAGTTGACAGGCGTAACCCCCCAAAAAACCGTTTTCCCACAGATCCATAAACAACGCAGTGAAAAAATGCAAAAGAAGCAAAAGGCGAAATTAAAAGTTATGAGATGAGCTACAGCGGACTGTGTTTAAAAATTAACCATGGTTTTAATAGCGGCTGAAAGGCGAGCGGGTCAAAGGCAAAGCCCCTACGAGACCTTTTTTTCGAAAGGTATTTACCATATCTAATCGGTCGAGAGTTGTGGCCGAGTGACTGACCGCTCAAAATAATAAGAGCAAAACATGTGAATGACATTTTTACTAGGGACAGCAAATAGGACTTCTACTGATAATATTTTCGAAACGAGGCAATGAATTTTCTTTCATTTGCTATAAATGTTGTCGTTACGACCGGGAAAGAATCGAAAGAAAACAGGTTGAGCCATGGTTAACCGAACGACCTATTAATAATACCATTCGCCGTGGCTGTATGCCGTTTGCTACCCAGAACTGCTTATTTTCTTAAATAGATTTTTCATTTTTTTATTGTTTCGTGTTAGTTAAGAACATACTCAAAGATGATTAGAAGCATCTTTTGCCAGCACTTAAAATTTTGTTGCGTCTAAGTGTGTATTACTTCCTGATTGGTTAGTCAACAAGTTGATTATTATGTCTAATTTTGATCCAAGCTTTTGTGACAACAAATGTTAAGAATGTAGTTGATGATGTTTGTTCTGTGGTTATCCAACTCATATCACAGCACAAATGCTTTACTTATTATAAACCTATTAACTGCGATAATGTAACTGAAAGTACACCAAACTGCAGTAGTGTCCAGAAAACAATCAAAGTAAGTATTACCGTTGGTAGAACCCTTAGAAGAACGAAATTCCCACAAACTAGAAGAAAATACTAAAGAGCAGAAAACGTACTTTTTCTCCAAGTGCCTATCCGTTCCGGATATTGACTATCAGCACGGCTATTCTTACTTTGTTGATGGTGATTTGGATAAGTTTTGCTGATGATTTGTTAAACCACCTTCTAAGATTTGCCAATCTAGATATTCCCCTTCAGCCAGGTGGTCCTGGCTCCGGTTGTTAGCCTTACCTTGTAGAATTTTCTTTTTTAGTTTCTAACATTTTACATTATCTAATTGCTCTCGTTCTTTCTTCATCCGTAGTATGCCCTGTGTTAGTATTTTTTTGTGTTCAAATATTTTCCCTATCCTTTTGTATATACAGTCGAACGCTTCATTTCTCTTGGTAGTCTCCAAGTCAAGGATTCTACGCCATACAGAAGAACCGGAAAACGTACAAAGATAAATCTTACAGATCTACCAGGCTTAGTTCTGTCTTAACAACAGAAAATAACTGACAGGTTTGCAAAAATATGCGCGGGTATGTGCCTTGTCACGGAAAAAAAATTTGCCTACCGAGATGGAAAAACTTGCAAATTCTGCGAAAAGCTTTACACGATCTGCTTCTCAAAGCACAAAAAAAATATAGGAACCATGGTATTTACAGCAGTCCATGTTAACCAACACATTTTTTGACTCAATCGAAAATGCTGCTTGTGAGCATAAACTTCTGGTATGCAGCTGAATCAACAACATGCTAGAAAACTGAAAAATTTGTATGGTAAAACCATAGAAGCATCAACATCAGTGGGCAAAAGGAGCTCACATTCTGCCGATATCACGATTTCCTATGATCTTTCTTTCCATTATTAACTGCAGGAATTCGTACTGGTTCTTACCAAATATGTGGCTAAAATACGCAACCTTTGTTTGCTTATATTTAAGTGTTTTTGTTCATCCGTCCCAGTGCTTCCGCGTTAATAGTTTGAGTGATCCAAGGTACTTTTAGCAGTATTCTATAGTTTTCGAACCAATATCCAACAGCCTCCATATTTGAATCAGTGTTGATTGGTTTGTTAGTCACAATGAGATTGGTGTTTATCGTTCTGCTATACGTTTGTATTTTAATTTTTAATGACAGTTGTTAACTCCTTCAGATCATATTTTGTTCCGAGGTAATTATTGTAAAGCTTCCTGCTTGTTGGTCATTATAACAGTATCGTCTGCGCAGATTGCAGACCGCTTGACCGTTTATTTTAAATTGTTTTTTTTTTGGTTTTTGGAATCAAACAAGACGAAATCCTAACTGGGAACACTCATGTTTTCTTTACATTTCCTATGTATTCTAGATTATAGTATTTTTAAGAATATATTGAGGAGATGACTTATCAGTTCAATACCGTATTTAAAGTAGCTAAAGTATGTAAAGGTATATGTGCCTTAAGCGGTACCTGCGGTGCGGACCTTTTTAAAGAAAATAGAAAAATTTGTAAGACAACGCCCGAATTTCGGTCAAAACCATGAAATCAAAAAAGGAGAATGTATTAGAATAATTATTGTGTAGGCTAATTGCCTAAAATTTTCAAATAAAGAGTAGAATATTGTGTTAAACTGATTGAAGTAAAATTTTTAAAAGAAGAGCGGAAAATTGTGTTGAAACAATTGCCCAAAATGTTCAAGAGAAGAGTAGAAGAATGTGTTGAAATGATTGTCCTGACTAATTGCCCAACTCTCAAGAGGAGAAGAGAAATGTGATAAATTGATTGTGCTGGTTAATTACCTAAGATTTTCAAGAGGAAAGCAGAAAAATGTGTTAAAATGATTGAGCTGGCTAAGTCGCTAATATTATCAAAGGAAGAGTAGAAAAATGTGATAAAATCACTGTGCTGACAATTTTCTAAAATTTCCATGAGAGAAGCAGAAGAATGCGTTAAAATAATTAAAAAAAAGCTGGTTAGTGAGCAAAAAAAGAACTAAAAATAGTGTTGAAAGAATTGAGCTCACTAATAGCCCAGATTTTTCAAAAGAGTAGACAAATTTAATTTTTAATGAGAAGATCAGAAAAATGTGTAAAAATAATTGTGTTGGCTAATAGCCTAAAATTTTCAAGAGAAGAGCAGGAGAATGTGTAGAATTGATTGAGCTGGCTAATTTTACCAAATTTTCAAGAATAGAGTAGAAAAATGGGTAGAAATGATTGTGCTGGCTAACTATCTAAAATTTCAAAAAAAGAGCAGAAGAATGAGTTGAAATGATTGTGCTGGCTAATCGTCTCAATTCTTCAAGAGGAGAGTAGAAGAATGTGTAGAAATGATTCAGCTGGCTAAGTGCAACAGCCCTGTGTCAATGTAATCATATGAAAATAATTGCACTTAGAGACGTTTGTTTTCTTCAGAATGGAAATAAAGACCGATATAATCTAATCACTAGGGTAAGTCAGTCTGGTCAGTTTCGTAGATACCATTGAAGAGTGAACATAAAGAATTCCTAAAATGTCTAAGTACACATCTTCTGGACCAGGTGCCTTACCTGATTTACTATATCTTATCGCCTGCATAATTTCAGATATTAATATTTTTGAAGATTTGGGGTTTTTATTTTAGTAATCTAGAATCTTTGTTCCCTGTTCTTTGGTTGGTGCTAACTGCTGACCACGCCCTTAGTAAAACATATTATAATCCTAACAGTATTGAAACAAATGGTTATTACGAAAACACTTAAGTATCACTTACTTTATAGTGTTTTAAACACCGTGATTTCTCAAGACTGTTAACACCAACCTGCCATAGCGCCGTCTCGACCGTTTCAAACTGGAGAATCATACATATTCATAAAAACCATTTATATCTGTTTATACGCAGAGTGGTGAAACAAAAAGTCCTGTCAACAAATTATGATTCAACGATCATGAATATGATAATTCTGACCCGTTTTCGTGAGGTGATACCTCAAGATATAGTTCTCTAACAATGGGTCATTGTTCAGCCTGTTAAATTCGGTGTAAAACTACAAGCAAAGGGCTGGGTTCTCGGATGACAAAGTTTTTTAAATCAGGGGATATTCATTTCACAAGTCCGAAAACGGTTTTTAACACTTTTCTCGCTGACGAAATGACATGCAGTATTACCTCTCGCACTATTAGTCAATTTCAACCGTTTAGGACAAGGCAATATCTCATTTACATTTTCTGTTAAACTTTAGCAGTTAAAAACTAGTAAGAACATAAAAAGTATTTAAATATTCCAAATCACTACGAAATCCCATATGTCGGATATATGAAGTGTACCCAAGACCTACGCGGTCGTATACTACGAATTTACATCCAAAAACTACTTCTGGTATGTGCATTTCGAGAGATTCGAGATGAATGAAGTGTGAATGATGGTTTAGAAGAAAAATTCAGTTTCTTTCGGTCACTTACGCCTTACTTAGTTAAATAATCACTCGAGATGGAAAAGGTCAAGTGTTTTTCAAGTTATGAATGAACTGTTGAGAATTGGGTAGTTTTGAATGAACCAACGCTCCTTAAAACTATGTGAATGAGTTTAAAGATGCTAAGCTGATCGACTTACCATTTCCATAATGAAATAAAACTACAATGTCAACAACCACGTATTTATATTAGTTTAATCTTAATATGTCAAAGAATGAAAATATAGAACGCAACGTCAAACACAAAATGTGTAAGTTAAAAAAGTATTCTAAAATATTTTAAAGTAAAATTTGTACTTAAACTGTAATGAGGTTTTGTTTATTGGTCTTTGAGTCTTTTCTTCTGATGAGCCTTGTTACGACAAACTTGGATGACGTGGATGGCTTCAAATTAAAAACCAATAAATAAAACCTGTGTTTCAATCTCATCTCAACAAACAAAATTGCATTTCTTAATGTGATATTTTATTAGTCCGAACTGACCATATTATTTATTTCGATCGATTATTTTTTTTAGATTTAGGAATCCGGAAAGTGTCTTCTCTAGACTTGTGGCGCTTTTCCTTGTTAGATCGATCACCACTGTCTCTTCTGCTATCCCTTCTATGTCTCTTTCTGCTACGTGTAGACTCATTTGAGCTACGTGGTTCTTCTTCATTTTTGCATAATTTATAATCACGTCTTCTAACATCATTTCTGTCTTCTGTCTTCTGCCTTCTTGAATTATTATAATTTCCATATCGACTGCGTGACGGTTCCTCAAACGTAGAATCGTCCAAAGGTGACTGATATTGAACAGTTTCTTTTATTTTTTTATTTGTAGAATCAACATTGGATAATGTCGGTTGGGTTCTAATGTTGTCTAAAAGATTCTGACGCTCGATATTATGCCCTCTGGCTTCGTTGAATCCTACAGGTGTAGGAAAATAAAGCTATAAATGTTAAAGACCAAAAAATTAATGTAAAACTCACGTGCGATTGCATCTTCCGGGTCCAATTTCAAACGATCGACCATCCATCGACACACGAAGAATCCCGTCCTGTTAAGACCGTGCGTACAATGAACTCCAATTAGTGTGTCTGAAATAAAATATAAGATTTTTTTAATGTCGTCAGACCTGCAGCATTGAAATATCAAAGAAAGTACAGAGACCACACAAAGGGAAGTAAAAAAAAAGAGAGTTTCATTTCAAATCAAAAATGCGATTGTTCTTGGTGTGTTTAGTTAAAACGCAGTAACCTCAATTCCTAATACAAGTGATTTTTTCAAAACAAATACTTTTTCAGTGTTTCAAATATGTTTTCCTGTAAAACTGTGAAGTCATCAGAGGTGATATTTACCTCAACACAGGTGGTTAGTTTAAATTTTAACTATATTTCACTAAAAACTCATTTGTGCGGTTTTAACTATGCACGACAGCATACTGAATTTCTGTACAAGGTCAGAAAGAAGCGGGACTGACAAAAGTTCTGCAGTAAAAAAAACTTGAAATATAAGATTTTCAATTAAGCATGGCCAGCAAGATTCTATATTGTCTTTTGTTATGGGGAAAGATCGGATACAAAACTACGGTAAAAGTCAGGGGTTAAAGTATAATTAATTTTCCCCTAGTCCCTATCTCTATTCTTTTCCTAACAACCTGTTCAATGGCTGTACATATTTTTCTGCCTACTAGTGGGGGATTCTCTCTGCAAACAACGTTTATACCACCCTTATGAATGCAATGAAAGCTGAATTGGGGTCATAACATTGCAGCAGCAAAGTATTTTGAATTACTTGGCAAAAATAGTTTGCTTTATGATCGTATTAAGTAAGTGGATGTTGTATAAGTAGACATAGATTATTTCCTACTCTCGTGTAGTAAAGTTACTTCTTTTCCATTTTAACTTCAGAATGTGGTAAAGTTGTTTTTCCTCACACATGTTGTTACATTTCAAACAAATATTTATATAAACAAAATTGCATGTTTGATTTCTTAATTACGAATGAACTTATCAATCATCTTTGAAAACCGAGACATGGTGCGAGAAAGTACCACTTTCCACACATGTTAGATGAATAACTATTACCATATTTGGTCGTTTTCAGATTAGTCAAAAATGTATTGTGTTCCACGTATTTGCCTATTAGTTAACGAGACATACTCGTATAAGACACTTTTAAGTTAAAACTAGTTAAAAACAAACACTTGGATGCATTCTGTCACTTTTTGGCCTGTAACACCTTGAGGATAAAACACTTAAATGAAATCTTGTAAAGCAGCATAAAATTTGCTACAACTTTGCAGGCACAGTTATCGAGCAGGAGCCAGAGAAGCCAAGAAACTTTGCAGCAATATGAAGCTGATATTGCCCGTCTAGTTTATCTGGCTTACCCAACTGCATCCCAGGACATAAGAGAGCGTTTAGCAGTAGGAGCGTTTGTAAGAGGCGTAAGAGATCGTAATACTGAGCAAGCTTTAAGACTGCCAGGTGTTAGTTACATGATGCCCTTGCCTACGCTTTGGAGTTTGAGGCAGTAAAGCAAGTGTCACAAGGACATGCACAAGTGCGCCAAGTAAGAAGCCGAACACCAGAGCACAAGAATCAATATTCAAGCCTAGGTTATTCAGGAACCCAATTACACTGGAATCGTCGGTTGGAAATTCGACTGGCGACATTAGGAAAGGAGCTTATAGAAATGTGGAATAAAGTAAAGAGGCAAAATAATCATAGTGAGCAAACGCATCCATTTTATCGTTCTTCTGAATGCTGGAACTGTGGAGTGAAAGGGCATCTTCGACAACAATGCCCTAAACCGAGAAGAATAGAGAACCAGGAAAGGTGGGAAAAGCGAAGGCAAAACTATCAAAATTACCAAACGAAGCGTTAGCACGATTCTTGCGATGCTGGACCAGCGGTGAAGAAGTACATATTGGTGAATCATGGAAGAAAAAGCCTAGCCAATGTTCATCAGAAGCAAAATCTGACTGAAAATCATCATTCAGTTATTAAGATAGCTCGTCTTCAGCAGAACAATACCAGCTTAGTAGTGAATGGCAAGGTTTGCGGAAAGAAGTGTCAAACAGTTGTCGACACTGGAACTGGTTTCACCATAGTAAGACCAGACATAGTGAAGCATTGCAGAATTAGAGATACCGGAAAAAAGTTTATTTTGGAAACAGCCGGAGGAGATAACTAACCTAACCATAAAGCTAAAATCAACTTTGGACAGCATGAATTCAATCATTTGGTTCTCGTAGCCAACATAACCGATGATGGGTCTGGATTTTATGAAGCAACATAAATTCCATTTGGAAAATAGAGTCATCAAGACTAATAAAGACGAGTTTAGTGGGAAGATGGCCGAACAGGAAAGTTGGAGGAAAGAACAAGTTTGGAAGAAGTCGCCGACAAGGCAGATCTTATAGAATCAGTAGCAGCGGAATCCAAACTGGTAACCTGGGCTGGTTATATACTCCGGTTCGGACGGAAGGAAAATTGGCAAAGTTACAGAAGAAGGGAGCAAACAACGTTGAGAAGCGAATAAAAAACGGCGGCCACAAAATCCAACAAGGTCCACCACGAGTAAGAATAAAAGTCGTTTACTTGAATCGTCTTACATGTTTCCGACCACCCCAAGCTGGTCCAAGTGTTGATCGGGACGATCAATTTTTAGAAGGGGGGCAGTGTTACGAAATGGACTCTTAGTTATTTTGTTTTACCTCGTATAGTAGGTGAGGGTCTTAGTTCATTTCGTCTTACCCCGTATATTGTATTGTTTAGAATCTAGAACGTCTTAGTTTAGCTGTTTGTGAGAAAGAGAGATTTATGTCAATGTATGAAGCTTAAGAAAATGTAAATTTTATGAATATTCGCGAATTCGATATTTACGACGACATATTTTACTAATTCCAGTGGCATAGTAATACAAATGTAATTGGAGTTATATACAGTGCGTTTTTTTTAACGCGCAACATAGGATTTCACGTGTTACATTTTTAAGCCCATGTTAGACCATGTTATTTTGGAACTACAAGTATAAAACTTGACGTGTGGCTGTTTCGTACCCTGAAGCTTAAGTAAGTTTACCAATTCGGCCTAAAAAGTGTTAAAAAGCTTGCAAAAAATCATCTTTTTTCGAAAAGGTTTTATCGTTTCATACTCCCTGTATGCATTGTTGTTTTTTGTTGTTTTTGATACTGGCACGGCAGGTAGCAGGTAAAATTTGGCGTAGAAAGTAAAACAGGATGATCATTAACTTTATATCAAGAAAGTTAAGAACAAAAGAAGTCTTTTTATAAGTGAATTGTTCAAAGTGACCTCCGTTTGAAGCCAAACAGTATTCCAAACAATCATAAAATGCCCTTTTGACGTTCAAAAGATGTCGGGTCGTGATGCAGTCAAAATATGTCACTTTACCTGCTACCTGCCCTGCCAGTATAAAAACAACAAAGAACAACATACATAGGAGAGAATACAGGGAGTATGGAGCGATAAAATCTTTTCGAAAAAAATGATTTTTTTCCAGTTTTTAATCACTTTTTAGACCAAATTGGTAGACTTACTTAAGCTTCAGGGTACTAAAGACACACCCGTCAAGTTATAGACTTGCAGTTCCAAAATAAAATGGTCTAACATGAACTTAAAAATTTAACACGTAAAATCGTATGTTGCGCGTTAAAAAAAACGCACTGTATAAAACAAAAAACTAATAGCTCGAGAACAAAAAAAAAAAAACTTTGGTATAGAATCAGGCACTCTGTATGTATGTATTTATGTATGTTTACAGTAATTGTACGTTTTTTTCCAAATAAAATTTTTTACAGGTTTACAGAAAAACGTTCAAAAACTCTTTGAGATATTGATGCAAGCAACACATAATCTTGTAAATAAAATAGTATATAAAAGAAAAAAAAAATTGCAACTGGATTTGTTTTTTGCACGTTTATTAGTACAGTTTTGCAATATTAAAGTAAATTTTTTTTCACATTAGCAGACCAGCAAAACAAGTTTCAAACTTGAAATAACGCATCATTTTATTCAAAAGATTTACACTGACTGATTCAGTGATAGTTTTCAAGTCATTTTCATGTATTCTTCACAGTTCTGTCAACACGTAATCTACACAAGCAACAGAAGCAAACTAATATTATCCTTCACGTCAGTTCCAATAAACCATACCGTCATAACAAGCAAAGAGCTTACACGTAACAGGCAAGTTACGCAACCAAAAGCAGAACATAAATATACAAACGATTGTATTAAATTTATTCAATTTAAATTGACAGTCGGATTTATTGTAAATGACGCGGCGCTTCGTCAGATGGATCGGAATCTGGCCGGTGAGGCGGTCTCCCGCTAGATACGGCGTATGAACGGTAATAAATGTAGTAGTTACTGACATGAAGTGGACACCCCGTCGAGTGCTTTTGATATCGAGAAATCAGCCGATTATTTGTCGAAGCAAAAGCAACAGAACGATATGGGAGGTTCAATTGTCATCGGAACCAATAACAATGTAAATACGAATTGCTCGGGCCCATGATTTACATTTACGGTTCGTTTTTTTAAATTTTATTGGTAATTAAATGGAAGTCCTTTGCACGCTGACGTTTATGACTTATATGTTTACCATACACGTTTCCTAATAATAATCACTTTAAAAAATTACAGGCTACCAACCGATAATTTGTCAGTATTAAATTCGGGACATTCCTCGGATGGTTGTTGCAGTGCGGCAATATTTAAAAAATGGATTATTATACTGGGAGACCACAGAAAAGGTAAGACTGAAACATTGGAATTTCAATGAATTCTGGTGCTTCAACTATAATAAGCATCAATCTTTACTTTAATATTTGCCATAGATATGAAGAAGAAAAAGATATTGATAGTAGTACTTTTATTTTCGATTTTTTATAGTCTTTTTTGGTTGCTACAACTTTAAGCGCTTGCGTGATTGAAGAACCTAAAACAACACGAGAAATTCTAAACCGACGTGTTATAATTTATCCGAACAACGTTAACCCCTTAATTCGATAGTCTGTGCTCTGTACGAGGCCGTAATATACAATATACTAACCGTTTTCTCCGAATTTACCTAACATATCGTGAATTATGAGGCACGATCTTATCACATCCTTATTTCTCATTACATCGCAGTGGGGAGGCTTTTGGTCTTTGTGGAACAAGAGACAGACTGTAAATGGTCTTGCTTTAAGTCCTTATAATAAACTTGAGGAATAATATTATTTTGTACTAGAATGAAATTGTGTGATAAAATGTTTATAACTTTGGTGAAGAGTAAGATTCAATTTTGCTTGCCACGGTGGATAGAAATGCAATACGTGTGTTAAGGCAAAAAAGAAGAAAAGGTTTATGCATGTTAATGTTACCATCATTCTTTACTCAATCTAGCAAAACATTTCCTAGAGATTCATCACTTACCGAATATACTTTACTCACACTGAATAATTTAACTACCTGTAAAATCGCGTCATATATACCGGCTGAACCAAGTTAAAAAAAAGAAATTGCACAAGATAATAAAACATAAAAAAAACAAACAAATTCTCTCAAAAAGTCTCACAAATTTCGCAATTTAGTTGGTCACAAGATATCAATCAGACTTCCTGTGTGGTGTGTCATTGTTGTGGTTGTTATTTACCAAGTGGTGTGACCACCTGGTAAATGACATCACATCATTTTTAGTTTTTGCTGATGACCCATGTCACTTATGAAGCTTTTTGCCATCTTTGTCGGAAACACTAGCTTGTCATTGTTCTCTCTTCTTATCATTGATATATTATAGACAATTTTGAAATTCCCTGTCCTATGTACAGGGTGCTTACGAAATGTGGTCACCAAATAAAATAGACCATGGCAAAAAAAGTCAGTTGGATTCATAAACTAATGTCTGCCATTCAACACTTTTCCAGATTCAGAAAATTGAAATTCTCTTCCAAGATTTGCAATTTTGTCGGACACAACAATATCAGTTTGTAAAAGTTTATTTCTATGAATAGAAATAAATTCTATATATGACATAAAATATTGATAAAAAAATCTAACCTAACCTAATAAATTTGGAAAAAATTGTATATTACACCACTGTTGTAATCAGCATTTCACGTAACAGCTATTAGTGCGTATACCAAGGGCGTTAGAGATGTATGTAATATCCTGAAGGCCGAAACAGCCCGAGGGATAGGTGTAGGCCTGATATACATTATACTCTCCCTAACGCCTGTGGTGCATATTTTTCCTGAATAATGTGACTTTGATAGTCCTGTCAGTGAAAATAGCAAAATCTGGGGCAAAAACTGGACAAAATTTTAGAAAATATAAACGAAATCCAGCGAAAGCTAACGAAAGTTTATTAACTAAAAAGTCAAGAGCATCCTAGGAAAGGAAATACAAAGTTTTTATGGCATGGAAGAATAAAAATGCCATTGCTAATAAAAAAAAGGTTTCAGGGCGTTATGATAACGCCCGCCTAAATGCCCTCCTGTTGTTATGGACACTATAACCTACACTGTTTCCAAGGTATTATTTGTTAATAATGGATAAAATATTACAACACCTGATACTGTCTACTGTCATATATAATCTAGCAACACATTTGATCAATTTTCTGTAGAATATTACTCATAAACATAAACCAAGGTGAATGTGGTATATTTTACCTTTATCTTCAATTTAATCAGGCTTTCGATGTCTTTCATACCGAGTGAAGCATCTTCTATTGCTACTAAAAACATTTTTGCATAACTTTGACTAATTCAAAATACTTCTTGTCATTTAGCATATTTTGCTTCATCTCTTACGTCTTTTACAGATTTTCTGGTTTTTTCTATAGCTAGTCATGAATATATTAAATTTTTCCCTTTTTTTGCAGACTGAAAAAACCTGTACTGCAGATGCTTCTTTTTTGTTTCTTCAATTTCTTGATGTTTCTGATATTTTGTTCTATCTTCAGTCTTGTATAGTTAATCAGCTTCTCAGTTTCATCAGTTTTGTTTCTACAGCTCTTAGATTTTTCTGTTTTTGGAAAAGTGTTGAACATATTTTTGTTTACGAAAGGAAGGAAATGGCAAACAGTCTTCTCTACAATACTTTATTATGACCTTAGATGGTAAGGTCTGCTCAACAAGTTTCGGTCACATAAATGACCATCTTCAGGACCTCAAATCAGTCGATCAATGTGACGACTGTCTTTTTACAAAGGGAGAGACAGAGAGACCCATGTTATACCGAATTAGTGAATTTAACATAGTTCAATAGGCGAACAAAGCTCATTATGGAGAAAAAACTAACTCTAACACATTAAAATAAAAACAAAAAACTTAAACTAGACCCATTTAGGGCTGGGTGAGACCCTATGGGGAAAAAACAGTTTAAAACTTATACACCATCCGCAGAAGAGGCGATCAAACAGGAAAACGATATATTTTTGTTTGTCTCTTACAGGCTTCTTCAGTCCATTTATGGCGTTCTGGTTTTTTGTTTGGTCTTTTCTTTAAATTTTTAGTTGCTTATGGCATGGCATATCTTCGATCAGTTAAGTGGCATCAGTTTTCAGGAAATCAATGGTATCGCATCTTGAAAATTTTCGTTAGGTTCGTAAAAGTATGTATACTTTTGATGTTTCAATAATTATTTCTATGCTGGTTTTGTTTTAGAACCCTTAACAACCACGTATGTCTTAGCTGGCATTTTTAGTTATATCTTTAAAATATTCAATAATAAAATCAGCCTTCTTAGCAGCTTGATATCCCCAACTTTTACGTTTTTCTGTTTTTGAAGAAAATATTTTTTCTGCCTCTTGCAAGCTTTTTTTAATAAATTTGTTTTACTTTTCAGTTTCTCTTTATTTCTTCCTTTAAGTTAGAGTGTTTTTGCAACATCCAATAATTCCAAGAAGTTTGCACGTCAACTTGTTTTCTCATATCTATACTGTTAACTGCTATTGTCTCTTCAACTGCTTCAAAATTCACTAATCTTCTCTTTACACTTAGTAAGATACTTTGTGTTTGTAAGGTACATTTTCAACTTATCAAGAAGTTTACTGTATGAAAACTGCTAAACCTTTTATGCAACATTTCTACAGCAAAACATAAAAAGTATTTAGAACAAAATCCAATTAGGGGATAATATTCTGGATTTGGAATTTGAAATAGAGAAGGTAATTTGAAGAAACAAGTGTAAACTATTTTATCATTGTATCGGGCAAAGATCATCACTTATGAAGAAAAAAACCTTGTATTGTGATAGTGATTGTAACAAAATCAGGTAGCCTAGACTTAGTTAAGAATGTCGACATTACAATGTTGCAAAATTTTCAAAACGTTTCTATCGAGCTTCCTAGCTAGATCAACTTTTTCGAATAACGATCAATGTTTTCGGAGTGGGACATTATTACAAGTGACTTTTACTATTTATTTCACTACTTTGCTTAAAACTCTTCCACTTTTTGAGACACCAAAACTGAAAATCCAATGCTAACGAACATGTTTTCTTTACGTCTGCACAAAATGCAGTAAATTGTCGCGATCGGACGTTTCTTGAACCGCCAACAAATACCATCGACCCCAATTGATAAGTCGCATGATCGGAGTATAAACATTTATTTTGTACGTACGGGAGACGGAAAATGATGATGTATGCTCTCCGAAGGTACTTTAATCTAGATTACGTGCGTTTCTCGAATAGTTTTCGAGTGGCCAGGGGTGGATTACAAAGGAATATTCCATCTAAAATTCGTTGAAAAACATTTTCTGTACCCAAAGTTTACCCATAAAATGCTGATTTCCATGAAAGCACGATTCTCCATGTCATTATTAGAAAAAGTATTACATTCCAACCATTTCGCAGACTGATTAAGTTATACATGATGTTCTATTATTATGTAATAATTAAAATGTTTATGCGTATCCTGCCAGTCATCTTAAAAAGGATCTTCTAGAAATCTGTTGGTTAATTTGTAATTTTATTATTGAGATTAACAAAATATCAAAAATTTTTTTTTTTTGGATCTTTAAAACTGAATGTTTATGACAATGCTTTTGCGATAGGATAGAATACTAAATCGGCATCTTTTATTTTGTTCATAACTTTCTTGTAAGCATTTAAATAACATTAATTCATCTGTGTCTTTCCAATGTGTGAAACATGTCAAAATTGTTGTTAGACAAACTGAAGCTGTCTTAAAACTGTCAAATGCGAATAGAAACACTGTTTTTGCATGAAAAGTGTCAAACGTGACATTAAATTGACTCAAACTTTGAAATCATATTTATTTAAAATTTAACTTATTCCAACAATTTTAAAATTAAAAACGTTTATTTGCCGTTTTTAATTTAAGGAATATACAGATTATGTATTTCTCTAAACGTAGAGATGTGCACTAAAACCAAAAACATCATAATTATTACTGTCCCTACAGGGTGGTTCATAGTCGTTGGTTTTCCGAGATTTGTTTTTTCTTATCCATGGCTTCTGAAGATAGAAGAACAATATATTTGAATTAGGTGTGAGAAATGCCCAATAAAAGTATTTTGTAAGAACTATTAGAAAATGTAATATACCTAACCTAACCTATATTTGGTTTATGTGGTATTGGTTTTGGGTTTATGCCATATCCGGTCACTTCTTATAAAATGACCGAAAGCCTCTAAATACTCTCGAAAAGCTCCTAAAAATTATTAAAAGACTCTACAAGTGTCCTAAACCTTAAAAAAATCGTTTAAAATGCCCAGAACTGTTTAAATACTAGCGAAAACCTCCTAACAATTGTCAGGGGACTCTACAAGTTTCCCAAACGTTAGAAAAATCGTTTGAAATGCCCAGAAGTGTTTAAATACTAGCGCAAACCTCCTAAACATTGTCAGAGAACTGAACAAGTGTCCTAAAGTTTAAAAGAATTGTTTGATATACCCAGAAGCCTTTAAAAACTGTCAAAATCCTCCTGAAGATTGTCAGTTTTAATTAAAAAAATAAAATAAAAAAAAGTCAATACTATCAAAAATCTCCTAAAAGTTATCAAATGACTCTACAAATGTCCTAAACATAAGAAAAATATGTGCGAAATGGTCAGAGGCTTCTACAAGTGTCTAAATACAATGGAAATCAGGAAAACCTTCTTAAAGTTTGTCAGAGAATTCTACAAGTGTCCTAATCTTTAGAAAATCGCTTTAAATGTCCGGAAGCCTCTAAAAGGTGCTGTCGAAAAGCTCCTAAAAATTGTCAGAAAATTCTACAAGTGTCCGAAATCTTAAAAATTGTCAGAGGGCTCTACAAGTGTCCTAAACCTTAGAAAAATCGTTTAAAATCCCTAAAAGCCAGTAAATACTGTCGAAAACTTCCTAAAAATGGTCAGAGAACTCAACAAGTGTCCTAAACCTTAAAAAATCGTTTAGTAATTCGTTTAATTTAAGTGATTACAGCATCGTTAAAATATTTAAATCTTAATAGAAAATTAAATATTAGAGAAACTACTGGGTTAGGTTAGGTTAGTACAGAGGTTCCTAAAGTGGTCCAGGTGGATCCTCAAGGGACCACGGGAGTCTCAAAGGGGTCTACGTTGGCGTGACAAAAAAATGGGGGTTCACAATTCGTAAGCGGGGGTCCACAAACATTTTTCTGTTTAACTGTTTACAATGTAATATGATAACCATAATAACAGTGTAATAATTACATTTATGAGTAAATACAACAAAAGAAAACATACATACTATTTTCCTTTTTATTTTAATACTCCGAATGGAAGGTTACACTATACTATTATACTATATTACATTATTATATTACAGTAAAAAAGTGAAGTTGGATGGAATCACTTTTTTCAATGATCTACTTTACTTTCTTAACACCCATTCACAGCACAATCAATTAATAATTAATTAACCAATTAATTTTCTCTTTTTTTTTTTCGAAAACTGTTAATTGTTGAAACTCATCCGCAACACAAAGTTCCATAGACCTAGTCTTAATTTTTTTTGTTGAGTTTTGAGAATATGGTATAAATGTAGCTTCAGGGGGTCCACCAAAATCAGCAAAATTTATATAACAAAAAGTTTAGGAACCTCTGGGTTAGTATATTATTAACAAAAAGAGTTTTAGAATTATATGTACAATCACCCTGTATATGAAATAATATTAGACTGCTACTCAACGCATTAGTATTTGTTTTTGTATCAAAGTCTCAATGCAGAAATCAGAAAAATGAACTTCTATCGTTGGAACACCGTGTACTGAAATCGAATAATTTTTCTATTACACATAGTTCTAAAGCTTTATACTTTGGACGCTCTATGACACCATTCTAATTTGTACCATTGTTACATATAAGTTTTTTATCTGCTCTAGTTTCCTTCTGCACTTTAGACAAATAATGCCCTCGCGTCCTGAAAATTCACTTTGCGCACTCCTTATGAAACCAACTATTAGATTTTGCAAAATTAAACATACCTACGGAACTTGAATCGAATTTGTTTTGCTTTGGTAACCCAAATAAAATGTAAAAAATATCGAAGATCAAACATTATTAGAAAATATAAATGGGCACTCATCCTAGCCGCACTAAAACAGGTAACATGAACCTGTTTCCCATTCGAAATTGATTAAGCGGACAGTAAATAATAATTGTGAAGATCGAAAATCTATTACGGTCCGCTGAAGATTCATTCTTCATAACTTTGAAAGAATTTTCAAGTGGGAGGACTGGACACGTACTTATCGATAATTATTGAGCCTGGTTTTATCGAGTATCGAATTTAAGTTCCGTGTACGGCTTTAGAATGTGTTTAAGTTTCCCTCGGATGCTTTGATGCCATCACAAAATTGTTTATTTATTTATTTATTTAATTTAAAGGTGATAGAGTGATTAAGTTTAAATGGCTACTTTCTAAAATCTTCAAAACAGTGTTTGTATTTATCAAATCAGTGAAAATGTTTTGCCCTAACCGGTATTCCTTTCAAATGTTATTATCGTAAAGCTTTTCATTATTAGATTAAGTAATAAAACTCGCACGAACAACATAATTATGCAAATGTTGCTGTAAATAATGGCATTCCTAAGAAAAATGTACCAGCTTAATCTCGAATTTATACTGGTTCCTGCCAGCTACTATCGAACATTATGTTTCTTCCTATTTTCGACACCTTTGTGTCGATATCCCACGTAACTTCATTACGAAATCGAAGTCGGAACGTGAAAATAACACGTCATTTGGCATAGCTTATAGCTTCCCGAAGTAAATTTTAAAAGAACCATAGTAGAGATGTGTTCGATGCGTAGCCGAAATGGTATTACAGTGATATAGGTGTGTCTAGGAAGATGGATGGGCTACAGCTTTGTCAAACCCATTGAAAGTATTATTCATTTCTGTCGCTTTTTTTAAAGAAGAAACGGTTCTGTTGATTCCATATCTAAAATTCGAAAAAAGTGGTAAATATTGGCTAAAACATCAACATAATGTAATTACTTAAGATTGTCGATATGTCAATAAGAGCGAACAATTAATTTTACCGCTTTTACGTTTTTATTGAATGACACTTAAATTTATCTCACGATAAATTATAGCCGAGCGAACTACATTTTCCAGTAGAAAAATCGCCGTTTATCTGAAATCAAACTTTACGCGCCACAACAAATTTAGATATCAGAAACTTCGGATCGAACTATAATATATGGAACTAACCTAGTTTACGGTTTAATATTTGCAAAGTTTATTGTTCTCACACTTCAGGACCGTATTTCACGTATATTTGAAAATGTTTTTCACGTGGTAAAGCTGAAGCATTAGCAAAAATTGTAATTAAACATTAGAGAAAAAAATTGCCATTCTGGTGGAGCATGGGGATTGTATTCTATAGAAACAGCTATTTGTTGGCAAACACAAAAAGAAAGATATAAAATAGACAAATTATATTTTAATAATTTTTGCTTTATAGCAAAAAATGTTTGTGTAATATGTAATAGAAGATTAAGTAGAATATTTTTAAGTAGAATTTTCAGAACAGTAAGCTTACTTACTCTTCTTGATACTTAATATAAACTGCTCGTCAAAAAGAATGGAACAGCAACATTTTTAGTCATTTTTAAGCGATCTTTTGTGAAAAAAACAGGGATTAACAAGGTTACACTTAAAGCTACCCAATTTAAGTAAAATACTTAATCTGCGTTATACAGGGTGACCCAAATAAAACTTTGAAAACAAAATCATATTTTTATCATAAATCTTGGCATGTTCAATGATTTTAATGGAAAATAATAATATTGGATAAAGAAGCACACTGTTTGTTCAATGATCCAATTCATATATATTTAGACTTTTCACCAGTTTGGCCGTTTATAAAATTTATTGGTAAATATCAAAAATGCGTTCATTTTTACATTACAAAATTACACTTAAAACTACCCAATTTAATTGAAAACAAGTAGTTCATATCCCCACAAGTAGGGAGTGTAAGTGAAAGCAAAAACACAAAGCCGATCTCCACAAAATTTATTAAATAGCTGTTATCTGCTATCTGCTCTGAAAAACTCTACTGAAATTGTTGAATTTGAATAGACATGTAAAATAAACCCATTTTTAAAAATTACCAATAAATTTTATAAACGGCTCTTAATCTCCAAACAAAACAAAATTGGATCATTAAACAAATAGTGTTCTTTTTCATCCAATATCATAAAACCGAACATGCCAAAATGTATGATAAAAATATGATTTTGTTAACCCTGTATAACGCAAATTAAACATTTTACTTAAATTGGGTAGTTTTAAGTGTAACCTTGCTAATCCCTTTCTTCTCCTACAAAAGATTTAAAAAATGATTAAATTAAAAACCAGATAAGTAAAAATAACCCCACTTTTGAAATTTTGCAATAAAATTTGTAAACGGCTCTTGATCACCAAGCTGGCAAAAACGTCATCAAAGCTACTTATTTTAATGGGACACTCTGTATATTTTTGCATTTTCGGATTCTACGCCAAATTCTAAACATATTTCGCGTATTAACGTCTATCTGTATCCATTTATGAGATATTCACTATTTTATGTAAAATTTGATAATTTTAGTCTCAAAAACCATTTTAATTTACAGATATCAGAAAAGGTTTTTTTTCTTGGTTTTTGTGTTTTTTCGTATTAAACAATGTTTGTTCTACAAGGGGGTGCAATACGGGGTGATACGGGGTGGTAAAAATCAGTTCTTAAAAAAAACAGAAATTCTAGTTTTTCAAATGGAACACTCCTATATTTATATAATTTTGTATGATTCTCTCTTCAAAATTAAGTTTGTTTGGCCAATTATTTAAAAAATACGGTCTTTAAATTTATAAATTAAACCACCCTCTAACTGAAAAATATCCGAGTTATTGAAGGTCGTAGCTGTCAAACTAACTCCTTATAAATCACTCCTTTATTTGCAACCTTAGTATAGATTTTTATATGTCAATGGATAAAAAATAAAATGGGCTTTCCAAAAATATGGCAGCATGTGTTGATGGGTTGCTTCGTTTGGCCGCCAGAGATCTCCAAAACTAAATGTTTTCCTGGACTGTTACCACACTCTAATTTCTTTGAGGGATTTTTTTTTAAATCGGGCAGGTACGGTTCTTATATTTGGCACAAACGTGACACAATTGTAAATACTGGGGGAATTCTAAAAAAAAATATAGTTGTCTGCCACACTTTTTGGGGATATTCTAGAAACAAAACGTAAGAAGAATGACACTATTGTACAGTTGTATGATAACTTAAGTTTACCCGGTTTGCCAAATAAAGAAACGATTCCAAAAAAAACATTAGTTATGTTGGAAGGTCTATTTTGTCTATTTACTAAATTGAACCAAAACACCTTTTAGGATGTGATTAAGTGGAAGCATGAGGTATTGAGAAAACGATACTTCTTAAGCGATCTTCTTCCCAGAATACCATAATGACTGGAGTATTTTGGGAAGAAGTTAGCTGGTCAGGTAGGTTGGATGTCTGCACCACATCTTTCTCCCAATTTCAATTTTTGAAATAAATTTCCCATAACACATTCAGCTTTTCCCGTTACTTTACCAGATTTCTACTCCACTTACCTTTATTATCTTTGTTCTTTTCTAAATGGGCATCAATAGCATCAAAAAATCTGAAATCAAACAAAAAACTTTTCAGTTTTTAAGTATTATGACATAGGGACAGAATGATAGTGCAAGATTGATTGGATTCTCACTATAGTTAACAAACATAGTATTTAAGTAAGTGCTCGATCAAATTTCATAACTTTTTGGCACGTGACCTATCTGGTGGTATCAAGAGAGAAAGGCGTGACCGTAGCAAGTTAATGAGGCATCAAGGCGTGGGAGTTAAAAGACGTTAAAAGAGCCGCGTCCGATGATCCAATTTATATCTAATATGTCTTCCTAATAGAGATGTCGGCCGACCGGCTTATGAGACTATATTTTATATCTCTCCCAAGAATGTTTCAAATTTCACCGAGTCATTTGAGAAATTATCTGATTAATAAGTCTGGCGTACACCTTAACGATGCCTCAGTTTCTATTACGTTAATTGTCCTTGATACAGCTCGTTTCACAATAAACCAACCTTCGGAAATTCATACTATAAAATCAAAAAATGATTGATGGTCCTATAAAACTTGGGTTATACAGGGTGGATCACCAGAAACTACTGTCGGTAGGGCCAGATGGTGGTACACAAGAAGACATACACTTCCTTATTTTAAATAGTAATTTAACGAAAGGTTGGTGGTAACGAATATACCGCACTGTGATCCTCTGTCATCACTGATATTCATATAAAGACAGGGATACAGACAAACAGGAAGAGATGGAAAAATCACTATAATCACTACATCAAAATACTTTTGATCAGTTCAGCACTATTGTGACTGTTTTCATTGCCATAGTGAATCTTTCAACACACTGAGCACAAAAAACTCTCATAAACAACGTCTGAAGCCTATTTGAGCATTTCTGAGCACCATTTGGTATTATCGATAAAAATAGTACTAAACATGTTTAAGACGCATTGTGGCTACTTTGCAAATGATCTTATAGATTATCCAATGCTGGAATAACATACATGTTGTTTTTTTTACCTGAAACCTCGAATTTTTGCCCCATTTTCACTACAATCAACGCCAAATTGAATTTTCAAATATAGAGCACAACATTTTGAGGTCAATTTAACAGTTTTGACCGCCATTTTCTATTTATGACAGTCAACACACTTGATAGAGCACCATTAACTTTCATAATCAATTAATAAGGTGATTTGAGCGTCATTTTGTATTTGCAGGAGTTCTAAACATGTCTAGGCCATATTTTTGCTAGTTTCAAGATTATTTAACACTTTTAATGCCCGTATTTATAAACAATGCTTCGCTCGTTCTCAGACTTGAGTCGTACTCAAGTACAGTTTTTTGTTTTATAAACCTAACTTAACCTCTAAGGCGTACTTTGGTTGTGCTTACATCGAGACTTGCTCAAGTTAGGTATTGACCTGACTTGAGCATTGCTTGGTTTCATTTTTGATGTTTCAAAATAAAACTGTCGAAAATTGAAAGTTAGAGGGTTTAAAAACTCAAATCAAAACACAATAAAAAAATCAAAAAGTTTGTGGTTTATTTCGTCAACTTTTCAGGAAATAGATACTGTGTAAGTATAGTTACCACAAATTGTTCAAGTATAAACCATAGATCTTCAATATAATTAATAATTGCAGTATGGCACATGCTGATATAGAGGATACAGATGAATTTTTGGAATACATCAATGATGAAAATATGTTACAAAGGTGGGCCTCTTCCAGTTGCTAGTCGGTGAAATGTTTGATCTGTGTTTTGTCTTCTTTTTCTACGATATAAAATTATATAGAGCAACCCACATAAACATTTCTATTGATCATCTTACTTCTGTTTTAAATTATTCCACAGTTTCTTACGTTTGACAGCATTCCTGGGTACAGTTATTATAGATCCTTGGGAATTATACTCTGTAGCAATTTCTGTCCATTCTGCTTGTTTTTTTTGTACAGTTGCTGCGTCGTTCGTTTGTCCTCCACTAATTTGTGTTTGTCTACTAAATTAGCCAACAAAAGCTTCTCTTTTTGGGTATAGGCTGTTATTTTAGCCATCAAAAAATTTCTTTATGATCCTATAGGCATATAGATGGTAAAGATATGTATAAAATTATTGTTGAATACGTACCTCAAGGGAAATAATAAATATTTAAAAAAGAAAACCACCAAACCAAACCAAATTCAAATAACTTACAATCAACGCTCAAACAACAACTTCCGCGTTCCAGGTAAATTGCCAAACATTTTTGACATTGGCAATGAAGGTAACACGAAAGTTACTAGAAAATGAAGTTAAAAAATTAAAAATTACTAGCAAAACTATCTTTGGTTATGCTTTGCCGAGAATTACCGAAGTTTTGTTTATAAAACTTGTGTCGTACTCAAGACTCGAGACGTACTTCGCGAAGTTGTACTTGAGTATGAGATTGAGATTCGTTTATAAATACGGGCATAAATGTTATAATATCATTTATCCGACATTTTAACTGCTAACGGGCGGCCAATATACAGTGTGGTTCAATGTCAGCAGCTTGGGCACCATTACTTACCAGACCTAGTAAAACTGCAACAATTTCAGATAATTGAAAAAAATATCTCTTTCATTTTAGCGCGATTGTATCTTAAGTGACACAAACATGACATAAATATTATACAGGATCGCTCTGCAAATATCATTTAGATAATTTTTAGGTTTTTCTATAGTAGAACGTGGTCCACTGTGTGTAATAACGTAAAAATCACACATTCAAACGGTATATCAAACAATTTCCACAAAATTTAAAATGCCGGAACACCCGCTGGGTCACAAGGTGCGGATTATTGTCTTTTATCCTCTCTATGAATACACATGATTTGTTCCGTATGGACGTTTGGAATTTATAGCCATAGACTAACGCCTACTCGTCACAATAATTAATTTCGGCTCTTTTGCGACCAAAATCAACAACGGCGCCAGTCTAGTCGTTAATTTCACTCTCTAATCAATCCGAAAAATGCACCTTTATAAACGAGCGCATTTAACAAATAAAAAGCACTCAAATCGACACGAAAACAGACCCATAACATAAATGGATAGAGCAATGCCCCCATCACTAAACCCTTCAAACTCAGTATTTTGTAAGGTGGTAAACAAAGTCGCAAATCAAGCAGTTAACGTAAAAGAAAATTCAACTTGTGTAAGTTTGCCTCATATTTTCGCAAGTTTCCGCACCAAACCTGTCGGCTAACTTTATAGTTCTATCACAAGAACGAATCCAATAAGCTTTAAAACGACACCGATTCAATATTTAATAAGTGGTTTGTTTACTAACCATCTGTGCTATATCATTTTATGTAAATAGTCACGAAATGAGCAATAAAATTTATTTATTGTCATTGAGGAAAATCTTCCTATTAATCAAAGCGGTCCCTTATACTGCAAAACGCCATAAAAAGACTATAAAACGCTGCGATTCATCTTTTCTGATAAGTGGTACATTAAAATAATGACATAAAGTATCAATAATAGTTAAATTTTTATACATTTATAATTTTACTTTATAATACCAATTGCATTTTTCAATTTCAGGTACGTTTCATTATGCCGTACATTGTATATTTAAATGATTACTTTTTGATCGTGATTTTTCGAGTATTTTTCCAAACAAATAAAGTTTGCCAGACTTTTTACACACACTGTATACGAGTTGTATATTGTAGTACACAATGTAGAAATATAAAACTTAATAATTGTTTCACATTATGTAAGAAAAGTTACAATTTTCAGACCCCAACAAATTCCAAATTATTATTATTATAGTCACATAAGTAAATCAGTAAACCAATTATCAGTTTTTCACAAAATGTCACTACATTAAATGGCATACCCCTGTATATTATTATGTCAGACAATTGTGCTTGTTAGGACCTTAATTTGTGCTTACTATTTGAGGTTAAATCAGCCTTCCCGTAAATGGGACACTGTTTGTATTATTATTCTTCTTCTTACAACAGCCTTTTGTGGTCGACTCCTGGACATGGGCCTCCCCTTCCGTCTTCCATGTTTCTTTGCGTAGAATTCCACACTGACAAACAAATCGATATTTAGCAAACGCAGTTTTTGGAAAGTGGTACAACCAAAGCCGTAAAGCATACTAGAAGACCTCGTTCTAATCGTACTAAGCTTGTTCGGACTGATGTTCGCGCAGAACCAAAAACTTCCACAAGAAGACGTGCGGCGCAATTAGGGTTAAACTTGCATATGTATCCATACAAAATTCAAACAGTATTCAGACTACAGCCAATTGATATTCAAAGATGTTTGCGATACGCACAAATCGTGATAAACATAGTGGAAGCAGAACCCAATTTTTGGCAAAATTTGATATTGAGCGCTGAGGCAAGGGATTTGATAATGAGGGCGGTGCCTCATCTGATCTCTTCAAGGGATGGGAAAGATTGGCGCAACTTAGTCCTACGTAGTGTAGAGCAGTCACAGAGAATATGCTCCATCGTCTCGTCTTCTTGATTACAGGCCCTGCATAAGGGGTTAGCTTTATCCTGAATAGGTGTTTGTTTAATTTACAGTGGCCCGTTAGGATGTCCGTTATAAGGCGTAGCCTTTTCCTGATCATTGACAAATTTCTTCTTGCCGCAGCTTTATCCGGACAGCTTAGAAGTGCATTGCATTGCAGCCAATGATATCGTCCCAGCGCTGAGCATAAGATTTTTGGCTACAGCCATAGTCAAACCCACGAAGGGCTCTGGTCCAGAAGGCTGAAGCCTGGCAGCCTTCCTGGCCAAAGAATCGGCAACCCTATTACCTTTGTTGTGATTATGCCCTTTAATCCAACTGATTTTCACCGCGTTACTTGACGACGCCTCGTCCACGTTTTTGTCAGTGATGTTTTTACTGGCTATCTGTTCTGCCGCTATAGTTATGCCAATTAGTTCTGTTTGAAGAACGCTTGGCATGGAACCAAGGGCTTGACTAAGGTTCAGTTTGAGGGATTTGGAGTAAATTCCACAGCCTGAGCCCATTTTGGTTTTGGATCCATCAGTGTAGATGTTTATTATACCTGCAATTGATTTGTTGTCAGTACCTTCCGTGTTGATTGTGTAGGGTTTGCTGAAAGCAAATAGTGGCACTGCAGAGTCCACTCTAGCCTCCAATAGTGTTTGTCGCCTATTTCCAGATACGAGCCCTCTGCAGACCAACTCCTACACTGGGTTCAATTCCTACAGGGCGGAAGCAAAACATTGTTGTTAAGGCGACCTCCTTGACATATATGTCGCGGGGCGTCAAACCCAGAATCACTTTCAAAGCCTTGGTCGGTGTGGTTTTCTTGGCACCCGTTATATTGAGGCATGTCATTCTTTGAACATGGTCTAATTTCCGCCTGTTTACGGTCTGAGAGGCTGGAGACAATGGCTCCATAAGTTAGCATAGGTCTTATGACAGCTTTGTAGGTCCACATGACCACTTTGGGAGAGAATCCCCAGGTCTTACCAATGCTTCGCCTATATTGTTCATAAGAGATGTATGATTTTTGTATTCTCTTAGTTATGTTAGAGTTCCACCTTAGTTTGCTATCGAATGTTACTCCAAGGTACTTGACCTCGGAAGCAAAACTTAACTTAATATTGAATAGTGTGTGTGCTAATAGCGGTCCCAGTTTTCTCTTTCTTGTGAAAAGGACCATTTCGGTCTTCTTGGGGTTAAAAGACAGAGTATATTCAGTGCATCATCCCAGGGATATAAGCATGTTGTTTAGGGTGAAGTGGATGGTTTGATAATACTTCAACCACCTAATGAAACTCCTGATATTCAACGATCAAAGCCGATATCAGTCGATTGTCCCTTTAACTTTGGTAGGAAGAGTCCATCTCCCCCTAATTCGCTTTCTCTTTTTAACTGACTATTCTGACTTTAAATAGGTATTCTTTGACATGATCCTTTTGAAGGTTTTTTTTAAATTTACATCTTAAATATTTTGTTACCAGTCAACGCCATAATTTCGTCCAAACATTATTTGCGTTTTGACCTGAATGATGAATAATTGTGAGGGTGTAACAACACGAAGACTGATGAGTTTGGCAACAAAGTAAATTTGAACGGCTGTGACGTCAACAAACTTTTGTGTGACTTTTGGTGTACATTAAAGTAAACTTGAAATACCTGATGTAGAACCAAACTAGACGTGAGCAACCAAGACAGGATACTTAGCAA
Source organism: Ips typographus (assembly GCF_016097725.1). Taxonomy (NCBI): domain Eukaryota; kingdom Metazoa; phylum Arthropoda; class Insecta; order Coleoptera; family Curculionidae; genus Ips; species Ips typographus. The sequence goes on from NC_138423.1 coordinate 12,308,070, forward strand.
AAGTTATCATCGTGTTTAACCTGGTATTTACGCATTCCGAAATGTGTCTATTCCCGTTAGTTAAGTGTCATAATATGTCAAAATTCATTAGGCATATCGATGCTATATAGATTTTAATTATCAACGACATGCAACTGCTTTCGTGTTTATTGACTTTGGTAAACACGACACGGACACCGGTCGGCATCAATGGTGTTCTCAGATTATACGACGTCTTCATATTGAACCATCTTCACGGAGTGTTTTTCTAAAAATGGATGATTAATTTGCCGTTGTTTTTCTTCAACGATTAAATTTTAATGATCCGCTAAAAGTTCCAATCAAAAAAGTGGTCGAATACCGCGAAAGGAGCCCTTTAGCCAACCCCCCATTACTATTTAAGCGTTTGCCCGATTTTTGGCAATAATTTAAATCAAAGCAGCTCTAATTTAGGGGCCCATAAACAAGAAAAAAATTAGCCCCGACTCTCGATCTCCAGCCGTTTTCGAAATTGACTGGCAATGAAGTGTTATTTAGCGGCTCCGCGGGGGAGTTGGGAGAGTTTTTTTTGGGAGTTAAGCGGGGTAATATTTAGACCTGTTATATCATTTAAGGTGTTCGCATTGATGATGTGTTTTATTAAATGTCTTAACCACCGATGGTCGAGATGCTGGCGTTTTGCGTTTGATAACGCCGCCTCATTATAATCGGACTTACGGTCGAAACCATTTAGTTTTTTTCATTTTGTTTCAACAAAAATTAGTTTTGATTAAGCGCCAAATAGGGGTTAGATTGCATCTCCAATTTTTTTTAATCTACGAGACAAAATAAAAACTGTCCTAAATTCACTACTGCATAGCTACATTTTTTGCAACATTTCTTATCTCCTTCTACATTTGTTCGCAATCTCTTCGTTTCTGTAGTAAAGGGCGCCGAAAATTCAAACCCCCTCAAAAATATATTTTTTGTCATTCTTAATTTTCGTGGATTTTAAAAATGTTTTTCTCTACATGGATGTTTCTTAATGGTAGACAGTTAATCCAACGGCGATTCCTGAACTAAATTCAAATCGCAAAGTCCGTATACCATTTTGTTTTTTAGTTAAAAATAGTATATTCTATATTAAGAGCGGAAAGTATATATTTGCCGCTTGCACATGAAATTTGCAGCTTGAGGCGAAGCCGAACGCTGCAATCATGTAAAAGCGGCAAAAGTACTTTTGGCTCGAAATATAGACGATATTTTTTCGACGACTGCTGTGGGGTGGATTAGAAGGACAACTCACATCATTTTCGTCGCTCGAACTCATTGTCACCGATAAATCACTTTGACGGAATGTGTATATTTCAAACAGGTATGTCAAGCGTTGTTATGGAAACGCCGAAAAAGTTGGTGAGTAGATTGTTAGTAGAAAGCGAAAACGCTCTAGAGCAGAAAATCTCTCTTTCTGCTCGCGCGCGGCAAATAACCCCTTTCTGCTTCTAAATGGAAGCGTACATGAGGTACTTTCAAAGTAAGTCGTCGAAAAAAAATATTAAAATCACCTTACTGTATCGAAAATAGTTATTTATGTATTAAGCGCGAAAAGTATGACTTTTATGCTTTGAGAATGACGTTCAAGCAATCATGCGAGAGCATAAAAGTCACATTGTGCGCGTAATACATACAATATTTTTTCTACAAACATCGCTAAATATCTAATACAACTAAACTTACTGCGTAGGTACTCAAAAACAGGATCAAAACTATACACAATTGAATACTGACATCAAACTGGTGACACTGACATTTCCAATAATGGCATGCATTGTGGCCGTTGCTCTGGACAGCAAGCGAAAAAATTTTTATCGCTCGCTACCCTTGGCAACGCGCGATAAAGTAAACTCCTCAGTAAAGGGTAACTTTTCGTTGAGATTTGGAAGCGAAAAATGCATCATTATTGAATGTTTGTAGAAAAACTATTAAATAAACATCCTTGGCTGGTTTGCTCCTTTGGTAAATGCAGTATCTGGGTCTTATGATGAGAAGTGATAGATACGAAATACTGCGAAAAAGATCAGTAGAAAGACGCCAGGGCCTTAATTCTTGAAATCAGGAAACGGAATTCTCAAGAGTGAATATCAAGTGTTGATAGAATGTGACAGAAGAAACTGACAATGGCGGGTTTCTGTCACAATCCCCAGACCTTTTAAACTGACATTTTCTTAAAAAAAAAACACAAAAAAAACTAAACTTTAAAGCGTCATATTTAAATTCATCTAAAAAAATTCAGTTTCTTTGAAAACTTGAAAAGAAACTCTTTTTCAAATTTCGACCATTAATAAACTTGCATATCTTCTTCTGCTGCGTGTCCATTAATGGATATTTGCGATCACATTTATCCTCCCTTCCTTATTACGTATGGTATGCATTAGTTCTTGCATTGTCCTCAGTCCTGTCCACTGCCTAACGTTGCGGAGCCATGACATTTTTTTCCTGCCGATTCCTCTCTTTTCCTCAATCTTCCCCTCAATTATCAATTGCAGGGTCTGGTACCTCTCATTGCGTATTACGTGGCCCAGGTATGCTGTTTTTCGACGGTTAATGGTGTCTAACAGTTCGCGGTCTTTATTGATTATTCTCAAGACCTCATCATTGGTTCTTCTTGCAGTCCATGCAATCCTCAGTACACGCCTATAGGCCCACATCTCGAATGCTTCCAGCTTGTTCATAATGCTCACCTTCAGTGTCCATCCCTCCATGCCATAAAGCAACACTGTATAGACATAGCATTTGACAAATCTAATTCTCAAGCCAAGATCGAAATCAGTATTGGTGAGCACTTTTTTGAATTTCATGAACGCACTGCGGGCATTTTCAATCCGGCATCTGATTTCTGTGTCTGATTCCCAGTTTTCACACAGCCACGTTCTTAGATATTTAAATTTATTTACTCGCTCTATTGGTTGATATCATATGTTAGGCTTGAGTTTTGACATTCTTGTGGCTTTCGAGTAATATTCATGAATTTAGTCTTCTTGGTGTTGATATTGAGGCCCATGTTTTTACTGCATATCCCGACAGTCCCAAGCATATCCCGCAAATCCTCCCTGTTATCTGCAAATAGAACTGTGTCGTCCGCATAACGAATATTGTTGACCCATACACCATTCACCTTAACGCCCACGTTTTGTTCTTCTAGGGCTTCTTGAAACGTGGCTTCAGAATATAAATTGAATAGAAGTGGGGAGAGAACATACTCTTGTCTGACCCCTCTACTAATTCGACTTGCTTCTGTGAGATCACCAACTCCACATTATGTCCTTTCTCTGATCGTTGCAGTTCTGAATCAGTATTTGAGTCGCAACTAATGCTTATCTCGTGCCTAAACCTCGTCTGAATCCAAATTGTGTGGATCCGATGTTTCTTTCGGTTTGATTAAACAGATGTAATGTCATTAAGGTCGTGTTTTGCTTTCTACATTTCTCAAGGTTTACGATAAATGCTAATAGATTAAAACTTTTTTGTAGCCCATTTGAGCCATAATTATTAATTCTAAGAAAATATTGTCGTTTTTATGGTCATTTTAATAAAATTGTACACTATTTATACTGTATTTAAGAGTCACGACCAGCCTAATGAAATGTTTACCTCCTTTCATAAAAAGAAACACACGGGATCTTTCGATATGAATTTTATCTACTTGTGACAAGTTTCTGATGTTTTTTTTATCAAGCAAAATATTTCACCCTGAATACATTTGTAATGTGTTACAATCTAAGCCATACCCAGATCTACAATTCGGTAATACCATATTATACACACGTAACGTGCTATTTTTCCTGGGTATTAATTACACTCCATAGGAAGAAAACAAGATTTATAGACAATCCCTAGGTCGCATTGTCACACCCAGTGTCACCTTCCTGAAAGTATCACATTACAAACACCTCGATTTTTTCATTAATATTTTTTTGCGCATTAAACATGATCTAATGTTGGTTCTATGCAGAAAGATCATTTACGTTTTTTGTGTTCGGTTACGTTCTGCTTGAACATGATTAATCATGATTTACTAGCTAATAACCGATGGACAACTGGTTCCGTATGACTGTGTGAAAAGTGTCAATTTTACTATTAAAGCAACAAACATTTCATCAGTTTTGACCATTTCGTAGATAGCACACATATTACATCGCTACTTAGCTTTCTACACCGGTAAATCTTGATGCGGAAAATTCAATGTTGTTTGTTTGACAAATCATTGATAAATTAGACTATCGTGATCATGTTACGTTAAACGTTATTAATGATTTTAGCAAATGTCTGCCTTTCAGTAGCTCATTAGAACTGATTTCGAAATGATTTAAATCGCAACGGTCAGTAAATAATGACGGTAATAATTTATTTTTATAAGTCGCGTATCATGGACACTCTAATAAATTGTAATACGGGTGCTGCAATTATAATGATTACAAATTATTGTCGGGACAATTCCGGCGAGCTATACATTTTAGGAAATTGGTCGTTTACCTGATTCGGAAAACAACAAAGGATAATTTATCGGGATATTCACCTCAAATAGTTGGGAAAACTTACCTCAGAATTTGTGACGCTGGGGGGATAATGCCCCTACCCTCCACAAGAATTTTTACGTGGTCAACGCTCTTTGCCCTAAATTCCACCTGAAAAATAACTAATGTTATTTTAAATCCCAACAAAATCATATCGTAGTTCTTGGAATGTAAATAGATTATACAGTGTGTGCAAGTATGCAAGTTAAAATTTTATAGCTTTATTGATTGTAGTTTATATTTTATCATATCGTTATTAGAAAACCGTTAACTGAAAACATGCAATTTCCATACAGACGCTCAACTAATTTAAATAAAAGCCTAAATCAAATAACTTATTTATGCTATTTAAATAATATTTATTTAAATGACCGCTACTCGTAAATGAACGGCATATTTCGGCTTGACAGACAGTTACATCGTTATTCGAATACAATGGGGCTTATAAACAAATCCACCGGCCGGTAATTCGGCCTGACATCCATAATAATAGGTTTATAACCTAATATAAACGATTCTATTAGTCCGAAAAACAATACACGTTGATATGGGCTTTAGACGCTGAATTGTTAATAATAGGGTTTCAATCAGGGCAGTACCACTTAATAGTCAGATACTGACCTGACTGTGTTCTCAAATTTTTAAGTCGAGCCAAGTATGCTAGTTTTCTTTTATTAAAGCTTTTAAAGCAAAAACGTGGTATTCGCTCACCGACTACATTACTGGTAAATTCCTTTTTTTGACCATTGCTTTACCTCCCTTTGTTTTTGAAAGATAACGAACGGAAGTGAAATCAGCAGTTTATGTGTCATAATTGTTACAATAACCGAGTAACAAATTTACAGTTTTTTGTTTTAAAATTATGGTATCCTTAACAAAAAAAAAACGACCTGACGAAAGTCGCCATATTGGTCAACCACTTTTGGGTGCGCATTTGTCAACGTGCAATTTGTCATCGAGGTAACTTAAAAACCCGAAAGCAAAGTGCACATATGCAGCTCGTGATTTGTGTTTTCTAAAAAATGAATTTTAATTATGAAAAAAATCTGGGTTTAATAAAATGCACTTTTTTACCAAAACATCGACACAATTAGCTAAAATTTAAAACAGAATAAATAGAGTGATAAAATACTATATTTACTTGTTATTTAAATTTTCTAAAAAGCAAATAAGAGAAAAAACTCATAAAGCCACAAGTTGTTTGTGTTCAAGACATTTTAAAGAAAACTGTTTTGATCGAACTTTACAGCTGCTTATTAGACTACATCCCACCAATATTATTTCAAATCGAGTAAAATATGTGAGTAATAAAAAAAGATGTGAAGAAAAGGTACTTCCTGTGCCAACTCAGCAACAGAAATTGATTGATATTTTTGTTAAATTCAAACAAAAATCATACTCAACCAACTTCTCATAAAAGAAAAAAAAAAGATTTTGACACCAGAGCCAAGCCACTTATGACTGACAATGCCAACCAGAAATGTACGGCCGCCATATGCAACAACCACTTTGGTCCCCGGTTTTGATCGTTTTTGTTCCTTCCTGTTATGTTTACTTTCTTTTTATCGATTAAACAAAATTGAGATATAAAAATTAGATTGAGATATAAACTCTGCATATTAGTGCAGAAAGTTAGACTTTTTCGCACTATTTTTTAAATTTTATGTTCAATGCAGCATACTACGAAATAGGCGGCATATGTGACTTACCTACGCCGTCAGTGATGTTATGAATTCATCATAGTTAATTATATTTTTCTTGGAACTCATTCATCCTGGCAATCATTTTTATGATAATATTCATCTGTCAATGCCGGGTTAACAATACTTCTTTTTTTTTAAATTACTTTTTTGAGTAAATTTTAGTATTAGCCATAAGAAATTTAGGTTTTTAAGCAAATTCAATTATTGCATGCACTTCAATTATTCCACACTGCATTTTGCAAATACTTATATTTATATTTAATTAATATTCATATTAGCTAGAAACAAATTCAGATTTATTCAGCCAGCTATTACTACCAAACTAATAAAAAAAAAAATTATTGAGAGAAAAAATTTTGTTTCTAACACGTGTGAAAATCATCTTTTCCACACTCGACTGCTTGGTCGCATTGCTTTCTGCACTTGTTACCAAAATAACTATTGTCATCTTTTTCCAACAGAGTATACTTTAGTTATAATTGTCAATAACTTTTCCTGCAGATTTCATTAACTAACATATGATTTATAGCATTTTCAAAACTCTTCCGTTTTTTAAAATGTTTATCGCCTCCCAGTTTTATTTATGAATCATATAAATACTGTCACCTCTCTGTCTTTCGTTGCCTTTTTTAAGTGTTTTCCATCTCCCTTTAAAAAAAATTTTGGAGAATCACAACATACACATTTCTCTCTGTGTTTCATCAAATAAAATGGTGAGTGTGGTTTATCATTTGATTCGAAAGAAATGCAATACCTCCAGAACAGTGGAATGTAGAAAGTTGATCTTTGCAGTGTTTTAAAAAGTATTTTCTTTCTTACAAAAGATTCCAAAATAGTCACAATTTTTTCCATGACGTTCCAACTATTCACAACTAAAAAATTACTTTTTGAAGAGACATGTGAATATTCACAGGTATTTTACACCCCTTTAATACATTAGATAATTGTTGAAGTTATCATTGCGCATACATTTAGTAATGGTAATGGTAGGTGTGGATGGTGACAGATGTACTGCGACCTGATTAGATCTATTGTACCGCATCTTCTTCTGCCATCTCAAGGTTTCCTTGTTCATAGCAGCCCCTCAAGATTTAGTTCCTATAGGAATTTCAGGATCTTGAGTGGGTCTGTTCAAGGTATTTCTTCCACAGCCAGCTGGGGTAATCCCAGTGTGTCTTACATTTAGTAAAATTACTACAGATTTTACTTGTAATTTACCTTAAGTTAGTCTAAATAGAGAAAAACAGAATGAGAAACCTACTTAAAGTATGAATAAAAAAGTAGTATATGTGAAAAGGACAACGAAAAAGAGAGTAAAGCACAGAAAAAGAAACACTTTTATGACAAATGTAAAAGAGAAGATAAATTAAATGAAAGACAAAGACAAAAAGAACCGAAAAAATATAGAAGCAAATCAAAATAGTTTATGAAAGCAACCCTACAACAACTTATTGAACGCACTCTCGTAATCAATAATATGGCAGCATCTGCAAGAGTCAGTCCAATCATGCAACTGGATTAGCCAATCAAAAACTCAATTAGTTTGATTCAATTAGATGACGTTTCCTTTATGACTAGAGTCGGATTTCTAGGCAGTTTGCTTAATAAAGTGAACGATTTAGGTATGCAACTCTATTTATGACAAGTGACGCAATATTGTTCGTGGTTACGAGAGTGAGTCAATATAAAAGTTTCTATTGAAAAGAATTAAGTGGACTAATTTAATTAAGTAATTATTTTTATACTGTCACGAGCGAAATTCTTTGGAAAAATTCAGTATACTTGCAAAACTAAAAAAAAAAAATTCTAGGACACCCTGTAGGATAGGAAATGTTTTTAACAATGCTGTAGATCATCGATTTTCTTCAAATCATTTCTGGACATTTTAATTTACTACTTCCGAGTACTTCCATAGTCAAAATTTGAAAAAACTTTTCCACATTAATGTTCAGTTTCAAAATGATTTAAGTATACATAGAGAAACCGCTCTCACTGTCATAACCACCAGATTAGTTGGTTAAACAAACAAAAAGTTAATACTTAACGTTCGTTCGCTTCCTAAATAAAGGAGATATCTACCGAACTAATTGGTCTGGCCGTGTGCATGTCAGCAAGCTCTTATAAAATAATTTAGACCGTTTTATTCTCTTCGTTAATATGCGATCTACCTTCAACCCATACATAATGCATGAGATCGAATTAATGATGAAGTGCTTTAATGGACTGCTTATAATTAAAAAGTATTCAATATTGTATAATATGCATAACTATCATTAGAGTTTTGCGGTACTAGTCTACCAAAAAAAATCTTGTATAATCTAAATGCATTTCTTACTGAAGCTTCATTTAAAGTCATAATGTTTTTGGTAAGGATTATATGCTATGAAAATGTTTATATCAGAAAAACTGAAACTTTAGTCTAATTATTTTATATTAATATTTATTCAGCTTAGTAGCGCTAAAAGCTTAAGCAAAAAGCAAAGATTAAAAAAAAGTTTTTTGCATTAAGTGACAAAATAATGCTTTAAACTTAAAAGTTTGTTCTATTATTTCTGTACTTATTTAAACTTCTTAATTAATAAATAAATAGGTTATTTCATAAAAACAAGTACAACTTACATCTGCATTATAATACCGGTATGTATTGGTTAAATCAATTACAGTTTTTAACTGTGGCAGCTTTTCCAGAGCCATTGATGGAGTAAACCTGAAACAAAAAATATGTATGATTAAGAGAAAAAGCATTTATAACATTTGTATTAAACATAATTCACATAGATACATTCATCTAAATAGATATTTTTTAAATTTTTATTCTGTAGAATATAGATGAATCATAAGATTATTTGCACAATTGAAAAGTGAAAATAATTTGTATGGGAAGAATCAAATAAAAATTGTATGACGTAACAATGTAATAGACAGAAAATGTTCTGACAAATAAAAATAATAGTATATTATTCAACGAGCTTTTTATGATAGCCATTAATCCCTAAGGGGGATGTTTACGTCACGAGCCGCAGGCGAGGGACGCAAATCTCCCGTGGGATTAATGGCCATAAAAAACGAGGATAATACTATACTTTGTCCACGACCACTGTCCATTACCACTAATGCCAAGTGCAGGCAAATTAGAAGTTGATACTCTTTTATGTAGGTACTGTTTCTTTCTCATGCTAGTTGATTTAACATAATAAAATAAATTTTCTTGTTGATACAAATATTTTTTATTAACAACAGTGGAACAGCAAAGTCACTAAATCATATTCATTATATATGTAATTTTGACCTAATAAATATGATTTAGTGTACTAACCTAAATTAAGTTATACTAATATATAATTAACAATTTCTAACTAGTACCTACATTAAGGACATACTAAAAAAGGTTTGTCGGGATACATTTTAATTTATAAACAGAAAATTACTTAGAATTATTGATTGTTACATTAACATTGGAGCAATTATTGAAGTTTATAGTAGGTATCGGGTTAATATCGAAATTATGTGTAGAAACAGTAGAAATATTTTGAATATTTTCAACTAACTTTTGGGTGCCTTGTATAGAGTTACTGAGTTTTTCAGCAGTGGTAACCTTATTAGTCATTGATTCGTCTATGTAGGATTCGGCCACAGTCGAGCTTTTCCATCCGCCATGTCTCTTCAGGGCAGTTATATCCCCCCCTGCATCAACAAGCATTGTAGCAGAGGAACGGCGAAACGAATGTCCAGAATACTTTTCTGGATTAGGTAATTGTAAAAAGGATGCGATATTCCTACCCATGGCCGTAAATTTGTTTTTTCCAATTTTTTGTGCAGCACACTTTCCGTTTTGATAAAAAAAAAATCAAAAAAAATCAATATATTTTTTGCAAATTTCATAAAATTTGCCGGTTATTATAAATTTTCTCGATACGCCTGTTTTCGTTTGTGGTATGGTAACCAGCAAAGATGAACCAAGATCGTTTACATCTGCAAGTTTCATAGAATAAAGTTCATGTCTTCTGCAAGCACCCATTATGCCTATTATAAGGGCAACCTAAATCAAGACACTTCAGGATAAATAATAATGAGATGGTTTTTATATTTTTGTTTTACCTTTATTGCAAGATACTTTGTGTCTTCAGCATTATGTAAAAATCTATTGACTTCTTCTGGAGTAAAAATAGCAGCTTTTTTCGCTTGAAATCCGTGATTTTTCCTTTTCAGTAAGGCTCGTAGTTTAGCATAAGTTTCAATATTTATGGAGTGGTTGATGTCTAGCGTACTCCTTAGCATAGAATAGGTGGTCCCCAATGTAGCTGGTTTGTATTTCGTGGACAGTTCATTGAAATAAACCAATAAAACTCTCTCAGAAAATGAATTAATCTGCTTAGTACTTCTCCAATCCATGAAACTTGACAAGTACAATGATTTCGATTTTTCTGGTAGCAACTTTGTACTTGACGTTTTGGCAGCCTGTATAATTTCTGGTGGAGTGCAACCTGGTTCCGTATCACTATCCGAACTCATTTTTAACAAGAATTACTGCGAAAAAAGCAAATATTTCTTATAAAATTACCAAATTAAAATTGAAATCCGCCATAACAACTGAAATGTCAAACTCGATACGATTAGGGTAAAAACACACGGAGCGGTTTGTGCCGAGTCGGCCACCGCTCGGCGGAAAAGCGGCTTAAAACACACGGGGCGTCACTACAAGTGCTGACGGGCGATTTTCTTAATTCAAAATATCAATGTTGTCTAGTTGTAAATTGAACACGACGTTGAAAGCATTACATATGGCTTCTTCTGATGAAAGTGATGATGATTTGTTTTTTTTAACAACTTCATGCTTGTTATACAAGAGAATAAAAAAAAAGAAACGCAAATATTGGATTCATCCTATAATCAATGAGAGAAAAAATAAATGATTTTTTTCACTTCACCCATGAAAGCGTCGGTTACCTCTTCCCAAGAACTCGTTTTTTTAATCTTCTTGGAATAATCTTCTGAACGCATATCCCAAATTGCTTGTCAAGGTGAATTTCATTAATTAATTTTTCAATGTCCAAGTTTTCCATTATTAAATATTTCACTGGCAACACTGAAGTACGAAAAAATAAAAAAAACGCGACAAAACCGCCCTACGTCTGTTTCAATCTATTAGCAAACATGTAATGACATGCCGACCAGAATCGTAAAACCGTTCGCGGCGCATGGTGTTCGGCAGGGTACGCGCGGCCACCGCGACTGCGTGCCGCTCCAAAAAGCACCGTCTGTTTCATTCAACAGAAACGACATAAAGCAAGCGCAGCTTTGGCGGCCGACTCGGTGGCCGAAACGACACAAACCGCTCCGTGTGTTTTTACCCTTAGGATCGCGTTTAGAATGGCCGTCGGTGTACAAGTCGTGACAGAATTTGGGAAAAAATGGATCACGTGAACAATTTATTTACATAACTATATGGTGGCATGTGACAAAGGCCACGGTGCGCACACCAGCCCTATTTCTGAACGCACCCCCAGCGTTGCCGCCTACGACCACAAGGGCACTGACGTTGTCAATGTCAACTTAAAAGACGGTCATACACCAAAAATATTTCAAATATGAATTATGGAATTTACCTAATGATTTGGCAAACTCCTGTACTGTGTTATTGCGGTGTATTTGTTAAGAAAATGGTATTCTGAATTAGCAGTAATTGCAAAGACATAAGTGGATGTCTACATGCAAGAAATACCGCATATCCCAGGTTTTATGCTTGGTGTGCAACCACCTTTAGGTCGAGAGGGAATAATGATCATTATTCCTCTTCATTAATCACTCTGACGCTATATGACCTTCATTTAGCTTCTGTCAACACGCTGAATATTAGTACATTATTGGTTGGTCGTGGACAAAATATATATTTTTGGTATAAGGCCAAATATGAATTACAATTTTTATTGAAGACCCTGTATGTTCCAAGTTGTTAACATTCAGATGCTTACAACAAAGACCAGTATTTTTAATGTAGTGTTATAAGTTTCTGGAATTATATGTAAATCTGGGATCAAATATTATCGTTTCTTAATTTTACTAACGGTTTTTAAAACAATACTAAAAAAAGAAGTTTTACTGGGAGAAGAGCCAACAACGAATATTTTGAACTTTCCCAGTTTTTCGTTTGTATTTCCTAAACTATGCCTTACAGGTCTATAATAAGTCTAACAATAAATAATTAATGAACTAGCTTCTTCTTCTATATTAACTTCTATCGGAGGTCTGCTATCATCACAGCAATCCGGACTTTGTTGACTACAGCTTTAAACAGTTGCACATTGCTACAGTTAAACCATTTACTTAGGATATCTATCCAGGACGCCAATGCCCCGCTTTCCACTAATCTTCCCTTCCTTAGACTATCAATTGGAGAAGTGTGTCCTCTCGTTATACGACTAATGTATTGAAGTTTTTTCTCTATGGTGTTAATGGTTTCGCACTCCTTCTGCATCTTCAGCACTAGTAATGCTATCGGTCCAGGGAATACGCCACATTCGACGGTAGCACCACATTTTGAATCCTTGTAGCTTGTCGATGTGACTATTTTTGAGGGTCTTAATGTTAACCTGGATATCGCTATCCTCGTTCTTATCTCTCTTGTTTGGTCACCCGACTGTTCTATTCAAATGCCTAGATTTTTACATTCTCCATCGTGGTGTTTGCCACCGTCAGGTCCGCATGGTTTAGATCTTGTGGGAATTTTGTAACTACCATTAACTTGGTTTTCTTAAAGTTAATGTTTAGTTCATACTCGTTACATTGGTCGTTTAATTTCCCTGAAAGGTGTTGTGTGTCTTCAAAATTGCTCGTTAACAAGGCGGTGTCATCAGCATACATTATATTATTAATTAGTTCTCTATTTATAACTATTTCTACTAATTCATGTTCTAGGGCTTCTCTAAAAATAGCTTCGCGATAGAGGTTAAATAGAAGCGGTGATAGAACGAGAAGAGTCAATATTTCTGCTGATGTAGCTTGTCATGTTTCCCCTTATCAAATCGATGTAACATGCATACATTTCTTGGTTTATATCGAGACAGCGCTGGAAAAGAACGTTATCCCAAAAAGCGCTTCTTGTGTTCCAAGTCATTCGCGGAATCAAAATTATGCATTGCTTAGATATGACTGCCTCTAGTCTTCTGTAAATTCTTTTGTAAAGGATCTTTAAAAACAACTTCAAGGTGTGGCTTATTAGTGCAATGGTTTGGTAATCGGAAACTCTTGGGTTCGATTTCTTGGGTATGGGCAAAAATGGATGAAAGCCATTGTTTCGGAATTGCTCCTCTATCACAAATGCAGTTAAAGAGGTCCAGAAGAATATCAATTACATAATCATCAAAGAGTTAAGCTCTATGGGTATCTTATCAGGACCAGAAGCTTTACTGAGTTACATTTGTTTTATACTATTTCTGATTTTAATATTTCTAAGTGCAAACTGCTTGATCCAGACCGGATTTCCAGTCCTTGAACAGTTCCGACCAGTACTCTTTCCACCTTTTAAGTTTGTCCTTCACGACAGTTATTATACGCCCATTTGTATCCTTGATTATATTACTAGCTGCTTTGATCCTGGTATATCCAACTTTTACATTTTCCTCGACATTTTCCTTTATGTTTGTGTACATGTAAAAGCTGTTAAATTTATTTTCTACTATTTCTATTTCCTCACATTGACCTGCTAGATATTCCTCTTTTGATTTCTTAATTCTTCTTTGGGCTGCCATGTTTAGTGTCCTGTACTCATCTTTGTTGCCTCTGCTGAATGAAAACGGATCAATGAACTAGCTACTGATCCGTTATTTTTACTTTTTGAAATTATGTTGTTAATTTGTATAATTTTTATCGTTTAAATAGTTTTGGATCAGTGTAGACTTCTGGAACATTTTAACAGCTTTTCTAACTCTTTGAAGAACATTAATCCGTGAAGGATGTACAGTTTCTGATATTTTAGAAACTTCTTTAGAAAGCTCTTATTTTATTGCTTCACTAAAAGAAAAACGTTGAAAAACTAATAAAACTTTGACACTCCGTATCTTCGTTATTATTCATATTTCAAAAAAGCGCCAAACGAAAAAAAAATTTTTTGAAGCCCTATTCGCAGGTGAACGAAAAGCCCCAACTTTGGAATCACCCTGTATACTAAGTCAACTGACGGTTTCTAATAGAGCATCTGTCAGAATTGGCTGCGTTTACTTCATAACCTTTCTATCACGTTTTGGCACATAATGTCTTCATCTTCAGAAAAGACTCGACTACGTTTATATCGTAGGCTGTTAATCCGATCGACAAAGCGGATTGAATTAAGGATTATTCAATCCAGTATTTATCGTGTTTTACTTACAATTGATAATTTTGGATTATTGGATGCGTATTGGATCGAAAAAAGATCACTACTCTAGCACAAAGAGATGCCAACATATTCGTAATTGTTATCTATCAGCAGTGTCACAAATGTTACAGAAATAGGTATAGGTATGTATTTTACTTATAAAAAACCTACCTTATCGGTAAATCAACAACGCCCCAAATCTGTTTTGCATTAAGGAAAACAAAACTCAAATGACAACCGTCCCTCAAACTAATGTGTCACTATCAAGTCAATCCTGTTTACATCTGACATCCATGGCACGAACGTCACCGTTACAATCGGATTGAGCATTTCAATCCTGTTATTTTTTAGGATTGACTATTCAATCCGAATCGTTAATCCGCGTACATGATCGGATTGAATAAGCGAATTCAATTTGCTCGATATAAACGTAAACAGTGGGTTTAATTGAATCACTAAATACGTAGCTTCACGATCATATAAAAACAAATCGCATGGACTTAGGTCAGGAAATCCTGATGACTAGTGATGACCAATATATAACGTATGACCCGATGAGTGGTGATAAGTAGGCAGCACATTATTCTTCTAGATCAAGAAGCAGCAATCACTGTTACCAACCGTGTAAAACATCTTTGTAAGTGCAAAGTACGATCTCGCCGCCACCATGACAGAAGCAGTTGGCAGGCCTGGTGATAAACTGATGAATCGATTATTGTAGTAGCCCACGCGCGTCGGCAATTGTTTTTCTGCCATTGTTTTGTCCAGAGGCCATCTGCAATGTGGCCGACCGGTCGGAATTTATGGCCGATTTTTCAGAATTTAATTGCAAAAGAAATTTTCGGCGGCGCGGTCGCTTTGTGCCCAAATGTCATCTGTCCGGACGCTTAATTAAAAATTGATGTATCTATTTAATGGTTCATAAGGAAACTGTCACTCGCCTTTATGGATCATGTTTACGTCCTGTTATAATTCCTTTTAACCGTGAAAAATGTGTCAGTTTTTAAAAATACCCATAAATTTTGATTGTGTAAAAAGATACGACGTTAAAAGTTGATATCTTGAAAGCGTGCCCACACAACATGTATCGCGCAAAATATGAATCGAATTGTCTTCCTAAAATTATTGAACTTTCTCTTCCTGTCTGTTTATTTATATCGCCAATTTTTTTATTCATTATGCTTTCGTTGATCATAAAAGTCGCCGAAGAAACGCCATTTGATCAATGAACACTGGGTTTGAATGCTGATAAATATCCTAACAAAAATGGGCATATACATCAATTATTTTTTTCAACGTTTCGGTTGGATTTGCTCTCTCAAACTTTCTACGCGCAAGAAACAAATAAGAAGCAAGCCAGAAATATGTAGAGTAAAGCTACTAAATGCGAGACTAAATGGCTATTTCTAATAAATCAATACGGAAATCGTGGTATTATCAGTGTTGAACACATAAAACGTTTCTTTGAGTATCAGAATAAAAAAGTTGGTGATCTTGTTTTGGGCATTTTCTTCAAATTCATTAGTAGGTATGTGAAATTGATTGTAAGTAGCGCTGAGGAACGTGGAAATTGCAATACATTATCTTATTTAGAACCAAAAACCCTCATTTTGAAAATTTCAAGTTTCTAACCCACATATTGTTGGAATAATGCCAAAAAACTAACATAGACCCTTGTGCCCAATGGTTACCATTTCACGCGTAGTATTTCTACTGTTCAGATTTTCTATTCTTGATAATTCACCCTGTACAAATAAAAGGACAATTATTTCAAAACTGTTGTATTATACAGGGTGAATCAGTAAACAACAATAAAATCTCACAATATTTGATCTATAAAGTCTGAGCAATAATTATTGTGTTTTGACCTTTAGTCAAAACTTACAGTGTGTTGAAGTTGGAATTTTGAAATGAATGGTTTCATTATTCAAAAATAATAACAGATAATTTCGAAAAAAATATAGTTATTTATGCAAGTGCAAAAAGTACATCTTGTTTGCACGCAAGTGAAAGTGGTTATACGAGACCGAAGGTCGAATTTAACAACACGTAAGTTTTCAAAAAGGACTGTCAAAAATTCGGGCAAAAATGCGTCCCTACAACAGTCAAAACATAATATGAACTACAAGAAAAAAATCAAAACATGCATTTTCAAAATATTGTACCGTCGTACTCCTTAATGACACACTTCTTGTACAACACTGTATATTGATTACAAACAATAAACTGACACTGAGTGACAACTTCAACTATCTGACAACCATCAACTCAACAACTAACTAACCAGGCCTGGTTCAGCTGCTTATATAGGCTTCCATGGTTTCTAGAAAGTTCCCAAATATTCATGAAATTGACTTTCTCTCTCACACTCATTAAGCTAGAACATAAATCTCTCTCTATATAAGCAACGGAGCCAGGATTTTCTAGAACACAGACAAAAGAATGTAGAACGTAAACAAAGCAACGTAACAACGTACAGGGGTAACAACAAATAACTAAAGAAATCCTAACTAATAATCAAAAGTTCGCTTCGCAACACTGCCCCCCTATCTGTCTGATTGTTATCGACGACTGTCCTTAGGTAGTTGTCTAGTGTCCGGTTGAAACGTTCCACCATTCCGTCTGACTGTGGGTGTAATGGAGTAGTTCTGGTTTTCCTAATTCCCAACCGGTCACACACTTCCGTGAATACTGCCGATTCGAAATTACGCCCTTGATCCGAATGCAGCTCCCTCGGTACCCCAAATCTGCAGAAAAAGTTGTCAACCAGAACTTCTGCTACAGTAGCGGCTTCCTGGTTTGGTATTGCGTACACTTCTGGCCATTTACTGAAGTAGTCCATTGCGACCAAGACATAGCGATTTCCGGAATTAGTTTTGGGAAAAGGTCCAGCTACATCAACGGCAATTCTCTCAAACGGAGCTCCGACATTATACTGCTTCATACATCCTCGGCTCCGAGTTTTGGGACCCTTGCTACTGAAACAGTCTGCGCAACGCCGACACCAATCTTCTACATCTGAGCGGCTTTGTAGCCAATAGAACCTTTCCCTAACTTTATTTAACGTTTTGTTGATGCCAAAGTGCCCTCCACCAATTCCATTATGGGCTTCTTTCAGTACGTCACTAACTCGGTTTCTTGGCAGAACTACCTGTAGTCGTTCTTCTTTTCCATCCGGACTTTCCCATTTTCTTTTTAGTAAATCTCCATCAATAATAAGGGACTCCCATAATGCCCAATATCCCTTTAATGTTGGAGACTTAGCGGAAATCTCCTCCCAATTTGGTCTTTCTCCACGCTCTTTCCAGTTAATTATCTGTCCTAAATCGGGGTCTTCTCGTTGTTCGGCAGCCAAGTTTTCCCGATCCCATGCGATGTCATTTTTCAGAGCGATCCTTCGACAAGGCTTTCCAAATTCAGCTATCTCCAGGCGTTTACAGTGATTGCAACCTTCCACACAAGGTCTTCGTGACACTGCGTCCGCGTTTCCGTGCAAACGTCCCTTTTTGTGTTCAATCTGGAAGTCATATTCTTGAAGTCTTTGCATTCTTCTAGGTTTGCGGCACTGCGATTGAATGTGCCCCTTTTCTCCACAGTTCCAGCATTCCAATGACCGAGTAAACGTGGTGGTTTGAGCGTTTCGGTTGTTCTGACTTCTTCTATTTAACGCTTGTACGATACTTCGTGGTTGCTCGTCTGTGGACTGTATTGAACAAGATTTGATGGACATACGAAAATAAAAACACTCCGCGTACTTCCAAAATGAATGTTTTATTTCCAAAACGTGATCGATTAGCGAAAGACTGAACCGGACTCTCGCGTCTATACTAACGAACTCTCCACAATAGAAAAAACATGCAACCGAGGTGCGAAAGTCGCCTCGATGACGTAGCGTCTGGATTTTGCATTTTAGGAAGATTAATACAATGCATTCTAAAAACGTAGCACTTAATTTCTATTTAAGGCGTTAAATTCAGAACATGAAGGTTTTGATTATTGCCTTAACAACGCTCCCATTAGTTCTTTTCGAAATGTCTCCAGCTGACGATTCAAGTCTGACTGAGTGATTGTGTGATCTGAATTGGAATATCGGTTTCTCGGTTCCGGTGTAAGGCTTCTGACTTGACGCACTCGAGTATGTCCTCGTGATACTTGCTTGACCGCCTCAAACTCCAAAGCGTAGGCAAGAGCATCATGCAATGTTTGGCATCTCGCTAATCGTATTGCTTGCTCTGTGTCACAATCTTTAAGACCTCGTACAAAAGCCCGTACTGCCATTCGCTCTCTAATGTCGTGAGAGGCCGTTGGATAGGCCAGACAAACTAATCGAGCAATGTCGGCTTCATACTGCTGAAGTGTTTCCGTGCTTCTTTGGGTCCTACTAGACAACTGAGCTTCGTATACTTGTTCTAGGTGCTTATTTCCAAATCTCATCTCTAAATGTTGGATTAAGTCGTCGTAGTTTTTGTACTGGCTCTCGTCCAAAGTCTGCAAAACCTCCAGTGCTTCTTCTCGAAGTGACAAAACCAAGGCAGTGGCTTTGTCACTTGATGTCCAATTGTTGGCCTCTGCGGCAGCCTCAAACTGTTTTTTGTAAACCTGCCATGAGGTCTTACCGTCGAAAACTGGTGGCTTAATATTTGAGCAGACACTAGAACTGGCGACTACGGTTGGCTTTGAAGACTTTTCCTGTAGTTTGTCAAATTCCTCTCGCAAGGTCTGAACGGTTTCCTCCATACCGCTTATTTTCTCATTTACCTTTTCTTCCAAAATTTCCATCCTGTTGTCCATTTCTCCTTTTATTTCATTTATTACTCGGTCTAATTTTTCATCTTGTCGTTGAAACTGGTCTTTAATTTGGTCTTGGCTTGCTTTGAACTGCTCTTGACTTATTTGGCTTGCTTTCATTTCTCGAATCATCTCCATAAGTTGTTTCATTCCTTCATCCATTTTGGCGCTTTGTTGTCGTGTACTCACACTCACAGGCATTCAACACACCTTCTGCTTTTGTCGGTTTATTCTGTCTTCCTCTGGATCTCTTCTTCGATTCTCCAATCCCACTTCTGACACCAAATGTACCGTCGTACTCCTTAATGACACACTTCTTGTACAACACTGTATATTAATTACAAACAATAAACTGACACTGAGTGACAACTTCAACTATCTGACAACCATCAACTCAACAACTAACTAACCAGGCCTGGTTCAGCTGCTTATACAGTGCGTTTTTTTTAACGCGCAACATAGGATTTCACGTGTTAAATTTTTAAGCCCATGTTAGACCATGTTATTTTGGAACTACAAGTATAAAACTTGACGGGTGGCTGTTTCGTACCCTGAAGCTTAAGTAAGTTTACCAATTCGGCCTAAAAAGTGTTAAAAAGCTTGCAAAAAATCATCTTTTTTCGAAAAGGTTTTATCGTTTCATACTCCCTGTATGCATTGTTGTTCTTTGTTGTTTTTGATACTGGCACGGCAGGTAGCAGGTAAAATTTGGCGTAGAAAGTAAAACAGGGTGATCATTAACTTTATATCAAGAAAGTTAAGAACAAAAGAAGTATTTTTATAAGTGAATTGTTCAAAGTGACCTCCGTTTGAAGCCAAACAGTATTCCAAACAATCATAAAATGCCCTTTTGACGTTCAAAAGATGTCGGGTCGTGATGCAGTCAAAATATGTCACTTTACCTGCTACCTGCCCTGCCAGTATAAAAACAACAAGGAACAACACTGCATACAGGGAGTATGGAACGATAAAATCTTTTCGAAAAAAAATGATTTTTTTTCCAGTTTTTAATCACTTTTTAGACCAAATTGGTAGACTTACTTAAGCTTCAGGGTACTAAATCCACACCAGTCAAGTTATAGACTTGTAGTTCCAAAATAAAATGGTCTAACATGGGCTTAAAAATTTAACACGTAAAATCCTATGTTGCGCGTTAAAAAAAACGCACTGTATAGGCTTCCATGGTTTCTAGAAAGTTCCCAAATATTCATGAAATTGACTTTCTCTCTCACACTCATTAAGCTATAACATAAATCTCTCTCTATATAAGCAACGGAGCCAGGATTTTCTAGAACACAGACAAAAGAATGTAGAACGTAAACAAAGCAACGTAACAACGTACAGGGGTAACAACAAATAACTAAAGAAATCCTAACTAATAATCAAAAGTTCGCTTCGCAACAATATAATTGCCACACTCGAGGTAATTCCAGGTATTATAAGGCACTTTGCCAGTATTACGAAGCATTTTGAGGTATTACAAGACATTTCAAGGAATTACGAGGCATTTTGAGGTATTTTTATGGTATATATTATATTTTATATTTCATAGAATTTTGAGGCATTGACTGTATATTTCAAAATGTTTTGCAATATTTTCATTGGAATTTTGAGCGAAATAAAGCCTAAATAAAGGAAATTTTGAGATATTTTAAGGAATAAATTATAGTAGATCAAGCAGTAGTCAATATAGTGTATCAATATAACAAAATTGACCGCACATTTACTTATTATGGTAAAATCTTTGTTACATGATATTAAGTTGAAACAATATTCATTACAAATTATTATAATAATTTACCAATTTTTCAACATTTAAACTATATTGTGAAGGTCACGTGACTGTTTTTGACAGGTGTCAACTGGACTTTACAGTGTTGCAAGCTCCAAAATTGCATAATCAAAGTCACGTGAAGTGTCTCTTACAATTTCAGCTTTTACAACTGTCTAAAATAGTCTAAATTTAATTTACCAAGTTTTTAAAGTTTAAACCACATTTTAGGGATCACGTGATTAATTTTGACATTTATCACCTGGCCTTTACAGTGGTGCAAGCTCAGAATTGCATTATCAACGTCACGTGACGTGTACTTTGCAATTTAAGTTTTTACAACTGTTCAAATTTTATTTTTCAATTTTCCAAAGTTTAAACTGCGTTTTGAAGGTCACGTGACTGTTTTTTGACAATGTCAACTGGTCTTTACAGTGTTACAAGCTCAAAAATTGAATTATCCATGTCACGTGACGTGTATTTTTCAATTTAAGTTTTTACAACTGTCCAAATTTTATTTATCAATTTTCCAAAGTTTAAACTGCGTTTTGAAGGTCACGTCACTGTTTTTGACAATGTTAACTAGTCTTTACAGTGTTCAAGTGTCAAAAATTTGGAAATACCTTTACGGTGTCACCTAACCTAACCGAAAAACTCACGTGACTTTTAAAAAAATGAATTTTAAGCTTTTAGGTCTTCAAAATTTGGAAAAGCAATCAGGAAATCTGAGGAAGTCATTTTTTTTATTCATTAATCCTTACGACATTTTGACAAGGGTCAAAATAACGTTTTAACGTAACTAAATTTAAAAATGCCACAAATGTGTAGGTAAACATTTAAAGGCATTCTGAGGCAGTTTAAGTAATTTAAAGGCATTACGAGATATTTCAAGGTAATATGAGGCATTTTAGGCAGTTTTAAGGCATTATTACTATGAGGCATTTTGAGCAATAATAAAGCATTGTGAGGTATTTCAAGGTATTTTGTATGCAAAAAGGCATTTTGGTGTACAAAAAATTATCGACAGTCTACCCCTCGTATGTAACGCATATAATATAGTATGACCAATTACTCTCAATGGACCAATAAATAGAATATTCGATTTTTATACATTGTGATACATTCTGTATTTATAAAATCCTCACTTTATGGAATTTTTGTTAGTTATAAAACAATTTAAAGAAGTAAAAAAAGTTTTTCAAAAGAGCGTTTTTCTTGCAAAAAATTATAAGTAAAAATATTTTTAGTGAAAAAAATTTCACATTGAACTAAAATTCATTCTTGTCAACTTAGGAGCGTCTTTTGACAAAAAGACTATTGTGACAAAAGACACGCTTATAGCAAAATTTGTCTATATTAAAAAAAAAACCGAGTGCATCAATAATTGGTATCTAAATACTAACTAAGCTCACAAGATAAAAGTAAACTTAGGTTAAAAACCTTTAAGGCAACACGAACACGTTTGTAAAACCATTCTTTTTGCACGTTTAATCTATCCGGAATACATTACACAATTAATTAGCGGACAGGCAATATTAATTTAATCAGATCTGGTTCAGTTGACTTTTTCTCGTCGTCGTGCGTTTAACATTTTTTACGAAAAAGGGCAGGTAATATTTTAAAAACGTTTAATCAAGCATCAATTCCAAGCTGTTCCATTAGCCGATGTTTCGCTGCTTCCATGAATATTAAATGCCGTGTAATTGCCTTTAATCCACAATAAAAAGCATTGAGGAGATTTTTTTTCGTGCACTTGTTTTTTCTGTAAATCGGTTTTTAAGTATTTTTATTACCCTATAAAACCACGATATTTCACTTTATTCCGATCATCTGATACAGATAAGTCCTTTGGTTTACTATCAGCATTTGATTTTTATAGATTGAGGCGGTCATATTTTTTAGAAATTTACATGCATAATTTATGACAGAATGGTATATTACTTGTTGGTAAAAAATAAACTAGATTGATTGACCGTTATTCAAAACTTCAAAAAAAAAACGAAATAGCACAGGTTTTTAACATTTTAAAGCACTATACAGAATGATTAAAAACACATCGTAAGCTACCAAATGATGAAGAAAACCACTCTGTAGGTATCTAGTTAAGTTCAAAATGTGTAGAAAATCCACTAATAACTTAAATTTTGACACAATTTTTACTTTACACCGAGGTGTTTTGACATTTATCATTGAAGCATTATACAAGGCGATAATAAAAGGACATTGTGAGCTACGAATAAGGAAACAGAACCATTATATAGCTATTATAGATGTCTATTTACTATGGTAATAACTATTCTGAATAGCTATCATAATAATTGATTATTCTCTTGATTGACTTTGTCCTAAATGCTTTTGGAAATTTCAGAATGACATTTTACAAGTGTATTAACCGAAAATTCATTAACTTAAAGTTAATAATTCCACTTAATAAATATATTTTAACTTTCATTATATTATTATATGCATATTATCATAATATTTAAATTGCATCTATAATTTTAATTTTAAAAAAACTCACCATTTATCTTCTGGCAGGTTTGCTTGACATAACGCCTGAAATAATTGGAAAACAGGGATTAAGATATTCACACAAATATACTTAAAATATTAAAATATTGCAGTAAATACAGGATTTATGTGTAATCATTTTATAAAACGTCACACAAGAGAGACACTTTTAGGAAACTAATTATTATACACACCACACCAGTGGCATTTTTTAAAACTGATCGCAGTGACGTAATCTATACAGCGTGAGCAAAAATAATAAAACAGATTATTTGCACTAAAAACTAATTTTATTTTCCACTTTGACAAAAAAAAATCAATTTTTAATAAATTATGATATTCTATTTATTAGTAGATGACAAAAACTGCACTTGACAGACAGAACTAACATCCCTCCCATTTTGTACTGTCGTCGTTCAAAATATGAGCTAGAGTTTCGTTTGAAAGTGACAAAACAAGTGAAAAAAGTCACAGTCTAAACTACACTTCTGCAATAACCCCTAAATATCTCTTAGTATACATCAGCACCTAGATTTATTTTAAAAAGTGTTATTTATTATACTGGCTCTAGCTTTAGAAATGCAAAATAAACTGATATGTTGGCATGTTAAATCTTTTTTTTTCAATAATACTGTTGGTGTCAAAAACTTTGAACTTTTAAAAAAATATGACAATATTGATTGATGCTAGATCTGTCAACTGGGATTTTTATATTTTTCCAAACTTTTTTTGATGCCATAACCGTTTTTCTTTCGGTCCATATATAAAAAAGTTGATGATTTCAAAGAAACGAAATGTTGGGATCAGTGCTCATAACATAAATAATATTATTATTTACTAAAATAAAAAATCTGAAAGATCACTTTTTTCAAAATATCTCAAAAATTAACCAAACTATTCCCGAAAACGTCGTGTATACAGCATTCAAATTGTGCAACTTTTTCCTAATTTAGACGAATTCGGAGATTCCCAAACAGTACATTCTTGGACACCCTGTATATTCAATAGAGTGTTATAATTTATTTATTTACGACAATTCCACTCATGTACAAAAAATGCCATATATACGTCATCAAAACACGGTTTGCTATCGGCTAATAAGGAAGGAAGAGAGTTTGCTAGCGGATAAAAAAATCGGATAAATTTTGCTGTTGATTTCGTCGTTTCCACGGATTTTCACTACACTTCTATTGTTGCAATGTCTTACCTTGGGATTTTTGCTGGCACTGTCAATTTTGATGTTTGTTCGTATTGTTTTGGTTATGGCTCGCTTCGGATAGAGTTCTACTGCAGAAAATCAAAAGAACCAGAAGAATGTATTTCTGCCAGTACAAGGAACTCGCAGTCTTTTTATATTATTGATTATATTCATGGAATTGTCTTATCAAATACCATTCGAGCTCAGATTTTGAACAGGATAATTTTTCCGCTTGTCTTCTCATACTTTCTTTATGGTACAAAACTCGACCTGTTTGGCAAAATCACTCGAGCTGCGCTCTCGTGATTTAGTTACAACAGGTCTCGTGCAGTTACACCACAAAGAAAGTGTTCTAAGACAAGCACAAAAATTATCCGGCTAAATCTGAGCTCTTGTGGTATTGCCCCCGACAATTCCACTCATGTACAAAAAATGCCATATATACGTCATCAAAACACGGTTTGCTATCGGCTAATAAGGAAGGAAGAGAGTTTGCTAGCGGATAAAAAAATCGGATAAATTTTGCTGTTGATTTCATCGTTTCCACGGATTTTCACTACACTTCTATTGTTGCAATGTCTCACCTTAGGATTTTTGCTGGCACTGTCAATTTTGATTTTTGTTCGTATTGTTTTGGTTATGGCTCGCTTCGGATAGAGTTCTACTGCAGAAAATCAAAAGAACCAGAAAAATGTATTTCTGTCAGTACAAGGCAGTCGCAGTCTTATTATATTATTGATTATATTCATGGAATTGTCTTATCAAATACCATTCGAGCTCAGATTTTGAACAGGATAATTTTTCCGCTTGTCTTCTCATACTTTCTTTATGGTACAAAACTCGACCTGTTTGGCAGGTCTCGTGCTGTTACACCAAAAAGAAAGTGTTCTAAGACAAGCACAAAAATTATCCGGCTAAATCTGAGCTCTTGTGGTATTGCCCCCGACAATTCCACTCAAGTACAAAAAATGCCATATATACGTCATCAAAACACGGTTTGCTATCGGCTAATAAGGAAGGAAGAGAGTTTGCTAGCGGATAAAAAAATCGGATAAATTTTGCTGTTGATTTCATCGTTTCCACGGATTTTCACTACACTTCTATTGTTGCAATGTCTCACCTTGAGATTTTTGCTGGCACTGTCAATTTTGATTTTTGTTTGTATTGTTTTGGTTATGGCTCGCTTCGGATAGAGCTCTACTGCAGAAAATCAAAAGAACCAGAAAAATGTATTTCTGCCAGTACAAGGCAGTCGCAGTCTTATTATATTATTGATTATATTCATGGAATTGTCTTATCAAATACCATTCGAGCTCAGATTTTGAACAGGATAATTTTTCCGCTTGTCTTCTCAAACTTTCTTTATGGTACAAAACTCGACCTGTTTGGCAAAATCACTCGAGCTACGCTCTCGTAATTTAGTTACAACAGGTCTCGTGCAGTTACACCACAAAGAAAGTGTTCTAAGACAAGCACAAAAATTATCCGGCTAAATCTGAGCTCTTGTGGTATTGCCCCCGATAATTTATATTAAAGAACAGTTTATAGTTAATAGAAGTTAGTTCATGCTTTTCTATTAGTCTGGTTGACCTGAAGCAAGCAACTGAGAAAAAGGAGATCCAGAGGACGTCTTATTGATTGTTCTGAGGTTTTTAATGAGTTTTAGATGGTGATCCATCTGTTACTAAAATTTAATTATTTAAAATGAGAATTGTTTGTAATTTTAGCTTTTTTGTGTCAATTCCAATTCTTTCTGCAAAACTTTTGTGTTCATCTCTATTGAAGCACCATTTTTAAACTATCGCTTTTGCCTATTTGGATGAGACAATTCAGGAATATTCTGTCTGATATACTAATAATTGCTTTCTTTTTATTTATTAAATTAAAAAATAAAAATCTAACCAGACAGAGATAAGCTTTGGGTTTGATCAATTTTCCACTAACCATTTGCTGTTCCTTATTGACCAACTTTGCGCTGTTTCGAACATGCTCCTTCCAAGTTCAAAGAAGCATAAGTGCAAAATCTTGTGTAAATCATCTAGATTCTCTTCATCGTAGCTTTAAATGGTTTTCATTAAATTTTGCTTCTTTTAACTCTGGAGCTGTTTCTATTGTATATATTGCTATTATTCTTCTTCTTCTTGCCATGCCAACAGCTTTTCGTGGTCTACTACTGGACATAGGCCTCTCCTTACTTCATTCATGTTTTGTGCCGTTTGATTCCAGTTTCCTCCAGCCTTCTCTCTGATATCATCCAGCCAACATTTCTGCGGTCTGCCAGCACTTTTTTTACGTAGACGCGGTCTCCATTGTACTATGCCCTGTGTCCACGTCCAACTCAGCTCCAATTCATCCGAGCTATTCTTACTGTGACATCCTCGACTCGTGTTCTTCTCCTCATCTCTACGTTTTCAACATGGCCCTCTCCTAGACTTATTCCCAACATCTTTCGTTCAATGGGTTTTTGAGTTATTCTAAGTTTATTTGCGGAATTAATGGTAAGGGTGACTGTTTCCATTCTGTAAGTCGAAACAGGGAGTATACAGGAATTAAATATGTACTTCTTTTCAGATTAATTGGGATATTTTTATCTTTTAGTATATGTGACAGTTTTCCTATAGCTGCCCATGTTTGCTGCACTTGTCTATTGATTTCAGCGGTATGGTTTTCGTTACCCAATTTAATAATCTGCCCCAAATAAATATACTCTTCACATTTTTCTATGACGTGATCTCCAAGACGTATAGCAACATTTTAAATTTTAGTCATAATTTTTGTCTTGCTTAGGTTCATAGTTAATCCTATTTTCTCTGATTTCATCTTGAGATCTTCCATCATAACTTGCAATTCTGCAACATCCTGACTTATGAGAACC
This sequence comes from Ips typographus, assembly GCF_016097725.1. Classification (NCBI taxonomy): domain Eukaryota; kingdom Metazoa; phylum Arthropoda; class Insecta; order Coleoptera; family Curculionidae; genus Ips; species Ips typographus. Next base: position 12,335,801 of record NC_138423.1, read on the forward strand.
ACATCGTCCGCAAAGCGAAGGAGGTTTCGATATTTTCCATCATTGTTATGCCTTTTCTGCTCCATTCCAGTGTCTTGAAAACATCTTCCAATGCAAAAGAGTGAACAGCTTTTTATAGGGATTTTGTTGGTTTTTATGTCCTCTGCTATATTTATAATTGATGTTACGTTGTTGGAAATATTTTTAATCAGGTCTTTATACCTCAAGACATTATTTAAGACCTCAAAAATAGTCCACAGTTCTACGGAAGCCAACGATTGTTATAGTCAACCAAAGCAAAGTGAAGTGGTTCGTTGTATTCATTGCATTGTTCTATCAATAATCGGATTGACTGAATATGATCTATTGTACTGAAGCTTTCGCGGAATCCAGCCTGTTCAGGTGGTTGGCAATAATTAGTGATATCCTCAAACGGATCAATTTTGTTAACTAAACCGACAGTTCTTCAAATATTACATACAATTGAAGAACAATTAGAATACCCAGATGATCGGTAAGTTGTAGTACATATAATATGACTAGAAGAAAGAGAAGAAAAAGACCAGATGAAATGGTTGAAGTGCAAAACAATATTTTCCAAATGAATTAATTTTCTCGTGGCTTTTATTTTAATGTTATTTGCATTTGAATTCGGAGTTGTCAATATCATAGATGTTTCGACAAATGTAGTAATGTCACTAGACATTTTAAATATTCCTAGAAATATACCTAAAGATGCAATGTTGCCTTAAGTTCGCTTACTAGGTAGGGTTGAAATAAACATGGTGCATACAAATTTTATATTATAGGGAAACCTAAAAATTAGGGAAACCCTAGTAAAGTATTACCTAATGATATTTCTGTGCAAACAGGCATTAAATGGGGAGATTTTAATGGTAATATTAATTTTCTCTTTATCGACAATAGGTAAGACACTTGTCAAAATAACTAAAAAAATTCGGCAGCTGAAAACGAGCTGTGACGATTTTTCAGTGTAAAGCACTTTAGTGAAATAGCCATAAATAAACTTGCTGTTCTTAATTAATAAATACACTAACCTCAAAAATAGGAAAAAACGCGTTTAAAAACCCATCAGACTTATTTTAAGCAGCTTTCCTAACTACGGGACATCTAAATAATTATTATTTATTTACTCTTTCAGTTAGAGATTAATAATTTCTTGTTGTGCGTATACCGAGTGATTTGCATTTTGGCATAATTTTCAGTTTAAGAATCTTCCAAAATAGGAGGTACCATAATCGTCAATATTGACACTGGGTACTGAAAATGTTAAACAGGCGGATATGAAAGTGTATTAAAATTCATAATATATGAGAGACCCATTAGTTGATGGTACTGCGGTGTGATTCTTTTACCAGTAAATCGGGAACATATGCATATTAAAGTGTCTTTTGTAACCAGGGTAAAAAGGATGGATGAATTAATTGCAAGCTCATAATAAAACAACAAGTCTGGCTTTGGTAAACTGAGTGAAAGATGACTCAGGGTCAAAAGTGGCGCCAAAGCAGTTAATGGAAATTATGTAAAAAAGGTTCCTCGGGGCAAATTAAGCTTAGAAAAACAATGGAATGTTCAACGAATATTTGATATCAAACGAGAACAAGGTAGTTATTGTTCGAGTTAAACACGAAATGCAATATTTTTGCCTCGTGTAAAACAAGCTGGTTTACAAAAGGTATCGTTTTCCAAAACCATTTAAGAGGTTGTAAGTTCATTTTTCAAGTCCTTTTGTCTCCGAGGAAACGACACGTCGTACGAATAATAAACGTTATTACCAAACACTTTGTTTATAATGTAACAAGAGTCCTAAAGTGTGGTCGCACCTTTTTGGCACCCACGTCGTTCTATAGAGCACCGTTTTAATGAAAACTTATGCTGTGTTCTTGAATTTTTGATGTAATGTGACTTTTCATTTTGGAAATAGGATGTTAAAGTAATGATTATCGTCAATGAATATTTGGTGTGTACCACCGTTGTTTAAAATGTTTTAAAAAACTGTTATTTACCTAACAATTACGGAAATTCTTATTGCAACTGTTACCCTAGTAATTTACCTGCAAGGCATGTTTAAATACAACCTGCAATGGAAAACTGTGACGTGTATGACCGGCTTCAGAACCAAATAATTGATTAGTGATAAGATTGCTTTCTCGCACTAGTGCGGAAAAGCATCTCTCGCACTAGAACAGAAAAGTGAAACTTTCTAAACTAAAATGTGTGCGAAAAAATGTACTCCCATCCATTGGAGTAGAATAAATGTTTAGAAAAAACTAATGTACAGGATGTCTCAAATTCGATGGTTTTCCTGGGTACCTCCAAAAGTAGCAAAGGTATAGCAATGTACTCGATTTTTGTGAAAGAAACCTTCCACAGCTGCCCGCGTTTCTGAGATTTATCCATCGATTTTTTTTATATTTATCCAAATAGCGGTGCAACGCGCAAATCTTGGTTAGAGTCTTTTAAAGCCCTTTTTGTGCGTTAACAGTTTTTTGAAAATATTTCCCTGAGAAGACCCTTTAAGGCAAAAGTGCCCTAATGTAATCTGGTAAAGGGTGAAACTCTCTACAAATTTCCCTTTTTACACTTTTTCATTTTTTTCCAAATAGGCGAGTTACGCTTAGCGGAACTTAGACGTTTACATTTTTTAAAAATTACCAAAAAAAAAGATTTCATGATCAATCTTTTTATTCGTTTTATTCTAACCAGTTTTTCCAAAGTCACGTGATGTTTTTCCTGGTCTTGCTTTTTCCACTTTTTTTTACTTTTCTTATCTGTCAAAGTCTCATGACACACGCACACACAATTCCGCCATTTAGACCGTTTTTTGGTATAGTGTCAGGTGACTTTTTTTCATTATTACCCAACCATTTTATTCACGTGTTTTCTAGATCACGTGACACGTTTTGACAAAAATACGTTTTATAAAACTTTCTATACACTCTTTCATTCAATCGTGAATAATTGTCTTATTTGACCCATAACGTTTTGCCGCTAAATGGCGTCAAAGTTGACCGTCAATGTTTTCTGTTCAATTTTCATGCACTGTTTGGTTTGAACCTAAATAACTTCCTTATTTGACTGACATGATAAGGACTTTAATATGTCGATGGATAGCTAATAAAATGGGCTTTGTAAAAATATGAGAACTTTGGTTAATTGGTTTGACGGTTTGGCCGCTAGAGGACGTCAAAATTGATGATTTTCTTCACTTTTTTGATGCAGCTAATGAAATGGGCTTTCCAACGATATATCAACACTGGTGGGTTGGTTTATTAGTTGATGAAAAATGTTAAAGTTGATGAATTTAGTTTCCACTCTTTTAGTGCGGTGTTTCACACAGGCCCACACTATATAAACTTTTGTACGTCAATACAGCCAATGAAAGATATGATAACACTGGTTGGTAGGTTAAATCGTTTGGTCGCTAGAGAGCTTCAAACTTAACCAATTTTTCTCTCAACCTTGAAAGTCTAACCAACTTAAAACAGTTTTGAAACTTCTGGTGACATTTTAAAAGTTCTGAATCCAACAAATGCCATTTTGCTACTTTTGGTGTTTCTGACCTGCAAAACCGTTTGAGAACCTCTTGTAATACTTTCAAGACTCAGAAGACAGTTTGAAAGGCACTGGTGACATTTTGGTGTTTCTGAACTGCAAAAAAAACTTGAAAAGTATATTTGGTTCATATCTTAATAACAGTGTGTTACAGAAGAAAACGGATTAGATATTTGGATTCTACGTTAAATTTTCAATGGGCAACCAGTTCTTATGCGTCGCTAATAATAAAGAAAATACGAGGGGGTTCCAAATTGTCACACGGGAGCAGCTGTGGAAGGTACGACTGCTCCATCGTTCCTTTCACAAAAATCGATTAAAGATTTTCGAAAACCTTTGCTAGTTTTAGAGATAACCCCGTAAAACCATAGAATTTGAGACATCCTGTACATACATGCATGATGGCCAACTAAGAATTATATTATAAAAAATGTGTAAAAAAATTATTGAATACAACTTTTTAAACTACTCCTAAATTAAAAAATAAAACTAAACTTGGGAACTGTCAAATTACGTCATCGTGATGTCAAAAGGGCTCTGCTCGCTCCATGGAGCTTGAAAACGAATCTCGCCAATAATAACTTAATAACATATTTACAGAAAAACAAGTATTAGCCAACTACTTGTCTACTAAGTCATTGGGACACCCTGTACACATTAATACTGTTACTTCAACAAGTCGAATCCAAACAAATCGCCCTGATCCCACTTCTCGTTACTTTAAAAACACTATCTCAAGGAGAAAACAAAAAAAATACATGTTCGAGGAACCTTCGGAGCATGTTACGAGCACCCGGCCACCCAAATTGACGCATCAATGCTCACGCTATTTTTGGGCAGATGGATCTTTAGAGATAATTGGTGGCAGGGTTATTGCACAACCATTTAATTACCATGAAAAATGTGTGACCGTAAAAAAGTGTGGCGCCAACGTGGACTTCTTGTACAGATAACAAAACTAGAATTATAAATATGCATTTATTATTATGGTACATGCAAAGTCTAACGGAAAAATTGGTTTGATTGATTTCTATATTGAAAATCAATGTAAACTAGAATGACGTAACTGTTTAAAAAATATGCATTTTTGTCAATCTGTAGAAAAAAGAGAATACACAGTTTGACAGAAACCTTTAAATAATCAGTGAATTAAACAACCGTCAACCAATTCAATTTGATTTTATTTCATTTTCCATATTATAGTTTACAAACGTACAAGCATTAAAAGGTCAGTAACAATAATTATTATAAACTAATCATTGCAGACAGATTGGAGGATTTTAAGTACCGTTTAATCAATATTTATTTTACTGATTGCCACAATAACATTTACTGTCCTCTTCATAATTGCGGACTTATTTAAACAAAATACGGACATGTCGTTGGTTCTTCCGCGTTACCTCGAATTATAATTAGTGTAAATAACCAATGAGGGCTTAATTATGTGGCACTTATTGAGAGAATTTTATTAGAGTTACACCAGTGTAACAAAATAGGTTTTTTTTTAAATAAAATATGTTATAAATTGAAACGTTTATTATCAAACAAACAGATACTTTTCCCTTATATTCGGAGTACTACACACTTAAGCCGGCTTATCTTTGTTATGACGGTGACATTTAATTTACAATGTGTTAAATGAAATCTTCACTCACGTTAAGCCGGTTTAAAGTTAAGCCTGTTTAAGCTGGAAGTGTACGGGTCGAATATCATGGGAATGATGGATAACTGAAGACACTGGCAAATATTATATGGTCCGTCACCTGATTGTTATAAAAATTTGACGACAAATCGGTGGTTTAAGTAATTCGCAAAATTATCGGAAATTAATTTATTCACCATAAAAAAATTAATTAGTTTACTTAAGCAGTTGTTAATGTCAGACAGACTTATTGAGAAGTTAAGTAACATGATAAAATATAGCGATATGTTGCTGATTTAGTGTATTTTAGTTTATGATATTGAGACATATTTTATTTAGCACTTTTCCTAAACTATGAAAAGTATGGATGAGTATCATAATAGCTATTTATGTAACCAGTTACGAAAAGATCGATTTTGTGTAACGAATGAATGTTTGTAGGGCGAGCGCAGCGAGGTCCTACAATTTGAATGAGTTACACAATAAGACATTTTCGAAACGTGTTGCATACATAATTTTTTCTAATTTTGACCAAAAAGCGGTAAAAACCATCTTTTAAAGTGATTTAACACAAATATTCACTTTCATAGCACCTTGTATAAACAGTGACAACGACATGTTATGATGGATGTCGCCCATATGTTTCTACGGAAATGCATAAAAACGGAGTGATGAAATGAACTTTTCATAACAAGTTACATAAAGTGATACTTTATGTAACTAGTTACATAAAGTAAAACGTTTTGTCACTCTAATCAGTTTTGAAAAGTGGCACTTTATATGCCAAAATTAGAAAAAATTATTTTTTACTACTTAAGTTGTTTAAGCAAGTTTCTTCTCATTAGATGTTTAAGTTCCTGGAAAAAAACATCATCTTCATACATATACATAGGCATATAGTATTTTCAACTTTTTGAAGTCGTTTTCATTAGGATAGGATTTGTTCATTCCTAAGACCTATGATAAGTCTTGATGCAGATTAAGCTCTTCCAAGTCTATCTACAAAGTTAAAGCTTATCGTTATCTTCAGAAAAACTTTGTATCTTTTTTACTTTTCAGGTTTATTTTTCAAGACAAACATTTAAATAGTTACACATATAATATCTTCAACGACATCTTCTGCAAATTGTTTGGCAGCTCTCCAAAAAAAAAACATTTTTAACGAGGATCATTTGGTACTTATCTCCAGAATCTTTTTCAACCGTTCTCCTGTTTTTTCTTGTATATAATCTACCGATTTTAATAACATTATATGGTTTGCAAAACATTTTATATACTGCAAATTCCCCAATCCACAAATTTTATTTTGTAATGTTTTTTGCAGGTTATTGAATAGAAAATATAATGAAGATTCTAAAAATGAGCTTAAAACCGTAATTTTCTCACTCCAAGTGGGTTTTACCAACGACTTTGTTCTTGACTGTTCTTTCAAAATGAGTTTCCGGCAGTTCAAACTGTGACACCTCTTTTCTCCCTGATTGTACAAAATTTTGTATTAATTTTTTCAGGTTATTGAATAGGAAATTTAGTGAGGATTCCAAAAATGTGCTTAAAACAGGCAGTTTTCTCACTACAAGTTGGTTTTACCAACAATTTTTTTCTTGACTGTTCTTTCAAATTGTGTTTCTGGTAGTTCAAATTTCGACATCGCTTTTCTCCCTGACTATACGAAATTTTGTATTGTTTTTTCAGGTTATAGATTAGGAAATTTAATGAGGATTCTAAAAATGTGCTTAAAACAGTCATTTTATCACTCCAAGTGGGTTTTACCAACGATTTTGTCTTTCACTCTCCTTTCAAACTGTGCTTCTGGCAGTTCAAACTATGACACCGGTTTTCTCCCTGACTGTACAAAATTTTGTAGTAATTTTTTCAGGTTATTGAATAGGAAATTAATGAGAATTTCAAAAATGTACTTAGAAGAGTAATTTTCTCACTCCAAGTGGGTTTTACAGGCGATTTTGTCCCTGACTGTCTTTTCAAACTGTGTTTTTGGCAGTTCAAACTTTGACACCGCATTTCTTCCTGACTGTACCAAATTTTGTAGCGATTTTCAGGTTATTGAATGGAAAATTTAATGAAGATTCCTCAGCCTCTCTAGCTTGTTGCCATCTCTTCGCACAGTGTATCCAAAAATACCTTATGTTCGCCAGGCAGGTAGCAGGAGGTCTATTGCAGATGTTCAGTTCTCTAAGAATTGACTCGTTCGTCCTGTGCACCGTCCACGGAATGTGCACTCGGAACATGCGTCGCCAGCACCACATCTCAAAGACATCAATTATTTTTCTGTCAGTTTCTTTAATTGTCCACGTTTCAGCTCCATATTAGAAGATAGAAAAAATCAAAGATAGAACTAGTTTTATTTTAGTGTTATTCGTAATAGATCTGGCTAGTCGACTCATTGCACTTTTAGTTAGTCATATTTTCTTTCGGATGTCACTTTCACGTGAACCCGGGTCACTAATATATGAGGTACATTATACCTATTCTCAACAATTTGAAATCTTTGTAGAGCCTCTGTCAATTGCAAAGTGTTGGAACGATCAACTATCATGATATTGGTTTTCTCCGCGTTTATCACAAAGCCACAGTTATTGCTTTCTGTCTCCACTTGGGAGATCCAACATTTCATTTCCTCTTCTGATGCCACTATTTCGTATCTTCTGCATCTCTCAGACTCGTAATCTTTTTACCCGCAATTGATATTCCTTCTTGTCAATCATCCAATACCTTTCTCCGAGCCTTTCTCATTATGTATTTTCTTTGTTAAAAAGATGTGGAGAGAGGATGCATTCCTGACGAACGCCCCTGCAGGTTTTGAATGGGAGCAAGTGCCGGTTCTCTATTCTGATCATGACCATACTGTTGTCGAAAAGGTTTCTTGTGAGTGCAATTAGATGTTCAGGCACTCCCATCTCTCGAAGAACTCTCTATAGTATCTTCCAGTTAACACAGTCAAAGGCGTTTTGGTATTCCAAAAAGCAGATGATGATTTCTCTACGAGTTGTCGTAGAGTTAAGCATTTGTTCTCTGGTACAAACCCTGTGTGTTCCTGGAGATTCTGTCGATCCAAAAAGTTTCCTAAACGTCGCTTTATAATACGAAATAGAATCTTACTCGGGAGTGATATCAAAGAAATGTACGGTAGTTACTACAGTAGTTAGTCTCCCAGTATATTGTCACAGCCTGGTAATTTTCCTCTTTTCTGATGTGTTATTGCTTCTTCTACCTCTGCGCGCATGATGTCAGGTTCGTGCATTATTTCATTTCAGAACTCTATCGTCTCCAACTATGGTCTGTTCCTTAACAGATCTGTGCAATTAGATCTTTAGTTTAATTTTGGTGCGAGTGTAATGTCTTGACATATGTTGAATATGTACTTATCTTTGCCTTTACGACATTTCTTCTGGATATCTTTAGATAGGAATCTCTAAGCCGTTTCATCGAGAGGGTCTTTTTTCAGTTGTTTCCTCTGTTCCACAACTTGCCATGTTGCAAGCCATGTCTCCTCACTCACCCATGGTTTGCAATCCTTCACATTTTCTGGTTGGCAACATTGTTGCATTATATGTGTCATTCCCTTCCTTTTGTACTTGTACAACTCCACTGAAAGAATATGGGATGCTACTTCTTGTTGCATTATATGTTTGCTAATACTAGTTTAACACTGTCCCTGGAAGTGTCTAGAAATCTTCGCTGAAAGACCTACTATACAGGGTGGTCCAGTTTTAAGTGTCAATAATTCACCATTTGATAGCCAATCAATCATTTTTCTGAAAAATGTTTCCTAAGGAAGATACAGTCCTCCAAATTTCAATTTAAAAAATCGTTTTATAGTTTAAAACTGAACATTCAAGACTTGTGAAAGTCCAAATTTGTACTGAATAGTCTAAAAACTTTTTTACTACTAGGAATGGTCTTATGATTCGCTTTCTCAGACTGCCATCCTGGTTGAGTGTCTGAAACTGGCATTCAAGAACTAAAAAAAGTCCGGAAATCAAGACAAAGATTGTATTGTGCATGAAACTCATTTTTTACTACTAAAAATAATATAAAAGTTGACTTTTAATGCTAGAACTGACTTTACTAGGACTAAAGAGAGTCCAAAAGTATATTTTCAAGACTTTAATTGGTGTACAACTCAATTTTCTGGACTGGACAACAAGTCTAGAAGTAAATTAAATTTTCGGACAATTTTGTTTCTAAAAATTAGTTCTCAAGACTATTATTGTAGCATTTGGTATCAAAATTTTTTACTTTTATTACTGAAGAAACTTGACTTTTGGAAATAGTCTTAAACTCGATTTTTCAGTCTTAAAAAGCACTAAAAACAGTCTGAATTTCTTAGAGATGCTACAATTTATTGCACCTATGAGTGTAGAAGTCAATTTAATAGTGAAGAAGCTTGAAATAACATTTTCAAGACTATGGTCAGTGGACACACTGGCTTTTAGGCCTGATAAGTCAAAAACTTTGTAAAGATAGTCTTGAAACTCGATTTGAGACACTGAAAACAGCCTTAAAACACTAAAAACGATTCTAGTTTATTAAGAAATACCCGAATTTTTAGCACTGAGGTGTCTAGAAGTCGATTTAATAGTGACAAAGCTTGGAATGCCATTTGAAGTCTATGAAGAATGTAAAAAAGGTTTTTTAAGTTTGCTATGTCAATAACTTTCTGATGTCACTTTTCATTAGTTCAGTCACATTTTGGGGTTCAAGTCAATTTTTAAGGTTTAAATGTATAAATTTGTTGTAACAAATTCTTGAAAAAGTAGTTTTTATGTCTGAAAAGTCAATTTTTAGTATTATGTAAGTCTCTCGATTTGCATGAAAACTGGTTACAAACACAATTTTTAAGCTTCTGAAATTTTTATCTTTTCTAATTCAATTTTCAAAACTAGTCTTTTAGTTTTTCTGGAAACTATGAAAACTGGCTACAATAATATTTTTTAAACTTCTTAAGTGAATTTTCCGTTTCCAAGACAATTTTTAAGTTGGGTTGGGTTAGTTTTAGGTCTTTGACCGTAATAACGTGTAATAAAGTGCTTGTTCCAAATTTGATCAATATTGCTTCAACGGTTTGACAGTTATGACAAAAAAACGATTTTTTAAACAGAAATTTGAAGGACTGTATTTTCCTTAGGAAGCACTTTTCAGGAAAATGACATAATGAATGTCAACTTATTTTTTAATTGGCTATGGATTGGTGAATTATTGACATTTAAAACTGGACCACCCTGTATACATCATTAAAAGCCTTTTTTCGTGGAATGGACTCAACACCTCATCATTTTATTCAATACTCTGAGTGTTCGTACTGAAAATCCACCCTAAACTCATTGTAATTCAATTTTGCAAAATAATTAATAAAAATAAATGGACTATTGTTTTAAAAGTTACGAAATATGAAATTCATATACTACGCGCGGGGGTGTATACCCAGACACATAATTTACGTTCCAGTCGTCTATTCAGTAGCAGAAACTCCTTAAAACTGGCCATTAAAGCTGATTTTATAATGCCGCGTTTATGTAACATATATCTTTATGTGTTTGTTAAGCATTAAATTAGCAAAAATTACTGCCAGATTCCACATGGGAGGTTTCTCGTCGCTAAAAGTCAACAGCGACGTTATTAATTACTGCGAAATAATTTACTGAATAGTAATTTTACTCTTTATTTAACGACAGATCGTTAATCAACTATTCAATAAGGATATCTTGCACCTCTCATCGTCGAATTATTGAAATTCTATTAAATAAACGTCGTGAACAGAATAACAGGTTCCGCAATTAAGACACTGACTTCTCAATTTTTGAGAGAAACCTTTAATGTAGTTAATGACTATAAAGTGTGTATGGGGCATCTCAAGCGGCACTCGTATTTGTTTAATACTGTGCGAGATTTTCGAATTAAAAGGCGTTACGAAACATGACGAAACGAATCCGGTCATCATTAATTAAAATTTTCCTTCGTAACATCCTCAAACGTCTAGAAAAACCACAATTAACACGGGGAGACACGAATTCATACAAGGTCTCGTGGATTCTCGTCGCGTTCCATCAATTATAAAATTGTCGATGCAGTCCCAGAATTAATTTCGAATGTTAATCGTTGTGTTCGAAGACAAATTAGGTGTCAAGTGTGAATTTTAATTAGACTGTGTGTCGTATTTTTTGTGTTGATTTGGTCACAAAAAATAAAACAAAAGCAAGGCTCATAGATAGTATCGAGGAATGTTGTATGCACAAGGGCGACTTACCTAGTTTTTTTTATTAATGTAATGAAGGAAATTTGTTTCTTTCCTGGCTTAATAAATTAAGAGCTCACTAATCTATGCAACAAAAAAATACGAATATCACAAATACGAGGGATTCTCAGCACTAGAAAATAGTTTTATTACTTCACCAGGGCTACAACCACGAAAAGTTTTTTCTCCTTATGCACCCTTCGTCTAGCAGAGGAGAAAAACACAAAAAAGCGTCTTAACCTTACAGTTTTGACCAGGGTGAGTATTCTTGAAACGAGGGAAAGGAATTATCAAGAGAAAGACCTGTAGAATGTAACAGGAACCCGCCATTATCAGCTTCTTCTGTCACATTCAATCAACACTTCTCTTGAGAATTCCGTTCCCTGCTTTCAAGAATAGGCCCCCAGATATCATCGTAAAAGATACTCGTAAAATACAGGATGATCAACTACTACTAAAAAATTGCTAATATTTTTTCAATACCCTCTAAAATGAAACCCCTACAACTGAAAGGAAGTATGTATGAACTGTTGGTTTCCAAACGAAACACCCTGTCCATTATTACATCTTTGAATACTCCTAACGATTATAAGAGTTATTACAGCATTAATACGCTATTGTAGACTCAAATTTAAAGATTTTAGCAGTGAATGTACACTTGTGTTCATAAAAAAGTGGGACACTCTTTGTACACTGTAAACCTGCCTATAATCCTACTAATTTCAAAATAAAGTGGTACAAGCGTACTTTTTCTAAAGCATTTTAAGGTAGGCAATAATTTAGTAGACTAATAAGCTGTGGCATTTGGCATCTGACAGCAAAATCTGGTTTAGAAGGATTAGTATTACTGACAATATCTGACTTTTGCTGATTACTAACTTATTACTGATAATGTTAAGAAGACATCTAAAAACCAATTCATAGACCGATTTACACTACTAACGTCTAAAACGCGTGCCTTACTGATTTACGAACACAACAGTACGTACGATTTTAAGAATTCGTGAACGATTCCACAATCTGGGAGATATCTCAGAGGTAAAAATAATAATGTAGTTTGCTACATTACCAAGGCAAAAAGAAATTGAGTATTAGAGAGATTATTATATCTAGTAATTTCTATTGTAACTCTTTGTATAGATTGTCTCAAATTCGATGGTTTTACGAGGGATCTCCAAAACTAGCAAAATAGATGCGGTTTTCGCAAACCTGTGCTCGATTTGTGTGAAAGGAACGCTGGTGCAGTCGTACCTTCCACAGCTACCCTCGTTTCTGAGATATAGCGTGATTTTGAAAATATGACAATATTGGAACCCCCATTGTATCATCTTCTTCTTCTTCTTCTTCTTCTTCTTTCAGCAGCCGTTTTGCATCCACTCTTGGACATAGGCCTCCCCTTGCTGCTTCCATTCGGAGCGGTTCATTGCCATCTGGTGCCATTTTCTTCCCGCTATTTCTTTGATATTGGCGATCCATCGTTTCTGGGGACACCAGTACTTCTTTTATGTTACCTTCGTGCTTGTCCAGTTTTACCAAGTGATTTCAGCACTCTCATATTTTCTATTACGGACTCTATCATGCCTTATGTCTCTCCTTATACTCCTTTTAACTTGTATGTTAAGTTCTCTATAGTTAGGGTCACTTCTATGTGTGTTTCTTTTTATGTTTCTGGTTTCTTTTCTAATCTTACTGCATTTTGGTTTTTCGTTGACATTTTGTTGAAGCTCCAGAATTGTTGGAAATCTTTTTTGATGGATTAGTTTCTTCCCTTTCCGTTCCAAGGTTAATTTTGATTTTTGCTCTTACCAGTCTATGGTCACTATCTGTATTGAATCTATTTAATGCTGAAACATCGGTTATTATGTACCTTTTATTCGTTATTATAGTCAATTTTGTTTTTCGTTTTTGAGTCTGGGCTTCGCCATGTCCATCTTCATCTTCGGTTAGCTGGCTTTTTAAAAAAAGAGTTCATGCAGAAAAGGTTTTTTGTTCGGAGATAGTTAATTAACGTCTCACCTCTTTCGTTTAGGGCGCCTATCCCAAATTTTTCTCTGTATTATTTTCCCTGTATTATTAGAGAAGCAGAAAAGAAAATTTAAAGTAGAATCCAAATATCTAATCCGGTTATTTTGGAGTACATCGTTTTAGGATATGAACTAAACCTACTTTTTTTAAATGGGACACATTGCAGATAATGAATTAATGAATAATGAATTTCAGCATTTTTAAGCCACTTTAGTGTCGATTTCAGCATGACTCGTAAATCCTCTAAATTTGACCGAATTCGGAGGAGAGTCAAAACTCAAACAAATTATAACAGTTTCCGGGATGTTCTAGAAGACTCTCGAAGGTTTTAGAATGTTTCAGGTGACTCTAGAAAGTTTTGGCAAACAATAGAAGTTTCTTTCTGGAAGGTTTTCAAACGTTGCCAAAGGCTCTAGAACGTTGTGGCTAGTCCTAGAAGCTTTATCAAAATCTGGAAGGTTTTGAAATGTTGCCAAAAGCTCTAGAACGTTCTGACTAATTCTAGAAGCATCTGCTAAGCTTTGGAAGGTTTGGGAACGATGTCAGAACGTTCTGACTAGTTCTAAAAGTTTTATCAAAGATGAAATGTTGCATAAGGCTGTAGAACGTTCTGACAAGAACTGGAAAACTTTGAAACTTTGCAAAAAAGTGTAGAACGTTCTGGCAAGCTATAGAAGCTTCTTCAAAGATCTGAAAGGTTTCGGAACTTTGCAAAAGGCTTTAGAACGTTCTAATTAGTTCTACACCATTTACACATGAAGTTTAAAAAGCGTCAGTTGAATTGTAGAAACCATAAAATAGATTTCAGAAATATTACTTGTATTTAAGAAAATATCAGTTGGATTTCTGACACGGTCATTTGTAATTTGGAAAATTAAAGTCGCAATTCAGAAATTTTCATATGAACATTTATGGTGAAAGGTAATTGTGCTGTCATGTTTACAAAATATGCAAGGTGGAATGTACATTTTGTATTCAGTAATGACTTTCTCATAAATCACAAAATTATTTTTGTTGACGCTTTGTAACTCGTAATTGTTAATATAGAACAATAATTTATATATTTTAGAAACATAACAAAATTCTGAAATTAAAATAACTATTCTAAAATCCAACAGACCTTTCTCTCCTGAAATACTAAAAAGTTTTACAACTGACATTTTCTAAAGTAACATGTGTAAATGGTGTAGAAGCTTCATCAAAGATCTGGAAGGCTTTGAAATGTTGCAGAAAGTTCTAGAACTTAAATTTAGCGATTTTGAACGTTGCTTTCCAATTTAATCTTGTAGTGTTATATATTTTTGAAAAGGTAATCACCCTGTAGCTCAGAAACTGGGACACCTGTGGAAGATACGTCGTTCGTTTCTCAAAAATCGAGCACAAATTTGCGGAAACCGCATCGTTCTATCTTTACTAGTTTTGTAGATAACTACTCCGTAAAACCATCGAATTTGAGACATGTTATCGAGCTATCGTAGAACAATTCGTAAAAATTATAACTTTTGAGTAGATATAAGCATTATTCCATTTCAGCACATGCACAAAGTATCATAATAATAACTGAACATTAGGAAAACAGTGACGTAAAACCTTTACAACTACAATTGAACAAATTATAACTCAAGATTAAAATATATTGATATTTCAGTAAATAATGTTTTACAAAAGTTGTTTTTTTTTTGTCGAGGTTGTAAGTTATTAAGATTTGTGTGCTTTTATGTCATCAAACCAATTTTTTGACTGAAAAATATACGTTGAACACCTTTCAACGTATATTTTCTTTAAGATACAGTAATAGCATTAAAGACTAACCTGATGCTTCAACTATTTGATCATCTTTTCCTCAATAATAGTAATTCAATACTCAACAAAATAGTAAAAAAACTAAAATAACATTTTAATAAATTTCCATTCAAAGAACACAAATCACCACCGTGTTATAAAAAGAAGTATGAAGGTAACTGTTTCGCCACAAAAAGATATCAAGTTACTATTCTTGATCGGTTTAAGATGATACGCTACTGGCAGCCTGGAGGCGTGTAGAAACAATACGGCATCAAGATAAGAACGTTTATTGTAAGAAAAAAGGTAGTGTGCGCCTGACAGGGAATAAGATATCTGGCTGATAGGCATCATTATCTGGGGTGGCATATACGGACCGAACTACTGAACCTGTCACGTGACGTTTAAATCTACCGGGTACATCTTCATTTCGACCAGGGCAACGAATAGCTCTGTGAGGAAAGTCGGTGACCATATAACTTTGAAAGTTTCCTTTGTTTTAACTAAAACAGTGATAAATATATACGGAAAATCAAATTAAAGTATGATGACGTCAATGTCCAAGAAATTGGCATTGCTGCCATAGGGTGAGAACATTTGGCAACTTGGCAAGTTAGTTCAGCAACTCTATGAAAGACCAGTAGTAGGTAGTTTATTATTTCTATGCACAGCGGCATCTTCACGGTATGGAAATTTTAAAGAAACCCATTCAGAAATCAATTTTAATGCTCTTTCAAACCAATGAAAAAAGGATTTGGTGCTTCCAGAAAAACGATAGTGAGATAGTTGCTCATATTGTTCCGGTACACGTTTTTGACACACAATTTTCATTTACCCGTGGCGCCATCATGTGTCATGCATTAAATATTTTTTGATAAAAAAAATTATACTCCACTGACTCCTATTAAAATCAAAGTTTCTTTTTAAATTCTGCCTATCAAAATGACAGTGACGTTAACTTTCTTAACTTTTTACGTTAAGCCTTCTACCCTGACTGAAAATTTGTCAGTAAATTTATCACACGTCCTGTATAGTTATTATACAGGATGATCCAATTGTTAAAGATTGTTAAATCGTTTGGTTAAACAAAAGTTGTCCAATTTCATACTGTTAAAAAAACGTAATGTTAGAAAAAATAATATCTTGCATTTTATTTGGTTTTTGCAACTTGTACTACTTGAACTTAAATTAAAACCAACAGCTCTTTCAGTTACTGAGATAGTGACTAACCTCAATTTTTTAAATACGAAAAGAAGCCACAAGTCAGACCACGTATTCGAGCTGTACACTGCGTTCTTCTTTAAGACATGTTTGGCTTTTGAAATCAGTATTCTTTAAAAATTTCTGGAGAATAAACCAGCTCCATCATTCCAACATACACTTCCACTCTTCTTTTCTGACGCTTAAGAGACTCTACTATCTTCTGGTTCTCTAACCAATGTTTGGCTTTAAAATCCATCAGTCAGTGTTCTTTCAAAATTTCTGGGTAATAATCCAGCTCAATCATTCCAACACATTCTTTAACTCTTCTTTGCTGATGCTGAAGAGACTATTTATCTTTAAAATATGTTTTGCTTGTAAAATGAATTAGTGAGTCTTATTTCAAAATTTCTGGGCAATAAGCCAGCTCAATCATTCCACTCTTTTTTGTGACACTGAAGAAACTCTCTTTTTAAATAGGTTTGCTTTTTGAATTCACACAATCAGCCTTCTTTCAAAATTCCTCCCTCTCTTTCTCCTCACACTGAAGAAACTCTATTCTTTTTTAAAATATGATTGTTGTTGTTATGTTGTTCTTTCTAAATTTCTTGGCAATAAACCAACTTAATCAATTTCACACATTCTTTTAAACTTCTTTTCTGACGCTCTTGGTTGTCTTTTGTAATCAATGAAAAAATTTCGTTTTCTTATGTATACTCGTAGGTCGTTTAGATTTAGATTCGATACATTTTACCTATGTTTTAAGTATTATTAATTAATGTTTTGCAATTTGACCATTTTCAGTGCAAAACAATTATGCTTTTAAAGTAAAGTAGAAGTAAGAATATTATAACATTGTTTGGTTCGATATTTGTCAAAATTAACTTAATAAATTGTTTTCCTGCAAAACCCGTAAAGTTTGACAACGTTAACCGACGTTAACGACCCTACTACTCCATGCAACTTTGCCTTGCAAATCTTCTACCAGGATATAACCATACTTTACCAGGAAAAATTGGCCGGTAAACTACTAATAAATTACTGGTAAATTATAAATACTGTTTTTTTGACAGTTTAAATTTTGACACCGCTTGTCATTCTGGCTCTACCAAATTTTGTAGCGTCTTTACAGGTTATTTGATAGGAAATTTAATAAGGATTATAAAACTCTGCTTAAAACAGTCATTTTCTCACTGCAAGTGGGTTTTACAATCGATTTTGTCCCTGACTGTCCTTTCAAACTATGTTTCTGGCCGTTTAAACTTTGACACCGTTTTTCTCCCTGACTGTACCAAATTTTGTTTTGTTTTTTCATGTTATTGGATAAGAAATTTAATGAGGATTCCAACAATGTGCTTAAATCAGTCAATTTCTAACTCCAAGTGGGTTTGACAAGCAATCTTGTCTCTGACTGTCAAACTGTGCTCAAAAGATGCAAAAATCAAGGTTTAGTAAAGTTTTTTTGCAGTATTCGAAACACAACGTGTTTTTCAGATTTATTACAGTGGTCACGTGACTGCCTAGCTAAATTATCCTGCAAAAACCACGTGATATCTGTCACTAATGTCAAAATTTTGCCTAGAATTTGCAAGAATTACAGTTTAACACAGTTTTCTTACAGTTTCCGAAAAAAGGCATGTTTCTGAGATTTATGACAGTTATTTTGACAATTGTCAGTTTGTCAATGTAAATTACAAATTATTTAAACAATAATATCTATGTTAGTAATACATAATTAGCGTCATTTTTTTAATTTCAAAAACGTATTATTTGTCCTAATTTACACATGAGGTAATCAAGAAAAGTGACAAAAAGCTGAAAATGTTATTTTTTTGTAAGAAAGCATCATTAGTAAAAATTAATAAAACATTTCAAAAGCTGTTAAGGTGGGAAATGTCAAATTCAGACTACACTGGATTTAATACTGCATAACTTGGTTATTTGAGATTTTCACTAAAGATACTGTCAAAAGAGGATTTTAAAATGGTAACTAATTTTGACAACAAAAGTGTCTAAGAATGCTAACTTGTCATCGGATTTAATAGATTTTATCTATATTAACCAAACTTGTAACTTTTACAGTTTACGAGGTGGCAATTTCAGTATAAAGGTGGAGAGTTTATGAAAAATTAGTGTAGAGAGTACTCATGGTACGCCATTTAAAACAAATCTAATTTAAAACAAGTGAAATTCTTATCAATAAGTAGTAGATTTATAAGAAAAATTAAAAAAATTATTTGTCCAAACTAAAATAAATCGAACTGTTTTATTTTTTTCTTAAATTACGTAAATACACGTAGAAGTGATATTGAGGGCGTGTATTTTCACCTTCAATCCAATTAATTAAATTGGAAAGGATAATATACAACTCATCTTGATCAAGCGTATTCTCGACAAAACAGTACGAATTTTTAATTTGTGTATATTAAAGCCAAACTCGTTTACCTTCATTTTCCTTCTATTGCATTATAATACGGTATGGTTTAATTGTTTTTTTAATTAGCCATCACTTAAATTAACACCCACGAGTGCAAAATAAAATTGGCGGGTACCAAAAAAAAAAAAAAAGTTAAATACTCGTCTGTACTAATGGAATCAATAAATTGATGACAGAGACAAATATCGGTATTAAGGTTAAGTATGTACGCTACATTAACATTATATTAACGTTAAAGAATTTCAGATTTTAAAGTGGAAACCGGCAAATATTTCTTAGAAAACATTTATCGTAATTTAATACTTATAGTAGGTAATCGAACCAGTTATTGAACTATAAAAACGAACTTAAAGCGTTGGAGTGTTTAAGTTCAAATTAGAGAAGGTAATTTTCAGTTCCCAGTCTTGGACAATAATTATGTTTTTCATATACAAGCGTTAATTTTCACGTCATAACAATTATTGCTGGAAAGCGATTAACGCGTTTAACAACGAAAATCAATTAGATATACCTCTTGACTCCATTAGTTTAAGACGTTTCATATGGGTGTGTCACGTTTCTTGTGTTGAAGAAAAGCAGTGAAATCGGAATGTGTCAGGTCTGTTATTTTTAAATTTAACAATAAAAATTTTTGGCTTTTGTTTCCTAAATGTGGTTGAATTCCAGCTTCTTTGATGTTGATCACACCCGGTCTTTTGAAATTCAATCTGTGGAAATATTTTTGGATACATACATATCAGATATTAGTTAACTCTAAATGTCCAAAATTAAAGCAAAATCTGTCAATGATTGACGGCTATTTTTGTGTGGGCCATGACGATGACAATGGCCCTCGTAACAATAATGTTGTTTAAAATGCCGACACGATAGACACGTGGGGTCGGAATGTGTTGAATTGAAAAAGAAAACACCTTTGAATAATTCGTCACCTAATAATTTCGGTCTTAGTTGCAGTTGTTAGCATAACCAATCAGAAAAACAGCCTAAAGATGTCATTTAAAAATGTAGGCTCGCGCCTACCGGGGAGGTATTTTAATTTGTTTATGTAATTGCTAACGATGCTAATGATGTTGGCCTCGTTATGCGTAATTCGTTTCGGGGGACCCTCCTCTGTCTCCTAATTCAAAACGCAAACACTCGACAATTTATTTGAATACCAACTAAACAAAAAGCCAAGAGACGTCGTTTGCTGTGCATAAGTGGACCTTTTGAATGAGACGTTTAAGGATGTTCATTTCAGTTTAACCAGGTAAGGCTATACAAAAAATCAAACTAAATTAAGATGACGTCATTTCAAATAAAAAAATACATTACTTGAATAAAAGTGGACTACAATTATTATTAGTTGCTGCGTTACTAAGAATGAGCTTAAACAACACAGCTATATCCAATAATACAGAGCGTGTCTCAAATTGGTTCCCTTTAGAAACTAAATAATACCATCATCGCGTTTTCAAAAAATAAGCGCTTTAGGAATACATTTAAAATATTTTCGTGATTCTAGCGTTGCCGCATCTACATGAAATCAGTTGCAACAACGGATTTCTGTTTAACAACCCTAGTAACTGATGCTATTTCTTGATTCTGTTGACTAACCTAAGGAGTTTTTGCTTTAATCAGTTTTTCTCTAAGTATTGTCGTTTTCGAGATATTTACTATTAAACATTGTAATTTTCACTATTTGGAAGGCTGTAGCAGGCGAACGGTTGAAGATAAAGCAAAACGGTTTTCATGTTCCTATCTTACTTATTTGAGTTCTATTTTTTTATGGTATTTCCAAGATTTAAAAAAAATAAATTTTAAAATTTTTATTTGCTTTTTGGAAAATGTTTAATATACCTTTACATATTTTACATACTTATATTTGGTGTGAACGTTGTACAGGGACGACAAAAAAGATTTATCTAAATAAACTTGAATTAGATGCTACAGGGCGTTGATTTTTTTACTTTGACTAATTCAACTTAAGGAATCTCCACTTTTTTAAATGGAACACCCTGTGCATTATTTTATCATCACTATTTGGTCGTCTAAAAATCCAATATGGCGCCTATAAGAAAAAATAAAGTTCATGATGACTGCCAAAAAACGAAACGTCGGACGGCAAATATGAATCCATCATCGAATAGCTGGGAAAAAGTGGCAATGAAAAGAAGCTTTTAGTTTTGGGATATCTCTTCAAATAAGGTTAGAAATAAATAAAAACTAAAAACTAAAACTAATTTTCAGTTTTTTTCGGATATTTTCAGAAGTACGTACTCGGAAGAACGAAATTTTTATATTAATAAATTTTTAAAACTTAAAGCTTTAAATTGCGCAACTTAGCTCCAATTTAAACTTTCTCGTATCTCTTATAGTTTCCGAAATCCCAATGGTGAGGATCGAATTTGAATTACCCTGTATAGCTGCAATGTTTGATATGTTCGAAAAGTTCATTATTGTTTTTTCTGTCAAACTGAGCGCAAAAATCGCATTCAAAACATTTACCGATTTATTACAATGTTACGTCATCCCATTTGATTTTCACCATACTGCCAGTTCTACGTATAGTTTATTAAACCCAAAGTCGGTTGTCTTGATTGACATAACTAAAACAACATTGCCATAATAACTAAAGGTTAAATATCAATTATGTCCGCATCACATTCAGGGTAAAGCTTAAATTAAGTTGACGCTTTCATCGCAAAATCCACGTATAATATAAATTGACATCCCATTCTTGGCCCATAACGCGGATATGGCAGCTATTAGTTTCCAAAGACTTTATATATTGCCTAGATCCACTTTACTGCTAAAAGCTTGTTTTGCTGCAACGAAAACTCAATTACTGGAAAACTTTCCGATAAAACTGATTTTGCTTCGTGGCAGCCAATTTTGTTTTTAAGCCTTACAAGTTTTGACGTCATAGATGTGAGGTTTGACGTTGTTATAACCTAGTACGGTTGACTTATTAGTCTTTATCAAGGCTCGATTGCACCGTTACCCTAAATGTTGATTAAATATTTAGAGTTGGGTAGTGGCATGCAAATGCCATAGAGCTAATCAGTGATTAGATTTTAAACGTTGTTTAGAGGAATGGAGCAAACGGCAACAAGTGTCACAATTATGAGGCGTTGGCATGGAGCAGAGGACAAAACTAGTGAAAACCAAGAAAAGTACAATTGAGTTATTATTGAGATTAAACAGCAACATGTTCTGTGTAAGTTTACTAGTACAGAAGACCTTTAGATTCACTCCTTCCTACCTAACTTTTAACACACTTACTTCGAAAAAATCAATGTAAAACTTCCCTATCTATTAATGAGACAATTTTGGTAAGTAAAGACCGGAAAGGTTATTCCCACAATATTAGCCGTTTATAGTATTGAGCTAAGTAAATACAATATCAAATACATAAGCATTTGCTCTTAACTGCAAAATTACAGAAAGTTAGATCCAGACAACAGTGACACAAATCGAATTCTGTCAAAGCCTAGGAACAAGAAATGCATTGTGTGCAATTAATCTGTCACAAAATGACTATAATGAACGCAAAATGTATATAGGGTTACATATTGGTGCTTCCTGCTATAAGCAAATTTCAACTTTATCTGAAGTTTTTGTATCTAAGACACTGTACTCATCTGAATATTCCGTCTATGCGTGTGGTTCGACAAATCGGAAATCGCATGGTCGATTTTACGTTTTAACACGATTATTTCCTTCCTATCTATTTTGACCAATCGCTATCAAGAATTAGTATAACAATAGTATATTACACACCGAGGTGGGAAGAGTTTCATTACTGTCGAGAGATTAGTTAGAAAGCCGAGACGCGAAGCGTCGAGGTTTAGCTAGGATCTCGAGACAGGAATGAAACTTCCTACCGAGGTTTGTATACTATTTTATTTACAACCATCATATTTCTATCAAAATTTACAAATCATTGTTTCATTCTGAACATATCTAGAATATTACATTTAACAAAAAACTACCAAGCAGGCATTTTTCTCAGAATAATCAATCAGGTATATTGTTACCGTAGCTATGTGGTAAACAACTCACCAATATAAATAAATGTCAGAAAAAGTTAGATCGATATTCATTTCCGGATTAATAAATTGAGAAAAATGTCCTCCGGTGAAGAATTGACGTGTACCCCGCCAGAAATACGCAGCACACGGCTTGGTGCCAGACAAAAATAAGCATCGCTACCTAAAAGCTATTGAATTATATAGGAAGTGGTGCGAAGAAAAAAAATCTGAAGAATACCAGTTCCGAAAGTGTACTCTTAGCATATTTTGGAGAACAATCCAGACAAAAGAAACCGTCCACTTTGTGGGCAATGTACAGTATAATACGAACGATGCTACAAATTGAAGAAAAAACTGATATTTCAAAACATGGGAAACTGCTGGCCTTTCTAAAACGTCAAAATATAGAGGATTTTTTAAACAAAGCTCCAAATAATCTTCTACCGATAATGGTAAGATATTTGTGATCTTTAAATAGGTATTTTAAAAAAATAGTGTTTGAGCTTATAGAATTGCACAGTTATTATGGTATTATATTATTCTTATTGTTTTAGGTCGCATTAATAATAGGTGTATCTGGAGCTTGTCGGACGGACGAATTAGTGAAAATAAAAATGTTGGATGTTACTTTTTTTGAAGAAAAAATTTCGGTTGAGATTCCAGATTCCAAAACACATACAAGTAGATCATTTCTCATTACTGATCCAATATGGGTGAAGATCGTTCGAGACTACATAAATTTGAGAGAAAACATAGAAATCGATAGACTTTTTGTTCAGCTTAGAGGAGGAATAGAAAGAAATCAACCAATTGGGCACAATACAATAGCTAATTATTCCCAAAAAATTGCTACTTTTTTGAATTTAGAGAACTCGAAAGGCTTTACAGGCCAACGTCTAAGAAGAACCGCCGCTACGTTACTTGCCAACAGTGGAGCAAATGTACTCCAATTAAAAAGGCTGGGAGGATGGAAATCTAGTACTGTGGCAGAAGGTTATGTGGATAGCCCAATGGAGAATAAAACCAAAACTGCCGTTATGCTGTCCCAACGTGCCATGTCTTCTGAAGCTGTTGCAAGTAGTTCACAAACCTCAGTCATTCAGCAGCAAATTAATTTGTCGACCAAAGAGACAACTGTTGGAGACGCCAGTGCTGGTACTGGCCTAAATATTTCTATAAACACTTATAATAATTCAAATGTAACCATTAATTTCAATAAGTAGTTTGTTTTAGTTTAGATCATGTTAATTTTAGTATTGTAATGTATTATAGGCATTATAACCATTAGAATGCATACAATTCGAGTTGTAATCCAGGACATTTTTCTCAATTTATTATTTGCGAACTGAATATCGATCCGACTTTATCTGACATTAAAAAATTTTGATTCAATCATCATTTTTTTTTTTTCAAAAATATTAACAATCACACAATTTTAGAGGGCGGGAAATGAGGGCGGGAAGTGAGGGCGGGAAGTAGAGGTGCGCAATATGATACTTCCTAACCTCCAATAACGTTAGTAATGACAGCATTACATATATGGTTGTAAATAAATGTAAATTTTAAGTGGAAAAATCACTTGTCAACAACTGTCAACTTAGCTGTCAGCAGTTTTTCCGGAAAAAAAATCGAAAAAATTGCACACTCCTCACAACAACATAAAGAATAGTATTACCCTTTCTAGCTTGAAAGTTATTGTTCTTATTAATTATTGTTCTTATTGTTTTAATTAAAATAAAATGTTTATTTAACTCAGGAAATAATCTTACCAAATATCCCTCGTGCATCTAATTTTTCCTGTGGAAAAATTGGAATACTCGTTTCTAAGTAATTTGTTTTAACAAATAGCATGAGCGAGAGTGGTTTTAAAAATCATCCGAGTCGAAGACGAGGATTTTCCGAGTTTTCCGGAAAAATTAAATGCACTAGGGATATTAGCCCCGAAACTTGCGCAGTGTCAGTGTAATAGCAAATGTTTTTGAGTCAAAAGTCTACCCTAATTATTGTAGCTGCAATTAGCATACAATCCCACCCAGCCTCTAAATGGTGTAATAGTCTCTACACGGTTAGTGTTAGTATGTTAATTAACTTTTGGTTCTTGTGGTCTATTTGTTGATATCAATTTCATGATTTATTGATTAGTTTGCCGTTCCCACAGAGCTTATCACAAGAAAAAGATCTTCTTCTTCTTCGTCTGACTAGGATTGCTCCTGTTTGTCTGCCTCTCAGTTTCTGTTGTTATTGTTGTCAGTAGGTTGTCCGTCCATCTTTTCTTTGGTCTTTCTGTTGGTCTTTTGTTGTAAGGTTTATTATTTTTGCACATGTTAGCTAATCTGTAAGGTGCCAGTCTATGCTCCCGTTGTGTTACATATGCTCTTATTTGTTTGTCTGTCCCTAAGTGTTATACCGTTTATTGTTCTTAGAGTCTTTATTTCTACGTTGCTCATTATCTGTTTTGCTCTCGTTTCCTCAACTCGAGTTTCTGCCGCGTAGGTTAGAATAATCGGTCGCACAGTTGTTTTACTCCCATTTTGCTCTCTGTGGTCTGTGTTTATTCGTCCATACGGTTTCTCTCAAGCATCCGCTAACTTTTGTTGCTTTCATTGCCTGTCTGTTTGACTCTGTCGTTATGTTCCTGTCGCTGATGATATCAATTCCAAGATAAGTAAATGTCATGCTGCTGCTACTGCCGTCCACGTCCAGTTTTACTAGTCAGTCAGTCAGTCTTTACTAATCACCATACATTTCATTGTCCGCCACCAGTAGTGCGTCGTCCGCATAGCATATACTATATTGAGTTTGTGAGGTCTCATTCTATATCCTTCTTTACTTCGTCTGTTATTTTATCCATTATTACATTGAACAGTAAAGAGCTGGGCGAGTCTCCCAGCCGTATATCTCCATTTACAAGTATGGGTTTTGTATCTCCCTTTCCAAAAACCAAATTCAACAAATTTACTGAGGCAGTTCCAATTTGTTTTCATTTTTCCTTGGTACTTTATTCAATATGAATTTGCTTTTTGCCGACATAAATCAAAGTTTAACTTAAATCAGATATTAACCCAAGTCATTGACAAAGTTCGATATCAATTTGTAAGAACGTTAATAAGCAGAATACTAAACCTCAGACACATAATATTAGACTTCTACTATGTTCAAAAAGCAACATCGATTAATAATCGGAGGTACGCTGACGACTTCTTGGAACAAAGGAACCTAAGCTACAAACGGTTACTAAAAAAAGTGTCGCTGTTATAGCGAAAAATATGAACTATGTCAATAAAAACAACGCAAAGCAATCTAGAGCTCTTTGTCAAAAAAATGCCAACCAGCAGGAAAGGAAAATCCGAAGCACAATTCTTTTTGAAGCCAATACAAACAGAATTGAAGAAGCTAGACTACATTTACAAAAATAAAGATACATTTATGTTGCCAAAATACGTAATACGCGTAGATATATGATACGCAAAATAAGTAATGAGATGAAAGCGTAAGAAAAATAAAATAATCACAATCAGAGAAAAATGTGTAGATGGCACCTGGAGCAGTTCTTTTTCAGCTCGTTTAGGTATATCAAAACGTATAAAATAACTTCTTCTGCATTTTGAATGTAATAATGACTTTCTTCTACATGCTATATTAATTCTTACTGGAGTTGACTAAAAAGAAGACTGAAAAGTTCACGATACTGTTGTAATGTTTCACTCCCATATATACGTTGGCCCTGAAGCCAATAATAATAAGCATCTCGATCGGCTACCTGTTATAATTTAATTTCCATTTAAACAACTACTTATTCGTACATCAATAATCTTTATACTGCTTCAGGCTCTTACGCCTCTTTTCATCAACCGCTCGTTTGAACTCCAACAAAAAATATCTTTTTTCAAAATTATTATTGCGGACAGATATCAACTGGCCCACCGAGTAGTGATGTTTATTGCGATGTTATTTATTTAAATGTCATAACTGTTTATTGTAAATTTACATCCTTATCCAATGAGCCTGATAAATGTTTATTCTATCGACCAAGGCAACCGTGAAACATTATTATCACAGTTTAGAGTCAAACCTTGTTAGCATATCGCCCAGAATTATCGACTCATATTGATTTCATAGAGACGGCTACGTTCGCAATTTAATAGTAGTCACATCAAACAAGAACCTCATTAGTGTAACTGAAAGCTGAACATTCTGTTTACAATGATTTACATGTTGTTTCAAATTTTCAAAACAACCCGGTCACATAAATTTTGCTTAAATACTTGAACGTACTTTGGCCACCACAGTGTGAGAATAATCACTGACTTTACCTCGTTTTCCTTCATTGCACCGCAACGACTGGTGTGTAATTGAATAAAACGAGTATGATTTAGGGATTTACGCCTGCTAAAACGTTCGAGAAACGTAATAACTGGTATTATAAGGCGATAGCTTGGAAACGTAGAATGTGCGAAATCTGTCGATCTTTATCGGTTTTGAGTTAAGCTTCTGTTACTGAAGATACACTTGTGTTCACATATACCAAGATCACAAGATTCTGTAAATTCAACTGGTACGTGAAAGTACAAATTTAATTAGAAGGAATATGAAGAAGAACTTTGCCTCATTTGGCGGCGCGCAAAACTGCAACCAAATTGAGACCTGAAGAAAAATGTGAAGCCTCTTCAAACCATTTAGTAGCTGTCAATTCTGCACGAGACTGCAATTTGTCGGTTTTAATCTCCGATGCGTCTTGACGCCATTGACTGTCATGTCACAATTAATAACAGTGAGTTAAACATCGAAAAATCAGATATGATTTGTGTCGATAGCACACTCGAAGAATCTTACAGACGGCCGTTTTATTTTCGGACCCCTACGGCTTACTTTTACCTGCACCTTTTGTGTGTGGACTTTTTATTTTATACATTAACTTAATGATAATTCTTAAAGTGGCATAGTTATAAGGCACACATAACGGTTTTTCCGCTAAAAATGTTCTCGAACTTACGGGAAAGACTTTTGTGATTGAATTATTAGTTCTTTCCAATTACTTGAACATGAAGAAAAAATAGTCGTAGTTGAAAGTGTCAAGGTAGAATCAAATATTGAGTATTATAAGCACTGTCTCAGAAAGACCTAACCTAACCTAACAGCGTAAAAAGAAATGCACTCCATCTGAACAATATTTGGTTTTGTTTTGGTTTCTTAAACACAACATTAAAATTCGTTATAATTTAGCCATCGTAATTATTGAAATGACAATTTTTCGAAAAACAGCAATTGGATTCGCACGTAATAATTTCTGAGCTAAAATCGATGATACTGTGGCGGTATCACTTTCTGAACGACTTGGAAGTTGCTGCTGCTCCAGATGTTGAACATAAGTCAAACCAGGTTATTCTAGCTGCAGTACATACTTGACTCTTGCAAAAGTGTAGGGCAGATTGGAAAAGAAAGTGGTCTTAGCAGTTTATTGACATTTGCAAAAAAAGATTTTAAAAATTATAAAAATTAATATTATCTGAAATTCTTACCTATTGACCTTTCACGAAGTCTTCAGTATATTTGTAGCAATTAGTCAATTTCTTCTAAACACACCTCCAATCTCCAATAAATTCTCCTTCAATCCTATCTTACCTAACGTTTGTATCTACTTCAATATAAATAATGTAGGTACACATTGCTTATTCTCTAATATAAATCAAACATATTTCAAGATGGCTAAATATGAAGCCAAACCTCTAAAATAACTACAAGAACCAAATGGAACTATTATAATAATATTAGGTACAATAAATTAATAACGGGTAATAAAAATAGTAAAAAAAATCTTAAAACAACAAAATATTAGGTTAAAAACGATGTACCAGAAATTAGTGTTAAGCTTAGGCGCAATTTTGCTGCAAATTAATGAGCATGGCAAAATATCAGAATATGTTGACGGTTTGTTAGAAGAAATTGTATCACTGATGAATGCTCGTTCTTATTGATAAGTTCCAAACAACGATTTTTTGACAAACGTCTCACCATCAACATAATTAGATTAGAGATTTATAACTAGCTTTTCATAAAGTGTAGTTAAGTTTTATTTTTTGTATTTGTGTATTAGAGGTGGCAATTCAAAATTAACA
Organism: Ips typographus; assembly: GCF_016097725.1. Taxonomy (NCBI): domain Eukaryota; kingdom Metazoa; phylum Arthropoda; class Insecta; order Coleoptera; family Curculionidae; genus Ips; species Ips typographus. Next base: position 12,364,824 of record NC_138423.1, read on the forward strand.
AACTGAATGAACCCCACAAGGTACGAGTGAAATCACCTGACCTGTCGTATTTCCGTTAAGAATTGGTCACGTGAAAGTTAAGCATTTGTGGATTTTGAATTTCGTATTTTGGTTCTCCTGGCATATTTAAAACTAGTGATACACCCAAGTTTAGGGCAATACCAGTTGCATTACTTGTTCCAGTTTCTGTTATGTATGGAGGTTAACATTGCTTAATATAAATAATATTAAAATGTTTGATAAAATACTGAGGAGGGGGGAAAATAAAGGCAAAATACAAGCTTTAACTGCTAAAAACAAGTTTAAACTGCCAATAATTTAATCCCACTAATTGCTGCAGTTAAGCCAAAATTCTTAACCTCAAAAGTTCAAAAATGGTTTTCTTTCTGTCACAGGTTTGTTTAAAGCAAATTTTTCCATATCATGATATATTAAAAACACACAATACAAAATGGATGTGATGGAGGAAGTCCTTATTGAAGATGATTTGACCATTCTGGATATATTGGAGTTTAGGTTTCCAAAAAAGACTTATAACTTACACACACTTTACATTATATCGACAATTTTTAGTGAGAAAGCCTAGTGTGCTAGCGGAAATAGACTTGAATAATGCCTCTTATTGGTAAAGATATTTTTTTAATTTTTACTGGCATTCATAACAAATAATCAAAAATCAAACATTCAAACTACAACAAAGTCAACACACAAAAGTTTGGTTAGGTTAGGTTAGGTCAAACTACAACAAAGCATTCGTTTTCACGCTCCATGGAGCGAGCAGAGCTCTGTTTTTTACATCACGATGACGTAATTTGGCAAAACCATAATTTGACCAATTGTCAAATTACGTCATTGTGACGTCAAAAACGCTCTGCTTCCTCCATGGAGCGTGAAAACGAATGCGGCCAAAGTTAACACACAAAAGTTTGGTTAAAGCATATATTCTTCGTCGCCAAATTGTTTAAAAGATTAACTAATTATTTAAGCTGGATACACAAATCGAGATTCAAGCAAAAGGTAGTGCATACAACTCTTATTCCATAATATTTCCCTAAATCTAAACTTTGACCTCAAAGGGGCGAAGGATTTTTATTGTTAGGAAGAATCTTTCTTCAACATTTCAGGTCCACTACTTTGCTGAGTTTAAAGACACCCGATCCTTATTTGCCAACAACGTTAGAAAAGCCACTTTTTTTTAGAAAATACCAACATCTTCAAGATAAATTAACGTTTTTCATTAGCTTCCAAGAAAGTTTTTGAAGTTTTATCACAATGTTGGGGAATAGCCATATAAGGCGTATGATTTAAGTTTTACGAAGGTCTTCTCGAATATTAGCACTGTCAGCAAACTGTCTGTTTGTATTTAAAGTTCTGGGCATAAGATTATTAATAACCCGTATATTCCTGGACAAAAAGATTAAACAAAAGAAAATGTAAGCTTTGTTCAAAATTAAGTAATCGAATGGTGGCAAGTCAAAGTGAGTACAAGATTAGATGAAACGGTATCAAATCGACAAGCTGCAGAACATGTTTCGAGTGAGATGTCGGAATTAAAAGGCGAACACGAAAATGTGTTTTTCTTTTGGTCGGAACAAGATAGACGACACGAAAAAGCACGAGCGTGGATTATAAATGGTTTTTAAAAATGGTTCTCACGATCCGAAATCGCCGCCGTCGTTGTGGGCGTCTGATGCATCGGCAAGAAGAAGCGGTCTCGCCAAATACGGCGTCGGCCTGTACGACGACGACGCCACGCCGAATTTATTGGTCACGTGAAACGCAAAATATATATGACACGACTCGCCGAAGACGATTTAATAGCCTGTTGTCCTTATAATTGACGTTAAGTATCATTCACTCTTTTGATTGTATTGCTGACCCACTTTAGGCATCCAATGCCCAAGTTTTTGCAGATATATCATCTTCCTGTCACTTTGGTTTTAACTGCACCTCCATTTACTAAATAGCTGCAATACCCTTCAGTATACGTAGTATAATAGTATACCCTATTATTTGAGAAATATATTTCTATAACTAAATTCGCTTTGCCTACGCAAAAGGAGGAAAACTATCCCCCACTCACCAGACCCTAGCTCCCCGAAACTTTACGAAACGGACGAAAGCCGGCTGTTTGAACATCCTATAGTTTTCCAGGACCACCAGAGATGGACGAGCTGACGAAGAAAGAAGAAATGGAGGACAAGAAGAGCCCCTCCGTCAGCGGGGGCATCTTTTTCCCAGGACAGAGGATGCCGATGCTACTCTGGGAACATCCCGAAAGGGAAAATTCCTGGACTTGTAGCGACTTCCTTTTCCAGACCTATCCTTTTGGTCTACAGCGATGGGAGGGTAAAAAGCAGTAGTCTTGCTTGACCCATCTATCTGAGGCCGCATTCCCAATCAAAGAATATTGGCATAAGCAAATTTCCTTTAGTGAAATGACTACGACCTTCCTATGACTAGTCATTGCACGAGAATCATTTTAATGTGGCTAAGAGGTTAGCAGGATATCTCCTGTTCACGGATCCCAATATGAAAACCTCTGAGGGTGCAAACGTGTACAGGATGACAATCAATAAAGACCGAAAACAATAAGAAAGCTTGAGTACCTCGAACATATTATGACGCACGAAAGCAAATATCACCTTTTTAAGTCTGTTCTCCAAGGAAAAGTTTATGGCACAAGACCACCAGGAAAAAGGAGAATATCATGGCTTAAAAACATATTTCTCAAAAACTACTACGGAACTATTTAAAGCAGCCATAAACAATGTCATCATATCCAGGATGATTTAGACGTTCTAGAAAAAAAAAAGTAATGCCATCTTACAACTTATTTATTGCATGTTATTATTGTGTTAAACATGCATTTTAAAAAAGTGCTTTATTCATTACTATAATATATTAATCAAATTTGTTTTTGTCTGATATTGACTCTTTTGCACCCACAAATTGGTAAAAGTCTTATTGCCTGCTGTATGAAAATTGTAGAATCGTCCATAAGAGGAAAATCATTGGTAAGAAGAAAGGAGCATTACAAATCAATGGACTTGACAAAGATGGTAAGTGACATAATTTAACAATTGCTCTATTGGACGAACACCTCACCTGACACACTGTCAAATGAGGTCACGTCGTTTTAGCAGACAGACACACGTCACAAAATTTAAATCTCTGTCTACTGTGTGTTCTGTCTATTCTTACCACTGAATTCTCATAAGAAATTTTGAAATTTGCATACGTGTAGCGGGAAAATTAGAACAAAGTAGAACGTCATAAATTTGTTAAAGTTCTTGCCAACAGAAAAAACACTACTGACGTTAAACTATGCAAGTTTATTTGGTAGAAAAGGTTTATGCAGTTGACATTTTTGGTATCTTATTTCAATCATTACTGTTTGTACCAGTGTGGCAATCTGATATTTAAAAATGAAGTTCTTCAAGTGTAGTTATTTGAACCCATGTCCCAATTCCGGACTTTTGTATTTGTAGGGTTAGTTTAATTCTGTCAAAGTCTAAGAACAAGAAAAGCATTGTGAGCTAATCTGTCACAAAATGACTATAATGAACGCAAAATGTATGTAGGGTTACATATTGATGCTTCCTGCTTTAAGCAAATTTCAATTTTATCTGAAGTTTTTGTATCTAAGACACTGTAATCATTTGAATATTCCGTTTACGCGTGTGGTTTGACAAATCGGGTGAGATTGTACACCCAGCCTCTAAATGGTGTAATAGTCTCTATACGGTGAGTGTTAGTATGTTAATTAACTTCTGCGTGTATTTGATATCAGTTTCATGATTAGTTTGTTGTTCCCCCAGAGTTTATCAAGAAAACGATCTTCTTCTTTCTTCTTTTCTTCTTCTTCTTCTCCTGTTTGTCTGTCTCTCAGTTTCTGTTGTTATTGTTATCAATAGGCTGTCCTTCCATCTTTTCTTTAGTCTTTCTGTTGGTCTTTTGTTGTAAGGGTTATTATTTATGCAGATGTTAGCTAATCTGTCAGGTGCCATTCTATTAACTCTGGATGCTACATTGCTCCCGTTGGGTTACATATGCTTATTTGTTTGTCTGTATCTAAGTGTTATACCCTTTATTGTTCTTAGAGTCTTCATTTCTGCTCATTATCTAGTAGGTTAGAATCGGTCTCATAGTTGTTCAAGTGTGTGTTCAAGTTCTTCAAGTGTAGTCATTTGAACCACCTGTCTTTTATTTTTTCTGCACTATGACAAAAATTACAACTTTTTTATTAGGGAATTTCCGAACATTTTACAAAAATATGAATGTTAAATATCATCATTATTATTCCAATTACTTTTGAGTATCTAAGACAATGGATTTGTTTATATTTAGGTTAGGTTAGGATATATCATATTTTAAGTGGTATCTCGAAAGAACCATGGAACTATGGTATTCTACTGAGTTATGTCATACTGTATGTTTTAACATAAATTCTTCTCTTTTTTATGTAACTTTTCAAATTTGTCTAGTCAGTAAATTGTTCCATACCACGACAACCACATAGGACATGTGAAAGAACATCATTAATGAGTCTATCTCGTAGATTAAAAAATTAGTTTTTATTATTTGGAATAGAAAGTGCAAAAATTAAATGTCGTGGAATGGACTGGAATTCATAGTCGTCATAATGACGACCTTTTTGAAAAATGTAGTGTTTAAATAAATAAGAGGCCGAATTTACAGAAAAATTCAAGAAGGCCAAAAGAGTGGAAGTTTTCCAGGACTACCTATACCTTACATTTAAAAATATGTATTATCAGGTATTATTTTGAAAAAGCATATAATCTTTCTTGTTTAGTTATATTTTATATTATATACAGGGTAATTCAAATTCGACCCTCACCATTGGGATCTCAGAAACCATAAGAGATACGAGAAAGTTTAAATTGGGGCAAAGTTGCGCAATTTAAAGCTCAACCAAATGCTGTTTTAAAAATTTTGATTTTCCGAGTACTTCCGAAGATATCCGAAAAAAACTGAAAATTTGATTTTTTGTTTTTATTTATTTCTAACCTTATTTGAAGAGATATCCCAAAACTAAAAGCATCTTTTCATTGCCACTTTTTCCTAGCTATTCGATGATGGATTCAAATTTGCCACACGACGTTTCGTTTTCTGTCAGTCATCATCAACTTTCTTTTTTCTTATGGGCGCCATATTGGATTTTTAGCCCACCAAATAGTACGTTTTATTCTGATTTTAGTGATGCATCATAACTTATGATTTGCTTCATAAATAACAAAATAATTCAATAAAAACTATTTTTACTTTAGTTATTGGCTTTGAGTTAATGGGCCGTTTTAAAAAATGTCATTATTTGACAGTACTTGTCAAACACGATAATTCGGACGATCATTAGAGCGTCAATCATAGTTAAAAATGTATCTAGAAAAGAAACCCCCGCAGAAAATGTTATTATTATACAAGCATTGCTGAACTATTTAGGTTAATCAGAAAAAGAGATTTGTTAGCATTATCTCTAACTTAAAAGGCTTATTTATGTTTCCAAGAGAAAGATCATCATTTTAGGAACTTCATTTTTTGCCAAATTTAAATTTTTTATAATGTTAAGTGCAAGTTTGTAGTTATTTATACAGTAAGTGACAAACCATTTTTTATTCATTCATATTTATTCGAGTGAATAAACCGGTTTAAGTCACGTGTCTTATACAGTATTTTATTAAATTTCGACTTTTTATATTAAAAAAAAAAACTAAAATTACAGTTCTATTATTTGCACCGCGCCCCGTAGATGTAACATTGATGTTTGTTTGTTTACATCTGTAAATAAGCGAATGTCATTCAGAGTGATTTAATAGTTATTTATACAGCAAGTGACTTAAACCATTTTTTATTCACGAAAAGAACAACTAGGTCCACAAGCGTAGCGAGTGGCCTAAGCTCTTCGAGTGAATAAACCGGTTTAAGTCACGTGTACACCTTTGTGACTAAGTATGTTCAGGCCAATTGCGTGTGACAAGTACTACCAAGTAATCTTCATAAAAGGTCTCATTCACTCAAAGGTAACAAAGATAAAATCTCTAAAAGCTCTAATGATCGTCCGAATTATCGTGTTTGACAAGTACTGTCAAATAATGACATTTTTTAAAACGGCCCATTAACTCAAAGCCAATAACTAAAGTAAAAATAGTTTTTATTGAATCATTTTGTTATTTATGAAGCAAATCATAAGTTATTATACATCACTAAAATCAGAATAAAACGTACTATTTGGTGGGCTAAAAATCCAATATGGCGCCCATAAGAAAAAAGAAAGTTGATGATGGCTGCCAAAAAACGAAACGTCGTGTGGCAAATTTGAATCCATCATCGAATAGCTAGGAAAAAGTGGCAATGAAAAGGTGCTTTTAGTTTTGGAATATCTCTTCAAATAAGATTAGAAATAAATAAAAACAAAAAATCAAATTTTCAGTTTTTTTCGGATATCTTCGGAAGTACTCGGAAAATCAAAATTTTTAAAACAGCATTTGGTTGAGCTTTAAATTGCGCAACTTTGCCCCAATTTAAACTTTCTCGTATCTCTTATAGTTTCCGAGATCCCAATGGTGAGGGTCGAATTTGAATTACCCTGTATATAAATATTTTGACTATATATTTTATTCTTTGTTTTTTCTTATTTTTTTATGTATGATTTAAAAAATGTTGTTTTAGTTTTGTTTTGGATATTTGTGATTAAACTGAAAATAAATGTTTCAGTTTGTGAAATCGATGGTTTTATTGTTTATGCCTTTCTAAAATTAGTCTGGTATTGTGTCTAATAATTCCAACGTTGCGCCATAATATTCGAAAATGTAGGTATAATATTCATTTATAAAACATTCTATACTTAATATTATAAAATAATTAACAACCACTGATAGAGAGCTGAAAGAAATCTTGTAGGTAAGAGATAAAATGACCACCTTCTTAGCACTTACACTATATCTACGAACTCTTCATCCTCAGAGAAGTCCTTCAAAATTATCAGTTTTATAGAAAAATTTAAGAAAATAATAAAATTATGGGATTAGATTCACAAAATAAGTAACATTCAAAAGTACAGCAGCAATGGTAACGTTTTCATTAGACTCAACAATTTAGTTCAAATAAGTATGGGCAACATTTGAAGTCCCAAATAAAAGTCTCAACTCTTTGGTCACTACTAATCTAAACTCTCCCCATATAAATCTCTAATCTTACATGAACCACACATCAACGGGCCCGTTGTGAAAAATTCCCAACAACTTAAGCAAAAAGCGAGTAAAAAAAAATGTGGGAAAAAAATGACTTTTCGACTCGTTCTTGTCGTATGTTAACTACCTTGCACAATGACAAGCGTGAAATATCGCCCCTTCGTCTGGCACCCGATTTGGGGGTGACAATAAAAAATTAAAACATTACCGTTTAGTTAGGTCCTCGAGATTTCTCGAAAACAAAAAGGCCGCCAGTGCATTATTGCCACCCATGCGATCTCAGGTAGGTAACCGACCAGGGGCGGCGCGTCCACATTCTTCGAATGTCTTCCTTCAATAAAAATCTGCAACCATGCAGGATGGTTGGCCTTTGGCCTTAGATATCAACAAGTTATTGCAATGATAAACCGACTCAAGAATGTTCTTATCAATTGCTGAAACCACTTTCTTAAGGTTGTTTAATTTGCACCTGTCACCACCCAATAGAAATTACACAAATATAAGTTCTAATTTGTTTGAAGAGTTTTTTTTGTGGATGGGTATAAAATTTCGGTAAGCTATATTTACCTCTATGGGAAACCTTTGTACAATGCGTCCTGTGCGACTGGGCCACATAAAAGATCGGCCATAAAAGAGACAGCTAATTAAAGGGAGGCATGATACTGAAATAATGCATGGAAACAAGACCTGACAATTTATAGGCCCGCATCTGGGAAATTGATATTAAGAGGCGTCAAGTTTCAGAATTATATAAATTGTATACTTCGAAGGATGAACCGTTGTGAATCGCACGTCCAAAATAATTGTAAAACATTTTTGTTACTAACTTTAAGTGACTTACCATTTTCAAAGGCACTTTGAAGGCTACTATGTTGGTCCCAGAGATACGTGTGCCTACCGGAGTATAGTCTAACCACCTAGAACATACAAAGTTGAAATCTACAAAGCATCCTTAAAGTTAGAAAACTATTGATTGATCGGTTTTGAATTTGAGGCAGTCAAATCAATTCTGACACAGTTTAGCTTGGAATGCAGACAATTGTTTCAAGTCCAACACGATTGAGAAGCAATCAGACAAAATCAATTTTTTACTATATTTTGTAGAATATTTATTATTTTGAGATAGATTCACTAATATCATTATTGTATCTAAATCGGGTAAATAAATCCAAATTAAAAGATGAAAACCTTGCGAAGACAAAGTGATTGTCAAATAGTCAAGAATGGTAAACACCTAAAAGAAACTAAAAGTAATGAAAATCAAGACTGTCACTGATTAAATTCCATCACAAAAACTAAACTGCTCGTCAAAAATAATGGGACAGCAAAATGTCTTTTTTGAGCGGCTGTTTCTTCAAAGTGATTCACACGATTTTACTAATTTTTTTGAGGATTAAAAGGTATTCTTTCTCTTTCTGATGGCCTAAATAAAATTTGGTCTAACGCCATTTGTCGTTATATTTTTTTGTATTTTACCTTAATCGAGTTTAGGTCAATATCTCTAGATATTTTCGCCAGTTTGGCGATTAAAGACAGTTTACAAAATTTATTGCAAAATTTTTAAAATGTGGTTATTTTTAATTCTCTTGTTTTAAATTCGAAATTATTAATTTTAAAACAAGAGAAGTAAGTTTTTTTGCTAGCAAATGAGATTAGAAACTTGCAATTATATGGCAAGAACTAGAGTAAATGAGAATGACGTAACATTGTAAATAGAAAGTGACCAATAAGTCAGCAAACGTCATATTCACAATACCTTTCTGTTACGTTGTTACGTAGGTACGTGTCGTAATACCAATTTACTTTGATTTTGGCTATAGTAACTTTTCTAACAAGTATGGTTTTAAATAATTCCAAAATGACATAAGTTTACAAAATGGCCTACTGAAATTTTTCCTTAGCACTCTGCATCGAAAAATTTTTTTTTCTTTTTACAGTCAAGGGGAAACTGATGCCCCCTATTGGTAGATACCTGCATTAAGAGTTTAACGATAAGTGGAATAAACAGTGTTCTTCCTTCCAGTCTACGCGACAGTTTTCTGCAAAATCACAACAAAGCGCCATCTTACAATGTGCTATTGAATTTAGACAACACTCAGTTAATTTTTCTGCATCCGAATGTAGCGCAACCTGCCGGTGTTCAAGTAAACTATCCTATAAGTAGATCTCTTTTTCGCTCTTAACCATATCGAACCAGTGATGCCAATTCTACCAAATTGTTCTTAGTTTTAGGCGCAAACTTTTTTTCTAGGCAAAGTTTGCATAGACATTTAGTGGAGGTATCAAAGTGACTTGCAATTCTAACTAACCGATTTCTAGAGATATTAAAAGTCTAAAGTGGACCGATATGAACTAAAAAACGTTGGTTACAACCAACCATAGTAGAAGAAAACATACACTCAAAGCAAATGAGTCGGAAAACTTTTCGTTGAGACAACTTTTAATATTTTAGATACTTGACCAGTTGTACAACTATTAAGGTATAAATGGTCCTGGTTTCAGAAAACCTTCAAGTCTTAACTGACAATTACTCGAAAATTATGTAAAACTATTAAAGTTGTAATGAAGCAAGAAAAAAATCTCCACCTAACTCACTAAAGTTTTCCAACCATCGACATATAAATTGTGCATGAAACTTTTGAACCATGAAAAAATTTTGGACCATTATCAAAAGGGGGTTTTTGGGATATAATTCCACTTTTAAACACCCTATTGTTTCCTATATCCTCAACTATCCTACCTAATGACCAAATAAGACTGTTCCTCAGCCATATCTCAGAAACCGTCGTTCGTCGTATGACAGTTTTTAGTTAAATCACGTCACAGACTATTGGTAGCTTGTGATTGGTAAAAAATACCTAACTGCTCTTAACTTGCTGCATTTTTTGACCAATCACTAACTACTAACAGTGTGGTGATTTACGCAAGTGCTGCACATCTAGACTTACCATTAAAAAATAATAATAATTAAGAATGCTAGGACAAGTTGAATTTTAGCCAAACGTGGCAACGTCGCAATAGGGTAAGCAAGCATATGGTCCTGTAGTAGAGTTGGTATGATACAATTGAAAACAAAAACAACACTGAGGTTAGGGATGTGCATATTAAAGATTTACAAATTATAGAGCACTTACCGATCTGGGATACCTTTTTTGCCCATTGTTTGAGTTGTATTTGCACACGCGCACTTATTGTTAACACGGATATTCCAAATAATTTATTTATTAACGAGAGGTTAACTTCAAAGTTTATCAAAAAATTACATTAATTAACACTACAGCGTGATCGTGAGACACAAGAATAAAAATACAGGCACCTAGTGAGAGTTAATGAATTGGATACTAGGTGGCGACATTCTATACAGGGTTGCCAGATGGCTATTTCAAAATATTCCCAGACGACATTACATTTTCCCTAAAATGAATGAATAAATAAAGCACCAAATATCGGTATTGTACTTTATTTATTAAATATTTTACACTTTAGTACATATTACTACAAATTCTACTACCTAATTTAGGTTTAGGTTTTACCTCGAATTTCGATTGCTTTCTTTTTCATAAAATAAGCGAATAGGACTCTTTTCAATATTCTCTTCAAGTTTTCTGCAAATATATTTTTTCCCAATGATTTTCCCTGGTTATCGTTTTTCCCAAAAATTCATCATAGCTTTCCTTTTTTCCCAAAATTACAAGAAAAAAACACAATCTGGTAACCCTAACATTATTAAAAAACTTGAATGCACCCTCTTTTTGTGAACAACCTATTCTTCTATGTGCGTAGCAACATAGATTTTTTGTACAAAGTGGGCCAAATTGGACGTATTTAAATGGGAAGTGCTCTCATTAATAGAGATAGGCAAAAACTGATGTCGGTGTCTGAAGCTCAAATTTGATACAGTTGAACTACTTTAATGTAATTAAATTGCTTTCAGAGTAATTCAACTACTTTGTTTAAACCTAAAGAAATTCGGTTTATTTTTGGTCTAATTAAATATCTCATACCTTTAGTTATTCTTATTATATTGGTAAGTAGGGACAAGACCTGTGAATGACTGAAAAACAATTTCAACCTTCTGTATTTTGTTCTCTTTTTCAGCCAACAACAGAATTCAACAAAAGTCTAAAAGGAAAAATTTCTATACCAAAACCTTTTAAGTGACATTTTCTCCTTAAAAGCCTCAGAAGGTATTTATTTGCTTAGGAATGTTAATGTTTAGGACACTAGACAAAGTGTCCACTAAACATTAGTCAATTTAGCGCAAAATGCATCTATATTACGTTTTTTCGAGATTTATGCCAAATTTCTGTTTATACTTTTTATATGTTGAAAATGAATGTTTACTCTACTTATTAATTATTGTGTATCCCGTTCTATAAATGACGCAATAGCTGTAGAACGAGATGTAAAATCGTAAAAGTAAAGAACTTTAATAAATATTGGTTGAACACCTTATCACAGACCTTATTATAATGCTTTTGCTTTAATGCAAAGTATCTATTTTGCGCATTATTTTGTGTACTTTTAACAACAGAATTCAAAGTTCGTATGTGTACATAAAAATATCCATCATGTGATATTTCTGTCCATCAGCTCAACCTGGGTCATCATCTTCATCATCACACAGCCAATCTTGTCCAATGCTGGACATTCCCTTAACATTTTCCATCTAGTGCGGTCGTGTGCTGCGCTTAACCAGTTACTCTCTACTCTTCTTAGATCATCTGTCCAACGAGTTGGAGGTCTTCTTCGACTTCTTAACGCCTCGTGTAGGGGACGCCACTCAATCACTCTTTTTGTCCATCTCCCGTCTCTTGTTCTTGCTAAGTGACCTGCCCAAGCCCACTTCATAGTAGCTATTCTTTCAACTACGTCTACGACTTTCGTTCTTTATCGTATTATTTCATTTGGTATTCGGTCTCTTAGGCTTACTCCCAGCATGGAACGCATCATAGCTCTTTGGGCAACTCGGAGCTTTTCAGCAGATTTTTGTGTGAGTGTTAGTGTTTCAGCACCATACGTCATAACTGGGAGTATACACTGCTCAAAGACTTTCCGTTTCAGACAAACTGGGATTTCTGCTTTGAGGACTCAGTTTTCCAACTGGCCCACGCCTGGTCGTTTATACGTCGTCCAATTTCGCAGGTCTAGTTGTCACTTCCTATTTGTATTTCATGACCAATATGATGTTTACCCATCATACACAGAAAATCAAAAATCAGGATATACAAAATCATCATCAGGCCGATACTATGCTATGGATGCGAGGCATGGGTCATGACAAAGAACTCACAGAATAAACTGGAGGTGTTTGAAAGAAGAATACTAAGACGGATCTTCGGGCCACTAAATGAAAATGAGATATGGAGAAGAAGATATAATCATGAAATCTACCAACTTTTCAAGGAGGCACCTATCTCAGAATTCGTCAGACTACAGAGGCTACGATGGGCAGGCCACGTAGTAAGAATGCCGGATAACAGGCTACCAAAATGGGCCCTCGGAATAGTAGGATGCAGGGCAGAAGACCAAAAGGGAGACCACGGAAAAGATGGGAGGCTGGGGTGACAGAAGACGCGCAAAACTTGATAGGTGTCAGAACTTGGAGGTGAGCGGCGTTGGATCGACAGTGTTGGAAGCGGAAGATAAAGGAGGCCAAGGCTCAATTTGGGCTGTAGCGCCATTGGAGAGAGAGATTAAGGATACAGATTTGGTTAAAATGGGGGAAAAGTTGCGTATTTATGACCTTAACTAAAGGACATTTAGAAAACGTCGATTTTTTTGGGATTTTAGCTATTTTGAAAAAAGTGAAATTTGTGATTTTCCATCCAATTTTTTTGTATCGTTAATATTGGACCTAGAACAAATCTAATAACACTTCTCCACAGCAACTTTTAGAGGTCAAAAACCACTGGGTTATATTACGAAATAATGTATTTTTCATATGTTCAAGAAGTTATATTAAAATAATTGGATACCTAACTAAAAATTAAATAACAGACAAGTTTAAATTGCGTCGCTCTTAAACTACAGTAGAAAGAAAACAGTTAGAAAAGTCCAATTTGCTAACAAAACGGTTTATAATTAAAATTTGATTTAATGCAATAATTATTCATAAAACACCCATTAAATTTATAAATAACAAATTTAAAACTTTAGTAATGAGTATCAAAGGTATTTAGGACTACAACCGCCAAAGTTTTATTGTCCTTTTAACATCTATATGACCTATAATTAGGAACTATGTATAAAACATTATTTTCTTTAATAAAATAGTACTAATGGCTGCCAGTCGTAATCAAAATTTGTATGAGCACTTTATACATAGAAACTGATCCTATTGATGGGTTTCTATATCTTTAAAATGTGTACAAAATTTACTCTCTAATATCTATTGACTCACACATTGAATTTGTATTCATCCTGTATAAACTGTGTAGAAATAAATAAAAGACAATTTTAAGTTCTTTTTTTCAAGGATCATCAACCTGATCGTTTTAGGAACTCAGTGCTGTCGCACCAACGAATCCTAACGTAATTTCACTAAATTTAGATAACAGTTTACCACATTTTAAGTGCTACCGAAACAGTTTTCTGTACTTTTCAAACAACCTTTGCAACGTATTTAACGAACCTAAAGTAGACGCCTTGGTACCTAAACACATAGACTTTTGCTCTGCGTCCAAGTCGATTGAGTCACATTTCACTTCGTGGAACACATGAATCAGTCCGGGATCCACACTTCTCACTATTTTATGACTGTGTTTGGCTACAATATTATCGAAAAATGATACGTCTTCAGTACCCCACCCTGTGATCTTCACGTTGTATCCACCAAGACTTTCGTAATCCATTTTATACATGGACGCTATACCGAAACCAAACTGCCTCCAAAAACCTCGATCTCCGTCAGTTTGATTTCCAGTAAAATACGAAAAACTAGTGTTTGCATAAGTTTGCAAACCGATATCTAACAACTTAGGACTGTACAAACTATACAAAATTGGGAAATAGACACTTTTACCTAACACCGTGTTTCTACGCACTCGATGCAAAAACGAATTATCAAACACTATATCAACATCAATGAAAAGAAGAAGTTCAGTTCTTGGAAGTAAGTTCACAGCCTTTTGTAAGGCACTGGCACGTGAAAACTTTTCATCTTGAGCACTGGGAATCACAACGATTTGATGGTGTTTTCTGTAAACACCTTTACTAATTTTTAAGTTTGTATTAGCGATAAGTTTTAAAGTGGCCTGATAATCGCTAGGATGGTCGTGGTCTTTATATAATATCACATGGAGTCGCGTCGACTCCCAATTTCTAATACACACATCCTCGTACATTGCCAGGAATCTGGCAAACGTGCTGTGTCGTCCGCTAAGTGGCAGTAGGAAGTTTATCACAGTTGTGTCGCTGGTATCACGAGCGAATGGCAAAATGGGCGGCAAATTGTTGCTTATTTTATTAATCACCTTGTTTAGAAGGTTGTCGTCTTGTTGTTTCACGTCCATGTTGGAAGGAATTTCTCTAATAAATATTCCTGCAAAACAATTTCTTTCCTATAGGGAATTTAACAGGGATGCAATAATTACCGGTAAACGTTTGCTGTAAGTAGGCGTGTCTTCGTACTTGAACACTCATCTTCTGTCCTCGATATTTTTTGTACATTAGCAGCAAATCTAGGATTAAGTCGACGCCATGTAAGGGATCCAAGCGCCAGTATCCGTAAAGGATTTCCCGGAAATCGATTACTCGTCCACGTTGTTTCGAATACTGATTAATCAACTCCATTAACTGAAAACGTTAGGAAGACAAATTAAGGAAGAAATACGGTAAAATGATATTATGTGAGGAATTAACCTTAAACTACAATACTGGGTGTCCAGTTTAAAATGATATTGGTACCTGAGAATGAGAGGTCCTGTATTTGGAAAACTTTACATCGTAGAGCTTTGCGGCAAAAAAAAAATATATAAAAGAGCCCATCAGAGCCCTTTAAAACCCATTGAAATACATACCATATAATATTTTTGTGAATCCAGCATTGCTAAATCTACATGAAATCAGTGACAACAACGGCTTTTGTTCGGCAGCGTAACTGATAATATTTTTGAATTCTGCTACTTTTTTGTTCCAAAGAGTTTCCACTTTTTTCCACACACAATTTTGTCGTTTACAAGATATTTTAAATTAAACATTGAAATTTTCAACATTTAGAAGGCAGACAAACAGTTGATATTAGGAAAAAAGGTTTGCATGTTCCTATCTTACTTTTCAAAAAAACAAGAAATTTTAAAAATCTTATTTTTTCAAAATTTTGAAAATGCGGTCATAATATTGATATCAGAAAAGTAAGACAGCAACATGCAAACCGTTTTATCCTAACATCAACCATGTGGCTGCTTCAGCCTTCCAAATGTTGAAAATTTCAATGTTTAATTGTAAATGTCTCGAAAACGACAAATCTGGGTTGTCCAACAAAAACCCGTTGTTGCCACTGATTTTATGTAGAGGTAGCAACGCTGGATTTCAAAAACATTCTATATTTATGCTTCTCTTGACTTTTTTGGTTATAAACTTTTTTGCTGCAACCTTTACGATGAATAGTTCCCTAAAAGAAACCCGTTAAAGGTCACTTTTACAAGTTTCAGTTATACTAAAGTTTTAGAGATTTAACTGAACACAATTGAGTCATAACACAGATTCAGGAGTTAACTGCAAGTTAGGGTTTGACCATAGAGTACAAATAAATGTCAATAATTTAAATAGATGTCAATAAGGTTTAATTTTGCTTCTCATCACTGTTTGTTACAACTGTAAATCTCGTTAAGACTGTGATTCGTTTTAACGTAAATTCACCCCTACTGGCATGATTTTTGTAAAATTTAACTGTCAATTTTGAGGTGCCCAAAGAGGTTTTAGTTAAATTTAAAAGAGCTCTATAAAACTGACTTTCCTTATTGGGAATGGAAATTAAGTTATAAACCCGTTGAAGGTCATTGTTCTTGAAGTTCTACAGTTAACTGAATTTATACACAATTGAGCCTTAAGGCAGTTCGAAAAGTTAATTGCAAGTTAAGGTTTTATTGTGAAAGTTGACACACATAAGCAGACAGAATACTGACTTTTTAAATTTTATTAAATGAATGTCACAAAGGTTCATTTTACTTTTTCACCATTATTTGTTACACTAGTAAAACCCCTTAAAAAAGTATGTTATTTGATAGGTTTGTCAGAAACAGAGTATGGACAATTTAAATAGATGTCAATAAGGTTTAATTTTACTACTCATCCCTGTTTGTTATAACTGTAAATCTCGTTTAGGACCGTGTTTTAATGTAAATTCATCTTTATAGGCATAATTGCCGTTAACTGGCAATTTTGAAGTGCACGAACATGTTTTTTTCAAAAATTGTCTTTGTAACCAGTTTTCATAGTTTTCAGACAAATTGAAAGACTAGTATTGAAAATTAACTTAAAAATTGTGAAAATTGTCTTAAAAAGAGGCTTAAAAACTGTTTTTGTAGTCAGTTGTCATAGTTTTCAAACAAGTTGAAAAACTTTAGTATTGAAAATTTAGTATTGAATACCAATTTCAATATTTAGTCTTAAAATGATACTTTTAAATACAGAATATTAGACATTAGGTACATGAAAATTGACTTAGAGACTATATTTTCACTTTTTTTACTTTGCTTTTAATTTTCTTAAACCTCTGTACTATTTTTAGTACTTTAAAACTGATTTCAGCTTGCAAAATCGAGTTTCAAGACTATCTTCACCAAGTTTTTGACATAGCAGATATTTTTTACATTGTAAAACTATTTTATTTACATTTTTCCTAGGCTAAATAATGCAATTTCAAGCTTCGTCACTATTAAATTGACTTCTAGACACATCAGTATTAAAAATTCCATCATTTTAAGCTTTAAGGCAGAAAAATAGAGTTTAAGACTATTTATAATAGTAAAAATCAAGTTTCAGATTTTTTAGTAATAAAAGTAAAAAATGTTGGCACTAAATGATAGTATTGAACACAATTTTTAGAATTTAATTAGTCCGAAAATTTAATTTGGACTGTTACCAGTATTTAATTCTATTCTAAACTTGTTTTAGTCCAGAAATTGAGTTGAACACCAATTAAAGTACTGAAAATAGTTTTTTGGACTCTCTCTTTAGTCTTAGTGACTTCTAGTCTTGAAAGTCTACTTTTCGACTATTTTTAGTGCTTGAAATCCAGTTTCAGACACTCGACAATGGATTGCAGACTGGAAAAATGAATTTTAATATTATTACTAGTACTAAATAACAAGTTACAAGTCTTGAATGTTCAGTTTTACACTACTTATTGTGTAAAAAATTGAACACCAGTAAAAATTAGTCCAAAAATCCTGTTTTTTAACTATTTTTAGTTTTTTTATAATATCCAGAGAGAATAGAGCAGAAAATGAAAATTTAAATCAATCGATTATTAAAATCAAATTTGATCAAAATTGCTCCAACGGTCTCCAATAGCAAAAAAACAATTTTTAAACTGAAATTTGAAGGATTGTATCTTCGTTAGGAAGCGTTCTTCACGAAAATGACATAATGCATGTCAACTTATTTCCTGATGGGCTATCGAATGCTAAATTATTGACATTTAAAACTGGACCAACTTGTATAGTAATTAATCTGAAAAAGTTTTAGTCTCATCCTGTTAAGGGTCGTTTACGTATTTAGCACCATCATAGAAACGCGAATAAAATAAACTATCTTTTTTTGGTCACCTTCCTGCACTTAATTGGATTGTTAACTAATTTATTTACACCACATATGACATATACGTATGGGAACATGCACTCAATTAATGATCTAAAAATTTAAAGTAGGTTTCTTAGATATGAGAAGAATTTTCTTCTGTGATGCTTTTGCGTATTTGTAGTTCAGTGTTGGTGTTGGTGTGTATATTTTTATAGGCCAAATTTATGATAAAGTTGTGAATACAACAATTTAAACTTTGACCGAAAAACTTGTTTATTAAAAGAAACAAAATTGTGATTAATACTATTTGGAACTGGTAATGTATACAATGTTACTGTACCAGTTCTTTAGACAAATGCTTAATACTCCGGATATGGAAGTACACTATTTGATAATAATGTTTCTAAAATTCCAGTTTGAGTGAGGCAGCTTACACGTTTAATAAACATCGTTTATCTCGTAAATTTCGCTTAAATTCTGTAAACACTGAAAAGATTACATATTCCGAAGTAAGTTTATTTTGATTATAAAATTATTCTTAGAACTTTGGCTACAATACTACAGTTGCTTAATCATAAAATCGATACAAGGTCTTACGCATCACTTTTATCTCAAAAATTGATTTATATTCTCACAGTCATTGAGTAAGATAGTTACTATTTACAACTTACCTCTCTAGTAACATCACTTAAACCCTCCTTCAAGGATGATCCAATACGTTTCCTAGGATTTAAGTCTTTGTGCGTGTAAAGTGTCTTGGATATCAACTCCCACTCTAACACATCCGATAACTTATTGGGCTGATATCTATTAATACTGACTGGACTACCTGGAATTTAAACATTTACTTTCTCCTGCAAAAATCATTATTTTTATACCGACCCAATAAACTAGCGTCTCCTAAATATCCTTGGGAACCGCGTTTAATTGGGAATAAAGGAACATTTTTACCGAGAACTGCTTTATCGAGTCTCGATCGGTGAAAACCTAATTCCAACATGGATGTGGCGATATCTCGATGTATTTCTAGTGATTGTTGCTGGATTTTCTGCACTTTTAAACCCTGAAAATATGCACAAAAATTAATTTTGTGTTGAATACAGAAAAAAGTCATTATTCTTGGTTATCAGTGTATTTTTAAAATCATACTTCAATTTTAGCCTGAGGAGAACAAAAAATACTCAAAGGTCCTGAATCTTTCAGCAAAACCCCATTTTGAAAGTGTCATCATCTGCTAAATTTAAAGTTATTTATTTAGACCAATATCCCCGTATGAAAAATAGTAAAAGTTAATAAGAAGAGTGATCAAATAAGACAAAAGGTCGACTGAATTTGGAAACTAAAAATGATACAGTAATACGAATCCAATTGTTCTTGTTTTTAGATTCTGCTATTTAGTCTTAATTTTTTGTTTGCTTCTGCCATAATATCTAATCTTAAACTATTAATCCGGTACATTATAAAAGTATATCAGCTTATAACAGCAAAACTCAATTATAGACAAATGAGATCGTGCAATGTATAGCATTCATAATAGTGAACCTTGTAATCATTATAATAGTTTACAATCAATAACATTAAAACAAACATTACTGATACGTAACTTTTGCCAAACAAAACAAATTTCAATTTTAATTACCTGATATCTTGGACATTCAAATGTTGTTTTTGGATACGTGTGAATTTTAACTACGTCACACTTTATGGAAGTTTTCGATATGTGTTAATTTCGTATGCAAATTGTTGTAGGATATTGGCTGTTAATGGACTCGCACTTTGATCTCCTTTAGATGTATTATATTGCATTATTTTAGGTTAATTCGGCCATTAACAGGGAATTAAAGTAGTTTATAAAACGTTTCCTACTCAATCAGGTTCTGAAATGTAAAAACCACTTTTTGCTGACTTTTACTTACAGCAATAAGTATTATGTGCAATTGCTGGCATTTCAGACTTATATGACGAAATGTTCAATTCGATTTGATTGCCGATTATATTCTAGTGGGTTCAAGGGCGGTGAATATGGTATCACGTTTTGTGGGTTTTAACAACACAAACTAAACTACACACACCGGCAAAATTAGAGGAACGGTCAAAGTTTTTGACTTAGTTTAACATCAATTTCCTCTTCAATCCTTCGCTCTATTTTTGAACATCGTTTTTATGAATTGTAGCATGATTCTTCATGAATACATCTGTCGGAATTTTCTGTGCACTTTGAGACACCCTGTGGAGAGAACAACTGAGAATTGAAAACCGTTTATAACATCAAATTGTAGCCCGTTATTTTCTGAACATTTCTCTTTTTTATTCCCTCTGATATCTCAATTATTATAGAAAATTCAGGGTTTCGAAGAAAATGTGGATATTGATTTTATTTTTCCACACCTGTTTTAGTTATTGCCATGGTTTCCTAATCAAATTTGCTATACGTCATTGGTTCTTGTCAAGCGAAAGTCAAGAAGATTCATCATTTAGATTCTTAAAAATCCAACATGCGTGATATACAGGCTTCTACTGATGTGGCGAAGGCTGTAGCGTTGATTGAAATTGGTACAAGTTACAGCGATGTTGCTGACATGTTAGGAAAATCAAAATCTACGATATATCGTAATATAAGACGTTGGAGACAAACGGGAGAGTATGTGAGGAGACGAGGTCAAGGAAGAAAACGGTCAACCACGACTAGAGATGACAGATTCATAGTCTTGCGAACATTATTGAATAGGCGTAAAACAGTACCGCAACTAAGAAGCGAACTGGAAGAAGTACGTGGAAGAAGAACAAGTGCTCGGACCATTAGCAGAAGGCTTAAGGAAGTTGGTTTGAAGGCCTATAAAACCAAGAAAGCTCCATTACTCCAGCGACGTCATCGTGTGGCCAGACTAGGCTTTGCTAGGGATCACGAAAATTGGGAAAATGATCAGTGGGCCAATGTTTTGTTCACAGATGAAAGTCGATTTTGTATTAATTCCATCGACGGCAGGGAAAGGTTATATCGCCGCCAAGGAGAACAATATGAACAATTTAATTTTACTCCCACTGTCTCCTATGCCTCCTGGTTCAGTGATGGTCTGGGGTGGAATATGCTTAGGGGCGCGAACAGAGTTGGTGGTTGTTAATGGAGCTTAAATGCAGATGGATGCACCAAGTGAGGTTCAGCCAGCCTGGATTTTAAGTCCCATAACTCGGTCACGTAACCAGTTACGCTGATCGACCAAGAAGCTTCTATGACCTTAGCAGCTAACTTTAACCATTTCCGAATTACTGGGCCTAGAGACTTGGTTAGTGCAGTGCGGTTCAACCCATGAAGTGGCTTCCAAATAGAATATCTTGAAAACGGTTCGAGTTACAGATATTTCTCAAAACATATAGAGCAGTTCAAGAAAAACCTGTTGCTTAATATCAAGCAGTCGCCAATGATCTAAACCTCTGTGAAGATGCCCTTTCAATATTGGCCACCAACTAAATATTAGACTGTTTTGAACTAAAATTGTGAAAATATCCAAATCAGATCTCACAATAAAACCAGATTTTACTGTTAGTTGCTCATTCAATTTAATAATTATTGATTAAATTTAGCTCCCAGTAATAGCATTGTTAAAAAAACCAGTACTAGTAATTAAACCGAACTAATGGGTAATAATCGATCACTGAAGGTCTTTTATAATCCATTAAAACAATATTAAGTAATAAGTCCCCCCAGACACAGTATACCAGCTAACTAAACCTAAACTAGCACTAAAACAATTATACTTGCCTGTATGTAGGTGTGTAATTTATACAAATATTCGGGTTGCTTAACCGGATGCAACGTTATGGCCTTATGGACTTCTTTGGTCTTCAATTCCCCAGTGTAAGCCGCCTCGCCGCTTTTGTTATGATAAAAGATTACTTGCATCTGAAACAATATATACGATTATAATTTTAGGACAATTTTCCAACGCTATTTAAGTTCACTGTTCACCATCAGCGTCCGGATGGTGTCAATTGAAAGAATATGTTACGGACGGAAGACGACTACGTAATTTGATTTAGTTTGTGTTTTTTTAATGTGTAAACCGTGTTGTTGGAGGGTTTGTGTGAATCTTACACCGTGTCTGAGAAAAGAAAAACCTTTATTTTTAGAAATATGTATAGGATGATTTCAGTTATAGAACAGGTGGAAACAGTTGTTTCCAACTGTGCTAGGAAGATGATAAAAATTAGTGTTATTGCCGAAAAAAGCAAACATCAGAAGTTGAGGGAAGTAATTAGTAAAGTCACTTTTATGGCAGTGGAAAGTTATTGTGGATTCAATATCCATCAGGCAGAAGATCAAGGAGTTAACGAAACTGAGTGCATTGAAAAATGTGCTTTCCTGAATTTACTAGAAACATTTTGACTGTTTAACGCATTTACAGAAAAGAAAGTTGTTGAAAAGCAGAACAGAACAAAAAAACTTCAGGAGGAGATACAGAGGTCGAAATCTACTGGGATTGAGAAACAAACAAGAAAAAATACAGAAAGATTTGCAATAACAAAGACGGAGTCAAGTTAGAAAGACAAGAAGTGATAGAAGCATTTATCTATTAGCAAAAATGAATGGAATGTTGTTGTTTAAAGAATGTGTAGGTAGGTATGGAAAAGAGAAATAGTGGGCAGAAGAATCTCTACATGAAAACACAAAATTGTCATAACACAAAAGTATTGTCAAGACGATGGATGTTTAGCGTAAAGAAATAAGAAAGTTTAACCAATAAGATATTTATTTTAAAAAGATCAACTAATCAACATTTAGTAATGTAAAAGTAAACATTAGCTTGTGTCTATAAGTTCAATTCTTATTTAGGAGTGGTTCTGAGTAGAGAATTATTGTGAAGATCAAAACATATAGGTATATTTCTTCAGATTATGCATATAATTAGCTGTTTTACAGGAAACGTAGGATAAATACTGCAAGTTGTCCCTTTCTTGGATGATGGAGATCTAACCTAACTTTAGAAAAATGTATCGGTAATTCTCTTAAAGCTTCTCGAATGTACAGAAACAAATTCTTTACAACAGTTAATTTTCCGGATAAAGAAAATATTATAAAAAAGTAATAATAAGATCCAATTAGAAGCACCAGAAGAATTGCTCAAGAGTAAGGAATATTTCGTCCATAAATAAGAGAAGGAAAACACCAATGTTTCAAAGTACAAACGTTGCCCAAAAGCTGGAAATTCCAAGTTAACTTGTTTTCCCAGGAAGAAAGATGCCTGAACCAGAATCGCTAAATGTTTCCCGTTCTCAGCATCTCCAAGTCTTAGATTTAGTCTTTATTAGAACTATAAACTAGAGCGGATAAGAAAACACTACAAAAATATGAACAAGAGAACGTCAGGAATGATATTACTGCATCTGAATAAAGAAATAATTAAAAATTTGTGAGTAAAGTGGTCCTGGTGCACCAAATGTTGTAGGTCCAACATGAGATATGTCTACTGACTTAATTTTAATTTAGTTATGATTCTGATATGGGCACAATCACTGTTTTAATACGTCATTACAAACATTCACATAAGGCTGTGAAAAACAAATTACTGATTTATTTTCCAATATGCCAATCAAACCTATACAAATATTATTGCATTTAACATGAAGTGGTAATTCCATTAACAAAATAGTGATAGCTTTGTTAAACTTTTAGGTTCGGTTGCACATTGCAATAAGTACTTTCAATACACTCAGTAAACTCAATCGTTTTAATTACAATATCTATAATAAAATGCGATAATAATAATTTTTTTCAAATAAAGTTGGCAGCAAATACTTGAGACGTTAATAAAGTGTATATTTTTAAAAGGTTTTATTACTGGCAGAAAATTATTTACGGTCTCAAAAAAGTTTCAATATCCTGCATTTTACGACGTAACTAAAATTCCACGTCTACGGCCTGGTCGTAAATAGTTGGCAAACATAAGTAAAAATAATAACCTAAACGTAAATTATTACTAAACATTTTTTGATCGCAGAAACAAAATTTTTCTCACGGGATTAAAACTGACTTAAAATAATCCTTAATTTTCGAAATCGATGTGATTTGCAAACAGTTTGTTCCAAAGTTTCAGCACACTTTGAAGTTGATAATCTATTTTTTATTTTCTAATCTAAGATTATACTGTCAGATAGGACTAAAAGGTACTTAAATCCTCATTAGGGCGCTCCTTGAATGCTAATAACGATCATTCTAATCCCAGTTTAGCTAAATGTTAAGAGCTCATATTTTAATGATTTTGATAAAAGTTCATAAAAGTAACGTTATGTTTAAGATAAGGTATACTTAGATTATTAGAAGGGATAATGACCTGGGTTGGCTAGTAGATAACTAATAAGGTTTATTAGTTATCTACTAGCCTACTAGCCAGCTTTAATATTTTCTAAGAATAACATGACAAGTATGACATATTATACGTCAGTACCGTCACTTTTTGTCTGATTAAGGTTGTGGCGTGGGGTAAATCGCTGAGTACAGTTTTGTACACTAATTCCTAATATGCCAATAATGTCCACTAGTTCCTTGTAATGTGCAGTAATTAATAATTTCCAATAACTAACCTAACCTAACAATACCCACTAATTTTCTGAATTACCACGACTGGAGAGTCTAAAAGAACCTTTTTTAATAAGAAAATATGCGTGCAACAATTTAACCGGAAGTAAATATCAACTGCTGCTTAGTTTAAATGGGACACCTTGTATGTTATTGCATTTTTGGATTCTACGTCAAATTGTAGAAAAATTTCGTGTATTAATGTCATACACTTTTCTGTATCCGTTTCCGAGACCTTTCTATGTGAAATTATTTTTTATTTTCAGTCTCCAAAACAATAATTTTAATTTATGCATATCAGGAAACGTTTTTTTCTTGGTTTTTGTGTTTTGTCATGTTATACAAGGTTTGTTCTAAGAGTGGGTGAAGAAAAACGATAAAATATATTATACAGGATGGTCAAAAAAAGAGCTCAAGACGTCAGTTCTAAAAAAGGACGTTTTTCAAATTATACACTCCTTTTGTCTGATTCTCTGTTCAAAATTAAGGTAAGTTTGTATTAGGTCACTAATTTGAAAAATTTATTCTTTAAATTGATACATTGAACCACCCTGTAACTGTCAAAATAATCGAATAACTCGAAGGTTAAAGTAGTAGCTGTCAAATTCAGTCAAAACTGTCTTTATTGCCAAACAACTCGTTTATTTGCAACACTTTTATATGTCAATGGATAGAAAATATAATGGGCTTTCCAAAAATATGGCCGTTTGTGTTGATAGGGTGCTTCGTTTGGCCGCCAGAGGGCTCCAAAGCTAACTAAACGTTTTTATTGACTGTAACCACTCTAACTTCTTTGAGAGTTTTTTTTTAAAAGCGGTCAAGTACGGCCCTGATATTTGCACAAACCTAGCACAGTGAGTGTCAAATTTAGAGCTGTAGCAAAACTGTAGAAATAAAATCCTTAAAGTCGATTTTTGCTTACACTAAGTGGGCAACATAACGCAAAACCCATTGGAATAGTGGTAACTTTTCAGGCAAATTTGACCCTTACAAAAAATTTACATTTGCAAAATCGGTTTTTCAAGAAATTTCTATGCATTACATCGTAGTAGACCTAGCAGCTCATGTGACCGTGTTTTCTTAATTTTCCAGGGACAAATTAGCCCTAACCAGTCAAAAAGCGTTTTTGGGGCACCCTGTCTGTAAACCGTAAATAACACGCGTATTTGTAACACTTTGTATACACTTTTATATGTCGATGGACAGCCAGTGAAACGAGCTTTCCATTTACGTAGAGAAGTCGGTTGGTTAGTGGTACCGTTTAGCCACTAGAGGGCGTCAACTTTGACCAATTTTTTTTGGTGTATCCTTTTGTTTAATATTCAAAAACCCGCTTAATTGCACTATTTTTGCTCGAGTTTTATACTACTATTTTTTTATGACTTTTTTCGTACATCCTTTTGTTAAATCCTCAATAACTCGTTTATTTGCACCAGTTTTTGAAGTGTTTTATACGTCAATGGATAGCCAATACAATGAGCTTTCTAACAGTCTCCCAATTTAAATGGATAGGTTAGACAGTTCGGCCGCTAGAGGGTGCCCAAATTTACTAATTTTTTCATGACTTTTTTGGTTCATTCTTTCGTTCAATCGTCAATAACTAGCTTATTTTGCACACTTTGTATAAACTTTTATATGTCAATGTATAGCCAATGAAATAAGCTTTCTATTGACGTATAAAAGTAAAAGTACCCCATAATGCCCCAGCGGGATACCCCTCGGGTTGGGGTTAGGTTGTTGTTTCTAATGTAGTATTATATAATAGTTCAATCATATTTAACAAACCGGCACTATTTCTGCAGCAGGACTAATCCTATTACTAGACAATAATATCTCAATAAATAAGTAAATGTCTGACCACGACACAACCTGTGGCAAAATAATTTGTTCAGAATGGTAAATGTGGACAAAACTAATTGTTTCTAAAACTGTTTTTTTAATTTGCTGTTGTGCCTACTAACTTATATGCCTATTTAAACACTGAGTATTCTAACTTACCACCAAAATATTAAAAAATGTATAATATTTATGTATAAAACATTTTATACTTTACATATTCTACATGTATACAAATATGTATAATACACTCATGTAATTTTAACAGTCGATAATTGGCGGTTTTCCAGTCTCACTGAGAAAAGTTTTCCTAATGGTTCAGTCAGTACAATTCAGTTAATTGAATCGCAATAAAATCAATTGGCATCATCTTTTTTCCATTTTTTAGACATTGATAAAATACATAATATCAACTCATAAATGACCAACAACTTAACTTGTAAAGTTCATGAATAATTGAACGTAAACAAATTTTGTCGCGTCTGGTTTGAAATCCTCAAACTTTTCATTTTTTAAACCTTTACTTAATAAAAAGAGAGAAATTCGAGCTTTAAAAACGATTTTTATTTCAGTACGTCAAGGTAATCCAGGTACCAACTACAGTAAATTAATTACACTACCTAAACGTAATAGCATCGTGGGTCTTAAAAATGATGATAATAACCTACAAAAGGTTGATAATTCTTCTCGTCAAGGTAAATACAATTTAGATGTTACCCTTGTTACTGGACTTATTATCTGTAAATTATCGCGTGTCACGCATCAGTTAAAATGAAGATTTATTCAGGTTTTTAATATTTGAATACGGAAAGGTCGTCTATTAACAGATTTATAAATGCATTATTGTGGTAAGGTTTACAGTCTAGTTTTATACACTGTGTTTAACAATTTTCAAAGTAAATCATAATTTTTTCAAGTATTCTGGTAAAAACAAACAATAATACAACTGGCACATCTGCAAATATTACTATGTAAATGTAGTAATTTTTGTAACGACTTTGGTCAACTACTTCAATACTACTTAGCCATGTCCATTCTCTTGCTACTTTAACTAAGTTTACACTGACAAACTTCTATTTTTTTTTGAAATCTCTCTACGGTGAACCCATACATGAAGCAACAGAACAGACTTAATAATAATAATAATGATTATTATTAGTACCTGTATTTTAAAAAAATGTAGAACGTAAACATAGTCAAATGAGGTGTCAGTTTTTTAGAATGTTCGGTTCACAAAACCAACCCGACTTTTATAAAATACTTCCCAAATATTGCACATGTTAACTACGTGAATTTAAAATATGAACATTTTTAAGTTAGGCAGTTTGCAATTTGCTATCATGCCACTCAGATGCTACTCGCATTCACTTTTTAATATTACTCAAAATTTTACGTACCTAGTAAACACAGTCAGTAGAGAAGTTTTCTTTTTGTCACTGACTAATTTAAGTAAGTAAGTGCCAAACAAGTTTCAAAATTGAAATATTAAAAATATGGAAAAAATAACTTCAAGGGCCAAGTGGAAAATGCTGTTGGGGTCCCATGTATAAGAAAAAAAAAATTTTCTTTCTGATACTTAAAAAAAGCTAAAACTTTTGTATCTAACACTTTTTGACATAACCTTAAATTAAAAGTCGATTAACTGCGAAAAAACGCCGACTTAATTTACATGAAAATCTGCAAAAAGCATGTTTCTTTAGGTGTTCAATAAGAGACAACATACAACCACTAAAATGATCTTACTTACAGAACTTCTAGGTACAAAAAATATCAAGACACATATTCGTGGAAAATAAGGCATATTGTCATAGAATCATAGTAACGTATGATTGGTTTATTGAATGTGGTTAATGGCCAATTATACTTCAACCTATAGAAATGAGACATTTTGGTGACATTTCGAGAAATAATCTCATTAAATACCGCTCGAGCTTTTCAATTAACCAGAGAATTTTTATTTTCTTGTTTTCCTTACAAAGTAATTCTAAAGCTCTTGTGGTATCACCCCCGAAAAATGTACATAACTCGAAAACCAGTCGTCTTATAAACCGCTAAAAAATTCTACTTAAAAATTGTCATTTTGATTATCTACAACTTTTTGTCCTATGAAGTTTCATTTTCCAAATTGCAAAAAAAAAAATTTTAAACTACATCCTCATTTTACCATTTTCAGTATTTTTGTGTTTATTTTTTTCTTAAAGTTGTTTCTCAACCATATTTTTCACCTGGCCCTTGTCTGTAAGTTTTTTTCACAAAAATTATAAACAGCAAGGTATCATGAATGAAACTGGATTTTGAAAAGACAGTAAATCGTTTTTTCAAAGTCAAAATAACACTGACTATGGTACCACTTAAATAAACCGTCAGAATGGTGTAAATTGATTTTCAATGGACTATATAACAATAATTACAATGTAAACAATGTTGTTTATGTCCAGTAAACTTGGTTACAATCTACTACGTGATTATATGCCAATTCATATTAACTAAAATTAATCTCAGAACAATTTTAGTGTATAAACATTCACAGAGTAAACACAGTCAATGCTTACACACCATGTGTTACTTTCTGGCTATTTTTGTCATTGCTGACTGAGACTGACTCAGTTCAACGGTGACTTTATCCGATGATTTTTGATTATTGTTAGTTTAAAAAATTACCATATTAAGATACCAAGGGCATTATAAGGACAATAATAGCATTATTTCCTATAATGCCTGTGGTGTCTTCAATGTTTAATGTCCGACTTTCATTCTGTACATATGTATTTAAAAAATGGTCAGAGGGCATTATAAAAAATAATGGCCTCACCTGATAATTGACCTTAATAGGTGTCATTATTGATGAAATAATAGCCCTGTCGAACATTAAAAAGATTTAAAAATATTGAAAAAAAGAGAGAAAAAATAAATGTCACATCTTAACTATATTACATTATTAAAAGTGATAACATAAGCATATTTCACAGTCGAAATAGAGTTAAATTAAAAAAAGCAGTTTCGTACACCCTGTTACTTTGTGCGTTGTAACTCTTTAGGGATTCCCTTAAGGGCAAAATCACCTTAATACAATCTTATAGACGATGAAATTTCCTACAATCTTCCATATTTAAACTTTTTTGTATCTCTTTAAGTAACGGAGCTACGCTCAATTGAATTGGATTTAGTTTACAAAAGGTTGACCGTTTTAAATCTCAAAATATTATTTGAAGGTTCACGTGACCGTTTCTACGTTTAAACTGATGTTTTTTAAAGTCACGTGAGTACTTTTAAGGTGAAAACGGTGACGTGAGACTTGTTTCACGTCAAAACGGAATCTGAAGGGTCACGTGACCGTCTTCCAGTTTGAACTAATACTTTTAAAGCCACATGATTGTTTTTAATGTGAAAAAGGTCAGGTGATTATTTTCATTCACCAAATTTTCTTTTCGAGACCTCGTGACACTTTTTTAACGTCAAAATAAATCCTGAAGATCATGTGACCGTTTTAAATGTCAAAATATTGTTAATAAAAGGTTACGTGATTGTTTTTCACTTTAAACTGATATTTTTTAAAATCACGTGACTCTTTTTACAGTGAAAATGGTCATGTAACTATTTTTGGTTAAAATATCTTCCTTAAAGTCTCGACAGTATTTACATTTTGACTGATATTTTTAAAATCACGTGACCTTTTTTTTTAACGTCAAAATAGATCTTGAAAATCACGTGACGATTTTCAATTATTAAATTTTTAAAATTTTAAGATTAAAAATGGAATTTATGAAGGCCCGTGACAGTTTTAAATGTCAAAATGTTATTTGAAAGGTCACGTGACGATTTTCAATTCAAAAATATCATGCTTAACCACTTGACAGCTTTTACGTTTCTACTGATATCTTTAAACTCACGTGATTGTCGTTTTTGCTGTAATTAAAGCTTTTTCTATACCTGGAGAAAATAAAATATTTAATTCTTCTGTAGACGTGCCAAAAACAAATAAAAATAAACAAAAAAGCAAGTTTTATCAAACAAGTTGGACAAAAATAGCAACAGTTATTTTGTCAAACATATATCACGTAAAATTATTTGAAGGTAAATTTGACATAAAACTTTGTTTTACACTGATTAAGTTCGTTCTTGAAGCTACTTTATGCTAATTTCTTTGACATCAAACTACACTGTAAAACCTGCTTAATTAAAAATGAATAATTTTAAAGAAAAAAATTATTTTAGTCTTCCTTTACAAAAACTATAAGAAAATTTGACTGGCAGGGTAATTAGGAGATTCAGTGGCGCATAAAATTCAATACCCCACATCCTCCCTTGTAATCTAAACAAACTAAAGTATAGTAGTTAAGACAGGAATGCCACAACATAAACAACACTGTAATTAGCCCGAAAGGCACCGAGAATAACTTTAAAATGTGTTGTAAAATTTATTTCTAGAAAAATTTGTATAATCTTTGCCAGTTCAAGTTAGCTTTGATACTAAAGTACAAATTACTTTTGTTACTACTGTATGTTTATACCCCCCATGCAAAACTAACGTAATAATCTACTTATCTTGATGAATGAGAAAAATATTGACGTAGATGAAAAAAATACCTTAAGTGGATAATGGGTTAAAATGATAAAGTCGTCAACAAGAAACGTCTACATTAAAAAGCATGACAAAATGCCGGTGATAAAATCAGCAGAAACACTCCAATGTGTCATTATATCATTAATTGAAAATTGCGTTCTGGGTAATTATAACACCCTTTTGGAATCAGAGAATTTTTTAATGAGAATAACACGCCCGTTGCACTATGTGTGGCTAATTTAATCGTTAATCAATCATTATAACACCTGATAATATTGACATGAGATAATTCGACTGTAGTACTAAAGACTGATAAGAGATAAACGTTTGCAAATGTGTTTTGGTTGCTAATATTGTAAAAATATGCTTTATTTCTGATATTTTTTTTTATTTACTTTTACAGTAATACTGTAGTCAAAACTGTCTTCAAAGTCTGTTTCTAGAATTATTGATGTATATATAAGCACGTCACTGGATTTTTGTCCATATTAAAGTAATACGCCACTGTTCTTGTCGTAATTTATAGTACTTCTTACGGATGTTTGTTTCATATACCATTTTTAAGTAAAACACAAAATGTTAATGTCCTTAATTGTCTGGGCATCAAAACATTCTTAAACCTTAAACCGGCTTTTTGCTAGCTTTTATTTTCTTCTTTGTATTAATAAGTCATAACGAAGACAAACATGTCCTCCAGCCGTCATTTTAACTGTAATTGTCAGTTGTAGAACTTCCTGGATGACAAACTAATGTTATTGGATCATAGACCTTAACTAATAAGTTAAGAAAATAAAAAAAGCCTATTTTCAAAAATTTACTTTAGGAATTTCCGATACGCTTTCATATAACCGCCAATACCAGAAATTAAAAAATTCTTTGATACCCACAGTTTTTGCCATTAACTTTACTCTTGTTACAGTTTTTGAGGTAAGAAACTTCAGAGTGGTCAGGCAGCTGATTACTCTGTATTATAATTAATAATAAATTTGTTAGTAACAAATTAACTAATAATGAAACAACAAATTTTCAATAAAATAATAAACAATAAAAAATCAAACTAAAATGAAATGACCCAACAACTTAGTAGGAACGTAAACGTTTTGAATGTGACAACTTAATTGAGTTATCAACAAACCTACTTCACTAATAATAACAGACTACTTTTTTTACTCTTTGTCCTCAACCATCCAGTGTAAATTCATAGTTAAAGATAACCAGGTTATTGCAAGATAAAGCTTTTTGATATCTTTGAACGTATTTATTTCCCACTTGAACACTGTAAAGTCGTAAAATCTCAAGAAAACCAAACACAATCGACCTTTTAACTACAAGTGCGTTGTTTGTTAAGTTTTTCCCAAGATTTATATGATTGTGGTATTGTTTCAATATTGACTGCCATAATTCTTATCGCAATTACGTATTTGATATAGTATTTTTTTAATACCCCAGCGGTCTAGCCGCATCTCTTCCTCATCCATGTAATCGAAATGGTGGAGACAAAATATTTACTTTTGACAATCTGTTTGACTATTAGAGTCATAATAAACTGACAAAATGAAGAGAATATCAAATTATTTCAAAAACTGATACTGAGCATTATTAAAACGGGCTAGGATCTCGTACTCTAAGTGTAGCAAAAGGCGCAAACGTCCTTAAAGTAGCCAAAAGTAAAATTTTGAAATTATTGGGTCCAAACGGACCAGGAATACCTCCTAAATATGTCCACTAAAGTAACCGGAGCAAAAACCAAAAGATATCAAGAACAGGAAAAAGCCAATAAATGAGTTTGTGCAAACAAAAGGAGTCACCAAAGATGTATGGAAAAAATACTTCAGGAAACTCTATAACACCGAAGAAGCCATAAGCATCGAAAACTACGAGATAAACCATCAAATAACACTGAACGAAGAAGAGGTAATGGAAAAAATCAAA
Source organism: Ips typographus (assembly GCF_016097725.1). Taxonomy (NCBI): domain Eukaryota; kingdom Metazoa; phylum Arthropoda; class Insecta; order Coleoptera; family Curculionidae; genus Ips; species Ips typographus. The sequence continues at coordinate 12,397,687 of NC_138423.1, forward strand.
AAATTGAAAAACAGAAAAGCTTCCGGGACAGACCTCATCCCAAACGAACTTCTGAAATATGCCGGACCTGAACTAGGAAAACATCTAAAAATCCTCTACAACAAAATTTTAGAAACATCGGAAATACCTACGGAATGGCAGAAAAGTATAACTATCCCTATATTCAAGAAAGGACAGAAGACGCACCCAGACAACTACAGGGGCATAACGCTGCTGAACACAAGCATGAAATTCTTTACAGGCATTTTGGGAAGGAAAGATATGAAACACAAATAACAACAAGGCTTCAGACGAAACAGGTCCACGACCGACGCCATATTCATTATCAAACAACGAAAAGAAAAATCAATCGAATTACACCAGCATATGTCTGCTTCATCGATTTGGCCAAGGCATTTGATAGGGTTCGCCTCTCCGACATCATAAATATACTGTTAGCGAAAGAAACGCCAGACACCATCGTAAGAGCAGTCCGCAGTCTCAATATGAACAACATGACTAAAGTAAAGGCAGGAGACACTTATACGGAAGAGATACCGACACCAGGAGGCATCAGACAAGGTGACAGCCTTAGCCGATTTCTGTTCAATCTCTTAATGGACAGAATTATAGAGGAAGTATCATCATTAAATACGATATACCGAATGGGACAGAATAAAAGAATCAGCATCTTATGCTACGCCGATGATGCAGCTATTTTCGCGGAAACGGAGGACGATCTACAGAGACAAGTACACAAATTCTGCCAGGTCAGCCAAGCGATGAACATGACCATATCTATAAAAAAAACTAAAAGCATAACCTTTGCTAAAGATCCCGTAAGATGTAAGCTGGCAGTACAGGACAAAACCATCGATCAAGTCTTACAATTCAAATATCTGGGTATGGATGTGACTAGTTATCACGACCCAGTGAAGTTCCTAAGAAGCCGGATCAACAAAGCGTCTGCCATGTCGGGCTTCTTAAGGCAGATAATATGGGCGAACATACATACGAAAGGATAGCAGGGTCAGGATGTATAAGACTTGTATCAGGCCAATCATGACATACGGAATAGAAACCAGAGAAGAAACCAACAAAACGAAAAGAATGCTTCGAGCCGACATGAAAACGCTCAGGACTATAATGGGAAAAACATAAATAGACCGAATTAGGAACACTGACATTAGAGAACCATGTGGGGTGCAAGACGTCGTAAGATGGGGGAGACAAAGAAAAAGATATTGGTACGCTCACGTGAGAAGAATGGAAGAGGGAAGACTGCCACGCATCGCACTTGAAGGGAAACCAATAGGAAAAAGAGCACCCGGAAGACCACCTATGAGATGGAATGACAGCTGGCAGTCCACCTCCCAGGAACTGATCCAGAGGAACCTGCAAAACTGACAGATCGCGAGATCTTAAATATGAATAAGAAGAAGAAGAATTAAATTCAATTAGAGAAATCATCTACAAACTATATTCTGCACATCACATTAGAGTTATTCAAATCATAGCTTTTGCATTCAGACTTGTTGCCCTAAAGAAACAGCTTTCATGCATTTTATGGTTACTTCGCTAAAAATGTATGTATTTGGTCAAATAACCATAAAATTCATTCAAGCTTATTCTAGGGCAACCTTTATGCATGATTTTCGCCAATTTTACATGCACTTGATAATATTAACCAAAAAAAATATTTATTTTTTTTCAGTTTAAAAAACAGTTAATTCCAAATTTAGAATTACCATCGCTTATTGTCATGGATAGGTAATGCTAGTTATTATTGCGGATTAAAGACGAAATTTCACCAAAAAAGTTGGACAAAGAAGAAACTTCAGGGATGGCTTATTAAGAAGTTCAGAAGAACTGCGAAAAGCAAGTATTTGGGAATAAATATAAAATGAATTTTGGGAAAATCAAAAATTGCAAATCTTACGAACTTGCCAGTTAAGTACAATTTTAGTATTTATACATTCACAAAATGTATAAATACTAAGATGTAAAGCTTTTTTCCTGTAATATGTAATATTTTGTCTTCACAACAACAAAATAAGCCAGCTAGTTTGCTGGAGTACTAAAACTATTACATGTTGTTCAGAATCGTGTGTAAAATCCCAATGCTATGTAAATTTTATATAGGGTGTTTCATCTCAAATAAGATAGTTATGAATATTGTTATTATCTTAAGTGCCATAACCTTTAAAACGTTTTAGTTAAATAGGGCATGGTGACATTATTGGATTGCTACATTTTCAAAACTTTCCTAGATAAGATCACTTTTATTGATGTGTTTCATCGTGAGACAACCTGTACAACCACCTGAAACATAAATTGCATTCTTCTTTCGTTTAATCTTCCTAAGGCTACTATCATAAATGCAGGTGGTTGTTATATAGTCGTCTGCCAAGCAACTTACCTCGTAATTCCACGTACAAGACACTCCAGCAAACTTCCTGACACATCGACCAATTTCAACGTCTTCGTGGGCCGTATACAAATTGACTAGACAGTCCTCGATGTAAGGGGCAATCCGCTTAAGTGTCTCTCTACTCATTATCATTCCGGGGCCACCCATACAGAAGTTTTCATCCGAATCTAAACGAAAATCATTTGTCACAATTACCGCAAGTATCTAAAAAAACTAACCTAATGACAGATGTCCTCGTTCCTCTTTCGTTCCACGACCAGTCTGACCAATAAACAACGGTTTCCTGGAATCGACGCCTCTCAACAGTTCCTCAAGCTTATCAGTTTTGACGTACAAGTCATCGTCGGCTCTCATAAACCATTCGTATTGGTCGATAAAGTTGTCATGCATATACTTGAGCATTGTGAATGATTTTTTTTGCGGTGGGTAACGATCATCTATACCCGGAAGGGAGACTAGGGGAATCTGGTTGCTGGTTGAATTTTCCGATGAGAATATCAGTAGTTGTCCCGGGACTTCTTTGCCCCAAGTCTCCCACACCGCTTTAGCTCTAGTTGTAAGGTACTGTTCTGCTGTCATAACGCCTGTAAAAAGCATTGATTTTTTGTTATAGTTTAAACAAAATGTCATAAAATCTTCTAAAGCAACATTAATTGTTGTTTATAATATGAGAGTTAAAAGTGCATTTTTAAGGCAAGCTGTGAAAGTTTGCAGGATGAAGAAAGTGTCATGAAAAGACCACGTTAGACTTACTACCAAAGTATCATAACAATACGAGGGGTAGGCCGCCGATAATTTTTTGTACACCAAAATGCCTTTTTGCATACAAACCACCTTGAAATGCCTTTAAAATACCTCACAATGCATTATCATTATTGCTCAAAATGCCTCATAGTAAATGCCTTAAAACTACCTAAAATGCCTCATATTACATTGAAATACTCGAAATGCCTTTAAATTATTTAAACTGCCTCAGAATGCCTTCAAAGGTTTACCTACACATTTGTGGTATTCTTAAATTTAGTTATAAGGCCTCTGGTATTGGGACAATGATAAACCTTGATGATAAACAATGATTGTTTTTTTTTTGGTCACGTGGTTTTTCGGTCAGATTAATTAAGTAGCATGTCTGCTTTTACATTGTAAATGACATTTTGACCCTTGTCAAAATGTCATAAGGATTAACGATTCAATAAAAATTACTTCCTCAGGTTACCTGATTGCTATTCCAAATTTTGAAGACCCAAAAGCTTAAAATTCATTTTTTTTTAAATCACGTGGCAATTTTTAGGTTAGGTTAGGTGACAACACAAACAAAAATATTTTTGTACGGTTGTCTGATATAACGGGTTATATTTTGACGTTTAAACTAATCTGTCAAATAAAAACACCTATCATTTAAAAGAAACAGTTGAAAAATTAAATATATAGTATTTTAAATTTAAACAGCGGTAAAATTGTAACAACTACATCACGTGACTTATGCAACACTGTAAAAACTAGTTGACACTGTCAAAAACAGTCACATGACCTTTAAAATGCAGTTTAAACTTTGGAAAATTGATAAATAAAATTTGGACAGTGGTAAAAACTTAAATTGCAAAGTACACGTCACGTGACGTAGATAATGCAATTCTGAGCTTGCACCACTGTAAAGGCCAGTTGATATCTGTCAAAATTAATCACGTGACCGTTAAAATGTGGTTTAACCTTTAAACCCTTGGTAAATAAAATTTGGACTATTTTAGACAGTTGTAAAAGCTGAAATTGTAAGAGACACATCACGTGACTTTGATTATGCAATTTTAGAGCTTGCAACATTATAAGTCCAGTTGACCTCTGTCAAAAACCGTCACGTGACCTTAAAAATGTAGTTTAAACGTTGAAAATTTGTTATAATAATTTGTTATGAATATTGTTTCAACTTAATATCATGTAACAAAGATTTTACCATAATAATTACATGTGCGGTAAATTTTGTTATATTGATACACTATATTGTATACTGCTGGGTCTACTACAATGTATTCATTAAAATATCGCATTTGAAATACCTATACAGTCAATGCTTCAAAATTCTATGAAATGCCTTATAAATACCTTAAAAATACCTCAAAATGCTGGTAATACAGACAAAGTGCTTCATCCGTGGAAAATAACCTGACATGGATTTTTTTTTAAACATGATAGTCCTCGAATTAGTGAGTAGCTCGTTTTTCTTGAAGTTTTATCGAGATTTTCAAATTTTTCATTGTTACAGAGTGTCTTAAGTGAGGAACAAATTACTGGTTTATGTCTATGAGACTAATTAGAAAATAGTATTTTGTTTTTTATGTTGGAGTCATTGGAGGAATTTTTTACAACATGTTGAGGTAATTAGTAAACAAAATCAATTAAAGTGATATAACAAAATTTAAATTACTGTTTTGTGACTTGATTCTGTTGGAACTTTTATTATTGTCTTTATTTTTACAAACATATAATAAATAATATACTACTTACATGTTTAATTTTTCATCAAAAATCAAATTACAGGTTTAAACTAAACAATATAAACAATATCATTGTTTGTAGCAGACAACAAAGATTTTTTTACTGCAGGTTAGTAATCCTTTAATGTTTTCGCACGCTTATTGCATACTCATTAAAAATCGATAAGCCGGCATCCTCAACGAATAATAATAATAATAAGTTCTTAGAACATAAATTACATTTCTACCTAGCTGTAACTGTAAAAGCGAATTTATGAGCCACCATTACATACTTCGAATGTTTCTAATTACACAGTTGTGTGGAAATTTCAAAATTATCAATACTCAATACCAAATCAAACGGTAATAACACTGTCACGTGTCATTTTGTCTGGAAGAGTACAACGATGGGAAGAGCTAGTGGTAGAGTGACCTATCTAACGACATAAAAAGACACTGGCAGTAACACAGTTCGACAGTCAAGAACAAAATCGCCTGTAAAGTTCACTTAAGAAGTTCACTTGAGAAAATTACTATTTTAAACACATTTTTGGAATCCTCATTAAACTTCCGATTTAACGACATAAAAAAACACTACAAAATCATGGAAAGTCAGGTAGAAAAGTGAAGTCAAAATTTGATCTGGCAGAAACACAGTTCGACAGTCAAGAACAAAATTGTCTGTAAAGCCCACTTGTTGTAAGAAAATGTCTGTTTTAAGCACATTTTTGGAATCTTCATTAAATTTCCTATCTAATGGCATAATAAAACACTACAAAATCATGTATAGTTAGGTAGAAAAGTGGTGTCAAAATTTGATCTGCCAAAAACATAGTTCGACAGTCAAGAACAAAATCGCCTGTAAAGCCTACTTGATATAAAACAAATGACTATTTTAAGCACATTTTTGAAATCTCCATTAAATTTCCTATCTAATGACATAAAAAAACACTACAAAATCAGGTAGAAAAGTGGTGTGAAAGTATTAACTGCCAGAAACACAGTTTGGAAGGACAGTCAGGGAGAAAACAGCCTGTAAAGCCCATTTGTAGTAAGAAAATTACTGTTTTAAGCACATTTTTGGAATCTTCATTAAATTTCCTATCTAATGACATAAAAAAACAACAAAATCATGTAAAGTCAGGGAGAAAAGTGGTGTCAAAATTTGATCTGCCAGAAACACAGTTCAACAGTCAAGTCACATAAATTGGTCATGTGAACAACTTGGTCAAATTACGTCATTCTGTCAAACTGACACGGGTCACTGATGAAGCCGAAGATGAAGCTTTCCCCAGCTTTGAAAACCAGATGCCTGGTAAATATTGTTGTATTCTTAGACTTTTCTAATACAGCCATATTAGGCCATCAACGAAATAGTGTTAATGAAAATAAGATTTATTTTACAATTTTCATTTATGATTAAGTAGTGGTATATTCAGACTGGTTTACCAGATGTACCTTACCGCTTAAGAAAGTTTACTCGATCTACTTTGCTGGTAATGTGGTTAATGTAAATAAGGTCAATCAGAACAAGATTATTACAATATCACAAGCAGTGTTAAAAATTAATAAATATCTATATACATATGTGAAAAATCAAAGTAAATTAGGATGACGTCACAGCTGAAAATATTAGCAAAAGTCTACAAAAACTGCATAAAATGCTTGGAAAATAGAGCACAGTAAATTAATGTTTTTTAAGCAGCAAGTTTCACAAAAAGAAGCATTTTAGACGTTTGGAACATTGTTACCAACATAACAACTGTCAAGTCAACCGAACTTTGTTTTTGTCGTTAATGTTGGCACAATATGGATTAGTGTTTTAATCCATGGACCTTGATTTTTGCCACACTTCCTCCAAGCCTCTAAGATAAAATTCTGAGATTGTGGCCTGCTTCAGTAACACAAAAAATTTCTATTGTCAAATGTTAGTTCAGAAAACATTCTAACTGGCAATTCTATCACGTATTTGTAGTTTGCTCCAGTTTCAGGGTTATTTAGTTTAAATTTTAACTGAGAAAAAATTTTTCAGGTTTAGTTTTTATAATGTAATAAGCTGCATTTTAATGTTTAAACAGGATTGTTTTACCCAATGGTTTTTGCTGTTGTTATTTTTTGTTCTGGCCAACAAAAGTTGTTTGGCCCCTGTCCAATGTAACACTAATTAGCTATTTGCATTATTAGGTAATTGTGTTATGTTGGTAAAACTGGTATTACAAGTTGAATTCTTATGAAATAAGTACATTTTCAATACCTAGTCAATATTTATTACCATATCAAAACAAAAACAATTATTGAAATAAAAAAAATATTGGAAAAGTAACTGCTACCTAATTTAACTTAAAAGATCATAAACTGAAATCTCTAGCTTTCTATTTTGAAATTTTTAAATTCATCTTTGTGGTAAAAATCAATGGTTTTTGTATTTTCTGTTAGTTAGGTATTTGTCTGAGGATAGTTTCTATTAGCAAAGACACAGTATACAGGGTAATTCAAATTCGACCCTCACCATTGGGATCTCGGAAACTATAGGAGATACTAGAAAGTTTAAATTGGGGCAAAGTTGCGCAATGTAAAGCTCAACCAAATGCAGTTTTAAAAATTTCGATTTTCCGAGTACTTCCGAAGATATCCGAAAAAAACTGAAAATTTGATTTTTTGTTTTTATTTATTTCTAATCTTATTTGAAGAGATATTCCAAAACTAAAAGCACCTTTTCATTGCCACTTTTTCTCAGCTATTCGATGATGGATTCAAATTTGCCACACGACGTTTCGTTTTTTGGCAGCCATCATCAACTTTCTTTTTTCTTATGGGCGCCATATTGGATTTTTAGCCCACCAAATAGTACGTTTTATTCTGATTTTAGTGATGTATAATAACTTATGATTTGCTTCATAAATAACAAAATAATTTAATAAAAACTATTTTTACTTTAGTTATTGGCTTTGAGTTAATGAGACGTTTTATGAAGATTACTTGGTAGTACTTGTCACACGCAATTGGCCTGAACATACTTAGTCACAAAGGTGTACACGTGACTTAAACCGGTTTATTCACTCGAAGAGCTTAGGCCACTCGCTACGCTTGTGGACCTAGTTGTTCTTTTCGTGAATAAAAAATGGTTTAAGTCACTTGCTGCAAAGTAACTATTAAATCACTCTGAATGACATTCGCCTATTTACAGATGTAAACAAACAAACATCAATGTTACATCTACGGGGCGCGGTGCAAATTTAATAGAACTGTAATTTTAGTTTTTTTTTTTAATATAAGAAGTCGAAATTTAATAAAATACTGTATAAGACACGTGACTTAAACCGGTTTATTCACTCGAATAAATATGAATGAATAAAAAATGGTTTGTCACTTCCAAAATAAATAACTATAAACTTGCACTTAACATTATAAAAAATTGAAATTTGGCAAAAAATTAAGTTCCTAAAATGATGATCTTTCTCTTGGAAACATAAATAAGCCTTTTAAGTTAGAGATAATGCTAACAAATCTCTTTTTCTGATTAACCTAAATAGTTCAACAATGCTTGTATAATAATATTTTCTGCGGGGGTTTATTTTCTAGATACATTTTTAACTATGATTGACGCTCTAATGATCGTCGGAATTATCGTGTTTGACAACTACTGTCAAACAATGACATTTTTTAAAAGGGCCCATTAACTCAAAGCCAATAACTAAAGTAAAAATAGTTTTTATTGAATTATTTTGTTATTTATGAAGCAAATCATAAGTTATTATACATCACTAAAATCAGAATAAAACGTACTATTTGGTGGGCTAAAAATCCAATATGGCGCCCATAAGAAAAAAGAAAGTTGATGATGACTGACAGAAAACGAAACGTCGTGTGGCAAATTTGAATCCATCATCGAATAGCTAGGAAAAAGTGGCAATGAAAAGATGCTTTTAGTTTTGGGATATCTCTTCAAATAAGGTTAGAAATAAATAAAAACAAAAAATCAAATTTTCTGTTTTTTTCGGATATCTTTGGAAGTACTCGGAAAATCAAAATTTTTAAAACAGCATTTGGTTGAGCTTTATATTGCGCAACTTTGCCCCAATTTAAACTTTCTCGTATCTCTTATGGTTTCTGAGATCCCAATGGTGAGGGTCGAATTTGAATTACCCTGTATTTCTTGAATTGCCAGAAACTGATGTCAAAATTGTCATATGTCTATATTTTAAATGAAACAAACACTTTTTTGAAAATCTCTTTTTTTCTGATTTCAATTTTTTTTTGAGGTTACGTTAATCGTTTTTAAAAAATGTAGGTTTATTTGCACAAAATGTTGATTTTTATAGTTTTTTTTATGAAAATTGACCGTTCCAATGATACAAAATTTTCGTTTTACCTTTTTCCATCAATATACCAATTTTTGCGGTCAATTTTTAATAAAATGTTAAAAATGGCAGTTTTGAGAATGTCAATGTTAAAATCGTTTGTTTAGCTTTTAGTCAAAACATTAATTTTTATTTCTTAAACTTTGACATTTTTTCACATTCTCAACCATTTACTTTCACTGTAATTCTGACAACTTGAGACAGTTTTAGCGTCAGAATGACACTTTTTTGTTTCACAAAATTTGTTTCATTGTCCAATCAGACGATTTTTGGCAGTTGCTAAACCATTACTTCCAGTAAACTATCGTCAGCAGTTTAAAAGTAACTAACTACTAACAAAAAACTAACTAAAATAGCTTCAAGTAGTCCGGTAAGTAAATTTCAAAATTTTTACCATGAAAATTGTCTAGAATGACAGGAAATGGCACAGTAAAAACTTTCCATAAAATTTTAACCTTTAGAATTGAATTCAAATGAGTGGAAATAGCGCGTTAAATCACTGTTCATGATATTTGACTATTTTTTAATACATTTACTTGATGTCTTAATGAAAATTAGTTCAAAGGCTGCCAATAAGAAAATAATCAGTTTTTATTATATTTGACTCTTTTTAGCCTTTTGCCATTGAAATTTGACTTGCAGGACTGAAAATAGTAATTAAATTTACATAATATTCAACATGTGAACCTTAAAAATGGGCTTAAATCTCTACAAATACTCCAGTAAGTCAATTTTCTTGAAATTTCACTATTATCCAGTAAATTAATTTTTATAAAATTTTACTATTTTTCAAAATTTTTACCTTCAGAATTGACCAGAATGACTGGAAATGTCGCGTTAAATCAGTGTTCAGAAAATGTTAGTATTTTTTTAACTTTGCCTTGAAAATTGACTGAGAGTGACCTCAAATAGTTCAGTAAGTCAAAGTTCATGAAATTTCCCTGTTAAAAATTGACTCACTCAGAACTGAAAACAAAAGTCAAGTAAATTTTTATGATATTTGACTATTTTTCAACCTTTCGATCTTATAAAAATCGAATAAAACAACTGCAAATAGAGCAAAGTCATTTTTGCTGTATTTTAACAAGTACCTGTAAGTCAATTATCATAAAATTTGACTGATTTAAACGTTTTTACCTTGAAAGTAGACTAGAACGACTGACAACGATTGGTTAAGTCAATTTTCACGAATCTGACTTACCTAACCTAACCTAATCAAAATTTACGAAATCATCTGATTATTGACGAAATCATCTAACTTTGAAGCTCTTTTAAAGTGCATATTTTAATTTTGAACACTGGCTCAAAATGTTTTTTTCTTGACTTCTGACTAAAAACCAAATAAATAATCCAATTATGAAAAAATATTTACTGTATTCTGTTTAAAAAAAATACACATATTTAGTGGATTTTCTTGGTTTTGATGTCAATGTTCTTTTATCTTCTTTGACAGCCTGTAAATATTTTTTCTAATTTAAAATTTATTTTTACAACATTCAAAAATAAAGCCACTGATCACAAATCACAAACTAACCCAGTACCTATATTTTTTATTAGTAACTTTTCCTACTTTGTTGGTCATCTGTATTGTTTAATTTAAATCACAATCTAACTTGTTCATTTTTCAGCTTCCTAATTTTCAGTACAAAAAAAATGCCTACCACAACCTGCAATTACGAACAAGCACCACTCTCATTTATATTCGGCTGACGAGATCTGGTAAAAAGGCTGAGGACTGACCAGTATAAAGAACTTCTTTAGGACCAAGAATGCTTTCAAAAACCATCCATTCTAAAGGACGTAAATAATTACGGGGGCTTCGTCTCGTAAAAAGTTGGGCTTTGTTATAGGGTTACGTGAGTGCCTAATTAATTCTTTTGTGTTCTTGTGAAAGTAATATTTTATAGCAACATTCCTGGTATGATACTGGAAAAAAACTTACCGACAAACAGTAGATTTTTAGTCCTAGACGTGGGCGTTTCCACTAATTCCTCCTCATCTAACACTTGCGTCCGTTTTACTAAATGGGGAGCACAAAAACTGGGCGTGTTCGCGAACAATTGCGAACATATCACTCCGATCACTATACCCAAGATGATTTTCAACACTTTCTTGGGTTTTGCTATTTTCATATTGACACTGGCGCATTATTGCCTCCGAATCGACAGTCATCAAGAACCGTAAAGTTAGTGCTGTTGCGATACTTTGTTCTTTGTATTCCTCATCTACTGGCATTGCTACAATGCCATTGCTGTACCATGTTGATTCTGAAATTAAAACTGAAAATTACACCTTTTTGATAATAGCGTTCATAAAAAATATATGAAACCCGTTTCTCCGAAAGGGCCCATTCATTTTTAGTAAATCATTCGGCGTTCATTAATTTTTTTCCACAAACCGAAGATAAGTTAATTCAATATAATTAAAACTGGTCTGAGTATCAATTTTTTAAAAAGCTTTAAAACCGCATTATGTACTACCAAATTCTGCATGTATATGGAAAATCAGAGTATAAATCGTCATAAATCGTATACAAATCAATTTTATTTGATGGGAACGTTGGTATTTTAGCAATGAGTCTGGTTTGTACAGGGTCTTTCACTGAGGACTGACCAACTTTTTGGGCTTCCCTGTATGTAATTGAAGAAACTGAGATAGCCATTTGATGTAGTTTAAAAAGTTGAATCAAAAAATTAGTACCAAAATATTCCTAACCTTCAAATAGTAGAGCTACAGCCAATAATGGTGTTTTTTCTAATGGATCACCCGGTATATTTCACTATTTTCGGACTGTGCTCGAAATTCTGCAATTATTTTTACAAAAAAAAAAAAAATTTTAATAATTTTTCGAAATTTGTTTTTTGACGAACCTTGTATATTGATAAAAAAAATTATAGAGAGGACCATTCATTAATTATAACACTGGAATATAAGACATATTTTACAATTTTACAACAAACTAAAATAAAATATTAAGAAATAAAAGAAAAAAAAACAAAAATTTAAAACTTTGTGGTCATTTTTGATTCAACTTTTTAAACTACATTAAATGGATATTTCAGTTTTTTTAATTACATACAGGGAAGTCAGAAAAAGGAGGTTGGTCAGTCCCCAGTGAAAGTCCCTGTACAAGGTAATATGGCAATTATCAAAAACGATCAGAGTTGACTTGAGTAAATTCAGACAAAGTTGCGCAGTAGTAAAACAGTATTTTCATTCAATATTTGAAAAATCTGAAAAAATACGAAATTGTATAAAATTTTCGTTTTTTACTCGAAGTGCTCTGATTTTAACGAGGATTTTAATAAATCTTATGCTTTCTTGAGCTATACTGAATTATTAATTTATTATAATGATGGCTGCAAAACGAAGCTTTTTTTTTGATTAGGTTTGTTAGGTTAGTTAACGTTTGTTTACTTCAAGTAAAACCTAAACTTAAGCTTCAAATTTTGAGGTATTTAAGGTCAAAATTAGCAGAACACTCACTATCATTTTATCACAATTTACCCTTACAAATAAAATTAATTCTAGGCGATTTTGCATTGCATTTCGTTTAGTTGATACTAAAACAAGAACATTTAGGACCAATAGTAGATTTACTTTATAGTAATTTTATTCCAAAGATAATTTCGATAGAAACCGTATAATCAGACGGTAGATACTATTGGTTAATTCCGTCACTTCTATAAAAATTATCCTACAAATAAATTTATCCAGAGATGAAAATACCGATCCTTAGTAGATTAGACACTATGTCAGAAATTAGTTTTCAGTTAAACATATTTTATTTGGTACAAATTAACATTTTTGACACACAAAATTAGATATAGGTCCAAATTGTCATAAAACTCAATGAAATTTTAATGTGATACATAATTTAGAATAATTTCATGGGATTTTAGAACATATTTACATAAACTTGTGTTTAGTTACTATTAAAACTAGAGGAAAATTAATAATGTAGACTATGTAGTACAGATAATTGTACTTTCAATAAAATATACTTCCTTGTGCTAACAATAACAAAATTCGGTGTATGAGGTCAAAAATTGGCATTTTAACGGGATTTTCCGTTATATTTAAGATTAGTTCCATTCCAGTATTAACGATTTTTTACCCTATTTACATGAATTTGTGGTTTAGTTAGTTAATATTAAAACGAGAAAAATTTAGTGCAAGCAATAAATTGAATTGAATTTTACTAAACATATTTTCTCCTCGTCTTTGGTGCTAAACAGGAATGCATTTATGTTTTACGCCAATGTATGAGACAAAACGTAAGTTACGTTAAGTAACTACTTCTGAGGGAACTTCTTCGTAACTTTTACCATTTTTGACTTATTTAGGGAAAACTGGTTTGGTGCAGCAAATTACAAATCAGTAAAATTGCGATCTAAAATTTGAACAGAGTTTAACAGTTTTAACTTGAGTTTAAAGGACAGTCAGGAACAAATTGGCCTATAAAACCCACTTGTAGTGGCCAAATCATGTTTTTAAGCAAATTTTTGGAATCCTCACTAAATTTCCTATCGAATGACATAAAAAACACTATAAAATCGAGTCCAGTCAGAGAGAAAAACGCTGTCAACATTTTAATTGCCAAAAACACAGTTTAAAAAAACAAGGATAAAATCGCTTGTAAACCCCTCTTGGAGAAATAAACTGACAGTTTTATAAGTAAAATAGTAATAGTAAAGTAAAATATTTACTTTACCGGTAATTTACCCATCACTAAATATTTTTAATTTTTTTCTTACATAGTAACTGGTTGTCTAGGGTATTACCTCGGGACGTTTTTGGGCGTTTCTTAATTATCGTCAGGTGTCCAAAGAAATATCGATTTTTTCTGGAAAATGGATATAACACTGTTCAATCTTAAATTAAGCCATATTAGCAGTTTGTATCTATCATTCAAATGCCGTTGTATGCAACAAAATCTGAGTACTTTTCAGGACAAGCTCCATATTTGGTAATACATACCTTACAGGGTGTACAGCGACAGTGAGTGAAACTTGAAATTGTTTGCAGAAGTTGTTCTTCCATTTTAACTGTCTCTAAACGCCCTGTATGGTTCTATAGATCAAGGGAGTTGACTTAAAATTATGCAACACATAATATGGGACCTACACGTGACAGTTCAAAGTTCAAAGCTACTGAGTCACTTGTTGTATAAACAACTATTACTATACCTCCCACCTTCCCCTGAACATCAATGAAATGAAACATAATAAATTTTATTCGTTTTATAATAATTATTAAACAACTATACGTTTGCCTCACTATTTAAATCCATTCTAATTCCACTTACAAATTACGTAACAACTTAATAAGATTTCAAGTGAGCATTTATTTTATTGATCCCTATTGTTGTCGTTATATTTAGTTAGGTCAGGTCAAATTTAATGTAGCGACAATCATAATTTACTCTTCAAGGAATGACAACTTAATAATTATTTTTCTAAAAATAATGACATCCAAACCTGATAAGCATTTACCAAATCTCCACACACTTGCGTAATCTAGAAGTAACGAAAAATGATGAATGAAGTATTTTACTATCAGAAAATGCGCTAAAGTACTGATGGTAAGGCGAGACTTTCTATAGGAGCGTTGTAATCTTTGACATAATACACGTATAAAGGTGATATAAAATAGGTAATGTAAAATGATATCGTTTCAGTGCGAATTGTTTCTGATATAGCAGTTCATAAAAGTGTCGACTTTCTACCATATCAATAAAAGTATAGTATAAGCAAGCCAGTTTGTTGAACGATTCACCACATGTAGTAGTAATTGTTATTACATCAGGAGTATTGTTTTTAATTTAGTAACGTACTGAATGTAGCCTTAAATTGCTAATAATTTTAACCTAAACTTCAAAAGTCCAAGATACCAGCATAACGATCACGAACAAAATGTAGATCAGTTAGTAAGATTTATTATGTTAGCGTCTTAGAGTAGAAAAATGTAAATAAATAAATACTATGCTCCCGGATTGCGAATCTAATTAAAGCTTACTATAAACTTGCTGTTTAGATTAAAAAGTCGGATGTTCTGATGTAGAAGGAAAGAAAACATATTTTAGCAAACCCAGCTGTAAAGTAAAAAAAATTGTTAAACTACACACGTAAATTGTAAAAGATCTTTCCAACTATATTAACGTTTAACTTAATCGATAAATAATAATTATTCAAAGTACGTAATTTCAGTTAAAATAATTAATTTCTACGTTTAAAGTGGTTGTTAAGGTTGAAAAGGTAAAAACATGTAAATTGATTTAATTTTACATAGAAAAAATAAAAACAGTTAGGAAAAGCAAGTCCAAGTTGTCTCAAAATAAGCAACAAATAATAAAAATTTTAAGTTTTTTATACATAATAGAAAGTTTCAAAAATTTGGAAAAGGTTTCCATATGTTGGCATTTTCTCTACAAAAGAGTTTTGTTAAATTTACATTACATACAAAATTGCAGCTTTTGGCAGTACAGGGTGGCCTACTAAGAATGCGAGGCACTTACTGTATCTAGGAAACTAAAAATGATACATGTTTGAAACCAAAAATTTAATAAAAAATATGGTTATAAGGAATAAATTTAAACTATTTTCGGGATTCCAGCGTTGCCCCATCTACATGAAATCAGTGGCAACAACGGATTTTCGTTGAACAATTCAGTTTTGCTCTAAATGTTGTTTTCAAGATATTGACTATAAAACATTGGAATTTTAAATATTTGGAACTACTACTCTAGCAGACAAACGGTTGAAAATAGAGCAAAACGGTTTTCAAATTCCTGTCTTACTTTTTAGAGATCTATCTTAAGATGGTATTTTCAAAAATTTCAATAAACTTAAAATTTTGGGTTTGAAAATTTTTTTTTAATTTTTTTGAAAATTTTTAAAATTTCTATCTTTAGGTAGATCTCAAAAAAGTAAGGTAGGAACATGTAAACGCCGTTTTGTTCTATCTTTAACCGTTTGCCTGCTAGAGCCTTCCAAATATTAAAAATTCCATCAATGTTTAATAGTCAATATCTCCAAAAAACGACGTGACACTGATTAGTACAAACACTGTCCAAATTAAGCAACAGAATATATCATCAGTTACTAGGGTTGTAGAACAAAAATCCGCTGTTGCCACTGATTTCATATAAATGCGGCAACGTTGAAATCACGAAAATATTCTAGATGTATTCCTTATGATCATACTACTTGATAACATTTTTGTTTCAAACATGTATAATTTTGAATTTCCTAGATACAGTACTTCGCTGTCTGTCAAACAGTGACAGAAATTAACCAACGGTTTTCGCCATTACGCCTATCTCTATTAATAAGAGCACTTCCCATTTAAATGCGTCCAATTTGGCCCACCCTGCACTGGGATCCACTAAAATTATATCTATTTTATATTATTGATTTAGCAGAGATAATCTGGGATTGGGAAATAATGGTTTATGGGTTTTCACTTATAAAACGTCCCAACCTTAGACAAAATAATCCTATCATTAATATTTCTACGAAAAAAACTTAGCAACACAACATAGCAGATCTGCTACTAGCATAACTTTATATGTCAATGGAAACCTAAGTCGTTACAATTTATTAGAAATAAATATGTTTGTCCCAACAAAAAATCAGAAAAATGTCGGCTCTCATTGGTTGAGGGTCACGTGACATTGACATTTTCTGATTTGTGACCAATGGCAGTACCTATATTTCTCGACTTATTAGTTGGAAAACGATCGAACCCGAATTTCAGAAAGATCTCACATATGCAGAATACCAAACAAAAATAGGATGTAAAAATAATTAACCTGTTTGTTACGCCATTTTTGTTTGATTTTCGGCACGTTATTTAAAGGGTTATACCACCGCCCTCTGTACAAGAAAGCCAAGAAGGTGCATGCCAAAAATTCCAATATGGCCGAAATACTCGTTTGACAGTTTGCATTTATTTGTACTGTGGAAATTGAGTTTTTCGATGATTAAATTAATTTTTAAGGTTTAAAGTCAAGACTTGGGATTACTTGCCAAAGTAATTGTTGTTTATATGTTTATTGTTCTAGTGAAAGTGTAGTTTGTGTTCATTTTATTGTGTTATCACTATTGTTATTGTTCCTTCATTGTTCTATAATTTGTGGTTGGTTTTTTAACTTAAATTCTATTGCCTCTACAATATGCCGTCCACTGGTTGTTTGCCAAATTTCTAAAAGCAATTTGGTGAAAGGCCCAAAAGTGTCAGTCTTTTACTTTCCAAAAGACCCTGCTCGAACCCAACAGTGGTTGAAAGCTTTGAAGTGGAATGATTTTACTCCAACACAATACTCAGTGGTAAGTACAATATGCTTTCTCATTCAGTAAACTTATTGCCTCTTACATACATTGGTATGTGACTTATGTGAGTTACATTTTGAGGCCGCCTGCATTTTGAGAGCAACAAAGGTTTACTCTGAAGAAACAGGACAGCTTTTAGAAGTTCTATTGGCACATTTACATTTTAAAAGAAAGGTCTTGGTAATAATATAAAACCCATTTACCAGTTTTGCTTACCTAGATTCAAGGATTTCCAAATTTTCTTTGATTGAGCAGTTTTTACATTAGTTTGTTGTACTTTCCAAGACAAAGGGTTCTAACCAAACTTGCTTTGGCTGGACTTTATTGGATATAAAAAGCGTTCTTTGATTTTTCACTCACAACTTCTAATCAACTACACGAAAAAATAAAAAAAAACATATTTTCTACTGCATCTCCATAGGTTTGTGTACAAAAAAAAATCCGATAACGCCGCCATTAAAAGTGACATTCTAGGCTTTCTTGTAAAGAAGGCGGTGGTTATACTCATGTCAACTTGTGCTTACCACCGTTTGGCAACCTTTCAGGAAAATTGCTTTAAAGACAAGTTGAAATTGAAAACACCCACATAACCCTATAATTTTATAAACAGAAAATTACAAAAACAATTTTTCTATTAAATTCAATGAGTTTGACAAAGACTCTTCTCTCTCGGACCGCGTGTTTAAAGTTTGACGTGTATGTGTTTAACGTTATAGGTAGTTTGTTCAGTTCTGTCACTCTACTGGAGCATTACGATGTGCTGGATGTCTTAACACAGGAACCTCCAACAGAAGATGAAGTCAGGTTAGCAAGCTTCAAGAAAAAATCTGATAATTTGTCCAATTTTCGTGACATTCACTAAGTTGGATTTTAGAAATATTTTGTGATTTGCCTGTGACAGTGTTGAAAAGACGGTCTTAATTATATTTCAGCATGTCTGTCTTCTTCTATTGTTAAATAGAATAAGCCAGATTAACTGATACATTCCAATCATATGTATACTGGTACATTAAAATTCCATTTTTAAAAACTTACCTTAAATAAAACTATTCTAGATATTTGGTACTTTTTTTACTTTATCTCAGCCACAACCACAAATAATGACCTTCAGAACCTATAATAGGCCAAGTTCGGTTATTGATCTGAAAAAGTGGGGACAGAATGATCACGTGACTGCATTTTGACAATGACAAAACTTATATCAATTTAATGTTTTCAATAGTAACTGAGTTTGTCATAAAATAAACATTTGACACGTGAGTCAGTAAATAAAAAGAAAACCATATTTACACTAGATAAAAATTTTGAATAATCATTTGAGTTCTGTTGTCTTTTTTTTATTACAAAAATTTAATCACATAAAGTTTCAAAATAAACGTCAATAAAATTATATATCCGTTTAATAATAGTTTTTCTCAAGTTTTGTATACTCACATTCAAATTTTTTTAATTGCAGACATAAATTTTATGGCTTTGACCGAGTACAAAAGATCAATTTTACGAATCGATGACGTTCACTTACGCAGTCATTAAAAGTATAATGTTTATAGATCCGTGAAAAATACTACTATCTATACTATTATAAGTACAAAGCATACACAGTCTGAGCTCGACATTTATGACACGTTATCAATAATTTATTTATTCTTAAATCGCAAATTGAACCTTAATTTTCAATTTTTTGAACTGATCATTAAACAAACAACAAATAAAAAACCATCTACTTTACCTTGTTTGATTCACATGAGTGTACTACACAGGTACTACAACTACACAAAAGTTTAAGTCAAAAATCACAAAGATAAGATCCGGGTGACCGGCTTTTTTTTATCGAAACGAATCGCGAAAAATGACCGGGACGAGTACCGGTGGTACCGCTGGCGTAAACTCGGTCAGCGGTTTTGGTCGAACTGAACGCGGGTGAAACTTGGTACTTGGTATACGATCCAGTATGAGATACGATAACATCGTTTTCGATTAGCATGTGGCTTGTGAAGTACTAAAGCGATTTACAGGCCGGAGTACGACCGGACGTACCACCCTAAAATTCGAATCTGTTTTGAATGAAATGAATTACCTACTTTAACGACTGAGATGATGAGATGAGCCATGACAAATGCCAGATTAATAGGTTTTTCGCTTTTACTCCCATAAAACACTTACAAGGTGGCCTATGCATAAGCTAACAGATTTTTTGTTTGGTTTTGCTACTTTGTTCTATTTGTAAAAAATATGTTTTTTTAACTCAGTTGCAGGAACCTTGCTAGTTTCAGCCCAGGTTGGTACAACTGTTACAAGTATAGGAAAACTCAAAGTAAACTAGAATGACGAACGACAAGCAAAAGTCAGTTCTTAATAGTGATGGGTAAATTATCGGTAAAGTAAATATTTTAGGTACTTTACCTGGAAAATTTGACCGATAAATTACCAGTATAAAATTCCTGGTAAATTACAAATACTGTGTTTCAGGCAGTTCAAATTTTGATACTGTTTTTCGCCCAGACTCTACCAAATTTTAAAGTATTTTTCCAGGTTATTGGATAGGAATCTTAATGAGGATTCCAAAAATGTACTTAAAATAGTCATTTTCTTACTCCAAGTAGGTTTTACAGGCGATTTTGTCTCTGACCGTCCTTTGAAACTATGTTTCTGGCAGTTCAAACTGTGACACCGCTTTTCTCCCTGACTGTACCAAATTTTGTGGTGTTTTTTCAATTTACTGGATAGGAAATTTAATGAGCATACCAAAAATGTGCTTAAGACAGTAATTTGCTTACTCTAAGTGGGTTTTTCTGGCAATTTTGTCCCTGACTGTCCTTTCAAACTGTGTTTTCTGGCAGTTCAAACTGTCACACCGCTTTTCTCCCTGACTGTACTTATATTGGTAGTGTTTTTCCAGGTTATTGGATAGGAAATTTAATGAGGAAAGCAAAAATGTGCTTAAAACAGTAATTTTCTTACTCCAAGTAGGTTTTACAGGCGATTTTGTCCCTGACTGTCCTTTCAAACTGTGTTTCTGGCAATTCAAACTTTGACACCGCTTTTCTCTCTGAATGTACTTAATTTGGTAGTGTTTTTTCAGGTTATTGGATATGTAATTTAATGGGATTTCAAAAATGTGCTTAAAACAGTAATTTTTTTACTCCAAGTGGGTTTTACAGGCGATTTTGTTCCTGACTGTCCTTTCATACTCTGTTTCTGGCTGTTCAAACTTTGACACCGCTTTTCTCCCTGACTGTATAAAATTTTGTAGTATTTTTCCAGGTTTGGATAGGAAATTTAGTGGGGATTTAAAAAATGTGCTTAAAACAGTAGTTTTCTTACTCCAAGTACAAGCGATTTTGTCCCTGACTGTCCTTTTAAACTGTGTTTCTGGTAGTTCAAACTTTGACACCGCTTTTCTCCCTGACTGTACTAATATTAGTGGTGTTTTTCAGGTTTTGGATAGGAAATTTAATGAGGATTCCAAAAATGTGCTTAAAACAGTAATTTTCGTACTCCAAGTGGGTTTTAGTGGCGATTTTGTCTATGCGTCCTTTCAAACTGTGTTTCTGTCAGTTCAAACTTTGACATCGCTTTTTTCCCTGACTGTATCAAATTTTGTAGTGTTTTTCCATGTTTGGATAGGAAATTTAGTGAGGATTTAAAAAATGTGCTTAAAATAGTAATTTTCTTACTCCAAGTGGGTTTTACAGGCGATTTTGTCCCTGACTGTCCTTTCAAACTGTGTTTCTGGCAATTCAAACTTTTTACACCGTTTTTCTCCCTGACTGTATCAAATTTTGTAGTGTTTTTCCAGGTTTGGATAGTAAATTTAGTGAGGATTTGAAAAATGTGCTAAAAACTGTCATTTTCTCACTCCAAGTGGGTTTGACAATTAATTTGGTCCCTGACTGTCAAACTCTATTCAAAAGATCCTGCGTATTCGTTACAAAACGTGTTTCTGAGATTTATGACAGTTAGTTTGACAATTGTCAGCAAGTTACTGATAAATTACAAATGCCGAATAGTCCAGGCAGCTGAAGGCCGGAAAACCAAAAAACGAATAAATTAAATAAATTAATAATAATTAATTAATAAAATTAAGTAATAATATTATTTTCAGGCTCGCGTAATTTTCCTCGTTTCAAAAAGCTTAAAATGCTATTTTTTTAGAAAAGGATAGTTTTTCATAAAAAAGTTGAAAGATTATTAGGTACTCATTTGCTACAAGAATCAGTTTGTTAGAAAAGTTTTACTTTATTTATTGTCTTATTGATAGACCAAACTCTTTAAAACAGTAAATAACAAATCAAAACAGCATTTTATTCAGTCTTAAATTTTCAGGTTTTTATTTTGACAATATTGACCGAAAATGACGTTAATGACAGGAAAATGATATCTTTTTAAGCAAATTTCAATTTGACCTGTAAATATACTGGTAAAATTGGTAAATGTTTCTGTCAGTCGTTTCTGTCAACATCCCACTTTTTGTCAGCATTTGTCTTTGTTTCAATCATTATTACTGGTACAGGTAGATGGAGAAAATATTTATACGAAACATTTGTCAGTCTACCAGAATGGACTTGACAGTTGATCACATGATTTTTGATCAAAAAATATGATGGATATTTTGTGATCAACTGTCAAATTACGTCACATCTGCTTAAGTACAAATCACATTTTTTATCCACGCAAACTTTAAAGTTAGGAATGAATATAATACCATTATTTGATTTTCAAAATAACCACAATTCAACCTTATTATGATATTATGATGTCACAAATGTCTAAACTTTTAAAAGGTAATAAAATAACCGGCCTGTGAGAGTGTCTAGTAGGTCTTAAGTAAAATTTCGGCTAGACCCCACTTACCAACCAGGCAAGTTGGCTCGGGCTGACCACTTGATACAAAAAGCGGGCCCTCATTGTTTCTTTCCAACATGCAATATTTGACTTTTAAATGAATATTTTGCGAATCGATAAGTCATGGTTGTGATTGTACACATTTAAATGTTAGCATTTTGCAACTGAACCCTTTATAAGGTGATGACAACGATCTTGTTCGGTTCTGATTTAGGGTTTCATTAAAATAACATTCACACTACACAGAGGTCTTTTAATCAACTCAATAACTTTTATTTTAGCATATACAGAGATATAATAAATATTTGTCATACAGAACAGTATTAATGTATTTATGGCAATAAAAGGAAATGCAGTAATAAAATTTTTAGAAATCCACTTATATTTGGTGCATTTATTTAATATTACTATCATGACATGTCATATTTAAAAACCTTATTCGTTTTAATCCCCGTAGATAATACGTTATATAAAAAGAGCCTTAAATCATTAGTTCCAAATTAAGGTGGTATGTGTGTATTGCCAGACGATAACATCTCCGCTTTTATCAGACGAGGCAGGTAGATTGATTGGGAAGAATGAGTAGAAAGTCCTACAATTTCTTGGGCAGATGTATCCATTTATCAGGTGGTACCGTAACGAAACAACGTCGAAAACTGTCCAATTTTTTATACCCCGGTAAAACCAAGGAATTTGGAAAAGAAATCGATATCTCTTGACTACTTTACTATTATTAATAATTCTTAAGTTGACAATTCTTAAACAAAAACAAAAAAATACAAATTTAATTTGTATAAAAATGTTTGTATACCTTTAAGGCATTTAACGTAACCTTGAAAATGTAAAACTGTAAGTTTATAGTGCGATAAATCAAAAACTTCAATATTATTTAATTTTAATTGGGATGTTCTGTAAAGGGAACGCACCCGCCTTTAGTTTCTGAACGTACTTTTCAGCTGACCAATCACCAAACTGACATTTGACGCACGAATGTCAATTGTCAAATTACCAAGAAGACTAGATTTAAGTTTTTTTTAGGTTAGAAATTTATTATTGTCGTTTTGGGTGAATCCCTTATTTTGTTAATATTGTAATTAATTATCTGAATTCTCTTTTTTTTTAGTTTCGTATAGTAATAGTAACAATTATAGTCTGCCTGGGTAACGATATTCTTCGCAATTAACATATAAACAGTGTGATAGTTTGGCAAAAACCAGACATTTAATAAGGCTAGTGGTAAGAAAATTTGTTTATCATTTTTTGTAACATTAATATCTCCTTTGTTATCACCTTATACTCATAGTTATCGGCGAGTCGTCTTTAGTGCGATATCAGTAGAGAAGTAGAACTAATTTTTAAATTATTAAAATAGGTGTTTGTACCACTGTAGCTTTTTATCCATATCCATGATCCATAATAAACAATAACAGAACAGGACTTGTCATACAGTATGTGTAATGCCTACAGTGTATAAATAATACACACAAATTTTAGTTATTTTTGTCACACAAAAATATCCAGGTATGTTTGTGATATAATATATAATTTAAATACCTATATAGGTATAATTTTTCAAAATATGATAATAACAGTGTTCCTTACTTAATTTTTTACTTATATCATAATTGATAAGTGTGGCCTAAAAACTTTTCAATTTATTTTTTCTTATCGTTTCAGAAAAATATTTTCTTTCAGAAGTTTTGATACAGTCTTTAGCATGTTGGTTGTTAAAAGGTCAAAAAGTTAAAATTTGTTCAAATTTGTATTTAGTAGGCTCAGCGAGAGGTACCAGTAATTGACCATCTAACTAAAATTCTCACTTTACCATAGTATCTTGGTATTTAAAATCTGTAAACTTACATGAAAAACATTAACTACCTACTTACTAGATAAATTAATAGGTTAGTAAGGTGTTTTGGTGACTAGTTGTTTCAAACATTGTAAATTCTAATTTTTGCATTCACAAATATTATATCCATGCAAAATTGTACTTTTTTCCAGTAATTGACCATGATGTGTCCATCTTTGATTTACTAGTAAATGACCATTGACAAAGTGAAGAATAACCCAGTTTTTTAATAATATTTTATATCAATATCAATAAACTACAATTTCTGGTCTTTGATCAATATTTTTAAACTAAATAATAACAAATGTACTAGTTAACATGGATGAAAAAATCTGGAGGAAAAAGTAGTCACATTATTTTTTAAAGGTGCTTGGAGGCTATTTTCATTACACTTTGTAAAACTGAAGGAAGGGTGGGCACTAAATTATGAAAAATCTTGTTTTTTGGAGCTGTACTTAACAGCAGTCAAATACTGGTTGCTGGTTAAATACAGTGATCCTATGTATCATCATTTTAACTCAACCTCATATTTACCCTTTCATAACAAATTTTATTCTACATTTTTGATCTATAAGACAGTAGTTTTTTTAGTAATACCTGAAAGTGCAATTTCTTACTAGTAGCATGGACTATATGATAAGTACTTATTATTTAGTCTATGCTAGTAATCCTAAAATTAAAACCCCTATTTGATTTTAAAAGAGAAAATCAAGATTCAAAATATTCCATTTATTTGATAATATGGCTCAAAGCAATAGAGAAGCAGATTTTAAATTGAGACTATATTCTCAACTATATTATTAAAAGTCAAGGCAAACTCTGTAAGTAAAGTTACATCCATAGAAATAATAACAATTAAACTATTTATATTCGCGCTAACACACTGTTTTAAATTAAATTATTAAATGCATTCAGCTAAATTATACAGTGCGTTTTTTTTTAACGCGCAACATAGGATTTCACGTGTTAAATTTTTAAGCCCATGTTAGACCATGTTATTTTGGAACTACAAGTATAAAACTTGACGGGTGGCTATTTCGTACCCTGAAGCTTACGTAAATTTACCAATTCGGCCTAAAAAGTGTTAAAAAACTTGCAAAAAATCATCTTTTTTCGAAAAGGTTTTATCGTTTCATACTCCCTGTATGCATTGTTGTTCTTTGTTGTTTTTGATACTGGCAGAGCAGGTAGCAGGTAAAATTTGGCGTAGAAAGTAAAACAGGGTGATCATTAACTTTATATCAAGAAAGTTAAGAACAAAAGAAGTATTTTTATAGGTGAATTGTTCAAATTGACCTCCGTTTGAAGCCAAACAGTATATTCCAAACAATCATAAAATGCCCTTTTGACGTTTAAAAGATGTCGGGTCGTGATGCAGTCAAAATAAGTAACTTCACCTGCTACCTGCCCTGCCAGTATCAAAAACAACAAGGAACAACAATGCATACAGGGAGTATGAAAGGATAAAATCTTTTCGAAAAAAATGATTTTTTTCCAGTTTTAAATCACTTTTTAGACCAAATTGGTAGACTTACTTAAGCTTCAGGGTACTAAAGACACACCCGTCAAGTTTTATACTTGTAGTTCCAAAATAACATGGTCTAACATGGGCTTAAAAATTTAACACGTAAAATCCTATGTTGCGCGTTAAAAAAAACGCACTGTATTTATGTTTACTATTGATGCTTCATTTCCACTAAACTGAAAAATCACATTCAGCAAGTTATACAAACCTAATAGTTTTTCAAGTCAATATACTTTGTGAGATGTTATCTAACATGTCAGTCTCAAGTTTTAATTGGGAAAATGCTTCAGATAAGAAAAATTAAATATATAAGAAAAAACCTTGATACAAACTTTGTTATTTAGCATCAATAGCGAGATCAATACTAATCTTATGCAAAAAAAGGCAACTAGATTTTTTTTTACATTGAACACAATTGGCAGATTTTTTTTGTTTACAAAAAATTATGGGGTGATTGAACTAAATTTCAATAGAGAGAATTTTATAGTGAAATTTGTATGACCAATTGGTAGTAATCAAAATCAGTGTTCAGCTGCATTTTTTCTTGATAAATATGTTATTTTAAGGAAGCTTTTTGTGGCCTTTATTTAATGATTATTTTATTCTAAAATCTCAGGTCATATAGGACAATTTCTTAATTTCAAGTATTATTTTAATTACCTTGACATCTTTCTTGACACCCAGTATATTTTCAACTAAGGGCCGGTTTTACAATAACGAGATAAACAAAGAGTAAGTACCATTCTAAGGTTAGATTTGAAAAGCCATTTTGCAACGGCCATTTAGCTTAACCGGGGAGTAAAACGGTGTAATACCCTTGTGGAGTTTAAACGACGAAGCGGATCGTGAGCGGGCTATAGCCTGGAATAATTATTTATCTTCAACATCAATGTTATAAATATGTTAATTTATTATAAAAAAACCAGAGAAAACCATAATGTAGCACTTTATTACGAAATTAGCTAACCAAACGACTTTAGGCCATTGTAAAACGTTTTTGAATTAACCGGAGTTTTAACAGAGGTTTATATTTACTTGCCGGATAATTATTCCAGGGTTGAATTACTTGTAGAACCGGTTGAATTGATACTTGTAGAATCGGTCCGAAGGAGTAAATAATAATAATAATTAATAAATGCTTTATTTGCTCAAGTACACAGCGTCGCAATGTTTAGCATTTTCAAAGGTACATATACTTTACAAATTACACAATATACAGCATAACTATAATATTACCTTTATGGTGTAACTATTGCTAATATAAAATTCATCTAAGGAGTAAGGACACAGATCTAAAAGTAATTGTTTTATTTTTGTTTTAAATGTAGCATAGGGCAAAGTTTTTAGTTCATTGGGCAGTGAGTTGTACAGTTTGATGCTGTTATTGATGTAGCTCTTGTCAGTTAAGGTAAGTCTGTGTCTTTGTGTTAATAAGTTTTCACCGTGTCTTGTGGTATAATGATGTCTGCTACTTACTGTTGCAAATTCTGATATTGTGGATTTCGCATGTGCCAAACATTGGTATATGTATAGGCCTGGTAAGGTTAGGATTCGGAGATCTTGAAAGGAGGCTCTGCAGCTGTCCAAGGACTCTAGTTTGCCCATAATTCTTATGGTTTTTTTTTGTAACAGAAAGACCTTTTGCCAGTCTGTCGAATTTCCCCAGTATAATAGGCCATATAATAGTTTGGACTGGAAAAGACCCATGTATGCTGTGCGGGAGACTTCTATTGGAGTGGTGTGTGAGATTCTGCGGAGGAGAAATAGGGTGATGTCAGTAAAATAGGTGTTTAGTTTCCTAAGAGTGGCGGCAGCTACCACGTGGATCTGAGCAGTGTTACAATGATGGTCAAGAAGGGTTGTGTCATCTGCATATTGAACCGATGTCAGATTTGAGAGATGGGAAGGTAGTTCATTTACATACAAGATGAATAATAATAGACCCGTGCGGTACACCTGCGCTTACACGGAGAGCCTCCGACCTGCTGCCCGCGATATCGACCAGTGGTGGAAGCGGTCTGAAAGGTATGACTGAATAAGTTGTAGCGAGTTACCCCTAAAGCCATAGTATACAAGTTTGTTAAGAAGGATCCGGTGTGACACACAGTCAAACGCCTTCGAGAGGTCGCAGAAGATTGCCAACACAGATGCCCCCCCCCTCGAACCGCTCAACTATGTGGCCCACCAGAGCCCTCAACGCGTCCGTGGTGGATCTTCTTTTCCGAAAGCCAAACTGACGCGCCGAGAAGAGATTACTTCTCTCCAGGAAAGCGGTCAGGCGATTGTTTAGGCTGATTTCGATGGGCTCAGATAGAACCGGGCCTAAAGAAATAGGTCTGTGGTTACTTGGGTCGTTTTCACCACCTTTTTTGAAGATGGGGATTACTCTACTAGTTTTTAGTTTACTTGGGAAACTCCCAGAGATATAACATTTGTTTATGATAATGGAGAGGGGCAGTGCGAGACCTTCAGAGAGCTGTTTTAGAATTTTGTTACTGAGGCCAAATAAATCTTTAGCTGTGCTGTCGCTTAAGGTCTTCACGATTGTCATAACACCTGTAGGAGACTCAGGTGCTAAGAATAAGGTATGATGGTTGTGTATGATTTTTGAGGTGATGTGTGTGATATTAGCACCGGACCTCTAAAGATTGGTTGAGATAGTGTCCGATATATTGGCAAAAAACGTGTTGAGTTCATTTAGGGAGAGTGTCGTTTGTATGTTGGTGTTGTCTTTGATTTTGGAGTCATTGATTATGTACCAGATTACTTTTGGTTTATTGGTGTTGTTTTCAATATTGCTAGTAAAGAAATTAATTTTTGCTTGATTTATTTTGGAGTGTTTTTGTTTTATCACTTGTGTCAGGTTGACATTTGGAGTTTGTTTGTCAAAAGTGGTGAGTAAGTTTAGGGAGTCTCTGTGTGCTTTGAGTTCATTGTTGAACCATTTCTTATTGCTGTTGCTACAATGATATGTCTTTGATTTTAGAAGAAAGCTGCTCTCAAATATTCTAAGGAAAATGTCCAGGAATATATTGAAAGTAGAATCTAAATCAGGTTGCCAGACGGCCAGTCAGTGTTTTTTAGGGTGGTAACACATAGGCCTCATTCGTTTTCAAGCTCCATGGAGCGAGCAGCGCGTTTTTGACGTCACGATGACGTAATTTAGCAAAAGCATTATTTAACCAACTGCCAAATTACGTCATCGTGACGTCAAAAACGCGCTGCTCGCTCCATGGAGCTTGAAAATTAATGCGGCCCTACTGCTACATTTTCTGTGCAAAAGGGTCTGAAGACTTTAACGGATGTGTGGTTATTAGTAATGTCTTTTTTAAATCTGTAAGTGTTAGTGTAAATTGTACAACCTTTATTATGTTTCAAAGAGTGTTTGTCAATGATTAATTCAAAAATATATTTTAATATGCTGGATGTGAACAAACAGTGCCTAATTTTGAACTATAGTTTGTTAGTAGTATTACCTTGGTCAACTTTGATTTATGGAATGCTAACAATTAACTTCATTAAGATCAAGAAAATACGTTTTGGGTCCCAATAACAAACTTTTTAAATAAATTGAGGCATAAATTTACTGTACATATTCATTTTAGTAGCTTGTTATTGAGATTTCTGAGTAAACTTCAATTTTATTATTTAATGAAACACTTTAGGTAAATAGTAAATATGGCTTTTACACAAATAATTAAACCAAAAGAGGATAAACTAACAGTGGACGTAATAATGTAATATACAGGGTGATTCCAAAGTTGGTGCTTTCCTTTCACCTGCGAATAGGGCTTCAAAAAATAAAGTTTTTTTTCTTTTGACGCTTTTTCGAAATATGAATAATAACGAAGATACAAGGTGTCAAAGTTTTACTGAAAAAATAAAAATTTTATGATTTTGGCCAAACCACTTGAAGTAATTAAACAAAATTTCGTAGGTGTCAGTAGCTACGTGGAAAGCAAATTTTCCAAGAAACAACAATTTTCTTGCGTTTACCAGTGGCGCGGGTATAACTTTTTTAAAACATTTAAAAAAAAAAATATTACCCAACTGGCTTTTTTTCAACATAAAATTTATAATTGAATTCCTTGTTCAATTCTAAAAATAAAACCCCTTTTATTATTTTTTGCTACGACGCACCGTTTCCCAGTAAAAAAAATAAAAACCGTCTTAATGCGTGCCTAAAATTAAATGCTATTTAATTTAAAGTGTCAAATTATTAAAACTTAGTTCAAAGGCGGCTGAAATCTTTTGTTTTTGTTTATGTCTGTTGATAAGGAATAACCTGTAGTTAGTTAAAATTAAATTTAAGTTATTTTTTATTTTGTTTTTTTTCATTAAAACTTTGACACCCTGTATCTTCGTCATTGTTCATATTTCGAAAAAGCGTCAAAGGAAAAAAAACCTTATTTTTTGAAGCCCTATACGCAGGTGAAAGGAAAGCACCAACTTTGGAATTACCCTGTATAGGTAAATGTTTTGAATGGGATGTTCCCTTTGTTACTTGTCATATTCAAACTATTTATTTTGTTTGATTTTATTTGTGTTTGGTTATTTACATATGTTAATTTATCAAAATTTACTTGAGTCTCACTCTTACATTTTAAGTATTTTCTCTAATTTTTTTGCAGTTTGGTGCAAAATATTGTACTTACTTCAGGCTGAAAATATCATTCGGCTCTTGTAAGACCTCAAACAAACTGTGTTCAAACTGGCTGCAATTTTCTTCTTTATAGCCGCGACCAAGGATTTAGATCAGAGGAAAGCAAAGACCATTTATTTTCTCAAAGATGTTAGTCGTTTTTTCAGCCTTTCATGTACAATTTATTATTTTTTCTCTATATCCACAAAAGTTCAATTAATTAAAATTGTTAATTTTCATATCAATGACAGCTGACTTTTCTGTGACTTTACGGCCTATATTGTCCTGAGAGATGGGCCACAGAAATGGTCCAAAGCTTATTCCAAAACTTAGGCGTAAAAAAAAACCTTACAGAACCATTTTTATCTTACTAGGTAACGTTTTTCTAATCTTTGCAGATTTTAACCAGTAACAGCACTGTATCCAATATGAACACGCCACCATCTGATGATAATAAACCTGGTGCCCTTAATCCAGATGCTCCAACATTTGTTCCACAAGTTTTACCAAATGGTGAGCAAATTAGAATTGGAATTAATTTAAGCGTTAGTCATAAACGTTATTAAAAAGCTTACAATTAACAGTAACTACACCAAATAATTTCATTTTAGTGCCTTCTCATATTTACCCATTGATTCATACACAAAATACATCACATCAGCATGCCCCTCAACCCATGCCAAATACCCAATATGGAATTAATACTAACTATGATCATCCACCTACTGAGGAGATTAATATGACGAGTTTTGATAATGCCCCTCCAGTTCCTAACAATTCTTTTGACAATAATTTTCATCATTTAGGTTCACATCCTTACACAGGAAGTCAATTCTTAGGAACGCATCCTGTTCCAAATACAAACATCCATCCATGGCAAGTAAAATCAACCCAAGAACAAAGTCATTTGATAGAACCGCTTTCTTTTCCAAATAGAAATAATCATCCATGGCAAGTAGAAGGTACACAAGAAAAAAGTCATTTAACAATAATAAAAGAAAAAGGTTATTATTTACAATTTGATCCAAGGCAAGGCCATCCATGGCAAATAAAATCACCACAAAAAGAAAGTCATATGTTACAACCACATCCATCGCAAGTAAACTTAATGCCAGCAGGAAGTGAATTTTTAGCACCACATCCTTTTCCAATAAACAACCCTCCATGGAATGTAAACCTAACACAAGAAGGAAGTCGATCGTTTGAACCGCATCCTTTTCCAAGTATCCCTCCAACACATGAAACAGTTAGTCCTTACAACATTAATCCATGGGGAGAAATGTTGTCAAATTTCAATAACTTATTGCTTGCTGATACTAAAGCAGATTTTGATAAACTAGATAACCCAACCGAAGATCTGGAGAAGGCATACGCTTCTATGTTAACTACTAGCTATGTTAACGCTCAAGGACGTGTAGATAGTGATAATCGTGAAAGGACAGAGTGTAGTACTTTAGTAACTGGAAGTAAGACAGCAAGAAGGCTGGAATTTGACCAATTTGGGCAAAATGTTTTTATTGACACTGGTCACCCGCAGGCCCCACATCCATTTAGCAGATTTTTTGGCCATGGAGAACACTCAGACACAGGGCAAAAAAATATTTATGATGAAGAGGATGATCAACAAGAAAATAGCACCACTAACAGATCACCAATAGGAGATCAAATGCCACCTCATCCATTTGCACAAAATACGAATTATTACAGCAGAAATAACACTGATGATACCGAATATACAACTTCTGAAAGTGAACATTTTAATAGGCAGAGCAAAAGTCCATGTTCAGTATACCCAGTTGTACCTGACTCGCTCGATACAATACGGAGAAGAGAAATGCAGAATGCACCTCATCCTTTTGCTCTAATCCATTACCCCAAAGGCGGAAAACACTCTAGGGATCATTATTCTTCATATGAACACAAAGATGTAACCGAACAAAAATATGTTAAGGAGGAACATTTGTTGGATGAAGCAGCTGCATGGGGAGAGGCTCCAGACACAAATCAAAGAGATTTCAACAAAAGAATTTATTATGAAAAGGAGGATCAGCAAGAAAGTAGCACCACTGACAAATCACCAATAGTAGATAAAATGCCACCTCATCCAATTGCACAAAATAAGAATTATCACAGCACAAAACATGAAAGTACCGGAAGAATCCACACTGATGATACTGAAACTTCTGAAAGTGAACATCATAGCCGTCACTCCAAAGGCGGGAAACGCTCTAGGGATTATTATTCTAGTTACAGTAAACACAAAGATGCCACCCAACAAAAATATGTTAAGGAGGAACATTTGTTGGATGAAGCAGCAGCATGGGGAGGGGCTCTAGAAAATAGAAACAACGATCGAAGGAGCAATAGAGAAGGTAGACGACAGACCAGTGATCATGAGCGATTTTACTATCCAGGAAGTCGAAGCAGAATACCACCTCGTAGTAACAGAAATTATCGAAGTTATGAGACCAAACCACATGACGACGATTTTCGAAGTATGTATGAAAATCGAGGCCGCAACTTTGGGCTTAAACATTCAACAAGACATGAAAATCCAACACATAGTCTCTGGTCAGATGGTGAGCAAAGTAAAACTTTACTATTGCAGCAGAATGCGAGGGGTTATCAAAGGGGACAAGCAAAGTCAGCAAGTTTTCGTCAAAGGCCATTTGAGCATCAAAGACACCCTGAACAATCCGCAAGAGGTAGGGGAACAAGCAGAATTGACCATAAAAGCACACAGAAGATGTTTCGTCGAAAACCTCAGGACGATGATGTACCAGCAACGTCTTCTAGTGTTATAAATGAAGATCTGAAGCATGGTAGTAACTGGAATGAAGAAAGTGGAGAGTCTGGAAGTTATCAAGCGCCAAAACCGCATTCATCAAAAATTAATAAGAAATGTACGAAAAACTCTTCTAGTCCTTCTAAACAAAGCCATAAAGATACTTCTCCAGAACTTGAACTTAGTGTCATGGATAAGCTTATAAACGAAGAACTTTCAAAGAAAGCCACATTGATGTCTATGGAGCAGTCAGTCAGCAGCCCAAATGGAAACCTCAAGAAAGGAAAAAAAGACAAACAGAAGGATTTACCTGATAAAAATGAGGATGACCAAACAAGCGAAACGAAGGAAGACTCATCTGTAACTAAAATCAAATGTAAAGAGAAAGTGCAGCAGGAAGAAGTCGACACTGAACCAGAACTAAAGATACAGTTAAACAAGTCATCAGAAGAGGAGACCGTTTGGACTGGAGGGGTGAAATTGTGGCCGGAAGTCAAGTATCAAATGGCAGAGGGGCCTAAACTCATTGACCCAAGAATGGAGAGGGAGAAGCTGAATAGAAGTGATAATAACGTTGTTGCACAGATGGGAGATTCAATCAACTTTGGTATGATCAGAGGTCCAGAAGGAAGTTCTCCAGCAACGTAAGTATACAAGGGCGTTTTTTGTAGTTTGACTCTTTTCACTAATACTAGAATTTAGGATTTTTCTACATTCCCCAAATTTGATTTCAAATGACACTGAATTTTCCAAGACTTAGGTATGTAACAGTATCTTTTCAGTATTACGTTTTAGGTCTTAATATTCTCCCTTTTTATCAAAGTAATACCCTATGCATTTTCTATGGAAGTGACTTCTTTTTACAGTAACTTCTTCTTTATACAGTAACTTTCATATGAGAATAGGTAGGTAATTGTTGTTTTAATGTGCTTGTATCAAGTAGTTATTGCTTAATTTGTTTTCCCATGTGCTTTACTGATTAACGTGTTTTACAGTCTTGGGAAAAAAATAAAAGTCGAAACGTCGGCATTTTTCTCAATAACAGGAATAGTTTTTTCGTTTTTCCTTCGCTACTAACTACTACAATAACGATAAATGTCTAGTGATTTTCACCTTTCTTTTCTTTTTTTGTCCAGTAATGATTACGAGTTATATCGTGGTTTAAGGTCTTTGTATATAAAGTTGAAATACCTACGTTATAACCAATGGGCAGGCTGAAGTAATACAGTCGGGTTTCCTGTTTACGAAACTTAGACAGACAAACACACACAAACAAAAGAGTGGGTATAAACCTAGTACATTGGTAAAAAAAGTTATTATTTAAACATTTTTGGTCTACTCTAACCGTTTCCAAAATATTTGACGTTTTTTTTGACATACAAGGTGTGCAAACAACGGTTAAACTTGAAACTAACGCTCTGCCAGTTGTGACCATGTTTACCCGGTTCTAAGTGGGTGTAAACCTAACCTAATTTAATCAAATAATCAGAATTAAAAAAAAAATAATTAATTTATTTAAATTCTATATTGAAAATTGTAAAAGCAAAATTTTCGAATTTCTGTATCACGGTTATTTTTTGGGTTTTAGGGACCGTAAAAAACTCAAAATGATCGTTTTGAACTACTCCTTCACTTTCCTTGGGAACACAATTAAACACATAAAAAATAGGACTACTTGATTGAAAAAAGTAAATATTTCTGTTTGTCTAGTTAACTTTGATAAACATCCATTTTTTTTCTGAAAAATTGACTTTCCTCGTTATTCCCCATGGCTCTTCATTTGGTTTTTATAGTTACCTTTTGCAGCAATTAGTACATTTTAAATTATTATTGTAGTATGTAACAAAAGATATGTTCTATATGTTTGTTGAGACTCATTTCTTCATTGTTAGTTGGGTTTACTGTCTCACCACACAAAAAAGGTTTGTGGGAAAAATGGAATTTCGAACTATTTTGACCGAGTCATGTCTTGTGTGACAACTAGGTTCTTGTTATTTTCAACTTAGTTGAAAATAGTGCAAAATTCCATTTTTTCAACAAACCTTTTTTGTGTGGTAAGACAATAAACCCAACTAGCAACGAAGAAATGTAACAAGAGGCAAACAAATCTACGATATGTGACTAGATGTTTTTTAGGAAGGCTCATCCATGGTATCGTTCGAAAAGAGTGGAGCGAATGGAAAAAGAATTTGACGAGTGGGACAAGAACTGGCAGAAAATTAAAGAGTTTAAAGTGGTCGACGAGGTGGAAGCGGACTTGTTTGAACAGCCCGATGATTTTTCTTTGGCCCACTGTGTAGCTGAAGATCTCCGAATGGGCAGTGGCATTGCCGTTGCGTTCAAGTAAGTATTACCGAGTGACCCAAACTAAAAACCGGGAGTTTCAGTTAATCGGTTATTGTCATGTTAATTTGGCAAAATGTAGAGGTTTTTTATTTTATATATTATTTGGTAACCCAACCTTCTAATGGCTTTAATTTTTCTATCCACTTTGAGAAAACATAGAGTTAGAGTTTAACTCTCTCAGTTTTCTCTGTTTTTGAAGAATATAATATACTCAAACAAAAATTCATCGTGGAGATGCAATCATAACTTTGTGGTGTATTCTGTAAATTTTCAGGTAAATATTCCAGGAAACTTGTTATTCTGTTTATGGATAAGTCTCTGATCAGACAGAGCAAGACAAACCGGACTAAAAGTCACTTACTATTTTGTAAATCACAAC
The DNA here is from genome assembly GCF_016097725.1 of Ips typographus. Taxonomy (NCBI): domain Eukaryota; kingdom Metazoa; phylum Arthropoda; class Insecta; order Coleoptera; family Curculionidae; genus Ips; species Ips typographus. The sequence continues at coordinate 12,433,633 of NC_138423.1, forward strand.
CAAATCGACATTCTTTTTCCTCAGATGATAAAATATGATCAAAACTATAATATGTATAAACATTACAGAATTAAATTTGAGTACTATGATGTGATAGTGACATTAATTGTCAAATGATACTAACATACTCTAGTAAAACGCTTATGTTTTGTTTCTGATACTACCTCCTTAATGTCTGTTTTCCTGACACTTCCAAAGTCATTACAGTATAAAAACTTTATGACCACCTTTCAAACTCACTATTTTTGAAATAGTTCAATATGATGATCTATTTTAGACGAGAATTTAAAAACATCCCTGATCTATTGGATCAAAGAGTGAAACAAGGCGGAATAGCCACAATTTACGACGAGACAAACAATCGGTACATTTACTACTTGGTAACGAAACGGGAATCTTCTGGGAAGCCAACTTATTATACATTGTGGAAGTCGCTGTACAGAATGAGGGAGCACGTTAAATCGCATCAGGTCATTTAACACTTCACTCTTTTGTATAGTACCTTCATGTCAGTACTTTTGTATGGTTTGTAGGTTAGAAAAATTGCGACACCTCGACTAGGCTGTGGTTTGGACCGGCTGAACTGGGACAAAGTGAAATCAATGATGGAGTGTTTGTTCCAAGGTTTTGATCTGGAAATCAAAGTTTGCAATTTTCAACAAGTAAGTTGATCTTTTGTAAAGTAAAAGTGAGTCTTAGGAATTAGCCTTCTATTTCTATTAGTTGTGCTGTCGTCAGTACAGGTTGTCCAAATTTTGACACTTTTGTGGTGTATTTACCTTGTTCTTAAAGATATACAGGGTGATTCTCGCTGATGGTATATTAGAAGTATCTAAGGAACGACAAGTGTAGCCTAGGTTGCGTCCAAACTCTCAATCTAAAATATTTTGAACTTTGCAGTGTTGCCAGATCAGTCGGAAAGAACAGCCACTTTTGATTTTCAAATGGAACAGGCTGTTTCTAACCTAATTTTTGAATTCCTCGCAAAAAGTTTAGTAATTAATGTCGATACTTTCCTATACATATCTTGCACCGTTTTTTAGATATTTCGTATAAATGGTAAATTTGTCAGCAAAACGGTGGTCTAAACATTAATTAAGTTCTCAAATTTTGAAATGTTTGCTTATGTGACCTTTTGTTCTCAGTTAGACAATACCACATGGTTGAAAAGTTCAAAGACTGAAAATGAAAAAACCTACAAGTTGGTCAATATTTACCTTTAAGTCGGATAGATAGAAAAACTGCCAGAAGTTCGTTTTTTTAAATGCAACCACCAATGTATTATGGTTTGTAATAAAAGAACATTAAATTTAGAACAATCCTATGATACTCTTCCTATACCTAACTTCAACCGTTTCTGACTTATCAACAGTTTTTCCTTAAAGTGCCTATAAAGTCGTATTCCATACTAATCTGAATACGGACACCTGCTTGTGCTAAGTTTGAACCAGTGTTCAATTTGACAAATATCTGTCACAATATGTTCTAGTTATGGAAGCGACAACTAGTCATTATAACCAAGCAAGTGTCCGTATTCTGATTAGTACGGATTACGATTGAATGCGCCCTTTAAGGAAAAACTGTTAATAAGTCAGAAACGGTTGAAGTTAGGTATAGGAAATGTGTACATGGATTTGTTCTAAATTTAATGTTCTTTTATTACAAACCATAAAACTCCTATGAATCCATTTAAAAAAACGGACTTTTTGCAGTTTTTTTATCTGTCCGACTAAAAGGTAAATATTGACCACTCTGTAGGTTTTTTCATTTTCTGTCTCTGGGCTTTTCAACCATGTAGTATTGTCTAGCTGAGGACAAAAGGTCACATCAGCAAACCTTTCAGGACTTCAGAATTTAATTAAAGTTTTGCTAACAAATTCACCATTTTTATAAAATATCTAAGAAACGGTGCAGAGTAGGTATAGGGAAGTATTAACATTAATTAGGTACTAGCTTTCTTGCGAGGAATTCAAAAATGAGATTAAGAACAGGGTGTTCCATTTAAAAATCAAAAGTTGGTGTTCTTTTCCGACTAATCTGGTAATATTTTGGAAAGAGAGTTTGAACCCAACCTAGGCTACACTCCAAATTGCAGTGAAAAATATTGAGTTGTTCTCTAGATACTTCTAATATACAATCACCGTGAATTGTTAAGACAATCACTCTCGGGACTGGGTCGTTCCAAGGATTTCCTTTCTTGAACCGTTGGACGACACAATTCTAGTGATTTGTCTAATTGCAATATTATGTCATCGAAACTCTCTCGAGAGTGATTATCTTGATTTCAAGATACACAAAACTACAAAAAAATAGATCCCAGGGATGCCAAGTTATTTTATAAATGTAACAAAACTAACCTAACCACTTTACTAGAGTAACTCTTCTATTCAGACACTAACAGGGTAATTGTTTGGCGCTCAATGTTTACATACATCACTACTACTACTACTAAATGAATAGATCGGATACCAGAAAAGATTGCAGATATACCAGGTGTCCAAGAGCACCCTGGACATAGGAGATTAACATGGGAAAATGGTTTTGATTTTGTTGCGCCTGTACGGTTCATTTAATGGAAAAACGCTTTAGATAAAAGTTGTAGAGCACATTTTCGGCTATCTACTTGTAATTTTTTCAATACCGTAGATTTGACCATTAAGACGAAAAACGGATCTAAAATTCGGAAATTTTAAATCTCCCGCCAAGCGGTCGTTAAGGAAAGTTTATATCCGGTCGTGCTACCAACCTTTCAAAATCATAACAAATCGTTGTCAGTCATTCTGTAATCAAAACATCCAAAACAAGTTTATTTAGTACTAATTTTGAGTTACTACCCACATACTGCGAAGAAAATACAAATAAATCATGATAAAAACACTTTATCAGGAGCCACAGTCCAAAAATCTGGTAAGTTACGTTCATAACCTCATTCAATGTCTCTACTAAACTTATTTACTTTGTAGCAAAATTCTTTAAGAAAACACTGGTTTTGCTTGCAAATATTTAATGAGGACGACCGAATCACCTATCTCAAGCCTCTTCATAACACTACCAAACAATTTAAAGTGATAAAAACAATGGACTAGGAAGGCCTGCAGATGTTTGAAGATAAGTTGCTTTACTATACAGGGACCACAAAAGAGGGTAAATACTTCCCTCAAAAGTGGTGCAATTTAGTGACCTATGTGACTGATAGTTTTATTGTATCCTTCTGTTTTGTAGTGTTATCAACACACCATAGTGTTTAAGTGGTTTTACATTGTATGATGTTAATAAAAAGCACAGACAAACTAATATATACAGACGGTCAGAGCAAATGGAAGCCATATAATTTTGGTGAAGGCGCCAGACCAGTCAGACTAACAAATTGTTTTAAAATATTTTGATGACTCATGCGTAATCGGCTGCGATCGTCTGAACGAGCGAAATTTGTTTTCCGCAGTGTTGCCATATTTCTGGAGAGACGCGTTCGGCGCACGGCATTTATGATTATACAACTGCATCAAATCACCGGCGCGACGCGACGGGTCGGTACGGAATAGAAATAAGAAAAAAAGCCGAGCGCATTTTGTACGTATGCTTGCAAATAATTAAATTTAATCTAAAATAGTACGTGTTTTAGCCACAGAACTTAAAATTGATAAAAATGGTAAAATGTTAAAAATCGCCAGTTTGGAACGTTTTATATAGGCCTTTGCTCTATTTAATCTAGCTCTATAATTTCTGTTTTGCTTTGTTTGAAATCTAATTTTTTTATAGAATTTTTCTTTGCGGGGAGTCAACTTAGTATAATCAGGCAAACTTGATATGTCACTTATAAAATTAATATCTGTGTTCAAATTGGGCTCAATAAAATTTAATTTTCTCTTGGGCCTGTCCATGTTGCTCCAGGTTTTCGAGTAAGTTTTCTGAGGTGTAAGGACTTTCAACTCTTCGAAGTTGAGAGTACCGTAGTGTCTTGGCACAGCGTCATTTTTTAAATAAATTTTTTTTTTACCTCGGTAATTTTCATCGGAAAAATGGTTTTCGCAGATGAATTTTTGCCTTATAATGTCTGGTGGTAAATCGGCTAAAGTTGCGTTTCCTGTAAAATTATTAAAAATCGAAACTTTTTCTTATAGTAAATAATAATATTTCGTCTAAATTATTTTAATTATTGACTGATCATATGATTCATATGTTACTTTAAATCATAAAGCTCTGTGTTTACCTACAAATCAAAATAAAAAAGGATCGAAATGATTTTTGTTGTACACAGTGCATCCAGGTTTTATGAACAATACTTCAGGAATGCCCACAGAAGCACATTCTATAATGTATGTATTTTTTGATTACATTTTTAAGTTTCTCATTTTTTAATAATCATCTTAGGTTACTTTAAGCGTATTTGTCTTCACGCTTCATATGGAGAGAGTAAAGCGAATGTGACGTCAGAATGACGTAATTTTTTTCAGAATGACATAATGACGTCACCTTGGCACTGCTCGCTCCATGGAGCGCGAAAACGAATGCGGCCTTTACCTCAAAAAAAAGGAGCTTTGTAATTCAACCGATTTGTTTAATTCAATTCAAATGCCATTGCAGGTAGTCCTGATAAGTCTTGATTACAAAAAATGATACACTTTATATACAGGGTGGTCAGCCGCGAACATCGATCAAATACGGAAAAAGTAGAAATAATAGTATATTAAGTATCGAGAACGGTAAGTAAGCAGGATCGATGACAAAGTTTGGAGGCTGAGCAAAGCAAAGCCTCTAATTTGTCTGAGATCAGTAAAGCTGTTACTGTTCGTGATGCTTACACTATTTTTTGTACGACTTCATAGTCCTTCCCTCCTTCAAAACAGGTACTGTAATCACTCAAAATTAGACAAGTCGTACAAAAAAGAATAGTTTTAATATGTTTTTAATCCATGGTGTTCCATTTAAAATACGGAAGTTGGTAGCTACTTTTGCTATAACCGGAAGTACCACCAACTTGGAAATATTTTAGATCAACGACCCCCCATCGATTTTGGTTGGTAGCCAAATTTTCGATTTTTTTAAGTGTACTTTATCAACAATCGATGGAGTTCCCGGAGGACCATCCTGTTTGTATACAAAAAAAGCATTTTGTAATTGCAAAAAGCAGGGTAACCAAATTGCGGAAAAATGCTGTCAAAAATAATAGTTTAGGTAATTATTTCTTCTCAAATGGTTGTAACTCTCTAAAATCGAAAAAATGTGGTGCCTATTCGACATAACACCTTTTGTTTGAAAAAATGAAATGTTATAATCTACTAATAAATTTCTGTTTACTGATGTTGATTATAAACAAAACTTAATTTTTTTTATTTTATACTCGAGCTTATAATACTGTTACCTATCCAAAGAAACAAAGTTTATCAGTTACAAATAGTATTTATAATAATAATAATTATAATAGAACAACCTCAAATAATATTTCTCGAATATTTATAAAAAAGCAGCTCCTTGTTTATTTTATTAACAATTTATGTTACATGTCCAATTAGGACTTTCAAAATAATTTTGATAATATGAAAAAACCACGAAGAATTATGCAATAACGCATAATTTTTTTCAATAAATATTTAATGCAAAATCTATACGAACGCCACTGGTTAAAATTACCAAATTGTTTGCACATTAAAACATGTGCAAGTCTAGTCTATGATATGAATATAGTACTAATTAGTAGAATACTATCATGTTATTAAGCATCACCCTGTATTATAAAAGTGTACCTACCTACCTATTCGTAATAAACGAGATAGTCAATAATATTGATCGACAATAATATTAAAGAAGTCCTAACCCTGAACAAATTGAATACCTATTGCAAAGTGCGACAATGGGTTTTTAAATAGTCTTTTAACTTTTAAGTAAGGTAATAGGTTAATACAGAAAAGCATCATGCGGCACTACATTAAAGCAAGCTAAATAAGAACATTTTTAGTTAAAAATAGCCCATACCGCAGTAAATCACCCACTTTCGACAAAGTTCAGGGTTCTTATGAGGAAATCTAAATAATCGGACACCGTCACGACCACTTTTTCCACAGTTTAAGTACTTGCACACATTTCCCGACATATTTGTAAATATCAGATATCTATGTGAGCAGAAAAAAAATAATAAATAACACAAAAGTTAAACTTCCACTACCGATGTCTGCACGTACGGTTAACAAATAGCAACAGTTTTGATGAATTTGGCGGGAAAACATTATCCGTAAATACAGTGCCAATTATAAACTTAAATACGTTCTAAATAAAGTTTTATCTGTTCTAACTCCAATAACACGATTCCTAGTTACCCTCAATATCTTAATATTTCTTAATAAAACAATATAAGCAAATTGCAATGATCATTTAAAAAAATTTCTGATGGTACAAAGAATTCTAGCAATACCAGGCAACGTTGCGTAATTATGCCTTCAAACAAGAGCCAAACTGCAGAAAAATTTACTGGCTGCACTGCCATCTGTTATGAGACGCTCGAAATAGATACCGTCGATTCGCCGATGGAGACTGTTGAACAGCAAAGGGTCTCCATTTAGCGTTTCGTTTTTTAACCATTTGGCTGACCGTCTGTATATATTAGTTTGTCTGTGTAAAAAGGCATTTTTTATAACTGATTGTCAATGTTTTTTCCCATCTCTACAGGGTAAGGTAAGTACTGATATTTAATTAGCTCCATTAGTTAACTTGAATATCATTCACCTACAAGGATACTTGTAAAATGTCTACTAACCAAACATAGTTTATTTGCAAGTAATGTGTAACTCGAGTTCACATTTGATTAGTAAAGGTATGTCCTGTGACATGGTGTATTGAATTAGAAGCAAATTGTTTCTCTTTAGAGACTTTCAATCACTACTTTTCACCTACCTTTGCTAATTTGGAACTCCACTATTATCCAAACAAACATTAGGTTAGTAAGGCAAAGTTGTTTTTAGCAAAGCTTGTATGGTGACAGGTTCACCCACTCACACTCAATCTGTGGAACAATCACTGTTTATGTGGTAAGACCAGTTTTCTTTGCCACCTATTGTACCTAAACTTTTCACTTGAAGAAAATGTATACTGTACCTTGAACTGTGAATAAATAATTAATACAAACGTTCAGTGTACAAAGTTTTATTTGGAACAATTGAGTGTGTGGAAAAAAGAACACAATTATAATGTTAATACCTAAACCTAGAATAGAACAGCTCATGTAGATACCTCAATTGAAAAGTTGGTTTTTCGACAATACCTACCCATATACAAAAAGTTTTGTCACCTGACTGATAATTTGACTGTGTAAGTCCACATTCTCTTCTTAGAAGGGGTTTCTCAGAGGTTTTATAGCCAGTTTAACATTATTCACATTTCACAGGCACATCAAATTTTGAGATTTAAGTCAGACATCAACACTGAATCATTTTAAGTTTTAGTTGCAACACTGGTGAAGACCCTCGCTGATGATAGTCCATGAAGTTAAGCACATTGAAACTAAATCACACCACTTTTGAAGGAAGTATTTGGCCCCTTTGTTGTCCCTGTACAGTAGGAAACTTATCTTCAAAGATCTTCATTGTCCACTGTTTTCATCACTTTAAATCGTTTGGTAGTGTTATGAAGAGGCTTGAGATAGGTGATTCGGTCATCCTCATTAAATATTTGCAAGCAAAACCAGTGTTTTCTTTAAGAATTTTGCTACAAAGTAAATAAGTTTAGTAGAGACATTGAATGAGGTTATGAATGCAACTTACCAGATTTTTGGGCTGTGGCTACTGATAAAGTGTTTTTATCACGATTTATTTGTATTTTCTTCGCAGTATGTGGGTAGTAACTCAAAATTATTACTAAATAAACTTGTTTTGAATGTTTTTATTACAGAATGACTGACAACGATTTGTTATGATTTTGAAAGGTTGGTAGCACCACCGGATATAAACTTTCCTTAACGACCGCTTGGCGGGAGATTTAAAATTTACGAATTTTAGATCCGTTTTTCGTCTTAATGGTCAAATCTACGGTATTGAAAAAATTACAAGTAGATAGCCGAAAATGTGCTCTACAACTTTTATCTAAAGCGTTTTTCCATTAAATGAACCGTACAGGCGCAAAAAAATCAAAACCGTTTTCCCATGTTAATCTCCTATGTCCAGGGTGCTCTTGGACACCTGGTATGAACTACTGTCTATATTAGCCTAATTACTTACTGTCTCTGACACGTTTACGGAATTAGTCCAAGAAACAAAACGTCTACAGATCACGTGGTGTGTTGCACTATGACTCCTAATTCAGAAGGCGAACTCTCTAACGAATAGCAAGGAAAATTATTTGCTATCATAGAAAACCCTTTTCTATCGTAATATATGGTACTCTCTACGTTTCGATTGATGAAGATCGGCACTCAACGTAACTATTCGGGTTGGGTAAAATAGAAAGACCAAATGAGGTCTTGCTATGATTTTATCTCTCTTGCGGCTATGAAAGTTTGTATTTGTCAATCTTTGTTTTCCGTCGTCTTCTAAAATTCAAATGTTTTGTTTTTTAACCTTTATGCCCGTCAGTGTCAACATTGTGTCAATAAGGTTGTGTTGGGGACCAATTGATTGTGTTTGCACCCCCTTTCTTTGTTTTTGAGTGTTTAGTTAAAGTGTTGATGCATCTATTAGTTACTGTTTTTGAGGTGTAAGCTGTTCATGATGGAATGAATGGTTGTGTTATGGCTATATGGGTTCCATCAACACATCCTAAAGTCCCATCCTACTTTCTTCACAAAATGCAGAAAAATTGGTAGCATGTTTACAAGGAACTGAAAAATTTTAATGGTCTAACAAGAAAATAAGAAACTGAAGAGACAGAACTACAATAAATAAAACCAACAACAAAAATGGCAACAAAACGGATTATTTTAGAATGTAAACTTTGAAATATATGATTAATTACTGAAAAAGAAAATAAAAAACGTAGAATTATTCAAATTATTGTAATTGATACGTCATTAACCCTGAATACGACGAAACAAGTAAAAGCCCTAGATTTATTACTGGAAATTAGTCAATGTTTTTAGGACCGATAAGTTCCCGTTTTCTGTTGACGGTGTCAGCCGAATGTGATAGAAAATAGCTTATAGAGTACCAACAGTTAATAGAAAGACCTTTTCTTTCTTGTCTATTTCTATGCGTTTTCTATTTCCTACATCGTTACGGAGTTCGCCTCCAGGTTTTCTGGAATTCGCTGACAACATCATCGGAGTATCTATCGTTTTTGAACAGCAGCAATCAGCTCAGTATCTAGCTCTTCAAAGATGAAATCTGTTAGACAGCTTTGCAGCGTTCCCAACTAGTTTGCTTAAGCAGCAACAAATGCTTCCAATTGGTACCTGACTGGAACTGCCCAATGCAGATTACACCCTCTTTAGCTTTAGTTCTCAAACATCAAACGACGGGGCGAAAACTATCGTATTTCCGGCCAGCCCTTTACGCAAGGTGTATTAACTGTTTGAGGCTTTCTACAAGCTATTCTTCCATCAGTCCGCAGCTTTAGCTTTGCAAGAAAATTAAATATATGTCCAATAATTCTAAAAAATTCAAAATCACAAAATTGACACCTCTACCTGAATATCCCTGGTATCCCTTAAGCCCCTCATACACGTGCGAACAATTTGCGCAAATTCGGTGTTTGTGCAAACAGTTTGACCGTCTATGGGGCTGTTTGAATGGTTGCGCAAACTGTTTGAGTAAAATCGGTCAGGGTCGAAATAATTTGTACAAATACTCATTTGAGTACATGTTTGACGTGTATGGTATGGTCGTGCAAACTTGAGTTAGTCAACTCCTGCTCCTAGACACTGTCAGGCAATTTTGTTTTATTTTGTTGCTATTTATTTCTCCAATATGGAGAATCAGACAACAAATGATAAACAGCGGAAAGCACACTTTTTGATTTTAACTATTCATTTCTCAGCTATTCTGACCCTAAATAATGGCGGCACAGCAATCTGACATGTTCAACGAACCACAATCGAATCTATACCACAAATCGAAATTATGTTTGCGCAATAGGTTGCTACGTGTATGTGCTAGAGTAATTGTTCGCACGTGTATGGGAGGCTTTATAAATTTTAATTTGCGCAAAAAGAAAAAATAAATAAATCAATCTTAAAAAGAATAGATATTTTTAAGACAGAATCCCCTGTATAGAAAACGCCAACGAAATCTACTTTCACAACATATACCATCATTACGTCATAAATAAACAATGCCGCCAAACTTATCAATATTTGTGAGATAAAATCCATTTTTCTAGGACCCCTATAGAAAATGAAATGTTTCTCCCTAGGGAGGAAAAGTGCCACCATTAAAAGTCACTGTCTAAACACAGTTGCTCACTTTCGGTCGAATTTGAATTACTGTATACACTACAAAACTGTCAAAAAATATGACATCCTGTACAATTTGCCTTATAGAGTCGTTAGTATACCAGGTGTCCAAGAGCACCCTGGACATAGGAGATTAACATGGGAAAACGGTTTTGATTTTTTTTGCGCCTGTACGGTTGATTTGATTAAAAAATCTTAATAATGAAAGTTGTAGTACCTATCACGGACTAGTTTTCTGGATTTTTTTCAGATCTCTAACTTGAACCCTTTCGTCGTAAAACACGAACAAAAATGCGAAAATTTTAACTTTTTACCTGCACTGTATAAGCGGTTGTCGAGCAACCGTACCAGCAACAATGATCTGTTTATCCGTTGCCCGACAACCGCCTATACAGTGCAGGCCAAAAGTTTAAATTTTCTAATTTTTGTTCGTGTTTTACGACGAAAGGGTTCAAGTTAGAGATCTGAAAAAAATCCAGAAAACTAGTCCGTGATAGGTACTACAACTTTCATTATTACGATTTTTCAATCAAATCAACCGTACAGGCGCAAAAAAATCAAAACCGTTTTCCCATGTTAATCTCCTATGTCCAGGGTGCTCTTGGACACCTGGTATATCTTCAATTAATTGAAAAAAGGAATTGAGTTACATACGTTCAAATTTACAATAATTGCAGAATTATGGTAAAACCAAGAAACCCCTGCAAACCAAAACGTCAATTGACAGCGGAGCGAACAATAAAAATCGCACTCAAAATAACTAAAAACTTTATATTGTTTGTTATTTAACTGTTTTATTACTATAGTTGTGTCATATTTAAATTTTATGAAATGTTTATTTTGTACTATAATATGCATGTTTCATTTGTACCTTTTTATGTCTTTTTAACAAATTTTAGAATTTTATACATTTATGTCTAGTCTAGTGGGTGCTATCTATTTGTTATAGTCGGTAATTTTAAAATGTAGGTATTAAACTTTTGAGTCGGGGTTTATGAACGTAGAGTTGATATTTGTGTCGTCCCCTAACCTAACACCTGTATTTTTGTTCTAGAACTTAAAGATCGAAGATAATAAATCAAAATGTAGGTTCCTATACCAAGACTATCCAATTACCAAAATATCAAAAGGTGCGTTAATAATTTATTTGACAACTATACGGGGACGTCCCGATAATATCATGCAGCATATAGCGAAGAAAAGCGATTTTTTACCGACGTTTCATCGGTATAGACCGGAGAGCTTGGGCGAAATAGTGTATTATGACGACAAAGTTAACAATTTCGGCGTGGTCGGGTGTGCTGTTAGATACACCACTTCAGATGTGATAAGTTTTAAAAGTTTACACAAATGCCTTGAGGAGATTAATGAGTTAAACCACAGATTCGCTAAGAATTACTTCACTTGCGTGGCTTTCCAATGGGTGAATGAAATTGCGTACGATGATTTCCTTATTAATCAGAAAATTATCACGTTGCTCATTAATACACTGCGGAATGTTCAAGTTTACGTTTGTAAAGGCTGGTTGAATGACGATGAGCTTCCGAGAATTTGAACATATTTTGCAAATTAAGTAAATTATTCCGGAAACGTCAATTATGGTTAATATGTTACTGGTAAAGAACATTAGTTATAATAAACTTGGTAATATTTTAAAAACATAAAGTCATAAAAGTAACAGTAAAATTGTACATGTTTCGAGATTTTTCTTGGTATTAACTTCCCCTCCTTGTGAAAACATCAAACAAAAAACATGTTGGTCCTCCTGTTTATAAACTTCAAATACAAAATTCAACTGCCAGTATATTATTACAATTTAACCCAACTAATTTCAACCCAAAACATACAATTTCAGTAATATTTCCCAAGTATTACGAGGTTTTCTCGCGTTATCAGTAACAGTTTAAAAGACAAGGAGAACTGTGTAATTAAATTGATCTCCGTAATTTGTTATTGTGGCTTAGATCAACATAAACAACTGGTCTAATCAAATGTGTTATACAGTATGTCCACGATTCGATTCTCTATACAGGGATCTCGCTTCCCGTAAGAGCTACTGCAAAGGTTAAATGGGGAAAGTTTTAGAGAATTTATTAGGTAATCCAACACCGTTTTAAAAATATTTTATTTTTGCTTCGTTTTTTAATTATTTTCGAAAAACCAAGAACGACCATTTTCAAAAAAGTGTTGTATTATCGCTAATTTTTTAAATTTGGCTTGAACGTTGTTAGAGCTTTTAAGGACTATCTTTCTGTGTATTTCGTTTTCAGTTCCGACGTTTCGGTCTCTAGATACCATCATCAACTTCTTTTTTTCTTATGAACGCCATTTTGTTTTTTTATCTAGTTAAAAAGAGCACGTTTTTTTTTGCATTAAAATGATGTATTACATGTTACAAAAAGTAATTCTTAAAATTACGTTAATGCAAAATCTAAACGATTACAAAATAATGAAAATATAGTATGTATTTATGGTCTAAACTAGCTTTCAATCTAACCAAACGTAACTTAATCTTAGTCTGGTAAATTTTCAAAGTGTCTCCCGTTCGCTCGTCGACACTTTTCGGTATGTTTTAGCACGCTACTTATGACTCTGCCAAGTGAATTTCGGTTTATCATTGCAAAAGTATTTATTACCCTTTCTCGGAGAACATCAACATTTGTAGGAGGTTCAAACTCATAAATCTCATTCTTGGGCATGACCCCAAAGATAAAAATCTAAAGGGGATAGGACTGGGAATCTAGCTGGCCATGGGATTGAACCATTTAATGCAATGACATTGTTTCCAAAATTTTCTCGAAGAAAATCCATAACGGGCGTAAGACAGCCGTCCTGTTGAAACCATAATTTTCCAAAATCTTGGCACACTTTCTCGAAGAGCTGGTAAAATCTCAGCTCTCAATAAATCTAAATACCTCCTTCCATTAAGATTATAATCAAATGTAAACGGCCTTATTAAACGATTTTCTAAAATGAGAAACATTGCTCAGTTACTGTTTTTTAGCTTTTTTAACATAAAAGTACATTTTTTATGTGAGATGTAATACATCATTTTGATGCAAAAAACGTGCTCTTTTTAACTAGATAAAAAAAACAAAATGGCGTCCATAAGAAAAAAAGAAGTTGATGATAGTATCTAGAGACCGAAACGTCGGAACTGAAAACGAAATACACAGAAAGATAGCCTCAAAAGTTGCTCTAACAATGTTCAAGCCAAATTTAAAATTTTTTAAAATTAACGAAAATGGTCGTTTTTGGTTTTTCGAAAATATTTCAAAAACGAAGCAAAAATTAAATATTTTTAAAACGGTGTTGGATTATCTAAATTCTCTAAAATTTTCCCCATTTAACCTTTGCAGTAGCTCTTACGGGAAGCGAGATCCCTGTATAGATAATCGAATCTTGGACATACTGTATAGAAACTTTTACTTGTCAATTATAAAAATAAAACTTAAGTCCGTGTTTTTTTTTTGGGAAACTAAATGTTTTACTACCAATATTACCACCTAAACGAAGTAAAAGAATACTGAATATCTGATTTATTACTTGTTGGTTACATTTCATATTTGTGTATTGTGATAAATAAGTCTTACCAATGTTCTCAGAAGCGGTTTCAAAATACTGGGTGGTTGTACAAAATGACCACGACCATTTGGCTTGAGTAGATCGTTTTCAATATACAGGTCAAAATTCAGACAGAGAAAATTGAAAAGGAATCACCTGAAACAGAGTGTAATTTGCAAAACTGTCCACTTTTAGATTAGAATATGTTCAATCATCATATTTTCACTTCGAAAATATGTGATAGAATTTTGTAAGATCATCGCATAGACAAGGGGTCATAATTTAACATATTTTCTTCAGAAGTGTCTTCAGCAAGAAATAAGCGTAACTTAAATTTAATGATAAATTGAAAAGTAGTTTGGTTTATTTTACGATTTAAATTTAATAAAACTTGTTGGATAAATAACAAAAAAAAGTTGATTATGTCCCCCAGTTCGAGCGACAGAATATTAAAATTTGTTTCTGAGATATACAGACGAGATTAGACGGACTAGACATTTATAATAAAAAATGGAACATATTTTTAGTTTAATTAGTAAATTATTTGTCGTTCATCCTGTGATATTTTGTGATTGAAAATATTAAAATTGAAACCAAAAATACTTTAGCACAAAATTTTTATTATATTTTCTACACAAAGCTCTGAAAAAAATATAATAAAAATAAAATTGTTGTCAAGTTTAATTATTATAGTAAAAATTAAGATCTGTATAATATAATCACTAGGTGCCTGAATGTATTTATTAATTTGTATGTTTATTTATGTGTAATTACATTTGATTATTGTTTTAACATTATTAGATTACCTAAAAAACATTGTGAACGGTTAGGGGGATTCCATTAAATTGTCATTTTTTGGTATAATTTTGTTTGTGATATTCCATAACCCTTTATGCATTGTCGTTTTAATTGTTCATGCTCGGAATCTACAGGGTGATCAGCTGCATTTAACGCAAATGCTAAGACGATTATTTTTGATCACTGTACTAGAGGTGGGCAATATACGACTGCGCACCCGAATTCATTCCGACCATAGTCTATGTTCCAACCGATTCCAATCCATTGTCGGATCCAGTTGAAACTTTCACCAAATTTCTTTAAAATTTGTTTCAATATTTATAAATCAGTTGAATCAGAACCTTCAATTCCAATCCAATAAAGTCCTGTTACTATTTGGAAAATCTTCTACCAGGAGTATAGAATAAGTAGCAGGAGGTAAATTTAGTTTTTTTGACAATTGAAGAATAAGCCAAGAATTAGGAGTAACTGAAATGTACTTTCGTGCGTTTCTGCTTTTTTGATCACATGTCTGTTTTTTCTGTAAAAATTGGATTTTCTATCAGGACCACAGAAGTATGAGGAGGTAAATCTAGTGTTATTGACAATTGGTAAATGCGCCATGGTTTGGAGCAACTAAAATATATTTTGTCGCGTTTCTGCTCTCCTGATAATATGCTGGATTTTCTGTACTAATTGGGTTTTCTATCAGAAGGACAAAAGTAGGAGGAGGTGAATTTAGTTTTCTTGATAATTTGGCTAATGAAGCAAGTGTCAGGAGTAACTCAAATTAACATTCTCGCGTTTCTGCTCTCCTGATAATATGCTGGATTTTGTGAAAATATTGGGTTTCCTATCAGAAGGACAGAAATAGGAAGAGGTGAATTTGGTATTCTTGATAATTTGGCT
Organism: Ips typographus; assembly: GCF_016097725.1. Classification (NCBI taxonomy): domain Eukaryota; kingdom Metazoa; phylum Arthropoda; class Insecta; order Coleoptera; family Curculionidae; genus Ips; species Ips typographus. Next base: position 12,449,258 of record NC_138423.1, read on the forward strand.
AATGAAGCAAGTTTTAGGAGTAAATGAAATTTACTTTCTAGCGTTTCTGCTTTTCTGGGAATATGCTGAATTTTCTGTAAATATTGGGTTTTCTATCAGAAGCACAGAAGTAGGAAGAGGTAAATTTGGTATTCATGATAATTTGGCTAATGAAGCAAGTTTTAGGAGTAACTTAAATTTACTTCCTCGGATTTCTGCTCTCCTGATAATATGCTGGATTTTCTGTAAATATTAAGTTTTCTATCACAAGGACAGAAATAGGGGGAGGTGAATTTAGAATTCTTGATAATTTGGCTAATGAAGCAAGTTTTAGGAGTAAATGAAATTTACTTTCTAGCGTTTCTGCTTTTCTGGGAATATGCTGAATTTTCTGTAAATATTGGGTTTTCTATCAGAAGCACAGAAGTAGGAAGAGGTGAATTTGGTATTCATGATAATTTGGCTAATGAAGCAAGTTTTAGGAGTAACTTAAATTTACTTCCTCGGATTTCTGCTCTCCTGATAATATGCTGGATTTTCTGTAAATATTGGGTTTTCTATCAGAAGGACAGAAATAGGAGGAGGTAAATTAAGTATTTTTGATAATTTGGCTAATGAAGCAAGTTTTAGGATTAAATGAAATGTACTTCCTCGGATTTCTGCTCTCCTGATAATATGCTGAATTTTCTGTAAATATTGGGTTTTCTATCAAAAGCACAGAAGTAAGAAGAGGTGAATTTGGTATTCTTGTTAATTTGGCTCTTGAAGCAAGTTTTAGGAGTAACTTAAATTTACTTCCTCGGATTTCTGCTCTCCTGATAATATGCTGGATTTTCTGTAAATATTGAGTTTTCTATCAGAAGGACAGAAATAGGGGGAGGTGAATTTAGTATTCTTGATAATTTGGCTAATGAAGCAAGTGTCAGAAATACCTGAAATTTGCTTCCTCGGATTTCTGCTCTCCTGATAATATGTTGGGTTTTCTATCAGAAGGACAGAAATAGGAAGAGGTGAATTTGGTATTCTTGATAATTTGGCTAATAAAGCAAGTATCAGGAGTAACTTTATACGAGTATAACTTACTTCCTCACGTTTCTGCTTTCCTGATAAGATTGGAAATATAAAACATCAAAATTTTGGCTCCTCAAACCAGCATAAATATCTATTATTTTCACTCAAACCAATCAGAAATTATTGTCTAAATAAAAAAGTATACGAATGGGAACTTTAAACACAGAAAATCTCTTAAATTTTTAATATCCAGACAATACAATATGATAAACTTTACGTAAAAAATAAGTAGCTTTGTTATCTCGTCATAATCACTATCAAAGACCTGTAAACAATAAAGCTGCTCAATTTATTGAAACGCAGCTTTACTAACACAAAAAAGCTTTCAACGTGTTATAACATTTATTTTATGCCGGTGAATTGCTATACTGAACCCAGTCAAGTCTATAGTTAGTTATTAGCGCAGCTTATTATAAAAATAACTGTCGTAACATAACGAGAATATAACAAAAAAAAATACTGATAGAAAATCTCCTAACAAAATATTTAATAAAACTACAGCTAGTGTAGTAAAATAGACCGCCAGAAGCTGCCAATCATCCAAACCCATCATTTACTTAACACTAACTTAATATTGCATCTCAAGTTTTATGGCCTAATACCATGCACTATAAACTTTCTAATGCTTAGTTATCCGTTTTGCAAGTTCCAGATGATTAATTGAAAAACGTTCCCACACCATGCGAATATTGCTACTTGGAAGAAATTAATTTCATAACTTCGTAGTGTGACCCTTAATCTCCTTACCTAATGCAATTTATACGGTAAAATTATGTAAAAAACTAAGTAATGCACATGTTACTATAATAATAGTAGTTAAATAGTATACAAGTAATCGGTATACATCAGGATCTAGTATACAGATTTTATAATGTTATTGACTAACATTGTAAATCACGAAAAAATACGAAAAAAAAATCACGCAAATCACACCAAGAACATCGACTCTTTTACTGTTCCAACTTCGGATAGAGACTGTCTAACGATCTGCAACAAAACATAATTTTTTGAGTGATACACAGTAATAATTGGTTAGTATTTGTAGGAAAAGCAAAAACCAATACCATTGCAGACTATTTTTTTACATGCAAAATGTCTAAAAAAAGGGGAAAGTGACTTCTACTTTGGATGGGAAAAATAGTTATTTATGCAACAAGTGGACAAAAACAACTTTTTGCATGGTTGCATACATTTTTGATAAAATCGACTTGTTTGATGACGAAAGCACAGCAAATATAGCATAGTGCAAAAAAGAAGCCATTTTGCAAGATTTTATAAGAAAGGTTTTGAAGTGCTTAATAAAGAGTGTACCAAAATTAACGCAAGTTTTTTTTTGTTTTAGTCTTTTGATTGTATTTCTGTATCTGTAATTTGGGAGGCTGGTGGCACCGCAGCACTTAGGGCACAGTAGGCCCATTGTGCGCCTCCGCAAGAGGAGAGGTCATCACCAGCTCGTCATCCAGCCTAGCGATACAAGGTAGGCGATAACGTCGCCGAGGGCGGTGCCTCTGATCTCTTCAAGGGATGGGAAAGATTGGCCCAACTTAGTCCTACGTACGGGCGAGAGTGTGAGAGTGTGGAGCAGTCACAGAGAATATGCTCTATCGTCTCGTCTTCTTGATTACAGGCCCTGCATAAGGGGGTGTTACTTAGCTTCATTTTGAATATGTGTTTGTTTAATTTACAGTGGCTCCGTTAGGATACCCGTTATAAGGCGTAGCCTTGTCCTGGTCATTGACAAATTTCTTCTTGCCGCAGCTTTATCCGGACAGCTTAGAAGTGCCTTGGATAAATTGCAGCCAATGGTATCGTACCAGCGCTGTTTAAAAAGCGCTACGGAGCGTTCTTCGATAAGATTTTTGGCTACCGTCATGGTCAAACCCACGAAGGGCTCTGGTCCGGAAGGGTGAAGCCGGGCGCCCTCTTGGGCAAAGAATCGGCAACCCTATTACCTTTGTTGTGATTATGCCCTTTAATCCAACTGACTTTCACCGCATTACTTGACGACGCCTCAATGAGGGTGCGGTGGCACTGTTGTACTACTTCAAGTTATTTCGGTTTTTTTGCTACCGATAGATGAAGCAATCGCCCCCAGTATTGTTCCGTGTCAGCGCAAGAAAGTTGTTTTGTCTATCAATACCTTTTTTACGAGAGCATTCGGCAACATGACATCAGTGTATTTTTAAGGTTAGCAATGGACAGAAACATATAAGGTCTGTTCGTAGAGGCAATTTCACACTGGTTTCTAACTAATAATCGGAAAATGTGGGCTTTTATTGGTTAAATGCTCGTGACATTGACATTTTCTGGCTAATGGTCAATAGCTGGACATGTTTCTCTGATTATTAGTTGGGGGTTCTTTCTGCGAACAGACCTATTGATTGACAATTGACATTCACAGTGCTTCAGTTGTTTACCGATCTGACAAGACTCACAAGAGTGAGGTTAAGCTGGAAAAAAGCAAAATATAAACAACTTTACAACTTTCAGCCTCTGCTTGCTCTCACTGTACTGTTTAAACATTTTCGGTTACCAAAAATATCAAAATATAAAAAACTCAAATACAACTCACACAAAATAATAACCAAATCAAGTTGCAACGGGACAAGTTTGAAGAAACTGTCAACAAACGCCAAACAACCGATATTACGAATTTTAATTATTGGCGTTGCGGACAGCGCCGGATTTCCCCGAATTTTAACGACTGGTTAAAGAACATATGGTCCATTTTTTTTCCCGTGGTGGTTACGTCATCATTTGCCTTTCTTGTCTATTACATGCGTTCCGAGCGCGATAGAATTTTGACGTCATCTAGCCTAGCATCATCTAGAAAATCGGTCCCCATTATTCGCAAAAAGTAAAAAAGAGAATTTTTTTTATTTTTGATGTAAATTTTACAATATTTTAACGAGTATTTCGATTTAACTGCGATACTACCTGTGAGACTAGATAATGTGTGTGTGATTCGGTAGTCAGTTTTGAAAATGCCACCTTAATACACTTTACAACTATCAACGGGTCCAGTGAAACATTCTGAAGGAACTAGAGTTTGTGGAACAGAAAAGGATGCCTTTTCTAATAGAAAACAGTGTCACAATGAAACAGCCCATATATTTACTTACTCCCAAGAAAAGTTTTTACAAGAACACTACAAAAACCAAGTTTATTCAAGCCAGTGGTTCTCGAAGAAACATGGATATAGAGAAAAGGCGTATTTAGCAGAAGCTGACAAGGTGATTTACCTAATATTATAAAAAGGACTCTGGTAGAGGTATTAATGAGCTGCTAATACTAAATAGCTTATGTTTCAGGTACCTTTATTTGCCTAATCTGGAGTTTGCTTATCATGCGTTGAAAGGGTCCAAATTTAACAACGAACAAAGGTGTTTGAAGCAATGGTTATAATGGTGTTGTCAAAATCCATATGCAGAGTGTTAAAAAAACAAATTTCTAGTAAGTTTCAGGTAATATTAGAAAGATATAAGTTACTTCATATGTAAATTTGATCAAATGCCATTATTTTGCAGAATTAGCCCTTATAACTTTTGTCATATCTTCTCTGACTAAGACTAGAAACAGATGGTGCTACTGTTAAATACTTTTACATCAGATAGTAGGGTAAATTAGTATTTTAATTGTATTATTTACACATTATGAAATATACAAATAAAATCTTTAAAAAGTACACTCGAGTTTCTTTTTTATCTAAGAAGTCTAGTTTTCTTCATAAACAATCATAAAATTAGATAATTTCTTTAACTGAGGTACCTACCTGCTCTTACAATAAATTGAACTGAAATTGAAAAAACATGTTAAATAAGTCACACAACAAAACCAAAATGATATGTATTTAATGCTGGGTAAATTTACAAATGGAAATTCTTCACAAAACTGCAAGGATTTAATAGTCTCCAGGATACACACATTGCCTTTCCTTTCTTGCAAATTTTATGGAATAATTCTTGAAACGTTGGTATTGGGCTGTTAATGACTCGTTTGAATGCACCTATCTGTGATGTTTTCCAGATAATTAAAATTGAATGTGGTTATTGTTCCCAAGCCAAAGTTTGATTGGAACTTTCCGCCTTTGTTTGCAAGTTTTCCAGTTTGGTGAAGAAAAATCTTAAATTTTACGAAGGTCTCGGAATAACAACACTAATTAATAAACTTAAACAACCCTAAATTAAGTTTTTATTTCTTCTAGTTGTTGCTGTTTTTCAACTTTTTAAAATTCCTATCCTCAAAATGTTGTTTAGAATGTTTAGCCGACAGTCAGTTGGGACTGTGCCCTATGTTGCCACATCTTTTACGAGTAGATGTGAACCTGGTGTATTGTTTGTTGCAGTAATAAACGGACCGATGAATTATACAGATTTCGAAAAAAAAGCATTTATTGCATGCAAAACATGTGAGATTCTTGTTGATGTTTTTTTTCAAAACAATAATGTTTTCTTATTTTCATTTATAATTGCTTAATGAAAGATACATATTGTGAGGTTTAAAAGAGGAATTTGTCAATACGTCAACGTCCAAACAGGTGATTAAAAAGATGAATAGCCTAGCTTGTAATAAACGACGTGCGTAAATTTCAATATGGCGGAGCACGTTCAATATGGCGGATGACGCAACCGCCACGGAAAAAAAATGAACCATACGTTAATGACGTCAAAATTCCGTCTTGCTCAGTTCACTAATAGATAAGGAACGACAATTATTGCGTCACTGCCGCTAAACCTGGGATATACTTTATTTACTGCATTAATCCTGCCACTTTTGTGGATTTATCAAAACATTCGAATTTTGAAGAAAAACTATGTAAACAAAAGTTAAAAATATGACCGTGCTCATTAGAACTGCCAGTAACGTCATTCTAGAATAATCTATTTACATATGGTTTAATTTTACCCACTATAGGTTTGCTATAGGAAACAATGAGCATTTTCTCGTGTGGGAGCGTTGAAATTCCTTGCATGCATAATCTATTCATATTACAAGCAATTAAATTAAATAAAACAAGAAATGAAAACAATTAGTGAACCAATAAAAGTTAAAAATCAATGTCATTCGTATTTCCATGCAAATAAGCTGTAAGCTGGTTATTAGTCTCCATAAGATAATAATTAATTACCAATTAAAAAAAAAACTAACTGAAAGAGTCTGATCTACAAGCACAAGCAAAAACAATGGACAAGATTTATCAGATCCGCTTTACGTTTTTTTTTTAATGAGTAGTAATAAAAATAAAATTTAATAAAAAAAACTTATGTCTGATAAAAAATGTCCGCAATCAGTGCCTTCACCTACTTATTAAGTCAAACTTATGGAGACAGCTCCTGCCCGTGCATAGGATCGTACCCACAGCTGCTGGCGTCGTACGCCGAACCCTGGTCATAGGCGCCGCCCATGGAGTACCCCATCGAGTCCTGTGGGGGGGCGGGAGACATCATGGGCGTCGGAGTGCCGGAGTACGGAGAAGCGCCCGCAGCCTTCTTTGCAGCGTACAGGTTGGCCTCCTCCTGCGCCTTGCCTATGTTCTTTTTGTACCTGCGGTCGAAGAAAATTCGAAATTTCTAATAGGCTCGTGTTCTATAGTTGGTTATTTTCTTGAGTTGATTGGCTTTTTGGTTTTAAATGAAAAAAAAAACAATAATTGGCAACTTTTTTTACTTCGACGGTTAATTAGACATACTTACGGCACATAACTCAATTATCTAAGTTTTTTAGAAATTACTAAATGGAGAGTAACCAGTCTACCAAACAAAACAAATTGTTAATATATACAGGGTGTTTCAGAATACGTATTACCTACCTCGTAGGTCATGTAGGAAATGCAAAAATTAACAGAAACTGTTCTATAGACAAATGTCGCCAGAGCTTTAATTTTGTAGATACAGGATGTTCTGCAAAGTTCTGCGAAAAAATTACTATGCCAAGCTACAAAATTGACAGATAGGCAACTATTAAAAACAAATTGTACTACTTTAACAATGCCAAATTGACATTTTCTTTTATGTCCAAATTCATCGACGTGTGTGTTACATTGTAAGATTCTATTTTTTCTCTATGAAAAATAAGCTGTCTACCGATAGTGTCACATTTGCAACTAAATGCCGTGTAAGTTATTTGATAAAAAAAGTGACGACATGCTAAGTTTCCCGCCACTAAACAGAATAATTTTTTCTTAGGATTATCAAATCATGTACTCCACTTAGCTAAACTATTGAAGAAAACTGCAGTCATTTCGTTCAGTCGTTTCTTCGATATCATCATAATCAACTATTCATCTTTGCATTTCCTACATGTCCTATAGGTTTGTAATACGTATTTTCTAACACCATGTCTATTCTATCTCTCTCAAAAAACTATTTATACACGTTTTCTTTGAATATTAGGAAAATCAGGTGATTGCTTTTATTCTCAAGATGAGGTGGATCGGTTAACTTGAGCGCTGTTAACCGAGGTTTAGTCTAGGAGGGGGAAAACTTACATATTTTCATTTTCAGAGATCTTATTTTAAGGGGGCTTATTCCATAGTGACATGTAAATGTGACAGTGAGAACTTTCTATTGCAGTCTTGTCTAAAAATTAATGACTGTTCCATACAAGGAGAAAGAGAAAAGAAACCGTGAAGAATCTAGTGAACAAGTGTAAATGCCTGAAATGCTTTGTTTAAACTGGCAATATTTTAGTTTCTTGAAGCTTCAAAAACAAAGAAACAGTACAAAAATAATATGTAAGTTTAACAGTAACCCTAAAAGCCAGACTAGCAGCTCATTACCGTTACCAAATAATAATGATATTATTTAATATTAACAGATGTACTAATTAGTACAGTTGTAAGTACTAATTACTTTTGGATTTAAACTTTATAAAATTATTAAAATCAAAACTTTAGGCAATAAAGTAATTTAGATGTGACAAGTTTTAAACCTTCCCCAGTATGCAATACAATCCGAATTTTTTTGCCAGTAATGAATATCCACCAGTGTCATGTTATTTACAATGGCGTGTTATATAGAGCAGTTTTGTGTCCAAAATGCCGTTAAGGCATAGAAATGGAAAAAATTCTTACATCAAGACTTTATAGACTATTTCCAGAAGTAAAAAGTTGCTTAAAAAGCTTGATTGATTTGCCAAAAATCCTCTAGAGCTATTTTGAAAATGTCAGAGTTCTCTACAAGTATCTTGAACCTTTTCATATCTGTTTTAAATTGCCAGAAGTCTCTGAACCTCTAAGACGATTTTGAAAGTTTCATAGAGCTCTAAAGGTTTTTGACAACCTTCTAAAAAGTATCAAAACTCTCCAGAAGTGTCTTAAACTTAAACTGTTTTAAATTGCCAGAGATTTTTAGAACTATTTTGAAAGTTCCATAAACCTCTAAATGTTACCGACATTTTTAGAAGTAAAATGTGGCTTGAAAAACTTTCTTGATTTAAATTACCAGAATCCTCTAGAACTCTAGAGCCATTTTGAAAATGTCAGAGTTCTTTCAGTCAGAGGGCTTTCGTGAGCGTCATTCTTGTGAAACTGTTGTAGTTAATTTATGTGATATTTTCAAAAGAGAGTTGGACGTTGGTAACTTTGTGTTGGCGGTGTTCCTCGAATTTAGGAGAGCCTTAAAGACAGTTGACCGCAAAATTTTAATAAAAAAATTTCATTGCATGGGCTTGAGCGGTACGGTTCTGGGATGGTTCGAGTCTTATTTGTCTAACAGACATCAAAGAGTAAAGTATAAGAATAGCATGTCTGAACCGTTGTGTGTTCAGCATGGAGTACCACAGGGAACTGTCTTGGCTGTTCTTGCTTTATGTCAATGACATAGTTGGGGCTGTGGATCGGTGTTGCATCGAGCTGTTCGCAGATGATACAATGATTGACATATCTGGGAGTAACTTGAATCTTATGCAGACGAACATAAACAACGATTTGGAAAATATATTTAGATGGCCATGTAAAAATAAGGTTAGTGTCAATCCACTCAAGTCTTGTTTTGTCTGTTTGGGAGAAAAAGTAGGTTGAGAAACGTCTCCTTGGAGCAGCTCGATGTAATTATGAATGGCATCAGGATTAAGTACGAAAGTCAAATAAAGTATCTGGGAGTAATTTTTGATTCCGAACTGAAGTTTTATGCCCACGCTGATTATATAACTCAAAAATTTTCAAACAGGGTGGGCTACATTTCGAGAGTAGGAAGACAATTGTCTATGGAGACCAGACTGTTATTGTATAACTGTATTGCGGCCCCTCATCTCAAGTTTTGTTCTGCTCTTTTGTACGGTCTACCTGGCTTTAAGATAGATCAGATCCAGATTGTGCAAAATCAAGCAATGAGGTGCATATTGCGATGCAACAGGTATACTCCCATCGTATATAACAATGTCCACGATTTTAAGCATGTTACCTGTCCATAAAATGATTGTGTTTGCCGTTCACGTGTTTTAACGAAGTCCACAGTTACAGCACGAGAAACTGTTCTGATTTTGTTTTGAGTGGAAATTGTAGAACAACACATATGTTCAATTCAGTATTGTACAAAGGCCTTCAAGATTTTAATATGTGGCTCAATGTAATAAAACACTGTGATAATTTGAACAATTTGCTTTAGCTTGTTTTTGTTTAATGTTTTTACTTTTAATTCGTTACTTGTTTTTAATTAGGTCCATATTTGTCCATTTTATTTATTTTATTTTTACATTAATTTTAATATTTTTATATTTGCATGATTTGTCATTGTGTTTATTTTTATATCTACATGCTAAATAAATACCATTATTATTTTCTCCAAGTGTATTATACCTCCTCATAACTGTTTCAAATTGCCAGAGGCGTCTAAGACCATTTTGAAAGTTCCATAAATCTCTAAATATTACTAACAAGCTCTTAAAAAGTGACAGAGTCGTCTACAAAGGGTCTTAAACCGTCCCATAATTGTTTTAAATTGCCAGAGACCTCTAGGACCAATTTTAGAGTTCCATAGACCTCTAAATGCTACTGAGAATCTTCTTAAAAATGGCATAGATCTCTGCAAGTATTCTAAAACTTGTAAGAATTGTGTAACTGTTGGTATAGAAACATTGGTTGGTCCTATACTATATAGTTTATTATAGCCCCTGCCTTAAGTCATATCCTAAAACTATAATCATTTTGACAATGAATCATATCACAAGTTGAAGTTGATAACCAATGATGCGCTCTGTAACTATAATGTGTTCAAAAAGTTTTTCAATTAAATAAAATAAATAAAAGTATAAATGTAAAAGCTCTATAGCACCTGCCATCAAAGTCATATAATGAAACGATGTTCCCCTAAAGACAATACATAGAGTTATCCTTAAATTCTCAAAATGGTCTTTAATTATTTCATGCCTGAGTATCTTCAAAACCCTATAGATACTGTAAACTAAAGATGTTTTTTTTATTATTATTATGTATTTAATATTTGCGTGGTTGCCGACGGCTCAATAATAATTGCAGGACGTGGGAACGCCTGAGCGGATTAGTTAAGTTAGGTTAGAAATAAAGCGACAAGTACAGACTCGTAAAAAAGACGCAAGACGATGCATTTAGTAAAAAATCGTTAATTAAGACGAAAAACAATGAATGTCTTATTCTTTACTGTGATTGAAGCGCCATTGTTTCTTTTTTGGATTAACAAGAACTGTAGTCGCTTTTGTTTCTTATTCAGATCAGCTTGTTAGTTGTTGAATGTGGTCTTAAAGTTTACCTCTTTGCGAACCTACTAAAAATCCTACTATCTACAATATGAAGTAGGTAAAATTAGGGAGGCCATATACAAGCAGTTTGCAGAAATTAGTAATTAATTTCATTTTTAATTCAATCTTATTTCATTACTGAACCCATAACAAGTGTTCTGTAAGATTTAAGTAGTTTTCACCAAAGTTTTCTCACACAACTAAAGTGGACTCAAACGTCAGAGAAAGTAATATTCTTCTCGCATGTAATGGGTATTATTCACTCAGAGGAGAACAAGCTACAGAACCGTGAGTACATAATACTGATAATGTTAAAATGATCAAAATAGATACAAATTAAATACAAAAATTGTCAGCTCAAGAATAACCAACATGCGAATAATTGGATCTTAACAAAAGAGTTTGTATAGAGAGTTCGAATTGTCTGTTTGGACACATACCCACCTGTGTTCCGTTTGTACCTACCAAAGAAAATTTAGGTAAACACTGATCAAAACTTCTAAATCATTTAATTTTAATTTAATCAAAATCGTAATGTTATTTAAAAAAACTAGTTGCTTAAGATTTGAAAAATTGAGAGCATTTATAATATTTGAAATCGATAATAATTAGCTATTTGTTATAATAAATCTCTGAAGAACCAATGAAGCAGTTGAAAAATCATAGAAATCTGTGAGTTAAGTTAGGAAACAATTGCCAACAAAATAGATTAAATAGGTAACTTATGTGCCAAACATCAATAATTTTGACATTTTACTTTGAGAAATTAAACAAAAACAGTAAATAAAAACTATTTACTAAACAAACACTCACCTAATTCGTTTATTGCCAAACCAATTGGAGACTTGACTGACGGTGATGCCACACTTCCTCGCGAGCTCCTCCTTAGCTTCTTCGCTAGGGTAGGGATTGCTCAAATGGGAATAGAAATATTCATTCAAAATTTCAGACGCCTGTTTGCTAAAATTTCGCCTTTTACGTCGGGCATCGAGAAACCGCGAACTGAAATCAAATCAAACAAAAAATAGACTATATTTTATTGCATATAAGATTGACAATTATTACCGTAAAATCATAACAGCTTCACAAGTTGACTGTTTGAGCTGCATCTGAATTGAGCTGAATTTCTTATGAATAATCTGTACCATCCGTTCAATTTCCTTTGGCGTGATTGGGCGGGTCCTAGATTGCTCGCGGAGCAAATTCATGACGTGCGTAGTAAACTCATTACAAGCCTGAAAGAGTTATTACGCACTCGTAAGTTTATAGAAAATCCAAACCAAAGCATATTTCATTCAATCAATCAATCAAAAAAGTAGCTTTATTGTCGGTAACTTAAAGTCTTTGACAAAGCACTGAAAACACATACAAAAACAGCAAAAAAAGAACATACATAGTTATTACACTACACATACAATAAGAATCACACATAATTACACCTTACAGTTATTAAAATAAAAACAAAACAAAAAGACAGTTACCCTGTATAAGAGAGGAGAAAGAGGATCAAAAACACAAACAGTGCTGCTTGGTCAATTTATGGCAGAACAAGGCGCCTTAAGAACTGGAGTAGAATTCGTCCAGAGAATAGTACGCCCCGTCAAGCAAAAACCTCTCAGCCTCACGCCTAAATCCATGCGCAGATGGCTGGCCTCTCACGTGGAGAGGAAGGTTATTGAAAAGTCTCTTTCCACCGTAAATAAGCGATGACTTAAAATCTTCTCCGTGTGAGGAATGGGAAGCCTCAAAACGAATCTACTGCGAGTCACCGAGCCAGAGCCATCGGACAACTGACCCCCCAAACTTGCCACGAACAAGACAAATCGTCTCTAAGATGAAAATGCAGCACAAGGTGAGGATACCATGTTCAATGAAGAGGGGTCTACATGAGGCCTTGTATCCAACACGACACAAGCACCTCAATTCTCGCTTCTGCAGGAGAAACACAGAGTTGAAGCGGCTTCGAGAACAAACTCCCCAGAAAGCTATGCCGTAGCGGAGATGGTAATCCAGATTGCCAGAGATTACCCTCAATGCATGGCAACCCGACGCCAGTCTAGAGCACAGACCGTCCACATGCTCAGCGAATCGAAGCGAGTCGTCAATAATAAGACCAAGAAACTTGTTCATTCCAGGGGCGCACAATGGCTCACCCTCAACAAAAATCTCCTGCAATGAGCATCCAAAATGTAGGATCTTGGTCTTACTGATATTTAATGACAGGAATTGCACCAATGTTTGATTATGGAGATGGGTCCCCATCAATAGTGGCAGTCAATTAATCGGCGCTCTTGCCGCTCCAAAGAATGGTCGCGTCATCAGCGAAAACAGTGAATTGTCCGTTAATAGGGAGAAACAATATCATTGATGTATATCAAGAACGGCAAAGGTCCAAGAACAGAGCCCTGAGGGACACCCGAAGTTAACATTAACTCTCCAGAACCATGGCCCGCGATGAAGACCTCCTGGCTCCCGCCGGACAAGAAAGAGCGAAACCACAACAAAGAAGCGGCTCGGAAGCCATAAGCTTCAAGCTTCCAAAGCAAGATCTGGTGGTCTACGCAGTCGAACGCCTTCGACAAGTCGCAAAATACCGCGGCCGAAAAGTTCGCCGGAGTTCATGCAACCATACAAATCCTGAAGAAAAGAAAAAATAGCATCATTCGTGCCCATCGCTGGCCGGAAGCCAAACTGAAATGGGCTGAGAAGCTCATGACGCTCCAGAAACGACATCATCCGCCTCTGGACCAGTTTCTCCAGCACCTTAGACAGTGCCGGAAGCAGGGCAATCGGTCGATAGTTAGCAGGGCAGGAGCGGTCACCGGACTTGTAAAGAGGAATAACCTGAGCCCTCTTAAGACATGATGGGAAAACTGCCTTAGAAAAGGATGCGCTGATTGCATCGGCGAGAACAGATAAAACATTGTCAGGCAGCGCAGAAATAACCCTCATAGAAAAAAAAAATTTGACAGTTTAAAAAATTTCAGTATGTCAGCAAGCACGTGCGCGCTTACAGGACCAAGAAAAAATTATTAATATAATTATGTTTTTTTATGTTTACAAATTAAGATGACATGACAAATTTCAAATGTTTGTGCCTTCTAAACGACAACAAAAGTGCCATTGTTTGAATGAAATAACCAGGTTATTTTGGCAGTTACGTTGGTAGAGAAGATCCATTTATATTTTACTTAGTATTGTATAGTAAGTAGGTTCAATATTCAATTTATATCAATTTATATGTATATTCTCAGTTAAGTGTAAGTCTGATAAAAAAAAAGAAAAAATGTGCTGAACAACTGATCTAATATTAAACATAAGTATTTGAATAAAATCGGGCACAAGATGACGTATCCGTAAACTACACTGGTTTGCTTTATAGTCTATACTTTTATATTGGAGGACCAAAAAAAAATTAATGCACATTACAGTATTGATCTAAAAATCATAAACACTCACCTGTTCATATTTTTCTAACTCTTGATGATAGATTTGCCTAATTTGTGCCAGTTTAGCCCGATAATCGGAGTGTTCAATTGCGTTGTCAGGCTGTCCAGCCTGCGCGGCCGCTGAGCCAGAGGCAGCGGCACCGGCGCCTCCGCCCTTTTCTGGACCAGCTACGCCCTCCGCTATTAACATGTTATCCAACCTGCAACAATAAAAAAATACGCCTAACATTGCCATGTTCCAGTTTAAAATGAAGAGAGAAAATCTACAAAATTATTTGTATTTAATCAATAGTCATTTTCACAAATAATGATGATTAGTACTAATGTAGGTATAATAGTTAGTGGTACTTTAAAATATAATTATTTTGAACTAACTCAACAAACAGCAACTTGTCAGATTTCAGACTTTATATAGAATTCCTGGTTGCATGTTTAAAAAATGTTAATATTGTCAATTGATGTACAAACCTATGTGAAGCTCTACACTGGATTAGAGAATGCACACAAACAACTCTTTTAAGCTGATTGAAAAACAATCCCCATTATTATAACTTACCTCATTAATTGAGGATCTGGTGGTTCCTCTTCCTGTGTATTCCTAAGCGACAGAACAGTTTTTTCTTTAATTTCGCATAGCACAGAAAATAAAGCAGGTTTCATTCTGTGGCAATTTAATGTGTGTTTTCTCGCCTGAGCTTCGTCCAAACTTTGATCGGTTATGTTCATGATTTGCTGTAGAATTTCGCCAATGTCCTGTTTTCGTGGTTCGCTTTCACCCCCCGATGAGGCGTCACCTATTTAAACAAAATAATACAATGATTAGTAAAAAGTTTTCCTGATTAGTAACCATATAAGCTGGAATTGTACTACCATCTTTAAAGAATTATTCAGTTAGAACTGACTTCAAAACTTTGAGGTAAACAGTAATCAATAGGATGTAAAAACAGAGCAAATGTTTTAAACATATGAAAAAAAATTGATCAGATAAATTAAATATTAAATTAGTAGTTTAGAAATGCACAGACTAGGAAAGCATAAAAAACTCAACATTATTAAACAAAAACAAAGAGAGTTAGACAAAATATATTACTAAAACTACAAACATTTTACTTAAAAAAATCTTTTTAATTTGATGTAAAGGAAAGATACTTCCAGAAGGGACAAAATTTGATTTTAAGTAAAAAAATCAGAAATTATTGATTTTAAGTGAAAAAACAGAGATTATTGATTTTTTTTACTTTATTTAATTTAATAGTAATTTAGAAATTGGACCGAAATACCAGGGTTGTCAAAAATCCCGAGTCCAAAAAAATCAATTGTTTATTGCGTGAAATCAGGAGATTTTATTTTTCTACTCAATTTTCCAGTGTTTTGAATATGTTTTGTTCTCATTTTGATCCTTTTTTTGATGCAACTTATGTGTTGCATCAAATTGATCTAAATTGATGAACAAAATTCACCATTAAATTTAGAATATCTCACCCTGTACAAGACCTATTGAAATTATTTTTTTGGTCCTTTTTTTCCCTTATGAAGGGCTACATTTCTGTGTAAAAACGACTCTAAAAGGTGTAAATAGCTATTTATGTATTAAGCTCAAAAAATATGACTTTAATGCTCTGAGAATGAAGTTTTATCATTGGAGAAAGATTTTTTTTAGAGTGACACCCAAGTAGAGCTCGAATCAGCTAAGAAAAGGCCACAGGCGTCATCAAACGATGATGTCACGATCTCTGTACGTCTCGCTTTAAATATTGCTGCTCTCGTTACTTTCCAAGTTGTTGCAGCCAGTCAGTGGCGTGCTATTATTTTATCAGTAAAATGAAACATTTTCGTCGTTTTTAATAAAGAAAATAAAAGACAACAAGTTTTTCAAAGGAATGGAAACTCCTTCTGCTTCTTTCTTCATAAATTGTAAGACGTTACTGACGATTTCACGGCCTTGGCTGTATATGATAACACCTTTCTTTCCAACCTTTTTGAAAGACATTTTGACAAAATAACGTTTTTTATTCATAACACTATGTGAACTTCAACTGCGACCATCAACAATACAACCAAAACACCAGACTAAAACGGAACCTAACCTAACCCCCTAAGTCTCCCTGTCCGCCACTACATTTTTTTAAACTTGGCAACACCGTTTAGAGTGCCGGCTAGTAAAAGCATATAAAAAGGTCCAAATGTCCCTGGCCGCTGCCGCATCTGTTTTAATTGTGTCCAAGTAAAAACCGTACTACGTTGCCAAGTGGCTTTTTGACCGCTTAACAATATATTTTCGGGAATATTTTAATAGGACGCCTCTGATTATATCTAATGCGACGGCAACTGTAGAAGGAGAAAGAAATAGTTTTAAAAACTGCGTCATTGATGATGCGGTGGCCTTTTCTCATCTGATTCGAGCTCTACATTAGGCATGCATGCATACAAAACAGCTTGAGAAAGAGAAAAAGAAGGAAATTTGTTCTTTTTGTTTAGACTTTACAAGGAAGTTTAAGAAAAGTGATTTTTTATTTAATTATTTAGTTTTTAATAGTTAAGTGCCTAATTCAATTTATTTTGGTTTGGTTTTTAAAGACTTTTTTTGGTTTTACTTTATTTTGTGAGTAATTAAAAAATATAATTTTTGGTTTAAATCAACCCAACCCTGCTTCCAGACAGATCCATGTGCATAAAAACAAGTGAAAGTAAATTAACAATACCAATGTTTGACATTTTGTGCAACTTCTATACTGTTATTTTATTCCACGGTTTTATTATGAAATGCCCTTTGCATCTAAAATATGAAATAACAACATCCATTTGTACAAAAAGTGTTTGTTTCTTTTTTCAAATCCCTCGATCCAAGGTGGTTCAGCTTGTTAAAAACAAATTGAATTGAAAGTTACAATTACATTTTTTTATAAGAAAATCAAATTAATTAGGATGATATTTTTCTTCTCTACTTGAGAAACTATTTTTTTTTGGTGTATCAGAATAATAATTCTCTAGGTAGTATAGAATATTTATGACAATTTTGTGAAAATGTTAATTTTTTCTGCTCATATGAAATGTCGAAAAAATTATTTACTAAATTGAACTATACTTATCAACTGTAAAGTAATTTTTTTTTTCAATCTCAACATAAATTTGACTTGTCAACAGTAGTACACAAATAAGTATGCTGGAAATAAGTTAAATGTGTCAAGGGTAGTATGCAAATTTGAATACATCAAAGTTGTACAGAAAAGGGTTAAATAAGAAAACAAGACAGATTTACAATTCCACAAAGGATTTAGTGGATAGTTGGCACTAAAAGTGTCAAAACATATGAGCAAAAAGGAAAACTAAACAAACGAAAAGTGGGCCAGAAGCTTCTTTTATAATATGATAAACATGTCAACTATCTGAACTCTTTTGTGAGTCAACATTTTGAAGGAAAGACTTTGACAACCTAAAAGCATATTTTATGATATGCATGCATGAAACATCTCAATGCTTTACCAACTTTTTGAATTCAAGATACTACTATGAAAATGAAGAGACAGATAATCAAGTAACTAATACCCCAAACATCCAAATAGTTCTAAAAAATACTGCTACATTACTACAACTATAAAGAAAAGAATGTGAGATAAATCCAAACTTTACTTAACCCTGTTACTTTTTTTGCTTCATCAATAAAAAAACAATTTTGTATACCTACCTTTTTTCAAATCAATAGCTTAAGTACCTAATAACATTTAAATACTTGCATAATAGTTACCTAACATTTTTGAGTCAAGAGTATCAAGGTAAGTCTACTTGAGTAGTATTCATATAAATCCCAGCACTGTTTGTAGTTTTTGATTGGTCAAGAAAAAACAAACATTTTTTTCTGATCAATCAAAAACTGGCAATGCTATTATTTACCTGTTTTGTTTTTTAAATGCTGCAGAGTTTTGTTAATTTCTATGGAATAAAAATATAGTTAAACAGAATTTAGTAAAATTATAAATTTTATACTGAGTGTACTTTTGATCTATTGATGTGTGAAAATATATTTCTCTTTTGACTTTATTTTGCACAAACTGGCTTTTGTTTTTTTTTTTATTAAACAAGCCTTATTTTTAGTCACTACAGCAGTTTCGGCTGATGGTCAGATGACTTGAAAAAGTGTACTGGAGTAAAATGGACACAAACTGCCAATGATAAAGAGGCACAGAGGAGACAAGAGGAGGCCTATATCCAAAGAGAGATGTTTAGGAGCTGAAGTGATCTCATGAAGGCTGATGTTACAGCACTAACTTGGATTGGAAAATTAGATATTAATATTTAGTTGGTCTTATATGTAGCTTGTATTAGTATACTTGTGCTCTGTGTATATTTGTATACTGTTTGTGTCTATACTGCATGTATGCCATACGAATAAATAAATAAGTAGGGCTGTTTAGATAGATAAATATAAATAGATAGCTAGACAGCAGTATTGCAGGCTGGAAGGACTAGTTCCTGGTTACTAGAGCTAACAAACCAGCCTGTAAATGCAATTCAGCTGAACAATAACTAAACTGCAATGTTGATTATTTAAGACTTTACTGAGGACTTTACTATGCTCAACCTACAAAATTTGTCACTTATCAGTAAAGCCTTCTTACTGTTTTTAATACTCAATATACATTAAAACACTTCACTTTGAAGTTCAACTGAGTGGTTTTCTACTTTGTCCCATGTTTTGCTAGAAAATTGACCACCATGTTTTTGTTCTGCTTAAAGGTTTTTAAGCTTAAAATTTTCACACACAATCAGTAAACAGCCTATTTATTAGGGTTACATAATAAATCAGCGTAGTAAATGCAACTTACCTTGTGGAGTCATCCCGTAGGGCTGCGGGGCCATTAAGCCCGAAGCTGAGTGGCTCATCATCCGTCCCGGATCATCCATTACGTACAAACCAGTTAAAAAAAAAAACGTTAAAAACCCACCAAATAAATACAATAAACTTGCACAAGTGTACAGATAATCTAAAATAAACAAAAGGCCCCCAAAAGGGAGTAAACTTTAATATAATGGACAATAAGCCAGTCAGTAAGCTTGCAGCTTCCCTTCCCTTCTTAACAACTGCGCTCGTGCGCAACAGCAACAGGCAACAGCGCACTCTGGTTTCTCATTTCTCGTTTTTGACCAAAGACGGTAAACAGTAAAGGATTGCTCGATCGGCCGATTTTGTTTCCCGGCGGCGAATGAATTCTGACGTCACAGTGGGTCCTCGGGCGCACAATACGCTAAATATTCGCCCGAGACGCTATGTACGAGATTTACTGCGTTTTTTTATAAGTATACATATATTTTTTATTTCGCTAATACATATTGTATTAGTAAAGTGTGAGTATTTGGATTCCTCACAAAATTCTGACCAACTTCTGTGTACAATGCCCTATGCCTATCTCTAGCCGTTTTTGAAATATTTGATGTTTTTCCAAAAAAGTGACAGTTGCAACGCTCAACATATTTTTGTACTATGTTAAAACCGTATTTTATTTTGCAATGAAACTTTGGGTTATTGTAAATAAAGGATCGTTTTATTAAACTGAGGGTGCGTAATGACTCATTTGTATACAGGGTCGTCAAAAAAAAATCATAAACTTGCCACTAAAAAAAATGAAAAATCTCAAGTTTTTTAAATAGAAACCCACATTTTTTATGACGGAATCATTTTGAGCATTAAAAATTACTATAAGTTTCAATTTACTTGCCTATACCTAAATCCAACCCATTTCGTTTGAAAAACATCAAATATTTCGAAAACGGCTAGAGATAGGCATAGGGCATTCTATACAAAAGCTGGTCAGAATTTTGTGAGGAATCCAAATATGTAATAATATATAGGGTGTTCTATTTAAAATAAGAAAGTTGTGATGGACTTCCGGTATAAACGGAAGTGCAACCATCTTGAAAATATTTTAGTTAGATTGGGCATGCCCACATCAGTATCCTGCCAAATTTCTAAAACTCTCCTATTTATACTTTTTCCAATATCAATCGATGTCTTTCGTCGTGGGACACCCTGTATATCATACATAAACATTTCGATTAAACATAGCTTTCATTAATACACTCGTTGGTTAAATTATAAAATGATTTTTAATCAGTATTCACAAAACTTACCAACTCGTAATAAACCTAACTCAATTTATAACACTCTCAAATTGTCTTTTTTTGCTCTATTAGTTACAATTTTAAAAACTCACACTCAATATAACCATTGAAATTTAAAATGCATATTGGTGAATGATCGACTGCAATCGCGCAAAACAATCGCGCGAACGCGAGATCTCCGGCCCCATGGTGACGTAAAAATCGTCACCGGCCCGAGCCGATACCGGCAAGATTGCGCTTATGGGATTAAGCAATCCTTTACTGTTTACCATCCTTGGTTTCTGACAACACCGCGACCGGCAAATGCGGATCGTTAATTCGATAGTCATTTTATAACGCCATATTCTTTTTGTGACATTACCATGATGTCATTATACCAATGAGTAAAAAGAACAAGTATCAGGTAACAATAATACAAATTATAACCCGTTTGTGCATTAAGCGAGGGGGACGGAAATCCACCATCTTTGATTGCGCATTCGCCTACTGCGCAGTTGAATTGACGCAAAGTCATTGAAAGTTTGGAGTTTCAAACCCGCAAAAATTTGTTGTTTGATGTTTGTATTTGTTGTAGTATAGTGTTAGTTTGTTTTGTTTGTTTGTGGTTCTTTAACAGTTGAGTTTTGCCACCGCCTTCTTTACAAGAAAGCCTAGAATGTAACTTTTAATGGCGGCGTTATCGGATTTTTTTTTGTACACAAACCTATGGAGATGCAGTAGAAAATATGTTTATTTTTATTTTTTCGTGTAGTTGATTAGAAGTTGTGAGTGAAAAATCAAAGAACGTTTCATTCCTGATCCAGATATGTATAGATATGGCTTTTTATATCCAATAAAGTCCAGCCAAAGCAAGTTTGGTTAGAACCCTTTGTCTTGGAAAGTACAACAAACTAATGTAAAAACTGCTCAATCAAAGAAAATTTGGAAATCCTTGAATCTAGGTAAGCAAAACTGGTAAATGGGTTTTATATTATTACCAAGACCTTTCTTTTAAAATGTAAATGTGCCAATAGAACTTCTAAAAGCTGTCCTGTTTCTTCAGAGTAAACCTTTGTTGCTCTCAAAATGCAGGCGGCCTCAAAATGTAACTCACATAAGTCACATACCAATGTATGTAAGAGGCAATAAGTTTACTGAATGAGAAAGCATATTGTACTTACCACTGAGTATTGTGTTGGAGTAAAATCATTCCACTTCAAAGCTTTCAACCACTGTTGGGTTCGAGCAGGGTCTTTTGGAAAGTAAAAGACTGACACTTTTGGGCCTTTCACCAAATTGCTTTTAGAAATTTGCCAAACAACCAGTGGACGGCATATTGTAGAGGCAATAGAATTTAAGTTAAAAAACCAACCACAAATTATAGAACAATGAAGGAACAATAACAATAGTGATAACACAATAAAATGAACACAAACTACACTTTCACTAGAACAATAAACATATAAACAACAATTACTTTGGCAAGTAATCCCAAGTCTTGACTTTAAACCTTAAAAATTAATTTAATCATCCAAAAACTCAATTTCCACAATACAAACAAATGCAAACTGTCAATCCCATATTTCGGCCATATTGGAATTTTTGGCATGCACCTTCTTGGCTTTCTTGTACAGAGGGCGGTGGTTTTGCAAATTTAAATTAAGTTGTACAGTGGACAAGATTAACAAGTATTGACGGCCGCCATATTACTCCCCCCCTCCCCCTTGTTTCTGTCACCCACTTTGTTTGCTATTGCTCCTTCCTGCTATGTTTACATTTTTTTTATTCATTGCATTATACACAATAATGGTAATTTACAAACAATGCAATTATAAAAAAGTGTATATTCGTTTTGAAGAGGTGGAGGTTTTGGATCAATCACAGCGTTACTATCCTAGATTAACTAGAGAAGCCATTGATATCTTTAAGCACGAGAACATCATCAACAGAAAGGAAGAGGAACCTTGTTAGATCCGGAGTGGAAACGGACCTTGGCCGGTGCGTAGCCGTTATGCGCATGTGCAGCCCCCTACCTACTGGTGTGGTGTAGAGTGTAGATGTCTTGCGCCAAACACCGTGCGCGCCGATGCAAGACCGTTGTGCGCATGTGCAGCACCCCACGGGTATAAATACGACCGACGCTCCAGCGGTCGAGCGGTCATCGTCGAGAGGTACGGAAGAGCATTTCGACTGTTACGTCATCGCCTTTATTATACGCCTTAATGTCCGCCACAGATGTGGACGAAACGTCAGGAAGACATACTATGGTATGAGATCTCAGGTGTTTTTAGAGAACTACTGAAGTCATTTTTTTGATGAATAAGTTTAACAAAGAACGTCAATTCTTTTTGTTCTTATGGACCTGTGTCTTCTTGCCTCTGGGATCACCTACTGCGACCCCTTAACGTGATACGGTGAAGGCTCATCGTTTGATCTCCGGCTAATGACCAGTAGTCACACTTGCATGCAACCTCTGAAGATACTATACACCAATTCCCCAGTAAAGAATGAAGATGAAATCTTCAAAGCCAGCTTACAGGGTCGAGGTTGCTTGAACTGAGATCAAGAACGACCTGTAGGACGCCCGAAAAACAAAAAGGTACTAGAGAAAAGAACCACGGAAGGTTTTTGTAAAGTAAGCATGTATCAAAGGCAACCAGACGCGACCTCAGAAACTACCGCAGTAGGAAGACTCAAGAGACAATAGAACAGAACAAAAGCATGAAAGTACTGAGAAGGCATCTAACCGAAGGCAAAAAAGACATAGTAAAACTAAAGAACAAACAAGGAAATGTCACTTCAAACCGAGAGGAAATCCTGAGCATTGCGGAGGAATTCTATTATGATCTATACAAAAGCCGCCACAAAGAACAGCTGAACCTAGACATAACATCACGTATACAGGGAGTTATAAACCAAAGATCCGAAGAGATGCCCGATATCACCATCGATGAAATCAGCGAGGAGCACTAACAAAGATGAAAAACAACAAATCTCCAGGTGAAGACGAAGTGATGACAGAAGCAATTAAGATGGGAGGCCCTCTTTTACTGCAGAAACTACAGAAACTCTTCAACATGTGCTTACAGGAAAGTGATATTCCTGACAAGTGGTACGAAGCAACCACCATACTGCTCCACAAAAAAGGAGACATAACGGACCTGGAAAATTACCGCCCAATAACCCTTCTTAGTCATCTGTATAAGCTCTTTACTAGAATCATAACGTCAAGACTAGAAAATAAACTTGAACTCTACCAACCCAAGGAGCAAGCGGGATTCCGATCTGGGTTCGGAACAAACGACCACTTGCAAAGCATCAAAACCCTCATAGAAAAAACAGTGGAATACAACAGACCACTAATCCTCCTGTTTATAGACTTCCATAAAGCTTTTGACACCATTGAACTGAAAGCTATGATGGACGCCCTAACAAGTTGTCGTATAGACTATAGATACGCAACACTTATTCACAATATATACAAAAATGCTACCATGACTATTAAACTACACGAAGCCACCAACCGCATAAAAATCGGCAGAGGGGTGAGACAGGGGGATACCATGTCTCCTAAACTATTCATAACTGTCTTAGAACATGCTTTTAAAAAACTTAACTGGGATAATAAAGGAATAAACATCGATGGCGAAAAACTTAACCATCTCCGCTTTGCAGATGACATAGTCCTAACAACAGACTGTCTAAGAGAGGCGAAACAGATGCTAAGAGAGTTAGAGGAAGCATGTTCTGAAGTTGGTCTAAAAATGAACTTCACTAAGACCAAGATCATGACAAACCTTGTCATGAGCGAGACAATAAACATCGGAAATAATGAAATCGAGCAAGTTGACAAATACATATATTTAGGTCACGAAATCCGAATATCAAGGGACAACCAGACATGTGAACTGCATAGACTGATTGGCCTTGGATGAGCGGCCTATGGGAGGCTGAAAGATATCCTTACGGGTGACATTCCTACTTGCCAGAAAAGAAAAGTATTCGACCAGTGTGTTCTGCCGGTGCTCACTTATGGCGCAGAGACCCTGACTTTAACAACAGTATCGGCGAGGAAACTCAGAGTCACACAACGCAAAATTGAAAGAGCAATGCTTGGGCTGAGCCTGAAGGACCATATCACAAACCAAGAACTGCGCAGAAGATCCGGAGTGTCGGACATTATTCAGCGTATAACCTCACTGAACTGGAGCTGGGCTGGACACGTGGGCAGACAGGGAAATGACAGATGGACAAAAAGGTTGCTAGAATGGAGACCACGCACCGATAAGCGCAACAGAGGAAGACCGCCTACACGTTGAACCGACGACCTAAAGAGAATGGCAAACAACTGGATCCAAGCGAGCCAGGACAGACAGGGGTGGAGAGCCATGAGGGAGGCCTATGTTCAGCAGTGGACGTCGAGGGCTGATTGATTGATTGATTGATTGATTGAAGCACGTACTAATCACTGGTCTTCCGGCCAGTTCTGATGAATGTTCAAGCAGGGCTTGTGGCCTGGGATCCATTTGCCCGACTCTATGTATAAAGTACTCGCTCTTCGCCCTTCTTTGTTTAGTAAATAAAGAGATACCTGTGGACTCCTGTGTTTTCCTGCCTCTGGTCTCACCTATACTGCTACCTCTCTTAAACCACCATGATCTTAGTGTAGGTAAAAAGATTATGTCAAAGTTACTTTATATTTTGATAGAAACAGCAGACTATTACAAGTAAAATGCCCTGTTTAGACAAACGAGACTCTTGGAAAAGTGAAAAGTTTCGATCCAGCGTCATTGAAAAAATGTAATTTAGTTGCTATAATATTTGGACCACACACAGTTCTTAGTAGAAACAGTTTTTTTAGAAACGTGGAGCTCAGCCAGCAAACCATCAATAAAAATATTGGACCGTATATCGAAGATGCTATTTACCACGTGGCAAAATCAAAGCAGCAATATTTAGGCTACGTTGCTAGAATTGTATTAAAAATCCGGAGAACGGGTGAGTATTTGAACAATTGAGAAAAGTCTATTAACGTATTTGCTTTTAGTTTACATTGAAGAAGGATGGTTAAAGAACTACGTAAGTTGATGGACTAGTGAACCGTATGAACTAATTATGTTTTAGTAAAACATAGGTAAAAGAAGCATTAATGGATCCTCCACCGAGACTCAGAAAAGTACTGTCGCCTGAAGGTTTAGCGAAACATAACATTGAAATGATGAAACTCAGGACCCTAATTCAAGAAAAAGAAAAAATAGTAAAGAAGAATTGATATATCTAAATTAATAGTACATAATAAATTATAAATACTTAAAAACCTTTATTAAGTATTCATAATAACTTGTCAAGGAATGTTAAATGTTATGATCCCAAAATGACCCAGATCTTTATAGATAGAAAACAATGAAAATAAATCCAACAGAATAAAATAATTTTTTATTTTCTTTTTGAGGCGATTGTGCAGTAGTTGTTCTGTTCGAGAGTTTCACTGGCCCTCTTGTCTAACAGCATCCAGCCAAACTTCTTCCTGTCCAAGATGCTTCAACAACTGCCGAGGTTGACCACGCCTGAAGCGCGTGGTGTCTGCACCCTACCCCCCTCCTACAAACAGATTGGCAATAAAGGGTCACACGTAAAACTCTTCTCGTCCTAGAGAGAATCAGAACATTACACACTGGGGACAACTCCCAAGGAATGGACAATGCGGGAAATCAACATCCCGTCAGCAAGTACACCGATCAAATGTTTATATGTTCATCCTCCAAAAATCTATAAATTTCCCTGAATCCCGGATGTTGTGGTTCACTGAGAATTTCCGCCATATGCAAAAAAGTCGGGAAACAGGCCGCAAGTCTCTACCGGACAAGGATATAACTTTCAAATCCGAAAAAATCTCCCTCCACTCCACAAGAGCAATCTGAGGAATCCGAAATACCTAGTCTAGCCTTATGCTTTAAAATGGGACAATGTCCAGATCTCATCTTACAGACCATGCACGCTCACAAACTTTCTCTTTTTGTAGCTAATTTTTGAAAACCATGGTACCTTTGGAGGCACATTCTGTATGCGCAAATCTGCACTCCCTTTATGTATATTCCTATGCTTCTGTAAGAACTAATCCATGAAGTCCATATACGATCGTTAATAGGCCTCAAGAAATTTGTATAATGAAGTCTTTATTTATCCTAGTCTATATTTAAATTGTCCTCTCTTCCACTCCTGGCAAAGCCTTTTCGTTCCCTCTAATGTTAGAATGGCCGGGTATCCACAAAAATTCAATTTTCCTCCCCTGTTCCCTTCAGGCTGTAAATTTTTTCTTTTGTCTTCAAAGTGCAGAAGTAATTAGCACTACCGATCCAAATCTGGCGATTTTCTGCAATCCACTTTTGGAATCAGACAAAACCAGAATCCGCCTGACTCCAAGGCCGCCTCCATTGCCCATATCTCTGACGAGCATATGTCCATGGCATCAGTTGTTCTTCTTTGAATACTCCAACCCATTGAAGCATTGTACACCCCAAAACCACTCTCATTAGTGACTCCATCCACAGATGCATCTGTGTCCAACAAAGTAAAATCATAAAATGTATTCGCGATAATTTCATCGCACAGCTGCTCAGCACCCAAATGTTCTTTTGGAATCCCAGAATCCATGAACTGAACTTTCATAATCTGACATTCACACGAACTTTCTTAACATGGCAGATTCCGAGATATCTTAATTTAATCCATGTACTGTAGTGCCAGATCCACACCCTCCAAGTACGGTGGCACCAACCTGTTGGCCCAATACACAGGTTCCCGATGGTATATTCCATAAAACTGCAGCATCCTTTCCTTGACCAAACTGCTCTTTCCAGCAAGATGTTTCAGAGCATATTTTGCAGTAGTTTTTTTGGTTTTTTGGCTCCACCAACTGGGGTATTTCGCCAGCTCGAACCGTAAGAGGCTCAGATAGTCGGGCTAGAGCCCCTGAAACACACAAAAAAGTCAAAAAAATCGATTAAGGGCACAATTCGAGTAAAAAATATACCTAGTCATTCCTCGTGGAAACTATAACCGTCACATCCACGTGGTCTTCTCCTAGGTTTTCACCCTTTTCGCCTTTTGGAAGTGCACCGCACAAGACAATTCCCCGTAGACTTTTAGGAATCGACGTTTCCACTTAGAGATTCCATCATCTCCACTCGAAAGGCTGCGGAATTCGGTCGTTAGCTTCAAATTTCCCTGAACACCGTTTCAACGTGGTTTCTTAGTGGCAAAACGTGGCACCCACGAAACTGACGTGCGATACGTTCCAAGTTGAAAACCGAACTGTTTGCAGTAGTTTATTTTTTTTGGCTCCACCAACTGGGGTATTTCGCCAGCTCGAAACGTAAGAGGCTCAGATAGTCGGGCTGGACCCCTGAGCCCCAGATAGCTCTGTTTCTGATCGGTTAAGTGCTGTGACTCTTCTACGTCAGATGATTCTTCCAGGTGGATCGGACATGTGTTCTCATTTCCCTCGGCTAAGTGTATGGTTACATTAGATGCGGATACGAGCGATTTTTTAATCGTGCGACGTCGTACGATCATTTGTCGTACGATTGTGTGGTTATATTACTTGCGTTTTGTATCGTGCATTTAAAAACAAAATGGCCGAAGAATTAGACCATTTACATTTTCTTGAAAACAGTTGTGTGAAATATATGTTGATTAATAAAAGGAAGCATTGGGTTAATGACATATATTTAAAGCGAGATGAAGAAGGGGAGTATGTAATGCTTTTTAAAGAGTTAAAGGAACAACCGCGAAAGTTCTATGAGTATTTCCGAATGACACCTTCAACCTTTGAATATATTTTCTATGGCCTTTTTTACTGTTGCTCTGTTGTGGTATTCTTTGCATTTTTGATCCCACAACACCTTTCTGGTTTGAACACACAAAATTCATTTTTCTAAGTCCATTTTTAAATAACTAATTTAAGTTATTTGTTGTTTTGTCCACTATAAAAGCGGTACAAATCTGTAAAATCGTACGCTGTCTTACAGAAAAACAAACAAGTTTGTTCCGCTCAAATACTCGTACGACCACGTACGATACGGTCAGACTAAATCGCAAGCAATGTAACCGCACAGCTTTAAATTACGGAGTTTGTTTTTATCTGAGCTATCGTACGACGTCGCACGATTAAAAAATCGCTCGTATCCGCATCTAATGTAACCATACACTTAACTGTTATTCTCCAGCAACACTAAACACTACTACACCCCAACGTCATCAACTCGATCTTGTGATCCACACCCTTACAGTTTCACATCACAGGCACACAGGAAATCATTGAGTAGACAAACCGCATCCGTTTCAGAGTTGCTCAAAACCTTCTCAATGTTAAGAGGGGCCGAATATCCCATTTTGACTAATTTTTCATACCAGGTGTCCAAGAGCACTGTACCAGCAACAATGACTTGTTTACCCGTTGCCCGACAACCGCCTATACAGTGCAGGCCAAAAGTTTAAATTTTCTCATTTTTGTTCGTGTTTTACGACGAAAGGGCTCAAGTTAGAGATCTGAAAAAAATACAGAAAACTAGTCCGTGATAAGTACTACAACTTTTGTTAATACAATTTTTCAATCAAATCAACCGTACAAGCGCAAAAAAATCAAAACCGTTTTCCCATGTTAATCTCCTATGTCCAGGGTGCTCTTGGACACCTGGTATATGTCACCGTAGTTATTAGTAGGGCATTCAAAAAAGATGTGATTCAAGTTCTGAACCTGTCCACATTCGCAATTGGGATTGTCCCTAACTTTGATTCTGCTTAAATGCAATTTTGTACAGCAGTGGCCTACACGCATGCGTATAACTGTCGTTAGATGTCTTCTATTTTTATAGTGTATCCTATCCAACCATTTTCTGTGAGGAAAGTGCTGCTGTATGAATCCGTAAAAAGAATTCCCACCCTCATAAGCCCGGGCCCACCCCCTGCCAAACTTAGGTTTGCAGTAGTTATTTATGGAATTAGATTCATTGGCAGAAACATGATAAAATTTCATAAGAGAAGAAGAAACGTGGAAGTAGAAAAAGACAATCTGGTAACTGGTTCACTTCACTCAACCTAACCTTTTTTTTTGTTACTCGTTTATTTTTTTCTTTGAGTTCTTACACGTGAAATTTAAAATAAACTCAAATTTACCATGTCTTTTTTCATAAAAAGTAAACAGTTAAACGGTAAAAGAAACACGGCGCCAAAAAAACCGACGAAACGGAAACTAGAAAGCAAACATTCCAAATCGTCCAAAAATGACGAAATCACCAGCAGTGAAGATGAACAACCTGAAGATAATGAAACTGTAGGTTTAACAGACTCAGAAGATGAAAATGAAACCGCCCAAGAGAAAAAAATCCGTTTGGCAAAAGTGTACCTTGAAGAAATTGAAAAGGAGGAAAAAGCAAGGCTTGCAAAGGATGAAGTGGACCAAGCAGTGATTTCTAGGAGGCTTAAGCATGACTATTTGAAGGAAACTGGAAAACTGAGAACAAGTGTCGCGGATAAATACACAGACATTAGTTATGACAATATCAGGACACTAAAGTGTAAAAAACAGAAAAATTGTCTAACCTCCATTTGCATTTCTACTGACAATCAAACAGTTTTTTGTGGAAGTAAAGATGGGATTGTGATAAAGTATTCATTGAATACTTTTAAGACTTTGGGAATAATTCCATTTGTTAGGAGTGAGGATGGGCGTGATGTTACTGGAAACAAAAGTGAAATTTTAAGTTTAGCCCTGTCTACTGACAACACATTTCTAGCTGTGGGGGATAAATTAGGAAATGTCAACATTTGGACCCCAAACACTTTGAAACATGTTAAAACATTAACTGGACACAAGTTTGCTATTTTGGGACTGAGTTTTAAAAAAGATTCCCACACCTTATACTCTTCTAGTAAAGACAAAAGTGTTAAGGTGTGGAATTTAGATGAAATGGCTTATGTAGAAACTTTATTCGGACACCAGGACATGGTGACTTCCATTGATTCACTGTATAGAGATCGTGTAGTTACATCTGGCAGTCGTGACATCAGAGTCTGGAAAATTACTGAGGAAACACAGTTAATTTACAATGGTCATGTGGGAAACATTGATAATGTTCGCCTAATCAATGAGGAACACTTTATGACTGGAGGTGATGATGGGATGATTTGTGTGTGGAGTATTATGAGGAAAAAACCACTTTTGTGCATTGAAAATGCTCATGGTAAAGAGGAGGTTACTGAACAACCAAGGTGGATTACAGCTTTAGGAGCACTAACCAATACAGATTTGATAGCTTCAGGGTCTTATGATGGATTTGTGAGACTGTGGAAGCTGCAAGACAACTTCAAAAAAGCGGTGGAAATATTGAAAGTTGAGGTTAAAGGTGTGGTGAATGCTTTGTCTTTTACGTCAGATGGACTTAAACTTTTAGTATGTGTCAGCAGGGATTATAGACTGGGAAGGTGGATTACTGATACTAAAGCAAAAAATGTTACACTTGTTATACCTTTTGTTATACCACCTTAAATGCTATTATATTTTTTTAACTGTGTTTTAATGTTGTTTATTTTTATACCTACTTTTTACTGCAATAAAGACTTAATTAAGTTTTAATGTGAAATAAATTAGTAAACACACAATTCAGTTGTTTACATTTACAAATGGAGCAAATTCAGTTGATTACCTTTACACTTATTTAACTGTCTCCTGAGTTTTTACCCTCAATAACATTATCCTTAAACTTAATTCGTAAAATATCATTAACTCCCTCACGATTCCTAGCTATCTCTATAGCATAAAACTGTATTCTGGTCACAAGAATAGTATTTTCTTCAGCATAATCCTTAGCAGCATCAGACCGTAAAAGTGTACCATAACTGTAATCTATCAAGACATTTTCTTAAAAAAAAACAAATTTAAACTAATGAATTACTCACCTTCAATAACTGTCTTGAATCGTTCACAAAACGGCCTCCACCTAGCTTTCTCTTTAGTGCTCTTCAGCTCATTTTCAATTATAATTGAAACATCCAATTTAGGAAATTCTTCTCTAAATTGTTTGTAAATAAAATCATCTTCAGAGGTGAGCCGAAGCAGTTTTGGGTCCACAGAACAGAGCAACTGCAACAATTATTTACAATTTGAGTTATTTTTAAAACAAGAAACTTACGTTAAAATAAATTTCGGCGTGTTCATAGGCCTTCATTGCCCACATTGCTTCCACACTTTGATCATTTTCAAATTCTTCAGCTGGCCTGGACAGAACATCCTGTAAAAAGTGCACGTCAGGTCATGTGTGTGTCAGGTAGTTGTGTCCGACGATCTTACCATTTTTATAAGCAATGTGTTTAGAAACTGTTTTTAAAATATCAATACAAAAATTATAGAAAGTTTATTCAAACCATCAAACTGTTAACCTTAAAAGATAAACAAATTGATGGGGATTGGGGGATTGGGGACTTTAGGAAACTGTCATCACTGTCACTGTCTTATAGGCGTTGTAGGACAAACTTGGGTTAGAATTGTCGCTTGGTTGCTAATTTTCTAACCTTTTGATTAAAAGTTAGTTATTACCTGTAATTTAAGTGAGACCTTTATTGAAAAAACTTTTTTTTTGTCTTGTAGTTGATTGTTTTAGTAGCAAAATGCAATATAAAATCGGGTTGTCCTAAGTAAATATCAAGTCAAGGGTTAATTTGTTTAAAATTCAGATATTTTGATATGCAGAACGTCAAACGTCATTTGTCAAACATTTTCAAATTTTGAACTTTCAACATTCAACATCCATTTCATTTGAACCAAACAAACCAAACAACAAAAGTACAAACCATATTTGTGTATTGTTTTTACATTGTAAATTGTAAGTACTTGTACTTTTTTTTGGTGGTAAGCTGGTTTATTGTCTTTTATTTATATAATAGTATATTGAATAGTCTGTTTTAATAATTAAGCAAGGTTCTGTTTTGGGTTCATAATCCCTTCATAGGGGTATAAAAGATCCTGATGTGATGGCCCTGGAGGGCATCCCAATAGATATTCTAAAGAAGAAGTTATCGGTGAGACATCTGCAGACTTCCTGTAAAGAAAAACAAGATTCCTGATAAATTCTAATAATGTTTCTAACCAAAACAATTATAAACAAGTTAAACCTCTAGAAATCTCAAATTACTTAAATACAGTAGAGCTACAGGAATAGGAAACTCTAAAATGAAGAATTAAACAACTTTTGTATGGTAAAAACATATGTTTACTTTTTAGAAAAGCAAGCTAAAACAATCACAAGTATGTTTTAGCTCTTTGGAAAAATGGGCAAAGACACTTAAACATAAAAGGTCAATAAATAAATGTTATTATGTAAAATATGCCTGTTTCAAAGTTCCACTATTCCAAACAAGGTTTGTTTCCAATTAGTTCAAAATAGCAGGACTCTACTGTACTTTAACTCTTTAAAAGTTCAGAGTTTTCATTCTAGCAATGTTATTGTTGTGGAATTTAGTAACTTTATTTAACTGATAATTTGGTTAAAGATAAAAGGTTAATAAACAGTAAATGTCTATATTTTCTTTATTTTTTTTAAGGGATTGATTTAATAAGGAAATAACTTTAGAAGAGATTGTTGCTACTTATGAGGGACCTGTGAAATTATTGAGTGGTTTAGGTTTAAATAAAAATATGGTCAATGCTGCTAGCAAGGAACCTACATATGAATCTACTTGATGTCATTTAAAAGACTTTTTGTTCCTAAAGAGATTAAAGTATATCTATCTCTTTGGATGTGGCTGCATATGTTTCACCAATGACTCACACAAACAGACACACATGTAAAAGCAAAAAGAAATGATTTAATTGTGGAAGTATAGAATTGCATCAGCTAGGAAATCAACAGTTTTTTCTAGTGTGTTTTTCCTGTGTTAGTTAGCCATTTTGTTGGTAAATGCATTTACATTTCTAAGCTATTCATATTCATCACATTTATATCTACAAGTAATTTCTTGATGGAAGAAATTTGATTTCTGATATATTGAGTTTAGAGAGAACTGAAAACTGTGAAGGTTCAAGAGGTATAAGTTCTTCTTCCATGAGAAATTAGAGTTTGTGATTACTCCATGAGTTACACTTTATGTGGCTAGTGGCTCTCCTTTTCTAGCACACAGATAAATATGTAAGGGAAGAAAGAAATACTTTAACTGTGATTCTTCAAAGAACCCTGAAAACAGAAAAGACAATTCCTAGATTTCAACTTTGTATAAAAGCACTAATAGCTTTTAAGAACCTATCTTTGATGCTAATACCTGTACTGCTCTCTAACATCTATTTAAGATCTCTTGTGTGAGTGCCATAATGGTGCAACCTAAGAGTAACCTTGGCACATATCTTTGCTTCTAGTGACCAATTAGAAAAAATAAAAATTTTTGCATTTAAAATATTTTCACTCCCTGCCTTGATTGGCATTCTACTTTCTCTTATATTATTAACCTGAAATCATAGCTTTTTTAAAATGTAATGGAATTGGGTTGCAGGGGCATACCCTGCAATAGGTGTACAGAGCAAATCAATCTACCACAAACAAGTTACTTGTCATGTTAGTTTGCTGTTTGTGATTGTCCCTATTAAATACTTGTAAGCATCATTTATGCCTACTTATACTATTTTAATTAATCATAATAATGTTTTGTGGTTTGTCTTGAATTCTTTGCTTCTAGGTATCCCACAGTCAAAATGCAGACATCCTCACCTATTGGTACACCTAAGCCCAGATCTCTCAGGATTAGTTTTGGGGATACTGAAGCAATAACTCCTCTTAAAAGGTTAAAACCTGTAAACAAGCGACTCACATCTCTATTAAATGAAGTAAGTATATTTAATTATTCTTAATAAACTATTAATATCTGTAAAAACATTAAATAATTAAAGGGTGTAAAATTGTTAGAAGCAAGAGTTTAAGTGCCTAATTGGAAAATCGAGAAATCTGCATTTAACTTTTACCCTTATGTAAAATCTAGTGTAAAAACTGGAAAAAAAACCATATAGTATGTACAAAGGTCTGATATGCCATTTTTTTTGACCAAGTTTAGATAATTATAGTGGCATTTAATAAAACAATAATTACCCAACTTGTACCTACTCATTTGTGCATAACAATTTTAAGTAAATATGTAGGAATTAATTTATTACCCTAATATCTGAGGGCTGATAATTGGATGGTCCATAACTGAAATTTGTAAAATTAACAAATAATATTTACCTTAATATGACACATGACAAAGTTAGTATCATCACATAGTTAAGAGTAATGTAATGAAGGTATACAGGGTGTCCAGGTAAGGGTATGGAGCGGCTAAATCTCGACAACGGAAAGGCTTAGTGGCTGGGAAAAAATTCTTGCAACTAAATATTATTTTTCTAATTTTGGCATATAAAGTGACACTTTTCAAAACTGATTAGAGTGACAAAACGTTTTACTTTATGTAACTAGTTACATAAAGTATCACTTTATGTAACTATTTATGAAAAGTTCATTTCATCACGCCCTGTTTTTATGCATTTCCGTAGAAACATATGGGCGACATCCATCATAACATGTCGTTGTCACTGTTTATACAAGGTGCTATGAAAGTGAATATTTGCGTTAAATCACTTTAAAAGATGGTTTTTACCGCTTTTTGGTCAAAATTAGAAAAAATTATGTATGCAACACGTTTCGAAAATGTCTTATTGTGTAACTCATTCAAATTGTAGGACCTCGCTGCGCTCGCCCTACAAACATTCATTCGTTACACAAAATCGATCTTTTCGTAACTGGTTACATAAATAGCTATTTTTTAATAAAAAAATTCAAAATATCATTTTTTTTATTAAAATTAACTTATTTTTGGGCCCCTTTGTATTCATACATTTATCATAAAAAAACGCAGACAAAAATAAAAATCGACGTGTACGAGCGTCTTTCCAAAAAACAAAACACTTAATTTTAAATGAATTTGTTCCAACCTACGCGTCCTCACTGTATAATATAATACAGAGTGACCCGGGGTTGCGGAATTGGTCCATAAATATTTTGCTAGTCATTCTATCGACTTGCGGATTTCACCAACCACTGGGTCATCCTGTATGTGTAACCAAATCCAAATAATCTATGTAGCTAAAGCTAATTTTAGTAGCTCAAGCTACTTAAATATTTAAGCTATTTTTCTGTGTTCAAGCTTCTGCAGTAACTTAAGTTACTTCAAATGTAGCTTTAGTAAATGCAGAAAGCTACAGCTACAGCTACTTATTTGAAAAAGTAACTAGAATACAAACTACCCAAAATTGTTGCTAAGTTAGTAGCTAGCTACTGCCCGGCTCTGGTCTCAGCAAAAAAACGATAACAAAAAACTGGTTTGAATTCTCTGAAGGATAACTTCAGTCAATTTTATTCTAAATTTAAGTACTTTTAGTTGCTGCCGGCAGCAACTTGGTGTCATTATTTTGTTTCATTTTTTTATGAAATAAAATAAATATATTAATTTATGAACATTGTGCTATAGTTTACCTGTTAGTATAAATAATTATGCGCCTAAGTACGGATATGTCGATCTCAAAGGTAAAAAAATAATACCAAAATCTTTTTATAAAAATTAAAATGCTTTTAATTTTTTATAACCTTTTATGTATGTTAATGTCACTTGACTATTTATTCAGTCAGTTACATAATTTCCTCTTATTTTTGCTGAATTAATGCTAAAGGCATTGATGCGGTATTGTTACAAGTTTAATTTTTACAGCAGTCACTTAACTTCTGTGATATACTTTTAA
Source organism: Ips typographus (assembly GCF_016097725.1). NCBI lineage: Eukaryota > Metazoa > Arthropoda > Insecta > Coleoptera > Curculionidae > Ips > Ips typographus. The sequence continues at coordinate 12,485,384 of NC_138423.1, forward strand.
GAAATGTTTAAGTAACAATGTATTGTCACTGTGTACTATAACCACTCTCAAAGATCTCAAACCTGTTGGATTATCGGGGAAATTTTTATGTAATAGACCGTTTTTACATAAAAAATTCCCATGAATATGATATTATGACGTATGTAGCTCAACAAAACTTATGTCGTACTGGCCATTCCAGCTGGCACTAACTGTACAATAATTTTCTGAACTAAATTTAGTCATTACTTAGGTAAATTTAAAATGTTTTAATTTTTATGTTTAATGTGATTTCTGTAATGCAACTGAAAACTTTTAATCTGAACATAACTGAGTTGGTTATGGTTTTTCTAGGAAGACGATGATCGCGAAAGAGCGGAACGAAGACGATCGGCAGCCCTTCAAAAGTCAATTTCGGAAATTCCATCTTCAGCCGCAAAAGTTCAGAATCTGACAAATGATTCCATGAGAGGTTTAACTGAGGACGATTTAAAGTCGCAGTTGTACACGTTTTCAAAGTTGTACTGCGAAAATGTAAGTATGTTAAAGTTAAATAAAGTGTCTTATGAGTCCGTTGTTAAATTGATCTAAATGAAACAGAAAATATTACGTAAAATTCTTGAGGCTGATGAACATCTAATTCAATTTATCTTAGTCCAAAAGTGGATAATGTCCCAGATACAGTGTCAAAGAGTTTAAAGTTTTTTTTTTGCGAATAATTAAACCATACCTTTATTTTGATTGTAAAGTTAGAGGGGCTGCTGTACTTTACACATATTTAAAAGGATATAGCTTTTGTGAGACATTCTGTAAACAGGTTTAAATTAAAAAAAAATGTTTTTCAACGTATGCGAAGAAAAGGTGCCAAAATAAGTAGCTGTCACAAAAAATTGAACAGGAAAAAATGGTTTGCGGTAATTAGAAGTACGCAAAAAAAAATTGACATCTATTTAAAAAAAAACGCAATATTTTATGGCAGATATACGTACGTTATACGATAACGTAGAAAGGGACATGTGCTTTATCTCTCTTGTGTTTATACTAAGTTGAGTGATACGGATAATGTATGGACGTATGTCTAATATCAATTTAATCAAACGTCAACCGTCGAGAAAGGGAAATGAAATTGTTCGTTGTTTTAGGTTTATTTTATAGTGATTCGTATTTAGAAACTTATCTTTTGCTGAAAAAAATGCCGTTTAAGGGTTGTGTTGTTCAATTGTGTTCAAACAATGGTAAGAGCTGTCTCAATAAGATATTTAAAAAATTTAATTAAAAATATAGTTGAGATTGTAGACTTGGAGTTTTTCCTCGATTTATGTTCTTTTCAAGCTATTTATAAAATTACAATGCGATGCAATATTCAAACGTAAGGCGTAATAGCTTCTTTTAATGCATAAATTAAAAATAAAATATAGTTAAAATCTTAAATTCCATTATGTTTTACGACCTCATTGAATCTAAAAATAATCATTTAAGTACTACATTTTGAGAGATTATTTTCAAATTTATTTTTCCTGTGGCCATACTACCTACCAACACAGAAATTACTAAAGTGTGATTTTTTATACTATTGTGGATCCTAGACCAGTAGGTAATAGTATATTGTACAAAAAGGGTGAATAAGATGTCCCTATCGCACGAGGACGAAAATTTGAGAACGACGCCGAAGGCAATATGGACAATCCGCCCGAGTTTTAAAGGTTACGACTAATTGGAATTACTTACCAAATTTCACACAAATAAACACTCAATGTTTGAAATGTTTCCGTGTTTACATTATCACTTTTGAGGCAGCGAAAGTTTGACCGATGTCCCGGATTGTCACCGGGTGACAACTTTGTCTTTTAGGTTGAGGTATTGAATGGATTTGATTCATTGTAAATTGCAAGTTTGTATCATTTGCTTAAAATTGCCTGTGATTGGTCTATTTCATATCGCACAGTTGCGGAAAGTGTAGGATTCTGTATTCGTTCCCGTTGGCAATTGCCTACTTATCCTTTCTCTAAACTGTTAAGGAGTAGAAAAACAAAATAAATTAAGAATATATATTCATACTGGATATGACATATAAAAAAAAGTTGTTTGGAGCTAGAATTCGACGGCTTTGGCATGATAGCTACATGGCACGTTGTTGGAATGTTGTTCGTCAACAAGTGAACTGTTGAACAATGACCGCAAAAACGTAAAATAGGATCACAAGAGACAAAAAATTTTGAAAGCGTCATTTACGTCAAACTCTGTCATTTCAAGGCGTATAAAGATCGGGTGAAATAATCGGTGATAGGAATACTCGGGTAGCATAAAAATCGGAAAACAGACAACAGCATTGCGCATTATTGCCAATATTTTTTATGACGCGCAATTTAAATTCTGGTATCTATGTGCAATGTTTATGTCCGATAAGTTGTGCGACTAAAGTTATAATAATCGGACTATACTTTTTTGTATTAGGTTTGGTTTAACAGTTGGCACGTGACCTAAAACAATGTCAAAATAAACGTCATAATTATTTACTTGCCTACTTTTAAGGGTGGTTTTATGGTTTTCAATTTTGTTTAGCTCATTTTGTTGTTTTGATTGTTAATTTGACTTTGTAGTATTTGTAAGTCTATAAAAACTCCGTACATAAATGTACCAAGTACCTAGGACTCTAGTTAAAATAACTTCTCTTTAACATTATATCTGCTAGTATTTTAATTTTTAGCGAATTAATATAAAAAACGCATGGAATATACGAGTCATTGATGTTTTAAGACAAATAGTGTCAAAAGGCAAAAGTGACGTGTTGAAGGTAGCCGGGAATTCACTAAATATTGCCGGGAAAGTGTACGGATTGAGAGTTGACGATCTGCATACTGAGAGTTTAAAGTTAGCTAGCAGTTTAGCCAGAAATTTTGCTAGTAAAAAAAAGGGAAACAACGATGATGGTAATACACTTTAAGCTAGAAAAACACTTGCAATTTAAAGTTTGTAACAAATTTAGATGAAAATGTGGACGAGAATAACGAAACGGCTGAAGAGGCAAAACAAAAACGAAGCAAAGCAAAAAAGAAACGCATTTTCTTGCCGGGCGGCAAAAAGCAAACAGTGGCCGCTGAGCCTAAAGAGTTTCTCGGAGATATTCCTAAATTAGAATCAGCATCGTTTTCGGCCCGTACTGATCCCTGTTTGAGTACCATTGAAAATTTATTCACTAACAGAATTCTGATGGATCCAGCAGGATATAAATTTATGTTAGGGTAACTATTTCAAAAGCATTTGGTACGTAGCTTATTTATATGAGCTAATATTTTTTAGAAGCGATGACTTAGCATGGAATTGGACTAAAGGAAGCGATCCTTTAGTAAAAACTGGAAATGACACTAAAAATCCCATAAATATTCCATCCGTGCAAAACGCTAAAATATGCAGGTTTTTCAATGACTTTCAAATTGATATGTGGGATCCTGATAAGGAAGATAAGTAAGTTTTTGCTGTTGTTTAAAATCAAAATAAAAACTGGGTTCTTTATATTAAGATCGAATACATTAGACGAAGTTGTGTTGGACAATGACGGAATTCCTATTCCTGAATTAGACGGATCGATTCCGGATGTTTTTATGGGCAGAGATGACACGGAGGATGACGATCCGGTAATTGAAGAAGTTGTGCAGGAAGCCGGCCATAATATACAAACTGAAGTGCACAATATCGTCGATTTTCGTCCCACTGATAGCACTATAGTGACGGCAAATGATCGAACGGACTATTCATTTAATCCCTTGATCAACATGGGTCATCAAGTGATTCAGCAAATCTGGGCCGGACCTGGTCATTGGAAACTGAAATATATCAGAAATAGCAGATTGATTTATTCAGGTAAGTTTGTTTGTTTGGTATGTTTCTAGGATTTTTTAGTTGTTTTGATAACCTTACATTAATTATCATTAATCATAAAACATGCATTGGAACAAATTCATTTAAAATTAAGGGTTTGGTTTTTTGGAAATACGCTTCTACACGTCGATCTTTATTTTTTTGCGTTTTTTTTATGGTAATTGCATGTATACAGGGCGGCCCCCATGTATACAGCGGCAAAACAACAGTATGAACAAATCCTTATTTGTAACAAACTTATTCTGTTCCTACTGGAACTGTGTTTGCATATACTGTAGCTATAAAATAACCTTTTGACCAGTTGTTATGGTTTAAAAGTTGCAGTTTATGGTAAAAACTTTGCGACATTTTGTATGATATAGACAATATACCACCCATGGGTTAGAAAACTTGAACTTCTAGCTGTCTACAAGCCAATTTTGGTTAATTAAAATCAAACAGAAGTTGAGTGATAAAACCTTGAACGAATTTGTTCTACATTTTTACAAAATAACGAATATCTGCGAAACTGTAAAGGTTCAGACGTATTAAACTTTAGTGAAATTATCTTTTATTTTTCACTTAGATTACTATTTGAAAAAATTCATCTTTGATACCTTTTTTACTTTTGATACATATTGATAATAATTTTTAAAGTTTTAAATCAAACATTAAAACTAAATATGTTCAGTTATAAAGTAGTCTCAATCTTCCGTGTCGAATAACTGTTTGACTTTGACTCAATAAAAATAATGAATAAAACATCTCAGAAACTTTAGTTGATAGAATTTTAGTTAAATGGAGGCAAAGTTGCGCATTTTATTGTTAAATGTTTAGTTAAAAAAAAATAAAATAATGTTTATTCGACAAAAATCGAAAAAGTCTAATTTCTTTCAATTTTTTACCACTTTATTATTGATTATTTTTGAAAATCAATGGCGCTTTCAGGATACTTCTTTAGTTTTCAGCTCCGACGTTTTGTTTTTAGATATTATCACCAACCAAATACGGATTTGAACTTTTAATATTGTTTTTTAGTCAAAAAATTATTCCTAATGTATTACTTATAGCGAATTCGACTGGCGGCACTAGTGCGCACTAATCTGCACTGAAAGCACACTCACTCGGTGCTGGTTGTTCGACTGACAAAGTTCTGCACTGGTTTTGAAAATATTTATGTTCGTCTCGGAAATGCACCAATTTAGTGCAGTCTGTGAGAATTCGGCTGGCTTGCATTCAGTGCGGTGTTTTAGCACTTAGTGCAAAATTTTAGAACTGTGCTGCTAGTATAGTTCTAGTTCAGTTCTGCCTAGAGAAACAAACAAAACAAATAAATAGAAATGGTGTCAACGGCTTTACTTTAAGAATTTGTATTAAACACGGTATATAGCAGCGAGAGTAATTCCTCGGCTTGCTTGGAACAATTTGATAAATTAGATAAATTTTCTGTCAATTGTCAATCCCAGTCGAATCAACCTCGTTTTAATAACTGCACTGGTGTGGCTCCCACTTTCTTAGTGCCGCGTGCTAACTGTACCTAATCCGAGTTAGAGCAACTTTTACATGGCACTGAGAAAATGCGAATTGAACTGGGGTAGGCCGTGCACTCGGATAGTGCTTCCCAGTCGAATTCGCCATTAGTTCTTTTTTTAAATAACCATTTGGAATTTATATGTTGTCATAATGAGTGTACCCTGATTATTATAACTTTAGTTGCACGTCAACCGAAAATGAAGAATTTACTTTTCTTTCAAATGTGACTCTAATGTCAGAACTCGTGTTTGTTTACATTTTGAATTGCATTTAAAGAAAAAAAAAAAGGAAAGAAAAATTCTTTTAAAGAAATAAATTGCATTGCCAGAAAGGTCTGAGTGGTTTTTACTGTTTTCATTAAACTTTTGGTGTATTGAGAGTGAGGAAAGCTTAGTTTAAGCGTGTTTAGGAGTTTGTGTAAACTTTGAGTAATAATGGAGATATGTTTATTTGTATAGATTTCGATGTGTTTTTATTGGTTGAATATGCCTACATTATCTACTGATTATGACAACATATCAATTCCAAATGCTTAATTAGTTGCCAAAAGTACTTGAGCCATAAGAACTAAATAATACTATAAAATATAATACTAGGCAGAGCTGTTGATAGTTGGATTACTAATAATTCGAAAATAGTACTTTTTAAAGACAATAATCAGTCATCAACACAGACAATAAGAGTCATCTAAATATTAAGTAATTTAACTACTTTGTTTTAACTGAAAGGAATACGGTTTATTTTTGTTCTTTTAAGGTTTATGGGGGGTCCCTATATGTAAGAATTACAAATATATTATTAAGAGTTTGGCAAAAGCTGCGAGCCTACTCTTCTAGAAATATCGGGCGCTTGGTTTTCTTTTCCTCTTTGTATATTATATCCATGTTATGTGTATTTTATGTATAATATTTTATTAACTTTAAACTAGGTGTGCGCCATTCGTTTTCTCTCTGTTTACTTAATTTTTTTTTCATTTTGTGTTGCAATAACCCTGACAACTTGTTGTTAAGAGTACCTCTTTTCCAGGTAAAAAAGGACAAGACGAAAACAATAAGAAAAGAACAAACAAAAAAAAGAAAGTTGAATATGAACCAGTCAACATAGCAGCTTTGCTGGAAGAAGAAGATCCACCGCGAGTTCCCAAAAAGAAAGCCCGAATCCACCGGGAAGTTGAACAAGAAAAGTTTGTTTTGCGTATTACAAAACTGATTGGAATTACTGACCCGATATATTTTAGGGTTCTTCTACCGATTCCCGAGATGATTGCCCTTAAAATTATCGAGAAAACTGATTCATCAATGATTAAAGAGAATGTAAAACTTTTAAGAAAAAGTCCTAAAGAAGAAGCCGATGTTGATTATCAAGTGGCACAATATGATTACCAGAATCCTAATGATTCTTTGTATTGTCCTGGAGCAGAAGATAACGATAATGATGATGGGGCTGCCGATCATTTTGATGATGCTGGTGATCATGATTCACGAACGGACTCTGTCAATGTCAATATGTGCGATAATTTAGTGGACGCTCCTGAAATGGTATGTGGTCAATTATTATTAATCCAGTCAATTTGTTTTGTTTTTACTACAAAAGTGGTGGGGTTTTGATTTTCTCTATTATAAATATTTTTGGGATGTTGCCATAATTAACGTCTCATTAACTCAAAGCCAACTAAGGTAAAATTAGTTTTTATTGAATTATTTCGTTATTTATGAAACAAATCATAAGTTATTATACATCACTCAAATCAGAATAAAACGTACTATTTGGTGGGCTAAAAATCCAATATGGCGCCCATAAGAAAAAAGAAAGTTGATGATGACTGCCAAAAAACGAAACGTCGTGTGGTAAATTTGAATCCATCATCGAATAGCTGGGAAAAAGTGGCAAGGAAAAGATGCTTTTAGTTTTCAGATATCTCTGCAAATAAGGTTAGAAATAAATAAAAACAAAAAATCTAATTTTAAAAGTACTCGGAAAATCGGAATTTTTAAAACTGCGTTTGGTAGAGCTTTAAATTGCGCAACTTTGCCTTAATTTAAACTTTCTAGTAATTCTTATGGTGTCTGAGATTGAATTACCCTGTATAAATCTTGTCTTTTGTTTGCCATTTTTTTGAACCATTTAATTAAGCTAATTGACTGTATTACATTTATTTTTTGGCTATATTTAACTAAAATGTTGTCTCCAGGTCGACCAGAACTATATACATTTTGCTACAAAAGCCAAGAAGATGGACATGAAAAAACTGAAAGAAGCAGTTTGGTGCACTTTAACACAGAAAACCGAATACGTAAGTTTTTGACAATTACAGCAACAAACCACCTTTCGTGTCAACTAACCTTTAAATTTAACGTCCAATCGAATTTATATAAATTGGTTTTCTCTTACATCTTTTAATTTGACTTTCAGGACTTGTCAGCGAAAGTTATACCAACCGCGTTTTCTAAGATGTTCGAAGCACTTCCGCATCATTTAAACGACGCTATGAAAGCAGAGTTATCTTGCCATTTGGCTTACGTAGCGTTGCTCCATCTATGCAACGAGCAAACCTTACAATTAAACAGATATGATGATATAACAGATTTTGGTATAGGGCCTAGTAATGAATAAAAAAACGTCTTTTATTTTATTTAAAATAATTTTAGTGTGTACACCAGTGTTTTTTATTAAATTGTTTTTATTTTGTCTAATAAAACAAAGTCATAAAAGCCGTATGCGGTTTTAACCAAAAATAGTGGATAGTAGTACATTTCAATCTCTATTTGAGTCTGTCAAATATAAAATTCCGTTCCATTTATTTCTTTTCTTAAGAAAAACCCAAAAATGTATAGTTTCCGCAGGAAACGCCCTCTAGTTTATTTTCTGTTAAACCAAACGGTAAAAAAATCATGTTTTTTTAAAGAGGTTACAATGCCCCTTCAAACTAGATCTAAAATATTCAAATCGGTTAAACAGTTCAGAAAATATTAAAAGTGGAATATTAGAAACTGCGTTGACCTCTTTTATTATGACATTTATGAAGAAATGTTATAAAAGATAAAATTGCAATTTTAATTTTTTTTAAGTTATCAAATGTCGTTTTTATATTTAAAGTTTATCCGTCGATTTTCCGAGATACATTAAATTTATGGTTTCCTGGTAGCAATTACGTCCCATGACGACAGAGTTACAAATTTCCAGGCCAATATTTAGTTGTAAAAATGTTTTTCCAACCGCTAGGCCTTACCGTTGTAGATGTACAGGGTGTCCTGTAAGTAATGGACAATAATTTTAATCTTATTTCTGGGATCAAAATATACGATTTAGCACAACTTACGTTAGTCGAGAAGTTAACAGAAACACAAATACAGCGAGTCAAAGTTATTATTTAAAATGGTTTTTGTCAAATAACTCACTAACAACTTAATTTTTCTTTAAAATCGACCAAATTTTTCTGGATTAGTCAAGTGTCAACTGGAATCCGAATTTCTGTTTTCCAACATTTTCTCGCCATAAAAGTATGCCTTTGTTACGTTTCAATTTCTTCGCTGGTGACTTGATTTTTTCATAATTTAGTAGTATGAAGTAATATTTATACTGTTTTTTATTTTGTTTACTACTAAAGTTTGATGTTATACCACTTGACTTGACTTGTTTGTTCTTTGGCTTTGCACTCAGCAATTTGCCAGCTCAATACGTAAGAGGCTCAGAAAGTCGGGCCTGTGCCCCTAAACCTCTAGAATTGTTCACAAAAGTTACTTTACACACAAAATAGTCTAAAAACTCATTTAAGGGCACGATCTGAATAAAGATATAGTCATTCTTTGTGGAAAATATAACCCTTGCTGTCACACCCACTTGGTGTTCTCATAGGTTTACACCCTTTCCGCCTCCTGGAAGTGCACCGCACAGGAAAAGTCCCCGCAGATCCTTAAGAATCACTTTTCCACTCAGAGGTCCCACTATCTCCACTCGACCGGCTACGGAATTCGGTCGTCAACTTCAAATTGCCCTGAACACCGTTTCAAGAAACGTGGTTTCTGAATGGCAAACATTGGCACTCATCAAACTGACGTGCGGTACGTTCCAAGTTGAAAACCGAACTGGACGAATCCGAATTTCGGTTTTCCAACATTTTCTAGCCAATAAAGGTTACGTTTCAGTTTCTTCGCTGGTGACTTGATTTTTTCATAATTTAGTAATAAGAAGTAAAAGCCGCATTCGTTTTCAAGCTTCATAGAGCGAGCAGAGCGTTTTTGACGTCACGGTGACGTAATTTGGCAAAACAGTAGATTGACCAATTGTCAAACTACGTCATTGTGACGTCCAAAAAGCTCTGCTCGCTCCATGGAGCCTGAAAACGAATGCGGCCAATATTTATACTGTTTTTTATTTTGTTTACTACTGAAGTTTGATGTTATACCACTTCATTTTGATTCTGTTTCCTATTTTTTTTTGCTGTTTCGTGATAGAAAAAATCCCCACCGTTTGCGGTTGTGCCCTGGTTATTTAAGTGCTGGAAGCCAGCTTGTTTTCTTCTTGACCAGCAACTCTAGCTGCAGACGTGAACCTTAGGTACTTCAATTACTCTTCGTTTGTCTTATTTAGTGCGTGATTGAGTGTGGTCGCTTTAGACGGATTTTTGAGTTTTTCTTTGCGGCGAAAACTGTGGCCAGTTGAGCATTTGCACATACTCCTAGTTTGGGGCTGTAACATCAGGAGTTCTGTACTCTTAGGAGCAGCTTCCTTAGCTTCCCAGCAGAGCAACTTCTGCAATCTCTGTACTCCAGCGGGGGGAAACTGATTTGCCGGTGATTGGCACGGTGAAAAGGAGTTGTTGGGCAAGTCTAAGTAACCCCCATTAATACCCGTCATCCTATCTTTGAGTTTAAATTCTCATCACGTCATCTAAATTTATAGTATTGGTTTACCTTTGATAGATTTATTTTGCTACCTTCTTTGTCAAACGCACTCACCTTTTATTATTTAATTTTTGTTGTTAACTTACTGTATTTTTAATACTGTTTTTTTCTGCTCTGTAACTGTAGCCAATCAAGCCAGTTTTGTAGTAAATACATGTAACTGAATTTTACCTTTAGTAGATTTAATGCCCAGGTCACAAGGTTCCTAAATAAGCTAGTTATCACCATATAATTAGCTCGCTTTGTTCTACAGCTCCATTAATTGGTAATAGTATCTAAGTATCTACAGTGTGTCCGTAAAGTCGCACATTAATTTCATTACAAATCAGGGATTTGTTTTCTGGGAAAACGCTCGGACACGTCAATATTTATTTTTTATTGCGATTTTTTTGATAATAAATTCATGTGACCCAAAAACAAGTTATAACTGTCAACTTTATTTTTTCAAATGGAAACCTTAATTTTTTATTTCATTTTTGGATTCTGCATCAAATTCCAAGTATAACCTAACTTAATCTAAATATTAATTGAGTTATTTTAACTTATTTTTAAGTCACCCTGTTTACATTAATTTATCTTCAAAAAAATCGTAATCAAAAATAAATTTCCCAGAAAACAAATCCCTGATTTTTAAGGACACAGTGTATATCTTTCTAGTGATTATAATTTGTCGTTATACTGTGGATCAGAAGACTACCAGAACATCTGAAGGTTTGCTGATTCACTGAACCAAAGGTCGACTGTTGAATTTGATTTTACGATTTTTCTTGCCTTTTATCTACATTACATTTTTCATGTAATGTAGATTCGTTTTTCAATATCATCTAAATTACCAACCTAAAATTTGAAAGATCCTTTAATATCAATGTAATTATAAAAAAACATACAGGGTGATTCACGGTGATGGTATATTAGAAGTATCTAGAGAACAACTCAATATTTTTCACTGAAATTGAGTGTAGCCTAGGTTGGGTCGAAACTCTCTTTCCAAAATATTTTGAACTTAACGGTGTTGCCAGATGAGTCGGAAAGAGCACCAACATTTGATTTTCAAATGAAACACGATTTACAAAAATTAGTTGATTGATTCAAGACATTATTAGGTAAGTGTTAATAACTTTGACAACAATGCACTGTTTAGAAGGAATGAATGAAGTTACGGAATTGAAGAGTCTCTAATTACGTCACGGGGGATCGTGCCAGGCTCATTTTTACATTTAATTTAAGCCTTTTATAAAAATACTGACTGATTTAATATTGAAAAGCAATAAATAGCACGTTTTTAAAGCATAAACTGTATTAATTAGTTTATATTTTAAACCTTAAATCCCACGCTATGGTATTCGACCCCATTTGGAAGGTTGAATTAAATACTGCACTACGTGATTTTAAATCCCATTAATGGCGCTTTATTTATAAAAATCTTAAACGTAGATATGACATACATTATAGTTTTAATCACTGGATTTTTTTTGTCTTAGTGTATAATACAATAATTTAAGTAGCAGGTAACTTGTAGTTGTGTTAGCTTTAAGTCAATTATTCAAAGACTAACATGCCTACTCTTAACCATTTTACAAGTTTATTACAATTTTAAGATGACAGATGTATTTTTGTCCTATAAATTCGTGTGATTTAACCGAACAACGTCCAGTGAGCAAAAATCTATAAAGGTGTATCAGTTATTTATTACCGTCACTTTTTTACACTCGAAATCAGTTTCCTTAAAGTTACGTGCTACATCTATCTACGTAGACTATTTGTAGCTAGAATTTTTGGATTTACCAACTTTTACTAAACGTTAAAAAGACGCAGAGCACTCTATATGTACAACTTTACGGTTAACTTAGCACCCGTCACTGTAAACTGAACCGTCCGAACTAATTATAACTTAACACTCCCGTATTTAGTTCATGCCACCATGGGTTCTTTTTGTTCTTTGTCTTTTTCTTCTTCCTGCGGTTTATCCCAAGGTTGTCGATCTCCGGATGCAAACAACAGATAGAACGTACAGCAAAAACCGTATACGGCAGATGCGGTAATGAACACAATCCTCCATTTGGCAACACTAGGCTGAAATAAAACAATATTTTATGTTAAGAGTAAAAAGTTTGTTGTTTGTGCATGTATTTATTTCAAACATACAATGGTCTGGAGCGGCAAATAAAAATTAAATTTTTTAGTAAAGTTTACACTTACTGTTCCTTTGATCATGAATCCAGCATAAATAGGAGCTAACAAGCCGACAATGTTGGCCATACAATTAGTGAAGGACATTAAAATGCCAGCAAACTGGGGAGAGATGTCCAAGTGGTTCACCCTGAATCCTGAATTGGTACCGCCGTTCAAACCTACGCCAATAGTGAGTAGGGTGACTGTTAACCATTTATCACAACCGGTGAATGCTGCTACGAATAGTGCCACAGCTGGTCCAAATTGTCCTGAAAAAATAAACCAATTTAAAGATTGTTTTGGGTCAAAATACAGAAAAACATTGAGAGAATATTAAGAAATTTTATAGTGGAATAGCCTCTACTTTCTAAAACCGTTAAACTGTATAATCCTGTACCTATATATTCTATGGGACATTTTTTTTTGTGGACCAATAAGAAAATAATTCTACTTCAAGGTCTATTTGTGCCTGACAGTGTAAACAGGTGTGGTAAAACTAAAACTGGCTATAGGAAAACCGTGTAACTGACAGAGAAACATTGATAACTGCATGCGCGAGACAAAGACAGGAACTCTAAAAAAAGGAACTAAAAAAAAGTCCATGTAGTCGAAAATTTAGCTCCGCGATGTTGTGAAACGTTTATCCGTCTGGCGCGTTTTTCCGGGAAAACTGTACAGGGTGGTTGAACAAACCATTGTTTTGGCTACAATCTGGTAAAAAAATCTACCCCGTAGCTGTGATATAACCAAAGTTAGGGTCTGTCAAAGCAGGTAGTGCTTTTTTGAACTTTACCCTGGTGTTACTTAAACGTTTGTCCGCTTGGCGCTGCCACTACAGATTCGTATGGTGAAACTGTACAGGGTGGTTGAATAAACCATTGTTTTGGCTACAATCTGGTAAAAAAATCCACTCCGTAGCTGTCATGGAACCAAAGTTAGGGGCTGTCAAAGCAGGCACTGCTTTTTTGAACTTTACCTTGATGTTACTTTAACGTTTGTCTGCCTGGCGCTGCCACTATAGATTTTTCTGATAAAACTGTACAGGGTGGTTGAACAAACCATTGTTTTGGCTACAATCTGGTAAAAAAATCAACCCCGTGGCCGGTCATGGAACCAAAGTTAGGGGCTGTCAAAGCACACAGTGACTATCCATAAAAAACACATTTTTGTTTAAATTGGAATATCTCAACACCCAGTAGAGTTATCGACGCCATCATTCTTGATGTGAATTAATAAGAATTGAATGCAGAATGACATACACAATATTCATTTAAGATCACTCGTTCTTGACCGGTTTCATAGAGGTAAAATCAAGATTCTCGAATTTATAGCTAGAAAATCACAGTTTTGACTTAAATCAGAATATAACTAGTCTGTAATTAGTACAATTATCAACGTCATTCTTCATGTGAATTAATGAGAATTTAATGCAGAATTATATCCAAAATTCACTGAGCTCACTTATTAAGTAATTCACCGGTTTCATAGAGCCAAAAATCACATCTCTCTGAATTCGTCCAATTAATTTTGTGACGAGAACATTCCTAATCATTAGATTTTGGCAACATTGGCCCGAAGGTTTCGCCTACTAAATGTTTTATTAGGTTTTCTGTCTTTGTCTCGCGCATGGAATTATCTATGTTTCTCTGTCAGTTACACGGAGTTTTCCAATGGCCTGTTTTAGTTTTATCATACCTGTATACAGAATGGACAAAAGAATGCACTACAGCAAATTTAAAAAACAGCTGCCAATCTTTTTTTAATTAAAATCTACCAATTTTTTTCGTACAGATTGTATAATTATTTGCTGAAACTTGTATGGATCGCTTGCTCAATGTGGAAAAATATAGCAAAAGTTGCTTCAAAGCTAATTTTCCACCGTCTTTAAGCCAGACTGTGACTTGTATTATGAGTACTGAGTACAGTTAAAATAAACAAACTTAACTCCAATTTAAGAGTTAAATAAGCATGGCACTGAATGTTTTGAAACTTTGCTGTGCTCATCCTGAAATGTTTGAAGAAAATTGAATTTTATCCGTGGGACACCCTGTATGTCCACTTACCTATGCTGTTTAGAATTTTCCTGACTGATGTGGGCGTAAAGTATGGTTTGGTCAGCATCCAATCAGCCACTTGGCTCACCAGAATCGAAAACAGCCACATTGCCAGGTAGGGCAGTGCCGAAAGAAATCCATTCTACAAAACAAAAAAAAAGTAAAATTACCGGTATAATATAAAACAAATACATTTATTGACCTCGAACATTTTTCAATATAATGCATTTGCGCTAACTTTCTACGGTGGCAATTAGTCGCAGCTAAAAATACTCTTTGTTGCATTTATTGGCGCGTTCGACCCGGAATCAAACGATTTAACTATAAACCACATAAAAATTATAAACAAATTACTTTGGACTTTAAGTTTTTCGCAATTTTTATCATTATAAGCGTAAAATTTGCAGAGCTGTTTGAATGATCTCGTTATAACCGTGACTCCTATATTCATTAATTAATCTGATTACATAACGTAGTAGGCATACCATTAGTTGTTTCCTAATAAAAATTAAGTGGTGCTCTCAATCTGGGTGACGATGTGCCATTTTTGACCTGATAACCACATGAACATTTGCGTAATTTGCCAAAATTACGTCACGTCACGAAAAATATTCAAGTGTTATAATTAGATAATTCGGTGATTTTAAGTGGTTTGGCTGATATACATTCCATGGTAAGTGATTGCTGGCTGTAAATTTTAAAATAATTGTTACAATAAGTAATATATGATCAGCAATAATTTTCACTAAATTAAGCCAAATATTTGGAAAAACTGTATTTATATATTTGGACTTAAATGAATACTTACAAAGACAAGGTTATACTTATTAACATATTATCTTATAATAACAAATATTGTTCTAATTTCAAGATTTGATAGCAGTGAAATATGGCCTACTATTTAATCAATCATCACATTACGTTGTTTCTATTAATGGGAATTTATATAATGATATTCAACTGTCTTATATGCCAATTGTTTTTTAATCAGAAAATAATACTGAATTTTGCGAACCAAATATTGAAATATCTTCTTCAAAAGCTAAAAAATGAAAACTGTGAAGGTCACATTTCAGAAATATATGCCTAACTGTTAGCAGAAGCTACTTTTGAAAGTTTAAAAATAAAGAGTAGGGAAGCTCCACATTTGAAATGTTGAGTTTACCGTTGAAAATTGATTTGAAACGCTGAGAACATACTGAAGATTTCTGGTATCTGCCAAATTTATGCTAACTAGTAACTGAAGAAGCTTGAAAACTTATTTGAAAATGCTGGAAATAGTGACAATTTTCCGAAATTTACGTTATCAAACTTAAGAAAATACTCTTTTTAAAATAGATTTTTTTGAAAGTCAGAAAAAAGCCTAACATTTTTACAAAATTTCTTAATATTTTTAAAAGATTTAGAATAAAAGTAACACTAGTAATATAACATGAACACAGCTCGGTAAGAAATATTCTAATTGAATTTGATTTTTAAATAAGCCTGTAGACTAAGTTTAAGGATCAACAAATCCTAATCTCTATCTACATATAAAACGAATCTTATTAGTAAAAAACCTTGAAAACCTCAAAATATTCAAAACGAACGCGTAAACCTTAGAAACATTACTAACTGTAAATTGTCTAATGTAAAATTTCGACATTTACAATATGGTTTGCTTTAACGGAACACTCTGTATGTATACATATAAAGGTGTGGTAAAACTAAAACTGGCCCTAGGAAAAACGTGTAACTGACAGGGAAACGTAGATAATTGCATGCGCGAGACAAAAACAGAAAACTTAATATCTAGTAGGCGAAAACTTCGGAGCAATGTTGCCAGAAAGCTTATTTGATTTCATCCACTGGATTAGTTACAGAATTTTGTTATTTGCTCTATGTACACATAAAACGAACTAAATACAGGGCACTTATCGCAAATAGCGTCTCAAAATTAATTTTGCAATAAGTAATCTAGTCGACAAATTCAGAGAGATGTTTGACAACATCGCAACAAAATTTTTGACAGTTGGACTTTTTTTTAAGCGTTTTCTGTCTTTGTCTCGCATATGCAATTATCAACGTTTCTTTGTCCGTTACACGGTTTCCCTATGGTCGGTTTCCCATTTACTACACCTGTATATTATTTCTAGGGGTCATAGGACAAAATTTAGGTTAGAATTGCTTTTTTTTGTTTAATTTAAGCGAGGACAAAGGCCATGATGACAGGTTGTTTTACGTAAACATAAAAATAATTAATGTGCACTTAAAGTGCCTAATTTTGTTTAATAATATTAATTATTTTAGATAATAAATATAAATAAATTACAAACAAGAAACAAAAATTCAAAATTATCCATACGAAGTGGACGGTCAGAAGAGAAACCCATTTACAAACCAGTGTTCTTGACAAAGATGGTGGAAACTTTCATAAGGAACATGTGTGTTTGGCGGAGCGGATGTAACGTAATTTGACACTTGATAAAGTGATCACGTGACTAGCTTTGAGTTAATTTTCAAGATTGAGTGAAATGCTGAAAAGCTCAAAACTGTGATAAAGAGAAAACTGTCACGTTCCCTGTTCAACTACATTCCACATTTACACACGTTGGATAACTGTTACATATACGGCAAATTGTTTTATATTGAGAAATTTTTCTTTTACAACTTTTCCTATTGGTCCCATGGTCATAGACCTCGTTCCTTTCCGCTAAATACTGCTAAAAGCCGATCAGATTGCTTTTGGATAGTTTGGTAGTTTGGTAGGAGTATTTAAAACTTTATGTGCGTTAAACACAATTTGACAGTTGTCACATGACCCTAAGCAAAGTTCTCATTAGATCTAATAACAAAAATCCTTTCCATAAAGCTATACATACACTAATTCCTACTGTATTATTGATTTCGCATAAACTTTAGCAAGTTGAGTTGTTTTCAAGTTGTTATGACTGAGATTCAAAAACAGCCAAGTTAATGAACAAAGAGTTTGGAATGGTATCAATGCTAAAATATTTGAAATTCTAAGTTTAAAGAACCCTAATTTGGCATAATTAAATAACTTACTAATTATGGCTCAGATTTAACACTAATAAAGCTCTATCAAGCCCTTCAGGAACTTCTTTTCAATTGTTATGACTTAAATCTAATGAACTCAGCTCATCTAAGTTAAAACTTTGCAACTTTTCCTTATTCATTATTTATTATACTCAGTTTAATGCACTGATGTATAAACAGAAAGTGAAAACTAATACTTACATCTTTTAGTGAGAAATGTAACACCTGCTTCATATAGGTTGGGAGCTCAGTCATTAGAGTCTCGTAACCGTAGTTGTAGCCCATATGGGCTAACAATATGGCCCAGAATGGTAGGGACTTTACTATAGCAAGCCATGGAGTTGGTGGTGTTTTCTAAACAAATAATAGCAATAAGTTTTAACAAATATTGATTTGACGCTGATTTCAATGAATTTGTTCCAAACAACACGTTAAGTGCTTGGTATTTGGAGTTATAAATATTTTTATTTGATTAACAACTAATCTAAGCGTGTTGTGAACGTGTTGGTTAAAACGTGATTTGCTAACTGCACTTTGACTCTCTGAGTGATTAAATACCGAAAATAAACAACAAAAGTATTAAAATAATTTAACTGCTTGGATGTATCCATATTGGTCCGGATTTGCTTACAGTGTTTCCAACAATTGTTCCAAGGGACGTCTGGATGTATTCGCGTTCAACTGGATCCATTTTCCGGTTGGATTGCGGATCTTCTTTGACCCAGATCAGGAAAGCCAGACACCAAACCGTTCCCAATGCCCCGAAAATGTAAAAAATACCAGGCCATCTCCAGTCAGATATTGACAAAAGACCACTAAGAGGAAGGGATATCACCGTTCCCATTTGGGCACCTGCAAACAAAATTGAAACATGTTTTATTAAAAATTCTAAAATAATCACTCTCAAATGAAATGATTTTTGTATTAAGTTTATATTTTTTGTTTTACTTATACTGGTGTCTTAAGCTATATGCGCATCAGTCATCTACACCATTAACTAAAACAAATTTGTTTTTTTTTTCTTAAGAATATCGTTCTAGTTAAAGCGAGGCATCATGAATGATATGATAAATTGTGAAATTTATAAAACAAAGTCTAAAACACGTAACTTCTTTTTTAAGGAAGACATAGTACAAGCAAATATGAGTTTGCTCTATTCTGTAGGATCTAGATTCTAGAATATTAGTTGAATGGTTTTGGATTTAACGTACTTCTACACGATGAACATTTTCTACTGATTCTTTAGGACATTTCCCCACTTTGATTTTTATCGTCTTCATCTTCCAACTGATTCAAAAAATTAACATCCAGCTGTTTCGTATTTGTTCTTGATTTCCTCTGAACGGTTAGAGACACTTCTACTCTTGCCTCATCCAGGTTTTTTTGCTAAGTCTCTGTTACTTCAAGTTCTTCCTTTACTGTTTGATTCACCAGTTTGCTATATCTTTTATGTTTGTACTATTTTTCTAATTAAACCAACATTCTCCACATATTCTGCATTTTTCACAAAATTGTCCATATCATATCGTTTTGGCTTCTCAAGGGTTTTAATAGTTTTGCTTGCCATAACTTTCGGATTGGGCTTTTTGTAACAAGTGTTGTGAGATTATCTTGAAAGCTTTTATCATTACATTTTTCCGATGCTTCTGTGCTTCCGTTACGTTTTTAGTTATTTTTGCAATCTCAACCATGTCTTTTCAGCTTTGATTTCGACATTTTTGATATCCCCCTCAGCAGCTTTGTTTTGAGAAATTAGACTTAACCCAACATTTTCCAGAACTAACCAGTTTCTTATATCATTGAATTTATAATGAAATAATTAAGGTGGCAGAACTGTCATTGAACAACCTGCCTGGTGATCGTTTTCAGTAATCGAAACGTTGGGTTTGGAAATTCGATGACACCAGTGAAGGGAAAATAGTGAGAAAGATTTTTTGTTTTTAATTATATATTCAATTTATAACAAAATGTACTTTTTTCAAAAAATAATAATTTTTGGTTATAAATTCTTGGCTTCAAGATTATTTTTTTACATTGAATTTTGAAAATTTATCAAAACTGTATTATAACAACGGCCTAAACAGATATGTTATTATATTTTACGTAAATAAAATTGTACTTTTTTGACAAACAACTGAAATATGTCATGAAATTCCATTTATAAAACACCAGCAATGTATAATTTTTTGGGTCGCTCAGTAACAAAATAATTAAAAAATGTGCCTCGTATTATTTGAATTTAAAAAAACTCATTTTGAACGATTTTAGTTTATAAGTGGACCATGCCAATAGCTTGAGACACCTTGTATATGAGGATGACAATAAAAGTGGCTAATTTAGTTTATAAGAACACCGTAAAAATCAGAGTTTTGAAAATGTAGCTGATTACCAAAGATGACAGACTTGATTATTTTAAATGGAACATCCTGTATATTGTTTCTACCTGTGTAACTGTAGTTAACAATATACGGGGTGGTCAAAATTAGTCCATTTTGGGGTCCACATGGGTTGTGCCTAGATTTAAGTTACTCCGATTGACTTTAATTATCAAATCCGGACCATCTAAATAATCAGAACTCTGCTTCTTACAGTTTCTCCATAGTTGATTTTATCGTGATCCACCCTGTATAAATATTCGGATCATCACATAACCTAGATAATTTCAACATTGCTGGTTCATTGTGATTTCAAGAGATACAATCTTTAATACTAAATCCTTTTAATACTGATAAGACCATCTTAAATAATCCATTTTAAAAGCGGGTTTTATAGAATTTTTTTTATACTTGGATTTTGCTGACAAATGAAAACTATAATAACTGATGGTTGAGTTTTCACTGGATTATTGGAGCAAATTAAATCAATTAAGTGACGATATAAAAACTGCATGCAATCATACTTCATTAAGATATTTGTCCAATAACAATATGTTATTGTGATTGTTGTTTAACTGTAATTTGCACTGTCATGCTTATTTTCCGTTTGCTACTTCCCAATTCATACGAAAATCATGCTGGAGCAGAGAAACAAGCATTTTAGAATGATTGAGAAGACCTCGATGAACGATTGTGTGCTTAGTAAGCTTTTATTTTCGATATAAAGATAAAAAATGTCGATTATCACTTTGTAGTGAGTTTATACCAACGTAAACTAGAAGCAAAACTTCTCAATAATACAAATCATTCTTTAAGTGCTAATTATATTTTGGTTACAATTCTCTTGTGATAATAAATAACACAAGTATTAAAGTTGTAAATTATCATTACTATTAAGTTATGAATTGATTTGAAGGTATTTATTCTGATAAAATGGTAATTTCATAAAAAATAAGTCAAATAAAGCATGAATGTTGAGTTGAATCAGCATGAAGTCTTAATAAAGCATGTCTTTTACTAGCTTCAACCACCAATGGCGTATTTTAAAATAGTTGAGCGACAAGCTTGTGAACGCACGCCACTGGTGGAATACAAATATTATTTTTTATAGTAAAATATTTTTTCTTACGAAGGCGTAAAAGGGCTACAGACGCTATTTTTCTTAAATTCAGACTTCAAACTCGGAAATTAACTAAATTCCGACTTTGAATTCGGAAATTACTTAAATTCGGACTTCAAACTCAGAATTTACATTGTCACCTTGCAAACATTGTACAAACCAAAATAATAGAATTTGTCAGTTTAACTACATTGGAATCATACTTTAAACCAAATTAGTTGAATTTGTCAGTTTGGTAGCATTACAAACACTCTTTAAACCAAAATAGTATAACTTGTCTAATTGACATCATTGAATAAAGCACACTTTAAACCAAATTAGTCAAATTTGTCAGTTAGACAACATTGCAAATACTTTTGAACCGACTTGGTAGAATTTGTCAGTTCATCAACAATGCCAACACACTTCTAAACAAATAATTAGAATTTGTCAGATTGGCAACATTGCGATCATACCTCAAACCAAATTTGTCAAATTTGTCAGTTTGGTAACATTACAAACACTCATTGAACCAAAATAGTAGAATTTGACCGTTTGGCAACATTGCAAAGACACTTTGAAACTTTAAACTTAAACCAAAATTGTAAAATTTGTCAGTTTGGCAACATTGCGATCACACTTCAAACCAAATTAGTTGAATTTGTCAGTTTTGGTCACATCACACAAACACTCTTCAAACCAAAGTTGTAGAATTTGTCTGTTTGATAACATTGCAAACACTCTTCGAACCAAAATAGTAGCATTTGTCAGTTTGACAACATTGCATCTAATTTCGGAGTTCAAAGTCAGAATTTAAGTAATTTCAGAGTTTAAAGTCGGAATTTAACTAATTTCCAAGTTCAAAGTTGGAATTTAAGTAATTTAAAATCGGAATTTATCTAAATTCCGGGTTTGAAGTGAGAATTTAACTAATTATTCCGAGTTTAAAGTCGGAATTTAGTTAATGTCCCAGTTTGAAGTCGGAATTTAACTAATTTCCAAGTTCAAAGTTGGAATTTAAGTAATTTCAGAGTTTAAAGTCGGAATTTAACCAAATTTCGGGTTTGAAGTGAGAACTTGACTAATTATTCCGAGTTTAAAGACGGAATTTAGTTAATTTCCGAGTTTGAAGTCGGAATTTAACTAATTTCCGAATTCAAAGTCGGAATTTAAGTAATTTCAGATTTTAAAATCGGAATTTATCTAAATTCCGGGTTTGAAGTGAGAATTTAACTAATTATTCCTAGTTTAAAGTCGGAATTTAGTTAATTTCCGAGTTTGAAGTCAGAATTTCCGAGTTCAAAGTAGGACTTTAAGTCATTTTAGAGTTTAAAATCGGAATTTAAGATAAATAACGTCTATGGCCCTGCAACGCTTTAGTATCTTTTTTTTAATTGAAAGCCGCTTGAAATAATCACGTGACCTAAAAGAAAATTTTCTAAAGTTAAAAAATGTTAACAGTTTAAAACCGTTAAAATTCAATATTTAAGTTAAAATATTGATGAATTCAAGTTAAAAATGTTCTAAGCAATCACGTGATAACTTTAACTGAATGTCTAAATTAAAAATTTCAACATTTTTACATTTAAAATAATCACAAAACAGTAACAGGCATTCAAAAATTCTTAATATTGAAAAAAGTCACATCGCCCATAAAGTTTATTTGTTAATTTTGAAAATTGTGAATAATTAATTCATAGTACAAATGTCTGAAGTAGGTACAAATTAAAATTGTTAAAGTAAAACCTGAAGTTGAACTAAAACTTGAAGTGAACCTAAAAAATTTAATTTTTGCAAATTATCATTAAGACAAAACTTGAGTTAAAATTACAGTTTCAAATGAGTGATCCAATTTTGACTTATTGAAGAATTCAAGTAAAGTAGCTATTAAACTATTAATGGCAATCATTGGACCAAGCTAAAAGTATCAAATTGGTGATAATTCTCTTAAAATGCTATACTATTTTTTTGTCAATTTGTCGATCAAAATAATAATGTTGTCTTGGTTCATTTTAGCTTGCCATAACTTTTAATGTTTACGATTAATCCTAATATACACTCGATTTTTTGTATGCTAATTTGAATCACAATACACTCAGGAAAGTACCTTTTCTGTTTGATATAAAATAAAAATAAACCTACTTTATCTAGTGTTAATATGGTTAAAGATTAAATTTGAGTACTTCTTCACCTTCTACTTATTTCAGTTAAGAGGTCAATTAGACCTCATTAGACTGAACAATGCACATCCTTCCTGTTCTTTGATATATTGAAGCTGTTAATTATCTAGGAGTAGGCAGTTAGCAGTGGTTCAAACCTGTTAAAATATAGACCATTTTGCCAAACACAACTTTATCGTTAATGGAATGGACCAGAACTGTGTCTTTGATTTTTTCCTTACGATTAAGATTTTAACCCACTGCATGGTTATTACTTCTTAATTAACGTTCCAGGTAATTACACAGTGGGAGGTAAGAAGATAGCTTTTCTGGTTTGTTTTTCACATCTAAAATCACTACATTATTGTTTGCAACATGAATCAATGACCATAAATAACTGTTCTAATTGAAGTTTATTGAGATATAATTCAAACTAAACGAAACCACTTGGCTAAAATAGAGTTGACGAACAGTCATTAGCAATTTGGATCGTCATTATCCGTCCGTTTATCATAACACGCACTAAAATTACTAATCACGTGACAAACAATATGTTTTCTTGTTGTCTAGATTTAGCATGACAAACCTAAAAGTAGAAAAATTCCTAGAATTACTCTGCGAAAATACAGTGCTCTTATTATTTATTACAACAATGAATTAGTAGTCAATTTGGATGTAAACTGAGATCTGCATTCTTGTATTTGCCACATACAAACAAGACGTAAGTGAGATAAGTTTCAAACAGAATCTTTATAGTTGACAACCTTGTGACTGCACCTTTGAAAGGTTATTATGTATACTACGTATTATTAAAAAAATCGATAATTATGTTACTTAATTAAAATGCTATGTAAGTTTTAATTTTTTAATCGATTAATTGTTTCAACCGCGTGATTTGCATAATAGGCTGAAAAGTTACTTTTATCGCTTGTGTAAAAGGTCAAAGAAGATAAGGCACTAGCGTCAATTACATTTTTATATTAATAATAGAATATGATTAATTTGATTAACAATAAGGGAGATAACCCATTTAAAATGTTTCATCAAAGAGTGAGACATGACATGTTTAGTCTGGTTTAGTATAGAAATTTTAGTAACTTTGTTTAACACAAGGGTTTTATCCACAATATTAACAAAATTGCAAGAAACTAGGATAAGGGGAGCATAATTAAGTAATGTAGTTTTTACGGGTATTTTAACATACTGGTTTAGTTCCTATTATATGGTCGATATTGGCTTCAAACAAATCGCTTTGCAAAAAGTGATGACAAGCAATCTAAATGACAAAAATTTCTTAATAATCAACTAAAAATAAAAGGTTGGTTCAAACTGGCTTCAGCAATTTGTTGGTCTAATAAGATTTACTGAAAGCGTCAATATAGTGATGGCAAGCAAAAACGAACATTTTGACAAATATATTTAACTAAATCAATAAAAAGATTGTAAAATTCTAAGTTTTGAAAAGACAGCATTAGGATTATGATCTATGAGTCTAGAAACATGGAAAATGATCTATAGATAAGGGTTTTAGGTTAGGTTAGGGGCATTACTGAGGGACATTAGCATTTTGTCAACTATTAATAAATCATAACATATTTTTTTCTATATCCATTGACGTATAAAACTGGCTGCTTTACTAAACGTAGTACAAATAAGTGAGTTAGTCAGGATTGAACAAAAAGATCCACCAAAAAAGTATTAAAAAATGTACCTAAGTCGATTTTGACGCCCTCTAGCCAAACAGTTGAAACTATCAAGTCAAGTTGTGATACTTTAGAAAACACATTTTATTGGATATCCATTGACGTATAAAACTCTACCAAAGGTAGTACCCGAGAGGGTGTACCAAAAAGGTGATAAGAAATGGTAAACTTTGATGCCCTCTAGCAGCCAAACGGTACCACTAACGACTATATAGACTTTTATACCTCAATAAAAAGCCCATTTCATTGGCTCTTTATTGGTATATAAAAGTATTTAAAAAGTGTTACAAATACGCATGTTATTGACGGTTTAGTGACAGGGTGCAACAGAAACACTTTTTGACTGTTTCAGGGCTAATTTGACCAAAAAAACATCTCCCCATATTTGTAAAATTGTTATGACATTAATACGCGAAATATGTCTAGAATTTGACGTAGAATCCGAAAATGCAAAAATATACAGGGTGTCCCATTAAAATAAGTAGCAGTTGATATCTACTTCCGATTATTTCCTTTCTATCAATTTTGACCAATCGCTATCAAGAATTAGTATAACAAATGTAAATTTTAAGTGGAAAAATCACTTAACAACTGTCAACTTAGCTGTCAGCAGTTTTTCCGGAAAAAAATTCGAAAAAATTTCACACTCCTCACAGCAACATAAAGAATAGTGTTACCCTTTCTAGCTTGAAAGTTATTGTTCTTATTGTTTTAATTAAAATAAAATAATCTTACCAAATATCCCTCGTGCATCTAATTTTTCCTGTGGAAAAATTGGAATACTCGTTTCTAAGTAATTGGTTTTAACAAATAGCATGAGCGAAACCACTTTCGCTCATGCTATTTGTTAAAACCAATTACTTAGAAACTCGTTTTTCCGAATTTTTCCGAAAAAATTAAATGCACTAGGGCTATTACCCCCGATTAAACCGTTGCACGCATATTTCTTTTTTAACTTTTTTTAAGTAAAAAAGAATTTTTAGACTTTCCAGTTGTGGTAATTCAGAAAATTAGTGAGTATTGTTAAGTGTTATTGGGAATTATTAGGAATTACTGGACATTACAAAGAATTAGTGAGCATTATTGGCATATTAGAAATTAGTGTACAAAATTTTACTCAGCGGTTTACCCCTAGTAGGTAAAATTAAAATGACCTAAAAATATTTCAAATTTAACTATGTTTAGTAATCAAAGACAGTCTCAAGTTATAAGTTATAAATTTGCAACTTATTATACTTTCTTTTAATCACATGAAAATGACAAAACTGAAGCAAATATTTGCCATATACTCTACTGTTAAACTCTTTATTTTCATTTAAAAAGCCCATTCACACAATGACAGTAAAAATCTAATATTTGTACAGATCATAAAAAAAAAACTTTATTCCTAAAATTGACTCATAAATTACTAAATTCAACACCAAAAAAAAGCTCACGTGAATACTACAAATCTTATCGCATAATGTGTGGAAATTTTAATCAAAAACACAGTCAAGTGTTTGCTAAATTGATTGTGGAATTCATAAAGTAAACTTAACCTTTGATTGCTTACTTCAGTTTGAATGATTTTGAAATTTTTGTAATTCTTAATTATAATTTTAGCAATTTTAATTTTATTTACTCTGTAAAGACAATATTCTTACTTAAAGGTCTTTGACCCTACAACACCCACTGTTATTAACCAAAGGACTTGTCATATCATATAAGAAATTATCAGCCGTAAGTGCAATACCAGATAACCTATCCTACCGGAGACATGTTAGCAACGATTCTCGGCAACGAAATCGGCAGTTCGTTTTTCCACCAGTGGTCGCGCGTATTCACTTTACGCTTTCTACCGTTTGTTCTCCCGTCTAGCCTGCTCTTGCTATAACTACTGTAGAAATATAAAATACAGTTAAATAATTAAAAATGTATTATAGTAATTACTAAGTAATTATTGTGCATCATTCTAGGATTAAGTGTTAATGAAATGGGAAATCGTAAGAAAAATAAACCAAGTATTTTGTTTAAACATTTTTTAAGGGTTGAACATCGACCGTTGCTGGGGGTTTTTTTCACTAAATCGACTAAGGGTAGATATAGGAATATTATCCTGTCAAAAACTCAGAAAGGCCGGGTACTTTAAGGAAGTGAGGGTTAATTAAATGCAAGGTGGTGGAAAAAGTAGAAACATTTTACAATTTAAATTGTTTTTAAGGGTTGAAAATGGACCGTTGCTGGGGGTTTTTTTAACTAAATCGACTAAGGGTAGATATAGGAATAATATCCTGTCAAAAACTCAGAAAGGCCGGGTACTTTAAGGGAGTGAGGGTTAATTAAATGCGAGGTGGTGGAAAAAGTAGAAACATTTTACAATTTAAATTGTTTTTAAGGGTTGAAAATGGACCGTTGCTGGGGGTTTTTTTCACTAAATCGACTAAGGGTAGATATAGGAATAATATCCTGTCAAAAACTCAGAAAGGCCGGGTACTTTAAGGGATTGAGGGTTAATTAAATGCGAGGTGGTGGAAAAAGTAGAAACATTTTACAATTTAAATTGTTTTTAAGGGTTGAAAATGGATCGTTGCTGGGGGTTTTTTTCACTAAATCGACTAAGGGTAGATATAGGAATAATATCCTGTCAAAAACTCAGAAAGGCCGGGTACTTTAAGGGAGTGAGGGTTAATTAAATGCGAGGTGGTGGAAAAAGTAGAAACATTTTACAATTTAAATTGTTTTTAAGGGTTGAAAATGGACCGTTGCTGGGGGTTTTTTTCACTAAATCGACTAAGGGTAGATATAGGAATAATATCCTGTCAAAAACTCAGAAAGGCCGGGTACTTTAAGGGAGTGAGGGTTAATTAAATGCGAGGTGGTGGAAAAAGTAGAAACATTTTACAATTTAAATTGTTTTTAAGGGTTGAAAATGGACCGTTGCTGGGGGTTTTTTTCACTAAATCGACTAAGGGTAGATATAGGAATAATATCCTGTCAAAAACTCAGAAAGGCCGGGTACTTTAAGGGATTGAGGGTTAATTAAATGCGAGGTGGTGGAAAAAGTAGAAACATTTTACAATTTAAATTGTTTTTAAGGGTTGAAAATGGACCGTTGCTGGGGGTTTTTTTAACAAAATCGACTAAGGGTAGATATAGGAATATTATTCTGTCAAAAACTCAGAAAGGCCGGGTACTTTAAGGGAGTGAGGGTTAATCAAATGGGAAATATTAAGAAAAATAAACCAAGTATTTTGTTTAAACATTTTTTAAGGGTTGAACATCGACCGTTGCTGGGGGTTTTTTTCACTAAATCGACTAAGGGTAGATATAGGAATATTATCCTGTCAAAAACTCAGAAAGGCCGGGTACTTTAAGGAAGTGAGGGTTAATTAAATGCAAGGTGGTGGAAAAAGTAGAAACATTTTACAATTTAAATTGTTTTTAAGGGTTGAAAATGGACCGTTGCTGGGGGTTTTTTTAACTAAATCGACTAAGGGTAGATAGAGGAATAATATCCTGTCAAAAACTCAGAAAGGCCGGGTACTTTAAGGAAGTGAGGGTTAATTAAATGCAAGGTGGTGGAAAAAGTAGAAACATTTTACAATTTAAATTGTTTTTAAGGGTTGAAAATGGACCGTTGCTGGGGGTTTTTTTTCACGAAATCGACTAAGGGTAGATATAGGAATAATATCCTGTCAAAAACTCAGAAAGGCCGGGTACTTTAAGGGAGTGAGGGTTAATCAAATGGGAAATGGTAAGAAAAATAAACCAAGTATTTTGTTTAAACATTTTTTAAGGGTTGAAAATGGACCGTTGCTGGGGGTTTTTTTCACTAAATCGACTAAGGGTAGATACAGGAATAATATCCTGTCAAAAACTCAGAAAGGCCGGGTACTTTAAGGGAGTGAGGGTTAATTAAATGCGAGGTGGTGGAAAAAGTAGAAACATTTTACAATTTAAATTGTTTTTAAGGGTTGAAAATGGACCGTTGCTGGGGGTTTTTTTCACTAAATCGACTAAGGGTAGATACAGGAATAATATCCTGTCAAAAACTCAGAAAGGCCGGGTACTTTAAGGGATTGAGGGTTAATTAAATGCGAGGTGGTGGAAAAAGTAGAAACATTTTACAATTTAAATTGTTTTTAAGGGTTGAAAATGGACCGTTGCTGGGGGTTTTTTTCACGAAATCGACTAAGGGTAGATATAGGAATAATATCCTGTCAAAAACTCAGAAAGGCCGGGTACTTTAAGGGAGTGAGGGTTAATCAAATGGGAAATGGTAAGAAAAATAAACCAAGTATTTTGTTTAAACATTTTTTAAGGGTTGAAAATGGACCGTTGCTGGGGGTTTTTTTCACTAAATCGACTAAGGGTAGATACAGGAATAATATCCTGTCAAAAACTCAGAAAGGCCGGGTACTTTAAGGGAGTGAGGGTTAATCAAATGGGAAATGGTAAGAAAAATAAACCAAGTATTTTGTTTAAACATTTTTTAAGGGTTGAAAATGGACCGTTGCTGGGTTTTTTTTTCAC
Source organism: Ips typographus (assembly GCF_016097725.1). Classification (NCBI taxonomy): domain Eukaryota; kingdom Metazoa; phylum Arthropoda; class Insecta; order Coleoptera; family Curculionidae; genus Ips; species Ips typographus. Next base: position 12,514,768 of record NC_138423.1, read on the forward strand.
TAAATCGACTAAGGGTAGATATAGGAATATTATCCTGTCAAAAACTCAGAAAGGCCGGGTACTTTAAGGAAGTGAGGGTTAATTAAATGCGAGTTGGTGGGAAAAGTAGAAACATTTTACAATCTAAATTGTTTTTAAGGGTTGAAAATGGACCGTTGCTGGGGGTTTTTTTCACTAAATCGACTAAGGGTAGATATAGGAATATTATCCTGTCAAAAACTCAGAAAGGCCGGGTACTTTAAGGAAGTGATTGTTAATTAAATGCAAGGTGGTGGAAAAAGTAGAAACATTTTACAATTTAAATTGTTTTTAAGGGTTGAAAATGGACCGTTGCTGGGGGTTTTTTTCACTAAATCGACTAAGGGTAGATATAGGAATATTATCCTGTCAAAAACTCAGAAAGGCCGGGTACTTTAAGGGAGTGAGGGTTAATCAAATGGAAAATATTAAGAAAAATAAACAAAGTATTTTGTTTAAACAGTTTTTAAGGGTTGAACATCGACTGTTGCTGGGGGTTTTTTTCACTAAAAGGACTTAGTGTACATATATCTATTACATTCTGGAGAGACCTTTGAAAGGCCGACTTTTAAGACCGACCCTTTTAAGGGACGTAAGGTGAATTAAATGAGCCCTGATGAAAATAGTAAGGATTTTTCTCTAAGTAGGATACATGTAGCTATCACATTTTTGGAAGACCTTGGAAAGCCCGACTCTTATTTTTTTATGGATGTATCGTAAAAAAAAACATTTTTGAAAGATAATTCAGTTGGTGGTTAAGTACGTTCGTATTGGCAACATTGCCTTCTTTGACCAGGAGCTTGTTGCAAGGCTCAGCGTTTTCTATTTTCACGCGTGATGTCTGTTTACATTAGATCCAGACACGGCCAGGACGGTGTTCTTTGATGTAAGCCGACGTATAAGAAGCCGAAGTAGTTGGAAACCGCCGAAAAATTGGCAAAGCGTATATAAAAATTGTCTAGAAAGAATAAGAGTCATATCGTATTATTTATTTCTTTTCCTCACGTCTTGTAGGTATGCTTTTGTTTTAACGTTTTTAGGCTTAGTTTAGTTGCTCTGAATATATCTGACAAAGTGGTTGAATTGGTTTTGTTAGCGAATATAAGAGCGACTTTCTAGCATTTCAATTTCTGATATTTGCAAATAAAGTAACATAATTAAAACGAAAACAGGTTTATACTTTTACACAAATCTTTATAACATTAATTATTATTTTCAAACATCAGTTTTAGTGAAGGTATAATTGTCATTGTTGGCGTCTTTTTTGTGGGGCGTATATGGCAAGAGTCAAAGTGTAAGGGTCAAACTTTTCTATTACATTGTCATCTTATGTCACGACGCCTACTTTACAATTATTTTTGTTATGAGTGCTATACTCCGTGGTTGAAACACCCAATACGAGTTACAATAATACCTAACTTAACCTAATAAAAACTAGTAGACCTAATAGTACTAGTAAAATAAAGTAATTCTCAACGTCATTGACAAATTGAAAACATCGTAGGTTTTTGTTTTATTTTTAAATGTATATAATCCAGTTACAATTGTACATAAAATCAGGCACATAAACGGGCTCTATTGACTCATCATTTTATACAACTAATTGTTCAATAAAAGTTTGTATGAAATGACACAAACACACTTATTTTCCTAATAAAATATAAAAATACAGGGTATCTCAGAAATACATGTAATTATAAATAAAGAATAAATAGAATAAAATAAATAAATGTATTTAAAAAATATATAAAATTATTGAAAATAAACAACCTTCACTACCCACAAAGTTTGAGTTAAATTGATGATGATGGTTTTGCAGAAGTTTATAGTTTTGTATTTTTTAGAGTGTTTGACTCTCTATATCTCGAAAACGAAGAGTTTTCGGATCCACGTATATTTTAACTTTTTTCATATTTGGGCCAGCTCAGTTTATCCCTAAATTTACGGTACTTATTTCTAAGACACCCTGTATATTATTGAAATATAAACATAATAAATTGTTGGAGCTATGTTCTATAAGTTGGTTGAGGAGAGTTATTCATTTATTTTCGATTTTTGGGCTTTGCGTCTCACCGCATCAAAAAGGTTTGTTGGGAAAATGGAATTTTGCACTATTTTTAACTAAGTAGAAAATAACATTAACCTAGTCGTCCCAACACAAGACCACTGACTTAGGTTCGGTCTTGAACCTGAAAAACTTCAAGAAATCTGAAAAATAAAAAACAGCAGAACACAGCAAACAATAACTTATAATAAATAAACAACCTGATACTTAGTAATTTTGAATTCTGAGAAAGATTTTTTGTCAATTAAATTGACATAAATGTTTCGACTATTGTTGCAGTGAATGGTTGTAAAAATAAAACAATAGATAACCTTTGACGCGAAGCCCAAAAAACAAAAATAAATAATACATTATAGTGTGAAACAAGTTCATGTGTAAAGCATGGGAATCTTGAAAACAGTAAAAATAAAACTAAAATTTACAAATTATAATTTCCATAGGGCACTGGTAGAAAATGAAAGCAATCATGCATCTCACGATTTTATAATTTTTTTTATCTAATCCACACGCTATTTTTGGCATAACAATTTTTTTTAAATTTCGTGAGATGCACAACTGCCGTTAATCTACCAATGCCCTCCATAAGTACAAATATTTAGGTTTGTGGAAATATTTGGGCTTTGTGATCAAATGAATTATTTTGAAACCCTTGGAAAACTGCAGAAGTGCATAGCCCACTTTGCCCTGCTGAGGCTAATGGGTAAAACCACCAACCCCAAATTTTGACCTAAAAATATAAAATAAAACATAAAACATTCAGGTATTTATTCAGCCGAAAACAACTCGACTTCAGGTGGGTTTATAAAACCAATAAAATAAAAATAATTTAATAATATAAATGATCTGCTGTGGTTGAAAAGGGTTTACAGAACAAAATAAAAATTACTATAGAGAAACTACCAGATATTTATTATTACCTCAGCTGATGCCATCCCTAAAAGAAGTACAGGTAGTTGTATGTCTTCTAGCGTGATTTCCAAAGTAATAATTTAAGTCCAGCAAATAAATTGCTTTAATCCTAATTTGTTTTTAAATAATTGCTTTTAAAGGACTTCCCGATTTAAAATTTTAATTTATTCAAAACAGAACCAATCAAAATTAGTGTTTAAGGTTAACAAAAAAGGAAGTTAAAATAAGTTCGCAAGCTTATCTTATTTTATCTTATCTCTTATTTATATATTATTTTTTTTTTTTATAAACGCAACGCAACGACATAGCAAACAGCAACTTTCAACAATTATTTTATTTTATTGATTTTATAAACCCACCTTTCATATTGTCTCTGATACATTTTGTCCTTTTACTCAAACCAAAAAAAGCGCTCAATACTACCACAAAAAAGCTGTTACTGTTAGTAAGCATAAACAGAAAACGTATAGTGTGTAGTGCGCACCTTTTTTATTATAAAAAAATACTTCAAGTTTTATTAAAGTAAATGTCTATAAATAAGTACAGTTTTTCAATTTCACCCTGTAGTAAAAACCAAAATAAAAATTGCTGGTCACATCCGTAAATTACACGAAAATGTACTAAAACTGCAATAATGTATCTATAAAAATAAGAGATAGCAAACACAAAAATTACCTAATTTTTCGTGCAATGCCCTTGGACATTTTTAAGTCGGCAGACACGCAGTGTACCAGAGCATACTCGGGGTGAAAAGAAAATAAATCCCTCTCGACCTCTGAAAGTACAGCCGCTGGACTTATTTCTCCTCTATTGAACGCAACCCAAAAATGTCGAAATTCGACTTCCTTGATCCTATTCCTAAAAAATTCAAATGCTTACAATTCGGTACTTTGTAAAAAAAATAACATCGCACTATAAGAACGACCTATCTTGAGTTTTGTGTAAAACCACATACCGGGTGTCCAGAAAAAGCAAGAGAGGTTAATATGGTTATTTTTATTTCTCTGTAAGGGTGATTTAGTTGGAAAACTAAAAACTTTTAGTTTAAATTTCAATCTTGCAATTTTATCGTCGACAAGAAACAGGCATCTTGATTGTTTTCAGTCTATTTAGCTTTTTAAAAAATTTTCAAGAATGATAAAACTACAATTAGTTTGTAGAAAGTACATACAAAATCCAAAATTAATAAAAAATCAAAATTATGATCACAACCCTCAACATGACCAGTTCAGTTTAATAGTTTTATAGACGCTCTACGACTTCAATTTAAAAAGTTTTACAATAATTACCCAACTGAACAGACACAAGAAAAAAACGATTTTTAATGTTAATCTGTTATGTCCCCGTGTTCTCCTGGACACCCGATATAAGTTACAAATTTGTGATATTTTCAACTTTCTTTATGCTAAACTGTAATTTATTTCTACTCAAACATACTTACATTGCGAATAAGAAACAGTTTTCTTAGATGAACAATTTGGAAATAACTCCCTTGGGACACTTGGGAAACGAGTAGGCAATTCCCAGTTAGCACAACAACGTACAAGAAGCGAATGAACTGTGAAGTATTTAACCGTGCCAAAGTAACTGGCAAATTTTATAAAGTTGGTTGCAATAATAACGATTTTCCAAGCAAAGTAAAAGCTTTGTAAAATATCCAAGAAATTAGAATTACCAACACCAAGGCAAAAGAGAATTACATGACTGTAATTTCTCTGTTTGAAGAGATTATATTTACTTGTTAAAATGACCGTTAAAAAATATAAAAATAGGCGAAGACAAAAGCTGACTGGCCTAATTTATTATCTTAATCCTACACTCCATAAAAAGAAGTGCGTCCCCCACCGGCACGCGCCGATCCATAATCATTGTCGGCGCTCCTTTGATATAAAGAAGTCAAATTTTCTTGAAATACGAAATGTCTGCAGTGTTGTCATAGTTAACAAAATTAAATAAAGGATCTAGATACCCTTATAAGTGGTATTACAAATACAATAATGATTGATATGGCAAATGAGTCAACAACCATAACCTACAATTACTGAAAATGTCTGAATGAACTGCTAAGTCGATTTAGCGAAAAAAACATCCAGTAACGGTCGATTTTCGACCCTTAAAAACAATTTAAATTGTAAAATGTTTCTACTTTTTCCACCACCTCGCATTTAATTAACCCTCACTCCCTTAAAGTACCCGGCCTTTCTGAGTTTTTGACAGGATATTATTCCTGTATCTACCCTTAGTCGATTTAGTGAAAAAAACCCCCAGCAACGGTCCATTTTCAACCCTTAAAAAATGTTTAAACAAAATACTTGGTTTATTTTTCTTACCATTTCCCATTTGATTAACCCTCACTCCCTTAAAGTACCCGGCCTTTCTGAGTTTTTGACAGAATAATATTCCTATATCTACCCTTAGTCGATTTAGTGAAAAAAACCCCCAGCAACGGTCCATTTTCAACCCTTAAAAAATGTTTAAACAAAATACTTGGTTTATTTTTCTTACCATTTCCCATTTGATTAACCCTCACTCCCTTAAAGTACCCGGCCTTTCTGAGTTTTTGACAGGATATTATTCCTATATCTACCCTTAGTCGATTTCGTGAAAAAAACCCCCAGCAACGGTCCATTTTCAACCCTTAAAAACAATTTAAATTGTAAAATGTTTCTACTTTTTCCACCACCTCGCATTTAATTAACCCTCAATCCCTTAAAGTACCCGGCCTTTCTGAGTTTTTGACAGGATATTATTCCTATATCTACCCTTAGTCGATTTAGTGATAAAAACCCCCAGCAACGGTCCATTTTCAACCCTTAAAAACAATTTAAATTGTAAAATGTTTCTACTTTTTCCACCACCTCGCATTTAATTAACCCTCACTCCCTTAAAGTACCCGGCCTTTCTGAGTTTTTGACAGGATATTATTCCTGTATCTACCCTTAGTCGATTTAGTGAAAAAAACCCCCAGCAACGGTCCATTTTCAACCCTTAAAAAATGTTTAAACAAAATACTTGGTTTATTTTTCTTACCATTTCCCATTTGATTAACCCTCACTCCCTTAAAGTACCCGGCCTTTCTGAGTTTTTGACAGGATATTATTCCTATATCTACCCTTAGTCGATTTAGTGAAAAAAACCCCTAGCAACGGTCCATTTTCAACCCTTAAAACAATTTAAATTGTAAAATGTTTCTACTTTTTCCACCACCTCGCATTTAATTAACCCTCAATCCCTTAAAGTACCCGGCCTTTCTGAGTTTTTGACAGGATATTATTCCTATATCTACCCTTAGTCGATTTCGTGAAAAAAACCCCCAGCAACGGTCCATTTTCAACCCTTAAAAACAATTTAAATTGTAAAATGTTTCTACTTTTTCCACCACCTCGCATTTAATTAACCCTCAATCCCTTAAAGTACCCGGCCTTTCTGAGTTTTTGACAGGATATTATTCCTGTATCTACCCTTAGTCGATTTAGTGAAAAAAAACCCCAGCAACGGTCCATTTTCAACCCTTAAAAACAATTTAAATTGTAAAATGTTTCTACTTTTTCCACCACCTCGCATTTAATTAACCCTCAATCCCTTAAAGTACCCGGCCTTTCTGAGTTTTTGACAGGATATTATTCCTGTATCTACCCTTAGTCGATTTAGTGAAAAAAAACCCCAGCAACGGTCCATTTTCAACCCTTAAAAACAATTTAAATTGTAAAATGTTTCTACTTTTTCCACCACCTCGCATTTAATTAACCCTCACTCCCTTAAAGTACCCGGCCTTTCTGAGTTTTTGACAGGATATTATTCCTGTATCTACCCTTAGTCGATTTAGTGAAAAAAACCCCCAGCAACGGTCCATTTTCAACCCTTAAAAAATGTTTAAACAAAATACTTGGTTTATTTTTCTTACCATTTCCCATTTGATTAACCCTCACTCCCTTAAAGTACCCGGCCTTTCTGAGTTTTTGACAGGATATTATTCCTATATCTACCCTTAGTCGATTTAGTGAAAAAAACCCCCAGCAACGGTCCATTTTCAACCCTTAAAAACAATTTAAATTGTAAAATGTTTCTACTTTTTCCACCACCTCGCATTTAATTAACCCTCAATCCCTTAAAGTACCCGGCCTTTCTGAGTTTTTGACAGGATATTATTCCTATATCTACCCTTAGTCGATTTAGTGATAAAAACCCCCAGCAACGGTCCATTTTCAACCCTTAAAAACAATTTAAATTGTAAAATGTTTCTACTTTTTCCACCACCTCGCATTTAATTAACCCTCAATCCCTTAAAGTACCCGGCCTTTCTGAGTTTTTGACAGGATATTATTCCTGTATCTACCCTTAGTCGATTTAGTGAAAAAAACCCCCAGCAACGGTCCATTTTCAACCCTTAAAAAATGTTTAAACAAAATACTTGGTTTATTTTTCTTACCATTTCCCATTTGATTAACCCTCACTCCCTTAAAGTACCCGGCCTTTCTGAGTTTTTGACAGAATAATATTCCTATATCTACCCTTAGTCGATTTAGTGAAAAAAACCCCCAGCAACGGTCCATTTTCAACCCTTAAAAACAATTTAAATTGTAAAATGTTTCTACTTTTTCCACCACCTCGCATTTAATTAACCCTCACTCCCTTAAAGTACCCGGCCTTTCTGAGTTTTTGACAGGATATTATTCCTATATCTACCCTTAGTCGATTTAGTGAAAAAAACCCCTAGCAACGGTCCATTTTCAACCCTTAAAACAATTTAAATTGTAAAATGTTTCTACTTTTTCCACCACCTCGCATTTAATTAACCCTCAATCCCTTAAAGTACCCGGCCTTTCTGAGTTTTTGACAGGATATTATTCCTATATCTACCCTTAGTCGATTTCGTGAAAAAAACCCCCAGCAACGGTCCATTTTCAACCCTTAAAAACAATTTAAATTGTAAAATGTTTCTACTTTTTCCACCACCTCGCATTTAATTAACCCTCAATCCCTTAAAGTACCCGGCCTTTCTGAGTTTTTGACAGGATATTATTCCTGTATCTACCCTTAGTCGATTTAGTGAAAAAAAACCCCAGCAACGGTCCATTTTCAACCCTTAAAAACAATTTAAATTGTAAAATGTTTCTACTTTTTCCACCACCTCGCATTTAATTAACCCTCACTCCCTTAAAGTACCCGGCCTTTCTGAGTTTTTGACAGGATATTATTCCTGTATCTACCCTTAGTCGATTTAGTGAAAAAAACCCCCAGCAACGGTCCATTTTCAACCCTTAAAAAATGTTTAAACAAAATACTTGGTTTATTTTTCTTACCATTTCCCATTTGATTAACCCTCACTCCCTTAAAGTACCCGGCCTTTCTGAGTTTTTGACAGGATATTATTCCTATATCTACCCTTAGTCGATTTAGTGAAAAAAACCCCCAGCAACGGTCCATTTTCAACCCTTAAAAACAATTTAAATTGTAAAATGTTTCTACTTTTTCCACCACCTCGCATTTAATTAACCCTCAATCCCTTAAAGTACCCGGCCTTTCTGAGTTTTTGACAGGATATTATTCCTATATCTACCCTTAGTCGATTTAGTGATAAAAACCCCCAGCAACGGTCCATTTTCAACCCTTAAAAACAATTTAAATTGTAAAATGTTTCTACTTTTTCCACCACCTCGCATTTAATTAACCCTCAATCCCTTAAAGTACCCGGCCTTTCTGAGTTTTTGACAGGATATTATTCCTGTATCTACCCTTAGTCGATTTAGTGAAAAAAACCCCCAGCAACGGTCCATTTTCAACCCTTAAAAAATGTTTAAACAAAATACTTGGTTTATTTTTCTTACCATTTCCCATTTGATTAACCCTCACTCCCTTAAAGTACCCGGCCTTTCTGAGTTTTTGACAGGATATTATTCCTATATCTACCCTTAGTCGATTTAGTGAAAAAAACCCCCAGCAACGGTCCATTTTCAACCCTTAAAAACAATTTAAATTGTAAAATGTTTCTACTTTTTCCACCACCTCGCATTTAATTAACCCTCAATCCCTTAAAGTACCCGGCCTTTCTGAGTTTTTGACAGGATATTATTCCTATATCTACCCTTAGTCGATTTAGTGAAAAAAACCCCCAGCAACGGTCCATTTTCAACCCTTAAAAACAATTTAAATTGTAAAATGTTTCTACTTTTTCCACCACCTTGCATTTAATTAACCCTCACTTCCTTAAAGTACCCGGCCTTTCTGAGTTTTTGACAGGATAATATTCCTATATCTACCCTTAGTCGATTTAGTGAAAAAAACCCCCAGCAACGGTCGATGTTCAACCCTTAAAAAATGTTTAAACAAAATACTTGGTTTATTTTTCTTAATATTTCCCATTTGATTAACCCTCAATCCCTTAAAGTACCCGGCCTTTCTGAGTTTTTGACAGGATATTATTCCTATATCTACCCTTAGTCGATTTAGTGAAAAAAACCCCCAGCAACGGTCCATTTTCAACCCTTAAAAACAATTTAAATTGTAAAATGTTTCTACTTTTTCCACCACCTCGCATTTAATTAACCCTCACTCCCTTAAAGTACCCGGCCTTTCTGAGTTTTTGACAGGGTATTATTCCTATATCTACCCTTAGTCGATTTAGTTAAAAAAACCCCCAGCAACGGTCCATTTTCAACCCTTAAAAACAATTTAAATTGTAAAATGTTTCTACTTTTTCCACCACCTTGCATTTAATTAACCCTCACTTCCTTAAAGTACCCGGCCTTTCTGAGTTTTTGACAGGATAATATTCCTATATCTACCCTTAGTCGATTTAGTGAAAAAAACCCCCAGCAACGGTCGATGTTCAACCCTTAAAAAATGTTTAAACAAAATACTTGGTTTATTTTTCTTAATATTTCCCATTTGATTAACCCTCAATCCCTTAAAGTACCCGGCCTTTCTGAGTTTTTGACAGGATATTATTCCTATATCTACCCTTAGTCGATTTAGTGAAAAAAACCCCCAGCAACGGTCCATTTTCAACCCTTAAAAACAATTTAAATTGTAAAATGTTTCTACTTTTTCCACCACCTCGCATTTAATTAACCCTCAATCCCTTAAAGTACCCGGCCTTTCTGAGTTTTTGACAGGATATTATTCCTATATCTACCCTTAGTCGATTTAGTGAAAAAAACCCCCAGCAACGGTCCATTTTCAACCCTTAAAAACAATTTAAATTGTAAAATGTTTCTACTTTTTCCACCACCTCGCATTTAATTAACCCTCACTCCCTTAAAGTACCCGGCCTTTCTGAGTTTTTGACAGGGTATTATTCCTATATCTACCCTTAGTCGATTTAGTTAAAAAAACCCCCAGCAACGGTCCATTTTCAACCCTTAAAAACAATTTAAATTGTAAAATGTTTCTACTTTTTCCACCACCTTGCATTTAATTAACCCTCACTTCCTTAAAGTACCCGGCCTTTCTGAGTTTTTGACAGGATAATATTCCTATATCTACCCTTAGTCGATTTAGTGAAAAAAACCCCCAGCAACGGTCGATGTTCAACCCTTAAAAAATGTTTAAACAAAATACTTGGTTTATTTTTCTTACGATTTCCCATTTCATTAACACTTAATCCTAGAATGATGCACAATAATTACTTAGTAATTACTATAATACATTTTTAATTATTTAACTGTATTTTATATTTCTACAGTAGTTATAGCAAGAGCAGGCTAGACGGGAGAACAAACGGTAGAAAGCGTAAAGTGAATACGCGCGACCACTGGTGGAAAAACGAACTGCCGATTTCGTTGCCGAGAATCGTTGCTAACATGTCTCCGGTACCTATCCTGCACCCATTTACTGAGTTGGGTGCAGCTAAGCAGGTTTTTCCGAGCTGAATGTATTATTTAATTTTTGTAAAAGTAAAATATACAGTTTGCGGGTAAAACCAATACAGGATTTTATACAGGATGTAGCATGTTTTTGTACCAGTAATGTAATGGGTTTAAAAATAATCCTAGATTGGTCTGTAAACTAAACCAGAAAAAAATTTTTGTTTGCAAAAATGTTTATTAGGGATATTATTATACGTGAATTGCTATTTTAAAATTTGGTACAATAAACTTGGTTCACACTATATGGCAGTTACATTGAGTATTTATTAGAAAAGTAAGTAATTACGAAAATTTCTATCCACTGCGTTTCAATGACAGTATGTTCCATCCTGTATCCGTATACCTAAGTATAACATGTTCAATGCTTTGGTTATACAGTGTGTTCATAAAGTATGGAATAAATTCGATTAAAATTCAGGAAATTATCTTTCTTTTCATTGAAAAATTAAAAATAAAAATTTTCAAAAAATTTAAAGGTACCTTTGAATTGATTTAGAGAAAATTTTTGAACCTTTAAAATAAACCTCCACTGCCTAAATTAACTGACATAATTTCCAGGTCATCCCCAAAATCGTGACAGTTGGGGCAAAATGGATATCAGGGTGATCCAGGGTGTCTCAGATTAGCGGTTGAGTACAGGGTGTCCCAAAAAAGTGAAAAACAATTTGTGTAAAAAGCAAAAATGATCAAAAGTGTCAAAAAGTTTGACTTTGACGCCCTCTAGCGGTCCAACTATCACACCAATGACCTTTTTTGAATACACCGTTGAAAAGCGTTTGGTCTGGACTATATTTTACGTTCAGTGACCTTTTGTCGTAACTGTTCAAATAACTGAATTATTTTAGGCTAAAGCAAAAGGTTAAATCACTTTTGGAAAAAGTGCACACAAATTTTGCTCAAATTAGGAATTTAATTTAATAATAAAAGAAAAAATAATTTTTATTTTTGTTTATTTAATTTTTTAATTACTGAATTCTGGAAACGGATCAATTTTTGATTTTGCCATAAATGGCGAAGTTGCTGTTATAAAAATATTTTGATATCTTTTTTTGCTGCTCCTCTTATACACTCATTTGGAGTCTAACCCTCTTCCTCTCCTACAATAAGTAAACCCCTATGGTCGGTTTTATAATTATCCTGTATTTTATCTCTTTATTTCTGTCTTTAACCATTAAGTAAGTAAATTATAAATCGGTCACAATGGTGGAAACTGTCAAATTCTACTCCATGAAGCTATAAAACTACAAAACTTGCCTAAAAGCCCTGTTATAGTTAATACAGATGTTAATCATATTAAATGCTTGTTTATAAGTAGATAAGTAGAAATTGGACAGTTGTGACGTGTACCTGTTTATATTGAGCATATTTCAATCTATCAAACTTAGAAATGAAAATTTCTTTTTTGTAATGAAATACTTCTCGAGAAATTAGGACCAAAATTCTTTATCATAATAATCTTATTTATAAAGGCAAATTTTATTAAAAGGAGACATGATAATCATTACTAACTTTCATGTATCGGTTATACTATTGAGCCACGTTGTATTAACTCTATTAATAAAAAATTGTTTATGATAAATCATCTTCCTTAGGACTATGACCAGTCACACTCCAAACAAGCACCTATTCAAACTTTCATATTAATTCCCGATTCAAATCCAACATTTTTAACAGAAAAAATGCATCTGATCAAACGCATCAAAATCAAAATAGCTTGTACCTGCGTATACAAATGAACCCATTCGGCTCCTCTCGTTTGGGGGGATCCACTTTGCCAGTAAGGCGTGGCTGCATGGTACAATCGGACCCTGACCGAGAATAGGAACAATTCAAATACGGTGCTGTTGGGGAAAAGGCTGTTGCTTTGTTCGCCCCATACACTTTTTGACTCAAAAAGAAGAAAATTTGGGCAACAAAGCAAAAACCAATTTCCTCGTCACCGGATCGGCGTCTTTACCAGCCCCCAAAGACGCCATCGATCGTACTGTACTTACCTCTCCTAATCCTTGTATAAATCTCACAGCCAAAAGCCACCACAGGCCCATTCTGGCCGCGATAGGAACTAATAAACCGAACACAGAGTTGACGAGCATTCCTAGGCCCAAAAAGTAGATGTTTCCGTAAGTTTTGCCCAAAATACCGGCCGGAATTTGAGTGATGACGTAACCGTAGAAGAAGGCAGAAAGAACGTAAGCCTGGACGTCGGTTTGCCATTCGAATTCTCCCTCTAATTCCGGAGATTCTGAAGAATTCTGAAATAAACAGAAAAAGAACATGAATTACTAAAAGTGAAGGAAAACATTTCCAATACACTAGTAAAGTACTGTTAATAATACAATTTGGGCACCAAGGTCGACTGACGTAAATCTAGATTTAAAGTCATTTTAGTTCAAACCTATATCATCATATTTAGCTTTAAAATAGTTCAACTAGCGTTTAGTCTAAAGTGCAATCACAGTGGTACAGGTGTACTGTGGTACTATACAATTTACATGTTTTTTATAAATATTTTTCTTTAATAGAGGTCTTTATAGTCATTTTTGATATAGCAAATACTGGTAAAATATAGCAAATACTGGAAATTCTCATACCCAGAGAAGGTATGAGACTTTCTGGATGCTTTTAGCCTTGATTCAGGATTATTGACCGTTTCAAACACCGCACGATCATAATTTAACCTTTTGGAATCTTTTAGAACTTTCTGAACGCTTCCGAGACTTTCTGGAAACTTTTCCAACTGCCTGTAAGCTTCTAGAACTTTTTCTGGGATTTTCTGAAAGCTTTTGAGACTTTCTGGAATTGTTTTGGACTATCTGGAAGCCTCTGAGTTCTGAATTGTTGCGAAAGGGTCTAGAATCATTTTGGAAATGTCAGAAGAATTAAAATACTGCTGCAGCATTCAAAGTCTTCAAAAAATGTCAGATGCTTTTAGAATCGCGTTGAAAACCTCTGAATCCCTTTAAAACCCATTAAGTCATTTTTTATTAAGACTTTTTTCGTTTTTTTTTTTAAACAGAAACGTTCTTCCTAAACTGTCTCAACCTCTCAAATTTGAAAGATTCTGTGTATTTAAGAGATAGTAGTTTGCGTTAGTGTAGATATTCTTTCTATATGAAAATCAAGATGTACACGTGCACATTTTCTGTTTTCAAGATTAGAAAAAAAAACTGTATCAATATTGTTGTAAAATGACTTTCAAAATCTCGAATAATGTTTAAATTACATGTTGCGTATGTGCATTGTGCAACTACTGTCTATGTGCAAAACTGTTTAAATTTACTTAAGGATAATCAGACTTAAGGATTTTTCATCATCGCTATAGGAATAAAGAGCATTTGTACAACATTGACCTTTATTTTGGGGTTTTATAGAAGGACTTTTCACAGAATTTGTGAGATGTATACTTGTTACTGGTTTAATCGTAAATAACAAATGTAATCTGTATTTGTTACAATACTGTAGACTATTTTGGGTGCAGCTCACACACCCCAACAAGTCATTTCAAAACCTACAAAAAGTTTTACAACTCAACACATAAAAGTTATGATGGGTTTAACAGTAATTCTGAGTTTTCAGGTAAATCCAAATATAAAACCATGTATAAAACAAATACAAGCTATAAAGCAATAATAAGTGGAAGATAACAATTCTGGTAATGGATCGGTATGATTGATTGTTGAAATGTTATCTAAGTAAACATTACTAATTAGTAAACAATTTTTAGAAAAATTATTGTAAAATGTCTGTCACCATTGTCATTATTCGTTTGGTTTTCATGTATATGTATAGTAATACGAGATGACTAAATTCTAACCTATTTTTCGTAATAAATACTCATACTACTGTCTTTTCACAAAAGTCTGATGTGCACTAATCATATTAAACAGAAGTTTTAAACTGTCCAATAATTCAAATTTTGCATCTTATAGAGTTTGTCGTATTTACTGAAATTAGCGATAAACAAAAATGAATCTTAAGTAAATCCTTACTATTTCTTGAAAAAAAATTTTTTTTGTCATACCGTGTATATTTTTGATACTAAAACAATGTGCTCATTGTGTTATGTTATTATTCTTTCTTTTATTTTACGAGAGTTAATTAGAATTTTTCATAAACTAGACTTGAGCAGTTTTCAAGCCAGTGATTCTAATGTTAAAAACGATCCCAAAGATTTTCAAAATTAAAAATTTCTCAAAATGTGTAGTATCATGATCCCAGTTGCCCAGTAAACTTAAATGTAAAGTACAGAGTGTCTCAAATTCGATGGTTTTACTAGCACTTCCAAAACTAGCAAAAGTAGAAAAATGCGGTTTTTGCAAACCTGTGCTCAATTTTTGCAAAAGAAACAATAAAGTAATCGTACATTCCACGTTTCTGAAGTACAGGGTGATATTGAAAATATGACAATTTGGAACTACCCTCGTATTTTCTTTATCATTAGCGACGCAGAAAAGCGCCAGCTAGTGGCCGCATTTGTTTTCGCAATCTTGGAGAGCAAACAATTGGAAGGTTTTTGGCCAGTTTAAAGAGCATATTGTACATTCTGGAATGCTTTAGAGGCATTTGGAAATTCTTAGACGGTTCTAGAATTTTTTGGAAGCTTTGAAGAACATTTAAAATAATTTTTTTTTAAACTGTTCTAAAAGTTGTTGGAAGCTTCTAAATAGTTTTGAAAGGCTTCCGACTGTTTTGGAAGCATTTTGGAGTTTCTGTAGTGCTTTGAAATTTCTGTGAAATCTGTTCTGTGAACTGCTCTAAAAGCATTCGGAAACTTTTGGACTGTCTTGAAATGTTTTGAGAGCTTCTAGACTGTTCTAAAAACTTTTGGAAGGCTTTCGACTGAATTAGAAGCATTTTTGAGTTATTTCTGCAGTATTTTGAAATCTTTTAGACTACTTTAGGAGCATTTGGAAGGTTTCTGGAAAGTTCAAAAAGCATTCAAGGTTTTGGACTGCTTTTAAAGCATTTGAAAACTTAGGGACTGTTCTAGAAACTTAGGGAAGCTTTTAAACTGCTTTAGAAGGATACGCAAGCTTTCAGACTGCCTTGAAATTTTTTGAGAGTTTCTAGACTAGTTGAAGATCATTTGGAAGCCTTTAGAGCGTTCTAAACGCTTTTGGAAACTTTACTGTTTTGGAAGGCTTTCGACTGCTTGAAAAGCAATTTGGAGTGTCTGTAGGGTTTTTTTTTGTAAATCTAACCGTTTTAGAGATATTTTCCAAAAACTACTTTAATGCACTTTTTACCGAAAATTAGTTCAAAACTTTAACACCCTGTATCTTTCTTATTTTTGGTTGGTTGTAGTTCAGGCTGGTTCAACCATTCAAAAGAATTGTCTTGGACTGCCCTTTTCAGTGGTGTAGAGTAAAAAAATTGTGTACAGGGTGAGCAAAAATAATGATCCACTAACAATTTCGTGCACACCCTGTATACAGACAACTGTATTGAAGTTCAAACGTTACGTAGTTTGATTTAGTGGTCCATTAGGAACAATTTTTCACTTTTGTAGTTTTTATGTAAATCTAACAGTTTTCGAAATATTTACTAAAAACCAGTTTAATTCAGGTGGCGCCGGCGGTCAGTATAGTAGTCAGGAAAAACCTGCATTTAGGTAAAATTTTGGTGCATTTTTCCAAAAAATCGTGAATAACGTCTTAGTTAGTTTAGGTTAATGGTAGAAAGGTATCTCCACATCCATCCATATCTCAAAAAGTTTCGAAAATGTCCTAATTTCAAAGTCAGTGACAAAATGGCGGTAGTTACAGCAAAACGGACACCAGATTCGTGTTCTCCATGCTATAGTTAGTTGAAATGGCCTTTTTAGACTA
Source organism: Ips typographus (assembly GCF_016097725.1). Lineage (NCBI taxonomy): Eukaryota > Metazoa > Arthropoda > Insecta > Coleoptera > Curculionidae > Ips > Ips typographus. The sequence continues at coordinate 12,531,456 of NC_138423.1, forward strand.
CTTTAGGAGCATTTGAAAAGTGTTTACAGTTTAAAGAGCACTGAAGGTTCTAGACTACTTTTAAGGCATTTGAGGCCTTGTAGATGGTTCTAGAAACTTTTGGAAGCTTCTGAGCATTTGGAAATTATTTGGTCAGTTTAAATTTGTAACTTAACCACTGTAACTTACTGATATTTAACCATTTTGTTTTTGTTTCTGAGAAGCCTTCAATATCTAAATATAGCTATTGCAATTATAAGTTAATCTATACAAAATAAAACCTTACAAAAAATAGCAGCTAATAAGCACAAAAAACTAAATTAAGCACAAAAAGAAGAAAAATGCAAAAAAAGCATGAAACAAATCTGTCAAATGACGTGTTTTTGCATAAATTGTTCACATGTCAAAGGTTGGTTGCTTTTATTATATACAAAAAGCAAAATTCCTAGAAATCCAGACTCTACTTATGACTTTACTATTATATTTGATACTGCAATCCCTGTAATATTATTCTTAAAATTATCTGATAAATATTCTAACAATTTAATAAAACTTAAAAAAATATGAAGTTTACACTGAACTGTACAGGGTGAGTCGGTTCTAGCAGGACTCTGGCTATTTGAAATACACAGGGTGTTTTATGTGAAACTAACTTTAATGATCAACTACTAGCATTTTGACTTACTGTGTGTCAAAATCACAATGTAAAACTTACCACAGTATCATTTATAGACAGTCCACATTCAGTAATATCAACGTCGTCGCTATCTGAATGGTCATCGAGAGCTATGGCCGTATGGTTGACCATAGCTACAATAGCTACGGACATGTTGGTTCTCATGATGTAAGCATTGGCCATGCCGAGGGCCAGCATGAATGTGACGAAGTGTCTGGTACCAAACCATCCTGGAAAAGAATCAAAAGTTGTAAGTTATGTAAAATGTAAGTTTCAGTTGCACGCAAATTAGCCATGCAAAATGGTTATAAATATAGAAACTCCAAGGGTGTGACATGTCCTAGGAATGCCAACTAGTGCAAAATGATTTAGTTGACAATGTACTAAATGCATATTTTTAGATTTTTGGATATCTACCACACTCGTGTATGCTTTATGATATTTAGGAAAAGCAATTATCTCTTCTTACTTTAAAGAAACCTAGTTCACTATATACAACGATGCTTTTTCAAAACAGTACACAACCAACTGTAGCATCCAAGATAACATCAATCAAGAAAATCGTGATCAAATACCAAACACATGGCATTCTCACGTGCGTTGTGCAATAACAATATCAAATATTTTGAACGTTGTTTTGGCATGGCAATCGATAATACGTAAACAAAATACAAGGCTTAAACGAAGATGACTGTTGGACTTGATCGTTTCAACCAGTTCAAGGATTTGTATTCCTACTTGCTTGTTTACAAAAAATAAGAAGAAACGAATATGGTACTAATTAACTGGCCATTTCCTCTTGAAACTATTTTTGTTACCGAAAAAGTTGGCACGTAACAATGACAAATGTTACATAAAAGCTTTCTTTTAATGTATGTGCACCTATAATTAGAGAAATTTTTCGTCACTTTGATGTTATATGTATTAGTTAGGTAGTAGTTGTTTTTTTCAACTTAAAATACGTAAAAACAACAATTTTACTCCTCTTATTATGTTTTTTAACTTTTTTGTAACTGTGTTTAAGTACTAAACGAAGTAATACAGATTAGGAGTTAAATCCAATGTCGTATAACAATTATTGGAGATGTGCCTACAGACTGTTCTAAATATAAACAAACTCATTTGGCAGGTCTTCTGACTTTTTCCAGCTATTTTCACATTCCCAAAAGATGCAACATTGACAATGTTTTAATCTTTTCCGAAAGGTCACCTTTATATTTTAAATAGAGAGTTAAACACCGACATTTACACTTTATTCACTGTATCATCCGCTGTGTAATCCGTTACAAGCTGATGGTTTTTTGTAAAAGTGAACAAAACTAATGTTTAAAATATCATTTTCTTTATCTGGTTTGGTATTTATTTCATGGTTACTTTTGAAACAATTCATTATTTCTCGTAAACAGGAAACGTTTAATATTGATTTTTTGTTGGATAGGGATTATTTGAAATAGTGTTAACTTATGTCGTAATCGTAATAAATGATTTCAGTCGTTAAGACATGTCTGTTTCAATTATTTTGAGTGAAACTGGACCTAAAAACTACTGATATAAAAATAAAGTTGTAATATTCATGCAAAACCAAAAATAGATACACTGAACACCCTGTATAAAACAGGGAAGTAACTGAAAATAAACAAAACTTTTCATATTATTCACAAATGATATCAAACTTTGCTATTTACTTTGCTATCTGTCTTTATTTTTACTTTTGCTGAACTTTTTACTGAAACTGTAATTCAGTGCAGTCAAAAGATAATTTTAATGACTATTATTCCATCATTTTGTGACTATCAATATATCCTAAAATAATACAAAGTAGCATCGCTGGTTTGCAAAAAAAATTGTCTTTCCGTTTTTTAATTTAAAAATTATGGAAATTGTTGTTAGTCAATTGTTTATTGAATAAAACTAAAAATCTGTTACTTAAAACTTCCATTATGTAACTTATTGAGATAAATGGATATCTAAGTAGAATTATCCAGTCTGTCAAAATAACCGATTTCTGGCATTTTCACTTTATAACCTTATGCAGGATGACCAAAACCTGATTTTTAGATATTTGATAATCATACCAGTTAAGACAGGTTTAAATTCAATGGGGGTGATTTTGCAGATTTTTTTCTTAGAAAAAGCTGGTTTTATTAATGATGGTAAAGTAAATTGGAAAAGTAAAATTTAGTGAGACAGGAAACGTTACCAATTCTACCAGTAAATTCCAATTTAACCAGTAAATTTATGGGCCTAATTGAAATTTGGTGGAAAAATATCATTTTCCTGTCATGGCTGTCATTTTGAGTAAATATTGTCAAAATAAAATCCTGAAAAATAAAGATTGAATAAAATGCTGATTTTATTTCTTATTTATTGCTTTTGGTTTATCAATAATAAAATAAGTAAAGCAAAACTTTTTTGACAAAGTGATTATTGATAACAAACTGACAATTGTCAAAATAACTGTGTTAACTGTATAATTTTTGCAGTTCTACGCAAATTTTGACAGTTTTGACATTAGTGACAGATGTCACGTGGTTTTTGGAGAATAATTTAGCTAGGCAGTTACATGACCAACGTCAAAATAACTGTCATATATCTCAGAAACACGTTTTGTATCGAATATTGTAAGAAAACTTTTCTAAACCCTGATTTTTGCAACTTTTGAGAACAGTTTGAGAGTAAGAGACAAAATTGCTTATCAAACCCACTTGGAGAAAATGACTGTTTTAAGTATATATTTTTAAATCCTCATTAAATTTCCTATCCAATCACCTGAAAAGACATTACAGGATATGGTAAATGAAGAAAGGGGTGTCAAAGTTTGAACTGCAAGAAACACAGTTTGAAAGGATAGTCAGGGACAAAATTGCCTGTAAAACCCACTTCAAGTGAGAAAATGACTGTTTTAAGCACATTTTTGGAATCCTCGTTAAATTTTCTATTTAATAAAATAAAAAAACACTACAATTTGGTAAAGTCAGGAAGAAAAGCGGTGTGAAAGTTGGAACTGACAGAAACACACTTTGAAAGGACAGAAGTAAAATTGCCTGTAAAACCTACTTCAAGTGAGAAAATGACTGTTTTAAGCACATTTTTGGAATCCTCAATATATGTTCTATCTAATAACCTGAAAAAGCACTACAAAATTTGGTACAGTCAGTGACAAAAGCGGTGTAAAAATTTGAACTGCCAGAAACACAGTTTGGAAGGAAAGTCAGGAACAAAACAGCCTGTAAAACCCAATTGGAGTGAGAAAATAATTGTTTTAATCACATTTTTAAAATTCTTATTAAATTTTCTATCCAATAATCTAAAAAAACATAACAATATTTGGTACAGTCAGGGAGAAAAGCGGTGGCAAAATTTGTGTCTGAACAAAACTCCCAGAAACACAGTTATTTGTAATTTACCAGTAATTTTGGTATTGTGGTTTGGTAACTAACCCATCACTAGTTTTTATTATCAACTCTTAGAAGTTGAGAAAATTTTGTAAAATTGGCTTTACTACAGGTGTTTTCGTAATATCATTTTTGAATAAGAGACAAAAACAAACAAACAATAAATGTTTGAAAGCTTGGAGTAGTTAAAAAATGGCTGTCTATACATTCTTTGGACTGAAAAAAATAAGAAAATCAAAATTTACCGTATTTTAAAAAAGTTGCCCAAAAATTGCATACAAAAACAAGATCCTAAATTTAAATCTGCCATTATGAACATAAGGTTTAAGTTTGTACGAAATAAATTGCAGCAGATTAGTCATTTCAATGCAAAACGTGTTTAAAGTCTCGGTTAAACGTTTTACTATTTCAGCTGTAATCTAAAGTATTATAAAAATGGCTATAAAGTGGATAATGTATCTAAATGACGAAGAAGATACGCTTATCGGAGTTTTAAATCACCTCTGTAGTATGTACTTTATTGTGGTGCGAACATGCAGCATCACAGTATTATAATTTTATAACTTTTCTGTTAAACTTCTCAGAATTTAAAGTAATTCACATATGTATAAGGAAAATTAAACAAAATTAGGATGACGTTATTCCAGACTATAGTAATTAAGGAAGTTCACAATCATGTAATAAATAAACATTTTGACTATAATTACGATATATTTAAAGCAGCTTATTTAAAATCATAAAACAAAAATGTGTCTTTTTAATTCTATATTACTTACAATTCCAAAGGTTACAAAGAATATATGGACACATACAGTTTTACTTTGAAGATTGTTACATATAAAACTTATGCAGAACAGTATAAAGTAGCATTCTTACGTATGAAAATATGAAAAAAATAATTGAATTGTGCCAATTTAAGAACAAAATCAAGAGTCATCATTTGAAGAATTGGCTGATTGAGCAAAAGTGATAATACGAAAATTGAGTTGCAAAAAATCAATTTGGAGTGTTGGAATTTGAGATTAACATGACTGGCACGAATAGAATATTCCATTAAAAAGTTATGTAATAGCAAATTTGGTTCTTGTTAGTTATTTAAAAACTACTAACCTGTAATAAACTAGAAAAGACAGTACAGAAATCTCGTAAGGGAAATCAGGAAATGTTTTTCGCTTGTTTTAAGCAGACTAGTATAAACAACTGGAAATCTCAGGTTGACGTGGGTGGCATTTAGGTAAGTAAGATAAGTGTTGAATAATCTCGTGGTTTTCTGAAAATAACTCAAGCTGCAACTATAGCAACTGGAACTGAAGCTTTTTCATGTATTAATGGTATTAACGACATTTTTTTGATTATTTTTTTTAGCTGGTATTAATTGATGTGAATGACGCATGGAAGTGAAGCTGTCAGGATGTATTTGCATTTTGTCGGACAATATAAGTGAGTGTTATCCTCAAGGTTCATTATCCTTTAACCGCACTAATGCTGATTGCTTTATAAACAGACCAAATCCTATTTACAATTTTCTTCCATTGGTGCTTAAATAAAATTAAGTGAGTAGTTTAGTAACGTAACTTTATGGTTTTAAAAACATTTAACTAACTTATGTCTGTTTTCCCGACACTTCCAAGTCAATTTTAAGTACAACTTAAGCTGAGTTATGAATGTTACCGTCTAAACTAAACTTAAGTAAGCTGTCCTTAAACTCAACTTAGCCAATGTTGGGAAAACGGACGTTATAGCCTTGAGTTGAACATTTTGACTTTGGTAGAGTAGTCGCTCATCCAATACCGTCTAATATCATTTTAATGAGTATTTCAGACAGATTTTCTTTTATACATTGATCACTTGTTAGAATGATATAGACAGGTGTCTCTACTCATAGAACCGTCTGGTTGACAATGACAGATCTCTCTCATTCTCTTGAATTTAACGTTTTTTCGATAACTTTTTAACTACTCAACAACTCGAATTAATCCCGATTTTAAGTAAAACTTAGGCTGAGTTGAGGTTTGAATGTGACAGATCAGGTGCAAAATACAGACACAGTCTCAACTTAGCCTATGTTGGGAAAACGGACATAAGTCAACAGGTCGGAGCACTTTTGGTAATCTGTGTTTGGTCAAAAAAAGCAGCTTTCAGCTTGCTGCTTTTTCATGACCAATCACAAACCAGAAACAGTGATAAAATTTACGTAAAAGCTCCACATGTAGATTTACCATTAGTATTACCATAGCATAGGGCATTTTCTGTTCCTGATGATGGGAGGGATATAAAATTTCCGGAAAAATTGGAAAATCTGAAAATTTAAAAATAATTCGTTTTTTAAGTAGTTGTATCAAACATCCAATAATCAATCCAAATTAAGGTTTAATTCATGACAAGTTTAACAATAAAACTGACAAATTTGACAATGGCAATGACAATTCCAAAAATGGAAAATTTCCCACTCGACTAGTGTATTACCGGTTTTACAATTTGTAAAACCGTAATATAAACGTCGTAACCGTCGGTCGTAAACGACGTTTGACAGCGAATCACATTGCCAATGAAACCAACTTGTGATTAACTGTCAAATATGACAGAACTCCCTTTAAGCGTCCTTACAAATAGAGATGGGAAAACGCTGGATGCTTTGCACCGAATTACCATAAATATGCACCCTGAATGCACTTGGTGCATTCAAAATTCTGTCGTTCGTCAGCCTCTTTGACAGATGACACTAATGACATATTAATGACAGAACTGTCAAATGGCCCCAGTCAAACAATAAATAACTAGTCAAACTGAAATTAGTCATTACGCTTCCTTATTTGAATTGTTCATGTCTTACATTTTTAAACAGAATTTTAATGCATTCATAATGTAATAATAAGTTGCAGATGACCCCAATCTTTAAAGACATATTGGCTTTGGAATCAAACATGTTCATATTATCATAACCGCTTATTGACGTTTGACACCTGACAAGGCTCAACTCTGTCAAAGTTCAAATTGTGTTTACAAATTGACAGACTGGAAACAATGCAGTTTCGACTTTGAAAATTATCTCAGACGTCAAATTTTATCTGTCAAAGTTCGAATTGAACAAATTTGATTTAAAAAATAGTCAAAACAGTCACGTGAATGAATACGGTTTTGAAATTAAACATTCTCTGTGACATCAAATTAAATCGGTCTAAGTTGCAATTGATAAAGAAATTGAGTATATTAAAAATGATTAAAACAGTCACGTAATCCTGATTGACTGACAATTTTAAACCTGAAAATGTTGCTGAACGTCAAATTTAAAGTGTCAAAGTTTAAATTCAGTAAAACAGTCAGGTGACCCTAAAAAAATAAAAAAAAATAAACTGTCAACTGTATAAAAAAATTGATGATTAAAAAATAGGAAAAACAGTTTCGTGATCTTAATAAATACAGTTTTGAACGTGAAAGTTGTCTTGAAAGCTATCAAAGTTGAAATTAAAAAAAAATAGTTGAATATATTAAAGCAGTCACGTGAACTCAAGTAATGCAGGTTGAATTTGAAAATGTTGCAAATGTTAAAGTTCAAATGCTACAAAGACAGATCAAGTGATGTTAAAAATAGTAGTCACTGGCCCGAGATGTTACCAAATGATATTTAAAAACCTCCTCATTTGACCATTGACATATGAGTGCACCCATTTTACACAGGCATTTCGGTACCTATTTATTGATAAATTTGACAGGTGTCAATTATTGTTTAAGCGCCATTTGTATCTTCGAGTTTAAGCTGAGTTTAAACCAAGTTTAAGTTAAGTGTGGTTCAGACTGTGATTTTCTTCATTCTATTGCCACAGGCAAAGTTGGTGCCAATACTCTGTAAAGGTATAATTTTTAATTACTGTCCAAATAAAAAGTTTTAAAGCTTAAAAATTGAAATTTAGAATGTATGACTTTCCAAAATGTTTAAAATGTTATTTCACAATTCTCAACTTTCCATATCTCAATATTTGTAACCAATAGAGTTTTTACGATAAGGGAGTGGGATATATGGGTCACCCTGTACGTTTGGCTCCTAATTATGAATTTTTCTTTTTTACTACAAGAAAATGATAGCAAACTTTATTTATTGAAAACGTTTCTTATAATTTTTTTTCCACTTATATTACGATCATTGATGACTTTGCAAGGATTTGAAAATGCCAAAAATTACGGGAATTGAATACAAATTGATTTAGAATTCTCTATATTTCAGTACTAATAATTATTATACTTTAGTAATAAGTAATGTCAAACATGAGATCACGTGTAATTTACAAGTAAAACAAATTGGTGACAGAAATCAACTACTTAAATAACCGATTAAGGTACCGTCCCAGTACAATGCCAGTACCATTTACGACCAGTTACCGAGAACAAGGCGGTTTCAAAGACCGGCAACTGTGCACATGTTTCCACCACGTGGATGGTCCTCCAACACGTTGCCATATCGTCTACTTTAGTTTAAAACTAAATTTAAATCACACTTTTTTTTTGTTAATAATAACAAAAAGTAATAAAATTTTAGCTAAAAGCTGCACTTTAATGTAGTTTTTAAATAATTTTAAAATTTAGTTACGATATATGATGTTTGGAAATATGGCAACAGTGACAGAGTAAATATAACCAGGGACCATAATTATCTTTGGAATAGATAAAATTGGTGTTTTAAGATTTTCCAGCGTTGTTAGAGTAAAATACAAAAAAAAAACTTACCTGTTTGCTTTTTCTTTTGTAAGGAGTCAGTCTCAAAAACTGCTGGGCTGTGGTACTGAGTACCCGAGTAACTATTACCGTTTGTTACCGTCGAACCGTTCATTTTTTGGTTTTAATATAAATTAATATCACACTTTAAAATTTACTCAAGGTAAAAGTAAAATAAAAAAATAAATATAAAGATCTGGACAATTAAAAAAATGACAAAAAAGTCTTAATTTGAAAACGATCAAACCTTCCGCCGTTTCTTCTTTCGCGTGAATAACAAACAATGCGTATTATTGGCTATGAATTTTAGACGAACATCCATAATCGATCATGCAAACGGACAAATTAGCGACTGATACATTGGAAAAATTCACGGAATCGCGAACAAAATTCAACCGGCAACTGAATGAACTGAATCAGTATCGATATCTAGGCAGGCGCGTAACACCGAACCAAACTACAGTACTCACTACTTTACTTTCCGTTGCTTCGGGATATTTTATTTCATTTTTGACCCGGCGACGATTACTTTTATATATACCAATCTTTGGTACTAGAAGCGCCATCTGTTTTGGTACTGAAAAACCGAGAAATATCGAGTGGTTTTATGATTTGCTAACTAATTTATCAGTTTTGTATTTGAAGTAGTACTGTATGGTTCCATGTAGTCTTGTAGTGCTATAGAGTACTGTAACCAACCTTTTCCTTATAGTAGCTTCTACCTAATCTTCATTCAAAAGGTCATAGCCAATTTGTTTATGATCATTTTTTAAGTGCAAAACAAAATGTGGTGATAAAAGTATTAAAACTTCACATCTGTGAGAAATTCTGGGTGAAAAGTACCTTATATGACACTTGTCATTTAAACAATAACTTTGCTGATTGGTTTGGTACTATTGCCAGATCTTCTGTAGGTAGTAAATCATAAAATAGGGATGATTTGAATGCCGAAAAATTTGGAATTCTCATCACATCATTAACCCGTGGGGTCGCCTACCAAAAAAAAATTTTTGTGTCAAATGTCAGAGTTTCAACTGTTATTCACTGAATCACATTCTAATGTCCTTACAGGTGGCAAGTTGCCATATTTACTTTAAAATGTGGTTTGATTTTTAGTTTCAGTGTTTCACTGATTTAAATCTGCGTTTATACTCCAACAGAACATACTCAAATTAACAAAAATTAGTTGATTGATACAGATAGACATTACTAGGCAAGTGTTAATAACTTTGGCAACAATACATTGGTTGCAAAAAATAAATAATTTATCTCCCAACTCTGGCCTTCCACCTACGTTATGGAATTGAATAGTCTCTAATTACGTCACAGTGACTCGTGCCAGACTCATTTTAACATTTTTTAAGCCTTTTATAAAATACTGCCTATTTGAAAAGCAATAAATTGCACGTTGTAAAGCATAAACTGTATTAAGTTTATATTTTGACATCATTTAAAAACCCCTTGGAATATTATTTAATAGTCGTAGAAAATTGTATATTTATTCAACGAGTATGTATGATACGAATGTTGGAAATTCATCATGTGAGTAATGGCCATTACACACAGCCTTTGATTTGAACTATAACGGATTACTAACAATACTTATTTTTAGTCTCTTGTGAATTTTTGCTAAAGTGCTCATAATTCCACATCTTATTTAAAACAATTTTGAATTTTACTCTTCTTTCCAATTGTCTGGGAAATTAACCCGCTCCAGACATTCTTCCACTCTTCACTTCTGACGTTGACAGATTGCACTTCTTTCATTCGCACTCTTCCAATTCGATTTTAAGTATAACTTAGTCTAAGTTGAGGTTTGAATGTTACAGATCAGGTGCAAAATAACACAGTCTAAGCTAAACCTATCTAAGTTGTTCCTTACTCAACAGTGTTGGGAAAACGTATATAAGTCTTCTTTCAAATTTTCTGCACAATTAACTAGCTTAAACCATATACTTCCGTTGTTTCCTCCTGACGTTGATAGAATTTAATTCTTTACTAAAACATGATTTGTGATGAAAATTTTTGTGCAATTAGCCAACTCAAGACATTTTTCCGCTTTGCTCTCCTGAGGATGAAAGAATTAAATTTTTTTATAAGATATGTTTGACTTTTGGTCTTTCTTCAAAATATCTGGGCAGTTAAGCAGCTCAATACCTTCTACTGCTTTTCTCTTCTGGCGTTGATAGAATTGAGCTCCTTTGTAAAATATACACATACATTTCTTGCCTTTTTTCAAAAATTATGGACAATTAGCCAGCTCAAACACTCTTTCACTTTGCCCTTCTGATGTTCACAGAATTTTTGGTTTTTAGTCTTTATTCAAATTTGTTGAGCATCTAGCCAGTTCCACATTCCTCCGCTCTTATCTTCTGACGTTGATAGAATTCAATTTTTCTTTAAAATATCTTTTGGTTATTTTTCAACATTTCCGGATAATTAGTTAGCTTCAACATTGTTCTACTCTTCTCTTCTGACGTTGACAGAATTCTCTTTTTCTTTAAAATATCTTTGGATTTTGAACTTTTTCAAATATTCTGGTAAATTAACCAGCTCAAAATATACTTCCCCCCTCTTCCCTCCTGACTGCTAGAATTCCGTTTTTTCTTTATAAATTGTTGGCGTTTGAGTTTCTCTCAAAATTTCTGGACAATTAGCTAAACTCAGTGGTCTTAAGACATTATTTTGCTCCTCTTTTTTGCCGGTAAAGGTAAATAATCCAATATTTTACAAGCGGAAAAGTTTAACAGTCCAAGAAAGCATGGTTTCAGCTGCAAATTGTTGAAGAAGGACAAAAAGGAGAATTGTAATTTGCTCATAAGTGGATCAGTATGTAGGTACAGCATTATTTGTGACGTAATTCACTAGATTGTAACTGATCAGTAATACCAACTGTTAAACTGATATAACTAAATGTATCTATAGGAACATGAAGGATGTTTGATAAAGGAGGATGATTGCAATTTAGTGAATACGTCACAAAGAATTCTGTACCTACATACTGATACAGTTATGGGCAAATTACAATTCACCTTTTTGTCCTTCTTCAACAATTTACAGCTGAAACCAAGCTACTATGTCCAAACTGTCTTGCTACCAAAATATATTTTTAGATACTAATCACCATTTTGTTAATACTGTTAATAAATTAGCGCTTATTTTCTAAAGAACGAACTGGTCAATTCATGGACTATTATCTCGCCCAAACTAACCTTTAATTTGAACTTCATAGTAGTCACTATAGATTAGCATAAGTTTGAATAATTGCCTAATATTACACAACATTATTAGTAGGTAATCGTGACGACAAGTGCACACGAGACCCACGTATGGAAACGTGATTAAAAAGTGGGTAGTCACGGTTCAGTAAATAATTTCAAATACATTTTTGCAGTGTAATATGAATTATAACAATATTATTTTAATCTCATGTCGTGATTGGTTTGCATGCTGATGAATCGAAGTACGTCAAGTTCAAAGGTACTTCTACCAACGCGCCCGTATTAGAAATTTACGAGTGGTTTGGTATTTCAATCACGCGACTGCTTCAGACTACACGAGATGATAGTCGTATATTTAAGAATTTAATAGTATTTGTTTAACACGTAAGATTACACGGGAAATAGATAAAAATAATAAAAATCAGGTTGTTTGTCACGGAAATTCTGGAAATGAATCAATGACAACAGTTTATTCATAATTATTACTTAACAATATAAGTATGTGTAGATATCGCTACGTACCTAATTTTGTTTTTTGATTAATCATCTTATAAATAATTTGCCATTGAGAAATATATAACGTTTTAGCAATTCATAGTAATAATTTTGAATGAACGTATTTAAGTACAGCGTTTTATTACAACAGTACTAAGCATTGAAAGAGAAGAAATCTAGAGGGGGAGATTCCCCCCGGAATTTTTAAAAAATCTGCGCAAATTATAAGCTCAAATAGACTCGATTTGACTTTTACCACCGTTTAGGTAAAAGAAAAAAATTTAAAAATCTCAGTTTATTACACTTTAGAAACAGGTTCAAATGAAATCGTTCAAACATTATATCGCTCTTATTTCGAAAATATGTGGCAGTTGCCAGAACAAGAATGTAATCACATTCTTCCGATGTTTTTTTGAAAATTTTGGGCACTTAGCCAGCGTATTATTTCAACACATTCTTCTACCCTTCTCTTGAAAAGTTAGGCAATTAGTAGCACCATTATTTCTACACATTCTTCTACTCTTTTCTTCAAAGTATTAGGCAGACAGCACAATAATTTAATCACATTCTTCCAAAGTTTTTTTGAAAATTTTAGGCACCCATTATTTCAACACATTCTTCTACTATTTTCTGGAAAATTTAGACAATTAGTTAGCACAATCATTTCTACACATTCTTTTACTCTTCTCTTCAAAGTATTAGGCAGACAGCACAATCATTTTATCACATTCTTCTAGTCTTCTTTTGAAAATTTTGGATAATTACCTGGCTTAGGACATTCTTCCGCTTTTCTCTTCTCACAATATAATTCAATTCTTGTTTTCAAAATACATGTGGCTTTCGATATTACTTCGAAATTTCTGGGCGAGCTTAAACATTCTTTAGAATATATAGAATGTTTATGCTGGATGGTTTTATGGATGATAACTTTGTAAATTCTTATGGCCGCCTTCAAGATGGCGTCCTCCATATCTCGGAAACTAATGACGATAGATTTTTTCTAATTACATCATCGTGTTCTACGTAAAAAAGTGCCTTAATAATGTCTTACTTCTGTCTTTGTCTTCGTCAAACTTTATTTGGATTTGTTAAAGAGTGTTTAAAATGCAACCTCTGACGTTTTCCCAATTTTTCGGAAAACGGAGAAAGATAATTTAATTTGCAAACCGGAAATAAGTTTCACATAAAATTCTCTAAAACTTTCCCCATTTAACCGACTCTTACTTACCACTACCGAAATCTTAGGAGCTTTTGATACTACTTTTCTCTTGAAAATTCTAGACAAATAACCAATACAATTATTTCAACACATTCGTCTACCCATTTCTTGAAAATTTTAAACAATTAGCAAGCACAAATATTGTATCACATTATTCTACTTTTCTCTTCAATATTTTAGGCAATTAGCCAGCACAATCATTTCATACCATTCTTTTACTCTTTTCTTCAAAATTTTGGGCAATCAGCCAGCTAAAGCATTTCAATACAATCATGTCTTTGATTAATGCATGGATCAATGAATTCTACTGACTAAACTGTTTATGATGTTATGACACAAGAACCGGTACAAATCATACTCTGTAATACATCCTTGATTTTGCTATCAAAAGGGCTATATAATACTGTATGTACTTTTTTATCGGTCCATATGAAAAACAAAAGTTGATGATGGTTTCAAAGAATCAAAACGTTGTCATAAGTTTTCACAGACACCACCTTTTTGAGCTCGGAGAGGTGCCATGAAAAAGTATTTTTTCTTTTTTGATTTAGTTTGCAATAACTTAAAAACGTGATTTTTGAAAGCGCCTTATACAGTGTGCCCAGGATAAGGAAGGCCACTATGGGGATCCTGGAAACGGTTAGAGTACAGATTTGGTTATATGGGAAAAGTTGCGTATTTATCAAATGACATTTAGAAAACATCGAAATATTTTTAGATTTTTGAGATATTTTGATAAAACTTTATTTTTCCATTTTGAATTTTATTTTTTTATGTCATTAATATTGGACCTAGATCAAAACTAATGACTCTTCTCCACAGCAACTTGTAAAGCTCTTTAAAGTGGCATTATCAGTTTTTCATTCCGACGTTTCGTCTTTGTGGAACGATTATCAACCTCATGTCAGTGAATTTGCAATCAATGAACGTTCATAAGTTGAAATTTTTGTCAGAGTAACCACATTGTTGCACATTTTAAGTGATTTACAAAAAAAATTATGTATTGATCTTCTCTACCCACTTGATCTTCAAATATTAATGCTTTGAACATGATGGTTCTGTTTCCAAACAGTACACTACAATAGTTGGCAAGATAGTTATTTCTTCACACACCAGTCTTGTCAACAGTAAAATTACAACCCCTCTAATAACAAAAAATTAAAATTATCTAAATAGTACACTACCTAAATTATTTAACAAGATAATAGCATTTTGAAAGTAACTACCTACATTTTGTCATACCATTACGATATCAGTTATCAATGAGTGTATAGAAAGTATTGTTCAATTATTTAGATTTAGTCGAAATGGGAATAATTAAGTGTTTTTTGGTAAATGAATGCAATTAATTTATTATAGATAAGTATTAGCTGGATCGTTATTGTAAACCACGATTACAATAACGATCAATCAAAAAGATTAAAGTACTTAAATAGCAGATGTAAAAGTGTTTGTTAACAGCCAAAATCGGTTTAAAAGTTTAAATTAGAAATCGGTACTTCTTTTTGATAGGAGCTTTTCCAATAAACTAATTAATTTTTGAAGTAGGATTAACGCAAAATTAACATTTGAAAACTTATACCAAGCAACAATCTTTCTTTTGCTCAAAAATTGTTTTAACCTTGACATGTGTTTCTTTCTAAATTATGGACTTGCACATTGACAGCTTTTATAACGATATGTTTACCATTTCCTTGATCATACAAATTAAGTGCGTTAATATTGTAAATCTCACAAAAACAACTAAAAAGAGAACATTTTAATAATAGTACCGGGGGTACACATTATACTGTTGATTTATGAATCAGTGATGTATGCAAATCCCTGATGATTTCTATGTAAACTATAATTAATGTAATATATACCATGTCACAAGTGAAGGTTTGCTATGTCATTTTTTATAGTTATATAATAACATTAACTAGGAAAGTGATTTTTTTATTACAAAGTATTATGTATGATGCTTGGTGGATCAGTTTTCTCATATTTATTACTTTAGACCAAATATAGACATAGCTAAAAGAAAAATAATTTAAAATTTCTCTAACAAATATGCAATACAATCAGTACATGTATTACTGCTTGTATCTTCTGATGTCAACATGATAAAGTCTGTCACCAGTTTACTGTGCCGGTCAGAAAGTCTGCTTCTTCTTCTTATTCATATTTAAGATCTCGCGATCTGTTAGTTTTGCAGGTTCCTCTGGATCAGTTCATGAGAGGTGAACTGCCAACTGTCCTTCCATCTCTTAGGTGGTCTTCCTGGTGCTCTTTTCCCTATGGTTTCCCTTCAAGTGCGATGCGTGGCAGTCTTTCCTCTTTCATTCTTCTCACGTGAGCGTATTAATATCTTTTTCTTTGTCTCCCCCATCGTTCCTAATTCGGTCTATTCTTGTTTTTCCCATTATAGTCCTGAGCGTTTTCATTTCGGCTACTCGAAGCATTCTTTTCGTTTTTTTGGTTTCTTCTCTGATTTCTATTCCGTATTCCGTATAAGTGTTATAGATCCTGACCTTGCTATCCTTTCGCATGTATTCGTTCGCCCATATTATCTTCCTTAAGCAGCCCGACATGGCAGACGCTTTGTTGACCTGGCTTCTTAGGTCCTTCACTGGGACGTGGTAACTCGCCAAATCCATACCCAGGTGAATTGTACGACTTGCTCGATGATTTTGTCCTGAACTACCAGCTTACATCTTACGGGATCTTTAGCAAAGGTTATGCTTTTCGTTTTTTCTATAGATATGGTCATGTTCATCGCTTGGCTGACCTGGCAGAATTGGTGTAGTTTTCTCTGTAGATCGTCCTCCGTTTCCGCAAAAATAGCTGCATCATCGGCGTAGCATACTATGCTGTTTCTTTTATTCTGTCCCATTCGGTATCCCATATTTAGTGATGATACTTACTCTATAGTTCTGTCCATTAAGAGATTGAACAGAAATGGGCTAAGGCTGTCACCTTGTCTGATGCCTCCTGGTGTCGGTATCTTTTCCGTATAAGTGTCTCCTGCCTTTACTTTAGTCATGTTGTTCATATTGAGACTGCGGACTGCTCTTACGATGGTGTCTAGCGTTTCTTTCGCTATCAGTATATTTATGATGTCGGAGAGGCGAACCCTATTAAAAGATGAAGCAGACATATGCTGGTGTATTAAATTCGATTCATTTTTCTTTTAGTTGTTTGATAATAAATATGGTCGTGGATCTATTTCGTCTGAAGCCTTGTTGTTCTTCCCTTTGTTATTTGTGTTTCAAGTCGTCGTTTATAATGCCGGTAAAGAGTTTCATGCTTGTGTTCTGCAGGGTTATGCCCCTATAGTTGTCTGGGTGCGTCTTCTGTCCTTTCTTGAATATAGGAATAGTTACACTTTTGAGCCATTCCGTAGGTATTTCCGATGTTTATAAAATTTTGTTGTAGAGGATTTTTAGATGTTTTCGTAGTTCAGGTTCGGCATATTTCAGAAGTTCGTTTGCGATGAGGTCTGTCCCGGGAGCTTTTCTGTTTTTCAAGTTTTTGATTTTTGCCATTACCTCTTCTTGGTTCAGTGTTATTTGATGGTTAGTAGTTTTCGATGCTTATGGCTTCTTCGGTGTTATAGAGTTTCCTGAAGTATTTTTGACTCCTTTTGTTTGCACAAACTCATTTATTGGCTTTTTCCTGTTCTTGAGCATCTTCCAGACTTTCTTCTGTGCTCCATATCTCTTGTAAATTCAGCCCAGTAATCCCGTTTTAGGGCTTTGATTCTAGCATTGATTCTGTTTCTCATTCTGTATATTCGGAGTGTTTTTCTGGCGTTGATGAGCTCCTGTATATGAGATAGGATTTCTTTTTCTGTTTTAAAAGTTCTATAACTTCGTGACAGAATCAGGGTTTTTTGCTATTATTGGTCCCATTTATGTTGACTTTTCTTTTACCAATGGATTCTTAGGCTGCCTCTACGATACATCATTTGATTTTATTCCAACAGCTCTCCACATCACACTCCAGCGTATTAAGTCATTTCGGTCAGAAAGTATTTATACGAATATTTGATAGTTTTTTTAGTCAATAGAATTGCACGCTAGTTTTCCAGACCAGCATTTTGTATCAAAACTAACAGAACTGTAATAAAACACAAAAGGTAAACATATAAATAAAAATAAATAAAATCAAGCACAATTTTTGAAAAAAATTTCTTAAATATATTATTCATAACATTAAAGAAAAAAACTTTGTATTGTTGACAAAAATTTTATTTCATCTCTTATCCAATAAAAACAAGTCTATTCTAGACTATTACAAAACTTTTCCCCAAAAATCCAGAAAAGCAATAACTTTTTATCACGACAAAGAGTGTTTTACCTTAAACTTTCAATTCCCAACTTATGAAAGTTTAAGTAGTAATCTGTGTTTTACGACTCCCTAGAAATGTATTCTTCAAGTATTTTATGTAGATTGTCTAGGATAATGTCTTTACATAGCAACGAATTATTTGGACAATCAAACTAATTGGACACACTAATTTTAGGAAAGTTTATGTCTCTAATCTGATTTCACTTTACACCTAGCCAACTTTTAAGTCAAGCTGTCAATGAAAACAGCTTCATCAACCAAGAGAATTTAGTGTCAAGGCTCTAATAACTATTTGAACAAGTTTTTTGTTGTATTTTTGATGTTCTGAGTTAAAAATTTCATAATCATCCTAGATACTGTAGCCATACAATGATTTCTACAACTTCGACTGTTTTACTGACCGTACAGGTCAATTCTCTAAACTTTTTACTACTAAATTAGTAACTGTTACTTAGAGTAAGTTTTTGATTAGAAAAACGTACTGTTTCTAAAACCGAGGTTATTCTTAAGTGTAAAGAATGAAACTAAGTGAGTGCGCTTTTTTAAACCTTCAGGAAACGTAAAAATTCTCTTTAAAAAAAGCTTAGTTTTTTAATATGTTTAGTAACAAAGAATACAGATTTGATAGCTGTTGTCAAAACAAAACCCCATCATTTTCAAATAATATGTCATTTTGGTTCATTTTTGCTTCATACTTTTCTCAGTATTTATAGCAAAACCCATTAAGATAGTGGCTTATTTCAAACTAATTTGAATCATAATGATATTCATTGTTTTGCTGTAATTAAAGCTTTTTGGGACCACGAGGAAATAAAATATTTAAACCTTCTAAAGATGACTTTTGAAACAATCTGCAGATATGCAAAAAAAAACCAAACATAAAAACCTTTTTTTAAAAAAATGCATAATTTTTTATTAGTTTAGTAACAAATAAGATGAAGTCATTTTGGTTCATTTTTGCTTCTAACAATTCTCATTTCAAAACTTAAGAGATTGTCAACTTTTTTCTCAAAACTTAAGAGAGTGAAAACAATAATTATCGGGGGTAATTGCACAAGTGCATAAAAATTACCGATAATTTTGCATGAAAACTTGTTATCTCTTAACTGCATGAGTTTATTTTCATATTTTTTTGGCGAAAGAGCCCGACACCGAAGGTGGAGGGCTTTTTTAGAAAAAAATATGAAAATGACCGAATGCAGTTTGCAAAGATAACAAGTTTGAACGCAGAATTATCAGGTCATTTTTAAGGCACGAATGTAATTTTGGGGAATATTTCCCGAATAAAGAAAATGTTTTGGTTTTGCTGCAACTATAGATTGCTCAATGGAGCTCAATGAACAAGTTCCAAACCGTTCATTAATTTATTGTTGACATCGCGTTTGACATTGTTTGGTTATAAAAAGTCAAAAAACTGCGCAAAGACAACAATTAGTATACTAGCAATAGGCTCTACAACAATGCAGTCGTTATAGATACGTACAGTGCAATTATCGAAATGCAATTATCACTTTAGAATGCAATTATCGGGGGCAATACCACAAGAGCTCAGATTTAGCCGGATAATTTTTGTGTTTGTCTTAGAACACTTTCTTTTTGGTGTAACTGCACGAGACCTGTTGTAACTAAATCACGAGAGCGCGGCTCGAGTGATTTTGCCAAACAGGTCGAGTTTTGTACCATAAAGAAAGTATGAGAAGACAAGCGGAAAAATTATCCTGTTCAAAATCTGAGCTCGAATGGTATTTGATAAGACAATTCCCTGAATATAATCAATAATATGATAAGACTGCCACTTCCTTGTACTGGCAGAAATAATTTTTTCTGGTTCGTTTGATTTTCTGCAGTAGAACTCTATCCGAAGCGAGCCATAACCAAAACAATACGAACAAACATCAAAATTGACAGTGCCAGCAAATACCTCAAGGTGAGACATTGCAACAATAGAAGTGTAGTGAAAATCCGTGGAAACGATGAAATCAACAGCAAAATTTATCCGATTTTTTTATCCGCTAGCAAACTCTCTTCCTTCCTTATTAGCCGATAGCAAACCGTGTTTTGCTGACGTATATATGGCATTTTTTGTACATGAGTGGAATTGTCGGGGGCAATACCACAAGAGCTCAGATTTAGCCGGATAATTTTTGTGCTTGTCTTAGAACACTTTCTTTTTGGTGTAACAGCACGAGACCTGTTGTAACTAAATCACGAGAGCGCAGCTCGAGTGATTTTGCCAAATAGGTCGAGTTTTGTACCATAAAGAAAGTATGAGAAGACAAGCGGAAAAATTATCCTGTTCAAAATCTGAGCTCGAATGGTATTTGATAAGACAATTCCCTGAATATAATCAATAATATGATAAGACTGCCACTTCCTTGTACTGGCAGAAATAATTTTTTCTGGTTCGTTTGATTTTCTGCAGTAGAACTCTATCCGAAGCGAGCCATAACCAAAACAATACGAACAAACATCAAAATTGACAGTGCCAGCAAATACCTCAAGGTGAGACATTGCAACAATAGAAGTGTAGTGAAAATCCGTGGAAACGATGAAATCAACAACAAAATTTATCCGATTTTTTTATCCGCTAGCAAACTCTCTTCCTTCCTTATTAGCCGATAGCAAACCGTGTTTTGATGACGTATATATGGCATTTTTTGTACATGAGTGGAATTGTCGCTGTCATTCTGGTGAAAATGCACTGCTCATATGGGACATTTAACACATGAGGGAAATATTCGCTGTCATTCTGGTGAAAATGCACTGCTCATATGGGACATTTAACACATGAGGGAAATATTCATCATAATGATATTTAAAAAAGTTTCGAAATAATAGGATCATCAGAAGCTGAGCTGTATTAGAAGCACAGTTGGAAGGCATTCAATTTTTCTTGAATTTTTTGATCGGCCACCACTGACTAAAAAAGATTATATCGTTGAAGATGAAGCCGGCGCCATAATCTGGTAATGATAGAAAAGTTTAGGAAAGAAGCCAAGTTCAAAGTTACCCTTCATTGAGCAGTTATTAATCACCGGAATATTTTGAAGCTGAAACGAAGAGAAAAAAAAGGGCATCCGTATAGCGCATGGCGTCTGTTTTACTGCGTCGAATGCGACGTCGGTTCGCCAAAAGTTCAAATTCAGTTTGCAAAAGGGTCGCGTTAACGTCGCGACGCCCGATATGCGGTTACCACGTTGGATGCTGGGGACGACGTCCAAACTATGGAACTCCCCAGAATCGCTTCTCATTCTTCTATCTGTCCTCCTCTTCAAATGCTAACGCATCCTAATAGACCTAGGACACCTGTTTCTAAGAGGTAATCCTCATCTTTCATTCATCTATCACACTTTCTCACTAGTCTATTCGATCAGCTGATATAGAACTTTGATAGTTGATGGTTTCATTTGTTAAAATAATAATAATTATTCTAATATAAATGTATTACTTTTCATAAAAATAAAGAAAACAAAATGTTTATTTCATAACTTCTGAAAATTTAAGAAAAGCAAAGGGTCATGTTGTATTTGCAAACATCTGTAGAAACAAATACTGCTTTTAGGGCTAAAGTAAAGCTAATTCAAAAAAAAAAGAAAAAACAGCATAATAAGAATAACAGTGACATAAGAATCTATATTTGTTGCAATAAAATTTATTTACTGGCTTGAGAATAGAGAATTTCGTTGAAACGACTTGAAATTATAAGAAGCAGTGAGATCAAAATGTTGAACTTTCAATTTATATTGATATTAAGAATTAAGTTATAAGTTAAACGTGTTTTAACTAATTATCATGTTTTGGAACTGTTAAAGATCCTGAATTTACTCAAGTATTTTATTACTGGTCCTGACAGTAATTTTTTGATAATACATATTGGCAGCTTGTATTTAATTTGCGTCTATTAAACATATTCAACCACATTGCTTTGCTAAACTTGTAAATAAAAATTATAATTTATTATAATAAATGTGCATTAAAATTTATATTTATAATTTGATGTTGATTGCAATTTTTTTCATTGACTTAGTAAATACACAATTTTAATATGTTTTCAGTAATCTTGAAATTATTCAGAATACAACAGAAAATACTACAATACTTTCCAGTGTTATTTAAACTTTCAGATACAAAAGTGCTTAATTATTTATTTAAAAAATGTTAAGATCTGTAATTATCTAACTGTTAAGACTGCAGCTTTAATTATTGTTAATGAAAGTGTGTAATAAGAATAAAAGTGCTTTTTTACACGTTACAGATCCTCAGGGTAATTATAAATTCACCAAACCGTCGACATTTTAGAACGTTTTTCTGAAAATTGACAAAATCCGACATAAAATATTTTTTTTAACACAAACTTTTATAACTTTATTTCCGTAGGAATAAGAGATCCTCTCTTTCCTTTGTTTAGCCCTGGAGACTTTGCAAAATGAATTTAGTTCGACGAAACGAATTTTATTATCCCCTATTTGAGACGTGGTGGGTTGACCAAAGTGTTTTATTGAATCAACTTCATATTTTTTTTACTTTGAAAGCTAATATTAATGTGTTATATACACTGTGGGTAAGAAGTCCGGCAACTTTAAATTATTTCAAAAAATATACAACTTATGGAAAAACATTCTGTATAAAAGTTGACGCATTTTAAACGATTTATTGTCGTGTGACATTAAGGAGTATACAGGGTCAGCTACAAGATGGCAATAAATTATTTTTAGTTATGTTTTTTTGTGGAATGACTATGTTTCAATGACATTTTCTGATTCACCCTTCATTTGATCAAATTTCATGTAACATGTATGGTTAACTTCAACAGTTTGTCAGCTATTTTATTTATTAGAAAAAACTCTGCTGAAAATGTTTGGCCATCTAGATCACCAGATTTGGCGCTTCTAAATTATTTTGTATGGGGTCATTTATGGATAAATAACATTTAACAAAACTTGATTGAAAAATTGTATTTTAATTTAGCTCATTGTTAGACAGTTTAAGAGGCACATTTACAGAATTAATTCAAATAAAAAAATTATATCTACTTGAAATTGTAGATTTTAATCTTTAAAATAATTATTAACTGCTAAACTGTTTAATTTAACCATACAATACATGAAATGTGATCAGAATGAGAGAGCAAATCATAAAATGTCATTGAAACATAGTCATTCGATAAGAAAAAACATAACCTCATTGCCAACTTGTGGCTCACCCTGTATATTCCTGAATGTCATATGGCATTGACACGGTTTAAAATGCGCTAATTTTTATAAAAAATGTTTTTCTATAAGTTGTATATTTTTTGAAATAGTTTAGGGTTGCCGTACTTATTACACACACTGTATGCGTTATGAAAAAAAATGTTAAACTACAATAATTTTTTTTTTGTAACTATATTATGAATAGCTCCAGAAGAATTTTTCTCAAATATCTTTCATTCTTTAGACACTATTTATGTTTCAACATAAGTTGTTTTAAAAAGTCATTTCTATACTATTAAAAAATTAAAAAAATATCACAAAATTTGGTATGTCAATCGAAAATTGTTAATTTACTGAGTAATTTCAGTTTCTAAATAGAGCGGAATTTGTAACATGTCGTTAATTTGTTGCATTGATTACAATTAATACATTATGCATTGTTATTAATTTATATTAATTATTTACTCTCTTGCGTGACATTGCAAATTAGTAGTAAACGTAGAGCGATTATTGAATAAATGACATTGAGATAAGTAGTACATACCAATTTTATTATGTATGTTGTCTATAGAATACCAGGTTTACTGTTATTTTACTATTATTATTGAATATATAAGCAAATTATTTTAGTAACAGAAAATAGCACTTTTTTGGTTATTAACACACATGTTAAATTCAAACTACTAATCAGCATGGCAACCTGAAAGATTTGAATTCGTTCGTTTAGAAACGTTTTCAATGTCCATGGAAACGCAGTACAATATACCCCCACAGCTTCAATTTTCTCCATTGTATTGATTTTACGTTGTAATAGCAGTTGCATTCTTTGTGTTATAATTTTCTAGTGGACATTTTAAGTAATAGTGTAGTTAACCTAACCTAATTGACAATTTCAAAAAAATACTATAGTAATCAAACATTATAACAAATATTATACAATTATACAAATCAACAAATATTGCTTTAAAATGTAAATCCATCCTGTTGATTTTGGATAAGTTTTCACTGTTTTTTTTTAAGCAGGTGTACAGGATGAGTCTGGAAAGTAATACCTAGTTTTGTGTTCCTTATAGAAGATTTTAAAAATGTTTCACTTCAAACTGTATAAGGGGTACCTATGTTTTACAACCCCAAACTATTATACAAAGAGCTGCATATAAAGTTCAATAAAATATACTTTTTAATAGCGATCTCTGAATAAAAAAAAACTTTATTTACTAAAAAATTTTGTATAATCTTTTGATCAACATTTTTCTAAACTTTAATTTCAAATTATGCTTAGACAGTGTCAGATACTTGGTAAAGAGAAACATTCCTACACATTCCTTTAAGGCACGATTCTACAATAGCAGCTTAACTTTTAAACTCGTTTGAAGTTGAAAGAGAGTTTACACAGGTTCCAGTTTAACGTAACCAGCCCGGAAACTGCGATTGTACAGGGTGTCTAAGTAAAAGTGGCTCTCGGATTTTTTAACTAAAATATATAAAATGACGCCCAAAAAATCGCTAAAAAATGTTTGCAAAAGCGCGTACTAAAAATGTTTTGTAACAACTTTGATTAAAATCTATTTTCTCTATTTCTTGTTAAGTAAAGTGGTGGTGGAATGGTGGTGGTGAGTCAAAAGTTCGTTAAAAGGAACTGCGATAACTCCGAAACTTTTTGTCGTGGAGTATTGAGTTTGGCACTATTGAAAAGAGCAGATTTTTTTCTATCAGATGTACTATAAATATTTATTTAAAGTTGTTTCCTTTCGTCGAAGAATTACCATTTTGCCGCCTATCTCAAAAAAATCAAATTCAACCCTTAGCGTTGATTAATGTCAAAATGGAGAGAACTAAATACTACATCAGATAGCAAAAACCGAAATTTTCTAGCTTTCTCCTATTTTAACGATTTCTATTTTTAGTACTTATTCGTAAGTATGGGAAAATAATAATTTACGTAAACATGTAATTTTTTGACACTCAATCAATGTTGTCAATGTCGTTGTTTAATGAGACACCCAGTAGTCAAAAGTTTTCTATAGGTATACTATTCATACAGTGTGTTTTTTTTAACGCGCAACATAGGATTTTACGTGTTAAATTTATAAGCCCATGTTAGACCGTTTTATTTTGAAACAGCAAGTCTATAACTTGACGGGTGTGTCTTTAGTACCCTGAAGCTTAAGTAAGTCTACCAATTTGGTCTAAAAAGTGATTAAAAACTGGAAAAAAATCATTTTTTTTCGAAAAGATTTTATCGTTCCATACTTCCTGCATGCATTGTTGTTCCTTGTTGTTTTTATACTGGCAGGGCAGGTAGCAGGTAAAGTGACATATTTTGACTGCATCACGACCCGACATCTTTTGAACATAAAAAGGGCATTTTATGATTGTTTGGAATACTGTTTGGCTTCAAACGGAGGTCACTTTGAACAATTAATTTATAAAAATACTTCTTTTGTTCTTAACTTTCTTGATATTATAAAGTTAATGATCACCCTGTTTTACTTTCTACCCCAAATTTTACCTGCTACCTGCCGTGCCAGTATCAAAAACAACAAAGAACAACAATGCATACAGGGAGTATAAAACGATAAAACCTTTTCGAAAAAAGATGATTTTTTGCAAGCTTTTTAACACTTTTTAGGCCGAATTGGTAAACTTACTTAACCTTCAGGGTACGAAACAGCCACCCGTCAAGTTTTATACTTGTAGTTCCAAAATAACATGGTCTAACATGGGCTTAAAAATTTAACACGTGAAATCCTATGTTGCGCGTTAAAAAAAACGCACTGTATAGATCCCTACAATATTTTATTAATAAATGTTGAAACATTAAATGTATAGGGGGTTGTACTTAAATTATTAATGATGCTGATTTTCAGTGAAACGAAATTGTCATAATTTCGAAAATATTTTACTTTTTTCCGACATGACGCCTTGTTGTAATATTTTCAAACCTTTTATCTGTTTTTTTATACTTGTATGTATATCGATCACTCTGTATTAAAGTAAGCATGTCGGGAGTTTTTGATTGATGTTTTTATAGCTTATTTTCGTACTTTGGAACCTTGTTTCATTTATTTGACACACTGTGAGACAACTAAAAATACTAAATTAATTATTTAGTATTCTTTGAAATAGTTCTCAAATCGACTTAGTAGGAGTGTGACTAGTTTCGTCTTTTGTATCCAGCCATGTAGGATTCACAAAATTAACGGAACCCAAGAAACAAAAAATTAATTGAGCACTTTTCTCAGTCATTAGGCGTTATGTTTCTCTCTAATTGCATTAAAAAAAAATATTACAGACATAAAATTAAATTTCAGACTGCTTAGTTCGTCAATCCAAAACCCAGAGCCGCAAATTCCAGAAATCCCCAGCGCACCCCAATACCAACCAAGCAGAAGAAGAGAAGAGGCAAAAGCTCTTCAAAACCTGCGGAGAAGACTCAATGCCGCCAAAATCGTTCAAGCCAACAAACCCGAACCCATAGAAGCTAGATCTTGTGCCAATAATAATTTAAGTCCCGAAGAAACTGACAATCGGCCTTATTTATTGCAAAAGGTAAGTTCGTAGGCAGGTAAAAGTGAACTAACTTTCCCCTAAAGTCATCAATCACTGTACTGAAGTTTATATATGGATTATAGGGTTGCTTTATATGGCCACCACGACTATATTTGGTAATTGCGGTAAAGTCGGTTTAGTCCAAAACCCATTTATTTTCCGAGACGTTTAATTTTTCAGACGGGCAACTTCCACCCTCATAATGGCCGTTCAGACACGCGGAACGATAAGATGTTATCGGCAATATACGTAATGGCAGCTAAAACTTGTTATAAAGTGGAAGTTGTATGGAAAAGTCGACGACGTTCTCAAACGACCGACACTTGAAAATTTGCCGCATGTAATTGCATAATACCTTTATTACCCAAGTTCCTGCCTTAAGTGAGAACTATGCGACAATTTCAGTAGGAATTGTTAAGTGGATAAAATAATAAGGAAATTAAATTGCAATTGCAAACTTGTTATGAGCAAACCAAATTTTATTAAGTTAATAATACGGCTATCGACCTACAATGGTCTTTCTGCCAATGTTAACAGAAATAAATGTATTTACATAAATATTGACATGTTAAAAAAATTTACAAAAAAAAAGGATAAATTTAATATAATATTTTATGCTTGAAAGTGTTCTAGCAAGGATTGAGTAGGAAAATGGAATCGGGATTGTCCTGTTTGTCGCGTTATACAGAGTGGGTTTAATATTGTCCAGTTATATCTGTTGTCTTTCCATTTTGCTTGAATTTGTAGTAGTCTTTCGCTAATTCGTGTCATTTTCGTGCGTTCATAGAGAAGTTCGTTAGAAGGGTTGTGTAATGGGTTTTCAGGGTGTCTAATTTTTGTGATTAGTCTTAATGCAATTTGTTCCGTTGTTTGTATGTGCTGTTTAGTTTTCGGAATTGAGTTTGCCATTAGTATGTTTCCATAGTCTAGAAGTGGTCTGCAGATGGATTTGTAAATTTGTGTTGCAGTTTTGATACTGATACCTTTATTTTTGTAAGTTAGTGATCTAAAATGTTTTGTTCTTTTAATGAGTTCAGTTCTTGTATTTTTTACATGTTTAGTGAATTTCATTTTGTTTTCTATAGTCATTCCTAAATATTTAATGTCATTTTTAGGGGTAGTTCTTTGACCATCTGCTGAAATTGTTGGTGAGTCCGGTGTAATTTTATGGTTGGAAAGTAGGAGTTGATTTTTAGTAGCGTTAGGTGTTAGTCTCCATTTGTAAAACCACGTCATTATGCGATCCATCATTGTCTGTTCAATCAAGTCTTTCTACTGCTTTTTTAGTAGTTTTATCATGTGTAACGAGTGCCGTGTCGTCCGCGTACTGTAAAATATAAGCTGTATCGTTTATGTGTTTTTTATTTTGAAATCGGTGGTTGTATATATCATGACAGTAGATATTATATAAGAAAGGCGAAAGTGGTGAACCTTGCGGAAGCCCTTGTTCAGGACAAAATGGGAATGAAAAGGTATTGTCTATGCGTACCTCTAATTGTCTGTTGTTAAGTAGGTTTTTAATAATGTGAAGTAGATATTTTGGTGTCTTTGTTTTCCGATATTTTCAGAAAAAACATACGGAATCGAGATTATTATTATTTTAGAGCTATGTGTGTGACTTCAGATATTATTTTTCAGATATTGGTTTCTTCATGTGCATCTTCAAAGTCATATTTTTAATAGTTTAAATGGAAAATCTGTCTTGTCAAGTTTTTGATCTTTCAAATGTCAGAGTTAATCAAGTGTCAACTTTATTTCTTCTTTTTAGACATTCTGTCAACGTTGCATTATTTGATTTTATTTACTATGTCCGTCCTATACAAAGCGGTTTAAAAGTGAATTTGTTGAATATGTATAAAATAATAATTTACAACTTTTCTTAAAAATTAGATCAAATCCTGTAATTAATATCTGTTGACTGATTCAATTTACAGTAACTGCGCTCATTCTGCAAACGTTTGTTTGACAAAAACGGACTAGCTTTAGTAGGTTTCAATTTTCCCTAGCAACTATTGACTATTGATGTTTTGTTTCAATCCTTCCAAACTTGATTTATGTCGAAACAAGATTACTACGCCCTGAACGAAAACGATTAATAGGGTCGAAAACTCAAATGCCAAGGTCGGGGGTTCGATCAGATTAAGGAAGGAAACAACAGAAGAGATAAAGTGTAATTGATGAGTTGTCTAAACGTGGCTGTTCCGTTAGGATTACGTTTGTAACGTGGGCTGGAAGTTTTAATTGAAGGAATATGACAAAATGACTCTGTTTAACCAGTTAATTTAACCTTTTGTAGAAATTCGATTACCTTGAAAGGACCTCTTGCAAATCAGTCATATAATGCATTAAACAGACTCTTGCGTATATTTGAGACTGTCATTTTCTAATATTCCTCAATTAATTACTTTCACTTTCGACTGTATATAAAATGTGACAAATTACTGACGTTTAGGTGTTCATTTAATTAGGATTTATTCAATTTCACAATAATACTATACCTACAGATATCTTAGCTTTAGTGATATTTTCCAGAGTTAAAACTGTTTTTGAAGCAGAAAATCAGAGAAATTACGGCTTTCGTTGGTAGAATGCTCAAGTGACTATGACATTTTCTGACTTTTAACCAATGTCTGTCCATAATTCTTTGATTACTAGTTGACGATTCAATCTGAACCTAGTATACATACATACATATAATGATTGCACACAATCTGGGTCATAAAAAGAGAAGTTCACATAATTTCCGTTAACTTGAAACAGATAAACTGAACGAGATAAAGCAATGCTGAATTTATCAACCCTGGTATCGTGTCAACCCTATATTAAGGCAAAGGCCCTTACGGTTCTATACGTCACGTTTACTATCACAGTCTAATCTGCCTCGCAAACTAGCGTGATGCTTAATTTAAATGTAAATGTCGCCCAATCTTGCCTCATAAATTAGTTGTCTTAAATAGCCAAAATAGTCTTGAGATTCTATTTTAAGGAATCAGAAACATCTAGATATACAGATAATGCGAAGTATTTTATTCTTGAAAGTTGTTCAATTTACACGAGTTTGTAAAACAAAAGCCAGGCAAACATGAAAAAGAAAAAAAAATTGATACCTAGTGTCCGGAAATGGTTATGCACAAGGAAAATACTTAATGAGGTAGTTCTTAAACACAAATATATGTGTAAGTGTTGTAAAAAATTATTTTTATCTACCGCCATACATGGATAGATAGATGTATCATACACAACAGTCAAACTTGCAAATTAATAATTAACATTAATATACAATCATATAAATAATACATTCATATAAATAGAAAATAAAAAAAGGATGAAGTAAAAGTGTACTATCTTACCTACTTATGCGTTTTGTGTAAGAGCAATCATCACTAATAATTCAGCAAATTCTAATCTAAAATTCAAAAGATTAATCAAGTATTGTACGTCATTTAAATCAGAAAACAAAGCACTTTCAAAATCTGCTTTAAAAAAGGGTTGCATTTAAAAAAATAAAGTTGATGATGGCTGGCAAAAACCGAAACATCGGATTTCAAATGTGACATGTCAGGTTTTAGAGGAAAAAAAGTTACAAAGAAAAAGTCAATAAATTTATTGAAAGTATTACATATTATTACATCAATAAAGAGTTGATAAGTAGCATAACCAGCAAATTTAATGTGAACAAATGATGAATGTCCAGTAACTTTCATCTTTCTTTCCTCTTTTGTCCTGTAATAATTACGACTTTACGGTTCGTTGTCTTTGTTTATAACGTTTGAAATACTGCGTAAAACTACAAAGTACCTATATCATTTTCGTGATGAGATTTTTAAAATCCTCGAATTTAGAAACTGCATTCTGAATATTTTTTGGCTGTCGGAAAAGTTTCCGTAACTCTAACAGTTTCCGAAATATTCGAATTTTCCATTTTTTTTTGAAAATTGCGTTAAAGTTTATAAAATTTTGTATCTCCGCCATTTATCTGGCTTTCAGCGACTCAAAATGTTCATCTTGAACTGCTCTTTCAAGTTGTACTAACTGCAACACGATTTAACAACATAACAGGGTGTTTGATATGAGATATTCAAATTCATTTTCGAAATTGTCTCTAAATTTTGATAAATCCGTATTGCCGCCATTTTTGAGATTTCAGCGACTGTAAAAAGCTCGTCTTGAACTGCTCTTAACATATACAGGGTGTTCAAAAAATAACAGTCAAGTCTGCTAGTTGTGAAGGCGTTTACTCGGTTCTAAATGGGTGTAAACCTGGGTGCAGAAAGTCCTTAACTCTAACAGTTTCCGAGATATTCGACGTTTCTACCTAATTTTTGGAAATTATATAAAATTTTTAAAATACCGCATTTCCGCTATTTTTGACGTTTCTGCGACTGTAAAAAGCTCAAAATGTTTGTCTTGAACTGCTATTTTAGTTCATAGTAACTAAAACACGATTGAATATATACATGGTGTTGAAAAAAAACAGTCAAATTTTAAACTAACGCTCTGCCAGTTGTGACCATGTTTATCCAGGTTGTAAATGGGTGTCAATCTAGATGCAGAAAGTCATTCTGAACAAATTTTTGCAAAATTTCCGTATTTCTAACCGTTTCCGAGTTATCTGCTTTTTTTAAATTGCATCAAAATTCTGTCTTTCAGCAGCTGCTAAAAGGTGCTAAAGGCTCAAAATGTTTGTGTTAAGTTGTTCTTTTACCTAATAGAAACCGCAGCACTGTTGAACATATACAGAGCGTCTAAAAGATAAAATAAAAACAGTCAAATTTGAAACTAACAAGTGGGTACCAACACTAATAAGTGGGTGTAAACCAGCAGAAAATTATTCTGAACTTTTTGGCATCTTTATTTTATTTCTATCTACTTCGATAGTCTATTTGTTGGAAAAATATGACCTAACCTAACCTAACCTAACATATCTATCTACTTCGATATTTAGTTTGTTGGAAAATAATTTTGATGAAAAAATATGAAACTGTTTTTTATTTTTTCATCGTGATCCATCCATTTACCAAAAAAAAAACAATATTAATTCTAAGTCTACCCACTTGTGCAGTTTTTGCCTAAATCTCAGCAAAGTGCAAAGTTTGTGATTGGTCAAAAAAGCAACTTTCAGCTTGCTGCTTTTTCTTGACCAATCACAAACAACGAACAGTGCTGCAATTTACGCAAATGCTGCAAACGTATCCAAAAAACTGAAAGAATTAATTATAAAAGATTACTTATTACTTACATCTATGAGAAAGATTTTGGCTGTCATAGTGTAAAAGTAATAATATGGCTAAAATATAGCTTCTATAACAGGAAGTAATATTCCAGTTCCTGTGAAAGTCAATTTACATAAATTGAGCCGCTCTATCGTTCCTTTATTGTTAGTCAACCCTAACAATAAAATCAATGAAGGAGTTTAGCCATGTAAACTTCCGGTAAACGTAAAAAATAGACGAATAGGAAAATTTATCGCATGGCGATACTTTTTCTTTGAAAACAAGACAGCAGTTTTAGCAATTATGTGGGAAAATTTAACGAATTAAACTTGGCAAGCAGTATAGACGATTCTTCAACAAGCATGTAATGATCAGCAACTGTAAAAAGCTCAAAATTTTCGTCTTGAACTGCTTTTTCACCCCATAGTAACTGCAACACGATTGAACATATACAGAGTGTCCAAAAAACTAAAAAAAAACAATTAAATTTGGAACTAACGCTCTGCCAGTTGTGACCGCGTTTTGGCGATTGAGGGGGAAAGTTTAAGGAATTAAACTTGGCAAGTAAAATAGAATATTCTTCAACAAGCATGTAATAGTCGTTATTATTCCTGAAGATGATTTAGACTGTTAAAAAAGTCTTGAAATCTGGAACATCACGGTGAACAATATCCATTTTACATGTCAAGAAGAATAGTATAGTTTTCTGCATCTTGTTAGCGTACGCTTGGCTCAAAATTAATACCAGATTGACTGGTGGAAAGTGTATAATGAAATAATAATCCTGTAGCCATGAATTGCTGTTATTTGCTTGTTATTTTTCAATCAACCACTTTGGAAATAATAATACTACAGAAAAGCCATGAATCGTGCATTGTTCTGTTACGGAAAATATAATCTAACCATGCCTGATCCAAATTAATAAGAAATAAAACGTTCACAGTAGTTGCGGACACGCAACCCCTTTGATTTTGGTTCGTGCTTGCATTTATTTACATACATTTCATCATGATGTCAGAGACCACATTTCAAAATGTGAATTGCAGCGTATAAAAGGTTTTTCCACAAACCTTTAATTAGGGTTTTTGTTCCAGATTCTTCATAACCGTCCAGTTAGTATGGTCTTAGACATATCAGAAGTAAGGACTGCCTGGCAAGATAGTGACTTTATTACCGACTGTTTGTGCTGGCACAATGTGTACAGACAAAGACATAATTCGCCTCCTTTAAGTATGTCACCTGAGGTAAGAAAAGACAGTTGTTTAGTCTTAATTAACTAACAGACATGTACAGGGTGTCTAAAAAGTCTGGAATATTGCAAATATCTCGAAAACTGCTGATTTTATTTTTCTCAAAATTTGCGTCTTGTTAAAGTAAATAACAGCGCATGACGTGAGGGTGAAATGAGGTTCGCAAGTATACAGGGTCAGTTACAAAGTATACCAACTTTCTTAATTCAAACCTAACACACTGTATATTACTTCAGATTTTAAGAGTACTCATAAAGGCCAATTCAACGATATACGATTTTTTTTTTTTTTTTTTTAATTTTTTTTTTTTTTGTACCTACCTATAACAATGATAGGTGTAACAATGACAGCTAACGTCAATATAATGTTAAATTAATTGGCAAATTTTCCTATTACTTAAAATGGTGTTTTTGAGTGAGAAGGAAAAGAGAGACATCTTAAGTATCCTTCTCACTCACAAACACCATTTTAAGTAATAGGAAAAAAATCGTATATCGTTGAATTGGCCTTTATAAGTACTCTTAAAATCTGAAGTAATATACAGTGTGTTAGGTTTGAATTAAGAAAGTTGGTATACTTTGTGACTGACCCTGTATACTTGCGAACCTCATTTCACCCTCACGTCATGCGCTGTTATTTACTATAACAAGACGCAAATTTTGAGAAAAATAAAATCAGCTGTTTTCGAGATATTTGCAATATTCCAGACTTTTTAGACACCCTGTATGTATACCAGGGTGTTCGTTTTAGAGCTCAACCATGATGATCTGGGTTATTTGAAGAGATACAAAGTCGGTTAAATTAGGGCAAAGATGCGCATTTTCAAGCTTTGTAAGGTGTCGTTTTAAAAATTCCGACTACTGCCGGAGTTATCTGGAAAAGAGCGAAATTTTGGAAAAACTTTTAAAATTTTTTCTGGATTTATTTGAAGAGACAAATGAAAATGACTGACACATCGTCACAGCCACTTTTTCTCCTTTACAAGATGGCGGAGTCAAGTTTGGAATCCGACATTTTTTTATAAGATGATGTATCGCATGTTAAGATTCGGACTTGCAGTTTGGAAAAAATATGAAAAATAATTTATGTTTTACCTATACGTTATGAATACATAATAGCTTGGAAACGGTGTAGGTTATAGTGTTCATAAGATGAAAGATTCTAGAATTTTAGAAACTCAATTTGACGTGAGACTGAAGAAGAATTGACTATAATGTCAGCTATGTAATGACATACTATAATGTCAGCTCATGTAGTCAATTAGAAAGTAATAACTTAACTGGCAGGAAGCACAATTCGTTAAATTATCACGTTCTCTGAATTTTAGAAATTTAATTTGTCCTGAAACTGTGGATAGAAAATTAGAAACAGCATGCATTGACACTCTTAAGTAGCATCTACTTTAATGCATACATTATGAAATTTTCTGAAAACTTTAGTATTAGCAGTTGATCAATAACCACTTAAATACTATGTTCCTCACTTTTTCTGAAAAAAATTTGGCCTAAAAATTATATCCTGCATTAATACTCAAAGTAGCGCTAATTTTATTTGCTCCAAGTTTTTCAAACAATTTTTCTACGACTTATTGATAGTATCAATGTGGTTCTGTGCTTGCAATGATGCCAGTCTGACAAATTGTACTAATTTGGTTCAAAGTATGTTTATTGTCTAATAGACAAATTCTACTATTTTGGTTCGAGGAGTGTTTGCAATGTGGCCAAACTGTTCTGACCAATTCAACAAATTTGGTTCGAAATTGAAATTCCGAATTTGAAGAAGGAATTTAGTTAATTTCCGAATTTGAAGTGGAAATTTAATTAATTTCTGAGTTCAAAGTCGGAATTTAGTTAATTTCCGAGCTTAAAGCTGGAATTTAAGAAAAATAACGTCTTTGGCCCTTTCCCTGCTTTGTAGAAATCTGTGATTATTAAAAAATGTTAAGGCTCTCCATTTTAAGTTAAATTTTACCTTAAACTGTGTAGAGACACTCTGACCTTATACAGTTTATGTATTTTACGTTTTTTGTTTTGTGTTGTTGTTTTGACCATTCTTACCGTAATAGTATACCTAATTTGATTAACAAACTGTATTGTAAAAAACAAGGAGAACTGCCTAAGCCATGGCTTAGGCCAAAACCGGTTACCTACCCATTAAATTATAGTGGCAACAACTTTGTGTTTTGTTCTCCTTGTTTTTGAAAACATGAGCCACTTGTTTCCTACTTAAACTGTATTCTTTTCAGTTGTGCTACTTAGCTCAAACATGGGCCAACCATTTGGCTCACACCAATCGTTTTTACTACAGAAACGACAAAGACATCGGCCAAAACCTATTTTGTAGAGTGACAAATACTCTTGTAAGTGACGTGACAGGTCAGGAAGTGACCGTTTACTGGTACTCAGCAGTGAAACAGTACGATTTCAGCAACGAACCAGATCGATTAAGAGCCAACGTTAATGCAGGTAATCAGTGTTGCTATTCTAAGAAAAGCCAAAACTGAGACACAAACGATAATTTATCTTTTCCAGGCCATTTCACTCAGTTAGTATGGGCGAATAGTAAACATTTCGGGCTAGGCAAGGCCCGTTCTCGTTCAGGTAAAATCGTGGTTGTGGCCCATTACGCCCCCGTTGGAAACATTTGCGGTGCTTACTTGCAAAATGTGTTTCCTCCATGCGAGGAGCTTCCAAGGTTGGTGAAAAAGTCATAATTTATCATGTAATTTACCAGGAAGCTCAATGCCAAGTTTATTCTTTTCTAAAGATTTACAGGGTGTTACAATTAATATTATTTTAGTTCTTGTTCCCACATAGCAACAAAAATACGTCGTATGTAAAAAAACTGGAAATAGTTATAATAAAATAGTAAATAAGAAATTATCGACATTTAGGGCATTTGAGGTATATTTGCATTAATGGCCAAAATTCTGCCAATGAATGGACTTTGTGATTAAATTGACTGTGATGATTTTTGAATGCTGTAGAATGCGAAAAAAGAAAAATATACTGTAAATCATCAGAGAACAGGCATACGAAAATGCAATAAGCCATATATGGGAAAATTACACAAAAACAGGATGACGCAACAATACATTAGACATGTACATCGTTTTGAATGTGAGAAGTAAAGAAGCAAATGTCACATTCAAAACGATGTACCGATCTGTTGCATTGTTGCGTCATTCTGTTTTTGTGTCATTTTACCCATAAACAATATTTCTCATTATGCCCCTAGAAAATGGATATTGAAATAATACAAGGAATAAAACAGGAAATGTAAAATTTTAAATTACATTAAAAGTGATAACATAACCTTATTTTTTATTCGAAATGGGAGAGATGAGTTTGTTCTTAGGGAGGCCCTTAAGGGTAAAACTACCATAATGCAAAAATGAAATTTCCTACAACTTTTCTTATTTACACTTTTTCTTTTTCTTCTTTTTAAGTCTTTTTAAGGTGTAAATGGTGACGTGACTATTTTCAATAATCAAATTATTTATTTAAAAGGTTTAGTTTTTTCTAACGTCAAAACGGAATCCTATAAGTAACGTGACTGATTTAAATGACAAAAGCGTATTTCAAATGTCAGGATATTTTTCACATCATGTGGCATTTCCACTCATCGAGTTTATAAAGTTCACGTCTTAAATATGGAATTGATAATTTCACGTGACAGTTTTAAATGTCAAAATATTATTGAAGAGTCACGTAACCGTTTTTCAATTTAAACTGACATTTTTAAAGTTACGTCACTCTTAAATGTCAAAATGTTATTTGAAAGGCCACGTGACCGTTTTTTAGTTTAAACTGATGTTTTGCAAAGACATGCGACTCTTTTTAGAGTGAAAATAGTGGCGTGACAATTTTCAACTCAAGGTTACGTGACTTTTTTTTAATGTCAAAACCAAATCCTGAAGGTTACGTGACTGTAAATGACAAAATTTTATTTGAAGGGTCACGTGACCTTTTTTCAGTTTAAACTAATATTTTTAAAGGCACGTAATTCTTTTTACACTAAAAATCATAATTTTCAATATGGCTTTTTTAACATCAAAACGGAATCCTACCGGTCAGGTGACTGTTTTAAATAGGGAAATCGTATTTGAACGTTTTTTAGTTTTGAACACTGAATCATGTCACTATTTTTTAGGTTAAAATAGCATAACATAACCTGACAGTTTGACGTTTAAACTGGTATTTTTAAAGTCACGTGACTTTTTAAGTGTAAAAATGAAATTCATAATGTACTTATTAATGTATAAAATTTATCACCCGGCGGTAAATCCGGCACTGTTAAAAATGGTGGAAATGTATGGAAAATATCTTGCTAAAATTCCAAAACAGACAAAAAACAAAAATTAAGTCAAGGAACATTAATTAACAGCAAAATATAACATGTTCAAAAACTATTTAAGAATGAATTAAAAAAATGTATTTTTATTTGAAAATATGAAGTTAGTGGTAATAATTTATTTCTATAAGCTACTCAGTATAGCTATGAATTTTCTGTTTTTTTTTCTACAAAAAAAACAGCCTTCAATACAGTAAATACATACCGAATATCAAAAAAATGTATTTTTTGAACGTACATTGCACATGCCAAAGATATACAAAAATAATTCTAAAATAAAACCAAAAAATTGAATTTACGGATCTCAAAAACAATTATCAATGCAATGTTTAGGGGTTAAATTTGATTTAGGTTAAATCAATGCAAATATGCGCATTTTTTAAATATTTTTTATTTTAAGTAGTTTTTTTATACTCTGCCCTTACTAATTCTTGAGGTTTTTAACAAAAATTAGTAGTATTCGAAGGGCATTCCTGTAAGAAAAAATTACAGAATCACTATAATGCACACTATATTTTGTCTGCTTTGTGGGTTATAAAACATAGACATTTTAATAACTAGGACAGTGTGTATAGTTGTATAATTGTATACATAACAAAAGTGTATCGAAAATATTTTTTTAGGGTACCTCAGCCGATGCCGAAGAAAATCATAATATCTGGCAGTACCGGCAGTGATGCTGAGAGTCAGTCCACCAGCAGTAGCATGTAAGATGCTTTGAAGGTGAATTAGTACTAAAAAATTAATGTTGTGAGTGTGAAAAAATTCCTTTATAGACGGAAAAGAGCAGTGATTATAATGATAATTACCATTAGTAAGCTATAAATCTTTAGACAACTGTAAACTTGTCTATGGGAAACGCCATGAGGTAATTTTTTCTACGTGTGTCTAAGTGATAGCACAGTCTAAAGATAATCTATCTCTATACTGTGGTGATAGTCTACATAATTGAATTTACTCTGCTCGTTCTTTGTTTTTTTTTATTTATTATTACATTTTCTATTAATATTTAACATTTGGACATTCATCTGAATGATACAAATAGTTGCACGACTGTATCTCATGTTTGTCTTTTCAACTGGTGTATTATAACATAACAGATTGGAATTACTTCGAAAGGTTAATTAAAAACCGTGATAAGGACATTTGAAAAATTCTACACGTGCCCGATTCTTTATATTGATTTTTGCTAAGCACGTGCCATTTAATTACTTGTACATTAAGGAAACTTATGGGAAATAAAAAACCAATTTTCTTAAACTCAAATAAAAGTTCTGCGATAAGAAGCTTTATTAGAAACAGTTAAAATTAATACTCTTTTACATTTTGAATCTAGAATATAGAAAAAATGGTATTCTGTTTGGTTTAACTTCTGTTAAAGTAGGAAAGCACTAAAAAATAAGTTTTAAAAAAAAAAAATCAAGGTACCACTCCCTACTAAATCACAACATAGTTCTAATCAAAATTAGTAAAACTGACTTTTTTTCAGAGTTACACGACAATTTCGAAGAAAAAAGATAAGTCGTCATGTTCGGTAGTACCGAAACCAGCGAGTGTCAATCCAGTAGTGCTTAAAATATTATTAAAATATAGTGATCTGCTTAACTCTATAAACGCAATATTAGTAACTATTTAACGTTGTTATTAAAGCATTTTAGTGTATAAATGCTAGTTTTTAATTGGACTTACTCAATCAAAAGTTGTTTAAAGTTTTTATATACTTTAATATACTCAAATACTAATAGATTAATTAAGTAGGAACATTTTTAATCTAGCTCTAGAACCTTTTAGGTAGGTTAATATTAGGACAAAACCAATAGGTAATAATTGTTAAAATTATTCTTTTTTAGGTTAGGATTTTATCAAACTGGCGTATTTTCCAAGTACTGCTCAAATATTGACCCAAAAAAGTGGTTTCAAGTCAAAACATAAGGCGATTTTGTTCAATGGAAACAATTTTTGTCTATTTTTTAAATATAAAATTGTTATTGTTTGTCCTTACAACCTTTAGTTTGTTCATTTGAAGTAATACACACACACAGTTAAACTTGTTCAAGAAAAGTATATTTCACATTTTAATTTTTACATTTAAGGGTATTTCATTTTGTTTTTCTACGAACTGAAAAGTTTTTGAGTAAATTTTAAACAAATTTTTAAATGCAGCAAAAAGCACACTTAAACAATTTTAGTAACTATACAATTGAATATGTTTTTCAATAAATGAAATAAAAACAATTTGTAACTTTATGAAGGTTTTAACCTTCAAAATAAATTATATGAGTCTACGTTATCTGTTGTAGAGACTCAATCTATGGAGATTTTTCCTAAATTCCCTAAAACTAATAAGCTAAATTGTATTTTAATAAAGTTGCCATGACAAGAAGCTACGCTTGTGATGTTGTTGAATTTATACTATGGTTGCACGTTTTGTAGATTTAATACGTTGTTTTTACAGTAAGTATAGTTGATAGTTAATGTCAGTTAGGCTACTTGATATCATAAATGCGTAATGCAACCATTCTTAT
Organism: Ips typographus; assembly: GCF_016097725.1. NCBI lineage: Eukaryota > Metazoa > Arthropoda > Insecta > Coleoptera > Curculionidae > Ips > Ips typographus. Next base: position 12,571,568 of record NC_138423.1, read on the forward strand.
GGATAAATTAAACATATTTTCTTAAAACAGACTAAATAATAGGAATCAATCGCAATGTAGTTGACTTTTTAATTTTTTTTTTGTAGGCAAAAGAATAAGTTTTATTTTATTCCACCATAGTAATTTGAACGAAAGCTATGGAAACTACAAACATGTCAACTCAATTGGCACATTTTTTTTAAATAATAATACAGCATTGCTCACTGAAAATTCCAGAGCTGCTATCCAAAGGAAATTTTTAAATGTTCAATCATTATTGTTAACATTTTTATCCTTTCTCTCTTTCATACTTTCTGTATTAGTTCACTGTTTCACTTTGTTTCTTATTTTATCTGAATAACACTATCTTTTAGTTGTTTCTGTGTCACCCATTTTCATATATTTTTATTATTTTTTTCGCCCTATCCTTTATTTAACACATTTCTTTAATTTTTAATTGTCTTTTAATGTCTGCTAAACAAATTGGAAAGACATTAGATATAATAAAAACTAAAATTTTCTGGCCAACTCTAAGGAGGAATAAGATAAAACTGCGTGAAATTCTTTTTATGTTAAAGGTGAATCTGTTTTAACTTTATTATTATTATTTTGATGTTTTGTTTTTAAATTGTAATGTAGCAATGTGCAACTGTTCAGAGCTGTAGTCAGCAAGGTCCGGATTGCTGTGATGATAGCAAATCTCTGATAGGAGATGAAAAGTTTTTAAATTTTTTAGTATTAGATAGAGAAACTTCAGCAGAAATTATGTTTTGCGAATAATATTTTAGTAACAAATTATTTTTTATATCATAAATTGTATGGATAGGAAACATAATGTGCTTGAAGTTGCCCATGCTTGCCCAAAAAACTTTGAAAAACAAATGTTTTCTTACAGTAAGAAAAATAATTTATATTTACAAACATCTGTTTTTCAAAATCTGTGCTTTACAAAACAATCATATATTTACAATCAAAATTATGCTTGTATACAATCATTTTACACCATATAGTTATGTCAAATGCGTTTAATTGGTAGGAAGATGAAGAATAGTTACATATTGTAGAATAAACTATTAAAGACTGAGTAAGATGGCGCTTAAAAATAAAAAAGCTTTCAAATAAAAGTTGTGTTTTAATTTCATGTCCGTGAAAATTATGGAAAACACTAAACTGAAGCTTGGTTAGTCAAATTTGTCCTGCAGTACTCTAAAACAAAATTAAGCAGTATGTAATTCAACAAATATATTATACACAAGGTGTTTCAGTTATACGTTGCCAAACTAGCTGTCTATACTGATTTTCTGCTAGTTTTAGCATTAACTAAATAAACCACAAATTTATGTAAATTGTAAAATCGACTAACATTAATTTCAATTACAATGGCAAAACCCTTTAAAATTCAATATACCTATATCACACACCGAATTTTGCACACAAAATTCAGCAGTAATTAAGTTTTTAGAATGTATTCTATTAAATACAGTTTAATTAGGTTTTAGCATTAACAACACAAATTTAAGTAACTAAGAACCAAAAATGGAATATCTTGATTATAAGAACAAATCTTATTAAAATGCTAAGTTAGCATCCTTTCATACATCAGTTTTAAAAAATTGCAAAGAAGAAACTTTTGTTTGTTAAGTTTGGCTACCTTCAGCTGAGACACCCAGCACAAAATACAAACCTTCTACAAATCCCACATTTTTAGGATTCCTTTTTTTAGCTTCAGCAATGTACTCTTCCATCTCAGTATGATTTCCGCTAAGAAAACTAACTTTGGCTAACAACAGCCAGGATTTAAGACAATCTTCGTTTAATCTTAAGGCCCAATCTTTCAAATCGGTTTTAGCCTTATCGAAACAGCCCAACTTTATGTAAGTCAGAGCTCGGTTATTGTAAAGCAAAACGCTGTCCTTGATTTGCTCAATCGCCTAAAATATCACTTACTTGAGTAAAATGTGTCAAATTGAGTAGCTTTTATGTACTTTAGTGTATAGTACAAGCGCTTTTTCGTATTCTCCTCGTTTGTAAGCTAGGTTTGCTCGTTTTTTAAAGGTTTCCATCCGTTCAGTTCGTTCCAGTCTGTCTTGGTATCTCTTTTCTGCGTCACGTGAGATTTGATCCATAAAAGCATCTAAACAATGTTTTAATTGGTTAAAACTGAGTAGTTTTTAATTTTAATATTTAACCCATCACAGGGTGAATTGATAAATTAAGAAAGTGTATATGAACTCTCTAAGAGATAGACATTTTACCACACCAAAATATTTTGCGCTGCTTGGCAACACTGTTTTAAGAAGGTTTGTTCAAATCATTAAGATTCGATCAATAATAATTTATTTTGCATCCAAACCCACATATAACTGAATTGTATTACATATTTACAGAAATAATATTTTTATAACATAAATTTCAAACAGTTTTACCACAGATAGCAGTCACCTTGTTATCAGGGCAAAATTATTTACTAATTCACACTTTTTGAGGAAATGAAGCATCATAAAATAAACGAATACTACTTTGTTTCATTTACCTTTACTCATTTCATTCGGGTTGTTACAAGTGTCCTCCAAAAGAGCTTTTTTGTTCAGCACTGTCCTATTCGACACTACAGTTACGTTCACTTTATCTGCATCTTCAAAATCAGCAGCCTTGTATTCACCTAAATAGTGCTTTGCTTCCTGATCTCCAATTTTCTGCACATCTGGATCTTTGGAAGCTAGTTTTTTTACGATTTTTCCAACCTAAAATCATTAAAACTGCTTGATCAAAGTGTCAAATTCACTGAATTCACTCACTTCATTAACTTTATGCATAAAATTTGAAAATTCTTCGTCCAGTTTTCCCAAATTTGCTATTTTTTCGACTAATTCAGACTGGGGGTCCATTTCTTTGTAGTGATAAGAAGGTTATATTGATCAAACAATGTCAAAATATGACTGTTGTCTGTTACTATACGACGTTGAGCAAGTCATCCATGTTGTGTTGGATAAGTATCCAAAAATTTTACTATTTTACAACTTTTAACAAACTCCCAACCATGAAAATGCTACAAACTAATGATTCTTTTGTCGAAGAACAAAAGTGGAGAACACAGGACATAGTGCAAGATTCAGAGACGATAAAACGTGTTATTTTGTGGTTATTATCTTGTTTTTATTATTAAAAACTATTTAAGGAGATTTAAGTACAAACAATTCACTAGGTTAGAGACTGAAAATATTAAAGTAGTTCAAACTGCCACGAAAAACAGTAAAATTTAAAAACCATAAATAATTTCGAACATTTTTAAAATGAAAAAGGTATAGAAATAATTAACTACTATACACTGTATATTTTAAACTATTTTAGAAAATTTTCAGATTAAGTTTTTTAAAATTCAACTAATTCAAGACACTTGGTGAAGTAACCCGGGCATTAACTGACCTAAAATTGCTGTTCTCTGCAAAATATAGAACTTTTTTCGAAAATCTTAATGAAGAACATTCCCATCATATTTTGTTTTGCTACATATTAATGATTTTAATGAAATTTTTTTGTCCACAAAATGTGTTAACTTGACGGTAAGCTGTTTGCAAGAGAATTTTTATTAGGACCGCTACTTTCATCTCCGGATAACTTTCACCTCCGGATAATTATTGTTAAGATAATTTCTATAGAAATGACATAATTGACCAATAGAAGCGCCTGATTTCATGGTTTACTGAGAAATTATCAATAGAATAAAGTTTTTCTGAAATGAAAGTACTGGTCCTTATACTGATATTTTCATTCTTCTCATAAATACATAAAATGTATTTATAAACAGTTTTTTTGTATTTAACTCAAGTCAGGTTCTACTAGTACTATCGACTGGATTTCCGACCATTTAATAGAAAAAATAGCATAATTTTTTTAAACTTTTCATAAATTTACCTAAAATATAAAGTACAAAACTACCTTTCCTTATTTTAGTTTTCTTGAGCAAAAGTTTGTAAATCAATTTTTAAACTTTATTGCAAGGAAGTTTTTATTTTAATTTATATATTCCACATACCAACGCCACTAATTTTGGCTCACTATTGTGTAATTAGCACTAAACCACAATGTATGCCCCATTTACCTTATAACCCAAACAATTGATAAACAATTCAGTAATTTAAAAAGTATCAGCAATTTTAGTGCTTTTTTATGTCAAACGCTTTATTTGATACAATAATTGGTTTATTCGTCAAAATTTTGGAATGTTAAGTAATATCAGCGCAAAAATTATCGATTTTGCATTTCACACTGACCTAATTAATTATTGGTAAATATTATGGTTAATTTTATCGGTATAGGTGCAAAAAATAGGAACAACAATAGGGAATTATTAGCAGTTGGTTTGTTCTTACTTAAAAGGTTTAATTGCCAAAGATTTCTTAAGAGTTTCTGGAAGTTTCGGTTAATTCTACTTTCTTATACTTTGCAGATCTTTTTTATTGGGTTATGCTGAGTGTGCAGGGTGTAGAATCCAGGATTTAACATTCAACTTGTGTGCAAAATGCACGCAGTATACAAGTATAGAGAATCCTGTTGTAAGTGTCCACTTAAAATGCTATTTTACTCAACATGGATTTGGAATTTTTCAAAACGAACCGAATTTTGTCCTTAAATTTTTAGAATAAGTCACAACCGGAAAATTCAACTCATAAACCTAAAAAATGTACTTAAAATGATTTAGAACTGTAGTACTTATGAGCAGGTTATTTTTTACTTTCATAGCTTCACAGAGTAGTATTTAACACTTTGCAGCATTTTGACATAAAAAGAAAACAGCTTCCCGTCACATCTGTTAAAAATTCAGCTTCTGGAGTTTTAAAAACATTTAGTGTCAAAATTAACAGATTGTACTAGTTTTAAAAAAGTGTTGTCTTTTTATAGCTTCATGGAGAATATTTTCATAGTTTTCAACTTGAAATATGCTCAAAACCAACAGATTCACGTCCAATTTGTACTCATAGACCCATCAACAGGCATTTCATATGATTCACAACTGTATTAATATTAACTATAATAATGCTTTTAAGCAGGTTTTGTAGTTTTATAGCTTTGAGGAGTAGTATTTGACAGTTACCATTATGTTGATAAATTTAAATATGTCGTGCTACCTGTCAAAACTTAACTTATAAACCTAAAAAGTACATTTAACCGAGTTTAACACTAATTTAAAGGCTTTCCAAGCGATTTAATCTTTTATGGATCTAATTTTGCCAGTTGACACGTTTGTAAATTAGCTCCGAAACATACATTTGTATGTCAGTACTGTCAAAATTTTATTTATAGACTATCCAAATGTGGTTCAAATTCTCCAGAGGTGGATAATTTCCCCCAGACCTGACAACACTGTAAGAATTGTATAGAATAATGTCCCAGACATGTTCAATCGGATTAATGTCTGGAAAACAGGCCGGCCACGCCATTGTTCTTATTCCGACGACATTCAAAAAGTCGGAGACATTGTCGCAGCATTAGTAACAAGGTTTCTCCGTTATGGGGAGCGAATGGTACGACATCCTCTTGCAGAACATCGCGAATGTATCCATCTGCATTTAAAGCTCCATTAACAACCACCAACTCTGTTCGTGCCCCTAAGCATATTCCACCCCAGACCATCACTGAGCCTCCACCATAGGAGACAGTGGGAGTAAAATTAAATTGTTCATCTTGTTCTCCTCGGTGGCGATATAACCTTTCCCTGCCGTCGATGGAATTAACACAAAATCGACTCTCATCTGTGAACAAAACATTGGCCCACTGATCATTTTCCTAATTTTCGTGCACCCTAGCAAAGCCTAGTCTGGCCACACGATGACGTCGCTGGAGTAATGGAGCTTTCTTGGTTCTATAGGCCTTCAAACCAACTTCCTTATGCCTTCTGCTAATGGTACGAGCACTTGTTCTTCTTCCACGTACTCCTTCCAATTCGCTTCTTAGTTGCGGTACTATTTACGCCTACTCAATAATGTTTGCGATCGTTTTCTTCCTTGACCTCGTCTCCTCACATACTCTCCCGTTTGTCTCCAACGTCTTACATTACGATATATTGTAGATTTTGATTTTCCTAACATGTCAGCAACATCGCTGTAACTTGTACCCATTTCAATCAACGCTAGAGCCTTTGCCACATCAGTAGAAGCTATATCACCCATGTTGAATTTTTAAGAATCAAAATAATGAATGTTCTTGACTTTCGCTTTACAAGAACCAATGACGTATAGCAAAATTAACTAGGAAACCGTGGCAATAGATTAAGTACCTCTAAAACAGGTGTGGAAAAATAAGATCAATATCCACATTTTCTTCGAAACCCTGTATTTTCTTTAATAATTGAGATATCAGAGGGAATAAAAAAGGGAAATGGTCAGAAAATAACGGGCTACAATTTGATGTTAAAAACTGTTTTCAATTCTCAGTTGTTCTCTCCACAGGATGTCTCAAAGAGCACAGAAAATTACTTACTTCCTTTTCGTCCCTGTATATGACATAAAGACAAACCATTTAAAAATCGTAATAAGACAGATGTATCATGAAGAATCAAGCTGCAATTTATAAAAAAGATGATCAAAATCGAGCGAAAGATTGAAGAGGAGTTGACGTTAAACTCTTTTAAGAATTAATAGAAAATTAATTTGACATTTAGGCAATTAATTGCAAACTAAACATTACGTTAACAAATTTCTAGAATACTTCTAGTTTATTGTTACTCGATTAATCAACAAGTGACGTTTTTGCGTGATTAACATGAATCAGAAAAAAGTCACAATTTTACTTAAAATTATTCGAAATGTATGAAATTTCGTGTAGCAATTTAAATATCGTCTGCGTGGATCGAACGAAAGTTCTTTGCCGGTCGACATACAGCTTGGCGGCCATATTTAAATGTATGTGAATTATATAAGGTGTCTAGACTACTGGAATTTATAAATATGAATTGGCTACTACGCTGGCCAGACAGACCTTACGTCGAGCCGATTACGGCTCAATTTTTTCTTTTCCATTTTCCCGTACTTAACCTACGGGTTTTTTCCTTTTGACCGACCGCCAACTTATAATGATTTGCGGTTCTAACCGCAGACGAATAACGGAATAAGCTCTAGGTATCCTAAAAAATACTACTTTTTTTTTAAACTGCAACATGTATTTTGATTTGAGTCTTATGATGAACCAACAACTTAATCCACAAATTATTGAATTATTGTGAAAAGAAGCGGGTATTAAAAAACTGGTAAACTAGGTAAGAACATTGTTCTTTGCTTTCATTCATAGCGGCATTCATTTGCAAAATAGGTCATTGCCCAAATCCGAATGGCAAATACACTCTTCTGGTATTTCAAGTTATTCAAAACCTGTTAGTTGATGAGATTCGTTTTATTGCTCTTGGACAGTCAAAAATTCTATAACTAGATTTCTAAAGTGTTATTAAATTTTCTTTTCTATTTCTGAGATATAAAACAATTGATTTTCGAAAAGTTTTCTGTTGAATCCTGAATCTAAATATTTGGAAAAGTAACTGAAAACTAAAAATATACCCCAGGGTGGTAAAAAAATAAAATAAAAAATCCGACGTTTCGATTTTTTGAAATCATTACCATTTTCTTTTTCAAATACTTTTGTACTAAAATTTAATAATACACATGACAAGTCATCATTTAAAATCAATTGTTCATACTTAAAACGTGATTTTTTATTTTTTGATTTATTTGGAATTGAAAAAGCATTTAAAAAGCTCATCAACATTTAGCTCTAGCTTAGTAGCCACTGATAAACCAAAAAAATTTCTTATTCTTTTAATCACTCTCGTTAATTAGAATTTTTCATTTTGAAATACACGTCTTACCCCCATTTGCAGCATGTTAATACATACACCAAGCTTAAGGTTCTTTTTATCATCTTGTTTGTTCAATTTACAATTTATCGTTAAATTTTTATAAACCTTCAAGGCGGAATAGAGAAACGGCTGCTAATTATTATTTTAAAGAATATTACACTCAATGACATACGCGACACTTAATGGTTCTGGAAATTTTTTGGCTGAATACAAATTCGTATCAACTGAAAGCAATAAAGTTGATATAGCCTAATTTTTCCAGATCTATCAAGTGGAATTTGTTATTTACCTAACAAGTGCGGAAAGTGATACTTTTCCGCACGAGACGGAGAGAGAAAGCGGAGTTTGGGCAAGCAGTTAAAGGGCGGGAAAGACGCTTTCCGCATGTGTTAGGTACAAAATTATTTCTACGAGTATCAATTTTCATTCAATTGAAGGAAAGTGTATAGTAAAATTACAAAAATGAAAGCCTCTGTTTGCGAAGATAATTAAAATGTATTCTTAATTGAGAAATCAAATTAACAGTTATGGTGTTTTTTTTTTTGATTCAAATGTTCTAGAAAATGAGTGCGAAAAAGTAACTTTTCCACACTAGTGCGGTAAAGTTTTTTTTTCTAGAGCCTCAGTAGTTGTTTAGTTTTCAGAACATTATTGGGAACACAACTAGCGAAAGCGGTAACAGATCTAATCAAAGAAATATGGAGAACCGAAAACATGCTGATTGAAGAAATGCTGGGAATATGACATTGATGTGTATCAACCTACGTGGACTTCAGACAGGCATACGACAGCATAGACAGAGGCCGCATTCGTTTTCACGTTCCATGGAGCGAGCAGAGCTTTTTTGACGTCACAATGACGTAATTTGACAATTGGTCAAATTATGGTTTTGCCAAATTACATCTAACTACTAACAATGGAGAACTCTGAAAGCCGGGTGAAGATACAAGGAAACCTAACCGACCCATTTAAAATAAACCAAGGCCTCAAGCAGGGAGATGGACTCGCCCCAATGCTCCTTAATCTAACATTAGAATACGCTGTAAGGAAAACCACGGTAGACACCAACGCGTCGCTGCTACACAAATCCACCCAACTAGCAGGATATGCAGATGACATAAACATACTTGGAAGAAACCTAACATCAATGAAAGGAACCTACATACAACCAGAAGGCGCGGCTGAAAAAGTGGGCCTAAAAGTGAATAAAGATAAGACCAAAGTATTAATACAGACACGAAGCAATAGGAGGAGAGGCCAGAACATGACAATAGGCGACCAAAACTTTGAGGTGGTCAATGACTTTACCTATACTTAGGCTGTAACATATCCAGCAAACGAGATGAGATGAAAGAGATCCAATGAAGAATCAGTAATGCCAATAAAGTATACTACCACATTTCGGCCATAATCAGATCAGGAAATGTCCACAGGAAAACGAAACTGAAACTTTATAAAACAATAATACGCCCAGTGTTATGCTATGGAAGCGAAACCTGGACCTGGAAACAATGGTGAACGCATTCGAAAGAAAGATCTCACGCAAAATATATGGACCGGTCCAAGAAAACGAACAGTGGAGAATAAGATACAACTACGAGATCTACCAGCTCTTCGCAGAAGCAGACCTGGCAACAACAATAAGATTACAAAGACTTAAAATGGGCCGGCCATTTGCAGAGGATGGAAGAGTCAAGAGTAGTCAAGAGGATTTTCAACCAAAAATTGGAAGGTAAAAGACCGGTTGGAAGACCAGGGGCGTGATGGGCAGTCAAAATCCAGGGGGACGCTCGATCTATGCTCGGAACTCCAAACTGGAGAAAGGCGGCGGAGGACAATTTGGGCTGTAGCGTCATTGGCTGGATGGAATGAGAACACTCATATACATAAGCTTCCATCAAACCAAACAACCATCTCCACCTTACTACCCCTGATCTACACGCCACTCAGACCATTCAACGTAGGGGGCTGCCCTATTAATCAGCAAAAAATTTGGAGGGTGATAGTAGTGCCAGATGGCGACTGGAAGGGCCCTGCTGTCTCATATTGTGGACACTTTAAGAATTGGACAACCAGAAGACAAAATTTAAATACTTCAGCCTGGAAGTCAGCAAAGACACTCACCCTAAGTCATTCATTTTTTCTAGATCTGTTAGTAAACCAACTGGATTCTTCTTTGATAATTATTGTTGCTTTATGTTCTCCAATCTTTGCGATTGAACGGGTTGAAGCATTGTGAAGCATGCCAGAATGTTATCTGTCAGTTTGAAAATTTCAACAATGATTATATCTTTTTTTGGCTCATCAAGATATAACAATTTTGCAGTTGATGTATTTCAGTACAAATTGATTGAAATTCTCTTATCAAATAAAACAAAATAATTTTTATTTTTGTTGTTCTAATGGCATAAAAAAATGGTTAACGTTTTCCACTATGATCACATTATTATCAGATTTTACCAATTTTTTTATTATTTTGTGCGGCTTAGCGAGAATATGTATATCGGTATGTAAGAGACAGGGTGTGTAATGTTTGTCATCATAAAATGTCACACAATTCATCTAATATACCAATTTTCATATATGTTCAGATAAGAAACATTGGAAATTGTCTAAAAAAGTAAATTTCACGTGTAAACAATTTTCAGAGCAAGTTTTATTCCAGTTTCAGCAATTATTGTGTCACGCACAGACCTGAATCAACCTTAGGATAAACTCAAAATCCAAAATTGTTATTTTCATAAAAAAACTTTTCTAAAAGTCCATCTTGAATACCTTAACAGCTGTATGAATAAGTTTTTATCGATATTTTCTCTTAGAACACACTTGAGAATCTTCAGATAGTTTAAAAAAAACCGAGTCGGGATTAACGCCCTTTATATACAGTGAGTAACATTTTGCATGAACATCAACATGCCCAAGTCAAGCTGTAAATTGAATGCATTATAACCGCCCTCTTAAAATACATAAAAGATGCCAACAGGTTTAAATTTCAAATTGTCTCTTGGTTTTTGACAGTTTGATGACCCTTGAACACTGCCGAATTCGCATTGAACCTTCCATGTGATTAAGAAATATCCGGTTGGGCTGCATAATATCTCTTCTGCAGTTTTTTTGCACAACTGTTATTTTTTTGGTTCAGTAAATACCAGCATAAAGACCTAATTTTAGCATTTTTGAAAAAAAAACTCATTTAGCGTAACCAAATAGTTTTTCAGTATGTTTTATCGCTGTGTTTGAATTTATTAAAAATTAAAAAAAAAAAATTCTGTACAAACAAAACCACATACCTTATAAATTATTTCAGTCTGACAAATATACATTTTATTTTTCAGGCTGAGACGGGCAGACAGCGTTCGTCCGAAAAAATCTGAAATTTAAAACACATTCGAGCAAAACAAAATTTTTGGGCTAATTTGCGATGAAGAACGGAAAATTTGTACAGGGTTGAAATTGGAAAAGTTTAGTAACCTAGAGGGTCCCAAATTCTGAAAAGATCGTGTGATACGTTTAAATAATTTTAATAAAAACAATGATCAAAATTACTTTCAAGTTAACTTTAAAATAAACCAAACTGACAAACCAACATTGATATCCCTGTGAATTCATTGCAAATATGTTGCGAATTCGGACCTGTATCAATGTCGACCTATAAATTTTCATTTATTTCAATAAATTTGTTATAAATCCTAAAACTGGCAAACTATCAACGCGTATTCAGTGGGACAGTTTTATTTTTAAGTTTTTATCGCAGTGAAAAAGTATTGTTTTTACACTTTTAGTTTAAAGAAAAATCTCAGTGAAAACCTTACATTTAAAGGTAAGTTATGCAATCCATCATTGATGCATCCATCATTTTCATTAGCAAAAAGTCTGTCACTGTATCGTAAATATTTTTAAGTGTTTTGCTGATTTTCTTTTTCGTGTAGTTAGTTTGGTTCTGTAATTTGTGTTGCATTGCCTTTTCCGTTTCTCTTTTTACGTACTTTTTGAGGTATTTTACCTTTTTCACCATACTGATTATGGCTATCGTGTCAATCACTGTTGGTTCATATTTTTCATTAAAAATTGATGTTTTTCTTAGCCTTGGTAATGCCGTACAATTTGGCATGTGTAAGTAAACATCGTTGTTGTTTTATCTCTTAGGAGGTTAATTCTTCTCTCTTGATCAAGACACCAATTGCGTGAGTTTTGCTACTTTGCACCTGCTAATGTTTCTTCAAGTAAGCTTTTGCTTTTATGTATGCAGGACACACTCTTGCTCTCTTCCAGGCAGTAGGAAATAATCCAGACTGCAAACTAAGATTAAAGATTTTAGATAATGATCCCAAAAACTCAGAGATACATCCCCTGAATACAAACCCCGGTATCCCATCAGGGCCTTTCAAATTGTACTTAATTTTATTAGCAGTTAGGCACAGGCAAAAGCCTCAGACATATCACGACCATTCTTAAGTGGATGAGTATTCAGAAACATCATGCTAATTACTGCCCTTTTTCGAATTTATGAAATTCCAGAAAAGGTTTGGATTACCCTTGATATTGCTTTCACATGCACTAATATATTCAACATATGATGACTTAATCAGTGTTGCAACTTTATCTCTGATAGAATTAAATTTAAGTTAGTTCTTAGGTTTACCATATTTTTTAAACAAATTTTTGTAACAAAATTTATTTTTTAATTTTGATATAATTTCTCTACTATACCACTTAGGGAATCTATTTGAGAATATTATTCTTGGCACTGACTATAATTTTCCAGATAAGCTCATAAAATTGCTTAGTGTAAGAATTTACATCATTTTCGAAAGAATTAAAGATTGACCAATCTCGGTCCCTTAATTAAGTATACAACAGCAAATAGTCACCTTTAACAAAGTTATATTGCTCAACTTTATTGAGAGCACAGTCACCACCAACCTTGTTTAATGTCTAAAGTAGGATGATGAGCATCCTCTTTTACAATAGTGGATTCAGGTTTTTAGTTAATGTGCAGTCAACAGAGGAGAGCACCAAATCCAAATAGATGTTAGTAACACTTCTAATTGAGTTATATTGCTTCAACTGCATATAAGACATAAATTCGAAAGTGAGCTGCACAACGCTTAAATTATAATTATTGGTACAAAACTGAGGGATACTGAAATCACCTAACATGATGGTAATCTGAATAGAATTCGGTACAAATATCTCAATATAAGAGAAGCATTTCTTAAATATCTTCTTCGAATATCAGAAGAAGGGGGAATATATACACAGATTATCACCATGTTGCAAAGACTAGTCTGTCTGGCAATAACCGGCAATGAGGACGACACCGAGTCTCGCATTAAACGTTCTTCTGGGCCTTCCTGAGTTACCTCTGTGGATAAGCAGGGAGGCCGCTGTGGAGGATGCAAGGACATAAAAGTATAGCGGCCGTCATGCATCGGGATATTCCAATCCTGGGGGCAAAGGTGGTCGCACCTGACGTAAGACTTAGGTTCGAAAGGAAATTTAAGGTAGAAATCCCAACTAGGGAAAGTTGGGATAGTAGGTCAATGACTTCTCGATAAGGGGTGCAAAGTTGGTACACCGAGGGCTCAAAGTCTCCCAATACGCGATGGTCCGATGCGGGAGTGTACCGACAAGTCACCAACAAGGGGGCATATTCTCCGCGGGGGGGTTGACGACCATCTTTCAGGCGTAAAGACGAGAGGGAGTGATCGAGATCTACTCCGACAGTCAAGGCAGTTGGAGGGGCCAGGATGGGCAACAGACTAATTCAGGAATGCTGGTGTGCCCTGAACAAGTGTGTGGCAGAACAGAAGCAGGTAAATCTAGTGTGGATTTTGGCACATATTGGGTTTGCGGGAAACGAGCGGGCTGATGCACTGGCCCTGCTCGGGTCTTCTGAGAGTCCAATAATTGCCGAACCTCACATAGGATTAAGCAACAGACAGGTAGCAGGCACACTAAGTGACTGCGCGCTTGAAGATACCACAGAGACGTGGAGAAAGGCGGAAGGGTGCAGACAAGCCAAGGAATTGATTGGAATCCCAACCGACGCCAGGGAAAAATCCAAATGGTTGATGTCGAGGAGTCGCTAGGCCTTAAAAACACTGATTGCGGTTCTGACAGGCCACTGTGGCCTAAACCGACATTTGCATCTACTAGGAATTGGTGATAACCCTGTTTGTTCACAATGTGGAACGGCGGAGGAAACATCATATCACCTATTAGGAGTCTACCATCGCTGGTCGTCTATCAGGAGGCGCTTTCTTGGGGCCTCCATACTCTCCTGCAGGGAACTGTCTTCCTTGGAGTGGGGACAAGCCTTCGTCAGTAAGACGGGACGTCAGGTCAGGGGTGGTAAGGTGGCGAGAGTTAGAGGGGAAACGGGGAAAAGGGCCTTTGGGAAAAAGGGGAATTTGGATTTAAGTCGAATGAGAGAAGTCGCTTACAAACTGCAGTCAATCTACCCTTAACTGTTTGTACAGAAGATCGATCAAACCTATACACCGCAAATTCACCACTAACTAGCTCAGAAGTGTAGATATTTGAATTTAACCAAGTTTCAGTTACCAATATCAAAATACTATCAGATGTCAATACGTTTGTAAAAAAGGTTGAGGTTTTTGGTTCTCAGCCCACACACATTTTGATAACAAATATTCAAATATCTAATTTTATCATTTACTCCAATTCCACTAACTCCAAAAAGTAAACAACTTGTACAAACCTTGACAGTAATGACATCTTTAAGTAACCAGTTTTGTTTCTACAGAGCTTCAGCTTACTATATTTACACTAAAATGTACGCCACCATCCACCATGCAGAAAGTACATATTATTTTAATTAATTCTGTAACAGAAACGGTATATTATAATCGAGATAAATAATAGAATGACGTCGCACATCTTAAAAAAACCTTAGATGATCTAAAATCCTGAAAAAAATCTTCTAGACTAGTTGAAGATCATTTGGAAGCTTTTAAAGCGTTCTAAAAGCTTTTGGAAACTTCTAGACTGTTTTGGAAGACTTTCGACTGCTCGAGAAGCATTTTGGAGTTTCTGTAGTGTTTTTTTTGTAAGTCTAACCGTTTTCGAGATATTTTCCAAAAACTACTTTGATGCACTTTAGTTCAATACTTTAACACCCTGTAGCCTGGTTATTTTTGGGAGTTCAGGGTGGTTCAACCACTGAAGCAAATCGTCTTAAACTGCTCTTTTCAGTGGTGTAGAGCAAAAATTTGTATCTAAAAAAATTGTGTACAGGGTGAGCAAAAATAATGATCCACTAACAATTTTGTGCACACCCTGTATACAGCTAACTGTATTGAAGTTCAAACGTTACGTAGTTTGGTTTAGTGTTCCATTAGGAACAATTTTGCACTCTTGTGGTTTTTATGTAAATCTAACCGTTTTCGAATCATTTACTAAAAACCACTTTAATTCAGGCGGCGGTCCAGCATAGCAGGCCAGGAAAAACCTTCATTTTGACAAAATTTGTGTGCATTTTCCCAAAAAATCGCGAATAACTTGATTATTTGAAACGTACCGTATAGACACATTAAATGATCGTAAGTGGCTAATGATTAGAGCTAGCACGTGACGTTAAGCGGGCACCGCTAACTTACCCCGTTTGGCCGCTAGAGGGCGTCAGACTTGATTACTTTTCTTCAGCCATTTTTCTAAATATCTCGATTTATACGGTTGGAGTTAAAAAAAATTTTACCACGTTATGCTCCTCAAAGCCCCCTATATAAGAATATCTTTCATTAAATATAACATTTTACCATACAACGACCTTTAACTAGATTTTTGACATTTTTAAAGGGGGTTACCCTATACATTTTTGGTAAAATTTTTGAATTTTGAAAACTGCCTTAGTTAGTTTAGGTTAATGGTAGAAATGTGACGTAAAGTGTCATTTGTCAAAATATAATTTATTAAGGATGCAAGTCAGTGACTAAATGGTGGCAGTTACAGCAAAATGGGCACCAGATTCGTGTTCTCCATGCCATAATTAGTTAGAATTGACTTTTTAGACTACTTTAGGAGCATTTAGAAAGAGTTTACAGTTTAAAGAGCACTGAAGGTTATAAACTGTTCTTAAGGCATTTAAAACCTTGCAGACCAGTCTATAAACTTTAGGAAGCTGTTAAACTGCTCTAGAAGCATACGAAAGCTTTTAGACTGTATTAGAATTTTTTTGAGAGCTTCTATAGATAAGATTTGGAAGATTTTCGACTGTTCTAAAAGCTTTTGAAAGCTTCTAGACTATTTTGTAAGCTTTTGCAAGGCATTTTGAAGCTTCTATAGTGTTTTGGAATGTTTTTACACTTTTTAGACTACATCAGAGCATTTGGAAATTATTTGGTCAGTTTAAATTTGTAAATTGACACTTACCCATTTTGAAACAGATAATTGGTATGTTTTTATCTCTCAGAAGCTTTCAATATCTCAATATAGCTATTGCAATTGTAAATTAGCCTATTCAACTTAAAACCATACAAAAAATAGCAGCAAATAAGCACAAAAAACTAAGTTAAGGACAAAAAGAAGAAAGAAGCAAAAAAACATTAAAAAAATCTGTCAAATGACATGTTTTTGCGTAAAACGTTCACATTAGATGTCAAAGGTTGTTTGCTTTTATTATTTACAAAAAGCAAAATTTCTAGAAATCCGGACTCTAATAATATGTTATGTTGGTAATAATCAAAGCACTATTGTCAGGTTTATCGTATAGCTAAACACTCTCTGTCACTTTATTGCCCTCATTGTCGTTTTTCTGTCTTTTGACATTTATGGTTTTGGTATTTTTTTACCTATTTTTATTGCAAACAGACATTCATACAGTGTGTTCACACATTCAGCTATTATAACAATCTAATTTGTTCACTGAAGTAGCATTTTAAGCAGTGACGCCAGTTTAGATTACTTTGACTTTTTCTGTATATTTTATTGTTTTGCTTGTTATTTATGTTTTTGTTAATAACAAAACAAAAATTGAAACTAAAGTCAGGATTTTTTTTGGAACAAAAGAACTCAGAATGTCGAATCAAATTTCAGATTGATTTTTCAAATATAGTTCACCCTGTATATAAAGTCGAGACGCATTTCACACCTCGCCTTTCACGTTCGAGCGACATTTTTTCCGCCAATGGCGCGCTGTCGCCGAACTGTCTGGCGAGACGCGAGACAAGGACGACGCACGCATCGCGCTCTCCTTGTCGCTCACACGCGTCTAGTGTCTATTATTAAAAGGCGGCAAGACGCTTAGTTTTGAACTAGCCGCGGATCGTACGAAATCGGGATTCTGAAAACGCTGTGATTTTCATTTTAAAGTAAATTTCAGTATTTTGAAATTATTAAAGAACAAACTGAAATCGAAAATAAAAAAAATAATTTTATAAAAATGTGCAATATTTTTGAAAGATAATTGTTTTGGTTCAAAAACATTTTTTTTAAATTGTGATTTGTGTTGAAAGAGCAGTAGACCATACATTTAAGGTAATTATTTTTCAACATTTATACACTACTATTACTATCCAACGTAGAAAAAACTAAAAAATACACTTTTTAACACTGAATATGCCATATGTAAACCAACTTAAGCAACACACAAATCAAGTAATTTCTTATCCTTATTGAAATTATTCTTACTTATTAATTTAAATGAATACCATAAGCAATTTGTTTACAATAATATAAAACGAGAAAACTTTCAAAGCGCTTCTCTTTATTCATATCAGGAACTTTGTTTTTTTTTTCAAATTGACATTAAAACACTTAGAAGGTAGTGGTATTGCATTAAAAGTTTAATAAAATTAATAATAATAAGTACACACAGTAGTACAAAATTAAAAGCGAAAAAAACTACAGTAAAAATTTTTCAGGTTTTTGGATGTTATAACACATCCATATAAAGTTGAAATTTTATCAATAATTATATATTTGTTTTATTATATATATTATATATAGCTCCAATAAATTTAAAATTACAAATTTATTTGGTTTACAAAATGACTGTGATACCTAATAATGTTTCTTCCACATTCACCTATACAATAATTTGTTTATTAATAATGATACAGGGTGTTTCAGGTTTTAATACACAAACTTAACCGTATTCTACGTTTAAAATTAACTATACGGGGTGTCACAAATTCGTGTGTAAGTATGAGGATCTCGGAAACGGTACGAGATACAGAGTTGGTTAAATAAAGCCAAAGTTGCGTATATTCAACCTTTCACTGTTTTAACATTTATAAAATTCCGGTTATTTCCGGAGATATCCGAAAAAAAAACGAAATTTTAGACGTTGGTTTTTATTTTTTTGTTAATTTTTTTGATTAGATAACTGAAACTAAATGACACTTTACCATTGGTACTTTTCCTCCTCTACAACGTGGCAATATCAACATTTCGGTTTTTAGTTACCATCATCAATTTTCACGTTTCTTTTGTACGCCATATTGGATTTTTACATTTTTAAATAGAGTTTTTTTTCTGGTTACGATGGTGTATCATCAGTGATATGGTCAGTGATATGGTTCAATCTTGCAATTTTGCAGAAATACCAATGTTGATCAGATAATTCAAAGTAATTGACACTTTGCCATAGCAAACTTTTCCTTACAAACATGCCAATTTTTAATTACGACTCTATTATTTAACAGATTATTAAAGGGCTTTTTGTTCTTATTTTAATGATCTTCAACACTGTTTGTTTGAATTTTAGGTTGGAATTCGAAAATAGCTGTGATCATTTCTCAAATTATTGTAACATTATTAATCGACAACCATAAAATTACAAAATTGTCACTTTCACTCTGGTTTTCAGTTTTCAAATTTTTTAATAAATTCAAAGAGGGGTTTTTCTCATGGAAATTGATACTCTGGAATTTGTAATTTTCAGTTTGCCATGTTTGTTATTTACCCTGTTTTTCCATCTTAATTTTTGAAAAGTTTTTTTCAGGGATATTGTTGAAGGTTCTAGAGTTATCTAAGATCAATTTGTAATATTTAATTTTCCATATTTTCCAAAATTTACAAAACAAGTGTGTTTTTTCATCAAAAATGTTTTTTTTTTAATTCATCTAAGTTTGGTTTATAATTGTATAGTTGTCACTATTAGTCGATTATTAAAATTTATTTTTTTTTATTTTCAAAAATACCCGCTTGGTTATTTTCTATTAAAGCAAAAAAAACACCATTATTAACTAATAATTCAGAGAATTCTAACAGAACTAAAATAAAAAAAAACAATTGTTACACATTAGTTAAATTCCTGGTTAAATTAGGACAAATTGTATTTTCTGATTCTGATTTTTACTGGTGGCACTTTTCCTCCTACTTCAGTCTCTCTGGGGGTGTATTCTTGAAACAATGAGGGAGTTATCAAGAAAAAGGTATGAAGAATGTGACAGGAACTCGTCATGGCTAGCTTCTTCTGTCACATTCTATCAACACTTCTCTTGAGATTTCCGTTCCTCTCAATCTAATAAAGTAAAAAAATAAAAGCTAAAGGGCGACGTTTTAACTAAGTAGCATATCCGCTATTACAATTTGTACATTGACAAAGTCAAAATGTCATAAGGATTAATGATTCAATAAAAATGACTTCCAAATTTTAAAATTTTAAAAGCTTGGACAAGTCACGTGACAGTTTTTAGGTTAGGTTAAGTGATAACGTATAGGTTTTTCCAAATTTATAACACTTGATTTTACCTTGTGCTTAAAGCTTAAAATTGATTTTCTAATGTGGCTGTTTTTTCAAATTTTGACAAACTATCGTACAAAAATATATTTTGTACGGTTGTCTGAAACTACGGACATTTTGATGTTTAAACGATCCTTCTAGCTGTCATAGTAAGCAAGTTAGCACGTGTCAAATAATGACAACCTATCATTTAAAAGAAACATTTGAAAAATTAGTAGTTTACATTTTGACAGTGGTAAAATTGTAAGAACCACGTCACGTGATTTTGATAATTCAATTTTTGAGCTTGCAACACTGTAAAGGTCCATTGACGTCTGTCAAAAATTAGTCACGTAACCTTTAAAATGTGGTTTAAACTTTAAAAATTTGGTATTATAAATTATATTATATTATTTGGTATTATAATATATATATATTAGTAATAGTAATTTAGAGTTTGCAACACTGTAAAGTCTAATTGACACCTGTCAAAAACGTAAAGTCACGTGATTTTAAAAATGTAGTTTAATCGTTGAAAAATTGCTAAATATTTTAATTACCTATTTATTTTGCTTAATATTTTGTAACGAACATTTTCAATATCATGTAACTGAGACTTTACCATAATAATTACATGTGCCTATGCTGTTCTGTTCAATTTACAGTCCACGTAGTTATACAGGGTGTCCCTGAAAAGTCTTTACAACGCCCTGTAGCAGCTGGGGTCAAAATAAAGCCATTTAGCCATATTTACTTTTTCTAAGCAGAAATAACAGGCAAATACGCCTATATACTCAAAAGTGATTTACCGTTACCGAGAAAAAAATATAAAGGAATTAAACAAATTGCTTGAACCGTATGTGGCGCCCTCTATGATTAATGTAAAAATCGTTGGCAGATATGAATTCCCCATCTCAGAAAAACCCCTGATACCTAATTTCATAATTTTAAATGGTTTGGTATAAAAACTACTGTATTTTAACTGCCCTGTAGCTCTGAAATTATCAACTTTTGGATTAAGGCAAATAATGGCTAAATCGCTTAATTTTGACCCCAACTAACTGCGGCAGAACGTTGTAAAGACCTTTCAGGGACACCCTGTATTGATACACTATAGGTCTGTTCGCAGAGAGAATCTCCTACTAGTAATCAGAGAAATAGATACACCCATTGGCCAGAAGTCAGAAAACGTCATAGTCACGTGAGCATTCAACCAATGAAACTTGACATTTACTGTTTCTGAGTTGGAAACCAGTCAGGGATTCCCTCTGCGAACAGACCTAATATTTTCTACTGCAATGTATTCTTTAAAATATCGCAAAATTTCCTTGAAAGAGATACCTAATGAAAATACCACAAAACATTTTGAAATATACAGATGATGTCTCAAAATACTTTCAAATGCCTCATAAATACTTCAAAATGCTTCGTAATATTGTGTACACCAAAATACCTCGGAGATCTACCCCTCGCCTCGTTCGTATGTCATTCAAAATCTACAAAAGTCAATCTATACACAGTAACTTTTTGAAAAAGTTGGAAAACACCAATACACACTTATTTTTATTTTTTCAGATATCGAAAAACAATTTAAGTGCTGCAAATCATCTTTAAAACTCTCATACAAAATGTTGTTAAACAGTATAAGGACTATAAGCCACATATACACTCTCACCCTGTCTATTACCACCCTGCTAACACCTACCAGGGTGGAAGCTGCACCCAGTTTAAGTCGTAGTGCAGACCCAGAACGGAAATTCGATACGGCTTTAGATCACTTACTGAGCGCGTACTATGAAGAATATTTGGCTAAAGAATTGGGACGTTCCCAGCCAGTTAAAGGCAGTAAACAGACTAATGAAGATTCAAGCACCAACAATCCCGAGCAAAACGTGAACATCTACGACCAAATGCAAGGAGATCAACCAGTTAGTGAGGGGGCAATTTTTATGGCAAATCCGGATCCTGCTGAAAATATACGGAAAACCAGAGAAAAGTGAGTAAATTTTGATTAATATTTCTTTAATTCTAATATATATATACAGGGTGGTCCAGTTTTAAATGTCAATAATTCACCAATCCATAGGCAATTAAAAAATAAGTTGACATTCATTATGTCATTTTCCTGAAAAGTGCTTCCTAAGGAAAATACAGTCCTTCAAATTTCTGTTTAAAAAATCGTTTTTTTTGTCATAACTGTCAGACCGTTGGAGCAATATTGATCAAATTTGGAACAAGCACTTTATTACACGTTATTACGGTCAAAGACCCAAAACTAACCCAATCCAACTTAAAAATTGTCTTGGAAACGGAAAATTCACTAAAGAAGTTTAAAAAATATTATTGTAGCCAGTTTTCATAGTTTCCAGACAAACTAAAAGAATTTTGAAAATTGTATTAGAAAAGATAAAAATTTCAGAAGCTTAAAAATTGTGTTTGTAACCAGTTTTCATGCAAATCGAGAGACTTTAATACTAAAAATTGACTTGTAGACATAAAAACTACTTTTTCAAGAATTTGTTACAACAAATTCATACATTTAAACCTTAAAAATTGACTTGAACCCCAAAATGTGACTGAACTAATGAAAAGTGACATCAGAAGCTTAAAATTTGCATTTGAAGTAAGTTTTCATAATTTGAAGACAAATTTCAATATTTTAGTCTTGAAAATAGTCTTAGATGCAGGACATTAACATTATATTCATGAAAATTGTCTTGAAAACGAACTTTTCGTGCTTTTTACTTTGCTTTTCATTTTCTTCGAATTTTGGACTATTATTAGTGCTTCAAAACTGCTTTCAGCTTGGAAAATCAAGTTTCAAGACTATCTTCACCAAGTTATTGACATAGCAAACTTAAAAAACAATTTTTACATTCTTCATAGACTTAAAATAGCATTCCAAGCTTTGTCACTATTAAATCGACTTTTAGACACCTCAGTGCTAAAAAATTCGGGTGTTTCTTAATAAACTAGACTGTTTTTAGTTTTAGTGCCTCAAATCGAGTTTCAAGACTATCTTTAAAAAGTTTTTGACTTATCAGGCCTAAAAGCCAGTTTGTCTACTGACCATAGTCTTGAAAATGTTATTTCAAGCGTCTTCACTATTAAATTGACTTCTACACTCATAGGTGCAATAAATTGTAGCATCTCTAAGAAATTCAGACTGTTTTTAGTGCTTTTTAAGACTGAAAAATCGAGTTTAAGACTATTTCCAAAATTCAAGTTTCTTCGGTAATAAAAGTAAAAAATTTTGGTACCAAATGCTACAATAATAGTCTTGAGAACTAATTTTTAGAACTAAAATAGTCCGAAAATTTAATTTACTTCTAGACTTGTTGTCCAGTCCAGAAAATTGAGTTGTACACCAATTAAAGTCTTGAAAATATATTTTTGGACTCTCTTTAGTCCTAGTAAAGTCAGTTCTAGCATTAAAAGTCAACTTTTATTTTATTTTTAGTAGTAAAAAATGAGTTTCATGCACCCAGTTTAGACACTCAACCAGGATGGCAGTCTGAGAAAGCGAATCATAAGATCATTCCTAGTAGTAAAAAAGTTTTTAGACTATTCAGTACAAATTTGGACTTTTACAAGTCTTGGATGTTCAGTTTTAAAATATAAAACGATTTTTTAAATTGAAATTTGGAGGACTGTATCTTCCTTGGGAAACGTTTTTCAGAAAAATGACATAATGCAAGTCAACTTAATTTTTGATTAGCTATCAAATGGTGAATTATTGACACTTAAAACTGGACCACCCTGTATACACAATCTTTATTTTTTCCATACGAAACAAAAGGCTATCGACCACACGTGGTCTTTTTGCCTATGTTTACAGATTTTTAGTTATATAGTTATTTACAATCTTATTTCTAATCAATATTTACAAATTATAATTCTAATATTAGTTTATTAAACTTGATTTATTGTCACGATGTCAATGTGACTGTATAAAAGCTTCAAATAGCCCAATAATCCTTAATTTAGTTCTTTTGACGCAGGACAAACAATTCTTTCTTCTTTAATCAATTTAAATTATTCCTGAAATTATCACCTGTTTTGATAGTTTTTTCGGAATTTTCAGTTTTCATCTTGTACTAGCGTGCCAAATTTGGAAAGACGAGTCATTAAACTTTAAAATACCACAACAAAAATAGTCGATTTTTTTAACGCGCATTTTTTTTTAAATCTGCATAGCTTGCCAAAAGTTTTTTTCCCGAGAATGTAAACAGATTAAGGCAGAATCAGCGTCCAAAAAATTATGTAAAAAATTTGTTTGTTACGACTTTTTCTAATACAGAGTTGATTAAGTATGTATTTGGATTGGTAGAAATAGAAACTGTTTGTCACGTTAAACAAGAAATTTTTTAACAAATTTTCAATAAATACTCGACGTTATAAAAAGAAAAACTTAATCGAGTTTGATCTGCTAATAAGCCTGATTTATTGCTTTCTTGCTAATGTAAACAATTTAAAAGAAAAACAAAATCACACATTGGACGTTTTTCGGAAAACTAAAATTGGGTGATCACAGCATTTCTAAACTGTGTTTTCTTCAAAAATTGTTTACAAAAGAATACAAAAATGGTAACCAAATCGTTCATGCCGAAAAAGAGAGTTACAACTCAAAAAAAGCTATTTTTTAGGAGAGCAAATTGACATTTTTTACTTGATATTTGCGAATCTAATTAACTATTGTTTGCAATTTTTTGTAATAAAGTTATTGTTGTTTCAGATAATCTTTGTCAATATTTTGGATAAGTTAAAATCTATAACAAATTAAAGTTTTTGTGTCACTTTCTTCTACATTAATGAAATAATGATGTACTCAACTATTTTTTACAAAAAATCATTCTGTATGTTTATATGTTCATTACAAAAGTAAGTCATGTTTTACCCATATAAATATAAAATATAAATCTCTTTTTAAAATATTTTTACACATTTTATAAATAATAAAAAGATTAGTAAAACCATGTAATAGTATTAAATAACAATCAGTAATTAAAAAAATTGGTAAATTTGCATTTTGCTCTAGTATGCAGTAGAAGGATAAAATCAAGCGCTGTTAAGTCCAGGAATCTTGGTGTCCATTTTATGTGACGTTATAATTAATGGTAAAAATGTACGACTAATAATGACAGATTTGGCAATATTAATTATGTTATTTATTATATATTTTCTTAATATGAATAATGGAACTTCTCCCTGCAAAATTTAAAAGGACGAGTTTTATCTTAAATAATTAAATTGTTAAGTGTTAAAAAAGATGTTAAAGTCAAAGTTGTTCACATTAGCAAAAAGTCAAATCAAACCCTAAAATTTTGATACACTCTGTACAGTCTGACAAAGGATCAGTATCGATATTTTGAATTGAAAAATGACATAACACCTGAAAACTACCTAATAATAAAATTTCGAGTTTTAGATGATAATTATAAATTTGTCGCTAAACCGTATGGACAAAAATTAAATTTTAGCTCTGAAACCGCTTTTCCAGCTTCCAAATGACAAATCATAGCTTTTTAGCTGAAAGTTTTTTAAATCAATAGATTTATTGACCGGAAAACAGAGCAGTGCAAGTAAATAAGTATAATTTGACAGCTCATCAGTTCTTGTAACAGTTAGGAAGTTCGTTCAATCTTCAAAATGTAACTTGGAATTTTGGTATTCTTTTACTTAGATACAAAAACGTGAACAAAACAGGGTTACAGTTTGAACTACCTAAAAGACTGTAACTACTGTAAAACTAACTTGGAGTAAGAAAATGACTGTTTTAAGCACATTTTTGGAATCCTCATCAAATTTTCTATCTAATAACCTGAAAAACACTAGAAAATTTGGTAGTCAGTAGAAAAGCGGTGTCAAAGTTTGAACTGCCAAAAACACAATTTGAAAGGACAGTCAGAGACACAATAGCCTATAAAACCCACTAGTAAGAAAATAACTGTTTTAAGCACATTTTTGTAATCCTTATTAAATTTCCTACACAATAACCTGAAAAAATACTACAAAACTTGGTACAGTCAGGAAAAAAAGTTTGAACTGCCATAATCACAGTTTGAAAGAACCGTGAGGGACAAAATCGCTGCTAAATCCACGTGGAATGAGAAAATTACAGTTTTAAGCACGTTTTTGGAATCCTCATTAAATTTCCTATGCAATAACTTGAAAAAACACAAAAAAATTTGGTACAGTCAGTGTTTTTATGTGTGTAGTTTTAGACGACAGTCAGGTGCTAAATCGCTGGTCAAACCAACTTGGAGTTAATCTTTCAAAGTCAATAATATCTGAAATCACAACTTTTGTAATTAAATAATCCCAGCAGTCAAGCTAAAAATGTAGAATACATTTTTACTTCAATTTTACCATAAAATTTTTATGGTAAGACATTAGTCGGAAATACTTAATATTCCAAATAAATTTTAAACATTGTCAATCAGGGATTTTAAAAACTTTTAAAAAGTTAATTATTACCATATTTAAGTGCACTAAATGACTACTAATGCAAGGATTTGTTAATTTGCAATTTTTTTGTGAAATTTATTTCAGTATTAATCATTAAATAACTGAGATATGTAAAATTTTTGCCTTTGTAAAAGCAAATGGTCAAAAATTTGTAAGAAACTAAACTAGATTTCAAGTAACACCAATCTGTTTTTATTAAAAAAACTACGTTTACCTTGATTTTTACTGTACAACTCGAGAGCAACTAACTTTTGATATATTTTATAATTCAATCACACTGTAGCTCAAATTCCCCCCATAAAAGTATTGACATTGAAATCTACCAAATTCAGTTCTTTTCGATTTTCTTATAAAAACACGCACTTGACATTTTTTAACTGAAGTACTCTCGTAATAACCAAGGTATCCAGAAACTGGCAACAGTAGAATTTAGACCTAAATTTAGTTCAATCCGTCTCTATTTTTTACAAACAGTTAGGTGATATTTTAAAAATTCATAATAATACAGGGTCGTTAAAAGCGGATTTTAGAAGCTAATAATTAAAATATAACTGTCAAAATAATGCAAAAAGATAATATAGTTTAGAATGTTTTTCAAATTACAATTTAGTCAAATTATTTAATTCAAAAATTAGGTTGTCTGTTTTGTTATTAGCTTCAAATTGGTTTTTTACTTCAATTACTTAATTTGTTTAAGCCCTTTTCCCTTGTGACAAAGTTTATTCATTCGCCCCTAGTAGAATTATTGACACAGTTTTAAGTTGCTCGGAAAGTTTCCATTTACCGTCATTTGTCAAGTGTCAATTGTCCTTTTTACCTGTCAGTTCAGTCAATACTCGCTTTTTCCACTGGCAATACTAGTGTATTCGATTCTATCAAATGTCATTGAAACAATAGGTCAATACACCAGTTTTTCAATATGTTAAGGAGGGCAGCATTGCGTGTGGTGTCTGTAATGTGAATTGCCAGTTTGACACAACACCAAATGTCAATGTCAAATACGTCATGTAACTGCAACCAAAAATTGATAGTTCGAAATTTTTGGGTATCTTCCCGGAGAGATTCAGAAAATTCCTAGATTTGCCCAACTCTACTTTTTTTCTTAATCTGTCAACTCTATTAAATCTTCTATTTTTTTAAATTTCCAATTTCATCTGCTTGAGCATGCATTCAAAATTCAGACTTTTACAAAAATCCCTGTCCCATATTCGAATTTCCCAATAGTCAGTCACATTCAAAACTTGCCATATAATCAGAAAACAACAATGCGCTAGACATAATTATGTAGGAATTTCGGTAATTGCAATATAGCCGATTTTCTGCTTTTAGGTATTATTCCAAACGAGGTAAATAGGTTAGTAGAATTACCTACTTTAAAAAAAAATCACCAAAAGTAGTTTACTAACAATTTTTTTTCAATAACAGATCCAAACGGAGCGAGGAAGAAAGGTAAATAAATAGTTTGAAGTGTGATTTAACTATTTAGACTATAATAACTATTTGTTTTGGGTGGTGTGCACTAACTAAATTGATTTTTATTTTTAAAGCAATAAAATTGTTTACTGTAGAAGAAATGATTAATGAATTCAATTAATTTTACTTCCGTCGATAATGTACAGAATTGGGTTAAACAAACTAATAACTGTAACGAATTAATGAAAAATACTCAGTACAAACATTAGATTAGTACTTCAAATAATATATTATATGGATGTTGGCTAATGAACAGTCAAAATAACTAGCCGAAAGAGTAAATAAGTCTTGATAAGGAAAATCCAATCCATTTTTTGGATCCAGTGGCGTCCAAGTTTATTTTTTTTACACTACTACTTAACAAAGTGTATTTCAAGTTTGTGATGAAGGATTTAACATAATCCCAGAATTATACTATACTGGTGGCAAATTCAATTTTTTTATCTGATGATGTCTTTTTATTTGAAAAAATGGTTTTTTCAAATAAAAAGTCTTTTCTCTTCTTTCCTTTTTTATTAATCTACTCGTAGTACAATACAATATTAGCCATATTACTCTTTTTGTCTTTTTTTAATCTAGTGACGTTTCCTTCTCTTTTTTCTTCTTTCTCTCCTTTTAATTTTTCTTTTTTTCAATATAGCAAGTTACAATTTTTGGCACTTCTTCTTTTCATCCGACTCTTCTTCTTTTAATCTAGTGCCGTGTTTTTTTTCTTTCTTTCTACTCTGCTTTCAATCTTATTTATTTTACCGTAGTAGACTCCTCTAGTTTCTTTTCTCCTTGCAATTCTTCGTCTTTGTTCTGACAAAATACAATTTTAGGGGCAAAAATTGTCTCCTCTAATTTTTGCAATTTTTCACTTCTTTTCTTCTCTTTTTCCAATCCTTCTTTTAAACTTGTCGTTTTTTTTTCTCGTCCTTTCATATTTATTTTTTCAATCTAGTAACGTTTCTTTCTTCCTCGCTTCTCTCCTTTCAATCTGGTCTTGGTCTCTTCTTATTTTTTCAATCGACTCTTCTTTTAATTTTCGTGTCGTTTTTCTCTCCCTGTCTACTCTCTTTTCAATCTTTTTTTTACTGCTTTAGAATACATTTTATGACAACTTTTCTTTTCTTCTTGCAATCCTTCTTCATATGTTCTGGTAAATTATAATTTTAGGGGCAAAAATTATCCCCTCTAATTATAGCGCCTTTCTCTCTTCTTTTTTTAATCTAGTAAATTACGTTCGTTAATTATTGTTCTTTTAATTCCTCTTACTTACTTTTTTATACTGGTAAAATAAAATTTTAGGGGCGAAAG
Organism: Ips typographus; assembly: GCF_016097725.1. NCBI lineage: Eukaryota > Metazoa > Arthropoda > Insecta > Coleoptera > Curculionidae > Ips > Ips typographus. The sequence continues at coordinate 12,600,325 of NC_138423.1, forward strand.
TTATCTCTTCTTATTTCAGCGCTTTTTCTTCTTCTTTTCTTTTCTCCTTTCAATTCTACTTTTGACCTGATCGCTTTCCATTCTCATTTTTTCATACGTTTTGTCCTTCTTTCTATGTTTCCTTCAATTTTTTCGGAAAAAAATACAATTGAATTCAACTCTTCATCTTTTACTCTGGTCCCCTTTTTTTCGTCTTTTAATTCCTCTTTTTTTAAATAGAAACATTTCCTTCTTCTGTTAGATTTAAAAAAAATACAATTTTAATGTTTTTTATTTTTAAAAATGGCGATCCACTAGGTTGCATTTTGTTTACTTTCTTAAACAAAAAACTGAAAATAAATTGAATATCACCTCAGAAGGACATTAGTTAACTCTGCCTGAAGTCAGGTGTGTTCTAAAATTTAAAATTTAATATAAGATTACAAAATTCCTTTACGATACCTCAAATTTAATGATTTTTTTTAAGTTTGAATTTAACCTTGTAAGTACACTAGACAACTGTGCCAAAAGTTTCAAATGTAAGAGCGTAATTGTGACAAAAGTACCAAAATTTCTTATCTACAATTTGGTTTAGCTGCGTTTTTTAAAAATTGCATTTTTCTTCAATATACTTTATTTCTTCACCATTTGAAAAAAGATGGCTGTTAACTCGCCAATTTCTTCACTGTTTTAATATAGTGCAACTTAAAAATTCAAACAAAACACTTTTCGTCTTTTGCCCTCTCTCCAATCAATTTTTTGTTAATATATATTTTTTAAAAATTTATACCGACTGTTACAATATGGCTTATATAACGAAACCTTTTCGGGAACTAAAAATAAAAAGATTTTAAAAACTGCAACTGTAAAAATAGCGTTTTCTGCATTTTTTAATCATAATTATCATTCATACTCCAATCGGAAGAACATAGGAAATACTACAAAATGGCGCATAAAAAGATTCAAAAAGTGCTTAAAATACTTTTTTTTTTGTTTTATCTCTATCATATTATTATCATATGACACTTGTTATGAATCAACATGCTTTTGTTTGAAAATTGAAAACAGCATTTTTTTATTTGTAAATGACCGTAGCGTCCTTATTTCAATCATCCATTATTTGAAAGAGTATGAAAAACACTACAAAATGGCTGAAAACTCCCTCTTTACCTATTCCAGTTTTTGAGATATTATAATTCAAGGTGCTTTAACAGTTTTACACTTCCCGGCAAAAAGTTTCCTTTTGTGCGCTTATACCGAATAATATGTTTTTTTTTAAGTAAAACTAAACTTTTCGCTGAGTAAAGAAATTGTTAAAAACTTCAAAAAACCTTTTTAAAAATACAGTATTTTTTTTTAATTACCATAGCGTTTTTATTTGAGTAGATTAAAACATTAATTTGAATCTATTTTGCATCTTCCACCATCATTGGAAAAAGGATACAAAATATTTCAAAATGGCGATGAACTCACTAATCTGGTTTCTTAGGTTTTTGAGATATTGAAATTTAAAAAGCACTTAAAAAATCTTTATGTCGAATTTTCAGTTTTTGAATGACCGTAACGTCTTTATTTTAACTCCAATCTACTTTATACCTCTATCATTGAAAAGAGTATAAACAATACTACAGAATGAAGGTAAATTCGTCTCCCAGCTTCTTACGTTTTTAAGATATTGCAATTCAAAAATTATTTAAAAAATGTTTACATGTATGTTCTAATCTAACAAGTTTTTTAAACTAAGAGGGATAATTCTGATTGGGACATAACCTTATAGGAACACTGCTGCCTTATAGGAACTGCGCCGAATATCATGGCCTTAAATATGTAATTTTGATAAATGTTGACTAATTGCTTTTTAGACTATAATTCAAATATAAAACTGTAATTTTGATCAAAGTTTCAAAATATCTTCTTTAGAATTCCTAAACTATTTAGGTAGCTGGTTCTCTACGTTTAATAATCATGAATTTTTTCAAATTTGTAAAGCAAAATTCTGAACCTAACATTGGAAGGACCCTAATAAACTCCGCCTAATATTCTGGTCCTTAATGTATGTTCTACTGTAATTTTGATAAAAACTTGATGTGATTTAAGTAGTGCGCCACTGTTTGGATAAAGCGTTTGATTCTTGACCCGCCCAAGCTCTTGAAAATAACAAGTTTTAGATATGGACATTCAAAAAAATTTGGCAAAATATTTTATTTCCAATTGCTGCAAAAACATAAATTTTGCACAATCTAATTGATTGACTCTATAATCATTATTATGCAACAAATGTTGACTTCCCATTGAAATGGCTTAGATTTAACATCATCATCATGTTTGGCAGGTGTGCCTTGATACGTGGAAAGTCTATGGGAAAAAGTGGACACACCTACCACAAGGCTACACACACTGTCTGCATTCACTACTAAGTGTTTGTGTAGTACAATATACATATTAATTTCATTGAAAAGTCATTTTGCGGCATTGTTTGATCTGGTCGCAGGTGCACAAATACCGAAGTAATAATCACATGTTAATAATCAATTAAATCGTAGCAGGTATAATAAAATTATGTATATGATATAATTTTACATAAATTGCCAGCTCACACAACACCTGGTCGTGGTAAAAAAAAACATTTCTTTGCCAACATTTCATCATTCAAAATGTCGGAAAAAAGTACATTAAATTGCATTTTTAAGACACTTTCTTAATTATTTAAATTTTTTTTTAATGTCTTGTTTGAGTAGTTTTAAAACCGGCTTGTCAATTCAACGTAGTTTTCACATTTGTGTACTCTAATGAATTCCAGCCCATTATCTATTCGGCAATAACTCTAGGTCTAGACGAAAACTATTTTAATGGAATTTCGTTTTAATATCAAAGATATTGAGAATAGTGTTACAATTTACAATGTCATTATGTTTTAAGTATAAACACTAAAGTAGTCAATTTGCAGCAAAGTTGGATATTCTGCGCTAGGGATGTCTTAAAGGAACATAACATCATACTACGATTGTTTTAAAAACAAAATGATGAATGCTTTAAAAAATAAGTATATGCAGAAACCTGATTTATGAACAAGATATCGAAACTCAGGCACTTCTGGGAAAAGAACAAATTTTTTGTAATATTGAAATGAAATATTGGGAAATAGGATATTTATAGTATTAAGAATATCTCAGGCAAACTCAGGCAATTATTAACGTATAATTTAAATTATTTCATAGGAAGAGTCTAATTTTTGTTTTTTATGTTAAGCCAAACCATTTGAGTTATTCGATTTAAAAAAATATAAATTCATACAGGGAAGCTCAATTATGACAATCTCTGATCAAAAATACACCATTACAAAAATAATTGAATACTAATTAGGTAGAGGATAAAAATTATACTTAAATCATTATGGAAATCAAATATCTCAACAATAATGAGACTTAACCAAAATTACTAACAGTCAACAGTATAACTTATTACACAGGATGTAACAAAGTCCAGTGATACATATTTGAAAAATGTCACATACTTGAAATCCAACGTTTTTCTCAACTTTTTTTTTAGTTTTTAGGTAGAATTTCCTTAATAATGAATGATTCAAAACGAAACGTTTGCTATTAAATTTGATGGGTTGGGCTAAGTGAGGAAAGGTTTGGGGCTATTGAATTGTCTCATACAATTTGGTCTGAACAAAATCTATGGTGATTATCGAGAGGAGAATATTTGATTAATTTTAAGCAAAAAAGTTCCTATACCTACCTACTACAAATTCCTATCTTCATGCTTAAAAAGTCAAAATATTCCGAATTATTCGAATAAATTCAAAATGTTCTATATTCTGGTATACTCAATTTCTCAATAAACGATTGCTATAGAAATACTTTGAAAATACCACTTAAAATTCTTAAAAAAGGTCTGACTTTCATATTTGAATTATTAATATAGCTTTTGAGATATTTAAGAAAAAAGAAAATGAGATATTTTATACGAATAACATTGACCGCATTCATAAGAACACATCGATTAGCAATGGCTAGACAATTTTCTTCTGAATGAACTTAAATAAATCGATTTCTAATCAAAAAAGCATTACTCATTTTGAAATTTAAAATCCGATTTTTTGTTTGCTTATCGATTTGTTCTTATGAATGCGGCCAATGTTTTACTTTTTTTAAACGTTTTGAATACTGTCAATGTTGATTTGAATTTGTCCCCAAATGCTTCATTTTGAAGATAGGATATATCAACTACAAAACCAGACCTTCATAGTTAACACATATAAGATTTTGTTTTTCAAATATTTTGATTTTTAAATTAGAAGTTTTTTTTTGATTTTTCAATTTTTCATTTCGTTTCTGCTACTGATTTTGAATTATTGGAAAAGAGTTATAAATAACATGGCGAATTTACGAAGGCGTAGAAGGGCCACAATCGTTATTTTTCTTAAATTTTGACTTCAAACTCCGAGTTTAATTAAACTCAGACTTCACACTCGGAAATTAACTACATTCAGACTTCAAACTCAGAATTTTATTAAATTTCGACTTTAAACAGTATTCGTACTAAAATAGTAGAATTTGTCAGTTTGGCAACATTGCAATCACACTTCAAATGAAGCAACTTGGTCTTGAGAATTTGTCAGTTTATCAACAATGCGAACACCAACCAAATAATTGGAATTTGTCCGGTTGGTAATATTTCAATCACTCTTCAAACCAAATTAGTCCAATTTGACCGTTTGGCAACATTGCATTGATCCTTTGAAACTTCAAACTAGGCTGGAGCACGCGAAAACTTTCTACAGAGACAACTTTCCAAAATTTAAAAGTCCAAGAAAGTTTCGGGAAGAAATAGAGAAGAGAAGAAAACTGAAATTAATTAACACATAACCTCAAAATTCACGTTTTATATTGTTTGATTATGATATTGTTTGTTGATTTTCAGATGATTATCTCAAAACTTTTAAATATCGATAATAACAATAATAAAACTTGTATGTGCCTCATTTAAAGAACGAAGCATTGAATATTGAACTGAATGACAGCATCGACAGTTTGACACGACACCAAATGTCAATATTGTCAATGTCAAATACGTCATATAACCACAAACCAAAATTGATAATTCGAAAGTTTCGGAAGAAATCCGAAAATTCCTACTTTACTCTACTTTAAACCAAATTGGTAGAATTTTTCAGTTTGGCAATAATGCGAACACACTTTGAACCAAATTAGTAGGATTTCCAAGTCTGAAGTCGGAATTTAACTAATTTTCAACTGTGAAGTCGAATTTAACTATAATTTCCGAGTTTAAAGTAGGAATTTTACTAGTTTCCCAGTTTGAAGTCAGAATGTAAGAAAAATAAGGTCTGTGGTCCTTTTACGCCTTCGTACAAGTTTGACTTAGGTTAGATAAGAGTAATAGAAGTAATAAATACGGAGTAAACAGCATATTGAAAGTTCTGGAATGCTTTAGAGGCATTTGGAAACTCTTACACTGTTCTAGAATTTTTTGGAAGCTTTAAACTTTTGGGAACTTCTAGACTAATTGAAGAGCATTTGAAATCTTTTAGACTGTCCTAAAAGCTTTTCGGAATTTCTGTAGTATTTAAATCTTTTTGACTTCTTTAGGAGCATTTGGAAGGTTTTTGGAGAGTTTAAAAAGCATTGAAATTTGAACTGCTTTTAAAGCATTTCAAAACTTATGGAGGGTTCTAGAAACTTATGGAAGCTTTAGAAGCATACGGAAGCTTTTAGACTGCCTTGAATTTTTTGAGAGCTTTTAGACTAGCTGAAGATCATTGGAAGCCTTTAGAGTGTTCTAAAAGCTTCTACGCTGTTTTGGAAGGATTTCGTCTGCTTAAGAAGCATTTTGGAGTTCCCGTAGTGTTTTAAAACAATTTTACTACTAACAATTGCTTTTAACACATTTGAAACCATGTAGACGGTTCTAAAAACTTTTGAAAGTTGTCAAACTGCTCTAGATCAATAGGTAATTGGTATGTTTTTGTCGTTCAGAAACCTTCAATATCTTAATATAGCAAAAGTCATTATTACCACTTAGGGCCCAATGATCCACTGTGTGACGTTACAGAACCAATAAGATTACGTAAAACTCCTGCGTTTTTTGTCAAAAACTAGTTAAACCATACAAAAAATAGCAGCAAATAAGCACGAAAAGATGAAAAAAATCTGTCAAATGACGTGTTTTTGCATAAAACGTTTACCTTAGATATCAAAGGTTGGTTGCTTTTATTATTTACAAAAAGCAAAATTTCTAGAAATTTGAACTCTATTGATGATGGTAACTAAAAAACGAAACGTCGAATATCAAAAAAGATAATGCCTCTTTGTAGAAGAGGAAAAGTGACAATGGTAAACTGCCTTTCCTTTCAGTCATCTTATCAAATAAATTAGTAAAAAAATATAAATGTACTAAGAATTTTTAAATTTTTAAAGCGACATTTTAATCTACTTTTAATTGCTCAATTTTGCGTTAATTGTGTAATAAACTTGTATCTCTTCAAATAACCGAGATTCCCATGGTGGCTCGTAAAACCCTGTCGAGGCATACCGCAAAAAAATTCATAACTAAAAAGAAATGCATCTAAAATATACATAATTCCAGCGTTGTCACATCTACTTGAAATCAGTGGCAACAAAGGATTTTAGGACAAAAGGGTAAATTTAAAAAAATCATATTTTTTTAAATATTCTGGTTTTAATAAACATCATGCTAATAAGAACGTCTTTACACGATTACATACATACGCAGGTTTGTGTCTTGTGTCATTTTGTATATTTTTGATATTAGAACTAAATCAACTGATCAACAAATCAGAAAGTTTCTCCACATTAAACTTGTGTTTTGCTAAAACATTAGCATGTTTTAATGTGTTTTCAATACGTCTTGGTAGACCGGAAAAAATAAGCTTCAAACTTGTTAAATACTGGTCTACCCAGTATATGTGTTTTTTGAACTTTAAAAGATGATTGAAATTAAACAGAACACCAAACAAAAATGTCGGGTAAGCGAAAGCAGGGAAAAGTTTTATACAATTCTAGTTCTCATTAACATAAATCTGTCAATATCTCAAAAAAAATATTGAAATTTTGCTGACTGGTTAGGACATGGTTAGTACCAGAAAACAGTTTTAACGTAAAAATCATGTGATTGTGCCGTCAAAAAAAAAAATGTTTAAAAATTGTTTTCTCTGTTCTGACAAATACGTCAAAATGACACATACATTATAGTAGTTTAGAGTCTAAGCCATGAGAGCCATCTGTAAAAAGGCAACAAACACTCTACACTTGTTCCTGCGGATCATTTGCATTTTCTGCTTTGCATTTTTTTAAAAGACTAGTAATTTTGAGACATTTTTAAAATTGTCACACTCTATACAGGGTAATTAAAGCTAAAAAACGAGTCGTATTGCTATGTCGTGTTCTCAAATCGGCATTACTAAATACGCAGTTACGCACAGCGTAGTATTTTTTTTATTGCTAATAGTAAACATGCTAATTCAATAATTCGATGCCGCCAATAACAATAACATCTATTGGGTTCATGAACCCAATAGATGTCATCAATAAGTAGTGATGTTTAGAATTTCAAAATTGTTTTGGAAAAGTGGAACCTACAACAGTAGACACAGAAGGCGCCTAGGTTGTTTAAGGTGGAATAATGTTTTGGTAAAAATCAAGCAAGGAATTCCATTAAAAATCTTAGAGATCAGTGGACGAACGAGGTCGATTTATATAGACGTAAATCTGAATGTAATGGAACTAGTTAATTATACAAATTTAGTCCCATCAAGACGATTCATGACTTTCACGTCGATTTTGATAACCTAATTGGCTGTTCTACTACGTAACGTTTTTAAATATTTTATTCATGGCGTAGTAGTTGATATTACTACGTAATTTATGATTCAGCTCAATCATCAGAGAACTGACTTATTTCAGTTTGGTAACGATCACTATCACAGTACTTGCAAACTGCAAGTGGATGAAATATTATCTACTTCCCAAACAAAACCTTAATCATCAAAATGTGCAACGACACAGACTGCGTTTTACGCCAAACCGTTTTACGCGTTCACCCTGTATACATTCTACGAACCGTCTGCTTATCAGACCGTAATTTTATGAATGAAATGAACTCAGACTGCAAAAATGCGATACAAGGTTGCGTAATTTTACGAGAAAACATTAATATACGATACCTGATCGGTTCGAGGAAGTTCGAATGGTCTTTAACCCACTTACTGAGAATTAAACGAAGAATGCGGTTCCTGGATTTGCTAATCGAATTGTATTCTAATTCTGGGAATATTCTTTGCGGAGGATGTTGAAAGAATTTATATATATAAAGATGGCGTCGATCGATATTTGCTGGTTATAGGAACTTTTTGCTTTTATTATTGTCATTCATGTTTACATGTGGAGCATATGCGTAAATCACAGCAGTGAACGTATTTTGTGATTAGTCAAAAAAAAACAGCTTTTAGCTTGCTGTTTCTTTTTCCAATCAAAACACAAGTAGAGTAGCTGTGCTATGATTTACGCATATGCTGCACATGTACTTAAGTTTTTGTATTTTTTATTTTAAAATGGTTCAAAAGGATTCAAATCTGGTCATCTGTGAGGGTTAAAAATTAATTTTTGACACTGAAAATAGTGTTTTTACTGGCGTTCAATTTTTTAGACTATAAGTAGTGTAAAACTGATGATTCACGACTTGTGAGAATTCACATATGTACTGAATAGTCTAAAAACTTGTTATTTACTACTAGGAATAGTTTTAAAATTCGTTTTTTTTGACAATCCATTGTCGGCTGTCTGAAACTATTGCAAGCACTAAAAACAAGACAAAGATTGTTGCTCATAAAACTCATTTTTTACTACTAAAATAGTCTAAAAGTTTTATTTAAGGCTAAATATGACTTTACTAAGACAATAGAAGTTCCAAAAGTGTATTTTGAGGACTTTAATATATAGCAGGCGAACGGTTGAAGATAGAACAAAACGGTTTACATGTTCCTATCTTACTTTTTTGAGACCTATCTTATGAAACTATTTTTTTAAAAAATTCCAAAAACAAAAAAATACTCAATATTTGTTTTTTTTTTAATTTTTAAAATACCATTATAAGATAGATCTCAAAAAAGTAAGATAGGAACATGTAAACCGTTCATGTTTAATAGTCAATATCTCGAAAAGGACAATATTTAGAAAAAAACTGATTATAACAAAACTCGTTGGGTTAGTCAACAGAATCAAGAAAGAAAGCATCAGTTACTAGGGTTGTCGAACGAGAATCCGTTGTTGCCACTGATTTCATGTAGATGCGGCAACGCTGGAAAATATTTTAAATGTATTCCTAATGGCCATATTACTTAATAAAATTTTCGTTTCAAACATGCATCATTTTTGCTTTCTTAAATACAGTAGGTACCTCGCATTCTTTTAAATTTTCGGACTAATCCAATTCTAAAAATTAGAGTTTAAAACTAATATGATAGCATTTAGTGTCAACAGTTTTTATTTTTATCACTGAAGAGTCTGAAGTTTAACTCTTAATATTATAAATAGTTGTAAACTTGATTTTTCGGTCTTAAAGCACCAAAAAGTCGGAATTTCTTAGAAATACTCCATTTTTTTTGCACTGATGAGTGTAGAATTCAATTTAATAATGAGGAAGCTTAAAATGACATTTTTAAGACTATGAAAAGTGTACAAACTGGCTTTCAGGCCTGATAAGTAAAAAACTTTGTGAAGATCCTGAAGAGCCCTAAAACTCACTCTCAACAGCCTTAAAACACTAAAAACCGTCTAGATTTTTAATAAATGCTCGAATTTTTAGTGTCTAGCAGTCAATTTAATAGTGACAAAGCTTAAAATTACATTTTTAAGCCTGCTATGTCAAAAACTTCGTGAAGATAGGGATGAATGTTGATTTTCCAAGCTGAAAGCAGTTTTAAAGCCTTAAAAATAGTCCAGAGTTCTAAGAAAATGAAAGGCAAAGTAAAAAAAAAATCTTGAAAAGTTAGTCTTCAAGGCAATTTTCATGAATCTAATGTCAATATTCTATATTTAAGACTGTTTTCAAGACAAAATATTGAAATGTGTTTTCAAATTATTAAAACTTACTTCAAATGCAAATTTCAAGCTTCTGATCTGTCTTTTAATTGGTTCAGAGTCACTTTTTGGTGTTCAAGTCAATTTTCAAGGTTTAAATGTGTGAATTTGTAGTCAAAAATTCTAGAGAAAGTAGTTTTTAAGCCTCACAAGTCAATTTTCCCAGTTTCCAGGTCAATTTTCAACACTAAAGTCTCTCAATTTGTCTGAAAACTATGTAAACTGGTTACAAAGGCAATTTTTAAGCTTCTCAAGTCAATTTTCACCGTTTCAAAATAAATTTACTGGTTTCTAAGTCAATTTTCAAGACTAAAGTCTTTCAATTTGTCTGGAAACTATGAAAACTGGCTACAAAGAAATTTTTTAAGTTTCTTAAGTTAATTTTCACCGTTTCCAAGACAATTTTAAAGTTGGGTTGGGTTGGTTTTGGGTCGTTGAACGTATTAACTCAATTATCTCATAAACGAAGATTCAAATCAGAATTTCATAGAAGATACTTAATTTTTCAAATTGAACAAGAAAAGTAAAAGAATAATTTTTGATAAATATCTAGTGATGTAGAAAATAAGGGGGGCAAATGCAAACCATCTTTCTGTATCTACGCCGCTGGACAGTTTTGACAAACGTCATTAATATCACATAGTGAGTATTAATTTCATAAGTACTTGTTCCAAATCTGATAAAAATTGTTCCAACGGTCTGACAGTTATGACAAGAAACCGATTTTTTAAACTGAACTTTGAAAGACTGTATTTTCCTTAGGAAGCATTTTTCAAGAAAATGACATAACTCATGTCAACTTATTTTTTGATGGGCTATCGAATGGTGAATTATTGAGATTTGAAACTGGTCCACCTTGTATAAACTATAGAACTAATTTCATTTGATGTTCAAAAACTTATTTTCAAGAAACTTTGTAGACATTAAAATACTGAAATATGAAAGTTATCTGGGCTTATAAGCCGTCGTCCAATGGAATTTCGTCCTGACGTTTCGTCCACATCTGCGGCGGACATTATCAAAGGCGATGACGTAACGGTCGAAGTGCTCTTCCGTACCTCTCGACGATGACTGACACTGAATATATCTAAAATAATATTTTTTTTTACTTTGTATTTTTCCAACGAAGGATTGTTTGTTTTTTAAAATTAAAATTATCTGACCTAGTTTTCCTGTTTTTTTTTTATTTGAAGAGCTTAAAATTCCAGGCAAGACTTCCGAATGTCGGAGAAAAAAAAGTCGGACACTCAAGGGCCAAAACCATAAAACAAGTCCGTATTTTTTGCCAGTCTAGCCGTCTGGCAGGAAAGTGGTCGGCTTCATTTTGAAGGACCCTGAAAAAGTTTTCACGTTAAGTGATTACACGTGGAAAATAAGGCCACTTTTATACACCAAAGTTTCCTGGTTTTTGCAGGAACTTGTGTAAATGGGACGTCTCGTATATCTCTAAACCTTCGACTCCATCAAAAAAAATTAAAAATAATAGCTGCTATTTTTTTTTTTTGATTATCTACTGACCTAGCTCAAGCACTAAGGAAATGATTACAAAATTGCCTAGACTTATTTAATGGATGCAGTTATGACTGGTACATAATTGAGTTTAAGGTCAAGGATATAAATGCAGTAACTGCACCAATTAGGATCAATTTTATTAACATTTTCTTCCTTCCTTTATGATTAAAAGGTTGCAGTTACTGACAAACCTGTAGGTCATTTTTAATATGGGAAGGTCAATAATTTTAGACTTAGAGAGAGAGAGTAAAAATGGAAATTGATGCTTTGCTAATCGAAAATAACCGTATGTTGCATATACGAAATTAGGTTTTTCAAAGTTGAGCTTTAGACATAACACTCGTCTAGACTAAACATATTAAATTGATTGGCGGTTAAAAAGGTGATTCGTAATAAATATGTAATGCATAGTAGGTACACTACTTTTTTTGGTAAGTTGTTTTGCCGATTGCCTACGTTTCAAAAAAATCTGCGTGCATCGAATTTTTTTATTTGTGGTTTAATGTAGTGATGGGTAAATTACCGGCAAATTAAATAATTTACTTTACCAGAAAAAATTGGCTGGTAAATACTTTTTTCGTTGTTTCGGGCAGTTCAAATTTTGACAGCGCTTTTCTCCCTGACTGTACCAAATTTTGTAGTGTTTTTTCAGGTTATTCTATAGGAAATTTAATGGGGATTCCAAAAACGTTCTTAAAATAGTAATTTTCTTACTCCAAGTGGGTTTTATAGGCGATTTGGTCGCTGACTATTCTTTCAAACTGTGTTTCTAGCAGTTCAAACTTTCACACCACTTTTCTTTCTGACTGTACCAAATTTTGTAGTGGTTTTTTTTAAGTTATTGGACAGGAAATTTAATGAGGATTCGAAAAACGTGCTAAAAAGAGTCATTTTCTCATTCCAAGTGGGTTGGACAAGCAATTTTGTCCCTGAATATTAAACTGTAAAATTATGATAAAAAGTTGCAAAAATCAGAATTTAGAAAACTATTCTTACCGTGTTTAATACAAAACGAGTTTCTAATATTTATATTAGTTATTTTGACAGTGGTAATGTAGTGATGGGTAAATTACCGGTAAATTAAATAATTTACTTTACCAAAAAAATTTGACTGGTAAATACTTGTAAATTACAAATACTGTGTTTCGGGCAGTTCAAATTTTAATACCGCTTTTCTTCTTGACTGTACCAAATTTTATACTGTTTTTTTCAGGTTATTTGATAGGAAATTTAATGAGGATTCCAAAAATATGCTTAAAACAGTAATTTTCTCACTCCAAGTGGATTTTACAGGAAATTTTGTCCCTGACTGTCCTTTCAAACTGTGTTTTTGGCAGTTCAAACTTTGACACCACTTTTCTCCCTGACTGTACCAAATTTCGTAGTGATTTTTCAGGTTATTCGATAGGAAATTTAATGAGGATTTCAAAAACGTGCTTAAAATAGTAATTTTCTTACTCCAAGTGGGTTTTACAGGCGATTTTGTCTCTGACTATTCTTTCAAACTGTGTTTCTAGCAGTTCAAACTTTCACACCACTTTTCCTTCTGACTGTATCAACTTTTGTAGTGGTGTTTTAGTTTATTGGATAGGAAATTTAATGAGGATTCTAAAAACGTGCTAAAAAGAGTCATTTTCTCATTCCAAGTGGGTTTGACAAGCAATTTTGTCCCTGTCCCGTACCGTCTTCAATACAAAACGAGTTTCTGATTTTTATAATAGTTATATATAAATTATCATCCAAAAACCACGTGATATGTCTCTATTATCAAAACTGTCAAAATTTGCAAAAGTTAAAGTTGAACAGTTTTCTTACAGTTTTCGAAACAAGACGTATATCTGAGATTTATGACAGTTATTTGAGTATATATTACTAGTAAATTACAAATTGTTTAAATAATAATATCTTCGGATTCGCGTAATTTTTCTCATCTTAAAAACATATTATTTGTCGTAATTGAAACATGAGATGAGAGAAGACTGAGATTGTTACTCATTTCGTAAAAGCATTACTTTGTTAGAAATATTTTTGGACTTCCAAACCAAAATCTCTAAAACAATAAATAACAAATCAAAACTTATTTTTCAGGATTTTATTTTGACAATATTGACCGAAAATGACTTAATAAGTCAGTAAGGTAATTAATGACATCTATAACAGGAAAATTATATTTTTCAAACAGATTTCAGACCCGTAAATTTACTGGTCAAATTGGAATATACTGGTAAAATTGGTAAATTTTCCTGTCACAGTGAATTTTACTTACCAATAATGGGGTCCTAAAGCAAAAAAATAATAATAATTAAAAGTAAGCAGAAAAATATTTGACGACTGTTTTTTTCTTTTTTTAAAACGAAACATTTTTCTGCGAAGAAAAAGTCAGTAAAGACTATACTGGTACACGTACACTGGTACTGTGTGACGTACAAAGAGACACGTGTCTATCTCTCTTCTGTTTATAGTAAGTTCAGTGAGACGGAATGCATGGACATATCCTAATTCTTATTTTAGCCGTTTTCTATCCTTTGGATATAGGCCTCTTTCAAATTTGACCATTGGTTTCGGTTTTGCGCAACACAATACTAAGCCTGCAACCTTCTTTATCTCGTCATGCCCTTTTTGCTGGGGTCTTCTAACACTTCTCCTCTCTTCCCAAAGTCTCCATCTGGTTCTAGATTCTTGAAACGAGAAGGGAGAGAAGGGAGTTATCAAGAGAAAGAAATACATAATTTGACAGAAACCTGCCATTGTCAACCAGTTCTGTCACATTCTATCAAATACTTCTCTCGGCAATTATACTCCCTGCGTTCAAGAATTAGAGCCCAGGTGATATACCCGCTCCAGTTTTCTGTATGTCTGGTCACGTGTCCTGCCCATAGCCATTTTAGAGAACCAAATATTTTTATTATTTTAAAGACTTTGGTTTTTTTTCCTTTATCCGTGTATTTGTTTTGTAGTCTCTCAGGGAAATTCCTAAAATTCGTCTTTTCATAGTTCTCTGATGTACTTACCAATTTAAGTTTGATCTTTCTGGTTTCTCTCCGAGTATGAATGTTTCTGTCCTTTTTATTGTGCTGTCATGAATCGGTATTATTTCGTCTGCATCTGGTGTATTTGTAACTGGGTAAAGACCCAGTTTATGACATAAATATAGTTAGTTACACTTAAATATAGTTAGTTACTACTTTTGCTAGTTAGTAATCCTACTTTTGCATCCTCATCTTGCAGTTGTTCCAACATATCAATCAATTCTTGTTTACTTTTTCGAATAGTGCAATATCGTCGGTAAATCTTAGATTGTGTAAGCCTTCAACATGTTTCCATCCTTTGTTTTCTCATTTTAGCTTCGAACATCCTCGAGTACTAAAGTCTTAGTTTTCCTCTCTTTCTCGATCATCTATCTGCCTTACTGCGTGTAGATGTTCTGTCGTAATGTAATGGCTTCCGAACCCATTATTCTGGTGAATATAATTTATATTTTTGTGATAGTAAGCTTATCGGCCGATAAGTATTCGAAGTTGATCAGTCGGATCACCTTTCTTGTAAATCAGAACCACTACAGCATTCTTTCAATTTTCGGTTATACCTATATTCTTCTGTTAGGCACTCATTGAATAGTTTTACTAATTCTTGTCACGTCTTGATATCACTTTCCTTAAGCATTTCAGGCAGAATGTTCTTTTCTGCAGCTTTGCCATTTTTCTGGAATCTGAGATAGCCCTTAATCCAGTTCCATATCTATCTCGGGCATTTCTTCTGAGTTGACATTTACTATTCCAATTTTGTCGTCTCTTGTCATTGTGTTTGTTATTTTTCGGACAGATCCTATAGAAAGATTCCATAACTTTTAATATCTGTCGTCTGTCTTCTACTATGTTGTTTTTCACATCTTTTATTTTTGTTATCTCTTTTTTAGGTGTGATGTCTTTTAAATATATTTAGTCCCTTGTTTTGATGCTATATCCTCTTTTGCCATTATTCTTGCTGTTTTGTTGGTTTCTGTGTATTCAATAGTGTCACTTTTGCCTTCGGTTATCAGTTTGTCTGTGTGTATGTATGTGTATCGACAGTTTGTCCGGCGTTTTTTCAAGTGGGCCTACTACCTGTTCTGCTGTTTCTTTTATCTTCTGTTTTTCCTGCAAAATTGGAAAAGTTTAGCTTTTCATTCAGCTTTTGTTTGTATGTTTCCTTTCTTTACACTATTTTTTTTTTTACTTCCTTTATCGTCGTTTGTTCCATCTCACTTTTACTTTCCATTTTTGTGTTTATGAGTAGTTTGCACCATCCTGTAGTCACTGCCGATGTTGCATTGATTGACTACACATCTACGTCTTGGATTATGTGTTTATGGTGGGAGTACATTTTTGGTTTGATCATCTGGGCTTTTCCATGTCTATTTGCGTTTCTCTCTCTTTTGGAAGAAAGTGTTCATCAGATAAAGTATTTCCCTTTCTAGAAAGTTTGCTAACATTTTGGAGGCAGTGGCATAGACGTATGTCATATATCAATTTGACCAAACGTCAACCGTCGAGGAATACTCAGGGTAGGTTTTATGTTTATTTATAATGACTCGTGTTTAGGAAGTCATCTTGCGCTGGAAAATGCCATTTAAGCATTGTGTTGTTCAAACAATAGTAAGGTCCCAATAAGATATTTTTACGAAAACGGCCTGTGGAATGTGGAATGAGTTATTAAGGCGCGTACATGCCAAACAGAACATTGTCGCGCAACATTTGTTGTTGCGTAATGAAGACACGATGTCATTGAATTAAAAAATGTCACGTATCATCATCACGATACATTGTTCCGTCCCATCAGTTCATGACAACATTCTCGTCCAGACTTGCAAATATCCTGGTGCAACATACGCCCGTACATTTTTTTTTTGATGACAACTGATGGAACGCTGCAATGTTACGTTGTTACACTGTTACGTTGTTGCGGACATCCGTCCAAACTTGATACGCGACGGTGTTACGATACTGTATTCTGTTGCATGTCTGTACGCGCCTTTACGTATCCTGACTTTAGACTAAGCTTTTAATATAAAATTACTAGCGAAGTAATATTGAAACGTAAGTTTTTATTTAAAATTTTAATTTCTGAAACACATTTATAATGGGTTTTAAAGGACCTATACAAAATGACAAACCTACTTGGGCTATTACCAACATGTCCAATTTTGTGCAACTAATTTTGGACGTACAGTATGTGAGAAAATACGGTGCGCCACTGTGCTTTCCTAAAAGAAATGCTATGGTCAAACAAAAACCCTTTATGCATGGTCACCTTTATATTATTCTAGCAGACTTCCTGGTCGACCGAACAAACAAATGTTTCCACTGATTAGTAATCGGTTATTAGTCGACTTGCACGCTTGCTATAGCGTTTGAGCTGCCGCTGTTTTAATTATCTTCGTCTAGACAACCTAGACTTAGAGGTGTAAACGACCTTAAGATGATGCGAAAGGTGGTATCTTCCGCGAATGCAACCTGTTGTGAGATTCCATTAATTTCTTCCGATTCGTTATATTTGATCAATCGTAAAATTGACTGTTTTTCCATCTACAGTTACGTTCAATGCAGTCTTCTATTTTGGCTTTATTTGTCATAGAAAAATTAGCCTCAATTCTGAACTAGGACATAGTTAATTAACTAGTCTAGACTTTTGATAGACATTGGTACGGATAAAACCAGAAAAAAAATTCAATCATATCATCTTAATAAAACATTAAATAGGAACGATTTCCAGAAGAGAACTTTCTTAATTAGAAATCCTTGAGACGAGTGGAACCTTGATTGCCAAAACTGACTGTTGGATGACGTATTGGCCTGCATCCATATGAATTCGAACAGCTGCGAGCTAAAACTGGTTTGATTGATGATCCAGATTTTACCCGAAGAAACATTGGTCACGTGCCAAATTAGCTAGACTGAAAGTTACGCAATTGCTTGTGTGACGATAGTTGTCTGGAGAGACGTGCTGATCTGAGAAAGGCTAGACAAAGACCAAGATCCTTGTCTCAATGTTAACTTTCAGATTATCAAAGGTCATGAATCAAACTACAATAGGATATTCCCAAAAACGTTTTAATTTAACTCAAATAACAACTGTAATAAAAGCGCAAATAACTGGACCGATTAAATAGAAGCTAATGTTAGATTTTCAAAAAAAGTAACTCTTTAATTGATTATTTTATGATCAGTGTTGTTTGGATTTACTGACTTGAACCATTTAATATACCCAATTGTTTTAGAAAAAAATTATCAAATTTTTTATGTCGCTAACATTGCTTTTTAACATTTTTAAAAATGGCACACAAAGAAATAAGTCTTAAAGACGAGAGAGATAAGAAAAAAATATTTGTTGTTATAGTGAACTAGTAATTTAACTGACAAATTTTAGGCTGAAAACCATTAGTAAATTCGATTTTTTTTCTTGAATAATGTTTACTTCCGTTTCGAAGTTACTGGTTGAAAAAAATCAAAGAAACTTTTAGTAATTAATTTTTTTGTTAGGTTTGACACCCTGTATCTCCCAAACGATACAATTAATAAAACATGTTAATTTGATTTATTCTTTAGTACTTTGTGCTCTATTATCTCCTACATTTTTCAATTAAACAACCTTGTACAATTTGTATACTTCCAATTCCACGTTTCTTGTCAGCATTTTAATATAACAAACAAAAAGGTTGCATTGAAAATTTCTGTTGTTTGACTCACCTGCTACTTGTCATTTTGAAATATAATAATTCAATAAATTAGTTTACCCAGTGTAATAGTAGAATTAAAAGCATACTAAAAAAAGTAACTAAAACAAATACTTAAATGTTACAGTATTTTTCATATAGCTAAAACACCACAAAAGATTCTTAAAACCAGTTTAAAGTCAGTATCAATAATGTCAAAATATACATTTTATAGCTCTGAGGGTAGTATTTTGACAGTTTTAACGTGTGGCTGTTGGTTTCGGTCATAATTTGATGTGCCATAACCGACATAATTGCCCTTCATAGAGCTATGAGACTACAAAGCATATTTGATTGTAATAAATTGTGATTGATTGTCTATTTAAACGCAGTTTAATCTGTCTCAAACCCAGTACCTGTCAAAATAATTTCTATCAAGCTATTAAAGCTATAAAATATACCTTAAAGAAATGTGAATGTGACTCTGTTTTTTTTATGTATTTTGTTCTTCACAAACATGGTAACTGTCAAAATCCGTTCCATAAATGTAAAGAAACCACAAAACATTATAAAACTAGAAAAAATTGTATAAATATTATCGAATGATTTTTATAGCTCTATGCCTAGTATTATGACATTTTTGACTAGTGGTTGTTCGTTTCGGTCGTTTAATTTATGTGCCCATAAACATGATAACTGTCAAAATCCTCTTCGTAGAGCTATTAATCTACAAAACATTCTTAAAAAATATAATAAATGAGTATAAATAAACTGAATTGTTCTTTATAACTTCATGAGTGAGGTTCTCTCAGCTGTAGTGTGTTCTGTTCAAACGCAGTCGTGTAATCTGTGTCAAAAATTTACTTCATAAACTATGAAACTATAAAACTAGCTTTACACTGAAATTGTCAAGAATTTTTTTCGTGAAGCAGCGCGAATTGTGTAATTTCTGTCACATGTCAACATACATACCAACCAACTTACTGAATTTAAACATTTAAGTAAAGTAATAAATAATAAGTTTTGAGTACATGTTGGTCGATGTTTTTTGTAATAATTTAATTTAATGTAAATATTATTATTTTCTTGATTGAATTTATTCTATTTATATGAATCTAACGTCACTTATTCATCCGTTTTGATTTTAAAGTTGGCTGCGCAAACGGATCAAATTTGCATGATTAAATTGACGAAAACTAGAACTGGTTGTATTTTATGAAGAAATTGACGAATTTGATGTGATATCAAATTTTGGTTTACTTTACCAAAATCGAGAGCAAAACTCGTTCATATAGTTGCTTCGTGAATAATACTAATTAAGATACCAAATTCCTATAATGCCTGTGGTGTCTTCAATGTTTAACGACTTTTATCAGACTCACCTGAGGGCATTATGAAAAATAACGTTGACCTTAGTAGGTGTCATTATTGATGAAATAATAGCCCTGTCGGGCATTAATTCATAAATTTATTGTCGTGGTTGGTTATAAACGTGGCAACGGTCAAACTCCATTCCATAAAGCTATGAAGCTGCAAAACATTAGGAATGACCGTTTTATGATTTGATGTCTTTTCGTGTCTCACTTCCTTTTCAATAAAATAAAATCAATTTGTCTTTATTTATTATACGTCTCACTTGTACGTCCTAACCTAACTTGGAACATTATTAATTTACTTAACACAAAGACAAAAAGAATGCGTAAAATATTAATAATCAAAGTAAAATTACCTAAAATAACCTTTCAAAGATTTTTACGTTATGTCATTTTTCTTTGATTTTTTGCCCTAGCAGAATTATTTTAGGATTTTAATTTGTCATCAAACTTTTGTTGAA
Organism: Ips typographus; assembly: GCF_016097725.1. Taxonomy (NCBI): domain Eukaryota; kingdom Metazoa; phylum Arthropoda; class Insecta; order Coleoptera; family Curculionidae; genus Ips; species Ips typographus. Next base: position 12,620,465 of record NC_138423.1, read on the forward strand.
TTTAATAAACTTTTATCTTATTTTTTATTTCAGAATTTGATCAGCACATATTAAGTGTCTTTAGACCAAATACAAAGTGTTATAGTTAGCTTTTTTGAGATAATTAGTTTGAATTTTAGGTTTGTTTAGGGTTTTATTTTATCTGTGGTCTAGTATTACTAATAGTGTCATTAAGACGAAACTCGGTTTCAAATTTCTATCTTCTTAATATAAACTTATCAAGGATTTGTTCCAAATCCAAAAGGTGAACAAACCACTTAAAACAGCTAGAGTAAGCTGCATTAAGAATTCCAACTCCACGATGCAAAACAAAGTAATAAAATTTGCATTCGAGAGCAAAAAAAGTAGTTTTTTTGAGTGCTACCTGTTTACGCTACACGCCCATAAAATAGCCCAGGTGTCGTAATATGTCAGCCATATTAACTGTACAAGTCATGGCGAATCGGTTACTGACATTTTTTACAGACGCGCAGGGAGGGACTTGAAATCAATTTCACTACACACAAAATCAAAATTTCAACTATCAGTACTTTGTAGCAAGTTATCGATTATTAAAACTTAGTTGAAGCAAAATAGTGCAACTGAAACGACTCTGACTAAAGTCGGTCCTGGAATAGCAAACATAGTAGCATTTAAGTGTTATTCAAATACCCGACATAATCATGAATCAAGCAACACTTATTACCCAGATTACAGACCTGAATTAGATGCATTAGACAATAATTTAAGCATTTTTACAGACGGACTGCGTTTTTGCGCCAGCTAGACTGGGAAATACGCAAACTTGTCGAGGCCTTATATGACTCGACTGGCCTAACCACGTTCTACCACTATTCTGACTATTACTTTCTTGTATTCTAATTAATTATGCCCTTATCTCTTTTAATGTCTAGGTCTGGTGCATAAACTGGTCGACTACTTTAGTTGGTGTGCTACCAGAGTGAAATTTTAAAACGTTTTTTTTTTTTTTTCAATTATTGTATTGTATGTTTATTAAACCACCAAAATTGTATTCAATTGCAAAATACACAATCTGTAATAACAGCTTTTCACCCTAACCTAACCTAACAAAATGGAAAAATGTTGGTACTTTTTGGTTTTCTAGTGTATTATGTTACCTATCCATGCATTTTCTAAATTATATCAGAAATGTTAACATATTTTTTAAATAAACTGCGCATCACCTCAACCGGGACAGTAATTTTTTGGGTAATTTTTAAAACCTTGCTATTTCTAAACGACAGATTTTAATGCGGTTTGGACTATCATTGAGCAATGAGTGCAAAAAAAGTAAAATTTTCAAGTACAAGTCCCCAATTGATCTTCTCATAATAAAAGTAATAAATGGACAGGTACGGATAAAACAGCTTATCAAACATCCATAACATCAGAACTGGGAAATAGACAAGATGAACTACCTAAACGTAGATGACCTGAATACACATATTAGCGTCGCCGTAAGAAATGCTCAAGGGAAGTATAAAAATAAGAAAAGAGACAGAAGAGGAAGAATTATCGAAACCACAAAAAGTTTCATAAGTGTAGGAAGAGAAATGCGAAGAACAAACACCCTAAACTCCCCTATACAAAAACAAATAAATAAAGACATCTCAAAGGGCATCAGAAATGATATCAGAACTTACAACACTCAGCATACATCTTAAGTAATACAGGATAATAAAAATTCTTTGTTTGAAACAACTAACAGGAAAGAGTTGAAACGCAATATAATCACATATTGATGCTAATGGCTAAGTAGTATAAGAAAAATGCTCTTAAGTATATGAAGTGGATATTTTGTTGCAAAAACTGAAAATTTGTTTTGCCACCCAAAAACCATCTTACCAGAGAAAAAACCGTTAAATTGACTTTTAGATAATACAAAACCGATTGCAAAAAGGTTAGTAAATCCCTTAAAATTAAATAATCAGTGATTTTTGTCCCAAATACGGGGTTTCACATTTTTGTTATAGTTTTCTAGAAAAGTAATATTTTGCCAAAGTCGCACTATTTTGTATAGTGTTTAGACGCTACCCTACCGAGGCCACTTAAACCTTTTTTGAAATTTTGCCTTTCGTTTGACACTTTTATTTTGGTTCTTTCAAGGGCAAGTAAGTCAATGGAGTGAAGCTCAAATCAAAATGGTTAACACCTTATTCACAAAAAATAACAAAAAAAACAGATTATTATGTCTTATTTAATAAAAAGGCAATTGCGCAAAAGAAAAATAAATATTGTTAAGTACCTAGCAGAAATATTGTATTTTATCTTAAAAGGACTATCTCCATCACTTTCCATTTTTCAATTCAACCACTTCTCTATTTTAATAAATTGTAGGGAAGTTTGTAATAGCTTTTTTTTTGCGACCTTACTAAGTCGTTCGATTGTGTCCCACAATCTTCTTTTGCTAGAACAAAAACAAAACATTTTTTTGTTTAAATAGGTAATCTTATTTTCGATATTAATACCAAGATGCAGCCTGAAAACATTTATTTACCTTTTACATTAACAACCTTACAGTCGACCTTTCAACTTTTTCGCGGATGACACGATAATTCCGGTAGATTCGATATGAACCAAATAACGAATTGTTTGTAAAAATGGACTGAGTTTAATAGAAATCAAATCTTGAAGTAGGTAATGTTTTTTTATTCAGCAGAGTATACAGTTTCTGGGTTTGTAACTTGAACCAAAATTTGGTATGGGGAAAGCCATATGTATGTATACTTTATGCTAAAAATACTTGTCTACTTGGCCGAAAGATAAAACCCAAACTTTCTGAAATAAAATAAGTTCAAAACAGCACAATTTAAGTGATGCAACAACAATCATAGAACATTATAATTACTTGGGCTTTGACGAGCTTACCAATTACATTTTGAAAAATAGCTGATACGTTTTCTGACTTTTCTTTTTCAGGTTTCGCAAAGATACTTTCGTACAATATCTGAAAGATTACATTTATGGCAAACTGGGAAAAAACAATTCCATGAATGTTGCCAAACCACCTGAAGATCCTTCTTTAACCGACTTGAATATCACGGAAATGTTTGCGAAGCATTTCAATAATACGAATTTAGAAGATGACATAACGGAGAAGATCAGGGGTTTTTATCCATCTTGTAAGTTATGAGTTTAACATGTAATTTGTAGAAGTAAAAAAATAAAACTTTTTCAGGCGAACAGGCTCAAAGCCTAGATCAGGATGAGTGGAGAGATTTAGAAGACATAATGGATTTATCATTCGATCTGGGCACCATTTCAAACACTAGAAACAGTAACATTGCGTCGGCGACGTTACGGCTTTATCGACTTCCTCAGAACACCACCAACACCGAATTTGACACTCAAAAAGATGATTGCAAAAATCTTGACAGCGCTGAAGAAGATAAATTGCTGAGGGTTTCCGTTTACTGGTACATGAAGACTCAGAAGAAAAGACGTTGTAAGTTTTGGTTTAATTTATTTACTAATGATGGCTGATTTTGTTAATGGTTTTTAGTCAAGAAACGACTGTCTGACAGTACAGTAGTTCCGGAAACTACTCCTTGGGTGGAATTAAGTGTGAAACCGGCAACAAAGTCTTGGAATCGAGCCGCCAACAAAAACCTGCGCCTTGGAATTTTAGTGGAAGACCAAGAAAACAAAATCTTAAGGGCGGACAAGTACTTTAAAGGACCTTCATGCACGGTCGGCGTTAGTGAGTGTGGCTTATTAACATTACTAATACCTTTATTACTTCATAGAAAAACTCAATAAATTGCTAATAAATGCGCTCCTTAACTAATGGCCAATCTGTGATAATTAATATAGCTTGCAACTTATGCGAGTGTCTGTTTGAAAACTAATTAAGAATTATTTTTATGTTGTTCTTATGAAATCAAAAATGTTAATTTGACTTAATCGCTGATGAAAATTAATTCATTTGCAGCAACCCCAATACCAATACCTTCCCTCGTCAGAGACGCTTCCGAAGCAGGCGAACTTAACAGAATTAGTAGCCAACTGGGACGAAATACAACGAATTCCAATGATAGGTAAGCTCAAATCCTTAAAAATTACATGTTTTTACATCAAAATAGTCTGATGCAACGTTGTCAGATTTATATGTATAGCCGGATGATGCCCTAATGTCTCACGTTAGATGCCAAATACGTGAAAACAGAAAATCAGCCTTTGCACAATTTTTCTCATTTTCTAATAGAGAAGAAACTTGTTTATGGGTATGACACTTCCATTCTTCCTTCCTGATTCCCCTATCTAACTAGTGGAGTATGGCTTCTGCTCCCTTTATGGGACAATTTGCCCAGGATATGTCTGACTCTAGGCTATCCCCAGGCAGGCCTCTTGGTGTCTCGGTATACAAATCGATTGGTTGTCTTGTCTGGTTTCTGAGCTTTGTTTCCTCCTTGATATGGGCTGTGCGTACGGTGCTGAGCGTTAGAAAGACAACACCACAAAGGAGGACAACACAACTACTGGGTGCGTATTCTTGAAACGAGGGAAGGGAATTATCAAGAGAAAGTCCTGTAGAATGTGACAGGAACCCGCCATTGTCAGCTTCTTCTGTCACATTTTATCAACACTTCTCTTGAGACTTCCGTTCCCTGCTTTCAAGAATAGGCCCCCTTGATGAGAGCAATAAATGGATCCAGGGGATCTACAAACAATATAGGAAAGGCGTTTAAGATCAGTTGTCTACAAACATACTTTCTTAATCTCTAGGTCTTGATAACAATCAAATCAGTTTAAATACAAAGTTTTAGGTGTTTTTTTTAAATTTTATTGTATCTATAGATGATTCTTATTTTTGGTGTTATTAGTGAATATTTTTTTGATTAAAAACTTTTAGTTAATTATTAGTTATTTGTGCGCCATTATTATCATTCTTATTCTACATCAAATGGATATTTCATAAAAATGTATGTATTTGTTTAGTCGGTTGATTAACATGTTTGTTGGTCTCTCAATTAGACTAGGAAATCCCATGGGGGATGATACACCACTCTGCAGGTCTCTATAAAGGTCAAAGACTTCATCATAGTTGATAGGGTATTGGAAAAATATGTGATTTAAGTCTTCGATTGCTCCACATACACAAAATGGAGAATCTGCAACCCCAATTCTAAATTGATGCTCATTAGTCAGGCAATGGTTCGCATTCTTATAATGGTTTTGATAATTGTAATTGTGTTGTAATATTTTATTTCTTTGAACCAAGGCACTCGGTTTAAGACATCCTTCTTTGTATCACATAATGTATCCCTTTTATTTTAAAGCCACTGTGCATCTCATTCCTTTCTCTGTCCATCAATATTCTTGATATAGAGAGAAGATATGTCTTATGTTCAGGTCTACTCGTAGTTGGTTAGGAACATTAAGCTTTCACACTGCATATCCCGTGCGACCGTCTTTTTTTCAACCATCTGTGTATATAAAGATGTTGTCCTTTCTCAGTTATTGAAACATTATCGAAGCATCGTTAGATTTTGGAATGAGTAGAAGTAGCTGGGCGATGGTCTGTATTTGGATACTTCGTTCTATTTCAAAGTATGATTTTTGTACATCCGATTTTTGTATAGGTAAAGTTGTTGTAGGATTCCACCAGATATGGGACCTCTTCACCCTTTCTATAATTGACATTTTTTTGTTTGTACTTTAATATACTTGTTAACATTGGAATAATTGGATGGTATTCTATTTTGATTTTGAAGACTTTGGTTTTGAATTTTTTCAATTTTTAAAATTTTTTTTTAAGACATTTACGGTTTTTTTAATGTTGAAATATCAAAGAGTCAAAAATTAAATTGAAGGGTTTCCGGCTTGTGCCATATTTGGTTTGCCCTGGGCACACCGACGTTGAAGGGGCCATAGCAATCAGAATTAACAAGAAGACTAACAAATTTAAATTTATGCGGTGCCCCACCAATTATTTTTTCTGGGTCTAAATTGAATTTAGAACCAAGTCTAAATGCCAAACTTGTAAATACCATGCGGAAAAGCCCCATAGCCTCTATAGAAACCAACCAAATGTCTTACTAAAATAAAACTAACTCATTGCTTTTCCATTGCAGTAACTCACTTCTGCCAATAGTAGACATTTGTTACCTAGAAGTACCGGCAAACATGGACATTTCTCAATTCGACAGTGCCCGAATCAACGCTTGCAACTTACGGAAAGCCCACGAGGAAAAGCAACGTCTGGCCGAACGGGAAAGATTGGAACGTTTGGCAACGGCGGCGCTGCATCTACCAATCGCTAGGCATATCAGACATCAGCGGCAACATCGCCAGAGTCAATTGAGCGCCAGCGGATTGGTCGAGGACTTTGAAAAATTGGGAACGGACAGACGGCAAATTTCTGATCTGGAAAGAAGCATGAAGAACAGTATGAGTTCCAAACAAATTATTCTTACCAGAGCCGAATTAGAGAGTCTGCAGAGAGATAGAAATTTAGATCGGTAAAAATGTTTTTATAGAGTTTACAAGATCAGAATTTGTGAAAAGAGACTAAGAAACTATTTAAGTAATAAAACAACACTCAAACCCAATGTCAGGTGTGGCAAAAAATATGAACAGTGTATCAAAAGACCTTCTTGTAAGTAATTATTATTTTAGGATTAAATTATTATTTTCACATTTCTTAAGGTAATTTATTATTATTAATAATTTAAGACAACCTGGTAATAATACTATTCACATATCAAGTAGAAAAAACTATGTATATTTACCCATAAATTATTAGGACTGACAACACACTAACTAAACATTGTATATGTAATGATTTGGAACAGAAACTAAAGACTGTATTAGGTTTTAACACATCATACTAAATAATGTAGTTTTTGTCATTTAATTAAAATTCTCTCATACTCTCTAACTAATTTAAACCATATTTTTAGATGTAAGTGGTAGTGGTATTAATAATATTACAACTAAGTTAATAACCTATTAATTATAGCTATTTGTGTACCAAGGGCGCTAGAAAGTAGTTAGTAGTACCTACATAAATAGCTATTGTGTCAGCTTTATTGACAGTAGTATGTGTAATATTATATGTTAGTAAATCAAATAAACTAAACTAGGTAAGTTTTAATTTTTTATCAGTATTTTATTGAATATAATTGTTGTCAAAAATTGGGTACTATTATATACTCAAATACATATGTAAATATAGGAATAATAATATCATAAAAGTATTAAAACTGTTAGATATCTATAGGTGAATTTATTGTATTTAGGTATACGTTACGTTATATCCAAAATTTTGCTTTATTATATATTAGTGACAGTAAAGTATAGTCAGAAACAGCAACAATTTAATAGTTTGAACCAAAAAAAAAAAACAAGATAATAAGAATGTATGACAAAAGTTTAAGTAAAATGGTATGTCGTAATATTTTGTCATAGAAAAGTAAAATTGAAAGAAACAAACCTCACATTCTTTCTACTACATCGTTACCTTTTATCGATTCTTGCTAAACGCAACAATTTTTGTTCGCACTTTCAGACACACAAAATACCAGTTAGAGTAAATGTAAAACGTCTTACCCTTATTAATTAATATCATATAAAGGAACAATTCAACTATTTTTAAAAAATTATGTATCTTTTTGTACACCTGTAAATATGTATGTATAATAGAAAAATGCCTTTTATGGTATACACGAGCAATAAACCTATTCGATTGATCGATTTATAGTTTTATTAGAAATTCCTACTTTAGAACGCTTTTGTGATTTGACAAAAATCACATTTATTATGACTTTTATCAGTCATTTTGTGACTGTCAAATTATGTAATAATATTTTTGGTCTAGACACTCCGTTTTTAAGCAGTTTTTTGCTTCTAAACTTTGAAATACAACGCACCTCAAAGCCACATAACTTATGACAGTTAGGTAATTATGATTATTAATTCTAAAATTTTAAACTGAAAAACTAGCGCCTTGGCTAAATGCAGCTAAATTAGCTATATTTTGGTTGATTCTTATTGCCCAAGGAACGCTCTTTTCAACGATACCAAATTTGTTAAAATCGGTCAAACCGTTAAGGAGTTAACCGTTAAGAACAGGTTATATTGCAAAAACATTTGAACACCCCCCCACCATCAATGATTTAAAATAACTAAAATATTAGTTTAACAAAAATGAATAAAAAAACATTTTTTAATATGTTATGCAAAATCTATAGAAAATGCAATTTTAAAATTTAAGATGGCGGTTACATTTTCTGGTGGCCATTTTTAGAACTTGAAAATATTTTCTTGCAATTTTTCATGGCCGATTTACATACACAAAGTCATATGACGAACGTTTTCAAAGATATGGCCGAAGAACAGTCTTATTGGGCCACCCGGTACATTGCAATTAGTCCTTATCAATAAAGAATAGGCCATCCAATTATTGGTTTTTCTGTCAGGTACATTATTTTGCAATTAATGCAATTATGATCAAATGTATGTATAAGTTTAAAATCGCGTTTTGTTAATATGTATTTGATCTTCACAATTTTTTTAATAACGTTTTCTTTGTCAGTTTTTACAGATTTTTTTTCATCCAGTTTTGCTGCCAAATAATGCAATTTTTACAAAAAAGCATTTCTCGCTATTTTGTAGTAAACTTGGGCTATTTTTCACTGTCTACAATTGTTCATAAATCTATGCACAGATTTGATGGGCATCGATTTGCATACAACAAACGTGAAAGTTATAGCAATTTTTTGCAATTTGTTGTAAAATGCAATTATTTGTCTTTTCGTCAATTTTAATAACAAAATTGAGTTTATTTCCTACAAATGTTCTTCATAATGTGTTTTCTGTCAGTTTTTACAGATTTTACTAGTGCCGTGTTTATAAGAAATTTTGATGCACATGTTATTCAAAACATATTTCTTTGCAACTTTAATGTATATTTAAACATGTTAGGCCAATGTTATTTTTTAAATTCTAGCATATTTTACATCTAATTTTGCTGTCAAGTAAAGCAATTTTTGCAAAAAGTGTTTCTCGCAATTTCCTAGAAGTTTTGGAAAATTTTTTACTTGCTGCTTTCTGCAATTTCGATTTTTACATGCAATTTATTCTAAACATAACTAATTGCAATTTTGATGTATATTTTAAAGCAAGTTGTGCCGATGCAATTTTTACAAATTTTCGTTAATTTCTATTTTTTTCTTTCTCATATTTTACATGCAGTTTTGTTATCAAGTATTACAATTTTTTCCAAAAACATTTTTCGCAATTTTGTTCTCTTTTCTTATAATTTATGTAAAAAAAATCGGTGCAATGTTTTAGATGTAAAACTGAACTCTCTACAATTTTTGAGTAAAGTGTTCTTTGCAATTTGTTACAGATTTTATCACTGACGTTTTTATATGCACCTTTATTGTTTTAATTGACACAAAAGTAGATTTCTAAAGTTTCTGACATGATTTATTTTATTTTTTGTAAAACCGCATTTTCTAGAAGATAATGGCACAAATACATTCCGTATATAAACCATTAATTAAAAAAAACAACATATCCACACAAAAGACAGAAAGCAAGCTATTATTGTCTGCCTTTGTGTGGCAACTGTTTCGTGGTTTTAAGCATTTTACGTTTGCAAACGGTACTTCAACCACCAACTACGTTGACGTTAGCATTGAGGTTAGGAATCCACAGCGTGTCTGTAGCCGCTTCCACTTCTGTTCTGTCTTTTCTTTTTGACAGCCCAAGTTGTTGTTGTCGGTAGGTTATTACTTTTTTACAAAAATCTTTAAACATCTAGTTAATTATTTAACTAATTCAATTTTTGTTATCGTCAGTGCATTTATCTTAAGTGAATCTACAAATGTACCCAATTATTTTTACAAAATCCCCGTAAACTGCTTTGAAATCCAACAATGTAGCACACATAACCTCTTATCCATAACAAACTGTCTTTTTTTCAGAGCCAAAGAGGTAAGTTCGAAAATGAAGTTCAATAAGCTGGTTACCGCCTCTCGAAGCAAGAACAGGAAGAGGCATTTTACTGCCCCTTCACATATTAAAAGGACTTTGATGTCATCACCCTTGTCCAAGGAACTTAGACAGAAATACAATGTTCGTTCCATGCCTATTCGAAAGGATGATGAAGTTCAGGTAAGTTCTATTTTATATCTTTTAGCTGGATTTCAATAGAAACTATCATATTTACTAAAACAGTTAAAAATTTACTGATTTCTTACAACTTTGATGCAATGCATGTTTGATGTGCTGAATCAAATATTGATTACAACCAAAAAAGACCTCAACTTAAGTTATGTTTGATGTTCATTAACTGATCTGAAACTATCTATTAATAAAGTGTGTAGTACTTTCTAAAGTACCTGCTGTATTTATATTCCACTTGAAAATTTGGTCTTTTTCATTTAATATAGAGCATAAGGACAATTTGATTTTTCCTGTCATTTATATATTATAAATAAGTCTGTATCTAGACTACACCAATTAGATCGAAAAATATATGAATTCACTGGAGATGGGATCCTTCCTGAACATGTCTAATGCATACAGTGCGTTTTTTTTAACGCGCAACATAGGATTTCACGTGTTAAATTTTGAAGCCCATGTTAGACCATGTAATTTTGGAACTACAAGTATAAAACTTGACGGGTGGCTATTTCGTACCCTGAAGCTTAAGTAAATTTACCAATTCGGCCTAAAAAGTGTTAAAAAACTTGCAAAAAATCATCTTTTTTCGAAAAGGTTTTATCGTTTCATACTCCCTGTATGCATTGTTGTTCTTTGTTGGGTTTGATACTGGCACGGCAGGTAGCAGGTAAAATTTGGCGTAGAAAGTAAAACAGGGTGATCATTAACTTTATATCAAGAAAGTTAAGAACAAAAGAAGTATTTTTATAAGTGAATTGTTCAAATTGACCTCCGTTTGAAGCCAAACAGTATATTCCAAACAATCATAAAATGCCCTTTTGACGTTCAAAAGATGTCTGGTCGTGATGCAGTCAAAATAAGTCACTTTACCTGCTACCTACCCTGCCAGTATCAAAAACAACAAGGAACAACAATGCATACAGGGAGTATGAAAGGATAAAATCTTTTCGAAAAAAAAAGATTTTTTTCCAGTTTTAAATAACTTTTTAGACCAAATTGGTAGACTTACTTAAGCTTCAGGGTACTAAAGACACACCCGTCAAGTTTTATACTTGTAGTTCCAAATTAACATGGTCTAACATGGGCTTAAAAATTTAACACGTAAAATCCTATGTTGCGCGTTAAAAAAAACGCACTGTATTATTGCACTGGGTTGGGTGTTTATAGTGGGAGCATATTTTTTGCATCTCCTGAATTCAAATGTCAAGTGTCCTTGTCAAATAAAGAGGTTTTTATAGGTGTTTATGTACCAAGGGTATTAGAGAGAACATAATGTCCTGTTTCATCCTGATGGACATTCTACTCTCCCTAAGGCCTGTGGTGCATACAATGTTTTATGTTTTACCTACTTCAGCAATTATTTACTGTTTCTGGCATTGAAAAGTAAGGCATACTTTTACGTTATGATAACGCCTGCCTATAATGCCCTCAGGTTGTTGTGGCCACAATACCCTCCCACTTTTCTAGGTATTATTTATTAATAATGGTTGTTTTATCCTGCAATCAGATTGCAAATGATCCATTGACAGTTACACATTTTTTTTTAGGTCACCTGAATGTTTTATTTAATTTGAATTTTGACAGTTTAAGTTTGCCATTAACCAGCATTTTAAAGTTCAAATCTCTTTTTTTTTTCACTTTGAACTTTGGTAGCTTCAATTTGCTGTCATTTTCAAGTTCAAACTGTATTTATTAAGGTCACATAACTGTTTTGAGGAATTCTTAGATATCTTTTTTATCCTGTTTACATTTGTACTTTGACAGTTTCAATTTTTTTTTAAGGGTTCCTGACTGTTTTACTGAATTTAAGCTTTGACATTTTAAATTTGACTTTCCGCAATTTGAACCTTGACAAATTTAATTTGATGTCCCATGTTCCAGAAAATTTTCGTTTTAAAACTGTATTCATTAAGGTCACATTTGTTTGGACTATTAACAATGAATAATGGGCCCATCCCAACATTTTTTTTATTTCATATTTGAATTGAACTCAAAAAAATATGAAATACATATTTTTTTATTTATTTTTTTAAATATTAAGTCTAATAGCAAAGATTGAATAAAAAGATTCAAATTTCATAGCAATATTTTAAAGGCTTTCTTCTCAACTACTTTCAACCAATTAGCTGCCAGAAACAACTTCTCTCCTCAGCTTTTTGCTTTTGTGTTGCTAGTTTATAAATGTTTACTTATTCAAATTAATCTTGGCAAAATTATAAAGGATAAAAGGCAGTCATTCCTATAAACGTCTCAGTGTTTACAGTTTTAAATTTCTAACAAAAACATTGAGCCCATTTCAGTTTGATTATTTTTTTATTGTTTGAACAAGATTATTTGACAGTTCTGTCGTTAGTGTTATCTGTAAAACAGTGTAATAAAATTTTGAATGCACTGGGTGCATCTTCCTACCATTTCATGGTAATTTGGTGCAAACGAATGTATCCAGTGTTTTCACATTTCTAGAATGCACTTCCAATGTTTAAGTTTTGAGCAGAGAAATTGCAAACACATAAAAATATCACATTATTTTATAGTTGTTATTTCTGTGGTCCACCCTATATTTTTAAAAGTATGATTCTAAAGTGTTGCAGCATAATTAGGTTAAACAAATGTTTGTTATTCTATAAGGTCTTCAAATATGTTGTTCTCTTCAGTTAAAACAGACCACCCTGTCCACATTCCTAGACACTCAATAAGTTTAGTCAAATTTACCTTACGTTCAAACTAGGATTTGAAATGAAATGAAACTGGAAATAATTACATAGATACAGAGAATTGTTAATTCTTTACTAACATCCTGTTTTTATGCTTATGACCACAATGTTTCTAGAGAAGTTATTAGAGTTGAACTTTTTTTCTGGGCTCTAGGTCAGTTTTTATAATCAGAAATCACTTTATGTGATGGTTCATTATTTATTAACGTTTTGACTTTTTATAAACATTTTTCAAAATTTGTATGGATACAAATCAGTTTTTATTACATACCTACCTAAAACATGATATTCATTGGTGTTCATCCAAGACAGCATTTTTTTTTTGTTGATGGTGGATTTAAGCAGTTGGTAATTCTGGTTTAGTCACATTTTAAGAAAACCCACAAATAATCAGCAAAAAAAAATGAAAAATGCTGTCTTGGACGAACAACAAACACCAATGAATATCATGTTCTAAGTATTTAATAAAAACTGATCTGTATCCATACAAATTTTGAAAAAGGCTTATAAAAAGCTGAAACGTTAATAAATTATGAACAATTACATAAAGTGATTACTGATTATAAAAACTGGCCAAAGGCCAAGAAAATTTCCAAAAAAAATAAATTATATGGTCAAAGAACAAGATAAAACTTAACGATAATTTAACTTTGATATTTAAATAATAATTCATAACTGTTTTGTTAAAAACTAAAGAATATCTATGATGAACACAACCCATTCGTAGACAACAGGATTAGAACAGAGTAGAGTTGCGGTTTCTAGGGTTTTCCTTGAATACCATAAACTTAGCTTAGTTCAGCCTGTACGTTGGTGAAACTATGGCACTGAGTTAATGCAAGTTTTCCAAATTAATTCTAAAAGTACCATTAAACAAATGTTTATTGCAGTTTTTATTTTTCAGGTTGTAAGGGGTCACTACAAAGGACAGCAAGTTGGCAAAGTGGTCCAAGTATACAGAAAAAAGTTTGTCATTTATATTGAAAGGATACAGAGAGAGAAAGCTAACGGTGCCAGTGTATATGTAGGAATTCATCCTTCTAAGGTATAACACTAGTTTATTGCTTTAAAAAAATAATTCACAATAATTTACAATGATGTCTTGTTAAATAAGTTTTGTCAGGTTTTAATAACTTTAATTATAATTCAACATGATGATCCAACCCATTCCTAGACGACAAATGTTAGGACTTAGCAGGATGTAGTCTGTCTAGGTTTTCTAGTTGGTACTAAAACAACTTGCAGAGTCCACTTTGTCAGATGGTGAATACTTGGCACTGATTCTTTAAAATATTTTTTGTTCTATTTCCAATGCTTATGCACACAGTTTTGCAATATTAATTTTTCATTGCAGGTGGTAATTGTTAAGCTGAAAATGGACAAAGATAGGAAGAAGATCATTGACCGAAGAGCTAAGGGACGCTTGGCCGCTTTGGGCAAAGATAAGGGCAAATACACGGAAGAATCGGCCGCTGGCGCAGTCGAGACTTCTTAAATTAAGTGAGAGTTTAACTTTCTTTTATTAAATAAACAAAAAAAAAAAAACCGAAACAGTCTGTTATAATTTTTAAATATTGTAACCCAAAAACCTGGCAAAGGTAAGTAGGTTTGAAAACAGGAAATATGTCGAATATTTTGATAAGTATAAGTTGAGGCATGGAACAGGTTGCTAAATCTTAATTTTCACCTTTAATTTTTTTCCTATACTCTACAAACTTGGATGAGCGATTGAAGAAGCCTGATTTACACAAGCAAAAATTCCCAGATATTATTTATGGGTTAGGGTGATATTGACAAAGGTTTGTTGATGTTTAGGATAGATATAAATGAGGCTATAGTGCCGGTGTATACGGCAGTTGTCAGAGTACAATGAGTAGGAACTCAGTAATCTGATTTTTGGAGCTTATAAGCCTGGCGGAACACCATCAAACATCCGTTTTCACTGTCCGCAAAAGCCTTCACGATACCTGATAGGCGAAATAGAATATAATTGTGTTATAACTCATAATGTTGAGTAATTTCAGTTTTAGCAGAAACTTCTTGTATTTAAAAATAAGCAAACTTCACACTACCTTATTTTAGTAACTTTATTATTTTTATCGTGATTACACCGGCCCACACAATTTTTCAAACAGGAAAAATATCAATAAATCCAGTTTTCGTGGCCTTTAAATAAATGTTTCATGCCTTTTTATTTTTTCCAAAAATGCCGTATTCTACAACAGCTCCTGTAGTCTTGTATCTATTTCCCATTAAGCAGTGTCATGTTTTTAGCACGCGTTAAGAATGTTCCCAAGATGGCATTCACGTTCTTGACACATTCCAAAATAACATTGGGAACCTGAATGGAATGTGCTTTTTTGATGTTACAGATCTCCCCTTTCACGTTCGTTACAGGTTCTGTTGAAAGTGAATAAAATATGAATATCATATTCATAAAGAATGTTCCTCGGGGAAGCAAATCCGAACTTGAAAAGCACATGACGGGAACCTTAATGCTTACTGATTTCTGAACACCTTTTAATTTAACAAAAACACAAACATCAAAAGAATGCTAAACTTGAATTTCCAATCACTTATTACTCGCTGCCTCACTTATTTTTGAAACAATATACAGTCTGTCCCAAATTCGATGCTCACCATTGAAATCTCAGTTATTATTGAAGTAACAAAAATGTTTCAAATAGAAAAGTTTTATAGAATTATATGGCTAATTAAAATCTTTTTTGAAAAATATTCTATTATTTTTTGTTTTTAAGATATTTCGAAAAAAAAGTTTATTGGACAGCTGGTAAACTTCGACATTGTTAGGACACTTTGTTCTGAAGAATAATTTGGTTGTCCCAAAAATGTTCTATCTATGTATTGTGGCCAGCCCGTTCGCCAGATATTACCCCTCTGGATTTTTATTTGTGGGGAGCCACTAAAAATGAAGTTTACGAATTTGATCCTCCTGAAACAATTGAAGAATTAGAAGCGAGAACTCAAAATGTTAATTCTATCAATAGAAATACTTTAAAGCGAGTTTGTCGACCCGTCATGAAAAGATGTCAAGAATGTATCGATGGAAATGGCCGACATTTCGAACAGTTCGTATAAATTATTATTTTAAGTTTGTCTTGAAATTATGCTATGTTTGTTAAATATGGTTTCTGTTTCATTAAAATTTAATTTTGTTTATTGTGTCATCAATAAAATGATAATTTTTTGGGCTATCAAAAAGCACAAAATTAGGTATGGCTTCCATATGAAAAAAAAGTTGGTATCCTAACCTCAAAAACAGAAAAAGATAGATCATTTTCCTGGCTACCCAAATATTCATCAGAACAAAGTGCGCTAATAATGTCAAAGTTTGACAGGTGTCTACTAAACGGTTTGCACAATAATGCTCACAGAGAACATCATCATTTTTCAGTTTTGTTCAAATATTTCGAAAACAAAAAATGCTGGGTTATTTTTTAAAAGAGATTTGAATTAGCCATGTAATTCTTTAAAACTTTTCTAATTTAAACATTTTTTTACCTTCAATAATAACTGAGATCCCAATGGTGAGCATCGAATTTCGGACAGACTGTATACGGTTTTTGCATCCGGGTCTTCATTTAAGATGTTTCTACATATTCACTATAAATTAAAAACCTTAGGAGAAAAATGGCCTATTCCAATTGCCTTTGCTTTTTTAGTGGGGGATTATGCAGAATGATATATTATAGAACAAAAGAAAAAAATGTGTTTCTTAAACACAATATTGATACAACACTACTCACGTCACGAAATTTATTCGATAATAATTTATATTGTAATAAATAGTTTTATCAAGCAAAAATTACAAATGCGATTATACTTATAACGTTGGACTTTGCACTGAAATAGATTTTATCTTCTTGCAAGTCGTCCAAATTATTTCTGAATTCTAAAATTATTTTTGGCTAAACTGAAGTAGTCCATAATTTTTGTCCACTATTTTTGCGGTTAGTATTCGCATACTAATTTGTAACGGGTATTTTTCCAGTAAAATTTTGTGTAATTTCTATTTCGTTATACAATTACACCTCATTTACAGTTTTCACAATTTTTGTCTGATTACTTCAATTCATCATCTTTTTTTTCTTATATTACTGCAATCACTCAAAAAATTAAAATTATTTACTTAAGCTTGTTGAAATCTTTTCGAGAAGAAAAAAAAGTTCATTTTGAAATAATTTTCCGGGCTACTTGTATTTTCATCTTCACCTCAGCCAAGCTGCTTCTTCTTTCTTCTTCTAACAGTAATTCCAGTAGGAAAATTATTTTCAACTCTAAGAGATTGAGCTAAAATTGAGATGTTTCCTTTAAAACCATTGTAATATGTTCGAAATTGTAAATTATGCTATAACGCACTAGCCCCAAGGTTTATTAAAATCAGTAGTTTCAGTCTTCCCAACAGTATCTTCGAATACCAGAAAGTTTATCAAAAAAAATCTATACTTTCCTACAAGGGACATTTTTATTTCTCCTTTTTATTTTAGTGCTATGAATATGAATTCTACGACCCACCACGACGATCTTAATTACGTTATTTTTGATTTGAAAGGAAAAGTTGGTGACAGATATTAATTTACAGATTTATAATGATTACTATACACAGGGCGTTTTAAATTTGTGTAGCTCACCAAACTTTCTGCGGTTTTTTTAAGAAAAGTAAACTAGACATAAATAATATCTACAAATTCGTTTCATCAATCTTTTTCCCTATGCTAAAATCAGGTAATCGTTTTTAACATACAATCAGCCACCATATGTACACAGAAATAAAAGTAATGCATGTAAATCGGAAATAATAAGTGTGATTAAATATAGAAAGATATCATTTTGCAGTCCCTTCATAAATAATCATTTGGCTATCGATATACCATTTACATGTCTATAGGTGAATCTATAAAAATTGTACCGGTTTCTGGGATTGAAAAACGGACCAGATAATTACCCAAATCACTGATTGTAGGTAGGTATCAGCTTGCAAATACATTCTTTTTATATGTATAGCCCACCATGAAACGCACCAGTAAATCGTCAGTAAATACAAGTTACAAGCCTCAATGCGAAAACAAGTCTTGCCAGTTTCGTAATTTAGAAGATAAACAACTAATTAAAGGGATTACCATTTATCAGTTGCCAGGTCAAAACCGTAGGTCCGAGAGATCCTTTTATTTTTGTGAGAGACCTCGTAGAGTTCGGACTACCATGGCTGCTTTTACTAAACAGGTACTTGTACTGATTTTTGTTATGGTTTTTTCTATGCATTATTTGTAATGCACGTATTATTTTAATAATTATAAGCATGCACATTTAATTAAATAATTGCCCTTTCAGTGTCCACCTTGACTTTGCTTTGATGCCAACAATTTATAATCCTTGAACTAAATTTAGTTTATTTTTAAAGAACATAATTGTTTTAGGTATTAAAATCCGTCAAAAACTCACAGGTCAGAAACTTCTTTGTTTCTGCTCTTAACAGTCAGGAAGCTGCTGTCACACAACTCCCTTTAACTTATCTATCTGAAGATGAACGAGTGATGCAAGAAACAGGTAAATGCTATCTAATTCTTCAAATACTAAATTATACAAACGAAGTTTGAAATAAAAAGTTAATACAGATTATACTTAGTAAGTTTGGGTATGGTTTTTCAGTTTCAAGAGTAGCAAAAGAACAAATTCTGCCACATGTTCGAACTATGGAAAATGAGAAAAAGATCAACGATTCGGTTTTAAAGGCACTCTTTGAAAATGGGGTAAGTGTTTAAAATGTAATGTTTAAGTGTAGAATTGGTAAAACTGTTGGAAGCAACTGACTGAATCGTACATTCTGCAGAGTTAGTTCTTCCAAGCAAATATCTATACTTTTTCTTTAAAAACTGCTGTCATCACTTATCAGTGACGTTAAGCCTAAGCACGAAGAATTGTTGTGAATTAAGCCCATTTTTAATGCAATATTCATTTTTATCAAGGTGATAATCCAGTGACTTACTCAATTATGTGAAAATAGTCTTACTTACTTCTTACTACTTAATTAGTAAATATAATTTTTTAAGAAGTTTAATTGACAACATAAACTCAAACACGCCTCCCTTTTGTTGAACCAAAGCCACTGAATGCTTTTTGACACATTGGCAATTCAAATTGTTGTTTGTTTATAACAGAAACCAGCCCTAAACTCCCTGTAATGTGTTTATCGCTTTAAAACGATACATTTCATTAAAAACCCTATTTTATACTTTTCTTGTATGTAAAATATTGAGTGTTTATACAAAACTCAATTTTCAGTTAATGGGGATTCAAACACCCTCAGACTATAATGGTTCAGAATGTAATTTTCTGACTGCAGTGCTTATAGTGGAAGAAATATCCAAAGTAGATCCATCAGTTGCGGCTTTGGTGGACATTCATAACACATTAGTTAATTCAGTATTTATTAAATATGCAAATAAGGAACAGAAAGAAAAATATTTGCCCCGACTAGCTACAGATATGGTAAGTCATCTTCTATTTTACGCAAAACCCATTTATTTGTAATTAAAATTTTAGTAAAAAAATTTTATTTTAATGTGAATGAAATTATTGAATATGTTATACTCGTAGGTTGGAAGTTTTGCCCTTTCGGAACCATCATCAGGAACTGACGCGTTTGCTTTAAAAACCACCGCCAAAAAAGTGGGTAACGACTACATAATAAACGGATCCAAAATGTGGATATCGAATTCAGATTTATCCGGAGTTTTCCTGATAATGGCAAACGCGGACCAATCAAAGGTAATCTAAATTACTGTTATAATCTTGTTTTAATGTCTGACTAAGCATATTACATTATCTTATGAGGGTAAAGGCCAACAAATATTTAATGATGGAGGCAAGTCAATATTTAAATCTGAGATACGGTTCTCTCGTTTTGGGTATTAATTTTGATAGTGCCAAAGGTCATTTACGCAATTCTAGTACACATTTGACTGATAAAGTTTTACAGCAGATGTTAATTAAAACTAAGGATTGCCCAAACATAAAGAGTTTTTGGAGAAGATAATAAATTTGGTTAAAGAAGATAGTTAATTCTACTGACACAGATGCAACATTTTCTTTATCAGTGTCAACAACTATTTGCGTCATACAGCCAGCAGTTTGTTTTTTCTATTTTAATGATACAAGAACAATTTTATGGTCAAATGTCAATAAGTTTTAACCTACTTTCAGACCTAGAAAGCGTTGTTGTTGTTTTTGAAAATTTAGAATTTTTTTAAATCTTAGAATTAATAAAATTAGAATAATGGTTTGGGTGGCTAACCCTGTATAGGTATAATTTCTCTAAGGTCCTGTAGGAAATTTCCGGCCCGTATATTTTCTAAATTCTTTGCAAAATCTCAGGAAAAAGATAGCAGCAGATAACAGAGCCTGGCGTGAGGGTGAAATGAAGTTGATGAAGGGTCAGCCACAAAGTATACCAACTTTCTTAATTCAAATCTAATATGACTCTAGTATGACTTACTATGGCTTCTGCAGAGTTTTGAACCTAAACGTTCCAAGAAATGATATAAATTACCAGAAACTTATAGGGCCATTTTGAAAGTGCCATAAACCTCTAAATGCTCCTGACAACCTTCTAAAAAGTGCCAGAACCTTCTACAAATGTCTTTAACCTTCCCAGAGTTGTTTTAAATTGTCAGAGGCCTCTAGGACCATTTTGAATCTGTCAGAGGCCTTTAAATGCTACCGACAACTTTATAAAAAGTGCCAGAGAGTTCTACAAGTGTCTTAATCATCCGAAGAATTAATAAAAGTTGTGACTATATACGCAACCTTCTCCACAATATTTTTATTTTTATTAGACCCTCAAACTGAGATAACGGTCATAACGCCCAACATGTTTCGAGCATATGAAATTAGATGCCTATCTTCAGGGCTGTAAAAAATCTTAATCTACTAAACAGCTTACAACATGAGAAACTACCACCGACGAGACCCAGGTTAAATTTATATAACTTTAGAACATTTTGAAAAGAATTTTAGACTTAAAGCGCCAACTAAAATGATTTCAGATTAACCAACCCTGGAAAATGTATGCTCGAAACATGTTGGGCGTTATGATTGTTACCTCAGTTTGAGTGTCTAATAAATATATTGTTACGATTTTCCCGTGGGTTCACACAAAGTCAATTTAACTCAACAATTAATAACTTTATTTACACTTCAAAACACTCCGTACAATAATTAACTCGGCTATTAAAAACACTACTACAGTTCCACAACTATTTCACTATTTAAACTTAACCGCGTTCCCAAATTCACTACTCCCGCGGTTTACACCGCGTCTTTTATATTCGCAAACCACGTTCTAGAATGACCGCGAAACGCTTCGCGATTTGCGTCGAATATTAACGATTGTTCCAGGTCCGGCGCTTCCTAACTGTGGCCTACTTTAATATGCGCCCGGCCAGATATTACGGCGCATCGGTTTCATCCCGAAGCGAGCGCTTGTTAAGAAGTATCGAGCATAGTAGGCCCAGACCGTAACACTGCCCCCCTCTTAAAGCTGATCGTCCCGATCCGCTTCATCTAATCCGTGGTATTTCTTGAGTCTGTCCAGATGGACAATTTTCATCTTGGCTTTGGCGCTGCGTTGGACTCTGTACACGACGTCGTTTAACCTTTTTACCACATTGTAAGGTCCCTCCCAAACAGGTGTTAATTTCGGTGATTTGCCTTTCTTCCTCTGAGGGTTAAACAACCAAACTTTATCATCTTTCTGGAACCCTCCCGAATTGGCCCTCAGATCATAACGAGCTTTCATCTTATCGCTAGCTAGATTCAAACTTTCCCTGACCAGATCATGGATGTTCAGTAATCTGTCTTGCAACTCGTCAACGTAGTTCTCAATGTTCGTGCTTTGGCCTGTTGGAGATCCGAACACCACATCACATGGAAGTCGCAGTTCTCGACCAAACAGAACTTTAGATGGTGACTGTCCCGTTGAGTTGTGGACTGCTGCTCTATAAGCCATCAAGAAGAGCGGAATATGCTGGTCCCAATCTTTCTGATGCTGATCAACCACCTTTGAGAGATGTTGCTCTATGGTCTTATTAAATCTCTCGACCATTCCATCCGACTGAGGATGAAGCGGCGTTGTTCGGGTCTTCCTAATGCCTAGCAGGTCACAGAGCCTCTGAAAGAGCTTGGACTCAAAGTTTCGTCCCTGATCAGAGTGTAACTCCAACGGCACACCAAATCTACTGAAGACATTTTCGACGAGAATATCAGCGACTGTGCTGGCTTCCTGATTTGGAATCGCAAACACCTCAGGCCATTTGCTAAAGTAATCCATGGCAACAAGAATGTACTTGTTGCCTCTGTTGGTCTCAGGAAAAGGCCCAGCGACGTCTATGGCTAAACGTTCGAACGGCAATCCTACGTTGTACTGCTTCATAGGTCCCCGGGATCTCGTCTGTGGTCCGTGGCTAGCTGCACAAATGGAACATTGTCGACACCATGATTTCACGTCTTGGCAGTAGTTCACCCAGTAAAAGCGTTGCCGGATTTTGTCCAAAGTCTTATTTACTCCCAAATGAGCACCAGTCTTTCCATTATGCATTTCCTCCAGTACGTGGTCGACCCTTCCTCTGGGAACTACCAGCTGCTTCCTTATCTCTTTTCCATCGGCACTCTCCCAAGCTCTTTTTAGCAAGCCGCCTTCAACCACAAGCGAGTCCCACTGAGCCCAAAGTGCTTTGAACTTCAGGCCTTTGCTAGAGATTTCTTGCCATGTTGGTCTTGGCTCGCTTTGTTCCTTTCTCAACAACAATGGGCCTATGTCGCTGTCTTCTAGTTGATCCTTCCTAATCTCATCGGGACTCCATTCGTCATCGGTATTCAGCTGAACCATTCTGATGGACACAACGCCTTCACGTTGTTCCGCTTTCTGGCAATGTTTGCATTCTTCGGCGCAAGGTCTTCTTGATAGAGCATCTGCGTTATTATGCAGCTTTCCGGGTCGATGCTTGATGTTGAAATTATACTGCTGGAGTTTTTCAAGCCATCTTGCTACTTGTCCTTCCGGTTGTTTCATTCCGAGGAGCCACTTGAGTGCCGCATGGTCAGTCCTTATCAAAAATTCCTGTCCGTACAAGTACTTGTGAAAGTGATCGACTGATTTTACTATTGCCAGTAGCTCTTTTCTCGTTACACAGTAGTTCCGTTCTGCTTTGGTAAGTTTCCTACTGAAGTATTCTATGACATGTTCTTCTCCGTTTTGGACTTGAGACAATACAGCTCCAATACCAGAATTACTGGCATCTGTGTCTAAAATGAACTTTCCTTTTGGTTGTGGATAACTGAGGATGGGACTGGAGCAAAGTGATGCCTTTAACCTTCTGAACGCCTGATCACATTGGGTATTCCAACAGTAGGGTGTTTTGTCCTCAGTAAGTTGATGTAGCGGAGCTGCGATGTTGGCAAATCCTTCCACAAACCGTCTGTAGTAGGTGGCAAGTCCTAGAAAGCTTCTGAGTTCGTGTTTATCCTTCGGTACTGGCCATTCTCTAATTGCTTGGATCTTCTTGTCGTCCGTCTGGATTCCGTCGACCGACACCACATGCCCAAGAAATTCGACTTGCTTTTGGAAGAACCAACACTTTTTGGCGTTCAATCGAAGATGGGCACCACCTATTCTAGCAAATACTTCTTGCAAGTTGTCCAGATGTTCTTCAAAAGTTTTTCCCATCACCATGATATCGTCCAGATAAACCAAGCAAGTCTTCCAGTTAAGGCCACGAAGCACAATTTCCATTAGTCTTTCAAACGTAGCAGGAGCATTACAAAGTCCGAAGGGCATCACATTGAATTGGTACAGCCCATTTCCAGCAGAAAAAGCAGTCTTCTCCTTATCTTGCTCCTCAATGCCAACTTGCCAGTACCCACTCTTCAAATCTAAAGTAGAAAACCAACAGGATCCTGCCAAAGTCGTCAGTGTGTCGTCGATACGGGGAAGTGGATAGCTGTCCTTTTTGGTCACGTCATTCAGTTTTCGGTAATCTACACAAAATCTGCTTGATCCATCTTTCTTAGTGACCAGAACAACAGGCGATGACCAAGGGCTGCAGGATTCTTCTATAACTCCGTCGTCAAGCATCCTGTCCACTAATTCCTGCACTTCCTGTTGTTTGGCTATTGGTAGTCTCCTAGGTGGTTGTCGAATCGGTTGTGCATTGCCGGTGTTAATTCGGTGTTTTACAATGGTAGTTTTTCCCATATTGTTCGGTGTTCCAAATATGCTACCATGGTCCAAAATCAGTTTCCGAGCCTTCTTCAGTTGTGGTGTTGACAGATGTTTCCAGGTCTTTTCAAGTTCATTTAAGAGCTTGTTTTCCCCCAACTGCTCCTCCTGTTCTGGTAACCCATCGCAATTGGTTATTTTGACTACAGGCTCGAATACCGCAATAATTTCGCCTTTGTTGATTTTGACGTCGTCTGGAAAAATGTTTGCAACTCTAATTGGGACTTCACTTCCTCCATTTACAAGTGATTTCCCAATGAGGCATCTTCCTGGTCGGTCCGGGTTTCGTACAAGTCCAACACAGCTCCCAGAATTCTGCTCCAAATGTCCAATGATTATTTGCTCGGAATTGCCGCTTATTTTTACTGTCTGAGATGCCAAAACATTAATGGGTGACTCATAGCGGTGATTGGTTGACAGGATGAACTCTTCACTTCCAAACCTTAGGATATTTTGCTCGGGATTAAAAGAAAATCCATGTTGACGAATCAGGTCCATTCCCAGAATAAATTCATCTTCAATATCTGCTACTAGCACAGTGTGGTAAAACGTAATCCTTCCAAGGCAAATCTTGACTGTTATTTCTCCTAAAACTTTAGCCGATTCTCCAGTCACAGTGCGCAGGAGAATACTTCTTCGTAAAGGCTTAATTTGACTTTTATCCACAAGGTTTGACCGGATCAAAGATACTGCCGCACCGGTATCCAAAGTAAAAGTAACGTTCATCGCATCCACCTTTCCATCTACGTTCAGGCTTCCCATTGATCTACCCAGGCTTCTGATGGAGATAATTCTGGGGGCTTTGTCTTCGCTAGTCAACATTCGCCCCGTAATGTTGACTAGTGGGAGTTTTCCTGGTCCCTCCTGGATGGTTGTACGTCCCTCGTTGGAGAGCGGGACGGTATCCTTACTCGACAATCTCGTTTGATGTGTCCCGTACGTCCGCATCGATAACACTCCACTCTAGTGATCGGGCGTGACCGTTCTAACTGTGTGGACTGGCCATTTGCTAATGCTGCCATTTGTTGCACTATTTGGCCGAACATTGATTTAATTTCATTCATTGGTGTAGCAGCATGATCGGCTGGCGGTTCTCTCTCCTCTTGAATAGTCACGGCCCTGATCCTTGGCTTTAAGTCATTGCACGCAGCTTCAACTTCCAGCGCTCGAACTAGTAATTCGCTGCTGTTGCTTCCTTTGAACATCTTCAGCATTTTCTTTACTTCCAGATCTCGAATCCCATCTACAAAACACTGTGCCACAAGTTCTTCTTGGATTTCATCCGGGACGGCTGGGTAAGCCAGATGCACAAGGCGACGAATTTCGGCCTCAAACTCTTGTAAATTTTCACCAGTTTTCTGCAGTCTTGCCTTTAATTGTGTTTGGTACACTCCTTTCCTATGCTGATCCCCATACCGTCGTTCTAATGCAGCTACTAATGCGTCATAGTTGCTTTGTTGGGCGATAGGCAGAGTCTGTAACAGCTCCAATGCAGGTCCTCGTAATGCCACCACCAGTGCTACAGCCATTTCCTCGTTACTCCATCGATTTGCATTTGCAGCGGCCTCAAATTGGAGTTGGTAGGTTGCCCATGAAGTTTGACCATCGTATGTGAGAGGCTTGATCTTGTTTCCGGTGATCACTGTAGAGCTGGCTCCTCTGCTGTCAATTTTCCGCTCTAAGTCGCGTAGCTTTATCTCGACATCATTCTGAATTTTATTCATGTCCTCCCGAACATCATTAATGTCCTCCCGAACATCGTTCTGAATTTTATTAATGTCCTCCCGAACATCATTGAGACTATGGGTTACATACTCTTGGATTTCTGTCTTGTTCCGTGCTAGAACGTTCAATATTTCTACGTTACGTTTTTCTTGCCGCTCTCTATCTTCTTGACGCATTTCTATATCTTGTTGTAGCATTCTTTCTTGTTGTTGTCGAATCCTTTCTTGTTCTTCCTTCTCTTGTTGTCGAATCCTTTCTTGTTCTTCCTTCTCTTGTTGTCGAATCCTTTCTTGTTCTTGTCGAATTCTTTCTTGTTCTTCCTTGTCTTGTTGTCGAATCCTTTCTTGTTCTTCCTTCTCTTGTTGTCGAATCCTTTCTTGTTCTTGTCGAATCCTTTCTTGTTCTTCCTTGTCTTGTTGTCGAATCCTTTCATGTTTTTCCTCTTGTTTTTCAAGCATTGCCATAATAGCTGCAAATTGGGCCTCCATGTTTGCACTTTGACGTCTTGTTATTGGCATAAAATAAATTTAACACACCACTGTTCCGAAAATCTCTAGTCCGGTTCTGAACACAAGTCTCTAACCCGAAGTTTAGTTCCAATTCACGTCGCACTAAAGTCTGATCGCACTTCTGACACCAATTGTTACGATTTTCCCGTGGGTTCACACAAAGTCAATTTAACTCAACAATTAATAACTTTATTTACACTTCAAAACACTCCGACAATAATTAACTCGGCTATTAAAAACACTACTACAGTTCCACAACTATTTCACTATTTAAACTTAACCGCGTTCCCAAATTCACTACTCCCGCGGTTTACACCGCGTCTTTTATATTCGCAAACCACGTTCTAGAATGACCGCGAAACGCTTCGCGATTTGCGTCGAATATTAACGATTGTTCCAGGTCCGGCGCTTCCTAACTGTGGCCTACTTTAATATGCGCCCGGCCAGATATTACGGCGCATCGGTTTCATCCCGAAGCGAGCGCTTGTTAAGAAGTATCGAGCATAGTAGGCCCAGACCGTAACAATATTGTGGAGAAGATTGCGTGTTTATTCACCACTTGTACGATTTCACCTCCACTGCGAGTACCATGTACTACTACTTCACTCCTTCCAAGAATTGTTTTAAATTGTCAGATGCCTCTAGAACCATTTTGGAAGTCGGAGCTCTCTTAATACTAAAAACATTCTGGAAATTGCCAGAAGCTTCAACAAGTGTCTTAAACCTTCAAAGAATTATTTTAAATTGTTAAAAGCTTTTAGATTCGTTAAGCAAATGCCAATGGCCTCACGGCTGACAAAGTTCTAAAAAGTGCCAAAGGTTTCTACAAGTGTTCTAAGGCACCATAAACTAAGTTTTTATTTGACTGTGACATTTTGCACATGTTCTGTCACAGTCAAAGCATAATAGTTTAAGTGAGCAGAAGCTCCTAAATACCACTGAAAACCTTCTAAAAATTGCCAGAAGCCTCTGCAAGTGTTCTAGATCTTCCAAAAATTGTTTAATTATTGGGATATAAATGCTCATTAGTTGGTCATAGACTTAATAATTTAGCCCCTGCTGGTCTTTATGAGTATCGTGTGTTGGGAGTTGTAGGCCGTTTCGAGAACGGTGAAATAATTCTTGATTTGGACGAACTTTCGGCAAGAAACAACCGTACTACTCCAAAATTTCGACCGGCATCTTTGTAAACTTCTTCTAGAAAGCAAAATGTGATATCTCAAAAAATAAAACTGAATAAAGCTGCGACTGCAGCTTACAAATTATAAGTTCATTTATCTCAAAAACTAAAAATGTTATTTTTCTTCTGGGCGTTAGGTTTTTCGGAAGCTAAGCTAAAATTCTGAAATCTCTTTTTTGCAGATTTATTTATATATTAATATAGCTTTTATTAATCAACTAGCCCTAGATGGCTATAACTACGGTTTTGTACTTCACAGGGCTACAAAGGAATTACTTGTTTCATCGTCGACCGAGACACACCGGGATTCACTATCAACAAACCGGAAGACAAACTCGGTATCGTAGCTTCAGGTACTTGTATGTTAACCCTTGAAGACGTTAAAGTGCCGGCCACTAACGTGTTAGGAGAAGTTGGTCAGGGGTAATTACTCTGATTCGAAATTATAACTGTTTAGTGTATTTTTGTAATTTTGCAGTTACAAAATATCTATAGACATTTTAAATGAAGGCCGAATAGGCATAGCTGCTCAGATGCTTGGTTTGGCACAAGGCTGTTTTGATGTGACAATTCCTTACACCTTGGAAAGGCAGCAGTTTGGACAACCTATTTTCAATTTCCAGGTATTTCGCTTCATAATCTCCTTTCAACAGTATCAAAAAGCGGCAATTTTTTAGGGAATGCAACATCAAATTGCAAATCTTGCTACTGAAATTGAAGGTACAAGGTTGTTGACTTATAATGCGGCTAGACTTTTGGAACAGGGTCTACCCTATATTAAGGAGGCGTCAATGGCGAAATATTTTGCTTCTGAAGTAGCCCAAAGGGCAACAATTAAGTGTATTGACTGGATGGGTGGTGTTGGTTTTACCAAAGACTTTCCACAAGAAAAGTTTTACAGGTAATTATTAATTATTTGCCGCAAATATTAATTATTTAATAACTTCTATACTTCATTAGGGATGCTAAGATTGGGAGCATATATGAGGGCACAAGTAACATCCAGTTGACTACAATAGCCAAGGCAATATACAAACAATTTACTCAGTAAATTTTTGTGTAAAGATCTAATAATAAGTGTTAATCTGTGATTTGATAAATATTTTTTTACATTGTGGCACTATTATTTTTAATGTTTTCTTTACTGAAATAAAATATAGAAATTATTATTATGATGATTTTTTGCTCATATCTTCTTCAATTGCCTTATCCCTTTTGTTGGACGTTGGCAAATAAATTATTATAGGATAGATGACAGGCCAAACCGCTTTCTTAGATTTTGCATCCAAGAGTTTCTTTTTCTACTCGGATCCCTTCTACCGTCCATCTTGCCCTGAAGGATAAGCTGCTGAAGACGATATTTGTCGTATCTCATCAGAAGGCCAAAGTATTCCAGTTTCATTTTCTTTATCATGAATGTGACTTCTTGTTGTTTGCCGGTGTCTTCTGAGTACTTCTTCGTTTGTGACGTGATCCTTCCAGGATATTCGGAGAACAAGCCGACATATCCACATTTTCGTATACCTTGCTCATAAACGGTGCAAAATAAATTTCTGTTTGGTGTATTACTTTCATCTTGTAGCAAACCTGTAGTTAAGTATGGTCACTAAAAAATTTCAAACTGGTTTTGTTTCTATTTTAGTACTCATATTTATGTGTCATCATCACAGTCGCTTATGTTGCCGATCTCTCTCCACTTATCTCTATCAGGAACGCATCTTATATTTTCTTCTAAAGACTTTCCACAGTAAACTTCTTCATTTAGGTTATCCAACGGCTTGGCGAACGCTCTCTGGGTTTCGTTCCTTCAACATTTCCTTGAATCATGAGTTTTTCCAAGTTATAATCTTCTTTCTAACTCACATGTCCAAAGTACTTGAGCATTTTTTGTCTTACGACGGTTGACAACCTTTTGTTAGCTCTTCTAAGATTGACACATTGGTTCTATGAGCAGTCGATGGTATTCTCAAGTCCCTCTTCCAGACTCGCATCTCAAAAATATCCAATTTAGCGGTGTCCGCAAACCAAGAGTTTCGACAAGTTTGCGCTTTGTTGGCATTGATATGTGCTTGTCTTTCCAAATTTTATTTAATTTGGCCAGAGCTATTCTACTTTTAATTTCTGTAGGCGAATTGCCGTCTCCATTTAAATGAACTCCCAGATAAATTATTTCTTTCACAGTCTCTTCATTGTGTATTACAGATATTCCATCTACTTTGTTGGTGCGTTCTATTACCATTAACTTTGTTTTTTGTCGGTTTAGTTTCAAGCCAAAATTCAGACTCTCTTCTACTCTTTTAATTAGCTCAGACATTTCTTGTTTATCCTTGGCTATAAGTGTATAGTGTCATCAACATTATGTAGGTAGCTTAATTATTTTCTTGCCACCTATAATTACACTTTCCTCCCAAATATCCACTGCTTTCCTGATAATGTGTTCTCTCCATAGATGTTGAATAACAAGTGTGATAGAGTGCAGCCTTGTCTGACGCCTTTTTGTATATGGAACGGTTTGGAGTTTCTATCGTCAACTCTAACCAACAATAAGGTTTAGGTGTTGAGGAGTTGCCATGTCCAAAAGGACTTTCCAGAGCTTTCACCAGTTAACACAGTCAAAAGCCTTGCTGTAATCTAGAAAGCACAAATACCGTTGGTTTTCCAAATTCTCTTCCTTTTTCATTGATTTGTCTCACGTTAAGATTTGTTCCCTTTTGCCTTTACCGTTGACGAAACCAGCTTGTTCCTGTGAAATCTGCTTTTCCAGAAAACATCTAAGGTGTTGAAGTAAAATTCTGAACATTTCTTTGCTTGGATTTGAGATATTGTAAGTGCATAAATAGTTCTATAGTTGCTGCATTTTTGACTGGACCCTTTTTTATGTATTTTGTATGGAGTAATAAAGGTAGAGTGCACCAATCATTTGACCATTGCCCTGTTTTACATATCCTCCACAAGAAATCAATATTAAGCTCTTTTAGCATTTCTGCGTTTATACTATCCTCGCCTGTGCTTCTGTTGTTTTTTAAATAACAGTGCCACGTCTTTGATTGAAGGTATTGTTACGGTCTGGGCCTACTATGCTCGATACTTCTTAACGAGCGCTCGCTTTGGGATGAAACCGATGCGCCGTAATATCTGGCCGGGCGCGTATTAAAGTAGGCCACAGTTAGGAAGCGCCGCACCTGGAACAATCGTTAATATTCGACACAAATCGCGAAGCGTTTCGCGGTCATTCTAGAACGTGGTTTGCGAATATAAAAGACGCGGTGTCAACCGCAGTAGTAGTGAATTTGAGAACGCGGTAAAGTTTAAATAGTGAAATAGTTGTGGAATTGTAGTAGTGTTTTTAATAGCTGAGTTAATTATTGTACGGAGTGTTTTGAAGTGTAAACAAAGTTATTAATTGTTGAGTTAAATTGACTTTGTGTGAACCCACGGGAAAATCGTAACAATTGGTGTCAGAAGTGGGATCAGACTTTAGTGCGACGTGAATTGGAACTAAACTTCGGGTTAGAGACTTGTGTTCAGAACCAGACTAGAGATTTTCGGAACAGTGGTGTGTTAAATTTATTTTATGCCAATAACAAGACGTCAAAGTGCAAACATGGAGGCCCAATTTGCAGCTATTATGGCAATGCTTGAAAAACAAGAAGAGAAACAAGAAAGAATTCGACAACAAGACAAGGAAGAACAAAAAAGGATTCGACAACAAGAGAAGGAAGAACAAGAAAGGATTCGACAACAAGAGAAGGAAGAACAAGAAAGGATTCGACAACAAGAGAAGGAAGAACAAGAAAGGATTCGACAACAACAAGAAAGAATGCTACAACAAGATATAGAAATGCGTCAAGAAGATAGAGAGCGGCAAGAAAAACGTAACGTAGAAATATTGAACGTTCTAGCACGGAACAAGACAGAAAAACAAGAGTATGTATCCGATAGTCTCAAAAAGATGGAGTATGACGTTCAGGTAAAATTAAATGATGCTCGGGAGGACATTAACAAAATTCAGAATGATGTTCGGGAGGACATTAATAAAATTCAGAACGATGTTCGGGAGGACATTAATAAAATTCAGAATAATGTCGAGATAAAGCTACGCGACTTAGAGCGGAAAATTGACAGCAGAGGAGCCAGCTCTACAGTGATCACCGGAAACAAGATCAAGCCTCCCACATACGACGGTCAAAGTTCATGGGCAACGTACCAACTCCAATTTGAGGCCGCTGCAAATGCAAATGGATGGAGTAACGAGGAAATGGCTGTAGCACTGGTGGTGGCATTACGAGGACCTGCATTGGAGCTGTTACAGACTCTGCCTATCGCCCAACAAAGCAACTATGACGCATTAGTAGCTGCATTAGAACGACGTTATGGGGATCAGCATAGGAAAGGAGTGTACCAAACACAATTAAAGGCAAGACTGCAGAAAACTGGTGAAAATTTACAAGAGTTTGAGGCCGAAATTCGTCGCCTTGTGCATCTGGCTTACCCAGCCGTCCCGGATGAAATCCAAGAAGAACTTGTGGCACAGTATTTTGTAGATGGGATTCGAGATCTGGAAGTAAAGAAAATGCTGAAGATGTTCAAAGGAAGCAACAGCAGCGAATTACTAGTTCGAGCGCTGGAAGTTGAAGCTGCGTGCAATGACCAAGGATCAGGGCCGTGACTATTCAAGAGGAGAGAGAACCGCCAGCCGATCATGTTGCTACATCAATAGATAAAATTGAATCAATGGTCGGCCAAATAGTGCAACAAGTAGCAAGATGGCTTGAAAAACTCCAGCAGTATAATTTCAACATCAAGCATCGACCCGGAAAGCTGCATAATAACGCAGATGCTCTATCAAGAAGACCTTGCGCCGAAGATTGCAAACATTGCCAGAAAACGGAACAACGTGAAGGAGTTGTGTCCATCAGAATGGTTCAGCTGAAGACCGATGACGAATGGAGTCCCGATGAGATTAGGAAGGATCAACTAGAAGACAGCGACATAGGCCCATTGTTGTTGAGAAAGGAACAAAGCGAGTCGAGACCAACATGGCAAGAAATCTCTAGCAAAGGCCTGACGTTCAAAGCACTTTGGGCTCAGTGGGACTCGCTTGTGGTTGAAGGCGGCTTGCTAAAAAGAGCTTGGGAGAGTGCCGATGGAAAAGAGATAAGGAAGCAGTTGGTAGTTCCCAGAGGAAGGGTCGACCACGTACTGGAGGAAATGCACAATGGAAAGACTGGTGCTCATTTGGGAGTAAATAAGACTTTGGACAAAATCCGGCAACGCTTTTACTGGGTGAACTACTGCCAAGACGTGAAATCATGGTGTCGACAATGTTCCATTTGTGCAGCTAGCCACGGACCACAGACGAGATCCCGGGGACCTATGAAGCAGTACAACGTAGGATTGCCGTTCGAACGTTTAGCCATAGACGTTGCTGGGCCTTTTCCTGAGACCAACAGAGGCAACAAGTACATTCTTGTTGCCGTGGATTACTTTAGCAAATAGCCTGAGGTGTTTGCGATTCCAAATCAAGAAGCCAGCACAGTCGCTGATATTCTCGTCGAAAATGTCTTCAGTAGATTTGGTGTGCCGTTGGAGTTACACTCTGATCAGGGACGAAACTTTGAGTCCAAGCTCTTTCAGAGGCTCTGTGACCTGCTAGGCATTAGGAAGACCCGAACAACGCCGCTTCATCCTCAGTCGGATGGCATGGTCGAGAGATTTAATAAGACCATAGAGCAACATCTCTCAAAGGTTGTTGATCAGCATCAGAAAGATTGGGACCAGCATATTCCGCTCTTCTTGATGGCTTATAGAGCAGCAGTCCACAACTCAACGGGACAGTCACCATCTAAAGTTCTGTTTGGTCGAGAACTGCGACTTCCATGTGATGTGGTGTTCGGATCTCCAACAGGCCAAAGCACGAACATTGAGAACTACGTTGACGAGTTGCAAGACAGATTACTGAACGTCCATGATCTGGTCAGGGAAAGTTTGAATCTAGCTAGCGATAAGATGAAAGCTCGTTATGATCTGAGGGCCAATTCGGGAGGGTTCCAGAAGGATGATAAAGTTTGGTTGTTTAACCCTCAGAGGAAGAAAGGCAAATCACCAAAATTAACACCTGTTTGGGAGGGACCTTACAATGTGGTAAAAAGGTTAAACGATGCCGTGTACAGAGTCCAACGCAGCCCCAAAGCCAAGATGAAAATTGTCCATCTGGACAGACTCAAGAAATACCACGGATTAGATGAAGCGGATCGGGACGATCAGCTTTAAGAGGGGGGCAGTGTTACGGTCTGGGCCTACTATGCTCGATACTTCTTAACGAGCGCTCGCTTCGGGATGAAACCGATGCGCCGTAATATCTGGCCGGGCGCGTATTAAAGTAGGCCACAGTTAGGAAGCGCCGCACCTGGAACAATCGTTAATATTCGACACAAATCGCGAAGCGTTTCGCGGTCATTCTAGAACGTGGTTTGCGAATATAAAAGACGCGGTGTCAACCGCAGTAGTAGTATATTTGAGAACGCGGTAAAGTTTAAATAGTGAAATAGTTGTGGAATTGTAGTAGTGTTTTTAATAGCTGAGTTAATTATTGTACGGAGTGTTTTGAAGTGTAAATAAAGTTATTAATTGTTGAGTTAAATTGACTTTGTGTGAACCCACGGGAAAATCGTAACAGTATAAATAGGAAACTAGGTATCGGTATATTATGTCAATTTGGTTCAAATTTTCTCGAAATATGTCGCTATCTTAGCCCCATTTGGAGATGTGGTAAGTGGAAAGTACTACTGTTTTTTTTTCTACTACCTTACTTGTTGAATGCATATATTACTTAGTAGTTTAAATTACTCATGGCCAGTGACAACTTAAAATTGCTTCTGAAGCAAAAACAGATTTTAGTTTATACCTACTGGTACATATTGTTACGGTTTGGGCCTACTATGCTCGATGCTCGATGAAGCCGATGCGCCGCAATATCTGGCCGGGCTCGTGTTAAAGTAGGCCACAGTTAGGAGGCGCCACCTGGAAGATTCTTGAATGGTCAAGGCAACCCGCGAAGCGTTTCGCGGTCATTCTAGAACGTGGTTTGCGAATATAAAAGAAGCGGCGTTGACGACAGCGTAGTTAGTTAAGAGAGTAGAGTAGTAGTGAATTTGGGAACGCGGTTAAGTTTAAATAGTGGAATAATTGTGGAATTGTAGTAGTGTTTTTAGTAGTTGAGTTAATTATTGTACGGAGTGTTTTAAAGTGTTAATAAAATTTATTAATTGTTGAGTTCAACTGACTTTGTGTGAACCCACGGGAAAATCGTAACAATTGGTGTCAGAAGTGCGATCAGACTTTAGTGCGACGTGAATTGGAACTAAACTTCGGGTTAGAGACTTGTGTTGTGTGTTCAGAACCGGACTAGAGATTTTTGGAACAGTGGTGTGTTAAATTTATTTTATGCCAATAACAAGACGTCAAAGTGCAAACATGGAGGCCCAACTTGCAGCTATTATGGCAATGCTTGAAGAACAAGAAAGGATTCGAAAACAAAACAAGGAAGAACAAGAAAAGATTCGACAACGAGACAAAGAAGAACAAGAAAGGATTCGAAAACAAAACAAGGAAGAACAAGAAAGGATTCGACAACAAGAAGAAAGGATTCGACAACGAGACAAAGAAGAACAAGAAAGGATTCGAAAACAAAACAAGGAAGAACAAGAAAGGATTCGAAAACAAAACAAGGAAGAACAAGAAAGGATTCGACAACAAGAAGAAAGAATTCGACAAGAAGACAGAGAGCGGCAAGAAAAGCGTAACGTAGAAATATTGGACGTTCTAGCGGGGATCAAGACAGACATCCAAGAGTATGTATCCCATAGTCTCAAAAAGATGGAGTATGACGTTCAGGTAAAATTAGACGATGTTCGGGAGGACATTAATAAAATTCAGAACGATGTTCGGGAGGACATTAATGATGTTCGGGAGGACATTAATAAAATTCAGAATGATGTTGAGATTAAGCTACGCGACTTAGAGCAGAAAATTGACAGCAGAAGAGCCAGCTCTACAGTGATCACCGGAAACGGGCTCAACAAGATCAAGCCTCCCACATACGACGGTCAAACTTCATGGGCAATGTACCAACTCCAATTTGAGGCCGCTGCAAATGCAAATGGATGGAGTAACGAGGAAATGGCTGTAGCACTAATAGTGGCATTACGAGGACCTGCATTGGAGCTGTTACAGACGGTGCCTATCGCCCAACGAAGCAACTATGAAGCATTAGTAGCTGCATTAGAACGTCGTTATGGGGATCAACATAAGAAAGGACTGTACCGAACGCAATTAATGGCAAGACAGCAGAAAACTGGTGAAAATCTAGAAGAGTTTGAAACCGAAATTCGTCGCCTTGTGCATCTGGCTTACCCAGCCGTCCCGGATGAAGTCCAAGAAGAACTTGTGGCACAGTATTTTGTAGATGGGATTCGAGATCCGGAGGTAAAGAAATGGCTGAAGATGTTCAAAGGGAGCAACAACAGCGAATTACTGATTCGAGCGCTGGAAATTGAAGCTGCGTGCAATGATTTAAAGCCAGAGGCTATTCAAGAGGAAAGAGTACCGCCAGCCGATCATGATGATACATTAATAGATGAAATTAAATCAATGTTCGGCCAATTAGTGCAACAAATGGCAGCATTAGGAAATGGTCAGTCCAGACAGTTAGAACGGTTACGTCCGATCACTAGAGTGGAATGTTATCGATGTGGACGCAAAGGACACTATAGAAGGAATTGCAGACAGCGGTCTTGTTCTCCAAACCCACAGTGCCGACGAAATCAGGACATTAGAACAAATCACCGGAACTCTTCTGCTAAAAGAAACATTACATGTTATATTTGTGGACGTAAAGGACATTACCAATGGAATTGCAGACAGCAGTCTCGTTTACCGACCCCGCAGAACTGGCGTAACCAGGAGCAGGAAATGAAGAATCCAGAAAGACATTTACCGCGATATGTAGAGGATCGTCAAGCTTTGGATAGTGATTTAAGGTACCGGAAAGGACAAATTCATAATGGTTGGAGGATTGGTCAAATCGCGATGGTGACAGATAAAGAGGCTACAAAAAGAATGAAGAGCAGCGTTTCTAAGGAAGACATATTGAAAGGACAGCGCTCAGACTCTGATTTGAAAGTAATCAGAAGATGGTTGGAGAAGGATTTGAAACCGGATTGGCAACAGATTTCCAGATATGGACCAACAGTAAGGGGTTACTGGTTACAGTGGAATTCGCTTCGACTGCGAGATGACTTAATTACTCGCAAATGGGAAAGTCCAGACGGAAAACGCTTTGTTTACCAAACAATAGTGCCCAATTCCTGCAAAGAGAATGTGCTGCGAGAACTACATGACAGTCGCGGAGGAGGACACTTTGGAGTAAACCAGACTTTGGCTAGAATAAGAGATCGATTTTACTGGATTAACTTCAGAAAGGACGTTGAGGAATGGTGTAAACGGTGTGACCAGTGTTCGTTACAGAAGGGATCCATCACAATTCGAGAACTTGAGAGAGAGAAGATGAAACCAAACAACGACCGTATGAAGATGACACTGGACCACAGACCAACTGGTGGCAATTATAAGGAAGGTGATGCTGTGTGGATGTTTCAACCCAGGAGGAGCAAAGGATTAAGTCAAAGATGGCAACGACACTGGGAGGGACCTTACAATGTGGTAAAAAGGTTAAACGACGTCGCATACAGAGTCCAACGCAGCCCCAAAGGCAAGATGAAAATTGTCCATCTGGACAGACTTAAGAAATACGAGGGATTAGATGAAGCGGATCGGGACGATCAGCTTTAAGAGGGGGGCAGTGTTACGGTTTGGGCCTACTATGCTCGATGCTCGATGAAGCCGATGCGCCGCAATATCTGGCCGGGCTCGTGTTAAAGTAGGCCACAGTTAGGAGGCGCCACCTGGAAGATTCTTGAATGGTCAAGGCAACCCGCGAAGCGTTTCGCGGTCATTCTAGAACGTGGTTTGCGAATATAAAAGAAGCGGCGTTGACGACAGCGTAGTTAGTTAAGAGAGTAGAGTAGTAGTGAATTTGGGAACGCGGTTAAGTTTAAATAGTGGAATAATTGTGGAATTGTAGTAGTGTTTTTAGTAGTTGAGTTAATTATTGTACGGAGTGTTTTAAAGTGTTAATAAAATTTATTAATTGTTGAGTTCAACTGACTTTGTGTGAACCCACGGGAAAATCGTAACAATATAATACATATTTTTTTTAAAAGTGGAGCTGTTGTTCAATACTTGACTTTTCTTGTTTTAAAATTTAATCAAAAATAGTGAAAACATAGTAGTTTTCCTAACAAGTGTGCGAAGTAAGTCTTGTACGCACGATGGCGGGATATGCACGAACGACGCGGAGCGAAAAATGGAGAATTTGAAAAAGGAAATAAAATAGAAAAGTCTTACTTTATACTTTTTCCATTTTATTTCCTTTTCAGGTCGCCAGCCTTATCCCCAGCACCATGAAGCATGCTTAGACTAAACATTTGTTTAAAAATGTCCCTAAATTGCCAGAATCAAAACAAAACAAAATTGAAAGTGTAAAAAACGTACCTGTTATTCCGTCTTTTGCGGTTAGACCATTATAATTTAGGTTACAAGGCTAACAATTGATCAAGAAAAAGCAGCAAGCTTTTCAAATTTTCAATTTACTCTCTAGAAACACACCTAGTACCTATTTTATTGAACCAAAAAGATCACGGTTGTAACTGAAGTGTAAAACACATGAAAGGTGTAAATTGGTCAATAAGTATGCAACCCTCTTAGGGAAAGTCAACATAAAATGTTTCTATTAATTAAATATTTACAACATCTTCACAGCTCCAGCTAAAAGTATCACAAATGTAAGTAAGTAGAACATATTTTACAAAGTGTCCCACCCGGAACT
The DNA here is from genome assembly GCF_016097725.1 of Ips typographus. Classification (NCBI taxonomy): domain Eukaryota; kingdom Metazoa; phylum Arthropoda; class Insecta; order Coleoptera; family Curculionidae; genus Ips; species Ips typographus. Next base: position 12,658,971 of record NC_138423.1, read on the forward strand.
ACCGCGGTCAATATTTAAAAATCTACAAAAGATAAATTTTTAAAAATTTTATGTTTTAGAATTTGCGTTGGGGATTCTATATCTAAAATATTTTTACTTTTGAGGTACCACTTCGTTATTACTTCGTAACCAAAGTTGGTACCAACTTCACTAATTTAAATGGACCATCCACGTATTTTATTATATTTTTATATTCTTCTAACGTCTTCACCATTTGCTTGTTTGTCAAATCTTGGCTCTGTTCCCTTGGGACAGTCCGCCAGCACATTCCTTAGGAATGTTGACCTTGTCTGGCTTTAGGCCATATCCAGAACCTTTTAAAAAAGGCAAAAAATCGTTTAAGGGCACGATCCGAGTAAAGATATAGTCATTCTTCGTGAAAAATATAACCCTCACTGTCACATTCACGTGGTCTTCTCATAGGTTTTCACGCTTTCCGCCTCTTGGAAGTGCACCAAGTCCCCGGTAGAATTTTCCACTCAACTTTAAACTTCACAGAACGTCGTCGTTTCAGCAAACCATGTGGTCTGCTAACAGCATGAACTGCAGTCTAAGGTCACAACAACCTATCGGCTACAAGTTGAAAACCGAACATTTCATAACGTGTATCTATAGGTATATTATATTCAACTGTTTTCGAGATATTCACGTTTGAAAAATGATATTTTTACAATTTGAACTGTCATAGCTCTTAATCAGATGAAGATAGAGCAAAACTTTCTTTGATTTGTCTACTTCAATAAAGATTAGAGAATTGTTAATGTTAATATCACCTGTAACAAAATTTTCAGAAGAGTTAATAGAATCTTGATTCTCACTTTCACCCAAACCCCTAACACCCAAAGATTCACCAAAACTAATGAATACTGTTGTACTGAAAAAGTAGAACAATTTATTAGTGTGATTAACTGTTTGTTGTTTTGATGCAAAACAGGGGTAGGGTCCACCTTTAAATAGATGTCTCTATTCCAAGTTTCACAATTTATACCATAAATTGATTTAAGACATCGATTTACTTGTTTTCCGAGACTGCTTAAGTGGCATTTGCGGATCCGGAGATAAATGTGGTTTTGAAAATGTCCATTTCTCTATTCCAGAACGGCTATTGAATGTAAACTATGATTTCGAAATAGAATAATCCAATACCCTTTCCAGAGCGTAATTGAATAAAGCTTTTCTATTTAAGGCAACAAAACAGTGTTATTATTATCTTTATTGTGGAGATCTTAAAGAGTAGTGTATGTAGAAAAATTAATCTTGCTATTTCAAGAATGAATGAAGTTATGTAATGACACCTTTGAAAAATCTGAAACTTTATCACCCTGTATCTCGGCAACAACGCATTTTCGGACACAACTTCATGCTTAAAATCCAATTCTCTAGGGATGGTATAGGTTTGGCCGTTTAACCCTGACTCACCCTGTATAACTATAACTGCCATAGCTCTTAATCAGATGAAGATAGAACAAAACGATTTGCATGTTACTATTTTAACTTTTTGAGAACTATCACCGGGTAACATTTTGATTGATTTTAATAGGTGTCAAAAATTTGTAAGAGTAAAAAAATTGTCACCTGTCAAACTTTACAATATGACCCTGGCATACGTCAGAAAAATGTTTCATTTATCAATGACATTTTTCTCTATCTCATTCTGGTAATGACACTCCAAAATGTAAAAATGTAATTTTTCAAGATCTCGAAAAAAGTTGATCAAAACCTATTTCTTTGGGGGGCTGCCCAGGTAAAGAATGGTTAGTCAGGTTCATGACGTCATGGTTATTTCGAAGTTACTGAAACTGAAGTGTCAAATCTTAAATATAGGTTAACTGTCACAACAGTAAAACGAATTAAGTTAATGTTGGGAGCTCTGTTTAGTGTTTTAAAAAAGATTGTTTTCAAGTTTTTAACCTTAATTCTGTTGTGAACAACACTACATCTGCTTTTCACAGACAGACGACAGTAACCTAATCAGCTTTGTAAATTGTAATAAATTTGTAATCTTCAATTGTAAGTTACGGCTGTGGTAACGTTGGACATATCATTGTTCTATCTACAAATGCAAAGAACTATGCGTGGTTACCGATTGACGTAAATAAGTATGTTGTGGTTACTACAAAGAAATAGCCCTAGTGTGATATAGGTTATTATGATATATAAAACATACTTGAAATAGATAGGAGAATCTAAAAATATAATAATATACAGAGTGTTCCATTTAAAATAGTGAAGTTGGTAGCAAATTTTGGTTACTTATGGTGGTATTTCAAAAGTGAAAATATTTTAGATATGAAAGCCCCAACGCAATTACTAAACCTTGAAATTTTTGTTATCGTTTGCAGTTTTTGAAATATCCACTGTGGTAGATCGCGGTGGGATATCCTGTATACTTACTAACTAACTACTAACAAAAAAATATAATTCGATTTATTGCACTTTTAAAAAGTGTAGCGTTATCCGCATGTTAACCTAAAAAAAATTGGTAAACTAGTCTGATGTGCTCGTTGATGTGTCACTCTCATCACTCAGGTCACTATCATCCCTCGTTTCAGGAAAGTAGATGTCCCTTTGAAAGGTCAATATTTTTCTATAAACGACTGAAATCTGCATGCTTTTGACAAACAGATAATACTGTTTTGGCTTGTACAGGTCGAATTTCCGTACTAAGTGATCCCGAGTGCTATTTCTTGCAAGTTCTAATAAACTTGGTAGTTGGCTCAAGTTTTTCAAATGTCTTTTATATTCTTCAGGGTAATTGACCGGTATTCGGATTTCGGGCATTCTAATGAAAGGTAAATATTGTTGTAAAGGTATCGCTGGATTTTCGTTTATCGAAGCAGCTAGAGAGTTCTTAAAGTCTTTTACTGACAGTTTAGTGTCGAACAGAAGTCTAGCAAAACTAATGCAGACGTCAGAAGACTCCCGAACATCCATATGAAGACAAATATATAATAATGTATCGTATCCAAATAAGATAAATAGTTGGTGCAATGTATTACTTTCCAAAGCATATCCAAAACTTAAGTAAATAAAAATTAAGTCATATACAATTGGGTACCATAACAACTTGTCATTGACTTTGGTGTTTATAAAATCAAAAATCGAATTAAACTCGAAGTGTTCAAATATGGGAGTAAAATGGCCGCTATTGAAGATCACATACAAATACCTGATAAAATCATCTTGTTCCATAAGCGCAATCATATGATGTAGATAAGAAAAACTAGTATATAACTTCTGATACCTGAAGTTTTTCCAGATAAGTGCAAATTTGGTTACGTTAGGAACTTCCAAACACATTATAAAAGCGTTCAAATATGGATGTTTGTAGTTAACGTCAGCTCCTCCGTCTATGATCTCTTCAACATAAGGACACGAATGAGTCAAAGCTAAATTCAACAATGTCATACCATCCTGAGTGGTTGTGTTAAAGTCGTAAACGTAATTGAACAAAGCATGTTGAATTTCTATATCGTCTAACAGTATGGCTTTCATAAACGGAGTAATACCATTACCGCACTGAACGTTAGGATCCGCACCATAATAAAGTAGCATACAAACACTTTCCAGGCAATGCTCACTTATTGCTTCATGTAGGGCCGTTTCTCCACTATAATCAACAGCATCCAATTTAGCACCGCTTTTGATCAATACGTGTACTACTTGGGGAAAATTTGCTGAAATATGCAGTGGTGTCACGTCTTCATAGTTCGAGAGGTTCACATTTGCATTCGCCTTGACCAATCTTTCGACTAAATGTAAGTGTCCACGTTTGGCAGCCCAAAATAATGCAGTTTCACCAGAAAAATTTCGATTATTAATATTAATTTCATCGCAGCTGAGAAGAAAATCCACGATTTCCGGTCTGAAAATTATTTTCAACTAAAGCGTTATTTATAAAGGGTGTGCTTAAAAACTTACAAATTTTTAATGACTGACACATGAAGGGGTGTATTACCATGATTGTCGTTGATATTAGGGGAACTACCCGCCTGAACTAGAGCTTTGACATGATCCAAATCTGCTAATGCCACGGCTCGAAGAATTCCAGATAATGAGTGGGGATCATCGTAAGTAAATATACTTGAACTTTCGGTAAACTAGAAAAAATAGATCTACCATCAGTTAAGCATAATGTTCAAATTATGTTTATGTTCTTGTAAACTGTATTGTTCAAGTAGGGCACAAGAAGGAAAGTAGATTCGAGTGTGGTAGTGTCTAGTTTGTATTGTCAAGCAAAGTGGATTCAGTATGGTCCAGTTTTAAGGATTGTTCTTCTATTTAGCCTGTTTTTGTATTTGTAAAGGGTGTGTTTTTTACAACTTTGAACTGAAATAAATCTCATAAAAATCATCTTAAGGACATAATATTTGGGCTTTATTGAAAATACCATACATAAAATATAACAATCAAATATACAAAAAGTAGAAACATGATAGACAACTATTTACTGACAACATATTATAAGTATCTTATACATTTGTCAAAAATAGTGACAACATTTTGTAAAAGCTTAACAACTTCTGATAAAGTTCAACATATCACTTCTTGCACTGACCATCACTCATTTAATAACATTACATAATGCACGTTCTTGGAAACTTCTACTTAAAAATACTCCCAGCTCCTGAACTTAAGGATTTGTTGTCACTGTTTATGTAAACTTCCATCTCCTTGAATTTGAGTGACTAACACTGATTTATCTAAGATAGTATATATTTCTGCTAAAATACTACTAATCTCTTCACCCTCATTATCCGGAAAAATTAGGCCTTGTTGTGTTCCATTTCGTGTGATCATTTTCTGTCGTCGTCGTTATTTCCGATATCAAAAAAGTATATTACTAGTATGAATGTGACTTCCTCGCTGTTGCAGAGTAGATCTAACTATTTCTGTGTCGGGGATAATTGTTTTTTCTTAGAAATAGAGAACAATTTTTGGTCTTTTTATATTCTCACTTTTTTGAGCTTGTTTTTATTAGGTTCAATTATAATATGGCTTGTTATGCCCATCATAACAAGCCATACAATAATTGCACCTAGTACAGCTTGGGAGAACTGGAGTTATAAGGACACACTTATTTGATTGAGAGTTGTAGTTTTACAATTCATTTAATTCCTTGTTGATTGATGAATCTTTATTGATTTTTGGTCTTTCTACACCATTATCTTAGCAATTTTTCCCTGCCATTTTATTATGTGCAAGATCAGGAGTTAATGACACAGGTCTCTGATTGGTGTTTACTTCAACAAAGCTTTGTAAGTTGTTCATATCAGGTGTGACAAAAAACTATAAATGGAAAAAATGAAACTACAAAGTAGGAACAAGGAGTGATCCAACTTATAATATATTCTGTAAACTTTGGTCACACAAATCCCTAACACCCAAAGATTTATAAAAACTAAGAAACTGTGGCCACAGGTATCACAACTTCCCCTTTATATAAATAGTCCAATAACCATTTTAGTTACTGTGATGTGGTCCCCTTCTTGAGGAAGATAACTAGATATTGGTACTGGCCAACATCCAGTTATTAACATCTCTTTAAAATATGTCCAATGTGCGCACAAAACCAAAATATGGACCTTAAATCTGTCTTTACTAGTAACCAGTGTTACATTACAAAAAGTTTTTTCTGGAAAAACTTAAGGTACACAGACTGCAGATGATCCATCTGGTTTTTTCATTTTCAATAAGGCCACCTTCCATTTTTCTGCATGTATATAAATGCTGGGAGACAGGTAGTTAGTCAACTGAAACAATATCAGTGTGTCAATAAAAATTATAAAACATTAAATAATTTGAGATACCATTAGCAACTTCATTTCCACTGTTATTCAAAAATAGGCAAATAAAGTCTTGTAGAAAATTATTGTCACACTGTAATTTTTCATGATGGTCACATAATAGCATAATATTCCACTTGAACATTAGTGTTCTAATCAAGAATAATAATATGATTTAATTGTTTGGTTAATTAAACTCCAAAAAGTTTACAAAAGATTTATAATAACTGCAACAAAAAACAGGATTTAATTGTCCTATTGTAGATATTACTACTAGGGTATCTAAATGTTGTGGTGCTTGCTTTTCCAAATTTTTTCTGCATTTTGACACATATAAAAGGATTTTAACATAAACATGTGACACAATCTGACTGTGGAACATTGATTAGGAGAAATGAATCAGATTTGTCAATAAGAAATCAATAAAAAACAACCAATTGTTAGATCAGTTAGATAGTATCACATACCTATTTTATATTTTAAAGGTGCTTGTTCTGGCAAATTGCCCTGTAGCAGTGCCAATAACAAAACAAGACTTGTTAGAGCTTGTTAGTTTAGTAAATTGGCTGTCCTGTGTAAACCTACATAAATTTGCAACAAAAACGTTTAAATGCCAAATTTTTTTTACACACCGCTGCATGCTTTTTAATGGCTTTCGAAAATGCTTTTTTTGTTCATATTCCTTTGCTAACTTACAACAAAAACCTGCTTCAGAACCACAACTCAGATAAAATACAAGTTAAAAAAATATATGAAAATCTTACAACAATATCCAAGAGTTCTTCATCAGAGTCTGAATCGTCTGATGCCATCACAAGCTGATAATTGACTCACAAAATGCAAAAGCAGTAACAACTACCGCACAAATATTAGAATATAGAAATATTTTGTTTACAAGTTACAAGAAGGATGAAGGAATCCATTATAAAACCTAGTTATTATTAAGTTAGGTTGTGTTTACTTATAACTCGACCATCTTTTCTTCTCTGCCAGTTAGTTTTAAATTCAAATCCTTATTCTGTGTCCGTAAGTAATTTGCTATCCTGCTTTAACAGTATTCCCGAGAAAAGGATAGAAATATTGTTATGTATTTTTTTATTTTAACCTAGAAAAAACGGGAAGTGAGGTTATGTAGTTTTGTTTTTATTTTAACTTAGAAACAATTTAATGATTTAAAAAGTCTCAAGCAGTCTCAGCAGGTAAACTACTACATAAAAGCATGATGAACTAAAATATCACTACATTGTTTTAATATTGCAGGTTTAAACATGTCTAAAGTAAATACCTTGAGCGGCATTATTCGAGAGCTTCGATATGGTCTGCCCCAAGGTTCTCTCAAAGACAATCTTACCTACCAGTACATTATGAAAGAGTACAGAAAGTATAAAACGACAGATCAACAATTATGTAAAGCACAGTGAGTAGTTTTACAGTTTACTTGTCTAGCAGTAAGTTTATTGTTCACATAAGCCTATAACAGGAGGTACTCATTTAGCAGTTTTTATTATAAAAATCTAGTTTTTTTAATGACTGTTATCCGTCTCATGTATTGTTTGGCATTAATAATAATAATAATAATAAGGTTTATTTTAAAATCATGTTTACATGTTACATGAAACAGGAAATAGTAATTTGGGAAATGGGTTATTAAAGTACAAGACTACATGTTTAGGAGGAGATGAGGAACGACCCAAGTCCGGAATTTCTAAATGAGTACTTTAATTGCATTTCAGGGAAGAGTATCCTAAAACATTTTATTTTATACTCTAAGTGGTAATTTTTATTTAATTATTAGTTTTTTTTTGTGATTTCACACACCCCTATACATTTTGGACACCAACTTTTAGATAGGTTGCTAACAAATTTAGGTATATTACTTTGCTGGACTAGTGTCTAAAAAAAAACATTTTGCAGGACTAGGAAGGTATATAGGAAGTCAGTTGGGACAGGTCAAAATACATGGTTCGATCAACACACCACATAAAGCATAGGAAAAAACGAGCAAATTTGTATTTGATTGTTCCTCCTAGTAATTAATTTACCAGGAGTCAACCTGGACTTGAGGAGTAGGTGTCACAAATAATTTTAGGCCTAAGCACCCTAAGACCGTTTTTAATTGGTCACCCACAGTTCTTATTGGTCGGCGGCTTAAAATCTATTTTTAGTTTCTTTCTATGCTTTCTAAGACAATCCTATCTTGGGCACAGGTGGCAAAGGCAGTGCAGTCTGTTGTTTATAATTTGCATTGGAGTAAGGGATTAATAAGTGTGTATGCACAGAGTCCCTCAATATTTTTTATTTTCACGCCGCCCATGCTCAACGAAGACCCTGATTATTTTGGTTTTTTCAGTTGTTTCAACTGACTTGGTATATACTATAATGAATCATTTCCGGGACTGAAACCGACTATGTAATAGAGCATATTAGGATACAGTATGAAATAATAGTAATTTACGTTACAAGTCTGGGAAATGGGTTATTAAAGTATAAGTCTAGATGTTTAGGGACGAGGCCAGAAACGAGACGTGTCCGGAATTCCTAGAGGAGTACTTTAATTGCATTTCTCAGAAGTGTATTGTAAAAAGTTTTATTTCATACTGTAAGTGATAATAGTTATTTAAAATCTTATTTTTTTGTGATTTCACACATCCCTATACATTTTGGACACCAACTGTTAAATAGGTTGCTAACAAAATTATATTACTTTGTAATGAATCATTTCCGACACTGAAACCCTGTACATGATAGAGCATATTATGATACAGTATGAAATAACTTACGTAACTAGTGCTGTAAGAGACATTTTACGCACGATATTGAAAAAGTTGTGTGTGTAAAGGTGAGTGTGTAATTCCATGAGTGCGTAAAATGCTTTAGAGCACGTGTGACGTACTATACTTTACCTACGACCAAGTGTAAAGTCCTGGCTTTCACAACTCATATAATTCAGAATATTTTTTTTTCATAAAAAAATATATTTTCAACATATTGATATCATATTTGTACTAATCCTAGGAATTATGCTTCTAAAGAAAAAATATTAATGTAATAAAAAATTTCTCAAAAACATATTATCTAATTGTTAGTGTTGTTCTTAAAATAATGATTTATGGTGATATTACAGTTATTAAGAACAAATGGCTTACCGGTTTATTGCTTGTTGAAACTTAGGCGTGTTACATTATTGTTATTATACATCTCAGTTGAATTATTATTAGTATTAAAAGTAATACTTTCAGTAGCATTACTTGATGTGTTTGCTATTGTAGATGATATCTAGACGAACCGGAATTTATACTTAAAACTTTAAAACTGTATAAACAATGCCATGATCTCCATCTTATACCTACTTTGATAAATATATCCAATAGCTAACAACAACTGTGCGTAAAGAGGTTTATTACGTAACGGAAAACTATGCGTAATTAGCTATTTACATTGAGGTCGTAGATAAAAGAAAGGTCACACAAAAAAAAACTGATCTTAGGCTAGGTTAGGTTTAGCGCACATTGAGACGCATGCGACGCAACACAGACAGGGCAGCACATGGATTTTTCATTTTTAGTTTTTAGTCAGTTTTAGTAGTCCGGATTTAAAAAAAGTAAAGATGATGGTTACCAAAAAAACGAAAGGTCGGAAGAAAAAACTAGATATAGCATTTTATAGAGCAGAAAAAGCTGCAATAAGGAAGTGTCATCACTTTGAATTATCTCTTCAAATAAGCTCAAAACAAAATAAAAACGATTTTTCAAAATATCGTTTTAAACGGTTAAAACGGCATATTATTGACCTCTAAATTGCGCAACTTTGCCCTAATTTAACCGACCCCGAATCTCTTGCGTTTGCTGAGATTCCGATGTGGCTCTACTTTCAAACCCTGTAGAGAGCTTCCAAAAACAGTTGGTGAGGCAGAGAGGGACTTGGTTAAATTAAGATGGTAAAGTTGTGGATTTTAAGCATTTAAGAATATGCTGTTGCAAGATTTAAAAACCTTGAGAAATATTGTGGTAAAGCCAAATTTGATGTACTAATCAAATACTAATCAGTTTTTATCTGAAATTTGGATTTATGGTTGAATTGCAAAATAATGTGATGATATAATCTGTTACAGGGAAGAGATGAATTTCATAGCCAACTCGTATTTGTGCTACTTACGAAGCAGTCGATTGTCTCAAGAAATTCACGATGAATTCCATGGCAAAGGTGAAAGAACAGTGGCCGAAACTGCCCATATGGTAGGATTCAAACTTCCACATGATCCTAAATAGGTCCAGTAGTATTTTCTTGTTGTAGATAAGGATGTAGGTATGTAAATAATAAAAGTCTATTAATTTTCATTCATTTTAAATTTTGACACTGGATGGTATTTTAAGGGCGTTAAAGTGAAACGGGGTTTTTTATTTGAACGGTTTTATTATCAAAATTACATCTAAACTGTATCTATATTCTGATTTTATCATCGGCAATAAAAGTAATGTAAAAAAGTAAAAAGTCGACAAACGGGTTTCGGCATACCTAACTTATTTTAACAATATTTATTTCTAAGTAGGTAAAATGCGTAAGTGACTTAATTAAAACAGTATAGTCCAGAAAAGTGGCAGTTACCTCAAATTTGAATATCTTAAAAATAAAAATTGACCAAAAAAACTATTGTAACACAACCTAAATCCTAAAATAAATACTTTCGGCAAATTACAGTACTAAAAAGTCTTATCAGAGGAATATACACAAATCTTACCAAAAAACCGCTGGTTTAATTTACGTTTTGGAACTAGATTTATTTAAGTAGTCCATAAAATGTACAAGGATACTGAGCTGCCTCGTTTACACAGCGCAGTCAACGTGGTATATAGGCACATATTTAACCCTATTGTTAAATTTAGTTTAATTAATAAACAATAGAGTGTAGCTGTCCCATTTTGGGTTAAAAGAACTTGATATGAGTAAAAATCTGAAGGACAGCTATGTAAAAGCGATTTAAATTCAGTTGTAGAGGAGGTGAAAGAATAATGGATGCTTCTGGTTGGTTAAACAACAAAAGCATCTCCAAATTTTATTCAAATCTCCCAGTCACAATAGAACTTTCTCTTAAGTAATTCATACAAAAATATTTATGTGATTTTTAGATTGTTTAAGTTAGTTGGGACTAGTTGAAATGGTTTATCAGCAACTGTTCAATTAACTGGCAACCATTTCAGTCTTTCCACATAACTTAATGATATGCAAAATATGATAAATATTTAACTTATGGATAAAATTTTGATAAACTATTTAAAAATCCCCATTCAACTGGAAATAGTTATAATATAGAAACGTTCACTATTTAAAAGAGCGTCATAAAAACCAGTTTTATTTTAATCGGTTCGTTTTATGAGCTAGTAAAGCCGCAATTGATAGTCTTCTAGCTGCCGTTTAATAAAGCCAGTCACTTCCACGCACTCACTCAATAGACTAAAAAACTAAACTTACACGTAACCAACTAACTATATCACATTTAGTTGATGAATGAGGACTCTCACACTTCTTCGGAATTCTCTTCGATTATGATGACGTCGTGCTATCCCAAGAAACGCACTTTTTTCTTGGGGCCGTTGGCGTTTTGTCAGACGTCCGTTTGATGAACCACCCGGCCGGTCATGTAGTTCAATGGTTTTTGTTCCGTTTCGCATTCAGAGTCCTCGATATCGCAAAGGTTCGTCGACATATCGCTATTGCTTTGATAGCAACCGCCTAGGAGGGAGTGACGCTCTTCTGCAACAATTATATCCATATAATATCAATTTAATTTTTATTAAGCCTGCAATTAGAAGTAAGTTATTCTATGACGCACTAGATCAGCGTTAGATGATTGCAGGGTAACCAACGGTCTAAAATATGTTAAGAGAATTATCTGAGCGTGTTACTAAAATATTGGAATCAAGGAAGCAAAATCTCGAGCAAAAACCAAAAACAACTAGAACACTTTGGTCCATATAAATTTGAATATGGTGCTGTGATCAATCCCTGATTATGTTTTGACTTTGTTTTGTTAATTTTTTGACCTTCTTTTTCTACCCCATAAAGTAGCAAGGTGAGATGTTGTTCTTAGAGTATCGGATGGCTAAAAGAACACCACCTCTCCTTTCTAATTAGTCGGTCAAAACTACCCTTTATACAGGGTGGTCCAGTTTTAAACGTCAATAATTCACCATTCCTTTAAACCATCAGAAGGACTGTCTCGCTTTAATTCGATATCTCCAAAGACTCCGGAAATCTGTAAAATCTCGCAACACGCGAGGAAGAGAAAAGTGGCACCTCAAAAGGTTCCGCCAGACATCTCTCCGAATAAGAATGTAGGTTTTACGCTAAAAATACAACTCCTACAGAACCAGCACTCTCCCTTTCTAATTAGTCACAACCCTTGTTGCTCTCTGAATCCAGTTAATATTTTTTTGGAGTAAATGTAGATGACTGAATTAGAATCTAAGTTTGCTTTTTTTTATTCATATTCGATTTAGATAGATGTTCTCGGTTTCTTCCGTGTTCAAACTGTCTTATTGACAGTCTTGGTCTTTTATTCTAGTAAAACTTGTCGTCATTTTTGTTTTAATGGTCGCAAAAAATGGTTGGGTTGTATTAGCTAGACATAAAGTTTTTTTCGCACAATACTAGTGACGAAATTGATTGTTCATCCACGTTTTGTTAAAACCTATAAACTTTCTTTAGGGTTATATATATGTTTCAGTCTATAAACGTTCTTAAACTATCCGGTCCAGGATAATTTACAAAAATGTTGAATTGTTTTGTTTTTCAGTTAAGGCAATTCTCAACTATCTATCTGTCATAAGAAACCCATATTTGGACAACAATAAAATATAATTTGAAATCATATCTTTCTCGTATGTTCATCAGCATAGCTAAAGTACTACTTTGGTAACAAATGACCAATACCCAGCCCCTCAACAATTTACCGCCTAAGTACTACTCGAAACTCCAATATATTGAACAGATAAATTATCTTAACAATAAACCCTTAGATGACGATACATGAATGATGCAAATTTGCCATAAGATTATTACGATAGGATTGTTTCTTCAACTTGTCGTATGCAAAATTAATTAAATTTGTAGTTAAAGCAATTATCATAATTAACAAAATTATTTTTTCTACCATAGCCATCAAATTTTGCGGTACTTACTTACTTACTGACTTACTACTACTCCAACTATTAACAGAAGCTTAAGACAGTTGGCTTAATAGAACAGCGAAATAAACATTGAGACAATGATTAATGATGATATTATGTCGATGTCAATATGGTGTTGCAGAAAAATGTTCGGTCATTCTCCAGATTAAAAGTTTAATGGCATTCGTACTGTTTCTTATGATATAGGAGGCTCTGATGGGGTGAAATATGCCTAGAGAGGCAACAGAGTTGGGGCTTATAAATGGTCATACCGTTGTTAATGCTAAAATGCAGATATATTCTAGATGTTCTGAAACAGCATGTGATATTTAGTACGTTTCCATACAATTGAAGGCGTTTTTAAAACAATCTCAAAATTGAAATTTGTTAGAGTTTCCATGCTAATTTTCAAATCAATTTCAATTCCGTTTTGAAACTAGATTGAGCTTTTGACATAACGCAGAAACCATTGAGATGTGTCATTTGAGTTCCGATGCACTTCTTTCTTTATATTCGCCAAGAGTGTCCACCCCACAAACTGGATGATGGTCTGGCACTCAATATTTCATCAAGCATGGCAAAATAGTTACACTCTGAACGGACTTCTCCACTTGTCCCATTTTTACGCTTCACGTTATAATACATGCACTTCCAATCTTTCCATTTGTTTTTAATTTGCAAAACGTTCTTAGTAGTTACACCTTTCTTTACTAATTCCTCATAAACCAATTGGTAAATTTCTCCATTTTTATACTTCTTGGAGTCAGAATAGTGATTGATGTGTGTTTGGAAAATTTCCAGTAGTGGTTTCACTTCTTTGTCCAGCCAAACATTTCTGGTAGCCATGATAAGGTAAAATGTAATTATTGCTTACTTTATTAGTAACAACAATTAATGAAATTAGAAACAATTCAAATGATAAAATGAAAAATTTTTAGTTATGCCTGCTTTATACCTCTCAATTAACAATTAAACTTAACTTTCATTTAAACTAAAATTAATTTATCAAAGCTGAAAGTGAACTTACAAGCGAGCCCATTTATACTTTCAATTTACACTAAACTAAAATTAATTTTAAATTAAAGTTAAACCAACTTTTTTAAAGTTCGGCTTAATTCGTTTAAATTCGTTGACTTTCGGAACTATCACTGTCATACTTGTCATCACTCATGATGTAAATTGCTGTCTTCTATTGCGATACGTAGTCTATTAGACTTGAATCGTCTATTTCCATAATTGGATTTTTTACCGAAAAAGTGGTTTAAGAACAAATTTTTTAAATTATTTTAATAAAAATTTTCTTTATCCACAAAACACGCGTAATGACGATGACAATAGAAACGTCAACGTCCAGTAAGTCAAAACAGTCATTTATTTTTCTAATTATTAATTTGTACTATAAACCTAAACAAGATTTCTTAGTTTAAATATTAATTTTAGTGGAAATTTTAATTTAATTTAATTCTTAAATGGGAGGTATAAAGCAGGCATTATGTTCTCTAATTTAAAGAAGTGAAAAATGACATTTACACGTTGACATTTTTAAGGTGTTTCCATGCTATTTCAATCCCGATACGATCCCAAAAATCGGCGTTTCGACCTTGAAGTGAAATAAGATTGAAACCGAATTGAAAACGGGTTTAGAAAGCAAAATTCAAAACTCAAAACGTTTTTATTTTGCATGGAAACGTAGTAATTATTTGTCATCCATATCAGAGATAATTTGCTAATGTTCCAGAAGCCCTCAAAAGGCTCGTTGTCTTTTTGAAAGTCACTAGAATAAGGGTAATTGATCGGATTGGCTTGGTTGAAAATTGCGACAAACTGCCTCAAGAGCTGATTGATAATGTCTTCATAAGTTCATACTTTCTCATGGTTATTAAGATGGATACACACGTTACTGCAAGAACAACCTTTATATTCTACTATACCTGTTCTCTCTTATAAGCTTGAAACGTTTTGAATTATTACCTACATATTTATTGTTGTGATGACTTACCTAACGTGGTGATAACGCTATCCATATCGTCGTCAATGTGTTTCCTCCTATTGCGGTTACTAGGGAACCCATAGGGTTCAACGTCGTCCGAGCCGGGACTTTGCAAAGACTCAGCTTCGGCTTCACTAGGTATATTAAAACTATGCGTGGGGAGGTACGAATTGGGGTGACGAATATAACTGTCAGCTGTGGACGAGAACAAATACATATTAGAGTCATTTTAATGCAGAAACTTTTGGTTATAAGGGGTTATAGTAGAAAAAAATGCAAAAAAAAATCACACAAAACAAAACTGGGTATTCAAGTGCGGTTTTTCTCGAACTGTTTTCAGTTAATTGGTTTTTGAATTCTGCGGTTAGTGCATTTACGACAACATATAGGGAGATGAAATCATGCACATATAAGTTAAAAGACTTAAAAATCCCCCCTAAAAAAGTTACTCTATTTTTATATTTTTTAATTAAGTCTTTTAACCGTTAAACAGCAGATTTACTCACTTGGTTTAATAATAATCAAAGGCACTGCTTTAGTGGTTGCACAAATACAAAAAATTACGGTTAATTCCTAAATACACTTTCTAGTCTTAATCTAAAATATCAATCACATTTTGACCAAAACAGAGTTTATAAAACGTGTCTATCAAATTAGTAGGTTATTCATCATTAGGTATTATTCTATTAAGTTTTGATAATAATTATCAGTATCACTACAGGTGTATACGGTATTACAGTGTTACAGGAGAAATACAAAACTCTTTGGACTGATAAGAAAAATTGACACAAACACAAAGAACAAACAATTCCAAATCACATTCAATAAGAAACTTACATAAATACTATTGATATTTCGGTAACAAAGACACGTTCGCTACAATGATGTTTCGTGCCATAATACCGCTGAAAGTAAGTGTAAATTCGGGTTGATTAAGTCTTGAAGTCATACGGTGCCTAATAAAATTTGTGAAACACTAGAACCTTAACCGCAAATATATTGTCTAGCTAATAGAAAAGTGGTACCAAATATTGAGCCGTGTGTTCAGTCTTTAGGTGACAGTCAATAAGTTAAATGACAGTGAACATCAGCTTTTGATAAACTGATTAGGTCTAAAGTGTATTTTATTTTCTAAAAATCTCCAAGGACCACAAAGTATTTACCTGTGGCAAATCTGTAATCTTGTTCGCTGCTGCCATCTCCGCTTAACGAATTCAGTCCGTTTAGGTCGCGTGATCCTTCGTCGACATCGCCACCGTAATCGTACTCGACATCCACCTAAAATAGATTATTTAAGTTGGTCAATTGAGTCTCATATCAAAAATATCTATCAATTTTACTTTATCAATTAAGAAGTAGTAATAATTCTGTTTTTTTTTTGAGACTTACCTCATTTAGGGGTGATACGCCCCCAGGCAACTTATGATTATGATACGAGTGCGGTACGTGATTGGCGCAACGCGACTCGTTACTCTCGTTGCTATGGAAACTGGACGAGTCTGGAATTTCTGAGCTAGGCACTTCGGTTATATTGGGCAAAGTTTGAGAGTGTCGGGCCCAATCTGAGCAATCCCAATGATAACCTGCATACGAAAATTCAATGGTATCAAATAAACAAGAAATATAGTTTGTACGTACTTCCGACGTTTCTTTGATCTTCTTCGTTGAACGTCCCAGTTCCGGTAGGTCTGACGTTGTGGGGGTTAGCGTTACTACGTCCTCCATACAGTCTATTCGGCATGTCATTATTGACTGGACTAGTCACTTTGTAGTCTAAAATTAAAAAGGTAATTAAAACAATAACCTTAAAATTGAAATCGTAGGATCATAATTTTTGGAAATTAAAATTCTGATATTTGAAGGTTTTTGCAGAGGTGATGAATTAAGTCAAATGATCAGAGTTTGTTTCAGTGGCAGAGGCAAATCGACTAAATGTATAAGAAATGTGTGCTGGAGCTATTTATGTCTGTGGTATCTAGAAATTTATTTTTGGAGGAATTGCATAGAAAATTTAAGAAATTTTAGGAGAATTCAAGACAATGGCGAATGTGTTTCTTGGATGAACTACACTGTTTAAGTAGTCTTAAACGGCCCATACATTATACAATTAGTTGTACGACAAGTTGTACGATAGATTGAACATACAATTGATGCGACAAGTTGCACATGATTTTGGCCACAAACACAAACGATCTGAGCATCAATCGGTCTTGAAGATTTGTATTACTTTTTAAACTTCTGTAGCACACAGAGCATCATGCCGCGTATGTTGTCAAAAACCACTACAGCAGCAATAGTGGTCGCTTTAGTTCATGATGAAAGAAAAGTTAGGAAAAAGAAAAGAAAGGAAAAAGTTTATGTTTATTGGCATATTCATTGGATTTCACATCCCACAAACAAACCTGCTCACGATAGAAATCCATAAATTCTGTCCAAAATGTGTTAGTCTCCATATTTGCGAGAGTTTTAGGTTATTTTTTAAGTTTATGTCGAATTGAGTCCGATTTGTCGTATATCAAACGCCGTCGTACGATAAATTTTTGTCCAGTCAAACTACCGTACGATTCAACCGGGTCGTACGACTTGTTGGACGACAGCATCACACACTATGCAATTATCGTTTCGACGGTCGAATCTACCTCAGTTGTACAACTTGTCGTACAACTAATTGTATAGTGTATGGGCCATTTTACAGCTCCATAGAGCCAAATTTGACAGTTCTGACGTTAGAACGTTACGTCACGTGACCGCTGTCATAACTGTCAAAGCCCGTTCACCGGTGCCTTGAAACTATAAAATTAAAAGTACTTGCTAATTTGAGGAATTATACTAGATTACACACATTGATGATGCAGATTTCATGTTTTGATTGTGGTAAAATGCAAACATTTATTTACAACTGACCAATAATAGGAAGCGTAAGAAAATAATTTTTCTCGGTAAATTATGTGAATTTAATGAAGAAGAAATATTCAAATTTCTGAGAACATTTGTAAAAGAAAATTCTCGATATTTTACCGTTTTCCGTTATTCGTGGAGAAAATTACTTGGGGCAATCTCTAGTAATGCCAAAAATTTTCTTAGTCAAAGGCTATAAAACCTTCACTAGACGACCTAACAGCTTCTCCACCGGAGTACTCAAATCTTCCTCCTTCCCCACATCTACCCCAGCCTCCTTTAACATTTTCCTAGCTTCAGGGTATTGCAGTACTAAAGGCGGTTCCAAAAACGTAAAGGGCTCGGCAGGGTACTGCTGACCGACCAGACTGATCTCGTTACTGTATTGGTCGCGAAGTCCCTTAAATATTTTCGTAAACAAATTGCAAATGGTCAACATAACCTCGTGGTAGTGATACTGGAAAGCCATTTCCAGGTCCAAACCAGTGAATTCGGTTAAATAACTGGTGTTAATGGAAATCTCCACTAGAACTAACACTATTGTTTGTCCATTTATTGAAACCACTTTGTTCTACATTTAGTTAACGCTCTAAGACTAAAGACAATTCGCTTAAAGTTCAGTCTGACCGACTTACGTATAAAACAGCGATATGTGAATGCTTACCTGTTTTGAGTCTGGGTTTGTCACCGATCGCCGAGGCGTTCCATTTTAATTTCTCAGTATCGCAATGATTACTGATGCATCCTTGAGGTGTGCTTCTATTTAAGTTCTTTCCATAATCCGGAGCAATTTCCAGCTCATCCCCGGCCGAGCCGTAGCTTCTTAGTGTGTCCAGATTGTTTATCATCAGGGCGGCATTGTTATTGTAAAGACCTGAAAAACAACGTAGATCAGTTTATCGTTCAATGGTGAAAGCAGAATTGCACAACATGACGAATAGACATTGTAATAATTGTGACTTACCGTCATTCTGTGAACTAGGCGTATAACTGACTGGTCTTGCAGCGCAAATCGGTTCTCTGTGGTTAACTTCCAGATTGCTCAACTTGGAAACTCTCTTAAACTCCGACAATTCGTGTGGTCTGTGATTTTGCGTTGAATTCAACACGTTATTGTCCTTAATGTTGCCATTATTGCGGCTTCGCTTTTTCTTTTTGGTTTTCTTTATACAGTAGCATATCCAACAGATCAGCAACGAGAGAAACAGGGCAAATCCTACTAAAGCGGCTACGCAATATATTAACTGTTTCAAAGTGATGTTGGTGAAGAAAGCCGACGAAATTGGTGAATTAAAGATAGAATTGGCGCAGTAAGTTCCCGTCACGTTGGATGGACAAATGCAGTGGAACGAACCGATTTCGTTGATGCAAGTGCCTCCATTTTGACAAGGATTTGACTCGCATTCGTTCAAGTCATATTCACAGAATTCGCCAGCAAATGATCTATAATTTGACAAAATTTCAAACGTGAGAAAACCACGGTGGCAGAGAAACACTTACCTGCACTTGCATAAAGGCCCATCATCACCTTCTTCGCAAACACCTCCATGTTTACAAGGATTGGGAGAACAATACCTTCCATATTCGCATCGCTTTCCACTTAGCCGTAACACGCAATCGCATACGAAGTCTCCAGCTATAGTTGCAGTGCACTTGCCTCCATATAAGCAGGGTGCCGAAGCACAAGGATCGGTATCAAGTTCGCACAATGTCCCAGTAAACCGACTGTGGCATTCGCACTTATACCTGAACAATTAAGATTATAGGTTAAAACTATACTGCGTACCTGGATAGCTGGGATAAACACACTTACCCTGATTTCACTTCCAGGCATGTTCCACCATTTAAACAAGGTTGAGATCCACAAGGACCGGGTGGTTTTAGAACATCATTAGAATCGCAACTAAATTCCACGTTTGCAAATCGCTTCAAAACTACAATGGAGTTTTCTCCGGATTTGTGTAAAGGCACTGAAACCTATTAAACTTTGGTCAAATCGGCATACTTGTCAGAAAAAAAATGACTTTTACCCTGCTTATTCTAACATCATCCATGCAACCAGTGAATCCTTTCTGTACGTCCTCAAAACCTAAAATCGAAGGGTGCTGGTGCACTTCTGCACCTAAATACATTTCGTCACTTTGCAAGTTTAGAATGTCACTGATTCCCGGTGCTGATCCTTGAGCAGTGTAAATACCATCTGAAACGTTTATTAGAATGTCAGCTGAGCACTGCAGTAAAGATAGTAGATGAGTACCAATTGTTATTTTGGCGTTATTGCGATCCCTTTCTAGTTTGACTTCGTGCCAGTGTCCGTCGGCGACGTAGACATCTCCAACTCGGACTATTCCTTCACCACTACCTAGTTCAAAACGGTATTGAACACCGCCGTTTACGATTTCCAAAATGTTGTAGTCCACTTTGCCCGCAGCATACATAATGTTTCCTAGAAAAGAGATTTTATTCAATCCTCATTATTGTATAATTAAATTGGAAGCTGTTATGTTTTTTTAATGATAACAAGATCACCATAAAGCAGCTGTACGTGAGAAGAATATATTTTAAGGATAAAAGGTTTCATTTAGTTTACTAACAGTTTTATTTAAATTTTCTGAATTATGTAGGTAGTAAATTCTAATGAGTGATTTTTTACCTCTTTACTTACTTAATATTATCATACCTAATTTTACTGCTCCAAAAAATTAACGCACCACGTTAAAGATTTGCCGATCTTTGAAAATAATTATTATCTTTATCAGAGATGAAGATAATTCGAAGAATTGCTGGAAAAACATTACGGGACAGGGAAAGAAGCGCGGATATCAGATCATGCCAGATCAAAAATACCAACGACTGGCTGCTAAATAGAAAAATTGAGTGGGATGACCATATCACACGTATCACAGAAGAGCGAATAGTGAAGATTGCCAGAGATGAATTATTTTCGGGGAGACGAAGCATAGGAAGGTCTCGAAAACCTTTTGAGTGACAAACTATCTCCATAAAGCGATGAGTTACGATGAGGAACAGGTATAATGATAATTGGAAGAAAGAAGATTTGTATGTAATTTCAAACTCCTGGAGTGTATCAAGTGTCAATTAGTAATAATGTCTAAGAGCTTATTGTAGCGTAAACATTTCTGAAGATCCTGGTTTTTGCCTCACGTTTGTTCTTCCTTTTTTCTTATTTAACTGAGATATTTGACTTGTTGTTTTAACGTGCTAAATTACTCATAAACAAAAATTTATTATTTTCAATCTTATATAAAGCAGTTATAGTTTGTTTGAAGACAGTCCACTGATTATATTACCATCAAATACTATCAAGTAAGATAAAAATGGTAAAATAAATAAAAAACATTATAAAGTTCCTCTACTGTATAGTTTGGTTGATTATAGTGTCGTTGAAAATTTTGTGGTTGCCTAAACATATTCGTAGAATTGCGAGTCGTCATACTCATCGGAGTTGGATTTGGAAAAGGCTTATTTTGATTAGGGCGAAAAACGTTGGTACCCTGTCTAGGTTTAAAAACTTGCGAATTAGTCGGAAAATGTTGTCTAAGTTTAGAGTAGTCGGGTCTAATTGAAACCGGTTGTGAAGGAAACTGAGGTCCTTGCCTAAAAAAATTATTAGGTGTTTGAGAGTTATATGAATTACTAAAATTTGGCCTGTATTGGGGCATTTGAGGCATAAATTGATTTAGAAATGGTTTAAAATTTTGTGTTGGTGGTTGTTGTCTTACTGCTGATTGTGTAGGAAGTTTATTGGTGTTTTGGAAATAGTGGGTATTATATTTTTCAGTTACGAATTGAAGAGCTTGTGGTAAATCTTTTGGACGCATACAACGTATTGTTGTTCCTAACAAAAATTTGTTATGTTGCCACAGCTTATTTCATAAAACTATTGTGGCACTAAGATGTGCTTCATTCGTTCTCATCAGTTTCTCAATTATATTTGGCCGTCTTGGCGTTAACGTTAGGCAGAGCCAGATTTTAAGTTTCTGGTAAAACAGTACTTACCGTAAATTAATTTTGATGTACTGTATAAAATAAATCAAATTTAGCTGTGTTAGAGTTTATTAATGACAATTTGCCTTGGAATTTCCAATTTTTACAACGGTTAAGTCGGAATTGGAAACTGGTAATATAGTCTGCTCAGCATATTACAATCATGTTCCATGTGTGCTGGCCAAGCCATAATCACAATTATTGGGAGTTTCCATTAAGTAGTTACAATTAACTCAGGCCGAATGAGGATCAAAATGCCAAATTTTAAATTTTTGTCGTATTGTCAAATCTCACTTTAATGCACAAAATTACACGATTTTACTAATACATCTTGTATATGTCTATAATTTACTATTTTTAGGGTTTGAAAGCTAAAGTCGACTGCATCTTTCTAAAAAAAATGTATACAATCGTGCGTTCATTTCTTGGAGCAGCCAATCACGATAAATTTTTAAATATGTTTTTAAAAACAAAGCAATGTCTTTTTTGCTTCCGTATCTCACACTTAATACAAATAAAATATACTCACCAGTAGGTTGTACTGTCCTAACCCTCAGACTTAAACTCAGCTGATCTTCAATTGATTTCTTATTAATGATACGGTACTGGGAGTAGCTTTTTCCGCTGAACGATATGGGATTCCTGGCAATGTAACAGTTCTGATCGTGACATTTGGATATATCCACGTCGCAAGCTGCTCCAGCAAATCCTTCGGGACATTGACAGGAATAACCAGTTTGGGACGCGTCCGGAACGCAGATTTTGAAAATTGGACAGGGATCTCTAGCGCACTCGTTTACTATAGTGTCGCACCTATCCCCTGCGTATCCTGCATCAAAATATAACACGTATAACCTTTCTTAAATACTGGTAATACTCTTACCCTGTTTGCACATACAATCTAGTTTGTGTTTATGTCTGGGAGACACAAAACTAGTTACATCAGTAGATACGGGATCAATTACGGTAGTATCTAACACAAAATTGTCCTGACACACTCCGTAAGTGCAGTATTTATTATTGCACTTAGGTCTTATGATTTCTTCTACCACTAGTTTGGTGCTTTCTTCCAATTCTTCTAGATTGTCGTTCAAAGCTTTCCTTATAGTGTCTGAGGAGTAAAACTCTTCGTCGGGTTTGCGCACTGTAAACAGTACGTCCAAATCTTTCTGGAGGTAACGTTTAGGTCTAGTCAGAGTTTCGTTAACGTAACGCCTAACACGCAACAAATCTTCATCACTGGATGGTTGAACGCTGATTATGATCACATCCTTTAGTTTGCAATTCATGGCGTTCTTAACTGCTTTCACAAAACCTATCAGAAAATGGTGAACGTTTAAAATATTCAGTTGCAGATTAGTGAAAACTTACCTTTTTTGTGACTTAAAATGAAAGATTGGGGGCTGACAGCCCTAAAACGCACTCCTACAGAGTTGTCCAGCATAACGTCAGTTAGAAGTTGTACGTTTATCTTTATTATTGTGTAGGTTGAGAATTTTCCATCGGTTACTGACACATTTAAACGATATTCTCCTATATCTAGGCGAGGCAAGGCAGAAAGTGTTCCGTCGGATCTATTTAACAAATAATGAAATCAGCTAACATTTTTCCTATACCCTCATACACTTACTTGTTAATTTGGAAGAGTTCGTGAGTGGGATAAGCGACTCCAATTGTTGGATGTAAAGAGTAAGTCAAAGTATCGTATTGGTCCTGGTCGTTGGCGTAGACTTTTCCAATAACGCCACCAGGATATTCATCCAAGTAGGAATTGATGTTGATGTCCAAAGGAGTGAATATAGGTGGATACTGAGATTCTTCAATTACTTTAATCAAAACCTGTAAAATTCTTCCTTAAGCGCGGTCAAATAATATGATCAAGCAAGTTACTACCCAAGAATCGGAATACAAGGGTGGACTGCCATTATCAAACACTCTGATTTGCAGCAAGTAATTGTTACGGATTTTGTGGTTAAACTTTGCTGCCGTTCTTAAAACTCCATCTTGGTCTAGACGGAAGTAATTACCCTCATTCCCCAATCGGATGTCGAAAGTGTAAGGACTTGTATTGGGTGGTATGTCGTCGTCAGTGATTTCAAATTGAAGTATCGAATACCCTGTAAAAATTACTGTTATTTGGAGGTTTCAGCACCAGCAGCAACAACTGTTAATTACCTATCGGTTTGTTTTCCTGGATGATTGCAGTGTAATTCGATTGGGAGAAAATCGGAGGATTGTCATTAAAATCAGCAATATCGATTGTAAGTAAGGTTTGTCTTGACAGAACAGGTACACCACTATCTTTAGCCAGAATCTCCAAAGAATAGCTGGAAATTGATTCTCGGTCTAATGGAGCCGCCACTGTGACGTATCCACTAGTTTGCCCAATAGCAAATTGGTTCAAGTTATCTCCACTAATAATTGAATAAGTCACTCGTCCATTTTCGTCACTATCCAAATCTGTAGCGGTAATCTGCAAAAATCATCAATAAAAATCCACTCAAATACTGCTAGGTAAGAATAATTCACCTCAATGACTTTTGCATCTACAGGAGCATTTTCAGAAATTCTAGTACTGTACGAAACTTGAGTAAATACGGGAGCATTATCGTTACAGTCGGTCACCGTAATATTCACTGTGGCCAGATTACTTAACGGAGGTTCACCACCATCTGTAAATTGTTTGTCGTTAATATGTCTCACTTAAACCAAATGAGACCAATTTACCTATAGCTTGTATGGTTAAAAAGTAATCTTTGGCCCTCTCAAAATCGAGCATATCGGCAATCGTTATAAATCCAGTTTTGTTGTTGATGGCAAACTTTTTGTGTTCGTTTCCTCCAATTATTGAGTAGTAAACCTCGGCGTTTGCGCCTATATCTTTGGAAGTTGCTTGAACTCGAACCACTTCCGTACCTGTAAAAAAAGCTTTTAGTCATAAAACTACTGTATACATAAACATTGATGATTAGCTAGAATTATTAGTTATGATTCCACTATTTTAGTGTTTTGTAGCAAACAAATTGAACTTTCAAGTTTTAAATGAATGAATTATAGTTTAAACATTTCAGAGATCACACCCGTAATTAATATTTTTCATAACACCAACCGATATTTTTTGCATAAGTACTTCACTATTGTTTTCCAAACAGGTTGGGAGCCGGAGATAACGTTCAATTAAAATGTTTGCCAAAAACTGATTTAACATAACTTTTAACATAATTTTGACATAACATTCACAGTGTTGTGAAGAAGAAATAAATAATGTTGTTTAGGTCTTTTTTCAGAAATGACTGACATAATATAGGATCATCCCACATAATTTTTTTATTTTATATTTGATTAGGACGCCAAAAAAATATGAAATACGTATTTTATTATTTTTTTAAAATACTAAGTCAAACATAACAAGAATTAAATAAAAAGATTCAAATTTCATAGTCACATTTAAAAAGCCCGCTAGATATGACGTAGACGGTTTTCAACCAATTAGGTGCCAGGAGCCACTTCTATCATCAGCTTTTTCTAGGCGCGCTTTCGTGTTGCCAGTTTGTAAACTTTTACCGATTCAAATTAATCTTGACAAATTAGAAACAATAATACGTGTTTATAGTTTTTAAGTTTCTAACAATATTCACTAGACTAAAGACATTATGTCAAATTGATATCAAATTACTGTTTGTCCAGTGAAATAAAAAAGTTGTCGGGTCGTGCTATAAAATAAAACGTGTTATTTGGCAACATTGCACTCTGCGGACTTCACTCGTGACTTGACTTTGAAGTTATAAATCAGCTGACCGGAAGATGCTGTCAACCAACAGACAGCCATAGCCAATAGAACTGCTGAAAGTCGTCTACATCATATACGCGGCAAAACCGTTGATTTGAATTTATTTACGCATTTTCAAAGTCCTGTAAATTACCACAAAACCTTCTGTTTTGTAAATAAACTACAAATTCCGACATTTCAGACTAAGCTTCCCGATTTATATGCATTGAAACGTAGTTTTACGTTCTGTGGGATGAGCCCATTTTTATAGAGTAAATTTAGTTAGTTCACATATTCTTTTCAAGCAATTTTTGTCTTCATTAGAATAGTTGGTTTCTTAATAATTATAACCTAACCTAACAGTATTCATTTACTGGGTATTCCATGAGAAAACCGTAATATTTTAGGGTTTGATATTGCATCAAAACATAACCCAAGTTTGCTATACATAGGTAATAAACAAAGGTCCCTGAAATATAACATTTATAGTGAAACACCCTATATAAAAACAATGAAGTGCATTAAACTATGGATGGGCTTTTTATATTTCTTATTTCAAATACATTTACTTATATATTTATAGGTTGGCCTATTTGTGCATAATATGGACAAATTTTAGAGGTAATTCCACCTGCTCAACCGTTTTTTAAGTAAATTTTTATCTAACAGATTTTACAAAACACAAACAACGCTAATAATTAACTGTTTTAATTTTAATTTTAACTGTTTAACCAAGAAAATAATAATTATTGGAGCAAAATTGATCTACCTGGAAGATTTGTTTTAAGAGATATTGACATAATATTTTGTTTTTTATTTGCAAAGGATGAAATTTATAGTATTTGGAACCTGGCTTCACTTATTATTCTTTGATTTTATTCAATCATTAACAGGCTCTTATTTTGTTCAGGATGATGTTACGTTTTTCTGTTGACCCCTACGGGCCACCAAACTTCTTTGGTTCCTTCTTCCATTGTTTATAAGTATAACATTATAATAATTATAATAACCAAGTAGTACAAAGATAGAGCAACTTACCTAAACCAGCAACAAGTAAATATATATGCAACCATTTTCCTGATGTTATGTTTGATGATGCCTAATCATTTATGAAGTAAAGTTGTAATTATAGTAAAAAAGCTTAAAAATTACCAGTGAAAACACCTTTGATAGGTATATGATTAGGCAACATAGCTGTTCAAGAAACAAGAATAGCGAGTGAATTTAACGGCATGTATAGCAATTAGGCATGATTTTTAAAAATTGTGCCAAAAACTTTTGTCAGAAACAAACTTGTTAATAAAAAAAAAACAACTTACCGACAGCATCAATTTCAGGTACAGTGGCAAAATAGTATTTATTCTCGAATTCAGGTGGATTATCATTGATGTCTTGCACGTTAACAATCAAGTTAGTAACGCTGGACAGCTGCGGTGTCCCTTGATCCACTGCCTGCACAGTCAAGTTGTACAAAGCCCTAATTTCCCTGTCCAAAGGCTTTGCTAAAGTCACAATGCCGCTGTCATGGGCCATCACGAAATGATCATTGAACGAATCGATAAATGAGTATTTGATTTTCCTGTTTATTCCTATATCGGCATCAAAAGCGTGGATTTTGGTCACTAAAGTGCCAACCTCCACGTCTTCTGGCAAAGCCACGGAGTAGTACGGCAAACTAAATACCTTTAACAGATTCATTTAGTGTTTGTTTGTCAATAATGTAGTGTTAACGTACAGGTGGATTGTCGTTGAGGTCAGAAACGATGAGTTCAATTTGGGAGGAACATTCCCATTCGATGTGTTCCTTATCGTGAACGTGAGCTGTTAGTGAATATTTTGACTGATTTTCACGGTCTAAATGCATCACAGTTTTCAAATCTCCAGTGTCCTTGTCCATTAAGAAACTTTCAGAACCTTCACCTATCGAATTAAAATTAGAATCACCAATTTATAAAATGGGATAAGTTGAAGTGTTTAGTACCCGCTAGAACGTATTTTAACTTAGAATGCTCAGGACCGTCAATATCGTTTGCAAGGACCGTCAAAACAAACGACCCTGGTAAAATTCCTTCAGATAAAACTTGCCTGTAACGATACTTTAGGCAGAATGGAGGGTTATCTACAAAAAAATACAGCGTTAAAAATGTGAAGTAAAAACAAATAAGAACCCACCATTAGCATCTAGGACAGTAATGGAAACTTTGGTGGTATGAGTGAAAAGACCATCAGTCACTAGAATTTCCAAATTGTAATGATCCACTTTCTCCCTATCTAGATTTTTAGCCACGTAAAGCTCGCCAGTTTGTCTGACTTGGAATTGCAAACTGGGGTCTCCTGTTATGAAAAATACTATTTATCTATTTCAGTCCAACATGATGTTCATTTACCTTTGATAATATAAAAATCAACTGGGGTTGTAAGATTTTTGTCCAGATCGATGGTGGTTAAAGTCAATAAAACGGTTCCAGGTAAAGCATCTTCGTTAACTTCAGCTTCGTAGGTGGTTTCTTTGAATAGAGTCGGGCTGTCGTTGTAGTCTTTCAACTTGATGATTACCTAAAAATGGTTTAAAACATTTTTAAAACCGTACACTGGTTAAATAAACATTTTTTTCTAATTTTGGCATATAAAGTGACACTTTTCAAAACTGATTAGAGTGACAAAACGTTTTACTTTATGTAACTAGTTATGAAAAGTTCATTTCATCACTCCCTGTTTTTATGCATTTCCGTAGAAACATATGGGCGACATCCATCATAACATGTCGTTGTCATTGTTTATACAAGGTGTTATGAAAGTGAATATTTGTGTTAAATCACTTTAAAAGGTGGTTTTTACAGCTTTTTGGTCAAAATTAGAAAAAATTATGTATGCAACACGTTTCGAAAATGTCTTATTGTGTAACTCATTCAAATTGTAGGACTTCGCTGCGCTCGCCCTACAAACATTCATTCGTTACACAAAATCGATCTTTTCGTAACTGGTTACATAAATAGCTATTTATTACCGTAGTTCTGGTGGAATGTTTCGGAGTACCATTGTCGGTGGCAGTCACGTAGAATTTGTACTCTGCCTTATCCTCTCTGTTCAATTTGACTAAATTTGTAATCCATCCAGTGTGTGCATCGATACCAAAATAATTGACTATATCCGTGTTATCTGGAGTAAAGTTATAACGGACTTCACCGTTACCGCCCTGGTCCTTGTCGTGGGCAATCACTAAATACACACGAACATTACTTCATTTCCTTACCACTGATTTTATAACCTACCTCTCATGATGGAGGACCCTTCTGGAACGTTTTCAGCCAAGTTCAGGACGTAAGTGTTGCTTTCGAATTGAGGGTCGTGGTCGTTTTCATCCTGAACCTGAAGGATTATTTCGGCCAAAGCTGTGAGTGGTGGACTACTGTCGGTTAGGGCGAGAACGCCAATCACGTGGCTCGGTTGATTTTCAAAATTTAATGGGCGCGCTAAGGTCAGTTGACCTTGGGAGTCGATGGCAAATTGGGGATTATCCGATGAATCCGACACTGCAATTGAATTGTTGTTTAGTGCTGTAGTAATCCCTGGCAGATGGGCAGCGTAAAAAAAGAAAAACGAGCAAAATCCAGTAGCATGTATGTATGTATAATGTGGAGAGTTTGTACTAAATTTTGTCTTTTTTAACTATTTTTCCAGCATCACCCTTTAACCTGCACTTTTTGTAGCACTGCTTTATTTTTACCCAAGAGGAACTACACAAACGTTACTGAATAAGCTGTGATAGAAAAGTCTAATATCCTCATGATGGATAGACTTACCAATTTCAAAATTGACTGATAGATTTGATACCATTTTCAACTTGGCTATCAGAGTTCCAGTGGCTGAATTTTCTGGAAGGAAGAATTTCCCTTCGCTTTTTTCGAAACTTGGCGGAATGTCATTTGGTCCAATTATCAGAATGTTGACTGGGACGTCGCTGTGTTTCTCCGGTCTTCCTTTGTCTGTAGCTCGTACAAAAAATTGAAACACTTCACCAACTGAAAAGCAGTTATTAGAGTACCAGTTCATAGAACAGGAAACTTTTTTCCTTACTGTAACTGTACACATTAGAAATGAGGAAGAATTCTCCTGTCGAAGGGTTAATCCCAAATAACTTTGTCACATCTGATGATTTCTTCTCGTATATGGAGTATTCTAGCTGTGCAGCAGAGCCTTCGTCAGCATCTGTGGCTTTTATCTGTAAACACTTCTGTCAGACTAAAAGCAACGAATATGTTAAACCAAAATCAAACCTTTGCAAAGGTTATTCCAGTGGTTAAGTTAGATGGAACGGTGATCTTGTATTCTTTCAGTAAAAATCGTGGGGCATTATCATTTTCATCGGTCACGTGCACTCTAACAGTCATAAAGTCACTAAGTCCTCCACCGTCAGTAGCCATAATTGGTATTTCATACAACTTTTGCTTCTCTCGATCCAGACTGAAAGTTTACGAGGAGTGTAATTACGGAAAACTTACATCTTTCTAATAGCTACCTAATTTTAGTTACAATTTTTCCGTTGTTTTTATCAATACTGAAAGCTTCGTTCAATAAATCCGAAGGTATGCTGTATGATACGGAACCAAATTCACCGAAATCTAGGTCGGTGGCATTTACTACTGTAACTAACAGTCCAGCCATTCTGTTTTCCGGTACGGCCACATCTATAAAGAATTACCTTATTTGATTCTGTCAAATCAGGACAAATTAATGGTTTACCTTTAACAACGTCTTGATTGAATTTTGGGGTATGCAAATTAGCCGGGATAAGCTCCACTTTGAGCCGGGCAAAATTAGTGTAAACTCCGTCACTAACTGAGACGTTTAGTATCATCATTTCGTTGTTTCCAAAGTTAGCCAAGTTTACTAAAAAATTAATTATTGATGAAGTAAAGTAATCCTTCTAATTCAGGTTTAACTTGGACAGACTACTATAAGACAAAAGGTTTCAGAATTCCAGGAAGAAAATCTGGTCAAAAATTAAGAAAACAGGAAATTTTGAGAAGCGTACAAAAATGTTAGCACTTTTCATTTTCTAAGACGAAGTTAATCTTACTTTTTAAACCATATGTTAACTAGTTAATTGCTCTACTGGAGCCTGTAAAATTGTCAGATCGTTAAACACCAAAAAGATGTTATTGCCCAAAAAGAGAATGAAATGACAATCACACATGGACGATTCTATCATTTACTTACCAAGAGAAATGATTCCAGTGGCAGAATCCATGGAAAACGTTTGTTGTTCATTGCCTTCCACTATGGTGTACTTCAAGTTATTTTTATCAACATCATCCAGATCGCTCGCTTTCATAATTGTTACAAACTGATCCCTTTTGGCAGATACCGACACTCCACAAGAATAAGAAGACAGCTCAAATTTAGGGGCGTTATCATTCATATCCAGAACTGCATTACACAACAAAAGGCAATGTTATTCAGGTTATAAGGGCCTCAAAAACTCATTACCTTTAACCCAAACATGTGCAGTGCTACTTAAACTCGGCACTCCTTTATCAGTGGCCACAACAACAAAATGATGTTCGCTGGTCATTTCGTGGTCTAAACTTTGCTTCAAGAAAATCTTTCCCTCCTTATCGTCAATGTAAAAGTAATCAGTGGCGTTGTTGTTTTTGCTTTTTTGAATAGAGTAGACGATTTCCTGGTTGTTTTTCGTGTCGTTGTCGTGAGCCAAAACGGTTAAAATCTGGGTACCAAACTGGGCAGCCTCCGACACTGAGATGTTGTACGATTCCTCTGTAAATTCTGGAGGACAGTCGTTGACGTCCGACAATACAATAGAAACCTAAACAAATTGCAATGTAATAATGATGGATAGACAAATTCAGTCAAATAGTTTACCGGCACTTCGGCATATGCTCCAGAAACGGAGTCTGTAGCTCTGATAAGAAGCTCGTATTGAGGCGTTTGCTCGTAATCCAACTCATCCACAACCGATATAACACCTACGAAAAGATTGCTGTAGAAATATGGTAAAAGTCAATATTAAACACACAGAAGCAAAATAGAGCCAAGTTTTTCACACAACTAAACAAAAAAATATGAATTTCTACTAAAAAACCGAAATAAGGATAATACATGTAGTAGACAGCAGTAAACGCAAGTAAACTTTATTGAAACTCAAACTGAAAAAAAAATTTAAATTTTCTTGTTAATAAAAGTAATGAACTATTTTTCATCCTGCAAAAGTAAATTTTGACGTGGAATACGAAACACACAAAATATGGGAATAGTACATACAAAATTTTCCATTTAAAATAAGCCAAATTTAATTTCTTTAAGCTAAAGTATTAAGGATCTCAAACTTTCAGAACTGTATGTACAAAAACTTTTAATAAAAGAGGTGTATATGAACAACCCTGTATAGTCTATCAAAGTTTGTATGATTGATTGCCACTACTTTTTAACTAATTAAAGCATTGGTGAAAACCACAAAACTATAAAGTTATTAGCAAAGTTTTAGGTATAGCTATCATGCTGTTACATTATAGAGTAAAAGAAAACATGCATTTTCCATACACAAATATTAGAATTACATGCAAAATATTTTAGGTGCAAACTGCGTGTGGTGGATACGCCCATGTGAAGAATACAAAGAGCAAACAAAAAAATAGGAGAATTCCGGACGAAAAGTAGCAAAAAGCGTAGCTCAAATAAATTTAAGTCTAATACTCACAAGGCCCATTGTTACTGTCCGGAGCTGCGAAAAACACAAGGGATTTATTAATTATTCAGCATCTCGAATGGGTTTCCGTAGTATTTATATTCCAGTTAATAAAGTTTTTGTCGACAGTGTTCGAAACTAAAGCTTTGTTCGAAAGTTTGTAATTAACTGCAGAAGCTGCTAAAAAAGGCAGCTTTTTCTTGTTGGGACAGAAAGGTTTTTGCGTCACTCGAATAAATTGGTTAAGACAGATGATTTAGATTTTTCACATACATTACAAATTCCAATCAGATTTTTTTTTTTTATTATCTAACAAGTGAAAATGTATCCATTGGTAGTAAAAAGGGTAACCATTGGAGTTGGGGAATAGTACATGTAATTAGAAACTTGACGGAGTTGAATAATAATGCTTATGATGGACATGACCAAAAAGGTACTGTGGCATAGACCGAAAAATGACGAAAGTTATTTAAAAAAAACCTGTTTTTTGTCATATCTGGAGAACGTTTTGACGGATTTTGATGATGTCCACCCGATTTATGACAAGTGGTAACTTGTTCTTTAGGTAATTTGAATAAAAACAAGCATTTTGTTTTAATTGCAAAATTTTGGTAAATGCTTCAAATTAACTCTACGAGCACCTATTATAACCCTTGAAGCATTTACTTGAACGGCAAATATAAGCAAATGCTTATATGCTATACTTACCAGGTCGCTTAATCCACTCACTTAACATAACATAACCCTTTTCATCATCATACTGGGTGTTATCTATTACAATTTATTATGTATAACTATGTGTCATGCCCCTGCCAGACCAACTTGGAAATATTAAGAATTTAAGGGAAAAAAAAAGCTTTGCTTTTGAGCAGGCAGTAAGCATAATGCCGAAATAAATCAACAGGTAATCAGATAGTTGTCAAAAATCTTTGTCGCAACCAACACAACTTTGGATGCAAACAATTCTGATATCATTATCACATCCACAGTATCAATTCAATGCCAGGCTTAGCAGCTTCTGAGTTAGTATAGTGCGTAAAGTACAATCGCATTGTTAATTTGTTATAGTGAAATAAACCAACACCACTCTGAACTAATTTTTAAATCATTAGGGCACACTGATACCTTTCTGAGTTCTATTCGAAGTGTTTAGATACTCAAGAAATTCCTTTACGGTTCTATGTTCTAGTTCAGTTTTGAAGGACCGTGCCTCGGAAACTAATCGAGAATTTTTTTTCAATATAAACAAAAGTAACACTATCTAACAAAAGAAAATCACAGGACTTACCGGTGTTAAAGTCCAGAGCGAATTCTTCTAGTTCGTTGCCTCGCACAATGCTGTAGATTAATTTCCTGTTTAAAGGCGATTCGGCTTCGATTGAGACGGATAATGGAGAATGTAGCTCGACGTTTTCTGGAACCGTTTCCGAGTAGAACTGTTTTTTAAACACGGGCATGGAACGATCTATGACCTTTATGTGGACTGTAACGTCCGTCCTGCACGGGGTTATTCCTGTAAAAAGTTCACCAATTATATATAATTTTATTACTTTAGTAAGTAAATAATTGATTGCTTGATTGACGGGACAAATTCTCATTTTAAAATTCAAATATTAGCAGCAAATTGAATAGGATGCAGTAAAACTATTCTATCGCCAGCTAGACTGCTCGATATACACTGCGTGACAGTTTTTTTGTGTTAACAACTTAATTTACAAAGATAAACCACAAAATATAAAATACCCTTTATGTGATAGTCCAGGATCGATTAAATTCAGTTACGTCCCATTACGCTTTCTAGAAATTTGATAAATTATGTAATATACAGAGAGTTCAGGATCAAAAATTGTCAATGCCAGGCCTTTATGACCAACTCTGCACATACAACTAATATTATATTATATTGCTTCCTAGACATTAATAAAACCATAAAATTGTGATAACTTTTTTGAGTTTTTTAGTTTTTATTAACTTTCGAATGACTGGATTTTCAAAAATCTAGTCTTGATTTGATGTCGAAAAACAGTATGCAGAGAACCAAACAAAAATATGGGACGACTCATAAGTAATGTTTACAAGTCTATTGCATTGTTACTTCATTCTATATTTGTTTTGTTTTCCTAATAGTTAAATGAAGAATCAATCTAAAAAAATTTTTATTAAGAGGTTCGGTAAAGACTTTATACGATTTTCGATTGCGATGGCTGGCGTATAGAAAAATATATAAAAAGCAGATGTTCGTTCTTTGTTTCTGTCGACACAACTACGGCAGTGTTAACGCAGACATTGTCATCGCCCTTCAACTATTTGAAATACAGGGAATTTTCCTAGTGTGATGTGGAATAAAAATGCAAGATTATCTTTTAACCCAAATTACAACTTTTTTAACTCATTTGCGTGAATTTTTTGTCATTAAACAGCTGAAGGTTTAGAAAATTGTGCAAAAGTTATTTTTGTCTTCAAAAAAGGTAGGAAAAAAAGTGACTGGTAAATTTTGGTAATTTTAGCATTTCATTAAGATGCTTCTAAAATTTATAATTGACGTACTATTCAAATTATTTTGACTTTCGCACACTCTAGCAAGTGTCTTCTTTTATTTGCTGTTTAAAAAATGGCGATATCTAGCCTAGTTTTTCTTTAATTTGGGCTAAAAGATTGTCAAAAGATCTTACGCAGAATATATGGACCGGTCCAAGAAAACGAACAGTGGAGAATAAGATGAAAGTTGGTGAGGAGAATAAGTGAAGACAACCACGAGATCTACCAGCTCTTTGCAGAAGCAGACCTGGCAACAACAATAAGATTACAAAGACTTAAATGGGCCGGGCACTTGCAGAGGATGGAAGAGTCAAGAGGATTTGAACCAAAAACTGGAAAGTAAAAGACCGGTTGGAAGACCAGGGGCGAGATGGGCAGACAAAATCCAGGGAGACGC
This sequence comes from Ips typographus, assembly GCF_016097725.1. Lineage (NCBI taxonomy): Eukaryota > Metazoa > Arthropoda > Insecta > Coleoptera > Curculionidae > Ips > Ips typographus. Next base: position 12,694,229 of record NC_138423.1, read on the forward strand.
TCGATCCATGCTCGGAACTCCAAACTGGAGAAAGGCGGCGGAGGACAGGGATGGCTGGAGGAAGAAAATAGAGGAGGCCAAAGCCCGAATTGGACTGTAGCGCCATTGGATGGATGAATTGTCATAAAATGCATTGAATCTCTCATAAAACGTTTGCTTTACTGATGTCCTTAAAGTTTATAGCAGGGTTTTTTAATTTTACTGTTCATACATAATGAATCTAGGCAGATTTTACTTTTAATTAGCATAAATAGGGTGTTTCAAATTCGAATAAAAGCATGCAGATCTCGAATTTTACAAGATATAGCGCCTGTTCAGTGTGGTAAAGTCGTGTAATTTGTGAACTATTGTATGTATGTGGTTTTAAAAAGTCATAAATCCGAATAATTGCGGAGATATACAGAAAAAAAACAATTAAAACTATAAAAACTCGCTAACCACCCAAATTGCTCATTAAAAGTTTATTAGGATCAGATCTTTATAGAAATTCGAAATTAAGATAAATTCCATTTCTGCTGGAAGTTTAAAGTGGTGTATTGCCATAGTTATAAAAGATATAAATCTCATATTTCTGCTCCGTTTTTAGTCCTTATTTCTGAGCGTGTTTAAGCATTTTAAGATAAAATAATAATTTATCTATATTTCTGAGAGAATTCTCCTATAACTTATTTTAAGAATTTATTTAAAAACATATTCATTTTTGTCATTTTATGCGTATTTGGGATATAAAATGATTTGAATCTTAATTGTTTCAGAAAGTAATAATTTTTCAAATAAGTACAAACACCCTAATTGTCAACAGGGAATAAAATAAAATTTAAAAAATTGGGGGTATTTTATTTGAAGAACTTGACTTTCTGTTCTTTTTTGAACTGACTTTTTTGACTACCCCCTATCATTATTTTCAACGTTTCTCTACACCCACTCTTAGAACCAACTTTATTCTCATCTCATTTAAAATAAGCAAGTTGACATCTACTTTTCTCATTTCAAAATTTTACATTTCTAGAAATATTTGATCCTAATAAACTTATAATAAACGGCGGTTTGGGTGGATAACCTTGTATCTGAGTTTATTATTTAAAGATTTGTTAAAGGTATAATTGAAAACAATAAACGAAAATTTTCATTGGTATCTTTTATGGGAAACATTTTTTTTTTCGCTTCTACATGCTCTATTAGTTTGTTGTAGGTTAAGTAAGTTAAAATAAGTGCTAAATTTGTTAACTTCATTTGGTACGGCTCTGAATTTTATTTATGTGCGTTTACTTATTCTATTTTCTAATAAAGCGTACACGTTTCTTCAGTTTTTAATTATACGCCATTTTGAAGATTAAAAATTCTGTTTTTGAGAAATCTCGAACAATATTATTGCTGATTGTTTGCTTGATGCGAACAAACACCAAATATACTGACTTTATAACTAACTGAAATCTTGTTAATCTTAAGATCTTACTTTCAAAAATTAATCTTTTCTTCAAACTTATCATTGTCAAACCTGTTATTAATATCAAAATTAGGAAAAATCACTAATTTTGACAGCTAAATCTCACAGAATCATTACATGGCTATCGCTGATACCTTACCTTTGTCATATGCCGCTATAAGTAGCTCATACTCTTTGTTGTGACTTTCTAGTTTCTGTTTAATTTCAATATCCCCAGTTTCCCTCTGCACTTTAAACAATTCCCCGTGTCCTCGAATCAGCTCGTATCGAACTTCACCGTTGTCCAAGCTATCGCGATCGATGGCAAGAACTTTGGTGATTACCTGCACGACAACACACATTAATGTTACGTACAATGATAAAACAAACATACATACAGATCCTTTATCATCGTCCACCGAAACTACAGCGTAATAAGGCAAATTGACAAACATTGGACAATTATCGTTGATATCCAATATGGTTACGTTAACAACCACATGTGCCACCCTCGGCCGTTCTCTGTAAGGTTCGTTACTACGAGCTTCCACTATAAGATGATAACTATCCTGTTCCTCTCGGTCGAACCGGATCCCAGTAGTGCGAATTACGCCTTAAAAATTTAATGCATTAAAGTGATTGTTTACCACATTACAGTCTGAAAACCTACCGGAAGTAATCCCAATAGTAAACATATCGGTCGGATTTAGTATCCTAAATTCAATATTTTCATTTAAGACACTTCCTAGAACGTTAACAACACAAACGGGAGTAATTTTAGTGGAGTTCTCTACAATGCTTCCTTCGTAAAATGGTTTCTGGAATACTAAACCGCTATTATCGGATTCGTCTACTCGAATGTAAACTTTAGCGACACTAGAGAATTTCCCATCTGAGACTCGCACGTGTAGCTTGTAAGACGCTGATGGTTTTAAATGCTCCGGATCAACTAGTGTAATAACGCCGGAGTAGGAGTTAATTTTGAATATTCCTAAAAAAACATGCATTACTTGTAAAGCAGATATAATAGTGGGTGTCACCAGGTTAGAATACTGGCGCAGTCGGTTGGATGTTAATGAGTTGTCAAAACCCTTACCTAATTTGTTTCCCTCAATAATATCATATTTCAATGCATCGCCTTCAGTTGAATCAGGATCTGTGGCGTTAACCTGTATCACAGCGATATCTTTATAAGAAGGAAGTAAAAGGGTCACATTATAAATAGGACTGGTGAAAATAGGTGGACAGTCGTTGATGTCGGTCACTTGGATTACAACTTTAGCAGTTGAATCGGAAAATAGTTTGGGTTTTCCTAAATCAGACACCTGAAAATAACAAAAAGATCATTAATAGTCATTAATCAGTCGATGTAGACTTAAAAAATGTAGACAAAGTAAGTATTAAAACGGTAATTGTTCAAGTACAGCGTTACCACCTAAATACGGCCCTGTCAGTATTTTTTTGAAATTTCCGAGCAATTATCTACCTCAATCACAACAATACAGTCTTTTTTGAAATTTCTGGATCATTAGCAAGCTCAGTCATTCAGAACATTTGAAGAGAGAGAGAGAGAATTTATTGAAGAATTCTCTGAGCGCTTAGCTAGCTCAATCATTCTAATCTATATTTCTGCTCTTCTTTTATCAATTAGTCTTTTCTTGAAGTTTCTAGGTCTATTAGTCAGCTCAATCATTATAACACGTTCTTCTGCTCTTCTTTTGAAAATTAGCCAGCACAATCTTTTCTAACACATTCTGCCGCTCTTTTTTTTAAATTTTAGGCAACTAGCAAGCATATTCATTTTATCACATTCTTCTACTATTCTTTTGAAATTATTACGCAATTATCCAACACATTATTTTAGCTACAACTTATTACCTTTTCCCAACACATCCTTCTCTCGAAAATTTTAGGCACTTAGCCAACTCAATCAATTATTTAACACATCCTCTGACACTTTTCTGGAAAATTTTAGGCACTTACTTAGCTCAATCATTTTAACACATTTTTCTAATCTTTTCTTGACAATTTTAGGCACTTAACCAGCAGAATTATTTCAACCCAATTTTCTCCTCTTCATTAGAAAATTTTTGACAACCAACCAGCTCAATGATTTCGACATATTCTTCTGCTATCTTTTTGAAAATTCTAGGCAATTAGCCAGCACAATCACATTCATCTACGATTCCTTTGAAATTATTGGGCAATTAGCCCGCACAATCATTTTAACACATTCTTGTAATCTTCTTTTAAAAATCTTAGAGTAGTCATAGAAAGGAAAATAATTTTTTTTAATTATTTTACCTTATTTTGTTATCATAAGCTAATTACTGTTTTGCAGTTAGGTTAGGTTAGATAAGAAGAGACGTTAGTATAGCACAAGGTTATTGTTTTTTTAGTAAGTGTTTCTAAATATCCATCAGTTGTGAACGTATATCCATTTCCAAGGTGTCTCTGGTCTGCAATCCACCATTATTATTAATTAACTACACAATGTAAATTACAAGGCTTTGACTGTATAGATAAATATTGTCTACTTGTAGATAATGGTGTATTCTACATTATGTAGATTACTGCTCAAAAAACGACTGTAAAGGTTATCTATACCGATGTATTTTTTTTTCAAATAGATCGCACGATTTAACCAAGATCCTTTTATTATTCATTATCTAGTAACTAACCAAAAATAAACTTTTTCTATACATTTAGAAGGTAATTTTTTTATAATTGCAAAATACGTGATACATTTTTTTAAATTGTATCCATTTATTTCCTAAACTGATACCTACTTCTCCTTCAGTAATTGGTATCTCTTTTAAACAATTCTTTCCACTAAAACCATCAAGAAAAAGTAATCGCCTTACCTGAACATGAAAAGTAAATAAAGGCATAGTCTCGTAATCCAAACGTCTTAAGGTCCTAATAGCTCCCGTATTGGAATCAATTTGAAAATATCTTCTTGGTAAAATTTCAACGATATCGAACTGGAGTAAGGCGTTTCGTTCGCTGTCCGCGTCCGAAGCCTTAATGACCAAAGGCTCGCTGCTATTGGTCAGAATCAATGAATCTTCGAGTGCAGCTTCACTTATAATGCCGTAATATTGGAACTGCAAAAACTGGGGAGCGTTGTCGTTTCGATCCAGGATGTGGATAATGACATTGCATTTGGCTGACACCGAGGCCTGGGAATTGAAAATAAAATTTTAGGTCCACTTTATTGTTTGAAATGTGTAGTGGCCATACCATATTAATGGCTATCACAGATAAATTGTAAAACTTATTGGTCTCATAGTCCAGATATTTTTGTGTGGTAATAACGCCAGTACTAGGACTGATTATAAAACTGTCGTCACTGTTTCCTTCTAAAATTTCAAATTGCAACGATGAGGTGCTTCTTACATCTAAGTGAGCAACGTAGCTGCCTATGGATTGGTCTTCGTAAATTTCAGCTGCTATTTCTTTATTAACAAATCTGAAACCCAAACTTATTACCGTACAGTCAAATGGTGATAATTAATCTTACCTAGGAGGATCATTATCAGCCATAGTTAATGATATATGAGCAGGCACTGTGGACCATAAAGGTGGTTGACCGTGATCAGTAGCTCGAATATGCAAAGTATATTCTGAGGCACTTGATATATCCAATTCCCTGGCTATACTTATCGTACCTGTAAAATTAACCCTTCTTACTTTCATTCAGTCGTTATTTTATTGTATAACATACCAAGGTTTGGATCAATATTGAACACATTTCCCACATTTCCTGATATGATCGAGTACGTAATCCTGGCATTATCCCCCTTGTCATGATCAACAGCTAAAGCTTTAAGTACCACGCTACCTACAGAAGCAGTTTCATACACCTTTCCCACCTGAAATTTTGAACAGCAAATTAGTATGCATTCAGTATTATTAAATCAAACTTACAAGAATTTTGTCAGAAAAGTGTGGCGTATGATCGTTATAGTCGTGGACAATCACATGAACTCGTGCTAGATTTTTCTTAGCTGGAGTTCCAGCATCCCGCACCATTACAGTCAAAATGTGTTCGCTGAGAGTTTCTCTGTCCAAGTTGGTTGCGAGGGTAATTACGCCTGAAATTTTGATAATAAATATTCGTAATGATGATTCAGATCAGCTGTTACGCCAAACATTTGATTTATGTTACTCTAAAGTTGTAAAAGTAATCATTTTCTTTTAGAAAAATTCAATGTTAATATTGTTAATTCCATCACTCATACTGAAATTTAGAATGATGTCAGAAAAATTACGGTCTGCGTAAACAATGTTAGTCTCCATCAAAATCAAATTGATTTCACTCTGAGTTGAAAAAATTCCCATAAAAGCTGTGTTAGCTTACTAACATTAAAAACTAACTATAAATGTTTATTAATTAGAAAAATGTATGTAATTGCCTCTAAACATCAAAACTGCATCTCAAAAAATTAAGCTTAAAATTCCATTTTAATGGGACGTGTTGTATATTTTTTGCTCTATTTCAACGCATTTTTTGTTTTAGTTCTAATTAACTAGAGTTTGTTAGGTTAATCTTTGACGTATACAGGGTGATTCATATGTGGTAACAATAAAATTAACCCTGTAGGTGTTCTACTAATCATTTTAAAAATGGTAAGAAGATACAGAGCGTTATACAAAGTTGAGTTTTTACAATTTTATGATTTCCTAAACGAATGCATTAAATCAAACAAAATTAGGTTGAATGTGTCAGCTTACTTCTTTAGTTCTCACATTTGTCACATTCAAAACATCTACTGGTATTACATTTGTCACGTCATTCTATTTTTGTTTGATTTTTCTCATATTTTACTAATTTGGTAGGTTAGGTTCTATTCTGCAATAAAAATCGTGTAAAAAGTACAATTTGCAATAATATACAAAGTGTCCAACAGTGGATGGCGCCGCAAACGCATTATTTTGAAGAAACAGGGTGTTAATTTGTTTATACAAATAATTCATGAATTGTACATTTTTCGTACAACTTACTTTTCAGTTGAATTTTGAGCACCCTGTAACTGGGTTATTTTTGTGAGTTCAAGGAAGTTAAACCACTCGATCCGCTCAATCGTCTTGAGCTCCTCTTTTTAGCGAAAAAATTCTATCTGAAAAATTGCGTACAGGGTGACCAAAAACAGTATACTTCTCATGTATACTGAAAACAAAAACGGTCGTGTAAATTTAGGGTGTTGGGTTAAGCAGTTGATTAGGAACATTTTTGGTCTCTTGCATTTTTTTTGTAACTTTCACCGTTTGTAACAAACTGGTTTGGTGCAACAAATCAGTGAAATTGTTATCTAAAATTTGAACCCGGTTTAAAGAACAGTCAGGGACAAAATCGCCTGTAAAACCCATTTGGAGTGACCGAATAATGTTTTTAAGCAAATTTTTGGAATCTTCATTAAATTTTCTTGTCATTAGATAATGATATAAAAAAAACACTACAAAATCAGGTAAAGTCAGGGAGAAAAGTGGTCAAAGTATAAACTGTCAGAAAGACGATTTGAAAGGACAGTTTGAGACAAAATTGCCTGTAAAACCCACTTAGAGTGAGAAAATGACTATTTTAAGCAGATTTTTGAAATCCTCATTAAGTTTCCTATCCAATAACCTAAAAAACACTACAAGATTTGGTACAGTCAGGAAGAAAAGCGGTGTCAAAGTTTCAACTGCCAGAAACACAGTTTGAAAGGACAGTCAGCGACAAGATCGCATGTTAAACAAACCCACTTGGAGTGAGAAAATGACTATTTTAGGCACATTTATGGAATTCTCATTAAATTTCCTATCTAATAACCTCAAAAACACTACAAGATTTGGTACAGTCAGGAAAAAAAAGCGGTGTCAGAGTTTGAACTGCCAGAAACACAGTTTGAAAGGACAGTCAGCGACAAGATCGCATGTTAAACAAACCCACTTGGAGTGAGAAAATGACTATTTTAGGTACATTTTTGGAATTCTCATTAAATTTCCTATCTAATAACCTCAAAAACTCTACAAGATTTGGTACAGTCAGGAAGAAAAGCGGTGTCAAAATTTAAACTGCCAGAAACATAGTTTGAAAGAACAGTCAGGGACAAGATCGCATGTTAAACAAACCCACTTGGAGTGAGAAAATTACTATTTTAAGTACATTTTTGGAATCCTCATTAAATTTCCTATCCAATAACCTAAAAAAAAACCCTACAAGATTTGGTACAGTCAGGAAGAAAAGCGGTGTCAAAATTTGAACTGCTAGAAACACAGTATTTGTAATTTACTGGTAATTTACCGGTCAAATTTTCCTGGTAAACTATTTACTTTACCGGTAAGATACCCATCACTACTCTATTCTTTTTTTTTTCTTTTGAAATTGTTGTCGTCAATAAAATTGTTAATTCCAAATAAAATTCATTATGACATAATGTCAATATTTTTGGACTAGTCACAAATAGTTGAAATCGGACAAAATAAAATGCAATCAAACAGATCAATAATATACATGGTATCCCATTAAAGAAACCTGTCATGTCTTAATTTTGCATGTCAAGTCAGATAGATACACCAATTTTGCTAATTGTAATTTTAGCACAATAAATGTACAAAAATGCAAAATTATCCTAAAAAAAACTGTAATTTTTGATGTTCAAGCTGTCAAAATTACTAACGACTGTCATTTCAACCTGTAATTTGTCAAAATTGTTTTTAACTTGTCATTCGGTACACTCCTATCCTATAAACCTACAATCCCCTGGATAGTATTTTTATAGTTGTGTCAATTAAATGCATTCAGTGTCAACATATGGACTTAAACTTGGATTTCAACGTAACCCTAGAAAAACAAGTCGAATGAAATTAAGTCTGGTAATTGCGCTGACCAGAAGACATCAAATTTATATGCGTTAATGCACAATAAAAATGTCAAAAATTGTCCTGCAAAATAACGTAATGTTATGTTGTGGTAACATCATCCTAATTTTGCGTGACTCCAGATATTTTGTTAAAGACATAATATTAGGTTTAAATAAACTTTTCCTTCACTATTACACAGGAATAGTCAATGACGTAAACTACACTTACCCGTAATCGAATCCAGTTTAAACGTTTTTAAAGAAAGGGCGTTTTCCGCCGAATAAAAACTAAAAATTAGCTTGTCATTTTCATCTTTGTCGGTGGCTTTGAGAGTGAGAATTTCCCGGTCTACTGAAACTGATTCAGAAATCTCTTGTTTGTAGACTTTTTCGGTAAACTCAGGCCTGAAATCCCATAAAAAAATTGATTAAAAAGACCTTTTTTTCTTTAACAAACAAAGTCAACTAAATTAAAAAACATCGATTCTAAAGGATTAAGGTACCTGTGATCATTTATATCAATAACAGACACATTCAGCGTAGTGTAAACGGTGTGGACAGTGTCGGTTACGCTTATGTTTAGTATGTATTCTCGTTGTAGTTCGTGGTCGAGTTTATGGGCCAAAAGAATGTTTCCGGTATCTCTGCCAATGTAGAAATCCAGTCTCGGATCCCCATCTGAAATATAAAAAATGTGATGCTAAAAAATAATGAAATAAAATGGTGCAAAATGTATACATTTTGCTGGGAAATTGATTGAATTAACAGATGAGAGTAGATTTTGTGTCACTTCCATCGACGGCAGGGAAAGTCTATATCGCCGCCGAGGAGGACAAGATGAACAATATAATTTTACTCCCACTGTCTCCTATGGTGGAGGCTCAGTGATGGTCTGGGGTGGAATATGCTTAGGGACACGAACAGAGTTGGTGGTTGTTAATGGAGCTTTAAATGCAGATGGATACATTCGCGATGTTCTGCTAGAGCATGTCGTACCATTCGTCCCCCATATCGGAGAAAACTTTTTGCTAATGCACGACAATTTGCTCGTTGTGTCTCCGACATTTTGAATGTCGTCGGAATAAAAACAATGGCGTGGCCGGCATGTTCTCCAGACATTAATCCGATTGAACATGTCTCGGACATGCTAGGTAGACAATTAAGGTCAATAACTCCTGCAGTTCAAAATCCCGAACAAGTAGCAGCTGCTCTGGTTGAGATTTGGGACAATCTGCCTTAAGACATGATTGATAATGTCATCAGAAGCATGAGGAGACGGATGACTGCCGTGATAAGAGCTCGTGGAGGGCACACTCGTTACTAAAACAATTTTGAAAATGGTTTTGCTCAACAGGTTCTTATATTCTTGGTGTTTTGAATCTTTACCTTCATACATATTATTCGTTAATTTATTGTTGTTGTGATTTTTTTGATCAGTTGACCTTTAAACACCCTCCGGTTTATTATAAAGCACAAGTTGGACCAGTCTTAAGCCTGGATAAAGGGTGAAGGAAGCATTAAAAATTACATTTAACCAAATGCAAAAAGGGGACTTTTTAATTACCCCTGTATACTTTTAAGCATTCTTTACACAATAAACTGATTGGTAAAAGTGTGACGTGACCAATATTTATCTTAAAGTAAAAAGTTCTCAGAGAAACGACTTGAGTTTCATATCCAATTCGAGTGTCGACGTTGGTGAAATTAAGATAAATATTCACCTTTTCTTCGAAACCCTGTATTTTTTCTAATAATTGAGATATTAGAGCGCATAAAAATGAAAATGTTTAGAAACATTTTCATGTTGTTCAATCCTCAGGGTGTCTCAAAAACACAGAAAATTCCTTACTTCCTTTACGTCCCGGTATATGACATAAAGACAAACCATTTAAAAATGGTAATACGACAGATGTATTCATGAAGAATCAAGCTGCAATACATAAAAAATATGAAGGAAATCGAGCAAAGAGTTCCAGAGAAAATTGATGTTAAACTAAGTGTAAATTTTGACCGTTCACCTAATTTTGCCGGTGTGTGTATTTCTTTGAGCAAGTTGCCAAATTTTTATATTTTTGCTACCTTCAAGCTCAATGGTAATTCCCTGTATAATTCATGTACAGAAAACATCATTAAAGTTTTCAAGTACCGAACTTTGTGTATTCGTGCAGTAATCGTCTAAATTACATTTCCAAATTAGTTTGAGCTGCAATATAACGATTACCTCCTAAGGCAACTAGAATTCGCAAGCGGAACATTTAGCACAATACCTAAATACCTTAATTGGAACTAATTATACCGATACTTGGCTTAGTGATCTTGAAACGTCAATTCCAAAGCAACATCTGTAAGCAATTAAGTACGGCACAGTTACAGCGAAACAGTGTTCAGAAATTTAATATAATTTAGAGCTGTAACTCCCAATAAACATGTTCACAATTAAGAAATTGTACTGGAAAGTAACGAAATACGACGTCTGTGCTATTCCCTGTGCTGGGAATGGGAAGTTCGTAAACGGAGCGAGTCATAAACAAAGGTAATAACTTTCGTGAAATGGACAGACAGATCAAAGAGAGTGCTGAAAAATAGCTTTAAAACTGATGAGCGCAAAATCCTAGAGGAGTGCAAATTCAAAGCGGGTAAAATCCTTCTCTTAAACTGCACGCTCAATTACTTAATCACTAAAGTATTATAAAGGTCGAACAATAGAGGTTGAAAACTCTTATATGCTGAAATCGATGCTTCGGTGAAAAGCTTAACGAGGTATGATGACGCCTTAGGAAATTTTATGCCACATTTCAATATCCTTTGAATAGGAAAGGCGCGCTTTATGAAATCGAATATGACGCTTAAGGGAACATTTTCGCTCAATTTCATATCTTAGAGCAGCTAAAACTGGGGATTAATGACGCCTGACACTATTACTTGCAGCAGATTTTTATGCAACCTCCATGAAAAGAACTTAACGAGTATTTAAAAGATCAGATTTAACAGATGATGATCTGTTCTCGGTGTATGGTTCTATTCAATTACGCTTCAAAGCTATTGAAATTAAGATTTTCCTCCACCCCTTTTTAATATCGATACCAAACCGAAGGAAATCGGACCTCGCTCAATAAAAAGCTCTGGCGCTCCTTTATGCTTGTTTTATGAAAGCTCTTTGTATTCATCAATCGATCTTTTAATTAAGGTCCGGGGATCCTGTTGTCCCAGAAAAGCTTTCTGTCAACCGCCAATAGAGGCAGCTTTGTTTAACTCTGCTTTGCTCTGTATTCCGTAATTCTGACGCCATTAGCCGACAAAAAGCTTAATTTCGAGCCTAAAGAATTTGAATTTTGAGGAAAAAAAATGAGATGCTGCATTTTTAACGCTCTATTGCGAGGAAAGTGGTCTAATTGAAATTCAAAAAAGTAAGCGTGAATGAAGTATGTTAATGATAAGATTGCAATGACGTTTTTGTTGTGTTTCTAGTTAGGGAAAGTCCAAATTATACATTCAATAGATAGTTTATCCTAACCTATTCATTATGTCAAAACTAAAATTATAAAGAGCGAATCATATTTTTTACGTCACTGTAACATTATCTTTAATAAACTTTAGTACCTATGTTCTATTTAGGCAAGATCGCCCATTATTAACTCAATTCATAATTTACCACGACTTCTTCAACTTTATTCACGACCACTATAACTATAGGATGTTTCATAGATGTGGTTGTATATTTTTTATGTCAGTATGTAAAGGGCATCATAGACATCAAAATGCAATAACACCAATGGTACTATGTGCCCTGCTAATTGCTCCTTCCTCTTGAGTACAAAATTTAATTGTTTAGAGGATTAGAAAATTGCATAATCAATTATTACTAATACAACGTGTGTGTGTTTCTAAATACTATTCTATATAACTGTCTAAATTTGATTTAACAAATTTTCACAGTTTAAACTATTTTTATGGTCACGTGACTGTTTGGACAGGTGTCAACTGGCAACTGTCAACAAAGTTATCAAATTTTCAGCGATTAAACTATACAGGGTGTCCCACGACGAAAGACATCGATTGATATTGGAAAAAGTATAAATAGGAGAGTTTTGAAAATTTGGTAGGATACTGACGTGGGCATGCCCAATCCAACTAAAATATTTTCAAGATGGTTGCACTTCCGTTTATACCGGAAGTCGATCACAACTTTCTTATTTTAAATAGAACACCCTATATATTATTACATATTTGGATTCCTCACAAAATTCTGACCAACTTTTGTATAGAATGCCCTATGCCTATCTCTAGCCGTTTTCGAAATATTTGATGTTTTTCCAAAAAAGTGACAGTTGCAACGCTCAACATATTTTTGTACTATGTTAAAACCGTATTTCATTTTGCAATGAAACTTTGAGTTATTGTAAATAAAGGATCGTTTATTAAACTGAGGGTGCGTAATGACTCATTTGTATACAGGGTCGTCAAAAAAAAATCATAAACTTGCCACTAAAAAAAATGAAAAATCTCAAGTTTTTTAAATAGAAACCTACATTTTTTATGACGGAATCATTTTGAGCATTAAAAATTACTATAGGTTTCAATTTACTTGCCTATACCTAAATCAAACCCATTTCGTTTTATTTGAGAATAAACATTTTTTTATTATGCTGCACGGTTGGGATTATGTGGTGTTCTAGTTGGTCATGCTTTTGACACACGGTGATATTGGAGACCTGCAGAGCATATTAATAACACTAGTTTTGAGTGTTTTGACAACTGCAAATATGCCGTCGCGGTTACGTTATTCAAACCAAGATTACTTAAATCTGTTTATTATTTACGGATAATGTGATAAAGTTGTGAGTAGAACATGTGAGGTATTTGCCGCTCGTTATCCAGAAAAACCAAAGCCATCACCAAAAGCTGTCAAGCAAATAATTGAAAATTTTAAGAATACGGGAAATGTGAAGATAAAAGCTATTAAAACAAAACCAATCGTTAATAATACAAATGTAGAAATTGCAATTTTGGGCTATTTTATTGCAAATCCAACTTTGTCAATAAGACAAGTTTCCGTAGAATCAGGCATATCCAAAAGCTCAATTCAGAGGATCCTGAAGAAACATAAATTTCACCCTTTTTCATTTAAATTAGTGCTTAAAAAAACACTTAAAAAAGGTTGACATTCCAAAGAGAGTTGTTTTTAGTGAGTTTTTGCTGACTAGTCACTATGGAGATGAATTGTTTTTGAATAATATTAGTTGGAGCGACGTGGCCAAATTCACTAAAAATGGAATGTTCAATAGACATAATTCACACTACTGGTGTGACATAAATCCACACGTAATTAGAGAGAGAAATTTTCAAAAAATCTGGAATTTTTATAATAAAAAATGTTTATTCTCAAATAAAACGAAATGGGTTGGATTTAGGTATAGGCAAGTAAATTGAAACTTATAGTAATTTTTAATGCTCAAAATGATTCCGTCATAAAAAATGTGGGTTTCTATTTAAAAAACTTGAGATTTTTCATTTTTTTTAGTGGCAAGTTAATGATTTTTTTTTGACGACCCTGTATACAAATGAGTCATTACGCACCCTCAGTTTAATAAAACGATCCTTTATTTACAATAACTCAAAGTTTCATTGCAAAATGAAATACGGTTTTAACATAGTACAAAAATATGTTGAGCGTTGCAACTGTCACTTTTTTGGAAAAACATCAAATATTTCGAAAACGGCTAGAGATAGGCATAGGACATTCTATACAAAAGTTGGTCAGAATTTTGTGAGGAATCCAAATATGTAATAATATATAGGGTGTTCTATTTAAAATAAGAAAGTTGTGATCGACTTCCGGTATAAACGGAAGTGCAACCATCTTGAAAATATTTTAGTTGGATTGGGCATGCCCACATCAGTATCCTACCAAATTTTCAAAACTCTCCTATTTATACTTTTTCCAATATCAATCGATGTCTTTCGTCGTGGGACACCCTGTATATGTTGAAGGCCACGTGACTGTTTTTATCAAATGTCAACTGGCCTGAGCAGGGATGCAAGTTTAAAATTGCATAATCAAAGTCACGTGTCGTGTTTCTAACAATTTCACTCTCTCTAAATTTGAAGCAAATTTTCTTAGTTTAAATTGTTATTTTAAAGTCACTTGACTAATTTTGCAAAGTGTCAACTGGTCTTTACAGTGTGGCAAGCTCAAAATTGCATTGTCACTGTCAAGTGACGTGGCTCTTACAATTTCAGCTTTCACAACTGTCTAATTTTTAATTAGCCAAACTTTCAACATTTCAAACTACATTTTAAAGATCACGTTACAGTTTTTGACAGGTGTCAACTAGCCTCTACAGTGTTGGAAGTTCAAAATTGCCTAATCAAAATCACGTTACGTGTTTCTAACAATTTGAGCTTTTACAACTGTCTAAATTTGATTTAGCAAATTTTCACAGTTTAAACTATTTTTATGGTCACGTGACTGTGTTGACAGGTATCAACTCGCCTTTACAGTGTTGCGAGCTTTAAAATCGGATTATTAAAGTCACGTGACATCTCTCTTAAAATATCAACTTTAGCAACTGTCAACAAATTTAATTTACCAAATTTTCAGCGATTAAACTATACATGTTGATGGTCACTTGACTGTTTTTAACAAACGTCAACAGGCCTGTACAGGGTTGCAAGTTTAAAATTGCATAGGCAAAGTCACGTGACGTGTCTCTAACAATTTCACTTTTTACTACTGTCTAAATTTGATTTAGCAAATTTTCTTAGTTTAAACTCTTATTTTCTAGTCACGTGACTAATTGTGCCAAGTGTCAACTCGTCTTTACCGTGTTGCAAGCTCAAAATTGCATTATCAATGTCAAGTGACGTGGCTCTTACAATTTCAGCTTTCACAAATGTCTAAATTTGATTTGCCAAATTTTCAACGTTTAAACTACATTTTAAAGGTCACGTTACTCTTTTTGGCAGGTGTCAATAACTAGCTTCTACAGTGTTGCAAGTTCAAAATTGCATAATTAAAATCACGTGACGTGTTTCTAACAATTTAAGCTTTTACAACTGTCTAAATTTGATCTGGCAAATTTTCTTAGTTTAAACTGTTATTATAAAGACACGTGACTAATTTTGCTAAGTGTCAACTGGTCTTTACAGTGTTGCAAGCTCAAAATTACCTGCATTATCACTGTCAAGTGACGTGGCTCTTACAATTTCAGCTTTCACAACTGTCTAAATTTAATATTGTCAACGTTCAAACTACATTTTAAAGGTCACGTTACTGTTTTGACAGGTGTCAACTGGCCTTAACACCGTTGCAAGCTGAAAAATAAAGTATCAAAGTCACGTGACATCCCTCTTAAAATTTCAACTTTTGCAACTGTCTAAATTTAATTTAACCAATTTTCAGTGATTAAATGACATTTTAAAAGTCACGTGACTAATTTTGACAGGTGTCAACTGGTCTTTACTTCATATAAAATTGCATAACAATTTACTTTAACTACCTCTGTGTATAATATTGCCCAGCCTGTAGTAGAAAACAGTTTTTTTAACCAATCCCAATGATGTTTGACAACTCCTCGCCAACATCGCTGTTTTCATTAACGTAATCTACAGTTACGCGTGATATTAAAGCAAATCGAGTACTTACCGACGATGTCATACCAAAGAGTGTCATTATCAGCGTCTGTTGCCTGTATCAAACTAGCCAAAAATCCAATATTGTCTCCTTCAGTCAGTTGCACTGGAGATGGAGGTTTGACCACTGGTGCATGTTTGGAGGATTCAGGTACGGGTACTATTTTGACAGACACCTTGCAAATATTAGATCTTTGTGGAGTGCCACCGTCTGTAGCTTTGATCTGAAAAAGATTGTTTTACCAATTAATTTTTAAGAGGCGCTTATTATTGGCCATGACCGTTTTTTTAAGTAATTTTTGATACCGCAATTATCGGATTTATAGTGGACGTTTTATTGTAACACTACTGTAATTGAGTTGAATTACTTGTCCTAGATAAATGTCGTAAATTCGTCTAATCGTTTACTTACATTAAGCTCGTATTCCTGTCCAGGTTCAAAGCCCTTTTGGGCATAAACCATCCCAGTGGCGTTATCAATCTTGAATTTATACCGACCCTTGCCTGATTTAATTTGATAACGGATTTCCGCGTTGCGGCCAATATCCCTGTCGAAAGCCAGCACCTGAAAAGATAAAAAAAATAAAACGTTTGCAAATCAAATACCAAAATAAAAGGATCTACGAGACAAAATGAATTTCCATACAAATGAAATGGATGTTAATAATGGTGCAGCCCGAGTGAAACGCGTAGATGACGGTTGAGTATGTTTTCAGCTTCATTAAGCTAAATGATGACGAACACGGAAAATCCGGTACATTATCATCGGCTCTAAAAAAGATTAAAGCCGTCTCATGCGGAAAAAGTAAACTTGTATCAAACGGGGTTTATATGCGGGTAAATCCGGAAGTCGCTCTTTCTGTTCTAAGCGACATCCGGTAAAAAAGGTCCCTTCGCCCCGCTCAAAGTAGAAAAGATAACTCGGCGGTTTTTGTTCTGTTTGCTTAGGATAAGGACTCAAATAGGGAAAGGCGAACGGAAGCTTTAAGTCACATCGTTAGTGCTGCCATTTTTTGATCTTCATATGCTTTTCAAACTAAATGTGGAATATCAAAATTGCACCATTAGAGTAGGACAGAGAGCTTGATTTTCAAAGAGATTAGTTTAGTCCATTATCAGGTTTGCTTTACCAAAGAGAGATTAGAAGGCTTTATAACTATCATACTACCACCGGAATCAGATTTTCGTATGGTCTTAATGCAAAAAATTAATAATTTATAGTAATAGTTGCAGTGACGTTAAAGTGCAAAAACCACTTCCTCTTTAACTTGAACGTTTTAGCTCTGCTGGTTTGTCAACGTGACGAATGTGGGCTTCGCGTCAGTCTCGGCAGTTGGATTTGGAAAAGTGGTCTAATTATTATGGATTAGTTTGTTCCCATTCCAGTTAACCAAGTAAGGTTGTGGGTCCCCAAAGGTTGGGAATAAACCGCGGTAATTTTAATGCCATTTGAGTTGAGCAGTTACCTCTAACCGAATGGAGCTTAACTATTTAATGGCTAAAATGCTTTTTGTTTCCATGTCACTAAAAACTCGTAGAGAGAACTCGTAGAGTTTTTAGAGTGGTTCGGATTTGTTATAAAGCAATTTGACATTTGTAAAAGTTACTTTTTGTGAACATTATAGATAGTAATCTCTTCATATTTAAATTGATTAACTCTTTATACGTTCTCACTTAAATCAAAGAATAGCCTATTAACAAGAAGAGAGAGAAAAGAACATGAATTAGAAAGTGACAGACTCTTCCTACCAAAGTTAAAAGGACAATTATCGACTGATATCGGCTTTGATCGTTGAATATTGGGAGTTTTATTAGGTTGTTAAACAATGAAGTGATATCTCAGACCACATCAAATATTTGTTTTAAAACATCAGTTAATGAATAGTTAATACTAGTTAATAAGGATTGATATCTTCCAATGATTAAAAGGCAAACATAAAACGTTTTGACTCTGAAAAAAACTAAGCAAAAAACTATGAAAAAAATGATCTCTAACTGTAACTGTCTTTCTTCAACCCCATAAAGATCTTTAACTACGACCTCAGTGTAAATAGCTATTTACGCATAGTTTTCCGTTACGTAATGAACCTCTTTACGCACAGTTGTAAAAAAAACGCACAGCTGTAAAAAAAGCGCACAGTTTTAAGATCGGCCACAAACTGTCGCTCTAATGCTGGTAAAAATGGGTTTTCTTTACTTTTCTTCCTTTATCAGAGTATATTAAATGGAGATGATCGCGTAATGCATTGTTCATAACGTTTTAAGTAACTACCACTTCGTCTAGAATATTATCTGCAATAGCAAACACATCAAGTAATATTACTGAAAGTTTTCCCTTTCTTCTTAATAACTGTAATGTCACCATAAATAATTATTTTAAGAGCAACAATAATAATTTTTTATCTACAACAGTTACATAATATCGTAATTTCGCACTATTTTCAGTGTCATAATGACCTTTATTACCGCACTAGTGCGTTAATAATCGGTGTACCTACGCTTGTTGCCACAGTAATCCAATTTTTTTTTACCTGTATTCAGTATTCTATATTTCAACTAAATAAATTTATTCAATTAATCATTAAAATAATAATCGTTGTAGATAAAATGTTGTACGTAACACGTAGGATATGTTATTAACGCACTGTGTTCAAATTTTCACATGCGTGCATTAATAACATTCATATCCTACTTGTTACGTAAATAACTATTAAATAACCTGATTTGTAAATTTTTTCATTACGTTATAATTTTTTTCTTTAGTGGCATAATACCTATGATTAGTACAAATATGATGTCAATACGTTGAAAATATACTTTTTTAATGAACAGTTACTCTGAATTATATGAATTGCGAAAACAGGACTTTCCATTTGGTCGTAGGTAAAGTATAGTACGTCACACGTACTCATGGATTTACACAGTAACTTTATCTATATCGTGCGTAAAATGCTTCTTACAGCACTAGTTACGTAATATACTATTAATTAACGCCATGTTTTGCCTTTCTAGCTCGTTGTGCACAGAATTACGTCCCAGTGCTGAACTGCTTTTGCATTTTACATGCAAGTTGCACCAAAAAAAACACATTTGTAATATACATTTTTGTACGATTTGTCTAATTTTGAGCACATATCACTTATAATATACATTACAAATTGGTTAGTTAGGACCATACCCACTGCAAGGTTTTGGCGCTTAAAAAAAGTGTAACCAGGTATTAGCCTAACAGCAGTGTCAAGTTAGTTAAGTTAAATTTGAAACTTCAATGTTTTTTTCCAATTGGCAGTCTTAATAAGTTTTTCGTGTAATACAGTTTTAAAATGTTTTTATTGTTAAACTTGTGCGTTTTTCGGATCATTTCTGGAGTCTTTCCTTTAAGTTAATTAGTTGAGGGATAAGAAATATGAGTTAAGAAGTACCTACGTAATTCCAGAGTGTTCCAAAGTTTCCACTTTTTGAAAAGCATACATTTGGTGACAAGCAGTCAACAAAATAGCTATTTATGTAACCAGTTACGAAAAGATCGATTTTGTGTAACGAATGAATGTTTGTAGGGCAAGCGCAGTGAGGTCCTACAATTTGAATGAGTTACACAATAAGACATTTTCGAAACGTGTTGCATACATAATACATTTTCTAATTTTGACCAAAAAGCGGCAAAAACCATCTTTTAAAGTGATTTAACACAAATATTCACTTTCATAGCACCTTGTATAAACTGTGACAACGACATGTTATGATGGATGTCGCCCATATGTTTCTACGGAAATGCATAAAAACAGGGAGTGATGAAATGAACTTTTCATAACTAGTTACATAAAGTGATACTTTTCGTAACTAGTTACGAAAAGTAAAACGTTTTGTCACTCCAATCAGTTTTAAAAAGTGTCACTTTATATGCCAAAATTATAAAAATAAATATTTTTGTAAGGTTTGAGATCCTATATTTTATGTTGTTGTACAAATATTTGTAAAAAGATACAAAATATGTCAATTTTCTCTACAGAAACTATACTTTTCTTCCCCCTATAAAAATGTATAATAGTTAGGACCATACCCACTGTAGTGCTGTAGTCAGTAGGTAGTAATTTTTCAACAATTTGTTATCCTGGTAGTTACCGTTATACAGTGTGTCCATAAAGTATGGAATAAATTTGATTACAATTCAGGGAATTATGCAAAGCCTATACTAACTTTCTATGTGCTTGAGGTTATGAACTATCTTTTGTTATAGTTATTGCAACGCCTTGTACAAACATGTACAAACACGCCATGTACAAACTTTATAGTTCCATAGTTAGATTTCATTCAGTTGTCATAAAACTGAAAACAAATACTATTGCGATCGTTTTAGTACAAAGTTATATGCTTTTTACATCGCTGCTGTTCATATTATACACAGAAAAATGCATGAAGAAAATCTGTAAATCATACTTTTAATCAATTGTAACGCATAGCTGTCTGAAAAGAAGTAATTTTTGAATGAGATTGTGGCATTGTTCTTTTTAATGTACAAAGAAACAAGTGGAACACAAAGAGCGATATTTATAACTATTTACACCCTTTGTGGAAACCTTTTTCACCTGCATTCTTAATATCTCACAAAATTCGCTATTACAATGTCATAAGTAATAAGTGGGTGGTTTTGTCAACTTAGCCACTTTACTACTTTTTACGATATTTTAGCTAAGTTTTACTTTATCATTATACAGTTGCCAGCATTATTACTCTATTGTCAGTCTAGTGCTATTGATAAAAATACAACAAAAAAGGTACATTAATTATGCATACACTTGCTGTGCATTAAAAACAATAATGACGTTGAGAATCAATTTGAATGGGCCATGCAACCGGATTCTAAATTGCTGCATATACATGCTCTCTTATTTGGTGCTTGTCATTGTGGTACGTTTCCTACCACATTATTTAAAAAAAAAATAGAATGTGAAACGACAACAATTATGATTGTTTATGAAATTCCCACTACCAGATTTAATTTATATGATATCATATGATCACTAAACTAATTGCAAAAAATGAGGCAAAAATTTACGTGACAATCACCAAATAGGTAAATAAAGCGTGTGTATCTACCGCTGGTAACATATCATTGTGATCATGCCGCATGCAATGAATTTGTCTCTATCTTACCCTCAAAACCGATTCAAGCCCCTTGAAGTCACTTGGACCATGACTCTCCCATGGTTCGAGCTCGACAGCGGCGTCTGCGCCATCAAAATCGTCAACTAGATATCCTCTAGCGTCGTTCTAGGAATATACCAGACGTTTTACTTTGAAACTTGACGCCAGAAAATAAATATAAATTTAGAATTAATCGCAACAATTAGGGGTGGCAAATTTCTATTTGGCCATCCTCCACGTCGCGTTAGCGGCCGTTACATTCCCTTAATGTCAGCTACAAATTAAATCGTTGACCGGTCACGTAGCATACAATCGAAATTTACCCCGCACTAAAACGACCCCTTTTACACATTTATTAAACGCTTTTAGAGTGGCAACTCGTATAATCACTCTCGAAATGCATATTCATGACACGCTGGAAGTCCACTCGTGTCAACACGTTGTGTTATTGTTGCTGCTTTATGAGAGACGTCGTCGTATTTTCCATTCTATGAACTTGAGCGATAGACCCACGTGGTAATTAATTAGCTTACGGTATTGAACGTGTCTTTTTTGATCACATAATTTGTCAATCACGTTCAGATTATTAAGACAAAGCATCAAACTGACTTGCCATGTTAAAATACAGTGCAATCAAACAAAAAAAAAACAAAATATGTAAAATTTTTTTCATAAATTTGAAGTTTTGAGTTTCTTATATTATTTTTACTTACTATTATCATTTCAATGATAATATGCTTCACTTCAATAGTTTATACAAAAACTTCAAATATTTTTCCTTACAAAAATATTATTTGTCTCTAAATAATTAGGAAACCGTTTGAATAATTGCGTTGAAATAGAATAGAGATAACAACTGTATGATCACATATGCAAACCTTTTCAAAAGTGCTGAAATGAAAACAGTTTTATGGTCCGTCATTGGCAGTGCTCAATTTAATTCATCCACCGCCGGGTGCTAATTTATACAGGGTGATCCACTTTTAAATGTCAATAATTCACCACTCGATAGTCCATCAAAAAATAAGTTGACATGCATTATGTCGTTTTACTGAAGAATGCTTCCTAAAGAAAACACAATCCTTGTATAAAATTAATACTAATTATGTCATGTTAATGACGTTTGTCAAAATTCTCCAATGACGTAGATACAGGAGGATGATTTTTATGTTTTTGCCTTATTTTCTACGTCACTGGATATTTTGCAAAATGACAGTTTTGTCCAATTTCCTTGATCAAGTTGAAAAAGGAAGTATCTATTATAAAATTCTGATTTACTTCGTTTACGAGATAATTGAGTTGTTCAAAGACTCAAAACCGACCCAACCCACCCTAAAAATTGTCTTGGAAAGGAAAAATTGACTTGAAAAGCTTAAAAAATGTCTTTGTAGCCAGTTTTTATAGTTTCCGGACAAATTGAAAGACTTTAGTATTGAAAATTTACTTGTAGACATGACAAACTGTATTTTCTAGAACTTTTTACTATAAATTCACACATTTAAACCTTAAAAATTGACTTGGACACCAAAAAGTGACCTTGAACTAATGAAAAAGTGTCATCAGAAGCTTAAAATTTGCATTTGAAGTACCATAAGTTTTCATAATTTGAAGACAAATTTTAATAATTTAGTCTTGAAAATAGTCTTAAATACAGGATATTGACATTAGGTTCATAAAAATTTACTCAAAAACTAACTTTTCAAGTTCGTTTTACTTTGCTATTCATTATCTTAGAACTCTGGACTATTTTGGAAAATCGAGTTTTAAGACTATCTTCACACCAAGTTTTTGACATAGCAGACTTAAAAAACAATGGCATGGCATGTTTTCCAGACATTAATCCGATTGAACATGTTAGGTAGACGATTAAGATCCATAACTCCTGCAGTTCAAAATCCCGAACAAGCAGCAGCTGCTCTGGTTGAGATTTGGGACAATCTGCCTCAAGACATGATCGATAATGTCATCAGAAGCATGAGAAGACGGATGACTGCCGTGATAAGGGCGCTTGGAGGGCACACGCGTTACTAAAACAATTTTGAAAATGTTTTTGCTCTACAGGTTCTTATATTCTTGGTGTTTTGAATCTTTACCTTCATACATATTGTTCGTTAATTTATTGTCTTTGTTTTGATTCTTTTCACCAGTTGACCTTTAAACACCCTCCGGTTTGTTATAAAGCACAAATTGGACCAGTCCTAAGTCTGGATAAAGTGTGAAGGAAGCATTAAAAATTACATTTAACCAAATGCAAAAACGAGACTTTTTAATTACCCCTGTATACTTTTCAGCATTCTTTACACAATAAGCTGATAGGTAAAATTGTGACGTGATCAATATTTAACTTAAAGTAGAAAATACTCAGAAAACGACATGAATTTCATATCCAATTCGAGTGCCAACGTTGGTGAAATTAAGATAAATATTCACCTTTTCTTCGAAACCCTGTATTTTTTCTAATAATTCAGATATCAGAGCGAATAAAAAAAGAAAATGTTCAGAAATGAACGGGTCACAATTTGATGTTATAAAGTGATGTCAATTATCAGTTGTTCAATCCACAGGGTGTCTCAAAAAACACCAAAAATTCCTTACTTCCTTTACGTCCCTGTATGACATAAGGACAAACCATTTAAAAATGGTAATAAGGCAGATGTATTCATGAAGAATCAAGCTGCAATACATAAAAAATATGAAAGAAACCGCGAGCGAAGAGATCCAGAGAAAATTGTAAACAACTATAAGTGTTAATTTTGACCGTTCCCCTAATTTTTCCGGTGTCTGTATTATAACGGTAAATACGTTTCATGTAACTCACATACTAATCAAAATCTGTTCATCACCTAACTTACTGGTTATATAAAAATAGATATTTGATCGAACATAATTCTAGCAAAAAGCTACTATCCGTTGCGCTTTTCAATTATGAGTTAACAACGGAAAACAAAGACAAATAGGACCTTTAACAACAGTAAACACAATCCATCAGAGACAAACAAATAAGAGAATATTGCTTATATAAGACTCTCCGTTGGTTGATTGCTCCGTCAGTATTTAAACGAAAATTCATTGTTTTCGATTCCGGAGGTTTGGGTCTTAGCAGCCTGCAATGCCACAAATATTGACGCAGAAATTTAATAACCGGTTTTAAGGTTAGGTTTGTTCTTCGATTTAATTAAGCTTCTATTAATATTCATCTCTAAAATAAAAATAGAATATTCATCTAAAAATGGTTTTTTCTGCTAATTTACTTATGCAAAAACACTTTCTAGTTACAAGATCTATATTCTATAAGGGCTTTTAAAGGACATATTCCATTTTGTCTGCACCAGTGCATATTTATTTTTTGTGAATAATGAAACTGCTAGTCGTCCCCATAATAAAATGCTTCACCTAATGCTTTGACAATTCTACCAATCAAAGTGCAACCTTAAAACTCTAATTAATTTGGTCTTTCCTTCATAGTGGCTTTTGGTGGTAATTCGTTTATGTAAGCTGATCATAAATGCCAGGACGCTAGAGTATTTGTTCATGATGGCACATACACAGGATTATCGTTAAGGGCTTAAGAGCCAAAACCTTGATTGAAAGAAAATATATGACAGAAACAATAATATAACGATACTAGACTATTATCCACACAAGTTGAACTGAAGCACCTACATTCGGATTTCGGTCACGGAGTGGCAGCAACCTATTATCTTTAAACATAGAGAGAGAGAGTAGGAATTGTTGAAACTAGTGAACAGCACGCACGGAATTTGCAATGGCCTCAAGCTTAATTAATATAATTAATAACATTATCGCGTGAAATGGCTTTGCCGAAACAGCCTAGATCTTGCAATTTGCAAATTGAGAATTGAGAGTCGTGTTTGGTGTTGGTAATGCAGCCGTTTGGTGTTAATTTTGATTTGATTGAGGCCTATGACTATAGAAACAACTAGATTACCAGTATTACTATTTTTTTGAAATTTCCGTACAAAACACATAAGTAACTAAATCTTTTTTCAGCTCTCTGATCTAGTGAATCTCTAGTCTCAAAATGAAGAAAGTTGAATTTTTTATCACTTTTCTTTACATTTTTAAGTCAAATTGGTTGATAAGTTGAGATTTTAAGACATTGTTGCCAAATGTTCTATGGTTTTGAAAATACTGGAACAAAGTCCTATCAAAAATAAATACACAACTAAATAAGTATATTCAGGTTCTACGTTTACATAACGTGTATGTTTATGTTTTTTTTTGTGTTGAGGGGCTTGTTGATTTCTGTTTAGTTTATTTATTGACTTGATCTTGTGTTTCATAAACTCTAAAACTTGTCTCTTTTTTTATGCGCTTAAGGACCTATAAATTTCGTATTTCTTTTTTTTACCTTTTTTTCCGCGACAATACGGCACACTGTCTATCATAAGGGACACCTAGAACTGCGTGCGCAATAGCGACAGTACCATTCAAAGTGTCGACCTAGCAGCATCAAGCTAAAAGCGTACTCAACTTGTCACGTCTTTTTTTGACTTTTTTTCGTATTACCGCGACTCGCGAGTGTTACTCACTCCAGTCCATCCAAGCCGACGAATCCACATTTCTTAACGAGAGCGCTCTCCTTCAAGCCAGGAAGTTTTAGACAGGTGAGTCCCGTTCAGAAAGGTGGTGCGCCGTTTTCGAATTTTAATTATATTATTTTTCGATAAAACCTAAACCAGCAAATTTTACTGGTCTTCAACGACAGGGCTACATTCAGTTTTTCTCGTTGTTATCAATAAAATAACTTGAAACACACAGTTTAAACATCAAAGAAAGACAAAATATCAAAGTCTAAATTAAAGCTTATAGCCAGATGACACAAATCTTGTCTCTTCACCCTTCCTTTACATGGGACCATTTTTCTATTTCAGAAGTGACATATGTTAATTTTGACATCAGATTTTTGACGAGTAACGGCGACTCAGGATAAATACTGCAACTTTGCTAATAAACTATACTGTCAAATCTAAATTAACAAAGTTAGCTATTGAGTAAAATATTAACAATCACTCTGTACAAATATTAGTTCAATTTTCTATTGTAAATGTTTTCTTAAAGTTGTGTAAAATTTCCTCTCTATGATTTTAGTCCTGAAGAAAATTGCAAAACAATCGAAACATCGACAATTATACAACTAGTAAACCTTCGTCATAACTTTGGTTTACTAACAAAAACCGTTTTCAGCAAACGTTTTATTTTTTGTAATTATTTCTGAAATTGATCACAATTTTACGACAAAATGTCTCAAAACTTGTAATTTTTACGGTTTAAAAAATACTAATAACCTATAAAAACTAGACAATCTCGTGTGGGATGATCTATTAAAATTATTTTTAAACCAAAGTTGTTTTATAAAAAACAGTTTTTGCTACATACTAACGGTAATAATAGGTTGAAATGAAGTATGATAAACCTGTTAGTTACAAATCTTAACCACACATGTGCATCTACAGGGTATTTTAGATAATAGGTTACAAATTTGATACGATTGATTTCTTGTATAAAATAATCATTGAAATATAGGAAACTATTACGCTTCAAAATGTATGTTTTCAATGTTTTATTTTATGATTCTATGTGTTTTTTTAAAATATTTCCATTACCTAACTTTTTGTTGAGATTTTCTCGCATTATAAACGAAAATTTGTTATTATACAGGGTATCTCAGAGACAAAACGCAACTTCTTCCAATTAACCTTAATAGTTAATTTTCGTTTTCCCTGAACTTGTATAATTTTGCAATAAACTTCTAGAAATATTGCGATTGAAGATGTCTAGACATTTTGTAACCTAGCTGAGACATTTTTGTAAGTGCAAAATGAATATACTGGTATGTTGTACGACAAAACTAGGATACTTACTTGGAACATGGCACGGTCGTAGTTTCCAGTTGCCGGTATTGTGACACTGTAAAACGCCTGTTCAAATTCTGGAGCATTATCATTGATGTCGTCAACTTTTACTACGACTCTAGTGGTGGATGAAAGCGGAGGAGTTCCGTTATCTGACACTAGAACCTGCAATTTAAAATTTAAAATGTAAATATAATTTAGTAACGTCACGGGTTATTAACATCCTTAGAGTGATGAAGGTGGCGAGTTTTTTAATTTATTTTTTTAAATTGGAAAGGTATATATTTGGAGTAGACCCTTTTCACTTGAAGTGCATTACGGTTTTAGCATCATAAAAATTTCAAACATATACCCCACATAGTCACGACCTAGAAATTACCTACCTTTCCGTAAATGTCCATTAATAATTCCCAGATCTAACGAGGGCGCCATCGAGCAATGACTTATCACCGGACTTAATAATTAGTCTTGACAGAATCTCTAAATTAAGGCTGAAACTTGCGGACCACGGTTTTAAAATTATGATAAATCGTTTCGGGTCTTTTCGCACAAAGTCCACTGTTAACGGCTTAAAGCTGCTGGGATATATCCAGTTTATTATGTTTACGCGCATTAATTTATAATAATTTTCTCAGTCATTAGCGTAAGTTGTCTAGCCGAATCCTAATTGGCCTGCGGCAGAAATGAGCCGAAAATTAAACGCGAGAAAAAAATATTCCCATCAGTATACCAAGTTGGAGAGGTCGGATATAATTACCAGCCAGAATTGTGTCAGCTCGTTGTTTTAGTTAACCTATTGCTGTTTAAGTAAGGGCCAACCTAACTTTTACGGCACCTATAAAATATGCAGCAAGACCCTACGGGGTTTCTAATTAACTGCTTAGAACAGTGCAGCAGCGTCCTGAAATGAGAATTTCAGACGTAGGTTATAATGGCTGCAGGTTTTAGTCGCGTTATGCAAGCCCTCCAGCTTTAAAGGTAATATAGGGCACGGTTTAGGTCAACATCGTTTTATTTTTAAATTTGCTTCTGGCAAAACAACAACTTTAAACTTGAGCGTATGAAACTTTTATAAAGCTAATACATATTTTCAAATGGAATATTTTAACTTAACAGTTACTTTAAACCTAACCGGATAATGTTTTTGAAACTAGTTCAACGATGTTTACAAACCGGTCGGAGGTTTAATACATTTATTTTTCCACTACTAACATAATAAACATATTGACCGATTAGTAAGTTGAGAAATTAGTTTTCTCTACCTTAATGGCCATTGTTGACCTAGGTTAAAAATAGAGTCTAATCTCTAGTTCTAGTCTGGCACAAACACAACAAGAAAGGAAATATATTTTTTTATTTCTTAATAGATTTCGCCATTTTGGGCACTCATCCAGGCCAAGTCATTATTTTTTAATTCCTTCCAGCACCTTTCAACAAACACAACAACCATGCCCGAGGTGGGACTAGAACCCACGACTACTCGATGACGAACTGGGCATTTAATCCACGACGCCACCGAGGTCGACTAGAAAATATTATTGACCTAGGTAAATAATAATGTCAATGTCTATTAAGATGTATGACATATGAAATATATTATATATTTGACAGTGACAGATAAATTAGGTTCTTTTCCTGTTGTTGTTTAGTTGTTATCCTAAATTTTTAAATTTTCAATTAAATTACCATAAAAAATATGGTTATAGTGGAAAAAAAACGCTCAGGTCAATAAAAGCTTCTGTCTAAACCTTGGTTAATAATAT
Organism: Ips typographus; assembly: GCF_016097725.1. NCBI lineage: Eukaryota > Metazoa > Arthropoda > Insecta > Coleoptera > Curculionidae > Ips > Ips typographus. Next base: position 12,722,919 of record NC_138423.1, read on the forward strand.
ACTATTTACGCACAAATGGCTCTGTAGTGTTTTTTTACGTCTAGGTTACTATGGCGAAAACCATGACTTTATGCCCTAGGGCGGTAAAGTTCCAAAAAAGCCCATAATCGTTGACAATGGACAGTAAAGTAAAAATAAACCTGCAGTACTATTCTAACGGTGACACTCTGTCAGTTTGATTGACATGTTGAAATACATTTTTTTAAATAAAATGTCCATTTTACCAGTTAAAATGATAAATCACATGATTTTGTTAAATCACTATTAAATTTAAAAAGTCTTTAAAATGTATTCTTAAAACCGAGTTAAACTTATACTCTTAAGTTTTTGTCACGTTATCATAAAATTGCGGTTTTGTTTTAGCGTTGAACGCTAGAACTAAAAGTGTCACGTGACGTTATTAATATTATTAAATACAATTTTTAACTTGGGGTACTTGAAATAATAAAATCTGAAATCCCGTTTTTTGTGCCACGCAATCAGACGAATTCAGTTTAGCAACATACAATATTACGTTTTACTTTGTTTACTGTCTTTACTTTGTTATCAAGTTATGCAGTCCTGAAAAGTATGTTAAAAATAAATACCTATGAACTAAACTTTGCTGCATTTCTCAAATGCTAATTTCGCTCTGAAAGTGGTGCTGCTTGAACCTCAATAACAATCTGCATTTTCATTAAAACTTAGAAGGTGTTAAGAAAAATAATTCAAAGTGTCTAATAATCTTGGTGTTTCCTGTTTATAATTACACATTTGTATGTTTTATCTTAGCTTAATTACTATTTTTAATCTAGATATACATCAAGCATCGAGCTGGAAAGCTGCATAATCACGCAGATGCCCTATTAAGCCCCTTGCGCAAAATAATTCAAACATTGCCAGAAAGAAGAACAACGTGAAGGAATTGTGCCCATCAGAATGGTTCAGTCGAAAGCCGATGATGAACTCCGAAGTTAGGAAGGATCATGCCCATTGCCGTTACAGAAGGAGGTTTTCTAGCAAAAGGCTGATGTTAAAAGCACCTGAGGCGGAAGACGCTTTGCTAAAAAAGAGAGGGAGGGAGAGTGCCGATGGGAAAGAGATAAGGAAGCAGCTGGTACTTCACATAGGAAGAGTCGGCCACAAAATCATTGTGCCAACAATGTTCCACTTGTGCAGCTAGCCAAGGACGACAGATTCCGGGGACCTATGAAGCAGAACAACGTTAAACTGCCATTTGAACATTTGGCCATAAATGTCGCTGGACCTGTTTTTGAGACAAACAAAGACAACACGTGAATTCTTGTGGCCATGGACTACTTTAGTAAATGACCTGAAGTGTCAGTCGCTGATGTTCTTGTTGTATCTGTAGATTTGGTGTGCCGTTGGAGTTATATTCTCACCAGGGACAAAACTTTGAATCCAAGCTCTTCCAGTGGCTCTGTAACCTGCTAGGCATTAAGAGAACCCGAACAATACTTGTCGACCAACATCAGAAGGATCTCAGAAGGAACGCTCTTCTTGATGGCGTATATAGCATCATATAGTCAACAACTCAACAGGATAGTCAACAGAACTTCAAGTTCCATGTGATGTTGTGTTTGGATCCCCGACAGGCCAAAGAAAGGACTTTGAGGACTGCGTTGACCTGTTGCAAGAAAGAGTGCTAGACATCCAGGAGCTTGTCAGGGAAAATTTGAAGGTAGCTAGTGACAAGATGAAAGCTCGTCTGGATCTTAGTGCCAACTCAGAAGGATGATAAAGTTGACTATTTAATCCTCAGAGAAAGAAAGGCAAATTACCGAAATTGACACCGTATGTCGTGTACAGAATCCAACGCAATCCCAAAGGCATGGAAAGGATGAAAATGGTTCATCTTGACAGACTTGAGACGTACCAAGGGCTAGATGACGCAGATGGGGATGATCAGCTTTAAGAAGGGCATTAGTGTTACGGAACGGTGCCTACTAGCTCCAAGCTGGCCCTTTCTGGCCTGGCACGTGTTATAGAAGGATCCTCGTTGAAACCGATACAACATGAGACTTCTCGGATCTTCGATGCTTATCGGAAAGCGTTTTGCGGGATTTCTAGAGCGCTATTTGCCGATATAAAAAGGTGCGGATTAACACAGAAGGCAAAATGAATTTGAAAAGCTAGAACAGTGCAATTATTTGTTGTACAGAGCACTAAATGTATTTCTTGTTGAATTAAATTAACTTTCTAAAGTAAAGATCGTAGCGGTACATTCTTCGATCTTCCTCTTTGTCAACGTACGTACGTTCCAACATTTGCTTCTATAATTTGTCACATTCAAACATTATATTGTGACGTCATCTCATTTTCCTTTGACTTTTGCTATACATCATAAAGTTTGAAAAGCCTATTTATATAAAGTTTAATAGTTTCAAAATATCCGTTCTAGTTCATTATGTCTTCGTTGTCCCAGAGGACACTGGGATGTTATAACCCATTTAAAATTCTCCTTTTCGCGTCTTCATGCGCTAAATAATATAAGCAGTTAATTAGAAAGTTTATGGAGCTTCACGGCAATGAACTTTTATAGATGTCGTAAAACTCCCAAGCGCCATTATTAGACATAATGAGAATTGATAATCGAGACATCCATCCACTAGATGAACAGGTATTGTGCTAGCTAGACAATATCGGGTTCCACATTTTTTTTTAATCTATTCATTGCTCGGAAGCTGCATTGAATCAAATTATAATAGAGGCATCGAGCGGTGTTATGTTACAACTAAGCGTGTTAAAACAACAGATTTTTGGTGAAAATTAAATTTAAAACCTTAATTTATATTCCCGTCATTTGTGCGTTACGTTTACATAAAAGTGGAAATAGTGTTTGCTACCATTGTGAGAGATTATGTGCATGGGCTGCCCAAAGCATCAGTTAATACAGCTAATGCAGTCGTAATTCACTCAAATCCTAATTACCTGCTGCTCTAATTTGATCATATTATAGTCTATTTTCGAAATAATAATAAATTCCAATGGGATTTGCGTGATTATTTTAGGTTTGTAACTGAATAGTGCATTATTAATTAATCAATTCAGTGATGATAACTAATTATAATTATTAATTTGCATTTGAAATTTATGTGGTGTCTATTGTTACATTCTATTACCCACATTTCTAAATTTCTAGAAGTCTGGCTCAGAAACTAACAAAATGTTTGGTGTTACTGTAAATAGTGTTTCAAAATCGATGGTTTGTCGGGGTATATCCAAAACTAGTAAATTAAGAACGATGCTGTTTTTGCGCACTTGTGCTCGATTTTTGTGATAGGAACGATGGAGCAGTTGTACCTTCCATAACTGCCCCGGTTTCTGAGTTACAGGGTAATTTTGAAAATATGACAATTTGGACCCTCTTTTGTTTTTTTCTGGTGCACATCGTTTTTAAGTCATTAACCAAACAATTTTTTTTAATGGAATACTCGGATTATTTTGGATAATTTTGCAGGTTTCGAATAAGCAAAAAATTAGTAGAAATTGCTAATTTTAATTTGCAAATCGAGCCAGCGATATATTGGGAGTGAAAATTGGATTCTTCGAGATGTGGACATACCGTAGGATGTTGAGAATACCATGGACGGAACATATTACAAACGTAAAGGTCCTAAGAAGAACGGTGAAGGACGTCGAGAGCCTACATGAAGTTAAAATCAGAAAACTGCAATACCTCCGACACGTTACGAGAGTTCAAAGGTATGAGATTCTGCAACTCATAATCCAGGGAAAGATCGTGCAAAGGAGGTCTGTTGGAAGGGGAAGATTATCCTGGCTTAGGAACTTACGAGAATGGTTCGGTGTCACGTCCTCCGACATGGAGATGGTACATGAAGAAGAAGAAGAATAGAGCCAGCTAGTGGCCGCATTTGTTTTCACGCTGCATGGAACATTTTAGGAAATATTTCCCTGAGGAGGCCTTTTAGGGCAAAAGTACCCTAATGCAATCTTGTAGAGACTAAAATTTCTTACAACTCTTACCTTTTACACTTTTTTAATATTTCTACAAATAACCGTGTAACGTCTAGTTAAACTTGGTTAGAGACTTTTAAAGCACTTTTTGTGCGTTAAAACAGTTTGTTCGAAATATCTCCCTGAGAAGGCCCTGTAGGAAAAAAGTACTGCAATCTGATAAAAGGTGAAATTCTCTATAACTTTGTTTTTGTAGAAGTTTTTTTTTCATATTTTTTAAGAATTCAGATTTTATGTTTGTTTATGAACGAGAGATTTTATGTTCAACCCAGTTTTGACAATGGTTATGAACTTTACCCAGTTTGTTTTTTAAGATAACGTAACATTTCCGCCATTTTAACATATTTCAAATGTTTAATTTCAACCAGTTTTTCCAAGGACACCTAATTTTTTTAAAGGTCATTTTGATTTGCCTTTTTCTAAAATTGTTTTTTGTTCAACTCACGTGTCACACAATTTCGCCATTATGAGCGCTTCTTTGGTGAAGTGTCACGTAACTTTTGGCTGCTATTTGGATTTTATTTATTTAAAATGAAAAAAATCACGTGACTTTTTTCATTATTACTCAACCATTTCCCTGTGTTTTCTAGGTCACGCGAGACGTTTTGCGAAATATACGTTTTTTAAAACTTTTCATACTTATACTCTTTCATTCAATAACTATCTTATGTATGACACATAATGTATGGAATTTTATATGTCGATGGATAGCCAATGAAATGGGCTTTCGAACGATATAACCACGTTGCAGGACCGGTTCAATCGTTTTGCCGCACTAGGGCGTCAAAATTGGCCAATGTTTTCTGTTCAATTTTCATACACTCTTTTGTTTGAACGTAAATAACTTCCTTATTTGACTGACATAATATGTCGATGGATAGCCAAAAAAATGGGCTTTGTAAAGATATGACAACACTGGTTGGTAGGTGAAACCTTTTGACCGCTAGAGGGCCTCAAACTTAACCGATTTTTCTCTCAACCTGTAAGAATCCAAGCAAAAGTTAACAGTTTTCAGCTTCTGATAACATTTTAAAGAATCAGAATCTTATAATGCGAGTTTGTCATTTTGGTGTTTCTGTGTTGCAAAAACCATTTGAGAACTTCTTGTAATACTTTCAAGACTCAGAAGACAGTTTGAAAGACACTGGTAACATTTTGGTGGTTCTGAGCTGCAAAAAATCTTGAAAACGAATTTATATCACCGAAAAAATAGAAATACCTTGACACCCACAAACGTCATTCATTTGTTCAGCCTCCATGCGGTTTTATTAATGGCTTACTCGATTGCAGAATAAAACTAGCAATTTTTACGTTGATTTTTAATTTACTTCTATAGTGTTACAGATTTTTGAAAAAAATAATATTTTGTCTGTCCGAAATCTGCAAAAATATATGTGGTGTCCCATTTAAAAAGATAAGTATAATTGCTTCATATCTTAAAAACAATGTGCTTCAGAAAAAAAGGGATTAGACATTTGTATTCTACGTTACATTTTCTATGGGAAACCATATGTAGTTCTTCTGCGTCACTAATAATAAAGAAAATACGAGGGAGGTTCCAAATTTTCATATTTTCAAAATCACCCTGTAGCTCGGAAACGGGGGCTGCTGTGGAAGGTACGACTGCTCCATCGTTCCTTTCGCAAAGGTTCGTGAAAACCGCATTGCTTTACCTTTGCCAGTTTTGGAGATACTCCGTAAAACCATCGAATTTAACACAACCTGTATGTTGTTTTGGGGACAGGAAAGTATAATATATGCTTGTTGATTTTCTTTTTAGTAGGATAATAATACATTAAAAATATAATAACAATTTTCACAATTGTATCCAATTACATCGAGTCCTAGTAATCGTAGTGGTAATCGTACATGGGGTCTCGGGGGATATACGGGGGACTACGATATAAACCATGTGGTGCCATTATCTGTGATTTTGGTACAACTGCAAGATTGCAAAATTAAGACTTTAAATATGCACAAAAAACATTTCTTAGAATAGTGTCGTTCAAGAACACAGACTGGTAGTCAAATATGCAATAAATATACAAGTTGATAAGTAAGTATTTGCAAGTACGTCATATTTAGGACATGATGTCAATGCTAACCTTTGCTCAACTTTGCGGTTTATATTGTATTTTTTGTTCTATTGTTAATATTAAAGTCTATAGAACGTATTTATCTATTCAAATGTCTACCTAACATTTTGACAGCATTTCCAAATTTAAATTGACTAGGTAATGATCATTTATAAAGTATAACATCAGTAAATAAAAAAATTGTGTTAAGTTTGTCGATCATTCTGTATAGGTGAAAGAATGAAAACTGGTAAGTACAGATCTCTTTTAATCCGTTATTTGTTATTTTTGTCCTAAAAACTGTATAAGAAATAAATGTTTTATACGATTTTTTTGATAGAGTGTTGCCTAAATGTTTGTAATACATTTAATTGCATATTAGAATCACCTTACCAATTTTAAAATCAATCGGAATATACCTATATTCTTTTAATGTCTAATTTATCTTGCAAAATTACGTACTAAAAAATGGCGAATGACGAGCAAAAGGAGAAATGAAAGCCTTTAAAGTAGTAGTTTCCAAAGCTTTAGTCGTAGTTTTTGTTGTACTTTCCATTGCCTCTAAGTTCTTGTATCCTTCTTCATGATTGTTTGGTTTTTTGGTGCCTTCATCCTTATCCTTATTTTTAGTTTCCTCGTCTGGGGCTTCATACATACAAATATATCTACAGATTTCCATAGTCAGTAACTAGTCCGACATAGAGTTAAAACATATTACCTGTTCAGCTTGACGCAAGCTACATCATTCCATAACCACACAATTCCAGCCAATTCAATTTCTAAACAATAGTCATTAGAACGATAATTAGGTTTACCGACCTTCCAGTCGAAAGAACCAACCAATTTTCCGTTCAGCCATTTAAATTTTGCTAAATTACTATGCTCTCTAAAACCTCCAACCCAATACTCGCCTAAAATTGTAAAATTACGATACTTATGCGTAAACTGTTTACCTAACAAGTGCGGAAAGTGGTACTTGTAGTACGTGTTTAACAATTAAAGGGCGGGAAAGATGCTTCCCGCATACGTTTCACTCTTTTTAATTTTTATAAGACTAAGTGTCTGTTGCCAAGCAAAAGAAAAAAATAATAAAGATGCTTTCCACAAGCTATTTATATTGCGATTACTGACACTAGTATTCTGGGTTTTCTTGACTTCCATGGAATCAAGCTCCTCAAAACTCTGAATTACTCAACGACTATTTTTCTTTACTGTTTAGAGGTGTCGATTAAATTCTTTATTTTAGTTAAGTTTCTCCAAAATCTAAATTTAATGAAGTTAGATGGTCGTTATTTTGAGCAATTTTAAAATTCAAATTAATTAAGGTATTGTAATTCAATTTTTATAGTCTCAATTTTGTATTTTTGACGTAAAATCAGAAATATTTCACAAATTTGCAATTTTAACGGATTTTGTTTTCAAAAATCATATACAGGAAGTTCCACTGAAAAAACACCACTCTCAATGCTTTTATCGCTGGCGGTAAAATTATTACTTTTAAGCAACCCCTGTATAAGTTAGAATTAATGTCTTCCCATAATAATAGTTCGTCCAGCCCTTGTTAAACTGTGATCAAAATGTTTTCCTTATACGAATCAAGATAACCGAGTAGGAACAATTTGATTAAACAGTGATTTCAATAAATGTAACAAAATCTCGGAAACGGCAAAAGATAGGCATAAAGTGGTATTAACAAAAAATGATTAGAAACATATTGTAATTCGGAATTTATAAGAATTTACATGGTGTTCCATTTAAAATAACAAGGTTACTGCTACTTTTTAGTACAAGCGGCAAAATGATGAAACTATTTTAGATCGATAGAGCGTTATTCATTACGTAAACGTGCAAATTTTCAAAATGATCGTATGTCCAGATTTCCAAAAACGTCTAAAGTACCACTCACTGTTAGACACCCTGTATACAGGTTGTCCAAAATAAAGACGGAGATTTCCGAAACCGTAATAGATACGAGATCGGTTAAATTCGGAAAAAGTTGGGAAATAAAAGGCCTTAGAGGTGACGTTGGCGTTTAGTTACTAACATTTTGGAGATATTTAGAAAAACCTGTTCATTTTAATTAATTTTTGAAGTTATGATAACTAATATAATAAACACTATATAAAAATCTAATGAGAAAGTACTTATTCGACATAATTTTGGATGGTTTTTGGATATGTCGGATAAAATCCAAGTTTACTTTTTCTCTGACTCTTTATTTCACCATATACTTGAGATATAATAAAAAGATAAAGACAAAAATTGTTAGGATTATATGAAAGATTACGAAAACTGTAGTTCTAGATATGATCAATATTTATAGCTTGACAAAAACAGGAATTTTTTTCTTATACTAGACGGTACGATTGTCCAGCTAGAGTTGACGTTCTTTCTTAGTATTTTTTACCTTCTTACTTTTTTCTTAATGTGCATACATTATACGTAATCAAATTGAGCGATGATATACAAATATTTAAGTTTGATTTTTGTTTCAGAAGAAATTGTACTACTCACCAGTTTCGGAATATGCGTTTGTATTATCCAAACTTTCCCTTTCAAAAGTAGAATTTAATGCTCCAACTTTTTTGATTGTGTCAAAAGAAGCAAGTGACATTCCTTTTTTCTTACATGCCCTACTAGCGTCTTCCCACATGAGCTGTAACTCACACACGAGCGTGGGAAACAGTAAAGACAATCAAAAAAAAATTTACCTTATCCTTAGATACAGTGAAACGAAAACGGTACTCATTTTCAGGTGTACTTGGAGATTTTTCGTTCTCCTTTACCACGTTACTATCGGCAAGAACTCTTTGTACACCAACTTGAAAGTCACAAAAAACCGGGAATATCGTTCCAATTGATAATTTCAGGTTCTACTTACCTAGGTTAAAAAAATATATTGACGTAAATGAAAAAACTGTAAAGTGAATTAACATTTTGATGTTTTACTTAAAAGTGATCTACTAAATTGCATCAACGTACTAAAACGTAACAACTCAATAACAAATGAAGAAGATTAAGTGTGACCCCCTTTTATAATGGCAAGTCAGTATCTAACTTCTGATAATGTAGTTTTATTAACTATTAATCCAATCTTTTTGTTAATTTTCTTGGAAGTATTATAATTTAATAGAAATCACGCAAAACCCTCTTTTTGAAGTGAGGTAATTGTTTAATATTAATAATGAGTAATGAATACAGAGTAAATTTAAGTGATGGTTTTTATAAACAGTATAAATATCTAATCAAGACAAATGCTGCGAAGAATGTAAGGTAACAAAGATACAAATATTTTAAAGTTTCTGTACATAGTCTGGTTCAAAAATTGTGTAAACGTCAGTTTTCCTTGTGTTATTGCCTCAAAATGTCCCCACCAAACACACCAAAAACCATGAAGCATTGACGACAATCCCCGTAAGTTATTACCATAATAACAAATTCAATGTTTTTAAAAAGAGAACAAATTTACGCAATGTCATATGAATAATCTTATTCTATTACTTTAGGACCGCAGTTTTTAAGAAGACATTTCTTTTCAACTTCTGTCTAAACTGTTTTTTAGAGTCCTGCTCCCTATTTTCCAGAGTTGGGGTTTAGGTATTATAAACCAATAATAGATGGAACATAAACATATTTTTGGGCAAAAAAGAATCTTACTCTGATTTGTTTGTAATTTTGGTATTATAAGGAAACTAACAACAAATCTATGGTAACTGATGTCTTAAAATTTCGTGCATGTTCTTTGTAGAGTTTTTCGGTGGTTTTCCGTATTAGTTTCTAAAGAATTTGCATTCGTTTGTGTTTCATGGTCGGAAAACTTTTAAGGAATTTGGGATAAACATGTCTCCTGTAGAGAAATAGTGCATTTTGATCTGATACTCCTAAGAATGATTGAAGTTCCAAAACATGAGTTAAAATAAAATGTTGTAACCCACCTACCCATTTTTAGGTGTTTATGTTGACCTGTATCTGGAAGTAACCAGTTAAGTGTCTCGGGGATGGTTAGAGAAATTTTAAGGTTATGTGAAAGCAATTAAAACATTTGTAAATCTCCACAAGATGGATTCCAATGAATTTCACCCAAAAACTTTGAAATGTTTGAAAACTTTTAAAAGCCCAAGAAAGTCTAAAGTAGGGCTCAGAGAACGACCACTGAGGACGTTGTGTTTATATACTATGTGTTATTATTTATTATTGTAAACTTTTTTGAAATCCAAAACCATATTAGTTTTGTAGAAAATGATGTATTGTCCTTTCAGATGTATTAATATATACTTTTCATATACTGAGCTATGTTTTAATTACTTTTTTTTGTACTTTAATCTCCGTAATTACTAACAATATTATTCTAATATACAAAAAAATGAGTAGGTTATGTTCTTATGGTTGTGGCTCAGTACTGAAGTAAAGTTATTTTTGAGATAATAAACTACATTCTATAATAAATTTTCAATAAAAGGACAATCAGAAAAATGGTTAATAGTGCAAAAAACGCACAAAAAATAATGTAAGCATCACAAACAGTAACAGCTTTACTGATCTTAGACAAATTAGAACCAGAATTTAGAAGAATCGAGAATTAGAATTAGAATCCAAACTTTGTCATCCATCAGTAAAGCTTACTTACCATTCTTGATACTTAATATACTATTACGCATTGTCAAATCTTATTGTCAAAGGATTTACTAAATAAGGAACTTACTTTTCGGAATAACTCTCAGACCCGTATGTTTTTATTTTTAAATGCGGCTTTTCTTATGTTAATTGAATTTAGATCACAAACGATAACACCTTCCATAGAAAACTTATAAGAACAATTGACATTGGCAGTAGAAAACTTTTCTCCACGGGTAAAAACATTTTCTACCAACATACCCTGCCAAAATTTATACTGAGACTAATCAAACGAAAAAGAGAACTATACAGACTATACACGCACACACAAGACAATGATTTAAAAAGAAAACTTAACAAACTCAACAAAAACGTCAAGACTTTAATAGACCAATACAAACAAGACAAATGGCTGCAAGCATGCGAAGAAATCGAACATGACAACGGAAAAACACACTGGCAGAAAATTAAAAAACTATCACGGTACAAGAAAACAAATCTGCTAGGGACAATAAACGAAAATAGCACCGAACAATACACAGACAAAGCTAACGCATTTGCCAGACATTTTCAGAAAACTTTTCAAACTTCTACTAACTCTAGCTTTGATGACCAAAACTGGACCTTAATAAACGATTGGTACAACAATTACTTTGACAACCAAACTGACAACACATTTCCGTTAATCTCTAACGATGAATACGATGAAGCACTGACTAACTTAAAGAACACCGCACCAGGCAAGGACAAAATTAAAAGCAAATTGCTAAAAAACTTGACCCCCGAAACTCACAAACTTATACTAGACTCACTTAACAACTGCATTCGACACAACATAATACCGAATGCATGGAAAACGGGCATAATAATACCTATTCCAAAAAATGGACTCGACAACACATAAACTCAAAATTACAGACCTATTACACTACTTCCAGTACTAAGCAAATTACTCGAACTCATCATAAAAAACAGACTTCAAGAACAGATTGGACAGCACATTCCATCATACCAGTTTGGCTTTAAACCAAAACACTCGACTATACATCCACTTTTTATCTTAACTAACAACATACAAACAACGCATGTTGCCGTTGAACAAAACAGCTGGTTTGTTCATGGACATTAACAAAGCTTTTGACAGTGTCTGGCACAAAGGACTACTTTACAAACTACATAAACTTGATACACCAAAATACTTACTTTACACAGTCAGAAATTTACTAGAAAATAGACAACTGCACGTTCGGATAGACAACAACACACTTTCCTTTCAGTCCTGAACAAGGACTACCCCAAGGATCACCCCTCTCACCTTTACTTTACAACCTATACTGCCACGACATATACAATCACAACAAGCAGGACAAAAATCAATTTGACAAGACCGCATACATATTACAATACGCAGACGACACTGCACTTATAGTACACGACAAAACTACGACAAAAGCAGTCTCAAAACTACAATCACTTACTGACGATACTATGACTTGATTTTACAGATGGAGACTGACCCCCAACGCAACTAAAAACCAAATTTTACTACCAAATTATAAGATCAAAGACGACTCCCCAAACATAACCGCGGACGGCCATAAAACTGAACCCAAACATGACGTAAAATACTTAGGCGTAATACTGGACCAAAAACTAAAATTTTAAAACACTTAAAAAATGCAAGAACTGAAACTATTAAACGGACAAAACACTTTAGATCACTGACATACAAAAACAAAGGTATTAGCACGAAAACCGCCACACAAATATACAAATCCATCTGTAGACCAGTTCTAGACTACGGACACTTACTTAGAGCAAACGCTACTGACAAAACTAAAAGATATACTCAGACTACGGAACAGATTGCTCTAAGACTAATAACCAAAATAAGACACCCAGAAAACCCACTACACAACCCATCCAACCAATAATAGTATATTATTCTACAAGTATATTACCGTCGTAGAAAAAGTTGATTAACTTTTAATATTATATTATATTAGTATATTACGTCAAAAACAAAAAGAATGTTATCCTATTATACAATATTTATTTTCTTTTTCTTCCACCTGACTATGACGTAAGGGTAAATTCTACGTCGTACATAGGATCGTGTATAATATGATTTACCGGTCCCCAATGCCTTGGAAAGTCTGCAAAATTGCAAAGTTAAGTTTCCAAAATATCATAAAGCTATGTATGTTGAAAAATCACGTACAACCCCTATTCAATTTCCAAATCATGCCTGTATGTACAGTGGTACTTTCCGCTACTTCTAAATTTTTGTTTTCTTCTTCGTAAGATTCCAGTGGTTGGGTGTTTATATCGATATGTTCCCTATTTTTCGTTTTCTCTTCTAGATTGTCATACATACAAATATATCTAGATTTATGCAACCAGTGATTACAAGTCAGATATTCAAGATATAATGTCAAATATTACCTGCTAAGCTTGTCGCAATGTATGTCATTCCATCCCAAAGGTTTCACAAACACCTTGACTTCTAAACAATATTCATTAGGATAATAATTAGGTTCACCGCTCACCCAGCCATAAGAATTAATAAAGTTTCCATTTTCCCAATGAAACTTTGTAAAACTATGGGGCTCTCTAAAGCCACCAATCCAATATTCGGCTAAAAAAGTGCTTTAAATCATTACGAGATCTAAAAGATGTGTTTTGTATTCATATATGCAAAAAAAATAAATGAAATTTGGGAAAACACATTCGAAACATTTACCATTCATTGTTTGCTATCCCATTTTACCGTAATTTTTACTAAACTTATAGTGTGACTTTTGATTATTGAATTCAAAAAACTTACTACGTTCGTATACTGAACTCGGAGTCGCGTCTCTTTCCAAAACAGCAAGGAATTGCTTACGCTTTTCGAAGGTGTCAAGACAAGCCAATGCCATTCCTTTTTTCTTACATGCCAAACTAGCATCTTTCCACATAAGCTTAAATAAATTAGTATAAAAAACAAATAAAACCAATTAAAAAGCTTTACTTTGTCGGTAGATATCATAAATTGAAAACGGCTTTCCTTTTTAAGTATATTTCCAGATTTTTCGTACTCTTTTACTCCTTCATCATTCGTAGGAACTCCTTGTATACCATCTTGAAAGTGATAAGCAACCGGGAATAATGTTTCAACTATTAACTTGCTCTACTTACCGAAGTTAAAAAAATATAATAATAGATAATAGAAAATTCCAGTATTAAGCAACATTTTGGCACTTGATATTGTAAATCAAAATTCGTCTCTCAAATTGCATACTCACACTGAGACGCAATAATCGAAACAATAATTCAAAAACAAGTGAAGAAGATTACGTGTGACCTCTTTAATAATGGCAAGCCTGTATCACGAATAAATGCAGTGAAAGTTGTTTTTAAACAGTATAAATACATCTCATCAAAATAAGGTGTTTGGTGAATTATTGTCTATAAGTATAAAGTATGTCAGTTTTAAGTACAGATTTGTACATTTATTTAAGTTTCTGAACATGGTGGGCTAATAAGCGGTGTAAGCGGCTGAATTTTCAGTAACTATACAAAGTAGAACCTCGTAGAAAAAATTCTTGGTAAATGTGACTACAAGATATTGCGGGAAATTATTTTCAAGTTTCTAAATTCACCGCTAAGGGGCGTTTCGCTGCCACTAAAATAAAAAATTATCAATAACCCTGAATGTTTAAATGGAAGGGTATAATATATTACGTAAAAAACAAAAAGAATCAGCTTATTATATATTTATTTTCTTTATATTACAAATGGGACCATACGATCTATGTCGTACATAGGATCGTCCATATTATGAAAAGATATCGGATGTCTCCAATGTCTATCCCTTGGATAGTCTGCAAAATAGAATACTTTAGCTAAAGTCCGTCCCAGGGCCAGTGGCAGTGACGCAATAATTGTCGTTGCTATTCTATTACATGTGAACTGAGCGAGATGGAAATTTGACGTCAATGACGTATGTCATTTACAAATTTTTTTATTTGTGAATGTTTGTGCTGGTTCGGGGTTGACGTAGTGCCACGTTCAGAAATAACTCCACGTCCGTAAATTGACAATTTGTTATTTGATCAACATATTCAAAAAAAAAAACGAACAGATGTCACGTGATAACCTGTCAAATGACTTCAGGGAGTGTACGACCATATTGGAAATTTTTAATTTTAATTTTTTTGGCGTTTTTTGACAGTTTTCACGAATTTGTTTCTGTTATAATTTGAATTTGTTCATATAGTTTTTATTTTGTGTAGTTGTATTTGTAATTTTGATATCACAAATACAATTATTTTCATTTTGTGTCATTTTGACAGCAGAATCATGTTCTCAAGGTCAAAATTTACTGTACTAATTGAATAGTACCAAAATGGCGGCGGTTATCCAGTAATCCACGCAGAGAGTCTAACAAAAACTAATTTTCAGGTAAAGTTTTGTGCAATTTTCCAAAAAATTCTCTATAACTCGCTTATTTGAAACATTCTGTATAGATACACCATATAACAAAGAAAGCTAATAAATTGGGCTATCACGTGACGTTGACCGGACCAGGATAAGTTGTACCGTTTGACCGCTAGATGCCGTCAAAGATATTTTCATAAATATCTCGAAAACGGTTTGAGTTCAGGATGTAAAATTTTTACCACGTATACACCCCAATGGGAAAAAACTTTTACTATACAGTGTGTTTCCACGATAAATGCGTCATACTTTAGGGTTAGATTAAACATAAAAAAGTAACTCTAGTTTGCTATATAAACCATGGTCCAAAGATGTTTCGTTATGGAGATACAGGATGTTGAAATTTGGATTAAAAAATCTAAAATTAATTAATTCTTCAAACCCGCAGCAGATATTTTTATAAAACCTTGTAAGTAGATGTCAACTGTTTTATAAAAAATAAAAAAGATATTTTTAAATTTTTCGAGTGGCGTCCAATCAAACAAGCTTTGAATATTTTCACATCAAAAAATATGGACGCCACTGTTTTCTATAAAATGAAAATCAGTTCTGTATTTCTCATTCAATTTAGAACAGAAACGCTATTTGGTAACTATTTGGTACACCTTTCCGTTTACGAATAAAAAATAAAAAATCATGATATTGTACCCATAAAATCAATACTAATAATCGTCGATTCTGTTTACTACTTAATTTAAAATTTTTTATTCATTTAGAAAAAAACACAATTTAAAATTTGAATAGTGACGAAAGTCGAAGATTTAGTATTAATTATAACGGTACTTTTTGCAAAAGTTTTAATATTTTACTCAAAAATAAAAAAATACAAGTTACCTTTTCGTTCTAAATTGTATAAGGGATTCAGAAATAATTTGCATTTTTTGAAAAAACAGTCGCGTATATATTTTTTTTGCGGAAATATTCAGTAACCTGTTCGATTGGACGCCACTGGCAAAATTTAAAATTTTTAATTCAAAACGTCCTCTATCGTTGACAGTTAACACCTACAAAGTTTTATAAAAATATCTGCAGCCGTTTTGAAGAAATAAATATTTTTAGGTTTTTTTGCAAAACGTGGTTTATCGTTGACAGTTGACACCTACCTACAAGGTTTTATAAAGAAATAATATTCATTTTAGATTTTTTGACCATGGTTTATATAGCAAACTAGGGTTATTTTTTTGACGACTAATCAAACTCTAAAATGTGATTTATCGTGAAACACTCTGTATATGAAATTTTTCTGTACAGCGTACCGTTTGACCTTAAAAAACTGCATCTGACATTTTTTGAAAAATTTTTGAATTTTGAAAATTGTTTTTGATAGCTTTAGATTAATGGTAAAAAGGTGACGTGGAGTGATTTGTCAAAATAGGATTTTTTAAGGGTGCCACACCCTAAAAACTGTCAAAAGTCCCATAATTTAAAGGTCATCTCCGAAATCGTGCCAGTTAGAGCAGAATAGACGTCAGATTCGTATTCTCCAGTATGAAATTAGATAAAAAAAAATTATTTTGATTTAGCAAAATTCAATATGGCCGCTGTTAAGTAATCCCAAAAGTCACCAGATGTTGCACAACAACTATCATTTCTGGCATCCAGTTGACTATACTGGAATGAAGATTTTGTTCTTTGGTTATCAAGCCCTATAGCCTCTCTGATGAGCCGTAATACGGCGAAACCGGTCAGAGGATTGGGATTGATAAACAAAAAACAAAACCTCACCATTTTCAACCAATCAGATCGGTGTTTACCGAATGATGCGGCAGCAATGGGGCTGTTCCTAGATTTGGGAACGCCATCTGTACTTTCTAACTCATAGTCGAACTATGAATGGAATTAGAACTATGAATCTATCTTTAGAGGTCTGAAATTTTTACCCGAAACGCACCTCGTTGGATGTCTGGTTCAAACAAAAACAAAGTTTTTTAAATCACCGGGTAAAAACGCTCAAGCCGGCAACAAAGAAAATCTGAAGAACTAATCTAAGACAGAAGTGAATTTCAAAAACATGACGTCACAGTTAATGTCGTCACTGCCATTTCTCCTGGGACAGAGAGTATGTATGTTGAAAAATCACGTACATTGTGTATGATATTTCCCAAATACTCCTAAATTAAGGTTCGACTCAATCGTATCAAACGTAATTTCCGTTGTACTTTCCGCTGTGTCTAAATTTTTGTTTTCTTCTTCATAACTTTCTAGTCGTTGGATGTCTTTATCGATATGTTCCGTATTTTTTGTTTCTTCTTCTAGATCGTCATACATACAAACATAGCTAGATTTTGGCGATCAGCGATTACAAGTCCAATATAGATTAATATTATCAAATATTACTTGCTCAGCTTGCCGCAATGGACATCATTCCATCCCAAAATTGTCACGAACACCTTGACTTCTAAACAATATTCATTAGGACAATAATTAGGTTCACCTCTCATCCAGCCATAAGAATTAATAAAGTTTCCGTTTTCCCATTGAAACTTTGCAAGACTATTGGGCTCTCTAAAGCCTCCAATCCAAAAATCGGCTAAAAAAGTGAAACTGGTTGTTAAACATTTAAATTATTGTAATCAAGGATGCAACAGTTTTTCCATGTTTCTGTTTAAATCATTACGAGATCTAAACGTTGTGTATTAAGTATCGTACTCATTTACCTTTGTATTACATTACTTGCTATACCATCAAACAGATTTTGTTTTTTTTTTAACTTTTGCTTTTTGAATTCAAGATACTTACTAAATTCGAAATTGTAGCTTGAACTCAACGTCGCCTTTATCAAGGCGGAATTAAATTGCTTACGTTTCTCCAAAGTGTCAAGACAAGCCAATATCATTCCCTTTTTCTTACATGCCAAACTAGCATCTTTCCACATTAGCTTAAATTAAATCAGCATGAAAGACAAATTAAAACGAATTGAAAATGTTTACTTTATCTGTAGATATCATAAAATGAAAACGGCTTCCGTTCTTAGGTGTATTTAGAGATTTTTCGTACTCCTTTCCTCTTTCAGCATTCGTAGGAACTCCTTGTATACCATCTTGAAAGTGATAAACAACTGGGAATAATATATCAACTAGTAACTTGCTCTACTTACCTAAGTTAAAAAAATATAATAATAAAGCAGAGAAAATTCCAATGTTAATTAACATTTTGACACTGTAAATCAAAATTGATCATTTAACTTTGGTCTCTTAAACTGCATACACACACTGCGAAGCGCAATAATCGAAGCAATAATTCAAAAACAAGTGAAGAAGATTAAGTTGACCTTTTCATATAATGGCAACTGTGCATCTCCGTTTTGATAATGTAATATTATTAATTAACTGTTTCACGTAATATGATAATAATATGATCACGATGTAATATTATCAATTGATTCCACACAAACCACTTTGGGACTTTAAGTGACAGAATTGTTTGTTGATGACACGAAGTTGCAACAGAAAAGCTTTCCAGCTGTTCACTGCAAATTTGAAATTATAGAAAATCAAAGTAAACTAAGTTTCTCCACCCCTTGTAAATATTTAAAACTATGTTAACATAACAACAACTTCCCAATCATATTCTTAAGTGATTTGCATTGCACACTTTTAAAAATTGTGACGTCATCCTAATTTAGCTATGATTTCATTTTCTATGTGTTATCTAGAAATTGTATGCTGTCAATAGATACTTAATTATTATACTAATAAAACTTTTGTAAAAGTAAAAATTAAAAAAAAACATACTTTATGACACTACCAAATACCCAACTCCATACCATTATATTAATAGGTTATGTTTGTGATAAAAAAAGTCTAATAATCACTTTGATCTGTGCTTTGATATATTCTAGTAATTTTCCCGTTGTACAACAAATCATTGCTATTTATGTATTTTTGATTAGTTGCAATAAATAATATTATTGTTATTATTAATTTTAACATTACTTAAACAGCATTATCAATTTCGCGAATTTTATAATCATAATGTCTAATTAGAAAAATGCTTTTTAATGACATCATGTTTGCATTATAGAAGATGTATACAAAGAAATGAAAATTAGCCATGCAACCGAATGCAACTGGATTTTTTTATGTAGTTACTTTAGTATTTATATATGTATATTTTAGTATATAATGAGCTATTGAAATATGGTACGTTTGTCACAAATTAATGGTAGAACTTACAAACCTCTTTAACAAAATATTAACATTGAAAAACATCACTAATGATTGAAAATATATTTTCATTCCTATATTAAAGTAAGGAGGCAAGAAATCTCCAGAAAACTATAGAGGCATTACTCAGTTCAGTTATGAAGCTCTTCACAAAGATCATAGATCATAAACTAAGTGGATGTGGCATTCAAAAACAAAAAAAAGCAAAAAGCTACTTCAATGCAACAAATACCAAATTCTCCACTCCTTGCAAAGATTTAAAACTTTCAAATCATACTAAACTTGAGTGAATTGCACTTTAAAAAATTGTGACGTCATCCTAATTTAGCTTGATTTTCCGTATAGCACTTATGATTTAATTTTATAGAAATTCTAGAAATTGTATGCTGTCAATAGAAACACACACAGGCATAAGGCATGAATGTGAGTAGGTAGAAGACATTGTCAAGTGGAGACGAACCCCTAGAAGAGCCTGGAATAGCAAAAATCGCTAGAGATGGTTTTCACAAGCATCTCAAGGGAGCTGAAAGTTGGAAAATACAGGCCTAAGACCTACAATATGTGGAAGAAGAAGAACACTTTAGTTTAGATTCTCGTAATCGTGTTCATTTGCGTTTTTTTCAGTATATCAGTAAATTTACGTTAATTTGTCAGTAACAGGAAGAGAACATAACCTAAGTTAACTACCTATAAATGAAATTCTGATTTGGGTTTCAGCCATTCATGGTTTGTGTTCACATGTTATATGCCCTGCTTTAACTTACACAGGGTGTCCCATAAGTAATGGAAAAAAATTTGATAGCGGGTTCTATCACTAAAATAATTCGGTTTAGCACAACTTCCCTCAGACGAAAACAAAAATACAGGAGATCAAAGTTATCTTTTTTAAAATGGACTTTTTTACTTATCTCACAAACAAAAAAGTGTTTTGGTAAAATTACATATTCGCGGGTTTTTGAGGATGACAATTTTGATTACCGAAAGTTTTAGCCAGCGCGCAGAAGTTGCCACCTACAGGAAATAATTCACTTTAAAATCGACCTGCTTTTTTCTGGTATAGTGACATCTGGAACCCGAAATCTGTTTTCCAATATCTTCTAGCCAAAAAAGATATACTTAGTATTTCTAAAATTACCAGTATTGGGCTCGATGCATCTATGATCAATTTAAGGAAGTTTTAGTTGAAATAACTGCCTATTATTGTTCCAGCACAAACAGCTATTATCTATCATTTCTCGATGCTGGTCATGAATTTGGCTTCCTCGAACGATTTGGAATTTTTTTATTTAGGTAAGTAATTTCTCACTTGCAATGAGAAATGAGCTAAGGCTCCATCCTCTAAGAAGATTATAAATTGAAATCATATATGGCACCGAATACTTTGCAAATATCTCAAAAAACACCATCTTAAGGATACCAACTAAGAATATTTTTTTGTTAAGAAAATATAGGATAACAGATAGTCGGGTTTCAGTTGTCACTTGGCTTTACTAAAAAAAAGTTTTAAAGCAAATTTCTTGTAGATAGCGCCCTTTATAATCGAATAGTAAACCCTCCAATTCCTAATATTAACAAGAAATTCTAAGTAGATCACAAATTATTTGAAAGATTTCATTTTAAAAAAATAATTTTGATTAACTGTATTTCTGTTAACTGATCATCTAAGGTAAGTTGTGCTAAATCGTATTACCTTAACCCCATAAACACGCCAATAAATTATAATATTTACCATTACTTATGGGACACCCTGTCATACATATAACATAAAATTTGCTTTGCAGTAAAAACAATAATAAATAGGTATTTATACAGGGTGATTCCAAAGTTGGTGCTTTCCTTTCACCTGCCAATAGGGCTTCAAAAAATAAGTTTTTTTTTCCTTTGACGCTTTTTCGAAATATGAACAATAACGAAGATACAGGGTGTCAAACTGAAAAAATAAAAATTTAATGATTTTGGCCAAACTACTAGAAGTAATTAAACAAAATTTTGTAGGTGTCAGTAGCTACGTGGAAAATAAATTTTCCAAGAAACAACAATTTTCTTGCGTTTACCAGTGGCGCGCGTACAATTTTTTTAAAACATTTTTGAAAAAAAATATTACCCTACTGGTTTTTTTTCAACATAAAATTTATTATTGAATTCCTTGTTCAATTCTAAAAATAAAACCCCTTTTATTATTTTTTGATACGACGCACCGTTTCCCAGTAAAAAAAATAAAAACCGTCTTAATTCGTGCCTAAAATTAAATGCTGTTTTAATTTAAGATGTCAAATTATTAAAACTTAGTTCAAAGGCGCCTGAAATCTTTTGTTTTTGTTTATGTCTGTTGATACGGAATAACCTGTAGTTAGTTAAAATTAAATTTATGTTATTTTTTATTTTGTTTTTTTTTCAGTAAAACTTTGACACCCTGTATTTTCGTTATTGTTCATATTTCGAAAAAGCGTCTAAGGAAAAAAAAAATTATTTTTTGAAGCCCTACTCGTAGGTGAAAGGAAAGCCCCAACTTTGGAATCACCCTGTATAGAAAGTTCTACCTCACATATAAATATTACTCTGTCAATTGTTAAAGTCAAATTCTACACACAACATGCTGAAAACTCAAGTTTTTTGTCTACACGGCGCGGCGAGTAAAACATGTTTTGCAACATAAATCGTGTATGACCGCAATATGATTTTTAAAGCACGTTCTAAACAGGTAGGATGATAAAAAACAAGATTTGTAACTAATATTGGAGTGTATTTGTTCTATCAGGTTCACAATGTTTCAGGGCATTTTTTTAAAACATAAAATAGTTTATTTGATTCTTCATAATATTTTATAGTACGTTACCGTTATTATCATACCGTTATTATCGTATTTTCGCCGTAGTCGTTGTAGTCGTAATCGTACATGAGATCATCTCGTACTGGTTGCCATGAGGGATACGTCATTACTAAAATTAAATTCGTTAGTATTTTTTGAAAATATTTCTTGGAAAAACTGTACAGGTAGTTACAATAAGGAATAAGAGTAAGTAGGTTTATTCAAAGAGTTACAAAAAGCATTGCTCATATTTGTAAATAGTGTTTGTCAACTACCTCGACAAAATTGGATATTTGAAATTCTGGCTCAAACTGTCATACGGCAGATGTCAGATATTAATGTCTCATGATAGTTTTCAAATTTAAAATGACCACATTTACATTACTGCTTTCAAGCTCTCAAGTTCTCAAAATTACGGGATCACTCTTGAACTTAAAATAAAATTATTAGTTACGTGACTATTTTTATAAATAAATTTTGATGTTCACTTTAAACATAGAACTGTACCTGCAAAACCACGTAACTAAAATCAAAAAATCAAATTCTAAAAATTAGGTTATATTACTACCTGATTATTCATAGAATGACGTTAATTATTCTGAAGCCAATTTATGACCGACAATCGAAGTCTAAAATTAGATTTTAGTCAAGTGACCATAAAATGCTCATTTTGCGCTTCAGAGCGACTTTCAAAATATCTAGGTATCTTCGTTAGATTTGTTTTGAGAATTCAAACAATCTTGCTTCTAAAACCGGAAAATATGAGACTTTTCAGAGGTTACCTTTGAACTGTTTACAATTTCGTCCTTAACCTGAGCATTTGCGTACTTTTCAAAAACACACTGTAAAGTTAAAATGTTTAATAAAATACGTATACCATCTGTGTCATCACCACCATAAACATAATATTCCGGTGAACTGGTGGAAGTTGTAGTTAAAGCTTCCGTTGTAACTTTTAATTTATTTCTATTCTGACCACCTTCATGAGTTTCAACGTTCGGTCGTTGGTACTGATCTGGATAATCTGTCTTCATCACCTCCTCATGTGGCTCACCAACACACATATATCTATAGATTGCCAGAATGAACACAAATCAGAAATAGAGCTTAGTGTAATATATTACTTGTTTAACTTTTGACAGTCTGCAATATCCCAGCCGAATCTAATAAAATATTTCAATTCCAAGCAATCTCCAGAACTAGACTCCCACCGTGGATGAGACATCAACCAGCCATAAAATTCAACATATTTTCCATTTTCCCATAAATACTCTGGTCTGTTGGGATCCTTATGACCGCCAATCCACAAATCGGCTAAAAAATGGCGTTCTATGTATTAATTATAGTCACCTGGCTATAACCTAGCAAGCTGTGAAACATTATAAGCAAAAAAATATATACTCACAAAATTGTTCTGATTGATTCTTTTTAATTTCATAAAGAACATTAGTGAAATTTATATATTCACGGAAACTGTTCACATAAGCTAAAGACAACCCTTTTTTCTTACAGGCTATACTAGCATCTTTCCACGTTAGCTAAAATCACGTATAAAATTGGTACTTATTTCGAAACAAAAAACTACACGTACCTTTTCTTTGGATATCGTATAATGAGGAATATTCTCTGGCTTATTTTGAAAATTATATTTGTACTCCTTTACTTCAAGAGTCGAAAGTCCTAAATATGGAAAACAAGTAGAAATAGACCATTATGATCAAGTGGCTGTTTTACTTACCTAAATTAAAACATTGTGAGAATATAAAGAACAAAATACCAATGTGATTAATAGGCATTTTATTATGTTAACACAGTAAAATTATATTATTAAGCCTTTAACGTTGGTCCACTAAATGTACACAACACTGACACGGAATACTCGAAGCAAATAGATTAAATGTGACCTCAGCCTTTAACGGCAAGTCTGCATCTCCGTATCGATAACTATGACTGATAGTTAAAAATAATAAAATATTTCAATTTCCTGGAAGCAGCATAATTTGATCAAACGGGTCATTTAATAGCATATTACACAACAAGGGTGAATAAGATATCCTTATCGCACGAGGACGAGGGCGATATAGACAATTTGCCCGAGTTTTGCAGGCTATTTTTTCTACGACTAATTGGAATTACTTAGCAAATTTCACACAAATAAACACTCAATGTTTGAAACGTTTCTGTGTTTACATTATCACTTCGTCTTTTAGGTTGAGGTGTTCAATGGATTTGAATCATTGTAAATTGTAGATATGGTTTACTGTATTGTAATTATGGTAACACTTGGTATCATTTGCTTTATCATATAATAAAGTAGATGTTTTTATTCTTTAATGACTGAACTTGAACGGCTTTTTCATTGCCTCAAAACATAAGCCAAAATGCAATGTTTTCATGCCAACTGTCAGTGAGGATGACAACCAGAAGAATTATTTTGTTTACGTTCAAGATTAGCTGTTATTGGTCTATTTCATTAGGCACGCTGAAGATTGTCTGTAATTGGTCTGTTTCATTACGCACGCTGAAAATTGCCTGTGATTGGTCTATTTCATATCGCACAGTTGCGGAAAGTCTAGGATTCTGTATTCGTTCAACCGTTGGCAATCGCCTACTTATCCGTTCTCTAAATTGTTAAGGAACCAATATCCCTGTAGGAGTAGAAAAATTATTTTTTACCTTTTTTATACGCTTATTATTTGCACATGCAGGTATTTAAACAATTTAGTTGGCACAAAAAGTCACACATGGCATGTTTAATTACAATTATTGACAGTTAGCCGAAAAACCGTTTAACTGAAACATAACTCTAATGTTACCTGGAAAGCTATAAATCAAAAAAACAAAAACAATAAGAATTGTTACTACATAATCGCTTTTGATTTCAACTTATTGAAATGGTTAAATTCACTACAAAAATGATGAAATTTTCGCAATAAGTTGATTAGTAGACACTGTAAAATAGTTTATCATTAATATTCCATTTGCTGTTTTCATGTCAATGTTTGATAAAACTTTCTTTGTTGGTGAATGTGAAAATAAAATGCAATTTATTTTAAAACACCATGTAGAACAAGAAAAGTGTAAAACTTCTGCGATTTGATCAGTATTTGCAATATTTCATTTTTTCCAAATTTTGGACCACTTCTATGTTATTTGAATAGATAGCAGAATTGTTTGTAGAGAACAAGAAATTAAGTTTTTGTGGTATTTTTGCTGTACCTTTTCATTAGAAATTTGAAACTTATTTGACATATTTGATTTTGGTTGCAGATTTAGAAAGCTGCAAATAATATCTAGTAAATTTCTTGTAGTAACAAACATTTTTTTCCTTTTTTGCATTTTTAGAGATACAAAAAAATCTCGTATGAAACACTTCTTGTGTAACTTATTCAAACTGTAATTTATTATTATTATTATTAGATAATAATATTGTCGATAACGTTCATGTTGTAGGACTCAACATAGCCTACCACAGCATTTTCTTATCAAAAATAATAATTAATGACTTATGTACATGTCAATAAAATAACATTGAGGAAAACATCGCAAAAGATTAGTATTAAGTTTACTTTTAGCTATGACTCGCAGGGTAATTTTAAATCAGTTAACTGATTTGTTTGTGTACATGTAATGTTTGTTGCGATTTAGTATCAAGAATGCATTGATAGCATATGACCCCATGAGTTTCACTGGATTATTTCAATTTCGTAAAAGGTTTTGTTTTCATTTTAAAAATGAATAAAGTGCTAAATTTATAGAATTAAGTACGTAACATCAGTTGTTTTATAAATATTTTAAGGTACGAAACATGAAAAAGATTTACAAAAAACACTTAGTTACACCGGACATATTTTAAAAACCGTATGTATTATACACGATTGGCACTATACAGGGTAGTTTTTTTTTTAATAGTTTTATTTTATTATCATTATTTAATGTGTTAATGAGACTTATTAGAGGCGAGATGATACTTAATACCTCCATAGTAAAACAGCTGACGGAACGAATGCGGAAAAATAATACCACAACTTCTTGACACTTTTAATAAATGGCCTGACCCAACTTACTTTAACATAACATAAAGTAACGTAACCATTTTTGGTTGATAGGTTTAGGTTTAAAGTGAAAGATTATTGGTTTTTATTGGTACTGCTTTACTGTGTAAAAAAATTATATTTTGGTGAAAATGAAAAGTTCTGTTTAACAACTATGCTTCTACGCAATTTCCAAGACATCTTCACTATAACGATAGATATAAAAAAACGCAAATACCAGAGACGGTATCTTTGATTTTTCAACTTTTTTTTGGAAACATCAGAGTTTTAATCAAAACCCTCCAAATCACAAATTGCTGGAAATGCTAAAATGTTAAATATTCTTCATATCGTAGAAACAATTACTTAAATTAAAGCAATTATAATAATAAATCTGGATTTGTTTATCGTCCGTAAATACAGGGTGCCTGTTTCACGACCCTCACCATAGGGATCTCGGTTATTTGAAGAGATACAAGGAAGTTTAAAAATTTAAAATTTCTTAGTTCTTCCGGAGATAAGTATCCGAAAAAAAACAAATTTTAGAAATTAGTTTTTATTTTTTTATTAATTTATTTGATAATTTAACTGAAAACAAAAAACATTTTACCACTGTCACTTTTCCTCCTTTACAACGAGGCATTATCATTTTCGATAATCGACGTTTCATTTTTTAGTTACCATCATCAATTTTCATTTTTCTTATGGGCGCCATATTGAATTTTTGCATATTTGAATAGAGTCTATTTTTCTGATTACGATGAGAGAGAGTACCATATGATATGGTTCAGTCTGGGAATTTCGTAAAAATCACGAAAATTATGTTTTTGCAAAAAGCGCCTTGAAAATGACATCTCAAAGATGCATCGATCGGTCAAATGACATGATATCATGTACATCATGTACAAACTGTAATACAATACATTTTAAATAAGTTAAATTCTATCTAATATGGCTTTCCCAAAACAAAAGCTGATACTTTTTATGTCATTAATGATAATGATACGACATAAAAAGACAAAAAATGACTCAGTAAAATTTCATTTATTTTTAGATATCACATCAAATAAATTAGGAAAGTCCCAATTGATTAGAAAGTCAGAGGGAATTCCGTGACGTCATTTAACAGTGTCACATGCTCATTGGTTTGAAAATGTCAATGATGTCACGTGAAGAAGTGTCAAGTGACTTAACAGAGAATTGTTGAGCTGTTATTTTCAAAAGACCCATAATTAAAACATAATTTTCGTTATTTTCAATAAACTGCCATTTTGAACTAAAATAGCCCATTTCAAAAATGGAAAAATCTATTATGGCGTCCATAAGAAAAATCAAAGTTGATGATGGTAACTATAAACCGAAACGTCGAAACTGAAATTTGATATTATCACGTTGTAGAGAAGGAAAAGTGGCAATGGTAAAGTGTCTTTTTTTTCAGTTATCCTATCAAATAAATTATAAGGGCCTCTACAAAACCTTCACTACGAAAAGGTAGGAATCGTTGCTTCCAGTCCAGCTGAATGCAAAACAACATTTTTACCTAATTTTTAATTTATGTTCAAATGCCAAAAATTATTTCCTTTCGTATAATAACAAAATTTGCAAGAGCTCTAAGGATGTTAACAAAATAGTAAAATAAAAAAATGCTAAAAAACAGACTTACCTCTAAAATATGTTCGTCTAGCGACTCACGGTCCAGTTTCCGGGCAGTTGTCGTAATAATGCCTGAAACAAAGAACGACACTAATTAAAACTGAAAGTAGGAATGCGGTTGTGATCTCGTTGCTAAAAATGCTTAAATAAATTTAAGTCCGGAAAAGTAATTAGCGCAATGATAGAGCTAGAAAATATGCAAATTTACTGAGATTAATTTAATTTGAGAAGTCAAAATGTTACGATTGTAGTCGCTGTTATTATTAATTATACTGCTAGTTTTGATGGACTTCCTTTATAAATAAAAATACGACATTAATTTTCATAGTGAATTGTAGTATACTATTAGTAAATTACTTTAAAATCTTACTAATTATCTTATTCTACTTAAATCATATAAATTGGTTTATGTCCGCCGAGTCCATCTGTAGAATACACGATTGACGTAGCTAATAAAGTTGATGGACCAATAACAAACTGCAACTAAAAATGGCATATTTTATTCTTGTTTTATATTCGGTGGCAAATAGTATCACGTTTCGGATTTCCTAAGCCATCATCAACCTTTCTTTTAAATATTATCTTGTATTTTTGAAGTTATTAAACTTCAGAAAAAAATTGTATTGTTTTACTGAAAATGTCAATGATTGTAGAAGATATGGTAGAAGAGGTATTAGGCCTCTTTACTACCAGTTGTAAAATTAAAATTTTTCTATAAAGTGATTGAGGTGATGCACTCTCTACTAAACCATGCTAAACTCTCTACTAAACCATAGCTAAATTATCCTTCAAAAACAACGTGATTTCTGTGACAAAACTGTCAACATTTTCTTCGAATTTGCAAGAATTACAGTTTAACACAGTTTTCTTAATAATTGGTCGTTTTTATAAAATTTTAGCTTATTCAATTGCACAAGGTGTTGCAACGATAATGTGCATTAACTCGGTTTGAATTTTGTTTTACGTAGTACATGGAAACTGTAATTTGTCCACATTTTCCGCAAATGAGTAATGAATAACTAAAGGTACATTAGCAAGACTAGTGATTACTTAGACTAGTTAATACAGAGAGTTCCAATAGTAAATCGAAAATTGTTTATCTTTTATTTAACTCTCTATCTCTAAGATTATTGAAGCCTGAAAAGACAAAAAAGAAATAATCATGATCTAAATGATCATCAGAATAATCAACAGTTGCCTCTCTTTGGCTTCCAGATTGACAGATGACATTTTTGACGTCTGCCATGGGTCCATGGGAAAACCTTCCAAAAATATTGATTTGCTTTATGAAATAATACAAATCCATAATAATTCCAATTACTTCTCCAACCATTTGTTTTCCAATATATTATTATTTACTTACATTGTCGAAGTGAGAAGATTATACACTCTTGGGATACTTTATACCAATTACATTTTCTACTAAAAATACATTAATCATCGGATAGGATGAGGCTAGACAAACAAAACTGACGTAAATAAGTAGAAACAATGGTTCGAAATTCACTCCTGATTAATGTACGGCTATGACGTACTGAATGCGGCACGTTCAAGCTATGTAATGAATGACAGTCATTCGCTTTCGCGTATTCTGGTAATGAATGCACCTAAAGTCATAATATTTCAACGAGTACCATTTCGCGGACTACAGATGGCAAAAAGCTCGGTAACGTAACTAATGTCCTTAATTACTGCACGTTTGAATTTGGGCTTATTCGCGGGGGTTACCAGATTTATTTCGACGTTTCTATTGCACCTATTAACCGAACCAAGAACATTCTTTATCTATTGGTTAATAATTCTCAGTTTTATTATTTCACGTTGGTCTGTTGAGTTTAGCAAAGCTGGCCAGGGGGGTTTTGAATGATAAATCACAACTCTTAATTGCTCAAATTAAATATTCAGAGCGTTTCGTTAAAAATGCCCCTGGTTTGCTATTAAAATTAAATTAGTCCCTTTTACCGCACCCATATGACTGTAACGTGTTCATACATATCAAAACTCACACGACCTTTAAGCCTACTTTTTGTTGTTTAAATATTTAATATCAGAACAGAATATTATATTATTACTAAATAAAAATAGTGAATTTTTTGGCTTTTAGACATTAATTAAAAAATTGATTTCGCATTCAGCTGGACTTGAACCAACGACTTTTAGTTGAGTTACCACGGAAAGCTAGTGGTTGTTGATCAAGTCCAGCTGAACACGGAAGAAACCTTTTACCTATTTTCAAAAAATAAAAATAAAAATACTTACTACCTACCAGCAGACAAAAGTAACGCTACAGTCATAATGGACTCTATTACATACCACGACAAAATCATGACTCTTTTAAATGAAGAATTACATAAAACTAAATAAAAACCCGACAGAAAAAATTGAAAGACAAATTTACACTACTTTAAAAAAACATTGAGATCAATTTTCTGATCTTGAGAGGCGTAATCTAACGCATCATAACAGCCACAAGGCCTGAAAAACAAGAAAACATGCCATTAAGGCCAATTGTGAGTAGTATAAATTCGCCTACTCACTCATTAGCTCGCTTCTTGCTAAACATTTTAAATCCTTTAGTAGGTAACACAGATTCTTACATAAAAAACTCTGCTCACTTTCTTGAAAAACTCCAACATATCGACATTAATCCAAATCATATTCTGGTAAGTTTTGATTGTTGTAAGTTTATTCACAAACGTTCCAGTTGACAAAACTCTTTCAATTGTTAGATCTAAATTGCAAAATGATTCAAGTCTTGGGGAACGTACAAAAGCTTAAGCGTAACACTATTTTAGAACTTTTAACAATTTGTGCAAAAACAACATTCTTCCAATATGAACAAAATTCTGGAATGGCAATGGGCTCCATTGTCTCCAATATTAAGTAATATTTTTATAGAACATGTCGAAAAAAATAATAACTTTTATTTTTATAAAACTTTTTATTATAATGCAACAATTTGGTGGAGATATATTGATGATGATTTCTCAATATATCCATTCGGTAATGATCATCTCATCCAATTTCTAACACACATAAACTCAATAGAACCTAATCAAAAAAGACTACAAATCCAATCATCCAATAATGGTAAAAAAAGGTATTGAAAAAAGTTGATAGAGCCAAAATTATTTGCAATAATGAACCATTTGATAAAGAAAAATTGTTCATTAAAAATTTTCTAAAAGAAAATGACTATCCTGAAACATTTATTAATAAATGTTTTAGGTATTTAGAACATCCAACACCATCTGGAAATCAAAATCAAATTTTACCTTTTACAAACTTACAATTTACAATCAAACGAAATATAACATCAGAACAATATTTAGAACTGAAAACACATTAAGATCACTCTTAACTAAAACAAAACCTCACAATGGAAATTAATTTACAAGAAACGTGATATATAAAATTCCTGTGTCCCCTTATGTGACAATCAATGGTTTAGATACAAAAAGGAAGGTGTTGTGAATTGAGATGTTGCTGATGGTTATGTTTAGGTTTCGTTGATGAAGAATATACAGGGTTGGCCAAATTGGCGATGCATTTATAAGAATTATGTATATCACTACAAGTTAAAAAACATTTGCGATATTAGGTACATAAAATAACGTTGTAATTTTGTTAGAATCGAAATTTTGCCTAAATTTACACTTTTCTGTCTAAAATACAAAGGAAAAGTACAATATTTTTAATGAAAATAAAAACTAGTTATTCAATCAAACCGTAATTTTACTTCAAAAGATGTAATTTTACGAAAATTAGTTACAATTTTTATAGACTTCATTACAATAATCCTTGTTCAATGCAATATTCCTTAAAGTTGTGATAACATTTTTCATACTTAATTTAAATTTTCATAAGAAATTTTCATTTAATTTTAACACGATTTTTTTGTTTTTTTAGTAGGGCTTGAAAAGGTTTCTAATAAAAAACTTACTGTACTTGAAGTACACTTTCTGATGAAATCGTCACGTGACCCACTGTTGTATTACGTGACATTCGTTTATGTCACACTGATACGATAAGTCAAAAAGTTTATCTCGGTTTTTGTTGAGCTGGAGCCTTTAGAGTTGCACTAGCTCTCTTTTTATCATGGGATTTTTGTGTCTAATTTTGAAATTTCTATACCTATTTATTGTTTTTTCGACTTTCTGTCGTTCCCTGGGGTTTTACTAGGGAAACTAGACAACCCTGTATAAAATGTGTACTAGGATTGCAGATCAATGTACGTTTTGGCTTTGCGGAATCAGTAACATAAGCAGTTATTAGAGTTATGTGGCAGATCATTTACTAATGACACTCATAACTGTCACGTGTTAAATAAAATGTATAAACCCCATTTTACAGGATGACTAAAAAAAATCATTATCAGACCTGAAGCTAAATGGTTTTTTAGTAAAAATGAGTGATGTCATAGCAAAACTACCAATCTCCATTTTTGAACTGATTTAACATTTTTGTTTGCTTCAAGAGTTATGAAAGCTTCATTTGCACCTAAACAGCCAATTTCCTTTATTCAAAGCTATTTAAAATCAAACATTTGTTGCAAAAGTGTCAAACTACAAAAAGTGTTTACTGTTTTACACACAACAACAAATATTGGAGATTCGCGGTTTTGTTATCAGACCACTCAAATGCTGAAAAACATATTAGTTGAGCCAGCAATCGTTTTTAATTTTGATGCATTCGAATTTGCTACAAACATAAAGGCCGTTTTAGACTATTCAATTTTTTATACAAGATTTTGAACAATTTTCTGTCTAAGATAGATGTGGTAGAGTAGGGACCGGCGCATATGCGTATGAGCATGGAAATTTAGGTTTATTTCAAAATTCTGTTTGAAAAAAACCTAAATTTTAGGTGCACGTTACGAGAGGAATACTGAAGCAAACAGGAGAATAGAACATTTGACTTTAGATCATCCATGACTATTCTTAATTAATTAAAAACCAATTCAAAAACAGTAACGTCATTACGAATGACACTAATGGCATTTTTCTTTCTAACTGCATCCAATATAGGATCATATCATGGCTGTAATGTGAAACAGTATAAATTTGAATAGGAACCAAGATTTGTATAAGAAATTGCAAAAAATGAAAAATGTTTAAATTGGTCCTCAATTTCAAGAAAAAAAAAACCTTTTTTTCTCACTGATTTTTGTAAAGTCAACCTCTTAAAGTTGAATCAAATGTACATTTGCCCAGAAACCTCGTGCTCAATGATATCGACTACATCTAGATGATCATTTTAAAAGTCCGTGGTTATTCTCTTAATAAAACTAAAATAAACATTAATAGTTAAGTTCAACATTAGTAAAAACGTTACAATAAAAAACTATTGTTCTGAAAAAAGGTAAAATAAAAAGGTTAGAGTTTAGGCAAGTTTAAATAAAAAAATAACTGGCATTATTATACAGAAGTCAAGTGTTGTTAAATTTTTGGCCTTCAAGTTAAGAACAGTTTAAAGGGTCATTACTAGAGCTTTCAATCCCGGGACTTCCCGGGATTCTGGGAGATTTTGGGATCCCGGTACCTGTGTAGAGGTCCCGGGACGAGATTTGGTCCTGCAATGTAGTACAAAAGTGGAAATTGAGGGCATTTTTTACAGTTGGTCTATGAATAATTGTTGTCGACAATTCCTTATACTAGTGCGGAGTCCGAAGCTTTCTCTCAGTGGCTCAGATCGTCCCTAGAGAACAACTCTAAACACTCTAGTAGCCTTATAATTTAAATTTACTCGAGAAAAAATAGGTAATGAAGTTTGGGTTTTCCAAGGTGTTTTCAAATATTTCTTAATATTTTTTGCTCCTAAAAAAAGTTGATATTCTTTAAGTTTATTAAAAACATTTTTTTTTGGTTAGTTTTCATATTTTTCGGTACCATCGGACCAGTCCCGGGACTTTTCAATTCAGTCCCGAATAGCTTTTACTAATTTGGAAGCCAGTGATAAAAGTATATACTATAACAACTATAACTTTTTCAACAATTCATAAATTGGTTTATTAAGACTGAAATGAAAATACTCCCAACTGAACTATCAAAGTAAACGTGAAAACTTTCTGTGGACTTTTCCGCCAGGCCAATAAACCAGTTAGCGTTCTCGACTGGAAAGTATTTCATTTGAAAGGGTTCTTCAGAAGGAAAATTTTAATTAGCATTCAATAAAAGTCAATAAAGTAACTTTGATCTAGAAAACTTTGGGCGGATTGAATTTCATTGTTATGAAATTCGATGAAAGATCAGTCTTTTCTCGTTAGCGCCTCTCCGGAAATATATTATTCCTTTGAAAGTAGTGACTTTTAAGTCAACAAACTAAAAATTTTTCATGCTAATTATGTGAGAACAAAGCAAACTTATTTTGACTAAGATTTTTGTTTAACTTAAGTGTCCACAAAAGTGTATAGATTTTTCAATAATCCTCGACGAAAAAAAAAACTTAATCAAGACAAGCCTTAATCCGGCATTAAACAGGGGTTCAAGTCGCCGTCATCAAAAAAATCCATTTAAGGCATTCTGGGCCATTTAAAGCTTTCAAAAGACGAATGAATTGTCCAAAGATACACCGAAAGCTTTTACTTTAAACGAGGGGGTCCATTATTTGAAGATTCATATTGAGCGCAATATTGCCAAATAAAGGCAAACTCTGTTTGCATTTTAAGGCGGAGAGGGCCTCAAAATATTAGGCAGAGCAAATAAGCCGCTATATTATTATCGTAAATACAGTTATAAAAAGCGTTGTTTAGAAAACGATTGAAATTCAACTCATATTCCTGAACTTTATTAAACTAATTTTTAAAGTTGAAAATGTGATTTCATCCAATTTGAAGATAGACCACCTGTGGATTGGTCTGTATTATTCAGCTCGTTTAAACTATTTAACTATGCAAAATGCCGAGGCGAGAAACACAAAAAAATGCCCCTTTCAGCGTAATATACCATATAAAAAATTGAGGAGCACACAGAGGACCTGTAATAAAAGTAAACTTGTTGCATATTTAACGTGGTTCCCAACGAGATAACAACCGCCACGATAAATTGAGAAAATCTCAAAGGTACGCATGAAGTTGCACGGGAAATTTGTGTAAATTTTCAGCGATATGAAATAATAACGTCCCAGTCATAAATTATGGGTAAAGTTTACGGAAACTTGAATTTATTGGAAAAGTGTTGACGTAATTATTCAAATAAAAAATGTTATAAAAACGTCACGTGCTGAAGAAAAATACAAAGCTTAGAAAACAAAGCCAACCTTGGAGAAACTTTGAAAAAGAAGATAAAAAACCTTGAAGACCAGATCACATGACTTAAGAAACTTGAGAAACCTTAAGTGACCTATAAAAATTTCAATCTTCTTTATTTATCAAGGTTAATAGAGAATAAGGTCAAGGAAGGTTATAAGATTTTTTTCCAATGTTTGACAATACTTTTCAAAGTAATTGTAATTTTTCAAAACCCCGAGTTCTTTGTGATTTGAAACATTTTTTTTGTTACCTTGTGGGACCTTTTTTCAAAGTTTATTTGTTTTTTTAAGGTCATATGACTTGGAATTACCTTAAAAATACTGAAGACTACAGTGACCATGAAATTGCATAAATCATGAAGAAAAAAATAAAAAAGTTAATAGAAAAAAATTGTTGTGTAACTTTAAAAATCAAACCTTTCAAAAGGATCGTGGCTTTGAGAGAAAAAATTTTGCAAATTAAAAATTGGGAAAAAATCTAGACACTTAAAAATCTTCAAAAAAGATCACGTGACCTAGGAAACCAAAATTCCTGGACATTCAGGGATTTGCCATTTGCAAACGTTTTTTCGTTACAACTGGGGCGCACTTAACCTCAATTTGATCAGCAAAATCGAGGGGAGGGTATAACCTAACCTCAAATCTGTCAACTGTCAAACGCTTACGCTGTCTCTGTTTTTTTGTCCAAGGCCAAGGAATTTGACAAGACCTATGGGGTCTAATTCTTGAAAGCAAGGAACGGAATTTTCAAGTGAAGTGTTGATAGAATGTGACAGAAGAAGCTGACAATGGCTGGTTTCTGTCACATTCTCTTGATAATTCCTTTCCCTCGTTTCAAGAGTATGCACCCTGGCAGATTGAAAATGATGCTAAGGCTTCTGGTATTGTTGAGAAGCTTTTAGAGGCCTCTGGGAATTTTTGCCATTGATCTTGATTTTTATTTTGTCAATCGGAAATTTATTTCCGTCTCAGTTTTCGTTCCTCTTGTTCCTTTCTGCTAGGTTTACATTTTTTTTATTCATTGAGGTTGCCTAATATTTAAATTAAAATTGACACTCAAATGTGAATAAACACTGAATTTCAAAATCAAATACAATATTAATACACAATTAACATCAAATAGTAAAATTAGTCTCGAATTTTCGTAACTGTAAGTAATAGCTATACGTAAAAAAAGATTTTATAAAAAAAGAAGCTAATACAGGGTGAAAAAAATCTGGAATATTGCAAATGTCTTAAAAACTACTGATTTTATTTTTCTCAAAGTTTATTGTTATAGTAAATAAGAGCGCGTGACGTGAAGGTGAAACGAGGTTTGCAAGTATACAGGGTCAGTCGCAAAGTATACCAACTTTCTTAATTCAAACCTAACACCCAGTATATTACTTCAGATTTTAAAAGTACTCATTCAACGATACACACACAAAACAATTACTTAACAATTTAAGAAAACAAGAAAATTTTGCATTAATATTCTTAATTGAAATTAACTTGAGTTCGAACTCATCCAATATTCGAATTGATTTTAAAAACTCCTTGGGAATAAAGCCAGCAACAGGAATATTTAATGACTTGAAAAATGGAAATCAGCTTTAAAACGCAACTGAATTTTTAAAACAATTTCAAACAAAGTGAACTGGATATGATCGTTAGTACTACAAAACAACAACGAATTCATCATTAACGATGTTTTACAGTAAATTATCAACCAAATTGCCTTCTTGAAAAAGCATTTTTGTTGACTGACTCCCCATTAGCAATAATAACAAAATCGCGTGACCATTAAAATTACGTCAGAACTTTTGCGAAGTGGCCGAAATTGTATTTTCTCGTTTGCAAATTAGGAAGCCACTTATATGAATTATTGGTGTAGTTAACATAAAAATAATTACTGTAACATGCGAAATAGCACTGAAAAATTTATTATAGGTTTAATTACCAAGTATAAGTAACTAAATTAAAGCAAAACAGTGACCTCTGTGACCTGTTATTAATGAAATGTTTACTGACGTCTTATTCGATTTATTATTGTTAATATTGAATCGATCTTGGTAATAGGTTTTTGATTGGTCCTGGCATCGCCTTTATTCAAATCATACAACAATGGTAAAACATATTTTTGGCACTTGAAACAGGTCTGCAGGCTGTAGAATCGGATAATTTATGGAGTTTTTTAGCAAATAGGCAGAAACATTGCTCTAATTGAATAAGCTAGTTTCGTCACGTTTAAAAAAAGGTGATTGATTTATTTGTCAACGACCAGACGATAATTCATTAATATTAAGCTTATTTTGAGAAGTTTTAGAGATTAATAAGCTCTTTTATTTACACTTTTGTTCTACCTCCTCAAATAACCACACTATGGACACTGAAGCATTCGAGTTCATAGCAGGCAGTTTTCGGCCAGTCCCTCTCTAAAATGGCCATTTAGGGCAAAAGTGTCTCGAAGCAGTCTGATGCAGCCTGAAATTCTCTACAATTCCCTTTCTTACACTTTTGCTGTAACTATTCAAATAATTCTAAATAAGGAGAACCGAACAATACAGGGCCTACTAAATTTCCACAACACCTCAAAAAGTCAGTTTGACAGTTAGAAACTTCATTTTTCCAGAGGGATAAAACTTAAATCATAGTAGACCCTAAATAATTTTTTCCAGAATTTTCTTTCCATTCAGACCGGATTTATTTAACCCCAAATTTTAGAGAAACTTTCAAAGTCTGCTAAAAGCTAAAATGGCGAATGAGAGTGTTTTACCGGTGAATATTTTTGGATTTTTTTTTGATCTTTTGGTTCAGCACACCGTAACAATAATTATATTAGCGCGTAAACAGGGATTTTTATTTTTTTTGGGTTGGTCCTCTATTTTGTGGTCCATGACAGCCATTTTGACGGCCGATGATACTCCAAGATCAGGCAAACAGCCTCTAAAGCAAAAGCTCTTGGGAGCAATCTTTACTGTTATTGTAACTGTGTAAATGGAACACGGAGCTACGCTTTGTTAAAAGCACACTATGGAGTTACTGAGGCTCCTAAATGCATCGCTGGCAGTTTTCAGCCTCTAATTCCTTTAAACGACTTTTTAAGGTAGAAGTGTCTGAAATCAATCATGCAGAGCATAAAATACAACTTCCTTAACTCCTACTTTTACTGTAACTCCTGAAATAACGGAGCTACGCTCTGTTGAAACCATACAATAGAGTTACTGAAACTCTTGAGTGGTGCATTGCTGACAGTTTTCGGCTTGTAACCCCATTAAAGGACTTCTTAAGGCAAAAGTGTCTGAAACCAATCCTACAGAGCATAAAATACAACTTCCTTTACTCCTACTTCTACTGTAACTCCTGAAATAACGGAGCTACGCTCTGTTGAAACCACACTATAGAGTTACTGAAGCACTTGAGTGGTGCATTGCTAACAGATTTCGGCCTGTAACTCCTTTAAACGACTTTTTAAGGCAAAAGTGTCTGAAATCAATCATGCAGAGCATAAAATACAACTTCCTTTACTCCTACTTTTACTGTAACTCCTCAAATAACGGAGCTATGCTCTGTTGAAACCACGCTATAGAGTTACTGAAGCACTTGAGTGGTGCATTGCTAACAGATTTCGGCCTGTAACTCCTTTAAACGACTTTTTAAGGTAAAAGTGTCTGAAATCAATCCTGTAGAGCATAAAATACAACTTCCTTAACTCCTATTTTTACTGTAACTCCTCAAATAATGGAGCTACGCTCTGTTGAAACCACACTGTAGCACTGAAGCACTTGAGTGGTGCATTGCTGACACATTTCGGCCTTTAACCCCTTTAAACGACTTTTTAAGGCAAAAATGTCTGAAATCAATCCTACAGAGCATAAAATACAACTTCCTTAACTCCTATTTTTACTGTAACTCCTCAAATAATGGAGCTACGCTCTGTTGAAACCATACAATAGAGTTACTGAAGCTCTTGAGTGGTGCATTGCTGACAGTTTTCGGCTTGTAACCCCATTAAAGGACTTCTTAAGGCAAAAGTGTCTGAAACCAATCCTACAGAGCATAAAATACAACTTCCTTTACTCCTACTTCTACTGTAACTCCTGAAATAACGGAGCTACGCTCTGTTGAAACCACACTATAGAGTTACTGAAGCACTTGAGTGGTGCATTGCTAACAGATTTCGGCCTGTAACTCCTTTAAACGACTTTTTAAGGCAAAAGTGTCTGAAATCAATCATGCAGAGCATAAAATACAACTTCCTTTACTCCTACTTTTACTGTAACTCCTCAAATAACGGAGCTATGCTCTGTTGAAACCACGCTATAGAGTTACTGAAGCACTTGAGTGGTGCATTGCTAACAGATTTCGGCCTGTAACTCCTTTAAACGACTTTTTAAGGTAAAAGTGTCTGAAATCAATCCTGTAGAGCATAAAATACAACTTCCTTTACTCCTACTTCTACTGTAACTCCTGAAATAACGGAGCTACGCTCTGTTGAAACCATACAATAGAGTTACTGAAGCTCTTGAGTGGTGCATTGCTGACAGTTTTCGGCTTGTAACCCCATTAAAGGACTTCTTAAGGCAAAAGTGTCTGAAATCAATCCTACAGAGCATAAAATACAACTTCCTTTACTCCTACTTCTACTGTAACTCCTGAAATAACGGAGCTACGCTCTGTTGAAACCACACTATAGAGTTACTGAAGCACTTGAGTGGTGCATTGCTAACAGATTTCGGCCTGTAACTCCTTTAAACGACTTTTTAAGGCAAAAGTGTCTGAAATCAATCATGCAGAGCATAAAATACAACTTCCTTTACTCCTACTTTTACTGTAACTCCTCAAATAACGGAGCTATGCTCTGTTGAAACCACGCTATAGAGTTACTGAAGCACTTGAGTGGTGCATTGCTAACAGATTTCGGCCTGTAACTCCTTTAAACGACTTCTTAAGGCAAAAGTGTCTGAAACCAATCCTACAGAGCATAAAATACAACTTCCTTTACTCCTACTTCTACTGTAACTCCTGAAATAACGGACCTACGCTCTGTTGAAACCACACTATAGAGTTACTGAAGCACTTGAGTGGTGCATTGCTAACAGATTTCGGCCTGTAACTCCTTTAAATGACTTTTTAAGGCAAAAGTGTCTGAAACCAATCCTACAGAGCATAAAATACAACTTCCTTTACTCCTACTTTTACTGTAACTCCTCAAATAACGGAGCTACGCTCTGTTGAACCCACACTATAGAGTTACTGAAGCACTTAAGTGCAATGCTGACAGTTTTCGGTCTGTAATTCCCTTAAACGGCCATTTAGAGCAAAAGTACTTTACTGACCAAATCCATTATTTTAAACTCATTATTATTCAGATGCTTGACAGCTTAGTAGAAAATCCAATCCAACATAAGAAATTATGGCCGCGTTAGCGCAAACTTTGTATACGACACTGCTTAGAAATTCGCAGAAGCCGGCAAACCAGGAGCATTTAATTAGTGAAATTAGAACAAGACAAGCAGAAGCGCTCGTCTAGCTTAATCAAACTAGAACAATAAGCTAAAACAACTAGGAAGTGGCGCCTTGTTGGCATTTATTTGCATCCGAAATATAGGTGTAGTTTTGTCTTAATACATTTCTTGATCACCGAAAACCGCCGAAATGCATTCCGAGAAGCTGCTGAATAAACAGAGCAGCTTTCAGCAGCAGCAGAATATTTATTATGGGTATTTTCTCAGTTGGGTTGGTTCTTTACGTTTGCAATTTGCTAAACATGGCATATGTTTTCGTTTTTTTTTTACCTGAGAGAGGTTATGAAAAGTAAACAAATTATCACTTTTAAGGTTTTCAAATCGTTTGCACTGAACCAGGATTTGCAATTGAATAGCAACTTATTCAAAATTGTAAAACAAATTACTCAACAACTGTAAGAACTGGGTTGATAATATTTTAAAAAGTTCAACTTGTATGTTTGCTTTATACAAATATCAACTAAAAGTAAAAGTGATAATATTTTTCAAAGATCTATGAAGAATAAAAAGTGCCGTTTTTGGTTTTTGATTCTTCAATGCTTTAATCTAATAAAATAATAATAGTATACTATCTTAATATAAAAATAAATATGAAAGTAGTATACCCTTTTTAAAAACTGGTGACTTTAGGTTAATTCAATTAAATTCCTTAAGTACCTAATTAAATAATAGTAATAAAAAGAGAAATAATATGCAAACTCTTGTCCTTGATGATTCTGTAACCATTTGGAGTTCTAATTGAGATTCTGTTAGATAATTCTTAAAATTGTTTGCCTACGACCATCACACTAGCTAAAAACACACTGTTGATTAGCAATGTATTGTGTGTGCCATTAAGTTTTGATGGTTTGTTTGGAGTTTTGTCGATAATATTAAATAATATTACAGGATAATTGCATGTTGTTTTGTTGGTAACAATGAGCGATGTTGTCAGATTTATCCAGCTGAATTTGTTGTATTTTTGATATTGCTGTGGTTCTGTTAAACTTATTTTTTAGAGGCTTTTGGCAATTTTCAATAGTATTTAGAGATTTTTTTATATTTTCTAATGTTATTCCAGAGGCCTCTGGCAACTTTAGAAATTTTTGGAAAATTTACAACACTTCTAGAAGCATTTGGCAACTCTTGAGAGGGTTTCAGTAGTATTTAGAACATTTTGGCTTTTCCAATATTATTCTAAAGGTTTCTGACAATTTTCAAAATCCTTTGAAACTTCTGGCAATTTCAAAATAATTCTAGAGACATCTAACAACTCTTGAGAAGTTTTTAGTATTTAGAGGGTTTTGGCAATTTTAAAATGTTTTTGAGAAATTTAAAGCATTTGTAGAAGCTTATACAGTGTGACCCATTTAGAATGGAAACACCCTTATAAAATTTTAGGTTATTAACCGATTTCAATGATTTTTTTTTTTGAAATAATTAGGAATGAAATGTCTATTACGGGAGAAAATTTTAATAGTTATTTACGTAACAAGTAGGATATGAATGTTATTAACGCACGCATGTGAAAATTTACACGACGAGGCCGCAGGCCAAGTCGTGTAATCACAAAGTGCGTTAATAACATATCCTACGTGTTACGTACAACATTTTATCTACAACAATTATTATTTTAATGATTAATTGAAAAAAAATAAAAAAAAAAAAAATAAATAATAAAAATATTTCCAGCAACTTGTTAGGCATGTCAGCATCTGGCATTAATTTATCCAATTGCAAAGAGTTTACCATTAATATTTATCCTAATAATAATTGAGTTTTCATGTAATTATATGTCATGTTTTTTAATTAAAAAACTGAAAAAACTTAATCTAACTAAAAGTTACTTTTAATATTAATATTAACAAGAAGCAAAATAGTGGAGGCAACAGAACTCCAGATGTACAAACAAATTGTTCACCGATTATTAACGCACTAGTGCGGTAATAGATTGAAAAAAGCACTAGTGCGGTAATAAAGGTCATTATGACACTGAAAATAGTGCGAAATTACGATATTATGTAACTGCTGTAGATAAATATTTATTTCAGTTTTCAGGTCATATTACGATACTTTTTCTTGATAGAAAATGGAGAATTTTTATTAGCGATTTTTTTATTGAAAAAATTACTACGCCACTGGATCTATAGTGCTTTCAAATAGCTGTGACCAAAATTTCATAAAAATCCATTCATTAATAACAAAGTTATGACAAATTAAAATTCAAAAATCCTCTAAGCTAACGGTCACAAAAGAACACCCTGCATCAACTGTTGCCATAGAAATGGTGTTATTATTTACTTGTTTATTATTAATTATTAATTGATTAATTTAATTAAAAAAAAAAAATTAAAAAATTTATTTTTTAATTTTGGTCACAGCTATTTGAAAGCACTATAGATCCAGTGGCGTAGTCATTTTTTCAATAAAAAAATCGCTAATAAAAATTCTCCATTTTCTATCAAGAAAAAGTATCGTAATATGACCTAAAAACTGAAATAAATATTTAAAATTTTCTCCCGTAATAGACATTTCATTCCTAATTATTTCAAAAAAAAAATCATTGAAATCGGTTAATAACCTAAAATTTTATAGGGGTGTTTCCATTCTAAATGGGTCACACTGTATGTATTTCCATAATTTATTACTCGATTTGAAATTTGTGTATGGGATGCCCGCCTTTACCTTATTAGTTTATTTTTATAGTTGTTTGTTTTTTTTTTGTTTCTCTAACTTAACGCATTATTTTACTTCTTCCTGCTCAATTTAACATTATAATTTATTCAGGATGTGATACGGGTTCAGTGAAGTAGCCTTTTAGGGTAGACTGCGCCAGGGGTATATCCAATTTCTTAAAAAATGTCACGTGTCATGATTTATTAAAACAGTTTGACTACGTAAAGGAAGCTTTATTAGGTTTTTGTGAGCAAACTATTCGTTTTAGGAAAAAATTACAAAAAAAGATACCAAAATAGCGGGTTGCATTTCCACCCTGTATAAAAACAAACTGAATCAAACCACCACCACAAAACCGCTTTTATTTAGCTACCATGTGCCCCAAAACTGTAGATTCTATGAATAAGTATTTTGATAAAAAAGCTGTTTTTCTCCGTTATTTAAAAAAATTAAATATGCCAACAATGATACTTCAAATTGAAAAGTCTCTCAAGAACTATTTTATAGGAAAAACGTTGTTAGAATATTACAACACTTTTATGAATAATGTCGATTTTACAGTAATAAGTATTATTAACTAAATCTCATCATTGGGAATAATAATCATAATACATTCGTTTTGTACACATTAAGCATAAATTCACGAAAAGGAAATCTTTCGTTTATCTCCATATCTATTTGAATAAGAAACCCTGAATAAAAAAAGGCAAACAGAACAAGGGTAACTGTCCTCCAAGATCAACCCTGACAATCCCTTGGGATTTTTATTATTAACCCAGGGGCAGGTAATGTGCCGTATAGTTAGCATTGTTAAAAAGATTAGGGATTTCGTTTTAAGAAAAACAGAGTTGTTCTTGATTTGATTATGTCTTAAGGCAAAACTAGACTGTGGAATTTGTAATTTAAGGATTCAATCTTGTTAACTTGCAGAATATGCAACTATTCGTGAATGTTTATGTCGAATTGCTACAAGCTATTTCGAAATTCCTAAGTTTAATTTGGTTTAAAAGTTTTAAGTCACTGTAGAGTTCAATTTCAAATTCACAACACTTGGGAAAAATGGTATTAATCATCTAATTACTCTCTCTTTTTTTAATTTACTTCATTTGGTTAATTAAATTATGACTGTTCTAGTTGATTTATTAAGTAGATACTTTTAAGCTAAATCGAAGTCCAGACAGATGCAAAACTCCTTCATTTGTAGTTGGAGGTACTTAAGTTTTCGTCAACTCCTCTAATCTTATTATTTTGTTAGCGATTCCCTATTCCAGGGAAACTTCTGCTTCTAGGGTTTCGTTCCTTTTTCGGTGATGAAACTTTTAATTTGATTTTAGAGTTTTGTTTCTCGAATGAGCTCCGGTGTGATTAAACCCGTTAATGCTACTTTGCTTACTTTGCGTCTGAAAATGGAGAAGGTTTTTAAATTAATGCCCCTATTGTA
The DNA here is from genome assembly GCF_016097725.1 of Ips typographus. Taxonomy (NCBI): domain Eukaryota; kingdom Metazoa; phylum Arthropoda; class Insecta; order Coleoptera; family Curculionidae; genus Ips; species Ips typographus. Next base: position 12,767,581 of record NC_138423.1, read on the forward strand.
TAGAAAGTTTTCCTAAGGGTAGTGTTTTTTGGTGCTGGTTCAATATTTAAAAAGCTGCAAGTACAGAGTTAAATTGCAGTAGTTAAATTGGTTTTTGGGAATTAAAGTAATTAACTATATGGCAAAAATTACAGTAAAATGGGATAATGAATAATAATCTTTATTCCCTACCAGGTATGTAATAACGTTATTTCTTATGTGTAAACCAGGTGGTAAGATGAAAATTACCTGCTTTTACTTTCAACCCGGGTGGAAAGTACTCACTTTCCACCCGGGTAAATGTCACTTTCCACCCGGGTGAATGTCAATATGCGTTTTGTCATATCTGGGCTTACTTTTTATAGTTAAGAGACTGTGCCGCCACCTCTGCAACAGCTCGCAGCTCAGGTGATGATGAGTAACATCTGCGTCTTCAGAAATCTCCATGTTAAAAGCACTTTAAGAAACGTTTCAGCTCAAAATATTAAAGACAGAATAGCACAATAATGACGTTGTCAAGAATGTAAACAAATCACCAGTCGTTTATTATGGTTGAAGTCATAACTACTCGTACCTATACTACCTTATTGTTAGAGACTATTAGCAATCAATATTTCAACTGAATGATTTATTAAAAGTTTGATGAGATTTTGATAAATGGTTGAAAATAAAACAGTATACAAACCACGGTAGAAAGTTTAATTTCTGTCTCGAGATAAAGTTTACCTCGTCTCGGCGAACTACTTAATTTCTCGACAGAAATCAAACACTTTCCACCTGAGTATGTAATATACTATTAATTGTAACATTCAAAACATTTTTATTGCATCGTTACGTTATTCCAGTTTACTTTGGTATTTGCCATCAGTGAGAAGGAGACTTAACTTTCTGCATTATCTACATTCTATACATTTAAAATGCATTCTAGATATTTCTAAGAAAAAATAAATCTGATATATTTTACGCTTTTCCAAATGATTTTAACAGGTTTTTAAGAAAGTTTTTGAACAATCTGACTGTTTGATTCAAACAGTCTTCAAATGAAAATAGCAAACTTCTATTATCAAAAGAATGTCTCATTACTATTACTGCTTATACTGTTTGCAAAGTGAACCAAATTACCAAGTGATTACACCTATCTTTAGATTATTTTTCCTACTTTTATCGATTGAATAGCGCGATACATAGTAACAAACGAATGACATAATTAGCATTAAAATGAATGACATATTTTACGTTCGTTAAATACATTCTAATTCTTACAAAGTGAAACAAAATATAAAATTTCTCTACATCCAAAAGGATTTTTCCAGTTTGAAATTAAAGTTTTCTTCAAGTATTTCAAAAGTTAACCTTTGTACAACTTGTTCTGCTCAACATTCTTGTGTAAAAACTTCTCCCAAGACAAGAATCCGAAATATTTTAGTACTTTTACAGATTCTTATACAAGTTTACAAATTTCCAAGTTTGACCAAGTTTTGCGGGGAAATAATTTTGCAACTTTTCCAATCTTTACTCTCTATCTTACATAGTCTAACAGCAGTGTGAATTATAAAGTTTACCTACTAAAACAAATCACTTTTTCTTAAGTTTCGTCAACAATGGCCCAGTTTGAATAATTACTCGGAGTTAAATGCAAGCCACAAAGCGATTGCTGCGGGCTCTAAACTTTCAGGTTTCTCAAAAACCCCTTACATAAATATCTAAGTAAAAGCAATTAAATAAATAGTCCAAGACTGAGCAAATAATTCTGGTTTTCAAAGCTGGCAAAACTCTTTAGCACTTAAAGGGTAAGTCTAATTAAAATTCAGTTTCAACTTTTAAGTTTTAATTAAACGGCTCTGCACTCCAACGGTGTTGTTGCTTATAGACCAATATAAAGTTACTCCTAAATACTCGAAAAATATGCGCTTAAGGTAAATTAAAAGTGTAATTTTTAACTTAAACCTAGTAAGTTATCTAGACTTTGTTATTATTACACACAAAAAAAATATTTTCCTCCGCGTATATCAAAAAGCATGTTGCTTAACAAACTGCCAACTGCAGACGGCAAAATTGCATGTAAAACATTACTTAAAAGTTTAAAGGCTTTTAAAGTCGGCAGACCTTTTAAACAAACATACAAGTTAGGAAAATATTTGTTTAGCTTGTGTAGGATTGATATAACTTTGGGCGCTCGTTCTACTTTAGCACGGTAAAGTTTCAACTAAAATAAGATAGAGGTGAAAACTAAATGCATTACGAAGCTTATACGCCACTAGGAATTTTCTGTTGAATTAAATTTAAATTGGTTAAGTAATTAAGGTTTATAAGCTTGATAGTTTTCATATTCAAAGAAAAAACGATAAACAAATAAATTAAAATAAAACAAAAGTTGATAAATTTAAAGTTCAGACAAAAAATATCCCAAAAAAAAAGAAAGTTTTTTAAAGTGTCTAATATGTGGTGATTACGACAGGTAGTGAAGTGACATTAAAAAAGTCAGGATTTTAGGTCAAATGCCTTTTTGCGCGATACTTGTATAGTATATTGTACAACAAGGGTGAAAAAGATGTCCCTATCGCACGATGACGAAAAGTTGTCCGTCTTCGGCGTCGTGCTCAATCGGACGAGGGCGATATGGACAATTCGCCCGAGTTTTACAGGCTATTTTTTCTACGACTAATTGGAATTACTTACCAAATTTTACACAAATAAACTCGCAATGTTTGAAACGTTTCCGTGTTTACATTATCACTTTTGACGCAGCTAAAGTTTGACCGGTGTCCCGGATTGTCACCGGGTGACAACTTCGTCTTTTAGGTTGAGGTGTTGAATGGTTTTGATCACCGCCCTCTGTACAAGAAAGCCAAGAAAGTGCATGCCAAAAATTCCAATATGGCCGAAATACTGGTTGACAGTTTGCATTTGTTTGTATTGTGGAAATTGAGTTTTTGGATGATTAAATTAATTTTTAAGGTTTAAAGTCAAGACTTGGGATTACTTGCCAAAGTAATTGTTGTTTATACAGTGCGTTTTTTTTTAACGCGCAACATAGGATTTTACGTGTTAAATTTTTAAGCCCATGTTAGACCATGTTATTTTGGAACTACAAGTATAAAACTTGACGGGTGTGTCTTTAGTACCCTGAAGCTTAAGTAAGTGTACCAATTTGGTCCAAAAAGTGATTTAAAACTGGAAAAAAATCATTTTTTTTCGAAACGATTTTATCCTTTCACACTCCCTGTATGCATTGTTGTTCCTTGTTGTTTTTGATACTGGCAGGGCAGGTAGCAGGTAAAGTGACTTATTTTGACTGCATCACGACCCGACATCTTTTGAACGTCAAAAGGGCATTTTATGATTGTTTGGAATATACTGTTTGGCTTCAAACGGAGGTCAATTTGAACAATTCACTTATAAAAATACTTCTTTTGTTCTTAACTTTCTTGATATAAAGTTAATGATCACCCTGTTTTACTTTCTACGCCAAATTTTACCTGCTACCTGCCGTGCCAGTGTCAAAAACAACAAAGAACAACAATGCATACAGGGAGTATGAAACGATAAAACCTTTTCGAAAAAAGATGTTTTTTGCAAGTTTTTTAACACTTTTTAGGCCGAATTGGTAAATTTACTTAAGCTTCAGGGTACGAAATAGCCACCCGTCAAGTTTTATACTTGTAGTTCCAAAATAACATGGTCTAACATGGGCTTAAAAATTTAACACGTGAAATCCTATGTTGCGCGTTAAAAAAAACGCACTGTATGTTTATTGTTCTAGTGAAAGTGTAGTTTGTGTTCATTTTATTGTGTTATCACTATTGTTATTGTTCCTTCATTGTTCTATAATTTGTTGTTGGTTTTTTAACTTAAATTCTATTGCCTCTACAATATGCCGTCCACTTGTTGTTTGCCAAATTGTAAAAGCATTTTGGTGAAAGGCCCAAAAGTGTCAGTCTTTTACTTTCCAAAAGACCTTGCTCGCACCCAACAGTGGTTGAAAGCTTTGAACTGGAATGATTTTACTCCAACACAATACTCAGTGGTAAGTACAATATGCTTTCTCATTCAGTAAACTTATTGCTTTACATACATACATATGTATGTGAGTTACATTTTGAGGCCGCCTGCATTTTGAGAGCAACAAAGGTTTACTCTGAAGAAACAGGACAGCTTTTAGAAGTTCCATTGGCACATTTACATTTTAAAAGAAAGGTCTTGGTAATAATATAAAACCCATTTACCAGTTTTGCTTACCTAGCTTCAAGGATTTCCAAATTTTCTTTGATTGAGCAGTTTTCACATTAGTTTGTTGTACTTTCCAGGAAAAGGGTTCTAACCTACGAAAAAACACACGCTCCAACTACACGAAAAAAAAAAAAAAACATATTTTCTACTGAATCTGCATAGATTTGTGTGCAAAACAAAAACCGCTAACGCCGCCATTAAAAGTGATATTCTAGGCTTTCTTGTACAGAGGGCGGTGTTTTGATTCATTTTAAATTGTAAGTTTGTATCATTTGCTTTATCATATAATAAGGTAGATGTTTTTATTCTTTAATTGAACACAAACTGAAACTTGAACGGCTTTTTCATTGCCTCAAAACATAAGCCAAAATGCAATGTTTTGATGCCAACTGTCAGTGAGGATGACAATCAGAAGAATTATTTTGTTTACGTTCAAGATTAGCTGTAATTGGTCTATTTCTTTACACACTTACTACTTATCCGTTCTCCAAACTGTTAAGTAATGAACCAGTATCCCTGTAGGAGTAGAAAAAATCTTAAAAAAGTGACATGTGACAATTTTTTTGGGCCTCTCGAACATCATTTTAAACCTATTTCGTGTATATTTAGATACTAAAATAACAGTGGCAACTGTGTTACTTCAGTCAGTTCGTCGTTGTGTTCTTTTTTAGATTCTCCGTGGACCGTGGTAGATTTTCCACTGAAACTTCAGGTTTTTTAGGTATCAAAACCATTATTAGTGTCACCACAAAACTATCATACTGCTAGAACAAAATTAAAATTGTCGAGGCCTGACGATGTTTCTAGATTTTTGGCCCGTTTTCCTCCGGATTTTAGCGTTATTGTTATAGAGGTCCGGAACGTTCCCAAACTTTAACGGTCTGATGTAAATTGGGGGGCTGTATGATAATTTTTTGTTGTGTGGTTAAGTTAGGCTGCCGAGGCCTACAGGGGTCTTAGTTTATTCTAACGAGCGGTTCGTGACATTCCGTGTTATTGCCGGGCGGTTATAATGGCGGAATGTAAGGGCCAAGCTCTACGTTAATGAATAGGGCTATTTTAATATACTTAGGTGGAGTCTGCCCAATTTGTAAACCGGGGAAACGTAATAAAATTTTGAGTCAGGCCAGGGGTTAATGAATTTCAAATCACTATTGTACCTTAATTGAATTGGGTGGGGTAGAACGAGGATTTCGTGGTTAGACTTAATATAATACGTATAACGTTTTTCTTTACTCCGAAGAATACTTATTTCCACAACCAATAATACTACTCAAAGTTTTGTTCCAAGAACTATTTTTTTTAGTAAATATGAGAAAACATCTATTATGTGTCCGGTCACTAGATACTTTTATACCGATGAAAAATGTCACACAAGAATCTCGCTTCTTGTAAGTGCTTCTGCAAAGAAAATCTATGATTTAATAAATTTTATTAGTTTAGTCTGTACGTTTTAACAACTCTAAACATTTGCTTCCATCTTGAAGAGGTTCCTTCCAATATTTAAAAAAGTACCTTCTTTCGTCAATTTTCGAAATGTTGGTCGAACCTTTTAAAACAATTTCAAGTACCATCTTCCAGTGCAGTAGTTTTCAATTTTGATGTTTCAGTGTCAAAACATCACCGTCAAATTGTTTACCTACGACCTCAGTGTAAATAGCTAATTACGCATAGTTTTCCGTTACGTAATGAACCTCTTTACGCGCAGTTGTAAAAAAAGCGCACAGTTCTAAGATCGGCCACAAACTATTGTGATGTTGGAAAAAATTGATTTTGTTTACATTTCTTCCTTTATCAGAGTATATTAGATGGAGATCATCGCGTAATGCATTGTTCATACAGTTTTAAGTAACTACCACTTCGTCTAGAATATTATCTGCAATAGCAAACACATCAAGTAATATTACTGAAAGTTTTCCCTTTCTTCTTAATAACTGTAATGTCACCATACAAACACTAATAATTATTTAAGTAACATGATTTGTGATTTTTTTATTACGTTATTATTTTTTTCTTTAGTGGCATAATACCTATGATTAGTACAAATATGATGTCAATACGTTGAAAATATACTTTTTCTAATTTTGGCATATAAAGTGACACTTTTCAAAACTGATTAGAGTGACAAAACGTTTTACTTTATGTAACTAGTTATAAAAAGTTCATTTCATCACTCCTTGTTTTTATGCATTTCCGTAGAAACATATGGGCGACATCCATCATAACATGTCGTTGTCACTATTTATACAAGGTGCTATGAAAGTGAATATTTGTGTTAAAAGATGGTTTTTACCGCTTTTTGGTCAGAATTAGAAAAAATTATGTATGCAACAGGTTTCGAAAATGTCTTATTGTGTAACTCATTCAAATTGTAGGACCTCGCTGCGCTCGCCCTACAAACATTCATTCGTTACACAAAATCGATCTTTTCGTAACTGGTTACATAAATAGCTATTTTTAATGAAAAGTTACTCTGAATTATATCAATTGCGAAAACAGGACTTTCCATTTGGTCGTAGGTAAAGTATAGTACGTCACACGTGCTCTAAGGCATTTTACGCACTCATGGAATTACACACGCCTAACCTAACCTAACTTTTTCCATATCGTGCGTAAAATGCACATCATGTGTGTAATAACGTTATTACTTAACTGAAAAAATCAGAATTTGAAATTTGAATAGTGATGAAAGTCGAAGATTTAGTATTAATAGTATTGATACTTTTTGCATGTTTTTTTATATTTTACTCAAAAATGAAAAACGTACCAAAAAAAAAATATCTGCAACTGTTTCGAAGAAATAAATACATTTAGATTTTTTTCTTCAAACAAACGAAATATCTTTGGATCATGGTTTATATAGCAAACTAGAATATGACGCATTTATCATATGAAACACCCTGTAGAAAAGTGAATCATCATTAATAACAAAATGGCTAAAGAATGCGTACCTATTTATGTATATTTGTTACTTTATTTACAATTGACATAGATTCTATCTTTTTCTCTCAATTTTCAATATAATTATTAACGTAATTTATTATTATGATCTATTATCTGATATGTGACGGTTAGCTCAAAATGAATAAACGTAATTTTTCTTGACAATGACCTTTCAAGAAGAATCTCACTGATTAAAATGTCGTTACGTTTATTAGGGCAATCCTGTCTTTAGATTCATTCATTAATTAGACGTGTGTTGTAATACCTATAACAAATATCCAGATTTTTCAAATTTGCATTTTTCCAAATGCAGCTCTTTCCCAACATTTTACATGATAAACGATTAACATAAGTTAGCTACTCACCCGAACTGGAGTTGATGGCAAAGAACGTTTCCGGATTTCCACTGGTAATTTTGTAGGAAATTTTCTGAGTTGGATCCTTGTCCCTGTCAGTTGCATTGATCTGCAAAACCATCGTGCCCGCAGGACTATCTTCCTGTATGACCGGGTAATAGACGGGATACTCGCTAAGAGGGACGTTATCGTTCTCGTTTATAACCTCGATATAAACCTGGAACAAAAATAGTATTGAAGTGGAAAAAGGTATAAAAACACGTAAGATTAATATCACTATTTTTGAATCAGTGCCAGCTAATTTTCAATCTCCGGGTGAGATTTACTGCTTATTAATTTTGTCATTTATATTGAAGAATTGCTTTCCATATTTGCGAATGCACAAAACGTTTATGCCCCCGTCAACGTAAATTTATTTGCTCCCAATAAAAAAAGAAATTGGAAACCCTACTTGCTAAAGACATAAAATATAAATTCTATATATTTACGATGAAAGAAATCGGATTTTCTTTCTCATCAAGACATGAATACCTATTGAATTTTGCGGCAAAGGCTTTGACTAAAACTATAAATTTCCGACAAGGAAAAACCTCTGATTAGATCAGGACCGTATCGTAAAATTTGATTAAGCTATATAAGGGCATCAGGCTATTGAATGCAATCTATGGTTAGTGATGTGCGAGTAAATTGTACTTTCCGCATCGACATAAAAATGGTTAGTACAAACAGGACAGTCACTTTTCTTTCGCTATTCAAACCGCAACAAAAAAGAAAAAAATACTGATAAGTCCCAATCCGAAGTAGCACAAACTCTCCCTGAATCTTCTCTACATGGGGTCTTTTTTCAATGCAGTTTAAGTTAAAAAAAAAATAAAAAAACATACAGACGGATACCGACCTGGGCGCATTTCCGAATGACGTAACCGTAAAATACACGGTCTTTCTTGAGGGCATTGAAAGCCGATGGCAAACAGATTGGGCTTTTTTGTTCGAAAAGGATTGCTAAAAGAGAAAATTGATCGCCAAACTTATTCAGAACGAGAGAGACAGACCGTTGGTTTAGTTTTTATTTTATTTGTGGGATTTCGGTGGTAAATTGATTTACGAGCATTGGGATTGGAACTTGTGCATGAGTATTTCAAGGCAAAATATCAAGACACAATTTTGAGAAAAGTTAATATTTGATATATTATATGTTTAGGTTTGATATTTAGGTTATTGATATATTATTTATTTATTATTGATAATTCAGGTTTAGGAATCACACTGTACACTTACGTCTTCACAGAAACGGTAAATATTTTGAATTTGTCAAATAAAGAAGCAGATGTTTACAAACTTTTATGTTTCTTTTTTATTCAAAACATTTATGTTTCTATTACATTGTTACGTCACTGCATTTTACTTTAATTTTCACTATACAGTGTGTCCAGGATAAGAAGCCACCACCACTATATCTCTAACCGTTTCCCACCATGGGGGTCTTGGAAACGGTTAGAGATACAGTTTTGGTTAAATAGGAGAAAAGTTGCGTAATCATGGCTTTACTTTAAATATACAGGGTGGTCCAGTTTTAAGTGTCAATAATTCACCATTTGATAGCCAGTCAAAAAATAAGTTGACTTGCATTGTGTCATTTTTCTGAAAAACGTTTCCTAAGGAAGATACAGTCCTCCAAATTTCCATTTAAAAAATCGTTTTATAGTTTAAAACTGAACATTCAAGACTTGTGAACGTCCAAATTTGTACTCAATAGTCTAAAAACTTTTTTACTACTAGGAATGGTCTTATGATTCGCTTTCTCAGACTGCCATCCTGGTTAAGTGTCTGAAACTGGCATTCAAGAACTAAAAAAAGTCCGGAAATCAAGACAAAGATTGTATTGTGCCTGAAACTCATTTTTTACTACTAAAAATAGTATAAAAGTTGACTTTTAACGCTAGAACGGACCTTACTAGGACAAAAGAGAGTCCAAAAGTATATTTTCAAGACTTTAATTGGTGTACAACTGAATTTTCTGGACCTGACAGCAAGTCTAGAAGTAAATTAAATTTTCGGACTATTTTATTTCTAAAAATTAGTTCTCAAGACTATTATTGTAGCATTTGGTAACAACAGCATTTTTTACTTTTATTACTGAAACTTGACTTTTGGAAATAGTCTTAAACTCGATTTTTCAGTCTTAAAAAGCACTAAAAACAGTCTGAATTTGTTAGAGATGCTACAATTTATTGCACCTATGTAGTGTAGAAGTCAATTTAATAGTGAAGAAGCTTGAAATAACATTTTCAAGACTATGGTCTGTGGACAAACTAGCTTTTAGGCCTGATAAGTCAAAAACTTTGTAAAGATAGTCTTAAAACTCGATTTGAGGCACTGAAAACAGCCTTAAAACACTAAAAACAGTCTAGTTTATTAAGAAATACCCGAATTTTTAGAACTGAGGTGTCTAGAAGTCGATTTAATTGTGACAAAGCTTGGAATGCCATTTTAAGTCTATGAAGAATGTAAAAATTGTTTTTTAAGTTTGCTATGTCAATAACTTGGTGAAGATAGTCTTGAAACTCGATTTTCCAAGCTGAAAGCAGTTTTGAAGCACTAAAATTAGTCCAGAATTCGAAGAAAATGAAAAGCAAAGTAAAAAGCACGAAAAGTTAGTTTTCAAGACAATTTTCATGAATCTAATGTCAATGTCCTGCATCTAAGACTATTTTCAAGACTATTTTGGGGTTCAAGTCACTTTTAAATGTATGAATTTGTTGTAACAAATTCTTGAAAAAGTAGTTTTTATGTCTACAAGTCAATTTTCAGTATTAAAGTCTCTCGATTGGCATGAAAACTGGTTACAAACACAATTTTTAAGCTTCTAAAATTTTTATCTTTTCTAAGTCAATTTTCAAAACTAAAGTCTTTCAGTTTGTCTGGAAACTATGAAAACTGGCTACAATAATATTTTTTTTAAACTTCTTAAGTGAATTTTCCGTTTCCAATTTTTAAGTTGGGTTGGGTTAGTTTTGGGTCTTTGCCCGTAATAAAGTGCTTGTTCCAAATTTGATCAATATTGCTCCAACGGTCTGACAGTTATGACTAAAAACCGATTTTTTAAACAGAAATTTGAAAGAATGTATTTTCCTTAGGAAGCACTTTTCAGGAAAATGACATAATGAATGTCAACTTATTTTTTAATTGGCTATGGATTGGTGAATTATTGACATTTAAAACTGGACCACCTGGACCCACCACCACACTGTATAAGATGAAAGCCACTCAAGGCGAGAGTATATTGTAAAAGTAAATTTTAATTGTACGATTTTGTAGTTTCCAGTTTCACCACCACAAACACTCTAGAAATAAGGTATTAAAAGTAATACATTGTGAAAATATTAAGATTATAGCAATAGACTATTGTTTAGTTAGTATCTGAATTGATACCATAAAATTCAGTTATTATTTGCACGTTTCCAACGAAAACAAAGTTTCCTTCTCGTTTTGAGTATTACGCACAATTTATGCCCCATAGCAATAAAGATGTGTACTTGTTCCTTCCAGAATTTCTTATTTAGTCAGCTAAAAAGGAACGAACTTTGTTACGTCTAGTTCCTTTTTGAGTACATAAAAGACATTTTTATTTTTACGTTCTTGTCGAGTTTTACAAACTAAATCTATTGCTCGGACTGTTTTATAAAACTGGAGTATTTCTTCGTATTGAGCGTTTAGTTGTGACTGACAGGAAAATAGCTTCTAAGGTGTAAAATGTCCCGCAAATACACACAAAGCCAACACATTCTTCAAAGCCGGACGGTAGTTTACAATTTCCAACTTGTTTTCTATTGGAAACCGCCCTCAGGAAATATTTCACACAAACGTTCGCGTCTTTTAAATCTCCGAGGGTATTTCATTTGTCAAAACGAGAACTACTGCGCTTTGATTCTTTGCCAAGCGAAATATACGTCAATGCCTTCCTCACATTTCAAAAGAAATAGTGCGACACCTCGCAGAAATTCAGACGCCGATAAGAAGTTTTATGCAAAATTCAGTTTCACAAATTTGAAAAAGCTCATATATCAGCGTCACTGATACTCCTGTTGCACCTGAAAATTCACAAACAAGATGTTTAATCAGTAATGACAGAAAGATGGCTTTTCAGACAAATGCAAAAAGGAAAAAAGCAACTTTTGAAGCATGTGAGTTGCTGTTTGTTGTTTTCAGTACGTAGATCTTCAAGACAGTCATTTTGTAGTGTAAAAATACCGATCTAATTTTATTTGCTGATGGACAATTTCAAGCCAGTTTTGAAAAGAAAAAAAGAGTCAAAAAATAGACTTTTGGCAATTCACTCTATCTAGTAATTTTTTCAATTTATGATGTAGATTTTACAGCTTTCCAGAGGTTGACAACGATAGCATTTACTTATAAAACTTCATTATCATTATTAAAATTATCAAATTACAGTATACTGGACTAGATCAACAAGAAATAAACCAAAAACATCATGCTTTAAATATCTCGCCTGTCATGATATGGTTGCTGGAGTAAGTGTTCAAGGATCAAGAGAAACTCAGAATCCAGAGAAGAAATTTATCTGGCTGTTGAGGTTAGAAATAAAAATGTGGACAGTTTGAAGCCCCCAAGTGAACTTTCCTTTGAAGGGGATGTTACAGTTAACTTCAAAAGATGGAGACAACAATTTGAATTGTATATGGAAGCTTCTGGAATTAAAATGATGTGACTTCAGAAAGAAAAGTTGCAATACTACTGCACATTATTAGACCTGAAGCACGCCACATTAGATATTGCAAATAATGACAGAAAAGACTGGAAAAAGATATTGAGCCACTTGGAAAATTACTTCAGATCTAAAGAAAATAAAACCATAAATAGGCAGTTGTTTCATAGAAGGAAACAGAGGGACGGTGAGGCTATTGATGTTTTTGTAACAGACTTGAGAAAGATGAGTTCAATATGTAACTTTGGAGAATTGAGAGACGGTTTAATAAGAGACCGTATAGTTTGTGGTATACTGGATTCAAAACTAAGAGATACATTGTTGAGGGAGAGAAGATTGAATCTAAACAGGTGTATTGAAATATGCCATACAGCAGAGTTGGCTTCAGTAAGATCCAGACAAATTGAAGCTGAAGAAGGGCAAAAAGTGGAAGTTGTAAAAAAGAAAGGGTACAGTAGTGGCTACCATAAAAATGTTTCCAGAAATCAGTTCAACAGTTAAAAGCACTCCATTGGTAATAAATTTCACTATACAAGATCTAATAGTAAGTTAGAAAAAAGTGGATCTTGTGGATTGGAACATGAGACGAATAAGTGCATAAGCATACAGAAAAATATGTATCAATTGTAAAAAGTACAACCATTTTGCTAAAATGTATAGAAATAGACCAGTGGAGGGACAGATACCAAGAAGAGTACATGAAGTTCAGAACCCAGATTCAGAAGATAATTTTTTCGTTGGCATGGTAAAGAAAACAAGACATGTTGGTAGTATATAAGAATGATACCAGAAAATTACAATTGGAGAACATTGACTGCAAAGTTGACACAGGAGCTGATGTGAACATACTTAACTCAGAGATAGCGAGTCTTCTAGAAATGTCTCTCCAAACTTCAAAAGTTAACCTGAAAAGTTACAGTGGTACTAAAATAGAAGTGGTAGGAAAACTTACAGTGCCTTGTACTGTTAATAATAACAAAACTCATGTTGTGGATTTTGAGGTAGTCAAGTTCAAAGCACCTTACATAATAGGTTTACCTTTAATAGAGAAGTTTAAACTATTCAAGCCTAAGTCCTTCCTCTTTCAGTGACTTAATTAGTAGATATGCTTATCTCCTAGAAGGTATTGGTGGGATGAAAGACAAATAGGTATACAATCAAGATTAAAGACAATTCTGATCCAGTGGTGGAACCCCTTAGGAAAGAAGTTTGCAGGATGGAGTGAAAAAAAATTGGACCGTATGCAAGAAATAAACATTATTCGAAAAGTGGCAGAATCAACAGAATGGTGATTTTGTTTAGATCCTCAAAGCCTAAACAAAGTAGTTATAAGAGGAAGGTATCCATTACCTTCATTTGAACAGTTGTCTGCTAGAATGAATGGAGCTCAAGTATTTTCCATTTCGGATGGAAACAAGGGATTTTACCAGATAAAATTGGCTGAAGAAAGTCAATTACTTACTACATTCAATGCAGGACACTATGGTTGGTATTGTTACTTACGTGTACTATAGGGATTATGTTCTGCACCAGAGGTGTTCCACAGAATGTTCACTGACACATTGAAAGACTTTCCAGGAGTGGAGATTTACATTAATGATATCGTAGTGTGGGGAGTTGATGAGAAGCAACTCAATGACAGACTGAAGGAAGTATTTGAAAGAGCTAAAAGTGCTAATGTGAGATTCAACAAAAACAAGTGTAAGTTTGGGGTACCAGAAGTAAAGTACCAAAGATGGACTAAAACCTGACAGTGCCAAAGTGAAAGCAATTTTGGACATGGAAGATCCAAAGGACAAAAAACAGTTACAGACTTTACTGGGAAAAATTAATAAACACGTTCAATTCCTCCTTTTTTTAACGGTCATTTGCTGTCCACCAATTGTGTTTTCGAATTGCATCGAATTGAACGCAAACATTACGTGCGACCCGAACCGATTTTTCAGGCACCAATTGAAATAGGAATCCCTGACCGGAGTTGTTAATTTAGTGACGCAGAAGGACATTGAAAACAGGAAAATCGTAAAAGAAAAGCAAAGTTGCTGGGGGATTGTTTACTGTACAAGCGAACAACTACCGGGCACCGAAAACAGCTCAGCTATAAAATTCAATAGAACTTAAAAAGATTCGATATTCCCTGTGGAAAAGAGAGAGAGCGGCGTTTTTGAGAGGTTTACTAGTTTAGAAAGCCAGCTAGGTTGCACTGGGCTCTCCGGTTGGAAAAGTCAATAGGAATAATTTCTGGTTTGTGCAGGATATAAAATAGTCTGCATTATATATTCGATTGTATTATGTGAACCTGAGTTGAATTTGTAGGGTTGTACTAAAATAGACTGTGGTAATATCAAGATTTTATCAGAAAGAGAAAAGTTTAGTGGTTTGTGGACTGAAGATCAAACTTTTTTCGTAAGGAAATAGTCTAACAAAGTGAAACCACACACAAATAACAGGCATTACAATGAAATAATCTGTTGAGGAAGTTCGTTTGACAATACCTACTTTTAAAACTGAATTGAAAAACAATTAGAAAATCACTAGCAGAATAACAACTTGCCCTATCAAACTTATCTTTTCTAGGTTTTCTAGGTCTAAACGCTTTTTCTTAGCATGAAAGTTGAGAAGAATTGAATCAAATAAATTAATTAATTTAAAAATCGAATCGCATTTTGTACCAGTTGGAATGCAACAGAATGTCGAAATGTAAATAATATTTTGGTATTTTTAAATTGTGTACTTACTTCCAAAGGAAAAAAAGAAAATGTATCTGCAAGTTTGCAGACAGGGTTTTTGATTTTTGAGTACCAGTGAAGTTTTCACATTGTCTTTTAGTTAAAAATATTGGTATTTACACTTTTAAATTAGGTTCAATAAAAAAACTGCTGCAGGCATATAAATTGTGTTTCACTGAATATATCAAAAGCTAGCAAAGCAAGATAGTGTATTTATAAAAGCATCATCATTTAATCACGTTCCTTTTCAGAATCTAGCGTTTCAGGTTCAATTTCTAACGGAACGCTAGACAGGGTGACCCAATAAGTGTAAGTAGTTAGTACAGTTATTCAAAATAAATTATGTATTCGAAATAGTCATTTCATGTAGGTTTACCATCGAATCTGTAAAAAAAATTGAAAAACAAAGTATTACTGCAATTAATCTAATTCTAACAAATATTTAAAAAAAACGCCAATTTTAAGAGTGAAAAAATTATAGTACTTAAGGAGGACTCTTTTTAACAATTTTTGACTACATTTTACTTCAAAAAGTCAGTTCAAGATTTAACTCATTTATATGAATTCTATTTTTAATATTAAAAGAGTCACGTGACCATTAGCACTTTAAAAAGAATCACGTGATTTTAAAAATATTAATCTAAACGTAAAAACTGTAAGGTGACGTTTACGAAGATATTTTACATTTAAAAAGTAACGCGTTTCAGTGTTTAAAACTAAAAAACGGTCATGTGTCCTTTCAAATACAATTCTGCGATTTAAAACAGTCACATGACCTTTAGGATTCCGTTTTGACGTTAAAAAAGTGACACTAAACCTTTAAAAACAAATTTGATAATTAAAAATCGTTACGTGACCATTTGTAATGTAAAGAGAGTCACGTGAACATTAAAATTAAATTTGATGATTACAAATCGTCACGTGACCATTTGCACCTTAAAAAGAATCACGTGACTTTAAAAATATTAGTCTAAGCGTAAAAACTGTCACGTGACGGATGACATTTTATAAATTTTATATAATATCAGTTTAAACCAATAAAGAGTCACCTGAATTTCAGGACACTGTTTTAACGTTGAAAAAAGTCACGTGCCTTAAAAACAGTAGCTTGAACACAAAAACTATCACGTGACGTTAAGGTTGACATTTTAAACAGTTTTAAGTACAACTAAATAACGATCATATGATTTTCAAGATTCTGTTTTGACGTTATTTATTTATCTATCGTATGGCACATGACAGCTAATACATAGCATACATATAGGACAATCACAAATTACCCACAATATAGAAGTGACATGGGTGCAAGTTTTTGAAATATACGATGTACGAGTATACATATATACAAGGTTAGCCACCCAAACCGTTCATTAAAAGTTTATTGGGATCCAATATTAATAGAAATTTGAAATTTTAGATGTAAAATAAATATGAGAGTGCTATGTTTTAGAAATATTTTGATTTTACTGTCACTTCCAGTTTAACCGGAAGTTGATGTTAACTTGCTTATTTCAATTGGAACACCTTGTATATTATTGTATTTTTGAATAGTTCTATCGATTTTAAATATTTTTCATGTATCGTAACCTATACCTATGTACAACGGTTTTCGAGATATTGACGTTTCAAAAATGACACATTTAGGTTTTTAAGTGTCACTACTCCTAACCAGAATGAGATAGAGCAAAATGGCTTGGATGTTCTTATCTTAACTTTTTGAGGCAATATTTTTTATTTTGACAGAAGTCAAAAATTTGATATCAGTAAAAAAATTGACACCTGTCAAATTTTCTAATTTGACCAGGCAATAAAACTTGATGGATGCAATACCGTTATTTCATTGTTACTTTGAACCAATCACAGGCAAATTACAGCAATAATTTGCATTAGTGCAGATTTGCTTACCGTAAAAAATACAAATACTTCGTTAGTATACCAAAGTAGGAGAATCAAGCAAAATATGATTCAAAAAATTATTTTCCTAAATACCATTAGTGAAACGAAAATGAATCTATAATCTTTGTTGTACTTATTATATGTATTAGGTAACTATGCAAATATTTTATCATTTTCTTATCCACATTGTATATCCACAACTTTAAAATTAGTTCAATTGGTTTAGGGATTACAAAGTTTACTCAAAACACAGAGAAAGTTAATCTAAAGATTTTTGTAGCCGATTTCCACTAAAACAGTACATACTGAGATGAGTTTTGATAGGCAAGTAAAAAATGTGCAAAAGTTTTTTATTGCAAAGCAAGATCCATAGAATTTTTTTTAGTTGTTTTTTTCGGTTGTGTAAGACAAAAACGAGCTGACATTAAGAAAAAACTAACAAATTTGTAGTTAAACATGCCTTTTAGTTCTATAATAAAAATAAGTTCATTTTTACTATTTGTTTCTAACAGCTTCAACGATAAATAGTACTACTTTAGATGCATATTTCAATACAGAACTATAAGCGATATTATTGACTTATTACCATTTTGACCAAGTAATGAGGGTAATACGATGTTTTAAAACTTGTATCATGACAGTCTTTAAACTTGAAATATACTCCAAATTTCAGCTATTTGATGTTGTAATCAAGTCGTTAACTAGCTTGAAGTACGCGCCATCGGTCTCGTTGGCAACTAGAAATTTCGTTCATTACAATTTTACTGCTCCATTAATAACAGGGACTAGTCCAACAAACTTGTTTATATTCATCATGGCGCCCGTCCTCACTTCCGTTTTTCTGGTTATGATCAACACACAATTGTTTCGTAAATTCACCATGTAACGAAATAAAAATAAAAAGGTAAACATATTAACGAAATTTACTGGCGTTTTACGGACCAGTCCTTTTGGCCATTATGTTGCTAAATAGAAACAAGGAAAAATGGTTATTACGATGCTAGTAAAAACCGATATGAGCACCCTATAATTTATTACGACGACAGTTATACGAGATCAGGGAATCAACTATAAACATGAGTAGAAAAGTTGGCGAAGAGGATATTAATCAGAATCAAAAGGGGATATAATGGGGAAAAGCGGTGCCATTTATGAGAGTTATAATGCTGCTCGAGCAGCTTATGATAGTTAAGAGTATACAAGATAAAAACATCAGATTATATGTCTGGAAAGCTTTCCTAAATATTTAAAATGTAATTCGTATCCCCAAAAAGATTTTAAAAATAGGTCAGGCAATTAATGTTTGCCTGAACATAAATCGTCTGAAAAAGATTACGTCCAGCAGTTGGCTACACTGTACTCGGTCAGCAAGATATGATATACGTTTATTGTTATATCAGAACAACGAATTCTTGTTCGTTTTTTCAGTTTTACCGGTTACATGGATATTTTGATGTAAGATACGAGTTAGCATGATTAGTGACCGGAAAATTTCGAAACCACCAACAGGCCATGTCGACTAAAATGCTAGTCTTCTTCTTCTTCATATAATGAAAATTTGCGATCACTTTCCCAAGCGCTTCTCTGTCTCTTACAACGTAAAATAAGTGATCAACACTGAGGATATCCCACTCGCCTTTTTTCCTCTATTCTTCCCTGTATGATTACTTGTAAGAGAGAGTATTTGTCGTTGCAAAGTATGTGGCCCAACATAGAGTGTCCCATTGAAAAATAGTATATTCTATATTAAGAGCGGAAAGTACATATTTGCCGCTTGCACATGAAATTTGCAGCTTGAGGCGAAGCCGAACGCTGCAATGATGTAAAAGCGGCAAAAGTACTTTCGGCTCGAAATATAGACGATATTTTTTCGACGACTGCTGTGGGGTGGAGTAGAAGGACAACTCACATCATTTTCGTCGCTCTAACTCATTGTCACCGATAAATCACTTTGACGGAATGTGGTTATTTGAAACAGGTATGTCAAGCGTTGTTATGGAAACGCCGAAAAAGTTGGCGAGTAGATTGTTAGTAGGAAGCGAAAACGCTCTAGAGCAGAAAATGATTCACTTTCTGCTTTCGCGCGGCGAATAACCACTTTCTGCTTTTAAATGGAAGCGTACATGAGGTACTTTCAAAGTCAGTCGTCGAAAAAAATATATACATGAGTTTCTGCCGTATCCAATTGTTCTTAGTACGACTTCATGTGTGACTCAAAAGCAATATAATTTAAAGTAAGCATCTGTAAAGCCACAATTTCCATTTGTTTCTACCAAATATAGCAGCTGAAACCATACATAACATTCTATAAACCTTAATGAGCTTTTGAGTGTATAGACCGTTTAAAACTTTTAGAAAAATTGAGAATATATGACATTAGAAGTAATGCGCTGAAATGGTTCAACTCATATCTCACGAGTAGGTAGCAAAGAGTTGGCATAAATAGAGATGGAATAGTTATAAATCTAAATTAATGCAAAATAATACGGGCATTCCACAAAGTAGCATATTGGGACCCATCCTCTTTATCATATACATAAATGACATCGTTAACTCTTTGGGAAGTTCTGAACTTAGTATAATTCAGTACGCTGATGACACAACGTTACTAGTTACTACTAGATGGCGTCAAATACGATTACCTTTTAGGGACATTTTGCTAAATCTCTCGAAAACAGTTTGAGTGAGCAGTGTGAATTTTTTACTATGTATGCCCCTCAAGAAAACGCTTGATTTTATAAAATATAACATTTTTCCGTACAAGTCACCGGTTGACCTTAAAAAATAAAAAAAACAGATTTTTTCTAATTTAAAAATAGTATCACTTTATGTAACTAGTTATGAAAAGTTCATTTCATCACTCCCTGTTTTTATGCATTTCCGTAGAAACATATGGGCGACGTCCATCACAACATGTCGTTGTCACTGTTTATACAAGGTGCTATGAAAGTGAATACTTGTGTTAAATCACTTTAAAAGATGGTTTTTACCGCTTTTTGGTCAAAATTAGAAAAAATTATGTATGCAACACGTTTCGAAAATGTCTTATTCTGTAACTCATTCAAATTGTAGGACCTCGCTGCGCTCGCCCTACAAACATTCATTCGTTACACAAAATCGATCTTTTCGTAACTGGTTACATAAATAGCTATTTTGACGTTTTTATAGGAGCTACCCCATATTTTTTTTGGAAAATGTTTTTTTTAAAAAAAAATGGAATTGAAATCAGTGCAGTCTAAATAATCGCGTTTGACAGATCCTGTCAAGTCATATTCATAAAACTTCTCATGAATTCATAGCCAACTTATTGAAGTAAAATTAGTTTTTATTGAATTATTTCGTCATTTATGAAGCAAATCATAAGTTGTCATCAATCACTGAAATCAAAATTAAACGTACTATTTTGACGTTTAAAAATTTAATATGTCTGATAAAAAATGGCAATGAACATGTTTTTGCGTTTTTCGGTTTTGGGATATCTCTTCAAATAAGGTTAGAAATAAATAACAACAAAAAATAAAAATTTCAGTTTTTTTCGGATATCTTCGGAAGTACTAGGAAAATCGAACTTTTTAAAACGGTATTTGGTTTAACTTTAAATTGAGCAACTTTGCCCCAATTTAAACTTTCTCGTATTTCTTATACTTTCCGAGATCCCAATGGTGAGGGTCGAATTTGAATTACCCTGTGTAAGCATAAGATGTAAGTAAACATAAGTAGTAGTAGCGTATAAACTTAGGCAAAGGTATATCTGGGTATCATGGTAATGCAATTTTAATTTATATTTTGTAATCTGAATCCATTTGGGAATTAATGGTTGCTATCAGGTATTTGTCAACCCTTGCCAACTGCTGTAACTTGCATATTGTCAATTGTAGTTTTTGAGATTAATCGGGTAAAACTGCAAATAACGGGTGTAAGCGAATTGAGATGGCCTGGCTCAGGAGCATGCAAACACGAAAATGGCACCTTATATTACTCTGGGGGAGATGAAGGCGAACCGGGTCACAGGAATGGAGTAGGAATTTTTGTGACTGCAGAACTAGCGAAATACGTGATAAACTTTGTCCCAATAAACGACAGAATAATACTACTACAATTGGGGGCAAGCCCTTTTAATTAATGTACTCCAAATATATGCTCCGACGGCAGACAAAAGGTACGACGACGAAGTCGAATCTCTGTATAGCCAATTAGACATAATAATGAAAACACTTAAGAACAATGAAATTACATATGTCCTGGGAGACTTTAACGCGAAGATAGGCCAGGGTAGCAGATCGGACTTGGTAGGGGAGCATGGCTTGGGCGAAAGTAATGCGCGGGGTGACAGACTTTTCGAATTTTGCCAGGATCACAACATGGTGGTAACAAATACATGGTTCAAACTGCATAAACGAAGACTGTATACTTGGAGGGGTCCAGGCGATAACCCAACACACATTATAAGAAACCAGATTGATTATATATTGATCAACAAAAGATTTAGGAACTGCGTAAACAGAGTTACAACCTATCCTGGAGCGGACGTGGGATCTGACCATAACCCGCTGGTTGCCGACACTAGAGTCAAACTTAAGAGACTAAAGAACAGTACCCAACACATTAAATTTAGACTGGCGGAAAACAATAAGGAAACATTCGCGAAAGACCTGAACAACTGCATAAAGGAATTCAGAACCGTCGACAACGTGGATGAAATTTGGAAATCATTCAAGGAACTAACGAATAAGCTAATGACGGAGCATACGGTAAGACAGGATACACCGAAGAAACAGAAATTGATGACATCCGAAATATTGCACCTCATGGAGCAAAGGCGGCAGTATAAAACAAACCCAGAAGAATATAAAAGGAGACAAAAAGAAATAAAACAAAAAATTCGGATCGCCAAAGAAAACTGGATGAAGGAAAAATGTATGGAAATGGAAGACCTGGAGAATAGACATGACACTTTCAACATGTATAAAAAGGTCAGAGAAGTAGCAGGTTTATACAATAAAAATACCACTAACATGCTAGTAGACACTGAAGGTAAAAATATCTTAGATGAAAAAGAAATCCTTGGAACATGGCTCAAATACATAAATGAGCTGTTTGATGATAATAGACCGAATGAACCCAACTTCGATGACCACGCAAATATAGACGGAGGGCCAGAAATTCTCAAGAGTGAGGTTCTATTTGCAATAAAATCCGCAAAAACCAAAAAAGCCACCGGACCTGATGACATCCCAACAGAGCTGTTACAAATGATCAAAGAGGAAAACATTGGAATCTTGGTCAAACTGTTTAATGCGGTGTACGCGACTGGAGACATACCGGAGGATTGGCTGAAATCCGTATTCATTCCAATTCCGAAAAAACAACGGGCAAAACGATGCAGTGAGTATAGACTAATAAGCCTTATGAGCCACACCTTGAAGGTCTTTCTCAAAATTATCCACGCGAGGATAAGAGCCAAATGTGAGGCAGATTTGGATGAGACCCAGTTTGGATTTAGAAACGCTTTAGGAACTAGAGAGGCACTGTTTGCTCTGAATATACTACTGCAAAAATGCCGTGACCAACGCAAGGACGTTTTTGTGTGTTTTGTTGATTACGAGAAGGTCTTCGACAGAGTACAACACATACAGCTTATAAACATCTTAAGGAACGTGGAAGTGGACAACAGGGACGTTAGAATTATCGAAAATTTATACTGGAGACAGAAGGCAGCAGTACGACTAAACGGAAAGCTCACAGAAGAAAGTCAAATTCTACGAGGCGTCAGACAGGGCTGCATACTGTCACCACTGCTTTTTAACATATATTCAGATAAAATCTTTAAACGGGCTACACAAGAACAAGAAATGGGAGTACAAATCAATGGAGAATATATAAATACGATACGATATGCTGACGACACTGTCATCTTGAGTGACAAACTAGAAGACCTGCAACATCTACTAAACTGTGTAAACGCAGAAGGGCAAGAAATGGGGCTCAACATAAATATCAATAAGACAAAATTTATGGTCTTTAGTCGACAACCACATCTTGATGCTTCACTGCAGATCAATACGAAGAATATAGACAGAGTAACCCAGTTTAAGTACCTTGGGTGTTATATCACCGAACAACTGAATCCAGATAGAGAAATAAGATGCAGAATAGAGACAGCCCGAACAACATTCCAAAAAATGAAACCACTATTCTGCAATGATAATCTGAACCTAAAATTACGGCAGAGAATGGTAAAATCCTACATATGGTCAGTGTTACTATACGGGGCAGAGGTCTGGACCATTAAGGCCGCTACAGTTAATCGGTTAGAAGCGTTTGAGATGTGGCTACACCGGCGAATGCTGAGAATACCCTGGACAGATATACAGACCAACGAAATGGTGCTAAACAGGGCCGATGCAACACGTGTGCTGCTAAATACAGTTAAGTGCAGGAAAATCTCATATCTTGGACATATCTTGAGAGGAGAGCGATACAGAATCCTACAACTGATCATGATGGGAAAAGTGGAAGGACGTAGAGGAGTAGGAAGAAAACAGGCTTCCTGGCTGAGGGACATCCGTGAATGGACCGGTATACGCAGCGCAGAAGAACTGTTTCGATTGGCGCAGAATCGAGAAAGACTTGCCCAAGTAATTGCCAACGTCAGGGGGACCTGACACGGCACTTGAAGAAGAAGAAGTTTTTGAGATTACATGTATTTGGTTTTACTTATGTTCATTGTTGGTCAATATTTTTTTGCTTTTCTCATTAATTCTAGTCTAAACCGAGCTAATTTTACTACAATAAAGCTTTTATAGTACAAATATATAATTTTATAAATTATAAATCAACTGTCTCGATATAATAAGCTGGAAGGAAACCAGCGAGAGTTAAATTATCACTTGACAATGCAATTTGGTAACTTATGTGCAATTGTCGAGCATTGCGGGCCATTAAAGGAAGCTCTTAACGAGAAGAGACATTTCCGAATGTAATATCCGATGAACAATGAGAGCCGTAATAACGCGGCTATTTTGAAAAATAACGACCATTGTCACTGATAATGCATTATATTGGGCTTTATGTCTAGTCTATAACGGGGAGGATGACAGTGAAATCGTCTAATGTACGATAAAGTTTGAAATTTCACCAAGCCAGTCACGTAATTTATGTGCGAGGGCAGGTCGGCCCTCCTAGGAAAACAAAAATATTGCATTGCTCGCGATTTTGTAAGGCTGAAATAAAAGCAAAAATTGAAAGCCTCAACCAATATATTTCAACCATATTTCAGAAAGTCGAACGGAAGAACGAAACGATTTTTCTCAATTTTTCCTAAAATAACTGCAAATAGATCTTTGTGTTTATGGTTTTCTTTTACGCTAAAATTTTGTTGCGGGGCAAAATTGGTGTTTACGAAACTGCCAACTGAAGAGCAGTGCAAATAAGTTCTAAAATAAACTACATGTTATTAATTCACTTGATGTTAACGAGAACTAAATGGGTATATAAACAAATTTGTGATATGTAGTATACCTATATTAACAATGTTTGCTTTGTGGAAATATAGTTTACCTGCAAACAGCAAATTATAATTGAAAGCTGATGAAGAGAACGGAATAAATAATATATATTTAATTTCCCAATAATAAGTAAAGAATTTTATAGCTACATTAATTTCTAATATTCCCATATGAAGAGGGTCAATCACTGGGAACTGACCAACTCCCTCTTTTTAGAATTCCCTGTATGTAATTAAAAATATTTAAATAGCCATTATTTAATGTAGTTTAAAAAGTTTAATCTAAAATTTACTACCAAATTATTATCGTTATTTGTGCAACGTGAAACAAAAAAGAACTTTTAGCACTAGTGCAATAAATTATTTTTTCTAATTTTGGCATATAAAGTGACACTTTTCAAAACTGATTAGAGTGACAAAACGTTTTACTTTATGTAACTAGTTATGAAAAGTTCATTTCATCACTCCCTGTTTATATGCATTTCCGTAGAAACATATGGGCGACATCCATCATAACATGTCGTTGTCACAGTTTATACGTGCAATGAAAGTGAATATTTGTGTTAAATCACTTTAAAAGATGGTTTTCACAGCTTTTTGGTCAAAATTAGAAAAAATTATGTATGCATCACGTTTCGAAAATGTATTATTGTGTAACTCATTCAAATTGTAGGACCTCGCTGCGCTCGCCCTACAAACATTCATTCATTACACAAAATCGAACTTTTCGTAACTGGTTACATAAATAGCTATTTTGCACTTGTTGCATAAATAACTATTTTATAAAATCGTGCAAAAAGTTCCTCTTTTTTGCACTATTCTAAATTTGCTGTGCTTTTGATATCCAACAAGTCATTTTTATAAAAAATGTTGTATGTAACCCACGCAAAAAGTCCGTTTTTGAACTTTTTTTGCACTTGTTGCATAAATAACTATTTACTATTCATTACAAGATTTGTCAAAAGAACATACCGAAAATATTTAAATATGTATACCGGCTGATCTATTCGAAAAGCACTATTATTGGCTGTAGCCCTTTTATTTGATTAGGATTATTTTTGTAAGAACTTTTGGATTCAACTTTTTAAACTTTTAAACTATCAATCAATGGTTATTTCAGTTTTTTGAAAAATGTACAAAAAAACCTGAAAAGTAAATTCCCTGTATCATCTTAAACTGTATCCAGTATACCAAAGAAATCATAAATAGTGTTAACAGGTCAGTTGAAAATTCGAAAAATTACGATTCTTTCAAATTTAGAACAAAAAAAAAATTGGAGTATTTATTTAATTTTAATAACCCACAGTCACCTTTATTCTGCAAAGTTGTTTCGTCAATTAACCTTTGTTAACTTATTTTCTTATAATTTATAGTCTGCCAAGTACCTAATTCTCAAAGTGTCATTTTTTAGAAGCTTAGAATTTAAGTAAGCAGTCATATTTAGCCTCCTATAACTTGACATTTTCATAATTTTCAGAAAAACGACAAAAATAGTTCAAATGGCTGATTAAGTTTCACATAGAAAAAAATTGGGACACATTGTATAGCAGAACTGCAATAATGGAAATTATGTCAGTTATGTGTTCACTGTTCTCAGATCATCCCTTAACTGACCAATGTTGAGAAAACTGTTTTGTGTCAAAATGTAAAAACGACAATAATTATATTGCTAGTTTGGATTGTTTGTGTGGTGTATGGTGATGAAATTGTTATAAACAATCCTCTTTAAACTGACATTCTATAGCTTGACCGCACAGTGTTCATAATTAATAATATGATAACATATTAAATATAATGGCAATTAACACTTACCTCAACCGATGAAAACAAAGGTACAATACCATGATCCTGGGCAAACACAGTTAACCAGTAGTGGTCTCTGGTTTCAATGTCCAAGATTGCGGTGGTTTTAATACAACCTGCAACAAAAACATTTATCAGCTCAAACTCTATAAAAGATACAAAAACGAGGGTTGATATCCAAAGTGCCGAATTCCCTTGGCAGGAAATTGTATATCAATCGGAGATAAGAAGTCCCCCGTCAATCAAACAAAAAAAAGACCCTGGAAAAACTCTTTCTGTATCGTGTACGCCAATAAAAATTCAATCCTTTTATTGCTTACCAAATAGCAGTGTATGGCACTCATAAAAAGCCAGTTCCAGTACATTTCACAAAAAGGCAAAGGTAATTCTATTTCGAAATCCCTTTCAGACCTGTCCGGAAATATGCCTGTCAATCTGCGAAATGCGAACAGTGACGTAATACTGTTTTTCAAGTGGATCCTAAATGGGGAACGATTGATTCGATTCGATTCCATGTGCGAATAAGCTTAATAATTCCTAGCTGCCTAAAAACTGTCGAGTTGATCAATTTTTGATTCTCTTTCATTAGGTTTACAGGGGTGCGATTATAGCAGTTTGCTGATTCAGAAAAAAAAACAAATCAAGTCTTTCTTCCATTAAGATAATTTGTTGATCTACAGCAAATAAACTAGCTTACATGAAGGCTTGGGATATGTAAAGTGCATGTCACATGCTAAGCGTAAATAAGAAAAGCGTTAGTATTTAGAAAGGACCTGTTGATTAGGGATTCTTGGTAAACAGAGGGACAGAACGTAACTATATTCACAGCACATCAATAAGTGAATAATTTACTCAGTATTAGTTAAGATTATTTAGTTAACAACGTGTAAGGGAAGACTTAAGATTATCCTGAATACTCCAACTTGGCAAAGTTACGAAGCGTAAACCTGAGGAGATAAATTAAACAGAAACACCTAGATTATTTACTTTTGCCTGTATTGAGTATTTTTGTTTAGTTTATATCTGATTTTATCTTTTTGTTGATGTTCTTGATGTCCACTAGGTTGAAAACAGTGTAAAGTTCAGTTTATCCAATAATCGTTTGTGGTGCAGGAGTAACCTCAACCAATCTAAAACATTCCAAACTGATTAGGTGTAGTACTTATGTTTCCTTTGGATATAAAGTACAGGATGTCCAGTTTTCAGGCATGGCACGATATCTCAATTATTACTCATGTTAAAGACATGCGGTTTTGATATTTCTGTGCTTGATTTTCTTGAGTTGCTAAGTTAGGTTAAGTTAAAGTAACAATGTCATCTGTAAAACAAAATAACAATGCCGTTTTTTAATAATCTGTCAAAGAACAATGACATATATAGGGGGTTCTTATAAACAAAGACTTAATATTTTTCTTTTTAATCATAGTAGGCAAAATCAACATAAATAATTCTGAACAATATTAAAATAGTCGTTTTTTTAATGCAAATACTATCTTTCTTCTTCTTTTTAAATTTTACTTTATTTTTATTTATAAAAAAATTTTAAATTATGCTGATCTTCAATGCACATTTTGTAAACTCTAATTTTCTATAATCTATGGCAAAAAATTAATTTACCAAGGAACACTCAACACTATAATGACAAATTATAATATTATTTTTTATTTTATTCATTTTTTAATTTATTGACCTACAATGACAAAAAAAAAAATACCTTAGTTTCAAGAACACTACATATGTATATAGGTTTTTGAAGACATTAAACGTAATCAAAATATGTAAAAATATACAAAGTGTTTCAGTTAAAACAACAATTTTGGTCTTTTTAGTGTCTCATGTGTATGGAGCGAAAGGAATATCGAAAAATAGCAGAAATATGAAGTCAGTTAAATGAGGAAAAAATTTCAGTTTTGAAGACCAATTCACAACTGATTTTTAATTTTTGAAAAAGTTTACTGGTCACTAGATATTTAACAAAAATCAAACTTTGTCGAAAATCAAACTTAGTCAAAAATAACATTTCAAAAAGAAAAAATCACGATTTTTTTAAAACGGCGGAATTATATCCTTTTCTTCTAATTTTATATTTTTAACATCTCGATTTTAAAGCTAATTTGCTTCGTTGCTTTGCGTTATTTGACATTTAATCTTATGGCTTTTTTATGGCAATTTTAATTTTTTATATCAAAAAAGTTTCTTCTCCAAATTTAAAAAGTTACTAGAAAATCTAAAAAGTTTAACTTTTAGTTTTTTTATAAATAATTAAATGAAAAATTAAATCTAAACCGTTTAATTAAATAATGTCAACTGTTAATGTCATGCAATTTTATGAGCGCTTTTTTGCCACTAAAAGTTAAATTAATTACAAAAAATACGCTCAAACTGAGATGAATCTGCAATCCCAATGAAAAATGGACAAAATTAACAATAATTAATTAGGTACTAATAATACCAGGCGCATCTAATTTCCAATTACATTCAATATCTTAAATGTGAATACTTCCACTAGAAAATTGCATTGTTAATAATAGTAATCTTGCATCAATGACTAAACAAAAATGTATGTCTGTTCGTTTCTTCCGTACATTTTTCACTACGAGATTTTTCAAAGAGATAATTACCTCGTCCTTAGATATGATCAGAAATAAAGAACTTTTGTCCCTAATGACTATTAAAGCTAACGACTTTCTACTAGTAGACTTTTTTGCAACAAAAATGCATAGGAAGAGAACTGCAATCTCTCAGTGACAAAGCAAAAACGTCCGACAGATTTCCTTTTCAACTAATAGAAAGTTACTTTTAATGAAGGTTTAATGCCAACTAAGTGCAAACCGAGTAGTATTTCTCAGTTTGAGGCGCAATCACAGAAATGCATTTATCTTACAATATCGCTTTCGCAAAAATATTTATCGTCCTAAACAGCAACGAAAGAAAAATGAGTGTTCCTGTATTGCATTTGAGACCATTTAGATCGTCGTGTCTTCCGAGATAGATATAACAATTTGTGCGGAAGAGACACTCCGGTAATGTGACAGTTTCCATTTAATTTCGAATCGTTGGGTTTACTTTCTACGAGATAGATGATGTGCTGTTATTACATGAGACTAGGATACTTTCTTATATAACTGTGTTGCTTTGTTAGATTTATCCACAAAACCACTAGTAAACTTGATGATATGATGGATGTGATAGTTCTGGATATTTTACATAGCGATAATATCTGGCAGGTGCGCATCAAATTAAGAAAATACCCCCAGTTTCTATAAAATACTTCTTTTTTTAGGAAAAACTGTGCAAAAAGTTATATTTGGAAGCTTCTATGCTGCTTCGGGAGCACTTAGAAGCTTCTACACACTGGTTTGGAAGTTTTTGGATTTTATATAGTATTTTGGAAGCTTTTGAAATTTTTTTAGACTGCTTTAGAAGCATTTGCAAAGTTTTTAAACATTTTAAAGGGCATATTGAAGGTTCTGGACTTCTTTAGAGGCAATTGAAAACTCTTAGACGGCTCTAGAAACTTTTGAAAGCTTTTAAACTACTCTAAAAACATACCGAAGATTTTAGACTGTTTTTAAATCTTTTGAGAGCTTCTAGACTAGTTGAAGAGCACTTGGAAGTTTCTAGATTGTTTTGAAAACTTTTGGAAGGGTTTTGACTTCTCCAGAAGCATTTTGGACTTTCTAGAGTGTTTGGAAGCTTCGACAATCTGCGTCAAAAGTATTTGGAAACTTATACGGTTATAGAAATTGCTTTTAAACTGCTTGAGAAGCATACGGAAGCTTTTAAACTACTTCAAAAGGTTTTGAAAGCTTTTATGCTACTTTGGGGGCATTTGGACGCTTCTAGACAGTGACTTCGATGCTTTCAGAGTTTCTATATTGTTTTGGAAGCTTTTGAATTTTTTTTTGGATTGCAGAAGTACTTGGAAAGTTTAAAGAGCATATTGAAGATTATTAACTGCTTTAGAGGCATTTGGAAACTCTTACACGGTTGTAGAAATGTTTAAAAGCTTTTGAACTGTTTTGAAATCAAATCAATCTTTTGGAAGCTTTTAGACTGTTCTAAACGCCTTTGGAAGCTTTTGGACTTTCTATAGTGTCTTGGAATATTTTATTATTTTTAGTCAACTTTGGAAGCATTTGAGAAGTTTTTGAACAGTTTAAAGGGCATATTGAAAGTTCTGGACTGCTTTAGAGGCAATTGAAATCTCTTAGACGGTTCTATAAATTTTTGGGACATTTTAAACTACTCTAGAAACTTACGAAAGCTTTTAGACTGTTTTGAACTCATTTGAGAGATTCTAAACTAGTTGAAGAGTATATTTTGGAAGCAATTGGAACGCTTTCGACTGCTCTAGAAGCAATTTAGAGTTTCCATAGTATTTTGGAAGCTTCTGAATTTTTCTTAGACAATTTCAGAAGCATTTAGAAGGTTTTGGACAGTTTAATAAGCATATTGAAAGTTCTGGACTGCTTCAGAAGCATTTGGAAACTTTTACGATTCTAGAAATTGCTTTAGAAGCATACGGAAGCTTTTAAACTGCTTTGAAATATTATCAAAACTTCTAGACCAGTTGAAGAGCATTTGGAAGCTTCTAGACACTGTTCTGGAAGGTTTTGAAATCATTTTAGACTACTTCAGATCATTTGGAAGGATTTTGAACAGTTTAAAGAGCATATTTACGGTTTTGTAGTGCTTGAGAGGCATTTAGAAACTCTTGGACGATTCTAGATATTGCTCTTGAATTGCTTTAAGGCCGATTAAACAGTTAATTAAACAGAGAAAGCTATGAATGGATTTGTGACATATCAACTGTTTAAGTTCCTTACTGTTTACTGTTACCTCGTACCTACCTCATACCGTTGCGGAACTCTGAATCAGTCTTTACGCATACGAAAGCTTTTAGACTATTTTGAAATCTTTTGAGAGCTTCTAGACTAGTTAAAAAGCATTTGGAAGCTTTGAGACTGTTTCAAAAGCTTTTGGAAGCGTCTATGCTACTTCGGGAGCATTTGGAAACTTCTATACACTACTTTGGAGTTTCTACAGTGTTTTGGAAGCTTTTGAAATCGTTTGAGAACTTCCAGACTTGTTGCAAGCTTTTAGACAGTTCCAAACGGTTTTGGTAGCTTCTATGCTGCTACTGGAGCATTTGAAAGCTTCTAGACGCTGGTCTCTGGACTGTTTCAGAGGCTTTAGAGGGAAACTCTTACACGGATCTAGAAATTTGTTGATTGTAAGATTTTTGACTACTTTAGAAAGCATTTTTCAACTCCTTTGACCGTTAGTAGTAACGGAACTAGCAGTGAAACTATATAAGAGAATAGAAAAAAGTTTCTTTATTTATCTTACTTTAACTCGCATATCTTACTACTAAGTCTGTCTTGTTTAAATCTCTGAATCTCTATCAAGTTGCTTAGTACCCCTGCAGACAGTTGTTTTAACGATATTTACGTCAATTATCTTGCAATCTACAGAATGTGCTTACTGACCAACCTCTATAACTATATAAGCGCAAAAAACAGCTAATTCATAAAAGCAGTTTTGCTGTACTATTAAAATATAACTTTAGCCCAGTGTTGCAATGTTATTGTTTTGCCTTATCAAACATTAAGTTGTAAATTGATTCTTTGACGTTTTGCAACAGCTTTACTCTTATTTAAAGAGTAGGTAAAGTAATATTTCAAAATAACTGCTTGCAACAAGAAAATATCAAACACGAATGAGTCAAACAGCATCACTACAAGCAGTTGTTTCGAAACGTAGCAAATTTTTGTCTCTCACAAGCGTTCAATATCTCAATATAGCTTAAGTTACCATTTAGAATTTCCCAATGGCTCACTGTGTGTAGTCAGTGTGATGTTATGCATTTATCCTAGTTTTACTTTTCCACCGAACTTATTCATCCTGGTCAGTTTTAAAAGAATTCTAGTGAACATTCATTCTACGAATCTTCTGACTATATTGGGTGTAACCACAAACTGGATCTATCATCTGCATTTATTCCATATCAACCAAACAAAAAATATTAATTAGGTACAAAACGTGAAGTATATCAGTTCAAAGTGCACAGGACGGAATATGTATTATTTTCAAATTGTGTAATGAAAACTAGGTGAAGAGCCTGAAGGAGAAAGTGTTTCCAAATTATTTTACAAACATTTCTAATGGACTTATTATAGTTAGTGTGCTAAAATAACCAAATTTGCACAGTTGAATGCTGTAATTATTAATCTAAATATTAATTAAATTGTATCAAAACTTATTAAACAAAATGAGTTTTCAAAAACTTGATAGGAGTCAAATATTCAAAGTTTATCCTGAAGAGAGGTAATTAAATCTTAAATAAAATACTCCACAGGTCCGAAATTAAATTTTCTAACGGAACGGATTAACTGTAATCTAAGGATTAAGCTCGCGGCACCGGATTAATCGTTCAGTTTGTAAAAGCGATATTTTTCATTATTTGGAAAGCTTCTCTTGAATTTGAATTAAGTGCCGCTCTCCCGCAGAGCACTTTATTATTGACGCCATTAATTAAACGAAAAACGGCGTACAAAATTAACCAGTCTGTGTTTTTTGAAAAAGTGTTTATCCGTGTTTTTTTCTCGGTTTAAACAGTGAAACGCAACCATGTGCCCAGCTCGGTTGATCCAACTTTATTGCCTGGATTATTTGATTGGGACATCGAAATATAGGTTACAATTTTTCAATATAGCCGTTGCATTTAGCCGGTTTTAATTTATTTATCCAGAACGAACGAGCAACTGAAATGTTCGCATTTTTTTCATCATTTGTGTTGTTGAAGATTAAACGAACTAATTTTAATGCTGTCCGCTTTTTAACTCGGAAATTTTAGAGGATTTTTTACTATGGTATGAGTGAATGATTGTGCCATTACGTTTAACACTAAATGTTGCAGAGGGACGAGAGGAGAATACTTGGTGTTTTTGAACTATTGAAAAGTAGGAACATTTAACACAGTAGCTATTTATGTATATCCAGACAGAAAATTTGTATACCCAAGATGAGTTAGTAAAATGGGTAAGGAAAATATAAATTTCATTTTTTTTTTCAAAATCATGCAAAGGAAATCGTTGTTTTTTACATTGATTTTAATAGAGAATTTTCAAACTTTCATACCTTCATGTTCAGTAATTTATCATGATATACAGGGTGACCGTAATTGGTGATGGATGTACGGGAAATGCTTTATCTTTAAATTTACACCGTCGGCTAAAGGAGGAAAATTGTAGATAATTTTATGACCAAGTCATACCGGGTTTCCAAATTAAATTGTTTTTTCCCGTTTTCTAAAAAAAATACTTAATATGCAACAGTGCATTTTAATAATTGCTTTTTAGTTTCTAATCCACGTCAATGACAGTTTTGAAATGAGGACATTATTAAAGCACTTTTTTACAAAAAAATTGTTTCCAGGAAAGATGTATCGCCTATATTTGTTATCGAGTTATTATAATAACTTATGTTATTATAACGATAAATCTTATGGGCGTCATTTTATTTTTTTCCATCATCGGTAAGATCATCCTTAACGTAAAAAAATAATTCGATTTTTTTTTTCAAGTATTCTTCGATAAGTTTCCTAATTGTTTTCTATTGTGACGCAGGATTTGCTCACTGTCTCTATAAAGCAGGTTTTACACCAAAAGTTTTACTTCAAAGAAATTGGACACATTTATTTGATCAAATTTTATGCATCAAATAAATTCATGAATTTCTTGAAGCATAATGTGATTTCGTTTTACACCTATCAAACTTTTATGTCAAAGCTGTCAATGAAAACAGTTTGGCCAACCAAGAAGATTATTCCTACTTGGTTTTCTTATTTTTCTGGTTTTTTGAATATTTTGAAATCTCATAATCGCCTTGAATACTGTATTTATGTATTGAATTCTGCAGCTTCAACTGAATACTAATAGTCAGTCTCTGATTTTAACCTCATTTTACTTTTCGTTTTTATCTGTTGGCAGTTGGCATTACGCAAAACGGCAAGTTTGATCAAATAAGTTGGACGAAAATAGAACCTGTCCTATTTTGTGAAAAATTTGAAGTAAAATTATTTGAAGGTAAATTTGACATAAAATTTTGTTTTACACTGGTAAAATTTGTCCTTGAAGCAGCTTCATGAATAAATTCATGAATTTCTTTGACATCAAAGCGCGGTGTAAAACCTGCTTAAGAAATTATTGGTAATTTATTATTATACCTCGTCGTTTTATTACTAACAACGTCCCCATTCATGCATCACTAATTTGCCTCACTCTGTATATCTATAAAATCTGGTAAATAGCAATGCACGAGAATTGTTGATATTCAATTAGAATTTTGGCAATTGTGTAACTACTTAGACAATGGAGTCTATTTTGTCGCGATTCCTGTAATATGTAATTTTATTAGTCAAAATTATAAAATAGCTACTTTTATAACCAGATACGAAAAGTTCGATTTTCTGCAAAAAATTATAAGGTTTCATGAATGCAATTTGAATGAGTTACACCGTTACATAATATGATATTTTAACTATGTACTTTAGTTGCATTTATCTTCCAACTCTAAAGTATTATATTTATTTTTGCCAAAATTGATATCAAATTAAGACAGTGATGGTGGTGGTTTAATAGATTTTTTTTTGCTGATGTGAATTTTGAAGAAGTGAAAAGAAGAAAAACACAATATATTTTCAAATTAATTTTTGAGTTTTGTCATTTCAACTTTTTTTTCAAAATATAATATATTTCAGAATAAACCTCATGTCCGGCCAAACCATACTGGACATCCAGAAACCAGTCAAACTCAATTTTTTTTTTAAATAGCTCATTGGACATTTAAGAGCAAAGTTCTATTTCATTGGTTGAAGACACGAGACGTTTATTAGAAAACACAAAATTTTCCTAATTATAAACAACAAAAAAAGCCAAATAAAAGCAGCAGCTTGCAAATTTGTGTTTTGTGTCAAGTTGTAGTTATCAGTTTTAAAATATTAGTATTACTATAACGTGTCTTTGTTTTTTTATGTTTATTTAATTTATACTTTTCATTTTCTTATTATAATATTTATTTAGCTGGTTTGTCATTGCACCATTTATTACAAACTTGTGTAAACTTAGATTAAGTTGTGTTATGTATTGTTGGTAATTAGTAAACTCATATTTGATGACATTTTCATTAAAGAAAAACAGTGTTTCTCTTACATTATTGTTGTTTACAGTAAACTTTAATACCATCTTGCCAAATTTTTCGTATAACCTACGCGTTTTAAGATGATCTTATAATGAAAACAGTGCGCTAGTAGCCAATTTTGATCATGTTACCAAACCCTGAGAAAAGTAGGAAATTTATAGAAACGCAGTTTATTTAGAAAGTATTTTACACAATTTTTATCTATATTGTATCTAAAAGAGGATGTGTGAAAGTGTAAAATAATTGAAATTGGACCTGTATTTCAACTTAACTTATCGTCTAGAAAATCCGTGTATTTCCAAAGATGTTCGAAAATAATAGAATATAATAATAATAAGTTTTTTTTTGTTTGGTTTTAGATGGATTATACTAGTTTATTGACATCTCTGGCAAAATCAGAGCAAAATGACATGACGTAATAATACAAAAGTAAATGTTTTGAATATGACGTTTGCTTAGGAAGAAACTGGTTCATAATTCCATGACTTCAGCCAGTTGGAATTGCCTATTTGTGCGTTCTATAAGCTGTTAAGAAAATAGCAAACATTCCTGTAGAAATAGACAAACTCTTAACATTATTTTAAAATAATAACTTTGCACTGATTTTAATACCAAATGCACAATAACACTTTCAATTTTGCTATCATTTTTTAAAATTTTTTGAAATGCTCGAGGTAATGGAATTTTTAATAACAAAATAGTGCGATTTGTTTTGATTTCAGTGAGGTACGATGATATACCATGATTTAACAATTCATAACTAATTCAATAAATAATCTTAAATTATCTTATCGTGCAGAATATTTATTTTATTTTTAAACTCCTTTCCTTATGATTTAAAGTTAAATAGGTTTACAGGTACAATTAGTGAAAACAATTGACTATACAAAAATGAAATGCATTGCTTGAACCAGAGCTCTAACAAATATAAATTCTACCAAGAGACAAGAGAAGATTTGCTTTGGCCTTTTGATATTTTTATCTGCTATTTTAGTTAGTTTTTTTGCAACTTAAAAAGAGTTCAATTAGCTACATCTTTAACTAATTTTTAGTCATAATATATTAAAAACGTAGGGTTAAGGAAGGTTTCAAAAGTAAATCCTTCAGAAAATCAACCTTGTTCTTGTTGGAGTAAAAGTTTGGTCCAAATCCAAAATCTGATTATCATTTCTAAATCGGATTTCGAGCCTTGCAAACTTTTTAACGGGACATTATCAGATTCAAAGAAAACCAAGTCTTTCTTGTAAAATTGTTCTGTTTTATCAACCTACGGCGATATACATTTGAATAACTATATTACACTCAGAAGCTTCATGAAGCGGCAAGTAGAAGTCCTACTGCTACTAAATCCACAAAGTATAGCTTGGAGACATTTATATTATAACCAGACAGGGTCTTGGTTCTTGCCGCTGGTTAAATTGTTTGTTTATCCCGATAGTGTCTGTGATGTAATAAATCATGAAGGAATCGCTCGAGGGAACTAGATAGAATAACGAAGGTCTGCGAACGTGTCGTGTACTTAACCAGGGACCCTTAAAAGTAATTATTCAATCAAAAATTTCACTCGCTCGAAACGCCAATAATGTGATAAATGTTTGAGCTAAAAATGTTTCAGCGCCACTCTACCTGGGTCAATAGATCTATTAATTTAGGGTTGTCATTGTCCTCCCGTTAACACAGCCGCGATTTTTTTGCCGGAAACCCGAAACTTTGAAAACTGCCCATTATTCACTTAATCGATGATCAATCACGACATAAAGCAGCACCCTTTTGTTGCGATAAACAATGCTCAATGCAGTAACGAATTTTCTAACCGCATTGTTTTCGAGGATATTGGAATAATGTTTTGTTTATTGAATCTTGACTGATTTACCTTTGAGAATGTAATAAAGATGGTATACAGGGTGTCCCACGACGAAAGACATCGATTGATATTGGAAAAAGTATAAATAGGAGAGTTTTGAAAATTTGGCAGGATACTGATGTGAGCATGCCCAATCTAACTAAAATATTTTCAAGATGGTTGCACTTCCGTTTATACCGGAAGTCGATCACAATTTTCTTATTTTAAATAGAACACCCTATATATTATTTCATATTTGGATTCCTCACAAAATTCTGACCAACTTTTGTGTACAATGCCCTATGCCTATCTCTAGATGTTTTCGAAATATTTGATGTTTTTCCAAAAAAGTGACAGTTGCAACCCTCAACATATTTTTGTATTCTGTCAAAACCGTAATTTATTTTGCAATGAAACTTTGGGTTATTGTAAATAAAGGATCGTTTTATTAAACTGAGGGTCCGTAATGACTCTCATTACTAAATCATAAACCTGCCACTAAAAAAAATGAAAAATTTCAAGTTTTTTAAATAGAAACCCACATTTTTTATGACGGAATCATTTTGAGCATTAAAAATTACTATACGTTTCAATTTACTTGCCTATACCTAAATCCAACCCATTTCGTTTTATTTGCGAATAAACATTTTTTATTATTAAAACTCCAGATTTCTTAAAAATTTCTCTCTCTAATTACGTGTGGATTTATGTCACACCAGTAGTGTGAATTATGTCTATTGAACATTCCATTTTTAGTGAATTTGGCCTCGTCGCTCCAAATAATATTATTCAAAAACAATTCTTCTCCATAGTGACTAGTCAGCAAAAACTCACTAAAAACCACTCTCTTCGGAAATTCAACCTCTTTTAAGTGTTGCACTAATTTAAATGAAAAAGGGTGAAATTTATGTTTCTTCAGGATCCTTTGAATTGAGCTTTTGGATATGCCTGATTCTACGGAAACTTGTCTTATTGACGAAGTTGGATTTGCAACAAAATAGCCCAAAATTGCAATTTCTACATTTGTATTATTAAGGATTTGTTTTGTTTTAATAGCTTTTCCCTTAACAGATCCCGTATTCTTAAAATTTTCAATTATTTGCATGGCAGCTTTTGGTGATGGCTTTGATTTTTCTGGATAACGAGCGGCAAATACCTCACATGTTCTACTCACAACTTTATCACATTCTCCGTAAATAATAAACAGATTTAAGTAATCTTTGAATTTGTTGAGCGTTGCAACTGTCACTTTTTTGGAAAAACATCAAATATTTCGAAAACCGCTAGAGATAGGCATAGGGCATTGTACTCAAAAGTTGGTCAGAATTTTGTGAGGAATCCAAATATGTAATAATATATAGGGTGTTCTATTTAAAATAAGAAAGTTGTGATCGTATAAACGGAGGTGCAACCATCTTGAAAATATTTTAGTTAGATCGGGCATGCCCAAATCAGTATCCTGCCAAATTTTCAAAACTCTCCTATTTATACTTTTTCCAATATCAATCGATGTCTTTCGTCGTGGGACACCCTGTATTTATACAGGGTCATATACATACAGTCAGACTTTGATTTTTTGACAAACCCTGTATTGTTTACTGAAAGTATCTTTGAGCTAGAATGGACTATTTTTACGATTTTGGTATATTTATTATTTATTAAGTATGACATTAAGACACAACAACACACAATTATTACAAACATTTAAAGGATTAATACAAACTGGTCGTCAAAATTCGTATTTTCTTTCTTTTTCTGATGACCTAAATTCTAAATGATCTTTTTGAAAATTGCCAGGAATCCGAGTATACAGGGTGTGACTGAGGTGTGGTCAAAAAATGAAAAGTTTGGTCTAACGCCATTTAATATTTTTAAAGTTTGCAAATTTTGTCTTTTTTTTTATTAGTGTCACTTTGCCTTTTACAATGTTGCCAGCTATATTTTGATATTCAAAATATAAAGAGAAATTGCGCAAGTAGCGAGATTGGCTGGATTTCCAATTGATTCTTCAAATGATGAGAATTTGAACTTAATTTAACCAAAGAAAATTGATCAATACGCATGCGTCTAATTTTAGAACTCTGGTTGGGACGACAAACTATCGATAATCATTGATTCTAAATTAGTACTTTGCAGCTGGTTGGAACAGCTTTTTAGAAATGCGCATGCCTAGTCAGTAATATTAGAGGATATTACTTTCGGTTGAAACAAATCTGATAAATAATTATCAGACCTATGAGAAAAATCAAAAGTTGGATAATGTCTCAATGTACTTAATAGATTGGTAAATATTTTAAATGTTACTTTTGCTTATTAATTTCTCGTCATTGTTAATACTTTTAACTGTCTCTGAAATTGTCATCATTTTTTGTTTGATTTGCCCTCGGATTTTCCACATTATCACTTCATAATTTTCTAAATACTAGCCAAACAAAACCCCTTTATTTATTGGTTAATCACGTCGATTTGTTATGCATATACAGCCAGTGTGTTTATGGCACCCATTATAACTCTGGCAAATTTATAGAGCTTAAAAAATTACCGATATCCCCCTTAACGAAAAAGTTAATTATAGTTCAAGTAGTGCTCCCCCGGTTCAAAATTAATTTTCTTTAAAGGCCGCTTTGGCCTTAATCCAAGATTACGCCCCCGGATATGAATTTATCACTCACTTTTAAAAGGGACATTTTTCACGAGGCCCGTGTTGCTGAATGGAAATTACCCTACCCGAGTCTCGTACGG
Organism: Ips typographus; assembly: GCF_016097725.1. Lineage (NCBI taxonomy): Eukaryota > Metazoa > Arthropoda > Insecta > Coleoptera > Curculionidae > Ips > Ips typographus. Next base: position 12,807,539 of record NC_138423.1, read on the forward strand.
GTTTTATCTAGTTAGTGGTTAACGTTTGTTTTCGAGCTTAAAATTTCATTCAAAGAAGTTAACTAGCTTGACATGTTTATTTGTTTTTCAACTATCAACCACCTCGTCAACGGTCTTATCAGTTAGTTTTAAAAATCACTGCACCAGTTTATTAGTGCGTTAAATTTATCAAAAAAATGGGTACTCTCTGATAGTGCTCGCAAATGTAAATGTTCTTCAGCCTTTCGACCAACCAGACAGAACAGATTGATGGATTTCGGTTTTAATATGCGAGTATTCATTTCGGAATGGAGAATTGAATTTTTCCGTTAAACGGAAAAACAATTTTCAGATTTCGACATTAAAAACAACCGGGGCTTGATTAGAAATATAAATTGCTCATCCATTTTTATAACCCGAAACTGAAATTTGCATTTTTTTTCCAGTATGGCTCTGGTTGAAGCATAGCAGTCATTATATTCATTTTGTTTGTGTTTGCAATGTGCTATTTGGAATTCAAACTAAAGTTTACTAAATAATTCGTCTGTAACTTTACGGTACAGATGATAAATCTTTAAAATGGAAAGAGAAAGACGTGCGGAATTCAAAAACAGGGTCTAAACGCCCTCACGTTTCCACTGACTGGTATCAGAAAAATTTTACTTATTGCATTTTGTCATTAACATCCGTTGACCTGATAATGATGCATGTCTGTCATGTTTCTTTAGACAAGTTTAGTCAAAATAATCATTTCCAGTCCTAGAACTTACGCCACTGACTTGAATATGTAGTTCCTACATCAAAGAGACCTTAGAAATGAGATAAAAAAATAAAAAGAAGTGGTCAAAGTTAATCTTGAGACTGTGACGTCGACCACATACTTACTTTTTATTTTTTATTACGTCACTGCTTACATTAAAACAAAACAACCATCACTCACAAAATAACTCCAGGCAATGGTAAAAAGTATGTCTAAAGATTCACTTGTTGGTCTCAAATAGCTAAAAGTTTGAAACACAAAACTACAAAAATGCAACTGAACCTGCTTTTTAACTTTTTTGTTGTTAGTTGGGTTTACTGTCTCACCACACAAAAAGGTTTGTTGAAAAAATGGAATTTCGCTCTATTTTCACCTGTTGAAAATAACATTAACCTAGTTGTCAACAAAAAAAACAAAAAAGTCACTAGAGCGATAATGATTTTTTTATTGTACTCTTAGGGTACTTTACCGCACTAGTGCGATAATAGTATATTACATACTCAGGTGGAAAGTGTTTGATTTCTGTCGAGATATTAGGTACGAACTCGAAGAAGTCGAGGTGAACTTTATCTCGAGACAGAAATTAAACTTTCTACCGTTGTTTGGATACTATTTTATTTTCAACCATTTATCAACATCTCATCGAACTTCTAATAAATCATTCAGTTGAAATATTGATTGCTAATAGTCTCTAACAATAAGGTAGTATAGGTACGAGTAGTTATGACTTCAACCACAATAAACGACTGGTGATTTGTTTACTATCTTGACAACGTCATTATTGTGCTATTCTGTCTTTAATATTTTGAGCTGAAACGTTTCTTAAAGTGCTTTTGACATGGAGATTTCTGAAGACGCATTTTTACTCATCATCACCTGAGCTGCGAGCTGTTGCGCAGGTGGCGACAGTTTCTTAACTATAAAAAGTAAGCCCAGATATGACAAAACGCATATTGACATTCACCTGGGTGGAAAGTGACATTTTTTTACCGTAGTAAAATGCCTTAGAGCACGTGTGACGTACTATACTTTACCTACAACTAAATGGAAAGTCCTGTTTTCGGCAGTTCATATAATTCAGAGTAACTTTTCATTAAAAAAGTATATTTTCAACGTATTGACATCATATTTGTACTAATCATAGGTATTATGCCACTAAAGAAAAAAATAATAACGTAATAAAAAAATTCACCAATCATGTTACTTAAATAATTATTAGTGTTGTTCTTAAAATAATTATTTATGGTGACATTACAGTTATTAAGAAGAAAGGGAAAACTTTCAGTAATATTACTTGTGTGTTTGCTATTGCAGATAATACTCTAGACGAAGTGGTAGTTACTTAAAACTGTATGAACAATGCATTACGCGATGATCTCCATCTAATATACTCTGATAAAGGAAGAAATGTAAACAAAATCAATTTTTCCCAGCATTAGAGCGAGAGTTTGTGGCAAATCTTAAAACTGTACGTTTTTTTACCACTGTGCGTAAAGAGGTTAATTACGTAATGGAAAACTATGCATAAATAACTATTTATACTGAGGTCGTAGGTAAAAAATTGAATCACTAACTTCAGCAAATTTATCAACCATTTACTAGATTTTCGTGTAAATGAATTGAAAATTAAATTTGACGTGCCAAATTGGCTGTTCATTGTTTAAGTTAATTCCGGCCTATAAACCTAAAATTTGCGAATCCACAAAAACGCAGGATGGGGCCACCGAAAACATAAACTGTAGGTCTAACCGATGACCTGTTCGACCATCGATCAACGTCAGTCGAGCTCTAAACAGCAATATATTAAAAACGGTGAGCCGAATCCTTTTTGACTGGATCTGAACTGATCCCGCATCATTAGTTTAACTTTTTAGTTCGTAGGGCTTTTGCTTTCCAGGTCAATTTTTTAAACGAATTTATTTGCTTTTACCGTGGTGGAATTGTTGGAAATATTTTACTTTTATTGCTGACGCTGGTCAGCTTCCCACCGACATTTTATGGCTGGGATGTTTGTAACAAAGCTAGAATAAGTTTACACTAGTTGTTTGATGTTAATGAAATAGCTTGTTAAAATATTTTCATAAATAACCTCTTTACACAAAGCATATTTATTTTTATTTCTGTTATTTCATTCATATTTAGTTAGGCACATCAAACGTTTTAGGGACAAATAACTAACTATAGTTATTGCTCAGAGAGACAAATACCACTAATGTCCAGTTAGCGACTGTATCGCAGTTTAACGGCCTGTTTGATTAATCTACTACTGGTGGTTAAACTCAAGTTAAACGCATTGCTGTCAAAGTATAATTTCTGACTTCCACCCAGTTGAAGAAGGTAAGTTAACCCGCAATCGGTCCTAAAAAGTCATTTTCCAGATAAATTCCTCAAATATTTAGCTAATTTAGATCGTTTTACTTTCAATTTTAGATGTAATTGTACTTACTGTTGTAAAACAATCAGTGCTGACTAATTCTCTTAAGAGAAGTTAGAATAGTAGAGCTGTTCATTAAAGTATAAGTAAGGCTATGAAGAACAGCAGTTAAATATTATAATAGAATAATCTAAAATCTACTATGATTGATTTTGATGTTATGCAAGCTTGACTGTTTAAAGAAAGAAAATTGGATTAAGTCACAAATTGAGTGTTAGGGGCACCCCTCAAAATAACGGTACATTTCGTAAAAAGTGCCTTACTTGATCATTCAAGCAGACATTGTCTTTATTGTTTTTTTGGGTAAATTCCGCAAAAAAAGGGTAGCAGAAAGGAACAAGGATGATAACCCGGCGACACGTGTTTTTGCTGTTTGGCTTCATCCTGCATGTAACTCCATCTGTCTGAAAGGAGGTTAAATAATCGGAGGCAATACCATTGGAGATAATTTAACCGGAACCGGATAATTTATGTGCTTGTTTAGAATACTTTCTTTTGGTGTAACTGCACGAGACCTGTTGCCAAACAGGTCTAGTTTTACCATAGAGTATGAGAAGACAAGCGGAAAAATTGTCCTGCTCAAAATCTGAGCTTGAATGGTATTTTATAAGACAATTTTATGAATATAATCAATAATACAATAAGACTGGGACTTCCTTGTACTGGCAGGAATGAACTTTTCTACTTAAGCCAGAGCAATACGAACAAAACTCAAAATTGACAGTGACAGCAAAAATGGCAGGAGAGACATTGCAACGTAAAAGTGTAGTGGAAATCCGTGGAAACCTGAAATCAACAGCAATTTATTCGATTTTTTTAACCACTTGCAAACTCTCTTCCTTTCTTATTAGCCGATAGCAAATCGTGTAAAACCTTAATGAGGGCCATATTGAATTTAAAAATTTTTCCGCAGAAAAAATGTGCGTAAAAAATTCTTCCAGAAACTAAATATTTAGTTAGTGCAACGTTCAAAACATAATTTTTGTTATTTAACATACATTTCATTTTGTAAATGGATGATGTTTGCGGTACTTGCCATAATGAAAAGTGTGATGTTTAATTGAACTTAACTCGGTTTGCTAAGATACTAAATTTTGTATTCACAAATTATCTGGAATTAAAAAATGTGGCTTTTTAGTGAGTGAAAAAGGTTGCGATCAACGATCAGAGAAAGGACATAATGTTGTGTTTCATCGATTATGAGAAAGCGTTCGACAGAGTCCAACATTATAAACTGATCCAAATCGTAAATAGATTGGACATAGACCAAAAAGACATCCGCTGCATTCAAAGCCTATACTGGAACCAAATGACTGAAGTCAGAGTTGGTAACGATCTCACAGAAGCAAGACCAATTTGTAGAGGGGTCAGACAAGGGTGTGTTCTCTCCCCACTTCTCTTCAATTTATTCTGAAGTCATCTTTCAGGAAGCCCTAGAAGAACGCAACGTGAGCGTTAAGGGGAATGGTGTATGGGTCAACAATATTCGTTATGCGGACGACACAGTTCTAATTGCAGATAACATGGACGATTTGCGGCATATGCTTGGAACTGTCGGGGAATGCAGTAAGAACATGGGTCTCAATATCAACACCGAAAGACTAAATTCATTATAATTACTCGAAAGCCACAAGAATTTCAAGCCTAACATATGAGAATCAACCAATAGAGCGAGTAAATAAATTTAATTACCTAGTAAGGTGGCTGTGTGAAAACTGGGAATTGGACACAGAAATCAAATGCCCGCAGTGTGTTCATGAAATTCAAAAAAGTGCTCACCAATACCGATTTCGATCTTGGCTTGAGAATTAGATTTGTCAAATGCTATGTCTGGACAGTGTTGCTTTATGGCATGGAGGGATGGACACTGAAGGTGAGCACTATGAACAAGCTGGAAGCATTCGAGATGTGAGTCTATAGGCGTGTACTGAGGATTCCATGGACTGCAAGAATAACCTACGATGAGGTCTTGAGAATAATCAATAAAGACCGCGAACTGTTAGACACCATTGAACGTCGAAAAACAGCATACCTTTTCCACGTAAAACGCAACGAGAAGTACCAATTCCTGCAATTGATAAATGAGGGGAAGATTGAGGAAAAGAGAGGAATCGGCAGGAAAAAGATGTCATGGCTCCGCTTAGGCAGTGGACTGAGGACAATGCAAACAACTAATGCATACCATACGTAATAAGGAAGAGTGGACAAATGTGATCGGAAAAATCAATTAATGAACACGCAGCAGAAGAAGAAGATAAATGTTAGTAGCTATGTTTTAGCCGATTTTTTATTCCTAAACTGTCTAAAGAACAAAACTTTAAATCAAAGAATCTATCTTGATTGAATAGAAAACTAGCTCGATTGGAAAGAAAACTGAGCAAAAATTTTAGTAGAAGAAAGTTACTTATGAACTGAGAAAGACTCATATAAACTACAACGATTTGAGAAAATCAGCAGTTTTGTAGTGGTACAATACCTATTAGAGTAGTCAATAACTATTAGACAAAGTCCTATCCAAAAATAAAATCATTTTATGAGTTGCTACAGAGTCATTGAAAGCAATTTAGTGAGGAATAAGTAAACTTTGGATTATTGTAATGAAGTATGTGAATTAAAAAGATTTTGGGAAATTGGCCTAATCTAGGACATTTGGCCTACAACCTGGTTTGTTGTACATCCCAAACTTGGGATGTACTGTAGAGTTTAAATCATACTGTATAATTACAATCAATGCAGTCTTAATTAAATTGTGGCTAATTTATTATACACGTAACTTAAACGTCAAAACAATTCATCTCCATAAAATCTTCACTTAAAACCGTAGACGCCAACAATTATCAACGCTGTTTACGGCAAAGATGGGAATGCTTAAGGGTACGTGAAAAATTAGGATCATATATTTTTCAATTAAACTTTCCTGCCTTTAGGCGGATCGCCCTCGTTTGTAGCCGCTCGTAAAAAATAACCTCCGACAAATTATTTTTTTCTCTAATATTCCCCCACCTTTAAAGACGAAATGATTAATGAGATCGCCCAAAAAGTTCTGCTTAATGTTTGCTTCGGGGACTAATCTTTTGATCGAAACTTAGTTTGGAAACAAGCGATAGGGTTGCCGTTTTCCAACAGATTTATAATAAGGAAAATAAATCAAGCCACACTTCTGCCAAGATTGTTTGGCACCGTGGCCAAATCAATAAGATACAGTTTAGCTGAGAATTACTCTTGTAACTCAATAGATTAGAAGCGTCATCCTCGGTGCCACAAACGGGGTAAAACTAAACTACGACACGAAAATAAACAGAATATTGGGAAATATCAAAAGGTGAGCAAAAATAGGTCCTTCAGACGATTTATTCCTCTGCGATGTTCTAAAATAGGAATTTTTCTGCCGGTGTAAGCAAATGTCGTATCCAACAAGGTTAGTGAAATTCGGACCCGACCATAAATTTTGAACGTTTTATCCGTCGGGACGTGCTAAAAAAACTACAGGAGAGGCATGAGTAATGCGATCAGTGAACAGACTCACCCTTTAAATTTAATAGTATGGCCTAATTTTGAGATTATAAAATGATAATGTTGTTAGCATTGTAAACAGATGTTAAATTAAATTAAGATAACGATGTTAAATTAATTTCAGTATTTGAAAATATCATCTCCATCTATTGACTATATAGAACAAAAACACTAATTTTTACCATAAAATTTTGACAAAAATGTGTTGACACTTCTTATGATTTGGTGGAAATGCATATAAATCAGTGATGCCAAGTGGTTAACAGACCTGTAACACTACGTAACAAAATTTGGGTCATGTTTGATCCCATCGACTAAAAGTGTTTTTTTGGGTTTCGTGGGTCTCAAATAGTGGGAAGCGGCCATTGAGACCTCTCGGAAAATTAGAATAAGCTTAGGAAAATCGGAAAATTTGCCCTATAGTTTAGCAAAGAGAAGGGATTATCGGTGTTTTGGTCAATGTGAAGTTCTAGGAGGGAGAGGAGACTTTAAAAGAAGTTAACCCAAGATTTTGATAGGGGTTCCTAACCCGTAACCTACTTAAATTACTTCATTTTAGGCCAATTTTTACCCATTGTAAGCGTTTTTTTCGAAATTTTTTAAGATAACATAATTTTTTTTTTGATCGAGCCTGGACTAAAGGGCGGAGGAAATCCATAGTAAATAGAAAAAGTTTGCCCTACACCAATGGGCTTGGCGTTGTTGATATTTTCAACAACTATCGTAAATTCAGCTAAAAACATGCACATACGATTTATATCGATTTTGCGATTATTGTTATAACAAATTGCGATGTTACCAATTTTGCGAGAGTAAAAACAGTACAGGTTAATGAGTAACACTCGCCAAACGTAAAATCTGGGAGGGAAAGGAATTTTCTTAGGAAATTGCCAATTTTTTTTCAAAATCGGTAAAAATGGTAAATGTGTTTGGTTAAATTTTGTTTTAGCCTAGCTCATTGGTGTCGAGCAATTCTTTTCTATTTAATATGGATCTTCCTTCGTCCTTTTATCTAGTCCTAATAAAAAAAAAAATTTTAAGATATCTTAAAAAAAATCGAAAAAATTCTTCAAATAGGTAAATATTGGTTTAAAATGGCCTAATTTAAGTAGATTATGGGTTAGGAAATAAAACCAAAATCGTGGGTTGACTTCTTTTGAGGTCCTCTGACACCGGAAATTTCTGCTCCCTGCCAAAATGTAGGGCAAATTTTGGCAAAAACTCAAAAAGTGCGTTTTTCTGAGCTTATGCCAATTTTCCGAGAGCTCTCAATGGCCGTTTGCCACTATTTGGGACCCCAAAAACCCGAAAAAACACGTTTTGTCGATGGGACCAAACATGACGACATTTTGTTACATAGTGAATCAATCAAACTGCGTCGTAAAGGACAAGTGCGGCAACAATGCTTTAACATTAACATAAATATCCTCATATAAAATTTTGCGTCGTTGCCAGATGTTACCCTCCTGTGTTCGACAACATGGTATACCAGGTGTCCAAGAGCACCCTGGACATAGGAGATTAACATGGGAAAACGGTTTTGAATTTTTTGCGCCTGTACGGTTGATTTGATTGAAAAATCGTATTAATGAAAGTTGTAGTACCTATCACGGACTAGTTTTCTGTATTTTTTTCAGATCTGTAACTTGAGCCCTTTCGTCGTAAAACACGAACAAAAATTCGAAAATTTTAACTTTTTACCTGCACTGTATAAGCGGTTGTCGAGCAACCGTACCAGCAACAATGATCTGTTTACCCGTTATATTTATGTTTCCGATAATAACTAATTCACAGAACCAGTTTATATCAATAGGATAATGGCTTTAAATTTCTTAAAAACTAGAACTTTTACCGGTTTTTATTAATACATATTATATTCTCAATTTGGAAGAAATTTGTCTATAATGTTAATTATAATAAATCAATCAGTTTACTCTAACTATTTTTTTACGAGTAATAACTGAAAATTGTAGTGACACTAGTGAAAATGGCGCTAATTAATTTAACAAAACATGAATGCTACTGACTTTTTTAAGTTTTGTATTTATGTAAATATAACCAAGTAACACTTGCTAGACTCTAATCTACCGTAATAATACTTACTTAAGTTTTACTTTACGTAAAGCTCAAACGGATTGGTAAAAATCTACTTTTTGCAAATTCAGTGACTTTTCAACTTAAAATTAAGTGTAGTACAAATTTCAAGCCACTCCACCTCTGCCATTTCATGTTTTTTTTTTACCAAATTACCCTAACTGATATTGTCACCTTTATTAATAAATAAGTCCACTCTAAATTGGAAAAGCGTCAAAGGCTTTGCGTAAAACAACTTTTAACAAAATAAAGCGGTCCCTTTTAAGAACAAAGCGTGCCATCAACGAGACTCACTTTTCAATAAAAACCTAATGGAGTAAACTAAGTAGGGAAAGTGGATGGAAACTCCTCTGGTTGCGCCATAAAAATAAACAGTTTTTTCCCTGTCACAAATTGAGTTTTCAAAGTGAATTTGCCGGGGTTTATATAAATTTTCGGAAACCGAGCTTTTAATGTTAATATTTTCGGGTAGGTGCGCCGAAAAGTCGATTTAATCGAAACTTTTTGCGACCGCATTGCTTTGAACGAACCTAACTTTGGCGGATAAGAGTTATTAACAAAGCTGACTAGAAAAGTTTAAATTTTCGCCAGAAACTTATTTAATTATAATCAGGTAGGTATGCGGTTTAGGTTAATTTTTAATTAAATATGTATAGTGGTGTTAAAGTTATAATCCATTTAATTCGAGCTTTGAGCGTTTATAACAACATCATCTCCAGCTTACCGTTCGACCATGGTCATTGAAAGTTCGAAACTTGACTACTCTCTATATGTATTAATAGCTTATCGGAGGCCTTGCTTGCAACGAAGTTACAAAGTTTACGTAGCTTTAGTAATTAATAATAATGTCTCCAACTGTAAGGGCTTATGCAGGTTTCCAATTCTCTTAGTTACACGACCACATCTACTAAACCAATATTATGCAATTAAAATTATACTCGGTTTTGTATTGTCACAGTCCCTAAAACAATCACCTTCAATCGAAGGTTATTTTTTCATTTCGATGAAGTGAAATCCACTTCAGAGAAAAAAATACTATGCGAAACATGCAAAAAATATAGAGAGGGAGAGAGAAGGATATGGATGACATAGCAGAAATAGCATTGCTTCAAAGTGGCAGTAATACGAATAATGGGGCTTGAGTGATTCTCGTTTCTGTACAAGAGTGTATTATTTCGATTTGTAATGGAAAACAGCTGTTTAGAGGGAAATGCTGATGCTTCATGAAGAGACGTTTGAACCTCTTTGTCGACGAAGTGAAGAGCAATTTATTTGATTAACGGGGTGGATACCCCTTTTCTATTACAATCCCAATTTATTTATTCCGAAGTTTTTTGCGATATTAAAACTAAGTGTGATTTGGTAATAATCTGTTTTCATTTTTCACACACACAAAAGAAGTATATTTACGTCCTGACTCAATTTTTGTACTTAACCTTTTCACAACAACTAACTAAGCCTTTGTGCCGTTTGTGTAAGCACTCACAAAGCCTTGGTTGAATAATGGTTTCAAAGAGCACATTATGCCGCATTTGTTACACTGCTAATGAATTTTTATTTAGCGAATTTTGATGTCCAAATAATTGGAACTAGAGTCGTTTGGCTCTTTCTTTTCCTAATGCGTTTGTAGATGAAAATACTCATTTTTTGCGTTTACCTTGGTGGAGGATTGGTTTCGATTAACTTTATTTTTCATTGTTGTCGTTTTTCAATTTCTTTTTAATTACAGCAATACTGTCTCATAAAATTTCTGAAGTAGAAAAAAAAGCGACAAAGGCAAAACAAAAACGGATATTGAAAAATAACAGGCAAAGTTTATTAAAATGTACTGCCCTGGAGTGGGTTTTTGCAAAACAAAGAAGATACTTAAATTTTATAACTTTTTATGAACAACTTTATTATGTTTAAATTATGACAAATAATATGTTTTTGAGATGAGGAAAATGACGCGAATATGAATATATTAATATTTAAACAATTTGTAATTTACCAGTAATTTACTGATAATTGTCAAAATAACTGACATACATACATCTCAGAAACGGGTCTTGTTTCCAAAACTGTTAAACTGTAAGTAATTCTTGCAAATTCTAGCCAAATTTTGACACTTTCGACATTAGTGACACAGACAGCACGTGGTTTTTGATGATAATTTAGCTAGGTAGTCACGTGACCACTGTTAAAATATTTTTTTATTGTCGGAAATCTCAGAAATACGGTTTGTATCAAATACTGCAAGAAAAGTTGTCTAAAGTCAGTTTGATAGTCAGGATCAAAATTGCTTGAACCTACTTGGAGTGAAAAAAACGAGTGTTTTAAGCACATTTTTGGAATCCTCATTAAATTTCCTATCCAATAACCTGAGAAAACATTACAAAATTTGGTACAGTCAGGAAGAAATGCGGTGTCAAAGTTTGAACTGCCAGAAACACAGTTTGAAAAGACAGTCAGGGACAAAATCGCCGGTATAACCCACTTGGAGTGAGAAAATTACTCTTTTAAGAACATTTTTGGAATCCTCATTAAATTTCCTATTAAATAACCTGAAAAAACACTACAAAATTTGGTATACTCAGGCAGAAAAGCGGTGTCAAAATTTGGATTGCCAGAAACACAGTATTTGCAATTTACCAGTCAAATTTTCCTAGTAAAGTAAAATATTTTCTTTTAACGGTAATTTACCCATTACTATTATTTTAAAACAAAATATTTGCGTAAAACGGCGATGTACCGAATGTTTCCACTACGTCTCAGTCACACCTTGTATACTCGGATCAGTGACAACGTTCAAAAAGATTATTTAGGTCATCAGAAAGAGAAGGAAAATACCTTTTAGTTGTCAAATGAATTATTTAAGATCCAAGTGACTCAATTTGAAGAATCTGACGTTGAAAAAAGAGCAAACATTTTTCTGTCCCATTCTTTTTGACGAGCAGTTTAAATTAGACATGGGTGTTCACCCGTTTTTTCTCTTTTAACCTACAAATAATGTAAAGAAAATATAATAAAAAATAAGGAATAATGCAATTATCTGTATGTAATACACTTTCACTGAGATTTAACGTCTAAAGTATTAGTTTGTAATAATTTATCAATAGTTTTGAGGGTAAAGCAAGACTATTTTGACAGATGACCACATTGAAAAGTAGGGTAACGTGAAAGAGCTGGGTTTTTTCGAAAAATCCGTCGATTTTAACTTAACCGGATGCCAAAAATTTATATGTTTTTTTCCCTCCGACCCATCTTCCGACCATAGTCTCTTCTTTACCAGGCAATATCTCGGTAAATATTAGGCCTACAACATAGTTCTACAAAGCAAATTTTAAGTAAATACCATAATTTAAAGTATGGTACTGCACACTAAACTAGCAAAAAACTAAAATGAATGTGAAAAGAAAAGTGAATGTTCTAAGTGATCAAAAACGTAGTAAAAACATAAGAATATCCTCAAATAATAAAATTTGCTCAATTTTTGCTCTGCTTTCCCAGAAACAATGATACAAATTGGTATGGTAATAGAAAGTCAAAAATGAAAGTGGTAGCTAGAAAAGTGTTACAGAAATGTTGCTCATTTTGAATATCCAGAGAGTTTAAGAAATATTTTTTTTACAAATGTAAATAAGTTTTATGGTGTAAGATTTTATAGTGCGGCTTGATAACCAACCAACAAAACCTTCATTCCTCTTGTTATACATACATAAGGACCTGTTTTAGTAACAAATTTTTACATATGAGGAATTGCAGAACCGTGTGATGTCATATCATGTAAATGTAATCTTTTGAAATGGGACACCTAGTATTGTTTAATAGATTTTAATCTTAGATTTCTCAATTCATCGTTAAAAAATTCCACAGTAAAGACTAATTGCAAAATTATACGAAGTTTGTTATGTACCCAACTTTTTATACATTGCACCTCAGACATGGCTTGTAAAAATCCTTTTCGACACATTAATAATAGGGTGAGTGCTGCACGCTAGAAACATAAATGGAACGCAAAAAATTACTTCCAATATTATCGAGGCCCTATTTAGGTCGATAGACATTTGCATAAAAATAACTGCTCCAATATTTCCTTTTCACGTGAAACGTATCGGGTCTCGACACGTGAAACGCTTATGTAATAAGAAAAACGCTTCCATATACACGTTTTAATGCTGTTTAACTTGTTGGAAAAGCGTTATTTGAAAGTTACATGGCTTTTTTACTTCTGTCTGTGTCTGAGTTTAATGTACAAGAATATTTGACTCTCTCAAACTGGGTTACACCAATTCCCTATAACTCTATTTTAATTTTGTGCAATTAGAAACAGTTAGTGACGCTTTAAGTGAGAAATTTGTGAAGCTGAAAAGCTCCAATGAAACGATTAATGTACACCGAAAGAGTGAACATAAAAATAATAATTAAAAGTCAATATTTCCATGTTTTCTCTTCGACCTGGTCGAACTTTTGAATTTTACCTTGTTTGTGTATTTTAAATTTCTGAACCTCCGTCACACGATAAATTGAAGAGAAATAATTTCAAGTTACACAGAAAAAGTTATAAAAAAAGTTGTACAGAGTGACTGTTTATAATCTAGTCAATGGCTAACTTAGTTAATGTCGAAACTGACATGCCAATTACTTGTCAAATGTTGTTGACATGGATAGTAAAACAATTGATTATTTGATTGATATTGGCATTATTTAAGATTTAAAATAGAATATTCTGAGAGAAAAAAATTGATATTCTTACAATAGTAGTCTATTTTTACTTTTAGCTTTTTCACTGTCAGTTTTCCACATTTGTTAATAATTTGATAAGTGATTGACATTTGACAATCCTGACATCATATTTTGGCAATTCAGAAAATATACTTACTGCAACTTTGCTAATTTAAATAATCACCCTGTGGGTTATTATTTGCAAAATATGGTATGTACCGGGTGACCCAATAAGACTCTATAATCTCATTTTCTCAATATTTCAGGTTAGGAACGAGAATTTGAAAAACGGTTTTCACTGGCCTATTTGGATGTTATTTGGCTACTTTTTCATAAAGAAAAAGTCATATCATTCCACTTGTTTTTTTAATTTTTTTTTGGAATTTGAGTCATGGTGTCAAAAGTAGCCCCCTGGCGCAGAAAGATTCAACTAAATTAACTATATTTTGGTTGATTCTTATTGCCCAAGAAATGCTCTTTTCAACAATACCGAATTGGTTAAAATTGGTCAAACTGTTAAGAAGTTAAAGCAGGTTATTGCAAAAACAAGTGAACACCTCACGCCATCTTTGTTTTTGAAATAACAGATTTTTTTTTACGTTTTTTACGAAAATGATAGATAAATTGGTTCGCTTTAAAAATGAGGAAAAAAACCCTAGTTTATTGTGCAAAATTTATAGAAAATGCAATTTAAAAATGTAAGATGGCAGTTACGGCCTCTGGTGGTCATTTTTAGAACTTGAAAATATTTTCCAGCAGTCCTTCATACCTAAAAAAATTGTTACCCCAAAATCATACGACGAACCGTCTTATTGGGTCACCCGGTACAGGGTATATATAGCTACAAGAAATTTGTTTTATTAGTAAATGTGGCCAAGAGAAAATACTGAAAATAAGTTTCAGTTTTCTAAATCCACCGCTAGTGGGCGTTTCGATACCACTAAAATGAAAAATGTCCAAAAACTCTGAAAATTTAAACGGAAAGGTATAGTAAAAGTTTCTCTACGAAGAATTTTCCTATTTAACTTTTTTTTTCTAGCTTTTCAAATAAAGTGGTGGGAGTAGTCTAAAGTTTGCTTTGAAAGAAATGAAATATCTCGAAAACGGCTAATCGGAGAGACTTTGTTTTTGCGGCATTTTAAAGAGCATTTTCTGTCCTGTAGAGTGCCCCAAAACAATGTTCCATTTAGTTTTCGGTTATTTCGATAGAGGGAGTTTTTACAAAAATTGCAATTTTATCTTCTGATATCTCGAAAAAATCAAATGCAAAATATTCCATAAGCAATCAAGATTATCTATTGTTGCCAAATCAAATATCTAACTGAAATTTCTGTTTTATAGAAAATAGCAATATATCACAAAAGAACTTTCGACAAGAGTGCCGTAACCGTAGCCGATTTCAACAATGAAACTGCCAGACTTTTATTTAATCGCATTATAAAAGTTTCCCTGTTTAATATCGAACAACTTTCCGAACCGTCAGAGTGTAACGCGATACTTTAAATAACTGTACGGTTTCGTCGGTAACCGAACTGGTTTAATAGCTTTTTAAAATATTTGGAAAATTTAGAAAACGAATTCCTGATACAGCTAAATGTTGCTAATAGTTTTTTGATGAAACATTAAATCGGTAAAGCACTGAAAAGCATGCAACACGAAAAGCACCATTTTGCTAAAGTTAAAGCAACCTATAAAACGGGAAAATTCTAGCGTTTCCTTTTATTTTCTCGGCTTTTCACATGCATGAGTTTGCATAATAATAGAGAAACACAATCATATCGGTGGTTATTTTGTTGTAAACGTCTAACATTTTTTTAACAACTTACACATAAAATCATGGAATAGTTAGTTTTAAAACTTCCAAACATTTTGTCAAATTCAGCAGGAAATGGCGTTAAGTATTGAAATCAGGCAATCGTGCTTTGTTTCAGGCTCCAAAATTAACAAGATTAACAAAGAAGGAAAGTTTCAAAGTTTTCCGACCGACATAAATCGGGCTTTGCGGTCTTAACAATGACATTTTAGGAAATTACATTCACTCACACCGGCAAAAGTTTATTATTTTCAACAATTAAACTTTCCCCATTATTTTAGCCAGTCGTAACTAAAACTAGAATCGTTTCTATTTTGCGAATGGGTCTCTTTAATTACCTGGACTTTTATTGAAATTTATGTGAGAATCAACCTTCCAGATTCCCAAATATATTCCTTCAAGTACGTTGATTGAATACAAAATGTAAAAGTAGAGAAAGCTTTCAAAAATAAATCCTTTTATGTGCATCTTATCCAACTTCTCGACTTGCGGTAGAGCATAAGCATTATCTCTGGAGATTCGAACTCTCTGGTGGTTTTGTAATTTTATATTTTGCCAAGCAAAAACTCCATTTCGTATTTTTCTGTATAGCGACAAAAGATTCTCCCTATTCGCAACCGGTTCGTAATAGTATTAACCCGTTTTAATTCAGCTCGTATCTTCCACTTTAGGGAAATTAGCTCAAATTAGGGTCCCTCTTTATCTGTTTGTATTATTAATTGCTCGAGATAAGCTCAAATTAAGACTCGGATTGAAAGAACACGTTTGCACGATAATTATATGCAAACATTTAGTTTTTACTTTAATTTGACAAGCCAAAACCATTTATCGATAAATAGATGCTGAATTTGATGTGAATATTAACTGACACAACGTAAGTACAAAAAATATTAAATTATATCAACTTACTAAAGTAAATATTTTCGCTCACTTTAAGTAGGCCTTTTCATAGTTTATATAACCTATTTTTTATAAATGCGGTGGCAAATGCTTACAGTTTAAATGCTAGCAACATTCTCCATAAACTGCAAACGGTAACAGATACAGAGTGGAGGAGTTTAGTATTATGCCGTCTTTTAAACTTGAATAATTTCTATATATATAAACCATCTTTATTTCCGAGGAAAAAGGCTATCGACCTACCGGTCTTTCTGCCAATGTTACAGAAACAAAACTTATGTACTAAATATTTGTTAAAAAAAAAAAAAAAATATATATATAATGTTTTACAAAGAAAAGGTTAAAATTAATAGTTCGTTTTTTTAGGTAAAGTGTTCCAACAGAGTATATTGAGGAAAGGCGTAGCGAGATTGTCTATTTGGTCTTGTGAGGGAGATGGGGTTTATAATTGTCCAGTTGTGGGGGTTGCCCTTCCATTTTGCCTCTAGTTTCGTTAATCGTTCTGTTATTTTTGTCATTTGTGTCCGTTCGTAGAGTAATTCGTTGGTTGGGTTATGTAGCGGGTTTTGAGGATGTCTAATCTTGGTTACTAGTCTAAGTGCAATTTGTTCTGTAGTTTGTATGTGTTTTTTTGTTTTGCTGGTCGCATTAACTCTTAGTATGTGTCCGTAGTCGAGTAGAGGTCTGCAAATAGATTTGTATATTTTAGTTGCAGTTTTTGTGCTTATACCTCTGTTCTTGTACGTCAGGGCTCTGAAATGTTTAGTTCGTTTAATAATTTCAGTTCTCACATTTTGTGCATGTTTGGTAAATTTGAGTTTTTGGTCAAGTGTTATCCCTAAGTATTTTATTTCTGGGCTTGGTGTAGTTACATTACCGTCTGTTGTTATTGTAGGAGAGTTGTCTTTTATTTTGTGATTTGGTAAGAGTAGTTGGTTTTTCGTGGGGTTTGGCGTTAATCTCCATTTGTAGAACCATTCCGTCGTGTGGTTTGTTAATGTCTGAAGCTCCTCTACAGCTTTTGCCGTAGTTTTGGCATGAACTATGAGTGCTGTATCGTCAGCATATTGTAGAATGTAGTCATGTTTGCTTATGTAGTTTTTGTCAAGTAGATTGTGGTTGTATATGTCATGACAGTAGATATTGTAGAGGAAGGGTGATAAAGGCGATCCTTGTGGTAGTCCTTGTTCAGGAATAAAAGGAAAGGAAAGGGTGTTGTCTATACGTATTTCTAATTGTCTGTTTTCCAGTAAGTTTCTAATAATGTGGATTAGGTATTTTGGAGTTTTCAGTTTGTGTAGTTTGTATAGTAGTCCTTTGTGCCATACGCTGTCAAATGCTTTGTTGATGTCCATAAAGAGACATGCTGATTTCTTGTTTTCAAGATGCGTAGTTTGAATGTTGTTAGTTAGTATAAATAAGGGGTGAACAGTTGAGTGCTTAGGTTTAAAACCAAATTGGTATGGCGGTATGTGTTGTCCAATTAAGTGTTGTAGTCTATTCTTTATAATATTTTCAAACATCTTGCTCAGTACAGGAAGTAGTGTAATGGGTCTAAAGTTTTGTACTTGTGTGTTGTTTAGTCCCGTTTTTGGAATGGGAATTATTATTCCCGTTTTCCAAGTGTCTGGTATTACGTTGTTTTTTATGCATCTGTTGAATAATTTCTATTACTTTAGAAAATCCAAAATATCCAAAATTTTAGAGGTTATATTTTATTTTTCTGATGATCTTAAAATAAATGGGACTTTACCTTGCAATATCATATTTAATATCCGACGTTTTGGTTCACCATTACCATCAACATTCATTTTGCTTCTTGGGGCCAAATTAAATTTTTACGTTTTCGACTATGGTGGTATATTAGAAAGTACTATTTGTCTTTAATGAATTAACACTTGTTTATGTGTTTAAATTTCATATTAGAATTCGACAAAAACCCAAAAAAAGTGACCAATTTACTGATAAAAAATCGTTTTAACTGCGTCATCTTTACAGGTCCAACCAAATGGGCGTTAAGCTGTGTAAGTGACTTTTTATAATTTTTTGTTCTGAAACTGTGAGTCTGAGAGGAAAAAGTCACGAGGGGGAAAGTTTTCACACTTATCAAACTGCCCCCTGTAATTTTTTCACGGTCAAACTGTCAGCTGTTACCAAGTTATGGCAAAAAGTACCAATTTAACAGTTCAAGTAAGAGGATTAAGCTGTATAAGTGACTTTTTACAATTTTTGCTGATGTATCATATGATACATCATAAATATAATAAAAAAAGCTATATTCGATAATGTAAAAATCTAATACACATTTCGAATTTTTTCGGTCACGTGACGAAATTTTCAAACGTCTACTTCCATTTTTAATTTTTTCAGGACACAATCATGACATTTTTTTAAAATTTTAACAGTAATTTTGGATTTTTTAGGTCACGTACTAAATTTTCAAATATCCAACTTTTATTTAAACTTTTTAAGGTCACATGACGGTTTTTAAAAATTTCAATTACCATTTTGGATTTTTTAGATGATGTGTTTGATGACCAAATTTTTTAATATTTATCTGTCATTCGAAATTTTTTTAGGTCACATGACAGTTTTTTTAAATTTTTACTGCTATTTTGGATTTTTTCAGTTCCAATTACCAAATTTTCAAACTTCCAACTACCATTTAAAAATATTTAAGGTCACTAGACAGTTTTTCAAAATTTTTACTCTCATTTTTGAGTTTTTTAGGTTACGTCACCATCAAACTTTCAAATTTCCATCTGTCATTTGAAATTTTTTTAGTTCAACAGTTTTTCAAGTACTTTTTTTGATTTTTTTAGGTCACGTGACAAAATTTTCATACATAAAACTGTCATTTGATTTATTTTAGGTCACATGATAATTTTTCAAACGTTTCACTGCCATTTCGGACTTTTTCGATCTCGTGATCAAATTTTCAAATATACATCTGTCATTGAAATTTTTTTTAGGTCACATGACAATTTTTCACACGTTTCACTTAATTTTACATATTCCTAACTGCCATTCTAACTTTTTTAAGGTTACACGACAGTTTTTCAAAATTTGAACTACCATTTCGGATTTTTTAGGTCACGTAACCAAATTTTTAAATATCAATCTGTTATTTGATTTTTTTATGTCACATGGTAATTTTTCAAAATTTTAACTACCATTTTGGATATTTTAGGTTACGTGACAACATTTTCAAACATCCAACTACCATTCTAAAGTTTTTAAGGTCATTCGATAGTTTTCCAAAATTTGACTTAAAATTTTGGATATTTTAGGTCACGTATAGCGCCCATTAAAAAAATGAAAGTTGATGATGGAAACCAAAAACCAAAACGTTGGATATCAAATATGCTATTGCCACGTTGTATACCGGGTGTAACATTTAACTTGAGACATCTCAATATCTCGAAAAATAAGCACTTTTCGAAAAAATGTTTAGTATCAAAGTTGTATTATTCCGCGGGGGAAATACATTGATGACAAAATTTGTGTTCCTCTGCCCCTCCATGTGGGGGGGAAGGGGGGTAACTTTGATTTTTTAAATGGCACCCCCAATTTTTTATTGCAGATTCAGATTCTGTGGCTAAAAACACGTGAAATTTGTTTAAAACATTTTTTTGTATTAACGATAGATGGCGCTATAAACGACAAAATTTAATTTACATTTTTAAATTAAATTTGTTTTTTTTCGCTCATGGCTTACCGGAATGTTTGGTAAAATCTGCTTAAAAAACCGTTGTTGCTAGGGATACATAGGTGTAATAAATAACAAAAAAAAAAAGAAAAAAAAAAGAAAAAAAAATGAAAAAATAAATAAATAAAAAAGTTTTTTTTTTGGAAAAAATGTTTTAAACAAATTCCACGTGTTTTTAGCCGCAGAATCTGAATCTGCAATAAAAAATTGGGGGTGCCATTTAAAAAATGAAAGTTACCCCCCTTCCCCCCCACATGGAGGGGCAGAGGAATTAAAATTTTGTCATCAATGTATTTCCCCCGCGGAATAATACAACTTTGATACCAAACATTTTTTCGAAAAGTGCTTATTTTTAGAGATATTGAGATGTCTCAAGTTAAATGTTACACCCGGTATAGAGAAGGATAAGTGGCAAAGTATCATGTATTTTAGTTATCCCATAAAATAAAAAAACTAATTTCTAAGATTTAAGTTTCTTCAGATATCTCCGGAAGTAGGAGCTTTTTAAGGGCATACCTATTAAACTCTAGATTGCGCAATTTTTTCATACTTTAACCACCCTGTAGGTATCTAATTTTTGAATGTTTTATAAAAAGGTATGTTCTCTGAAAAACATCCTTACATATTATCACAAAGGGAGAAAACCTAAAAAAGTACAAGTAGGCGAAAATTTTGCTGCGAAGTGGTCAAACGTCTCTCGAAATTCGTCGTAAATTACTTGCAAAATTAACACCAGTTTCAAATTTAGTAAAAGGAGATCAGTTATAAGAGTTAGACAATGAATGACTAGGTATAGTCAGTTAAGGAATACGAAAATCACGTGATCAAATATCAATGATCTTATTTTGGACCAATATTGAGAAAATGAGTTACGCACATAACAATTATACTGTCTGATTCTTGAAAGTTGACCATGAAATGGGTGAGATCAGGAATTCCTTTTTCATAACTCATGTCAAATATCAGTTGTCATGTCGTCAAATATTATTAGTACTGCATTAGTACTATCGATCAATCTCAGAAATACGTATAGGTCTTAGTTTATCGGACTTGTCTTTGCCACGTGATGGTCAACTTTCGAGAATCAGACTGTAGATTTAAATTCAATGTTGAAATTGATGTTTCTCGAGAGATTTGATTGACAATTACTGTCAATTAATTCTATTACTAAGACATACCTATTTTAGTAGGTTAAGATAGGTTTATAATTAAAGGTTTTTCTGTTATAGAGGTACAAAAAATAACACTGAAGTGCAAATAGTCTGTTTCAATTTCGCAATCATGCAACATCGTAGGCAAACGTAGTAATTTATATTCTGGTAGAACCCAAATAACTACTAGATTCAATAACAAATAAAACTACAATTATTAGTTATATAACACAATATTAATTCACCACCAAACTCTAATATTTAATTTGCAACATTTAATTGCCCGTCATAATTTCCAAATCTCGGTAGCTAATAAACGTTTTATATCCTACTTCCTATTTTAATAAATCGTTAACAGGAAGTAAAGGCGTTCGTTGTATGGTTCTTTTGGTGTGATTTTGCCCGAAAATATATTGTTTATTATTGCGTAAACGAAATTTGGACCCCCTCAAAGGGTTGTTAAGTTTTATTTCCATGGGGTGGATAAAAATAAATTTCGTTGTGAAACAGTTCCTGCTTATTAGAGCAAAACAAATATGCAGGTCAGTTGCAGACCGCGACAAAAAGGAGTTATACGCAATCCGGCAAACCCATTTTTCTTGTTCTTACAGTAATAAATACTTTACCAGAACGTTATCTCAGCTAGAAAGGCCGGAGATTTATTATGGCAGACTGCGGAAGATCATAAGAATTTTGTCGTATAGGTATTTAAGGGATGAAATACTTTGGAGAGGGTCAGAGAATCTTATTTGAGCTATGTAGTTGAGTCTCATTGGTTATGATTTGTGTTTTTATGAACGATATGTAACTTGTTATTACATCATGGTTTATTAAAGGTAACAGAATATGCAGAAAAGCATATTAGTGTCAAAAGCAGTGAACACAGGTAAATGTAATAATAAATCATCAGGGGTTGTTGATTTGATGGATTTACCTAATTAGGTTATTTATCACTATTGTAACGGGTGTATGAATTAAAATTGGATTGATTGATTGGGATAACGGATTGTAGTTCAATTAGGGCTACAATACGTTTTTATTTAATACATATGATACTCTCACTTAGTGCAATACTATTGCAATAGGTTTGTTCAAGTTTATCCCCTTGTCTGTTGTTTAATAAAGGTACTATTCTAAAAATTTTTCAGTTCACTCTGATTTAACCGATTTATCCTAACTTTTCATGCTTTTGTTTTGTAAGAATAATTCACACCAAACTCTAGTGACAAAGTTTGTCGTTTCAGTCTCAAGGGTGTCCGAAGAATAGCGAACGCTTTGTACTATTTACAACAATTTACAGGAACTTTAACGTGAACAAATTGTTACTTTACAAAGCTGACTTTCCGTATTTAATGCTCAGTACTTCTCCACTTCAGTTCGGTCGCATCTACCCCATAAAACGCACCCAGTGAATCCATATTTCAAACGAACACCCGCATCTCATCATAGATGTTTAACCAGAGGAAAACAAGAAGGCGAAAACGGGTACAGGCGAAAACTAATTTTCTTTTTAACTAAAACTTTCCTTTCAAGGGAGTACGCCGTGCACTGGGGCTGTATTTCTCGCTTTTTTTTTTGGTTATTTACGATCCGCCGAATAATAGGGGCATTATATTTTACTTACGGAAAATTGGTCTCCTGGGCTCGATTCGATGCTTACCTAAAACAAGAGAAAAGAAAATTAGAAACAAATCATTGTTAGCCGGTTTTAGTAGGTGAGGAAATACATTAACCTGTTATTTGAAATCAATATATCAAAAATGATACGACTAAACAAAACTTTATCACATATTCTTGGACCTCAATTCTGTCAAGTGTTGATAGAATGTGACAGAAGTAGTTGACAATGCCAAGTTTGTCACATTCTTTATATGTTTCTCTTCATAATTTCCTTTCCTTGTTTTACCTAAATAAAGTACTTTTTAAATTGTACATACGTATAACTCATGCGTTAGTTATCCCATTAAAACGCAGGGGAAAAAAGACACTTACAGTCCGGATAATTACCAATGTTTTAAGGGAGGTAACAGGAGACCAACAATGAACAGCGAACAGAGATTTTACATTATACAATTGTTTTGTAGCTAACAAACATTCGCAGTTATTTTTTAAATAAAAGTCCAGAAGGTGAAGGGAAAAACCCGAAAGAAATGACAAGAGACCGCTGTTTGAACGGGAAAGAGGCGCCGTTCGGGAACATAATAGAACCGTAATGAAAGAACAATAAAGACGGATTTAGGGCGGATTTTAATGTCTTTGGATGATAAAGTAAAGCTTCTGCGACCTTTTCAAACTCGTAATTAAACAGTTGGTCGGTGGAAAGGGCGAAAATGGTTGGCCTTTGCGGTTTTGTTTTGGTTTTTATTCACCTTTCGGGACTCAATTTTATGTCGGGAGTGAGTCGTTTTGCATTAATTGAAGAAAGGGAGCGTCAAGGGAAAATGTACTAAACAATTACGTACCTTGATTGAGGTAATTCCAAAAGAAAAAAATGTTAATCATGACTTGAAGCTAAATTAACAATGTTTTTGTTTTATATTACTCTGGAAACTATAGTCTTTCTAAATAAAAACAGAAAAAGACAGAATGAAAAAGATATTTTAAATGTTTGCCACCCTTAAATATCAGAAAATCTACAAATATAAACCACGCACATAGCGGGTAATAATAATTGAGTCAAAGCAATATTTGGAGAATTAAAATACAGGGTGTCCAAAAAGTCTGGAATATTGCAAATATCTCGAAAACCACTAATTTTATTTTGCTGAAAGTTTTCAATTGTTATAGTAAATAAAAGCGTTAAATGTTTAGAAAATTCTCTGCACTTTATGAAGAGTATTTTATAGATCAGTTTAGGAAATACCTCTACTTTTTTTACGAAAGCATTTTCTCTCAATGCTTATTAATATTAATTAATAAAATTATTGGCCTCTGGTACATACTTTCAAAATCGCAAACAGCAATTTAAAGATAAATCTTTAAACATTTAGAATATTTGTAGAAACGTCTGACATTTCCAAAATAGATTAGTCCCTAGATTAGATAAGTCTCTGGCAATTCAAAAAAATAAATCTTGAAATATTTATTTTTGCCTCTGAAGGATAATATTAATGTGCCATGATTGCCTTTTTACCCAAACGAAATTAACAAGCAGAAGATATAACGTCGTCTCGAATTCATGAACTTTTCTAAAATTATAAAAATACTAAAATTAATGCAAAATCTGAGATTCAAATGCTATAATTAAACATTACAACAGCTAAACAAGTCACTGGACATATTTGTCTTAATATACCATAACAACCATTAAGGACTTTCCTAACTTTTGAAAGCGATCAATTTTTTGTCTCAATTTCAAACAGTCCAATTACTTCAACAAAATTAACTCGTGACGGTTCAGAACGAAGATACCAGCAGTCGATAACGTTTAAATGGTTTCCTTGTCATCCAACCTATGAACGTAACCCTAGAACGAAATTAAATTTTCTCCAATCTTCTCTACATCAGACTAGCGTTAAAGCTTTTTGTCTTTCCAGTCCTGACGTCTTATTTGGGGAATATCAAGTTTTTTTTTTAGAAAAAGAGAATAGAAGCGCAATTTTCGTGTGTGAGTGTATATGAGAAAACAAAAATGGTTTGGTGTATAGCAGTAATTTTCTAGGGTATTACCATTAAGCTAGCGTGTCAACTGGAAGTTTGGGTTTTCAACACAAAATCATGCAAAATAATGAAATATTGCTGTGCAGAATTTGATATGATATTTACATGGAATTTTAAAATTGCTAATTTTAACCTAAACTGAGTTTACAAAGGTCAAATACTTGGAAAGTATGGCAAAGGATTAAAAACCATCCAAGTCGATCGAGCTCAAAGAAAGTTATTTGGAACTTTTTAGCAGCTTTGTAATTCCGGTATGCTTTATTTTGAATTTTACTTTGAAAAACAAGTTTTTAATTAGTTTTTTTAAGATCCTCAAGTTTTCGGAATAAAACCGACCTTCATATTTTTCAGGCTAATTAACTGAAGAATTTCAGATAATTACTTCAAAGAAAAAGTTAGCCGGCTTAATTTAAACATCGTAATTTTTACAGGTTTTTAGCTATTTTTGTTATTAGAAAGGCGCCTAGGATTAAGTATTTTTACAGCATGAAAAATTCGTCCACTGGAAAATTTTATCTCCTTGCCCTTAGGATATAGTGCAGAGGAATGTGAAATTAACTTTCCAGTCTGAATACCGCAAGAGTAGTTGTCATTCCTTCTGCCAAATTGAGGAAGTAATTACATTAATTCCCAAATTATAAACTGAGTGGAAGTTTTCATTTTAAACGTTAAAAGTGGAAAGTTTGGAATATTTCAGCGTCCATTACGTAATCATACTTTAATCCATTTACAAATTTCGTGTACTAAAATTTATCAATAAAACATCAACATCAAGCCGAAATTCCCGCTTTGAGTGCTCTTCTCTGTATCGACGAAGGAAATACTACATTGGCTGAACCATAGTTGTAATTTACGACAAACATGGCTCGATGGGCGGTGTCCGGTGCATAAAGTGCACAAAGATCGATATAGACCGAAGTAACGGAACGTTTACCAACCCGTACGTAAATTGGTATTTATTTCAATACTTGGAATGCCGATCGTATCAACCTGGTAATGTTTTATAGGCCCGCTCGAAATGCGCTATTAATTTAAGTCAACGAGCACATTTTTAGCTCTACCCAATTTACATGATACAATGTTGCCGTCAGAAAAAAAGATGAGTTTAAGGAATGGGAAATTATCATTCCGTTGCTGGTTTGTGTGAAGGTAATCACGAAAAAAAATATTTGTAATCCGTTTCGTTCAGGATGGAGCGTAAAGCAAAGAAATCGTTAAATTAGGTTAGTTAGTTTGACTCAGAAAGCAAGAAGAAAAACAGGGTTTTCAAAAAGCTGCTTACTGATTTACAGTCCATTGATGACAAGACATTGTTAAAGAAAAGTCAGATAGGGTTATAATTGAGAACCTGGACTGGTCTTCATGAGATTCTTCTTCTGATCTGAAGGAAGAAAGTGCTAAAAGTAACTACCATTTCCATTGCCTTAAAAAGGGCTCAGAGGGTTACATTGAAGTATGTGAGCATATTATTTAGTTGCAAATACCTATAAAAAGTATTTGAAGAAAATAAAAAAGCGCTTTTATTCCTAACCACCAAAAGTAAATGTTAGAAGCAATCTACATTTGTGTTTATTAGGCACTCCAGCAATACAGCTGACTTACGTCAAAAAATTTAGTTAGGGCAAACACCGTAAAATTCAGGATGATGTCTTATGAGCTTTAAAATTTTATTTGCAGTCTTCTTGTAATTTTGAGCTTTTTAAAGCAGTTAAACGTGATTTAGGTATATATTTTACTAAACGAGAGAATAAACATCCGAATGTAACCGTTAGGTACATAGAGAAACTAGATTCATTTGAACTGAATAATACGAACTTTAGCATCAATCCAGCAAATTTTCATCAAAATTGATAGTTCAATAAGATGCTTTTTGTGTTTTGGGGTTAATACACGTGGCATCCGGAAAAACCCTACATTGTCCCTGTTCCCTCTACTTCCACACTTAATCACACACCAAAAACCGGGCATATTCTTCTTTTAAATTTCAAAAACTTTAAATTTATTATAAATAAATCTCTAAGAAGGCCTCATTTGTATGGAGTAGAATGGATTCTTTGCCCTAACAAAAATGTACGTCTGTCCAAATCAGCTGTTGATGATAGGTTGTCCAAGTGCCTAATTGTCCTCTTCAGAAAGTGTTCTACTGTTTGCTTTAAGTGCATGTTATAAAGACATTCAACTTGAGATCATGCACCAAAACAGACTAAGCTTTAATTTAAATAGAAGGCAGGATAACTAACAAATTGTAATTATTTAAATTCTGATAATAAAAAATATAAACCATTTAATGATGACAATATAGAACGAAGAAAGCTGCATATGTCACTTTTGATATTTAAGGAAGTCTTACTCTATAATTTGCAAAGCTTCTTTGTCTATCCATAAATTAATAGTCTAGCCAATATTTTTGGCTTTTACCTACTTACACAGTGTCCCAAGTTTTAAAAAAAAAACGATATGAGAGAACGTAAGGAATAAAGATTAAAACAATTCTATATTGTTGCACAAATCAAGATTATAAATTTACAATATTAAACAAATACAGAGTGTTTTAAGAAGGTCTTAAGGAACACTTTTTGATTTGATTTTACTATTGTAAACTAACATAGATATACAGGGTGGTTGAAGATCGTGGATTTGATTACTTAAATTATGACTTTCAATACCAAACTGAAATACGTATTTTTGCAGATGGGACACGTTATCGCTTATACCAAAAAGTTTTTATTACAATTATAATTATTTTTATACATATAATTTTTTCATATATCTAATTCTGATGATTTTCGAGTTATTAATTAATAAGGAGGTAATTTTTTCCAATGGAAACACTTGGTCACTTGGTTATTAGCAAATATTATACAGGGTGATTCCAAAGTTGGTGCTTTCCTTTCACCTACGAATAGGGCTTCAAAAAATACGCTTTTTTTTTCTTTGACCCTTTTTCGAAATATGAACAATAACGAAGATACAGGGTGTCAAAATTTTACTAAAAAAAAACAAAATAAAAAATAACTTAAATTTAATTTTAACTAACTACATTTTATTGGCTTATTGGTGGTTATTCTTTATCAACAGACATAAACATAAACAAAATATTTCAGCCGCCTTTGAACTAAGTTTTAATAATTTGACATTTTAAATTAAGACAGTATTTAATTTTAGACACGCATTAAGATGGTTTTTATTTTTTTACTCGAAAGCGGTGCGTCGAAGCAAAAAATAATAAAAGGGGTTTTATTTTTAGAATTGAACAAAGAATTCAATAATAAATTTTATGTTGAAAAAAAAACCAGTAAGGTATAATTTTTTTTTGAAATTTTTTTAAAAAAATGATACGCGCGCCACTGGTAAACGCAAGAAAATTTTTGTTTCTTGGAAAATTTGCTTTCCACGTAGCTACTGACACCTACAAAATTTTGTTTAATTACTTCAAGTGGTTTGGCCAAAATCATTAAATTTATATTTTTTCAGTAAAACTTTGACACCCTGTATCTTCGTTATTGTTCATATTTCGAAAAAGCGTCAAAGGAAAAAAAAACTTATTTTTTGAAGCCCTATTCGCAGGTGAAAGGAAAGCACCAACTTTGGAATCACCCTGTATAATAAGACAAATTAAAATTGCTTGCAAATGATGTGTTTATCTAACCTAAATATAGTAAAGTTTTATAAATAAAAGCTAAGAAACAAAAGTTTCTGTAATATTATCTTATTGTTATGTTGACCTAACATGGCCAAATGTTATTATTAACGTAAATCATCAATTAAATTCATCACTATTAAAACTCCAAAATGTAAGAACTTTAATACGTTTAACATTGTTCAGCTATTGAATGTAAAAATCACAGTATCACCTGACTCTCTACAGAAAATTATTTTACTTTACGAAACCATACAATTTAAATATCATTTGCAAGAAATTTTAATTGTCTTTTAAAATAGTTGACAAAACACAGGAAGTCAGAAGAATCATTTTTGTGTTGAATGAAAAGTTACTAATTTTGACAAACCTTATAGTAAAACAATATGTTGTTCTTATATACTCAAAACTATCATAGAACATCCCCTTAAACTACCTACAAAATGTACATGTTCTACTAAACCCAGTGGCGTAGTAAATTTTATTGGAGCGGCTTGAAGAAAAAAAAAATACGAAATTAATTTAGGACCATTGGATTAGGTATAGAAAAAATAATTAGAACTAAATAGTGGATCGAAAAATACAATAATAAGTATACTTAGTTGGGAGTGAGATTCTTGCCATGAAATTGATGTATAACGGGTTGCGTGAAATAAGAGAGATTCAATCTCCAATGGTCCGGACTAGTAGAAAATATCATCCAAACAGCTGAGAATCGAAAAAAAATTATAACATTTTGTTGCCGTATTTGTAACAACTTGTCGGTTTTTATTTGAATCTATTAACGTAAAATAATAAATAAACAATCACGTACCTAATCAAAAAAACCCAAAATAGTTGGGTTATAGGATGACAAACCTTCATCGCAATATTGCCAGCTGGGTCAATGTTGTATTATTTTTGTTTTGTCTTCTTACTGTAATCAAACAACTGTGCACTATTTCAGTCATGTCCGCAGTAGTTGAGGCTCTTCCATATGGTTAAAAACCAAGCAATAATTCTTTTTATGGTAGAACTCACAACACTGTATGCCTTTCACGTTGAAATGTGTGAAAATGCTGATGACATGGACAAAGTCCATAATAATTGGGGCAAATTATTGTTTTTGAGGTTATATTTATACTCATTTGTTTTGGTTATTATTTTACAAATAAATACAAGTTATTTGAATTACAAAAGGCAGTTGCTATGTGAGGTATAAGTTTGAAATGCAATTTTCAGATCAAGACGAAAATCCAATATTTTTTATGTAAAATTCTTCAATCTTGCCAGATGTTTTCCCTTAGAATAGAAATAATGAAATACATGAAGAATTTAATGTGTAGTTCTTTCTATTTTGTCAGCATTGCATCAATAGGGTTCTTGCACAGAAAATATTTATAGACATTTTGTATTTTAGGGAGTAGTACGTCATTAAAATAACCCCACCCCAAAATATTAATTTTCTTTTTTATGTTATAGTGAAGATATCTCGAAATGAAAATCCTACAAATTTTCATACTTTATTCCCGCGCAAAATCAATTATGATGGGCCTGACGTAACAGACCCGTAAAACGTTGCCTATTCACACCGCATACAGTTAGTACAATTTCAAAATAATTTCAGGTTTGAGCTATGTTGCCATATTTATTAGAAAATGCAGTTAACAGAAACTCAAACAAGTATGTGTGGGTGGGTATATTATGAGGTTTTTATATCTGAGATGTCAGTTATAAAACTACGTCTTTTCCTTTAGTACAAAAGAGAAATAAAACTATTTACCATAAATTGAAAAACTCGTAAATATTACAATTCTATGAAAAACACAAATTATTAAGAATTAGAAGACAATCCGACAACGTTGCAACATAAAATTATACTATTTTTTTGACAGTAATGAGTACTGACATTTGACATGCCCTTGCCGTTTTGCGGTTTGTGTCTCGTGTTTGGTAATTTGGTTTTGTTTTGAATTTGAAAGAGTTTAGTGCTGTTGAGTTCAACTGTTTTAATTTTTTTTTAAACATGACCGAGTTAGGGTTTGTGAAAGCCGATTCACGGAATCTACCTACAGTGGATGCTGTTATGGTGGCTAATTTTTTTGCAGAAAGTGATGTTTTTCACTGTGCTGAAATTCGTGGGGTTAAAGCTGAAAGGTAATAATACAATAAAATAAATAATTCAGTTATGTGTAGAAAGGTGCACTTTGTAAAATAACATAATAATAACAATATTGGTTTTAGTGCTGGGAGGCAAAATTATGGTGATTCTGCGATAGGGTATGTGCAAATAAAGCGGGAAGCTAACATATGTACAGTCAAAGGAAAAATATGTCCAGAGCACAAAGTAAGAGGGAAATCTTACAGTCAAACCATCACTCTGGATGAGCATGCAGAAAAAGTTATTAGCTGTGATTGTCATGACTGTGCTGCATCTTCCGGTATTTTTACTTAATGTTTTATCAAGTATTTATTTATAATTTAATTTTGTTTATTAGGAGGCTGTAAACATATGATTGCTTTCCTAATGTGGCTGCACAGACGAAGTGAAGAACCATCACCAACAGAAGTAAAATGTTACTGGAAAAAATCAACATTGGCCTCTGTTGGATCAAGCATTAAATTCATCACACTTGATGATTTTGGTGCCTCAGCTGGAAAAGTAAATCCAAAATCAAATCCTGATGAGTTCTTGTCTTCAGTTATTCAGAAGGCTAAGGAAACAGGATCTCAAATGCAGCTGCTCAAACACTACTCAGAAGAACCAACTGAAAAGCAACTTAGTATCCATAAATTGGTGGTACTTTTTTTACAGAAAAGTGGTAATAATGATGCAGATGCATTTTGCAACTTTGCAAGTACACAAATGTCAATTGATGTATGTCAAAAAGCCTGCATAATGACAACTGAGCAGTCAGATTCAAAGTTGTGGCATGACTTAAGATATGCTCGAGTTACTGCATCAAAAATCTATGAATTTGCGAAATGCAAAACAGCCCCTGGTTCACTTATAGAATCTGTAACTGGTGGAATTAAAATTAAAGAGACCAATGCTATGAAAAGAGGAAAACTATTGGAAAAGAAAGTTTTGCAGACAGTTGAGAAACTGACAAACATCAACTTTAAAGCAACAGGCTTGCTAATATCACCAGGACATCCACTTCTAGGGGCATCACCAGATGGAATCTCTGAACAATATGTGTTGGAAATAAAGTGTCCTTCAAAAGAAAAAACAGTGTGTTTGTACATTAAGAATGGAGAAATTGTGAATAAATGTAAAGCACAAATACAGTTGCAAATGCACCTTTTTGGAAAACAAAAGGGTATCTTTTGTGTTGCAGACCCATTTTTTGAAACTAATGGAAAAGTGAGTTTGTTGTATGTGGACTACGATCAAGAATTCACTGAAAATTTAATAGAAGCAGCAGAAGCATTTTGGAAAGAGAATGTATTTCCCTTTTTACTTAGTAGTTTTAAAAAACATTAGCTGGTTAGTTTTGTTGACTTTAGAGTATGTATGTATTTCTGATTTTTCTCTTTCTGATATTTTTGTAAATACATTTGTAGAGATCTTAATTTTGTTTTCTTTTTTATTAAAGCTATTAAAGGGTTTGGGGTTGTTAGTTTAATAATACAAAATAAAATTATATTGTAGTAGTAAATTGGCTAACCTGGAAACATTAGAACCACTTCCTTGCTGCAAATAAAAAAATCATTTTTGAAAATTAAATTATTTTATTTGAATAACTAGAAAAAGAAAAAAATTAATAATATTTATTTAGCATAAAAACTACATAATCTATCAAATATAACATTACGTGTACAAAAGACACAGTGCTATCCACTACAACAAGACACATGTTTATATAAATTTAGGTAATATCACAGTAATGTGTAACAAAACTAATGATTATCCTTTTATTAAAGGATCTTGTAAATTTACTAATCCACAAGCTATGTTTACAACATGGTCAGTTAAGGGAATTAACTTAGAATGTAAACAAGAATGTGGCCTTAAAAAGTTAAACTCCCTCACTCGGCGAATGACACGTTCAATATGTATTCTTAAGCTAGCAATTCTTTTTGTGGCCATCACTTCCTCCTTTGACAGCTTAGCATCGCTGGAAACACTGGGTGGACGCACTAAGGTACAATTTTTTTCAAGGAGTAGTTTCTCAATGTTTTTAAACCCCCGGTCCGCCATCACAACTACTCCAGGTTTTAAAACTTCTAAATAGCCACTGTTTTCTAAAACACATTGATCTGTGGTACGGCCACCAAATCCTTTTGAAATAAAGTTTATTATTCCATCTGGCGTACAAGAAATCAAATACTTTAAAGTATTTGCCTTTTTATATTCTGACCATGTCAGTGCTTGTTTAACAGGATCTACAGGTTTATGAATTTCTATTTCAAAGCAGTCAATAATGCTCTCTACACTTCCAAACCGCGCTCTAAATGGTAGAGGAAGTTGAGCTTTTATTGACTCACTAGAAGGCCATACAATTAGTTTTTTTAATAAGGGACCCATCAAAACTACTCCTTCTTTGAATATCTTGCTTACTGAACTTTCACTTAGTCCAAAGTCATCTGCAAGTTGAATAAATGTACGTCCGGTTTTGATTTTCATCAAAGTGATATGTATATTTATTTCTTTTAAGGCAGTTTGTTTTTTGACCTCCTCAATGAACCACATCAACTCCTTTGAAATACCTAAGTACATCTTGGGATGCCTATTTATTTTAACCATAGTTGATTGCAATGCCAACTCGGAAATATTTTCTTCCCTTATCAAATAAGCGTCACTCTCACTTGTTGGAATTTCTTCCGATGTGGAAATGTTTGGAGGTGAAGATGTACTTGATGAAGGCTGTGACAAACTGGGGGAAAAGTGCAATTTTCTAGGTTTACCACTAACTTTCCGTTTATTTGGCTTCTCTTCTAAATGTTTGATTGGAGAAGTAGCTTGTTCTCTTGTCAAAATTTTTATAGGTGAATTCAACTTATTCACACAATGTGGTGCAACTTGAACAGCTTTGCTCTTATAGTGAGGTTTATATAAAACTTGCTCACTTTTATGAACCGTCTGTGACTGGGATGCAAGTGGCGGTGTGTTTTGATCACAAACAGTTAAGCAAGCTGATGTACTTTGAAAAGTAGTACAACTTACTGGAACTACTTCACTTGCTTCTTGAAATTTAGCCACTTTTCTTGGAACTTCTTCCTCTTGTTGTGTGTTTGTGAGTGCACTACTCGTTGAATTAGAAGCCAAAACATCACATGAGGAGATGGATAAACTCTGTGGAAGGTTGCATCGCGGGATGGCAGTTTTTTTCATTTTTTTTCTGCATTTCATCATTTTCCACTCCATGTAGTTCTCCATATCGTTTGGCAGCTACAATAAAGTACAACATAGAGTAAAAATATTTCGACAAAATTTCTGGTAGGAGTAGGGGCCTTTAATAGTATCAGTTTAAATTAGATTCAACCAAGGATTAAACTAAGTATATTACCTAAAATGTACTTACGTCAAAGTGATCTTCACAGATGTATAAAGACTTTCTGGCAATTTGTTGCGAATCACGTCCAGTTGCCGCTATCCACAACAATCTTGTGCTTCTATTTGAAGGGATTTGAAAAAATTCTTTGGTTGGTGTTTTGATGGAAGTGTTGCTGCAGGACGACATCAAACACCACTTATATTCTCCATTCATGTTTAGATACAAGGTATAATACGATAATTGTCACTTGATAATAACAGGAAAATTAACAGTAACCGTATAATAACTCAATTTCAAAAGGAACACAGAGGAAACACACAACAAACAACTAAGAGACACGACAATAAAGGACAAATTGACAATACGAATATTACGAATACGCCATTACGCCAATCTGCTCTAGCTCCACTTCACTTCAGCACCGAGCATAGAGAATAATACTATCACTAGTACAAAGTCAAAGTCGAAGTCCAGAATTCTCAAAATTGTACTGCACTGAATTTTGGCAACGTTGTCTCATACGGGTTATCTACGTCACACGATTCGGCGGGCGTTTCAAACGCATAATTGTTTTATGTCGATTATTGGCATTAAACGGAAATTAAAAAAAAAGGGAATGTTAAAGCTTTGTATTTGACCCCTATAGTGCCGATTAAAGCAAAAAAAAAAAATGTTCAAGAACCCTATTATCTAGACTATAATAGTAAACTTTGGTTCCCTTCGTTCTTAAAAATAAGGTTTCAAAATCAAATTCAACTAATTTGGCTCAATTTTAACCAGCTAACCAACTAGTTACATGAAGCAAATTGGTTTGAAAAATAACAAAAAAACTCAATATATGCACCGATCAAAATTTGCAACTTAATGGAACGGTAAAATTGCTTTTGTAGGCGACGTTGTTCAAAATCCCATTCTATCCGGGGTGAAGTTGGATCCAGTCAAATATCAATTTCATGATGTAACTAGCAAGAGTGTATAACGAAATAAAAATAACTCAATGACAAGATGAAAGCCCCATCCACTAAAGGTAACCTGAATTATATATCACTTACATAAACGTCATACGTGTCAATATCTTTGACCTATTTCATATGACCGAGGAAGTCCCATGGTATTATTAAAACCGACAAAAGATACATCTTTCGTACTTTTGGCGTGTGACAAACGAGCTTACTGACAAATTGCTCGATGTAACATATTAGTGAATGTAATCAATCATGTCTACATGATAGAATGGTTGCCCCCTTTATTTAATCGACGAGCAGATTTTCGATCGAGTTTCGATAATTTCAAAAGTTACCACCAAACAGTCGAATTATTAAAGCAACAGACCCTGTTCAATTGCATCAAACACGCAAACACTAGTAAAAATGTGGTTGCATGTCAAGAACACAAAACGCAGTTTCAAATGGTTGAAATAAATTTTTGATATCTCGATCGATTTGAAGTATTTGTGTCAGTCAGTCACTGAAATATTTAGAAGCGGAGAAGGTCCTTGACTGCAAATGGTATTAAGGCCGATTTGCACTGACGTATTTAAGGGCATTATACGTTATATTTCAAATTAACTGTGACATTTTGCACCAGACTTGTCACTGAAAGAAGTTATACAGTTAATGAAGGCGTAAATAATGCAGTGAGTTTTTTGAGTATGTGGAGGAAATATTTTCTATTTTGCTCCAGTCCTTCTTTTTTTCTTTTTCTCCTGTCCTAAAGTTTACATTAGTAATTTTAGCAGGTACTGTAAATTGAAAAGCAATTTTCGAAATTAACGAGGTTGTTTCAACTAAAATGAATGTTAAATTGTTCAAACTTAGTAGTTTACTTCTCATTAAGTTTGTTTAAATATTTAACTTTAACTGACAGTCTAGTAAACTTACCTAGAGTCGGGGATATTGAACCTAACACAGTTTATTTTGCTAAATAAATCTTGATCGAGCATGAAATGCTTAACGTTTATTGACGTAAACTAGAGCAGCAATACCCACTTGATGTCGACGATTTGAAATTCTCAGCACATACACATAACGGCCATATACCTTCTTATCAAACGAGTCGCACCAATGGCAACGTCATGTCTATGACAGGAACTAGATCACGTCGTACAACAGGATGTATTTATCATTCCCCTTTACAATGGTAAACGTTTCAGGATTAATTACCATCGCGGAACTTTATAGTTGGAATAATGGCGTCGCAGTTGTAAGAAATGTTCATTTCAGCCCTTGCCAAGCCGCAGTTTCGACTAGATTAACATGAATCTCGCAATATCCTATTATCTTGTTAGTGCA
This sequence comes from Ips typographus, assembly GCF_016097725.1. Classification (NCBI taxonomy): domain Eukaryota; kingdom Metazoa; phylum Arthropoda; class Insecta; order Coleoptera; family Curculionidae; genus Ips; species Ips typographus. The sequence continues at coordinate 12,843,667 of NC_138423.1, forward strand.
GATCCTAACTGAGCAGGAAATTAACACTTTTTTCATTTTATGAAGAGCCAACGAAGCAAAATAAAAGTCCATTTTTCTCCAAAAATTGTTGTTGGAATTGTTATTCTATTAAAAGCAAGTAGCATTTCCAGTACGTATTTATAATGTAATACCAGGCCCCAGGCCAGTTTATGGCGAAAGTTTTGAGTTTTTTACGGTAAGTGAAACCCGGAAAATGGTGAAGATACGACATTTTGGCAAAAAAATAATACAAAAAGTCGAATACCTCGAAAACGGTTAAAGTCACGTAAATTTTGCATAAGAATTTTTGCACCCAGTGGACCAGGTATAGAGTAAACGCGGTCACAACTGAGAGAGCGTTAGTGTTAAATTGAACATTTTTTTGTTTTTTGAATACCTTGTATATGTACGGTGTTACGGTTAGCACAAGAAAAAAGAACAGTTCAAAACGAACATTTCGAGCTTTCTACAATTGCTGAAACCCAGAAATGGCGAAGATAAGAAACTTAAAAAAGGCGGTCACAACTAGCAGAGCGTCAGTTTCAAATTTAACTGTTTTTCCTTTTGTTTTTTGGACACCCTGTATATGCTGAATCGGATTGCGGTTAGCACGAGGTAAACGAGTAGTTCAAGACCAACATTTTGAGCTTTTTACAGTCGCTGATAGAGATAGAAAAGATTAAACATTTTCATGTGATTTTCAAAATAGTTGAATATTTGAAAACTGGTTTCGTAGATACGAGAGAGATTAAAAATGTTCAGAATGACTTTCTGCACTCAGTGGCCTAGGTTTACACCCACTTACGACAAAGTAAACGCGGTCACAGCTGACAAAGGGTAAGCTTCAAATTTAACTCATTCTTTTTATTTTTTGAACACCGTGTATGTGTTCACTCGTGTTTCCGTTAACACGAGGTGAAAAAGCAGTTCAAGACAAACATTTCCTAAAGTTAGCTTTCTTAAGTTACTGAAATCCAAAAAAAATGGGGCCGATAAAGAATTTTAAAAATTTTGATGTATTTTTCAAAAAAAAGTAGAATATCTGGAAAACGGTTGGATATACGTACATTTTGCGTGCGATCAAAAATACTCTTAATGACTTCCTGCACTCATTGGACTAGATTCACACCCATTTAGAACTAGGTCAATCGAGAGGTCAAAACTGGCAAAGCGTTAGTTTCAAATTTAACTAATTCTTTTTGTTTTTTGAACACCTTGTATATGTTCAATCGTGTTTCTGTTAGCACGAGGCGAAAGAGTAATTCAAGGCAAACATTTTCGGTCGCTGATATCCCAAAATTGGTGGATATACGGAATTTTAACAATTTCGATACAATTTTCAAACCAAAAATTTTTAAAAGTCGCTTATCTCGAAAACTGTTTGAGCTATGGAGATTTTGGAAGAGCCCAAAAACGTTCCGAATGACTCTCTACACTCAGTAGGCTAGGTTTTCACCAACTTAGAACCGGGTAAACGCGGTCACAAATTTAATAGTAAATTGTTAGTTTTTATTTTTACAGTAGCAAAAACCCCAAAAAATGACGGGAATACGGAATTTTCTAAATTGATGTAATTTTCAAAAAAAAAGCCGAATATCTCGGAAACTGTTAGAGCTACGAAAGCTGTGCAAGAGACCATAAATGTTCAGAATGACTTTTTGCAGTGAACCTAGTGAACTAGGTTTACACCCACTAAGAATACGATAAGTGTAGTCACAACTGATGGCTTAAAATGGCAGTTTTAAATTTAACTGTTTTTCTTTTTGTTTATTGAACACCCATTTCCACCCATTCAATTGTGTTGTGATTAGCCCGAGCCAAAAGGGCAGTTTAAGACGAACATCTTAAACTTTTTACAGTTGCTTAGTCCCAAAAAAATTGCGGAAATACGTCGAAAAAGTCGAATTTGAGTAACAAAAATGGTAATTTGCAGGCTATGCTGCTTATCAAATTAACAAGGGAAGTTTCCAGAATAAGGTTTTACAATAATTCAAGTTGATCTTTTGTTGGAAAGCACTATTTTGGACATTTTTTCTCTAGCTCTTCATTTGGTTTAGTATCTAAGGCATTTAAGGAAAATTAAACTATAATAGTTTGACGTAATAATATAATTGACAGATGAATGTTTTGAATGTGACCAATAAAAAATTAAACGTTACATTCAATACTACATCGTTGCGTCATCTTTCTTTTGTTTAATTTTCCGCATAGATTTGCAGTATGAATTTTTTTTTTTGGTTGCTCCATCTTTACGAAGTGGACTGGAGAAATGAGTGGTTTTTCACTTTTCCTAATATTGATTGAGCTAGAGCCGCTATACTGTTTTGTTGTCGTTTCTCCAGCCTTTGTTATGCTTAACTTGTGGGTAGAAGTTAGTGATACTCTTAAAATGTCTCCTTGAATTTCCAGGCGGTTTTGCAAAGGTTTTTTGCTAACCGCCACGAAGAACAATGCTTTTAATCATTTTTAAGTGCGTTTTGCTGGTTTTTAAATTTAATTTAGTTTAATTACATATAACTCACAAATATTAAATTATTTAACCATATCAACCACAGGTTCTACCTCTAACCCTAACTACCTACTCCAAAAACATAACATTGAAACGAACTAGTGATAATAAAAACCTCAACAATGACAATATACAATTATTCCAACAAGATTCATTAACGAGTTGGAAAAACTGGAAATCAAGACTTTTAATTACAGCTTTAAAAATATGTATTTTCAATTTTCTGACATCACTTTTGAAGCATTATTCGAACTTTTTTGTTGTTTGCATTGTGAGTAGATATATTTACTAGCAAGCACTTCCACAAGAAATGTCTTGCCTAGAACGGTGGAGATAGATCGGAAAATGTTGTGAAAGACGCATGGCTTCGAAAACGCCTCGTGAATGTTCATTTCAAGTCAGGAAATTGCCACTAAAATGTTTTGATGGCGTTTCGGAAACGGCATTCCACCCTATTACCTCGCATTATATTTGGGGCATATGTCGAAACGGTAGACGTAAAAAAACAACAGGACGAAGTAATAAAGATTTCAGTGGTTTTATTAGCGACAAATTTTGGAAAAGATGACATGATTTCATAAATCAAATCTGTCCCCGGTAGATTTTTCATATTCTGTTTTCCTGAAATTATACCTAAACAGCACAGGCAATTTTGAAAAATCCAGAATACAAAGCGTCTGCCTATCACAGTAATTATAAAGTAAGCATTTTAGACAGAATTGGTAAAAAAACCCATTGTGTTTTTGTACACAGCCTAACGTTACAAAACTATTTTTGGAGAGAGTTTTAGAGTTCTAGAAGTGTTATTTTATTGATTTTTGAAACTAGAAACTGTAACAATACAAAATAAAATCAATCAAAGCTCATCAAAAAGAAAAACGATGGGAAAAAAAACGCGCTTTTAGTATACCGAATCGCTAAAATCGGGCGTCAGATCCCAAGTATATACCGATTCGAATGGCTTTAACGATCGGGGCGTCACTCGCACGCCTCCCTATTATGCAACGGCGAAATTGTCGGCAATTTATGGGGTAATATGACTTTCAAAGTGGAAATATTCGAAACGGGACATCAAACCGTTGACACGCACTAAAGATCGGGGATGAAATTAACGTCAATTTAATTGGCCCAAGAAAACCGTCTACGGAAAACCGTTTTGTGGCTCGGTTAAGTGCAGATAAATGAGGCCGGTGAAATTAGGGAAAACCGCGAGATAACATTAAACCTTCGAATAGCTTTGGTAACCTGTATAATCGGTTACTTCTAAAAATTGGAAAATCCTGCAGAAAATTAATGCAAGCGTTCTTGAAGTTGAGTAAAATTGACCATTTTAATCATTTTTGTGGTTCCTGTATGTTAAGACTTCTCCGAATCAGTGTTTTTTCTATTACGACTCAATTAAAAATGTATCATTCTTTTATCATTGCATTGCAACCCAAAATTCTAGCTTACAGCTAGTTCAAGAAATTTTTCTTCGTCTTTTTTGTCTGTCGCCACTATTTTCTATTTGTTTTTGGTTTCTTTTCTTTTAACTTTTGCTTTTATTAGATCTCTTGTGTGTTTCTTATTCATTTGGTTATCGATTACTGTCCGCCTTCGTAACCTTGGTTTCTTTTCCTATTGCTCTTTCCTATATTCTAAAAACTCCTAAATTTCAGGAAGACACGTATATAGTCAAATTTTTACCCTTTGAGAATGACGTCATGCAGGTGAAAAAACAGGCATGTCTGGAATTAGGTCACAAGTTTTAACCTACAAATGCTCTGAAAAATTAGTGGGTTCAGAAGTGACTGATGATCAATTGGGATGACATCTGGAAACTGTTTCTTTTCGTACTCCAAAAAAAGCAGCACATTTAGAACTAGCATTTGGGCTTGCTCATTGTAGCGCATCATTTTTATACCTTTGATATTTGTTTATATCAAAGTGACAGTAAATGTCAACGTTTTTAATTTGACAGGATGACAAAATTAATAACGTGCCTTTTTTGTTAAAATTGTTTATTTCACATGTTTGATATGCGAGAAACAAAGATGTAAAAAGATGACGTCATTCTCAAAAGGTAAAAATCCGACTATATCTACACTTTCGTGCCCGGCGTAATCGCTTAAAATAAGTCTATTTTGCCTAAATAGTGTGATCAAATTACATTTTCGCAGGAATTAGATGCACAATCATGTCGAGTAAATCATCGTTTCAAATTGCTATAGTTATTTGCTTGATAAAACTAAAATAAACATAAATATACCTATGATGAATAGGTAGGTACCCTCAAAACTATTAAGAACCTGAAAAAAGGTACGGTTGAAATATAAATTAAAAATAAGGTTAGAAATAATGGAAAACAAGTGTGGTAAAGTTAGTTTTCCGCACTCATTTTATTTAAAAAAAATACATTTAAATAAAAAACTGTATATTTGATTTCTCAATTAAGAATACATTTGTAATCGTCTTTGCAGAGGCTTTCATTTGAGTAATTTTACTATGCATTTTCGTTCAATTTAATGAAAATTGATACTCGTAGGAAACATGTTGTACCTAACACGTGCGAAAAGCGATTTTCCCGCCTTTTAACTGCTTGTCCGAAACTGCAGTATCGTGCGGGAAAGTACCACTTTTTGCACTTGTAATTTAAATAACTATTTCTCTTTCTGCCCGTGTTGTTTCAAGTATTTTTATGTCTTCCTTTGTCTCAATTGTGCGTTTACTACTATTCTGTCTTATTTCTACTCCTACTTACACTTTCTCTTTGTTAGCCCTTTTTGCATTTATTTTTCAACACTTTCCGGTTTAACATGTTTTTCCATGTTCAACCTCTGTTTTGATCCTTTTCTTTTTCTTTTATTTTAATTTTTCAAAACTTTTACTATTTTTTCTTACTCTATTTTTTTCAATACGTTCTGCCACTACCGTTTTGAAAATGTGTTAAGTACGTTTATTTCGCTACCAGATAGTTTATTAACAACCGATTTCATGGGTAAGCGGGTAGTATCAGTAACAAAACTAATAAAAATCGTTTTATTAGATTATGATTATTACATTAATTTGGCAACATTAATCAAAAAAACGTTTTTGACAATTTATATGATTGTCATAACATAAAATTAAGTACTCATATATCATAATGTTGATACATATTAGTTTGGAGCGTATTTTGGGGTAAAAAAATTACGTTTTGGTTGTGATTGACAAAATAGTAATTATTCCCTGGAGTATTCACTTCAAAATTTACAGAATACACCACAAAGCTAATATTACATCTACAAGATGAATTTTACATCGAAATTGACAAGAAGTTTCCGAGAATTTATTCATAAACGTTTACATAAATTAATTCAGGAAGTTTATTGACATTATAAATTTAATAGTGTTTTTACACCAATACATTTTTAGGTAAAATGTATCATTGGTGTCACTTGTCAATAGACGTATCAACCAAATTAAGTTTAGATAATAATACGGACAAAATTATTTTCAAAAAAATAAAATAAATTTAGAAAATAATTAATAAAGACAAAAATAACCCAGAAGCGACACTTCTCAAAACTGATAACTGTGAACATAACTTCTACTTATGTTAACTAGTAAAAAAAAGCAAAATGTTGTGTTTTAAGTTGTCCAAGTGTATTTTGTGTTAAATATTTAAGTAAGAAAAATAATATTACATTATACAGGGTGTCACAAATTCGGAGCATTAGCATTGCTATGTCAGAAACTATAATTGATAGAGCTTTAGTTAAATGGAGACAAAGTTGCGCATCTTATTGCTAAATAATTTAATAAAATTTTTATTTCCTCCTGAGATATCGGACAATAACCGAAAAGTCAAATTTCTATTTTATTTATTTACCACTTTATTAGTGATTATTTTGGAAAATCAATGGCACCTTCTGCTAGTTAAGAAAATAATGTAAGTTTTTAGCTCCGAGGTTTCGTTTTTTAAATACCATCATCAACTTCAAATTTTTAACTACGGACCTGGACTTTTTATTTCGTTTTTTGTCAGCTACAAACCTCCTGAGTCAAAAAAAAAAAATATGCATTTGAAATTCATATGTTGTCATAATGAGTAGATAATTTAGTTTGATATGATTTGATAATTAGGTTTTGATCTTTTTAACACTAAAAATAAAGTTTAAGCTGTTTCATCAAAACTCAACCTCAAATTCAAACATGTGAGCATCTGAAAAGTAAATAATTGATCAAAAACATGTTTTTTTTAAACGAATCAAAAGTACCATAAGAAACTTTCTTTCTTTTTCGAAGGAGTAATGAACCTAATTATAAAATGATATCAAACTAATTTATCTACTCATTATGATAACATATCAAAGTGTGACACATCATTAGTTTTGGAAGGTCTGTAGCTACAAGAGAGAAAGAAATAAAAAGTTCAGGTCCATATTTGAAAAATTGAAGTTGATGCTGGTATCTGAAAAACAAAACGTCGGAACTGAAAACTAAAAATATTTTCATGAAAAGCATAAAAAGTGCATCCAGAAGGTGTAATTGGTTTTCCAAAATAATCAATAATAAAGTGGTAAAAAAACACTGTAAACTGTGTCAAAATATCAGGTTTTCAACAATTTTGTACGAAAAGTGGAGTAAAACTACCTAAATTTTATGTTATCTTTATTGTATATCCAGACAAAATGCTGTCAAATTTAAACGAAAAAAAAACTGATGACTATGAAATATGTGACAGAATTTGTACTTGGAAACTCTGAAATCAATCAATATGCACAAAGTGTTCAAATGTCTTCACTTCTCCAGTCACATAGCTCACGTATTCGAGGTTTGTTCGGAAACTAATATAAACTTATAAATCGCGCTCACGTTGTAAACCAACAAGATCAAAACGCTCAAATAGTAATTTTTCAGGCCAGGTGACAAAACTGCCGCTGAAATATATTTTTAAAAGGACGTGTTTTTACTGCGAAATTTCCTAATGAATTTTGTATGTAGCCATGCACGTAGAAGCGACGCGTGTACCCCTTTTTTTGCGTATTCGTCGAAGATAAAAGTAGGGAATTTTCGTGTTATCATTCCCACGTTTCGTATCCAAAAAATGTAAATTAACCCTACAGTTCCGACACTCTCTCACAGCTGATTATTAAATAATCCAACCAAGTTGTGACTTTTTCGTTCTGTAATTTTGAACTTTAACTTGTTAGTATTCTTGCAAGGTTCAACCGTATCGCTCGGCACTTTTAACATACGTTGAGCTAAATTTAACACTAATACCGTGCAGTCCTGTTCTGCAGAGTGTTCTATGCGATTCACGTTGCATTTTCCATATAGAAAAATTGCACCTTGCTTCCTGCTAACATGAAAGTGGAAATGTGAAACACTCTGGATTTGAATTGTTTTTTTTTTATTACTATTATTTTACTACCGGAAATAAAAGGCAAATTGCTTTTATGCATGTGTTGAATTCAGAAACGTCTTTTATAAGCTGAAGAAGTTCATACCGTAATAACATAAAAAGTACCGAATCGACTTGACAACATTGCATTATTTTGAATTTTGTTCTTTTCTTCAGACTTTCTAATTTTATTCATGAAAAGGAGTCTCATAAGAAGTAACAAAGTAAAAATGTTAGGCCCTGACCTAATCTGGTAGAAATCTACTGATAAAAAAGGAAATTATGTAATGGTATCGCTAAATGGCGCATTTTCAAAACTTCAAAAGAATTTTATGATAACCTGAAAAATTAAGGGGAGTTGGAAGGAACAGATAATAGTTATTTATGCAACTAGCGCAAAAAAGTAGAAATGTTTGAACTAAAAATCATTAAAAAATTAAAACTCATAAAAGTAGAACTTTTTGCACTAAACATCGTTAAAAAAAGTGTACATTTTTGCACGATTTTATAAAAATCTTTTTATAAAACAGATCACAAACTTTTGCTCAAGTAAAAAGCATCAGATGACCTACTTCTTCAACAAAAAAAAAACCTCAATTTTTATAATTTCATTAATATTTTTTGTCAAAACCTTTACAAATTGTTAACTGTCATTCCCAAACATTCCTAGTCGATTTGAGTAGGGCGAACAAGAAAACCAGGTAAATTAGCGGAAAAAACGTCATTTAAATAGTTCTTTACATTTGGAAAATCATAAAATTTTGACATTTAAAACAAATATAGACCAATAACTATTCAAAACTAAGCCATTTCCATCTAACCGTAAATATCTAAGTAAATTTAGGTATAGGATCATGATATACCATTTGAAAAAACATTTAATTGTCTTTAATAATATGTATGTGATAAAACACAGGTTTTTTATCATTTTTGTGTCTGACAATGAAGTCATCATCATGTCATTTTGATAAAACCTATATAACGTATACCAAATTTTCCTTAAAACTAAGATACAGGACATCCTTAGTAAGCTACCTTAAAAATTTACAGTTTCTACTATTCCAGTGGTGTAGTAATAAAAAGTTTATTAAAGCTATATTTAACGTAAAAAAAATCAGATATTAATTATTAACTGAAGAACCCTTACAGTTAGGTATAGAAAAGTGTTATACAGAAATATTTGAAAATAAGAAGTAGAACGAAAAATAAAATGATATACAAGTCTATCATTTAAAATATTAAAGTTGATTCTTGCATCACACACATTTTGCAAGTTGCACTTTTTCGTACAAGCGGCAACGTCGCGGCGTTGAAAATATTTTAGATAAATAGATATGAAGTCACGACATGAGTAGCTAGATTTTCAAATAATGTCCATGTCTCGTTTTCCATAAACGATTAAATTACCATCGACCATCAATCATTATATGCATTTTAAAAATTTTCAAAATCTTATGGTTTTTTTGAAAGTTTCGGAAATGTACTCATATGGTAAATATCTCTAAAACGACCAAATTTAGAGAGAAACTTTTCAAAACAGTCGTTATCGAGATCAAGTAGCAGAAACGAAAAATGGTATTATTTCTCTTGGTCCTTTTTTATGAGTAAACGTAACCCTTGTATGAGAACCACCAATTTACCTGGCATAAATCTGATTTTTGAAAATTTCAATGTTTAATAGCCATATTCACATCAAACGACAAAATAATATAAGAATTAGACCATTTAACACATTTTTTTGTACCATTTTTAATGCTTAAAAAACACAGGGTCGGTTAAATGGATGAGAATTTGTATGTATTTTTATAAAGACAGTAGATAATGGCACAAAAGTTAATTGATAATTCTATGGAGAGACGGGAAAAAAATGTTGTTATGATTCTCCTAACTTTATATTCTCTTCATAGAATCTGACCTTTTCAATTAACTTTTGTCAAATTCTATTTCTGTCGTTTTCATTCTTGAAAATGATTATGAATAACAATGTGACCCTTGATTTTGAAAAATTAAAGGACACGGTTTAGAGCGTTTAATCATTTATTGATTGTTCTATAATAATTTGACTATTTACCACCATTTAAGTGCGCAAATTTACCTCCATCTAATAAACCCTTTTTAGTCAAATTTGAAGCACCTTGTAAGTTATTATAGTTGACTCACAATACCTACTACTAAACAAAATCATAACTTCCGATGTTCGAGAAATAAAAGTTTCCGGAAAATTTTGATGGTGGAAAACGTCGTAAACTAGCGGGAACTGTGAGGGTTAAAGTTTAGCGGATGACGGTCCAATGATTTTTATTATAGGGCGGCGCTTTTCAATTACGTAGACAAGAAGCCAAGGACGTCGTTATTTCTTAACGACAGTTAAATCCCTGATTACTGCCTTTCCGGTTACCGCTTTGAGGTTTTAAAAAGTTTCAGAGTTCGAACGGGAAAAACCACTCGAAAGTGCGTCCCACCATATGGCAAACGTAAAAAATACGCGCTTCGTGACACAATGACAAACGGTTGCAATTAATGTGGCATTAGTTAGTATATTATAAATGACACCCGTAATAAAACCGTTTAATTTCGAGTGATTTAAAACTGGTTATATAAATGAAGGTATTGGGATATGCGCTTAATTGAGTTCGAAAATCCAGTCGAATGCCGTAAATTATTAGGTAAATTAGCTTGCAGACTTTACTCGAAATTCGTTATGTTGAAATGCAGTTCGGATATGAAATGCTTCAAGTTAATAACATAACCAAAATGCCAGTGCACGTAGTTGCTACTTTTATTATGGAACTTTAAAATATTAAAGCAACTTTTATGCCAGAGATTTATAATAATTAAAACTCCTGTTAATTTAGTTGCAATACTTGAAGAAAAGCAAAATAAAAAAAATAATTAAATCGATGAATGAGCATAAACAAAAACAAAGGTTCAAATTATGTGAGATTAGTATGTATTATTAATTTAACTTCAATTAATTATGAGTTAGTAAAAAGCTACCTAGTCGACTGTTAAACTTTATTAAATATCAAACCCGTGGAGTCTATTTGAGTTACAATACAATTTAAGAAATTAAATTAAATTGTAAAAAAAAAACAGAAAAAGGGTAAAACAATAGTTAATTCTGCTCCCTCCAAAGCTTCAAAATGTTTCTAAAACAGCCCAGAAGGATATTGCTCTTGAAACAGCCTAGAGGCTTCCAAAAGCGTCTAGAAAAGCTTCAAAACTCTTAAAGCACCTTAGCTTCCAAATGCTCTTCAGCTAGTCTTTAAAATGTTTCTAGAACAGTTCCTAAAACAGCTTTAAAAACTATCTAGAAGCTTCCATAGACTCCTGAAATAGCCTGAAAGCTTCTAATAACTTTTAGAACAGTTTAGGAGCTTCCGAATATTCTTAAAACAGCTAAAAAGCCTACAGATGCAAAAAATTCCAAAAGCTTTTGAATCTCCTATAAAGCAGCTTATAAGCTTCTAAATCCTTTTGAAACCGCCTAGAAGCTTTCAAAAGTTTCTAAAATAATCTAAAAGCTTCCAAACCATCTAGAAAATCCCAGAAAAGTATAAATTTTACAACACGGCAAAAATATATTGCTAAATTCGGTAAACGATCAGTTTGACAACGTTGCTAACATGTAAATATTAATCATTTAATATTAATTTTGCTAGAAGTTTTCAAAAACTTCTAAAACTGTCTAGAAGGTTCCAGAACCTTTCAAAACAATCTAGAAGCTTTCACATTCTCTTGAAATAGCTTTGAAGTTTCTAAAACAGTTTAGAAATTTTCAATTGCTCTTAAAACCGCCTATAAACATCCAAACGCTATATGAGTTCAAATTCAAAAGAAAAGTAGAAAAAGAGTGAAACAATTAAAACGGAAAAGATATAAATTTGTTGATGTTGCCCAGTCATATTAAAGATTGTAACTACAATCTCGAGGATTTTAAAAGATTAATATTAGAAAACACTTGCTATTGTAGATTTTTGCGTTTTATATTGTTGATGTAAGTGTATTTTAACTTTATTTTGATATGTTTATGTAATGATTTGGTATATAGCGTTATGCTAAATAAAATTATTATAATTACATTTTACCGGCTGCAAGTATTTGCGATACTAGCGCCACTAAATTTGGTCTTGGGTGTGATGTCACCCGAATTTTATTCGGTTTTTGATAAACGTCAGCAAAAAAAAATGAGCCATTATCGTCACAATCCAACCTCCCGACAAGAACCGGCATCAAATCAAAAGAGAGATAACAAACCGGCATGGATTAATACGGGATTCCGGCTCCTTGTAAGCACATTTCGTGTCAAAAGCTGGAGAATTAGATAACGGGCCGTCCGAAAACCTGGAAACCGACGTATCAAGTTATTGGCCCATCCAGACGAACGGCTTGCCACGTTCATGAATTATTCAAGCTAACCAGGACCGATAAACTGGACTTCGGGAAGAAGTCCCGATAGGGACGAGATATTGGTTATCACAAAGTTTTGTTTTTATTCTATTACTTCCGGCTCGTAAAAATCAGTTTGTAAACTAGTTTAGTGGCTTTTGTTTGAAAGCCCAAGTAGCATTGTTTTTCCACCGTGGTGAATTCAATTTATCTAAAATTATTCTTCAAATTGTATGCGACGATATTTTCATAATTCAATTTAAGTTCAGTATATGCACTGTTACATCACAGACCAACCAAATTAACCGAGTTTCTGCGAGTTTACGTGGCAGACACGAGCGCAATGAAAACCTTTATAATTATTGTGATTAGACCAGAACTTCTAACATAACTTCAGCTAGGTTGAGTTTCCCGTCGGGCTTTCGACTTTCAACTAGTTCGGCATTCTCCCTTCGTCGAGTTATTTAGTAATGAATACTTGCGGTCACTCAGTCATCTCGAAGTTATTTGCACGAAATATGGAGTTTAATATAATGAATGTGACACGAACGTGCGCTAGGCATATTCGAAATATATGTGAAGGACCCAATGCCATTATACGCCGTTAACTGAGCGCATTCAACATTTATGGAGAGTTTGTTACTGGTGTTATGCCGCTATGAGTTCAGCATTTGCAATGTAAGTGTGTCATAACTCAGGCGTGTATGATGGCCACCTTTATAGTTTAGGTAGGAAGTAGGTATCGAGTTCTTCTATAAAGTAAAAACCATGCACTAAACCGATGATAAACGGTTAAACTTTAAGTCCGCACACATATTTATAGTTTCCTTCCTTGGTTGACAAATCCTATTATTAGGTAACAGGTGAAAGAGGGATTGGGATCATAATTCAGCGGCTTTGAACACGGTCAAATAAATCACTTTAGAATCTGTACAAATCAGACTTTTCTGCAGAATAAATCTTACATCAATCTTTATACTCTTTCCAGTAAGTAAATAGTGCAAAGTAAGTTAGAACATTCAGTTTCTAGTTATATGTGTTTAGAGTATTGCGAGGATAGCAAATTGACTAATTTTCTTATGTGAAATAAAGCACTCTACATTTATTTAATTTAAATTTCATTGAATCAGGTAAAAAGTGAAAATAGCAAAGGTTTTTAAATTAGGCAAAGCTATTTACACTGACAATTTCTTCATAAATTAATTACAAGTGAAAAAAAAAAAAACACGAAAATAGTGGAAACCGGTACAAAAGCACCAACTATAAATCTAACGTAACGTTATTTATGTTATTTTAACGGTTGGTACTTTGGTTGTTTTTTAGTTGGTACAAGTGAATAACGTCACGAAAAAAACTGACTTAAAATTGTTTCTCACTGGTTTACATCTTGAATTAACTTCACGAAGCATTTCTTTTGTAACAATAATCAGTTACTACTAAAATAGCTGTTTGGGAGTATCACAATAAAAACCTTACTTTTTGCTTGAAATTTGTACTATTAACTCTAGAAGTTATCAAGAAACATAGGAAGAAAACAACAATTTGGAGGGTCATCAGAACAATTCTTTATCTGGATGTCGGTTTTTGCCAAGAACGTTAATGTGGCAACTTTTATTTACTTCCTTACATGTAAATACAGTTAGTTGTATCTATGTGGGTCACGTGACTATTTCGACTATTGTCAACTTGAATTTATAATATTTTGTTAATATAATTTGAATTTTGAGAGTTTTAAGTTTGGACAATTTTCAACATCAAAAATATGTTTAATGATCATGTGACTTTTTTTCAAATCTGTATAAGCTGAAAGTACAAATTAGTCCCAATTATATGAAAAATTCAATTAGAAAATGGCCATTTTTAAACTGAACTGCTGACGGATTTGGATTATTTCTTGTATTATACAGAGTGTTCCTTAATATCATGTACAAAGGAAAGGTGAATTCCAAAGAGTTATTCCTTGGCATATTTAATTGCTAAAGTTTCATATAAACATGGGTCCGCAAATGCTTGGTTTTTAAGATATAGGGGGTTTTTTAATAATATTAGATTTATTACAGAATAACTGCAAGAGTTCATTATACAATATGTCTTCCACAATTCGGCACAATTGACGCAGAACTTAATTTTTAACAGGATCACCAGATCGACAACTTCAAACGAAAATATTCATAATAGACAGGGGATTTAAGCTTTAGTCCATTCTTAGCTAAAAAAGAAACTTACCCTTGTGTGCCTTTTGAAACACATCTTTTTAGACTTTTCGGCATTTTTCATTAACTTTTTGACGAAGTTTTTTGATCTAGGTGTGTATCACACTCCAAATCCTTGTGGTGTAATACATTTCATTCCTGCTATCCATTTGTTTGGACATGCATTAATTAAGCATTGCTACTATTCTAAGAAGCTTTACCTTACTCCGATAATTTGATACTGAAGAAGAACGGTATATTAAATATTTCTTCCCACAAATGCAAGAAGCTTTTTGTTATTCAAACAGTTAAGTCCAATACCACATCAACACTGTGTAGAGTACAACATATCCTTATGGATGGGTGCATGATTATCCAATACAACTGAAAATATATACATTTGACTCAATGCATAATCTTTGTAACAACCATTCCCATATCACATATCATGCCAAATTTAGTAAATGAACAAACACAATGTAAAACTAGCTTAACTCAATGCATGAACAGAGAAAAGTAGTGGCTCTCCAAGATTAACAGAAATCCAAATTACGGAGTATCTGAAACACGTGAAGCATATATCATTAGATGTAA
Organism: Ips typographus; assembly: GCF_016097725.1. Lineage (NCBI taxonomy): Eukaryota > Metazoa > Arthropoda > Insecta > Coleoptera > Curculionidae > Ips > Ips typographus. The sequence goes on from NC_138423.1 coordinate 12,858,716, forward strand.
TGGCTTTCCACAACCCAGCCAGCTAATTGAAAGTTTCCTTAGTTCCCCGAGGATAGGTCTCGTGTGGAGGAACAAACACATTTGCGTGTGCCAAACTGAGATTCGTGTCTCCCTAATTGAGTATATTAAGTGCAACTGAAACGTCGGAGCTGAGTAAATAGGTAGCTAGTAAAATTGCTTAATTACCCCGGCGCAAGTATTGCAAAGTTCCAAAACTACTGAAAACATGAAGGGGGGTTACGTATAAGCTACTCTGGAAAATTACAGAACTGGATAAATCCTGCTGCTGTATAGGGATACGTTCAAACTGTATATAATTTCAAACAGATTTGTGTGGGATTACTGCCAAAACTTGTTAATTAGTAAAATACCTATATAGTATTTTGGCTAAAAATTAGGGAATAATCGCACAGGAATAGGAATCTTTGATTAACGCTACCAACTTCTTCATTAATTTCCGCGGATTTTTTGAACGAAATACCCTGTCAACATTTTGTAACTAAACAATATTTTTTCATTTACCTTTCTGACGTTATAACTGGATTTATTTCTCTCATCAAAATGATATTCTTTCGAGTTTCCGTATAATTTATTTTAGAGTGAAACTTCCGCACCTGAGGGAATTCGAGTCCATTACACCTCATCCTTTAGGAAAGCAAGTTGTTTTTTTTTGTGCCCTTTATCAAAAGCGGCAAACCTTAAGAAGCCCATTGTAGGGGTGGCATTGTAGCCAGTTTAATTTTCACGATACATGTCCGTACGCGTAGATTACAAAGAAATTCGAGAATGAGTTTCTCCGCATACACGTTCTCCTTTCATTGTGCAGAACGTGCTCGTATTTTGGCAACTAACGAGGAGATTCTTTGTGCGGATGTTCTAAAAGACAGTAATAAAGTTCTTTTTAGGGTTTTACCATTCATATTTTCAGGCAAAACGGCAGTTTTTTAAATGGTCGAGAACTGCACTAGATTTCATTTTGCCCGGAAGGATTTTTTATCTCGAATTTACGTCCAGCAACATATTTTCGCCTTTGGGGAGTTTTTATGTCTGTTTTAACGTGACAATCGAATTTTATATTTAAATTTGAAAGGTAATTTATTTTGAACTTTTTTATATCTAGATGCGTTGGATATGGTTCATTAAGCGTTTAATGTAATGCTTCCAGTTAGGGGGTTCTCAATTTTATCATCAAAACATAATCCATGTTATTTAGAACAAAGTACAAATCAAAATCATGAAAAATTAACATACATTAAGGCTTTTTTTGTGTTTGTCACAAATTACACAAACATTTTTTACCAAGTTCGTTACAAAAGTCAAAATAGCGTCTCTGTACTGAGATCTTAATTTTTGTTCGTAAATTCAAGTTGTGTGATGTTAGTAAAAACACATTAACAACAATTAAACGAATAAAGTATGGAGATACATCAAAGGCCACCATCTTGTATTTATGAAACTTTTTTAACTGAAAGGAGAAGCGCTGAAACTGACGTGGTTTAGTCGATAAAGCTTGTTTTCTAAACTCAATGTAGTTTTACTAGTAACTAGTGGGAATTAAGTTAAGTCTTTTAAACGTAGTTCACATCGTTCAAAATCACAATCAGTTTTACTAATTTAGACCAAAATGTGTTTGCAATGTTGCCAAACCGGCGAATCCAACCAATTTGGTTCAAATGTGTTCACAATGTTGCCAAAGTGACAAATTCTACCAGTTTGATTTGAAATGTGCATGCGTGTTGTCAAACTGACAAATTCTACCAATTTAATTTGATCGAAATATTGCCAAACTGACAAATCCTACCAATTTGGTTCAAAATGAGTTTGCAACGTCAATAGCAAACTGAAAAATCTTACTAATTTGGGCTAAAATGTGTTTGCAACGCTGCCAAACTAACAAATTTGGTACGAAATGAGTTTGCAATGTTGCGAAACTGACAAATTCTACCAATTTGGTACGACATGTGTTCGCAATGTTTCCAAACTGACAAATTCTTCCTATTTGGTTCAAAATGAGTTTGAAATGTTGCCAAACTCACATATTCTACCAATTTAGTCCTAAATGTGTTTGCAATGTACTCAAAGTGACAAATTCTACTAATTTGGTCCTAAATGTGTTTGCAATGTTTCTAAACTGGCAAATGCTGCCAATCTGGTTCAAAATATGTTTGAAAAGTAGTCAAACTGACAAAGTCTACTAATTTGGAACAAAATGTGTTTCCAATGTTGGAAAACTAACAAATTCTACAAATATGGTACACAATGGGTTGTCAAAGTTGCCAAACCAATAAATATTATCAATTTGATTTGAACTATGTTCGAAATATTGCCAAACTAACAAATTCTACCAATTTCGTACGACATCTGTTCGCAATGTTTCCAAACTGGCAAATTCGTTTGAAATGTTTCGAAACTAACCCATTCTACCAGTTTGATCCGAAATGTACTTGCATGTTGTCCAAATGGCAAATTCTATTAATTTAATTGATTCGAAAATGTTGCCAAACTGACAAATTCTACCAATTTGGATTAAAATGTCTTTGCAACGCTGCCAAACTAACAAGTTCCACCAATTTGGTACGAAATGAGTTCGAAAATGTTGCCAAACTGACAAATCCTACCAATTTGGTTCAAAATTTGTTTGCATCAATGTCAATAATCAAATTGACTAATTCTACTAATTTGAGCTATAATGTGTTTGCAACGCTGTCAAACTAACAAGTTCTACCAATTTGGAACGAAATGAGTTTGCAATGTTGCCAAACTAACGAATTAACCAACAGACAAATTTTACCTATTTGGTTCAAAATGAGTTTGAAATGTTTCCAAACTCACATATTTTACCAATTTGGTCATAAATGTGTTTGCAATGTAATTAAAGTGACAAATTCTAAAGTATGTGTAATGCACATTATTTTGTATTAAATATGGAAGCACTTGGACAACACAAAAATGAAAAGAGAACTGGCAAACTCATAAATCAAGAATAATAAAAAAATCAAGCATTTCTAGGTAAGTTAGTTTTTAATATAATTTGCCGGTGCAAGTATTAATCAAAACTGTTGATTTTTTACGGAAAATAAATGCAAGTTTCCTGGCAGCTGTATCTAGTATAATCACCAGACAGATTGCAACGAGATTATTTTCATTCCGGTCATATTTTTGTTCTATTTTCTCGTCGCCGTAATCAAAATTAATGATGAAGGAGCGATGAAAACCAAAAGCTAATTTATTTTATAATTCGCTCCATTTGCCAGCATTTCAGAACTTCATTAAGCGATTACTGTAATCCCTTCATTTATAGATACTGAATTTTAAACCGTATATCTGCTGTGAACTCTAACCGCCACTGTGTTTAATCGATGTTGTTATGAACCTGTAATTTTAGATGCTTATTCGGGTAGTCTAATTGGATAGGTACTGAATTTGTGGATTTAATTTATTTAAGTTCCATGTTAACGCAAATTGAGTACACAATCAGTTCAAAGCCCAAAAAAGCAATTTATTTTTTTTATATTTCAATAGTTGAAAAATGAAGATGATAAATGATCTGTAAAAAAAAATCTCGAAGGAAACCCTAAAGATGTTTTATTTAGGGTACATTGCCTTTTCCGTGGTTCATTGCACTAAACCAAGAAAATCCAGATACAGAATCGATATTACAGGGTAAACAGAATCGGTTTGTTTGTAGATGATATCAAGTAAATTGCTTCATTCACGGTTCGCTTTCTTCCATATTTATCTTTTAGGCTCAATATTAAGGCGTCTACTTTAAGAAGCTTTATCCCTATCCTGAACATTTTTTTTGTTGAGCTTTAATGCTGGATATCAAAACTTTCCCCTTGGAAAAACTACTTTTTTGTCTTTCTCCCTGCTTCACTTACATTGTAACCAAATCCTATTTAATCAAAATGGGAGTTTCATTGCACATGAGTTATTCGCGCCCTTTATTAGGGTAATTCTAAAATCCTATTCAACAAGGTTCATGAAACTATATTTTATTACATCAATTAACCGTGCGCTATAATTTCAACGGAATAATTCATTTGCGGGGTTAGAACAAATTGGACCGGCACTTTTATGCTTCCATTATTTGACTTCACATTACTCCCAACCAGTATGAATAGAAAATCGTGGGTAGAGCGTAAACACCAGAGGTTCATTTGTAGCTAATGTTTGATTAGCAAGTAAATTGCCGTATTTATAGAGGTTATTTTTATCTGATTTGCTGTGTAAAGTGTTGTTTATTGGCAAATCATTTCCAACTATATAATCAGGAGAATTTCTGATTTTTATTTTGGGTCAGTAAGTTATTTTAAGACGTTTTTATACTTTAATTTACTTATTCAGCTGAAAGCCAATGAGCCTTATGAACGTACTCCAAATTTACAAAATCTTCTTTGTCAAAGTTACGTGATCCATGTACGCTAAATTCCGCCCTTTTTGACCGTTTTCTTTTGGTGAACTATCTATTTTGACTTTTCTTACATTTAGAAAGAAGTGAGTGTTCAGAGATGAATGATCTTCCAGTTATAACTTTCTAGATTACCACAAAACGATTAAAAAAAAACAAACTTGTAAAAATTAGCTGAGCAGTATAAAATTGAGCACCGAGTATCGATGAATTCGACCTGGTGGCCTATTCTTGAAAGCAGGGAAGGAAATTCTCAAGAGAAGTGTCGATACAATGTGACAGAAGAAGCTGACAATGGCGGATTCCTGTCACATTCTACAGGTCTTTCACTTGATAATTCCTTTCCCTCGTTTCAAGAATTTACACCCTGGAGCAAAACTACCTTTTTAAATCTGATGTAAAGGTTGATTCTAATGATAATAATCTTGAACATAATTCAGTGAAGCAGGTAAAAAAGTTTGTGGGATTTGAGATTTACATTTTCAAATTATTAAAGTCACCTATTCAAAATGTGCCACACTCTTTTCTTCTTCTTCTTCATGTACCATCTCTATGTCAAAGGTTGTCTATCATCATTGCTATCCTTAATTTGAAAACTGTGGCTTTGAATAGGTTGGAAGACGTGACCCGCACCATTCTCGTAAGTTCCTAAGCCAGGATATTCTTCTCCTTCCAACATACCTCCTTCCCACGATCTTTCCCTGGATTAAGAGTTGCAGAATCTCATACCTTTGGCCTGTCATAACGTGTCCGAGATATTGCATTTTTCTCTTTTTAACTTCATATTCTTCTAAGGACCTCTACGTTTGTAACGTGTTCTGTCTTTGGTATTCTCAACATCCTACAGTATGTCCACATTTCGAAGGTTTCTAATTTTCGGTCGCAATTTACCTACAGAGCAGCTTCTTGATCCTCATGTCATCCATCCTCATCCAAACCTTTATTTCTGTACAATAGTCCACACACAGCTGACACTTGTCCATAAGTAGTCATAGCTCTCGACTCTTTCCAGCTTTTCGCCTTCTACATACAGATCCTCATTTGACACTTCAGTTTTGGTAACAATCATGTGTTTGGTCTTCTTAACGTTGAGTGTTAAAACATATTCTCCGCTAGATGTGAGGACGTTACTCAACATATTTTGAAGGTCAGACCTGTTTTCGGCGAGAAGTACTGTATCGTCCGCATAGCGCATTGTTCGATCAGTGGAATGTCGTTAACTCGTATTCCACCCTCTTCATTTTTGAGGGCTTTGGTGAAAATTTCCTGTGAATACAGGTTGAAGAGGAGTGGCAAATAAACACAACCTTGTCTGACACCTCGTTTGATTACCACTGCCTTAATTAATTCACTTTGTTTTAAATACAGGTTCACAAATATTAGTATATCTCTTTTATCGAGGTTTTTTCGTTTCAGAGCTTCTCTTAGTTGTTTGTATTTCACTTAGTAAATGCTTCGTTCAATAAAGCACGTGTAGACCTTTTGGTTGACATCAAGACACCGCTGCATCAAGACGTTGTAGGCAAACAAGGCTTCCCTCGTACAACATCTGTTCCTAAACCCAAACTGAGTATCGTCGATATTTTCTTCCAGCTTCTTATAAACTCTACGGTGGATGACTTTGAGGAAGATCTTTAGTGTGTGGCTCATTAGACTCATTGTACGGTATTATTCGCATTTCTTGGCATTCTGCTTCTTCTTCACAGATCGTCAGCACCAGGAGCTTTCCAGGAGTTATTTCTTCTCTTTGGTCATTAAAAAGGTTTTCAATATATTTCTCCCATAGGGTCAATTGATCTTTAATATCCAACACAACGTTTCCTCTTTCGTCCACCAGGATGTAGGATTTTTGCTTCCGATCAGTTCCAGTAAACTCTTAACTTTTTATGCACACTAATGGGTGTAGAGCATTCTCTGTAGATTTTCTATCTCGGTACATTTCTCCTTTCACATTCTTTCCTAACTTTCCCTAATTTGATAAACTAACTATTCTTGCTATTTAGTTTCATTGCTATTTAATTCATAGATAGATATTCTCACATTAGAAAGTTGGGTTTAATTCAGTTTTGGCAACTGCTATTGCAAGCAGAGAATTATAAATCTACACAAAAGCCACAACACTTCTAAATTGTATAGTCTTGTTGGTTTTTTGGCTTCGCACTCAGCAACTTGCCAGCACGATATATGACAAAGGGCTCAATATATAGCGGGCCTAAAGCCCCTAAAATTGTTGACAAAAATCAAAAATACTGTGTCACTTCTGAGTTTAACCATCATTAGCTCCACACACTTGTGTTAACATACAAAAATACTGAACCACTTAATGTTACCTACATTAGCTTCAGCTCAATTCTCATTATTATATGTTAAAAAAATAACGTTGAACAACCTCCAGAAGTGTCAAAATGCAAGTAGATGTGCCTTTTCTAATAAGCAATGACACCAACGCTTCTTTCCCTCTTTGTTAACTATTTATATTAAAACAAAGAAGCATGTAATTGATATTATAGTAAGAAAGTTAGAAACAACAATAGGAAACTATGAAGTAAATTTCAAAGAATCAAAGTAATAAACCCATCCCAGTCTATGAAATAAAACAAATTTAATAGACACGCCTTTAGTTCAAAGTTCTCAAACAACACTTCCCTATCATTGTTCCGTTTGTTATACAATCAAATCTTAATTAGAATCAATATTTTACTACGAGTAAAAATGTCCTGTCAGCGTTACGAAGAGGCACACCTCCAATCTAAATAGTATTACTTTTTAAGATAAAAAAGTCCATTTTCTAAATTATTTTCGAGGAAACTGTCACTCTGCATAGGAAAAAATCAATATTTTAATATCCGTTCTCTACTTAATAGGATGCTCCCCCATCGCGTTTCCATAAATAAAATTAAATTTATTTTAGTTTCTCGGGCTGAAAACCCATGCTTACACTGCAAATTAGATGCACGTCTCCTTCCGAAGGTTTAGCAAATATCCTGATGGAGATTGTTTATTTAGCGAGCTAAACATAGATTGCGGTTCCTTGCTTTTTTTTCACACTTTTGAAGTTTAAACGGGGTGAACGAGTTTTAACTAATTAAACTTGTAGCCGAGGAAGAATCGATATCATTTTCATGAGGCCAGGAAGTTTTAACGATATTTCGAACTTTGCTAAGAACTTCGATACAACATGTGACAGGAAACTAAAGTTGTGTGCAAAGGTCATTCCGCAATACGAATCGATACTTAATATCCGGCTCTAAAACTCAATATGTGTACTCTTTTCTCGTCTATTAGCAAAAATTCAATTAATTTCCACGGTTATTATATTGAAACATTTAAGCGGGGAAATTATAACGTTTCATGTGGGTTTTGGTCCCATCAAAGGAATATTTATGAGCGTTTTTGAATCGCGATTGTCTGTCCTGTGTAGATTAAAACGATTTCGGGGATATTCTGGAAGCATTTAAACCGGGGCAGTTAATTTAACGGCTAGGCGTTCATTATCCAGCATTTCCAAGTTTAAAAGTAAAGGGCTTAATTTAGCTGCTAAGCAGAGAAATTATTTTTAAGAATTTGCCGTTTTAATCTCAGCGTTTGAGACAATGAGTAATTAGTGTTAAAAATTTGCCTTATTTAATGTTGCAGAAATTTGATTCTAAAATTTTATTTAATTTTTTGCCTGTGCTCACAAGACTCACTTTCTGCAGTTAAAAAGAAACAGTTACAGTTACACTTTTAAAATCCTCACGTTTATGTTAGAAAAACTTTGAAATTAAGTCAGATTTTACTAATAACAAATTGCTATATTAAGTTGATAAACAAGTGCAGTATGTTGATTTGTTTTGCAAAACTATATGAGTTTATCGTCATTTATCAAAAGTCTGCAAACAATATTTGCGTTGTTATTAAAACAATAATTAATATTTAAGCTTAATTTTGATACATTTCTATCTGGCAGTAAAATATTTATTCTTGAACATTACTCTTGAATATTACTCAAAAATGATTAAAAGCTCATTTTAGTGAATTAAACTTAACTAAAATTTAAAAAAGTTCAAAATTAAATTTTTTTCTCAGCTACCAGTGAAAATCCATGATTTAATGGTAACATGGAGGTATTTTAAAGTAGAAGCAGTCACGTGATCTCTTTAAAAAGCCAAATTACAGTATTCTTTTGAGATTGACCTTTGGACGTGAAGAAAATGGATCTTTATACCATGGAGTACCATAGTACTTGTAAAAAAGTTTAGCTTATCTTCCTCTTTCTACAAACCGAAATAGTTAAAGAAATAGTTTATTGGCAAAATTTTTCAAACTAAATTTGATACCTTTTCACTTTTAAAATTCACTGGGACAATGGATTTTCTAGTTCATATTTTCTTTTTCATTCAAGCTTCGTCATTTGGATAATTAAACGCTTATTTTGCTGTTGTTTACACTTTTATGGGACTTGGTTTATGGACCTATTGCTGATGCAAAAAATGTTTATTCTTCAAGAAGTACCTACTAAAAAATAAATACCTACAAAAAATATGAGCAAGAAAACAGACGAATCTGTAAAAGATGTAGTATTATAGCTTTTAAGCCATTTTTTAATTTTAAAATACAAATGTGTGTCATAATATTTTGTGACGTTTTTCATGGGGTTTCGTAAATTTCGTCCCAAAAGAAATCGATATCTCTGGAGAAGAATTTAATTGTTCTAATTTTTGTACTTGCAAGCATAAGTTCATAAGCAAGCGGTCAGTGATATAATTTAATTCTTTGAAATATGTTTGACTTAAAATTGGCCAATAAGTATTTATCAACATTTCTGAGCAAGTTGTCAGCTCAATCATTTCAACATATTGTTACGACTCCTCTTTTCTGATTATATGGTATATTAGATTTTGCTTTTTCCTTTAAATATGTTTGGCTTTTGAAATTGGTTAATCAAGCTTTTTTCAAAATTTCTGCGCAATTTGACAGCTCTACCATTTCAAACCCATACTTTGACTTTTTTTTTGTGAGGGTAATAGAATTTGTTTCTTTCTTTAAATATGTTTGAGTTTTTAAATTGTTGAATCAGTCTTCTTTCAACATATTCTTGCACTTTCGTTCGTTCTTCTCGCATTTCTTTAAAAATCGCAGTCTTCGGCATTTTTGGTAAGCTGAATCATATGAACATCCCACTCTTCAATTCTGACGGTAATCGAATGTGATTATCCTTTAAAATATGTTTGGCTTTTGAATTGATCAATCATTCTTCTGTCAAAAATTTACTGGGCATCTAACAAGCTCAATCATTTCAACACTTTCTTCCACTCTTCTTTTCTAACGGTAATAGAACAAAATTATGTTTAGCCCTTGAATATGATCATTCACAGTTTTTTTTCCAAAATTTCTCAATAAAACATTTTAAATTATTTTTAAGGACCTCCGTGAGCTCAATAAATTTAAAATTGCTTCTAGATGTTAGGTTAGATTAAGTTAGGTTAGGTAAATTATACAGGTGTGACTAAAACTAAATAACCGTGTAATTACAGAAACACATTATTAACCTAAAAAAGGTCCAAGTGGACGGAAATTTTGCTGCGATGTTGTCAAACGTCTCTCTGAATTCGTCGACTAGAGCAAAATTAATGTTGCGACTAGAACAGTCTAAGTGTAAAGGGTGCTGCTTTTTCGATGGTTTTACGGGGTACAGAGAAAACGGTAGGTAATAGATAGAAAAAAAGTAGCATACGTGTTCCGATCCCTTTTTCCGAGCTGAGATGACTGGCGAAAAGTGGGCAGCGCAAACTTCTTTCGTTTCAAAGATACGAGGGGCTTTTGAAAATGGAACACCCTATATATTTTTAGTTCATTTAATTCTGTTGATTTTTACTTTTTCAACGGTGTATTAAAACATATAAGTTTGTAAACGTTAATCTTGGTAATTAGAAAAAAAGCGTTTCCTTAACAAAAAAGTGCTAAATAATATGTATAAAAATACACACAGTCAAAACAAAATTTGGCTATGTTCATATTAACATGTTATATGTCGTTTATAAACAGTTTTTTCAACTTCTACCTTAAAAATAGTAGACAATAGAAATAGCCACTTTTCTTATTAAAGTGACGGTAGAACTGTTTATAACTTAGATTTTTAATAAGATTTATTAAAAATATTTAATTTTCTGATGTGTTAGTTTATATGATTTCCGATTTTGTTTGGTATTTTAGATATTGGCCTTTTTTTAGCTTAGCAAAGGTCTTTTTTTTTAAATAACAGGATTAACCTCTACAAACTTATATGTTTTAATACACCGTTGAGAAGGTAAAAATTAACAGAACTAAATGACGTAAAAATATATAGGTTGTTCCATTTAAAAAAATGTAACTTACTGTCATATGTCAGAAACTAAACTGAATAGAAAAAAACTGACTACGCCATTGGATTCTACATGAAAACTTCTACCGGGAACCGTTCTTCCTTTTTCGATAACTTTAAGAGGAACTGAAATACAGAAGAAGTTCAAAAATTACCAATTTTCGAAAACCCCCCGTATCTTTGAAACAAAAGAAGTTTGCGCAGCTCACTCTTCGCCAGTCATATCAGATCGGAAAATGAGATCGGAACACGTATGCTACTTTTTTTCTATCTATTACCGTTTTCTCTGTACCCCGTAAAACCATCGAAAATGCAGCACCCTGTACAGTCTACAGAATAAATAGCATTAAAACTCTTTTATCTACTCCTAGCATGGTAATCATTCATTACATAGCTCATTTTGAGTTACGTAATGAGCGATTTTACGGCACTAGTGCGATAATAATCGATTTTATCGCACTAGTGCGATAAAACAACTTTAAATGAAAATTTCTGCTGTAATTGTTTATTGAATTTAAACATAACTTTGATACATTTTTTCATATCGCCTTTGACTTGGCAGGCAACAAGCCAGATACCACGTTTGCGGCAGCTTCTTCAATATCTGACGGAAGTTCTTCAGACATGTTCATAACGAAATGCACTTTTAAAAATTTGTGACTGACACTGTTAAATTGTCGCTTAAGTAATATGTGGAAACAAATGGCCACCATAGCAACAACACCAAAACAGTACAGCGTAGATGACAAAATTTAAGGGTAACAAATAACTACCCGTAGCAAGCATATTATACGAGACGTTCCTAAATAGTTCACATTGCACAAAATATGAATTTTCTTCTTACTTTACGCTGCTTATGATGGTCGTAGATAAAATGTTGTACATCACCCGTGGGGTATGGCAAATTAACGTACTCGTGTGATCACCACAACTCGGTCTACGACCTCGTCGTGGCAACACTCCCACTCGTGACTATAAAAATGCTCATACCCCACTAGTAATGTAAATAACTATTATCCAACATATGACAGTTATGACTGTCATTTTAGATAAGTATCACACTATCAAATAACACACTAGTGAGTTGTGGATAATAACTCACGTTCATATTTAAAGTATTCTATTTATTTATTACTATTACAAGCAGAATCCACATTGATATTGAAATTAAAGGAAAATGTTAACGATTTATTCGAATTTGAATTCATTGGTTCATTGGAACCAGACGCCATAGATAGCCCTTGTATTTATTCACTTGGTTCTCTATTCATGTCGTTCTAATGTCTTCGACTTCTTTTCTGGCAAAATCTGCATTGCTGCCGCTTCCGCTTTCGTAAGAATATCCTCAGAAACGTAATTTTTATCGCTTTTTTCCATTTTCTATACGTTTTTTTCTTCAAAAAAGCTCCCTTTTTCTGCAGGGAAAACGTCAAAGTCAAAATTTATTTAAACATTTGCTAACAAACAACCAACTTTAACCAAAAGGTAAAAAAGTCACTGCCAAATCATTCTGACATTTATAGGTTACTGAGATGCAAGAAGCTTTGATATAATCAGAAAGTTTATTAATTATTATCTCATAGAAAAACGATTTTTTTCACTTGTTTGATAAAACATTGTATGCCACTCATCTGTTATATTTTATAAGTCACTTCTCGCGTGACTTATTTTCAATATAACACACTAGTACCACAAATAACTATTAATACTTAATTATTGCATTTTTAAGAAACAGTGTGCGCGCAAAATTTTATTTTAATTTTTGATTATTATTTTGTAAAGTCTATTTGTTCAAATTGAAAACCCAATTTTGCTGACTTGGGAAAAACCACTTGATCAGGTCACCTGCATGAACTCACAAAATAAATTAATTAAATAATATTCAACTTTTCCAGCTTCATAATCCAAGTTTTCGATACAAGAACTAATTTCAGTCTAGTTTACTCTGGTAGTTACGTGTTTTATTACCATACTCGTCTTGTTAAGGAAAAAAATGCATAAATAAATTCTAGTTTCACAACCATTTTACCACATTATACTATAAAATATAATCCCAGGAAAGTTGTTAAATCTGAATTGATAGGTCATATCTAAATATACCTCAATTCAAGACTCTTCCATAAATCAAAAAGGGTAATGTGATGGAGTAAAAGCAATAAAGTCTGGCTTCTCTACCTATGCAATTTCAGATGGGGTGTAATATTTCACATTTGATGCTGCACTGACTCCAAAGTTTAACATTGATTTATGCGATGAACGCCTTTAGAATTATATTAGTTTGATGTTAAATTGCAGCCAACTAAACTTCAACTAACTGGTCAGCATCAGTTGCGTCGAGTGGAATTCATTAGTCCAACTAAGTTGGTAACAGATATTTCCGCAAGTTATTATAAACTTATTAAGTCAGTTGAAATATTGAAAACCTTATTCCGGGGTGCTAAAACAGAACAGAGATGTTTTAATATTAATATAAGCCTAAAAATATTTCCGACACAATTCTACTTAGGAACTTTCTGAATTCGGGCACCGTTTTCTCATTTCATGAATATATTTAGGGAAGTTCCTTATTCGCTTCTCCCTGGCTGATATGTGGAATATAAAATACGGAAACTGAATTATGACAAGTTTGATATCATTGTGCGTGTGCATCAGCTGTCGCCTGTTTTTTTCACGTCTCTTTCAATTCACTTGTACGCACTCAAATGTGACTTGTTTTATCACTTTTGCGTTGACTCAATACTGCAACGAATATTCTTTTATACATGTGAACTTTACACTTACCAGTTGGAACTGAAATTGAATTTTCTATTCGGGATTTCCGCAAACAAACCTGTTTGCAACGAAACACTCCCGAACAGACACGGGATTAAACTGCTTTCAAATTCTATTTAATTTCAAATAGTGTACCTCGTTAAAGTCGACTTAGTTAGGTAAACAGATACAGTATCTCAATATATTATCTGGATTCCAGGCTTTAAACAGAGCGTTCTGGCCACTCCGAAAAGCCCACGACAATCTACCGGCGATCCAGAAGTTTTCCGGTAAAGTTAGTTTGTCGTTGCATGCGAAATACCTTCCGGGTTTATCCTAAGGGTTTCTAGTAAAGTTTAAAAATTACTTCTAGTTTATTGGCTAATTTAGGGTTTCGCCACTTTAGCTGCAGACCACAAACTTTTGCATTACTTAATGACTAAACTTTATAGGTGTTGTGAACCTAGAGAAAAGACATAATTTTTACAAAATAATAAAAAAACTAATTTACAAAAAACTAAATCACAAAAAGTCAGACTTAGGGATCGAAGAATGCACCTCTGGGCCTTTGATATGCAAACAATATGAAAATTTAGTATTAATTAGAATGGTCATTGAAATAATGAAATATAAATAGGAATAGCAATATTGACTCATTACTCACGGGTATTCAAAACTAGGGAGTAAAAACATTATGTCATAAATAAAAATAACGTATACTATGTTGAGTGTTAATAGAACTAAAGATGAGTAAACATCTCTTGAAATTTATATTAATTTAGATAAGACTGTATCACCAATTTTAGTAATGATTTATTTTTTACGTTGATTTAATCACTGTATTATTAGTAAAATTTTAAAATTATAATGTTCTCAGAAAATAAATCGTTCCTACACAGCATTTTTAAAACGAGTTTCTGAAATAAGTTATTCGAAAAGCTCCATATGTTTCAGAAATATTTATGTTTTATGCTTTTTTCAAATGTACTATCTAAATACAGAATGTCCGAAATTTTTTTCCTGGACAGTTTTTCTTCTGATCAGTTTGTCTCTAAATTTTGTCGTTTTCGAGATATTGCCCATTAAACATTGAAATTTTCACCCTTTGGAAGGCTATAACACACGAACGGTTGAAGATAAAGCAAAACGGTTTGTATGTTCCTATCTTATTTTTTGAGATCTGTATTATGTAATATCTATTGTAGACTGTAGATTTGTTGAATATTTTGACCTTCAAACTATGCTGAAAATCAAACAAAAATAGGATGACGCAACAATACGACAGATACTTGTTTTGACTTGTATTTCTTTATTAGACACATTCAAAACATTTGACTATTAAGTTGTTACGTTATCCAACTTTTGTTTGATTTTTTCCATATATGGCTTACTTAGTATCAAAATTGCTGTTAAAGACATTTTACTTACGATTTGGCCATTGGAGCCAACCGGAAAATACTGAGCATCGTGGAATCTTACCTGAAAAAATAAGAAAAAAGTTTAGTTTTTTCATTAATAAAGATCTAAAATAATACTAATTAAATATTCAGACTAATTATAAAATTCTACGATATTCTACTATGATCACAAACACTGTTAATGAGAACTGTCCCTGTTTGGTAGAACTGTTAATAGTTCATTATTATTAACTTAGCCTGCTCAAAAAAAAGTCTTCAAAAGAAATTCTTTTTAGGTTTAAAAATCTAAGCAAACTTCTGTTATGTAGCTGAAACTTCTCAAGATAGCTGTTAAATTTAAGAAGTTGAATTAGTAAGGTTAGGTGAAGAAGAGTAGAATAAAATAATAATTAAAAACTATAACTAACAAACAATATGTATGTGTAAAATTATTAGTGTAAAAAAGTTCTAAGTTATAGGGGTCTAAGAGAAAAGGGTAATTTTTTTACCTAAAATAAATGGTTTGAAGAAGAATTGTTTAAAAAAAAATTGAGAAGAATTTGATTTGAGAAGAATTCATTATTTTCATGTGGCCAACAAAATCAACAAAGAAAGACAAAATAAAAATTGCTCTGTTGTTAAATAACATAATGGTAACCAACTGCAATACCTTTGCAAAACTAACAAGTTGATGGTATTACTTGTTTTGAGCATTATATTCTCCCGAAGACAAATAATACGCAAGGAAGACATCAAAGTTAAATAATATCATAAAAAAGTACATTAAATAAAGATTCCTGCAATGATTTTAGAAAAAACCCATGACTACCCCATTGTATGTCAAATGAGCTTTTCAAAGAGCATATCAAATTTTTAGATACTTTATAAGAGAAAATATTAATATAAGAAATATGATTATGTGAAAGGAATGTCCCATGACTATAGAAAAATCTGTTACCAGTATGTAGCCCAACTATTACACAAAAATGTAACCCAACTTTCAAGGAAAGTCAAGAGCTTTCAAGTCAACAATACAACCAAATTACCTCAAGAAACTGTGAAAAACAATTACCATCAAGAAATTATAAAAGTAAATATGATAGTACATCAACAATCTTGGAGGTAGAAGACCAATTTTATTATTGAACAGGTCGAAATTTAGAGTACAATAAGTTTTAGTAAAGCAGATGAGAGAGCTCAGAAATGAAGAAGAGAAGTAAACCATGTTGAGAACACTTTTAGTATGGATGACGATGACGATAATGAAGATCATTGGATGATGACCCGGATGTGGGTCGAAACGTAGCGTTTGTCCAAACGTAACTTTGAAATCATCCTGTACAATATATCTCTTATGACGTATGCTTTATCTCTATTTGACTTGGGGTTTGGTATGATTGATTTTTCTTATATGTCACATTTGGCTATTTTCAGCTTAAACAGTAATACGATCAAAACTACTTTCCCTCGTTTGTCTCGATTACACCTTGGAATTTCAGTAATCCGTAACTTTGCACTACTTTTGCTTTTACTGTTAAAGATATGTTTATCTAGCCATGTTTAGTTAAGACTAGTACTCATCTTAATTGCTTGCATTATATTTACCGTGCGATATAATAAAAATACTTCATGTAATCTTAGTAGATTAAAATTCCATAGCAGGAATTTATCACATTATGTCTATTGACTGAAGCTTTAGAGTTCAAGAATGTAAATTTAGTTTGTTAAATTGTTGTAATATAACGTGGTCTAGTTTCAGCCGATGAAAATTGAAAAAAATAATTAACTAACAGACAGTTAATCCAATCTACTTCGTAAATGTAAATGCTTTAAGTACACCGACTAAAGAGAGAATTGAGATTGAAACTGAGCAACGTCACAATTTTTCAATGAGAGAAACTAGATAAGAAATGAGCAATGTTTTAATTAACAAATTTAATCAACAGGCTAGGACCACCCATACCTCTAAACTGTCTCTAAAATCAAATATGTTAAAAGACGACATTAGTCAAGCCAGTGTTTAAAATGACTTCTGTAATAATAATTAGTTTCGGTGTATTTGAAAATTTGACAAACAAGAAAAGTTGTTAATTTTTTGAGTTTCAGTGCTAATAATTCAAATATTTGTAATTTTGTCACTAAAGACGTAAACCTTCTTCCTCTGTTATTAACAAAACACATCAGGCATATAAATTAATAATAATTAAAATATGAAGAGGTTTTACATCGTTACTATTTGTTCCGACCTAATCACCAATTGACAATAATACGTAATAAAAATATTAAGAAGAATTCTTCTTGGAAATAAAAATAGTACAAGGGTGAAAAGATGTTCTTATTGCACAAGGACGATATGGACAATTCACCCAAATTTCAGAGGCTATTTTTTCCTTGATTTTTTCTACGACTTATTGAAATTACTTACCAAATTTCACAGAAATAAACACTCAATTTTTAAAACGTTTCCACATGTTTGCATTATCAGTTTTGACATTGCCAAAGTTCGACAGTTTAGGTTGAATTGGTTTGATTTATCACATTATGTCTATTGACTGAAGCTTTATAGTTCAACAATGTAAATTTTTGTTTATTAAATTGTTGTAATATAACGTGGTCTAGTTTCAGCCGATGAAAATTTAAAAAATAATTAACTAACAGACAGTTAATCCAATGTACTTCGTAAATGTAAATGCTTTAAGTACACCGACTAAACAGAGAATTGAGATTGAAACTGAGCAACGTCCCAATTTTTCAATGAGAGAAACTAGATAAGAAATGAGCAATGTTTTAATTAACAAATTTAATCAACAGACTAGGCACACCCTGTATACCGCTAAACTCTCTAAAATCAAATATGTTAAAAGACGACATTAGTCAATAGTCAAGCCAGTGTTTAAAATGACTTCCGTAATAATAATTAGTTTGGGTGGAGAAACACTGTGAAACAAGTTTAGAAGGGTCCGCATGAATATTTGAAGATGTAGTTAATAGTTTTAGCGGTTTATCTCTGGATAGTATCCAATTTAAACGTGACTGACTTTAAAGCTTGCCATCAATTTAAAGCTTATCTTAAACGTTCTACTAACAAGAAAACAACGTTCCGCGGAACGAAAGCTATGTTTTCATCACCAGCACTTCAGCTTGGCAGGTAAAATTACGTACATACATTAGAAGAGGTGTATTTACTGTTAAAATACCCTTTTGTTTATAAAACTCGACTGTCGAGATAAATATTTGGAATTAACTTAGGAAATTTGCTTGAAGTTATGGTTTTAGGCAAACACACAATTTAGAGGTGACTGCCTTAAGAGCAGAGCGGCGGACCCATTCATCTTTTAACAGCGACCAACTTATTAGCGAATATCAAAGCTACAGCCAGACAGCTTTTAGTACCACACTCTAAATTCTCTAAATATGTTACAGCTCTCCTGTGGAACCTTTTAAGCTACGGTTTTCAACCAAACGGCGCATTAATTATTTAGAACTCGGTTTTGCTAATGACTGGCTAATCCCTAAAGAGAAGATGCGGCCACGCTACAGGAGCAAGTCAGAACAGGACAATGGCAATCTGCGATGGGAAATTCTGATTTCCAAAATTTAAAATTATGTTATTGTTTTCAGGCACGAATGAACTGAAAGTGTACTTTTTTGTTTCAGTAATTATGATGGAAAAATAGCTATTTATGTACCAAGGGCCTTAGAGAGAACATAATGTCCCAGGAATAGGTTTCGGCCTGTGTGCGTACTATTGAAACGAGGGAAGGAAATAATCAAGAGAATGTGACAGGAACCCGCCATTGTCAGCTTCTTCTGTCAGATTGTATCGACAAATTTTTTGATAATTCCGTTTCCTGCTTTCAAGAATTAGGCCCCTGATGGACATTATACTCTCCCTAAAGTTTGTGGTGCATGCAATGTTCAGCAATTATTTACTGTTTCTGACATTGAAAAGTAAGGTATACCTTTACCGGTATGTTTGTTTATTGATTTTTTCACCTGAATGATGTGACTTTGATATTCCTGTCAGTCAGTAAAAATGGCAAAATCTGGACAAAATAAAAGAAAATGCAGCACAAGCTAACGAAAGTTTATTACCTAAAAAGTCAAGAGCATCCTAGAATAGGAAATAAGAAGTTTTTATGGCATGGATAAATAAAAATGCCAAAGTAGAGAGTGGAGAATAACATTCTTTGAGCCATAAAAATTATTTCAGAAATCTACATTATGATTGCATAAATTTTTAATAGTTGTATTAATATGCTATCGATTGATATGTCCTGAACAATTTGAAAAGATGTAGGATTCAGTTCTCTGAGAAGAATAATCAGATTTGAATTTTTAGCAAATAACCCTTATGCACATTCTTCGAAATACGTCATAATTTACTCAAATTTTTTGAAATTTACTGTGAGTTTTAACTTTTAATTCAAACTGTTTTCAAAGCCTTTCTTGTTGCTGCGTAAACTGCCCATTTACCTACACACAGTAACATCTAACAATAATGACATTTTTTGATTACAAGTGTTACAAGTTTCCAGCGTCATCTAGAACTGCCCAAAGTCGAATAAGACAAAACAGGGCAGCAGCTCCAAAGCCGTTTCTGACCCAAAATGACATAGAACAGAGATGGGAAATGCAATGCAAATTTTTACCGATTTCTGGGTCCGTATCATAATTTCTTTTCTGATGAAAAGGTGTTCAAGTCAAACTATAATACAAAGATTCGAGTTTATAGACCTCCAAATATCAAGTTTGAAGAAAAATGCACCAAAACGAAAAAAATTAGTGGGCGATTATCCGTAAATGTTTGGGGCTGGATAAGCTTTTGTGGTCCTGGATTATGTTGGAATATTGATGGAGCTTTGAATAGCAAAAAATACATTACCATCCTGGAAAATGGATTAATTCCTTCTGCTGAAGCTATAGTTGGAGAAAATAATTACTTTTATATCAACAGACAATTGTCCAGTACATACTTCTAGGATAGTAAATAATTGACTGGAGGACACAACGTTAAGAGTATGGTACATGGTACTCAAAAAACCCTGATTCAAAACCCAATGGAAAACGTTTGGGAAACAATTTTGAACAAAATGAATGCAAATAAAAATTTAGAACAAATAATGCTGAAGAATTGTGACAAAAAGAATATAACTGAAAGTACTCTAATTAATTGTCAAATCGACTACAATCCGTCTTAGCTTCTCATCGAGCTGCTATTAAGTATATTGATAATTATTCGTTAAACAACAGTTAATAAATTATTTATCATTTTTGCCATTGTTTCTTATTTTAATAAGAAAAATCAACATTATCCCTAATGAGTATGACAAGGTTAATTTTTTTATAGGTAATCCCGACTTACTCAAATATGATGAAGTTAGGTTATTGTCAATAATTGCTAACTGAACTTATTCAAAAACTTTCTAATATTTCCCTAAAATCTGTTTGGAATATACGGGGGCAAAACTCCACGAATAATTAATTCATAATTGGAAACAGAAGAGGGTAAGATAAAATGTCACGTTAAAACTTTACGGTGAACGGGAACGACTTCTTTATGTAGAGAAACACATTCTTCGTTCCGAAGTTGTCATTTACCGGAGTTCCGCTTCGGTACACCGAAAATGTTTACGCTATGTTTATTGTAAGTTTAATAAGTTGCCCCCGAGTTGCCTGGAAATGTAGAGGTAAAGTTTTGTGTGGAAGATCGGAATAATGATACGAAAAACGAACGCTGTCTAATATATTTCAGGACATTGCATGAGTAAGGAAATGAGCTGCATGAAATATTACCTGAACGTCTATTGTAGGTTAGTCAATAAGCTATTTATTTTCTTAAAAAATATTAAATGGAAAAAACCTACAGTGGGGTGATTTTCGCACTAAATATAATCATAAAAATTATTAATTACTTAATGCTAAATCGTATTTTGATCGAAAAATGCTCACTAGAGGCGAAAAGAAGATTTAAGTCCTAAAACCATGCAGACCAAAAGTAATATCCTTGATTACCAATTCAGTGAGCTCTATATTGATGACAAACGGCAAATCTCACGTTTTGTTTCTTCCAAGAAGCTTTGTTCTATTTTTGAACTTATAGTAGAAATTCTGGACCAATCAGGGTGCGTATTCTTGAAATAATTGAAGGGAGTTACCAAGAGAAATGTATGCAGAATGTGACAGAAACCTGCCATTGTCAGTTTTTTCTGTCACATTATATCAAAGCTTCTCTTGAGAATCCTGCTCACTACTTTCAAGAATTAGGGCCCAGGCAGTTACCATCAGTATCCATGTTTATTTTCGGTAAATTATGCGTAGTTATTATGCAACTTATTTATTGTGGTATTGAGCAAATTCAATATTTGGAAAAAGACAGACAGAAAAAAAAAATTAAACACGTTTGTATTTGAAAATTTGACAAACAAGAAAAGTTCTTAATTTTTTGAGTTTCAGTGCTAATAATTCAAATATTTGTAATTTTGCTACTAAAGACGTAAACCTTCTTCCTCTGTTATTAACAAAACACATCAGGCATATAAATTAATAATAATTAAAATATGAAGAGGTTTTACATCGTTACTATTTGTTCCGACCTAATCACCAATTAACAATAATATGTAATAAAAATATTAAGAAGAATTCTTCTTGGAAATAAAAATAGTACAACAAGGGTGAAAAGATGTCCTTATTGCACCAGGACGATATGGACAATTCACCCAAATTTCAGAGGCTATTTTTTTCTTGATTTTTTCTACGACTTATTGAAATTACTTACCAAATTTCACAGAAATAAACACTCAATTTTTAAAACGTTTCCACATGTTTGCATTATCAGTTTTGACATTGCCAAAGTTCGACAGTTTAGGTTGAATTGGTTTGATTTGTCATTATAAATTGTAAGTTTTTTATCATTTTCGTTCTCATATAATAAAGTAAAAGCTTTTATATTTTAATTGATACTAATTAAAACTTAAAAGGCTTTTTCATCAAAATAAAAGCCAAAATTCAATGTTTTGATGCCAACTGTCAGTGAGGATGACAATTAAAAGAATTATTTAGTTTACGTTCGACATTAGCTGTAATGGGCCTGTCCCACAATTTTTTTTTATTTTATAACTACAAAGACGGATTAAAAATATTATACCCGTATTTTTTGGTTTTCAAAAATATTAAGTCTAAATAGAAAAAAAATTATGATAAAAACTACATTAATCTCATGTTTAAAACGCCCGCCGCCGTTGACGTACTACACTATCAACCAATCAGCGACAAGAAGTGAAACAGATGGCGTGCAACAGCCAATCAAATCGCCCAGGATTACGTACGTCACATGCGCGCCAAAACAGATCATTTAAATTTAATGGACAAATTCAAACTAATGTAGGAACATTTACGACCATTATTTTTTCTTCAAGAATATGAAAAATTAGTTTTTTGATCCTATTCTTTCGATTCCAGTCATTAAAACAAAAATTTATGATATGTGGGATAGGCCCATTGGACTATTTCATATCGCCCACTGAAGATTGTCTGTGATTGGTCTATTTCATATCTCACATTGCGGAAACTCTAGAATTCCACATTTGTTCAGCCGGTGGAAATTGCTTACTTATCCGTTCTCTAAACTGTTAAGAAATTAACCAATATCCAATATCCCTGTAGGAGTAGAAAAACGGTTTATTTTGACATTAAAATTGTCTTATTTTATGTCTAAATTATGGGTTGTTCTTGAAACATTTTTTAACAAATATTTAATTGACCTATTTTCACGAAAATCTGGAGATTTTTGAAATGAAAAACAATTAACAAAGATGCAAATATGAAGAAAAAAAATGTTATTTACAAATATAATGGCCAGAAAGAGAAGATTAACAATATTAGTGATTTCAGCGTTGCCACGTCTAAATGAAATAATCGACAACGTCGGCTTTTTTCCGCATCCTTAGTAGTTCTAGTTATAGATTCTGCTACTCGGTATATCCAACTACAACTAACATAATAATATAATAAATAACTATATTGTTTCATAAAATACTATTGTTGATATTGTTTACTCATCCTCCATTTGATGTTCCTACATGAGCGGTGTTTTAATCACAATTTAATTGAGTAGATATCAGTTTACATGCTGAAACTATGTATGTACAAACAATTTTAAACACAGTTTTGATGTTAATAGAGGAAATGTAATTACCTAATAAATAAACCTGTTTAACGACACCCTGCAAACCCACTACACAACCCATCCAACCAACTTCTCTACGAACGTACGAACATGACTAAAATAACTGACAGACTCATACAACTACAAACCAAGTGGAAAAATAACCCAAACAACTTGACAATTGTAAATCCACTATGCATAACCAGACAGACTAGACAATCCCGTTATCTTTTCCCCGCTCTCACCCTGTTAGAACATTTTAATTAGAACTTTTTTTTTTTTTTTCTCAATGTATAATTTGTATATATTAATTAGAAATAAGATTACCTGTACATATTAAAAAACATGTATACATAGGCAGAAAGACCGTAATGGTCGATAGCCGTTTTTTCTTGGAAATAAAGATTGTTTATATATATATATGTTGGGTTCTTCTTCTTATGAAGCACTTTTTAAAAAATTATTTATTTCAAGAAATCACTTAATTATATTGGAATAATAAAATAATGGTACTATTAACTACTTATGCAAAAGTTTAATATTAATAGACGCGATTTTTACACTACACCTCTAATTTATAATATTAGCCTATGCTGACACAGCTTGATTGCACAATTTTACTATAGCTATGGTTTTGTAATTGGAACACGATTTCCGTTTAGCTGACTTGGCAATCTTATGGGTCAGTGTCCGTCTCTGGTGGGTGACCATGATATAACATATATAAACCTGTTTAGTCCATTATATTTACAAGTTTAAAGATGAAAAGCATTGACATACACACCAAACTTATTTACTTATAGTTTTAATTTGTAATTTTTAGATTTTTTTTTGCATTTTGGCCTGGCACTGTAAATTTAAACAGAGATTTAAATTTTTAAATTTAAAAATACAATATTTCAATCAGTATTTTTTTCTGTACTACTAACCCCTTTTTTTGCAAAATTCGCCACTATCAATTGTTAATTTCAATTTTAAAATAATATTTCCGTAAATCTGAATTATTTTGATATAGAAATATGGGATTTTTCTCTTATATATTCTTTTATATTCCTAATAATTTTACTACGTGCTAAGTTATTTTATCAAAGGTTATATCCCGAGACGTTCAAGTTTTATCGGGTAAACTGTGCATAGGTGATTTTTTGCAAAATTTTGCTTGGAAAATGATTGAGATTAAATAATTCGACGATAAAATCCTCAGACCGCAGCTCGAAGGATTTTTTCCAAAGAATTATTTAGTCGAAACCATTTGCCTAAAAGAAAAATTTTACAAAAAACCTACCAATGCACATTTTACGTGATAAAACGTGAACGCCGAGGGGTATATGTCAAGATTATTTCCTGAAAACTCACATTTTAGTTTATTAACAAGAAAACACCTTAGTTAGAACACAAATACTAAACTAAACGTGATGAAATTAATGATAATATTGAACTCACCCCAGCAGACGACAGATTTTCGTTCAGCCATGTATATTTTTGTTTACATTTCAGATTGACAATCAGACGTCATAATATTTTAATTTATGTAATTTTTTAATGGAAACTACGTTATAGTGTCTTATTAATTGTTAATATTGAAGAAAATAGCTTAAATTTTATATGTGTCTTAATCCCGTTTCGTTTAATATCAAATGTTTTTCAAAAAACCGTATTCGAAAAAGGTAGGAGGTGTTTATTCGGGGGCAATACCACAAGAGCTCAGATTTAGCCGGATAATTTTTGTGCTTGTCTTAGAACACTTTCTTTTTGGTGTAACAGCACGAGACCTGTTGTAACTAAATCACGAGAGCGCAGCTCGAGTGATTTTGCCAAATAGGTCGAGTTTTGTACCATAAAGAAAGTATGAGAAGACAAGCGGAAAAATTATCCTGTTCAAAATCTGAGCTCGAATGGTATTTGATAAGACAATTCCATGAATATAATTAATAATATAATAAGACTGCGACTGCCTTGTGCAGAAATACATTTTTCTGGTTCTTTTGATTTTATGCAGTAGAATTCTATCCGAAGCGAGCCATAACCAAAACAAAACGAACAAACATCAAAATTGACAGTGCCAGCAAAAATCTCAAGGTGAGACATTGCAACCATAGAAGTGTAGTGAAAATCCGTGGAAACGATGAAATCAACAGCAAAATTTATCCGATTTTTTTATCCGCTAGCAAACTCTCTTCCTTCCTTATTAGCCGATAGCAAACCGTGTTTTGATGACGTATACAGGGTAATTCAAATTCGACCCTCACCATTGGGATCTCGGAAACTATAGGAGATACGAGAAAGTTTAAATTGGGGCAAAGTTGCGCAATGTAAAGCTCAACCAAATGCAGTTTTAAAAATTTCGATTTTCCGACTACTTCCGAAGATATCCGAAAAAAACTGAAAATTTGATTTTTTGTTTTTATTTATTTCTAATCTTATTTGAAGAGATATTCCAAAACTAAAAGCACCTTTTCATTGCCACTTTTTCTCAGCTATTCGATGATGGATTCAAATTTGCCACACGACGTTTCGTTTTTTGGCAGCCATCATCAACTTTCTTTTTTCTTATGGGCGCCATATTGGATTTTTAGCCCACCAAATAGTACGTTTTATTCTGATTTTAGTGATGTATAATAACTTATGATTTGCTTCATAAATAACAAAATAATTCAATAAAAACTATTTTTACTTTAGTTATTGGCTTTGAGTTAATGGGCCGTTTCATAAAATGTCATTATTTGACAGTACTTGTCAAACACGATAATTCGGACGATCATTAGAGCTTTTAGAGATTTTACCTTAGTTAGCTTTGAGTTAATGAGACGTTTTATGAAGATTACTTGGTAGTACTTGTCACACGCAATTGGCCTGAACATACTTAGTCACAAAGGTGTACACGTGACTTAAACCGGTTTATTCACTCGAAGAGCTTAGGCCACTCGCTACGTTTGTGGACCTAGTTGTTCTTTTCGTGAATAAAAAATGGTTTAAGTCACTTGCTGCAAAGTAAGTACTATTAAATCACTCTGAATGACATTCGCCTATTTACAGATGTAAACAAACAAACATCAATGTTACATCTATGGGAGGCGGTGCAAATTTAATAGAACTGTAATTTTAGTTTTTTTTTTTTAATATAAGAAGTCGAAATTTAATAAAATACTGTATAAGACACGTGACTTAAACCGGTTTATTCACTCGAATAAATATGAGTGAATAAAAAATGGTTTGTCACTTCCAAAATAAATAACTATAAACTTGCACTTAACATTATAAAAAATTGAAATTTGGCAAAAAATGAAGTTCCTAAAATGATGATCTTTCTCTTGGAAACATAAATAAGCCTTTTAAGTTAGAGATAATGCTAACAAATCTCTTTTTCTGATTAACCTAAATAGTTCAGCAATGCTTGTATAATAATAACATTTTCTGCGGGGGTTTCTTTTCTAGATAAATTTTTAACTATGATTGACGCTCTAATGATCGTCCGAATTATCGTGTTTGACAAGTACTATCAAACAATGACATTTTTTAAAACGGCCCATTAACTCAAAGCCAATAACTAAAGTAAAAATAGTTTTTATTGAATTATTTGGTTATTTATGAAGCAAATCATAAGTTATTATACATCACTAAAATCAGAATAAAACGTACTATTTGGTGGGCTAAAAATCCAATATGGCGCCCATAAGAAAAAAGAAAGTTGATGATGACTGACAGAAAACGAAACGTCGTGTGGCAAATTTGAATCCATCATCGAATAGCTAGGAAAAAGTGGCAATGAAAAGATGCTTTTAGTTTTGGGATATCTCTTCAAATAAGGTTAGAAATAAATAAAAACAAAAAATCAAATTTTCAGTTTTTTTCGGATATCTTCGGAAGTACTCGGAAAATCAAAATTTTTAAAACAGCATTTGGTTGAGCTTTATATTGCGCAACTTTGCCCCAATTTAAACTTTCTCGTATCTCTTATGGTTTCTGAGATCCCAATGGTGAGGGTCGAATTTGAATTACCCTGTATATGGCATTTTTTGTACATGAGTGGAATTGTCGGGGGCAATACCACAAGAGCTCAGATTTAGCCGGATAATTTTTGTGCTTGTCTTAGAACACTTTCTTTTTGGTGTTACAGCACGAGACCTGTTGTAACTAAATCACGAGAGCCCAGCTCGAGTGATTTTGCCAAACAGGTCGAGTTTTGTACCATAAAGAAAGTATGAGAAGACAAGCGGAAAAATTATCCTGTTCAAAATCTGAGCTCGAGTGGTATTTGATAAGACAATTCCATGAATATAATCAATAATATAATAAGACTGCGACTGCCTTGTACTGGCAGAAATACATTTTTCTGGTTCTTTTGATTTACTGCAGTAGAACTCTATCCGAAGCGAGCCATAACCAAAACAAAACAAACAAACATCAAAATTGACAGTGCCAGCAAAAATCTCAAGGTGAGACATTGCAACAATAGAAGTGTAGTGAAAATCCGTGGAAACGATGAAATCAACAACAAAATTTATCCGATTTTTTTATCCGCTAGCAAACTCTCTTCCTTCCTTATTAGCCGATAGCAAACCGTGTTTTGATGACGTATATATGGCATTTTTTGTACATGAGTGGAATTGTCAGTGTAAAATTTTAGCAACTAGGGATTTATTCAGTATATAACGGCTCTCATTGGTCGAACTAGAAAGGTTCATTGAATTTTATTGGCTGCTAGTACAATGAGGGAAATAATCACAAAAAATAATAGTAAATATTCATTTACGATAAAGAAAATTTACGTATACGTAAACGTCGAAATTACAAAATTAATTGTAATTGTTCTGTAGTCTGCTTTATTAATATATTCAGAACTTAAAAAGGGAATTTTCACCTGAAACAAATGTAATCATTTCGGACAAGCTGGTAGACTTGCTGACAGTTTGAAATTGAAGTGGAAAATTCTCTAACAAGAACCGTAATCCTTCAACATGCCGTTAACGACATTAATTAAGGTACTGACTTAATCAACTTGCTGAAGGTGCCTGTTAGTTACATTAGGTTGATGATGAAATTGGCCCTATTGTTGACGAGCGTGTTCATCAAAAGCGAGAGATATGAAGTGGCTGTAACGCTTGCAAAACCTTTTTAATTAGTAAGTCTTTCTGCATCGTCCGAATTTTATTTGGATCTATAATTAAGATGAGTACGAGTTTTAAGGTAATTTTTCATGAAGTTGAATGTGGATTTTGTCCAAACGGAAGAAAAATTATTAAATTTAATTCCATTAAATCTCCCTGACGTATTTCGGCAACTTTAATCCCGTTTCCATTAACAACGTTTCTTGAAAGTAAGAAAATTAATTTTTCAGCTAAGTGCCTACCAAATGCGAAACTTTAATTTTAGAGATTCGAATGGCATTTCGTAGTTTTATTTCCGCGAAGCTTTTTAACGAACATTGGAAGGCAGCGAAATGGAAAAAAACTAATGCGAATATGAAATTAAATTTCAAATTTGTTATCAATTCACGGGAAAAACTTGTAATTGATTGCTTAATTAGGTGTGCGGTTCGTGACCTGTATTAATGTAATACTATACTGTCGACTATAGAGAACATTAATTTCCTGCGATACCAAGAGGAGGAATTATACAGGGTGAATGGCTATAGCGTCCGCTCATTAACTGTGGTATATGTAGTACATTTCACGGTTAGTTAAAATTCATTGATATTAGTAGGATAATGGGATGTGCGGTAATAATACTGATATGCGAATCATCGAACATCATCAACCGTGGCTGATGTCGGTTTGTATGTAACAATGTATGTTATTAATTTACCAATGATTTATTTACGGGAAATACTATTGTTAAATGATTTGTTTTTTACTCTTTTTAATACCTAGTTTAGTGTAAGTGATTCCACTAAGGATGTCAATTGCAAAGCTGACAGTTTGAGCCTTCGGTTACGCGTACAAAAATTCAAGAGCGATAGAGGAAACTGCAAAAACTGGAAAACGTTTCTAAATTCCTGATTTTTGCAATTTTAGAGCATGGTTTTGACAGTTTTGACGTTAATGACAGTTGTCACGTGATTTTAGAACACTATTTAGCTAGACGGTCACGTGACAATTGACAAAATAACTGTCATAAATCTCATAAACACGTTTTATATCAAATACTGCAAGAAAACTTTTCTAAACCCTGATTTTTGCAACTTTAGAGCATGGTTTGACAGTTTTGACGTTAGTGACAGTTGTCACGTTATTGTAGAACACTATTTAGCCTATACGGTCACGTGACAATTAGCAAAGTAACTGTCATAGTTCTCAGAAACACGTTTTATATCAAATACTGCAAAAAAACGTTTGTTAATCCTGATTTTTGCAACTTTAGAGCATGTTTTGACAGTTTTGACATTAGTGACAGTTGTCACGTGATTTTAGAACACTATTTAGCTAGACGGTCACGTGACAATTGACAAAATAACTGTCATAAATCTCATAAACACGTTTTATATCAAATACTGCAAGAAAACTTTTCTAAACCCTGATTTTTGCAACTTTAGAGCATGGTTTGACAGTTTTGACGTTAGTGACAGTTGTCACGTTATTGTAGAACACTATTTAGCCTATACGGTCACGTGACAATTAGCAAAGTAACTGTCATAGTTCTCAGAAACACGTTTTATATCAATTACTGCAAAAAAACGTTTGTTAATCCTGATTTTTGCAACTTTAGAGCATGTTTTGACAGTTTTGACGTTAGTGACAGTTGTCACGTGATTGTAGAACATTATTTAGTTAGACGGTCACGTGACCATTGGCAAAGTAACTGTCATAATTCTCAGAAACACGTTTTATATGAAGTATTGCAAGAAAACGTTTCTAAACCCTGATTTTTGCATTTTTAGAGCATGGTTTGACAATTTTGACGTTAGTGGCAGTTGTCACGTGATTGTAGAACACTATTTAGCTAGACGGTCACGTGACAATTGGCAAAATAACCGTCATAATTCTCAGAAACACGTTTTATATCAAATATTGCAAGAAAACGTTTCTAAATCCTGATTTTTGCAACTAGAGAGCATGGTTTAACAGTTTTGACGTTAGTGGCAGTTGTCACGTGATTGTAGAACACTATTTAGCTAGACGGTCACGTGACAATTGTCAAAATAACTGTCAGAATTCTCAGAAACTTGGTGTTGTGTGAAACGTTTTACTAAAAAATATTATTTAATTTGATTATTGGTTTTTTTCTCCAAATAAGTTAGTTAGTTAGTTTCTTGTTGCGTAAACAACATGCCTAATTTTAATCAATTTAAAATCTCCAACTTGGGTCTCGCTGTCTTTTCTTTTGTAAGAAGATATTAGGCGCACGCTTTCTATCTAAGCTCCTGATGATGGGCATTTATATGCTCGAAACATGTTGAGCGGTACCTCTTGATATTCAATTAGAGGACTTAATAAATTTGTTGTTGAGAAGGCTGTGTGTTTAACCCCCTAACTTCATACCATACCTTCACTGCGAGAAAATAGACTACTACTTCACTACAAATGACATTAGTTTTCGTTGATCTATCACCTAGTTTAATTCAGCACTTTTTTGAAAAAAAAAAAAACAAGTAACGGATTGTTTTTATGGCATGGAAGCTTCTATGGCTTGTATAGAATGCGTGTGACCGCAATCATATTACACAAAGTGTTAATTTTCAGGCTTTCTTTGTATTTTGAAAACTGAAAAAAATTTGAAAATGGTTTTTTATCGAAAATCGAATTTAGCAATTTTTTTAAATTTATAAGAGGGCAGTCTGTATTAATACCAGGTAGTGATTTTCCACCTTTATTATTTGTTCTGCAAAGGTAAGTATAGTAAGTATTTATAGAAAATTTCCATTTTTTTTCAAAAAAAAAAATACGTCATTGAATGGATTGTTTAGGTTTAGAGTGTTTATGACTGCAATTACTTTATTCAAAATCATTTGTTTGCATTTGCTCAATTAAAACACTTTACTATGGAACAGGGTCCAAATTTAATAAATAAATCATTTTATCCAGTGATAATTCTTTCTATTGCCAATGTATTAACAAATCAGGATATCAAATGATCTAATTTTTGGTTTATACAATATTCATTAGCAAATTTGAATTACCAACTTCTAGTAAATCCTAAGATATTTATAAAATTTAGTACGGAAAGTATTCAATTCAATAATAAATTACGCAAAAGAGACGGTAATTAAATTTCTTATAATAAAACATTATGTGAACGCACAAAATTTGCGAAAACTGAATAATGCATTCGCCCGAAATTCCAGTCAAGTATTGCACGCCCGTTCGCCTAAAACCTTATATTTCCAGAACAATTATGTTAAAACAAAAGGCAACTTTAACCTTTTCGAATCAGATTGTTAAACGGCAACTATCAGCTGCAAACGTGCAGAATGTTAAATAGCTTTCCTGGAATAGCTGAATTGTTCCATATGCAGTTTCGCCCGAGTTTTTGTTTCAGACAAAAAGGGGTTAGGTGGTTATCTTAATTGCTCAAAACTACGTGATGTGATTTAGAGTTGTAACATGGTACAAGTGATTGTTCGATGAAAACAAAACGAAGTATTTCGTCAATAACTTATATTAATTCGCTGATCAGTCAAGCTTAAAAATTGTTTTGAAGTCCTTGATTACGCCAGCAGCAGTTTGGCAACAGTCTGACAAAAGAAATTCCCTCGCGAACAACGCTATATTGAGAGGCTCAAACGATACGGTAAACAATCGAAACTGAAACTGAAAACAGTTAAAATTTTCAAACTTCAAACATCAACACAAAGATAAAGAGAAGCCGTAATGGATTTCTGAAGAGAATTCGCTTTAAAATACCCTAAGCTGTTGACAAAGTGTCGAGAATAACTTTGGAACGGTGTTGCTTACCTCAAGTCCTTAATATTAATCAGCAGCGGAAGGAAAGGGCTAAAGTAAACATAACTCGATGAAGGAATATTTTACACACTCCACCTGATTTAATGATATCCTGGTACGCGAGTACAAGTCCTATGTAAACCCATTCTGGATAATGTGACCAGATAAATCAAATTATCGTTTATCCCTTCTTATTCTGCTTAATATTCGGAATTTTTAAGTCCAGTCCTGAAAGCCGATATGAGGATATTGTATAGGAACAAGAAAATTTGATCCGCTGGATTGGAAAAAGTATGTATATGGAAGAAAATGGGCCATATCCTCCATTTTAGTATTATAAAGAATTATTCCTTTAAATAAAGGGATTAGTAAGAACGTAGATATAGGAAATACATGGTTCATTTTTTTATGTTGAGTAAAGGGGTATCAGAATATAACAGCCTCTTACTTCAGGTGTTTTGGTTATTTCTTATTCTGTTGATGTCCGGTAGATGATAATGAAACCAACCCGATAGGAATTCAAAAAGCAGTTAGATAAGACTGCTTGTTGTCACCACAATTGTTCAATGTGTATTCACAGCTAATATTTAGGTGTTGTATTCTAATTTTCATTTTAGGGACCATCATAAATAACATAAGGTTTGCAGACGATACAGTAATAATTGCAGTCATGCAAATCTTTTTAGACTAACAACTAAGAATGAACATAGTGAAATTCAAACCAAATATACAGGTCCAGTTTTAAAAGTGTCAATAATTCACTATTCGATAGCCCATCAAAAAATAAGTTGCCATGAATTATCTCATTTTCTGAAGAACGCTTCCTAAGGAAGAAATAGACCACCAAATTTCAGTTTAAAAAATTGTTTTTTTTGCTATAAATGTCGTTAGATGCCGTTAGACCTATTTGGAACAAATACTTATGAAATGAATACTCGCTATGTGATGTGAATGACATTTGTCAAAATTATTTAGAGGCGTCGATATAAAATGATAGTCTTTATTTTCCCGCTCTATTTTCTATGCTCACTGGATATTATTAAAAAATTGAGAAAAATGTCTACTTGGGTTATTATGTTTTTACTTTAAAATGGTTTAAAGAGATTGAAATATGGTCATCTCTGAGATTTACGAATTAATTTTTGACACTGAAAATAAACAACATTTTTTGGGCTAATTTTTACTGGCGTTCAATTTTTTAGAATATAGGTAGTGTAAAACTGATCAGTTAAGACTTGTGAGAGTCCAAATTTGTACTGAATAGTCTAAAAACTTGTTATTTACTACTACGAATAGTTTTAAAATTCGTTTTTTTAGACTGCAATTTACTGGCGAGTGTCTGAAACTGGATTTCAGGCACTAAAAACAGTTCGGAAATCAAGACAAAGATTGTTGCGCATAAAACTCATTTTTTACTACTAAAAAGAGTGTAAAAGTTTACTTTTAAGGTGTTAAGGAATCCAAAATTCCAATTGCCAATTTTCTGGATTAAAACAAGTCTGAAACTTAACTGTTCAAAGCACTAAAGACAGTCCGAGTTTTTTAGAAATGCTCCAATTTTGTATTTCAAAATAGCCTTGAAACTCGATTTTCCAAGTTGAAAGCAGTTTTAAAGACCAAAAAATGGTCCAGAGTTTGGAAGAAAATGAAAAGCAAAGTAAAAAAATTTGAACCGTTAGTCTTCAAGTCAATTTTCATGAACCTCATAGTCAATATAAGTCTTGAAAATAAGACTATTTTCAAGACTAAAATATTGAACTCTGTTTTCAAATTTTGAAAACTTACTTCAAATGCAAATTTTAAGCTTCTGATGTCACTTTTCATTAGTTTAATTTTCAAGATTTAAATGTGTGAATTTGAAGTCAAAAATTCTAGAGAAAGTTGCTTTTCATGGCCGCAAGTCAATTTTCAATACTAAAGCTTTTCAACTCATTTGAGAACTATGTGGACTGACTGCAATTTTTATAAGAAAATCTGATCCCTCACCTTAAGATTTTATAAGAAAATCTGATTTGAAAAAGAAACTTTTTTTTTTAATTGAACAAGAAAAGTAAAAGAAACTGTAATTTATTAAAAATATCCAGTGACGCAGAAAATAAAGCGGAAAAATGAAAACCATCTTTCTGTATCTACGCCACACGACAGTTTCGACAAACGTAATTAACATCACATAATGAGTATTAATTCATATGTTTGTTCTAAATTTGATCAAAATTGCTCCAACGCTCTGATAGTTATGACAAGAAACCGATTTTTCTAATTGATCTTTGAAGTATTTTCCTTAGGAAGCATTTTTCAGAAAAATGGCATAATGTTGAATTATTGACATTGAAAACTGGATCACTCTGTATAGTAATCTCAAAAACTACAATTGACAACATACTACTTACACTGGAAGATAAGCAGTAGGAGAGGGTTAACAAATACCCTAGGAGCAAACATGATGTGGGGATAAAGATCAGAATAGAAATATACCAGAAAGGATTAATTTGTAAAATACAGATCAATGTCAATAAATAGGAAATTTAGTTTGTCTATTAGATTAAGCTTCTCAGCTGTTATACGGAAAAACTTAGATTTTACAAGGGCAATCCATAAGAAGATTGAAAGCATTTGAAATTTGGCTCTTCAGATGCATACCCAAAATTCTTCAGTCACAAATGAAGAAGTGCTAAGAAAAACTGACAATGGCAGAAAACTGACGACAATCGTCGAAGTAAGAAAAATAGCATATTTGGACCTCATTATTTGAAACGACACAGATTGTAAGTATACGCCTTACCATAAAAAGAAACCTTCATTTATACATTTTGCTATTTTACATCTATTTCAATAGAAATAATCATCCTCTTCAATAAACAACTAAATTTCTACTTTCAAAACAATTTAAATTAATGTTTTCCTGATTTTTTAATGTATATTGAACATTATTTAAAATGTTGCTAAACGAAAGGAACAACTTGTTCGTTTTTTGGATAAAAAATTAAGTATTTTTGCTACAAATAGAACTTCTTGCTCCGTCTTGTCTTTTATTCGTCTTCACCAGCAAATGTGTAGTAGTATCCATCAAGTTATATCCCCATCGATATTCCACGGACCATACCGTGGAAACGCTTTCTATAGGAGTTTAAGGGAGATTTGCTATTTGACTAGGAAAAACAAACTGCCCAATGTCCAAATCGATTCATCAGTCTTTAAAACCCAGAAGAGGAATTGAGAGTTTTTGTTAGAGAGCCAATAGCAAGAATCGAACACTCTATCAAAATCGGTTTAAGTTTCAAAGTTCAGTAACATTGTATGGCAATTGTTGTGGTTGTCTTTATCTCAAGGTGAATAACGTTTAAATATGTTTTGCTGCAAATTTCTTAATTGTTTATTAACGTTTTTAGGGCAGAGTAAGTAGGGCAAATTGTTCTTTCCAGTTTTTAGTTTTCCTTGCATAATAAAGAATGAAATACAACGACACTCAAATAACTCTCCGTTTCACTAATACTGTTACTCATCCACATTCTTTAGGAATTGAATGCAATGAGCAATATTGAAGTGGATCGTAGAGCGTCTAGTGCTGCGCTCTATTATGATTGCTTCTGCCGTTCGCTTTTGTTTCATCCATTCTTGACTGACACTTAATCAAACGGAAAAGGAAAATCTAAACCTCTGTCAAAATGATATTTCCGTAATCTCACCGATCAGACCCGAATTGTTCGGCCATTGTCTCGTCGAGTATAAAGGAATTCTAAGCGGTGTGGCTGAAAAGGTGAGGGAGCTTTGTGTGTCTAATATTAGGGGTTTATTTATAACGTGCACTGGGATTAGTATATGAGGACTTGATCGACGATCATTAATCTTTATTGTTTGTGTTTTGTTTTATCCAGGCCCATTAATTTTTTTTTTTTTTGATCTCTGCTCACCTTTCATTATTTTGTTTGAAGTTTCGTAACTTGCACGGAGTTCTGACACACCCTGCTTTGTTTTCCTTTGGCGGTTAGGTCATTATTTGCCTTTCTTGTCTGTTACATGTTACATGTATTGTGAAAGCTACAGAATTTTGATATCATCAAATCACGTTGCCATTGAATCAGTTACTGAATTAACCTAAAACTAATATTTAGAGTAATATAATAATAATTCAAACCCAAGCTGTTTGAAACCTAATAGTGATTTCACCAAAAACAATCTGGATTGTGTTGAAATAACAAATTTAGTTTCCTTTCGTTGGTTGAAATTCACGTGAAGGTGTAGAACTCTTGCAGAGGCTTCTGGCAGTTTTCAGAATGTTTTCAGTCGTATTTATATTCTGGGAAAGTGGTAAACTGCTAAACTACTACTGTAAAATAATTGTAGAGGGTTCTGGAACTTTTCAGAAAGTCCTTAGTAGCATTTAGAGGTCTACTAAACTTTTAAAATGAGTCTACAGGCCTCTGGAAATTTAAAGCAACTCTGGGAATGTTTAAGACAGTTGTAGAACGCCCTGCAACTTTTCAGAAAGTCCTTAGTAGCATTTAAAATTCTTTGACACATTCAAAACGGTCTGGGAAGATTTGACAGACTCTGGCACTTTTTAGAAAGTTCTCAATAACATTTAGAGGTTTATGGAATTTCAAAATGGTCCTAAAAGCTTCTGGCAATTTGAAACAGTTCTGGAAAAGTTTAAGACAGTTGTAAAAGGCAACTTTTCAGAAAGTTTTCAATAGCATTTAAACGTCTTTGACAATTCCAAAATGGTTCTGGAGGCTTCTGACAATTTAAGACACTTCTGGGAAACTTTAATACAGTTGTAGAGGGCTTTGGAACTTTTCAGAAAGTTTTCAGTAGCATTAGAGGTCTACAGAATTTTAAAATGGGTCTAGAGGCCCTCTAGAAAGTTCTCAATAACATTTAGAGGTTTATTGAATTTTCAAAATGGTCCTAGAAGCTTCTGGCAATTTGAATCAGTTCTGGAAAAGTTTAAGATAGTTGGGGCTCTGGAACTTTTCAGAAAGTTTTCAGTAGCATTTAGACGTCTTTGACACTTCGAAAATAGTTCTGGGGGCTTTTGACAATTTAAGACAGTTCGGGAAAAATTTGAGACAGTTGTAGAGGGCTCTGGAACTTTTCAGAAAGTTCTGAGTAGCATTAGAGTCTACAGAACTTTTAAAATGGGTCTAGAGGTCTCTGACAATGTAAAACAACTCTAGGAAGGTTTAAGACAGTTGTAGAGGGCTCTGGAACTTTTCATATAGTCCTTAGTAGCATTTAGAGGTCTACTGAACTCTTAAAATGGGTCCAGAGCCCCTATAGAAAGTTAATAACATTTAGAGGTTTATGGAACTTTCAAAATGGTCCTAGAAGCATCTGGAAATTTGAAACAGTTCTGGAAAAGTTTAAGACAGTTTTAGAAGGCTATGGAACTTTTCAGAAAGTTCTCAGTAGCATTAGAGATCTAGGAAACTTTTAAAATGCGTCTAGAGGTCTCTGACAATGTAGAACAAATCTAGGAAGGTTTAAGACAATTGTAGAGGGATCTGGAACTTTTCATATAGTCCTTAGTAGCATTTAGAGGTCTACTGAACTCTTAAAATGGGTCCAGAGCCCCTCTAGAAAGTTAATAACATTTAGAGGTTTATGGAACTTTCAAAATGGTCCTAGAAGCATCTGGAAATTTGAAACAGTTCTGGAAAAGTTTTCAGTAGCATTAGAGGTCTACGGAACTTTTGAAAAACGTCTAGAGGTCTCTGACAATTTAAAACAACTCTAGGAAGGTTTAAGACAGTTGTAGAGGGCTCTGGAACTTTTCATATAGTCCTTAGTAGCATTTAGAGGTCTACTGAACTCTTAAAATGGGTCGAGAGCCCCTCTAGAAAGTTAATAACATTTAGAGGTTTATGGAACTTTCAAAATGGTCCTAGAAGCATCTGGAAATTTGAAACAGTTCTGGAAAAGTGTAAGTCGGTTAACTTTTAAAATGGGTCTAGAGCCCCTCTAGAAAGTTAACAGCATTTAGAGGTTTAGGGAATGGTCCTAGAAGCTTCTGGCAATTTGAAACTGGAAAAGTTTAAGACAGTTGTAGAGGGCTCTGGAACTTTTCAGAAAATTTTCAGTAGTATTTACAGGCCTATGACACTTCGAAAATGGTTCTGGAGGCTTCTGACAATTTAAGACAGTTTTGGAAAAGTTTAAGACAGTTTTAAAGGCTTCTGACACTTCTGATACTTAGAAGGTTCTCAATAGAATTTAGATGTTTATGGGACTTAAAAAATGGTCCTAAAAGCTCCTGGCAATTTTAAAAAAGTTCTTAGAAAGTTTAGACAGTTGTATAGGGCTCTGGAACTTTTCAATAGCATTTAGATGTCTAAAAGCACATTCAAAACGACTCTATTAAATACGACTCGCGCTGTTTATTCACGAAATTGATAAAAACAAAATAATCTGACATTAGTTGAACCATCAAACTGACGATAGATGTAATAAAACACACATTTTTAGTCGATCTTCGTCTAATGAAATGATTTAAAGGATGTGACGAACAAAGTTTAACTAAAATTGAATGTAGTTTTGTAAGGTGTCCACTTTGATGAGGAAAAATCGTGTGATTTCGCAAAAGTTGTCGGATAACCTAGACTGATAAAGCACTAACAATAATTTTTAAACTTAAACAACCACGTACAAATAACAATTTGTACTTTCGTGTTGAAGCCCACTGTCACTTGGAAATAAATGTTCAATACTGCCATATATTTCATGAAAAGATGTAAATGTGTCTTATTGCAATAATTTAAAAAATATTACATTTTCATAATAACAAATTGGGTGCATGCAGAACATAGCAGATTCTAAAGCACGCTTCATGTTGTAGTTTGAACTTATAGCTCACCCTGATATGTGAGTGCTTCACCAAAACTTTCTAGACGACAAAACTCAACGTGTTTTATGGAAAGTCTTAAACTTTTAATACCCACTCCATGCGGTTCTAAGCCACAAAGCTAGAAACATAAAACACTAAAACTCCTTAAATCTTTATATACGAGAGTCGAGTTTTGTTTTAACTGAAATTCATAAACCCAGAGCAACTCTAAGAATAATTTACTAGAAAAGTCCAGTAACGTGATTGTCATCAATAAAACGTGCTTACAAACAATACAATTTGAAAACAATATTTTCATGCAGCTGATGAAATTTTCATGTCATAACTAGGGGCAATAATTTAAAGCCGCTAAACTGACAAAGTCAGGAACTTTACAACTCTTCAAAACTCGGGCAGGGTTTCGAAGTTTTAGCCTTAAGAAATTCTTCACGTTTTAGTTTGGAAGGCGGTAAGTATTCTGAAAAGACAACTATTCATTTTCATTCGAGCAAATTTTGTCGTCTCGAGGGTTGGATAGTTGGTAAAGAATTTATAAAAGAAGTTATATTTCGTTTTACGTTTATATTTCATAGATTTCTAGTTGCAATTTAAGAGTGATTAAAAGTTTCTTATAAACTGAGTGACTTTAGAACTTTGGCAACTTAAATGTTAAAAACTTTTGGCACCGATAATACTCTGAATAGTCTCGTCACGGCAATAAAAAATATCCTGTTGTAATTTCCTAAAAATAGAGAATGGTCTGGCTGAGAAAATGGAGTTATCTACTGACGCCCTTTTCATGTTTGCCACCTGTGCTGCTTTACGACCGTCTCGAATGTTCAACCGTCAAGTTTTGTCGTAAAATTTGCTTGTAAACTGGAGGCTATGTATGAGATTCCAAACAGAATCTAAATTTATGTTGGCCGACTGTACGACCTTTTTTGGTGCAAATACTCGTATAGGTCTAATGTTGATTAGATACTTCGGTCAAAGAATAGTTATTTAACAAGAAGGGACAGTTAGAAATAGAACGCGAATTAGAGAGAAATGGACTCTTCTTATCAAATCAAATGTTGCCATATCTCAGACCACATGAAATATTTGATTTAAAACCTCAGTTTAAAGTTAATAATTGTTGATTGATATCTTCCCATGATTAAGAGGCTAAAAACACTTTGACTCAAAAGAAGTAAACAGTGACTATAAGAAATTAGTTTATATTAGTTTAAAAAGTGGGTGCAATTTTGATTTCAAAATGAAATAAGGTAACAGACAACCGGCGACCAAATGCAAACCAAGATCAGCCAAAAACATCACACCAAAATCAAAGGAATTATGCGGCTGTGCTTTCTTGTATAGCTATTCTTTAGTTTGGTATTTTACTATATTTCTGGAAGTCAAGTTTTAAAACAGATTTTCTGTAAGTGTTACTTAGTTTAGACACTCTGTATATTTGAGCAGTTTACTTTTTTCTACAATTTGAAACAAGCACATTTTAACCTACCTTATCATCATTCTTGTTTTGTCTAATTTTAGAGTATTTTGCCATTTTGAATATTAAATACCTAGGCAATTTTCTAGTTTAAAGTTTGCGCTAGAATAATTTTGAATGCAGGTACTCTTAATGTGTGTAATAAGGACGTTCTGTAACGAAACAAAATGACTAAAACATATATTTTAATTCACATCGTAAATTTTTTTCGTACGCTTTGAAGCAGCAAACGACAAAGTTGCGTGTGTATACAAGATTAGTCCGGGTATTTCGAAATGAATTTTGGATTTTAGGAGAAACGAATTGTTTATTTATATCGTATTAAAGCAAAATATTCATGAGTTTGTCTTATAGTTCTGAAGAGAATGAAAGTAGAGTAATTTAAACCAGCATACTCCAAGGAGCATTAAGTACAGTAAAAAGTTGAAATGTACTAAATTTACAATTTATTCTTAAAAATAGGGTTTAGGGCTATGACTTAAAAGTTCAGCTGAATTTTTTTGAGAAACCAGATTACACGTTTTACTGTAGTTAATTATATGTTTAATTAACACTTAAGACACTGATTTGACCACATAATCTAATTAACCAATACAGAGGAAGAAAATTAAAAAATTGTATAATATGACAAATAGAACAAAGCTTAGAATATAAACTAAACGGACTACAGCTTTTGACTCTCAGTCCTAAGAAAAAAAATAGTCTTCAAAATAATGTTACACAAAGTTACCAATCAAAAAATAAAATTGTAAAATATATGAGAAAAATCAACCAAAATAAGATGACGCAACAAAAGTAGTTATACCTTCAGTAAATGTTTTGAATGTGAACGTTGGTTTGTTTATTTGTCCATTAAAAAATGCCAGAGCTTCTAGAATTTAGAAAAGGAAGAGGTCAATCAAAAAATTTGTCAGAAACCCAGAAATGACATCAGAATAATGACTATTACACTAAGATGCTTTTAGGACGTCAAGCAACATCATGACAAGTTGACACACAAAGAAATATGATGATGTGGTCATCATATGTAGAGGATTCCAACAGAAAAAAAGTAAATTAAAACTTATTACTATAATTTTGGTGAACCGATTTGGCCTCTAAAGTCACCTATTATCAGTACCCAAATCTGACGTGCAAAAAGCAATAATCAGGAAACTAATGCTCTTGAGGTGATTGTAGTGGAAAAAATGACTAAATTAATCATAAAATAAAAAAAAAGTGAAAAATCAGAACTAGGTAGCAGTCAAACTCAATCGTTTGTACTGTTTAGGGTCTGTTTCTCGTATTAGAGTTCAGCAGTCTTTCAGCATACTATCGTTCCAAAAACCTTGGTATCTTTTCTCGATTTTTGTGATATCCAGGGTGCTAATTCTTGAAAGCAGGGAACACGATTCTGAATTGCTGATGGAAGTGCTGATAGAACCTGACAGAAAGACTTGATAATGACAATTTCCTGTCACATTCTGCATACCTTTCTCTTGATAACTCCCTTTCCTTGTTTCAAGAATAGGCACCCTGGTGTTGGTAGCCGTTCTCCTTGTTCATGCTCTTGTGTTACCCAAGTTATAAGTACAAAAGAAAAAATAATATGTTTACGAATTCATTACAATCCACAAGACAACCACAAATCACAACAATACCATAAACTAAGTTTTAAACAAAACAAATTAAGGGTCGGTACTTTCACTGGATAAAGTTATTCCAAGGATAATTTCTATAGAAATGATGGAACTGACCAATAGTAGCGTCAGATTTCTCGGTTTCTGGATGGAAATTATCTTTGAATAAATTATTCTGAAGTGAAAGTTCTGGCCCTAAATAATTATTTATATTAGACTATTATATTTTTAGAATGAATATTGACAAACGGATGACAGATTTGAATTTGGCTTGTCAAATAACGAGAAAAGTTCCAAAAGTTGAGCAAAATTTGAAAACTTGTGTAATTATCATTTTATACC
Source organism: Ips typographus (assembly GCF_016097725.1). Classification (NCBI taxonomy): domain Eukaryota; kingdom Metazoa; phylum Arthropoda; class Insecta; order Coleoptera; family Curculionidae; genus Ips; species Ips typographus. Next base: position 12,900,940 of record NC_138423.1, read on the forward strand.
TGCCAAACTTTTATCTTTAAGCTGTCATAGAAAATAATTTTTCCTACCAAGAGACTAGAAAGAATTTCCCATATAGGTAATTTTGATTCTTGTAATTGAATGATTGATTTTTAAATTTGATTACCGTCTTAACTAGTACTAATATAGTAATTTCTTCAGCTTGCACTAATTGCAACGGACCTTAAAACCCTACTACATGTCTACAATACATTTTTACCAATATAACCTTACTTTGGTTGGGTGTCGGACAAACTAAAATCTGTAAATTTTATCAAATTAGTTGAATGGGAATAGAAGTTCTATTTGGTGACAAACTTAATCTAAAGTTAAATAAAGGTTAATGTGAAGTAAATTCTGTTCTGCACTGCGTAGCATTTCTCCTTTATGAATCAATGCAACAAACATAAATGTCAAAGAAAGTAGCACATTTCAAAGGTTTTGTTACGTTTTAACTGCAATGAAATATCACTTTTGGTCAAAATATGAAAATAAAACATCTTACCTTAAGCAAGCTTATCAATTTCAAGATGGATCTTACCTGAAACAAAAAAATTAAAATTATATTATGCTTGAAAACAAGATATGCAAATATGAAAAATGTAAACTTCTCAATACGAATTCAAAAGTTATGACTGATATTTTAAATTTTGCACTCCTGTGTAATAGTTATTTATACAACAAGGGATTTAAACCATTGTTTATTCAAAAAAAGAACGAGTGTATCGAGTAGTCTTAAGTACTGTATAAACCGGTTATTGTTATTTAGAGCCAGTACTTTCACTTCAGAATAATTTTATTCCAAAATAAATTTCTATAGGAACAGTGAGCTATTATGTGCTATTGGGTCGTTACTATTAGTCAATGCTGTTATTTTTCTAGAACTGATCTTAAGAATAAAGTTATCTGGAAGTTAAAACATTGTTTAAATTGTTGCTAAGCGTTGCATAATTCACTCATATAAGACAAAATTTAATAAAAGTATAAGCAAACACAATTATACAACTCGTCTCCCTAATCACTCTACAGATTATTTTAATAGACAGCCTCTGCATTCTGCAGAATTTGCTGAAATTTTATATCACATTTTTAGGTTAGGTTAGGTTTTCTGACCAGGTGTAGTAATAAAAATGTCTTCTTCTTTCCAACCACTCTGTAAACGATCAAGAAAATTACATCGTTCAAAAGACACGTAACGATTGTTATTGGAGTAAATCTATCAAGTTGGGTGGCATTTCGATCTTTTAAACCAGGAACGCCATATTTCTCGTTACAATAATGTTTCCCTAAATCTAGGCACCAACGCTCCCGGCATGAATCCTTCATTCGACGATCGATGCGGGATAAGATTTTCCCAGGAATGGATGATTGAAAGGAGAGACAGCAGGAAATTATCCTTTCGCAGGATAAGTGATATTGATGGGGGTCGTAAAACCTGATGGCTCTCCGGAATTTTAAGGAAAACGCCTGGTTTTAATACATCAACAAGTTTAGTGGTCTTTAGTATGCCCCTAATCTTGTTTGGATCTCCTATTTGACGTAAATTTTCCCCGAATTTGGTCCCACAGTTTGGTATAGCAGTTCGATGTAAAAGTGTTATCACACAAACGTGTTTTTCATACAAATATGTCTGAAATACATAGTAACAAATTAGCAGCTTATCGAGCTTTATTATCCACACCCCTAAGTTTAAGAGAAATAAAACGTTTATGGCGTTCGTTTTCATCTAATAAAAATCTGGCTTTCGTAAGTTTACGTAGCTTCAATCTCCGGTAATTTCGTTACAACCGTCAAGATCTATTTTGCATGCTGGTCACGACGCGGCCTACAAACTCCGTCTTCGACGAACTTTTGCTGCAACTTTTTGCTGATTTATACTTGGGTGGAGTTCGAAAGTTTGATGCCCCTTTTCAAAAGTACTCTTTTAATAATAATATGATAAATGGCGTTTAGGCGTCGCGATAAATTTTCATTCTGTGCGTGTACTTGATATCTGCCAATAGTTTTCCCTACCCGCTGCATTATTATTAAAATCAATGGAAAGAGTTCCCCTAGATACGCTGATATTTTTAAACTTTCTAAAAATGTAACATCAACCAACTTACAACACTGTGAATGCTAAAGTTACATTATTTATATGATGAATGTGCTTTGAATTTTAAGTCAAATAAAACATATAATGCAGTGTAGTCGTATAAGTTACTTTTGAAAAAGTGGAAGCCGTCGAAAAGAAGATTTATGACGTGGTCCGTTCTCGTTTATTACGTGGTGATTGTGCTTTCCGTCAGTTACTGCAGATTAATGTATATGAATGTTATATTTTTCTTATTATTTTCGGTTTATGAGCTTTTAAGGAAGAAAGTTAATAATGAATTAAATTTGAAGCTCGCAGTAGATATATTTTTTTTAGGTGTGATCATTGATTTTAAATAAATTACGTAACAAGTGTCGTAAGAAGCATGTTTACGCATTACAGGATAGAAATACTGTTAAGTGGTAATTGTTCTACAGGGTGTCCCATAAGTAATGGTAAATAATTTAATAGCGGATTTAAGGGACCAAAATAATTTGATTTAGCACAACTTACCTCAGACAAAATGTCAACGAAAACAGAAATACAGGGGGTCACAGTTATTTTTTTATTTAATTACTCATGAATAACTTTGAGTTTCTTGGTAAAATTAGATATTCGAAGGTTTTTGTAGATAGCAAATTTAATTATCAAAGCAGTTTTAAGCCAGCACGCAGAGGTCGCCACCTGCAGAAATTAATTCGCTTTAAAATCGACAACTATTTTCTGGTATAACCAAGTGACAGCTGCAACCCGAATATATGTTTTCCAATACCTTCTTGCCAAAAAGGTATACCTAGTAAGTATCCCAAAAGCAAACGGTTTTCGAGTTTTTTGCAATTAAAATATTGACCTCAATGCATTTATAAAAAAAAATGAAAAATTGGTTGAAATAACTGTCTATTATTATTCCAAAATGTCTCAACAGCATTTTAAGTTGAAATTAATAACTTGCCTTGGTTATCTATTATTTCTTCATACACAAAATGCTTCAGGTAAAAATCTGGAGGACCAATTTTCGAACTTGGTGCTGGTCATGATATTTGGCTTCTCCGAGCAATTCAACGATTCAGAAAATTTTTGTTTAAGTAATTTCTCACTTGTAATGAGAAATGATCTAGGGTTCCAACCTCCAAGAAGATTACAAATTGCAATCATGTTTGGCACCGAATACTTTAATTGCAAATATCTCGTAAACTGTTGATCTTAAGGATGCCAACTAAGTATACCTTTTTGTTAAAAAAATATTGGAAAACCGATACTCAGATTTAAGTTGTCACTTCGCCTTACCAGAAAAAAAGTTAGAGTGATTTTAAAGCAAATCACTAGTTTTAAATGGTGACCTCTATAAGCTTGCTTAAAACTGAGTAGTTAACTAAATGTGGCACCCTCGAATACCTAACTTTAGCAAGAAACTCTAAGGGGACAGTTAGGTCAAAAATGCATTTAAAAAAAAAAATAACTTTGACCCCTTGTATTTCTGTTTCTGTTGACTTTTTGTCTGAGGTAAGTTGTGCTAAATCGAGTTATTCTGACCCCATAAATACGTCATTAAATTATTTACCATTACTTATGGGACACCCTGTATAACACGAAGTAGTATACAAATATTGTGCAACGCCTGTTCATCTATGTTAACTTTATGGAACTGTGCAATTTTCTATAATGCCGTTCAATTTTTTTACAGTATGCATATCAAAAAAAAAATATGATCTACTTACTTTGATGCTTGTAGGAAAATAGTATATTACATGAAAGTTGCTAGAAGCATTTACGCACGAGTGGGACAGTTACTGACGACGCTGAGTTATTAAGGGTAAAATCAAATGTCTGTTTTGCAGTTCAGGATGCCAAAGCATGATTAGCTACTTAAGTTTTTATAATATTCCCGAATACTTAGATGATTTAAGGTAATAAATACGGAAAAGTGACAAATGAAAAGTCTTAAACAATCGTTCAGTCAACGTGCTTATTTTAAAAGGAACATGCTGTATATTATTATGTTTTTGAATAGTCCTATCGATTTCAAATATTTTGATGTATCATAACCTATAGCTATCTTCAACGGTTTTCGAAATATTGACGTTTGAAAAATGACATTTTTAGTTTTTGGAGTGTCATACTTTCTAATCTGAATTAGATAGAGCAAAACGGTTTGTAAGTTCTTATCTTAACTTTTTGATATAAATTGCGTGGTCATAGTAAAAATTTGACAGGTATTAATTTTTTTACTGATATAAAATTATTGACACCTGTCAAAATTAAAAATATTACCAAATGATAAATCTCAAAATGTTAAGATACGAACATGCAAGCCGTTTTGCTCTATCTCATTCTGGTTAAGAGTTATCACACTTCTTGAAAACCTTAAAGTGTAATTTTTCGTACGTCAATATCTCGAAAACCGCTGGAAAGATAGGTTATAATACATGACAAAGATTTGAAATCTATAGGACTATTCAAAAATACAATAATATACAGGGTGTTGTATATTATTGTACACAGATACTGTGTGACAGAAAGATGAAAATATTTTTAAAACATAGCACTCATAAATTTTTTTAATTGCAAAATTTCAAATTTCTATTAATATTGGATCCTAATAAACTTTTAATGAACGGTTTGGGTGGCTAACCCTGTATAGAAATAGTTAACAATATGTCTTTTATTGCTTCTACCATTAAAATAAATTAGGAAGCCAGATCTATTGTGTATTGTGTATGTCCATTTACGTCTTCACAAGATTTAAAATGTACAGGGTGCTGCATATTCTATGGTTTTACGGGGTACAGAGAAAACGGTAATAGATAGAAAAAAAATAGCATACCTCTCCATCTCCAACCTCTAAAAACTTATATGTTGTAAACACCGTTGAAAAGGTAAAAATCAACAGAATTAAATGACGTAAAAATATATAGAGTGTTCCATTTAAAAAAATATAACTTACTGTCATATGTCAGAAACTAAACGTAATAGAAAAAAACTAACTACGCCATTGGATTCTACGTCAATACTTTACCGGAAACCGTTTTTTCCTTTTTTGATAACTTTAATAGCAAATGAAATACAGAGGAGGTTCCAAAATGACCAATTTTCAAAAACCCCCGTATCTTGAAACAAAAGAAGTTTGCGCCGCCCACTCTTCGCCAATCATCTCAGCTCAGAAAAAGAGATCAGAACGCGTATGCTACTTTTTTTTCTATCTATTACCGTTTTCTCTGTACCCCGTAAAACCATCGAAAATGCAGCACCCTGTACGTACATTCTAGCGTCAAAAAATTAGACACTTATACAGGGTGTTACAAATTCGATGCATAAGCATTAGTTTAAAAGTGCTCATTTTATTGCTAAATAATTTGACAAAAATACTTCAAATAATTTTTATTACATCCGGAGATATCCGACAAAACCAAAAAACTCAAATAAGTATCTTTTTAAATTTTTTTACCACTTTATTATCGATTATTTTGGAAAATTAATGGCACCTTCTGGAGGCACTTTTTATGCTATTCAAGTAAATAAAATCAAAAAAGTAAAATCAATTTTTACTTGAATTTGATTCAAGTAAAAAATTGAATGTGACCCTAACCTTTAAACCTTTTCAAACTTGCAGCCATCTACAGGCCAAACTGTAAAGATATATTTCGAAATCGCAAAATGTTAACTAACTTTGGTTTTCACTTGTCTATTTTAACCAAATTATTATAAAAGTTAAACCAAAAGAGGCCAATAAATAAACTCTTGACGTTTTGTTTTCTCAAAAAAAAATCAATCATGTGACCTTGGTAGAGATGAAACACTTATTAAAAATAGTGCGACGTTGCCAAAAAGTTACTAATAAAAAGTGATAAAAAACCTTCAATTGAACAAATTTCATTGATTATTCGAATTGAAAAAGTTTTTCCTATTATTTGAGAAAACTATGCGTTTTAGGGTAATCGTGCTTTCTTTCGTGTTCACGTTATTTTTATTAACCGAATTATTGGGGGTTAAACCAAAAAGAGCTAATAAATAAATGTTTGCCTTTTTTGACAAATAACCAAACTTAAGCAGTAAATCCTGGAATTTTATGATCAAAAATAATCACGGGACCTTGGCAGCGTCAAAATACACCCATTAAAAATAGTGCGACGTTGCCAAAATGAAATTCTGTAATTGAACAAATATCATAGATTATTCGAGTTTAAAGGGCTTGTCCTATTATTGTAGCAGAAAACTATGTCTTTTAGGGTAAACATGCTAATTTTGTAAACCATAGAAAAGTTTTGGACTTTCGAAAGTCTGTCTGCATAATTATGTAGCAACTAAGAGCTAAAATAACACTTATGCAATTCAATTAGCTTAATATCTAAGGAAGTGCCAAACCTCTAAAATCGTAAATAATATATTATTAAAAAAGATAAATTTCTTCTGCCAGTGTGAATAATATACATTCGTACGTGACTTAACATTACGTATTCTTATTATTAACCGGTAGGATACAAGTAGTGAACTTTTGTAAATTGTATAGTGATGATGATGCTAATGAATTAATTAAATATTATAACAACGTCTACATCGGCTACCAGTGACCTTTCATTAAAGATTTCCAATCGGTAAACGTTGTTAACACATTTAAAAACGCACCTTGCTTTCACATCAATTTTTTGGAGGCCATTTACTGGTTAGTGACTTATTCCACATAAATAACAATGGTTGAAGGTATTAAGTAGGTTTTAGCAAAGTTCAGGTAAAACGTGAATACATGTTGAACTTTCGTTAAATCTAAACAGTGACAGGAAAGTTGAATAGCACAATGCAGCTTCTATCGGATTACTCTTATCAATATCGAGTATCTTTTACGTTGCTGCCGGCAATGCAAACTGATATTAAAACAATCTAAAAATGTATAATTTACAACTGGGAACGTTCGAGTGCCGTGAATACCAATTTAATGAAAACAAAAGGGCTATTGAACCGAAGAAGTAAATAACAAGCTTGGCAACAATTAAACTAATTTATTTCCAGACAATGAAGCCCTGCTCTAACATATAAGCGAATCCCTATTTCTCCTTATAAACACGTCGATGCCACCCCTTAATTCGATTTTCGGTGACATTCATACGACCCGCCTTCATTGTGAACCCAGTTTTGTCTCCTAATAAATAAGGGGAAAGGATGGCAAAAAGGTGCTATTTTGAGACAGTAGTAATCGCCCTAGTGATATATGAAAAGGGGGACGAGATTTAATATAGAAAAATTGTCCGGCAGATTTTAGGTTGTAGTATGTAGGGTTCCGGGAATTGTTTTTGTGGTTTTGGGTTTGTCTGTTTCGTGAACAGCCTTCAGATAAATAAAAAGTCAGTTTTATCAGCATTTCACTTCCTGAAACAGAATTTCATCGATATACGAAAGCGTGTGTGAGAATGACAGTGAATTACTTACTCGAAGGTATATTTTTACGCATTTTTATGCACTCAGTCGCACAAATTGGAAACCAAAAGAAAACTCACTTTAGAAAATTCCAACAGGCAGTGGAAAATTAAGATGAATGCGCAATTTTCTACGCCTCGATTGGAAATACGAACTGTGCATTACTCAACTCGGCATTCGTTCCAAATTGATCACCTTATGAAAAATGCATTTCCCATCCCGGATAGGAATGTGCGAAGGAGTGCGACAATATTAAGAATCTCATTACGGATCGGGTGAATCGGTTTGGTGATTTAATGGAGCACTAATCCCAGATCGCGTGAAATTTGTGGATCGACATGGGAAATTCAAAGCGTTTTGTTCAGCAAATACAGTACATATTTATCGGTATGGTAGTTATGTACCAAAAATTTCAATATATTACGTTAATTAACAACATAGGTATGTACAGGGTGTTACAAATTCGATGCATAGCATTGCTGTCTCAGTAACTATAGTTGATAGAGCATTAGTTAATGGAGGCAAAGTTGCGCATTTGTTTGTTAAATAATTTAGAAAAAAAAAAATGAAAAAATTTTATTAGTGATTATTTTGGAAAACCAATAGCACCTTCTGGAGGCACTTTTTTATGCTCTTCAAGAAAATAGTTTTAGTTTTCAGCTCCGACGTTTCGTTTTTTAGATACCATCATCAACTTTAATTTTGCAAATACGGACCTGAACTTTTTATTTTGTTTCTTAGTAGCTACAGACCTCCCGAAACTAATGATGTGCCATACTTGTTAAAAAAATTAAACCTAACCTAACTTAACCTAGTGTACTTAGTTACTTTTTTTTTAAAAAATATGCATTTGGAATTTATATGTTGTCATAATGAGTAGATAATTTAGTTTCATATGATTTAAGAATTAGGTTTTACTCTTTTTAACACTAAAAATAAAGTTTAAGCTATTTACTGTTGTGTGTTACTGTTTAAGCTGTGTGTTTTGTAAAAAAATACAAAAAGAAGAGTTACTATTTACGTTTAGTTACTTTTAGTTTTTTTTGGGTCACCCTGTATAAATAAAAATGGTTTTCCAAAATGCGCAACAAAAAAACAAAAATCGACGGTTTCGAGCAATCTTTCGAAAAATAAACACCTCACTTTTTAAAAATTATATGCAATACATTTGCCGCTCACTGTATAGAATTTAAATGTTTCTATGTTTCGGAATAATATTTCACTAATAAATAATTTTTTCACGTGCAAGGTTAGGAAATTAAATGCATATAACCAACAGAATTAAGAAAAAACTTTCCATCATCAGTGTTTTCTCAATTGGATCGACAATTAGAATCTATAGGGTGCAATTTGACCCATAAAAACGGTAACATAAAATGACTAGCAAGATTTTCGCTTATGGCAATTGCTAATACTAAGGAAAAACTGAATTTGCTAAAATTCCATTTTCAATATCAACCAATTTCTCACAAAATCGCGTAAAAGTCATTTAGACAATGCGCACATTATCGTAATATTTTATGATAAGGATATAATTTATTATTTTATTCCCAACTAGTTTTCTTTAATCTCAACAGAGGTACGTGTTATGAAATGAAATGTTGTTCAAAAGGTCAAAGTAATTTGACGAATAGCCATAATCATAAGATTTAGTTATAGTTTACCCATTGTAAAATCATTATTATTATTTTATGGGTAATTTACTTTTAAAATTACTAATAAAAATAATAAATAATAATGATAATTAAAGAAAGTTTTTATTGGGTAATTCCGTAAAATAAATGAAGCAGAAATGATCAAAGATGATTTCTGGATGTTGGCTTCTTCAGGCTTGTACCCCATTGTTTGAAAAAATCAACCTCCTTTTGTTCCTTTCAGCTTCATTTTTTTTGTGGAATTGTCCAATAAAAACTTTCCTTAATTCAATAGATTCGCGTAAACATTTCTTCCAAATAATAATAATTACTAATGTTTGCATCTGAATTAGGAAAAAAATGTGGCTGATTTTTCTTTAGGATAGTTGGTGCAGCGATCTAATCATTCCTAATGATTTAACGTTTATAAATTTCACTAAAATTGTTTCACCAAAAAGTATTTTCAATGTACAAAACGTTCTGCAGAATATCGTTATCTTAAGCAATATCGTCGGATTTGGCCAAATATTTGCTGCTCTTGGTTTAGAACACATTCTTTTGAAGCAAGAATGATATCAAAAAGAAAATCTGAACAAACAGGCAAAAAAATATCCGAATAAAAAGAATGGTATTTCTTCTTCTAGTGCCTATTCGTTTCGAATTTTGGCGACCCTGGTGACCTTGTTGACTTCTGCTTTAAACAGTTCTGTGGTTGTTTTTGAATACCATGTCCTTAGGTTGCCATGATATCCTTCTTCTTCCGGACCCTCTATTTCCAAACACTTTTCCTTGGAGGATGGATTTTAAGAGTTTGTATTTGTTGTCGTTTCTCATTATATGTCCGAGATATTCCAGTTAATCGTTTTCATCACTTCTTTTTCCTTCCCCATTCTTTCCAGTATTGTTTCGTTGGTCACTTTATCTACCCATGATATTCTAAGAATTCTTCTGTACCAGCCACATCTCGAAGGCTTTCGAGCTTCTTTTGTGTAGCTTCGGTCAATGTCCAAGATTCCATTCCATAGTACAATATGTTAGTTTTACTTACAATATCAATAGTTTTACTTTGATATCTAATTTGAGGTTTTGGCTTTTGAAGAGCTTAGACATTTTGATGAAGGCATCTCAAGATTTTTTTATTCTACATCTGATCTCTTGTGAGTAGTCCCACTGTTTATTAAGGTTCCCAGGTAGACAAGTTTGGATATCCGTTCTATTGGTATATTTGAATAAATAGTTGGCAATTTTCTTTCTTTTCTTTACTTATGACCATGAATTTCGTTTTGTTGATGTTCATTTTTAGCCCATATCTTTCACTTACTTCATTTACTTTGTTCACTAGCTGTTGTAGATCTTCTATACTATCTGCAAATATGACGTTAGCATCTGCATATCGGATATTATTCAGCAGTTCACCGTTTACAAGAATTTCATTATCATCGTTTTCCAGAGCCTCTCTAAATATCTCTTCTGAATGCAGATTGAACATCAGAGGGGAGATGATACACCCTTGTCGTACGCCCCGCAGAATGTTAACTGCCTTGTGGCTGTTTGGTTCTAGTACAGGTTTTGTAAAATTCTGAGGTCTTTATCATCCATTCCGGTGCGTTTCAGCACTTGTATCATCTTCTGGCTAAAGGTATTTGATAAGACAAATCAACAAATAAAATTTTGAAATGAAGTAAATATAAAGGCGGGCATCGGTCAAATATCCGACACATTGTAAATTGTTTGAAAATCCGAAAATATTAGGAAAAATCTTCACCAAACGTTTCGTTAAGTTTTCTTTTAAAATGATCCTATCTGTAACTAGCGATGTGTACAGGTTTGAAAACCAATCCTAATCGAAATGACATCAATGACATGTGACCACCACACTAATAAATAGAACAGTTTTGTTCAACATACAACAATATGAGTTTCACCAGTTTTACAGATTTTTACTCATCTTAATAATAATATTTCAAATAAAAAATTAAAACAATACAAAACTATGGAGCCTGAATACTGTGCTTGAAAGAATCTGGTCCTTTTTTTAGATCAGTTGCTATCCCTTTCAGAGCTAATTTAGACGAAAGAGAATTCCCGGATCGGATTGAATAACAAACTTTTACGCGATATGTACGTGGTCATTTTTGTAAGTAACCTAGAACTTTTTTATTTTCTGCATTTGAATGTGTATAATCAAAACATGTAACCAACGACAAGTCAATATATCTGTAACAAGTAATTTTGACTTGATTAATACTTATTATTTTAGGTATATTATTTTTAACATCTTGTAAATTCGTTATTATTGAGTTTTTGATAAAGTGTTAGAGGAACTTCTCGTATAGATTTTAGCTGTAAAATTATCTTTTTAAGTGTTTTGGACGCACCATTTTCACACCGTCTGTGTATACCGTCATCTCCATACTTCCAGATAAATTCATTACACCATGAACCCAGTGAAACTCATAATTAGGTACCATCTACTTTGCATCAACTTTTAGCGTTTCATTACTGTGAATTTTAATTAAAACGAAAGAAAGAGTTTCAATCAGGGTTGGGCTGATTTAAATCAGTTATTTTAATCGAGATTTTAATTTAACCCTGACTTAAATCATCGGATTTTTTTTAAATAAAAATCTTGTTTTTAAATTAAAAAATCAATTTTTTAGTTAGCACCACAAAATAAACTAAACAAAATTCTTTTGAAACCAAATTGAATAAAATTCCTTAGGCACTTATCTACTAAAAACTAAATTATTAAATATAAAATAAAACATCACTTTACTCATTTTCATCGTAGAGCTTAACCAACAAAAAAAACTAATTTCCCTGCATTCTCTATTCCCAAGCTATTTCTTAAATTGTGTGTACAAATCCATCTTTGCACTGATAGTTTGATTAACAGGAAGTAACTAAATGACACACTTATATGCACCGATCACATATATGGTATATGGAAAAGAAAGGATCAAAATGAGCACAAAAAATGTTTAAAACACTGGAAAACTGAGTGAAAAATCAAAATCACCAGATTTACGCAATAAACAACGTTTTTAACGTTTTTTTCAAAATTTTTATCCAAAAGTTTTACTGATTTGAACTTACTTTTTTACTGAATCTTGAAATTATGTAAATCACTTAAAATAATTGAGGGTTTTATTAATATCAACAAAATTATGTTTTTATAATTTTTAAAAAAAATCAGTGATTTTTATTATTTCAATTGAAATTAAATTTTGGCCAACCCTGGTTTCAATAAATAAAAAAATACTTTTTTTGCGGACCCTGTATGTGTATGTGTTTAATATGCCCACATATTTATATGAAAAATGTTTACTATATCTATTATTCTGGCAAAAATTCTCGATTTTTTCAATTAACAAAGTGTCCCAAGCTTAAATCGGAAAAGCGAACGTCATTTGAAATGTTTGCAATTTTCTCACAATCTTGACATTCTGTATCTCAGAAACGAGGCATGTTTATATGAGATATCAATATTTATTTGTATCTTATTATCTGGTGTATTTTTGATGCGACGCCCTGTAGAATCTAGAAAAAAATTGAATATTAGAAAACACTAATCCAATTTGGACGTAATTAACTCAATTATCTTGTACTAAAAGCTACTAATTCCTGTATATCTTCAACGATAATCATTTTCGCTCACTTTTGACAACGTAAAGTACACCTTTTCCGTTAAAGCAATCGCAAAACACCCATTTACGCTCTAGCGCGTAAAACAGATTTTAATGACGTGGTTAAACCAATGTTGAAATTGATGGTTCTTGAAATATTTGACAATCACTGTCAATTAATTTAATTATTCTGTCACTAAAAGAATGTGAATGAAATTTTATGTTAGTAAAAAAACAAACACTTTCCACCTGAGTATGTAATATACTTATTATTTTGCCACTCAAGCGTTGCATGCAACGTCGTGCTCAAGCGAAAAAGCTTTACTTTAAAAACTCCAAGTCTTTGATATTGTGAATCCTCCCAAATCTAAGACATACAAAAACATCTGTCATATGCACATCCTGTTATTTTTAATAACTATTATAACTAATCATTTCCTTAAGCTGTCGCTAATTTCTGTTACTATACATAAATGTAACACTCCCACAAATTATTCCCATTAAACTAATAATTATCCGAAAATCACACAAAAATCTGACATACCGAACACATGTAATTGAATATTTGTGGTCGTGCCTCTATACATGTTGGTCAACAAAATCGCCCCCGCACAAAATTACAAACACCCGGTTATTTCAACTAGCCGGTTGCGGTTTTTTTTCAATTGCATTCTAGTGTTAATGTGTCTTTCCATTTTTAAATGCTGCCCCCATCGCGTAAACGGCGATAAAACCGTTTTTAATTGCAAGTAAGTGACTGGTACTATTAATTTGCACCCGGACTGCAACAAGTAAATACGGGTAATCTAAGTAATGGCTTGTCAGCAATGACAATTGCGAGCCGTTTGCTTAGGACCCGCGCCCTTTTAGTGGTCCCGCGGGGCACATTTGTGTAATTGAAATTTTATGAAATATTTTCAACTCTCCCTAGACTGCGACAACAATAATTACACTAATGGCGGACTTGAAACGTTTCCGCTCCGCTATTTTTATTTCGTCCGAACGAAACTTTTCGTTTTCGCAAAATACGTTTTTGTTGAAATGCGACTGCTTCGTGTTTTGCCCCTTTTTCTTATTTAGTTTTGGTTCTGATGCGGTTCTAAAGTCTTTTGTAGTGGGTTGCTCGTAAACAGAGTAAATTGGAGATAAGACGAATATTAAAGTGGCAAAAGCACAATGAAGACTGGGACTGGTTTAGAATATTTTCTAGCCTAGTTTTCGTAATTTCCTGAAAATTCATTTACATGCTGGTCACGATCACGGCTACAAACTACGTTCGCGGTAGAAATATATAAGTTTACGTCAGTTCCTACAAATCCCCGCTTATCCCAGACTCATTTCCTTGTGTATCCTTAATGCTAAAAGAAACAGCAATGCTAAGGATATAATCAGGGCAAATATCGCATTTTGGTACTCTAAAATTGGAAGAAATAATGATCAAAATGCTCGTGCAGAGTAGAAACGTACACACTGCATTCACTTCACAGAAAAATTTTTCCAAAGCTGGAAGAATCCTGTTTTTTTCCAGCATGGAAGTTATGTAATGATTTTAATCGCCGCAGATTTGTCTACAGGAGTTAGCTCTGGAAAATAGGCAGGCTAGAAGACGACAGTCATTGGTGCAGAAATAAAATATAGCACCAAACTCTTACTTTTTGTTTTACAAAAACAGCTGAAAATTTGCGGAAACTAAGCAATTGTGCGACTTTAGTATAAGAAAATGAATATCGCTGATGTTGGATTTCTGTTGCATAAAATCGGTTGGACCAGGTAAAATAAAACCACATTTGCTTCATTAGTTAAAACAGTTCGTCTTTTCTAAGACAACTTCAATCATAATGAATTTGCAGAATTATTTTTTTTCAAATAATATAAGTTTGTATCGAAAAAAAGATGGCAGGTGAAGCAGACAGCTGTCATAATTTTAAAGCTTCGTGTCGTCATAAAAGGAGAAGACTAAATATTATCTTCTTCTGCTACTCCCTGCTTTTGGTGCTTTCCAAATAAACATCTCTTTCCAAAAAGGTAGCAAGCAAACTGTGCTGTCCAAAAGAAGGTGATTTTTAACAAGAACCAGCATTTCAGAGAAGTTGACAACTTTTTAAAGACCAACTGAAATTGCTGAGTGTTGCTTGTAAAACTTAGTCTAATCAGCTGTATCTCGGTTAATAATGAGCCTAGAAATTCGTTGGACCAACCAAATGTCAGCAAATTTTCTTGTCTACAACTTCGTACTAAACTATTTTAAGTTAGCTTTAGTTAACAAGATATAAGCGCAAAACCAAACATTTTGACGTTTTTAACTTCTTCCAAAAGCTGTCAAAATTTCATTCGTTTTTGGAATTTTTTCCAGATTAAAAGTGCATATTGACTGTGCTATTAGTACCGGTCAGGTCAATATTTTGTTTATACAAAAGTACGGAAGAAATTGTACAGTGCGTTCATTTTTTAGTATATCTCAGTTGTTATTTAAGTTAGAGCAATGAGATTTTTGCAATACTGTGCTCGATTTTCATCAAACTAACGTTTTCGGTGTCAAACCCGACGTCTCTATCTTGATTTCGCAAACGCCTTCTGTTCTTCTGTAATTCAATTAAATATACAGGTTTCGTCATAGAGTGCACTGGCGCAGTTTATTCCACATATCATGGTTTTTGACATACACACCAAAGTTGTTTCTTTTTTTAAATAAAATTTTAAAAAAATTTTTACATATTTTAATTACGGTAAATATGCTCTTTCTAACAACATATAGCACATAAAATGTTTTTTGAAATAAAAGCAAAAATTTAATCAATCATAGTGGACCATATAATGTCAGTAATGTAACCACAAAAACAATTTTAACAATCCTGAAATAATACTTTTTTAAACTCTTCTCTCTTTTTTTTAATTATTTCAGTCTTCTTTAATACTTTTATCAAAATTTTCCTAATTTTATTTAATCTATTTAATAGCTACTTGAATGGGGTATGTCTGGAATTACGCAAATGTTTGTAGCATTTTAAGTTATTCTTTGAATGGCATTTTTGTCACTTTGAATGAAATAAGAAAGTAAATCGCAATAATCGCAAAAGTTTGATAGTTTAATTTTTTTATTCTTCTTGTAGTCTGTTATTACTAGAAATAAAAAAATGATCTCGGTTTCCAGAAAACCCCGAATGTGCTATATGTTGTTAGAAAGAGCACATTTAACGTAATCAAAATATGTAAAAATATACAAGGTGCCCCATTAAAAAAAAAACAACTTTGGTCTATAATTCAAAAACCATACCATGTGGTAAAAAAACTAACTAGGCCATTGGATTCAAAACTGTATAAATAAACGTATTCGCTTTTTTCGATATTTTCATGAATAACAGAAATAAAGGAGAGGTCTCAAATGTAGACTTTTCACAAACCTCCTGTATATGCGAACCAGAAAAGTTAGTTTGATGAAAATGGGGCACAGTATTGCGAAAACCGCATGGCTTTAACTTAAATATTAACTCAGATATCCTGCAATACCAACAAAAAATGGACACCCTGTACATAAGAGTACAATGATAATAAGAGAGAAATTATACATAGTAATGATGATGAACTATTGCAATGCTCTAGAGTCTAGACAAAGACATAAATTAACTCTGAAAGTGACGCGACGTCATTTGACAATATTAGAGTCGTCCGGGAGTTTTTGCACACAGTGTATAAATTTACAGGGTGTTGAAAATGCTAAAAAAATTACTGTCTCGATTATTTCCGCTAACAGTTCACTTAAAATTACAAAAAATATGTCATAAGGTGTAGCTGATTTAATTTGATGCGAATAAATTAGATTAGGTTAGCAAATAAACTTTGATACTTATTTGACTAAATTCATGATTTAGAATATCCTTTAAGTGAACTTTTAGACTAAAACCTTACTGACCTTGCAATCTGTTAAACAAACTAAAACATTGCCTATTTACTCAGTCTACCCTACGGATATCCTAATAAACACATTAACATTGCTCGTTGTTATACTTTTAACACAAGTGTGTAGAGTGCATCAATCGA
Organism: Ips typographus; assembly: GCF_016097725.1. Taxonomy (NCBI): domain Eukaryota; kingdom Metazoa; phylum Arthropoda; class Insecta; order Coleoptera; family Curculionidae; genus Ips; species Ips typographus. Next base: position 12,917,718 of record NC_138423.1, read on the forward strand.
ACATCAAAAACAAAACAACCGATCACTCTGTGGGTCAAATCATTTCCCAGATTCTTAATCAAGTTATCTGCCGTTATATTAAAGTACAATCTCTTCAGATTCGACACTCCTTATTAATCGGGACGACCCTCGAGTAATTTGTTAGTCAAGCGTTCAGCAGTTGATTGATCTTACTCTATTGTACGTAACTCTTTTCTTTTCTGTAAAGAAAGTACCAAGCCCGTTCCCGGATGCTTGAACTCAAATTAAAACGGTACTTTGTTGCTATCAGCATCAGATGCAGTGGCCCGATTATAGGCCTGCTTGAATAATATAACGTCGTCGTAAACGATTCGGATCGATAATGTTTTTTTTTTATTTTAAGTAACAGATTTTTCTACTTAACACCAATAGGTTACTTTTACAGACTAAGAACAAATTTTCAACTTTATTTTCCTCTTCTTCTTCTTTTTGTTTTGCATGAAAACTTGTTATCTCTTAATAATTTGCTGTGGTGGTTTACTGTTTCGCATTTTTTCAATCACCGTGGCATGTTGGTCTTCATCGAGTTGGAGATAGGAGCTTATAGACTTAGAACTTTTATGTCCAGTAACTTTTATCAGTTGCTGCTCAGCAGCTCTATTTTACTACCTAACCTAACCTAACCTAACCTATCTTATCTGCTTGAGATTTTGTCCACTTAGCAACAGTGTTTCTTCCAGCGGGTATATTTTTATACGACTTGGATGCTCATGTTGATTTACAGTAAGAAAGAAACGGTCAGTCATTATAGCATCGCGTTTTTCCAAAAACTTTTGTATAATCAGATTGGGCACATGTCTGGATTTACCTTATTGATTATTAGCCACTTCGACAATGCGCATGGTCCTTCTCCTCCCTGAGTAGTCTTTGGTGAATAATGGATTATATTCAATTTATTTATTGAGCTCTTGCTGGACATATGCTTTTCCAAGGCCGCAGAATGGTTCTGGCCCAATCAGTGGAGCTAATGCTCCTTTTCGTGCCAGAGTATCTGCTTGTTCGTTTCCCTCTACTCCGACGTGCCCTGGAACCCAGAGGAGGGTTACCTTGTTGTTCCTTCCTAGATCACTGAGCTTTCCTAGGCACTCCAGAACCATCATCGAGTTGATGTTAGATGAGCTCAACGCTTTGATGGCTACTTGGGTATCGGGAAGGATCGCAATTTCCTTGTTCCGGTATTTCCATATTTTAAATATTTGCCAAAACAGGAACTGTGGTTGCTGAATTTAGAACGTAGTGTCTATTGTCACAGAAATCCATAAACTGTCGCCAGATAAACTCTTGATTTTTAAGGGTATTTTTTGGTTTTGCTGCAACTATAGATTGCTCAATGAAGCTCAATGAGCAAGTACCAAACCAAGTTAATTAATTTTTGTTGACATCGCGTTTGTCATTGTTTGGTTATAAAAAGTCAAAAAACTCTGCAAGGACAACAATTAGTGTACTAGCAATAGGCTCTACAACAATGCAGTCGTTATAGATACGTACAGTGCAATTATCGAAATGCAATTATGACTTTAGAATGCAATTATTGCTGTCAGTCTGGTGATCCACTGGTGAAATGCACTGCTCCTATAGGACATGGAACACATGAGGGAAATATTCGTAAATATGAAGTGTTACTCTAACTAAACTCTAACCAACGTGAGAAGCAAAATGAACAAGTGACATCCCAACTAACTTGATAATCTATTCAAACTCAACTTTCTTGACTGTAACATGACAAATTTCATTATCTAGATTGAGTTAGAAGCTTATTATAACACACTCGGGCCCAACTTTTCGTCATCTGATAAGCTCCACTTTGAAGCACAATATATTGCACATACTTTCAATTCAAACGTTTGACGGTTTACAGTTTTCCACTATAATCGTAAACGTTATACATTCCCCATCCACGTCTGTATTATCATAGGACAGCACTTTGAAAGTCACATGCTTTATAATATTGACATTCAAAGGCTTCGGGCTGGAATTTTCGCTTTATTTCACTATGTGACGAACGTTTTCGATAACAATATTTGAGAGACTGTTTGAGCTTAACATTGTGTTTTTGGCTCGGATGTGTCTAGAATGAATATCATCTCCCTTAGAAGTCAAGCACGTCATGTTTCCTATAGATATAGCATTATCAGGTTTAGCTTTACCAGTACGAGTATCGATTATATTGTAAATTATCCAGCAGGACAAAGTGTATAAATAATTATTTACGATCGATAACACAGGTGTGAACAGAGTAATTCAGGACACAATTTTGTAATTTGCCATGTCCTTAAAAATACTTTGTAGGGGAAAGTCATTTCCCTTGGCTTTGCATGAATAATTCCTGTTCATTTAACATTCAGGTAGCAAGTCGTATTATCCTACGTGCTGTACATTTTTAGGGGTTCTACTTTATTAAAGAAGGAACGATTTCGTGTAATGATGTGATTAATGGAAAACTTATTCCTTACATTTAGTTCAAGATTGACGTCTGACTATGAGCAAGGTTTGAATTCAAATACGACTGCATAAAGTTACTGAGCATGTAATGAAATAACAGGAAGATTTGAAAGTTTTTAGTGCTGTTGTATTAAATAGAGTCAACCTTCTAGAGGGCTTGCAGCTCTAAAATTGTGCAAGTATAAGTGACTAACTAAAACATTTTCATCAACTTAGCAAAACATCTTCAAAGTTCCTCCTTAGAACATCACAACAGATGTATTCTTCTTCATTTATTAGAGACCAGAATTACTTAGAAACTAGTTTTTGATCAGATTAACTGCGTAATTCATTGTATACAGGATTAAAAACTTAAATCGCTTTTATATTTCTTTTGCAGTTTTGTCCCGATGAAAACTGATTTCTAGATAATTTGTGGCGTTTTCGACTTTTTAATATTCTTTCAGTATCATAACATATTGTTACGGTTTGGGCCTACTATACTCGATTCGGGATGGAATCGAAGCGCCGCAATATCTGGCCGGGCGCGTATTAAAGTAGGCCACAGTTAGGAAGCGCCACACCTGGAATATTCGAAGCAAATCGCGAAGCGTTTCGCGGTCATTCTAGAACGTGGTTTGCGAATATAAAAGAAGCGGCGTCGATGACAGAGTAGTAGTGTAGTAGTGAATTTGGGAACGCGGTAAAGTTTAAATAGCGGAGTAATTGTGGAATTGTAGTAGTGTTTTTAGTAGCTGTGTTAATTATTGTACGGAGTGTTTTGAAGTGTAAATAAATTTATTAATTGTTGAGTTAAATTGACTTTGTGTGAACCCACGGGAAAATCGTAACAATATTTTCAGTTATTAACCAACTTAATCCTGCCGGACGACCCAACCAATCCGGCACGAGATCAATCCGGCAAGAGCACCTGCACGTCATCCCCGACGAGCAATTTGGGTTTCGGAGGACACTATCAACGGAACTCCAAGTCCTGAGGATGACCGAGTAACGACAGCTTTCTTTCTCTTTAGCAGCCGTGCTGGTAGACGTCTCCAAAGCCTTCGACAGGGTTTGGCAGAGAGGACTTCTAATGCTGGATGCCGGCTTTTCAGTCGGCCTGGTAAAACTAATTAGATCCTTTCTTTCAGCTCGTCGCTTTCGAGTCAAAATAGACAGCGTCTACTCAAGTTATTAGGAGATGGAAGCAGGAGTGCCGCAAGGTGCAGTACTGTCGCTATTTCTCTATATCATTTATGTTTCAGATCCGCTTATAACCAGCGGACCAGCTTAGCGCTCTACGCGGATGACACTGCGATCATGGCACGGAGCAGAAGCGGCCAGACTCCTGACCCGATACCTGCAAGAGGAGAATACAGCTTTGGATAAATGGTGCAACAAATGGAAGATCGACCTAAACGCGGAGAAAACGCAGGCCATAGTCTTCAAAAGAAGACCAAAGATGAGGATAGAAGGCAACGTCAGGTTAAAAGACATGGACATACGGACATGGACGAATTTGGGGTCAAGATGGACAAGAAACTCACATAGAATACGCCAGACAGAAAGCCAGAGCGACCAGTGCAAAACTGTACCCCATGACAAGCAGGACATCGAAGCTCGCACTTCGGAACAAAGTGACGCTGATCAAGTTGGTTCTTAATACCAGTTATTGGATAACGGGTAATTATTAATACGTTTTTCTTCCTGTTTCAGATAGACGACTATTCAGGACCAACCAGCCAAAAAGAGGACCACCAGACCTTGCCCCGGGTGGCGAGTATTTTATTCTCAAAATCTGGGTAGACCCATTCCGCTGTTATCCAGGTGCTAACTGGGCTCTGACTGCACTTCTGGCACTTTCCCCACCACTCACCATACCCTAACTCCCCAAAACTTTAGGATGTAAAAACAGACGGACGAGAGCCTGCTGTCTGGGCATCCTATAATTTGCCAGGACCACCAGAGATGGACGAGCTGACGAAGAAAGAAGAAATGAAGAACAAGAAGAACGCCAGAAGAGCCCCTACGTCAGCGGGAGCATCCTTTTCCTACGACAGAGGATGCCGATGCAACTCTGGGAAGTTCCCGAAAGGGAAAATTCCTGGACTTGTCCTGCGACTTCCTCTTCCAGATCTATCCTTTTGGTCTACAGCGATGGGAGGGTAAAAAGCAATAGTCATGCTTGACCCATCTCTATCTGAGGCCGCATTCCCTGCCAAAGAATATTGGCGCGACCAACTTAATTTCATATTTTTGTGTGCTTTTATTTTGTTGTCTGTTTCAATTGTCTTTTCTTATGCCAGAATGTACCAACGGATGTTTAGATCTTTTTTTGAGCTGCCCGGAGTATTTAGCAGAAGTTTAGATTTCGTAATTTTTGCAAAACGACACAGTCAAAATGAAAAGTTGTTTCAACCATGTTAGTGCAAAATTTCAAGTAAAAGTTTCAAGATTTATAGTGAATTTCAAAACATTCATTTTCACAAATTTTTGCATCATTTATTCTCATAAAATAATCGAAAAACTGAATTTGTTGAATTTTCAAGAATGTAGAAGGGCAATTAACGATCCGTTTTGAACATAAAATTACTTTTTGGGGTTTAAAGTAGAAGTCCACTTGACAATTACTTGTCAAGTGGAATTTACTATGAAATATCTAAAAACTAACGGATCCTTTCATATACTCTCGTTTTAAAGTCTACAGGCATGGAAATTATTACTAGGAAACCAGTGGAAACAAAAATAAGTCATTAGACTAGAAATATTGGTCAACATCACCACCCTTCATTAGTAAAGCGAAAATTCTCGATTGAACAAATTTTATTAATTCAATTGTATGTTGAGCTAACCATCCCTAATTTACTTTAAACTGTTTGGAAATTAACCATTTTGAGACAAACAGGCTGCTAAAACCATTATTAGTTTTATTCTAAACTTTATTCGAGAAATACCTCGAGAAATAGAGTCTTTAAATAAAATTCTATTTTACCAATCTTTATTATATCAACTTTTTGTTGAAACACTCATAAACCTTAAAGCCCTTTTTTGTTATAATCAACTGCAAAAGTAGACTGACTCTTCAGGATCATTTTCGTTTTCTGTATTTGTCTGCAAATTAATTGTTTTAGTAACTTGGTTATCTTCTGGTTTCCAGAAGAGTTTAGGATGTTGTCAGGTACTTAACTTAAAAAATCTAATAGTAAATTTACTTTTAAAGTTTGTTTTATGGCTTTTAGTCATAAATTACGTCTGGAAAAACCCTAATTAAACTCTAGCATGAAATCTGTCTGTTACTACCGTATGAAACCTAAAGTGCATTGGTATTTTGTATGGCTTCTAAAAAAAGTTTAACACTTAAATTTCTTTTAACAATTTAACATTGAATTTATTATAAAACCTCTATCCGTTACCATTTTTAATAAAGCTGAAATTATCTATAATGTGTTGGGTTACATTGCTTAACATTTTTCCTATACAAAGTGGTTTAACACTTTGTGTTAAATAAATATAAAACATATAATTTAACCTAAATTAAACGAAAATATTGTATGAAACACAGTTCAAAACTTTAAAAAACGAAAAAAAAAATCATCTATTACACAAAATCAGATTTTTTGTAACTGGTCACATAAATGGCCGTTAATAGCTGAATTGAAATTCGTTTCAGAGTTTTTCAAAAAACCGATCGTAATTGAGTATCAAAATTAAAACAGCTCGGTAACATAATTTATAGCGATTTTCCGTGTTTTCCGGTAGATATTCGGCAAGATAGCAACTGGAAAATTATGATACCGAAGCGCATCCGGTTCGAGTGCGAAAGTTTACATTGTTCCGGGAAAGTAATCTCTTCGAAACTTGGATGGAAAATGTATGTGTACGGTAGGTACCTATACAGTAGGTAAGTTTGCAATTTTTGCCGCTAAATTACTTCTTTACCGTTTGCAAAATATTGCTTTTCCCACACTTTATGAAATATTGTTATAGTTTTAATATAGGAAAAGTGAGACGTCACACACGTGCACCCTGTTACAAAACCGGTCACATATTTGAACTGGTATAGACACAATAAAATTCTTGATTGTCAATGTTGAAAAGCTGACGCCAAAAGGGCGTTGATGTTTCAATTCCAGACTGTCACGTTGTCTATTAGAGATAATTTAGCGCCAGAAACAGTTTATTATTTTATTAAAATACTTAATTCTGTTCTTATTTTGATATAAAATGTGAACCATTTCAAAGCTGATTACAGTGAAAGAACGTTATGTCTAGTCAAAGTCGCCGTTTACGTATGATAGTTCAAAAGTAAGTTACTCTATAGATATCAACTGGATATGTTGACCGTGAGGCAGAAGATTCTGTTTAATGTTTACGTATTTGTGTTTAAGATTAAAAACAAACTGTTGCCATCCTACATATGCGATAGGGTCAAGTTTTTTGGTGATGTACATAGTTATCAAACTAGACACTGTAATGATTTCATACTACTCGAAAAGTGCAATAGCAGTCAAATGTTGAATACAGTATTGTTTAAGGGTTTGCTCGATTTTAATGGACTACCGACTCATATCAAAAATACTAAAAAACTTGACACTTTTAAAATATTAATGCGAAGCTTTTTGAAGGTGGACTAAATTTGTGATATTTTTACAGCAATTAATGATAGATTTTTGGCAGTTTGTCTGGTTTTGTTGAGTTTTGTATTTGTTAGGTCGTGACTTTATTTAAATTTTAGATATTTAAGTGTTTAGTTTTAGCTTTTAATTGATTTTACACTGTACTTTTTTACATTTTTGCTTATTTACATATTTACTTATCTCTGTATTCCTTATAGCAAATTTGCTAAATAAACGTATTATTATTATTATTATTATTAAATAATAATAAAAGAAATAATATACTACTATTTCAAGAGTAAAATCTAAAAAATGTTGTTTCCCAAATTTTTACTTTTCATATCTGACTACATAAATAGCTATTTAGAATAACTTCGTTTACTTCACTAACTAAGGTGTGATCTGACTGACTAAAGTATTTTTATAAAAACCACAAAATAATGTTTTATTTTAATTTACTCTACCACAATTACGCTTTTGCATATTTTATTTTAATGCATACATAAATAATAAAACAAATAAATCCTACATTTTAACATTATTTACCAAATTGAATTTTGTCTGATTGTTACTGCATGTGTGAGATACAACAGACCTTTATTTCACCGGAAATTGTACATGTATTTTTAATCAGTTGGCTATGTTCGTGTATGAAAATTAAAGAGTTTATTGAAAGTTTAAAATATGGTGCAAATCATCTAATAATAACTTTATACAGTTTGTTTAGAACTTCTAAAATAGTATTAATAAACTAGACATTTAAAAGACTTGCAGTTGAAGTTCGAATATTAAAAAACCATTTTAGTCAGCAGGACGTTACAGTTATGTTCAATAAAAAGAACGAAACCTGTCGGGACGTTGCATTTCCTGTTAGGAAAATGACTATTTTCGCATACAACAGGAGAATATAATGCAACAACGACTTCTTTTCAGCACATTAAATTTTGTTTTCTATTGCCCATGTCAGACAAACCAGTGTTAGTGTGCGGAATATTAAAAATAAATGTCTTGATAAAACCACATTGCAGTTTATTTTAAATTCTTTTTTTCTTTTGCCGACGAATACGGTGTGTAACCAATATTAAAAAAATGCAACTGATTGTTACTTAAAATACCGAATAATGCATTTTTTGACAGATCTAACAAAACCATTTTGTTTTGAGCATACTGTTATATAGGTTTCTTAACCTGGTTAATTATTTAGTAAGTTACTTAACCTGTTAAGACAGATGTCAAGTGACATTGGTAATAAAACCCATTAGTTATTATCCAACTTGTCTTATTGGGTTAAAACGTAACACATACATTAGAGCTCAATATTTTAACAATGTATTTTTCTAATTTTGGAATTTTAGTTAAAACCCTTATAGGCTTTTCAATGCATAACCAAGATGATCTTTTTGTCACTTTATAATATGGCTAATATTTAATATTTAGCTAAAAATGGTACATAAGGCAACTACTAACATACAAATTTTTGCACAAACATACAACAAAGACAAACATTTTGTAAGTAAAAATAGATAAAGAATAACTTACATTTTCTCATCAGCGTAAAGCTAGAATATCGTAAGCTAAAGTTACATATTAACAGAACCAAAACTTTATTTCTCTCTAACCAATCGGTATGACTCATTTTCCTAAAATGAGATTTGGTGCTCATTTTAATTGGTCAGAAACAGGCTCGTTGGGTTGCCTCAATACATTTATGTTAATATTCAGTTCCTATGAAAAATAACATGAAAATCTTTCCCAGGGTACCGGGTGACCCAATAAGTTCCTCGGCCATATCTCGGGAACCTCCCTACCGGGAACGGGATTTTGAGGTAAAATTTTTTTTAGGTAAATCGGCCATGAAGAATCGCTGTAAAATATTATCAAGTTCTAAAAATGATCACCAGAGGCCGTAACTGCCGTAACTGCCATCTTAAATTTTTAAATTGCATTTTCTGTAAATTTTGTACAATAAACTAGAGTTTTTTTCCTCATTTTTAAAACGAACCAATTTATCTATCATTTTCGTAAAAAACAAATTTCTGTTATTTCAAAAACAAAGATGGCGTGAGGTGTTCAATTGTTTTTGCAATAACCTGCTTTAACTTCTTAACGGTTTGACCAATTTTAACAAATTCTATTGCTGAAAAGAGCATTTCTTGGGCAATAAACCGTTATAGGCCAGTGAAAACCGTTTTTCAAATTCTCGTTCCTAACCTGAAATATTGAGAAAAATGAGCTTATGAGATATGGTCGAGGAACAGTCTTATTGGGTCACCCGGTACAAAGTAGTAATGGGTAAATTAATAGTAAAATAAACATTTTAGTTTATCAGGAAAATTTGACTGGTAAATTACAAAAACTGTGTTTCTGATAGTTCAAATTTTGACACAGCTTTTCTCCCTGACTGTACCAAATTTTTTAGTGTTTTTTTAGGTTACTGGATAGGAAATTTAATAAAGATTCCAAAAATGTTTTTAAAACAATCAGTTTCTTACTTCAAGTGGGTTTTACAAGCAATTTTGTCCTTGACTGTCTTTTTAAACTGTGTTTCTGGCAGTTCAAGGTTTGACACCGCTTTCCTCCCTGACTATACCAAATTTTGTATTTTTTTTTCAATTTATTAGATAGGAATTTTAATGAGAATTCCAAAAATGCGATTAAAACTGTAATTTTTCACTCCAAGGGGGTTTGACAAGCAATTTTGTCCCTGTCAAATTGTGCTCAAAAGTTGCAAAAATCAGGGTTTAGAAAAGTTTTCTTGCAGTATTCGATTCAAAACGTGTTTTTGAGAACTATGACAGTGGTCACGTGACTGACTGCTTGATTATACTCCAAAAACCACGTGATACATGTTACTAATTTCAAAACTGTTAAAATTTGCCTAGAATTTGCAAGAATTACAGTTTAACACAATTTTCTTACAGTTTTCAAAACAAGACGTGTTTCTGAGATTTATGACAGTTATTTTGTCAGTTGTACATTAAAAATTATTAAAATAATATAATCTTCAAATCAGCTACTTTTTATAAACAAAGTTATGTAAATTTTTTACTCATTTGGCACAAGAATCACTTCGTCAGAAAAGTTTTACTTTATTTATTTTATTATTGATAAACCAAAATACCTAAAACAATAAATAACAAATCAAAACCGCGTTTTATTCAGTGTTTATGTTTCACCGGTCAAATTGGAATTCGGTAAAATTGGTAAATTTTCCTGTCAAACACTGAATTTTACTTTACCTTATTGGTAAATAACCGGTCATGATAAATTTACGCCCATCAAAATAAAACAACATGCTAAAGCATTTGACAAGAGACAGACAAGAAAAAATTTTTTTTGTTATTTATTGTAACATTTCATTAAATGAAGAACAAATAATATTTCCATAATCAAAAATTTTTGTTGGCTTGGTACCTATATTTCAATATATTATAGAGTAAATCAAAGTAAAATGGGATGACGTAACAACGTAATATACAAATATATAGTTTCAATGTGACAAATAAAGTAACAAACGTTCAAATTTGAAACATTTGTGTTTCAATAGTCATTCAATTTTATTTGCCATACAAAGATATTTACTTCAAAATTAAATAGCTTATTCCATACTTTCATTATTACACTCTATATGACATGACCGGTAAATATTTATATTTATGTCAATCAAAGTAAAAGCCAGAAGGTTAAATCATAATTTGTAAAGCGCCGATTTGATTGAAAGATGGATTTATTAAAGTGAAACTGATAATAAATTCAATCGTCGCGCTGCAATGCTTATCAATTAAAATTTACGGGCCAATTTCGTTTAAAACCAAATTTACATGTGGTATTCATAAGCAAATTGCGTGAAATTATTTCGGTGGTCTCCGGTTACGGTGCACGTTCCGAATTTGCGCAAGCTGTTCTGTTTGCGCCCGTTATAAAATATTTCCCATCATTTCGGATAAAAAAATGCTGCCGATTATTCTTGGGAAAACAGGCATTTCAACACTTTTCCTATGAAAAACGGTTGATATCTTGTAGCTATCCCAAAAAGGGTCGAACGGTAAACTACTCCACTACACGGCATAAGGGGGCGCAAAACATTCATAACAGTGAAAAGGTCTCCGTCGTTCAATCAGCTCGAGGGTCGTAAAATTGACTTTCAGAATTTCCCCCCCCAAAAGGGTTATAAAAACCCTTTACGGTTTCGCTCAAAATCTTTTAGGTATGGTATGATGTATGCGAAGATATGGTGTTTCGTAGGGCTTGGTGTTTTATTTGCGGTTTAGGCATGTGTGAGAGCTTTTATATTATATTACTAAGTGTAAAAAAGATGCCCGATGTGGAAGATCTAGACAGTTTGAATGATGAGGGTTTCGGTTATCTTTCGAAAATAAGTTTCGTTTCAAATTGTCCTATTTCAGTCATATTATTCTTTATTTCCTAATAGTTCCCAATAACTAACCTAACCTAACAATACTCACTAATTTTCTGAATTATTACGACTGGAGAGCCCAAAAAACTTTAATTAAAATAAGTAAAAATACGCAATATACTTACAACGATTTAACCGGAAGTATATTTTTGCATTTTTGGATTCTACGTCAAATTTTAGTATAAATGGCATAATCCGTTTTTGAGATATTTACCATTTTATGTGAAATTTTATATTTTTAGTTTCCAAAATAATTTTAATTTACACATATCAGAAAACGTTTTTGTCTTTTTGTTTGTGTTTTGTCGGGTTTATTCTAAAGGATGATCAAAAAGGAGGCTCAAAATATCAATCCTAAAAAAAGACAGAAAGTCTAGTTTTTCAAATAAAACTTCTTATTTTTATCTCTCTCTCTCTAGTCGTTAGCTTCATGTTTGAAGCGTCGTGATCCTATGTTAGTCTCATGTTGTGTTTTAGCAGTTTCCCTCCATTCCTCTCTATCCGACGTGCTTTAATACTGTCCTGGAAAGATTTTAAACTGCTTCACCTGGTCCAGCCATCGTTTCGGAGAACGTCCTCTAGGTCGTGTTCCCTCTACCTTCCCTTGGACCATAAGTTTTTCGAGGTTGTCATATTTCCTCCTGCTGACATGTCCAAAATACCTGAGAATCAGTTGTTTGATTTTAGTTGACAATCTGACTTGGATGTTAAGTTCTTCGAGTATGGATACGTTAGTTCTGCGGTCTGTCCAGGGAATCCTCAGTAGTCTTCTCTAGACCCACATCTCAAACGCATCCAACTTGGCGATGACTGTGGTTTTTAAGGTCCAGGATTCTGCTGCGTATAGCGCAATTGGAAAAGCAAGGGTGTTTAGTAATTTGCATTTTGTTGTGGTTGTTATATGCCGATCTTTCCAAATTTTGTTGAGTTTGGTCATGGCCGTTTTGGCAAGAGTTATCCTTCTTCTGATTTCTTGACTTGATCCGCCATTTCTGCTGATGTGGGCACCTAGATAAGTTATTTCCTCCACGTTCTCGACATCTTTAATATTAGGCATTTCTTCCATGCTGTGCGTGAAATCTATTAACATAAGTTTCGTTTTCTGACGGTTCAGTTGTAGACCGAACTCCAGGCTCACTCTCTCTACTCGCTCAATAAGACTCGACATTTCCTGCTCATCTTTGGCAATAAGTGTGGTGTCATCAGCGTAGCGGAGATTATCCATCCTTCTGCCACCTATGACAACTCCCCCTTCCCAGCCATCCAAGGCTTTCCTTATGATATATTCTCCATATACGTTAAACAATAAGGGTGACAGAACACAACCCTGCCATACACCACGTTCCACGTTGAAAGGTTCAGAGGTTCTTCCATACACCTTTATTAATGTTATTCTTATAGCTTTGTGGAATTATCTTTTCTAAATTAAGGTAAGTTTGTATTAGGTCACTTATTTTAAAAGGGTATTCTTTTTGAATTGATGCATTGAACCACCCTGTAATTGTTGAAATAACTGAGTTATTGAAGGTTAAAGTAGTAACTCTCAAATTACCAAAGTCAGAACTCTTGTTTAGTTAGTCTTTATTGTCAAATAACTCCCTGTAAATAACTGGTTTATTTGCAACACTTTGTATAGTCTTTTATATGTCAATGAATAGAAAATAAAATGGGCTTTCCAAAAATATGACCGCTTTAATAGGTTGCTTTGTTTTGCCGCCAGAGGACTCCAAAGCTAACTAAATGTTTTCTTTGACTGTTACCACTGTAATTTCTTTGAGAGATTTTTTTTTAATCGGGCTGGTACGGCCCTGATATTTGGAACAAACCTAGCACAGTATGTGTCAAATCTATATTTGAAGCAAAACTGTAAAATACAATTATTAAGGTCGATTTTTACTTGCACTAAGTGGCAAAAAGTAACATTAGGATAGTGACAGTGTGTTAGGCAAAGTTGGCCCTTACAAAAATTGTCATTTGCAAAAATAGGTTTTAAAAAAATTTCCAAGCAGTACATCGTAATAGACCTAGTATTTCACGTAACCGTGTTTTTTTAATTTACCAGGATCAGATTTCTTCTGAAATAGTCCAAAAGTGTTTCCGATGCACCTTGTCACTAAACCGTAAATAACACGCGTATTAGTAACACTTTCTATATACTTTTATATGTCGATGGATAGCCAATGAAACGAGCTTTCCATTGACGTATAAAAGTTGATTGGTGCATGGTACCGTTTGGCCGATTGACCAATTTTTTGGTATATTAAATCTTGAATAACTAGATAATTTCAACCATTTTCAGTTTTATATGTCAATAAATAGCCAATGAAATGAACTTTCTAAAAATATTCTTACTTGGGTTGATGGATTAAATTTGACAAATTTTTTCGTCAATTTTGTTAATCATTTTTATGACTTTTTTCGTGCATATTTTCCTTTAATCGTCAATAACTAGCTTATTTGCAATTGTCAAAATTTTTAAAAGTAAAATTTCAAAATTCATTATTCTTCGTTGTTTTCTACGAATTTCATTGAAATTACCAAACTTTATTTATTTTATTTATGTTTAGATTTGAATGGTAGATGTATAGAAATAAAAATTATTTTAATAATATAATTTAGACGTTCTTAATTCTATTAATAGTATTCAAAATATTAATTTAATGCTTAGTGATGCTGCCGATTGCCCCGTAATGCCCACTAATTTCTATAGAGTACGATTTAAGAAATTTAATGTGTGAAGCTATCGATGATTATTGCCAAGCATATACTTCGAAATTTTTCATTACATGCTTATTGACTGAAGCTTAAAGTAAAACAGCTCAGACACACTGGAGAAGCATAATTGAACACCAAATTACTTCTGATATAGATTTCGAGACATTAAACCATTTTTAGGTATGAATTACACTGTATGGATAATTTTATTATCGACGAATCTACTGTTCTTCATCTTGTAGAAAAATATATGTCCTGCTTAAGGCTAAGCTTTCCCAACGACGAACGTAACACGTTTATACGTCTGAAGTCTAAGTGAATTTTTCTAGTTCATAAAACATTTCAGTTTGCGCTAAAATCATTTTTCTGTCCTTTACGAGCACTTTCGAAACGCTCGCGTAACTAATCGTACATTTCAATCTAGAAATATTTTCTTTTATCTTCCGTCAGATTTTCGGAAATTACGCTTTCGAACATTTTAAGTCGTTAAAACCTTTTCGTCTACAACTAAAGTAAGCTAAATTTTACTCCATTCTCTTTTCAACCGTTAACGATACGTTACTGTTATGCCATTTTCTCCTTTTGCAATAAAATCCTTTTTAAAACTCACAAGCGCGCCATTAAAGTTTTTACGCCACTTCTGTTTTAAGACTTTCAGCTATTTAGCTTAAACTGTAATCACAGTTAACAAACGAAATAAAACCGTTTGGGCAATTACTGTTGATTTGAAGGTGTCGTTGAAATTTGATTTTGTTACGATAAGGCATTTTGCTGCCATAAAACGTAAAGAATAATGTGCCGGAAGGCTTAAAGCCGGTTCTCAGACACAGCATTTCCCACTCAACAAAAAATGCTCCTAATAGCAAAATAATGACTATACGTTCGTCATTGTTAAATGAATGCCAGCCGAGAAGCAAAAAGGTTAACTACAGAGGTGAATTAAATCAAAGAACTTATATACATGCTTATGCAGCTGGTTCGTATGAAACGAACGTTGTGCACTCTGACTAATGCATTTTTGAGATAATTAAAGCCAATCGTTATTGCAGTGGCTGTTGTTTTTTTACATTATATCTAGATAATTGGCATTAACGTATGTTGCAAAAATTATATGAAAAAATAATTAAATTAGTAATTAGAGGAAGAAATTGCGTTGATATAATAATAGAAAAACGCTATAAGTAGACATAACATGTGCAGGGTGGAGAGTTTATAAGTGAAATCAGTTTGGAAGCAGAGACGGGAATAATTATCTATTTTACTCCTACAGGTATATTTGCTATTTTTTTTTGTTGAAGGATTATTCGTCCAGAATATATAATTTTTTGGTTTGGTTTTTGGTCATGGTAGGCAATTCGTAAAAGATTCTTGCTTTTAAAATATTATAAACCTACACAGAGTTCCAGCACCCAATTTTAAAGAAAATCATGACTTTTTTGAAAAAAATTGAATGTTAGTGCCGTGGTGTACTATTTTCTGACAAGTTTAATGAAAATATTGAGGTCTCGATTGTGTTAGTAATTAAGATAAAAAAAATTCTACCAACCTAAAGAGCAGATATGTAGCTCTATTTTAAACATTCGAGCCACTCCATGTTGTATGTGTGCAAATATTTTGAAAAAGGGCAAATCAATCCCAAAACGGCAATACATACAAAGTACTTTTGACATTTTTTAATTTTTTACAAATTGCCTACCATGACCATAAACCAAGAAATTTAAACCAAAAAAATGTACTATTTTTTATTACTTTGACAAGAAAATCGATAAACACGGATAAATATACATTTCAATTGCTAGTTGAGAAAATATACAGGGTGTTTCACGATAAATGAGTCATATTTATACGATAAACCATGTTTCATTACAGAGGTACTAGTCCAGGCAAAAAACGCTTAAAAAAAAGCACAGAGGAAAATACTTGGAACATATTTTTTGACTTCGTAACTTTGTTTTGAAGGTGAACATATCAAAAGTCCCCCACCATAACCCTTAAGCCTGCGGGAAGGAACGGTCTTGATAATCTCATTTTTGTTTTTTGATTATATCTCGAAAACTATGTGTTCGACCGGCATGACCACTCTATACAAATAAAAGCTGATTAAATTTGCTACAAGTTTCACTTAGTCAAGTTTTTCGATAATTTTATAGTTTTCGAGATATTCGCTCTTTGTAAAAAAATGTTGTGTCACGTATTTGCTTTTTTTTGACCGGATAACTAACTCTTCAACGACGCAAGTCTCAATTTTTGGTTTTCTGCATATATTTTAGAAAGTATGCGTCTTAAACTGTAATCCTTTTGAAAATGAATGAAAGTCATAAATGCAATGGGTCAGAATTTTATTTTGTCCATTTCAGTCAGTATTTTCGCAATCTAAAGGTTACGGCACTGAAATTTGCTGTGTAACCGGTAAATTAACCTTGAAATCCAGATATGTACTGTATTTTTTACATAAAGAAACCTTACTTTACTCAAACTGTGAGCAATACCATTAAAAAGGAAGGATTGTTAGTTAAAACGCACTGTAACATAATTTCAGTCAGTATTTTCGAAATCTGGTGGTTACGGCCCTGAAACTTACTGTGTAGCCAGTTAATTAACCATAAAATTTAGGGACGTATAGTATTTTTTCACTCTTTTAACTCAAACTGTGATAAATCCTTTTGAAAATGAAGAGAAGTCAGAAATGCAAGAAAATGCCATTTCAGTCAGTATTTACGAAATCTGGGGGTTACGAAAATGAAATTTGCTGTGTAACCATTAAATTCACCTTAAAATCCAGAGACATATTGTCACACCCGTGTTAGTAGTTACGGTGCACACCCAGTAACCAGCACAGTCAGCAAGGTTAGCGTAATGAGGTCGCTGACTAGTATAAAAGATGCACCGTAGCTCGGCTAAATCACCGAACTCTGGGGTCATCCCCAGAGGGAGGTCACGAGCGACAGTCCGAACTTTCTAGTGCCCGGACGGCTCGTTACCCTGTTGCAGTGCCTTAAGTAAATCCTTTGGGCGTGTCGGACATAGGGGCACCCTGCTCGTATCGAGCGGGTTCCGCTTGGCGGCACATCAGAAGGCCTTACGCACATACACCCACACCCACACAACCCCCTCTTGGACAGTGTTCACTGCCTAGCCTAATAAAGAAGACATACTTGAGCTACGATCTTGTTTCTCTTCCTACGCTACCCCCAAACCGTGACATGGTGGAGGCGCCCCGTTCAATCCCCGTCTATTAATCTTCATATTGATAGACACACCCTCGCAAATTGAAGCCAATTAAGTCACAGGGAAAAGATGAAGGAATAACAGAGGAAAAAGAAGAGAGGCAAAGACCAGAAGAAAGAAGAGAGAGAAAGAAAGAGAGATCAGGAAGACGACTCAACCATGCCCACCCCCACAAGTTCAAGCACACCCCAGAAGAATCAAGACGAGTTTTGAAGGACCAGCCTGCAGGTCCGCAGTTGCTTGAACTGAGTAGGGCTATATCAAGAGCGGCCTGTAGGTTGCCCTAAACATTTTAGTGTATAGGAGCACATTTTAGTTTGTAGTGTATTGGGTAAGATAAAACTAAACTTTTGATAACTAGGTTTCATAAAATAAGTGTATGTATAGTTAATGCAATAACAATATCTCGATTTCTAGACCAGTGACGCCATTCCCGACCTAGGTACTTTGCTGAGGTAGCAAAATCGCGCAAGTATAAGGTGTTTTGTTTATAAATACATGTTGTCTGTTTATGTTATTGGAGTCGGGCTTGTTTGCTAATTAATTGTTGACTTTAGGGACCACCTAATTACCTCGTTGCGTCCATCGACAAATTGACCTGATTAAAGAAGCGAGAAGAAGAAAAGCAAGCCTAGGAGAAACCAGCATCTTCGGATGGGTTCCGCACCGTCGGTTCTACAGCCGCGTGCACCCAGAGTCCCTTAAATGAAGGGCTGAAGAAGGTTCTCCAGATGGGCTTAGAAATGACGATGTAGAGTAGTCCAAAGCAACGTGTGCTAAAAAGAGAGCACGCAATGGACCAAAGATGTCGAAGCTAAGCGATGGATTTCCGCTTAGACAAGGTAGTACCGAGAGAAGGTACTAGAAGATGGTGCCCGATGCAGGGGACAATTTACGCTTAAATGAGAAGGCAAGAAGATGGACGCAACAACAAGGTAGAAAGGGGACCCAATGAAAGGAATAATTGTTTTTGAGTATGCAAACATGGCAACGTCTAAAAATCGAGAAGTAGAAGTAGTTAAGATATTTTTTCAATAAAGCTTTCCCCACCCCCTTTTTAGCAAATAAGTAACATGTTTTAGTTTTAAGAAGTAATAATTGTTGGTTTGAATAAAGTACATCCCCACCTGCTTTTTAAAGTAAGATTAGAAAATAAGTGAGTTGATTTTGTAAACATGGACTTTTAGTGTTCGGGGCGAACACTTATTGGAAGGGGGAGATGTCACACCCGTGTTAGTAGTTACGGTGCACACCCAGTAACCAGCACAGTCAGCAAGGTTAGCGTAATGAGGTCGCTGACTAGTATAAAAGATGCACCGTAGCTCGGCTAAATCACCGAACTCTGGGGTCATCCCCAGAGGGAGGTCACGAGCGACAGTCCGAACTTTCTAGTGCCCGGACGGCTCGTTACCCTGTTGCAGTGCCTTAAGTAAATCCTTTGGGCGTGTCGGACATAGGGGCACCCTGCTCGTATCGAGCGGGTTCCGCTTGGCGGCACATCAGAAGGCCTTACGCACATACACCCACACCCACACAACCCCCTCTTGGACAGTGTTCACTGCCTAGCCTAATAAAGAAGACATACTTGAGCTACGATCTTGTTTCTCTTCCTACGCTACCCCCTAAACGTGACAATATTGTATTTTTTCCATAAACAAACCTCACTTTACTGAAACTGTAATTATTATCATCAAAAATGAAATATAGGTACTGTTCTCGCGGACTGAGTTTACCCGTGCGTCATCCCCCTGTGATTTAGAAGTAGACATGCATTATTGACTTTATCCTTGTCTATTGTTCACTTTCAGAAAGGGTAAATGTCTAAGTGAATGTCTTCCAAAAAAAAAACATTTACTGATTAGCGCTTCTATTTCAGTCATTGTCAGTTTGAAAACCATCGAAATGTATTTGATTTGTTTACTATTAATTCTTTTCCGTTTCTTTGTGTTGTTAATCATTTATAAAGTTTTCTATTTACCACACCACCACAGTTCTTTTAAGAGCTATTGTTTCTACGCTTTTAACATTCTGTAAGTACTTTCATAATATTATTATTAATATTTTTATTTTTTTTATGTCGGCTGTCACGATCTAACCAAAATTGGCACAATTACTAACCTGTTTTGAAAAAAAGTGGGAGTGTCTATTATGGTTTTTATTTAGCCATTTGGTTTTTCGTAAATTCGGAATTACTTACTATTACAGTATTTTTTTAGAAAATGCGTGGAAAAATTCTCCACAGACAAGCCCAGCAGTTAATTCTTAACCTTTGTGAATATTTTGAATTGGAAAAAACCAATGGAGGACCTTTAGAAGCTTTATCATCTGTTCAGGAAGAAAATAATACATTTTAAGACCTTACATATTCTTACTGATGTATTTTTTTTGATACTAGAAGGTTGAAGCGGCTTTGAAAATTTCCCTCAAAACTGTTTATTCGATTCGGAAAAAGCAAACAAGTAATCTTATGATTTCCTCACCTAGAAAACGTAAATCCAGAAATTATCGACCGGCCAAGACCACTGATTTATCTGGAAGCATTAAAATGGATGTTCGAAATACATTATATAATATGTACAACGATAGTATGTTAATAATAGTAAAATATATCTACTTTTGTAAGAAACATCTATTAACATTTCATTGTTTTCAGAGACTGAGATTTTTGGTTTGCATTATAGATTTTTCATAAAAATTTCTTCAAACATATTAATAATAAAGTCATAGAAAAAATAAAATGTTTTCTAGCGGGTTTAAAATAAAATAAGTGGATTGCAACCTGAAAATGAGATACTACAGCATCACTAAGAATGTCTTATTGAATTTTTAGTTTGTTGTATTTATTTTAGAGAAACATGTAACCATCCAGAACCTAAATCAAGAGTTTAAAGTTAAAGAAATACTACATATTGGTGATACATCTCTGCGAATTTTGGTAACTAAATTAAGTTTCAAATTTAGACGGAATTCTATGATCCAAACGGAGACTTCTCATGAATAAAAAATGTTATTTCGGTCAAGAAATTTTTGATTTGCTTTGGTATAAGGTTGTTTTAGTGCAAATTTGCAGCCAAAGATCTCTACTTTCTGACTGACAATTCACGCAAAATTTTAAACGTGACGATGCTTTAGACACACCCTTTTCTATAATATGAACACAACAGGTTTGTTGACGAAAACTTGATTTGATTCATATGATTATAAATGACGTAGCCTTCGTGACGCACGGGTAAACTCACTCCGCGAGAACAGTATGTATATAATAAAGAGGATTACGGCAGTGAAATTTGCTGTGCAGAGAGTGAATTAACCTTAAAATTCAGGAACACGTTACACTTTTTGCATAAACAACCTTTACTTCACTCAAACAGTGAGCAATATCATCAAAAAGGAAGGATTGTCAGTTAAAACACAATGAAACACTATTTCAGTCAATTTTTTCGACAGGGTTACGGCAATGAAATTTCCATTGTAGCCAGTAAATTGATCTTCAAATCCAGATAAATACTGTATTTTTTCCATAAACGAACCTCACTTTACTGAAACTGTGCCTATGCCATCAAAAATGAAGGAATGTCAGTTAAACTGCAATGAAACCCAATTTCACTCAGTATTTTCTGGCGGTCCTAAAATTTGCTGTGTAGCCAGTAAATTGATCTTAAAATACAGGAACGTGTTGCACTTTTTGGATAAACCACCTTTTTTTTACTAAAACTGTGATAAATCCCATCACAAAGAAGGATTGTCAGTTAAAACGCAATGAAACACAATTTCAGTCAGTATTTTCGTAATCTGAGGATTACAGCAGTGAAATTTGCTGTGTAGAGAGTGAATTAACCTTAAAATTCAGGAACACGTTACACTTTTTGCATAAACAACCTTTACTTCACTCAAACTGTGAGCAATATCATCAAAAAGGAAGGATTGTCAGTTAAAACACAATGAAACGCCATTTCAATCAGTGATTTCGAAATCTGAGGGTTACGGCAATGAAATTTGCGGTGTAACCAGTAAATTGACCTTAAAATCCAAGTTTTAGAAAATTTAAAAAAATTGTATTTTTGTTTATGTCGGTCTATTTGTGTTTTGTTTCAATTAGAAATTTTTATTACTTTGTTTGTTTAGTGTCCTGAGGATGCCAAAATAAAACTAGCGAAACGTCGGCAAGTTTAGAACATGCCTTTTACCAAAACCTGGATCCAATTTTCCAAGAAAATAATTAGAGAACTCGTAGTCCGTAACTATTGCTGACGGTCAACTATTTTTTTTGTAATATTAACCGCAACATTTACAGAACAAAATAAATGGTCTACTGCAATTCAATAGCAATTTTTCTAAAACTCAATAACAGGAAATTAAAAAGACTAAATCCGGCTCGAAAACGGAACGATTCAAACCGACTGAAATATTAATAAAACTGAAGTATCATTTTTCTTTTTTCCCCTCCGATCAAAAGAAAAAGTTTCGTTCAAAGCCAATTTCAGCGCTCACAGCTAATAAAATAAATAAGCCGGTATTCTCAATGTGATATTTTTTTGTATATTATCAAATTTAATGTATTCGCGCTGTTAATCTTTTCGCCATAACGTTTGAGGTCTGCTTCATAGATTAATGGTGTTTGCTTTCGGCTTTGTAACGTAGTGTTGAGCAAATAAATTGGATTTGGTCGATTTCAAGAAGAATGGAGTCGTGAAATTTTGTGACGTGGAACCAGTCAGCCAGAGGCGAGAAGATATTTTTACGCCATTTTGTAATTAGAAAGAAGTAAAACCAAACGAAATTGCCTGTAGAGGGGGTTAAACTGGGAAATTAATTTAATTCTGAAACCAATCGAAAAAGTAACACGGACATTTTTAGTAATTGCCCTTTGCATATAGAAGAGAATTGAGTTGTTGAATTAGCATACAAATGTAATTGTAGTCCAACTTACACCAACTTGCAGCTGGTATTATTCAATATTACTGTTTAAGAGTTATTTTTAACAAGCTAGAAATCTGTATTTTTAAAAAAACCAACCAATACTTTTAAATAATTTAAAAATGTTCAAGTTTGAGTGCTCCAAAAATACAATCAATCAACACACAATTTGCGTCATAATGTAGCAAGTAGAACATTTCTATAAAAATAGTGTTCAAAAACATTGTAAAATTAGTGTAATTGACTGATCTCTGATGAGTGTTTCTGTCCTAAATTGATGTTGCAGTATTTATCCTGAATTGCTAAAATTTGATGTCAACTTCTTAATACATGTTTTGATTATTTTATATGGAACACTGCACTGTCAGTTCGATTTTCAACTTGAAACGTATCGCACGTCTGTTTCGTGGGCGCCATTTTTTGTCGCTAAGAAACCACGTTTCTTGAAACGGTGTTCAGGGAAATTTGAAGTTGAAGACCGAATTCCGCAGCCGGTCGAGTGGAGATGGTGGGAGCTCTAAGTGGAAACGTCGATTCCTAAAAGTCTATGGGGAATTGTCTTGTGCGGTGCACTTCCAGGAGGCGGAAAGGGTGAAAACCTAGGAGAAGACCACGTGGATGTGACAGTGACGGTTATAGTTTCCACGAGGAAGGCCTTTAAGCGATTTTTTAGAACTTTTAGTAGCTATTTGGGGCTCAGGGGCACAAGCCCGACTATCTGAGCCTCTTTCGTATCGAGCTGGCAAATACCCAAGTTGGTAACGCCATTAAACAGAGAAAAAAAAAAAAAAAAAAAAACACTGCACTGTATTTTTCTTGCTCAATTAAAAAATGTCTTTTTTCCTGATTTCAAATATATGTCTTTGTGAGGTTACGTTGGGCACTTTTTAAAAAATTAATAACTTCTACATTCTTGACACACTATTTTTATGGTTTACTATAAAAACTGACAGTTGCAGTGAAACAAAAAAAAAAACGTCGTTTTGGCTTTTCCGTCAACTTGACAACTTTTGCGTTACATTTTTAATGACATCTTGAAAATGACAGTTTCAATGTTAAAATCGCCCGTTTACCTTTTTGTTAAAAGATACATTTTTATTTCTGTAAGTTTGACACGTTATAATGTTTTCAACCATTTCCTTTTACTGTAAGTCTGACAACTTTTGACAGTTTTAGCATCAGAATGACACTTTTGACAGACGGAATAACAGATTTGGACGATTTGTTTTTATTGTCGTAACCAGACAATTTTGACAAAGATCGTCAGCAATCAGCAAATCCTTTACTGGTTTTTTGCCCTGATTATTTCCTTCCTATCAATTTTGACCAATCGCTATCAAGAATTAGTATAACAAATGTAAATTTTAAGTGGAAAAATCACTTAACAACTGTCAACTTAGCTGTCAGCAGTTTTTCCGGAAAAAAATTCGAAAAAATTGCACACTTCTCACAGCAACATAAAGAATAGTGTTACCCTTTCTAGCTTGAAAGTTATTGTTCTTATTAATTATTGTTCTTATTGTTTTAATTAAAATAAAATGTTCATTTAACTCAGGAAATAATCTTACCAAATATCCCTCGTGCATTTGCACACACAGGAAAAATTGGAATCCTCGTTTCTAAGTAATTTGTTTTAACAAATAGCAACATGTGCATACAATGACCAACTTTTTATCCGTTTTTTCCGAATTTTTCCGGAAAAATTAAATGCACTAGGGATATTACCCCCGATTATTTCCTTCCTATCAATTTTGACCAATCGCTATCAAGAATTAGTATAACAAATGTAAATTTTAAGTGGAAAAATCACTTGTCAACAACTGTCAACTTAGCTGTCAGCAGTTTTTCCGGAAAAAAAATCGAAAAAATTGCACACTCCTCACAACAACATAAAGAATAGTGTTACCCTTTCTAGCTTGAAAGATATTGTTCTTATTAATTATTGTTCTTATTGTTTTAATTAAAATAAAATGTTCATTTAACTCAGGAAATAATCTTACCAAATATCCCTCGTGCTTCTAATTTTTCCTGTAGAAAAATTGGAATACTCGTTTCTAAGTAATTTGTTTTAACAAATAGCATGAGCGAGAGTGGTTTTAAAAATCATCCGAGTCGAAGACGAGGATTTTGTTGTTTCTAAGTATTTGTTAAAACAAATTAGGTACTTAGAAACTCGATTTTCCGAATTTTTCCGGAAAGATTAAATGCACTAGGGATATTACGCCCGACAATTGACTAGATTGACTGGAAATAGTCCGGTAAGACATTTTTCATGAAACCTTGTCGGGTTTTCAACGCTTTGATCTTGAGAATAGATTAGAATGACAGGAAATAGGGCCTTAAATCAGTGTTTTTTTATGTGACTATTTTTTTAAAGTTTGGCTTTGAAAATTGACTAGATTGACTGCAAACATTGCGGGTAAGTCAATAATCATAGAATTTAATGATTTTTTAAGGTTTCGACCTTGATGATTTACTAGAATGACTGGACATAATGTGTCAAATCAGTGTTCACGATTGATTTGACTAATTTTTTAACGTTTTGACTATGAAAATCGAGTTGAAAATTGATTAGAATGAGCGCAAATAAACTGCTCGCCACGTCAACCGGGACAGTGATTTTTTTGGATCGATTTTAAAATCTCGCCATTTCGAAAAAAATCAACAGATTTTAATGTGGTTTGGACTCTCATTGGGCTTGGTTTATGGGCTTTTTACTGATGTGAAAACCTTTTGCTTTAATGCACTCTACCTTATACAGGGTGTGAAAGAAATGCGTGCAAAAAAAGTTAAATTTTCAAGTAGAACCCAATTGACCAATATTTTTTTTTGTTTTTGTTTTAACATAAGGGAAGTGTTATTTGGGTCGATATCTCGGAACGTTTTTGGGAATTTCTTAATTAACGTCATGTGTCCGAAAAAATATCCATTTTTTGGATGAATATCATATAAAAATGGATATAACACCGATCTGATTCTGATGAATCTTGAATTAAGCCATATTAGCAGGTTTGTAACTATCATTCAAATGTCGTTGTACGTTCAACTCAAACATTATCGGTTACATAATCTGAGTACTTTTCAGGACAAGAAAAAAATATTGACCAATTGGATTTATTTGAAAATTTCACTTTTTTGCACGCGCTTATTTTCCACTTTGTATAGTAGATTGGCGGTGTATTTAAGTCAGAGTTTTTTCCATCAATCAAAAGGCAATAAATTAAGCTCAATGATAGTCCAAACCGCATCAAAATCTGTCGTGTCGTTTAGAAATAGCAAGGTTTTAAAAATGACCAAAAAAATCACTGTACTTCAGTAAGTCAATTTTCATAACACTTTACTGTTTTTCAACGTTTTTGCCTCGAAAGTTAACTAGATTGACTACAAGTAGTCCGGTGAGTCAATTTTCATGAATCTCGTCTGATTTTCAAAATTTTGGCTATGCAATTTGACTAGGATGGACCTCATATGTAGCTATTATCACTAATATTTTAATTGATCTTTATTTTCGATTTTCGACAAAAAAACCCTATTTTTTTTCGAAAACTAACCAACTTAATACAAGAATACAAAAATATATCTTTTAAATCAGAAAAATAAGATCTTCCGATTGAACAAATAAAATACGGGGTTCCATTTGAAATAACCAAATCATGGGTCTAAAATTTTACATCAGTGTATGGCCATTTAAGAATAATACTCCGACATTGCTATTTAAAATAGGTGAAATTGACAAAAAAATGTGTTTTTTGCAAATATCTCCGAAATTTTTTATCGTACAGGAAACAGCTTTTGTAAGCATTTTCTACTCATAATAAGCCATGTTTTGTGCGATTTTCTTGCTTTAAGCATCAGTGATGAAGGTTTTGGAGGGATAGTACTACACTACTGGAAAAAGTACGTTACGTACGTACGTTTTGAACGCCTATTCGAATTGCCAATGTTTCCTACGAAAAATTACTACTAACCGACTACTAACTTTTGTAATTTGTATCTCTAAAATGCACGATTTTTCATATTTTTGGACGAATTACCCTATACTAAAGTCTTGAGCATATATTTATTATGAAACACCCTGTATTGGGTAAAATATAAACAATCACCCTGTAGGTCTACTACTATTCATCACACTTGATAAAAGTTTGTTTAACTCATCATTTTTAGGTTTCGATTAGCACCTTTAGCTGTCTACTTTTTACGTTTTGTCTCTTATACATTATGCATTATGCGAACCAGACAATACCAATTAGTACCTAAGAAAGGACTATGTACATTTCAAATTTTCGTGGTCACGCCCCTCTGTCAATTTTATACATTTTTCCTGGAAACTAATTATTATGATGTTTCCACATTTTGTGACGAAAGGTTTCCCATTAAAATTCCGCATTTCATTAGATATATTGGTCATATTGGTAAATTGGTCATGTAGGTACGTAAACAATAGAAAATTAACATTCAGCGGAACGTAAATCGGGCAATTCCCGGTTGCATAGAAAATAATGACATAGTATTGATTTATGAACAATTAGTATTAATTATTACTGAAGCCTAATAAGTATGATACACCTATTATTACTGCTATGCTGATGTTATGGGTTAACGGTGCAGCCCATATTACCACTTTAAATTGGTGTTGCTTCATTCATCATGAAAATTAATGTTGTGTTGTGATTTGGTGTATTAGGTGATAAATTGGTTAACTGTTGAAATTGAATCAATCCTGTCACATGTTAAAAGGGGGGCAACAGCGAGTACATAGGACGATGTAGGTCATATCCACGTTGAATCCGTAATCAATTTCATCATAAAATGTGTCCCGAGCTTTGCAACTTCAAACCTAACTTCTATCCATCTTAATCGATTATGATATATTCGCAGACACGCCTGCTTTAAATTTATCAATTATTTAGATCACAGATGTTCGTCCCTCTTTCTTGCTTAAACCGACAGCTCAACTAATAAAGCGATTAGCGATGATGTATATTTTCATTAAACCGTCCAAATATTGTATTTAGCGCTCATTTTGAGTGTTACCAGATGAAACTAAGCTGTTTTTAGTGGTTTTTGAGAGCACCAAATTACGCCGAATTTAGGGTATTTATTGGTAGATAACCGTGAACAGTCTAGAAGGAAAACGTTTTTCTTGTCGTAATTAAAGGAAAAAAAGCCAATACCAATTTTCTTTGGTAGATCGAAAAAGTAATGATGAAGTGAACTGAAAACGATTCCGCGGGAATGTATACAATTCGATGTATTCGGTGGATGGAATTGTAATTAAGGGAAGTCCACTTTATTTCAACGTAACAAGATTTCTAGGTAGACAAATTGATTTTGTGGTCAGTGTTTTAGAAGTAAATTATTGGTTTTAGCTGTGTAAATACAGTCCTTACAGTTTTAACAGGTCTATACTTTTTATTTGTGTAATTCTTGTAAAAAACGAAACATAAGGTGTCTTGTGAAAGTCAAAAACGTTAGAATATAAAAGTGCGAGAGTTATTTGGAAAACTTCTAATATACGTCAACTTATTTTGCAAAATATAATTCAAGCTACAAATTTAATATTGATATTATTTAAATTTGAACACACTGTAGACATTTTTTTTTATCGAAAAGTGCAGCTTAAAATATATAATGACTATACTGTAACTAGGCTATTATGTAATCGGCATTGCTTCTGCATTTGCGTAAGAGTAGTTTACTTCTGCTTCACTACGGAAAAATCTTTAAACATACGTTCTTTAATAAGTTGTTTTGGTGTTGAATTATATGCTAAAGCTACTTCTTCTGTAATTTGTTAAGCTTTTCACCCATTCATTCACTTCTTGAACCGAGTATATTGGTGCTTGTGCCTTTCTCTTGACTTTTGGAGCACCAGGTTACGTGAAAAAATATTTGCTCCTTCTGTAATGTCGTGACACCATTTCCTTGTCCACCTCAAGTCTATAATAGTATATTACTAACCAATATTTAGACAGAAGCTTTTATTGGCCGTATGTCAAGACCTAAGGTCAATAAAAGCTGTCTAAACCGTGGATAATATAGCGTTTTTTCCACTATTAAGCATATTTTTGATGGTCCTTTTTTTAAAAATATAAAAATTTAGGATTACAACAAAACAACAACATGAAGAGACAATCTAATTTATCCGTCTTTGTCAAGTCAAGTATATTTTATATGTCATATGTCTTAATAGACATTGACATTATATATTATTTACCTAGGTCAATAATATTTTCTTTTTTGTTGTGTTTGTGCCAGGCGAAACTGGACTGAACTGTACTGGAGGTTAGACTCTATTTTTGACCTAGGTCAACAATGACCATTATTATTAGGTAGAGAAAACTGATATCTCAAGTTATTAATCGGTCAATAATGATACGTTTATCATGTTAGTAGTAGAAAAAAGTGTTTTTCGACGACTGACTTTGAAAGTACCTCATGTACGCTTCCATTTAGAAGCAGAAAGGGGTTATTTGCCGCGCGCGAGCAGAAAGAGAGATTTTCTGCTCTAGAGCGTTTTCGCTTTCTACTAACAATCTAGTCACCAACTTTTTTCGGCGTTTCCATAACAACGCTTGACATACCTGTTTGAAATAACCACATTCCGTCAAAGTGATTTATCGGTGACAATGAGTTCGAGCGACGAAAATGATGTGAGTTGTCCTTCTAATCCACCCCACAGCAGTCGTCGAAAAAATATCGTCTATATTTCGAGCCAAAAGTACTTTTGCCGCTTTTACATGATTGCAGCGTTCGGCTTCGCCTCAAGCTGCAAATTTCATGTGCAAGCGGCAAATATATACTTTCCGCTCTTAATATAGAATATACTATTATTTAGGTTTACTAAAGGCGAAAGTATACAATACTTTTGTAAAATGGGAGGTTACTAACTAAAATATAATTGCTTTTGTCGGTGTATAATTTGTATTTCCTTAAACTATAAAACAAAGCAATTTTGAAATAAAGCCTATGTCAGCAAGTAATATTTATGGTGTATTTCCCTTGTTGTTGTATTTCCCACAGACTAATCAGCCTCATGAGTCACATACTGAAGATATTCCTTAAGATTATTCACTACAGAATATCAATAAAGTGCGAAAGAAACATCGGATCCACACAATTTGGATTCAGACGAGGTTTAGGCACGAGAGAAGCATTAGTTGCGACTCAAGTACTGATTCAGAACTGCAACGATCAGAGAAAGGACATAATGCTGTGTTTCATCGATTATGAAAAGGCGTTCGACAGAGTCCAAGATCATAAACTGATCCAAATCCTAAATAGATTGGACATAGGCCAAAAAGAGATCCGCAGCATTCAAAGCCTATACTGGAACCAAATGGCTGAAGTCAAAGTTGGTAACGATCTCACAGAAGCAAGACCAATTTGTAGAGGGGTCAGACAAGGGTGTGTTCTATCCCCACTTCTCTTCAATTTATATTCTGAAGTCATCTTTCAGGAATCCCTAGAAGAACGCAACGTGGCCGTTAACGTGAATAGTGTATGGGTCAACAATATTCGTTACGCGGACGACACAGTTCTAATTGCAGATAACATGGAGGATTTGCGGGATATGCATGGGACTGTCGGGGAATGCAGTAAGAACATGGGCCTCAATATCAACACCAAGAAGACTAAATTCATGATAATTACTCGAAAGCCCCAAGAATTTCAAAACTCAAGCCTAACATATGAGAATCAACCAATAGAGCCAGTAAATAAATTTAAATATCTAGGAACGTGGCTGTGTGAAAACTGGGAATCAGATGCCGGATTGAAAATGCCCGCATTGCGTTCAAAAAAGTGCTCACCAATACTGATTTCGATCTTGGCTTGCGAATTAGATTTGTTAAATGCTATGTCTGGACAGTGTTGCTTTATGGCATGGAGGGATGGAGACTGAATGTGAGCACTATGAACAAGCTGGAAGCTTCGAGATTTGGGTCTATAGGCGTGTACTGAGGTTTCCATAGACTGCAAGAAGAACCAACGATGAGGTACCAATTCCTGCAATTGATAATTGAGGGGAAGATTGAGGGAAAGAGAGGAATCGGCAGGAAAAAAATGTCATGGCTCCGCAACGTTAGGCAGTGGACAGGACTGAGGACAATACAAGAACTAATGCATACCATAAGAAGAAAAAAAGAAGAGTGGACAAATGTAATCGCAAACAATGGAGGTTTGCGAATGGACACGCAGCAGAAGAAGATTTCCCTTGAGAACGACATGGTTGAGATTTGACATTGTCTATTGCGTTCATAATAAACAGATGACCGAAAGGACCTCGTCTTGGGGAAATCCTGGTACTAGGAGTTCGGTTTCTACAATCGCCCGGGGCCCTAATTCTTGAGCCAGTACTCTTAAGAGGAGTTTTGATAGAATGTGACTGATAGTCGCAGGTTTGTGTCATATTCTGCATACTTTTCTCTTGGTAACTCCTTTGCCTCCTTCCCTCCTTCCCAAGAATACGCATACTGTAAACATCTCATACAGGGTGGTACTCTGCAAATGCGGAGCGCGGTGTTTTGCTAGTGATTAATCTGTATATTTACAGGAGTTATACTATTGTCTAGTTGTAGTGCAGCTACTACTTAGTTGATGTGTTGAGTGAAGACCAATTGTCATTGTTGGAGAAGTAGTAGTTCTGGTAGTATATACAGAAGTTAGATTATAATCATGAGCAACATGACAGGAGTATGTCTGTTGAGACATTACCAGAGATTAGTAGTGTAGAGAGGAGTCATATGTCATGCAGGGGCATATTTCCCTATGAGGCTTCTTATTTCCCTATGAGGTTCTCCATATGAGGCTCCCACGTTCAGTGAGGACACGCGTGGATTTAAATTATTCCTTGGCATGGAAGACGCGTCTAGATGAGAGCTAGGGCGTAATAGGCCATGGGAGCAGGCCGTTTAGGAGCGCCAGAAAGAGAGAACTCGCTGATCAGCTGGAGAGTAGTTCTGGGATGCCAAAAAATAGGTTCACATGTGTGGGGACGCCAAAAGGGCGTCCTACCTTAGAGATAAGGCGAAAGCGACAGAACAGTATTGATTAGCATGTGCAAGATGTAGTTATAGTAGTACTTGTCATTTAGTTGGGGATGAGAGGGGGATTGTTAATCAGTTTCTACAGGTGATAGTCAGGACAAGGTGTTTAGGCAGAAGGCGAGGCTTATTATAAACCTGGTGATAGGAACACAAAGGGGCGAGGAGCTGCGGAGCCCCCGAGTGAGTAAAAACATGTTAAACCCAGAACAGCAATTCGGTAAATCCGAGTTTGTTTTCATATTTCATGTAACTACGTATTTTACTAAGAGGAAGACTTTTATAGCGTTACCTGACGACGTGCACTATTTTGACCTAATCTATTGGATTGTAAGTAGCTGATATTAATCAATCCAGAACTCCCCGATTAACCGGTAGTCTAATAATCTTGTATTAGTACTTAATAAAAGAAAATAACCTAAACTATAAGCTCAATTTTACAAAATAAAAAAAAAGAGAAAAAAAGCTGGAGTTGATAATAACAATTTCAAGTTTAAGGGAAAGAAGTTTAGCTTTTATACATTTATTATATCTAGAAATCTTCCAATCATAATGTTAAACCTCTTTTTTTATAAAACTTAATATATTCGTTGCAGAAAACAACTAGATACACAACTGTGGAATAAAGTGTCTTTACACCTTCATACATTGAAAAGTAAAATTGATTCCTGGAGCAAAAGTTGGCCTTCTACTGCAAATAACTATTCTCTCCGATTTACTCTATTTATTTCTAGTTAGTGACTAGCATCATTATTCTATACCTAATCAATTATCGTAACAGAAAAAACTGTGGGTCTTCGAGTCGGGTTTTCGTCTAGTCACCCCTTTCTTATGTGTGTTTACTGTTTACCAAGGGCCAGCGAGCCTTTCCCATATTTTACTCATTGTTTAACACACTCTCCTAGGCCGGTTGCCAAAGGGTTTTTTCACTGAACAAAGCTAAGGGTGATTGTTTTGCTCCCCTTTTGCATGCGTTTTCGCCGCGGGTGGCAAATTAAGGGAATTTTAAGGTCTCGGGAGCATAATCATTTTCTCAGTCGGGTGTCGGCACAAAACGATTTCGTATCGGGGAATTGGGGCACTATATTGTTTACTTCTAGAAGTTTGCCGAGCATCCGGTCTCCTTGTTGTCTGCGGATTTTAGGATGTACGCTTTACCTGTTTATTGGATTTTCGATGGGCGCTGAGAACGTCCTCCAATCAGTCCCCACCTATTCGTGTTTCGAAAATATTGATTTTAATCAAAATGTTTATGTTTTGGTATTCTACACTAATAAAACCAAAATATTTTGATGATTTTATAATTGAATCAATTTGCTTTTAGAACAATTGATTTTTTTTTAAATATTGAAACAGTTTTGTGTTATCGTTTTGGAGCACACAACGTGCATTTTAATATACAGCTTACCAGGTCGGCACAACAATAACAAATTTTTGTCTAGTTTATTTTATTAAATGAAATAGATTTATTTGGTGTACTGTATTTTGTTTATTTATAGCAACAATAACCTAGCCTAAGCAAAATCTAACCAATTTTACATTCGAGAACCGTGAAAAATAAGTTTAGGGTATGTTACATAAAAAAACTGTTAGAATTTTGTAAAAACCAGATTAACAAAAAATTATGTTTTTTATTTAAAAAAGAAATTGTTCATATCATAAGTTTTTTTGGCATTACCCTGTATAAATAAAAATTGGATTTAACAATGCGCAATGAGTAAAGTTTTTCGAAAACTTAACATCTGATTTTTTATCTCCTGTTGCTCACTGTATAAAATGATTATAATTTTTTTAAGTTTAGGACGCACATTTCCAAAAATGTTATCTGATAATAACAATAATTATCTGGCGATTTAATGTTGTGTTAGTTTTCACTCACAACATCTCTCACCAACTAATCACAAATTGAAGTAGCAAGTGATAATATTTTCCTCACTTTTCCTAAGTAGTGATAAAATGCCCAGAGTTATAGTCACACAAGCATTATTCTTAGTTTTAGGAGAAAACTTTAATAAATACAAATGTGGTACGGACGACCAACCAATCCGGCACGCGACGTCAGAGGAGCTACAGAAAATCCTGCGGCACCTCAACATCAGAAAAGCACCAGGATGGGACGAGATAGGAAATATTGTGATCAGAAAACTCCGAGACGCGGGATAGCTGCCTTGTTGAATATTGTTAACGCAATACTTCGACTGAGGCACTTTCCTGCTGACTGGAAGAGAGCCGATGTTACCCTGTTCCCGAAACCATAAAAGGATCCGCTGTTCACTCAGAATTATTGGCCCATCAGCCTCCTTCCATACTTGGGAAGGTGGCACAAGTTATCATCCTCAGGAAGCTAAAGGAGCAAGAAGAGGACCTGCACGTCATCCCCGACGAGCAATTTGGATTCCGGAGGACACTTTCAACGGAACTCCAAGTCCTGAGGATGACCGAGTACACAGGAAAGAAGCGACAGGAGCAGTGCTGTAAGACGTCTCCAAGGCCTTTGACAGGGTTTGGCGCAGAGGACTTCTAATCAAGATGCTGGATGCCGGCTTTTCAGTCGGCCTGGTAAAACTAACTATATCTATTCTTTCAGCTCGTCGCTTCCTAGTCAAAATCGACAGTGTTCACTCAAGTTATAGGGAAATGGAAGCAGAATTGCCGCAAGGTGCAGTACCGTCGTCATTTCTCTATAACATTTATGTTTCAAATCCGCCTAGAACTCAGCGAACTAGCTTAGCACTCTACGCGGATGATACTGCGATCATAGCCCGGAGCAGGAGCGGCCGACTCTTGACCCGATATCTTCAAGAGGAGACCCCCTCCGTCAGCAGGGGCATCCTTTTCCCAGGACAGAGGATGCCGATGCCGAACTATGGGAACTGTAACTATAACTTCTCGAAAGGGAAAATTCCTGGACTTCCTCTTCCAAACCTATCCTTTTGGTTTACAGCGATAAGAGGGTAAAAAGCAGTAGTCTTGCTTGACCCATCTATCTGAAGCCGCATTCGAGTCATCGTCGAGAGGTACGGAAGAGCACTTCGACCGTTACGTCATCGTCTTTGAGAATGTCCGCCGCAGATGTGGAAGAAACGTCAGGAAGAAATTCCAATGAACCACGGCCACCTCCCAGTTTTGACCGGCCGTGAAAGCCTGTATAGATAAACCGTATTATTTTTACATCCTCTATATGCTTATGGAACACCCTGTATTCACGTCGAAATTAATTAAATACCAAATTTTACCTAGCAAAATTTAATACATAAAGAGAATGATCAAGCATTTTTTCTACAAAACCCTTATCGAGGAGCGTGTCAAGAACAGAATCATCGAACATTTCCCTTTCCCATGAAGAGGCGCCACTTCAAACTTTTCCCGACTTTTTGATTTTATATCCGGAAGATTTATGCTCCGAAAACCTCCCAAATTTAATTTAAAACTTCCTCCCCAAAAAAAGTTGATGCCCGGTTTGTGATTGTTCCGTAAATTAAACGAAAATAAACGAATTTTGCAACGCCGCGCGTTCCGCTTGAAACGCAACGCCAGCATTTCCCGATGTTCGGTTTTTAATTACATGTTACTGGGGCACTCGATATGTTGGCTATCTAAAAAGTGTCAGTTTACGTGCTTAAAAAAAAATAATCTAGGTTTTCGTAATCACTGTGCGTGAAACGTTGCTTATTTACGCGCAGTTTTTAGCTAAACCCATTGAATGGGTGAAAAATGAAAGTGCCATAATAAAATAACCCACGAAAAAAACTTTGTCAACAGAATTAATCTCACTGTCGGTTGTTACTCTCAGTGGAAATGAGGCCATTTGTCTTCGGGGATAGGCCATTCTGGAAAGACACGTTCCAAGGTTTGCGCTTTCAAGCTTTTTCTTATGATGACAATAAAACACGCGTCATAAACTGTGCAAGTTCCCGGATAAATTTCGGGTAAACAAGACATATTGTCTTGACGATGACGCAGGCTTTTTGTATCGTAATAATGATATAAATGATTACTTCAAAATGATGAACAAGCAAGCCAAATTTCATATGAGTTTTATTTTAGTTTCTTAATTAAGATAATTTTCACAATCACACATCACAATTCTCCAAGCATGTAAAAATTATACAAAAATTAAATTCGATTAGCGCCCATTACGTACACTACACCCTGGCCCATTTTTATTCTGAGCAATCCCCGCATTTCCAATTTTACGAAAACAACAATCTCATTTCACCTTTATCCAAACATCCTATTCAATTTTCCAGAACATATCGTACTGATGTTTTTGTGAAATAACCTCTTCAAAGTCTCGCTCGGTATCGATCAGTTTTTATTTTCGCGTAAATACAATATCCGTTGATGTTTACGTTTGTTTCTCTCTTGAGAACTATTGTAGATTTTTTTTCTGTAATTGCTGTTTATAGTCGATTAGTGATTTATTTTTTCTAAATTTTAACACGTAAAGTGATGCTTTTCAGCGGTTTGGTAGAGATAGTTACACTAGCTATAGTCAGTGAGTGGTGGTTCTTAATGAACCGGAAAAACTGTTAATAATCAATGCAGGTATTCCGAAATTTCAAACTTCATGTCATACGGGTTAAAGCGGAAAATAAAATTTTCAAAATTTTCCGTCGTTTGTCATACGAGGGGCGCACTTTCCAAGAATTTTTTCCCAAACAACACAACGAGATCCATTGGATATCCATATGAAGTTTCTCTATGGACATTTCCATTTCACGTCCATATTAGGTCCAGACGAGATCCAATGGACTATACATTTTCCAATGCCAATGGACGTCCATTGGCAGTCCGTTACTGTATACGGATTCCGGTTTAGATGATTCCACTCTCACCGTCTCTGTCTCGTCAATCTTACAATGTCCTGTATGTCGCAGATTCGTCTTATTTCTTGGTTGGGTATGTCACGTAGCGTGTGTCCCGTGATGCTTCGGAGCGTTCTCATCTTGGCCGTTCGGGTTATGCTCTTGGTTCTGCTGGTTTCTGCGGCATATTTGATTATTGGCCTTAAGCATGATTTATATATTCTGGTCTTTGCTTTTATTTTTAGGAACTGGTATTCCATATAATGTCTTTCAAACATCCGGCTATTCTAGAGGCCTTATCTATTTGATTCTTTACCTCAGATCTCCTGTCTGGATGGGACGTTATTTCGACCCCTAAGTATTTGAAGGACATCACCTGTTCTACTTTTTCGTCGTTAACAGCTAGCTTGCATCTTCTAGGTTCTTTTGCTACAACTAGTGATTTTGTCTTGTTTATCGCAATCGACATATTGTAGCGTTTCGCTGTCAGGTAGAATTGATGAAGTAGTCTCTGCAGCGCATCTTCGTTTTCTGATATAACTACTGCGTCATCCGCGTAGCACAGTATTATTATTTCTCCTTTGTTAGTTCTGTAACCATGCCCCGCGTTTTTAACGTCTTTAATTATTTCGTTCATGATTAGGTTAAAGAGTACCTGGCTTATAGAGTCTCCCTGTCTTATTCCTGTTGATATGGGCACTTCTTGGGTCAGGCTGTTGTTTATAAGTATTCTGGTCGTTGTATTGGTGTTCAATAGTTCTAACTATTTCTTCCGGAATGCTGCCCCGTCTCAATATGGTTGGTGAATAAACATTGTTTGTATAAATTTCTATTAGAAATTCGGTAAGCACAGTAAAAGAAAAAAACATCTAACTGTAAATTTACCGAAAATACAGTAAATGGCGACAGTACCCGTTTTATTATTATCACTGAACCACATAGAACCAAACGCATATCCTCAACAAAAAAATTATACACACATTGTTATAATAATTCAGTACAATATGTGAAACTATGGTTTGTCTAAATTATCTACTGTCAAATAAGTGGGAGCAAAAGCCCTAGAGCATTGGGATTCATACTACCGGACAAATTTACCTTTAATAAAACGTCGAGAGGGTGCATGCACCAACCTAAGTGGAAATTCTGGCTTGAAACAATTTATAGAGCCCAAGAGTGGCATTTATAATGTACGAAATATACCGTTTCGCACTCAACTTTCCGTTATACATCGCGTATACTTTCATTTACCTCGGCCGCGAACATGAGTGTTCAGCGGCAACATATTTGGGTTAGAACTTCTATAAAATCTGTTTTACGATCTTTTGAAATACCGCAAACTTATTTTACTCAAATATAGAAAAATTACCGCAAAACGTTCGTTATTACGATAATTTGCGCGACTTATTATTGAGAATACGACAAGCAAACACATCGAACAAACACCACGAAGCCATGTTTAAGTTAAAGCTTTAAGCTCGATAAACTTTGTTAAAGTTTACTATTGCATTTTGGCTGTTAGTTAAGTAGCTTTTAGAATGGAATTATGGAGCTCTTTGGCTGTCTAAACGACGAAACCGCTAAATCTATTATAAACTTTGGATTGTTGTTAGTAAAAACAAAAACAACAAACTCAGACCACATTGCTCTTACAACAAAATATGATAATACACTTTACCTATGACCCTCAGTATAAATAGTCAATTACGCATAGTTTTTGTAAATTGTCTGAATTATGTGAGTTGCAAAACCAAGATTTTACACTTGGTCGTAGATACCACACATGCGAAAATGCTTCTTACAGCACTATAGTTATACATAATATACTAACTGCCAATAAAAACGAATTTAATTCTTTGTCCTTGAATAAACAAAACTTTTTCATTCTAAGTTACACTATCCTGTATCTTGAAAAACGAGACATTCTAGCAACCATGCTCACAACAATGTCTATATGTATGCACTTGGAGCATGTTCTGAGAAGTGAAAAGTGACATGGAAGATGATATACGTCTATAACCATCTGGAGATGATAAGACCACCTAGAGAACTTACAAAGACAATATTACTGAAACTTGACCAGGAACAGAAATACGCTAAATCTTCTAAGGATATTTTCCTCCTAGAAATTATTTTTATATTAAAATCTCCTGCAGAGAAAACATGGGAACATTAAGTACATAAAACCTTCCGGAGAAGCTTTTCCTTCATGCGGACAAAGCTCAGTTCTTTGAATAGGATATTGAACACTTCTGTAGATGACATGCTTCCATATATACTTGCAACATTAAAATATATAATAGTTCATTTTATGGCCTTAAATTTACTGTTTTGAATCTTTATTCCAGTATGGCGAATGACCCATTATCATTCGCCTGTCTCTGAACGTAATAACATGGCCATTTCAACTGTAATAAATTAACGGTAAATAACAAGAAGTAGACCCTGTTTTGGCATTTTGCGGTTATACTAATGATCATAATTAAAAAAGCTGCTGAAAATCAAGTAGCCCAGTGTCAAGACCACTTTTAAACTGTGAACCAGAAAAGTAAAAAAAAAAGTCAGCATGGAGATGAAATTTGTTCTTCGCCTTTATGCAGATGATAGTGAGGTGTGCACTAGCGACGCTTGCAATGCAATCAAATTCCCCGATCAGAATATTACTTTGAAAAGTTAACACAGTTTCACTTACCTTTATTGTCAATACTAAATAATCCAATCCCGTCTCCATCCCTGATGGAATATTCCACATTGGAATCACCCCCTGGAGGATCCTCATCCTTGGCACTCACATTCATCACCACCGTACCGATAGGCATATTCTCGCGAACACTACCAGTCAACACTCTCTCACCACCAAAGGAGGGCGCGTGCGCGTTTTCGTTCACGTCCACCACGTTCACGGTTACGGTAGCCTCAGACGACAAACTCGGATTACCACGATCGTAGGCCGTTACTTTTAAACTGTGAACTTGTCGCTCTTCAAAATCCAGATATTTGGTCGTTCTAATTGTACCGGAAAGTTTGTCGATTTTGAAGGTTCCGTCGCTGTCCGCATCTTCTAAATAGTACTGGACCTCTCCGTCAGGTCCTAAGTCTGGATCGGAGGCAGTCACGATTGCTACCACCGTCCCTGTAAATAAAATTTGATTACAAATCTATACAGAAGATTGCTAGTAGATGCAAAGTTACTGACTTTAGCAAACCATATTATTATTATTAGCAAAACAATGCTTGGAAAGGTAAACCTAGTTTTGAGATTACTTGGTGGAATGTAAAACTAAATTTCGTAAAAAATACTTTAATAAGAAAAAGACATCCGACTTCCTTGTTTCACTTAAACAACACATGTATTAATTTTCTCATTTTAACTGATTGGAACACTATTACTATGATGGCTTTATTAACACTTCCTTCAATTCGTTTGCATGCGATGTCACGTGTTTGCTCATCATTTTTGTGAGGAGTTTACCACATGGTTTGGACTAGACCACATGGTTTGGACTATACTATTGCTACTACTTATGAAGTTTGAAGGAAACTTAAAATAGGAGCCCTCTAAAACGCTTTCCAGATACAAAATCATACTACGCTATCTCAACATTTGCAAATCTCTGTTTGTTGTTGGTTTAGAGACAACTAAAACTTGGACGTGAAAATATCTTCTTTTCAAGGAACGTTTATTTACTCCAAACATTATACTAGGCATTTAATACGGTCAGATTTTTCCATATTTCCATAGGTTGCTAATCGAAAGCTATGCTTGAAAATATTGGCTCATTTAAATGAAAAGTCAAAATTCAAATTAGTTCTGATAGGAACGTTGTACTCCAGTGTGGTAAAGGACATTTCCCAATATTCTTGATGGCTAAGTCATATTTATAAGTATGGTTTTTATCTGTTCTGAGTGTGAGTTACAGCCTCAAAGTTGATAATAAACATTTCAGCAAATCAATACTATGTATAAATTCGTCACCATGTACAATTTCAAACAGGTACAAATTTCTTTGGAAGTGAACGGACACGGTACATATAATGATGAAGAAGCATGCCATGCATTTGCAAACCACTTTAGAGAAACGTACGACTTTGAGCGGAGTTCAACAAATTATTCTCTAATGATCTAATGATGAAATGATTTGGGAAACAGAGACTTTAAATCATATCATCATCATCATTTCGTTTAAGTCCCGTATTA
The DNA here is from genome assembly GCF_016097725.1 of Ips typographus. Lineage (NCBI taxonomy): Eukaryota > Metazoa > Arthropoda > Insecta > Coleoptera > Curculionidae > Ips > Ips typographus. The sequence goes on from NC_138423.1 coordinate 12,958,103, forward strand.
TGTTCGTGTAACATTGGTCATGACAGCCTCCATTTCTTCCCATACATCACCCATGTTAGCTTCCTCTACCGTTTGTGGATCTATGGTTGTCAGTATTTTCTCATTATGTTTTTGGTAACTTTGTTTTTTGTTTTTCATCTTTAAGTCTTTCGTAATCTATCTTTCGCTGTGGTACATTGGTTTTTGCTGTCATAATTTTGATTTTGATTACCGCCATCAAAAGAATATGGTCTGAGGGCACATCGGCGCCCGGATAGGTGCATACTCTATTTACCGATGTCCCATACCGTGTGTTGATGAGTATGTAATCGATCTGAATGCGGATTATGTTGTCTGGGCGATCTCCACGTATATAAGCGTATAGGTGGCAGCTTGTACCATGTGTTTGTTATTTTCATGTTTTCCTCCTGGGAGACTACAGAAGTCCTAAATTAAATAAACAACATGATAACAATTTTGAAGCACCAAACACTTTTCCGACAAAAGTCGTGTACTAATCATAGCCAGATTGTAGTTCGAAAAGTTTTAATTTATTTTCGAAAAACATAACGAAAATTTAACGAGAGCCGCAATCGAAGTAGGATATGGTGGCGCTTTGTGATTTTAATTTTCAGAGACTGAACCGCTTCCGTGCTTAATTCAATTTAAACTTTAAAATAACCGGACATTTGAGTTTCCACATTTGTGCCAGCTTATATCGTAATTTATTCATAACGCAAACAAATAGAAAACACGCATATTTATATTTAATCAATGAGTGTATGCGGTGTCAAAATTAATGCACGGCGAGTGAAGCGCCTACCGCAAACTTATAAATTAAATTGTGTTATCTGATTTTAAACAATGTTCTTTTTGTATGCGTTGTTTAGAATATATTCATCGTTGCACGCCATTATCGTGAATAAGGACAGTGTGGTCAACATCATAAATAATAACTAAAACTACACGTTAAAATCGGTATGTTACTAATGTACAATCTTTATCAATAAATTCTCGTTGCACTTAAGTTTTGACATCTTCAGATGATTTTCCATATTCTTTCAATGTTACATATTTCAAATGGTCCCAAACAAAAAAAGTCTAATAACGTAAGATCCGGAAATTTGGGGGATAGAAAAATTTTAAGTCTTATTACAACTAAAGTTATTTATTATAGACGTGTGTACTTTAATTTTTTCTTACAATCGTCCCAAAAAGTGTACTTTGTCACACGACTGTGCAATGTATTAGTGCGGTTAAGTTTTTTTTTAATGGTGTTTATCTCAGCAAGATCTGTTTTGTAATCGCTTTTATATTTTTTTAGATTGTACACCAGGTTTATTGTACGGTTGGGGGCGCGACCAACAAAAATTTCAGTTTTTTCCATTACTACGTGAAGTTTTCTTTATTACGGTTATTTGATATGTTTTTGTTTCAGTTTCAATCGAAATGAAGTCTGATTTGTTTTTCTTATTTTCTTAGATTTCTCACCGAACTTCGGTAAACTGCGATGGTGGGAAAAGGGTAACTTCCAGCACTTCTTAGGTAAATAACTAAACAACGTTTTGCTAGAAAAATATTACTTACCGACAGGCACATCTTCTCTCGCTTTCACACTGTAATTCGGTAAGCTGAACCTTGGGGGATTATCGTTGATATCATCTATGGAAATCCGGACTATAGCTTCAGAAAACAACGGCGGATTATCAGGGCCTTTGCCACCGTTGTCAGTCGCTCGAATTCGTAATTCGTACAAGTCTTGGCGTTCACGGTCTAACGTATTTGAAACCGATAAAACTCCTGTTACACTATCCACAGTAAAATCGGAAGTATCGGTTGCCAAAGAGTAAGTCACTTTGGCGTTATCTCCTTCGTCTAAATCGGTTGCGTTCGCTCTAAAAATGGCCGTTCCATTGAGAGCATTCTCAGTTACGCGATAACTGGCCAGAGCTTTCTCAAATTTGGGAGCGTTGTCGTTGACATCCAAAACGGTAATTGGCAAAACTTTCGAACAACTTTTTTGTGGTTTTCCCAGATCGTAAACGGTGATGTTCAAGAAATATTCATACTCCTTTTCCCGGTCCAAATAACCGATCACTTTCAGTTCGCCCGTTTTCATATCCACATCAAACTGGGAATGACTATCGCCACCTGTAACACAGAATCATTTAAGTGCAATCCTGCGGTTATGCTAAAGGTGAACGTATAATTTAATTCTAGAGATGTTCGCCAGTAAATTTACCTGATATGCCATAAACAAGTTCGCCGTTGTAACCCAAGTCACGGTCTCTAGCTTTAAGCTTAACTAAAATACTGCCTATAGGAACACTTTCGTTAACTTTAATTTCTATGGGAAAATCGATAAATTCGGGCGAGTGAACGTTTTGGCCGTAGCGGGTCGGCATCATTGGAAAATCTTCCTTTTCCAGGGGTCCGTTGTTGTTTTCGGCTTCGGCAAGTACTTCAGTCAGTCTACGGGCAACCTGAAAATAGAAAAATATTGTTTTTTTTTATTTAAAATAATATTGTAATGTTAGTCTTAAATGAAAATATGTGAATTTGATACTGATATACAGAGAGTTTTGTTACACAAGTAAGTTAGTGTGTTCTTTTTTTTTCAGACTGAAAGAAAATTAACACGACCACAACCTAAGAGAACACAAGCTTCATTTCTCTCTAATACTCTAATCAGCTGAACATTTTGTTAAATTTTCTTCGATAATTAAATACCTAGATGGGTGTATATTGGCATTTGGAACTGTAATCTAATTTAAAAACTGTTAATGAAACATTTTACAGAATATGTCAAAGACAGACAGTTGTCAAAGAAAGGGCATTCCAGTAGGTTGAAACCAGGGACAAATTTTTTTTATTTTTTCTCTTCAGGATAACGTCAAAATTTTTATTTTTGATAATAAATAGTTTTATTTCGATTCGTAGTTTTATTCTTCCAATGCTAAATTTACTTTTAGTTTTGTTATTTTATCTACAATCTAATATATTTTGATCTCGTATAAAATTATTCCTGCGCAAGTTGTCCTCAGTGCGACAAAAAATTCCAGTCAATTTTGAACTTCTAAGGACATTTTTCCATATTTTGGATGTACTATCTCTCCTTACATTTTGTGACCATGTAATTCAGGGCAACCCTGTATAATTGCCAACTTAACGATAATGACAATCAACCAGAATATAAAACCAAACCATGACTTACCCCAGTATCCTTGCAGTCAAACAATCCAGTATCATCAGAAAGCAATCTCCCCGAGTTGTACTGATTCTTCTTGGTGTTCACCAACTTAAATCTCACCCGCACAATATCAGCAAAATGAGTATTATCAGTAGCGGTCACATTTAACTCTCTTTCATTCACACGCACGTCATTTAAATCGCACGCCACTGTAATAGTACCGGACGTAGAATCGATACTGAAACAATTATCTTCACTGCCCGACACTATACGATAACTGATGATGTTTCCAGAATCGAAATCTATTGCCGACAATGTGATGATTTCGGTACCAATTGGTGTGTGACGTGGAAGATTGCCTACGCAGTCGATTTTTTCAAATTGGGGACGGTTGTCGTTGATATCCCGTACCTTAACGGTCACTTGCATTTCAGTTTGTCTTCGGTAAGGTTGTCCCCAATCTGACGCTCTGATCCTTAGAACGTATTCCCTTCTCATGCTTTCATAGTCTAGCAATTGGGTGGTTCGAATTACGCCAGAAAAATGGTCTACTTCGAAAGGAACGTGGTTCAAATTGGCGATGAGGTACGAAATGTAAGCGTTTTCACCACGATCTTTGTCTGTTGCAGTTACTTTGGTTACGGATGAACCAGCTGGTAAATTTTCATCAATCCACACTGTCATCTCAGACTTTGCGAATATAGGATCATTGTCGTTAGTATCTTCCACCGTGATTTTTACCTGAAACAACACAAAAGTCTTTCAGTATTACTTTATAACAGAATTTGTATAATATAACCTACCTTAGCAGAAGACTGTTTTCTAGTACCAACATTCCCTTGATCGATCGCGGACACGGTCAAACTATACGAAGGTTTAGTTTCTGTGTCCAAATGAACGGCAGTGTACAACATCCCAGTTTCAGCATTAATGGAAAATTCGCCATGTTCATTGCCGCCGACGATTTCCAGAAAAACTTGAGCGTTACGTCCCTCGTCTTGATCCGTCACTTTCAATCTAATTAGGGGGGTGTTTATGGGGGCGCTTTCTTGTACTTTCACTTCGTAGATTTCTTTGTTAAATACGGGGGCGTTGTCGTTTAAGTCGGCTAATTGTACGGGCACTGATTTGTAGCTTTCTCTTGGTGGAATACCTGAAACGTTTTGAATTGTTAAATATTAATTTTTCAATGATGGGTAATGTCAACGAGTTGGAACAAGGTCTGGACTAACAAAACACTACTTAATGTCACATCAAGTGTGCTTAACCAGAATCATAAACTTTTTAAGTGATATTTTAGGTTTCCTATCAATGGTTTTGTATACAATCCTCCTAAACCTACTTGAAAAAAGTAAACCTACTTGACATCGCACGACGTTAAAATCTATAGCATTAATTCTATACAGCACAAAGAGGAGGAAACGTATTATCAAAACAAAAATATAAGGAGCTTCAGTAATGATTTTAGATGTTTAAGACTAAATTAATCGGGTTTCAGTTGTATTGTAATGTCTTATTTGAAAATTGCACATTAAGCTTTGAATCTTTTATATTCATCAAAATACATTGTGGCGACTAAGAAACGAACACAATTGTATCAAATTGAAAAGAATAAACTCTGGAAACTGCTATACACATTCATAAATTCGGTGATTTTTGTAAAATCACCGAATCACTACTCAACTCATTGACTAAAAAGAACAAGAATCAGGAGCTAACGACCCTGTTTGTCTATTAAGTAACGGGAGAAGCCACCATATTGGTCAACCACTTTTGGATGCGCATTTGTCTATCACGCAGTGAAGGAATGTGGTTGAGCGGTCGGAGGTAACCTAAAAACCCGAAAGAACAGTGCACATGCATAGTCGTGATTTCTGTATTGTTTAATACAAAATTAATATACACAGTTATTAAAGCAAATCTTGGTTTGACAAAATGCATTTTTTTTTTTCAAATATATCTACACAATGGGCTAAAATTTAAAAATATGTTTGTCAAATGGAATAAATAGAGTAATAAAAACTACTGTATTTTCTAACAGGAAAGTGAAGCAGAGAGGAACAAAAATGATAACCCGGCGACACGTGTTTCTGCTTTTTGGCTTCATAAGGCCTGTAACTGCATCTGTATGAAAGGAGGTTCAAAAACCAACTGATATACACATAATGAAACATATACGGGTGTAACCTGGAAAAGGGGTGAAAAAGACAAACATGGATATCACACACACACACGCAGAAACACGTGTCGCCGGGTTATCATGATTGTTCCTCTCAGCTTCACCTTTTTGTGGAATTGCCCAATAAACACTTTCCAGTAACTAATTACATCCGCGTAAACACTCTTCCATGTATTTTCTAAGTTTTCTAAAGGGCAAAGAGAAAGGACTCAAAAAGTCACAAATTGTTTGTGCTCAAGACATTTTAATGATCATTTTTGATCTGATTTCACAGATATTTATAGAGTATGTACCACTATAATTTTTGTAAATCAAGTCATCAAGTCAAGATAGTGTCATTATTGTCAGGTTTACAAGCCATTTACAAATGACACTAAAGTTAAAAAATTTTGTTTTTCAAACTCCTGATTTGGTGGAACTAAATAGGACGCTGAAGCTGAGTTTAGAGGCATCACTTAATGTTTACGCTAAATTCTCATTTCAATCTGATGAAAAACTATTAAGAGGACTAGAACTAAAGATAAAAATTAGAAATTTGTAAAACACAATTTAGTTAGATATATATACCAGGTGTCCAAGAGCACCCTGGACATAGGAGATTAACATGGTAAAATGGTTTTGATTTTTTTGCGCCTGTACGGTTCATTTAATGGAAAAACGCTTTAGATAAAAGTTGTAGAGCACATTTTCGGCTATCTACTTGTATTTTTTTCAATACCGTAGATTTGACCATTAAGACGAAAAACGGATCTAAAATTCGGAAATTTTAAATCTCCCGCCAAGCGGTCGTTAAGGAAAGTTTATATCCGGTCGTGCTACCAACCTTTCAAAATCATAACAAATCGTTGTCAGTCATTCTGTAATCAAAACATCCAAAACAAGTTTATTTAGTACTAATTTTGAGTTACTATACCCACATACTGCGAAGAAAATACAAATAAATCATGATAAAAACACTTTATCAGGAGCCACAGTCCAAAAATCTGGTAAGTTACGTTCATAACCTCATTCAATGTCTCTACTAAACTTATTTACTTTGTAGCAAAATTCTTTAAGAAAACACTGGTTTTGCTTGCAAATATTTAATGAGGACGACCGAATCACCTATCTCAAGCCTCTTCATAACACTACCAAACAATTTAAAGTGATAAAAACAATGGACTAGGAAGGCCTGCAGATGTTTGAAGATAAGTTGCTTTACTATACAGGGACCACAAAAGAGGGTAAATACTTCCCTCAAAAGTGGTGCAATTTAGTGACCTATGTGACTGATAGTTTTATTGTATCCTTCTGTTTTGTAGTGTTATCAACACACCATAGTGTTTAAGTGGTTTTACATTGTATGATGTTAATAAAAAGGCATTTTTTATAACTGATTGTCAATGTTTTTTCCCATCTCTACAGGGTAAGGTAAGTACTGATATTTAATTAGCTCCATTAGTTAACTTGAATATCATTCACCTACAAGGATACTTGTAAAATGTCTACTAACCAAACATAGTTTATTTGCAAGTAATGTGTAACTCGAGTTCACATTTGATTAGTAAAGGTATGTCCTGTGACATGGTGTATTGAATTAGAAGCAAATTGTTTCTCTTTAGAGACTTTCAATCACTACTTTTCACCTACCTTTGCTAATTTGGAACTCCACTATTATCCAAACAAACATTAGGTTAGTAAGGCAAAGTTGTTTTTAGCATAGCTTGTATGGTGACAGGTTCACCCACTCACACTCAATCTGTGGAACAATCACTGTTTATGTGGTAAGACCAGTTTTCTTTGCCACCTATTGTACCTAAACTTTTCACTTGAAGAAAATGTATACTGTACCTTGAACTGTGAATAAATAATTAATACAAACGTTCAGTGTACAAAGTTTTATTTGGAACAATTGCGTGTGTGGAAAAAAGAACATAATTATAATGTTAATACCTAAACCTAGAATAGAACAGCTCATGTAGATACCTCAATTGAAAAGTTGGTTTTTCCACAATACCTACCCATATACAAAAAGTTTTGACACCTGACTGATAATTTGACTGTGTAAGTAAATATTCTCTTCTTAGAAGGGGTTTCTCAGAGGTTTTATAGCCAGTTTAAGATTATTCACATTTCACAGGCACATCAAATTTTGAGATTTAAGTCAGATATCAACACTGAATCATTTTAAGTTTTAGTTGCAACACTGGTGAAGACCCTCGCTGATGATAGTCCATGAAGTTAAGCACATTGAAACTAAATCACATCACTTTTGAAGGAAGTATTTGGCCCCTTGGTTGTTGTCCCTGTACAGTAGGAAACTTATCTTCAAAGATCTTCATTGTCCACTGTTTTCATCACTTTAAATCATTTGGTAGTGTTATGAAGAGGCTTGAGATAGGTGATTCGGTCATCCTCATTAAATATTTGCAAGCAAAACCAGTGTTTTCTTTAAGAATTTTGCTACAAAGTAAATAAGTTTAGTAGAGACAATGAATAAAAAAAATGTAAACATAGCAGGAAGGAGCAATAGCAATCAAAGAGGGGGACAGAAACAAGGGGGAGGCGGGGGGAGTAATATGGCGGCCGTCAACTTCCGGTTGGCACTATCAGATCTAAATTTAATCTTGTCCACTGTACAACTTAATTTAAATTTGCAAAACTCAACTGTTAAAGAACCACAAACAAACAAAACAAACTAACACTATACTACAACAAATACAAACAACAAATTTTTGCGGGTTTGAAACTCCAAACTTTCAATGACTGCGTCAATTCAACTGCGCAGTAGGCGAATGCGCAATCAACTTCCGTCCCCCTCGCTTAATGCACAAACGGGTTATAATTTGTATTATTGTTACCTCCTGATACTTGTTCTTTTTACTCATTGAGTAGAGACATTGAATGAGGTTATGAATGCAACTTACCAGATTTTTGGGCGGTGGCTACTGATAAAGTGTTTTTATCACGATTTATTTGTATTTTCTTCGCAGTATGTGGGTAGTAACTCAAAATTATTACTAAATAAACTTGTTTTGAATGTTTTTATTACAGAATGACTGACAACGATTTGTTATGATTTTGAAAGGTTGGTAGCACCACCGGATATAAACTTTCCTTAACGACCGCTTGGCGGGAGATTTAAAATTTCCGAATTTTAGATCCGTTTTTTGTCTTAATGGTCAAATCTACGGTATTGAAAAAATTACAAGTAGATAGCCGAAAATGTGCTCTACAACTTTTATCTAAAGCGTTTTTCCATTAAATGAACCGTACAGGCGCAAAAAAATCAAAACCGTTTTCCCATGTTAATCTCCTATGTCCAGGGTGCTCTTGGACACCTGGTATATATATATATAAACAATCTTTATTTCCAAGAAAAAACGGCTATCGACCATTACGGTCTTTCTGCCTATGTATACATGTTTTTTTTAATATGTACAGGTAATCTTATTTCTAATTAATATACAGGGTGGACCATAAGTAATGGGACATAGAGCTACAGCATATTCCTGACATCAAAATAATACGATTTAGCGAAATTGTTCTATACCGAAAATTAATATTAAGAAAGATACAGGGTGTGAAAGTTGAAATTTTATTTTTGTTTTTTTATCATATCTTCACGGTCGTTTGATATAAATTACTGAAAGTTGGTATAAAGGGGTTTTGGCAGGCGTTAAATACGATGCTTTCATTTGTTTTGTAGTAGCTGATAGGGGGCGCTAGCTGCAACCATATCCGTTCCTTCAAGAGACTCTAACTTTTTTTTACGGAACTGAAACGACCATATGCTCTCAAAACATGATTCTAAGATGTTTTCTATGTAAAAAAGGTATACTTGTTGTAAGTCTTAAAAGTTGACTGTTTTCGAGTTATTTAATGTTTTATTATTGCATGCATTGTCGTATGTTAATACGATATGTGCTGTATACCCTTAAGTTACACACATAACAGTTTCTGTATGTAAATTTGACCGTTTAAAAAATGTTTGTAAACTTTAAAATAAAGCTAGTTGTTATGAACGCCCTTTTTGTTTTTGTATCAAATCCTACTTAGAATTAAAAAAAAAATAGTAATTAAAATCTGCTGTACATGTAAATGCATGCAATAATAAAAGATTAAATAACTCGAAAACGGTCGACTTTTAAGACTTACAACAAGTATACCTTTTTTACGTAGAAAACATCTTAGAATCATATTTTGAAGTCATATGGCCGTTTCAGTTCCGTAAAAAAAAGTTTGAGCCTTTTGAAGGGACGGAGATGGTTGCCGCTAGCGCCCCCTATCAGCTACTACAAAACAAATGAAAGCATCGTATTTTACGCCTGCCAAAACCCCTTTATACCAACTTTCAGTAATTTATATCAAAAGACCGTGAAGATATGACAAAAAATCTAAAATAAAATTTCAACTTTCACACCCTGTATCTTTCTTAATATTAACTTTCGGTATAGGACAATTCAGCTAAATCGTATTATTTTGATGTCCGGAATATGCTGTAGCTCTATGTCCCATTACTTATGGTCCACCCTGTATACAAATTATACATTGAGAAAAAAAAAAAAGTTCTAATTAAAATGTTCTAACAGGGTGAGAGCGGGGAAAAGATAACGGGATTGTCTAGTCTGTCTGGTTATGCATAGTGGATTTACAATTGTCAAGTTGTTTGGGTTATTTTTCCACTTGGTTTGTAGTTGTATGAGTCTGTCAGTTATTTTAGTCATGTTCGTACGTTCGTAGAGAAGTTGGTTGGATGGGTTGTGTAGTGGGTTTGCAGGATGTCGTATTTTTGTTATTAGTCTTAGAGCAATCTGTTCAGTAATTTGTGTATATTTTTTAGTCTTGTCCGTAGCGTTTGCTCTAAGTAAGTGTCCGTAGTCCAGGACCGGTCTACAGATGGATTTGTATATTTGAGTTGCCGTTTTTGTACTAATGCCTTTGTTTTTGTATGTTAGTGACCTAAAGTGTTTTGTTCTTTTAATGATTTCAGTCCGGACATTTTTAAGGTGTTTTGTGAATTTTAGTTTTTGGTCCAGTGTTATCCCTAAGTATTTAACGTCTTGTTTGGGATCAGTTGTGTGTCCGTCTGCGGTTATGTTTGGTGAGTCGTTTTTTATTTGATGGTTCAGTAATAAAAGCTGGTTTTTAGTTGCGTTAGGCGTTAGTCTCCATCTGTAGAACCATGTCATGGTGTCGTCAGTAAGTGATTGTAGTTTTGAAACTGCTTTTGTTGTAGTTTTGTCGTGAACAATAAGTGCAGTGTCGTCTGCGTATTGTAATATGTATGCTGTTTCGTCAATATGATTTTTGTCTTGTTTGTTATGGTTGTATATGTCATGGCAGTACAGATTATATAGTAAAGGTGAAAGAGGTGAGCCTTGCGGTAGTCCCTGCTCAGGGCTGAAGGAAAAGGAGAGTTTGTTGTCTATTCGAACGTGCAGTTGTCTGTTTTCCAGTAAGTTTCTGATAGTGTAAAGTAAGTATTTTGGTGTGTTAAGTCTATGTAGTTTGTAGAGTAGTCCCTTATGCCAAACACTGTCGAAAGCTTTGTTTATGTCCATGAATAGACATGCTGTTTTATTGTTATTGAGGTGTGTTGTTTGTATGTTGTTGGTATTTAGTTAGATTTTTCCTAAAATTAGTTTTTGGAATATTGCTTCAGTCTTTTACTATTAGTAAATTCATTAGACATGAATTAAGCGTTAAAAACCACCACATTTAGTTTATACTATCTCAATTTAAAAAAAAAATCAAAAATCAGTTGCATAAAAAAATCGGCTGTATATTCAAATGTGTCTTGTTCTATAATAATATTAAAATAATACATAAGTAACGGTTTGAAACAGAGTAAGTCCCTCCTTTAAGACAAATTTTTAATAGGAAAAATGAAATATAAAGTTTTTGATTGTGCAAAAATTTTGGAAGAACAAAAGAAAAAGGAAACTTAACCACATATAGGGTGTGTTCATTTACTGCTTTTATCAACTTCAATCATAAGCTTATAAATTACAAAAAACAATCCAAATTTTGATTCTGCTGTTTACTTTCGGCAGTAAAAGGCAGAAATATTTCAAATAAACATTTTACTTTCATTGGATAGTGTTAAATGTGGGATCAAGGTTCAATAATACTCCTAAATTACTTCTTCTCTACCAAAAAAAAACTCAAACTCTCATATTTTGCACTTTAAATCACCAAAATTACTTTAAGATTGCCCCTAACAAAATTACACATATAATACAACTATAATTTCCAATCTATATTTAAATGTATGTATGCATTACCTACAACTTTGATTCAAATTTACATTTTGATTATTGCCCGATATTGTCCTACATTATATCGAATACCAGCCTGATTGATTGCCCAATATACTTGGGCGCATATTACATTATCTGGTGAATAGATTCAGCATCCCGTTTACTGTTGATTAGCTAATATAAATAATACAATCTTAAATAATACTAACCTTTATCAACTGCCCTTAGCTGTAGTTTATAGCCTTGAGGGGTTTGCTCCCTATCTAGCAATTTTAAAACTTCAATATTATATTCTCCCTTCTGTCTGCTGGGTCGTATCCTGAAATGTCCATCAGGATCTCCGTCCACAATTTCCAATTTATCGATTTGACCGTGTATTCCTTCATCCCTATCATTGACGTTTACAATCGCGTAAATATCAGCGTTGCTATTCTCGACAATGGATGGATGACGGCGTATCCGAATTTCCGGTGCGTAAAGATTAACTTTCTTCACTCTAATTCGGACTATAGCAGTGCTAGGTTTCATTTGAGAGAACAGTCCTGATTGGGAGTGCATTCCCCGATCAACTGCATGCACTCTCAGTTCATGGTATGATCCCTCATTGTATCTATTAAGATACATTTTGTGATAACTAACATGGGATATAAAGTAAAACAACTTACAGCAAAGGTCTAGTTAAGGTAATTATCCCAGTTACTGGGTGTATTGCAAATTTGTCGGTGTCTTCGGCAAAAAAGTAGTAAATTTCACCGTTTCGACCTAAATCTGCATCAACAGCAATTACTTTCACTATGCTTTGATGTAATGGCGTGTCTTCCGCCACAGTGGCGTTGTATTCGTTAGGGTGGAATAAAGGGCTAAAATCGTTGGTGTCTAGCACGGATACCACCACAGTAGTTTCGGTGGAATAATGAACCTGAATCAAGGAAATAAGAAAATTGGTTAAATCTAAGAATATTAAATATGAAATCGTTAACCATTTATTTGATTGGGGAAACATGAGATTAGATGCATTGCAATGAAGGGAAAAACAACTGTTCACCTAATCAATTCTAACTTAACCAAACATTACCTTCTGGTTGCCCTCTGTGAAACTAGCCGTAGCCCGAATTTGTAAAATGTAATTGTCGTTTCTTTCCCTATTCAACACGTCATTGTTGCCAGTCTTGATGCGGATGAAGAGGAAGCAGAAGTCACCAACAGATCGATGTTCCGCTTTAAAGAAACGATCTTTGTCTCCTACTATTTTATATCTGGAAAAAATCATTATTTTTTTTAGTTTTCGAATGGAGGTTCCGAATATTTGCGTTTTTAACGAGTACAGTTTAGTATCAGATTTTACGACTTACATACCCAACCGCCCACAATTCTTATAGATTGTATGAAATTTTGTTCTCTGATGAGGAATTTCTGAGATTTCTTCGTCACTTAGTGGGATATGAATAAACAACACAACTTTAAATCAGTTGCTAAAGTAACTATTAAAATTTTACATAGAATTTGATGGTCAGACACGTGTTTTTTTTTTGTTAAAAATTCTATACGAAAAAAGAGTAAATTGTCATGTTGTAAACACGTTGGAACTATTTGAAATCAAAAATATATACTGAAAATTGGATATAAAACTTAAGCATTCCCTAACGGATCTTTCGCTGACTAATCGAATATCTGATTTTTTGTAAAAATAAAACAAATGACTGACAATAACATTTACACATTAATTTGTATAATATGAAACTATTATATGTATAGTAATTTGTCTTTTGGTTTTTTGTACAGTCAACTTCTGATAGAATTCTGCATCATTAGGTCTGAAGCAAAAAAAGACTGAGGTGTAAAGACCCAAAAACGTTTCAGAAAACCCTTTTGCTTTGTCCTCTTTCGGTTGTTTGAGAGAGTAATATATCGTTTTGTTTCATTATCTACTAAAAAAATTATGGTGTCCCATTTAAAAATATTATATTGTACGATGTCACACTTTCTGAACCACCATAAATAAAAAAATAATTTTTTAAATTGACTTTTGTGTGGAATGTAGGTAATCGATGAAACGAAACTTTTTACTCTCTACGGGTTGTCTAGTTATTGGCTATCTCAAGATAACCCTGAATGTTATCTTACCTTGAATTTATAGTTAACACTAAAAGTAAATAACGTAACTACCTATATGCCTAAATCCTGTTTAATAACCAATTCACAAAAAATAATAATATAATAGTTAATAACACTTTTCTAATGTTTTGTGTTAGGTTCGACATTTTTTCTTTGAGTTTCACTTTACTTTAATAGCAACTAATTACAAATTTGGCGAAATATGTACTATAATCAATGTTGCCCAGGAAAAAATTGCACTTCAAAAATCATAATTTATATTAATTTAAATCTTACATGAAAACTAAATGATAAAACTAACTAAATCATGATTCACACATTTCTATACACCATACTTTTATACACCATATAAAATTATTTAAGACCGATAAATGTTTAAATTAAACGTACAATTCGTAGTACATTGTACCTTTACTGCAGAATCCATTTCAGTTTGCTCTCGGACAGACTGAAATGTAGTTAGACATGCTAATATTGTAGTTTGGCCCATGTCTGTACAATGGATTGTAGAATCTTGTGAAGCTACCGAATTTCGATTAAGACTGTTGGACTGGTCATCTGGCTGTATTGATAGGGATTTACTGCTTGTAGGATTTTGGAGTATATTTTCTGCAATCTTCTTTTTATTAGCGATGGAATCTTCAATGTACGACTCCGCAATTCCACCCACCCTGTCTCTTAATGTTGGTGATATTGGATCCAGAGTTCGCCAGCATTGTAGCTGAAGATCTACGAAAATAATGGCCGGTGTACATTTCAGGATCCTGATGGCCCAAATATACAGCTATTTTGCAAGGTATTTTGCCAAAGGTTGTAATCCTTGTATGCTGCGAAGAACCGGCGATGTATAGTATTGTCCAGATGTAACAATTTGTATTCTTTGTAGAGGTCAGTGTACCTTGTATCAGAATCATTATACATATTTACACACTACACATTTTCTTATAACATGGGGATTTGTGTTTGGAATCGTTACTATGAAGACATCATCTTTTTCTTCAATATCATGTAAGGTAAGCTTCATGAGTTCCTCCCTGAGACAAGCTCCTGCTATCACGAAAATTGTTGCCACTCTTATCATTAAATATACTTGATTGGGCGCTTCAGACAGGAATTTTTCAACTTCCTCTCTTTCGAGAACTTTTGATTTCTTCGGTCTAAATCCGTCAGTGGCTTTCTTCAAGAACGCTAGCTTATAGAATTTACTTATGTCTATGTTATGCTTGACTTTTAAGACCAGCTTTATCATTGAGTATTTAGATCATAACGTAGAAGGTCTTTGTGAGAAGTGATTATTAAAATATGCAAGAAATACCTCCTCTTTCATCGACGAAAGCTTGACTTAAAACTCTGAAAAGAGTCTTTGACCCTGAAAAATAAATGCAATTTTTATTTCGAAATGAAATGATAGAGACAACCTGCAACATGTTTCCTACCAAAGGCAAACCGAGGTTAGCCAAAAACATAACCCCAACATCAAAGGAATTATGCCAACTGTCCCTTCTTGTTAAATAGCTATTCTGTGGCTTTGTTTTTGCTATAGTAAGTTTTAGGTTCCAATTTTTGAACGGTAAGAGAATAGTTTCGGGATACGTTTTAAAAATTCTGATTTGCTGTACTTGTTAAAAAACTCAACCAAATTTAAACTGAGTTTTAGCGTTTTAAGTGGTTACCTAATATCCGTAAAGGTATTCGGGGCTACCTGCACCCCCATCCGTGGTGACCCTGGACTCTGAACGGCGTAAGTTTTCGCCACGCTATTCTCCGGTATGCTGACGTTGTATAATTGTGATGTGAAACGAAAAGCGACATTGCTGGACACCAAACCATCTTCGGTGGCTTGATTCGTCAAGGTTAGACATAGACACAGAACTGATGCGACGGAGATTACGCATCGAAGCATCTTATTTTCAGCTCATCACGAAGGAATCTGAAAAAAAAAGAAACAACGCCGGTTAATTTTTAAATTATACGAAAGAGCTCGGACATGATAAACTACTTGTATTAAACACACTTAAGTGTTTGAGTAGGAGGATTTCATATCTTTTGTCATTAAACGTGATCTTTAAGGCTTTCGCCTTGAACAAGTTTTATAACTTTCACCGAAAACGATTTAAAAAGAATAATCGTGCTGGAGCCTCTTAGTGCGACTATAAATTCTACACCATTTCAAAGATTTATCCAGTAAACACTGCATGCCCATAAAACAGAAAGCAGTTTAATTTAACGAATCCGAGATTTCAATTCAATACGACCATATGCTGAAACGTACAGTTCATAAAAAACGTATAAAGAGGAAGTTGTAAATTAAGGCAGCGATTTAATGTCAGGTCATTACGTCAGGTTGTCTTTGTTGTTGTGTGGAGGTAAGATGATTCAGTGTCTGAATACCGTTAGTTCATGTTTTCCTTAATACAATGTTATGTCATTTCAGATGGGATGGGAAATTCCTATACTGGGTGTTAGACACCAGTTAGTATAGAAGTCTTGAAAATGGTAACAGGTAAACTTTCAACAGGCACTGGGGAAGGAAGTTGTTTTTACTGTGTTTTCACCTGATGCTTAGAAGACTTAGTAATGAAATTAACACTACTTAACATCAATAATTTATCAGTTTCAAAATTTTTGAGTTAGAAAAATCAGTGAAAATAAGTCATGGGTGATTTGTTTTAAGTTTATTGATGAGATAACTCAAAATGAGTAACACTTTCGTCCCGTTTTAACTTTTTGTTGTCAAACTTCACTAGGATCTTTAGGATATTTGACGTTTTGCGGAATGGAAACTAGAGAAGCGTTGTTTGCAATAACGGTATTATTACAAAAGTACAAGAAATATAGTAAAAGTAGTGTACTCGTTACATACATTACCAAAAAGCGTTCAACCAAGTTCGGTATGCTTATCCAACCACAAAATAACACATTAACCTAGATCCCAAAGATATTAGTCTAACCAAAAACCAAGACTACAACTAAAAATTGTTAAGATGATAATTAAACAAACCCAATAGAAATTGAAAGACGAGTCTCACAATGCTGCGTTATCACAAATGTTCAATGTGTATTCATAGCTAATTAGAAAACACTATGGGAAACAACGGAAGATGTGAGCATTGTAGGGATCATCATAAATAACATAAGGTTTGCAGACGATATAGCAATAACGGCATTGAGTATCGACTCTGAAGACCTGCAAATCTTTTTAGACAGTATTAATAGGGAAAGCAAAAAATGGTACTCACAATGAACATAAGTAAAACCAAATACATGCTAATCTCAAAAACTACAATTGGCAACATTCAATTTACATTGGAAGCAAACAAGTTTAAGAGGGTTGACAAACACCCTTGGTACAACCATAAATTTCCAATTAGATCAAGATGAGGAGACAAATATCAGGATAGAAATAGTCCGGAAAAGATTTGTAAAATGCAGTTCAGAAATTCCCATTTCTGAACATTGACCTTTTAATCTATTTGGTTGGTTATGTATGGTCTCTGCTGTTACATGGAATAGAAACGTGGACTTTAAAAGCGCAATCCATAAAAATACTGGAGGCTTTTGAAATGTGGCTCTACAGACAAATACTTTCAAAAATTCCTTGGGCTGATAGAGTCCCATAAGGTTTGCAGACGATATAGCAATAACGGCATTGAGTATAATACAAACTTGGACGTTGAAAGCGCAATCCATAAAAAGACTGGAGGCTTTTGAAATGTGGCTCTACAGACACATACTTAATAAAATTCCTTGGACTGATAGAGTCACAAATGAAGAACAACTAAGAAGAATTGGACACGGCAGAAAACTGATGACAATCGTCACAGTAAGTCTTTCTCTTACAATCATGCAAGGAAAATAGAGGAAAAAAAGGTATAGGAAGAACAAAGAAATCTTGGCTGACAAATATCAGAAGGTCGACTAACCTCAGTGTTGATTAGTTGTTTTACATTGCAAAGGATAGAGAAGCGTTTAGGGTAGTGATCGACAACCTTCTTAAGGAAGACGGCATATGAAGAAGATCAAAATTAATCTTGATGACTCATGATGACAAAGTGTAATTTGTTTTTTATACAAAAATCATTACGATTTCCTGACAGGTTGTCGTTTATTCAAGCTGTTAGATCAGAAAATCCTTGCACAATCACAAAAAGCTTTTTCGACGACTTACTTTGAAAGTACCTCATGTACGCTTCCATTTAGAAGCAGAAAGGGGTTATTTGCCGCGCGCGAGCAGAAAGAGAGATTTTCTGCTCTAGAGCGTTTTCGCTTTCTACTAACAATCTACTCACCAACTTTTTTCGGCGTTTCCATAACAACGCTTGACATACCTGTTTGAAATAACCACATTCCGTCAAAGTGATTTATCGGTGACAATGAGTTCGAGCGACGAAAATGATGTGAGTTGTCCTTCTAATCCACCCCACAGCAGTCGTCGAAAAAATATCGTCTATATTTCGAGCCAAAAGTACTTTTGCCGCTTTTACATGATTGCAGCGTTCGGCTTTGCCTCACGCTGCAATTTTCATGTGCAAGCGGCAAATATATACTTTCGGCTCTTAATATAGAATATACTATTTTACTTCATACTTGGCTTCGGTAAAGAGGCAATTTCTTAAAACCTCTGATTCTTTTAGATCGATTTGTACCTCTTTTGACAAGATGACACGTTCCAGGTATTCAACATCTTCTTCAAAAGAGCTACATTTCATTTAGTTTCAAGTTTGCTCTTCTAAACTTTTTGGAGAATTTTTAACGTTTTGCATTTCATGGGTTGTTGAAGTTGTGTTTTTCCAGATCAATCATTAAAGCACAGTCTCCATAAATCTTTCAAAGGTTGCAGGAATACTATAAGCCACTTCCCTTTGGTAAGGCAGGTTTGTCTTTGTTTCATTGGTTCATCTTCAGTTTCCAATAAACCAATTGCAGAAAAACAAACATTAGTTTTATACATGCAAAAGTCAGGTAAGACCTTCAAGTAGAAGAGATACTTGTATAGTAAATTTACTAAAAATGTGTACAAGCACACACAAGGAAATGCTTGCTTTTGTTCAAATTATCCACTCTTTATATCCAAAGTAGTAGGTTTTTGCATTAACCAGAGTATCGACTGTGTTTTCGACATTCTTGGTAAGTGGATGAATGTCCTTAGTGAATCATTAAGATTTCAGATGAATAATACACACTTCAGATAAAAACTGACAATCGTTCGTCAAATTAATGTGTCAATATCAAGTCAATCCTGATTGACAAGCATTTTAATCCTGTCATTTTTTAGAATTGACTAGTCAATCCGAATTGTTAATTCGCGTTGTTTATATGGGGAAATTTATGACGGTTTACTTGATCGGATTGAATAAGCGGATTCAATTTGCTCAATACTATATAAATGTAGTCATATGTAGATATGTTGGTGTATAAAATTTTGCAATGATGCTTTTGTTATTTTCTCGCAAAGTATTGAAATTAGAAAAAAAGTGCTATACCTACATTGTTGATTGGGTATATTAATGAGGCATCTAAACCTTTTTGTAAAAAAGTACGTTTTTACTTGTATATAAAACTAAATTGTCACTGAAAGCCTCTTTCTAAATAACAAACTTTTAATCCGAAAATTTTTTCTCTGAAAAGTACAGGGGCAGAGAAATTGAGTAAAGAAAGTAGAGTTGGGACACCCTGTATAGCAATGTGGTTGCGTTGAATAATTAAATACTGCCCCATTCAAGTTGACAATTTATATCTTCATTGTTGCTAAACCACAGTCATAGTGTGACACCATAGCCGTGCTATAATAAAACTATGACAAATTATGCAAAAGTGATAAAATAAACAATAGTTTGTTGATTACTGGAATATTTATGCAATAAAAAAGAATTTATGATCGTATTACTGATGTTTAACGAACAAACAAAGCTAATTAAACACGATATTAATTTAGAGTCAGTTCATTGTTGTCTCAATGTCTTTTATGATGATTGAATGAGATGTATCACGTCATAGTCAATAAACTCGTTTGGTGGTTTTATTTTACAGGAATTTTTTGGTGAGACAAAGTGAATTTGAATAAAATTCTTAATCTTAAAACCGATCAAAGAACAAACAATTCCATCATGTAGGGATTTGATGCATAAAATCTTCGTAAATAATCCAAATCAGCATATCAAAACATGTACAAGCACGCACATGCTTTTGAATAAAACATATCAGTAATATGTACTGTTTTTTCAATGTATATTATTTATCGTTTGGTTCAGTTAGTCAATTGATATTATTTTTCAGTTTAGTTTACAAGTTATTCTATCCAATCAACCAGATAAAACGACAACAAACAATATCAAAAACATTTTCGAATTGAAAGGAAATAAAATAAGGTTGTGTTATTCAATTTGCGTGGGAAATCGTATAATACCGTTGCAGTTATAATAAAATTGAAGCATTACAGTGCGAAGCAATCCCAAAGATAAAGTAACAAATTTAAGCCACAATGTGTGCTGAACAAACAGCGTAAATTGCGTTTTGAGGGTGAAAAGTTTCCAATAAATCCCCGTTAAACACTTTAATAGGGAAATAACGATTTTGTTGTCTAACACATTAAAACTTGAGAAGCAATTTACGACCAAAGCTGGTGCAACACTTTCGATAAGATTTTTACGACACTTAGCACTTTGCAAATTTTTAGTAACTAATCAAACGTTATTGCCGACGACCATGAATTTAAATTCCAATAAACCTGAATTTTACATTCTTGTATTTAATTAGGAACTTAAATGGATGCGTGGATAATCGGCACTGTCGAACAAAAAGCCAATTTAATTCAATAAGGTATTTTGCTATGCTCGACTTGTGAGTAAGAAACCCAATTGATATAATCCGGAATTAACCTTTTACGGATAAGTAAGCAAAAGACCGACAATAGTAATTTATTACCAGTGGTGGCGTCACTTTTTGATATTGGATATTGACTATTGTTATTCCAATCATTACCGAAACATAATACAGTATTTATGATCTGATATGATCTATTGAAATAACAATTTTTATTTTTCAAGGAGCCCAATTCACCTTGATTATTTTCATTTCCAATCTTTGTTATAATCTAACACAAAGGGAATATTTTAGTTATGGTTTGTTTCGAGCAACATTTGAGAGTGCAACTGAGATAACACCCTAATAGACAAATAAAGATTTTTTCCACTACTAACATGATAAACATATTATTATTGACCGATTAGTAACTTGAGAAATTAGTTTTCTCTACCTTAATGGTCATTATTGACCTAGGTCAAAAATAGAGTCTAATCTTTAGTTCTAGTCTGTCACAAACACAACAAAAAAGGAAATATTAATGACCTAGGTAAATAATAATGTCAATGTCTACTAAGACATATGAAATATACTTGACTTGACAGAGACAGATAAATTAGGTTGTCCCTTAATGTTGTTGTTTTGTTTTCTTGTGAACATAAAAATATGCTTAATAGTGGAAAAACCGTTATATTATCCACGGTTTAGACAGCTTTTATGTCTTTAATCCCTCGTCGTTTCACTTCTCTCGGATTTAAACTTGACATACGGTCAATAAAAGCTTCTGTCTAAACTTTGATTAATAATATAATATTATTTATTTCCAGTGACGAGGGCAAAAAAGTTTCAAATATCGTATGTTATAATTATTTGTGCAACAAGGGAGGAAAGAACAACTTTTGCTCAGCTCATAATTCAAGGCAGTGAAAATGTTTTCTTCCCTAGGGAGTAAAAGTAAAAATTTGGAGTGAAAGATATATTTTCTATAGGGTTCGTAGAAAAAGTACTTCACATATTTCTAACGATATTGTTGAACTTGACGAATATTATTCATATTTGTGACAAGGAGAATATTATAATACTAGAGGCGTCAATGTTGCCAAATTGTAAAATTGTACATGTGACGATAAAGCCAACATTGTTGCCAGAAAAGATAGAAAATTAGTTTCATCAATCTTCTTAACTCAACTTCAACTTTCCTTACTTGCGCAGGTTTCCTTGTAAAAACTAAAATTACCCATTACCCAAATTTTCAAATAACTGTTAAATATTGTAGAACAATTTTATGCATGTTCGGAAAGGCCTTTAAATTGAAGAAATCAGTAATTTTGTCTCTTTTGGATGAAGTTTTTTTCTAATTTACTAGTAAAGTAACATTTCGGAAACGTACCACTACTTTTAAGTATTAATAAAGTCAAGCTATCGAAATTCTCTCTCCACATTTCACTGTCTAAGTTTGGCCTATTTTTTGGTCACTATACTTCCTTATTTCTGCAAGATATACATATTTGCATCCATTCATTTTGAATTCTTGAATTCTTGATCTCATCCACTCAGGTCTTAAAAACGATTTATCGACATATTTGAAAAACATTATTTTAAAAAATAATTAATTGTCATTATGGTACAAATTGGTATGAACCAAAATGCTTGCGTAATAAGATGTCCCGTAAGCATTAACAGTGTCAGCAAACTAAAATAGGTCTTAATGACATCAGTGATTGATAAGCTACGTTGAGGTTTAAATGTGACATATTAGAGGCCTATTTTGTTGTTTGGCCTATTTTTTGGTCACTATACTTCCTTATTTCTGCAAGATATACATATTTGCATCCATTCATTTTGGATTCTTGAATTCTTGATCTCATCCACTCAGGTCTTAAAAACGATTTATCGACATATTTGAAAAACATTATTTTAAAAAATAATTAATTGTCATTATGGTACAAATTGGTATGAACCAAAATGCTTGCGTAATAAGATGTCCCGTAAGCATTAACAGTGTCAGCAAACTAAAATAGGTCTTAATGACATCAGTGATTGATAAGCTACGTTGAGGTTTAAATGTGACATATTAGAAGTCTAAACTAAACTTATCTAAGCTGTCCTTAAGCTTAACTTAGCCAATGTTGGGGAAATGGACATTATAGCGTCAGACTAAAAAGTAACTTAAGGTTTTTAAATACCGGCGTTTCGACCTTTAGGAGTTCATTGAGCTTAATTAGCAATAATGTTTAGTATCAAAAAATCAGACATATAAACCTCAGAACACAGAATAACACCTAAAAACAACATTGCGTATGTCAGAAACAACACAAAAATCCCCAGTGTCTGAAAACCGTCTTTTTGACCTCTTCAGAAACAAAATGTATATAAAGCAAAAATGGACCATAAAAACATTGATCATTTTCATACAGACAAATTAAGAATCACCATTTTTTTTAGAATTTTTACGATATTTTGCTGCAAACTGCTGTAATTCGTCAGTCAGGAAGATTGACATATTCAAGTCATAGAAATTGTCTTGGTGTCATCTTTAATAAAAAAAAACAATAGTTACTGTTATTAAAATTAAATAACATAACATGAATTCCTATAATACTACCTATATACTACGACAATTTAATTAGAGTACAAACTTAAGTTGTATTTCTAAATAATTTTTTTTATTTTATAAAAAAAAAACACAAAAAACGGAAGAATTTAGGAGAAAATGATTTGTGCCACTGCATTGATCAAGGAACTACGAAAAAAGATTTATTGTATTGCTACTACTTCATCCCTGTAAATTTGACAACGTTGCTTTAAAAAATATGGGCTATTTTGACGTACATTTTTGATTAAGATAATTAAAAGTTTGAATTTTTTCCTTAAAAAGAAGTATAACAATTTATATACGACCACAATTACTACGTTTCCATGCAAATTAAAAACGTTTTGAGTTTTGCCTTGTAAACCCATTTTCAATTTTATTTCACTTCAAGGTCGATTCGCCGATTTTTGGGATCGTATCGGGATTGAAATAGCATGGAAACACCTTAAAAATGAAAACGATTTTGAAATCGAGAAAATACGTCACAATTGTGTATTGTCAACGTGTAAATGTCATTTTTCACTTCTTTAAGTTAGAGAACATAACTAAAAATTTTTCATTTTATCATTTGAATTGTTTCTAATTTCATTAATTGTTGTTACTAATAAAGTAAGCAATAATTACATTTTACATTATCATGGCTACCAGAAATGTTTGACTGGACAAAGAAGTAAAACTTCTACTGGAAATTTTCCAAACAAAAAACATCAATCGGTATTTTGATAAAAAGAAGTATAAAAATGGAGAAATTTACCAATTGGTTTATGAGGAATTAGTAAAGAAAGGTGTAACGACTAAGAACGTTTTGCAAATTAAAAATAAATGGAAAGCTTTGAAGTGCATGTATTATAAAGTGAAGCGTAAAAATGGGACAAGTGGAGTCCGTTCAGAGTGTAACTATTTTGCCATCCTTGATGAAATATTGAGTGCCAGACCATCATCCAGTTTGTGGGGTGGACACTCTTGACGAATATGAAGAAGGAAGTGCATGGGAACTCAAATGACACATCTCAATCGTTTCTGCGTTTTGTCAAAAGCTCAATCTAGTTTCAAAACGGAATTGAAAACGCCTTCAATTGCATGGAAACGTACTAGATAGAGTAAAGGTTACTTTACGACGTTGCCAATGGCTTCTCTCGTAAATAACCCTACTAATAATAAAATCTTGTCATGTCAAACCATTTTTAAACGTTTTACATTACACAGTTTAATTTACTAAATAATGTAATTTTTTATTTTTACTGATTAGACATATTCACTTCTCTTCTCCTCTCAATGACAAGTAAATACTCACATGACAAATTCCTGACAAAAAACGAGGACTCACACTTGACGTGAAACATGAAATTAAGTCCTGGTTGCCTGGATAATTAAGTCCGGCTTAACCTGTTAGTAATCATAACCTAAATACGAACAAAAGTTAAACCGTACTGTATTAACACATCACATTGGCATTCCTCTCTATTTGTTACATAAATAACAATAGATAATTAAACTACACAGAAATGTTGATTATTACTGCAATTAATAAACAATATTTACGCAACAATTTCGATGAGTTTAGTTGTTAATATACGCTAATTTCAGTATAAAAAAGCTACTAATTACATACACTAACGAGCCTCTCAAACAACATTCATCGGGAGTTTTCTATAATATTTTTTTTTATTCATGCTTACAAGTGGATAAGTGGTTTTAAGAGGGCAATTTAAAACTCGAATTAATCCCTACGCATTCAAAAGTTTTTTGTTTATATGGTTGCCAGGGTTGTAGTATAAAGAGAACGGAGAAACCATATTTACATGCATTTTAACGTTAAATGCAAAAATGGAAGAATATTCTCCAGTATGCAAAATAATTTATCCTACACCTGACTGAGCATCTCTGAGCCGTAAAGTGTTGGAAGAGCAAAAATGTAAATCGTTTCGGAGATCAAAAGTGCCCAATAAACCTTTATTAGGGCTAAATTTAATAAACGAGGGTTAGAAGTTTTAAGGTTCTAAATATTAAAAACGTGCGGTCAAATTATAAGTTAATGGCTTAAGTTAACGTTAAGAAAAATACACAAACACGGTTTTGCTGCTTCTGCTAAAGTTCAATGAAATGACTTCAAGGTAACATCGGGGTGTAAATTCAAACTTAATTGAATCGTGAATTATTCATATAAACAAACAGACTGTCAATCTCTGGTCTAATTAGTGGAAAATTGACGGCAACTGCTTATATACGTTTTTGTCTTTTGACCCATCAACCATCCAATTTCCTTTCTTAAACAACCAGTCTGTGCTGATTACCTCAATAATTGGCCTTATCTCGCTAATAAATCGATATGGATTTTTTGTCCAGTTTTCTTATAATAATTATTATCTGCGGCCTTCGGTGGAGGTTAATTAAAATTATTGACGTGTGATATTTGTTTATGATCTCTTGATCCATTATAAAGTTGTCTGCCATAGTGCATTAAATGTATCGGAAAAATGAAGCCAATGAAACAATATAAACCATTCAATATTGAAAACAAAGAAAGATCTTAATTTGGAAACATTGTATAAGTTTGTAAAATCGATTTTCGTATTTAACTTATTGTGTAATGCTTGTAGTAACCGAGTACAAAGAGTTCCTTTTATCTTTTATTTTGTTCTCATGAGAAAAACTTTACTTTTTATATATTGCATACGGTGTTAACAATATTTCATAAATTGTTTGAGATACACAACACAATTTTTTTCATTTATTTTTATGAATATTAGTTAGATTTTTGACAAACTTTCATAATACTGAAATCTATTCGTTACCGACAACCGAGCTTTTCCGAATTGGTTACAAAAATAGCAATTTTCAAACTAATGAAAACCTGAAGGAACCTTAGGACAAAACTTACGAAATTTTTGCGTACAGGGTGCTGCATTTTCGATGGTTTTACGGGGTACAGAGAAAACGGTAATAGATAGAAAAAAAGTAGCGATGTGAAATACAGAGGAGGTTCCAAAATGACCAATTTTCAAAAACCCCCCGTATCTTTGAAACAAAAGAAGTTAGCGCAGCCCACTCTTCGCCAGTCATCTCAGCTCAGAAAAAGAGATCAGAATACGCATTTTTTTCTATCTATTACCGTTCTCTCTGTACCCCGTAAAACCATCGAAAATGCAGTACTAGTAGTACTAGTACCCTGTACATAATTAATTTTACCTTATTTCTCAGCTTGTTCTATCATCACTACAACTTAGAGAAAATACAATCACTAACACGTATAGTAATGCTTTTAAAACGTTTGCGTTTTAATTAAACTTTAAACTAACTTCTTCATTAATCACTACAGATGACAAGTAAACTTTGACATTTTAGGAGTGACGTTGTCAGGTTAATGGTAAGTGATGGTGATGGCATGTCCACATATGCAGTGTTTGTGTCACAGCAGTGTTCCTCTAGTTTGTGATTGAGACAGCTGAAAGCTGTTTTTGTTGACCAATCACAAACTGTGCTGCGATTACTACCTACAAATTATTATTATGAAATGTTACATTTTGGTTTGGATTTTCTGTCTGGAAAACAATTTCTATTAGGTATCATCATCATAATTCAGCTCCTTTCCCATACATTGTTGGACATTGTAGGCCTATTCCAAACGTCCAAACTTAAAAAAATTGGTTTTGCTTTGAAATAACATCTATTTCATTATCAAACATCAGCTTTTAGATCAGATTTTTGCTTACATTGAGCTGGGTACTTCTTCCATAAATTACTCAATTTCTACTTTCAAAACAATGGTTTCCTGATAATTCAAAGTTCTCCGTATTGTCTCTAATTCCTTTTTACGAGCAAAAATCCAAACTAACTATAATACGAAAGGTCTAGCAAGTATCCATCAAGTTATGTCCTCATGGGTATTCTTAGGACCATACGAAATGTTTTCTATAGGAAGAGTAATATGTCATTTTCTAAAAAGTTTAAGGGAGATTTTCTGTTTGGCTAGGAAAAACAAACTGCCCAACGTCCAAATCGATTCATCAGTCTTTAAACCCAGAAGAAGAATTGAGCGTTTTTGTTAGTTTTTTTAGTTGAACATTTTATCAAAATCTGTTTAAGTTCGAAGGTGCAGTGTCCTTTGTCTCAATGTGAATAACCTGATGATATTACGAGTAGTAGCCTCCCTATTTTTGTTTACAATGTATTTACTAGTTTATTAAAGTTTTCCTATCCTTTTTTATAAAAATTCCCAGATTCACTATTACTTATCAGGACAATCTAGGCAGTTTTTACGATCTTTGAATAATATTTTAACCAAAGGAGAGTGAAAGTGAAATTTACTTCTGTCGCATTCAAAAACCTTGGAAAAGCATTTCGTAGAACTTAATATAGTTTAGAAACCTAAAAAATGGAAAAAACATATAACACCTGATTCAGTACTGGATTTTGCACCCTAACCTTAATTCTTCCCAAACTGGATATTTCCTGGGATATTTTATTTTTGTTCCAAAACACCATTTCATCAGTACTTGCATCGAAATTTTGAATTTTCTAAAGTGTATTCATGTTTAAATGTCCTGTAACGACTTTCGGTTCATTTTCCCCTTCATCTAATTGCACTTTCAACTGAGAATCACTCTTCAAAGTCACTACGTAACTGAAACAAGTAAAAGATAGGATTACATCATGCTCCAGCAGAGGATTAGCGTTCGGGGGAGCTACCAAGCTAAATTGGGCAAAAAGACACTCACGGCTTAACTTGTTTAAAGTGTACGCGAAATCCGTTTTGACGCCGCTGTTATACCGTTTAGCGAACGCTGAAGACAGGGAAAATTCCACTTCAACTTCCTGCCATAATAATTTATATTCACCGTTTCCTGGTTAAGTTATTGCTGCTGCCGGTGACTTAGTGGGCGCAAACAAGAAAAATCGAGCTACATTTCCAGATTTATGCGCGTAGCCCGAACAAAGAACAAAAATAAGAAGTGCCCCATATTCTATAGTGGGCTCGTAAATGAATAAAATTTCAGCCAACCTCTTGCCCTCGTCCTTTGCTTTGAAACATTTACCGCCAAACATAAATTCTGCAGCTGACCTCTCCGTGTGGCTAAAGCATGCAACCCGCACTCGCTTATGTAAAGAGCAGAACGTTGAAAGCTAAAGCGACTTTGAAACGTAAAAGTGCATTAAACTAGCTCCCCCCATGGATTTCTAACCTCGGGCAGCATTCTTGTCTAAGGGACACCTTCACTATGTGCGATCCGGACCTTCTCGTTGACCCTTTTTGAATTATGCAAAAGAGTCGTTGGGAAAGGTCTGGCGAATGTACTCGAATATGTTGCTAAAGAAGCTTTTGAGCCTGCAGGACGTATATTTGATACTTTTTATCTCAAATCCATTGTTTACAATGACAAACCACAAACTATTCAACCAGTGGTGTGTGGTGTGTGGTCCGAACCACATTCGCCAAGCCATCGAAAACATTTCTCATGATGGAAAAAACTGAAACTGTTTTAAAATTACCAGTTGCCTCTAAGACTGTTCTAAATCTTCAAAAAATCTTTTTAAATTGCCAAAGGCATCTAGAATTATTGTGACAGTGTCAAAAAATTCTAAACGCTACAAAAAAACTCCAAAATTTATTTAAATATGCCTTTAGAGAATAATTGAGGAAGGAAAACCCAAAGATTTTCCAATATTTCTTTTAATAAGCTTACCAATACCAAAAGCTTTTCCAAACAGCCCAAAAACCTACAAAATTATTTTGACAGGGCCAGAGATTCCTAAATACTACTAAAAAACCCTCCAAAAATTGTTTAAAAATGTTCGAGTCCTCTGAAGATATCCTAAACTTTTAAAGAATTGTCTCAAGTTATCCGAGGCTTTTAGAATCCTCTCGACACTGCCAGATAATTCAAAATGCTACTTAAAAACCTCCAAAAGTTTTTTTTAATTTCCAAAGCCTCTAGAATTATTCGAAATGTCCTAAATCATCAAGGATTTTCTAAAATTGCCAGAAGCTTCTAGAATCATAGTGGTTATGCCAAAAACTTCCCAATATTACGAAGAACCTTGCCAAATTGAAAAAGACCTCTGGAATCGTTTTGACTTTTTCGTCGTTTGTGCGAGAAAATTAAAAAATCTACTAAAAACCGTCCAAAACTTTTTGAAAAATACCCGAAGTCTGTTAAAATTATCTAAAATTGCTATAGGTCTTTAAAAACAATAATATGGTAATGCCAAAGACTGGATACTATTGTGGAAATGCTTGAGACCTCCCAAAATTAAGAAAAGCTTTTCCAAGTTGCCAACTGAAAGCCCTCCAAAAGTTATTTGGAATTAAAAATATGCCCGAGGTTTCTCAAAATAGCCATAACCATCTATAAAATAAAATTTATTAATCAACAAACTCCAAAAAAAGGACCGAAAACCTCTAGAACTACTCGTATTTTGACGATGCCAGAGGTCTAAATATCACTAAAAAACTGTTAAAAAGTTTATTTAAAAACAACCGAGGCCACTAAAACTGTCGTAAACTTTCAAATAACTAAGTCAGAAGCTTCTAGAACAATTTTGAAAATGTTTGAGACCTCCCTAATTAAATTCTTAAAGTCCTATGGAATCATTTTGACATAAAAAGTTCAAAATACCACTAAAAACCCTACCACTAAAATCTTGTGAAAATGCCAATAGTTTCCTAATATTACTAAAAACCTTTCCAAATTGACAAAAGCCTTGTGAGAATGCCAGGGATTTTCTAAACTATTGCAAGTAGTATTTCCAAATAAAGGGCCAAAGGTTTATAAAAAAGTTTTTTAAAAACAGCTTCCAGAGATGTGGAATTATTGTGGAAGTGCCAAAAACCTCCCAATATTACTCAAAATATTTCCAAATTGTCAAAAACCCTTAGAATTAATTTGAAGGTGCCAGAGAATTCTAAATACTACTGAAATAGTCCAAAAGTGTTTAAAAATTGCCAGAAGCCTCCAAAAATGTATTATGCCGTCAAAGAATTTTTCAAAATTGTCAGATAGATAGATAGATAGATAATTGTTTATTTATTCAAAACCCAAATGGGCGTAGAACAGTGTCAGAGGCTCTACAATTATTGTGACCATGCTAAAGACCTTCCAATATTACTAAAAAGTTTTAAAAAATTAATTCTAAATACTACTAAAACTTTCAGGTTTCAAAAAATTGTCTCAAAAGGCCTCTAGAATCACTGTAAAAATGCCACAGAATTCGCAATGTTAGTAAAAATCTTTCTAATATGTCAAAGGCTTCTGAAAAAATTTTTAAAATTGCTGGAGACCTCCAAAAATGTCCTAAACTGTCCAAGACTTTTCTAAAACTGCCAGTGGTCTCTAGAATTATTTTTAAAGTGACAGAAACCTCTAATAACAAAAATCTTTTAAAGTAAAAAGATTTTTTGGAGTTCGTTTTATTAAGTGTTAGATAAATCTAAATACTACTAAAAACCGTCCAAAAGTCATTTAAAATTACCACGAACGTCTGAAAATGTCGTAAACATTCCAATAATTTAACTTTTAAACTCTCTCAAAATATAAATAGGTATAGAATCAAACTGAAAGAGCCAAAAAGAGCAAAATTGTTTTAAAATTTTCAGGGAGTGAAAATGTTTTAAACTTTTTAAGAATCCTATGGAATCCAATTAATACTACTTGAAACCGTCCAAATGTCATTCGAAATTGCCAGAGGCGTCTAAATATATCCAAAACTTTTCAAGAACGTTCTAAAATTACCAGAGGCTACTAGAATCGCCATAACATCGCCATTGATGTCCAAATACAACTGTGATACAACTGAAAACGTCAAAAATTTGTTTATCATAATAATTTTGAAATGCTAGAGTTCTACTGAAAACCGTCCATATCTCATAAAAGTGTCAGAGGCTCATAGACTTATTTCAAAAATGCCAGTCAAAACCAGTGCCTTCTAAAATGCTCACAGCTACCAACGCAAGGGTTATCAAATTAACAAAAATAAGAATTTCATGCAACTAATGGGTGCTATGTCATTCGAATTTTCTTTGAACTTCAGTATAAATGAAGAACATTGATTAAGAACAACTGTGACCTATAATTCAATGTATTTCAACGCCTTATTTTTCAACATAAATAATGTTCCACTGGTCGACTTTTGTATCATAAATAAAAGTTATATTTTAAGAACTGATCTACCCAAAAATTAAAATATAATACACTGGAAAAAATAAAATCTTATATATTATATAAGATTTTATTATATACTTATATCAGATATGTAAATGACAAAGTTTTGACATAACGACCACCAGAAAAATTAAATTTTTATCGTCAAGGTCTAGAAAATCTCAACGAGAAAAACTTCTATGTCTATCAAGATTGTGCTTTTTTGCGTTACTTATTTATGTAACAGCAATGTCTGTGGTAATAGGAAAAAACGTATTTAACAATATCCTGGCAAATACCAGGTGTCCAAGAGCACCCTCGACATAGGAGATTAACATGGGAAAACGGTTTTGATTTTTTTGCGCCTGTACGGTTGATTTCATTGAAAAATCGTATTAATGAAAGTTGTAGTACCTATCACGGACTAATTTTCTGTATTTTTTTCGGATCTCTAACTTGAGCCCTTTCGTCGTAAAACACGAACAAAAATGAGAAAATTTAAACTTTTGGCCTGCACTGTATAGGCGGTTGTCGGGCAACGGGTAAACATTTCATTGTTGCTGGTACGGTTGCTCGACAACCGCTTATACAGTGCAGGTAAAAAGTTAAAATTTTCGCATTTTTGTTCGTGTTTTACGACGAAAGGGCTCAAGTTAGAGATCTGAAAAAAATACAGAAAATTAGTCCGTGATAGGTACTACAACTTTCATTAATACGATTTTTCAATCAAATCAACCGTACAGGCGTAAAAAAATCAAAACCGTTTTCCCATGTTAATCTCCTATGTCCAGGGTGCTCTTGGACACCTAGTATATTAACAGAAAAATTGTCAGAGAATGGCCACCGAGATACCTGACCGGATTTTTCTATTTTTCCTTTCAGTTCGTTTCAAATCTGAAATGTTTTCTGAAGTCTAGAAGTAAATTGACAATACAGATCACTAGTGACATTTGATAACATAATTTTCCGCTATTTTAAATTTATTAGCAAGTTTTGATTTGCAAACTCCAGTGACTCAATTAAACGATTTCCAGCCCAGTTAAATGCGGAGTTTTATGCCCATTGCAATGATGAATCGCTTGATGTGGGTTGACATTTCAAAGTGAGTAGAAACGTTTTCACATGAATAATCAAACCTACTTTCTAATCGAAATCTTGAATAAACTTCTATACCTAATCCTGCATAAAAACTAGCATAAAACCCACTTAATTTGACTGATAATTTTAATGAATGTCAATATTTTACTGCGACAAAAAAACTTAATTCTAATCAGACATTTTGGCAACTTATCAAGGTAAGAAGTGTAATGTGAGCTGAAATAAACATCAAACAGATGGCAACCGTAAACTGGTAAACATAATCAGAATTCACTCAGCTGTAGCGTAATTCGTAGCCAATCAAATGGATAACCATATTCTTAGACAGTAAAAAACAACGAGGCAAAGTCAATAAACCAGACACCACACACAACCGCAAAAACAAACTCTGATTTTTGATCTCAAGAAGGCAGTGAATTATTAAACCAGAAATACGGCTACGGCGAGGCCTCACTTTTGCCCATATTTATGCCCACTCGACTTTCCGTACTCGGTCAATTATTGTTTTACGGTTTTTGAGTTGGCCGAACTGGTTCTCGGCTTTTTGTTTTCAGGTGCCTGATTGACGACCGGTTATTCACAGGCACCCAACTTAAAATTTGGGTGCTTTTTCGTATAAAGCGATGAATGGAGGCCATCTTTTATTAGGTATTGCACACGAATAGCGTGAGAGGACTAATGGACATTTACAATGCAACGCATTAATTACTAAATTAGTCAAGGCTTTGATCGGTAATGTCAATTCTAGGTATTTCCCATTGTCGGTGTTTCTCTACAAATGCAAAATATACATTTCATTGAAAATACACGTTAAAAACAGTTCCAGATGTTCGTTTTTATGAAAAAATCGTGTGTTATACAAACAGCTGGAAAATATCCAGGCAAAATTTATATGCGATTCCAGTCCAAAAAGTGATTTCTCCTAATTGCTTGTTAGTGGACAGATCAGTAATTTTAAATTTTGTGTAACGGCAAAATTACTAAACTCATAGATTATTAACTTTGTGCAATCAATTAACCAAAAGGTCAATGATTTGGACTACTCTTTTTATATCATAAATGTAAGACTTCAAAGTTTTAAATAGTAAATAAGATGAATGAAACTCACCGTTATACTCAATCAAACCAAAATGGACAGTGTGCTACTTTTTCCTGAAATTGAACATGGCGTCAGCAAAATTTTTATAACTTTTTTCGTTTCTAAGATACTAGGAAAAATTGAAAAATATATCACATTTTTTGGTATCTCAGATATCTTGAAAATGTTTGATGTTAAAACTGATTCTCATACATATTTTTCCGTAGAATCCGTTTTTAAGTAATGCGAAATTGTGTTTTGAAGGTGCAAATGATTGTAGATCACTTTAAAAATTGTATAAAATTGTTCAAAATAACACACTTTTTTAATTATACAAAATTTTTAAAAGTCTAAATAAAGCAATTAAAAATACATTTTATTCTCAGATTGTCGGTTTTTTAATTAAGATTTAATCAATTTTTTTTTTATGTAACCTTCTGTATATTATTAATGATCTTTATTAAGCTTTTAATGTGAGTCTTTAAAAAAAATGCAAGACGATGCAGGTTTTAATTTTAATACACAAACTTGAACCTCGCATTCTACGTATGTTTTTTTATTAACAATTCAAAATTCTTGCTCAATTTACATTTTTTGCCTCTTTAATTTTTTTCTGTACTTTTCACTGTTTGTAAGAAAAAAATAAATTGAATAATAATTGATAGTGTGGCAATACCTCGGGCAATACTGCAGGAATGTGATTTGGTTTGTTTTTACAAAAATGGTCGATTTGGCAACATTGCTATTACGTTGAAAGTTAAAATAATTTCCCGTTTGTCAACACTATAGAAATAATGTGTTTTGACTTGTTTTTCAAAAATGGTCGGTTTTACAACATTGCACGAATTTCCTACAAAATTAAAAGATTGGCAGTTTAGAAACATTGCTATTACCTTGAAAATTAGAATAATTTTTAGTTTGGCAACACTGTAGAAATGTGATTTGTTTTGTTATTACGAATATGGTTGAGTTGGTAACATTGCATAAATTTCCTTCAAAATTAAAGAATTGTCAGTGTGACAACCTCGGTGGCAACACTGTAGATCTGATTATTGAATATTTAAAAAAAATAGACTATTTAACAACATTGCATTACTTTTGTAAAAAATTAGAAAAATGATAATTTTGTCGTCACTGTACAAATGTGAATAATAATCTTTAATTTTTTAAATGTGATTTGATGGTTCGTTTCTACGAAAATGGTCGGTTTGGCAACATTTCTTCATGAATTTCGAACAAACTTAATTGTTGCTAAACTAAGCAACACTGTAAAAATCTGATTATTGAATGTTTTAGAAAAACTGACTATTTAACAACATTGCATCACTTTTGTTAAAAATTAAAATAACTCATTTTGTCATCACTGTAGTCACTGTCAACAAAAACCGCAACCCTGTATACTTAAAAATAAGGGAGATGGAAAGAGACCTTCCGAAAGAGTCGAGAATGTGACACCCTGTACAAAGTTTTCCTTAATAAACATGTTAATATTTAAGAAGGCGACATATTTTGTTCGTTTTTGTACTGATTAATCGTTTTTTTTTTTTAATTTTTTAACTCACTTTTTTTGTAAAACTCAATAAATTGTAATTTCAAAACTTAAAAAAATCAAGTGGTAAACTGCTAAGTAAAATTTTGTACACTAATTCCTAATATGCCAGTAATGCCCACTAATTTCTTGTAATGCCCAGTTATTCCTAATAATTAACCTTACCTCACCTAGCCTAACAATACCGACTAACTTGAATTATCACAACTGGAAAATCTAAAATAACCTAACCTCTAATAATAAAAAATGTTTTAATTAAAAAATGTAAAAGTAAGAAAATACGTGCAACGAATTAACCGGAATGGAATTCCCTGTATATTTTTTCATTTTTGTATTCTACGTCAAATTCTAGACATATTTCGCGTATTAATGTCATATACCTATCTATATCCGTTTCTGAGATATTTGCCATTTTATGTGAAATTTTATTTTTTATTTTCGGTCTCCAAAACCTTTTTAATTTATACTTATTAGGAAAGGTTTTTTTCT
This sequence comes from Ips typographus, assembly GCF_016097725.1. Taxonomy (NCBI): domain Eukaryota; kingdom Metazoa; phylum Arthropoda; class Insecta; order Coleoptera; family Curculionidae; genus Ips; species Ips typographus. The sequence goes on from NC_138423.1 coordinate 12,993,554, forward strand.
TGGTTTTTGTGTTTTGTTATGTTAGACAAGGTTTGTTCTAGGAATGAGTGCAGAAAGACGTCAAAATATACATATATCAAAGGTAGATGTTTTAATAAAACAACAGAAAAAATTATAATCTGAAAGTTGTAAATTATTCTTTATATAAATGACAAATGACAACGGCAATAACAAAATAAAACAAATGTGTCAAAAATCTGTATTAATTGTTATAACTTAATGCCCAGTTTATACCTCCAAATTAAAAAATTTAATTTAAATTACTTGTAAAAGTAACTGAGAAGAAAATGAATGTCGTTTATACTTTTCAAGATATGTTAAATTAAATGACATGGATGTGTTTTTGACTTTGACGTATTCTAAACATATGCTAACCTAAAGAGGGTAAAAAATTCATGATTTCATTCATGAAAAAGTTTAGCTATAAAATAATCATTTGTAAAATTTTAAAATATTAAACAAGAGATGAAGTTTTGTTTGGCTGTAGTGGCATTGGTGTATCCTTGATAAAATGATGGATAAGAAATTGGAGATATGGAAACTATGTATGGAAAGACCCATAAACAGGGAAGGGTTCAAGAATTAGGCCGAATTTCACCCAAAGTTGAAAGTTGGTCAACTTTTAAGTGAAAATTTATTTTAGTTTTGTGTAAATTGTAACTCCTATAGCATGTCATATACAAACGTGTTAACTTTAAGAAAATTATTTTGACTTTAATGCAAATTTTGTTTAATTGTTAATTTAGAACATCCTAATGTTATTCGATTTTCGTTATACAGTGCGTTTTTTTTAACGCGAAACATAGGATTTTACGTATTAAATTTTTAAGCTTATGTTGGACCATGTTATTTTGGAACTACAGGTATAAAACTTGGAAGATGTGTCTTCAGTACCATGAAGCTTAAGTAAGACCACCAGTTCGGTCTAAAAAGTGTTTACAAATTAGCAAAAGGTCATCTTTTTTGGAACATATTTTATCTTTCCATATTCCCTGTATGTATGTTTACCTGCTATCTGCCCTGTCAGTATCAAAAACAACACCTACCATACATACAGGGAGTATAAAACTTTTCGAAAGAAGATGACTTTTTGCTAGTTTGTAAACACTTTTTGGACCGAATTGGTGGTTGTACTTAAGCTTCAGGGTACTAAAGACACACTTGTCAAGTTTTACACCTGTAATTCCAAAATAACATGGTCTAACATGGACTTAAAAATTTAACACGTGAAATCCTATGTTGCGCGTTAAAAAAAACGCACTGTATAAACATTTTTCATTCAGTCAGCTGTCGCCATAGTAAAATTTCTGCATTTCACGTCTAAACTATAAACATACCCCAATTTTATTAAGGAAATTTTACATAAATATTATATTAGCCTTTATACAGCCAAAAAAAGCAGAAACGAGTAGTATCAAAACTTTTTTAATAAAATATATTTCTTGCAATTTTTTTTTGTTTTATGAATCCATAACGCGTATTGGTATGTCAATCGATCAACTTTTTTAACTCCCGATACGAATTTATATGGAAATGGCTCGAGCAATCCCGCAGGCATTTCCTGCCTCATACAGGCCACATTTCCGGCTAAAGAAAAACTTGAAAGAAAACTTCTATAATGTTCCAGGAATTTACATGTAATATTTTAATAATCTTTGCCTTTCAGGAAACATGACCGTTCTTATCAGTTTCCAACTATACACAGCAAATTGGAAATATTTACCGAGTTTAGTTTGCAGGGAAGTGTCTGATACAACTCACTTACCAGTTTGATAATTCCATTATTTTCTCGGATCCTTTTGTATTATCAAACACAATAAACCCAGCCGGCATTATCGTCTGCGATAACCTAATATTTATTTTTAGTGTATCTTTAGGACATCTTAACTGAACTCCATGTCAGGGCCGTAAACTAATAAACACACTGGCATTTGCTTTTCTCGGAAAGCTGGGTTTGCATCAAGATTATTTATATTTAATAAGAACCCTCCGTTGCTATCTGTTGTTTCAGCAAATATATTTATAGGTGTTCACACTTTACCATTAAAAATGTTTAGAAACCATCCGGGACATTACTGTAAACGTGCACTTTCCTTAAATGATGTAGTGAATAATTGGACGCGATTTAACATTGACAAGTTTGGACATGCGAACATTAAAATTAATTAGCCTCATTGTGATGGCGCCATGTGGAACTGTTTTGTCGGTAAATATGATCGGCAATCCAAATAGTGATAAACATATTCAATGCCAAAGGAAATCTTTCATTCATATGCAACAAATTTATTTGATCAATGACACGTATTTGGGTTTCTGGCTGTTAATCCTTGACAATGAGGTCATCATACAAAATTCGCGTTTATCAACTGTTGTTAAATAAATAAAAACAGATGTTAAACAAATATGTGATCTAATAGCGCCAGGTTGAATGAGACTTCCGTTAGTAGAAATGTTGTTGAATTAAAATTATTATTTTAAGGTTAGTTATATTGATGAATGAATGAATGATTTATAATGCAGAATTTATTAAATTGTCCATTGTAAGTGATAATTTTTTAATTGGAAATCAATACTGTGAGTGATACACAGAACATTTTGAGTGCTTGTTTATGTGTAAATACACGGTTTAACTTCAATTTAGGTATTTACTAACACCTCATTTACTTTATTTGTTTACTCAATTGCTCATAACCTCATATTCACCATATTCTGTTTAAACACATTTTATTAAAACAGTGTTGTTTTATATTGATTGTTTTACTCAATCATTGTAGTCATGGGACAAAAAGTATCAGGTTCGATAATTTTTCCGGAAATTTTCCAAAAAATACAGCCATAACGATTGCACGTCTTCGTGGAATCATTGACACTATTCGATTAGTTTATTGAATGTAGTTAATTTCCAAATAATAAATAAAATTTAAACGTTTTGAAGACATTTCGAGAAATAACCTCACTAAATACCTCTCGAGCTTTCAAATTATTATTTATAAAAACACATAAATTTATGGAAAACATGCTCCCCAGAAAATAAGCCCAGATGTCCCTCAACCAAAGACATCGATCAATATATTACAATTAAAACATTTTCAAGCTTACGATTACTTCTAACGTAAATTGACCGAAAAAATAGACCTCACGACTATTATTACAGATTTGCAATAAATTAATTATCGATGATTCCACATGGAAAAATAATGCCAGTTTGCTATACATATAAACCATACCTACTTCAAAAATACAGATTTTTATCAGAGAGATATTTTTTTCACCAAAAGCATTAGTGACAGATGTCACGTGGATTTAGAGGATAATTTAGCTAGACCGTCACGGGACCCACTTTGAGTATTTAAGTTTTAAGTACATTTTTTGAAATCCTTATTCAATAACCTGAAGACAATTCAAAATTTGGTACCGTCAGGGAAAAAAGAGGTGTCAAAATTTAAACTGTCAGACACAGTTTGAAAAGACAATCAGGGACAAAATCGTCCCACTGGACTTGGAGTAAGATAATGATTTTACTCATATTTTTTGGAATCCTTATCATATTTCCTATACAATAACCTGAAAAATCCGTACAAATTTTAGTTCAGTCAGAGAGAAAAACGGTGTCAAAGTTTGAACTGCCAGAAACACAGTTTGAAAGGACAGTCGCGGACAAAATCGACTGTAAAACCGACTTGGAGTGAGAAAATGAGTGTTTTAAGCAAGATAATGATTTTACTCATATTTTTTGGAATCCTTATCATATTTCCTATACAATAACCTGAAAAATCCGTACAAATTTTAGTTCAGTCAGAGAGAAAAACGGTGTCAAAGTTTGAACTGCCAGAAACACAGTTTGAAAGGACAGTCGCGGACAAAATCGACTGTAAAACCGACTTGGAGTGAGAAAATGAGTGTTTTAAGCAAGATAATGATTTTACTCATATTTTTTGGAATCCTTATCATATTTCCTATACAATAACCTGAAAAATCCGTACAAATTTTAGTTCAGTCAGAGAGAAAAACGGTGTCAAAGTTTGAACTGCCAGAAACACAGTTTGAAAGGACAGTCGCGGACAAAATCGACTGTAAAACCGACTTGGAGTGAGAAAATGAGTGTTTTAAGCAAGATAATGATTTTACTCATATTTTTTGGAATCCTTATCATATTTCCTATACAATAACCTGAAAAATCCGTACAAATTTTAGTTCAGTCAGAGAGAAAAACGGTGTCAAAGTTTGAACTGCCAGAAACACAGTTTGAAAGGACAGTCGCGGACAAAATCGACTGTAAAACCGACTTGGAGTGAGAAAATGAGTGTTTTAAGCAAGATAATGATTTTACTCATATTTTTTGGAATCCTTATCATATTTCCTATACAATAACCTGAAAAATCCGTACAAATTTTAGTTCAGTCAGAGAGAAAAACGGTGTCAAAGTTTGAACTGCCAGAAACACAGTTTGAAAGGACAGTCACGGACAAAATCGGCTGTAAAACCGACTTGGAGTGAGAAAATGAGTGTTTTAAGCACATTTTTGAAATCCTCATTAAATTTTCTATTCGATAACCTGAAAAATCCGTACAAAATTTAGTTAAAAAGAAAAACGGTGTCAAAATTTGAACTGCCTAAAACACAGTTTGAAACGATAGTCACAGACAAAATCGACTGTAAAACCGACTTGGAGTGAGAAAATCACTGTTTTTAAGCACATTTTTGAAATCCCCATTAAATTTCCTATTCAATAATCTGAGAAATTCGTACAAAATTTAGTTCAGTTAGAGAGAAAAACGGTGTCAAAATTTGAACTGCCTGAAACACAGTTTGAAAGGACAGTCACGGACAAAATCGACTGTAAAACCGACTTGGAGTGAGAAAAATAACTGTTTTAAGCACATTTTTGAAATCCCCATTAAATTTTCTATTCGATAATCTGAGAAATTCGCACAAAATTTAGTTCAGTTAGGAAGAAAACCGGTGTCAAAGTTTGAACTGCCAGAAACACAGTTTGAAAGGACAGTCACGGACAAAATCGACTGTAAAACCGACTTGTAGTGAGAAAATGACTGTTTTAAGCACATTTTTGAAATCCTCATTAAATGTCCTATTCGATATCCTGAAAAATCCATACAAAATTTAGTTCAGTCAGAGAGAAAAACGGTGTCAAAATTTGAACTGCCAGAAACACAGTTTGAAAGGACAGTCACGGATAAAATCGACTTGGAGTAAAAAAATTACTGTTTTAAGCACAATTTTAGAATCCTCATTAAATTTCCTATCCAATTACCTGAAAAAAAACACTATAAAATACAACATGTGATTTAGGCAATTCGCAGTATATAAAATGAAACACACAATTTACAACCTACATAATGGCAATGTTACGGTTACGGTAAATTATATAAAGACCAGTACAGAAACAATAATTTTGTTGCCTGACCTTACAAACCTAAACAGTTTTCTAGTTCTTTATTATAACTTTTTTTAAGTTATTTGGCTGATATTTTGAACAACTCTAGTTGCTGTTAGACTATTTAAGTACAATAATACATAGAAATGGACATGTATAATATGTAATTTACTTCTAACTTTTATATCAGGTTATTATCTATTTGAAAGCTTTTGGGGAAAACCCAATTAAGAACTCGAATTTCGCCGTCACTGAAAAATATAGGCGTTTCCATGAAAATAAAATAGAAACGTCTAGTTTTACTCGGGTTATCCGAAGTTTAATTTTATAACCATTAGTTTCGTTCGGCTTTCCAGTTTTAGGGTTGCGACCGTTTTCAGAGTCATAAATTGAGTTTATGCAAGAGTTCAGTCACGAAGCTTTCTAGGCCTGAAACTAGGAATGAAAGTAACCGAACTAAGAACATGGAAATCCGTTATTATCGAAATTCAATACACCCAAACACTGAACATCCCACACCTGGCCATTTTAATACGCCTATATCCTTTCTAATCACGATGCAATCGAGCTCAATAGAACTGTTAAACACATACGTACCGCAGGCGTGTATAAATATTTTATTACTCTTATGTGGGTTATCAATGAGTAATAAAAGGTAGAAAAATATTTAGCTGGTCAGTGGAAACGAGAATTTCACTGATTTAAGTGTAATTCATTACTTTAATTGCGGTAGTATAGTAATTAAACGAAAATGATCCGCAACGAAAAACGTGTAAAACAAAATCGAAAAGACTGTGTTTAACACAGCAACATAATTCAAGCTAGTTAGAAACACGAACAGAGAATATCCCAGACTAAATTGCCTGCTTTTTCCCATTTTAAAGTTATAGGTGATTCGAGAACAGAATCCGTGACAGAATCTCTTAATTTATTAACAACCCATTTTACTTGACCAGTGTTCTTATATTAGGTCTGTTCGCAGACAGAATCTCCAAATAGCAATCAGAGAAATAGATACATATCCATTGGTCACAAGTCAGAAAACGTCACAGTTACGTGAGCGTTCAACCAATAAAACTTGACATTTGTTGTGTTTCTAAGTTGAAAACCAGTCAGGGATTGCCTCTGCGAACAGACCTAATGAAAATCCTGTCTGAGGATCAGAATTGATAAAGATTTGTGATCTGATAGTGTTAATTACTCGATTCGAATCAAAAATTGCAACATTTTGCTGCCAAATTTTGCTAGATTAAAGATTTGTGTAAATCTTGGTTAAATTAGATTTTTTGAAACATAATATTGCAAATTTTGTTCTAAGTAGGTCACCCCAAACCACAAAATTAATAGTTTGCTATCCACTTCTGTATAATAGACTTGTAAAGTTTAAAATTATACAATTGACATTGTAAAAACTTCACAAAAGTTTCATAATAAAAACCACATAAATTTAGTTTTTAAAGGAGCAACAAAGTTTTATTAACTCTTCCAATCCGTCTACACGTGTTTCATTAACCTAATCCTATTCTATACTCCCATTTTCAACAAAAAACCTAAACTTTTCCAAAGCAAACCTAATCTCTTTTCTACTCTTGGCATTAGTACAACTTATACTTTTACTTTCACACAGTTAACTTAATCTTTGCTTATATCATAACGTCCGAACAAAGAGACAATATAGTATTTTACCAATTATATTTGTCTATGTTTATTCATTGATGTTGATTGATTGTGTATTTTTTGATTCCCATTAACTGCAATCTTTGTAATGTTTATTGAATAGAACAAATCCTTATGGTCACATTATCGTATGCGTTGATCTATTAAAATTTACTGTCATACTGTGTTATCCTATTATACAGGATGTCACTAAAATTGTGCTGAAAAAATGCTACCACAAATTCTTGAGGTCAAATATGACGATTGAACCCAACTTACCTTAGTTCAAAAGTCGAAGAATACAAGTACAATTTAAAAAGTGTCAAAAGTATGTTTTAATATTTTTTGAGGCATTCTCATAAAAATGTTAATTAATAATTCTTATTCTGTAACGTATTTTACTTAAATTACCTTAAACACATACCTACCTAGTAAGCGTGATTTCAGCAATGGTTTTTGAGATATTTGTATTTAAAAAATCGTTTCATGTATCTGGTTTAAATTAAGTTTTAGTAATACATTGAAGTAATTGCTTTACACTAAGGAAAAAAAGTTACTAAGTTAGTTTTCATTACAATTTTAATTTAATTGAATATCTTTGAATTTTTAAGTAAGAATTATCTTAAACCTGACTAAGACATAACGCGATTTTTTTTAAAACCTGATAAGTGATTGCACTAACATTTTTAGGGGTAGCTTAAGCTAATTTGAGTTTTGAATGTAACAAATAGTATGTAAAATATCACAGTCAAACCAAAAATTACTCTAGGTTGTCTTAAACCATGTTGGTACAATCGACCATGAGTGTCTTAAAAAAGTGACGGCGTTTTAACTAAATGTAAGCTACCAGAAGTGGCGTGTTATTACAATAAAAATTATATCATTTTAATTATTCACCCTACAAATTCTCCCCTCCGGAATTTTATACGCTAATTATAAATCAAATTAATCATGAAAAACTAAAATGTACTTTTGACACTCTGTATCTCCGACATCATCTATTTTGGCCTAATATAAGTTGGGTTAGATTATTATAATTAAGCCTCATTTTAGGGACACCGAGGTAATTTGGTGTACACATTCGAGGTATTATGAGGTACTTTCCCATTATTACGAACCATTGTGAGGTATTACAAGGCATTACGAGCCATTTTGAGGAATTTGTAAGGTATTTGAGAGTATTTTGAGGCATTGTCTGTATATTTCAAAATGTTTTGTGATATTTTCATTGAAATTTTGAGCGAAATAAAACCTAAATAAACGAAATTTTGCGATAGTTTAAAGAATACATTGCAGTAGACAATATAGTCTATCAATATAACAAAATTGACCGCACATGTAATTATTATGGTAAAATTTTTGTTACATGATATTGAGTTTAAACAATATTCATTACAAATTTTTATAATAATTTACCAATTTTTCAACAATTCAATGTTTAAACTACATTTTTAAGGTCACGTGACTGTTTTTGACAATATCAACTGGCTTTTACAGTATTGCAAGCTCAAAATTGTATTATTATCGTCACGTAACGTGTATTTTATAATTTCAGCTTTTACAACTGTCTAAATTTAAATTAACAAATAATCAACATTTAAATTAGATTTTTAAGTCACGTGACTGTTTTTGACAGGTGTGAGTTGACTTGGACAGTGTTGCAAGCTCTAAAATGGCATAATCAAAGTCACGTGATGTGTTTCTTGCAATTTTAGCTTGAACAACTGTCTAAAATAGTCTAAATATAATTTACCAAATTTTAAAATTTTAAACCACATTTTAAAGGTCACGTGACTAATTTTGACAGATGCCAACTGGCCTTTACAGTGTTGCAAAAACATGCAGAATTGCATTTTCTACGTCACGTAACGTGTATTTTTCAATTTTAGTTTTTACAACTGTCTAAATTTAATTTACCATTTTTTAAAGTTTAAACTGCTTTTTGAAGTTCACGTGACTGTTCTTGACAATATCAATTGGCTTTTACAGTATTGCAAGCTCAAAATTGTATTATTATCGTCACGTAACGTGTATTTTATAATTTCAGCTTTTACAACTGTCTAAATTTAAATTAACAAATGATCAACATTTAAATTAGATTTTTAAGTCACGTGACTGTTTTTGACAGGTGTGAGTTGACTTGGACAGTGTTGCAAGCTCTAAAATGGCATAATCAAAGTCACGTGATGTGTCTCTTGCAATTTTAGCTTGAACAACTGTCTAAAATAGTCTAAATATAATTTACCAAATTTTAAAATTTTAAACCACATTTTAAAGGTCACGTGACTAATTTTGACAGATGCCAACTGGCCTTTAAGTGTTGCAAGAACATGCAGAATTGCATTTTCTACGTCACGTAACGTGTATTTTGCAATTTTAGTTTTTACAACTGTCTAAATTTAATTTATCATTTTTTAAAGTTTAAACTGCGTTTTGAAGTTCACGTGACTGTTCTTGACAATATCAATTGGCTTTTACAGTATTGCAAGCTCAAAATTGTATTATTATCGTCACGTAACGTGTATTTTATAATTTCAGCTTTTACAACTGTCTAAATTTAAATTAACAAATGATCAACATTTAAATTAGATTTTTAAGTCACGTGACTGTTTTTGACAGGTGTGAGTTGACTTGGACAGTGTTGCAAGCTCTAAAATGGCATAATCAAAGTCACGTGATGTGTCTCTTGCAATTTTAGCTTGAACAACTGTCTAAAATAGTCTAAATATAATTTACCAAATTTTAAAATTTTAAACCACATTTTAAAGGTCACGTGACTAATTTTGACAGATGCCAACTGGCCTTTACAGTGTTGCAAAAACATGCAGAATTGCATTTTCTACGTCACGTAACGTGTATTTTGCAATTTTAGTTTTTACAACTGTCTAAATTTAATTTACCATTTTTTAAAGTTTAAACTGCTTTTTGAAGTTCACGTGACTGTTCTTGACAATATCAATTGGCTTTTACAGTATTGCAAGCTCAAAATTGTATTATTATCGTCACGTAACGTGTATTTTATAATTTCAGCTTTTACAACTGTCTAAATTTAAATTAACAAATGATCAACATTTAAATTAGATTTTTAAGTCACGTGACTGTTTTTGACAGGTGTGAGTTGACTTGGACAGTGTTGCAAGCTCTAAAATGGCATAATCAAAGTCACGTGATGTGTCTCTTGCAATTTTAGCTTGAACAACTGTCTAAAATAGTCTAAATATAATTTACCAAATTTTAAAATTTTAAACCACATTTTAAAGGTCACGTGACTAATTTTGACAGATGCCAACTGGCCTTTACAGTGTTGCAAGAACATGCAGAATTGCATTTTCTACGTCACGTAACGTGTACTTTGCAATTTTAGTTTTTACAACTGTCTAAATTTAATTTACCATTTTTTAAAGTTTAAACTGCGTTTTGAAGTTCACGTGACTCTTCTTGACAATATCAATTGGCTTTTACAGTATTGCAAGCTCAAAATTGTATTATTACCGTCACGTAACGTGTATTTTATAATTTCAGCTTTTACAACTACTGTCTAAATTTAAATTAACAAATGATCAACATTTAAATTAGATTTTTAAGTCACGTGACTGTTTTTGACCGGTGTGAGTTGACTTGGACAGTGTTGCAAGCTCTAAAATGGCATAATCAAAGTCACGTGATGTGTCTCTTGCAATTTTAGCTTGAACAACTGTCTAAAATAGTCTAAATTTAATTTCCCAAATTTTAAAATTTTAAACCACATTTTAAATGACTAATTTTGACAGATGCCAACTGGCCTTTAAGTGTTGCAAGAACATGCAGAATTTTTTTACAACTGTCTAAATTTAATTTACCATTTTTTAAAGTTTAAACTTTGTTTTAAAGTTCACCTGGCTGTTTTTGACAATGTCAACTGGCCTTTACAATGTTGCAAGCACAAAAATTGAATTATCAAGTCACGCGACCTACTTCTTGCAATTTTACTACTGTCTAAATTTAAATTACCAATTTTTCAACTGTTTCTTTTAAATGATAAGTGTCTTTATTTGACACGTGCTAACTTGGTTACTATGACAGTTAGAGGAATCGTGCAAACGTCAAAATATAACCCGTAATTTCAGGCAACCGTACAAAAAATTTTTTTTGTTTATCATAATTGGAATTTTTTACACTGACTTTAGAAAATCAATTCAACTGTCACAGGACCTTTAAAAAAATTAATTTAAAGCTTTTGAGTCTTTAAAATTTGGAAAAACAGTCACGTAACCTGAGGAAGTTATTTTTATTCAATCATTAATCCTTATCGACATTTTGACAATGCTACTTTCTCAGACCAAAAAACTGTCACGTGACCATAAAAAATTTAATTTCAAGGGTGTATTTCATCAAGATTTATCGTTATCTCAATACCAGGGGACTTATACTAAATTTAAGAATGCCACAAATGTGTAAACATTTGAAGGTATCCTGAGGCAGTTTAAATAATTTAAAGACATTTGGATGTATTTCGAGGCATTTTAGGCAGTTTTAAGGCATTATAACTATGAGGCATTTTGAGCAATAACAGAAGCATTGTCAGGTATCTTAAAGGCATTTCAAGGTATTTTATATACAAAAAGGCATTTTGGTGTACAAAACAATATCGGCGGTCTACCCCTCGGGGGACACCCTATATATACTGCAATCTTTATTTGCATATAGTCCTGTCAGTCAGCGGGCGGTATCATAACGCCCGCCTATAATGCCCTCAGGTTGTTATGAATACTATAACCTACACCGTTTCCAAGGTATTATGTATTCATAACGTATAGGTGAAACATAAAGTATATTAAAGTGCCTTGGAGTTTCAGCTTTGGTAATTTTATCTACAGATAATGTATTTTATAGAATGTCTTAACTTCATTTGATGGTTTCTGTATTGCAGTGTTCCTTAATCTGAATTACGATTGACCTTTTCTGAATCTCATTTGGCCTTATCTGAAATATATTTGAAAATGGTGTAGTACCAAAAAAAGTACATCTCATAGTTAACTGAAGTTGAAATTTTCGAAATAACGATAATTTAATTTATTCGTCGTTTTTGATCCATCGGAAATTGCTACGGTACTAATAATTTGCGGTATCATGTGTCCTGTGAAAAGCGCATATTTGCACAATGAAGCAAATACCGATGTTTGGCTGGGATTTGTTTAAAATGAGTAAACAACGCAATTAAAATTTAAATTTGTGTACACTCTGTTGCCTAGGGCTCAATTGGCGGGTAAAAGTATACATTTTCGTTTAAGCGGTTGGAAAAATCAATAGACACAAGATAAAATCTGATTGAGTTCTCTAATCCCTTTCTATAACGCAGTGATCAAGTGTGAACAGGTTTTTAGAAAAATTGCAATGTAACGGCGGTATAGAACAGTGGGTGACTCAAAATGGGCGCGTCCTTGGCGATTACGCGTGATTTAACATCAACAAATGCCCTGTCATTTGAAATAACACCAAGGTGGATTTTCAATTTGCACTAGGTGGGTATCTGTGTCTGTTAAATCTGATTTAAACAGATCGCTAATTCTATAATAAATTGACTTGACAGCAATAGACAATGACCTGCAGCTCCACGATATTACAATGTAATTTATTCAAATGTTTTTTTTTTCAGGATTGGTTGTTGACACCGGGCTTTATATCCTTCTACAGTAACCACGAAGTTAATTTAAATGATGCAATCATAGTTATTTGCGGTTGTATATGTGAAACGTAACAAGAAAAGTGTGTCATACTTAGTTAAAATTCATATTCTCTTCAAAATGTTATTAGGGAGTAGTTACAACTTACAACAGCAACATATTCTTTTAATTTAATTAACTATTAAATATTACATACACACAAATCACACAAATTAGAACTTTTTATTTTACCGTAACAGGTAGTTTTAATAGCCTTATTGAGATAAAACTAGGGCTATATCGACTAAATTACATCATTAGGTTTATTTATACAGGGGATTAAATAATACCTACTTGTTAATATATCGCCGTGCACTTTTCGTAAGGTATTTCAATTATTTCAGCTCGCATTGCACCAAGCCTTAACGTTTTCTTTGTAGTAATTCTGTTTACATTATTGAAATAACAGAATTCTAACTTAGTCTCATAATCATAAGTTTTCGAGTCAAAATCTGTTAAAACTCAACCAGAACTTTTCTATTTTCTAGTATTTGAAATCCATCAGGGATTTTGCTTAGTTTTCTGATGGTTCACTAAGCATTTATTGTAGAACTTTAACAGCTATTTTTATGAATCTAATGATAAACTGAAAGATAAAGCGACCACATTTTTTTCAACCTTTTTCAGCATTACTAAAATTATTTTTAAGTTTCACAGAAATTGTGCATTTGTAATACCTAATATCCTCGCTATATCTGTTCTTATAAAAACAATTTTAGTGGTTTTAGCATCACCTGAGTGTGCTCAATCAACTAACCTAAAAATATACAAGATGTCCCATTTGAATTTTTTGATCTTTGGCATTTTGAACCTAGTGACGTCACTTTGCAACCAACTCCTTCAGAAAGTTAAGCTCAATTCTGACCTCAACTACATATATCGGAAACGGGATACTTTTTCTATACACACTGTAGGACTGAGTATCCGCAATCCACTGACCTATAATATATAGAGTGTCTCGTTTAAAATTCTTGACTTTTGGCACTTTAACCACAGTGACTTTGCCAGTCTATTTTGACCTTAAATATATCGAAAACGGGACACTTTTTCTGTAGCATTTTTGAGGTCACTGTGTAACCCAATCCACTGGCCTAAAATTATACAGTGTCTCATTTAAAATTCTTGACAATTTTGACAATATTATCATTCTTGGGAATATATCATTCAGGAAATTTAGGTCAATTATAACCTGAAATATTTGCTGTAAAACTTTCACTGTAGCACTTATTGGGATACTGTCGAGGGGTAGGTAGATCGCCGAAGTATTTTGGTCTACACACTCGAGGTATAATGAGGCACTTTGCCAGTATTACCAGCATTTTGAGGTATTACAAAGTATTACGAGGCATTTTGAGGTATTTTTAAGGTATATCGTAGGATTTTGAGGCACTTTTTGTATACATATTTCAAAATGTTTCTGCGATATTTTTATTGGAATTTTGAGCGAAATAAAGCCTAAATAAAGGATATTTTGCGATATATTAAGGAATACATTGTAGTAGACCAAACATTTAAACTTAAACTACATTTTTAAGATCACGTGACTGTTTTTGACAGGTGTCAACTGAACTTTATAGCGTTGCAAGCTCTAAAATTGCATAATCAAAGTCACGTGATGTGTCTCTTACAATTTCAGCTTTTACAATTTTGTCTAAAATAGTCTAAATTTTATTTACCAAGTTTTTAAAGTTTAAACCACATTTTAACGGTCACGTGATTAATTTTGACAGATATCAACTGACCTTTACAGTGGTGCAAGCTCAGAATTGCATTATCAACGTCACGTGACGTGTACTTTGCAATTTAAGTTTTTACAACTGTCCAAATTTTTTTTATCAATTTTCCAAAGTTTACACTTCGTTTTGAAGGTCACGTGATTAATTTTGACAGATATCAACTGACCTTTACAGTGGTGCAAGCTCAAAAATTGCATTATCAACGTCACGAGACGTGTACTTTGCAATTTAAGTTTTTACAACTGTCCAAATTTTGTTTATCAACTTTCCAAAGTTTACTGCGTTTTGAAGGTCACGTGACTGTTTTTGACAATGTCAACTGGTCTTTACAGTGTTGCAAGCTCAAAAACTGAATTATTAAAGTCACGTGACCGTAGTTTTAAATGATAGGTGTCTTTATTTGACACGTGCTAACTTGGTTACTACGACAGTTAGAAGATCCGTTTAAACGTCAAAATATAGCCCGTAATTTCAGACAATCGTACAAAAAGTATTTTTGTTTGTTAGAATTTGGAAAAACAGTCAGCTGACCTTAGAAAATCAATTTTAAGCTTTCGACAGAAGGTCAAATCAAGTGTCAAAAATTTGGAAAAACCTTTACGTTGTCACTTAACCTAACCTAAAAACTTCACATCACGTGACTTTTAAAAAAATTAATTTTAAGCTTTTGGGCTTTCAAAATTTGGAAAAGCAAACAGGTAACCTGAGGAAATAATTTTTTTTTGAATCATAAATCCTTATGACATTTTGACAAGGGTCAAAATAATTAAATTTAAGAATGCCACAAATGTGTAGGTAAACATTTGAAGGCATTCTGAGGCAGTTTAAATAATTTAAAGGCATTTCGAGGTATTTGAAGGTAATATGAGGCATTTTAGGCAGTTTTAAGGCATTATTACTATGAGTCATTTTGAGCCATAATGAATCACTGTGAGGTATTTAAAGACATTTCAAGGTATTTTGTATGTAAAAAGGCATTTTGGTGTACAAAAAATTATCGGCGGTCTACCCCTCGTCAAATAGTGTCTCATTTAAATTTCCTGACTTGTTTGTATGTTGAACGCAATGTCACTTTTCAATCAATTCCTTCAGAAGGTTAGGTTAGGTTGTATTAGATTAGGTTAGGTCAACTTTTTTCAAATTTTTATAAGTAATCGATAGCCTAGTTTGTAGCAGTCTTCGCGAAAGTCCATTTCTATTCTTGTTTTGGGTTATGCAATGTTGTTCATAATTTAAAAAATTCTGTATTATCTGTAACATTTTTACTTTTAATCCGTTTTACTTTTTTACCGTGTTATGCATTTTTTGTATTTTTTCTATTTATAAAGATAATTTAAGAAACGTAGATAATTTATGTAATTTTAATGAGCATTTTTCTAACCAAAAATTATTTCTGTTCAGAATAACACAGAAAATTACTCGTTTCCTCGGTTTCGCCAAATGATTTTTGATCAATTTATTGTTGATAGCATTGAAAAAGTAAGGCATCAGTATGCAAATGGATTTTTACCTGAAAGAAAGATAATTTATTGTGAACTAACAAGCATTTTTTATTATATTTTTTCTGTTTTTTGACCAATTTTATTCAGGAGATTATACTCTGTAACGCCAATGTAGCTACACAAATAGCTACCAAAGTAACAAAATCTGCAGAAATGTTAAAGTATTTTCGAGAGTATTTTGTCTGACCTGCCAGAATTCGTAACTTAACCCAAACAAAAAAGAACATTTCAAATTAGTTAAAACATGCTTGTGTTTGTGTTTCATAGATCCCAAAAAACAACAGAAAAAAACCTTGTTATGTCCTACAATATTAAGATTATTGTTCGGATTATTGTAAATATTTAGCCACACTACAGAAAATTGCCTTCCAAGCAAACCAAAGAAGAAAAATAAGAAGTAACAGATAAAAAACAAACAACATAATTGTTTTGTCATCGAGCAGAAAGGAATCATCAGGTGACATAGCATTAGTTTTGAAGATGTAATATCACGTGATAGTCAAATTCTGGTCTACTTGAATTTAACCTAACCACAACCACAAACTTTAAATTCAAAACCACCAAAGTACAGAACGCATATTTTTAATCGTACATTTGAGTTTTGCTTTAAATAACACTATTAAGAACATAACACCATTAGTCTTATGGAATGTGACAGTTCTGGTCAGTTAGCCAGCTAAATACTAGCATTAAAGCCAGTTTCGCTACTAAACTTCAGTCAGAGGAAGATAATCAAGCTTATAGGTACAAAGGAATATGGATGAACAGTGTATTGTTAGTGCGTATTAAGTAATTGGCCATTCTAAGGGCCATTGAGTCGCTTTGCCTTAATTACCCCTAGTAGTATTAAAACTAACCTTTATTTCTGCGTGAACCAGGACATTCCTTATTTGGATTTGATGTAGTAATTAAGCTCTCGCTAAGGCCGTTCTAGTTTTTTACCGAACAACAGTTTTTTTCTAGATCAAGTTAACGAACAACACACACGAATGTGTTATGGCTTGTTTGGAAGGACACTATCACCGCCTTTGCTCAGTCAAGTCTTTTGTTGTGATGCCTTTTAACATCTGCTCTTTATTTTATTACTGGCTGGACGTGCTCTTAGTTCGCCCAGGGTCGATAAATTTTCTACCTGTACTCCAATATCTACCTTCTTATAACTGTCACTACTTTTAAATAGGCGGCCGTTTTGTTTCTCTAACCATTAGGATCATATTGGTTTAATTCTACTTTTGAATATGCATTATTGGTTGGTGTGAGTTTTAAAATAATTATGGTAAGCTGAATAAGGTATAAGGCCTCAATTAAGGATATGCATTCACTTCTGATATAATCGAGGATGCATGGTCCTGGTTTATTAAGTTTATTTCTCGATGATGTTTATGGTTGAGTAAATTTTCTTGGGAAAGACTGAGAAAACTGATATTTACAAGAAACATTTTAATGCCCTTTTTCTACTATTTATAAACCTTGCTTCTCTTGGATGAAGACAATGACTGATTTTACTCCCTTCTATGTTTGGTTTATTTCTGCTGAAATTCTGATATAAGTACACGATTACGTTTTGCTTTTTGAACACAAAAAGGAAATTATAAATTAACGTTTTGAACAGTATTTGATCCTGACATATTGATGTGAAGATAAACGTAGATTTTAGCTGTTATTGAAAAATCGAGTGAAAAATATTAGTGATGGGTAAATTACCGGTAAAGTAAATATTTTACTTTACCAAGAAAATTTTACCGGTAAATTACAAGTAGGTACTGTATTTCTGGCAGTTCAGCATTTTGCTCCCTGACTGTACAAAATTTTGTAGTGCTTTTTCAGATTATAGGAAATTTGATAAGGATTCCAAAAATGTGCTTAAAACAGTTATTTTCTCACTCCAAGTGAGTTTTACAGGCGATTTTGTCCCTGATTGGCTTTTCAAACTGTGTTTCTGATAGGTCCAAGGGTAGTTCAGACTTTGACACCGATTTTTTCCTTACTGTACGAAATGTTGTAGTGTTTTTGGGTAGGAAATTTAATGAGGCATCCAAAATTGTATTTAAAAACATGATTCGGTCACTCCAAGTGGGTTTTACAAGCGATTTTGTCCTTGACTGTCCTCAAATCGTGATCAAATTTCAGATCACAATTTTACTGATTTGTCTTTTTTGAATTATGCACTCAAAAACGGTAAAAGTTACAACAAAATTGCAAGAGCCAAAAATGTTCCTAATAAACTCCTTAATTCAAAACCGTAAGTTTGCAGGACCGTTTTTGTTTTCATTATACAGAGTGTGCAAGAAAAGTATGGTGGTTCACTATTTTTATCACCCTGTACACAATTTTTAAAATAGAACATTTTACTCTTCACCACTGGTAAGAGGAGTTTAAAACGGTTCGTTTATGTGGTTGAACCACCCTAAACTTTAAAAAATAAGCAAGTTACAGAATGTTCAAATTTCAAAACTACTTCAACTGATTTGAAAATTTGTTACACCAAGCCAGTTTTTCCTAAATAACGCAAAAACGGTGAAAGTTACGAAAAATTTGCATGAGACCAAAAATATTCCTAATCACTTCCTTAACTCAGCACAGTAAGTTTTCAAGATCATTTCTGCTTCCAGTATACAGGGTGTGCTTGAAAAGTATAGTGATTGACGGTTATCGGTCAACGTGTACGCAATTTTTCAGATACAATTTCTTCCTCAACACCACTGGAAAGAGAAGCGCAAGACGATTAATTTGAGTGGTTCAACCTCTCCGAACTCAAAAAATAACCAAGTTACAGGATGTTCAAATTTAAAAAACCACAACTTGAAAGAGAGCAAAAGAGCAACTTAAAATTTAATTTAATTTTATGTCTGCTACATAAATGGCTATTCACGGTTAGTTTATTATTACCCAGTATGCCAGAAAATGATATATCAATTCACTGGTACCAGCAATTTAAACGTATTTATTTTGCTTTTCTATGAATGTTTCAAGAAGCACGAAATACCGATCATGTATAATTCTATTTAATCAAGTTTCGAGATTCATAGTAAATCATAGTATGGAATGGTCGGATTCACGTAATCATACGTTGCCAAGTAAGCCGAGCGTCATTTCCGAAACGATTTATTTAATTATTTACTCGATTATTCATGGAATAAGAAGTATTCTTTATTATTTGAAAAGGTTAGTTATTTTTTATATATAATTAACTACTAGAAGAACCAAAGTTTGAGAACAAGAAAATAAAATTTCCGCACTTGTCCCCTCAATGTAAATTCTACCCACTCGACAAAATGACAAAACCCAAACCCAGGTAGCAAGGTTCCAACCTGAAGAAACGTAATTTATTGCTTATTTATTCTTTTGCTGATTTCAACTGGTCGTATTTGCATTTTGAAAAATCGTAGGTGTGATCTATTGAAAGGAAAACGCTGTTTTGAAGGTACCCAGCTGGATATTAAGTGTATGCGAATAATTATCTAGTTGAGGCTCTTATCAAACAGTGAAATGAACAATAATTTATTCTGTTGTTTTCTCGGTAGGTAATTGTCATTCCACTCTGTACAGACAAAGTTTTGCGATGATGAAAGTTGAGGTTAATAATTGTTACCCACCAATTTATATTTAACATCCATGATCTCTTGAACATTTCTGCAACTGCATTTCAAGTTACGTGATACGTATTTAATGTAGTTTATTATCAGATCGTAATACAGATAACGAACGAGTCGAGAATCGAATACAGGAAAAGACTATCAGTTCGCATCTGACCTGCACGATTAAATGGCATGCCTTTATAACATAGTTTCATTCTTTTTGTTCTCTAAGATGTTAGATTTTCTTCTGAAAGCTATTAATTTACAATCTTTCATTTTCTATATGATAAGCTTCATTAAGTTAAAGATACTGAAGCCTCTTTTTTTCTACAGCATAAGTCGCTCATTTTTTTAAGACAATATTTTAATAGCTTTCCTATACTCTCACTGATAATGTTAAATGTTCTACTTACTCTCTACGATCCAATGTATCGAATAATTAAGATTAAATAAAGCGTTTTTCCTTGTTTCTGCTTTCCGCCCCTGATTAGTACACAAAAGATAAAAAAAAATTTTTTAACAAACCAGACCGATAGAGTATTTTATATGAAAAATGAGTCCTTCTTCTTCTTCTTCTATTGCCCTATCCGATTACGGACGTTGGCTATCATGATGGCTATGCAGATCTTATTGGCTGCGCATCGGAACAGTTCAGTAGATGTTGTCCAAACCAATTTCGCAGGTTAGCCAGCCATGAAATTCTTCTTCTTCCAGGCCCTCGTCGGCCATTAACTTTGCCTTGGATTATGTTTTGCAGAATTCTGTTTTGTTATTTCTCATGATATGGCCAAAATACTCTAGTTTTCTACACCTCACTCCCATTCTTCGGAGTACTTCATCGTTTGTATTTCTTTCTATCCAAGAGATTCTAAGAATTCTTCTGAAAATCCACATTTCAAAAGCTTGCAGCTTTTTTTCCATTGCGTCTGACAGCGTCCAAGCATCCACACCGTACAGAAGAGTGGAGTATATATAACACATGACTATTCTCTTCTTTAGAGCCAGATTCAGATCTCGACCTGACAGGAGCGGTCTCATCTGCATAAACGTACTTCTCGCTATTTCAATTCTATGTGTTACATCTTCTGTGAGTGATCCCAGTCCCCGTTCAACGTGCAGCCGAGATAAGTGAACTTTGCCTTCCTCTCAAGTCCTTCTAGAGAGACTTTTAAGTTGCCTGAACAGTTGTTTTGGAGAAAATATCTCGAAATAACATAGCAATTTTTGGTTTCAGAGTAAGTTTTTCGTGTTGTATTTGTCTAATTATTTGAGATAGCTGACGCCAGCGGTCCTATTTTCAAGAACTTTCAAGAATTACTAGTTTTGGTAATTGAGTTTTTGTTGGATCTAAATCCGATGTTTGATCGTTTTTTTATGCGTTGTACGATTGATTCATTATATCTAGTAAGTTTGGTATTTCAAATTTTTGCTATATACATTGAACCGCAGATTCATCACGTTGTCAAAATCTTTCCGATAAGACGTCAAAATGAACAACAAATTTTTGAGGTCTTTGTGCTATGGTTATCTCAGTAACTGTCAAAGCCAGATTTGAAATATCCAGGTAGGATAAAATATTGTAATAGAAAATTGGAGAGAAAGCTCTAACCACCACTTTTTCTGTCAAAAAATAACTGGATTGAATTATAGACCTTATATCTATTTGTTAATTAAATTAAAAAGAAACATTACAGGCGGTGCCAAAAGTTAAAACCACGGTTAAACCAAACAAGGAACAAGCACATATTGAAAAAACGGTATGAGATAGCAACATTGGCAACGTCTAGATCTCGGTTTAGATTAAAAAAATTGTTTTATGTCGGGGCAATCTCTAGCAATCTATCACGTGACAAGAACCACATTTTTGTAAAAAACTATTTTTCATATTAAAATGAGTTTCCTTGAACTACTTATGCAAGCAGAAACGTTAGAAAAACTGTTATAACGACTATTATTCGCTAATATCCAATTGGTGATGATTAGATGAACACACTAAAAAGACTAATCACCTACCCTAACCCATAATAATACATCCAAAATTTAGATTAATACTATTAAAAGAGAAATCTCAATATTAAACCAAAACAACATTTTGAAACACCAGAACTATCTTTCTAGTCTTCCAAAAGTTTCTCAACAAAGAGAATAATTTGTAAGGTAAGTTTAAGAATTTAGTAAATATCTATTTAGTCTTTATGATATCAGTTGTAATAACCTCGGTAAGATCCAGGCAAGACTTATAAACAAGGAAACCCCTATTAAAATCCTTATGAATATTCGAGAATTGTTAACAGTTTGCTAGATTTTTCATTCAGAACTGATTAGTACCTACATACTTCTCTTTGGTGCTTTATTTGAGATGTGCACATTTAGTAGATCAGTGTATTTAATCCATAAATACAAAAGTAGCGCAAACAGATTTTAAAAGTGGATGGTACCAACAAACTACAACAAACTACTTGTATAAAATAAGACACTGCGACGTCAGAGAGTAAAAACAATACTAACTGTATGGCGTTAACGAGTAATTTCATTATCACATTGATGTCATCGTGTGTTTAGACGATTCATGAGTTTCTTTGTTTGCTTTCTATCATTTTGTTTAGTATACAAAATGTCTTTAATCATTTAAGCCTCACTATTCTAGCTTGCCTTAGTCATTGATAGTCATCTATCAAAAAACGAAAACAAAAACGACAAAATTCAATATTTCTTTATACATAATAAAAACGTTCTCTAACTCAATACAATTTTCCAAAGGTGTCATTTCACTTTCCAAAATACTGTCATCAGTGATTGGGTCCAAATGGGTTTCTTGTATTGCCTCGTGTATTGCTTTCTCTCAGATTTGATCATACGAGCTGTGGGAGAAAAAAATTGCACTGTCTAAGCCGTCTAAGCCTATACTGCAACCCATTTGGCAACACACTAACCTACATTTGCTCAGATGAAGGTTCAATTACTTCCGGACAACACAGTAATCCCTAACAAACCATACCTTTGGGAGACATTGCTTATCAAAAGCACAAGTTTTTCGCCAGCACAAATCAATGTTGAAAACACCGAAGAAATTTAGTCTCTTTCAGAAGGACCCTCAGTAAATTCTTTTATTTCAAAATCTGACCAAACGGGTTCTAGTGATCCTCCTAATGAAGAATGATCCATACCAATCGTCAGACAATTTGAAATGGCATGTCTATTATGGTCAATATTGTCTTTTGGTCATTTCCATCTAATAATTATTTATGATACTGCATTTCTATGGTTTCTCAGTTTGTTTTAGTTAGTCATCAGACCTGAATTTTAATATTGGTTTATTTGCTGAAATTAATTCATCTAAAACGTTTTTCTTTTGGAAACCTGGAAACCTACCAACAGTGACATTCTGTCTGTCTACAGCTCGGTCTATAGCTTCACAAGAGGATATGTTTGATTGAGTAAAACGTTGATAACTAAACTTGTTTCTTTTATTAATTCGAATAATTACTTCCAAAATACGTCAGGAGATGGATATCTGTTTGTACCTTCATTGGGGTCTTTCTCTTTTTCCATTTCCAATATCTCGAGCAATATCCTGTCTAAACTAGTTTGAACAGTTTTTCCATTTTCGTAAGACCTCTCCAGTTTAGAAAGTGACGTGTTATTGCTGGCGTAATGGTCTAAAAATCTAAGATATAAAACAAAAGTAGATAAAAATCTGCGGTCATGCTACTAGTCTTTCAATCTTGATTACTTTAGCTACAAGATATAACTTCGACAAGTTTAGCTAAACTAACTTGTATCACCAAATTGTGTAAACCTCCCATTTGAACAATCTTTACTACTACTGACAAAAACAAAGTAAAAATAAATGTCCACTTTTAGAAGACCTTGTAAAAGACTGTGTAAAAAATAGAAAAGTGATGCCTTAAAAGCGAGGTTAAAGGGATTTGCTAGCCGCTAAGAACTATTACTGGAACGTATAATCGGTTGGTTTTAGTAAACTGTAAAACGATTCATTTAGTAGGCACTTGGCAGTAATTTACAGGACCCTGAAGATTAATCAAAAAATTTCAGGTTTGCTACTTTAAACTACTCCGAAGAGTAGAAATATTTTGTAGGACCACACCACTACCATAAGGTTGAGAACAAATATTTTGTGTTATCAAATGACAACAAGTCTCCGCTGGTCTGGCTCCATGGGGCCTCTGTTCCGAGTGCACAGTCCGTGAAGTTTCTTGGGGTTCACCTGTCTTAGGTGGGAGCGACATATAGAGGAACTCTCAATCATTAATAAGCTACGGGATCTGCTTTTGGGGCTCATCGCCGTATGCTACTAGAATCTTTGTCTCAGAAACGACTAATTAGGGGAATGCTGGGGTTACACCCCTTGGTATTCTGCAAAGAGTACATTCGGCGGCTCGAGCCTCACTGTGCCTTCAATGTATTTCGTACAGCTGGTACAAATTTTTTCGAAACAGCGATTGTTATTCTGAGGGAATGTCCATTTCAACTAGGGGCAGGGGCGAGTTATCGGTCCCCTGGCATGGTTCTGCTTTTTTTGAGAGAGGCCCATGTTATCGTGCTGTAACTGCATGTCGTTCTTTACCCAGTGCCATAAGACAGATTGACGGCATTAAAGCTTTTAGAAAGGCAGTAATCAAGTATGCTATTGAAGAGAGTTTTTATTCCTTTGATTTTACTTAATTTTAATCTAACATAATTGTAAAATTAGTAAGTAAGTGTATTTTTCTTAGTTTTATCTTATCATTTGTCAGAATTGTTACTGTTTTGTACAGTTTTGTGACGTTGCTATGGTTGTTGTAAACTGAGCTGGCAATAAAGGAGAATTATTATTATTATTCTTTTGCTCAGCCGCTAACAAATTCAAATTTTGTAGACTTTCATAATTCTTTTATTCTAGTGTTTAGGTTTTTGCTCATGTGCTGCTCTTTTCTTCAGTAAATTGCACTTGCAATAGCTTTCCAGTATTTTTAAATTACTTGATACTGCTGTGTGTTATCAAAAAATATTTTCCGCTGTCCTTCATACAATTCTAGCTTTCGCCTATGTATTTGCGTTAGGGCGTAAAGCAAATTATTGATTCAATCGAGAAATGAACTCAAGTTTACTTCATCTAAAATTTGAACATTGATGCTTGATGACTCAATTTCGGCCACATAATCTGAACTGACCTTTCCAAGAATTATGGCGGTTTTATGCCTTTTCTACTTTGCACCACTTTTGCTCCATCTCCTTAAATTTTTTCATTGATTTAATGTCACTATTGGATTATCTTCTATGCATTCAGTACCGCGTCTCATTTGATTAACCGTGAGTCTGAACGAAAGGAATTAATTGGTTAATTACTAAAGGATTTGGGGCGAAACGAAACAAAAAAAAACATGAGGATTATGGGAACTGGGAAGTGAAGGTAAACAATAATAAACATAAAGGAAACGTTATAAGCAGATTATTGTTTATTTCTTCATACATCATCTTTTGAAGTCGAGTCAGACATACGGGTAAGGTAATTAGCTATCCAATTAAGCGATAACTCCATTAATTCTTGTCATAAAAGAATGTATATAAACCATCTGATAATCTTGAAATCCTTGAAACGCCGCAGAACAGAAGATTCTAACAATAACATTTACCTTAAAAAAAAATATATCCTCGCTGCGTCTGAATCAAATTAGGTAATCCAAATAAACATCAGCTTGTAACCCGGATAAAGCATACAAAAATCACAAACAAAAAAATTAGTCTCACTCACAAACAACTCAAATAAACACAAATCCCAGAACGTGAGGGTAATAATTGACAAATCACAGATAAAAACATTCAACGATTGTTTCGCACGTTAACTCAATTAACCGTATTTCTCCATAACTTTTCCAAATTTTTCGATCGAAAACATCGCGACGAATAAACAAGATGCCCAACACAGGAGAACCGACGAAGTGGGAACACGGGTTTCGATTCCGACTAACCTCTGAAACCCTATTTTAACTGCACGAAGTTTCACTTGGTTGCGAGCAGTGTTGCCGTACTTTCATCCAAATCAGCCTCGAACGTTCTCGCCGTTTTTGGTTCGTGTTTGATAATAAACGATTGAAAACGTGGTCAACGAACTCGATATCAGTGAATACTGATAACCTCGATTACATAAGTCTTTTTTTTGATACTAGAGGCTTTTCATTCAAAATCCATTCTCACAAAATGTCTTTATTGTTGTTGTTGTAATTTCTAACACAAACATATAAGTGATTAGCTATTGTAGAATAGAAATAATTGCTTCTCAGAATACTTTTACTTTTTAGCTTTTTGAGAAGCAAGAGTTTTGGCTGATCCTCTATCAAATTTAGGTATGACCAAACTGGTTTCAGTAGGGTTACAGTCGAGGGGTAAACCGCTGAGTAAAATTTTGTACACTCATTTCTAATATGCCAGTAATGCCCATTAATGTCTTGTAATGCCCAGTAATTCCTAATAATTAACCTTACCTAACCTAGCCTAACAATACCCACTAACTTCCTGAATTATCACAACTGGAGAGTCTAAAAAAACCTTTTTAATTAAAAAAAGTAAAAATAAGAAAATATGCGTGCAACGAATTAACCAGAATGGGATATTTTTTCATTTTTGTATTCTACGTCAAATTCTAGACATATTTCGTGTATGAATGTCATATACCTTATCTGTATCCGTTTCTGAGATATTTACCATTTTATGTGAAATTTGATATTTTCGGTCTCCAAAACATTTTTAATTTAAACATATCAGGAAAGGTTTTTTTCTTGGTTTTTGTGTTTTGTCATGTTAGACAAGGTTTATAAAACTTATAAATATATAATACAGTGTTGTCAAAAAATCAGTTCTAAAAAAAGACAGAAAGCCTAGTTTTTCAAACGGAACACTCAAAATTCTGTCTGATTCTCTGTTCAAAATTAAAGAAAGTTTGTATTACGTGGCTTATTTTTAAAAAAAATTACTTTTAAAATTGATACATTGAACCACCCTGTAACTGTCAAAATAACCGAATTAATGAAGGTTAAAGTAGTAGTTGTCAAATTTAGTAAAAACTGTCTTTATTGTCACACACAACACTTTGTATAGACTTTTATATGTCAATGGATAGGAAATAAAATAGGTTTTCAAAAAAATATAGTCGCCTGTGTTGCATAGGTTGTTTCGTTTGGCCGCCAGAGGGCTCCAAAGCTAACTAAATGTTTTCCTTGACTGTTACCGCTCTAATATCTTTAAAGGATTTTTAATACGGCCCTTATATTTGGCACAAATCTAGCACAATGATTGCCAAATCTAGAGTAGTACCAAAACTGTAGAAATACAAACATTAAGGTCGATTTTCGCTTGCACTAACTGGACAACATAACGCAAAACCCATTAGGATAGTGGCGGTGTTTCAGGCAAATTTGACCCTTACAAAAATTGTCATTTGCAAAAACAGTTTTAGATCTAGTAAGTCACGTAACCGTGTTTTCCTAATTTTCTATAGTCAAATTAGCCTTTAACCAGTCAAGAAATGTTTGTGGTGCATCCTGTCACTAAACCGTAAATAACACACGTGTATTTGTAGCACTTTGTATATTCTTTTATATGTCGATGGCCAGCCAATGAAATGAGCTTCCCAAACTTCCCATTGACGTATAAAAATCGGTTGGTTAGCCATTTGCCCGCTAGAAGGCGTCAACGTTGACCAATTTTTTTGGGGTATCTGTTTGTTTAATTCTCAAAAACTCGCGTAATTGCACTATTTTTGGTAGATTTTTATACGTCAATGGAAAGCCAATGAAATGAACTTCCTAAAAATATCCCTAATTGGGTTGACAGATTAAACGGTTTGGGCCGCTAGAGGGAGTCAAATTTGACCTTTTTTGGTGCATCCTTTGTTTAATCCTAAAAAACTAGCTTAATTGCACTATTTTTGGTAAAGTGTTATACATCAATAGATAGCCAATGAAATGAACTTTCTAAAAATACCCCTATTAAGTAATTATAACCTAATAGGACTACGGATTAATAGGTTGGACCTTTTCAATTTTATTAATAGTTTCCATAATACTAATTTAATGCCCAGTAATGCCTACTTATTCTTAGTAAATGTTGCCCACTAACTCCTACAGTTTGTACACTATAACGCCCTAGTGGTTTACCCCTGGGTTACAGTACCATTATTATTTTTCACAAAATTTCTTTATTCTTGTAATTTTTAACATAAACATTTAAGTGATTAGCTATTGTAGAATAGAAATAATTGCTTTCAGAATACTGTTTGTAGCTTTTTTGAGAAGCAAGAGTTTTGGATGATCCTCTATCAAATTTCAGAAACGCTAATACTACCACCCTTATTTAAGTTTTATGATGAAACTGGTTTCAGTAGGGTTACAGTACCATTATTATTTTTCACATAATATTCTTATTCTTGTAATTTTTAACATAAACATCTAAGTGATTAGCTATTGTAGAATAGAAATATTGCTTCTCAGAATACTGTTTTTAGCTTTTTTGAGAAATAAGAGTTTTGGCTGATCCTCTATCAAATTTCAGAGACACATTTGTGGACTTTTATGATGAGACTGGTTTCAGTAGGGTTACAGTACCATTATTAGTGTTAATAGAGTACCAAACAACATATGCACCCGTATTAGAATGAAACAGCACCAGTTGCGTAGCTGTTACTAGGCCTAAGGGCCACACCTGCTTTTCTCAGATTATTATCATTTGAATTTAAACACCTATTAAACCTTTGGTATGGACGGAACCCTTCTTAGAAAATATAATATGGGAATATCTAAAGATTAGTACCCATCTGATAAAAAGATGATGACTTTGATGACAGTATGTACGAAAAGGCACTTAATGAGAGGTTTACCCAAATATACATTCATTACCTACAAAAATAACTTTTCTATAAACCTGTTTATCTCTTTTTATCTATTGAGTATTACAAGTTATAATGTTTAGTTTGCAATTTAACTTAGCATTAAAGACCCATAAAAATGTGTCACATTTCAGCTCTTTTGATTAGAAAACTATGTACTATACATTTTACATGAAAAATTTAAGAGGTTAATTTTTGGCTGAAATTTGCATATAAAGACAATGATAAAAAAGTCTCCATGTCTGAGTTTCAAAACTCTCTTTGGCTTTGTTAAGAAGCTGTAAGCAATTGTTTAAAATACAGCCTATGACGTTTTCCCAATTTTCGCGAAAACCAGAGAAAGATAATTTAATTTGGAAACCGCGAATAAGTTTCACATAAAATTGTATACAACTTTCCCCATTTAACCGACTGTGTATCTCTTCACTTTATGCCAATTTAAAAATCACCGAACATTTTTATGCCTAAAAATGTATTAGTTTTGTATTTAGTTTTTTTTCTAAAATCCGAGACCACTTGCTGATTTCGTCAGTAATTCAGTACGTATATACAGGGTGTAATAAAAATGTGAGCAGTAATCGGATCAGCGATATTTTTAAACTCACCCTGTGTATTGTTTTTAACTTTTTGAGGTTTATTTACAGTTTTTTCAAAATAATTTTTTTTTATTTTGTGTAGTTGTATTTGTAATTTTTATATTTTAGGTGACATATGTAAGTATATTACAGTAAGTGCGAACAGCAGCTAATTTTTGGGTTGATGGAATATTTTCAGGTGGAAAACGAAGTCAGTACACTTATTTTAACCTTAAGATCCGTTTTCGAAATAAGTAATTATATTATTTTAATTGCATTGTATGCATTTTAGTATGTTTTATGTGATACATGGAGTGATACTCTCATAAAAAAGATATTGATAATTCATTCATAGAGAAAACTTAATTTTTGCTCTGACACAAGGCAATACCAGGTACCAGTAATTTTTCTTCAAGTAGATTTTTTTAAATTCTCTACAACGGCACTTTAAAAATATGTCAACAATAGCAAAGCTTTTCAATTTATGTTAGTTAAAACAGAAATTGACTTGCTTGTCAATTTTCTTAGCTTTCAGGTCAGTTTTCAAACTTGCCTAGTCATTTTCAGAGTTAAAAATCAGCAGAAACATGAAAATATACTTTTAGTCAATTTCTAATGTCTTCTGAAAATGTTAATAAATGCCGGAAATTACATTAAAGTAAAGATATGGAATTATTGACTTCGGTAAGTCAAATGTGAAAATGACGTTCTCTGCAATTCTGCAATAACATGACTAAATTTCGTAGTTGAAAAATTTAAGAGTAAATGTAAGATTTTTTGTGAACCAACGGCTTGACAAATTTGGGAAAATAATTGGCTCTACAAAACCAACTAAAATGTTTCAAGGTTTTTAGGTAAGTTTCATAAAGAATCTTTATTTTGCAACTGTAATCATTCGTCTTATTCTTCTTCTCAGCACCCTTATTTATCCACTCCTGGATGTAGCCTCTTCCAAATCCCTCCACAGCCTTTCTACTTCTAGCAGTCCGGGGCCATTCCTTCCTGCAACATTCTGGATATCGTCTCGCCATCGTCTCTGCGGCCTACCAATGCTCCGTTTGGTCCTGTCTTCCGGCGTCAAACTATATCCTATTGCCCACACTGTGGTCCTGCCTTGCCACATGACCAGCCCATCTCCATTTCAGTTGTGCCACAAGCCTAGAACATCTGTCACGTTAGTTCTTCTAACGAATTTCCTCGTTGCGGATTCTATCCCTTAGAGTGATTCTATCATCCATTGCTCGTTGGGTGGTTTGCAGTATATTGGCAAATTTGCGGGTAATTGCCATTGTTTCTAGTTCATATGTGAGAACCGGCATCACGCAGGCATCAAACACTCATCCGTTTCAAAAATTTATAGGAAATTCACTAGATTTAAGGATAATCCTAGGCCTGCCAAAAGGCTGCCCAGGAGAGGCCTATTCTCTTGTGATTTCAGAAGATTGATTTTCTTTGCCAAGTTTCACTGTAATCATTAATACCATGAAAAAAAAACCCCCTGTTACTTTTGACACCTTTGATACTACCTACTTCAAATAGAAAGCAAATCTGCACCAAATAGGGCCAGCTGCTTTCATAACCACTATGTGTAAGGGCCAACAGCTTAATCAGGTAACAAAGGAATGGCATATACCAAGTGTGCATACAAATTGTAATTCAGTATTCAGTCAAAAAACTAGTTTGTATGTACAATGTAAAACCAGTTGCTAAAACATAAAAGTTACACCTGTTCTTAGATTATTATCGTTTCAAGAGAAAGGACAGAGATGAACCGATTAAGGAACATTTAAGAAGTTTGATAATACATATTACATTTCAAATATTAATATATTATAAAAATAGTACAAAACTTTAAAAGTACTTTATAGTATGATAGTTGTTGTGCAACATCTGGTGACATCTGTACTCAACTCTATGAGTTAGAAAGTAGTTTTTTTTACTATTATTTCTGGCATCCAGTTGGCTATACTGGAATGAAGGTTTTGTTCTTTGGTTATCAAGCCCTATAGCCTCTCTGATGAGCCGTAATATGGCGAAACCTGTCAGATGATTGGGATTGATAACCAAAAAACAAAACTTCACCATTTTTATACTATATTATATGTTATTATATGCTATATTATGTTATTATACTACTACATGTATATTTTGCAGTCACTTCAAACTAAATTACATTTTTCATTCTAAATTTCAATGAATGAACCTTGTATGTTCCACAACACAAACGATAACAAAATATAAAGAACTTTTTGACATTGTGGCAACACCGACAGAAAGCAATGCCGTCGTTTATATTATCGCAGGCCATGTGCTTGATGGTTGCATTGGCGTGCCTTAGGGGCGGGGAGGGATTTTACCTGCTGCAGACTGGTTTTCAAAGTGCCACAAGCGGCCGGTGTTTATAGTAACCAGGTACAATGACTTCGAATAGCTGAAAGTACTAGCCTGACTTAAGTAGATTGTTTTTTCAGGAATTGGTAATTCGAATGACGTAGCACACACTCCTGTTTATTATGCGTTATATTTTCGATCGGGCGGTTATAATTTCTGGGAATGCATTGGTGATTTAAGCGTGTAGTGTCTAGGTGTGGAATACTTGATCATGTAAAATTGTTCGTGGCAGTATCTTAAAAAAATCTAATTTCAGCTTCAACGGAAAATTATTGATAATTACAATTTAATCAATGCAATAGTTAATACATGTGTCTCTAAGTACTACAATGAGATAATCTCTAATTTGGGTGGATATCATTGGTTTTTAGGTGTGTTTTATTAATTGTGATAACATGGGGATTATAAGCTGGCGCCCTGTAGGCGCCTAGACAAGTGCAATTCAATAACATGATATAAATAAAAAAACTTTATTACTCTATTGTGAAATAATTAAAAACATTATTATTGCAAGTCATATTGCCTGAGGCTTGAGTGAACTGTAATTACAGTAACTAATATCCTTTTAATATAGTTTTCAATTTTCTTTTGTTCACTCGATTTTCCTATCTGGAGATAAATACACAAATTTTTGAATATGATTGTAAGTGGTTCTTGACATTGATCATTGTATAATTATTATAGTGCATTAATTATATGACTAATACAATTTGTATGTGACCTAAATTACAGTTTTCTACCCTGAGCAACTGAAATGCCCATTCAAATTATTTTTATTACTTTTTGGATTCAGTTAAGTTGTAGAATACAGCAAACGAAGCATTAATTAGACCTGTTATATTCGGTCTCAAACTCAAAACTTATTTCTAATTAAGCGTACTTGTCAGTAGATTTAAGTAGGTGTTAACAACTTTGACACCTTATTTGCAATATTTACTAAAACCTATATACAGTGCGTTTTTTTAACGCACAACATAGGATTTTACGTGTTAAATTTTTAAGCCACATGTTAGACCATGTTATTTTGGAACTATACAGTGTGGTCCAATTGGTGATGCATGTATTGGGATCTCGAAAACGGTAAGAGCTACAGAGAATGTGGAAAGTTTTAGAGAATTTTATGTGAATCTTATTTCCGGGTTCCAAATTATATCTTTCCTCCGTTTTCCGGAAAATTGGGAAAACGTCAGAGGCTGCATTTTAAACACTCTTTAACAAAGCCAAGAGAGTTTTGAAACTAAGACATTATTAAGGCACTTTTTACGTAGAACACGATGACGTAATTAGAAAAAATCTATCGTCATTGGTTTCCGAGATATGTTATATATGATAACTTTGTAAATTCTTATGGCCGCCTTCAAGATGGGTTACAAAGTTGTCATCCATATTCGGAAACCAATGACGATAGATTTTTTCTAATTACGTCATCGGGTTCTACACAACACAAAAAAGTGCCTTAATAATGTCTTAGTTTCAAAACTCTCTTTGGCTTTGTTAAAGACTGTTTAAAATGCAGCCTCTGACGTTTTCCAAATTTTCTGGAAAACGGAGAAAGATAATTAATTTGGAAACCGGAAATAAGTGTCACATAAAATTCTCTAAAACTTTCCCCATTTAACCGACTCTGTAGCTGTTACGGTTACAGAGATCCCAATACATGTAGAACCAATTTGGGACACACTGTATGTGTAAAACTTAAAGGGTGTCTTTAGTACTCTGAATCTTAAGTAAGTTTACCAATTTGATCTAAAAAGTGTTTACAAACTAGCAGAAAGTTATCTTTTTTCGAAAAGATTTTATCTTTCCATACTCCCTGTATGCATGGGAGGTGCTTGTTGTTTTTGATCCTGGCAGGGCAGGTAGCAGGTAGAGTGACATATTTTTGACTGCATGACGGCCCGACATCTTTTGAACGTCAAAAGGGCATTTTATGATCGTTTGGAATACTGTTTGGCTTCAAACAGATGTCACTTTGAACATTACATTTAAAAAAATACTTCTTTTGAACTTAACTTCTTTGATATAAAGTTAATATTCGCATTATTTTATTAAAAAAAAAACGCACTGTATATGGCAGTTGATTACTTTTATGTGAAAAGTTTGATATTAATTTTGGTGATTTTGATTATAAACATTGTAAAAACGGAGTTCTTAAACATAAAAATATACATTTTCTGACGTAAAAAAAGTGAAAATACAAAGAATATTGAACATTTAACAAAAATCTTTTTTCTAATTAATTCCCATGCAATACTGATACAATGATCATATGCATTAACGTGATGTGACTTGTTTAAACAATTAATTTGGCTGTTCAAATTCGCACCAATGAATCACTTGAGTAGTGATCTCATTATTTGCTTTGCATATCAACGTTCCCATATTCCTAAATTGGTGAGTGACTAAATAATACGAAGTATTTCATTAATTTACCTGACTCTCAATACAATGACCGTCTGTGTTGATCTAACCTGATGACAAACTATTCTTACACAGCAATTTGAATTATTTTTTTAACACAAATTAAAGTATTGTTTTACTAAAAGCTATTAACTACAATAAATAACACTTAACCAACTTTTTATAATTTTCCTTTTTTTTTATTTAAAACAGGACTCTTAAGTGATCTTATATACTTTATTTCATATACAGCGTGTCCCGCTTTTATGAGTACACCCTGATATCTCAGTTAATAATAATGCGATTTTTTTTAAATTATGGTGGTTATTTATGATCAGGGTGCGGTGTTGGGGAGGGGGTAAAAGGGTTGATTTTTCGGAGAAATGATATAGAGACAATTTTAGTAAACTTTTTCTACCAGATTAAAATCAGTCGTGCTCTTTTGCCAAAAAAAAAAAGAAAATAAACTCATACAGTTATGAGATAACAAGTTTTCATGCAAAATTATGACGTCGTCATGGAATCATAATAGCATTTTTAAGAAAAAGTGGTAGGACACTACAAAATGTGATATGACATCATAGATAATGTTACTTTCACAAACGTCAAAATATTTTAGTTATTTTTGATAATGAGACATACTTAGATATAGTAGAGTAATTGAAAACTAACAATTTCTTGAAGTCATATGGTCAACTACAATTATTTCACTAGAAAATAAAAAAATTATTTGACAATTGTCAGAAATTATCTGGCATTACCAAAAGCTATTTAGCATTGCCACAAACTATCTGACAATTGTCATACACAATTTAACATTGCTAGAAACTATCTGAAAATGACCAGAAACTATCTGGTATTAACAAAAGCTATCCGGCATTGTTTGAAACTATCTGACAATTGTCAGAAAATAATCTGGCAATGCCAGAGACTATATTTGGCTTTAACGGAAGCTATCCAAGCATTGTCAGACATTATCTGTCTGGTGCATGGCCCCTCATCTGAACTTAACTAAATTTTATCTGAAACTTAAGAAAAAAACTCAAGAAATAAAGAAAATAATTAAACCTAATAAACTTCTTTTCATCTTAAATTCTTATATTCTTGACGTCAATGGAAATAGTTGTATACATTTCCTGAAAGCCCCACTGTTTAACAAAAATAAAAAATAATATACAGGATGTGCCATTAAAAAACCAGCATATTTTTGTGTTATAGTCAAAAAAACGGACAATGCTAGAGAAAAAAAAATAACTCCGTCATTCTATAGAAAAAATGTCTACGAGAATCAGTTTAAAAGCAGTTTGAAGATATCTGAGATACTGGGGATGCTTCAAATGTAGTATTTTTTTCCTGTATCTTAAAAATTTAAATAATTATGAAAAATTCTACTGAAGCTTTTAATTTTGATTCATCAGGTATTTTAGTGTATGAGTAGCAGAAGAGTTAAAAGTGATTTATATGTAAATTTTATATTTTTAAGCAGGAGATTTAAAAACGTCACTTAACGTCAGAAAATAGTACAAAATTTTTTATGTTATTGTTTTATCGGAAGAAAAAAAAGTATCGTAATGAAATGGATTGAGAGCTGTCAAAAGTACTAAAGATTATTTACAAAATCGTGTTGTACTAATTACTATTACCAATTATCGAGCCTGTTTGCAGTGAGAACCAGTAATCAAACTGAAGTGTCATAGCCACGTGAGCAGTCAACCAATGATTTTATGTTGCTTAAGACCTTAAAATCTCCATTAATACCCATTATTGATTCTTGATAGAATAGTTTTTTGAGCAAGCATAGTTACTTCACTTTAAAAAAAAAAAGTTTTCTCTAGTGTAACAAGTATACTTAACTCACTTATACTTTACTAATTATTGTCGTTGACAAAGCGAAAATAGCAGGTTATTCTTTCAACTACGCCTCTGTCTTGTAGGTACAGGTTCCCTTTTGTCAGCAACCCAATTAATTTATCCCTAAATAGCTAAAAACCGACCCAAGAAGATGCAGACGCAGCACATGTCTATTTCAAGGGTCATAAAAACACCTCTAGTTGACAATAAAATGAACACAAGGGCATAAGGCCGCATAAACGGCACAAGACAAGCAGGAAGTCATTGTTTTTTGTTTTATAACTGGTTTTAAATTACTTTCTATTTATTTTAATAGATAATCAAAATAGTGTAAAGTATTTAAGATATCAGTGTTGGCCGAAGGCTGATAAAGAAAGTGATGGCCATTAAAAAGGTTGTAGTTGGTTTGAAATAAATGAGTAGGTTGAACTAACGACTTGGAAGTACAATACACTGTATTCCCTTTAATTTCCTAGATATCAAAATAGTCCTTTACTCTATTTGTTGCAAGGTTTGTTAACGTTTATAAAATGATATATTGTCGGATATGCCAACGCAAAATATCCTTTGAACGCCCACCCAGTTCCTATAATTCGATCTTAATGATAAAATTGCAGCAATTTCCAAAAGTCGATTAAATTGCCGCCGTGAACTTTAGAAACGTCAATATATTGACGCATAAACATGGCGTTTCATGATTATTTTATTTCAATATCGTCTCATTGATGGCCGGAAAAAAATATACGTTTCCAAGTCCCCAAAGAAGCCATTAAAATACATTTTCCTCATTGGGACGTATTATTGACGAGACTCAACGATCAAATAATATTTTATTACGTATTTACTCGCTTTCTTTGAAATTGCAATGTATCAATACCAGCAAAATGTATAAATTGGGATAATTTATTGCTTCCTTTGATAAACTGATAAAAGTGTTGGCAGAAACACCTAACGATGCAATAAAAGTGAATTTAACAAAAGCTGCACCTACAAACTGTGTAATGCTTTACAAACGTTAGAATGTTTAGATTTAATCCTTAACATTTTTTTTTTGATCCAGTACTGTTATCGAAAGAAATGGTTAAGCACGGTCTTTGACACTATTAGTAAGACAATGAGTAAGTTCACCAGACATCAGCAACTTCAAATTGACTGCTTACTTTGCTTCTAAGAAAAATAGTTAATTTAGTATTGAAAAAAGAAGACTGTTCATTTTCGACTAGTCAAACCCATAATTTTTTGGCCAATTATTGACAATTAGAATAATTATTTCTACAGGGTGTCCCACGACGAAAGACAATCGTTTGATATTGGAAAAAGTATAAATAGAATAGTTTTGAAAATTTGGCAGGATACTGATGTGGGCATGCCCAATCTAAGATCTAAAATCTAAAATATTTTCAAGATTGCACTTCCGTTTATACCGGAAGTCGATCACAACTTTCTTATTTTAAATAGAACACCCTATATATTATTACATATTTGGATTCCTCACAAAATTCTGACCAACTTCTGTGTACAATGCCGTATGCCTATCTCTAGCCGTTTTTGAAATATTTGATGTTTTTCCAAAAAAGTGACAGGTTGCAACGCGCAACATATTTTTGTACTCTGTCAAAACCGTTTTTTCATTTTGCAATGAAACTTTGGGTTATTGTAAATAAAGGAACGTTTTATTAAACTGAGGGTGCGTAATGACTCATTGTATACAGGGTCGTCAAAAAAAATATCATAAACCTGCCACTAAAAAAAATGAAAAATTTCAAGTTTTTTAAATAGAAACCCACATTTTTTATGACGGAATCATTTTGAGCATTAAAAATTACTATACGTTTCAATTTACTTGCCCATACCTAAATCCAACCCATTTCGTTTTATTTGAGAAAAAAACATTTTTTATTATTAGAACTCCAGATTTCTTGAAAATTTCTCTCTCTAATTACGTGTGGATTTATGTCACACCAGTAGTGTGAATTATGTCTATTGAACATTCCATTTTTAGTGAATTTGGCATCGTCGCTCTAAATAATATTATTCAAAAACAATTCTTCTCCATAGTGACTAGTGAGCAAAAACTCACTAACAACCACTCTCTTCGTAAATTCAACCTCTTGTAAGTGTTCACTAATTTAAATGAAAAAGGGTGAAATTTATGTTTCTTCAGGATCCTTTGAATTGAGCTTTAGGATATGCCTGATTCTACGGAAACTTGTCTTATTGACGAAGTTGGATTTGCAACAAAATAGCCCAAAATTGCAATTTCTACATTTGTATTATTAAGGATTGGTTTTGTTTTAATAGCTTTTATCGTCACAGGTCCCGTATTCTTAAAATTTTCAATTATTTGCTTGACAGCTTTTGGTGATGGCTTTGGTTTTTCTGGATAGCGAGCGGCAAATACCTCACACGTTCTACTCACAACTTTATCACATTCTCCGTAAATAATAAACAGATTTAAGTAATCTTGGTTGAATAACGTAACCGCTACGGTATATTTGCAGTTGTCAAAACACTCAAAACTAGTGTTATTAACATGCTCTGCAGGTCTCCAATATCACTGTGTGTCAAAAGCATGGCAGCTAGAGTACCAGATAATCCCAACCATGCAGCCTAATAAAAAAATGTTAATTCTCAAATAAAACGAAATGGGTTGGATTTAGGTATAGGCAAGTAAATTGAAACGTATAGTAATTTTTAATGCTCAAAATGATTACGTCATAAAAAATGTGGGTTTCTATTTAAAAAACTTAAATTTATAACCCTGTATACAAATGGTCATTACGCACCCTCAGTTTAATAAAACGATCCTTTATTTACAATAACCCAAAGTTTCATTGCTAAATGAAATACGGTTTTGACAGAGTACAAAAATATGTTGAGCGTTGCAACTGTCACTTTTTTGGAAAAACATCAAATATTTCGAAAACGGCTAGGGGTAGGCATAGAGTATTGTACACAAAAGTTGGTCAGAATTTTGTGAGGAATCCAAATATGTAATAATATATAGGGGGTTCTATTTAAAATAAGAAAGTTGTGATCGACTTCCGGTATAAACGGAAGTGCAACCATCTTGAAAATATTTTAGTTAGATTGGGCATGCCGACATCAGTATTCTGCCAAATTTTCAAAACTCTCCTATTTATACTTTTTCCAATATCAATCGATGTCGTCGTGGGACACCCTGTATTTAAGGTTTACCATGACATTTCTACTTGTAATAACGAAAACTGGAAGGATGTTTTCTCAGTTTACTCTAAATCAGATGAAGTTTTTTGGTGTAACGATAATGAAATACTCGTCTAGTACTGCAAGATCTTCAAAAACTACATAAACAACTTTGGCAATTACTTGGATGATCTTATTACAACTTGTATCAATATACGAAATTGATAAAGTTCTGATTACCTTTAATAAATATCACATTATTAAAATTCACTCTAGAAAAAAAGCAAAATAAGACTATCCCTTTGTCGACCCACTTATTAGCAGGAAAGAAGATGGGACATTAGGAGCTAACTAGTACCATAAACTTACTTACTTGGTAGATTTATCAATTTTTCGTTTTAACATCATCGTTACCCCAAAAACTTCACTTTAAATTTTTTGATGAAAAAAGGAGAGAGAGAAGCTGAATAGAAGTGCTAGTTAAGTTTTTGGCTTTATTGAAATTGCATCAAAATAAAATTCCGTATCTTTGCCAGTTTTTGGGTTTCAGAGACTGCAAAATTCTCAATATGGGAGTCTATCTCTCTTCACTTCGCGCTAACCGCAACACATTGAAGGTGTTCAAAAAATAAAAAGAAAAACAATTAAATTTGAAACGAATGCTCTGCCAGTTGTGATCGCGTTTACCTGACTGTGGGGCAAACCTCTGGGTGTAGAAAGTTATTCTGAACTTTTGGTCTCTTACAAAATAACCATAAGTATAACTGATTCGGAGATACATTTTCACTTTTTTTTCGAAATTGCATAAAAACTTTGAGATTTCCGCTATTTTTGGGTTTCAGCGTCTATGAAAACTGAAAATGTTCGTCTTGAACTGCTCTTGCTAAATGCCATATGATTGAACATACGGGGTGTATCGAAAATGGCGCTCAAGTTTTTAGTACCTACGTTGTTAGAAATTCTTCTGTGACCATCAGAAAGCTAATTTGAAAAAAATAGCCCTAATACTTTTTCCTTTATAGAGTTTTAAAGCTGAAAATAGTACTATTATATTTCGTTATATTTTTTTTAGACAGCAGCGTATCTCGTAAATCAATAAGTTCGAATATCCTTCCTAGTCGTCAAATGACATGTTAAAATTTATGATATTTCAGAAATAAATTTATTTGGACCACCTAAGCATTAATCGATAAAATAAACTTGGCAACAACAACAGTTGACAGAAACTATTTTCATCTTAACGTCAGTGACAAAAAATAACAAACCTTTCAAAAATGTATTCCAATCGCGGATATCATCCTAACTTTAGGAGAATGTCACGGTAATTCTCTTGAGGCTTCTAAATATATACAGAAACAAATTTTCCAACCGAAGGCATCCTCACAAGAAAGTCATTAAAAGAGCAAAACAGAGATTAGCGGAAACAGGTTGGGTTATTCTACCTAGCTAGAGGCCCAGAGGGAAGTCGTCCCCGTGGTGTGTCAACTCCCCAGATGGAGGAAAATATTATAGAAACTTTTAGAAAACGCTCCAATTAGAAGCATCTTGAGTATTGCCCAAGAATTGGGAATGTCTCACAGAACTGTTCATAGACTTCGAAAAAACAAGGGTATTATCTATATTACTATACTAAAGTACAAACGCCAACAAAAGATTTTCAACGTCGTATCGGTTTCTGCAACTGGCTTAGTAGGAAGAGTGGATGAGAACAATATGTTTGTATTAAAACTTTTGTGGACAGATGAGGTTATTTTTTCCAGAGATGCTACGAGCTAGAAAATCCGCACATTTTTATCAACAACATTATCAGCGAAGATTTAGAGTCAACTCATAAGCAGGAATTTTGAGAAGTAATGATGCTCTCTGTGCTACAGAAGTTTAAAAACGTACTGCAAATATTTAAGACTGATTGATGCTCAGATCGTTTGTGTTTGTGGCCAAAATCATATGCAACTTGTCGCATCAATTGTCTGTTCAATCTATCGTACAACTTGTCGTACAACTAATTGTATAATGTATGGGCCGTTTTACTCTCTGCTAGTTGTGACCGTGTTTACCCGGTTCTAAGCGGGTGTAAACTTAGTCCACTGGGTGCAAAAAGTCATTCTGAACATTTTTGACATCTTGCAGAATATACATAACTTTAACCGTGTCCGAGAACAACGACTGTAAAGTTGAGTAAATTAGTATATAGCGTGATCGAAATACAAAAAGAAAATAGTTCAAACTAATGCTCTGCCAGTTTTGATCGCGTAAGATGATCCTAATTATTTTAGTCCTTTTTTTTTTTTGAAAATTGCATGGAAACTTTGTAATTACGTATCTTCACTATTTTTAGGTTTTTCAGAAACTGTAAAAAGCTCAAAATATTCGGCTTGAATTGCTTTTTCACCTGGTGCTAACCGCAACATGATCAATTGATCTACCGAATCAAAAAAATAATCAAACCAAATTTACCGTTAATGTTAATAAATAAATATTTATTTTTGAATGATCGAGCGCAAATGATATCTTTTTTAGGCGTATATCGCCGTACCTCCTGTATTTCTTTGTACCTCCACGTATCTCGTTGTTACTCACCGTAACTCTCTGCGCTATAATTTATATGTCAATATTAGTAACTCACTGAAATTAAGACCACTGCTATCAGGATAATTGAAATACAACGTAAAAAACGTCGTTAATAAAGAACTAAAGAGAAAATGTTTTACAAGAGCAAATTATTACAAGACAGATTTTTAAAAAACGACTTTCAAAGCCCGTGAAATTGTCATTGACTGCATTTCTAAGAGGCCATAAAAAATATGAATGGTATCCACAATTTCTTTATTTTAGTGACACAGCCAATTGACCATCCCTCGTTAAAATAAACAACAAGGTAAAATTATTCTTATATCTATCTTATATCTATCTTATCTATCTTATCTACTTATCTTCTTCAACAAGGATTTTGTGCTAGTTGTACAGTCGTTCATGTTTTGGTCTGGATTTTCAGAACTTTGTTTCATTGAGTTCCTCTGATAATGGATCCGAATGGAATTGGAATTGGCCATCTCACTCAGTTGATGTGAAATCGTCAAAACTCAAATGTGAGTCTGTATCTGTAACATTGTCATCAACGTCAGTCTCGTTTCTCTGTATCTGGTTTGCCTCTAATCGTATTGGATTTTAATTTTTTTTTGTTTTGCAGCTGATTGCTTCACTTTTTTTATACACTAACTGTTTAGATTGTTGGATCTTTTTTCAAAGAACCAGTAGAAAGAAGATTTGTTTACAACATCAGTTGTAGAGTTTGGTAAAACTACTTTCAAAAATCGACTCTTTTGGTCATATTCCGATTGTTCATTTTCACCATATAGTAAGGTAGAGTTGGTTAAAATCAACGTTATTGCTGGAAAAAGTTTATTGGTAGATTTCTCGGATTTAAATTCATTTTCAACCTTCAAGTTGTCATCGTGGACAAAAATACTTGTATTATTAGAATAATTCTTAATTATTTAATCACAATTCGAAATATCTTCAAGAATATCACAATCAATAACAGATGAAGTAATGGTGATAACACAACAGTAGTCCACTCTGCTATTTTCGATTCTTTTTTCTTCCGCTTTAGATATAGCATCTCCTTGTTATAGTTGCACAATTGCTTTTATATCTTTATCAGTTAGAATACGAAATAGATCAATAGTCCAGAATTTTCAGGATGCTGCAATTAACAACAGTATTTTATTTGAAAATAGCTGTACAGAGTATCAGTGCTCCAGATTCTTAACAAAAAAAATAAACTTTTTTTTCCAAATTTTATATATTTGTTCTCTTATCGTTTACGAAATCCAAAAAGCCAAAAATCAGAACATACACTCCGTAAGGAACCCCTCGGTTTAACATCAAGAGTTATAGTTTCTGGAGTATTTCCTTAATAAATGTTTTATTTTACGTTGTGTTAATGATTTTATATTTTTTTGCTCAATGTAAAGCCGGAAGAAAAACATGTATGCTACCTAGACACTAAAAAAAATAATTAAACTAATAAACATTGTTTTTAATGGAAAAAAGGTGCTGTTGGTGAAGAGGGACAATAAATTACTACTTAAAATTCTTCGCCGACGTTTTGTCTATTATACATAAACCTCTTCAGGGCTCTAATTTTAGAGAAGCTCTAAAACTCGTTTCTCTCCGCCAACCATATACAGGGTGTCCCGCGAGGTAAGGGACAAAATTTTACTACGAGTTCTTTAGGTAAATTCTGGTCGAAAATGTCCTATGAACATGGGTCCGCCAATGCTTCCTTACCAAGATATGAATTTTTTAAATATAATAGTATTATCGTGTGTTATTGGGAAAGCTATCAGCCACATCATTAAAAGAGCTAGACTATGCTTACAATGTGAAGGTGGACACTTTGAGCAATTATTGTAAACAGTTATTTTCACAGTAATATAAAATTTTTTTCTTAAATAAAATTATTTTTCGGCATTATTGTAGTTTTTGGCACAATAACACTATTAAATTAAAAAAATCATATCTTGGTAAGGAAGCATTTGCGGACCCATGTTCATAGGACATTTTCGACTCGAATTTACCTAAAGAACTCATAGTAAAATTTTGTCCCTTACCTCGCGGGACACCCTGTATTTTTTGTTTTGTGAACATACAGGGACGCCATCCAATTGAACGTAAATATTTTTAATTAAGTACACACAATAATTTATTAGTATTTGCACCCTCTCGACTGCTATGTTATAGAATAACAATTATCCGCCCCCATATTGACACACATATTCTTATCGTGAATCAGCATTAAATATGAATAGGACACCACGTGTCGAATAAGTATGCAACGTGCAGATGGGCATGTAGGGCGACCCGAATTAGCACCCTAATGTGCGTTCAGAATGCACATAAACCATTGTTTATTCTCCCCCAAGTCGGCTCCGGGGAATTATTTACGAGGATTAGCGTTACATATATTTCGCGAACCACTTGTGCCATATGACATGGGAATGTTCCGCAACTCGGGTGCATCTATTACGTTTCTGTTTTATCGGCGAGGGCAAAATTCGAATTGATTTATTTTTATGGTTACCATTTAACCAGAAATGGCGTACACATCTCAGTAAATGCATGGCAAAGTCAAGTTGTTAAATATGCTAATTTGTAGAGTACAATTTAGTTAAAAAGTTGTCTGCTAGTTTGAGACTATTCGCCATACAAGATCATGTATTGAAACCAAATGATGAATCTTGGATTCTATGTATAGAAATATGTCCTGTTTTATCTTATTGTTAGAACGACTATACCGGGTGGCCCATCGAAAACAAACCAGGGACGTTTTTATGAAGAAATTTTATTCTATTTTTTTTTATTATTAAGTTCTGAAGTATGGATTTTCCATGTAACATACGAATCTCTGGCAGTTTTCAAGAAATTGGGCCTAGACAATCGATTACTTTACTTTTTATAACGTTGTAACACTTTCTTTGTTTATCTTTTGCTTGTTATACATTCTCAACATTTCAATCAAGTTACATCCCAGATTTACATAGTTACTGCTAAACATTTCATCATTTGATAGCCATCTTGTTTGATTCCTTTAATGAACAAATTTTACGGTTTTTTAACATTAAATAGCTTCATCTTTGTGTTGTATGTTATTATTACTTTATTTACTTTCTTTAGCACATAAGACATATTACAGGTAAAAAGCTTAGTATTGGACAACCCTAAAAAATGTAACAAAAATACATATCTATTTGTAAACCTAGAGTCTAATGAAATCACTTTTTTTGAAACACTTTGAAACACACAAAAAAAGTGTCCTACTCAAAAATAAAGTTGACGTGTCCTCGTGTCCAAGGGTTTTTTCGAATTAATCTACAGGATTCCTGAAAATGTTTTTGGTTCGCTTTTGATAGGCCACCCTGTATATTGTAACGTAAAATGTGCGTATTGACGATTAAAAATGAGTAAAAACTTTGTTTTAAGAAATTATTAATCTAAACCAGCCTTAACTTTCACAGTCTGGAGGATAGAAATGTAAATGTAG
This sequence comes from Ips typographus, assembly GCF_016097725.1. NCBI lineage: Eukaryota > Metazoa > Arthropoda > Insecta > Coleoptera > Curculionidae > Ips > Ips typographus. Next base: position 13,038,435 of record NC_138423.1, read on the forward strand.
TAAATATCTATTAATATAAACAATAATATACGTCATTCTATGTTAACCTTTTTTTTTATTATTTTTTTGTTAAAACAAAAAATGTTATTTCAACTAAAATTTGATGGAATTTAAATGAAAATTGATAGAGAATGGTGACAAACTTTTAAGAAACAACAGAAATCCAGAAGAAAATAAAAGAAACTGTAAAACTCTTCCTTATGCAAAGCTTAAAGGAAAAACCGTTTTCTTACAATTCAAAGAAAAATGAATAACCTAGAAACTCAAAAAAATCAATAAAAGCTGTCTAAACCGTGGATAATATAGCGTCTTTTTCCACTATTAATCCTATTTCTGAGGGTCCTTTTATTTATAATTTAAAAATTTAGGATAACAGCAAAACATAACATGAAGAGACCATGTCATGGTCACATGTTTTCATAGACATTGACATTATTATTTACCTAGGTCAATAATATTTCTTTTTTGTTGTGTTTGTGCCAGACTAGATCAATATGACCATTAAGGTAGAGAAAACTTATTTCTCAAGTTACTAATCGGTCAATAATGGTATGTTTATCATGTTAGTAGTGGAAAAACATAATTTTAATACGAATTGTCAGAAGAAAGCTAATTAAGGTTTTCTCCTTATGAAATAGGGTATAGTATAGGGTATAGTATAGGGTATGTAACCAGTTACGAAAAGCTCGATTTTGTGTAGCGATAAAATCCATATAAGATAATAAGAGATTTTCGTATCGTGTTTTATACATTTAAAAGATTTCCATTCAAGTTGAAAAAAAAAATAGATACAACGTGGTCGTCATGTCAAACGAGATTGTAGAATTCTAAGTAATTTTTAAAACTTGGTCGTTTCGAAAAGGTAAACGGATCTTGATGCAGTTTGCACTATTTTGAAGATTTATCGATTTTTTCTGATATGAACTATTTCAATGCTCTGGAAATGTACTACACAACACAACATATAATTATGTGTACATACGTCAATATTTGGGGTCATTTCCTCATAAACCTTTATTGCCCGAAGAAATACCAAATTTGTTAAAAATGTGCATTTACTTTAAAATTCCAGACTGTATGACGGTACTTTAAAATTTATAACCTTGTATTATCGATCAATAAAATACGCTTTATATGTCTTATTAGTAATTATTAAGAGATAATATGTGAACAATGGTCAAGAGCGGCGCCAGCCCATGACCTAGGAGGGGGGACATGTTGATAAATGGAAAAGAAGATGGGAAGATGGGTTTTTATTTAAAATTGCAAGCAACTTGTTCAGTAAACTCGGTTTTTGATTATAATAATTAAAACATAATCTCTGATCGTTTTCGTAAATTCTCGACTACTAACTTTATTATGAAAATCCTGTACATTTTCATCGATTCTCCTTTTTGAATTTTAAGGGTGGTGTGCAGCTGCCCCTACCCCCCCCCTTGGCGCCGCCATGGAAGGTAAATAAGCAAATACAGATATTGTTAAATCAAATGTATTTTTTTTAATTATTGTTTTTAACTTTTGTTTACTATATTACTATTTTGTTTACTATTTTGACACATTTTTATTGTAACTGTACTACATACGGTGGAACAGAAACGCGTGCAAAAAAGTTAAAACTTCAAATTGTCTCTACTAACCAATAATATTTTTGTGTTGCTGAGGTCAATATCTCGGGACGTTTTTTAGCTTTTCTCCAGTAACGTCACGTGTCTTAAGAAATATCGATTTATCAGAAAAAAACGACATTGCTGTGCTTAATTTCGAATTAAGTAATGGCAGCAGCTTTTTATTTGTCATTCTACGGCCCAGTACGTTCACTTCAAAATATCTTTATTCTAAGGATAGTAAGAATAGTTGGTCAATTCTGTAGAGACAAATGTGCTGTAAGTCCATATACATAAATCATTGTGAAAAAAAAGGAAATTTTCAAATTACAGTAACTTTCCTACTAATTTTTTTCTAACTAACTTGTTGCTTATGTCAATATCTCAGGACGTTTTTGAACAGTGTTCAATCTTCAATTAAGCTATATCAGCAGTTTTATTTATATCTGTGATTCTAATGCCGTTGTAATATCTGTTGCATAATCTGAGTATTTTTTAGGACACTCCCCATGTTTGATAAGACCTTACAATTGTTCCCTTTTTGCAAGATAGTTGTCAAGAAAATTGTGTAACATGTAACATACATAATAAGGGACCACCAACTTAGACTTAGAATGACAGATTAATGCTACTGCTAGTAAGGTGCGTTGTATTGAAATGTAAAAATCTTAGTAACAACAGTTCAATAGTAAGATTTTGGATGGTTGTAGCAATATCTTTTATGCGAATACAGTGTTCTTTACACTTTCCACCATCGACTCAAAGGTGGAAAATGACATAAATGTATTAAGTCATATACACATCTACAGTTGAATACTAAGACGTTATATTACTAGCTAACAACGGACATGAACGTGAACGATTACAAATTATTAATGCGGAATTAATGATAAATTGAATTTAGCTTTGCTCCTATTCCCTTACCAATCGAAATCCAAATTAATGAACACACGTCGCCTATACGAACAGCAATCATCTCTAATTCAAACATTTAAAACTCCCTCTCTTGACATGTCGCACAAACTGAAATGCCGTCAACGATTTGGAGAGATAGAATTCGAAAAGTTAAGCGAGCTACCCTACAAAAGGTTGAACAATACCCCTCTCGGCTTGTCAACCGACAAGTGTTACATTATTTTATTTTATCCACGAACAAAAGTATGTTGTATATGGGAAACGTTGCCATTAAACGAAGCTGAAAAAAGCCTATGAATATACATGTAAATGTACTTTTAGTAACTTCCACGTTTTGAAATTCAGGGACTGAATTGTTTGTCTTTCGCAGATTTTATGCAAATTTGTTACGCGACGTTGCCGACATTGAAATACGTCGTCGACCTGAAAATTTGTTGAACAAAGAGTTTATTAAAATGAAGTGGGTACGGAAGTTACTCTCCGTAGCAAATTATAAAAATAAGTAGTCTATGGCAGGAATGTAAGTTTATTTTCAACCAGGTATGTAATAACGTTATTTCTTATGTGTAAACCAGGTGGAAAGATGAAAATTACCTGCTTGTACTTTCCACCCGGGTGGAAAGTACTCACTTTCCACCCGGGTGAATATCAATATCCGTTTTATTATATCTGGGCTTACTTTTTATAGTTAAGAGACTGTGTCGCCACCTCTGCAACAGCTCTCAGCTCAGGTGATGATGAGTAACATCTGCGTCTTCAGAAACCTCCATGTTAAAAGCACTTTAAGAAACGTTTCATCTCAAAATATTAAAGACAGAATAGCACAATAATGACGTTGTCAAGATTGTAAACAAATCACCAGTCGTTTATTATGGTTGAAGTCATAACTACTCGTGTACCTATACTACCTTATTGTTAGAGACTATTAGCAATCAATATTTCAACTGAACGATTTATTAAAAGTTCGATGAGATTTTGATAAATGAATGAAAATAAAATAGTCTACAAACCACGGAAGAAAGTTTAATTTCTGCCTCGAGATACTGTTCTCGCGGTCTGAGTTTACCCGTGCGTCATCCCCCTGTGATTTAGAAGTCGACATGCATTATTGACTTCATCCTTGTCTATTGTTCACTTTCAGAAAGGGTAAATATCTAAGTGAATGTCTTCCAAAAAAAACATTTACTGATTAGCGCTTCTATTTCAGTCATTGTCAGTTTGACAACCATCGAAATTTATTTGATTTGTTTACTATTAATTCTTTTTCCGTTTCTTTGTGTTGTTAATCATTTATAAAGTTTTCTATTTACCACACCACCACAGTTCTTTTAAGAGCTATTGTTTCTACGCTTTTAACATTCTGTAAGTACTTTCATAATATTATTATTTTTTTTATGTCGGCTGTCACGATCTAACCAAAATTGGCACAATTACTAACCTCTTAGAAAAAAAGTGGGAGTGTCTATTATGATTTTTATTTAGCCATTTGGTTTTTCCTAAATTCGGAATTACTTACTATTACAGTATTTTTTTAGAAAATGCCTGGAAAATTCTCTACAGACAAGTACAGCAGTTAATTCTTAACCTTTGTGAATATTTTGAATTGGAAAAAACTAATGGAGTACCTTTAGAAGCTTTATCATCTGTTCAGGAAGAAAATAAGAAATTTTAAGACCTTACATATTCTTACTGATGTATTTTTGATACTAGAAGGTTGCAGCTGCTTTGAAAATTTCCCGCAAAACTGTTTATTCGATTCGGGAAAAGCAAGCACCACTGATTTATCTGAAAGCATTAAAATGGATGTTCGAAATACATTATATGATATGTACAAGGATAGTATTTTAGTAATAGTAAAATATATCTACTTTTGTAAGAAACATCTATTAACATTTCATTGTTTCCAGAGACTGAGATTTTTGGATTGCATTATAGACTTTTCATAAAAATTTCTTCAAACATATTAATAATAAAGTCATAGAAAAAATAAAATAAGCGTCTAAAATGTTTTCCAGCGGGTTTAAAATAAATTAGTGGATTGCAACCTGAAAATGAGATATGAGATACTACATCCTCACTCAGAATGTCTTATTGAATTTTTAATTTGTTGTATTTATTTTAGAGAAACATGTAACCATCCAGAACCTAAATCAAGAGCTTAAAGTTAAAGAAATACTACATATTGTTGATACATCTCTGCGAATTTTGGTAAATAAATTAGGTTTCAAATTTAGACGGAATTCTATGATCCAAACGGAGACTTCTCATAAATAAAAAATATTATTTCGGTCAAAATAATTTTGATTTGCTTTGGTATAAGGTAGTTTTAGTGCAAATTTGCAGCCAAAGATCTCTACTTTCTGACTGACAATACACGCAAAATTTTAAACGTGACGAAGCTTTAGACACGCCCTTTCTATAATATGAACACAACAGTTTGTTGACGAAAACTTGATTTGATTCATATGATTATAAATGACGTAGCCTTCGTGACGCACGGGTAATCTCACTCCGCGAGAACAGTACCTAATTTCTCGATAGAAATCAAACCCTTTCCGCCTGAGTATGTAATATACTATTAATATTTCAACCCATCTAATGATCTGCTGTATGAACGGACTAACTTAATTAAAATAACGGACCGACATCAAAAATACAACAAAATGGAAAAACAAAAAAGGCAACTGGACAATAATTAATAAGTTATGCCTCACCCGACAGACCCGAACCTCACGATACCTGACGCCAAACACAACTTTGACAGAACACTACCAAGACATACATTAACTCTAGAGATAAGTACTGTATTATTGAAATTGTACATACATATAGATAGCTTATAAATAGTGTATATTATTAATCTCTAAATGATGTTATTACTATGGGCAGAAAGGCCACTAGGGCCGATAGCCTTTTCTTTTGGAGAATAAAGATTGTATATATATATATATATACTATTAATAATATGAAGTAAACATGCTGACTTACAAAATCGAGCAATGCGAACAATTTTAAAATGCAATAGGTATACCCCTATTGCAAGAATGCTCAATGTTTTAAACTTTTTATCTGTCAAACAAAAAATTGTGTTAAGTGTTCATGTATTTTGCTTTTAAATTAAGAAACAATCTGTTGCCTTCTTACATTTGTGATAGGATTTACATTAAGTTTTCAAGGATATTTAAACTACAGTACAAGGCATTGCTCAATTTTTGCATTAATAGAGAAATGCAAATCGAGTCACATGCACAATTCGGTACTGTATTAAGGCTTGCTCGATTTAATAGGCTGCCTGGTGCTCTTAAGGAGTGTAAAGATTTGAATGTTTTTAAAAAATTAATTCGAAATTATGTATTGACTTTAAAATTTTAATCTGTTTTACTATACCTGACTGATATTTTATTCTTTAATTTTTAGTACCGTAGTTTTAAGTTTACTTTGACATGTACTTGTTTTCCTTATAGCCTCGTGCTAAAATAAAGACTATTATTATTATTACATGATTTTTTTTCCCATTCTACTTTGATTTTTGGCGTATGTTCTGGTTTGTTAAAATTTAAAAAATACATAGTTTAGTTTCTACAGTTTCCTCCATAGAATTCAAAACATATACATATTATTTACATTTTACATTTCATCTAAATAATAATAATTAAAATTTCAACATAAGCCATCGTTTATGTTATAATTGAGTAAGCAACCTCCTTTTTAAAAATTACATTCTTCACTTTGACGTCCCGATACACTCCCAAGTTCGTTTTAAGGGTAACTTGAACTAAGTTGAAATTTGAATGGGACATATTAGGGGCCGAATATCACATTTTCAACAATGGTTACAACTATGTAAGAACTTCAAAAAGCCCTACCATAAACGATTGTAGCAATACTAAAACTTGTCATAAAGCTAATTAAAATCAGTAAAAATTATTATAACTTTGACACCCTGTATATCGAACACCATGTAACACTTCACACTTCATTTCTTTAATCATTTAAAAGATCTTTGTTTTTTTTTGACAGTTTCCAAAAGTAAAACAATAGAAAATTTTTCTATTGTGCCATTTTGGTATGTAATCACAATATTGCAAAAATCAAAGTGAATGAGATGACCTAAAGTTATTTGTTCTGTCATAAATTGTTGTTTCATCCCCTTTTAACTTGATTTTACTGTATATGTGAATAAAGCAAAATCTGCAATATTTAGCAGGACTTAAAATTGAAAAATTACGTTTGAAGAAAAAGGCTACTTGGGTGAAAAATGTATTTACATAAAAATGTATTCAGGTTTTAATTATGAACAGATTTTTCAGAGTGCCACATGCCGTATCAAAAAGTATTTTTTTTTTTAAGTAATTAATCAAAAGAAACATTTTGTTTTTATGGATTTAATTTCAGCAAATCTTTTGAAAGGAGCTTTGTGAGAGATGGACTTTTAAAAGGATTTTTTTTCTGTATAAATCGTATAAATCAAATATATTTTTTTAATAATCCTCTTATTTAATAAGATAGAAATTAAATTTTGTTTTAATATTAAACAGCTCCCGTTGTGTTACTTGCTGATTTTTTGGTTTAGCTGGAAATTTTTTTTTTTTTTTCATATGGAAATTGCATCAAAGTTCACTAACATACTAAACAATTTTTTCTGTTTAACTGATGAAACTGATTGACTAAATTGACTATTTTGTTTGGAGTTTGTTGACGAAATTTAACAGTTCAATTGATAAAGTAGACGAATTTTATAATTAAATTTGATTGTTTAACTGATGAAATCGACTAGTTAAGGAATGAAATTTCAAACTTTAAATAATAACATTAGTTATCAGTATCACTACGTTTATGAAATTTGGCTACCAAAATGATGAAATTCACTAATACACTAAACAAAATGTCAGTTTAACTGATGAGACTGATTACTCTAAAAGTAAAGTTTGACTAACTGATTAAATTGCCTATTTCAATAATGGAATTTGTCAGTTTAAATGATAAAATTGACTAGTTAAGAAAGGAAATTTTATTTACCAACTATTGATTTTCAAATAGAACACCCTGTGTCTATTCTAATTTTTGAATTACTCGCAAGAAGACTAGTAATTATTCTTAATACTTCCCTATACCTATCTTGCACTGTTTCTTAGATATTTCATAAAAAATGGTGGATTTATCAGCAAAACGGTAGTTCAATCATTCATTAAATTCTCAAGGCCTGAAAGGTTTGCTGATGTGACCTTTTTTCCTCCGGTAGACAATACTACATGATTGAAAAGCCCGGAGACAGAAAATGAAAAAAACGTACAGGGTGGTCAATATTTACTTTTTAGTCGGACAGATAGAAAAACTACCAAAAGTTTGTTTTTTTTAAATGGATCTATCGTTGTTTTTTTGGTTTCCATATTTCATTCCTATACAATAAATACTTCAACCGTTTCTGACTTATTAACAGATTTTACTTAAATGTTGCATACAATCGCAATCTATACTAATCTGAATACACAACATGTTCTGATAGATAATTGTGAAATTCAACACTAGTTCAAACTTAGTACAACCAACTGATACTTTTTGGGACAATTTTTTAAAAGATACATCCAATAGGTCTAAATCTATCCCAAAATTAAAACTTTTCTGAAAGTGAATAGTTTAGTCACAATCTTCCGTGTCGAATAACGTGAATAACCATGTATATCGGTGGTGCCCGCGGGTGAACTGACCACGTGAGTAACAGCCAACATTACTCACTAGTAAGTAATGGGTATTATAACTTATTCAAAACTAGTAAATGACAGGTCAATTATTATTCAGTCGTAGAAAAATACCCAACCACTATAGAAAAATAGAGTAATTTTTCCTCGTACAATTTCAAACTTAAAATGTAATTACATGTCTGTAGGGTAAAAATGCTCTCGACGTAAAAATACAAACCAGTCCGGAAAAGGAAAAGGGTCCCTAGCTCATATTTTTTATCTAGAGTAATTACACTGTTCATTATATTAAAACAGAGGTAAAAAAAACGGTAAAATCGCCCTCATACACAACCGGTAGTTTAGCTTAAAAACGAGATTATACCGCATGTACACTGAAAATCCTCTCTCTTCCAAGTCGAGATTGTTTTTTAATGACACCATTAAAACGGATCACGTTTACGAAAAATACTGCACATTACCTGCCGACCAGGAATATTTTTGTCGAGTTTGCAAAATTATTTGTATAATCCTTGTTTGTATAATGTTTTTAATCGAGTTTTAGTGGGTAAACGACCAAGTTTGCTTTTGGCTCTGCTGATAAGTTACCATACTAGTTCAGGTGCCATTCATGTTCAAATAAGTGCTTTCTAAGAAAAGACCAAATTAAATTGTAAAATTTTATTAACCTAGTAAACCTAATCCTGTGTAGTTTTAGTCCTAGATCTCTTACAAACTCGACATTCGACTTGCTTTACTTGTTTTTGGAAAATTGGTGTAAACCTAATCGACTGGGTGCAGAATCTCGTTTTGAACATTTTTCGTCTCTTGCAGAACTACCGTCACTATAACTGATTACAAGATATTCAACTTTATTTACTGTTTTTTTGAAACTTGCATCAAAATTTTGAAAATTCTATAATTTAATATAAAGGCGGTTTTACACTGAAGCAACCGTGGTCAACTTGGTCGCATGTGGCAGGATCGCATGCGATAAAATTGCCCGCCATTTGACAGCAACGACTGACAGCATGCGGCCTGTGGTTCCATATTGACTTGAGAATATGGAGAAAACCCGTAATTTAGTTAAAAAATACCTTAGAAATCTTATTTTGTGGGACCTAAATAACTCAAATTATAAAACAGAATAATTATATTACACTATGCACAATGCATTCAAGATAATAAAAATAGTTAAGTGTCGAAAATATATCTTAGAAACTGTAAACTATTGGGAAAGAGACTAATGATAAAGTGAAAATGGTCTGAACTACCTTCCATAGATACAGAAAATAGAAAAGTGGATCTTCTTCAAAAGCAGAATAGACTAATTTACGTCCTTTTCTTTATTTTTAAAAGTTGATGGCAAAAAAAAGATTATCAAGTGAGGACAATAATTCAAATTGACTTGAAAATTGAAGGAATCCATTGCCTGTATTTAATTATGTTAGGTTAGGTAGTTATGCTGCAATGAAATCTGTTTGTAGCATGCGACTTAAAATATCAAAAGTAGCGATATAGTTGCTTGTAGCAAGCAATTAGGTTGCCATAGTTGCTTCAATGTAAAACCGCCTTTAGACTAGTTAACTGGGCGTAGACAGTAATTCTGTACATTTTCGTCTCCTGCAAAATGTTGGTAAATCTAACCATTAAAAGCATTAAAATTTTGAAATATGCCCATATTTTTAGGGTTTTAGCGACCGTCAAAAGTTCAAAAAGTTTCAAAAGTCATTTGAACTGCTCTTTCACCTCGTGCAAAATCCAACGCGATTGGTCATATACAGTGTGTTCAAAAAATAAAAGAAAACTATCGCTTTTCCATTTATGACCATTATTTTCCATGGCCCTTCAGTTATCATCATAACTTTTGATCAAAAACTACAAATTAGCTTCAAACTTCTCCTCCCAGAATGACAATGTTATAAATAATTATCTTCCCACTTTTTTGTTTTAATTCTACAGGGTATCCCTGAATGGGTCAATTAATTCTTCTTCTTCTTGGGTGTCCATATAGGTAAGCTAATGCCTGTTTTGTCCTATTATGCCTCTTCGGATGTTGATGTCCAGCACTCTCTCCAGCGTTTTGGAGGTCTGCCTTGGGTTCGTTTTATGACAGGATTGTTTGTTTTTGCGATTTTTACAAGTCTGTTGTCTTCCATTCTGTTTACGTGTTTATTCCAGTATTTTCTTCTCTGTCTTACCCACCTTCCTTGTATCTCGCTCCGTTGTCTAAGGTCTTCGCTTCTGATTCTGTCGTGTAGTGTTGTTCCGGGTATACTTCTTATTATTTTCATTTCAACCGTTCGCATCATTTCTAATGTTTTCAATGTGTCTATGTCGATTTATATAGTCTTATTTTACTGCTTATGTTGGTATATGTTTTTCCACAAAATGTCTCTTAGGCATCCTGATATTCGAGACGCCTTCATAGTTTGTTCTCTGTCTTCATTCTGTAGATTTCCGTAACTTGTTATCTCAGCTCCTAAGTATTTGAACTGATTTACTTGTTCTACAATTTTTTGGTCAATCTCCAGTTTGCATGATACGAGACATTTGGTTTTATCTGTGTTAATGACCATATTTAATAGTTTTGCTGATTGATTAAAGAAGTGAAGTAATCTCTGAAGGTCGTCTTCAGAATTCGCAATGAGCACCGCATCATCTGCGTAGGAGACAACATTGATGTGAGTGTTCCCCACTTTGTATCATGCTTTTTTAGGTAGATCTCCGACAATTTTGTCCATAATCATGTGGAATATAAATGGGTTATGTGAGTCACCTTGTCTTATTCCTGTGCGTATTTGCACTTCTTCGGTCAATTAATGCATAAACAAAATACATATCACGCTACTAATTTGTAATGGCTAGTGAGATCCTATACAAAGATTGAGATTGATTTTTGGTTTAAGAATAACATTCATATAAACGCAGGATTTTTGTTTTTAAAATATAGGGTGTTGAAGTTTGCAATTTTAGTTCTTGCTTTTGTAGTCTTCTAGATTGAAGAATTATATAGGTATTTGCTTCAACTATTATCGTGATAAAAAATTCTATCCCAAGTACCCTAGAAGTCAACAGAAATAAAAAGAAATTTGATTTTATTAATATGTATGTATAAAAATAAATTATGACAAACTTTTGGTATGATGACACGATTAGCTTTTTACCGGCTTAAACTTAGTATACCCTGTATAAATCAAAGGAACAATTAACACACTTTTACCACTCCCGCTCAACCATCATTTTTTATATAAAACTATTTTTTATATCAAACAAAGTAGGGTTGACTGGAGTTTCTTTAAAACCATAATACATCAAACCGTAATTATTTCTCCGCGAGCACCGCATCAATTTTCCTCAATTATGACCGGAAAATTAATAACCTCGAATCCACCCACGACTCTGAAATTGAGTTTTCCGACTCGCCAAGAACTTTCCAAACATTGCTTAATGTATAACCGCAAAGTATCTTTTAAGGGAACCCGAAATCTACTATTATTCTTTCGTTGTAAGAGCCTCTCTGATGCACGGCCAATAATTGAATTTTTAAAATGCTAGGTTTGCGAATTTTTAAATTGAAAAAGGCTACTTATTGAGGTTAACGTGTTTTCTAAGAATTTTTATGCTAGTTTTAAAAACTGTTATTTTACGATTTGATTCCTGAGCCAACAAATCTGTAATCAAGAGAACTAACAGAACTGAGAAGCAGTAGAATTAGAGAATTTAGATAATATGAGTACTTATATTACTATTGTCTGCGTAACAAAAAGTCTCTTATACTGTCTATTTTGACAGGATTCTACTTGCCTAAAATACTTATTTATAGAGATTATAGGTTTGCAAGACTTAATTGACTATCGAAAATTATTAAGCTTTCATACCATTGTTACCGTTTTTCTGAAAAATCTACATTTCTTAAACGAGAGCTGATTTTGACTGATTTCTGCTATGGTTCAAAAGTCATCTGGTATATTTTCGCTTAGAATATAATAATGGCTTAATACTTTGTAAATTTGCTATACAAAGTATAAAAATTATTCATAAAAAAATATTTAATTTGACTAACAAACATTTCTACTCTGTTTTTGAATCGTTCAGCAACATTACTAAGCATCTTAAGAGATATACTCCTAAAAATTTCTAGGTAAAAAAACGTATCAAAATAGCATATTCTTACAACATCATTTGAAAAATTACAACTTTGATACTTTTCTTACTTTTGGGGCAACCATGTATATTTTGAAAATAATTTTAGAAGATACTTACTAATAACCCTGTAATCATCCCCAAATCAAACATGTTTTGAAATTAAAAAGTTTAGTCATAATTGTCCGTGTCGAATAACGTTAATAACCCTCTAGAGAGAAAATCAAAGTAAAATGGAGTGACGTAACACTGTAATACAAACATAAATGTTTTGAATGTTACGTTTGTGGACGTTTGCTTTTCATTTCATTTGTCAAATTCAAAATATTTACCCTTCTGTAGTGACGTAGAAGTCCATTTGTAAGTCTTGATTTATCTTTCTATTACACTGTTACGTCATTTCAATTTACTTTGATTTTTGCAATAGATGTCAAATTGGGGACTGACGGCTATTGTCACCAGTGTTGCCAGGACTGGAAAAAATCTGGAAAAAGAATGGGGAATCTCTGGGGAATTCGAACTACATTTGGATATTTGCATAAAACTTTTACATTTTTTGAAACTTCGGTTAATACTCATACAACGGTCCATTTAACCAACAAAAATATACAGTCTCTCTGTCTATATACAGGGTTAGAAAAAGAAAATAGACTTTATTTTAATCATGTTTCAATCTGCCATATACTTGGAAACTGTCAAATACCACTCCATGAAGTGAATGAAACTACAAAACTTGTTTAAGAGCAATACAATCAGTGTAAATCATATTGTTGTGCATTTCATAGTTTCTTGAGTAGTTTATTGTCAGTGGGTGTAATGTACTGTCTATTGTGGATATATTTAGAGCTGTCACATCAGTGATAACTGTCAAATATAATTCCATGAAGCTATTAAACTATAAAACATTGCTTAAAGACAGTACAATCAGTACAAATTAGTCAATGCTTGTAGGTCTATTAATACAATTTTTTACAGTTCTGACATATAAATGTATGTTTCGGACAGAATTTAATCATATATCTATTAAACTAAAAGAATCACAGTTCCATAAAGCACTTTCTCCATAAAGCTATAAAATGACAAAACATTCGTAAAACTAGTACAATCAGTTAAAATTCACATTAAAATATTTTTTAGGGCTATATAACCAGGATTTGTGACAGATAACTGTGACTGTTTCTTTAGAGCTAGTTCCATGTGCCAAAATGCTGCAAACTGTCAAATATCACTCTATGAAGCTATAAAAATAAAAAAAACTAAATGATGTTAAGTAAACTTTAAAGGTTCACGGCGGTCCTGACTTTTGGGGGAAATTAGATTATTTAAGGGTTGGCAACACTGACAGCAGATTATATTTTAATTTGTGTGTGACTTCGAATGAGTAATTCTGAATACTTAACATAGAGAGTCGGAGGGTATTCTACTCGCATGTAATAGCTATTACTCCCTTTGGCTAAACTTTATCTTCGTGAGTAATAGGCTCGGCATTACAGGCTCGTTGAATAATTTACTTATTACTAATATGACAAAAATTGAACGTAACATAAACATAAACCTTAAAGGAGATTGTCTTGACACACAACGAAAGAATTCCAATTTAAAGAAGCATTTAATTCTTTTCGTTTATCTTTTTGTTCGAGAAGGAAGAACGTAGCCGATCGAAAGTGATAAAGTGAGGCCATTACATTATAAATTTCAAAAGGATTCTTATCTACCGCTTAATGGCGCGTCCAAATTAGACTTTCTGTTGGGGGAGGCTAATTCTCCGCTAAGATGTATTTTTTCAGTTGTTTCGGTTTACACCAGGCATTAACATAAAGTAACATCAACTCCTTTATTAGATACCAGATAAAGGACCGGCTTTTTAAAAGGGGTCGCTCACAATTTGCTTTTAAAGTCGGTTTTTTAGGTGAAATTTTACTCTTGTATTGATACTGGAATAAAATGCAAAACATCCCAAAATGTGCTTGGCAATAAATAACCAAAATGTATCAAGTTCCAGTTTTGACTTTTTCCATTACATATTAGGGTCATAAATCCTGACAACCAAAGAGAAAAAAAAAAGATGTTTTGTTATTGCTTTCTCTGTCGCCACTCCAAATTACTTTTTAAAAATAGTGTTATCGCGCATTATTCGAATATTAAAAGCTTTTTCATCCTGTTTTTCATGTTTCTTTGGCTCGTATATTTCAATATTTTGACTTCTTCGGTAAAGTTAATGGTAGGTTTCGCCGGTACATCAGAAATGCATTTATTATAGATGTGTTGGTTTTCGAGCGCCCAAACAGGATAAATCGTATAATAATCTTGTGGGCCCCCGACTAACAAAAGCTGAGCAAATGAATCAAACTGTACACTACTGAATACTACGTAAATGGAAAGGTTACCGTTCTTATTATTTCAACTAGTCATATTTGTCAAAGCCCACGCGAAATTATTCATTACGGTGTTGCACATTATTAAGGTAACGTTCATGAATGAAGCTTCCTACGCTTATATGGCTTTCTCTTGTTATTTAAATTGTTCATAGATTAATTAATAGGTCGACGATGGTAAATGCAGTTCAGTAGCTGCATTGATGTTCAGGTCTATGAACTACGAACACAATAGTCTTGCTGGTATTAATAATTTTAATACAACTCTACTGATGAACATAATGACATAAAGATTTGTGTTTTTAGTCTTGTAACTGTAAAAAATATAGTAAAATGTCGTTTCTTGACTTTCTTCTTAAAAACATAAATTTAATACATAAAAAAATGAAATGAAATTGAAAAGTGTAGAAACCTAATCTAGAATGTTTGCAAAGCTCTTAGTTTTTGAACTTTTCAGTGCCATTACCGAACCTTGATTTTTTAATTTATTACTGATCACTTTTCATTACTCATAAGTAGTGCATTAAGAAAAATCATCAAACCACAATCATCTTTGATAGACAAAGCTATGATAGAAAGAAATATACTTTTATTTTCAACCATGTATGTAATAACGTTATTTCTTATCTGTAAACCAAGTGGAAAGATGAAAATTACCTGCTCTCACCCGTGTGGAAAGTGAGTACTTTCTGTAAGCCAGAAGACACAAAACACAATAATAACTATACAGGGTGTCCCACGACGAAAGACCTCGATTGATATTGGAAAAAGTATAAATAGGAGAGTTTTGAAAATTTGGTAGGATACTGATGTGGGCATGCCCAATCCAACTAAAATATTTTCAAGATGGTTGCACTTCCGCTTGTACCGGAAGTCGATCACAACTTTCTTATTTTAAATAGAACACCCTATATATTATTACATATTTGGATTCCTCACAAAATTCTGACCAACTTTTGTATAGAATGCCCTATGCCTATCTCTAGCCGTTTTCGAATATTTGATGTTTTTCCAAAAAAGTGACAGTTGCAACGCTCAACATATTTTTGTACTATGTTAAAACCGTATTTCATTTTGCAATGAAACTTTGGGTTATTGTAAATAAAGGATCGTTTTATTAAACTGAGGATGCGTAACGACTCATTTGTATACAGGGTCGTCAAAAAAAATCATAAACTTGCCACTAAAAAAAATGAAAAATCTCAAGTTTTTTAAATGGAAACCCCCATTTTTTATGACGGAATCATTTTGAGCATTAAAAATTACTATAAGTTTCAATTTACTTGCCTATACCTAAATCCAACCCATTTCGTTTTATTTGAGAATAAACATTTTTTTATTATGCTGCACGGTTGGGCTTATGTGGTGTTCTAGTTGGTCATGATTTTGACACACGGTGATATTGGAGACCTGCAGGGCATGTTAATAACACTAGTTTTGAGTGTTTTGACAACTGCAAATATGCCGTCGCGGTTACGTTATTCAAACCAAGATTACTTAAATCTGTTTATTATTTACGGAAAATGTGATAAAGTTGTGAGTAGAACATGTGAGGTATTTGCCGCTCGTTATCTAGAAAAACCAAATCCATCACCAAAAGCTGTCAAGCAAATAATTGAACATTTTAAGAATACGGGATCTGTGAAGAGAAAAGCTATTAAAACAAAACCAATCCTTAATAATACAAATGTAGAAATTGCAATTTCTAACCAACTTTTGTGTACAATGCCCTTTTCCTATCTCTAGCCGTTTTCGAAATATTTGATGTTTTTCCAAAAAAGTGACAGTTGCAACGCTCAACATAACATGCTTTGCAGTTCTCCAATATCACCGTGTGTCAAAAGCATGGCCAACTAGAGTACCAGCTAATTCCAACCATGCAGCCGAGCATGCAGCCTAATAAAAAAGTGTTTATTCTCAAATAAAACGAAATGGGTTGGATTTAGGTATAGGCAAGTAAATTGAAACTTATAGTAATTTTTAATGCTCAAAATGATTCCGTCATAAAAAATGGGGGTTTCCATTTAAAAAACTTGAGATTTTTCATTTTTTTTAGTGGCAAGTTTATGATTTTTTTTTGACGACCCTGTATACAAATGAGTCGTTACGCACCCTCAGTTTAATAAAACGATCCTTTATTTACAATAACCCAAAGTTTCATTGCAAAATGAAATACGGTTTTAACATAGTACAAAAATATGTTGAGCGTTGCAACTGTCACTTTTTTGGAAAAACATCAAATATTTCGAAAACGGCTAGAGATAGACATAGGGCATTCTATACAAAAGTTGGTCAGAATTTTGTGAGGAATCCAAATATGTAATAATATATAGGGTGTTCTATTTAAAATAAGAAAGTTGTGATCGACTTCCGGTATAAGCGGAAGTGCAACCATCTTGAAAATATTTTAGTTGGATTGGGCATGCCCACATCAGTATCCTACCAAATTTTCAAAACTCTCCTATTTATACTTTTTCCAATATCAATCGAGGTCTTTCGTCGTGGGACACCCTGTATAAACTACCTAATTTCTCGACAGAAATCAAACACTTTCCACTTGAGTATGTAATATACTATTAGTTTTTTGCTATTTTTTTATTGTTTTATTTTTTCAGACCAAACTTACACTAATATTCCACAGACAATGATTGTATTAGAAGAATAGCAAAATGGCAAGACACTTACTTGACGTACTCGGACGTATCCATCGATTGTCAAGAAGACATATTGTCCCCTTGAAGACCTTCTGATCCTTCCTGTACTTGTGGTACAAAATCCTATTTTTGTAAAAAAAACGAGAGGATCTTCTGATACTCGGACATCAAGAATACTTAATATACCTCCAGACACTCCTGTGCACCTGAGAGAAAATCCAATTTCAACAGAAAATCAAAATTGTATTAGGAAAGCAAAAACCCAAGGAGGTTAAGTTCAATTACTACTGATACTTGGGAGCATTTACCATCTGTCAAGACAACTTAATTTACCTCCTTATACACTTGTGCTCCTGATACAATATCCCATTTTTGCAGAAAACCGAGAATACTATTTGGAAAGCAGAAACGCAAGGGGTAAAAATTCGGCTACTGCTGATACTCGGATTCATTCATCATTGGTCAAGAAAACTTGAAACACCTTCTCTTACTCCTGTTTTCCTAGCATAAAATATGAATATCGAGAATCGTATTGGGAAAACAGAAAAGCAAGAAGACAAAATGTTTACATATTGTTAGAAAAACTTAAAACACCTTCTCTTACTCCTTTCCTCATAGTAGAAATTCTTTCTTATACAATAAATTTTTGCAGAAAATCCATAACTGTATTAAATGAGCAGAAAGGCAAGGAGGTAAAATTCGGTTACTCCTGATACTCACACATCTACCAATTGTCAATAACACTCCAAACACCGTTTAATGTTTCTCTTGATACTAGGGCACATCCATCTATTGTCAAAAATACTTAATATACCTCCTGGCACTCCTGTGTTCCTAAATCAATTTGTTCAGAAAAGCTAAAACTGTATCAGGAAAGCAGAAGCGAAAGGAGGTATTCGATTACTCCTGATACTCGAGTACATCCACCAATTGAAAAGAAAACTTAATATTCCTCTTGGAACTCTTGCGCTCCTGATTGAAAATCAAATTTGTGCATAAACACCAGTTGTCAAAAACTTTTTCCTGTGCTTCTAATAATTGCGAGTTGTACTAAGAAATCAGAAACAAGAGGAAGTAAAATTCGGTTATTCTTGATACTCGAACGCATCCAACAATTATTGTCAAGAACACTTAAATACTTTTTTTTACTCCTCTGCTCCTGACCAAAAATTCAATTTTTGCAGAAACTCGAAATTTGTATTTGGAAAGGTTAGTTGTTAATATCTGGAACTACAAGAGGTTTTGCCTAATTTTGATAAATAAATTGATTGATTTTTTTAATTACAACAAATGGCGATAAGAAGCTTTCGTTATTTAACTAGCTAAGTAATTAAAAAAAAAAATTTTTCTATTTTTTTACGAAAAAAACAGCGTTAATCTAATCAAGCAAAATTTTTAATTTATCCTATAAAATGGTGTTAAACGTCAGGGTTTTGACGCCATTTTTTCTTCTTTTTAATTACGGAAAAAATGGCGCTAAAGGCCGATTACACCGACATATTAAAGGGCATCCTGGACTAGGTTTTAATTTGACTATGTCATCTGTCACAGTCAAATCAAAACTTAGTCTAGATGAACCTTAGGGTGTCCTTAATTACGTCGGTGAAATCCGCCATAAATCCCACAACCTAACCAAAACAGTATAACGGATACCTGACAGAAGTGGATCACTTTGATGACAATAATCATTCAATGCGAATAATTTTCAGAGAACAAAATGGTGTTTTTTTATTTAAATTTTTTGGCGTCGCTGCATTTTGTCAGAATGCTTGGCAATGACACAGAATAATAATAAAATAAAACTATTTAACTGTCAATTTCGTTGAATTAGTATATCGCTAATTCAAAAAAGCTGCTGCATAGCTACACAGAAAAACAATCATGTGTGTCTTTAGTAGAACAAAAAGCTTTTACTAAAGTCATGCGTTAATGCTCAGTGTCAGATAATAATATAAACAGACTTTTTATTGTGACTTTTCTGTGTATAAGTAGTATTTTTCTAAGTAATTGTGCAAAAAATAGCTTAATTCTTTGAAACAAATTCATATTGGGGCGTGCTTCAAAAAATAAAAATGTAATATGGCTAATACTATGTAGGTAGTATGGCTATAATTCTGTTGGGTTTAGATGGTTCAGTGTGTGTGTCTAACAGTTATTGCTAGAATAAATGGGGTTATGTTTTCAAGCGTTACGACCCATTTTACCATTCTAAACTTTTTTGTTTTTTATTATTTTGCAAATAATTCAGTACTGTAAATTTTGAAAAAAAACATAATAAGTTTGATTTTTTTAAAATATTACTGTGATTATTGTCAAGACACAATATCAAAATATTGTGGTGTGAAATCCATAACTCCAAAATAAGATAATGTACCCTCGGCAGCAATTAGTGGTAGCTGTGTGAAACCAGTATCCGAACAGATCAAAACTCAACATAACCCTTTAATGTGGCCTTAATAGATTTAATCAAAGGGTGTGTCGGTTTTCGGTTTGCGGCTTGTCTACTTAATATTGCACATTGCATCGAAGTGCTTTATAGGCCGACATTTACACATTGCTCCTCTCTATCATCAATGATTACTATGCACAAAGTACTGTACCATGTTTTGTGTGTTTGTTAACTGAACGTCAAATAAACATGACCGAAATTAGAAAACAGCTTTGACCAACTTGGTGTATTATGAACCATAACACATAACTCAGCTTTCCTCTTCCATTTAAAGTAAACATAAAGCTATCGGTCATAATAGAACTTCTGTAATATCTTATCCAACTGAGAATCAAATGAAACTTTGCCAAGTTAGAATGACAAACTGCACTATGAACCGACACATATGTCTCCTGACACTTGACATATTTTCTATCTTGTTATCCTTTATAACAGCCTCTCTACTTCAAACTCGTCGCGACATTTCTCACTGACAAAAAGCATAAAGTATTTTCACACTTCCTTGTTTTAGTTTTGGGGTCTTCACTTCCGTTTCGTATTGGACCGCTTCGATTAATAACCTGGCAGACGAACATGTGTTACAGAGAAAAGTGTTCCAGAAGTAGGTTTATCGTAGATCCAATCCGGCGTAACAGAACATCGAAATCCCAAATCGCAAATGCACACCGCCCAGTACTTCCCTAGTATAAATTTTCCTGCCATGCATTACCAAGATAGGAAGTTCCCAAAGCCGCCGAATCCTATGGCTAATCGAAATTTAAATCCGTCCCTTGAAATGTTCGTTCAAGTGAAATACCTAGTTTGGATTCAATTTTCTTATTCGAACGATGCGACAAAGATGCATTTTGAATGGCTGACCGAGCACTCTCCAAACTTTATGGTCTATCTATAAGTTCGGGACTGTTTCGGATTGAAATATATTGAAAATAATACTTTTCTGTGTGCACCCGCGAAAATGTATAGATATTTAAAAAGTGCCTCTATAGAAATATAGAGGTATAGGGGTTAGAATAAACTAGAATATGAGTAAATGTTTGTTTCCATTTAAATTGCAATAATAGTAGCTGCTGGCTTCTAATGTCATCGAAAATGTCGTGTTTTATGTCCATGCTATATCTTATTGTGTCGTTTGGTATTCACTCTCTTCTGAATTTTTCGGCCGCCCGTCTCCAGTAGTCCATTTCTGTAGCTCTGAGTGTTTTTTTGTGTTTTTTTCTTTTAGGGGCCGTATTTCAGAGCTGTATGTTATTATGCTTTTCACTATTGAATTATATATTAGTTTTTTGTTATTTGTATGTATATTTGTATTCCATATTATATTATTTTGCATGGAAATTGCCCTTCGTGCTTGAACGTGCCTCTCAGCTATTGCTTCGTCGAGGGTTCTGTTTTTAGAGATTTTCACTCCCAGGTATTTGTATTCACTGCAATGTTTCATGGTATCTCCCGTTGCCAGCTGCAGATCTTGTTGTTGTCCTCCAATGCACATATATTCAGTCTTATCGATGTTGACTTCTAAACAAACCGCACTTGTTATATTCCTCATCTATATCTTGTGCGACAACAGCTTGATCATCTGCGAACAACGTGCGTTTTCTAGATACATTTTAAATAGTGTTGGAGACATGCAGCAACCTTGTTTGAGCCCCTTGGTAACCGTAAATCCTGATATTAGACCATAGCTTGTTTTACCTGTAGATGTTGTACCATGGTACCCTGCTGTAAAGTTTTCGACAGTTTTACTAGGGGTACGCTGTCATATGCTTTTTTCAGATCAACAAACAAGAGATGAACTTATTGATTAAACGCTTATTTCTTTTCTAAAATCTGTATTAGCGAAAGAAGATGGTCAACTTGATTCTCCCGCTCTAAAGTCTGCTTGTTCCTCCGCCTCCATATCTGCGTATTCCCCTTCTATTCTGCTATTCAGTATTTTTCCGTATATTCTACTATGGAACTTTTAATCTTTTTTTGTGGATGGATCTGATGTGTTAAGGCATCTTTGAAATAAATTCTGAATGCATGATATAGCTTGTCACTTCTATATTTTATAAATTCTCCAGGGATATTTCCCGGTCCTGGGGCTCTGTCATTTTTTAATGTTTTACACACTTCCTTAACCTCTGTTACGGTTATTCTAATCGGGGATCCGTGCATGACTATGTTTGGGTTTTTATTTGCATCATCTTCAAATTGTGGTCTATCTTCAGTAAGCATACTTTCAAAGAACTGATGCCATTCTTGGGGGGATATTGGTGATATTACTTCCTTTGTCCGTTCTGTTCTCATGTTTCTCAGGAGTCTCCAGCTTTCCGTGCTTTTCCTACCTCCTATGTATGTATTGAGCCTTGAGCATGTCCATTCCCATTCACCATTCTGCTTTTCGCTTATCCTTCTTCGTACTCTCGTTTGTGCTTCTTTGTATCTCAGTTTGTCGTCTATGTTCATCCCACCAATATGGTTTTTGTTGTTTCCCGCTCTTATTTTGATGTCCTAGCGCCTCCTCTGCGGCAGAATGTATACATGTCTTAATATATTTGTATTCTGCTTCTGTTAGTGAATTCTATCTGATGTATCTTTTGGTCCAGTTTTCATTTTCCAAGCTATTTGTTTTAAATCTCGGTGGTGTTTCCTCTTTTGTTGTTTCTTCTTCTCGGTGGATATTATTTAGTTTTTCTTTTGGTTTAGTCGTTGCCGTTATCCTTCCTTTCACTAGGTAGTGGTCATTTCCACATGATGCACCTCAGTTTGATTTTCTGCATATTTAATGATGCTAAACTGCCAACTATCGGAAGCATGTTTTCTAAAGTATACCTTTTATTTATTAACACTGAGGCTCAGTGTTACAACAAGCAAGTTCATGTTGTGTTTGCTTTTGAACTTTACTTCTTTTTGAAGTATTTCTAATAACGACCATGTATCAAAAAATTCTACATTTCTACATTCTTTGTGTCTACATTTTCCAATTTTTCAAAGAAGCATAGCTGAAAAATTGGAAAATGTAGACACAAAGAATGTAGAGGACTTGAATGACACAATACTGAAATCGTTAAGAGAAGCTCAGCAAATACACTGCACCCAAAGAAGTGATAAAGAAGAAAGACTATCGGTGAACACCCGCCACCTGATGAAACAAAGGCGAGAAATGATACACAAACAATCAATCAACAGAGACCAGTTGAGAATATTGAATAGGAATATATCGAGAGCCGCACGGAAAGATATCAGAGATTACAACACAAGATGGGTAACGAGAGTCATAGAGGAAAACAAGAGCATGAAAGTACTCAGAAATAAACTCGCTTTGGGGAGGACAGAAATCATTAAACTGGAAAACGCAGATGGACAAATGGTCACAAATAAACAAGAGATTCTAGAAACTGTGAAAGATTTCTATGCAAATTTATATTGCAATGATGAACAGCTGAGATGCACGGAGGACACCCCTCGAGTTCTAAACCAGGGATCGGAGGAAATGCCTGACATAACAGAGGAAGAAGTCCTAAAATCAATGTCGGAAATGAAAAACAATAAGGCCCCAGGTGATGACGACATCGTGATTGAGGCAGTTAGGGAGGGTGGAGAACAACTGTTAAAGGCCATAACAAAATTATTCAATAAATGTCTTACGGAAGCCACAACACCTACGAACTGGAACAATGCAGTCATAATCATCATGCATAAGAAGGGCAACATTGCCGACCTGAAGAACTATAGACCAATTAGCCTGCTTTCTCATCTCTATAAATTGTTTACCAAAATTCTAACTAAGCGTCTAACATCGAAATTGGACTTCTACCAGCCAACAGAACAGGCAGGTTTCCGATCCGGATACGGAACAAATGACCATCTGCAAGTTATTAAGACATTGATCGAGAAGTCCGTTGAGTACAACAAGCCACTCGTGTTAATATTTGTGGACTACGAAAAGGCGTTTGATTCCATCAAGCACAGCGAGATGTTTAAAGCACTTGCCGACTGCCGAGTAGACCACAGATACCCTGCTATACTGCAACATATATACGAAAATGCAACAGCGAGCGTAAGACTCCATGAAGAGACAGATAGATTCAGAGTGCAGCGCGGTGTACGACAGGGCGACACAATCTCCCCTAAACTGTTTACCACTTTGTTGGAGTATATGTTCAAGAGTGTCGAGTTGGAGAATATGGGTATAAATATCAACGGCGAAAATTTCAGTCACCTTCGGTTCGCTGACGATATTGTACTGATCTCAGATAGCTTGGATAAGGCAGAGAAACTCCTTATGAGACTAACATCTGCTTCACATAAAGTTGGGCTTAAAATCAATCCATCGAAAACAAATTTCATGACAAATCTAGTCCCAAACAGAAACTACTTAGTAGAAGGAAAAGAAATTTCCCAAGTTACATCCTACAGATATCTGGGCCATGATATTACGATTGGCAGAGACAATCAAACCTGCGAAATCAAAAGAAGGATAGGACTAACGTGGGCCGCCTATGGGAAGCTGAAGCACATTTTTAAGTCCGAAACCCCCATATGCCTTAAGCGGAGGGTGTTTGATCAGTGTGTTCTGCCGGTTCTGACTTATGGTTCGGAGACCTTAACTCTAACACGAAAATCAGTAATAAAGTAAGAGTGGCCCAGCGAGCCATGGAACGTTCCATGTTGGGAGCCACGCTGAGAGACAGGATTCCGAATGATCGGATACGTCAGAGAACAGGGGTTACCGATGCAATCCAGCGAATAACATATCTAAAGTGGAACTGGGCTGGACATGTCGCAAGAATGACCAACGAAAGATGGACCAAAAAGATCATAGAGTGGAGACCTAGGCAAGATGCGTCCAGGAACAGAGGTCGTCCGCCGACCCGGTGGACGGATGACATAAAAAGAGTAGCACCAAATTGGATCCAGGATGCCCAGGATCGAAATAAATGGAGATCGTTAACGGAGGCCTATGTTCAGCAGTGGACGAGACAGGCTGTTTGATGATGATGATGATGATGATCAAAAATATTCAGTTAGCAAATAGGGCTAATGACTTGATCTCTAATGTCCAATGAAACTACATTTGTAAAGTCTAAGGATCAGTTTTCTGTCTGATCAGTTTTGTCAAGTCAAAACTGTTTTCAAATTACATTATCAATTCTGCTAACCTTAAACTTTCTGTTTTTAAGAACACCCTTTGTGTAGTACTGGTTTGGGTTAAATTAATAAGGTTTGGAAATTATTTTGGGGTGTTTTGATGTTATAAAGCTATGTAATATTCAACTCAACAAAACAATCAGTGAAACACACACTTGAAAGGAGTATCATATTGTTGCATATGAAGTTTAGAATGTCCTAACCAAGTTAACTGACAGTGCATCAATTTTGCAAGACCGTCAACTACCAAACTTTGCAAATTGGATTGTTACAAGTTACCAAGTCCTGGTCCCTACATTCTAATTAAGATTCTAATATTACGCCCCTCATTTTATTAAATTCATTTGTTCGCTAAAGTTCTAAAACGGTCTCGTAAAATAATAATTAGCTCAATTTGTAGGGTCAAAGGGTGAAATAATATTAACTACATGTTAGCTCAAAAGACAGACTTTATTTAGTGAATTAGTCATGAAAATTACACGACGGAATCTGGCAGCGGTCTTTTTTTAATTTCAAAGCTATGAAAACCTTGACATTACGAAATTAAAACTAACGATGTCCGGATAAGAGTAAATATGAATTTCCTAAATGAAGGACCGCGTGAAGTACAATGATAAAGTTGATTAACTCGGACAGTTTTTAATTGATGGTTGGGTAATTGAAAACTGGATTAATTAAGATGTTTTTGCGATGTCGGTGTTATTATATTTTGATGTCATGCTTTAATAATGAAAGTTTGATGCATACCAAGTAGCAATAGTAAATCAAGGAAAAATTACTGGGCTTGACCTAAAAAACATTTAAATTTTAAATTTCAAGTTGATGGTAACAAGTCTTAAAATTTCGTGTAGTGAAAGCTTTGTTCTATATTTAAGAAGCTATAATTTGCATGCTGTCAAGAAGCTTTTACTATAAATTATAAAATTTAATCAAGACCTAAATATTGAACTGTTTTTGAACAAGTCTCGTCTCAACTACTCCCTCGGGAGCTTAGAGCTTATTTCTCATCCGATTGAAATGAAACTTTGGAAATTACTGTAAGACTAATGTAAGCACATTTTAAAATTAGTTTCAACAGGATGTCGTAGAAAATTGACACATGATTTAAAAATCCGTAAAACTTTGAAGTGTTTGGTACATTTCTATTTTAAGTTTTCTTAAACTATGTCAAAATGGCTTTTATGATTTTTTTTGGCCAAAAAAAAGTTTAGGGAATTTTTCACTTATTGGGCATTAGTAAGCAAAAACTGTTATAAGAAATTCTCTACTTCAAGTTGGCATTGTCATATAGCCCATAAACAACTCAGATATGAATGTGCAACTCCGTTTTTAGTTTTACTAATTCCTAAATATAAAAAATTTCGATTTTTAGTCGCCATTTTCACGAAAATAGTACACGTTAAATCGCATCTTTATAAAAACAAATTTTCCTTATAATCAATAGAACTATCCAAAAATATAATAAAATACAGAATCACCCATTTAAAAAATACATTTTACCACACTATAATTTTCTGTGACACTGTATAGTTCTGACTAATCTTAAAATGTGCCTCCAATTTAAGCTTCCAAAGTAGTTAAGATACAAGACCCTGTATAATAAAATAATGCTGTAAAAATGTCACTAGGGCACGAAAATTGACTACGAGTGGTATAAGATTATACAGGGTAACTCAAAGTTTAAAATGCAGTCCTTTTAGGATATTTTTCGTCCGAAAATAAGTATCAAAACTGACTGATTATAAACCATGTCACTTTTCAAATGTAATTTTTTAGGTGTTTTGACTTAATTTTTATACACTATTTTAAGACACTCTGGACTAAATCTTAAGATGCTAAATTAATCTAAACGGGTTAGTGGTGCTATTTGTTAAAACCCAGACTAAGATTTGTCAAGTAAATACTTCCACTGAAACTAGGTTAAAACGATGTGGCAAAATCACACTTAGAAACACAATAAGTCCTTATTCTAGCTGCTGTTGGAGGCAAGTATTCGAACGAGGACGTCCTCACTTATTTCGGCACACAATCCTTCTTAATCAATTCGAAAGTCGTTATCATCCACTTCTGCGACGGTGGCGAATTTAAGTTTTCCCAACTTTCTCTCTGCGGTAGTTATACGAGTCGTGCCTGACAATCATTTTCCGGCTTCAGCTTTCCGCGTTGCACTGCTCTAAATCACGTCAAATTTTCAGTGATTTGGGAGTATTTAGTGCATGGAGATTAGAGTGAAACGTTAAGGGAGTAGGCGGGGGATATCGGGAACCGAGAAGTTTCTGATTTTTACATGGTTAATTTTAAAATTAAGCTATTAAAAATAAATTGTTAAGTGACTGAAGTTGATTATTATGATTAAAAAAACGTTTTAAAACTTCTCCTTTTCTCTCATCACTAAAACATGGTAATTTATCATTACAGAAGCAAGTAAAATAAACAGATAAAAAAATCATCAAACCAGGTTAATAAAATTGAATAAACTGCAAAGTAATTAAAACTGAGTTGCTCAAATAATCCGAACTAAATTTACTTTTTTGCAGTATTCTTGTCAGATAATAAACTACACTTTGTTAAAATTACGTAGTAAAACCGAAGCAAACCGAGAACGGATGTTGAATCTAGTAAGGGTGGATATAGAAAATCCTGTCTTGAAATAGAACAAGTTTCGAAGTGTTTCGTAATTAAACTTTCCTTGCTGTGTTCAAGTGAATAAATTGCGTTTTTGCACAGTTAGTTTAAAATTCTTTACTGAATAGATTGAAACTGCAAATGTACATACAATTGATCTTAATTATTGTTGGAAATAAACTGCTCGTCATAAAGAATGGGACAGCAAAATTTTTCTAAAAATTCTTCAAACTGATTCACTCAATTTTACTAATTTTTTTGAGTATTAAAAGGTATTTTCTTTCTCTTTTTGATGACTTAAATGATCTTTTTGAAAGTTGCCACAAATCCGAGTATACAGGGTGTGACTGAGGTGTAGTCAAAAAATAAAAAATTCTGTCTAAGGCCCTTTTTCGCAATTTTTTTTTTATTTCACAATAACCTTTATTGAGTCTTGTGGTCAATATTTCTAGACGTTTTTGCCAGTTTGGCGATTACCGTTTACAAAATTTATTGCAACATTTTTAAAATGTAGTTTATTTTAATTTTCTTGTTTCAAAATAAACAATTATTTCTTTAGAACCTTTCCGGAAGAAGTCCGGGATTAGCAAGGTTACACGTAAATCTACTCAATTTAAGTAAAAAACTTAAACAGGGTGTTTGTATTTTATCATAAATCTTAGCATGTTCAGTAATTTTAATGGAAAATAATGAATATTGGATAAAGAAGCACACTATTGGTTTAATAATCCAATACATATCTCTAGACATTTTTTTGGCGATTAAAGGCCGTTTACAAAATTTATTGCAAAATTGTTAAAATCTGTTTTTTTTTTCTCTTGTTTTGAATTCGAAATTATTAAATTTAAAACAGGAGAAGTAAGTTTTTTGCCAGCAAAATGAGATTCGCAAAATTACATTTTAATTTACCCACTTGAACATTTTTAAACCGCGTTCTACAGGGTGGGTTAAAAAAATCATACAAAATAAAAATAAAAATCAAATGTTTTACCATACAAATAAACGATGTATCTTTATTCGGTAAATTTAATAAAAAATAACGGCTTTTAATTTTAAAAAAATACAGTTACACAGCGTTCATATTCGATGACTTGCGGACTACAAACCCTTTGCAATAAAATTTTGGGGAATTGCCTCCCACTCAACCCTCACTATTTCTGCTCATTCAACTTTTAAAATGAATGCTTTGATATCATAATTTTCTATTAAAATTACCGAACACAAAGATTATTTTATTTTTTTGGTTCACCCTGTATGAGCAGTTTATAAGTTTTTACTTAAATTGGGTAGTTTTATTTTTTTTTCTAATCCCGTATTTCTTATTAAAAATTTTGCTGTACCATTCTTCCACTTTTTGACGAGAAGTTTAGATTGAAAATGTTTGGATTAGGAGAAGAGAATAGTTAGTAACGATGTAATACTGAAAAATAAAAAAAATTGTCTTCAAATGTAAGGTCTTCTATGAACTTCAAACTAGACTAACAAAGTATCTTAAATAACACATACACTTATGTCAAAACAATATTATTTAAGCAAAGTAACCTATAAGTTACAACAGTAACAATTATTAGTTAAATTGACAAAAATGGTATATAATATAAACTTCCGTGCATATTATTCCTGATAGGACAAAATCCCGAAGAGTTTACCGTGTTTAACATGTCCAATCAATTGAAGTTTCAGTTGGGGGGTAAAAAGCAATCTACTGACCTCCCACGTTACTTTGTAAAGAAATATGATGTCATTGATTGCACTGACGGCCGCTCGTTGAATCTAAAATATATTGGCAATTTGAGACTTTTACATTGTCGAGGAATTGATGAGACCTATTTGGCTCTTTAACTTTCACATTGTATTCCAGTCAGTCGAAATCTGACCAGATTAATGGATCAGAGAAATAAAGGGTTTCCTTCCAAAAATATAAAAATGAGATAGATAAGAAAAGAATAATTGTTCAAGTAGTGTAGCTGAAGGGAAAAGAAAGCGAGAGACAAAGAGAATTTAGTATGGTCCAGTTAGGTTGGTTTATTATTTTTCATTCATTAAGCACTTCTTTCATAGCATAATCCAGCAGACATACACTCACACACACATCTTTCTAAACAAATGTTAGGTGGCGATAATTTTCACCACAGATAACATCAACTAATGGTAGTTTTCGCCAATTATCCGAAACTGAACACATCACCTTTCAGCCTCCACGTTCGCTCTGTGTTACATTTTATAGGGGAGTTTCACTGAACAAAAGGATTACAGAGGTTTTCGCAATCAATATAATGCCCTATGAAATTTCCATTAGCTTTGCTCACATATACACGAGCCCAAATGATTATTTAGTCCAATAGTCCGCTTTCTGCACAAGTAGTTAAAATATGTTTTCAGTTTTTTTTTTATTTTATATTTCTTTGATGAGGCTTAAATGAAGCTTTAGTACCTACCAAATGCTTTTTTTTATTCTATTTAACTAGAGTAGAATTTTCAGTGATCGAAGTTAAACCCAGATTAAAATAAGTTGGTGCAACCATTCATGCATAACGCTGGTTTTCCAGAATAGTTCACATACATATTCTCAAAAATGATCATTTAGTTAATCAGTTGGCATGTTAATTTTAAGAAATTATCAAGTTTTTTTAAAAATTTTATATACTATTTGGTAACCAAACCTTCTAATAGTTTTTGTATTTGCTTTGAGAAGACGTATAGAGCCAGCAAATGACCATCTTTGTTTTTTCGTTTTTGCACTAATATTTTAAAAAAATCATAATTTTCTAGTAACCAACAGTAGGCGGCATTTTTGGTTATAGATGTTTTTAGAAAAAATAACAGACAAAATTTAAAAAAATTAGATATTGTCACGAATGGAAAATCCATTAATTTAAAAGATGGACTTAGGCAGATATTCGGAGATGGCAAAATAATAAAATGCGCGAGGCAAGGTTACAGTCAGAATACACAGACAAATCACCGCTACTGCTATGCAGAAAGAAGAAGCGGGCTACGTAAGCCAATCAATCGGGTATAAATTAAGCTCGACATGGGTTGGTAAGGGAGACGGTCGGAGACTCCGCCTCATAACACCATGATGTAGTCGCCCCGAATTCTGCAACCCGCACCGGGTTCGTAAATTAATTGAATACGAAACCATTTCCTAAATTATAATAAAACGCGAGTGCCAAACCTTCTAGAAAGCTGCCTTAATCATTGTTTAACAAATGTAAGTATAATTTATTTAATTATTGTAATATTTTGTGCATGTAAAAGGTATTGTTACTTTTGGGAATTATGTTTGAAGGTTTTATTCCGATTCAAATAGCTGATAAATCAACCATTTTGTCATTTAGTTTTAACTGCTATTTAGTTATTAAATTATAGTCTACCAAATGGTTTGATTCTACCTCTCAAACAAGATCTCGGTAAAGGCGTTTATCAACGTAATTAACGCACGTCTTGTTGAACTTGTTGGGCCAAAAAGGCCTTACAATTTAAACGTGACATTATCCTAGAATAGGTACTTACATAATTATTAAACTAAAAATCGATCTTGCAGATGAATCAACATTAACATTCTAATATTAACTTTGTGGTGTTTTCTGGAAATTTTTAGGTAAATATTCCAGGATATGTGTCGGGCGTATAAAGCGGGCTAAAAATCACTCACTGTTGTGTAAATCACAGTCAAATCAAAATTCTTTTATTTCAAATGTTAAAACACGCTTTTGTGTTGTGCTTATGCTATGCACTTCCAACCAATCAAAATGAGTTATCTTTATGGTAAAGAAGACCCCTTTTTTTGTTGACTATATTCGAATGTCATTCAATTGATAATTTATTCATTAATTTACTTCACAGACTGCAGACCTTTAGTTGATTTGTGATGGACTTCCCACATTATTTCCAAAAAGCAAATGCGTCTGTTATTTCTATACAAGAATTCCAGAAAGCAGATTCCACCTACAGATACAACCAGAAAATGTATCAGCATCAGCAGAAACAACGACTGATTAAAGTAACTTCTTCTTAGAAGTTAATCAGTCGATCCTTGCTTAAGTAGATGGATTTACCGGTTGAATCTTATTACAAAATGCACTTTTGAAAATATGTCACTATTCACAGGAACCAACTGTATATTTTTAATAACGGAATTTAATGAAGACATTTAGGATCAATTAAGTTTAATTTTTAATTACTAAAGTATTAACTAATTTAATA
The DNA here is from genome assembly GCF_016097725.1 of Ips typographus. Lineage (NCBI taxonomy): Eukaryota > Metazoa > Arthropoda > Insecta > Coleoptera > Curculionidae > Ips > Ips typographus. The sequence goes on from NC_138423.1 coordinate 13,070,223, forward strand.
TCAAGTTTCGGATAGTGGCACTAATTATCCACTAATACATCATTTTCCTGAAACAAGTTGGTTGGACCTATCTCTACTCCCTGTACCTCTGCATATCTTGCCACTACTATTTTATCTGTTACACAATCTTAATGAAATATCTACAACCAAAAGCTTTATGAGTGAATTAATGTAAAACGCGGTATTGTTTTGGGGTTTTGGAAGTGATATCGGGACATTGGAATTTTTGTTTAGGACCCGTGACCAGCCCGATCGGATGACAATACCCGACCTATTATTCCGAATTTAGTTGTTTGGCGGTCATTGTGCGGAACGGCCTGGAAAATGATAAATATCTTTGGTTTTGGGGGATATTGCAAAAAACTTTCGCACATCAATTACCATGGCAAGCGATAATTAAGGTTAAAACGGTCAAAGATGAAGTTTTGTAGTGTGTACTTGTAAAAAAACAAGTAGAATGCATTCTCAGGAGATTGCAATGCCAATTTGAGTGTGAACTGAAACTAGAAGATTAGTGAACACGATCGAATACTGGCTAACGCGGACACGTTAGAGATGAAAGCAATATAGCGGCAATAATCGACTTCTGACATAAATTCAGCTGCAGAACTCAATGGTTGCTCCCAGACATTAATACCACGCGCATGTCTTTGGAAACTATTTTGCGGTTATCTTTATCACTTCTTTGTATCTTGAAACATCAAAAATTGGCCTTCATTTTAGTTAGATAGTTTTTAGGTTATTACCTTACTTAAAAAATCTAACGTTAAGAAGTATATATTTCAGTCACGTGATATAAATGTATTAAAAAGCATATTGCGTTTGTCATTCTAACCTAAACTAAGAAGAATCTATAACTTTGTAAAACTGTCAGGTGACTTCTTCATAAATATTTCAGTCACATGTTTTTCTGTGCAAAACGTTGATATAACATGTGGACAAACATGCCCTATTGATGCCAAAAGATGACGACCCCTGCGAGAAAAAGGATTAAGAATTAGAAAAAAAAACAAACTTAAAAATGCCACCTGGAATGTCATGTCCTGGACAATAAAGGATCAAGAAATAATGAACGAATTAAAAGATAATGACATCGAAATATGCTCTGTCAGTGAAACAAAAAAGAAAGGAAAAGCTGAAATCGACAAATATATTTTCATATATAGCGGAGTCCCACAAGATAAAAGAGGACACTCTCAGAGTTGATTTACTCATAGACAAAAAATACAAATAAAACATTGAAATTAGTATCAAAGAACAGTATAAAATCATAATAATGGGAGACTCAAACGCTAGAATTGGAAATGAACCATTCGGCGGAACAACTCAGAGATTCAATGATGAAACTGTTAATGAGAGGGGAGACATGTTAAAAATGTTCTGCGCAGCAAATAATATGAGAATCAACAACACCTTTTTTGACCATGATATGAGTTGTAAATACACTTGGCAAAACACAAGAGGACAGCAATCGGTGATAGACTATATTGTCACGTTTTGGGGGTAGCGCAGGAAGAGAAACAACAATCGTAGCTCAAGTATGTCTTCTTTATTTACTACTTGGTGTACAAGGAAATAGATCTTACCCTCAGATTAAGAGGGCCGCTAGCACCGCCGCAGGCGGGACGCGCATGGAACCTGATGATGAGGCCTTCTGATGTGCCGCCAAGCGGTACCCGCTCGATACGAGCAGGGTACCCCTATGTCCGACACGCCCAAAGGATTTACTTAAGGCCCTGCAAGCCCTCTTGAAGTGTCGCCAAGCGAAACCCGCTCGATACGAGCAGGGAGCCCCTATGACCGACACGCCCAAAGGACTTACTTCAGGTACTGATAGGGTCAAGAGTTCGGACGGTCACCTCTTGGTTGCGTAAGAACTCTAGTCTTTTCAGCCTGGGCTTCCAAGAAGGTATCGAGCCGTCCGGGCACTAGAAAGTTCGGACTGATGCTCGATAGACCGACCCAGAGACCAGTGATCTTCGATGGCTTGAGACGCTGATTAAATACCCACATCGTGACCCCAATTTGCCGGTCTTGCTGATTCAGCCAGTGCACTAGGGGAGACCGGGGCCCGACTAGGTAACGGAACATAGTGCAATTTATGTTGTTCGTGACAATATTATAACTAAACAGAGCGTTTACTCCACAGATGATACTCGATGTGAGAACACTTAACGCTGCGACGTGGGCAGTGATCACAAGTGTGTTTCTTTGTAAAATTAGACTAAATATACCCCCCACATCAAAACCTAAATCACATTAAATAGAGAAAATCAACATCGAATCTCTGGAAGACGAAAGCGTGAAACAATTGTACGAAAGTAGGCTGTCACAGAAGATAACATAAAACCCAATCAACAGAGAAGACACTGTAGACGAACAATGAAGAACCTTAAAACATAATATCCTTAACGCAGCCTACGAAGCTCTAGGAAAAAGACAGGTAGATGTCAGAACAGAACAAATAAAACACCATGGTTTACACAGGAAATAAAGGAACTATCAGAACACAAGAAGAAAGCACACATGAAGTATTTACGCAACAGAAACCAAGAAAACTGGAATCTATATACAACAGAACGAAACAGAATAAATGCTAGAATTAGAGAAATAAAAGAAGATTACTGGGAAAGATTCACCAAAGAGATGGAGAGATATGTACGGAAGCCAGAGACAGATATGGGGAATGCTAAGAAGGACCAAATTAGAAATCAAGGATATTATGCAGACCAATAAAATCAATGGGGAAGAATGGAAGTTACATTTCGAAAACCTATATAAAGAAAATGAGGGAATTGAACATCTACTAACGCCGAGGACCCGACGAGATAACAAATGAAATGTTAAAGTACGGGGGAGAGAACCTACAAAAAGAAATATTAACTATCTTCAGAAACATCATAATAGATAGAACAAAAGGTAGGTAGCAAATGAATGGAAAAGCAGCATAACGATACCCAGAAGACAATGCCGGACAATTATCGTGAAATAATGCTTCTCAACCGCATCCTCAAAGCCTTTACTAATACTTTGTTAGAGGAATTAAACAAAACTATACTAATTCGCGAAGAACAGCAAGGTTTTAGAAAAAAACAGGTCTACCATTGATGCTATCTTCATTGTGAAGCAAGTCTCTAGAGTTCAATAAACCAGCTTATATGTGGTTTGTTGAGTATTTTGTAAAACCCTGTATGTCAGACTTCTTAGTAGTTAGCTACAAAAGTAAACCGAATTTTAGTTTTACCATATTGATATTATCAGTTTCGTATGCGTGTAATTTTCTTGTGGGGCCAAATTGCGCATAGAATTGCAACTATAATCTTTGCAATCTAAAGCAAATATTTCAAAAGCTCCACACTAGTGAAGCTTCCGTTCGTGCGGTTATTTCTAGGTACTTGTTCGCTTTGCATGGCAGTTCGTGCAAAAGCTAGTAAACCTCATTGTAATTGCTCTGGAAAAGATAATGACGGCATAGCTCAACTTACGTTAGACGTAATTACGTGCGGCTAATAGTCAATTCAAGTCTGATTTTGCAATGTCGGGAATCACGAAATGTATATCCTACTTTAAATTACTTTGCATGCACCAGATGCAGAAGAAACTTGAACAATACATACAAAATATTAATAAATTCGTGCAGTCTGGCAGAAACTCGGCTAAAATAATATGTAAAACCTATTTAGGTGAGGAGTTTAAATTATTCGAGTGCGCAAATTCAAGTATGCATGTGTTTCCTTTGAGGCGATGTGGAATTTGTCTTGCAAACGAGATGAATCCTTGATGTGGAGGATTTGCAAATTGTTGCAAATTAAGCATCAGTAAACAAGGTAAAATGGTTTGTTGTGCAATTATTTTAAGCAAAACTATGTAAAATTAGTAGGTGCTTCACAGTAGCATGTGTAAAAAGTGACAGTTATTAATTTAATTTTTATAAAATCTGGTGTATCATATCCCAAAAGATTATGAGACTTAGTGGTTGTTTTCAAGAAAATTTAAATAGATCATTTTGACTAGATAAAACAAGAACATGTTTATTTTCAACCAGGTATGTAATAACGTTATTTTTTATGTGTAAACCAGGTGGAAAGATGGAAATTACCTGCTTTTACTTTCCACCCGGCTAAATGTCACTTTCCATCCGGGTGAATGTCAATATGAGTTTTGACATATCTGACCTTACTTTTTATAGTTGACTCTGCCGCCACCTCTGCACCAGCTTGCAGCTCAGGTGATGATGAGTAACATCTGCGTCTTCAGCAATCTCCATGTTAAAAGCACTTTAAGAAACGTTTCAGCTCAAAATATTAAAGACAGAATATAGTCGGATTTTTACCTTTTGAGAATGACGTCATCTTTTTACATCTTTGTTTCTCGCATATCAAACATGTGAAATAAACAATTTTAACAAAAAAGGCAGGTTATTAATTTTGTCATCCTGTCAAATTAAAAACGTTGACATTTACTGTCACTTTGATATAAACAAATATCAAAGGTATAAAAATGTTGCGCTACAATGAGCAAGCCCAAATGCTAGTTCTAAATGTGCTGCTTTTTTTGGAGTACGAGAAGAAACAGTTTCCAGATGTCATCCCAATTGATCATCAGTCACTTCTGAACCCACTAATTGTTCAAAGCATTTGTAGGTTAAAACTTGTGATCTAATTCCAGACATGCGTGTTTTTTCACCTGCTTGACGTCATTCTCAAAGGGTAAAAATTTGACTATAGCACAATAATGACGTTGTCAAGATTGTAAACAAATCACCAGTCGTTTATTATGGTTGAAGTCATAACTACTCGTACACCTATACTACCTTATTGTTAGAGACTATTATCAATCAATATTTCAACTGAATGATTTATTAATAGTTCGATGAGATTTTGATAAATGGTTGAAAATAAAATAGTATACAAACCACGGTAGAAAGTTTAATTCCACCTGACCATGTAATATACTATTTCGAGTATATTTTTATTCTGATAATTTGGATAATGTAGGCTAGCTTACACTGTAAAACATATCAACTGTAAAATTTAGCTTAATACAGCAGGGAGAAAATGTATAATCCTAAAAAACGATGGGAAAACAAATTGATAATATTACTATATTGCCCTATTAACAATATTAATTTCCACGTTTGGAAATTTTCATAAAATCTCGTTATCCAGGAACCCGCTGGTAGCATTTTGTGTAACAATACGGATAATTTAGAGCAATACAAATCACTAAGTAATCATTGCTAAAGCGTGCACGAATTCTAATAAATTGAATTTATTTTGCGATGGAGTGCGTACGATATCCAATATAAATTAAATCATTTAAATGTTTGTTTTTATGTTTCAAAAAAGTTTGGATACTTTCATATTATCTGATATAAAAATTTGTTAATTAGGAATTTCTTTTGTTAACATCATCAACTGATTTTATAGCTGCACTGTGCAAATTTTGGCAGATTTGGTTTAGAGATATCAACTGTCGCAAACGTCAAAGTCAAAGTTTTTAATTAGAGATGGCTAAAAATAAACTTTGCTCATAAGTGGTTTCTACAGATTGTAATTCGTACTTTAATCATAAAAGCTTTATAAGAATTTTTGTCTAACATGCTGAGCTATGTTGAGTTCAACAAATCATTAAACTTATTTTCTCTTTGCCTCCTTGAAAACCTCTAATAGTAATCCTCTTACTACCTTAACATTATAACGAATAAAAATGAACTTTACTTGAGAACTTACCTGCTATAAATTTTCATATTAGAACAAAGAAGTAAAATAAATAATCGTCCTAAAAATTGTTTCCACAGTGAAAAAGTAACACTGTCTTTTTCCGGGTTAGGAAAACGAAATCGTCGGGTATGTTTTGAAGGGCTGCACCCCTTTATGGTACATCCCGCCTTGCCCATAGTGACAAAATTCTTTGTAAAACCCAGCCAAAAGCTAAAAAGAAAACTAAAAAAAACTATTGTGCAAAAATTGCACAAACGAAAGAAAACATTATAAAAACACCGCGCACGAATTAGCTAAGAGTATAAATCACAGCGATAAATTAAAAACTTCAACCGTAATATCAATATTTTAATAAATAGACTTGTCTAAAAAAATTTGAATTTGTCAAAAGTTGTTTACATCTTACATCCATTTCATTTTGTTTTGCTTAACCACAAAAAACCATCTACAGGTAAAAACAATACAGTAGCTCCCCCTGGGTCTCGTAAGAATCCAAAACAAGGCTTCACATTGCCTATATGAGATTAGTGGGCTTTATTTCAAACAGGTATGTCAAGCGTTGTTATGGAAACGCCGAAAAAATTGGTGAGTAGATTGTTAATAGAAAGCGAAAACGCTCTAGAGCAGAAAATGATTCACTTTCTGTGCACGTGCGGCGAATAACCACTTTCTGCTTTGAAATGGAAGCGTACATGAGGTACTTTCAAAGTCAGTCGTCGAAAAACACTATTATACTGTGTGCATTCAAAATTATTGAATCATCCTCGAAAATTTATAAAACAATACATTAAGCAACTTCGCTCATCAAATGCTTGCTTGTTCATTATTCTCTACACAATCTGGTTAAAAGAATAAAAAAAATTGAAATCTAATTTCCTTCAGGTTTTTCTTAAAAGACCTTTAGTAATTACATCAATTTGAACTCTAGACTAAGTGAAACTCACGGTATATCTGTTGGTAAGCATGAATAACCCATGCAATAAAAACAGTATTCCTCTTCACAGTTGAACTAAAAGAAAATGATTAATGGATCACGCGATAAGCGCAACCGTTAAGCATTCTAAATAATGAGAGATAGTTTCCTTGTTTCTATCCAGAAAACTTATCCAGGGCCTATGTTAATGCTGTTTTTACGAGTTGAAAAAGAGTGGAAACTTCACATTTACATAAGTTCATTTAAGTTGAGTTCTTTATTAATGTGGAGATGTACAGCTAATTAGTTTGAACTTTGAATGATGTAAGACAAAATGAAGTATCTGCATGTTTTCATGGTTTATGTAATGGCTGACAGGTTTGGTATGATATCACGCGAAGTTTTCTGAAAATATCCATCGGAAATGCATTTCGTAAAGGCGTTTAGGTAGCATTTTCTTTCAGGGTGCACGTAAAGGAACTTAAACCTAAATCATGATTCATTCAAAATGTGAGAAAAATGAATAAAAGGTTTTTCTAATCAATTTTCAAGTTATTTATGGCAAACAGAAAAGTATTGATAATAAAAACAAAATTCTGGCATTTGCGATTAAATTAAAAATTAGGTAAAAGTGTTCTACAATCAGCTGGACTCGAATCTTTCCGGGGTAACGCTCACAGAAACTAGTTTTATTTTTACATGTTTATTTCAACTTTCTTCAGTATTTTTAATAAAATGTAGTCCAAAATAAAGTGTTTTTATTAACCTTAATCCGATTGACTTTACCAGACTGTCCGACCAGACCAGTAACAAATAATTTTTCATCAAATTTATCTATGTAGATTGAGTGATTCAAATTGTGCAAAGTGATTTATTGTTCCTTTGTGAACCGGTTTCGGCCCGTTAGGCCATCATCAGCACTCAAATTTATTAGATCGAGACCAACCAACGGCAAATCACTACGCATGAAAAATTTCTTTCTCTGGAATTTTTTATTACAAATTTAAACTAAATGTTTTTATTTTAATTTTAATGTTTTTGTTTAATTTTTTTATGTAATTTTGAAAATTGACTTGAAATTGACTGAATCTTGAAATTTGCATTTGAAGTAAGTTTTCATAATTTGAATTTTAATATTATAGCCTTGAAAAGTCTTAAATACAGGATATTAACATTATGTTCATAAAAATTGACTTGAAGACTAACTTTTCAAGTTTTTTTTAATTTTCTTAGAACTCTAGACTATTTTTAGTACTTTAAAACTGCTTTCAGCTTGATAAATCAAGTTACAAGACTAACTTCACAAAGTTTATGAAATAGCAGACTTAAAAAACAATTTTTACATTTTGCTTTCTAGACACCTCAGTGTTAAAAATTCGAGCATTTCTTAAAAATCTAGACTGTTTTTAGTGCTTTAAAGCTGTTTTCATTCAGCCTTAAAAAATCTAGTTTTAAGACTATTTTCACAAAGTTTTTGACTTATCAGGCCTGAAAGCCACTTTGTACACTGTCTATAGTCTTGAAAATGTCATTTCAAGCTTCTTTTGACTATTAAATTGACTTCTACACTCATCGGTGCAAATTGGAGCATTTCTAAGAAATTCGAATTGTTTTTCGTGCTTTAAGACTGAAAAATCGACTTTAATACTATTTATAATAGTAAAAGTCAAGTTTCAGACTTGCTTGACTAAATGCTACGATATTAGTCTTGAACACTAATTTTTAGAATAGAACTAGTCTGAAAATAAATAAATGCAATATTGCCACTAATTTACTCAAATTGATTCAATTACCTGAACTTTTGATTTTGTCGGGAGTAATATCCCTAGTGCATTTAATTTTTCCGGAAAAATTCGGAAAAACGAGTTTCTAAGTAATTTGTTAAAACAAAGTACTTGGAAACGAGTATTCCAATTTTTCCACAGGAAAAATTAGATGCACGAGGGATATTTAGTAAGATTATTTCCTGAGTTAAATAAACATTTTATTTTAATTAAAACAATAAGACAATAATAATTAATAAGAACAATAACTTTCAAGTTAGAAAGGGTAACACTATTCTTTATGTTGCTGTGAGGAGTGTGAAATTTTTTCGATTTTCTTTTCCGGAAAAACTGCTGACAGCTAAGTTGACAGTTGTCAAGTGATTTTTCCACTTAAAATTTACATTTGTTTTACTAATTCTTGATAGCGATTGGTCAAAATTGATAGGAAGGAAATAATCATGGGTAAGTGCTGCCATACTGTTTGTGTTTGTGGTTACAAGGTGTCATCAATAAGAATTTAAGAAATTTGCTAATTGTAATGTAAAAGGCTATAGGAAATTAAATAGTCAGAATTGAGTAAATTCAATACAACTTCACTTGATATACGAGTACATATTAATCTCATTTAGATGAGTCAGAACACCTCTTTTAATAGTAATTCGGTAATTATCAAATTTAAGATTTGGGAAAACTTTTACTAAGTCACACGGTCGATCAGAACATCATGCTCTCTAATATGTCTCTATGATTTTGAGATAGTAAAGTGGTCAGCTTGTATTGATGCATACTATTTTGCGGGTGTGGTTTGATAAAAAACTAAACAATTCTCTTAAAACGCAAAAAACTAGATCTAATAAAAGACGGTATCAAAATAGGTTTACAAATTCCTAAGTCGACAATAAAATTTGATAAAATAGTTTGCTGACAAAGTTAGCGCCCTCGGTGCATCGGTTTTCTTTGATAGCTCCGGCAAACTTAAGCTTTGTCTAGCAGTCTACTGAAAAGTTTTGATTAGAGAACTGTTGCCACTTTAGTTGAAAAACTTTTGGTTTCCCGAAAACAATAATACGGTGGCAATAAAAACGTTAAAACGAAAGAAAGTTGAGGAACTGTCGAGTGGCTCCTTGATGATTTTAGTCTGGAACTCACCATGTGTAATCAACGTTTTAATTGATAACAACGACATTTACATATTAGTTTAGTTGGTTTCAAATGCCACTGATTGAGGATTATTTGTCGAAACTGATATGATTGCACGAATCAATCAGTGCATGTTGGGCATGTCCCAATAACCATTAGCTTTGAAGTTTTAATTATATTACTCATGCACGTCCAAACGAATACGCCAGCATACCCAAAATGCCGATGCGTTTCGCAGATATGTGATTGAAGCCACAATAGTTAACCAAGCTTCGGGTGATGCAGATTGGAAAAGATTAAAGCTACCGTGTTTTCATTTATGTTTGAAAGAGTTTCATTTACGAGTTGATCTGGTTTTCCCAACTATTCACCAGACAGAGTTTGTTATTATAATTTTAAATCTAATTAATACCAGAAAAGGCCAAGGGAATAAGAAACTTCAACAAGCAAAAAACTAAAATAAGTGAAAAATCTAATTAACTATCCGCTATGAAAACAAAACTTTTGTTTTCAATACTCGAAAAGTTTTAATTACCTACGAACCTGCCTTACCATGTTTGCATATAATCAGAATAAATTTCTAACTTTCGAAGTTAATGCTAACTTACACAATATTCCTTAATTTTTTCGGTCTTGTTAGTAAAGTTTTTATGGTTTTTCTGTTCAGTAAAAATAGGAACAAATAAAAATGCAGCTTTTTATCAAACTGATAACATAAAAATATATTACAAAAAAGTCTTAACAAGGTTATGATAGCTTACTGAAGAACATTTTATACTTGGTTCATAACAAGTAAACGAAATAGAAGAATTTATTTTATTTAGGTATTCGTGTCAGAAGCACCCTAATACAATAATGATAAATAGCATAAAACCGATAATTTATAGTTCCACGGTGCGTTTTTTCGTAGTTTTTCCAAAAATTACTAGCAAACATGAGCATTATAAAAAAAAATCAAAACTAAAAAGGGAACCGGTGTATGCCATACTTAAACTTTTTTGTAAAAACAGATCATATGGAAGAATAAGACAATGTTATTGAAAGTGCGCATTTTTGACTTACAAACGAAGCAAAAGTGAATTGGAAAGATATAAAAGAAGACGTTAGCAAAAAACCAAGCAAGGCACTGGATTTACATCGAAAAAGTGCCTAAAGAAGGTTTTTCCACTACTAACATGATAAACATACCATTATTGACCGATTAGTAACTTGAAAAATTAGTTTTCTCTACCTTAATGGTAATTGTTGACTTAGGTCAAAAATAGGAGTCTAATTTCTTGTTCCAGTCTGGCACAAACACGACGAAAAAGGAAATATTATTGACCTAGGTAAATAATAATGTATAAATAAATTAAGACATACGACATGAAATATACTTGACTTGACAGAGACATAGATAAATTAGGTTGACTCTTTATGTTGTTGTTCCTAAAATTTTTAAATTTTCAATGGAAGAATCATTAAAAACATAGTTAATAGTAGAAAAAAAACGCTATATTATCCATGGTTTAGACAGCTTTTATTAACTTTATGTCTTAAATCCCTTCACTCTTCGGGATCTTTCTTTCGTCTCAAAACCGGCAAAGATCGATTTCGGTCTTGTTCTAGTCTGCATAATTGGTACTTTTGAGCCATTCTACGTCTGTTGGGACTACATTGGAAGCTGAATTTGACTGGTTCATGGTCAATCTGTGTCAAATTGTATTCTTTCGTGTCAAAACCGGCAAAGATCGATTCCGCTGTTGTTCTAGTCTGCATAATTGTTACTTTTGAGCCATTCTACGTCTGTTGGCACCACATTGGACGCTGAATTTGGCTCGTTCGTGGTCAATCTGTACCAAATTGTATTCTGTCGTCTCAAAACCGGCAAAGATCGATTCCGCAGTTGTTCTAGTCTGCATAATTGTTACTTTTGAGCTATTCTACGTCTGTTGGGACTACATTGGAAGCTGAATTTGGCTTGTTCATGGTCAATCTGTACCAAATTGTATTCTTTCGTCTCAAAACCGGCAAGGATCGATTCCGCTGTTGTTCTAGTCTGCATAATTGTTACTTAAAAACCTTGTTACTACTAAAACTTGGTTAATGATATAATATTTTGTATTACATCGATATTTTAATAAACAAAAAAGTTTGTGAGGAGTTTTTAAAATGGAAGAAATTTTGAAAAACGCCCTCTAGTGCCGCGAACTGACAAGATATCGAAATACGGTTTTTGCCATTGATATTTTCTCAAAAATCGACCTCTAGACGTTATACTAGTTTTTTCCTGTCTAACCGGGAAATGAGGTTTTCCTGTCAAAACACTCTCTGATGTGTCCCAATGCAACCATCCTAAAATTTTAATTTAAAATTTTTTCTGGAATGGCTGATTGTGTTAATCTCAAATAAATAAGCTTTTTGATGAGTTTTTTGAAAAAAATATTTGATCTTCATTTAACTTATTTTTATTCTGTACTATACAAAGTGACGAGCAAACATTTACGTCAATAAATAAATAAATTTAAATTATAGCAACATTTGAAAAACAACAACTATTTTGGAAGTTGTCATTTTACGTGTGTTATTATTTCTTATTGTCAGTTTACGTTTTTGCAAATTAGTCTTTTAGTATTTAAGATATCAAAAGGCCATTATTTCCTAATGCCTGTGGTGTCCTCAATGTTGAATGTCCGACTTTCATTCTGTAGATATTTATTTAAAAAATGGTCAAAGGACTTTATAAAAAATAATGCCATCACCTGAGGGCATTAGTAACAATAACACCCTAAGGCATTATTTCTTAGATAATTGACCTTAATAGGTGTCATTATTGATGAAATAATAGCCCTGTAGGACATTAATTAAATAAGGAAAAAATCTGTATTTTTTAGGTTAGGTTAGGTTAGTCTGTAAGTACTTACAGACATCGGGCAAAATAGAGAAATTGTGATGCTGGGTGACTTCAATGGAAGAACGGGAAAACAACTTAACAATCAAACTGTGGGGCCTTATGGAGAGGAAACAATCAACGATAACGGCCAAAGACTCATTCACCTTTGCGAGACTCACAATCTAAAAATCAATAATGGTTTCTTTAAGCATAAAAATATCCATCGCTATACATGGATACAGAGTACTCGAAACCTTAAGTCAATTATTGACTACATCATCAGCCAACAAAAAACAAATTTGCAAATTAACGATGTGAGAGTCCTAAGAGGAAGCACTTGCGGATCAGATCACTATTTAGTAAAAGCCAAGATAAGGCTACATTTTCGAAAAACTAGAAACCATCAAGAAGATCAAAGTAATAGTACGGCAACCATGGAGACAATTAACACACCAAAATACAACTTTGACAGTCTTAAGGATGAGAGCACAGTATTCCTTTATCAGAGACGACTCGATAGTAAACTCCTCAGTCCTGAAGAACACACGTTTGGCGAAGTCTATGAGAACATTATAGGGTCTCTGACAGAAGCCACACAAGAGTCAATAGGAATAAAGAAGAACATCACCAACAAGAAACATTGGTGGAATGGGGAGATAGAGACAATGGTTCAAGAAAAAAAACAAAAATATCTGAAATGGCTAACTACAAAAAATGAAGAAGACCTTGAAGGGTACAAATATATTAAAAGGCAACTAAGAGTGCAAATTAACAGAGCAAAAAACGAGTCTTGGGATAGGAAGTGTGAAGAAATTAACAGCTATATAGGAGGAAGAAAATGTTCAGAAGTATGGAAATTTATATCAACTGTCAAGAACCCAGGAAAAGACGGGGCGAACATTCAAGTGATTAAACCCGAAGAATGGTTAAAACACTACAAAGACCTACTTCAGGAATCTAGACAAGAATATTTAACTGAGTCTCCAAGACACTTCAATGTGCAAGGAGAGGAAGTTGAGGTATCTGAGGAAACAGTGAGAAAAGCTGTTATGAACCTTAAACCAGGTAAATCTAGCGGTCCAGAAGGAATATATTCCGAAATGTTAAAATATGGAACTCGAAAGCTCTTTAGAAATTTAACAGTTATTATTAATAAATGCTTGAACGGACATTCCGTCCCTAAGGAATGGAAAATGGCTCTCATCTCCTCCATTCACAAAAAAGGAAATAAACTGGACTGCAATAACTATCGGGGCATCTCGGTTACAAGCACATTGAGCAGACTGTATGGTAGAATTTTACGTGATCTCATTGAAGAGGATTATAAAGGAAAAGAAGAGGAAGAACAATGCGGTTTCAGAGCAGGAAGATCATGTACAGACAACGTGTTTACTCTAAAACAAGTTATAGAGAAGAGAAGTGCTAGAAACTTGGAAACGCACCTAGCATTTGTTGACCTACAAAAAGCCTACGATACAGTCCCAGTATCAAAACTATGGAGGGTCTTAGAGCAATCCAACATTAATCACACCTACGTAACAGCCCTTAAAGAACTATATAGGGAATCAAAATCAAGAATTAGGGTAGGCAAATGTGTCACTGAAGAGCTTATGGTGAATAAAGGATTGCGTCAAGGATGCTGTGTCTCTCCCACTCTTTTTAAAATATACATAGCGATGGCACTAAAAAACTGGAAAAGAAAGGTCCAGGGAATGGGAATAGAAATTGATGATAGTTGCTTGTTTACCCTACAGTTCGCAGACGACCAAGTCATAGTAGCCAATGATAAAGAGGATGTGCAGTACATGATGCGAAAGCTAATAGAGGAATACAGAGAATGGGGCTTAACAGTCAACATAGCCAAGACAAAGTATCTATGTGTGGGAACTCAGGACGGAAATTTGGAACTGGACAATGGCCAAGAAATCCTTCAGTGTCAGGAATATGAATATCTGGGCATTACATTCGACAACACAGGAACAGATGTAAAAGAAATCGGAAAGCGAATAGTCAAAGCCAAAAAAGTAATCGGAGCTCTGAATGGAATCCTATGGAGCAAAGAAATAACCAAGAAGCGGAAATTTAATATCTATGAGGCAATGGTAAAAAGCACCCTCCTATATGGATCAGAAACCTGGAGAATTTCAGATAGACACAAGAAAAGAGTTGAGGCAGTTGAAATGGATGCAATTAGGAGATCGATGCGCATTTCACGAAGAGAAAGAATAAGAAACGACATCATAAAACAACGGATGGGAATAGAAGACGCAATAACACAGGATATCGAAAACAAGCAACTTACGTGGTACGGACACGTGGAAAGAATGTCAAATACCCGATGGCCTAAAAGAGTACTTCATTGGCAACCAACAGGCAGAAGAAAACGAGGAAGGCCAAAACAGGAGTGGCAGAAAACCATGCATAAATGCATGAGTGAGAGAAATCTAACACCTGAAGATTGTGAAGACCGAAGAGGCTGGAAATTAGGTGTCGGACAACGTCGAAAGACGTTCTAAACCGGCCTATATATATATAGGTTAGGTTAGTATTTTTTTAAATAAAATGTTCCTTAACTGATTTGCTTCAATTTAGTAATGTAATTAGTTTTTTGGTGGTAATTGAGATCGTTTTTAAAGATTTCTAATTTATCTTGACACCTAAAAATTTTTACACACTAGTTCGGTAATAAAAACATGTGTATCTGAGGGCACTTTATCATTTCTGAAAATTATTAGGAATAGTTGTTCTGTGACACGCTGTACCAAAAACTATAAATTGGAAAGCATTGAAATACACAGAATACTAGCCAATGACATGAGCTTTCACTTAAAAACTTTTTAAGTTAAATCAACCATACTAAACAGTTAAATAAGAGTAACGCTTATTGATAAATTAGTAAATTTATAAACAAACAAGAAATATGCATTTAGGAAGAAAAAAACAGCACTAATACACAGCGTGTAGAGATAATTAAAACAGCGGTAGCAGTATGTCCCGTAGATTTATTCTGACCAAATATGAATCACATTATTTAACAACATTAATTATGCAAATGTGTTACGTTTACAAGATTTTCATCGGAACCACAACATATGAAATTTAGGGATGGATGGTTGGTTAATCAGCGTTTGTTCATTACGCTATTGAATTATGCAACATACGCCGACCTGAGTTTTCAATTAATTTATTTTACAAAGCTTCAGCAATTAATACTACAGTTTTTTTTAATAACCGATGCGGTGTATTTAGATTTAACAATTTTTTTTTTACGCACCAAACTTATTTTGTGTAATTGCAGGTCAACAATTTTATACAAATTAATGCAAGTTTTATTAATGAATGTAAATCAAAAAATATAACACGGGTAACTTTGTTTTTGCCAATCGTAGTCTTAAAATGCATAAATATTTGAATATTTTTTTTTACCTTCCTTGAGTAATAGATTTTGTGGCGAATTATTTTTTTTCAAATTTGATCTTATATTCATGAAGATTCTAATTTATAACGTCTTTATTGAACAACTTAAAACAAATAGTATTATTTTTAAGTCAATAGGCTGGTTGCGCTGATAAATTCTGTTTTTAAAACTGCCATACATGGACGAAATTACAAGTAAAAAGTCACATTTTTGATACTAAAGTTCTTTAAACATCTGCTCTAAATAAAAAAAGAGTATACCATGGAAACTGAATGCTTTCTCTCCAATTATCGTTTTCGACAAACAAGTGTCAATAATTACCTATTTGAATTTTTATTCTTTCTACGCCATTGAAATAGAAATTTCATTTGTGGCGCTTACAGTTTATAAAATGCGGCAAATAGTAAATTATAGAGAGAAAAGTCGCCCCTCGGTGTTTCCTATTTTCCGACTTTGCCCGTTTCCGTCAATTGGCGACAAGGCGACGTTCAAAAAGGCCGATAAAATGCCCAGTTCTCAAACCTGTCGATTTTCCCCTTGGAATGAGGCCAAAAGGCCCTAATGCATTTTCTCCAGCCGAATGTGAAGCAAAATAATGGAAAAGCCCGAGTTCTGTAATTTTCTGCGCCTTTTCACGACACACATAAGACGTCGAGTGTTTATAATTTTCACGGCTCCGGCTAAAAGTGTCAAGTGTTATATCGAACTGTATCTGTATCTTTTTTTTTAAAAGTGCTTTATAAAATGTGATTTCAACTGTCTTAAATTGCTATACAGGGTGGTTAAAAGTTAAATATACCAGGTGATCAAATGCAAAATGTAAAGGACTGCTAAACTACAGAACCAAACATTTAAAAATTAAATTAATATCACCTTAAAATTATGACAGTAATATAAAACTACTACTACTACTACTTAAATAGTATATTATAAACCTAGGGACTAAAGTGGTTCGCTAAGGGATTAAAAGACACTTTAGTCACGAGGTTTATATACTATTTTATGCACTTTAGAATGCGAGAAACTAAAAATAAAAAAAATTACAAAACTAACAGTGGTTACAACGGAACTCTCGTATTACTAATAGTTGTTATTGATTGTTGTTGGCATGGTGGATTCACTTAAAATTTATTGTGCCCTGGAAGTGTTGCTATGGCACAAAACAAATGTCAATCAGCTGTTATCAAACGGTGAGTCCAGAAAAATCGTATTTTTTGAAAATGAACATTGAAGAGGCCGCCCAAGAGGCCATCGCAAGCCTTCTTCCAGAAAAATCTCGCGAGGCTTACAAAAAACAGTTTCTTGTTTACCAAAAATGGTGCGTTGAACAGAATGCAGAGAATTTTATGGATGAAAAGGTGCTCCTGGCTTACTTCCTGCAGAAGTCTAAGAAGCTCAAGGCATCTATTCTATGGAGCCAATATTCCATGATCAAAGCCACGATAATATCTGAAGCAAACGTCGACATCAGCAAATACAGTAAACTCCAGGCATTTCTAAAGAGACAGAATGACCATTATAAGCCGAAGAAGTCCAAGACATTGTATTTCGACCATATAAGAGATTTTCTTCAAAATGCTCCAGATGAACAATATCTAGCCCAAAAGGTAAGATTATTTTCTTTACTTTGAATATTTTCCTGATAGTACTACTAAAAATAACACCATTGATTATTTTTGTCTACAAAACTACAAAATGTACTGACAGGAGACAATTTTGTTGCAGGTGGTGCTGATTATGGGAGTCGCTGGGGATCGCGAAAGGATCGCTTGTTTGTGATAAAAACGTCTGGCGAAAACTCTACGAATGTAGTGGAATTAGTGAGAAAGTATATTGGTCTAAGGCCACCTACAAAGCATACACGATTTTTTGTGTCTTACAAAAATGGGAAATGCATGACTCAGCCCATAGGAAAAAATACATTTGGACAGCTACCAAGGAGAATTGCTGGCTACTTGAGACTACCAAACGCAAACCTATATACTGGGCATTGTTTTCGCAGATGATCAGCTTCTTTACTTGCCGACTCTGGATCAACCATAGATGTGTTGAAAAGACATGGTGGCTGGAAAAGCAGTTCTGTTGCTGAAGGTTATGTTGAAAATTCATTGTATCAAAAGAAGAATGTTGCCGATCAAATATTCACCAATGTCTTCTCCGATGTTGATATGGCATCAGCATCAACCATAGAAAGATCAATTTCAGAAAATGAGACAACGGCAACGGCGACTGCTACGTATGTGCAGAATATGTTTACTACTAAAAATGTTGCTTCCAATTGTCCACCCTTCGTTAGCCTTGCAAACTGCACCAAAGTCAATATAAATGTAAATGTATATAATAATAAGAACTAGATTTAAGTTATGTTTATGTTAATTATCCTTTTTCGTCCTTACACTTTAACAAATAAATAAAATTTCAATAAAATTATTGTTTAATTTGGAAGAATTTACTTTAAATCCCCCAGGGATTAATAGTATATTCTTTATTAAGAGCGGAAAGTATATATTTGCCGCTTGCACATGAAATTTGCAGCTTGAGGCGAAGCCGAACGCTGCAATCATGTAAAAGCGGCAAAAGTACTTTTGGCTCGAAATATAGACGATATTTTTTCGACGACTGCTGTGGGGTGGATTAGAAGGACAACTCACATCATTTTCGTCGCTCGAACTCATTGTCACCGATAAATCACTTTGACGGAATGTGGTTATTTCAAACAGGTATGTCAAGCGTTGTTATGGAAACGCCGAAAAAAGTTGGTGAGTAGATTGTTAGTAGAAAGCGAAAACGCTCTAGAGCAGAAAATCTCTCTTTCTGCTCGCGCGCGGCAAATAACCCCTTTCTGCTTCTAAATGGAAGCGTACATGAGGTACTTTCAAAGTAAGTCGTCGAAAAAATTACTTTTAATCCCTGCGGGATTATGGATGAAAAGGTGCCCTGCGGGATTAAAAGTGTCTCTTTTATCCCTCACATGAGGGATTAAAAGTGCACTTTTAATGCATAAAATAATTTTTTGTGTCCAGACTTGGAAGTTTTATCATCATATACCGAAAATCAAGTAAAACTAGTATGACGTCACAACCGAAAATTAACAAAGAGCAGAAAAAATGTAAATCATACTTTGTCTGATTACTGTCAATTATTGTCGTTAACAATTTTTTTTTGCTGCTTGCCTATTCTTAAGCCATTCTCCCAGGAAATTCATAATAATTCGCTAACTCGTTTTCGAATTACACATTTTTTGGGTGTAAAAGTACCTACTTTTAGCTTGCAAGTTAGTAAGTGAGACTTTTAGCTCTGGAAAAAAAATTGACAGATGCCTCTACAAAGGTCATAGAATTTCCACGATTTTTTAAAACTGCCAAAAACTGCCAGAGATTTCTTACTACTGAAAACCTCATAAAGATTGCCAGAAGTCTCTACAAGTGCTCTAAACCTTTTACGATTGCTCTAAATGTACCAGAGATCTCTAGAAGAGTCCTATTCGAACAAAGATTTTTTCAACATTCTCAAAAGTTTTTAGAATCATTTTGAAAGTGTCAGAAGCATTAAATAAAACAGAAAAGCTCGTAAAGTGTCGGATGCCTCTAAATACTGAAAACGTCATTGTCGGATTTAGGAGTTGTGGTATTATTTTCAAAGGCGGTATTAAGTGAAAAAACAGATATGGTATTTATATTCACATTAAAGCTTTTGAAGATGTAGGAATTTGGAAACAGTACAGGAGAAAAACAAGAAATGTCACTTCTTTTAACTATTACATTGAAAGATTTTTAAATAACCTCGACATAAGTCTATAAAGAAATTAAAAAAACTAAATAGAAATTAGAAACTAAATAAAGAAATTAAAAAAACAAAAATGTCTGCTATTTATTAAAAAAACGTGCTAAAATTCGTATGAGGCCAGCTCATAAGAATGTTTCCCTGATTCATCAATATTTTTTTTTTATTTTGAAAATTTTCTTATTCTATGAATGAGAATGGCCAGATATCTAAGAATATTTGTTTTGCTTAAATTAAGATTGCAAATGCATTTTCTAGTAACTAGTGAGACACATACCATACATTCTGCTAGAGAATTCTACCCTCCTCTTCTCTTACTAAATTGTAGATTTTCTACTTAGTTTAATAACTAGTTTTTAGGAAGCGATTAAATCTTAAGTTAAATTCAAGTTTAGTAATGAAAGTATTTTATGATAAAATATAAACTTTTGCTAAAAAAATTCCAGTATTGCAAAACATCCCAAAATTGTCAAAGGCCTCTATGTTAAACGGCTTTAGAAAATATTTTGAGAACAATAGAGGCCTCTAAATACTCTCTAAGTTCTCCAAACTCAAAATAGTACTACAGTCTCCTGATCCTCTTTCAAAATTGCCAGGGAGTATACAGGGTGTCCCACGACGAAAGACATCGATTGATATTGAAAAAAGTATAAATAGGAGAGTTTTGAAAATCTGGCAGAATACTGATGTCGGCATGCCCAATCGTACTAAAATATTTTCAAGATGGTTGCACTTCCGTTTATACCGGAAGTCGATCACAACTTTCTTATTTTAAATAGAACCCCCTATATATTATTACATATTTGGATTCCTCACAAAATTCTGACCAACTTTTGTGTACAATACCCTATGCCTATCTCTAGCCGTTTTCGAAATATTTGATGTTTTTCCAAAAAAGTGACAGTTGCAACGCTCAACATATTTTTGTACTCTGTCAAAACCGTATTTCATTTTGCAATGAAACTTTGGGTTATTGTAAATAAAGGATCGTTTTTATTAAACTGAGGATGCGTAATGACCCATTTGTATACAGGGTCGTCAACAAAAAATCATAAACTTGCCACTAAAAAAATGAAAAATTTCAAGTTTTTTAAATAGAAACCCACATTTTTTATGACGTAATCATTTTGAGCATTAAAAATTACTATACGTTTCAATTTACTTGCCTATACCTAAATCCAACCGTTTCATTTGAGAATAAACATTTTTTTATTAGGCTGCATGGTTGGGATTAGCTGGTACTCTAGCTGCCATGCTTTTGACACACGGTGATATTGGAGACCTGCAGAGCATGTTAATAACACTACTTTTGAGTGTTTTGACAACTGCAAATATGCCGTCGCACATTGCCGTTACATTATTCAAACCAGGATTACTTAAATCTGTTTATTATTTACGGAGAATGTGATAAAGTTGTGAGTAGAACATGTGAGGTATTTGCCGCTCGTTATCCAGAAAAACCAAAGCCATCACCAAAAGCTGTCAAGCAAATAATTGGAAATTTTAAGAATACGGGACAAAACCAATCCCTAACAATACAAATGTAGAAATTGCAATTTTGGACTATTTTGTTGCAAATCCAACTTCGTCAATAAGACGTTTCCGTAGAATCAGGCATATCCTAAAGCTCAATTCAAAGGATCTTGAAGAAACATAAATTTCACCCTTTTTCATTTAAATTAGTGCAACACTTAAAAGAGGTTGAATTTCCGAAGAGTGTGGTTTTTAGTGAGTTTTTGCTGACTAGTCACTATGGAGAAGAATTGTTTTTGAATAATATTATTTAGAGCGACGAGGCCAAATTCACTAAAAATGGAATGTTCAATAGACATAATTTCCACTACTGGTGTGACATAAATCCACACGTAATTAGAGAGAGAAATTTTCAAGAAATTTGGAGTTTTATGAATAAAAAATGTTTATTCTCAAATAATGGATGGATAAAAATGTTTATTCTCAAATAAGAAATGGGTTGGATTCAGGTATAGGCAAGTAAATTGAAACATATAGTAATTTTTAATGCTCAAAATGATTCCGTCATAAAAAATGTGGGTTTCTATTTAAGAAACTTGAAATTTTTCATTTTTTTTAGTGGCAGGTTTATGATTTTTTTTTGACGACCCTGTATACAAATGAGTCATTACGCACTCTCAGTTTAATAAAACGATCGTTTATTTACAATAACCCAAAGTTTCATTGCAAAATGAAATACGGTTTTGACAGAGTATTGGGTATTAGGAGTGGTAGTTGGGCATGCCCACATCAGTATCCTGCCAAATTTTCAAAACTGTCCTATTTATACTTTTTCCAATATCAATCGATGTCTTTCGTTGTGGGACACCTTGAATAGTTATTGGTAAATGTCTCTAAATACTATTAAAACCTTCCTAAAATATATCAGAGGCTTAATCTTCCATGATTACAACAGTTTTAGAAAATCGAAACAATTTCTTGGATTTTCTAAAACTGCCAGAAGCTTCTAGACATAATTGCCCAACTTTGCCAGAAGCCTCTACGAAAGCCTTAAACTTTGACCGGTAAATGCTACTAAAATTACCTCAAAAAACTACAAGGTTGAGTGAGTGAGTGAGTGTGTGACGCGGGGGGCTCCTGCCCTTGAAAAACGTATAGGCCTCCTGTATGGGCCCGTCACGTCCCGCGAGTAACGGAGCTACAGCAGCCTAGTATCCTTTATAAAAGCCACCAGGTTGCTGGGGCTTAGGTCCCTTATGTCTCTGGGCAACAGCATTGGCTGTCCCAGTATGCGCATACGCGCGTAAGAGAAGGCAGGACAGCTCATAAGGACATGTCCCGAAGTTTCTTCATCTTCTAAGCATCCCCTACATTCGGGATCCTCAGCAACACCCATCAAAGACTGATGTCGTCTAAGCTGACAATGACCGGTCAATAAGCCTGTCACCGTTCTTGAATTGCTTCTGTCTAGTCTCAGTAGTTGTTTAGTTTCGGCCTCCTCATTGCCAGGAACGTCAATGTCCTGGCACCCAGATGAGGCGGATGTTATTTTCCAACGAGAGTGTCTCGAGGATTGTTTTACATTCCAGCACCAGCCGGAAGCTTACCTTCTCGGCACTGAGTGCTTGGATAGCTGCCCTACTATCTGAGCAAATATTAATATTCTGTCCAATTAGGGGATACGAAGGGGGGAAACCATACAAGGGTCCTTTCAGAAATCTTTAAAACGTAAATTTGACAGCAACACAGTAATGACACTTTTGTTCACATTTGAGTTTATGCTGTACAGACCGATATTGACGTCACAATGACGTAATTCAACAAAACAATACATTGACTGTCAATCTACGTTATCGTGACGTCAAATTTGCTCTACATGCTTGATGGAGCGCCAAAAAGAACGAGGCCAAAGATTTCAGTTATACAGGGCGAGCCAAATTGGTGATGCATGTATGGGGATTTTTAGAGATAGAGAGTCGGTTAAATAGAGACAGTTTTAGAGAATTTTATACAAACTCATACCCGGTGGTTGCCAAACTGTATTATTTTGTTTCTATTTTCTAAAAAAAAAAAAATTGCAACACTGCACATTAAAGATTGTCTTTTAGCTTTCAAACCACGTCAATGGCAGAAATAAAGACATTCAGGCACTTTTTTAGGTCGAATTTGATGACGTTTTCAGAAAAATTGTTTTATAGTGTAGTAGTATGTATAATAACTTCGATAAATCCTATGGAAACCATTTTATTTTGCTGCATTATCGAAAACAACTTAAAATTTCCTTTTATATGTTGATTTCTAATAGAAAACAAAGGACTTAGGATTTGCTCACTGTCAAAGTAAAAATAGACAAAAACTTTTGTTAAACAAAACAAAATTATTAAAATATTACTAATTTATTATGATCTTTAACTACCTACTACAAGAATAAATCAGATTACTTAAGAGACTGTCTTTCCCGAAAATACTTGGTTTAACTTGTATAAGGTTAGCCACCCAAACCACATAAATCAAAACATATTTATAAAAACTTGTAAATAGGAATGAAAATGAATTTAATGCGTGCTATATTTTAAAAATATTTTAATTTTTCTTTCACTTAAAGTAAACTTCTTATTTCTTATTCTACGTCGAATTTTAGACATATTCCGTGTATAATGTCTTATACCGATCTGCTATCCGTTTCTGAGATACTTAACATTTTATGTAAAGTTTGACATTTTTAGCCAAATTACCTATAACAATTTTAATTTACGCATATTAGAAAACGATTTTTTTCTTTTTTTGTTTTGTTATGCCGAGTGGTCAAAAATTGGCCTCAAAAGTCTGTTCTAAAAAAGAAGTCAATTGTTCGAATGGAACACTTCCTATTTTTATTTTTATTTCTGTGCGAACAGTTTATAATGGCACAAATTATTAAGATTTTTGACGACATTCTAATTTGAATTGAAATTTTGTTTACTAGTAAATATAGAGTGGATCAAGAAGAACTAAGGAAGTAAACATCTAACTTCTGTCATCATTCTTCAGGTCAAGATTGATGAAAGAAAATTTCATCCACAATGTTTTTAAGTTGGCCTATTTTCAAGTAATCCACTTGCATATTTTAACTGGAACACCATGTATTTTGAAAAAAGAAAGACTACAGACTACAAAGACAGAAAAAATCTACTTAAATCAACATTTGCTCATCTCTAATTTGGGATTTGAATTCACTCAGGTTAAAGCACGAAATTTGCTCTAACTAGTTAAAGCCCAGCTTGAAAAATATTAACTCAACCTTGTGGCTAACAGTCTGGTGTTTAAAAATTAACTAGATAATTACATAGAACCTTTGAGAATTTCGCGCAGCCAGTTTTCGACCAAAATTGAAAAACTAAATTTGCACAAAATTTAAATTAACAACGTTTGATAATCTAAGAGCAGTCATCCGCGAAAATCAGGTCGCCCCCGGAATAAATTATGTGTATCAAGACTGGAATATTTTAATGTTACACTTAGCCCTCTATAAAGCAAAAATAAGCAAACCCAAAACAGGAATAAAAAGAAAATTAAATTAGTTTTTAATCTTGAAGACTTCCCGTTTATTCCACCCCGTCAACCTTTATTAAGTCGTGATAAACGACTTTTTATCTTGCTTTAGGAACGGGGCGGGTTATAAGCTGACTCGGCATATTTTAAGGGGGAAAAAAAGGTAAATAAATTCGCCCCAAATCAACCGATCCAAAAAATTCCAAATTCTGGCTGCTTTTCTTCTCTGAATTGGGTAAATCTAATTTACGGTTACAACAGAATATATTTTCAAAGTTGAATAACTCATAAGCTAATAAGTTTAACTTTTGAAACTCATCAGTTGTACCACCTCAGTGTAAATAGCTAATTACGCATAGTTTTCCGTTACGTAATGACCCTCTTTACCAATAATATATACTAATAATAATTTAATTAAAGTGTATAATAGCAATTATGTTACACTTGCGTAAGTCTCAACAAGCAATAAAACAGATACGCCTTTTGTTCCTAATAACTGTAATATCACCATAAATCATTATTTTAAGGACAACACTAACAATTAGATAACATGTTTTTGTGAAATTTGTTTATTACATTTTTATTTTTTATTTAGTAGGTAAAGTATAGTACGTCACACGTGCTCTATAGTATATTACGTAACACAGTGCTATAAGAAGCATATTACGCACGATATGGGAAAAGTTACTGTAATTCCACGAGTGCATAAAATGCCTTAGAACCCCTTCGACATTCTATACTTTACCTACGACCAAGTGTAAAGTCCTGTTTTTCGCAACTCATTCAATATAGAATTTTTTTTTTCAGCTTTTTAATATACTTATATCCTATAGCAAACAACAACTGTGCGTAAAGATGGTCATTACGTCACGGAAAACTATGGGTAATTAACTATTTACATTGACATTGTAGGTAAAGGCATTTTACGTACTCATGGAATTATACACTCGCCGCTCTCAGCACTAGTTACGTAATATACTATTTTCTACGAGCGTGTGGAAATGATAAGATTTCCGCACTATTTTTTTTCTCAAAATATAAACTTTCCCGCACTAGTGCGTAAAGAAATCATTTTTCCGCACTAGGATGTGAAAATTAAATTATGTTAATTCGTGTCATATTCTAAATTATTATTCAGTATTATAACTATATTACTATATTATAAGTAACAAATAGATTAGAGGTAATTCATCACATCAATAACCGAATGGTAATCAAGTATGTAGGTTGCAATAAAGTTTAATTTTTGTACTTGATATTTGTAATGTGCTGTTATATTTTAGTTACATACATACATACGAATATAAAAAAATATATAAAAGAACAATATTCTTAAATTCACTGTTATAAAATTTTTTTTTTCAATTTCAACTTATCATTTATTTTCAATTATTGTTTTTTACAATTATTGGAACCGAGCATAGCGAACGTCAGTCAGCGTGCGGGAAAGTATCACTTTCCGCACTTGTTAGAAAAATACTATACTACCAGCGAGTTTGTAAACTCAGAATGAGTTTTTATAAAAGAGCCGAAAGGATGCGGTTGAACTGACGACCAACCATACAACAGATAAGCAAATCGAGTTTTGATAAGACTCTCTTTGATGATAAATACTATGCTAAGAGTAATTTTGTATACACATAACCCGTTTATTTTCTGTTATAAGAACAAAGACGGAAAGTGCTTTTCACCACAAGCAACGTAAACCCGGGCGGTAAAGCACCAATATAATTTACAACTCATCGATAATGAAGATTGACTTTTATTAGTTTACACAATCTTCAAAATTCTATGTTTTTTTACCATAGACTGGCCATAACATATTTGTTATTTTCTAAGTAATATTATTAAACCAGACAGTGGTGAGTACTCTAATTCTCCAAAACTTTTCTTTGAAAGGTTCTGCTAAATAATCATAGATCACAGAGTTAACATACAACATCATCGTGTCTCATATTATTTTTTTTAAAATAACCTCAATTTATTGCCATTTTTCGAAATAAATTCAGGGTTTTCGGGCTTTTTCCCCACAGTGTATAAAGTAAAAGTCATTGAAATCAGCTTTGAAAAGTACTTTATATGTCAGAATTAGTAAAAAACAACGACTACAATTTTAGGGATTAAATTTGCTAAACAGTTACGTAAACTTTGATTCTGCCATAGCAATCAGAAAATTGGAAAGTTCGATTAACAACTTGGATTTGGCTCGTCATTTGCTCTAGGAAATCGTTAGCACGTTTCCATTACAGTTTTTGCTCTTCGAATACCAATGAGATTCGCAATAGAAAAGAGTGGTAGAAATTTAAATTTGTTACTGAATTTAAATAAATTTACGAAATTTGTGTTTCCATGCGCCGATGTTTCGACAAACATACGTTAATCAGTTTTAAGGTTCAACGAAAAAGTTTTAAATACTAATTTGGGAGGGTTATTTCTTCAAGCTGTTATTTATCACTTTCGATTTACACATATGCAGTTAAAAATTGATTTCCAGACATTCCAGATATATACCGAGACTTCCCCGTTTTCACATGCTTCAAAACGTTTAAAAGCACCTTAAATCCAAATTCCCAGTTCCGAAAAGTGAGACATCAAAGGTAATAATTCACGTCGATTTCGAACTCGCGGTGTTTATCTACGTGCTTCAGATAATTTATAAACCGTATTTTCTCTTGTTTATGGGTTTAAGATTGTATCGCTGGAAAAGTTTAAATTTCTTAACTTGCAGTTGTTTGTACTTAAAACGGAAAATAACTTGACGTTTTCCAGGAGGAAAGATTTAGCTGCGTGCGGATTTGATGTTCCTACAAGAAAATTTGGAAGACACACCCTGGCAAAATGCAGTACAAATTAATGATTGAAATTTACTAAAAATTGCTTTATAACCACAGTCAAAAGCAGTAATTGTTTTTTTGACAGCAAAATACGCATAATAATAACTCTCCAGACATGAAAAATTCTTTGGAGGTCAAGGATTTGTTAGTGATTGAGACAACAGAGAGGCTTTTGCTGGATTTATGTTTAGTTTCATTCCCGTGGACCATCTTGCAAAGAACTTGAAGCATATTGGTACTAATTGGCTGCTCAAACAATGTCGTCTTGCATCAACAATTGATTGTTCTGCTACTAGCAAAATAGCAAAATCCGCATCAAAGGAGAACACTTCTCTTCTTGAAGAGTTATCACTAAACACAATGGTTGGTGATTTGGAGAGAAACTTGTTTTTTTTTCTCATCATGTTTCCCTTATTGTAGATTACTTCTGATTGTCATTTATCAATTTTTTATTTTCCTTGATTATACGGCAAGTATCAGAAGTAATTTTTGCAGACTGTGGTTACATCTGGAGAAGCAATTGACGTTGGCAGAGAGGATTTAAAAGAAAAAGTTAAGAATGCAATGAGAAGGATAAAATGAATGAATGAAAATACAGTCAGTCTAATAACTGATGATGATTTGAAGAGAAGCTTTAATCTATGTGTCAATCATTCAAAGACAAAAACGAAGTAATGTAGACTGGATCAAGAAAAGAAGATAACAATAAGTAGTGCACAGTGGACCAAGAGGTAATATTATAATATAACTCTTTTAACTTACAATGATTGCAAAAAATAACAAAAAAAAATCATGTATGAAAAACGTTTCGAAAATCTCTTATTTTACGTATAAGTTATTCAGATTACATAAAATTATCTCACAATAACTACTTTCAGAGAAAATTCTGCGGTAAAAATCAAATAAATAACTTGATGTGTTAAACTACAGCATAAACGCAATTAGGTCGTGATTTTTACAAGTAGCTCACTAATTAACTTATCGTACTTCTAAAAATTCTTCCTGGATGCGAATCAGGAAAAGAAAAGAAAAAATAACACCCTGAAAGGCTTTCTGATACAAAGAAAACAAGGTAAGAAATCTTTTTTGCTTTTCTTTCACATCATTTATTATTTATCCAGTTTATTGTCAATCAACACACACATTTGAGGGGAAACTGTATCGTGTAATAAGTATGTAACAGATGATGTTCAATCTGAATATAGTTTGGTTGTAATGTGTTATCAATGACAATAGTAAAGTTCTTTCGTGGTAACTTGAACACGTGAGATAATATTTAGGGAAAAGACAATTTTCTGAAAACGTGAAAAAATGCCAGAGTAAAGGGACGAGAACGTGGTTGGAAGCTAATTATTTGTTTATGTGTTTAACCCTAGTTTGTAATGGTCTATTTCGGTGATTGTATTTATGTTATTGCCCTTCTTGGAGTTTCAGTTTTAGAGAGAAGCGAAAAAACAAATCGTCGTCTTCCTATCAAAAACTCTTATTAAATCTGAATTTGTGGAATTCAGAAGTTATAATAATTAACATTTTTATAACTCCTAAATCTTTCTACATGTAAAATAAAGATTTTTTTTTCTAAAATTACTAAATTAATTATGAATGGTAAATTAATTAGCGCACGCACTGGACATTTTTTTCGTTTTTTGTCAAATAGACTTTAAGAGTTTTTGATAGTAATGCGCCAAAATAAGAAACTTCAGAGAGATTAATAAAATTACGTATTTTAGAGGCAGTGTGTTTTAAAACATTCGGTATGACCTAAGTAAGCTTCATTGAAACTACTTACTGTAAAAAATTTAGATACACACACACAACATTTACTGTAAAACTGCAAACATACAAATTTTCCAAAGCATCTACAGTGTGACCCATTTAGAATGGAAACACCCCTATAAAATTTTAGGTTATTAACCGATTTCAATGATTTTTTTTTTGAAATAATTAGGAATGAAATGTCTATTACGGGAGAAAATTTTAAATATTTATTTCAGTTTTCAGGTCATATTACGATACTTTTTCTTGATAGTAAATGGAGAATTTTTATTAGCGCATTTTTTATTGAAAAAATTACTACGCCACTGGATCTATAGTGCTTTCAAATAGCTGTGACCAAAATTTCATGAAAATCCATTCATTAATAACAAAGTTATGACAAATTAAAATTCAAAAATCCTCTAAGCTAACGGTCACAAAAGAACACCCTGCATCAACTGTTGCCATAGAAATGATGTTACTATTTACTTGTTTATTATTAATTATTATATATATATATAAACAATCTTTATTTCCAAGAAAAAACGGCTATCGACCATTACGGTCTTTCTGCCTATGTATACATGTTTTTTTTTAATATGTACAGGTAATCTTATTTCTAATTAATATATACAAATTATACATTGAGAAAAAAAAAAGTTCTAATTAAAATGTTCTAACAGGGTGAGAGCGGGGAAAAGATAACGGGATTGTCTAGTCTGTCTGGTTATGCATAGTGGATTTACAATTGTCAAGTTGTTTGGGTTATTTTTCCACTTGGTTTGTAGTTGTATGAGTCTGTCAGTTATTTTAGTCATGTTCGTACGTTCGTAGAGAAGTTGGTTGGATGGGTTGTGTAGTGGGTTTGCAGGATGTCGTATTTTTGTTATTAGTCTTAGAGCAATCTGTTCAGTAATTTGTGTATATTTTTTAGTCTTGTCCGTAGCGTTTGCTCTAAGTAAGTGTCCGTAGTCCAGGACCGGTCTACAGATGGATTTGTATATTTGAGTTATTAATTGATAATTGATAATTATTAATTGATTAATTTCTAAAAAAAAAAAAAAAAAAATCCAAAAAACAAAATCTAAAAAAAAAATAAAAAAAAATCAAAAAAAAAAAAAATTTTGTCACAGCTATTTGAAAGCACTATAGATCCAGTGGCGTAGTAATTTTTTCAATAAAAAAATCGCTAATAAAAATTCTCCATTTTCTATCAAGAAAAAGTATCGTAATATGACCTGAAAACTGAAATAAATATTTAAAATTTTCTCCCGTAATAGACATTTCTTTCCTAATTATTTCAAAAAAAAAATCATTGAAATCGGTTAATAACCTAAAATTTTATAGGGGTGTTTCCATTCTAAATGGGTCACACTGTATATGTGAAAAAATATACAGGATAATTCTGTTTCTCACTTTGTCCCAACTGGTTTATACTCACTTTTGCAACTAATAAATCACCACAGTTTTCAAGATTTTAAAAGTGAGTCTTAAATTACTTACTTGTAGTGCTTGTATATTGCCCAGAAGTTACGGTAAGTCCAATCTTTCTACTAGTACACTTATTAGTAAAACTGGTTTTATTGTATGACAATAAATTATAAAAATACTGATAAAAATTAAAATATGTTGTTATTTCAGCTTCGTATCTAAGAACAACATTTCTGAAACAAACTTTTAGAATATGTTAATTGGCTGCCTTAATGAGAATACTAATACCTGAGACTTTTATAGTTCTTTAATCCACTATCTAAAACTCTAATCTAATCACACTAATGTGTAGTGATTCAGAAAATTTAATAACTTCTCTGTTAAATTTGTGTAAGAATCCCATAAAAGCACTGAAAATCATCTGATTTAGAAACAATTTCTGTAACAACACAGATAAGGCTGCTGGGTTTTTAATCTTGATTTAAATGCCTCAATGCCTATTTAGAAATTTAGATTACTAGTTTAAGTATATGTGGTTCGGTTGAGGTTAATTTGGTATATTTTTCAACATTTTCTACAGAAACAGCTTGACTAGTTTGAAAATATAAAATTGGAATGGATTGGTTTAATTTTTCTTCGACTTTTACCGCCACTTTATTGCCACTTCTCTCCAATTAATCTGTCTGACATCTGTAGCAAGTAGAACTTTTAATTAGCCAAAGCAACTCAAGTTAAAAACTTTCCTTATTTTAATAAATTGTCGTTTCTCTCTTTCCGGTCGTTTAGACTAATTACCACCATACAGTTTTGTTGACAATTTTGATTCCAGTTTTCCGGTATTAAATTGTTTGGTAGCAAGGCAACGTACATTGAAAAGATAAGAGGGTCGGATTGTCCCCTTAAGGTTCTTGTAAAACAATTCAGTCTGAAATCTCCACTAGCAAAAAACAAAAAGCAGGAATTCTTGCGATAACATTCCTAAACGCTCGTATGATACAACAATTGTCTGTCAGCGGCTTCTTTGTTCCCACTTCAGACGTGTCATTATTTTATTGTCTTTATTTATAGATCCGTAGCCGTTATACGTCGACTTTATAACGTATGTGAGGTCTTTATTACTGATTGGGACAACAAACATTTCTATTAAAAAGTAAGGTCGATTTCCGTTGCAATTTATGAGGTCAGATCAAAGAGTTTGAAGTTAGAAAAATGGAAAACAAAAGCGGTAATAGTAGCATAATGGTACAAGTTTTAATGAAATTTATGAATATTGAAAAAAAAATCAAAAATCCTATTTTACAAAATCGTGCAAAAAAGTATACTTTTTTAATGATTTTAGTGCAGAAAGTTTTACTTTTTTTGTCTTTTTTGCACTATGTCATATTTGTTGTGCTTTTGTCATTAATCAAGTCGATTTTATAAAAAAAGTCCTTTTTTGCACTTACGTGTTGTTAAAAACCTTCGGTCTCGTGTATAACAACTTTCACTTGCGCGCAAAAAAGATGTACTTTTTGCGCTTGTTGCATAAATAACTATGAAACAACGTACTAGTGATATTAAAAAATAAATAAAATGAAGAAAAGAAAAACAGAAATAACTGGTAAAAACGATTTTCAGCATTACAATTTTCAAGTTTTAAATGTCAAAACATGAAAAATTGATTGTTGGTCAAGTTTCCAAGTCATTTCTCTAGCTTTACACAAGAAAATATGGAATGGTCTCTTGGTTAAATTATCAAGTCATTTTTCATACCTCAAATGTAATTTTTATCAACTTTTCAAGTAAATTTTCTATTTTCAAATATCAAAACATGAAAAACGCCTTGTTGATCAAGTTTTCAAGTCAGTTCGCCAGCCTGAAACAAAAAAATATTAAATTTGTCTGTTTGGACAAATTATCAACCGTTCTTAAGTAAGTTTCCAAGTTTTCGAACCTTAATTTCGGTTCCAAACGCGTTATGATCTATAAATCACATGACAATGTGAAAATTACATGGTGGTCACGTGACTTTTGAATCATAACGCGTTTAGATCCGAAATCACAAACCAAAAGGAAATGGCTACTATGATGAATGCCGTTAATCAAATTTTTGAAGTCAATTCTCCAAAATGAAACAAAAAAGTATGAAAAATGTTTATTTGGTGAATTTTTAGATTTAAAATTTTATTTAAAAAATATGAGAGAAAAGCAGTAAATCTCATCAAATTATAAACTATTCAAATTTCGAATGTCAAAACCTAAGAAATTATCAAGTTTATTATCCAAATTCAGGTTTGGTTAAATTTCAAATTTTAAATATCAAAACATGAAAAAAGCCTTGTTGATCAAGTTTTCCGGTCAATTATAGTACTACTACTTACTACTTACAATTAGTAAACTTTGAAGTCAATTTTCTAGCTTCTTATAACAAAACTTAAAAAATTCCTTGTTCGTCAATTTATCATGTTAATCATCAAATTGATAATATAGGCTTAGTAAAATCACTTGACATTTATCGTATTGAAAATATGGGTATGGTCAAATTATTAATTTTTAAGGCGATTTTAAAATTTAAAATGTCAAAACATGAAAAATGTCCTCTTTTTTAAAAATTTTTCAAGTCAATTCTCCAGCTTCAAATTATCAATTATCTAGTTTTAAATGTCGAAACATTTTATACATTATTAACATTTCAAGACAATTTTCTAGTTGCAATTAAAAAAATTGTTTATTTGGTGAAATTATGTAAATTCGAATTTATGACCAACTTTTCAAGTCAGTTTTCAAGTTTCAAATGTCAAAACGGGAAAGATGCTGGTGATCAAGTTTTGAAGTCAATTGTCCAGCTTGAAAAAAAAATATGAAAACTGTCTTTTTGATCAAACTATCAAGTAAATTTTTCAGATTTGTAATGTAAATTTAACCAAATTATTAAGTTTTCAAGTAAATTTTGAAATTTCAATTGTCAAAACTCAAAAAATGTCTTGTTGAAGAAATTATCATTTAACTATCAAATTTATAATATAGGTTTGGACAAATCATTAACTTT
This sequence comes from Ips typographus, assembly GCF_016097725.1. NCBI lineage: Eukaryota > Metazoa > Arthropoda > Insecta > Coleoptera > Curculionidae > Ips > Ips typographus. The sequence goes on from NC_138423.1 coordinate 13,103,890, forward strand.
TCAAGTTAATTTTTAAATTTCAAATAACAAAACGTGAAAAATGCCTTGTTGATAATGTTTTAAAGTCAATTCTACAGCTGAAAACAAGAAAATGTGAAAATTGTTTATTTGATCAAATTATCAAGTCAATTTTCAATTCTGAAATGTCAATTCGAACTTATTACCAACTTTTCAAGTCAATTCTCCAGATTTGAAAATTGCTTTTTTGGTAAAATTATCAAGTCAACTATCAATTTGACAATATAGGTTTTGTCAAATTATTAACTGTTTAAATAAATTTTCAAGTTTCAAATATCACAACATGAAAAATTCTTTGTAGATCAAGTTTTCAAGTTAATTTTCCAGCTGAAACAAAATATAAAAATTGTCTATTTGGTCAAATTATCAAGCCCAATTTTCAGATTCGTAATGTAAATTTGGCCAAACTATTAAATTTTTAAGTAGATTTTCAAGTTTAAAATGTCAAAACATGGAAAATGCTTTAAGGATCAAGTTTTTAACTCAATTCTGCAGCTTGAAAATAAAAAAAAATTCAAGTCAATTTTCAGATCTGAAATGTAAGTTTGATCAACATTTCAAGTTTCAAATGTCATAACAAAACACAAGCAATAGCATTACTGATGATTTTTTAATCTAATAATAAGTAATAAAAATTAGCTAAACACACAAAAAAATTAAACAATAATAACGCAATTTCCGAATAATACCCAATTTATTTTAAATTCACAAAATTGCCTTGCAATCAAAAACTAAACTTTTTTTACATTGTTTGCCCTCAAATTGTTCTGAAATGGGTATTACCTCAGTATTTTTCGATGAAGACATAATCTTTTCAGATTGTTGTACAGGGTGTTAAATTCGAGATGGGCGGAGAAAAGAAAATGTTTTAAAAATGTATTCATTTTAAAAAATATCCTGTATCCGTTAACTTAAGAGATGATTTGGAAACTGACAAACCTGAATTCCATTTCAATAAGTAGCCCTAATTGAAACCCGAAACTAGAAATTTTTATCTTCTTTAGTTTTTGAAATATTTTATCTCAAATTTACTCGAAAAGTTTGTGCGGTGCCTCTCAACTGGCCAATAGTTTGGTTGAGAATTTTAAAAATGTTACTTGTACAGAATTAAAAAAAACAAAAATTGTTAGTACCTTTTTGAAATTATCACTCAATTAAAATCCTCTCCAACTTCTTTTCTTAATAATTATGATGTTAAATATGCATATTTTTTTTCTGTTTTTAGTTACACAACTCAACAGCATAACATAACTATCAAAATAAATGTACTTTTATTTGAAGCAATTTTGCGACGTTAAAAAGCACCATAACAAACCATCCAATTAAAACTTGCAGCGTAAAAAAGTAATCAAAATCAATCGAACAGGATTTAGTCATTAAACGAAGCTTCACCACCTGCCTGAAAAAGTCTCAGTTAATGGACTATAAAATTGTACCTACTATCAGGAAAAACGAGCCTTTGGTTACTTAGTTTATTACAGGTCGTTTTGTAAATTATTGGAAAGGAAATTTGTAAAGAGAATAATAATAAATAATCGTCATTTTAAGCACAGTAATACGGGCTTTAGGGATGAGAAAGTGGGACGTATATGCTCAGGTGATTTGCAGTAAATTAAGTCGGTCAGCGAGAGAGTTACGGTGTTTTGTGAACTTTAGACCCCTAAAACAATTATAATTTGCATCAGGAAGTGTGCTCTTTGGAAAGGTATATCATATTATGAATATGCATATTTGTTTCGTTTTGCAGCTGCATTTGCTAACTTTCTTGAGTGTAAAATAGATATGTTGATTTAGGGTCAATTTACCGTCATGCTTGGTATACAAGTTAAATTTAATTTATCCTCAAACTGGTTCTAACATTGCCAAATATGTTGTACCGAGTGATTGTTTATATTTTTCTGAATAGACAATTTTGTTAATTTTGTTCTGACAGTTTACGAGTATTAACCACCTTATTGGTATATCACGAGATAAGTTGGAATTTTGGAAATTAGTTTATATTTATTTACTAATTTATTTGATACGATAACTGAAAACAAAAAACACTTCTTCCTCTTCTAGACTTTATGAAGTTGGAAGTAGAAGAAGTTGAATGAGACAGAGCTTGATAGTGCAATTCTCAGAGGTAAAGCTGAAGCAGAGAATGATGTTGATATTGTTGTATACGTTCTTACAGATTTTGTTTTTATCAAATCTTCTGTTGTGGTTTTATATTTAATTTCTGGTTTCACTTGGCATCTTACATTTACTGGGACTAGTTCCACATGAAATAGTCCAGAAGGTAAAGACTGATTGCTAGTTGTAGCCTTTTGTGGTATTATTTCTGGATCTTCAAATAGAACTCTTTTGGCCATTTTAGGACTATTTGCCCCTAAAGTCATTACAGCCTCAAGATGTTCCAGCTTTCGTTTGCTAAATCACTGAGTTGGCTTGAGTTTTATGTATTTACACATTTAAACATGTTTTTATGTGGAACAATGTCTTCCTTATGATGGAGCTTATTTCTCAATGTTTTGTAATACATCCAGTTTAAGCTGTCTTTTGCTAACTGCAAGTAGTTTTACTTTTCGGGCTGAGCTCGGATATTACTCACACATCACGATTTAACTACACAGTATTTAATAATTTCAGACATTTCGGAATTCCAAAAAGAATCAAATCCAAAAAATCTATAATCTCGTTTATATCTCGTTCTATAACTGTACGTTTCTTTGCTTTCGAATTTCGATTCAAAATAAAACATTAAATGTAACATAACCTATAACACCCTCGAATGTTCTGTCTGTAGTCTGAAGTGAAGGGTAAAGTTGGAAAACTGCAATGGCAACCGACATATTCCGTCTTGTTCAATATGTTAGAAAGAGACGCGATACAGCTTTACTACTATGTCACAGGAGAGAAATCGATATACAGTGTACCAAAAAATTTTCAATTTTTATAATTTTTTCTCGACTTACAGGCATTTAAATGAAAAAACAAAAATTAGGTGTCGAATATTTTAGGGAGTATTACCCATTAGCGTGAAAAAAAATGGGCTTATGATTCCCTGACATCGAAATATTCGTAGTCATTCTATTGTCAAATGTTACTTGCTGTAACTTTAGCCATTTTTCAACTGTTGACGAAGTTACCCTGCGACAGTCTGTCAGCTGGTTGGACAAAATTTTTTTCCAAATCTGTCATTCCGTCTGTCAAAAGTGTCATGCTAACGCTCAGAAAAGTTATGAGAAAAGTCAAATGTGGGAACGCTAACTGAAAACTACTACTATTATAGTAAATTTAGCCGGATATCTGCAGTCATTCTAGCCAATTTTCAAGACCAAAATGTTAAAGAAGAGTCGAATTTTATGATAATTAACTTACCGAACTACTTGCGGTCACTCTAGTCAATTATCAAGGTCAAAATAATTAAAATTTAAAAAAAATCTTGAAAATTGACTTAAGTCACCAAAAAGTGTCATTCTGACGCTAAAACTTCCAAAAGTTCAGTAAAAAATGGTTAAGAACGTTAAAATGTGTCAAATTGGCGAAAAAAAACAAAAACTACTATTTTTAACACTAAAACTGTCCGTTTTCATAAAAAAAACAATAAAAATCAACGTTTATAATATATAAAAAGGAAATATTCAAATAATACAAAAACAAATAAAACCGTATATTTTTTAAAGTGACCAAGGTCTTTCAAAAAAAAAAAACAGATACATATAATTTGAAATCAGAATAAAGATATTTCCTGAATAAGCAGATAAAATACAGGGTGTTTTGAAATAATCAATACATGTCAAAAATTTGACAATTTTGACATCAGATTTTGGCGATTCAGCAAACATACTGCATGTAGCTATTCATTAAAATATTATAAACAATCACCATGTATACATTGTCTACTCTGCTATATAAATGTTTAGAAAATCAAAGTGCATCACTCATGTCAAATTTCGTATATTCAATCATAGAGGTATAAATTAAACTTCCAAGATAGTAGGCGTAACTCTACTGTCGACGACATACGACATTTATTTTCTTATTTTATTTTTTTTATTAGAAACACAAATGATGACGCAACCGCCATTTGCCCTGGTTTGTAGTTTACCTACAATAAAATAAAACATTTTGTGTAAGTTATGATGTGCAATAAAGCAATTGCGTCAAAGTAAATCAAAAACTAATTTCTTTAGGATTTAAAAACTAATTATTTATTACTAATTTACTTTGATTTTTCTTATATTTTGATTTTGGTTTCTAAATTTTATCAATTTAACCACGTTACTGCATACCTTTTAACTAGCCACAACAAACTGGAAAAAAAAACCGGAAAGATACTATTAAATTTCCAAGTTCTCAAGTTTTCCTCAGCCCAAATGCGACCCGAGTTATCCTCTCAAAACGTTTTTTCCTTGTCTTTCGCACAATTAAATCTCTTCGAATCCCGAATGAGATTAGGACTTAAAAGACTCCCTCGGCTAAATTGAATAAATAAATCTGGGGGCGGTTTTATTTATATTATTGTCCGTTTGGGCCACGTTGTTTCGGCACTCAGTTTGATTAAATAACCCACCTGATCCATATTCGATTCCCGATAGTCTTGTAATATAAAATTGGTATGAAATCCATTTTTTATCGGGATTAATTGATCGGATAAAAATGTTGTAACAATGTAATTTTTTTAAATATTTCTGTAAAGGCCAGAAAAATGGCATTTTCTAACTGGTATATGAAACATAGTTGGAAACTGCATTTTTAAGAACCTTTTGTACATTTGGCAACTCTACTTTTCGTGTTTAGTAGGTTTGGAAAGAGGGCAGAAAATAGAATATTTTGGCGTTTTTGCGGTCTCTGAAATCCTAAAAATAACCGAGCTATGAACATATTCCACTTGCTATGCCAAAACCAAAACAACATATGTGGTAACTGGTAACTGCATTTTTAAGGACTTTTCGTATATTTGGCAACTCAGCTTTTCGTGTTTAGCAGGGTTGGAAAGAGGGCAGAAAATAGAATATTTTGGCGTTTTTGCGGTCTCTGAAATCCTAAAAATAACCGAGCTATGAACATATTCCACTTGCTATGCCAAAACCAAGACAACATATGTGGTAACTCCATTCTTAAGGACTTCGTACATTTGGCAACTATGCTTTTCATGGTTAATTGGGTTGGAAATAGGACTGAAAAAAGAACATTTTGATTTTTTTGCGCATGTTCAGACTTAGCAAAATAACTGAGTTATGGCTATATTCCTATTGCTGTGGCTAAACATCATATGTAGAAACTGCATTTTTAAGGACCTTTTGTACATTTGGTAACTATGGTTTTTGTGGTTAACAGTAACACAGTATTTATTTACAAACCAACCAATGCAATAGTATATTTCATTACCAGTACAGAAATGAGGATTTTTCCGTGCGCGCATGACAAATTCTCGTGTGAGGTGCAGCCGAACACGGGAAGTCATGCAAGAACGGAAAATCCATTTCTGGACGAGTAATGAACGATATTTTTTATTATATTAGGCCTCGTCTTCGTAAATAAGATCACTTGTAGTACCTCATTTCGAGTGTCTACCCACACAGTTTAAAGACAAAGAAAACACAACGACGCTCTCACTTTACTACCGTCGTCACACCCCGACCCGATACTCATTCTTGTTTTGTGTGCCTACCCGTACGTTCGGTAAAAAATTGCGCAATTTTCGTTAATTTAGTGTCGTCCCTTTTTTCGTTTTTAAAGTGTTTAGCTAGTGAAAAAGCTCGGTTATCATGTCCGGGCATCGTAGAAATCGGAAACGACGTTTGGATTTGGAGGAAAAAGTCCAAAAACTTCAAGAAGATCTCCGAAACTTAGTGAAATGCATGAAACCATCGGAAAGGCGTGAGCGGCACCGTCGAAGGGTGCAAAGCCCCTCGCCCTCGCCATCTTTGTCGTCGACGTCATCTTCGGAACGGCGCTCACGCTCGAGATCGAGAAGTTCCGTACGCCGTCGACGCCGGGTACTTTTCCCTTCCACTGACAGCGAGAGTGAGATATCCGAGGGTCCGGCCGAAGCTGCCAGGTTACGTGGTAACTCGGTTGACTCACCTCGTAAGTATTGATTTTTTGTCGGGGACACTTATATTTGCTTATATCAAGGAAGGGTGCGGATGTAAAGATAAACCTGATCGGTCCGATTTGGTAGTTTGGGGTCAGGAAAGTCTGTTTATGAACACAGAAATGTCCTGATCAGGACTGTGAATTATGTTTATTGTTTATGAACACAATAAACTCGGTCAATTCTGTTTATGAACACAGAATTGGACTATGATTTAGGTTTCATTGTTTATGAACACAATGAGCCTAAGTTATTCTGTTTATGAACACAGAAGCGTCCGGATGAGAGCTATGGATTCAGTCAGTTTTGTTTTAAAACACAGGGATGACTTGAACTGAACTCTGATGTGGGTTTATTGTTTATGAACATAATGAACCCAGTTAATTCTGTTTATGAACACAGAAAATTGGAGCCAAACTTTAAAATACGTTTAGTGCTTTTGAGCCCAATAAACTCTTCACGCAAGTGAGGTACCTAGGTACATTTTCTTGTTTTGTTCCCAGAAGAAAGCTGCGGCTACCAAGAGTTGCCACAGGATGGAGAAGTCCCTCCAGTGAACATGCTAGTTGATACTTCATTATTCGGAGATAATGTATCAAAAAATAGGACTGTATGGGGTCCCCCACTTCAAGCAGATATGGCGCAAACGTGGACAAGTATTATCGAAAATGGGATACATTCTCAGGAGAAGGAGTCTTTAATAGGAAAATATTTGGTCCCCGAAAACGCTCCCCTTCTTAGTACCCCAAAACTCAAGAGTCTTGTAGAAAAGGTGGTTTCCGACTCTGTGAAGCAGAGGGATACCCGTTTATCTACCTTGCAGAGCCAAATAGGCGCCAGTATCTCTGCTCTCGGTCAGGCAATCACGACTATCTTAGGCCAAGAAAAAGAGAGGGGGGCTACGTATGTGCAACCTCTCTGTGAGGCTGGTCGTCTGCTCACAGATGTTTTTTATCAAGAAACTTCTGCTCGGAAGGAGCTTGCTTGTTACAACCTTGACAAGACCGTCAGGGAGAGCCTCCTGGCCTCCCCAACCGATGAGTGGCTGTTTGGCTGTGACGTAGATAAGAGACTAGAAGCCTCAAAGCAGATAGAGCGTTCTATTAAATCTCTTAAGCCGCCAGCTAGGCCTAGAGAACAGAAAAAAGTTGTGAAGCCCCGTTTAAACTACAGGGGCCTGTCCCGGGATTTTCAGGGGGGATTTCGGGCCAGGCAGCACCAGTATCAAACGAGATCGTCCCCATATCCTCAGAATGTGACGACCCAGGACCGTCCACATCGGGGAACTTTCAGGAAGGCGAGAGGAGCGCCACAAACAGCGAAGCGCCGGCGTTAGTGGTCCAGGTTGGTAAAACCGCAGGGCGGCTAAAATACTTTTATGATAACTGGGCGGAAATTACGTCAGATAGTAATATCTTGTCAAGCATCCGTAATTTTAAAATTCCGTTTACTAAAATCCCTAATCAAAGGTTTGCATATCCGGAACCAGTTTGGTCTGTAAAAGAGGCTAATAGTATTAAGAATGAATTAGAAAAGTTACTTAAAACTGGTGCAATTAGTTTGGTAACACCGGTGAAAGGACAGTTCTTATCTCGAATTTTTCTAACTCCTAAACCTGATGGTTCTAAAAGGCTAATCTTAAATTTAAAGTCCCTTAATAAATATGTAGAATGTAACCATTTTAAAATTGAAGATCATAAAACCGTTTCAAGGTTAGTATCTGTCGATTGTTATATGGCTTTAATTGATTTGAAGGATGCGTATACTCTTATCCCCATAAAGAAATCTGATAGAAAATACTTGAGATTTAGATTTAAAAATAAGATCTATCAATATAATTGTCTCCCCTTTGGATTAAATTGTGCTCCTTTACTTTTTACTAAAATAATGAAACCAGTGGTTAGCTATTTGCGGAGTAAAGGATGGGTATCTGTCATTTATATCGATGATATTTTGTTAATTGGAACCTCTAAGTCAGAGTGCGAAAATAATATATCTGCAACGAGAACTCTGCTTGAATCCTTGGGATTTGTTATTAATTATAAGAAAAGTTGTCTGGTTCCATCTCGTAGTTGCAAATATTTGGGGTTTATATACAACTCTAAAAATATGTCCATTTCTTTGCCCAAGGAAAAGAGAGAAAAAATTCTACGTTTGACTAAAGGCTTAATGTCTATCAAAAAATGCAAAATTCGAAAATTTGCTCAATTTATCGGCACCTTGACCTCAGCATGCCCAGCAGTTAAGTATGGTTGGCTTTATACAAAATTGCTGGAACGAGAAAAATTCCTGTCCCTCCATAAAGAAAACGGTAACTATAATTCCATGATGAAAATTTCGAACAAATTAGTAGAAGACCTTAACTGGTGGCTGACGCACATTCCTTATGCAGAAAGCTCCTTAAAGACGGTATCGTTTGCTCTGGAAATATTTTCAGATGCGTCGTCTAGTGGCTGGGGAGTTTTCTGCAATGGTGAGCGATCCCGGGGGCTTTGGCGCCCCTGTGAGCAAGCCTCTCACATTAACTATTTGGAGCTTCTAGCGGCGTTTTTTGGCTTAAAATGCTTCGCATCTCATTTATCAAATGTCAATATTTTGTGTCGTATTGACAACACCACTGCTCTATCTTACATCAATCGCATGGGTAGTGTCCAGTTTCCCAAACTGAATGCTCTAACAAAGCGCATCTGGCAGTGGTGTGAGGCCCGTAATATTTTTATTTTTGCTTCTTATATCAAGTCCAAGGAAAACGTTGAGGCGGATCAAGAATCCAGGAGCCTAGATTTCGCCACGGAGTATGAATTGAATCGTGATGTATTTCAAAAAATTGCTTTACATTTTAAAAATCCCGAAATAGACCTTTTTGCCTCCAGGGCAAATAAAAAGTGCAAAAAATATGTATCTTGGTTGAGAGACCCAGATTCTTGTGCTGTTGATGCCTTTACAATAAGTTGGAGAAAATTTTATTTCTATGCTTTTCCGCCTTTTGCTCTTATCTTACGTGTACTCCAAAAAGTTATTGAAGATAAAGCTGAAGGAATTATAGTCGTCCCCTACTGGACCTCTCAACCATGGTACCCGGTTTTTTGCTCTTTGTTATCAGAAGATCCGCTTCATTTTAAACCGGATAAAAATTTACTTCTTTCTATTGATAGATCACCTCACCCCCTCTGGAAAAGCCTTTCCCTGGTGGCAGGACCCTTATCTTACAAGCGTTGCAGAAAAGAGAGGTGCCTGATATCGGCTTAAACATTTGCTCATCTTCTATATCGAATTCAACGGCCAAACAATACAATGTTGGTTTAAAATTATGGTGGCAGTTCTGCCAAGAGAAAAACAACAATGTATTTAATGTTACGGTACCATTAGTCTTAGAATTTTTATCTATACGGTTCGAGAGAGGAGCTTCATATGGCTCCCTCAACAGCTACAGATCTGCAATTTCCCAAATTGCATCTCCCGAAGTTGCACAAGACTATAGATTGAAAAGATTTTTTAAAGGGGTGTATGGGTTAAGACCCAATTTACCCAAATATGCTGCAACTTGGGACCCTTCCAATGTATTAATTTACATTAAAACTCTGTCAAACGAGGAGATTTCCCTAGAAATCTTGGCTCAAAAGTTAGCTGTTCTTTTGGCTCTTACAACAGGGCAAAGAATACAAACATTTGCCAACATTGAAATAGGAAATATAGTAATTACTAAAAGCGACATCACAATAAAGGTGCCCAAGAGACTCAAAACTTCGGGTCCTAATAGACTACAGCCAACATTGACACTGCCCTTTTTTAAGCATGATTTGACAATATGTGTTGCCACAACTTTACTTTGCTACTTAAATCGAACTAAACCGTTAAGAGACCATTCTCTTCGGAACCTTTTTATCTCTACTAAAAAGCCCTATCGAAATGTGAGTTCGCAGTCAATTAGTAGGTGGATAAAAACCATATTGAAAAAGAGCGGAATAGATACGTCTTTGTTCACAGCTTATAGCACCAGGCACGCTGCGACTTCCGCGGCGGCCCGTAAAGGGGTGAGCTTTGATACTATAAGACTTTCAGCAGGCTGGACTGAGAAGTCCAAAACTTTTGCGAAATTCTATCAAAGACCTTTAGTTTCCCAAAATAATTTTTCTGAGGCAATATTATTAGGTTAAGTATGTTCATGTGTTTGGTATTTTGTTAAGTTAACTTTTATAATTACATGTTAAACTTTGTTAACTAATATAAGATTAAGTTAGCTTTTCAAGCCAAAATCCTTAGGTGTTACAGTTTCTAGTTTAGGTAATCGCCTTTACATCTTTAATAAAAACTTAGCGGATGCATATTGTTGCATATTTACTTTAAACATCTACAAGTGATCTTATTTACGAAGACGAGGCCTAATATAATTATAAAATCAAACGAACTTACCTGTTGTGAAGTTCGATTTGAATTATATTAGGCCTCGTCGAAGTAAATAAGCACCCACCCTATCCCAATGCTTTTCCCTTACTATGCAACAATAATGGCTTTGAAGAAATGAGTATCGGGTCGGGGTGTGACGACGGTAGTAAAGTGAGAGCGTCGTTGTGTTTTCTTTGTCTTTAAACTGTGTGGGTAGACACTCGAAATGAGGTACTACAAGTGATCTTATTTACTTCGACGAGGCCTAATATAATTCAAATCGAACTTCACAACAGGTAAGTTCGTTTGATTTTATAATTATACTTAGGTACCTGAAATCAACATAAACAAAAAATATCGCAAAAAATTATTAAGAAAATTGGGAATATTTATTTTTATTTTTAAAACAGTAAAAATGTAAGTACATACAACTCAAATTAACCAAAAAAAATACAAGTGGGTAATTCTAAGAAAATTAATTTTGGACAGAACCGTTATTATTAATAGTAATATTTATTGTACAATTCGTATTATTGTTGAAGCTCAATCCCTTTTGCATTTCTTTTTGTTGAACTAAAGACTCTGCTAAAGATGTTGAAGCGGAGTGTTTGTGTGTGCTTTGGTTCTCTTGATTGACTGTTACAGATGTTGTAGTTTCCAAGTTACAAGGGCTAAACAACTTCCGTGATACTTCAATTTTTCTTTGTATGGACTCTTCTATATATCCTTCTGCTACATTGGAAGAAAGCCATCCTCCGTGTCTTTTCAAAGTGAGCAAATCACCGCCGTTTTCCACCAACATGGTTGCCGAAGAGCGCCTTAGCCCATGTCCGGTATATTCTTCGGGATTTTTTAGTTTTAGGTATTTTGCAACAAGTTTTGGAATACCACTGATAGTATGGCACCCAACATGTTGAGCGTAACATCTTTGGTTTCGGTATGCAACAAATAATCTTCTACTCTCCATATGTTTAGGGCGGAGATCTGCGTATTTACGGTAAATTGTACAGGGATCGAATTTGCAATTTTCATTGGTAATGGTAAAACTTCTTGACCTGTGAGTTTTTCCATCTCGTAAGAACACGACAAGGAAACGCCCATTATCTTCCACATCATCTAAACTCAAACGTATTAAATCATCTCTGCGGCATGCACCGAAGATGCCAAACACTAAAATTACTTTTGTTAGTAGATATTCTCCATCTGAAGCTTCACATAAAAATTTGGTTACTTGTTCTGCTGTAAGAATCTTGGATTTCTTTGGTATATATCCTACAGCTTGTCGTTTCAAAAAAGCAATCGTTTTTGGATATTGATGGTGAGTATTTTCTTTTATTGCCAAACAACTCTTTAACATAGAGAATCGACTCCATAAAGTGGAGGATTTCATAGTGTTGGCTTTTTCAGAAAAATATACTAAAAGAATATCGTCACTCACAATTTTGATTCGTTTCTGAGTCCGCCATTCGGTAAAACTGTTATATTCTTGTTCATATCTCAACCTGGATTTCACTGGTAATAAATCTGTACTCACTTCTGCCGCTCGTTGTAAGATATTTTCGGGAATATCCCGATTTTCTTCACAATCTGAATTCATTTTTGCAAAATGTAATAAATACATAAATACTTAATTTTCACTGACAGAAAATAAAATTTGTCATTAATAAATAAATCGTTGCTATAGACACATTTTCTACTACTAGACACATTCTCTACTCGTTTCTTTTTTTTCTTCGGGTTGCCATAGGATATCTAGTATCATGGATATCTATGTTCATTATTAAGCGCACGGAAAGAGGGATCGGGAAAAAATTTCCGTGCGCTGTTCCGAAAATGTCATATTTACTGTATTTTATAAACAGTTGAAAATGTAGTATTTTCTGTTAAGTATAATAAAAATTAGTTTACGCTACTTTGTGAGATGAAAATTTACTTTTTTAAAACCAAGTTGCTTTACAACTCACAAATTCACATTTTTCTGTCAGTTTGGGAGTATTTACCTAAAGCGCTCCTTAACAACAGCTTTTCTGTTATAATTTAACATTACTTCACTGAATGGTAGTAAAATGGCGGGTCTGGGTTTTGCTAAAATTGTAATATCGTTAAGGTAAAGTGTACTGTAGCCGCCTCTTAAAAAACAAATAATTTTGCATTCTGATATGCTTTAGATAGCGGAATGACAGCAAATGGTGGGCTTTCTCTTTAGGAAGGTACCTAAAAGCGGAATATTTTCAGACGGCACCTTCAATTACTTTTTTCTAAGAAAGCAACTATCTACCTTTTTTTTTCCAAAGTTAATCCTACACTTGTCGCTAAATTATTGCAGGGGCATCTGTTGTCCAGCAAATGATGAAAAATTACTAACAGTGGAAAAAAAAAACATTAAAAATGCAAACAGCTGGGACATTCCAGTATTTTATATAGGCGGGCATTAATATTTAAACTTCTGGCAATGCAGCAGCTTCAATCGCTTTGTAATAAAACACGGTTGAGAGGACATGTGTCGATTGGAGTGTTTAAATTTGCTTTTTTGTGGAGTTAAAATAGTTAGTTTGCTAACAAGTGCTGAAAGTGGTACTTTCCCGCACAAGATTGTAATTGCCCGAATGACATGAAGCGGAGTTCGAACAATTAGAAGGCGGGAAAGATGCTTTTTGTAAATGTTTTCATTAACAACAACCATTTTAGCTGTGCTATTCTACCAGTTTACACAAGAATCAGATAACCCTGGATATATTATACATTCCGAAATCATAAGATGAGTTAATCGGTCAGAACCAAAATACTCGTATCAACCAATATGATAAGATATTCTAGTTTCCATTAGAAATGATGGCTTACATTGCAAAGTTTTTACCAAAAGACCTAATATGACCAACAAGTATGTTAATATAATAGTAGATTTGTTAAAATTTTGTGTTATTTTTCAAATAACATTATTTCTCAATAATCACGAAGGAAAAAATAAAAAAACGTTTTTCTTATCTTTTTAGCAGCTCGAGTTAATTTATGAACGTTTAGAAAGCATTGTTTCAACTCATATTAAATGTTAATTATTTTTTCTAAAATTTTATAAGAAGTTTTAAAATGTAATTTCTCCATGAAATAAACAAATTCAATGAATTTTCTTAATTGTCATTAAGAAGTAACTTCTCCACTTTTCCACAAAGAGTGAACTGACTAAACACACAGCATTTTTATTGATTTTAGCAAAATTAAAACTTTAAAGCTTCCGAAGCAGAAATATTTGAATATTGACATACAAGGGAGGAAGAGCAGCGAAATTGACTTGCTATATTGAATTTGAAATGCAATTTTAAAGTTAATTCATGCGACATGATTGGTCTTTTAGAGGATTATTAAGGCGTCTACACAAAGGCTTGTTAGAGAATATTAAATTCATTAAGTGCATTTCCACAACTTTTGCATTTAGTTGAACGGAATATTCGTTTGAATTGAGACGAGTATTTAACATCGGTTTGCTCTGATAAAGTCGCAGTTTTTGACGGATTCATTTTTAAACAGCAATATGCAATTTTTCAGCACGTATCCAGCAAAAATGCAACCGAAAATTGCGAGAAACTCGTGAAATTGTGCCGGAATCATTTTCCTCTCTGAACTTATCCCGAAGGATTTGAACAACGTGGTGAGAAAATAAAGCTCGTGGCAAATGCTTGTTTCATAAAACCATTTCGGTTGTCAGGCAGGTTTTTATTAACTATGTTCAAATTGTTTTATTCACTGTGATAGATGTTTTATATGTTTTAAGTATTTAGTACGTATGATAATTATTGTTAAAATTAAATTAACTTTTTTTACATTTTTAACTTATGTTTTAATACGAACATTACCAAAACAAAACCGTATAAACATGCTAAAGTTTTTATGATATATGTATCGTATTTTAACAGTACCTAAAATTATTACGAACAATATGTTTTAAGGTTATGTTGCTGACACTAGTCAACTGTACTAAAAGTTATAGACTTAAATGTAAAATTAAAACTTTGATAACAAGTCAAAAGTTTTATTTTAGAGTAATTTTACATACAATTTGTAATTGGTGATAAGGCAACGTTAGTGTGAGAAAATAAGTTCTGTAAATTGTTCAACTTTACTTCAGAACTGTGCCAAAAATCACGATTCTAAAAAAAAATAAAATTTAATAAAAATTTAAAAAATATTTTGTCTTTTGCGGCGTTTCAGGTGATGATACTTTTAAGACAAAAATCTAAAAAAATTGGAACAGAAAAATGTCAAAAGGGGGCTTGATATGTTTCAAAACTGTTTATGTATGTCCGAAAGTATAAAGATATGCAGCAGAAATTACTGAACAATTTAAACGTAATTATATGACCATTTTTGCTTCTCTTTTCAATGATTTCGGTAAACATCATTAAGCAAACAGTTTGTTTCAAGCCGATATGAACTGTGGTGATATTTGAGTTTTTGTACGCAAAACATGGAAATACTTATGATAGATCTCTGCTCCTAATGAACCTATCTGATGTTTTTCTCTATTAATTCTGAATTTTATGTTTCTATCTTTCTGCGTTTAGGTGATTTTTTATTTGTCCCTAGTTGGTTTCAGGAAACATGAAAATTTTCATAATGTTCATTGTGGAACTTTGCTCATGACGAAACTTAGAACAATAATACAACACACATGCTATTCACGTATTTATAAATTTCGAAAACACTTAAAAAACGGTTTTCAAAAACGTATATCTCTGAAACTAGTCTAAGTACGGTTCTGTATTTTTTTATTTATACTAATAATTGGGCTTTAAGGTGTGTGGACATTAGTCGTGAAAAAAATTAACGGAATACAAATTTTAAACCTACAAAACAAGACATTAAAAAAACTACAGGTTTTTACATTGAAAATTTAAGAAGAAATCAATTTTATAAATAGATAATTTTCAAATTTACGAAAATTTGAACCCAACGGAGAAATCCAAAATGTTCAGACACTATAAACCTAGAAGAAACCTATAGACCTAGATTTAGGCGAAATTAATTAAAACTCACACACAACAACAAAAGTTGTCTTTAAAAATAACCGAGTAATACTAGTTATCTTAAAAAGTAAATTTATTACAAAACCATATAATTTTTGACATTGAATTAGGCTATAACAAGTTTTAACTGACGAGAGGTATCTTTAAAAATAACCGAGTAAAACTAGTTGTCTTTAAAAGTAAAGATATTACAAAACAATACTTCAATCAAGTAATAGAACATTAGTTGCAACTGAATAATGTTATTTTGAAAGATAACCGAGGGAAGCTAGGTATCCTTAAAAACATATAAATTACAAAACTCCACCGTTAAGTTTCTTGACATTGTAAATTAAGAAACTTTGGGTGTCAATGTCAGAGATCTCTAAAAGTTTCTTAAATATTTCAATATTACCAAAAACCTGTAAAAACTTTTAAGCATTTATGAACTGCTTTTAAAAACTCCATTAAACACTTGAGGAACAACTTAAAGTTGCCAAGTGTCTCTAAAAACTTGTCAGGAATGTTTTAGTTGCCATGTTGTTGAAGTTGCCCAAAGTCTCTAAACATGCCTTTACTTAAAAAAAATTTGTTCTCAAGTTTGACAAATTTGAGGTAATTCTTATGGTTTTTAGTATTCCCAATTCTGCGTGTAAATCGATGAGCAAGAACTGATTTATCACGTTGCCACAAATCGTGATTCTATATAAAAAATTATAATTTTTATTAAAAAAAAAATGCAAATACACCGAAAATCAAACAAACCAAAGTTGACGTCAGAGTCACAAAGTTTCGATTTTGTTTGGCAAAAACATACAAAACAAGATAATAAAAAACTAAACATATTTGCTTTGAAAATATGTATTTGAAAATATGTATCTTGGATTTACGAGTAAAATTGTGTAATAAAAAATAGGAATAAACCACAAAAAATATATTTGATTAAATACACTTTTTAAGGTAAAACAAACACGATTTAAAATTCCCAAAAATTTAATGTCAACACTCAATAACTGTAAATTTTTTAACTTGAGACATTGAGGAATGCCAGAAGTCTCTAAAAATGTTTTAAATATTTTAAGAATACTTTAATATTTCTAGAAAACTGTAAACCTCTCAAACCTCTCAGCGACTTAAGCTCTTTAAAAATGTCTGAAAATTGATTCAAAATTTAAAAATAGCCAGAAGTCTTTAGAAACTGCTTTTAAAAACTCTATTGAATCAAAAAATGTTTAAAACCTTTTTTAAAAAGAGTTAAAGGGGTTAAAGGTCTCTAAAAATGGCTTACATTATTCAACAATTTCTTAAAAATGCCAGAGAAGCATCTACAATATTTTTAAACTCTCTTGGGGTCTCTTGAAGTTGCTATAAGCTTCTAATAACCTCTCTACAGTTGTTTAATCTTTCGACGATTTCTTACAGTGGTAAATAAATAGTCCTAAAAATCTGCAAACCTTTACAAGAATGGTGAGGTTTTGTTTTTTGTTTATCAATCCCAATCCTCTGACCGGTTTCGCCGTATTACGGCTCATCAGAGAGGCTATAGGGCTTGATAACCAAAGAACAAAACCTTCGTTCCAGTATAGTCAACTGGATGCCAGAATGATAGTTGTGTGCAACATCTGGTGACATCTGTACTCAACTCTATGAGTTAGAAAGTACAGATGGCGTTCCAAAATCTAGGAACAGCACCATTAATGCCGCATCATTCGGTAAACACCGATCTGATTGGTTGAAAATGGTGAGGTTTTGTTTTTTGTTTATCAATCCCAATCCTCTGACCGGTTTCGCCGTATTACGGCTCATCAGAGAGGCTATAGGGCTTGATAACCAAAGAACAAAACCTTCGTTCCAGTATAGTCAACTGGATGCCAGAAATGATAGTTGTGTGCAACATCTGGTGACATCTGTACTCAACTCTATGAGTTAGAAAGTACAGATGGCGTTCCAAAATCTAGGAACAGCACCATTAATGGCCGCATCATTCGGTAAACACCGATCTGATTGGTTGAAAATGGTGAGGTTTTGTTTTTGTTTATCAATCCCAATCCTCTGACCGGTTTCGCCGTATTACGGCTCATCAGAGAGGCTATAGGGCTTGATAACCAAAGAACAAAACCTTCGTTCCAGTATAGTCAACTGGATGCCAGAAATGATAGTTGTGTGCAACATCTGGTGACATCTGTACTCAACTCTATGAGTTAGAAAGTACAGATGGCGTTCCAAAATCTAGGAACAGCACCATTAATGCCGCATCATTCGGTAAACACCGATCTGATTGGTTGAAAATAGTGAGGTTTTGTTTTTTGTTTATCAATCCCAATCCTCTGACCGGTTTCTTTCGTTATCAAGCCCTATAGCCTCTCTGATGAGCCGTAATACGGCGAAACCGGTCAGAGGATTGGGATTGATAAACAAAAAAACAAAACCTCACCATTTTCAACCAATCAGATCGGTGTTTACCGAATGATGCGGCATTAATGGTGCTGTTCCTAGATTTTGGAACGCCATCTGTACTTTCTAACTCATAGAGTTGAGTACAGATGTCACCAGATGTTGCACACAACTATCTTTACAAGAATGTTTTAAAGTTACCAAAAAGTTTATAAAAACTGCGTAAAGTTTATAGAATGTCTAGGAATTTTTAAGGTATTAAAAAAAACCTCAAAATCTTGCAAAAAAGGTTTGATAATGGCCACACTAAAATTGCTTTATAAATTTGTTTTAATTTCAGGTGTGTAATTCAATAAAAAATGTTATCAATGCAATTAAGACAAATCAAATAAACTACATAATTTCTATACTAAATCTCATCGATAAATAATTTTGGAACTGATTACATCCTAGATCAAAAAGTTTTGCGTCATTATAAGCCGCACAGCAGCTTTTCCCAAGTTAGCAATTATTTCAGTAGATAGACGCCAACCAGGTAATCATAGTCATATCTTGTACCAATTAGGCGAATTAGTCTTCGAACCCTTTGAACCAAAGTTTAGCATCAGCTTCAATAAGGTGGCAACGATTATTAATCTTTCTATCGCAACCGCACCAGATATTAATATTCGCGTTTCATTAATGGCGATAATGTATTGAATAATTAAGCTTAAATTCTAACAGTAATGAGAGAGAAAACTTTAATAATGAAAGTCTATAACTTCAAGTTTTAATTAGAACTCAGGAAAACGTGTTTAAAACACTTAAGGAAAAGGGCTTATAATAATACATATCCCACGATTATGTCGAGCACTATAAATTGGGAAAATTAAACAGGTATTTTCCAAATGGTTGCTGGAAAATTATAACCCTCGAACCCCATTAAACTAATCTTACTCGAGTTATTAAATTTCCGCCTTCCGCACTTTCGGGTACAAATAATTTCAATATCTCTTGACCTTCGAGATCACCTCAAATTTGCCCAGCAGCTTTTGCAGTTGAGGGCCGGACCTAAATAACCCTTGCATTAAGGGCGCTTTACAGTGAATTTGAATTAGACTCAAACTGTATAATTTGGTATCAAAAAAAACGACACAAAATCAGTAGACAAAGTTAATTAGAAATTTTATCAATTAATAATTAAATGTAATAATTAATAATTAATTTTATCCAAACACCGACTCCCTGTTAATTGTTTTATAGCTTTTGAATTAATCTTTTTGATTTAATCCAATACGGGCTTTTTTATTAAGCGTTTCCGTGCCTGCGATAATGACTTCTATTTGCTTTTGCTGCTTTTTAATTAATTTCGATGTAATCATTGCTTTGCACGATTCGAAAACTTGGCTTTAAATGCTTCTATTTTTTTAACACAGCACCATTAAATTAAAATGTTTGAAGCTAATTATTATCCTTTCACTGGAATTTGCATGTAAATTAACTGGTTTAGCAACGCCCTTCCCATTATAATAAACACCCCGATATGTCGTATTTTGCGTGCAGTTGACAGTGTGTTCCTAAATGAGATGTGTACGCACCCAAAACATGCAATCTCGTATGTTCAGTTTAAGTATTCTATGTTTATTCCGTTTAACCCATGATAGTTTAGTTTATTCTTCTAAAGACAGTATTAGTAATAATTAGTCTTAACAGTATAAGTGGAAGGTGTTAATAAATGATAAATTTATGGAGCTTATTACATGACATATAGACTGACAAGTGCCAGTACATAAATAGTAAATATTAAATAAGAAGTTGTAGCTTGTAGCCGCAATCTCTTTACTTTAAGCCGTAACCCAAAACAAAAACGAAAAAGATAATAACATCATGTTTTAGCTATAATTTTGGTGTTAATATTCCTCTGTCAATGTTAGGTTGTCAATACCGCAGGTGCAAAAAATGCAAAAAAATTTACTTTTAGTATCAACCATAAGAAATTTGAGGTATTTCATTGAGACAGCAGGAGTATATAGAAAGAGTCCATTCTCTAATGTAGAAAACGATGAGGCAAAATTAGCACAGGATGCTCAACAGCATAAAATCTTGGGAAAAACTATATTAGCAACCTTTTTGCCGATGAAAGACCTGCTGTTGAATATGTAGACGACAAATACCTCTCTGGACCTCCCATCACAAAGAGGAAATTATAAGAGCGATCAATACATCCAAAGATAGAAAGGCGATTGGCCCAGACCACATACCTGTAGAGTTGCTCAAATTGTTGGACAACAAAATCATCACAGTTGTTCAGACGATATTTAATCAAATCTATAACACAGGCAAATATCCCGCCAAATGATTAACATAACACATAATACTGATTTAGAACTAATGAACTATATGAAAAGGCGTTCGACAGAGTCCAACATCCTAAACTGATCCAAATCCCTAAATAGATTGGACATAGACCAAAAAAGACATCCACTGCATTCAAAGCCTATACTGGAACCAAATGGCTGAAGTCAGAGTTATTAACGATCTCACAGAAGCTAGACCAATTTGTAGAGGGGCCAGACAAGAATGTGTTATCTCCCCACTTCTCTTCAATTTATATTCTGAAGCCATCTTTCAGGAAGCCCTAGAAAAACGCAACGTGAGCGTTAAGGTGAATGGTGTATGGGTCACAATATTCGTTATGCGGACGACACAGTTCTAATTGCAGATAACATGAAGGATTTGCGAGATATGCATGGGACTGTCGGGGAATGCAGTAGGAACATGGGCCTCAATATCAACCCCAAGAAGACTAAATTCATGATAATTACTCGAAGAGCCACAAGAATTTCAAAATTCAAGCCTAACATATGAGAATCAACCAATAGAGCGAGTAAATAAATTTAAATATCTAGTAGCGTGGCTGTGTGAAAAACTGAGAATCAGACACAGAAATCAGATGCCGGATTGAAAATGCCCGCAGTGCGTTCATGAAATTCAAAAAAGTGCTCACCAATACTGATTTCGATCTTGGCTTAAGAATTAGATTTGTCAAATGCTATGTCTAGACAATGTCGCTTTATGGGATGGAGGGATGGACACTGAAGGTGAGCACTATGAACAAGCTGGACGCATTCGAGATGTGGTTCTATAGGCGTGTACTGAGAATTCCATGGACTGCAAGAAGAACTAACGATGAGGTCTTGAGAATAATCAATAAAGACTTTTAAACACCATTAAACGTCGAAAAACAGCATATCTGATAATTGAGGGGAAGATTGAGGGCAAGAGAGGAATCGGCAAGAAAAAGATGTCCTGGCTCCTCACCGTTAGGCAGTGGACAGGACTGAGGACAATGCAAGACCATACGTAATAGGGAAGAGTGGATAAATGTGATCACAAACTCTATCTATTAATGGACACGCAGCAGAAGAAGAATATTCTCCTCCTTTACTGGATTTAGGAAGAGTGACATGACAAGAGAAATGTATTAAGCAAAATGGCTTAAAAAGAGTCCTTGGTCAAGAAATTAATGATCTAGTAAAAACAAACAATTTATTGTCTCTATCACCTTTATTGAAGGATAATATCATGTGGTATAGGCTAGGTTCAAACTTTTGCTTTTTTCTAATATTTACAAAACTTTGCAAACTGCTTCGCATAATTATTTGTTCAAACAGCTACAATTATGGTATTAGAGGTCTAACCTCTAAACCTCTGTTGTCATTCGCGAATATTCTGGTTTACATAAGTAACTATATTTTTTAATGGAACACATTTTTGCTCGTGACAATATATTCGCTATTTTGAATTATATCCAATATTCCAAGTCTTAATGCAGACTGCAAGGTCTCAGTCAGTCAGTCAGTTTCTTCTATGCAGAGTGCCACTATTGCTATGTATTTGCTGAAATTCCTGAACATTATGGAGTTTACTGTTTGAATCAAGAACTGAACGAACAAAAAATGCAAAATTATACGAGTGTACCATAAATTGAAATCCGGAAGCATGTTTGACGTGAGTGCCCACCCTCATCAGATCCCACACCGATCCGTTTTTTGGAGAAATATCGGATCGAAGTCGGATCTGATGGTTGTATGACAAGTGTCAATAAAAACTGTTTTGAAAAATTTAACCGACATTACAGTAATTAGAATAGCAGCAAACAACAAAGTAGCACTAGGGGCAATTTTCTGAAAATCTGATTTACTCCGTTTTTTAAAAAAGAAAATTTCAATCTAGTGGAGAGGTTTTCCTCGTTAATTAAACCACAGGCAACTAATACCGGTCACATAGTTAGCAGCTATTGAACCTTCCGCATGTTTCTTTTTCCAGAATTGACTAAAACCCCGGAACTGACTTCACAATCTGATGAATAGGTCTTTCGGAATATATAAAAGCAGTAAACGTCCAGGTCAACTATTAGTCATTCGGTGACAAAGGATAAGACGGACCCGTTCCCGATCGATGCGATGTTCTTACTTTTCGTGTATTTGGTAGAATTTTCGGGGCGGGCATTTATTTTCCCTTTTCGGTTTTTTCAAAAGACGATTAATAGGGTTTAGCGATGTCGTCAAGGTTCGACAATGAAAGATGGAAATGCATATGCGGACTGAAACTGATTGGGCTTGTTGCTGAGAGCATCCTCAAAGCGCACCGTTATTGAATTACAAATGTATTCGGTTCGTCGAGTTAGTTTTATAACGGTTTGTTAGCTATGGATCTGGTATGTTTAGAAAATTTTACATTGCTTGTTCAAAAATTGTTAAATCATCTTTTATAAATACAGGGTAGGCCAAATCAGATCTTTTTACTACAAATATAGGAATTTGTATTCTAAAGTAGTATATGTTTGACAGGACCGGTATAATCAGAAGTGAAAATTTGGCGACCAATAGTTTCTTTATCTATAATTTTAAAGCCGTTAATCAAAAGATAGACTTTTCCAGAATTATCAGCTGTGATTAACACTGATATCAAATCTACTATATTATCTTTAGATCTAATTCTAAAGGCAAATAATTTGACTTGAGATTATTGCTTTCATAGTAAAAGAATGAATATCCAGTGCTATGCTAAGCTTTCTTAAGTAACAATTATTCAAAACCGAGAGTAAAGAAAGATTTAAATTGTTACTACATATCTATAATTAAAAGTTTCGAACTTTGGAGTTTAATAAAATGAATAATATATCAAAAAAAAAAAACGAATTGTAGATAGTAGGAAATTAGTTTTTATTTTTTTTAAATTAAAGAAAGGAAGAACACACATTTAGTTTTTGACAACTGACAGTGATTTCCTCCTCTACAATGTGGCAGTATCATATATGCAATTTGACGTTTTGGTTTTAGATATACCATCATTACTTTTCTTTATAAATCATACTTTATGGGTCGTATTAGTCGTAAAAGTTTGTTTTCAAGGAGCGCTTTGAGAATAACATCGTAACAATCGTCTGCCTAAAGTAAAGGTTGCTTATGGTATAAAAGAAGTACGTTTCTGGATTTTAAAAGGTCAATTTACTAGTTACACAGCCAAGGCCGAAACAATTCAGTACACTCCTGGATGTTAGATTGAATTTAGTAGGTACACAGCAAATTTCAGGGTCGTAATCGTGAGATTTCAGAAATACTGACTGAAATTGTGTTATATTTTATTTTAACTGACTTTGTTAGTTAGTTAGGTTTGAAAAAAATGCAGTACATTTCTCGATTTTAAAATCAATTACTGACTTAGTTTATTAGACCTCCAGTTAGAAATACTGACTGAAAGTGTGTTTTGTTGCAATTTAACTGACTTTCCTTCATTTTCAATGGCATTTTTGTAGTCTGTCTGAGCTAAGGGTTGTTTAAGGTAAAATGCAGTACGTCCCTGACTTTTAAAATCAATTTACTGCAAACACCGCATTTTTCACTATCTGACTGAGGTAAAGGTTGTTTTTGAAAAAACACATTTTCAGGTTCATAATCCCTTGATTTCAGAAATAATGAAATATTGTTTTGTTGCATTTTAACTGACATTTTTGTATTTTTAATGCTTTTTAGTACAATCTGATGACTTGTGAAAAATATGCAGTACGTCCTAAATTTCAAGGTTGTAATTCGTGGATATTAGAGCAAAAACTCAAGGAAGAAAAACAAAAAACCTGATGATGGTTGTTAAAAGGTGAAACTTATGATACTGTCACCTTGTAGAGAAGAAAAAGTGACAACGGTAAAGTATCATCTATTTTCAGTTATCTTCTAAAGGTCATAACGGGCTTTGTGACATCATTTGACACCGTGTCACATGATTACGAATTTAAAATAGCAACGCAATCACGTGACAAATAACTTATTTTAAACGTTATTTTCAGAGCACCTTTTATATAAAACATTTTTTTTTTCTAAATTGCAAAACAAAACCGAAAAAATGAGAAGAAATTGAGAAAAGTAAAAATCGTGTAACGCTTATCAGAAAAATCAAAGTTGATGATGGTAACCGAAACGTCGGATCGGAGGAAAGTGATAAAAGGAAAAGTGATAATGTTTCATTTATTTTCAGTTATATTATCAAATAAGTTATAAAACGAATTTCCAAAATTTGATTGTGATCGAATGTTTCTAAAAGTAACCTTTTCAATTCTTAGAATGGCATTTTAATCGAACTATAAATTACGCAGCAAGCCATTCAATCAATCAATTACTTGGAAATTACTGAAGAAGGATACTTTTTGCTGAACAACGTGATGCAACTATTGTCTAAAATATTAACATAATTTTACGTTCACTAAATGAAATTGATGTGCAGTATCTTATTGGACATAAAATTCTCTATTACAATATCTATTTAAATTGCTCTGTATTTGGTTATTGATGAAATCATTATTTCAGTTTAACCAGTTTTGTTTATCTGGATAGCATTGCTTAATTTAATCCTCTACACTCTACAATTTAAGCCCAGAGCCGACAAGAATTAATCTAAGTTTAGCTTCTGTTTAATTATTTAATTAATAAATTATGAAAACATATTTTAGAACTTAAGATAAACCATAAATTCATTATTAATATAATTATTACCTTAAAGCTCGTAGACAAGCAAATCAGATGCACTAAATATCAAACTAACTCATAATAAAACCCACTCGACTTCACCTCAGTTTAATTAATGTTTCAGTGTGCGGATCAAGTTTCTCGGAAAGTTAGTGGGCTAAACCGAAATGGCCGAACCGCGTAAAAATCGCGTATTTTCCCGGAAAATTCGCCAGCAACTTTACGTTGTTTACCGTAATTCGCACTGCCCATATTTCTGCAACATTAGACCGACAGAGGCCGATTTAGAGAAGAGGTAAGACCTACTGCGCATGCCAAAAAGGGCGAAAAGCAACTGACCCCCCTAAACGATGCCGCTCAGTGTCAGTAACAAAATTTATACTACTGCGCAGAGGTAGGACCTACTGCGCAAGCCACAAAGTGCAGAAAACCAACTGACCCCCCCCAAAACGATGCCACTCAGTGTCAGTAACAAGGTAGGACCTACTGCGCATGCCAAAAAGTGTAGAAAACCAACTGACCCCCCCCTAAACGATGCCACTCAGTGTCAGTAACAAAATGTATACCACTGCGCAGAGGTAAGACCCACTGCGCATGCCAAAAAGTGCGAAAAACAAACTGACCCCCCTAAACGGTGCCGCTCAGTGTCAGTAACAATATTTATACGACTGCGCAGAGGTAGGACCTACTGCGCATGCCAAAAAGTGTAGAAAACAAACTGACCCCCCTAAACTATGCCGCTCAGTGTCAGTAACAAAATTTATACCACTGCGCAGAGGTAAGACCCACTGCGCATGCCAAAAAGTGCAAAAAACAAACTGACCCCCCTAAACGATGCCGCTCAGTGTCCAACCTGATCGAGGATTCACGATCGTGAGATGGAAATTACAGACCTGTATATGTTTGTACATTTAGTTTAGTTGTTCTAGATTATTATTGGTGAAAATGTTTACAAGAGAAAAAACATCAATTGACGGGAAGTTGAAAACAATTAGCAAGATTAAATACAACCACTTTAATCCCCCGAGTTTAGTTATCTATTGTCACAAATTGAACCATTTTGTTTCAAAACTCCTGTTCGTGATCGCTGTGTAAAATGCTCTGTCGCTATATTGCAAAAAACACCTTTTATTTGATTTTTTATATAAGGTAAAAGATAACAGGATTTAAAAAAATTTTATAATCCTGAATTACTGCGATTATACAAGTTAAATCCAGAACTCGTGAGCGAACAAAGTTTAGTTTTAATAGAATTACAACTTTCCAAATATTTCAATTAATCAAAAACTTTGCAAAGCGTTTGGCTATTGTGCTCATCTGAATTAATCCGCGTTCCAATGTCATCGTTTTCATATGGTAAAAATGTGATTTTTTTCTGTTGAGAATTAAAGTAGTTTTATGTTTCACCTATACGTTATGAATACATAATACCTTGGAAACCGTGTAGATTAGATTAGTGTTCATAACAACCTGAGGGCATTATAGGCGGGCGTTATTATAACGCCCTGAAATCTTTTTTAATATTAGCAGTGGCATTTTTATTCTTTCATGCCGCAAAAACTACGTATACCCTACCTTAGGATGCTCTTGACTTTTGCTGCATTTTCTTTTATATTTTCTTAAATTTCGTCCAGCTTTTGTCATTTTCAGTGACTGACAGGACTATCAATGTCACAACATTCAAGTAAAATAAACAGTAAACAACGTACCGGTAAAATAAAACCTTACTTTTCAATGCCAGAAACAGTAAATAATTGCTGAATTAGGTTGGGGGGGAGATTAAGTGAAATAGGACAAAAAAAGATGGTGATTAGATAATTATTAAAATAGGAATAATAAAATTTTTGGAATTTCAAAATTGTTCCATGCAGTAATTTTGAAATCGTCCTGTATCTCCCAACTAAGATAGCGTTGCCTGATTTAACAATTAACAACATTGCAATTATTGCAAATACCCTGGTGAATAGCTAAAAAATGTTCACAGGCAAATTATTTAGTTTTTTGAGAAACCGGGTTTTGACGACCAATAATTAAAGAAAAACATGTTCATTTAATTTAACTCTAAAATCAAACTAGTATTCAATTTGACAAAATAATTTACTAAAAGTATTAATAATAATTTAATTTAAGGGTTGGTAACCGCAAAAAATGTACTTGTATAATAACAAAAACCACTGTTTTCCCACAACCTAATAAGTGTTCAGTTAGAAAATTGGGTAACTCAGAATCGTTACACGAATAATAGGCAACCTAGATTTATTGTCAATTCTAGTGGTAATTAATCAAATAAAAATTTTAAAAAATGTTAATGTCAATGTTTTTGGATCCACCCTATCCAGGGAGTACTTTTTGAGTATAATTTTTCTTTTAGTTTTTGTAGCCACGTTGCCAATTACTATATTGAAACTTTCTAAAACCAAGTTAAATATTGAATATTATACTGTTTACGTCTAAATGTCAAAATTTAAATTTTTTACAATTTCACAATTTCTAAATACTTTTGTATTGTGTCTTAATTTTCTTGGCTTTTTTGAACTTAACGTTTCTCCTGTATATTGCCAATGTGATGTCCAAAATTAAAGTATAAAATTATGATAATTCTCTTTTCTCTCTTGTTAAAGTCTCCAAAAATATCATATCTAAATTTTCAACGACTTGACATTATCTAAGTGTTTTTGTATAGGGTTGTTTTATTTTGAATGTTATTTCAATTCTTTTACAACTTGACACTGTCTATTTGATAATCTAATGCCGTTTTTGAATGTTTCAATGTGTTGTCAAAAGTAAAAAAAATCTTACTTTGCCACTATTCATTGACAGATCGATAAAATATTGACATTTTTGGGTAATGTTCTCAAAAATGTCCTAAATATAAATTGTTGACAGTTCTAAAAATTTTTGTTTTCTGCCTTAAAAAAGTCAAAATGTGAAATTTATTATATCGATTTTCTCACAACTTTACACTGCTTTGGTAGTTTTGTATGTTGTCAATGTGGTGTCAAAGTTTAAAATTAAAATAAACTTGTTAATAAACAATCTTTTTGACAGTATTCTTTGACAAATTTTTATCTAAAAAAATGTTAAAACATGAAATATATTATTTCTATTCTTTAGTCAACTTTGGACTGCTTTTTTGACAATTTAACGTTGTTTTTGTATACGGATAATGGGTTATCAAAAGTCAAAAACAAATTTAATTAGGGTTTACGTTTTAATTAGGTTTTAGGTATGAAAAAGTTAAGAGTACTAATTTTATTACGTAAATACGATTAATTCAACTTTTTTAATAATTTATTAGACGTGCCAATTTTTTTTTATATTCTATGTCAGTCATTATGGTCTATGTTGGTGTACTAGGATTTCCGTTCATAAAGAAAAACATTATTATTCATTTATTTTACATAAATGAATGTATAACATATTATACATTCATTTATGTAAAATGAACTGGTATGTTTGAAGCAGATTTCAACCTTAACAACGCTGGATTTTTTTATAAATCAATGAATGACAGAAATATCTACGCGGCTGAAGTAAAAATCTTCGTTAAAGTCAAATAAGACGAATTTACTTAAAACCAACTAAATGAAGGTAAAATATTTTTTGTTCTTTTACATTACTTAACATAATATCCACATTATTTAAAAAAAACTCATTGATACAAGCAAATTTGACTCAAAACAACTTTTTCCAGAGAGACTCAGTTTGAAAGGACAGTCAGGAAAAAAATTGCCTGTAAAACCCACTTGGAGTGAGAAAATGACTATTTTAAGTACATTTTTGGAATCCTCATTAAATTTTCTATCCAATAGACTGCAAAAACAATAGAAATTTGATACAGTCAAGGAGAGAAGTGGTGTCAAAGTTTGAACTGCCAGAAACACAGTTTAAAAGAACGGTCAGGGACAAAATCGTCTGTAAAACCCACTCGGAGTAAGAAAATGACTGTTTTAAGTACATTTTTGGAGTCATCATTAAATTTCCTATTCAATAACGTAAAAAATATACTACAAAAATTGGTATGGTCAAGGAAAAAACCACTATCAAAGTTTTAATTGCCAGAAACTCAGTTTGAAAGGACAGTCAAGGACTAAATCCACTATAAACCCAACTTGGAGTGAGAAAACGACTTTTTTAAGCACATTTTTGGAATCCTCAGTAAATTTCCTATTCAATAACATAAAAAAATACTGCACAATTTGATATAGTCAAGGAGAAAAGCGGTATCTAAGTTTGAACGGCCAGAAACTCAGTTTGAAAGGACAGTTAGAGACAAAACCCACTATAAAACCAACTTGTAGTGAGAAAATGACTGTTTTAGACACATTTTTGGAATCCTTATTAAATTTCCTATCCAACAACCTGAAAAAAACCGTAGAAGATTTGGTACAGTCAACGAGAAATGTGGTGTCAAAGTTTGAACTGCCAGAAACAGTTTGAAAAAAACAGGAACAATATCGCCTGTAAAACCCACTTGGAGTGAGAAAATGACTGTTTTAGGCACATTTTTGAAATCCTCATTAAGAAAATTTTTAAATCTTTATTAAAGTGCTTACATTAAAAAAAAGATGTTACATATTTTCAATTTAAGTTATTCCTACATTTCCACTGACGTAAAAATCCAGCTCAGTATTCAAGAAGCAGTAAGTTGCCAGAAAAATCTTGTAGACTATGAAAGGTTTGGCAACGTGACGAAGAAAAAAAACTTTGAAAACAGAAACAATTTATTTTTGTTTTAATTTAAATCCAATTAATACCCAAAATGACGTTTATTTGAAAAAAATAGAGTCCATTGAGTTACGACTCGGCAGTTTACTGTTTCAAATTTTTTGATCTTGGATAAATACTTTTTGTTTTGAGACATGTATCTTTATTTTAGTGAGAAAAGAGAAAAAGTCTCCATATATTGCTTTGGTTTTAATTTTAGTGACATTTTCTTGTCAATTACGTGAATGTAAGTACTAAATACTACTATAATAAGATACTAGAGTAAAACTTTTTTCTCTTAATATAAATTCAAATTTAGCCATACTAATACTATTCTGTTCTGCAAATTCTTTCTGGACAAAGCTCAGTATGCGTTTATTATAAATTTTCACAAATACACCGCAAACTATCATATTGTGTGGCTAACTGTAAAGCCTTCCTGTCCATTCACTTGACATATCCTCCAGCACTGTAATGTGTATAGATAAAGATACAGTGTTTGTACTGTGGTCAATTGTGCGGTTCAATTGTCATCCAGTCACGTTAGGAGTTAATCTCTTTGATCCGAGATTTCAAATATGGATTATCCTGTTAGTGGCAAGTCAGTGAAAATTATAGTTCCGTATTCAGCGTATTCTCAAGCACTTTAACATCCAGGATGTGTGATTTAGCCCGGTCCTTTCACCTGCGAATATCTCACGTATAATTCCAGACGCACTTAAATCATTCCTAATGTTCTATTAGAACCAATATCAGATAATTTCGGTTCCTAGGGCGTTGCAACGCCAAATCTGCTAGTGCAGTATCACAAATACGTTAATTAGGAACAGGCATTCCTACGTTTCTGCCAAATATTTGTAACTCGCGTATGCAACCAATGCAGCGCTTAGTGTATTGTTTACTATGTAGCATATGAGCCAACACCTTCGGATAATTCATTACATAGGGCGTTGTGCAGGGTATGTCAATAATTCCAAAGCAGCTTATGCAAATTTAAATGCAAGGGTTACTCCGCATAAATGAGGAACAATGAGATCTTAAAATAGTCAAAAATTATGAATTACGAACCAATTTTAAGAATTATTGTGAAGAACTGTAGAAATATGTGGAATTATAGTAAAAGAATGTGTAACTATATAGGAAATTATTTGTTATATAAGTTATGATGAAGTTATATTATTTTAAATCACTAAACCGTTGAAGTTAGTGGACATATAATAGTCTTCAAAGATTAAATATGTAGTGAGTACAGAACTGTAATTTATACAGAATGGGTTGATTAAAATGTACCAAAGCGTTAATTCAAAAGAAATTCTAAACATTTCTAAGAGCATTTGAAAAGCCGATAGATAGATATAATAAATAAACGTAAAATGTTCAATCAAAAAACATTTGCTGGTTTATTTGTGACAATGGTCGTACTTAAACCATTTACGTTTGATTTAGATTGTTAAGACATCATAATTTTGAATTATTTTCCGCACATAATAGCAAAAACTGCAATATTTTCAACAATATTAAAAGTTACCAATAAATAACCATGTTTATCAAACCCTAAGAGTAAATTTTACTGCTTGTTAGATCATAAATGTGACTGCTAACCGATAGGGTGGGTAGCCACACTTGATTTTAAGAGATAGAAAAAAAATTATCAAACTTTTCTCAAAACGAAATATATTAAAATACCAAATATTTGAAAAATTAGAATCATATTGTAACTTCATATGGTCATTTCAGGGGTGTAGAGAGAGAAAATAGAGAATATTTTGATGTCAGGAAACTGTCCTAGCTCTTTGAACCATTACTTATGGTCCACCGTGTACATTTAGTTCTCTTAATTAAATATGGATTCATTTAGTTCAATTAAATGTAATAACTTACTTAATAACTCAATTATGTTCTCAATTTACCAGTTTTTTAATTTCTCGATTTATTTTTGTCTTACAATATGTATATCAATTTTTGGCTCTTAATATCCTTTTTAGATCACTGCATATAATGTCTAGAGATGGAAGATTTTTATAAATTTATGTTTGGAGAAAATTTAAGAGAATTCAAGAAAATTAAGAAAAAACATCTGATAAATGCACATCAAAAACAATAATTCAGGCATTGGAATTTGAACTATTTGAAAATTATAAAATCAGATATATGTCTTTCTTGGAGGAACCACACTGTATGTAGAGTTTACACTTGTCATCTAACGTCACAATTGTCAAATTTTGCTCCATAGAACTATAAATACAATGTACAGTGTGATTTCTCCAAGCGATAGATCTATTCTGGAGTCAAAGCTGCGTGAAAAACATATAAAAGTGTCTGTCAATAACACGACTGTTAAATACCTCTATGGAACTATAAATACAGCTTGTAATGCGTAAATAAATCTGCGTATTCCAGTTGTATGTTAGCCCTGAATGAGTTTTGACAGTTGACAGCTGTAAGTGACGTAAGAAATATATCGAATAGTCATTTGGGGCATTATTGAGATGTAAAAACAAGGTTCAACTGTTTTGCATTTGATATACAGTGTGTCCCAAATTGGTTCTACATGTTTTGGGATCTCTGTAACCGTAAGAGCTACAGAGTCGGTTTAATGGGGAAAGTTTTAGAGAATTTTATGTGAAACTTATTTCCGGTTTACAAATTAAATTATCTTTCTCCGTTTTCCGGAAAATTGGGAAAACGTCAGAAGCTGCATTTTAAAGACTCTTTAACAAAGCCAAAGAGAGTTTTGAAACTAAGACATTATTAAGGCACTTTTTTACGTAGAACACGATGACGTAATTAGAAAAAATCTATCGTCATTGGTTGCAGAAAATGCAACCTCTGAAATGCAGCCTCTGAAGTTTTTCCAATTTTCTGGGAAACGAAGAAAGATAATTTAATTTGGAAACCGGAAATAAGTTTCACATAAAATTCTCTAAAACTTTCCCTATTTAATCGACTCTGTAGCTCTTACTGTTTTCGAGATCCCAATACATGTAGAACCAATTTGGGACACACGAATGTGTTTTGATAATTATAACAAGTGTCACGTGACTATAAGCCATAAGTCATAACTGTCAAATTTTAGGTCTTAAACTATCATTTGATGTCCCAACTGACATTTGCGAAATTATTTATCATGATAATTTCAAAAAAGATAAATTTTAGGTATACATATTTTTGGGTAAAGAACAATAGTCTGTTATGTGTTCAATTTGGGTAAAATGTAGGTCAGATGGGTATGGAGGACTTCAAGAAGTGTTAAAATAAAACTATAGAGATTGGAAATATTTGCCTTTATGAGATATACCAGGTGTCCAAGAGCACCCTGGACATAGGAGATTAACATGGGAAAACGGTTTTGATTTTTTTGCGCCTGTACGGTTGATTTGATTGAAAAATCGTATTAATGAAAGTTGTAGTACCAATCACGGACTAGTTTTCTGTATTTTTTTCAGATCTCTAACTTGAGCCGTTTTGTCGTAAAACACGAACAAAAATGCGAAAATTTAAACTTTTGGCCTGCACTGTATAGGCGGTTGTCGGGCAACGGGTAAACAGATCATTGTTGCTGGTACGGTTGCTCGACAACCGCTTATACAGTGCAGGTAAAAAGTTAATATTTTCACATTTTTGTTCGTGTTTTTCGACGAAAGGGCTCAAGTTAGAGATCTGAAAAAAATACAGAATACTAGTCCGTGATAGGTACTACAACTTTCATTAATACGATTTTTCAATCAAATCAACCGTACAGGCGCAAAAAAATCAAAACCGTTTTCCCATGTTAATCTCCTATGTCCAGGGTGCTCTTGGACACCTGGTATGTACAGGATGCAATTTATTAGAATAAATACTTCGTTTTGTTTAGTAGTTTCGTCGTTTTAGTTTAGAAACTTATAACAATGAATCCATTAGCATTTCAAACTTAGAAAAGTATTTATTTACAGAAACAA
The DNA here is from genome assembly GCF_016097725.1 of Ips typographus. Lineage (NCBI taxonomy): Eukaryota > Metazoa > Arthropoda > Insecta > Coleoptera > Curculionidae > Ips > Ips typographus. The sequence continues at coordinate 13,137,425 of NC_138423.1, forward strand.
TTACACAGAAACATTTTATTATTAGTTCGACATGTACATATTATATGAAACATCCGCCACTTGAAATATAAAACTTCACGTTATTGACTAGAAGTGCCTAAGCAATTTAAATTTGTCACGTTCAGATAAGGGTAAAATACTTGTTTTGAATTTTTAAGGATCAATTATATCTTACTCAAATCTCCACTTAATCAGATACGTAATGTCGGTTATGGTCATCCAGACATATCGTAAAATACTTTTCCACCCATGGAATGTGTTGGTACTTGTCACCTCCAAAGGCAATCACCATATGAATCACAACGTAAATCACAAACACGCAGTAGAGAAATGAGAATATGTAGATTAAAACTATCACTCCTATGTTAAAGTTTTCTCCATTTAGCTCGGTAATGATGAAGAATATGTTAATGGCAACCACCACTATTGAAAGTAGTATTGATGTGATTTTATACAGCCTAAAAAGTATTTAACTGGTATTTCACAAGAATTTTAACGAGTTTTGATCGTACAGTCTTCAAAGACTAAAAACTTACATTCCGTTAGCAAACTTTCCCATCAACCTTGGATTGCTAGTAAATGCTATAGTGGGTATTAACGCAAATGGAAGTTGAAGACTCATGATTGCGTTCAGCAGATCATTCAAAGTGGTCAACTCACTTAAAGAGCTGAAAAAAGCTGTAAGAAATGTGGGAACTATAGCTATGCTTCTAGTGAACAGTACTCGTTTCCATTTAGGCCATTGAAGGTTCAAAAAACCTGGGAAATGTAATATTTAGAAAGGAAATTAACTTTGTATCGTCTATAGTACCTTCCATACAAAATTGCCCGGCATATGTGCCTGTCATTGTGGAACTTTGACCAGCAGCTAGAATCCCTACAGCCCATATCGCCATTGCTGCTATAGAAAAAGTACACCCCAGAAAAATTCCACCTTTGTAAATGTCAGCATCCACAATTTCATCATTAGCCTTAAAATGGATCATCAAACACTTGTCTAGTCTATTATCTTTACTTACATCAAACGCGTCTTTTGCAATGTCATACATTTGATTGCTTTGGTTTTTACAGACATCTAACTGAAACACATCACCATCAAACAAAAATGTCAACACTTATTTGCATAAAACCAACCAATTCGTTGTTAGTTTTCTCGTACATTCCATAAGCAAAAACAGACACCACGAAAATATTGATTATCAAACTGACAAGCAGAGCTATGGCGCTTTCAATAGCAAAGTAAAGGTTGGCTTCTCTGATCTTGTCAGGCTTTTTCCTGTCCACATTTCTGGATTTCACCAAAGCAGAATGAAGATACAGATTGTGTGGCATAATGACAGCCCCTACCACTCCTACAGCTTGCAGTAGAATGTCAGAGTTGCAATTGTCACACCTAAGTGAAAAATACCCTGTAATTCTAAAGTGAAAATATTCACACAGTGGAGGGGTGTTAGAATGAAAGCAATGCGGATTTTCTGGGAAAAATATTGATTTTGTTGATACAAATGCTTCAGATTCTTCAAAATAGCCCTCGGCTGCATCAGTCTGTCACGACTGGAAGGTACCCTAAAACTTCTCTACAGGAATGCCTTTCAAGAACGTTGTCACATTCATTTGAATGTTTGCCACGCAATAATTCGTCAGTCGGAAGAACCAAAAAGGTCACAGGGACCTAAGTCGGGGCTGGGGGATGACTGGGAAGCTGCTTCAGGCCAGGAAGTTGGTTAGGATGAAAACGGTGTGACTGGGGGCCTTGTAGTGGTTGACTACCGCAGTGGTCTCCAGACTCCCTTACAGTCCCGATTTAGCTCTCTGTGACTTTTTTGGTTTTCTCAGACTAAAGAGAGAGCTGAACGGAAAGCATCGGGAAATTAAACAGCAAGTATTAAGAGCACCCAAACGCATGTTACAACGTTCTTAAAAGGTATTCCTATAGAGGAATTTTAGGGTACGTCTCCATTGAAACATATCTTAAGCATTTGTTCCAATAGAATCAATAAATATATTTTTCCTTGAAAATGCGCATTACTTTCATAATGAATCCTGCACAATACCGGGTAAAAAACACACAGTCTTCTCCACAGGTTATTGTTGTTGTGGGGCAAATTGGCACAAAAATTTTCGAGAAAAATGTCGTTAGTAATAGAAAAATTCGATAGAGGGTCGAGATGGGCAGAAACAGGGTGTGTGGAAGAATGAGATGACATTTTGTTTTTGATAAGGTTTGAGAAAATGATAAGCAGTAGAACCAAAAACTGGATGGGGTAATTTGTTGAAGCGTGAAATGGTGCTGCTGAGTACTCTAAACTTGTTATCCCCCTAAACCCAACCTGTAGAGAAGATTATGTATTTTTTACCCGTTCTTGCCCTGTAATTCTGCCATTTTTAGTATTAAAAAACATTACCATGGAATAAAAAGCCCTTTTGAAACATCCGCAGCTGGTGGTGCAGACACGACGTACTCATACCCAAAAGTGACACCCATAATAGCAATAAGCAGACAGAAAAAAAGTTCCAACTTCCTCAGTCCGTATCTGTCTAGGAAAAGAAAGGTAAAAGTGTCTACGATGGTTATTAAGCACCCAGCCCATAATGGAATCCTAAAAAAATCATCAACTTTATTAAACCCACATAATATATTTCTAAGAACTCACACTCTATTGGACAACATATAAATGGCTATGGCAGTACCAATAACTTCCTGCATGTCAGACCCAATTACTGCAATTTCAATCATAATCCACAGCAGTAATCTGGGGAACTTTTTGTATTGTCTGTGGCACATTTCAGCCAGATGTAAACCAGTTACGGTACCTAAATTACTTTAAACCTTAAATCGCATAACTTGGACTATTAGTTAAGAGATTACCTAGTTTCGAAGCAAGACATTGCATTACAAATCCTAATATAGTGGAAGCGAATAGCACCCATAACAACCTATATCGTGCTATAGCACCAGATTGCAGATCACTTTCTATATTTCCTGGATCTAAATATGCAATAGACATGAGGAAACCAGGTCCGGTAAATGCCCATAATTTTCTAAAGCTGAATCCGGTCTAGAATAGAATATTGTAGGACTTAAGTATTCGTAAAGTCTGAGATGTGTTCCTTAAATTTTAACGCAACATTGTTGCTATCATTAAGTGGGTGTATAAGTGGGTTTTATAAAGTTTTTGGTGTCAAGTGATTGTTTTGGTTAATGCACTGACTTTTACACTTATATTAGCTTGTAAATCGTTACTTTTTTGGAGATATGTTATGTCTGTTTGTGGCGACGAGTTACTCGTTTCTCTATTTCTTTGTTTATAGAAACAAGTTCTTAAATGGAATAGTGGTCAATGGATTTGCTGATGACTTAGTTTTCATGGTGCAAGACGAAAACATCACTATAATCACGCAACTTGCAGAGTGCACTGAATTTAGTGCCAAAATTGATGAAGAGTTTAACAGTTTCTGATGATGTTGGGTAAACCACAGTACGTTCTACAAACCTATGATTTCAAAGTTTTTGCCACATTGTCTCATGACCAAACCAAATAAATCTACTCTGATGTTTGACAATTAAATAAAATCATTTTAGAACTTCTTACAATAAACTTAAAATAATTGTAATTTTTTTGGATTGTAACATAGTATTATGAAATAAATTTGCTTTATGTAAACACTAAGTGGTACCTACTCACTTACCGATTCTGTTTCGGGAATGTCGATTTTGTCCGAAGAAAAGTAGGTTTCAAGGTCATTGTCAGTATTGTGCTCGTAGTAGTAGGACCATTTGCCTTCTTCCTTTTTGGTTGTCTGTAAAAGATCTTAATTATTACAAACAAAATTTGTACAGGGTGGCTTAAAACAAAAGCAATTATAAAACCTAAACTTATATACAACCAAGTCCCATGCCTATTTCAAAGTTTATTTTTCAAACAAGTGTTTGCAGTGATTTCCATCATCGTCTACAAGTTTTCCAGATATCTCGGCGTTTGAAGTTAAAAAGGATAAAAAATGTAAATTTTCCAAGAACTGCATATTGAGCCGATTTAATGATGAAAATCAAGAATATATGTACTTTGCTAGTAAGTAAAGTAAAGTAAGTAAAAACATGCTAGTTTATCAAATTTGCCACACAGCCAGAAAGAAGGACTACATCCTTTACCGACTCTTGCTCTTTCAGTCGTTAATAAAATAACTACTTAACGTAGAAGACATTGTTTCCAAAATACAGAGTATTAAAGATATAATTTTTTCTTAGACGAGCAAATATTTCCCAAAATGTTAGGAATAATTTGATTTACAATTACAGGAAGGATGAAATGAATAAATTGAAGGATGATAAATGTTTAGTTCAAAAAATATTTAAGACAGCGTACAACAGAATCCAAAATGACTATAGCTAACTTTTATTGAATAAAACTCAATGTTCATTCTGATTTGAATAATGTAGTTCTTTGGAGTGGTGAGTGTAACCGAATGGAACATAATTTGACTTTCATTCTTAATATTAACCAGTGTGATTGGTGACTACCACAGTATTTAGGTTATGACGTCACTATTATGCACCAATAGTGCTGGTCGTAGGTTAGTACAATGTGGGAGACAAATAGTACATCCTGTAAAAGGTGAGGCCCTTTGAGCTTTCTGTACCCTTGAAGACGATTCTTCTAGAATCAGTTTCACTTTTGAATTTTTTCCTCATAAGGTTTCTGGACCCATTTTGCTCTCAGCCAGTAGTTGTGTTGTCCTCCTTTGTTGTGTTGTCCTTCTAACCCTCAGCACCCTAAACCACACAAGACAACAAATTGATTGGTATACCGAGGCACCAAGAGGCCTTTCTGGGGCTGGCCTAGAGTCAGGCAAATCCTAGGCAGAAAGAAAACCCCTGGCAAATTGCTCCATAAAGGGAGCAGAAGCCATATTTCCCTAGTTAGATAGGGAATTCAGGAAGGAAGGATCCCTGCGGATTTAAAGCGTTTTGTGTAATTCCTATCTAGCTTTCTTTTTTTCCGGTGAGATTGAAGTCAACTCAATAGTCGTCAGACTGATCTGTATAAGCTAGGATCTTTCGGAAATCATTTTTACACCAAGAAAGTCTTATCGACACCTTTGTGGTTGAAACCACGTGGAGAAATACTCAGTTCATTCACCAACTGGCATTCTCTACACGGTCTACGACTGACGAAGAGACCTTGTGCCTCAGGTGCCTCAGTACTTGCACTCAGCACCCTGCAACCCAGTTAGTCCACGCTCCGACGTACTGAACGACCTAAAACCTTGGAAGCTCCCCATCTAACTTCATCCTTTGGAGTCGGTCTGGTAGATCCCCACCGTTGCTTGGCAATCCCTTTTTGGACCCCTACTAAAATTAACAGACTCTTAAAGTAGATTTCAGTTATAAAGCTTGCCTTGGCTAAATAGCTGCTCTAGAGTAACCAAACACACTGGGTTTTTAACTGAATTAGCATAAATCGAATTAAGTTACGCTAGTTTTAGAGTAGCAAACTTCCTTCTATTGCCCAGATGATCGAAATGAACCTGGATGAATTGGAACAAAAAATAAGAAACATCATGCAGACAGTGACAAAACAGATCTGTTCGGGGGAAAAACCAAAATGCAGTGAGATTAGAAAAGAAACAAGAGACCTCATGAATATTAGAAGAAACACATATAGAAGTGTTCCTAACTATAGAGAACTTAACATAAAAGTTAAAAGGGGTATAAGGAGTAAGGAGATTTAAAGGGTCACAACAACTGCATGATAGAGTCCGTAATAGAAAACAATAAAAATATGAGAGTGCTAAAATCACTTGATAAAAATGGACAAGCACGCATTTATCAAATGAAGAACAAAGACGGCGAATAAATATAATCGAAGAATATTTATCAATTGCACTGGAACTAGAGAACGCTAATACTCAATGTAAGATCATGAACGTCGGCTCAGAAGAAATCCCTGACATAAACTTCACCGAAATTGAGGAAGCCCTAAGCCAACTAAAAAATGGTCCTGGTGAATATAAAATCACTAGTGAAATGATAAAACTGGAAGGCACAACCACAATGGAATTCATGAAAATCTTAATGAACAAATGTCTTCACATCGGTAATATTCCAAGAACATGGCAAAATGCCCAAGTCATCTTGTTACACAAAAAAGGGAGACAAATTAAATCTCAGCAACTTTCACCCATTAAGCTTAAAGCCCCATCGTTTTAAGTTCCTTACAAAGATCCTTACAAACAGGCTTACGCGGAAACTAGATGTAACGTATTATTATAGTATAGTATATTACGCGCAACAGAAATCTAATCTTAATTTTTGTCATTAAATTGCCTCAAAATTTGACGCTGGTATTTTTTATATTACTTAGGAGATTCCTTGTATATTATAATGATATTAAAAAAAAATAGTTATTTGCGCAACTAGGGAGGAAAGTGCAACTTTTGCTCAAAGGTTAAGAGTGCGAAAAGCAGTTTACTACAGAGTTGCGCATCTAATTTTTCCTACGACCAATGTGTAATGTTTTATGCATAATACCCGGCTGCAAATGAAGTTGTTGTTACTAAAAATATGTATGTCAATTTGTCAAAAAAGTGACGAAGTGTGGGGAGTGGGGAGGACTCCCTAGGGAGGAAAATACTTTCAGTCTCTCTGGTGGCACTTCCACTCCCCAGGTAGTTAAAGTGATATTTTCATCTCTCAAATGAAGGAGGAAGGTTTTATTTTCTATGGAAGTCGTAGAAAAAAATTTGGCGTAAAAAAAATGTATTTCTTTAAATGAGTCTTCTTGTATTTTTTCACAATTTAAGTAGAATAACGAAAAGGAAAACTGTAATTTAAATGCATTTCATATTCATATTCTTAATTCTACGTTCAGTATTACTCAATATAAATTTAAACTAAATCTACTTACGTCATCATTTTTTCTCGTCATTTTTAAAAAATCCGCACTTCCGATAACTTTTCACTGGTATGTCAATGTGATTAAACTAAATGCAACAATGCTAAACACATATTGTAGTCCGGTGAACTCTGAGATTCGTGAAACAATGATATCTGTATGTTCAGGCTGGCCGTACAGTAAACACCAATGTTATCACACGTACCAGATTGAAGATTTTCATTAGTTGTTTTGTTTTTACTGGTTGCTTATACAAATTCAATTTCGTATTGGCACTGTAACAGATGCGGGCTCTATAAGGCCGAAACGAAAATTTCGTGCAACTTTATATAAGTTCTTTAAACAATAGGCACTTAAGTGGTACTACTCTTCAGATTAGCCTTTTATTATTATTAGTAGGCTCTCGTTACGCAGTCAAACTATCGTAATTTATTAATAAAAATACGGTTAATACAGGGTGTTTGGCATACGTTATTATGATATCTCGAGACAGAGGATGTGGCATAGGTTATCTAAAAAAATATGTAATTATTTTTGTCCAGTCGTTCTTTAATTTTTTTTTATTTCTCAACTCTAACTAAAGCTCAAATTACAGATGCTTTCTGAATATTTTGCTTTCATTTTTACATTTTACCTATCCTACCAACCAATTTGAAAAAATGTGAAATGTAAATAACATTTAGTAGCAAGTTTTCTCAAGTACATATTTGATTATTTGATTTTCGTCACATAAAATATGACAAGTATTTGGTTTTCTTATCGTTGCTAACACAGGTATCTTATGAATTAATTTTAACTTATTTAGTTGGTTTTTTCCTATCTAAATTATACAAAACCATGTAGCTAGTAATAGATATACATTTTAATTATGTAATTACTAGTTTCTTCAAAAAAACAATCACCATTTTTCTTCTTCGAAATATCACTTTAGTTTGCTGGAAGATCTTCTTCACTTTTTTTCTTTCTTTTACAGATTTGCACACAAAATTTTAAACTATTTTTTGTCTGCCTAAGTAAGACAGATTCAAATTTAACATTGAAAACCAAATAGCCAATAAACACAAGTATCACAATAATTACATCGATTACGAAACAAACATTTTTGTAAAACGTCCTTGTAACGTTAATACTCAATGTTACTTAACTTCGTGAAATTGTAATGTTATCGTTACATACAGGTGTGGTAAAACTAATGCCTCTTTCACAATGAACGTTAACATAAAAAAACACATAAACATAAGCGCAAAGTTTATTTTTTCAAAACCCTTATTGCCAAAACCATTTTTCAAAATGCCATGCATATTCCTCTCTTAACTTTTTTTAAGAGCTATGACGGTTCAAATTGCAAAATTGTCATTTTTCAAACATCAATATCTCGAACACCGTTGCAGATAGATAACATACTTTAATTCATTATACTCTATTTACAAACTAGGAGGCGCAATTATGAATTAGGTAGGCAGTGGTCAAATGTGATTGACCAAATTTGATTATTGTATCAAAGATAAGTGAAGTGACGCAGCTAATATATGATTGGAAATTTAAATTTAGCATTAAATTTGTATGTTTATGTTAGTTAAACAATAAAACTGTAAATTAATCTGTTCTTACTTTTATACACCGGCATATAACTTCATTTGTCTAACCTAAACATCAAAGACTTCTTCATTCGCTCCTCCTAGTTTTTTTTTAAATAGAGTATAGGTGATACGAACCTTATAATAATATACAGGACGGGCCATTTAAAATAGTGAAGTTAGTAACAACTTCGAATACCTAACGTGGTATCTCACAATTTAAAACTTTTTAGACATGGAGACGCTAATACTAAACTCGGAAATTTTAAAACAGTTACTTTTTGTAGTTTTCGAAATATCGACCGCGGTAATTCCCGATGGGACACCCTGTAGACAGGGTGTTTGGACTAATACGAAGAGAAGAATTCATGTAGTATTTTTTTTGCTGTTATTCTTAAAATAAGAAAAACCTGTTAGTGATTTAAAAAAAATACTAATTCTTAGTTTGTGGCGACAAAGCCACAAAAAAAAACATGTACAACTTTACATCCTGTATATTATAAAACATATTCTTCCTCTTCTTCTGAAGTCCTTCGGAAGATTACTGGTTTATTTGTTATCCAATTGAAATAAAGTTATGGAACTATGTGCAAAGCAAGATCATTTTGCAATTAGTCTAGACTATACAGAGTATCGCAAAAAATTGTGGCATTCTAAAGTTATATTTTTTAAATGGAACACCGTAGAAATTGATTATAAGAAAGTTTTGTTAAATAAATGACACATCTCGCCTGCACGGTTTTCGAGAAAATGGCGACCAAAATTTGTTTTTGTTAATTATTTTTGTAATTATCGATTTAAAGTTTGTAATATAATTAGAATTAAACTTATTTACTCAGAAAATTTCATATCGTATATAAGCATTTAAATATTCATTTAATCATTTTTATAATCGGACTGTTTCAAAATGCAACATTATACAAGATATGACCTTAAAAAAAAAAATAGTAATTTTATCTCAAAAATTTGAAAACTGGCTTGAAGGAATTAAAAGTTGACTACAAAAACATTTTCTCGAGTTACCACATTAAGTCAAACTTCCATCTCCATCTCTAGAATTTTGACTATCAAGTCAATTTTCATTTTTCTCTTTAGTTCTAGCATTTTTGTCTGAAAATTGACTTGATATTTACGATTTTCTTAGCTAAGAAACTTGGCTGAAACACTTTTTTTAAACTTAGATATACCAGGTGTCCAAGAGCATCCTGGACATAGGAGATTAACATGGGAAAACAGTTTTGATTTTTTTGCGCCTGTACGGTTGATTTGATTGAAAAATCGTATTAATGAAAGTTGTAGTACCTATCACGGACTAGTTTTCTGTATTTTTTTCAGATCTCTAACTTGAGCCGTTTTGTCGTAAAACACGAACAAAAATGAGAAAATTTAAACTTTTGGCCTGCACTGTATAGGCGGTTGTCGGGCAACGGGTAAACAGATCATTGTTGCTGGTACGGTTGCTCGACAACCGCTTATACAGTGCAGGTAAAAAGTTTAAATTTTCGTATTTTTGTTCGTGTTTTACGACAAAACGGCTCAAGTTAGAGATCTGAAAAAAATACAGAAAACTAGCCCGTGATAGGTACTACAACTTTCATTAATACGATTTTTCAATCAAATCCACCGTACAGGCGCAAAAAAATCAAAACCGTTTTCCCATGTTAATCTCCTATGTCCAGGGTGCTCTTGGACACCTGGTATACCAAGTAGAAATCAATATGACTGACAAGTCAATTTTCATATTATTATAAAATTTCTAGTTTTAAATTTAACATTAACTAACGAGTAAATTTTCAGATTCAGAAAATTCAGATGTCTGTCTCAATTACAGCTATTTCTTGAACAGTAAAGCCTGCACTCATAATTTGAAAGTTTTAAACCTATTTCTAAACTTAAAAATATGACTATACATAGATTTTTCATTGCTTTTTAAATTAGTCAAAATACATCGAGTTTTAAAACTGAGTTGCAAAATTACAAAACAACTCACTCGACATTCGTATATTGACAAAATTATGACAAAAATCTTACTACATTAATTTCAGTATTTAATAATGAAATCCAATCTGCATACCCCGGTCAAACCAAAATTTAAACACACGCTTTTAATGAAAACGATCATTTAATTATTATAAATATAAGTCTCTCCAAATCTCTTAAATGATTCAAATAAAATATACATATTATAATGCAACCAATGATTCCGTATATTATAGTTATGATCATATAATAAAAAAATACATGCAACAAAAATTTATGAAATGAAAACAGAGATCGAGTCTCGTGATGGTTAGTAGAAAGAATAGGTTAGATAAGAGTAATAAATGGTTAGTTAATAAGTTGAAATGAAAGTATTAGTAAAAAGTTATTAAGTATAGTAAATGAGGTAATAAGTAGTTGAGTTAAAGAAGAAAAAGAATTGAGAAAAGTTGAGAAAGATGGCAATAGTCTAAATGGATAGGAAGGTTAGATGAAAATATTTGGTATCAGATTATAACCCTAATTTAGGTGGTTAAAATTAGTACTCGTCTTCTTCTTCTTCACCGTCACCTTCTTCGGACGATTCTTCGTACTCCTCATTTTCAGCACCATCTCCTCCTTCACCACCTTCACCTGAAATTGAACATTTGATTAAGTGTTTTTTTAAATTTCCACATTGGGTATTAATATAGGTAATAGAAAATCTGGCATCTAAGTTTGGAGTTAAACTCCCAAATGTCTAGTTAACTCCAGTATCTATTTCTGCTTAATACAGCTGTCAGTTCTTCTATTGACGTAAAAACGATGATTTTTTTCAATACTTTAGAAAAGGTCAAGTGTAACTTAAAGTTTATTAACGTGCATACTTGAGAAATATTTTATCGGATACGTGCTGCTTGTAATGTTGCAATGTAGCTTACAATCTCTCTAAAAAAATCGATAAGGCAAACCTATTAAGTTGTATTGTGATATTGTGTCGATAGGTTGTTATGACCTGATTGGTTGTAGACAAATTAATTCTGGGAATATTAAGGTTTTAATGGAATTTTCTGCTCTGAAAAAGTGAATTCAGACATATTTTTCGTAAACACAAAAAAAAAATGAAATATTATTTATCTGATGTGTCGAAACGTATAATTGATACTAAAGTACTAATATAATTGATCATCAAAATAATACAAAATCGGTGATTTTGCCGAAAATTTTTTGACTGACTGAAGACTCTTCTCATTTAACAACTTATAAACAGAGGTTAAAAAAACTTCTAGGACTTATAAATTAATTAATTCAATGGAGTTGGGTAACTGGTGTCCCCAGTCCTCGCTAAATTAAGTTTTAATTCTGATTTTGTCGTCAAAAATGTCCGATATTAAATTTTAGTAAAATGTTATTAAAAACAGCAAGTAAATTATCCTTGCAGTTTTCTTCGCCCTTTTATTATTGCCAACAATTTTGGAACACCTTTTATAACCATTTTTCTGTTATAACCGAGTGATAATAATTGGATATACAATGTGTCCCAAATCTGATTATCTACAACAATTAAATTTCTTAAAATTCCAGTTATAGTTTATTGTAAACAGCTTAATTATGAGTGCGTATATTTTACAAATTTCTTACTTCTATAAATGTAATTTAGAACTCTGATTGTGACAATTTAATTGCAACCTCTACAAACTTCAAATATTGTTCGCTGTTCCAAAAACGATCAGCCCTTCGGGTCAAACCCAGCCAAGGAAATTAGGAACAGTATTAAACAAACACGAACTGCCTGCCTGGCAATTTCCAATTGTCAGTCAATAGCAGATTTAGTTTCCAGGTATCGACACGAAAGCCGTTTTGTTCGGAATAAGTCTGCTAAAAAAAGGTCTGAAGCTATTAACTTTTTAATGAATTAAGCGGTCTTAAGAATCATTATAGATAATAATGAAAATTATTTTTCAGGTATTTTTATATTCAACCATATATTGGAAAGAAGAATATTTACTTTCCAATAAAAAATTTCATACCTTCTGATGATTCGGAAGATTCGGCTCCTTCACCATCACCACCTTTGGCAGATTTGCTACCACTGCTGCTGTAGTAACTTCCGCCACCTTCACCTCCTTCGCTTTCACCACCACCTTCTCCCCCGTAGTAGTTGAATTCAGCTTCTACCTTCTTTTTTGGTTGTTTTTTGTCATCCCTATTAGATTTATTTACTTTTAAAGGTTAAATCTTTGGATCTTAGTTTCTTTAATTTCAAGTTAATTAAGATGTGTGTTTTAGGAGAGTTTTTAAAACAAATGTTCTTCTATCTCCTTTATTGCTTGAATTGCTAACCTCTCAGCTCTCGGTTTTTTTTGACTAAACGGTTGATCGTAAAGCTTCGGGAAAAAACTTTTTAGAAAAATAAGCTCAAAGAATCGCTACAAAATATTTTTAGTTCTTTTTTTAACTTTAATCCGATAACTTAAATGCTGGTGTCAAACTCAATGCTCTTCGACCAAGAATTTCAAAGTTATCGCAATTTTTGACTTACTCCCACTATTTTAAAATCAAAGTTGCTAAAAATAAACTTTGCTTTCCTTGGCATGTGTTTTCAAAGTATTGCATTTGAAATTTTAAAGGTAAGCCCTTTTTTTGAATTAAAGTTGTTAGTACGCCCTCTTGTGAATGTTTTCCAAAACTAAAATATATATTTTCTAGCGATTTTTTGGGCCATAACCCACGTTTTTTTTTCGAAATTCTACGATTAACCGTTTAGTTAAAAAAGCCGAGAGCCACTTTTATTTGATCACCCTGTACACATAAAAAATTTAAACCATGTTTATTGTTCTTGTAGTCCCTGAAGATGAGTAATTGTATCCATTTTACCATGCGAATTAAAGATCCAATCAATTTTTTTACTACAATTATAATTAAATTATTTCAGCAGTTTTGAAATATATTTTTTGTATTTCAATTTTTGTAAAGCAATAATTATAGACCAATTTTTTATTCAAAAAATTTCTAAGATCTTGCCTATGCTAAACGCAGTAAACCATTTTTTATATGTATAAACTATTTTTGGAAAAACCCACTATTTATCTTTTATACATAATTTTCAACTATTTCTGCTTAATAAATAATTTTCTCTTTAATAATAATTTTCACAATAAAACCGTTAAAATTGTATATTTTGTCATAATGACGTAAACGCGATTTGCTCTGGTTTAAACGTTAATTTTAAAAACGCCGATTAATCATAAAAGCTAAAAAATTTTAGTTAATTATTTTTTTAAATCATTATAGCGAATCTTAATGAGCATTTTTATTAAATTAGATATACAAAAATAAAATAAAAAAGTTAGTGGCCCATGAGGGGATCGAACCCGCGACCTTCGCGTTATTAGCACGACGCTCTAACCAACTGAGCTAATGGGCCAGATATTTATAAGTAGAATTTACTGGTAGATACGACAGGTGAATCAAAATTGTGTTTTAGGATAAAAAATAAAAACGTGCATTGTTGTCAAGTGCCGAAAAACCTAAAAAATGGTACTATTCGAATTTCTGACATACATTTCTTTGATTATAAAATATTTGAAAATTAAAATATAAAGTTTAACAGGTTAACGACCATGTTTTTTCAATATATTTTAAGTCCAAGGGTAAATTTTAAAACTTTCTAGGTCAATAACGTGTTAAAATACTATAATTTACAAGAAATATTAAGTGTCTAAAAAAGTTATTAATTAAACAAAATTAATAAGTTTATTTTTATACCGCCATCTATTTTTGTACTAAAATATTACCATGAAATACCATGCACTTACTCATTCAATTCTTCAAAAACTGAATACGCTTTTCTGGACTCTTCACGTTCTTCGTCATCCCCACCAGCTGAAAATAAAACCAAATATTCTGTAGTAAATTTAATATATTTTATATTATTTTTATTTTCATGTTAGTAAAATCTTTATACTTTTATCTGAATTATTTTTGCAAAAAAATAATTTTTAATACTTATTATAGACAAGCGAGAACAAAGAACAGTTTGCAATAATTATACCATTACACAGTCACACTTTTACCTAGTAATGTTGTTAATTCATTGTGTACTTTAAAATTGAATTTTTTTATTAAAACACCCAGTTTGATATTTAGTTAATTAATTTTAAATCAATAAACCAATTAGGTTATTAATATTATTTGTTTGTTTTTTTAAATCAGTTGGTGGTATTAAAATTACTTCGTCCTTTCATTCTCTAATACTTAAGTAATTACTTTTCCTCATTCCCTAATTCGTTTTTTTTTACACAATCTATATCTTCTTAGATTTATCAATAGTAAGTGATTTTGGAAGGCTATAGCAGGCAAACGGTTGATGTTTAAGCAAAACGGGTTGCATGTTCCTATCTTACTTTTCTGAGATATAGAATATGACCAAAAATTTTCAAAAATTCTATTTCATTTCTCTTGGTTGTTTTAGTTATAACTTTTTTGCCACAAGCCTCTACGATGGATCGTTTTCCAAGTGCAGTATGTCGTATTCTTAATTGAATTTTTAATTTGTATCTTACTTTAGAATAGGTTGCTTTTATTATGAGACATTCTGATACAGAGTTGTCAAGTAGCCACTGTTTAAAATATCTAGATGCAGAGATATTCAAACGTAGAATTCCTAAATGATTTCTAATTAATAAATAATAAATGATAACGTTCAACATAACCAAGTTATGGTTTGTGAGAACTGTTCATTCTGAGTTATCATTTTAATTATTAAATAGCATATTCTAATGTCGGAAAGAAAAGTTTTTGTTTTTAGAGTCTTTTCACCGTTTACGGCATTGCCAAATCTTTCCTAGTTTCTCCAATTTTGGTGGTCAGTGAGCGAAGGGCTGAGACTTATTGTTTTTTCTGGTAAACCTTTCATTTTTCTGGTTGATATTATCAAAGCGTTTGTGGTATTTATTTTATACAGTATATGAGAGAGAGAAAATTTTATGTCTTCAGTGTGGCCCAAAAATAAGTTATCATCAGCAACTTCCTAAAATTCAATACAGAATTTCATAATGTGATAAAAAAATAAGTGTTTGCATTTATATAAGATTTTGTAAAGTTGGTATCAAAAGGGTTGTAAATTATCTAAATAAAATGAAAAAATATGATAATAACATACTTTTGATAGAGAAACTTTACAAAAAATTACTTAAATCAAAACTAAACGCAATCGCACAGTTTTTTGTTTTTTTTTTTTTTTTTGTTATAATGTCAGTCAAATTTTACATTAATCTGTACGCAAAATCAAGTAATGGAGTCAATAAATAGAACTTTTTTCCGATTTTCTAAATTCGGAGATATAACCAAAGCTATACAACACTGATAGTCACTTGTCTTTCATAATGGCGGCAACATTTTCCAATTTGACAAAAATTTAAAAAATGTTTTTCTGTTATTTAGAAACTAAATAATACCATCATCTAGTACAGGGTGCCTGGATTTAATGTGTTTTGACAGGAAAACCCTATTTCCCGGCTAGATAGAAAAAAACTAGTTAAGATTAATGGCATACATCGTATTTCGATATCTTGTTAATTCGCGGCGCTAGAGGGCGTTATTCGAATTTCGCCCATTTTGAAAACTCTTCACAACTTTTTTGTTTATTAAAATATAGAAGTGAAACAAAAACATTCTGAAGGCACTTGCTCAATGTAATTCCAGTGGAGTACTTAGTGTTTTGATACTGCCTTCCATTTTCTCAATAATTGACATAATTTCCTAATTTTATATGGAACTCATATTCGAATATACATTTTCTACGATGTAAGTATGTCTATAATTATTCCTAGAAATAAATGAAATATGAAGTTAACTTTCAATGAATAACAGATATAGACCCAATAACAATTTACTTTTTCAGTATTTTCACACACATTAAAGTAACTAAAGTAAATTAACGGTAGAAAATTATTAAAAATAAAATAAAGAAAAATTTTGTGAGGAGTTTTCAAAATGGGCGAAATTTTAAAAACGCCCTCTAGCGCCGCGAACTGACAAGATATCGAAATAGGGTTTTTCTCATTAATATTTTTTTCAAAAATCGAGCTCTCTACAGGTATACTAGTTTTTTCCTACCTCGCTGGGAAATGGGGTTTTCCTGTCAAAACACACCAAATCCGGACACCCTGTACATCATTAAAAAGAATATTTTAAGCGCTTTACAAAAATGCAAAAATCCAGGATGGCGACCTTTAAAATTTACAAAGTTATAATCCATATCTCGGAAATAAATAACAATATAATATCTTAGTTTCAAAACTCTCTTTGGCTTTGTTAAGGAACTGTAAACAATTGTTTAAAAATTAACTTTTTCCGTAAAACGGGAAACCGGGAATGAGTTTCACATAAAGTTCTTTAAAACTTTCCTCATTTAACCGACTCTATAGCTCTTACGATTACCGAGATCCCAATACATGTAGAACCAAAATGGGACAATCTATAGAAATTACGTCAGGAATATCTCCAATAGATTTTTTCCGCCAGACAGATTGGGTAATCCGGTAATTTGTATTTTATCTAGAATACATATCAGTTTGACCAGTCGAAAGCGAATATTAAGTCTAGATACTAGGCCTTGAAATTTTTGTCTATAATATTTCCAAGATCTAACAAATTCTTATTCGTAAGTGTGTTAGATCTGTACTCTAATTGTAATTACTGTGTCATCTTGTTCGCACTAAAAATTACAGATTACTCAAGACTATTATTTCCACTAAGGTGCAGCGTTTATTAATTCCCATGCCTCGGTCAACAACATTCCTCTGTGATAAAATCCACCACAACATGCACTACTTAATCCAATTGGTCATGCAATTGATCTACTACAGTGTACTCCAACCATTCTAATTTACTGGGTGCATTTGTGGTGGTCTTTGTACCTTCCTTAATGGCTTTCTTCAATCCTTTGTCGTTTTCGTTCTCAATTTTCGCTCTATTCGCCTGTCCAAATTCGGAATGTACTTCGTATCGGTACTTATCACCGTCTTGTTTGTGGAATTTATCTCTGTGCTTGTACCCGTCTTGTCCTTTAGCGTCCATTGTTTTGGAATAACCGTGAAACTCTCCGTCATCGTTTTCGGCATCACCGTAAACGTATAGAAAAGCGTCTTTTACACCTAGAGCATAAATTGAGCAACAATCAACTAAGTGTTTTTTTTTATTTAAGTATTTGTGGAATTTAAGTAATGACACAGTGCTTTTCTAGTTTCTGGTAAGTGTCGTCAGTTAAGTAAACGGGCTTATCATCTCACGTAACTGATTAAGTAAAGTAGTTCATTGATATTGTTAAAATATGGTGTTCCCAAAAAATGTTTGTCTGTGAATCTTTAGTACTAAATAAAATAAATATTTTGGTAACAAAAAAAACTGTTTTCTAAGATTCTCACATCGTAAATATGCAATTTAAAATATTAATATAACAAGCAATACAATCTTAGATTATAAATTAATAATCTATAATGCTGCATTAAATTTTTATTAAAATATGTAGGTAAGAAACCTTTAGTGATTGACCAGCCTTATTTTTTGGCTTTCCTGTATACAACTAAAAAAGACTGAAATATTTAATGTAGTAGACTCCAAAAATTACTATTAAAATAATTCTAACCTTGAAATAGGATTACTGCACAAGTAATTGACTAGCAACCAGAATTTGACCGATTTTAAGTAAAGTAAAAAAAATCTTTATAATTTAGCGACTATTCTTCATTTCTACAGTGTGTATAGAAAATAACGCCTAATAAGTTCATCATTATGTTGGGAATATTTTTGTAAGGGTCAAAAATTTATTTCAGAACTAGAGCGACTACTCTTCCTCTCTAAATTTTGGATACATATAATAACATATAAATAGTTAAAGAACTGTGTTACTCTTCTTCTTCTCTAGTAAATTAAAGATCAACACATCATGGTCCACTATTGGAGAAAACTGCAATTCTGCATAATTATCATATTTGTTAATACAAAAATTACTTTATTTTTTCTAATTGATCACCAGGAATATTTAAATTATTTTCAGAATGTGCTCCAAATTCTGAAAATAATTAAAAAAGTTTTGGAAATATTGGCTACTAGGAAAATGTTATGATGTATGATAATAAAATAAACATTTAATATTTTGGTAGCAATTTTTGAATTCACATTTTTCAATTTCATACAAGGAAGTCCAAAAAAAGAGGTTGGTCAGTCTTCATTTAACAACCCTGTATATTTAATCCTAACTAACAAATTACAATTATAAAAGTATCTTGAACAAAATATTTAGATTTGTTGGTTTATTTTTGAAATAATTTGTTACACCCTGTTTAAAGTAGCACACTAAGGTTAATTTCATTTTTGTATAAAAACCTTAGTGCACGCTGTAGAATAGTTTTTTTTGTTAAAGTTGTAAGCAAAAAAATGAAATAAAAATTAATACTTCAGGTACTTTAAATCTTTGTCTATACTTTATATATACTATTTAAATTACCGATAAATGGCAACGTGACGTTAAAGATAATAAATAAAAAGTTAACAATAATTGCTGACTGGAACGTACAGTGTCATCTGTTGGATAACTTGGCAACTTACCATTCTATTAAAAGTATTTCACTTAAAAGCTTATCATTGATTCAAAATCAAGCCCGGTTTAGTCTGTTTTATCTAGATGTCGCTATCGGTTTTAAATCACTTGTCATAGTATCAGTTAAAATAAGATTTATTTTAGTTTTATAGACAACTTAAGACTTTGATGGAAAACTTAACTTTTACTAGAAAATTTGGATACCATTTTTTTGTTATTAAATCGTTTTTTGGATGTTATTGCTCTCTTTCTCATTATAACGTGCTTCTAAAATATCAATACTACCGTTTTTGTAGTTCTTCTACCGTTCTCCTGTTTTTTGTATATAATTTTCCGTTTTTAATTACGTTATTGCCATTATGTTGGTTGTGAAAGTTTTCATATACTTTTTCAGTTTATTGAATAGGAAATTAGATAAGGATTCTAAAAATTCGCGTAAAACAGTCCTTTTTTTTCTCCAAATTATTCTTTAAAACTACGTGATGTCTGTCACTATTGTCAGAATTGTCAAAATTTTACTAGAATTTGCAAAATAATTACATTTTAACATAGTTTTCGAAACAAGACGATTTCCTGAGATTTAACAGTTATTTTGACAATTGTCACTTCATAGTCAAGCTAAATAGTCTTCTGAAATCACGTGACAACTGTCAATAACGTCAAAACTGTCAAACCGTGCTGTAAAGTTGCAAAAATCAGGGTTTAGGAGGAGGTTTTCTGGCAGTATTTGATATAAAACATGTTTCTGAGATTTATGACAGTTATTTTGCCGATTGTCACGTGACCGTCTAGCTAAATAGTGTTCTACAATCACGTGACAACTGTCACTAACGTCAAAACTGTCAAACCATGCTCAAAAGTAGCAAAAATCAGGATTTAGAAACGTTTTCTTGCAGTATTTGATATAAAACGTGTTTCTGAGATTTTTGACAGTTATTTTGCCGATTGTCACGTGACCGTCTAGCTAAATAGTGTTCTACAATCACGTGACAACTGTCACTAACGTCAAAACTGTCAAACCATGCTCAAAAGTAGCAAAAATCAGGATTTAGAAACGTTTTCTTGCAGTATTTGATATAAAACGTGTTTCTGAGATTTTTGACAGTTATTTTGCCGATTGTCACGTGACCGTCTAGCTAAATAGTGTTCTACAATCACGTGACAACTGTCACTAACGTCAAAACTGTCAAACCATTCTCAAAAGTTGCAAAAATCAGGATTTAGAAACGTTTTTTTGCAGTATTCGATATAAAGAGTGTTTTTGAGATTTATGATTTCTGACAATGGTCACGTGACTGCCTAGCTAAATTATCCTTTAAACCCCCGTGATATCTGTCACTAATGTCAAAACTGAAAAAACAAATATTATTAAATAAAAATGAAAAAACTGTATTTTTGAAGTACCGCTTTTATAGCAAGAATTAATGATTAAAATTATTGATATCTATTAAAAGACACCCTGTATAATAATGTAAAATGAATGAATTAGTTTTGATTTACCGTTATCTACCGTTTTTTGACTGAATATTCTACCGCCATTAAATATTTTAAATTGGCAACACTGATACAGAGTTATTTAATTAATATCTGATAATTTTAAATCTTGAATCAATAACGATATATAATTTTATGTAGATTTCTTATTGCCATTTGCACCGTTCGTCTAAACAATGTTTAAAATCTAGTCACTGATTAGTTCTGACATTTGCATGTCACTACTAGCAGTACCAGATAGTTTCTAGCAATGTCAAATAGTTTCTGGCAATTCTCAGTTTCTGACAATTCCAGATGGTTTCTGGTTCTGTTTCTTTCATACACAATAACATTACTATGTACCGAGTGATGAGCTAATAAGACAGGACGTCAGTTATATTTAGACAGTAAAAATCATTTGAAAAACAAGTTTAAAGCAAACATTCTATTTAAAACAAAACATAGGTAAGTATTCAAAATTTTGAGTTTTTTGGAAGTTTTGAAAATACCAACATGAAGCTAAACGATGAAAACATTGAGGAAAATATTAATTATGACATAAGTTGGTAAACCTGGAAACAAAATGTTTAGCAAAATATGCGAAAATCTAATATGGCGGTCGTAAGAAACAAAAAAGTTGATAATGCCGAAGAAAATCGAAATTTTTCATTAGAATAATGTCATTTTGTAGAGGGAAAAAAGTTTTGTATTTTGTCCTAAAAAAACAAATTAAAAAAGATTAATTTTTGTAAAAAAGTTGAGGTGATAAAAGTAGGATTAATTTAGGCCGAAAGTGTTATTTTGAAATGTTAGATAAAAGTTTCAACACATAACGCATATTTATAAACGAAAATGTTAAAAATCATACACAGTTGATCCACCTTTGTGTTATCAATTTAAATTTTTTTAGAAATTATTTAAAAAACAAAGTAAAGATCAACGAATTTGTTAGTAAAACATCTCACATTAATAGTAATTTCTCTGAAAGTACGGAATACGTTGTCGCGACATCTATATTAAATATTTGTAACTAAAATCTTAAAACTAAAATATGTCCGAATGTAATAAATATTTACAAACACACTTTTGTTATAATACTCTAAAATATTACCTGGTTTTAGAAGATCACCAATGTGTTTTGGAGCAGCTCTGGCCTCTCTCACCGTACTTTCCACTGTTGCCGTATCATCTGGTCCTTCGAACATCAGTTCATCTTTAATAGGAATCGCCAGGGTGCCCACCAAAAGGGCGGATAAGCATATAAAAAGTTTAGCCATTTCGGTCTAAGCTAGCTAGCACGAGCACCACCTAAATCAAAACAATTTTCTTAGCACTAACCATACAAAAGTGTACGAATAGTACAACTAAACTACCAAAAGCAACAAAAGACTGTCCATTTAAAAAGAAATCTCAGTGGAGAGTGGAACAGTCAAAAATGCACTTAGATAACGGATTATCCGTTTATTTCTGCCACAAACCCCTCTCTTGAAAGAATTCTAGTTAGTTTTTGTGGCTTGTTACGTTTTAGTTCCATTCATCTAGGACAATGTACTATAAGTACAAATAATTGATAATGTTACGTAGACGGATGAAAGTGTTATAATTTTGGTGATTGCGCTTCTCGATTTCACGCTGTCAGCGCAAACCGCAAACTGTCTAACCATATAATAGAAAAGTATTTGTGTTCAAAACGGTGATTAGTTTAATTTTTATGTTGATTTTCTACTAAATTTTGAATTATATAAGGTACAAAATGTAACCAGTTAAATAGATTAATAATTAAACGCTATGGTAGTTCTAATATACATAGGCAACAAACGCCATATTGAAAAGTCAATAAAAAGTTATTGAAATCCAAACTTTTTAATAGTACAAATTACTTTTTGCTGTCATATTTCATAAAACCCTTTCTTTAATCTAATACGTTTTACACTTAATTTTATGGAAATTTATCCATATTTTCGAGGTAAACGAACTGAAGCTAGTGTTGCCGGTTAGTGTAAAATATCCAAGGAAATATGTTCAATATCTGACTTTCTAAAAAAATTTGGTATTATGTTGGATGACATAAGAATTACTAAACACACTTATAATGGTGGTTTTAAAAAAATACAATCTTTACATGGAACTGATTAATAGTAAGTTTAAACTGTGTCATCAAAAAAAAATATATATCCCAACCAACCACCTTATCAAAGAGAAAATTTACATTCATATTTGATTTTTTTCGGATTCTGTTAAAGTACTGTGACTGAACTGCACTACTACGGTACTACTACTGAACTGTAAGTAATTTATATTTAAGAAATATATTATAATAATAATAATGTGATTTTATGATGATTTTTGAAAGAGCAACACACTTTTCTTATTTTCATGGCGAATTAAAAGGTTATTATTTTTAGATTTTGTTCTACAATATGTTTATTAAATAGTTATTTGTTATAACAAATCGAATTTGATTTGAAACTTTGCTATTAATTTGTACACTGTAATATTATAAATTATTACATTCGAATAATATTTTGTCAAGAAAATAGAACTCCTATACCTCCTAGAAAATATTATTTACTTTAAATTTTAATTAATTAAAGTATCATTTAAAGTATCACTTTTTAAAATACAATTTTTAAGGTCACGTGACAGTGTCACAGTTTTAGGTTAACAACTTCGGGACATTTTTTTTGATCAATTCCAAAATAAAATTTATAATAAGACGTATTTTATGTTATCTTTGAAAAGTTCAAATTGATTTAGTACGATTAATTTTGTTTTTTTTTTGCAAAAATTAAATTGCCAAACTGGAAATTTACGTTTTATGTCACGTGATCTTTTTTACAATTTAGATTTTAACATTTTTCAAGTTTAAAATT
Organism: Ips typographus; assembly: GCF_016097725.1. Lineage (NCBI taxonomy): Eukaryota > Metazoa > Arthropoda > Insecta > Coleoptera > Curculionidae > Ips > Ips typographus. The sequence goes on from NC_138423.1 coordinate 13,160,808, forward strand.
AGGTGTTTGAGGTCACGTATATGTAATTCATGTATTGTAATTCACAACATGAACATTAATTAGTTCAGTTTTAGTAAAAATGAAAAACTTGCTTCTCTCTGTATTTTCTTGATGAAGAAGTGTTCAAATAGCAAGTTATTACTATTATTGAGATTGTATTAATGATACATTTTAGATTATATTGAATCTGAAAAAAATGTACATACAGATGGATCTGCTTAAAATAATGAATCTTGCAACACAGAAACACACTAAATTGGAACGGACTTATTTGAGGTATTTAAAATATGATTATGCAGATCAAAGTTGCCAATCAATGCAAAACAATCTTAAGAAATACTTAGTTTCTTTGAAAAATATTTGCAGAATTTATTTAATTGCCAAACCTCATTAAGGTTTGACAACATTGTATGTGAACATAATTTACACTTGAATAGTACCAGCATAATGTGCAACAGATATTTTTTTTCTAGATTGTCTTTTACTGACTGTTTGAGTTTTGAGTATTTTTTAAGATAATCGAAATGTGGCAACACTGTTAATAAATTGAAACTTTGGTCTAGTAACACTGCCCTGGTGCTGGAAGATGAAGTACTTTTTCATGCAGAGTTGCCATTTAGTGCAGAAAATTCCAATAACTAGTTTATTAATTTTGTATTTATTTGTAGCAATTTCCTCAAAGGGGATTCATGAAATTGAATTAATCAAAACGTGGAAACGTCGGTTATTTTCAAAAATATAAGTTTTTTCACCGTTCCAAAAGCATTTCTAATAAGAGGAGCAGTATAAGTTTTAAAAATTAAATATAGTGCAAATCAAAGCGAAATGATATTAGGTCATACCATATTTTACTTTTGTTTTTGTCAAGGTTTAGTTCCCTAATTTATTAAGTTATACAAACGTTCTTGATGAAAATTAACTGCAAACATAGAGGAAATAGAACTATCAGCAAAATTGAGATACGTTTTGGAAAAAATATTGACCTTCTGCCAATTTTCGATTAACTAATATATGGTCAATAATTAGGTTCAATTACATCGAGGTCGTAAGTTCTGATTATACAATAGACTCTCAGATTATAAGATTATTACCGTAGAATAAACAAACACGTGTTAAAAACGTCCAATTAACTTTACATTGTATTCACTTGATTATCATTTATAGTCACATTTTAGCAAAAGTCAATAACACGCACTTAACTTTTTTTTTAAATATGAAATTATGAGTAAAAACTGTGTAGAACCACTAAAAAAATTGTTAACTGTTAATCTCACAGGCCAAACTTAAATTTGCAGCACTGATTTAACTTGTAAGTACGACAGCGAAACTAACATAGTAGTAAATTAAAAATGGAATTTCCAAATGCATTTACGTAGTGCAATACAATTTTACTTTTTCCTGGAATTCCATGAAATTAATTCAATTAAAAATTGTTAAATAATAAAGCAGATTCTAGTGTAGTTAATTGAGTATGACCTACCGAAATCTGCACTAAATCACTTCAAGTAGCACTTCCGGTCGTAAAATGACCAAAATATTTCGTAAAAAAACACACTCCCTCTAGACGAGTTTGATCGAGTTTCTTTCAAAACATAAAGTGGAATAAACAAAACGAGTCTTTTATAAACTGTTTTTTGTGAATCGAGAGCGACGACTTTGGTAGGGCAAATCACCAATTTTATGCGGTTTTTACGAGTTAGATAATAAGTTTTAGTTGCACAGCAGTTCTTGTAACATTCAAAGAAATTAGTTAATGGTGTTGGGCGGTGTTAAATAAACATTGCAAAATGTTACGATTTGTCGAATTTATCGGAAAAAATTAGACATAATGCTGGGTACTAAGTCTTAGTTTGGAAAAAATTGGATTATCGTATTGCAAATTGAATCACATAAGGTAATTCCCGCAGGTACTGTATTTTCGATTTTCTTATATTTGAGAGAAAGGTTATTAGTTATTATACACTTTTGTCTAGTCTTTAAAGTTTTTTGTTGACTGTTCTAATTCGGTTATGGCTTTGTTTCAAGCAATGCGTAACAATGCTACGTATTGCAAAGCCACAACTAATCAAATTTGTTAAGTTTCTATTTAAAGGTCACGTTTGACCTTATTTCGTTTTTTAACTTTAAATATTTTAGAAAAATCTAGATAGTATAAAAAGTACATTCACATTAACACAACAATAATACACAACAAAAATTGGTTATTAGTTTCTTTTTTAATAGACCAAAGTCCACTTTACATCAATTACCTCACCTTACTTTAGTGGTTTAAAACAAACTTTCATTCAATAAAAGTTGGTTTGCCAAAGTTTGAATGTATTTTATTCAATTTCGTCCTATTATTAGTCAATTATTCAAAACGTCACCTTAAATGGACTCTTAGTCAAATGTTTAGTTTGTAAAGGTTAATTTGTCAGCTTTACAGAAGGTTACTAGTTTAGATTGCCCCAAAAATCTCTAAAAACGTGGTCTCAAAAAGCTTTTATAATTTTCAGTTTTCTATTTTAAGTGGTTAAGTATTGCAGTAATTTGAAAAACACAATTTTTAACTAGTTCTGTTTCAGACAGTTAACATAATTAAGATCACTTTTAAGTATAATAAAACAATCGTTAATGATCTTTTCCGATCCATTCTTCCATATGTCCAAATCAGATTTTTTCAGCATTTTTTGTTGGGTCCAGGTCGACAAAGGTATCAGAGAGGTAGAATGGTGGGTTGTCAAGTGAAAAGTCAGTTGTATTTTAGTTCTATGTATTTTCTTCTGTTTTAAATAAAGTGGTTACTAAGTTCCTGTATTGTTCCTGTATTTTCGACCACATAATTTTTTGCTGTAATAAAGACCACCAGTATCAGATTGTTCAGAAGACACTCTCCTATAGAACATCAGCATATAAGGATAACCATTTTTGACGTTTTAGCCCGGTTTGCTTAGAAAAATTTGAAGGAAAAATTCTATAATATAAAATCTATTCAGTCATTTCTAACTGTTGCGTCCTTTTTTTTTTCATTTTACTAGACGAATATCTAATAAAAATGTGTGTTTTGTAACATCATACTACCAACTATTGACAGTTTGACGGTTCAATTAATGTCAGGTTATTTTGACGTTTTTATCAGTTTGCTGTTGAAGTGCTGAACACCAGCTTAATATATAATGGGCCTATCCCACATATCATAAATTTTTGTTTTAATGACTGAAATCGAAAGAATAGGATCAAAAAACTAATTTTTCATATTCTTGAAGAAAAAAATATGGTCGTAAATGTTCCTACATTAGTTTGAACTTGTCCATTAAATTTAAAAGATCTGTTTTGGCGCGCATGTGACGTACGTAATTCTGGGCGATTTTATTGGCTGTTGCACGCCAACTGTTTCACTTCTTGTCGCTGTTTGGTTGGATTTTTTTTCTATTTAGACTTAATATTTTTGAAAACAAAAAAATACGGGTATAATATTTTCAATCCGTCTTTGTAGTTATGAAATAAAAAAAAATTGTGGGACAGGCCCATTTATTGTAGCCACTGCCTTTAGTTATACCTACCAGGTGTCCAAGAGCACCCTGTACATAGGAGATTAACATGGGAAAACGGTTTTGATTTTTTTGCGCTTGTAATCCCGGTTCATTAAATGGAAAAACGCTTTAGATAAAAGTTGTAGAGCACATTTTCGGCTATCAACTTGTAATTTTTTCAATACCGTAGATTTGACCATTAAGACGAAAAACGGATCTAAAATTCAGAAATTTTAAATCTCGCGCCAAGCGGTCGTTAAGGAAAGTTTATATTCGGTCGTGCTACCAACCTTTCAAAATCATAACAAATCGTTGTCAGTCATTCTGTAATCAAAACATTCAAAACAAGTTTATTTAGTAATAATTTTGAGTTACTACCCAATACTGCGAAGAAAATACAAATAAATAGTGATAAAAGCACTATATCAGAAGCCACAGTCCAAAAATCTGGTAAGTTGCGTTCAGAACCTCATTCAATGTCTCTACTAAACTTATTTACTTTGTAGCAAAATTCTTAAAGAAAACACTGGTTTTGCTTGCAAACATTTAATGAGGATGACCGAATCACCTATCTCAAGCCTCTTCATAACACTACCAAACGATTTAAAGTGATGAAAACAGTGGACAATGAAGCCAGATCTTTGAAGATAAGTTTCCTACTGTACAGGGACAACAACAAAGGGGCCAAATTCTTCCTTCAAAAGTGGTGTGATTTAGCTTCAATGTGCTTAACTTCATGGACTATCATCAGCGAGGGTCTTCATCAGTGTTGCAACTAAAACTCTAAATGATTCAGTGTTGATATCTGACTTAAATCTCAAAATTTGATGTGACTGTGAATAGTCTTAAATTGGCTATAAAACCTCTGAGAAACCCCTTCTAGGAACAGAAGATGGACTTACACAGTTATTAAATTAAATAAAATTAAATTATCAGTCAGGTGGCAAAAGTTTTTGTATATGGTAGGTATTGTCGAAAAACCAACTTTTCAATTGAGCTATCTACATGAGCTGTTCTATTCTAGGTTTAGGTATTAACATTATAATTGTGTTCTTTTTTCCACACACTCAATTGTTCCAAATAAAACTTTGAACACTGAACATTTGCATTATTTATTTATTCACAGTTCAAGGTACGGTAGGTAAGGTAGTATACATTTTCTTCAAGTGAAAAGCTTAGGTACAATAGGTGGCAAAAAAAACTGGTCTTACCACATAAACAGTGATTATTCCACAGATTGAGTGTGAGTGGCTGAACCTGTCACCATACAAGCTATGCTAAAAACAACTTTGTCTTACTAACCTAATGTTTGTTTGGATAATAGTGGAGTTCCAAATTAGCAAAGGTAGGTGAAATGTAGTGATTGAAAGTCTCTAAAGAGAAACAATTTGCTTCTAATTCAATACACCATTTCACAGGACATACCTTTACTAATCAAATGTGAACTCGAGTTACACAACACTTGCAAATAAACGATTTTTGGTTAGTAGACATTTTACAAGTATCCTTGTAGGTGAATGATGTTCAAGTCAACTAATGGAGCTAATTAAATATCAGTACTTACCTTACCCTGTAGAGATGGGAAAAAAGATTGACAATCAGTTATAAAAAATGCCTTTTTATTAACATCATACAATATAAAACCACTTAAACACTATGGTGTGTTGATAACACTACAAAACAGAAGGATACAATAAAACTATCAGTCACATAGGTCACTAAATTGCACCACTTTTGAGGGAAGTATTTACCCTCTTTTGTGGTCCCTGTATAGTAAAGCAACTTATCTTCAAACATCTGCAGGCCTTCCTAGTCCATTGTTTTTATCACTTAAAATCGTTTGGTAGTGTTATGAAGAGGCTTGAGATAGGTGATCCGGTCATCCTCATTAAATATTTGCAAGCAAAACCAGTGTTTTCTTAAATAATTTTGCTACAAAGTAAATAAGTTTAGTAGAGACATTGAATGTTATGAACGCAACTTACCAGATTTTTGGACTGCGGCTTCTGATAAAGTGCTTTTATCACTATTTATTTGTGTTTTCTTCGCAGTATGTGGGTAGTAACTCAAAATTATTACTAAATAAACTTGTTTTGAATGTTTTGATTACAGAATGACTGACAACGATTTGTTATGATTTTGAAAGGTTGGTAGCACGACCGGATATAAACTTTCCTTAACGACCGCTTGGCGCGAGATTTAAAATTTCCGAATTTTAGATCCCTTTTTCGTCTTAATAGTCAAATCTACGGTATTAAAAAAATTACAAGTTGATAGCCGAAAATGTGCTCTACAACTTTTATCTAAAGCGTTTTTCCATTAAATGAACCGTACAGGCGCAAAAAAATCAAAACCATTTTCCCATGTTAATCTCCTATGTCCAGGGTGCTCTTGGACACCTGGTATACATACTCATTTTGACAATCAATAAACATCACATTTAATCACCGACATACGTTTTTTGCTGGTGATTGTGACGCAACAGTCAGAAGTCGCTAAACAGACTATTATGGCTACGTTTATATCATAGGCTGTTAATCCGATCGACAAAGCGGATTGAATTAAGGATTATTCAATCGAGTGTTTATCGTGTTTTACTTACATTTGATAATTTTGGATTATTGGATGCGTTCGAAAGATCCGTAAGGATCGAAAAAATATCACTATTCAAGCAGAAAGAGATAACAATATATTCGTAATTGTTATCTATCAGCAGTCTCACAAATGTTACAGAAATATAGGTGTGTATTTTACCTATAAAAAAATCCACCTTGTCGGCAAATCAACAAAGCCCGAAATCTGTTTCGCATTAACGAAAACAAAACTCAAAAAGTTTGGTAATTTGAATTTGAGATTAATAGTACACACTTCAAATAAAAAATTAAGTCAAATTAATGTGTCAATCCTGTTTACATCGGACATTTATTACAGGGATCATCCATTACATATTATCTCCTATACAGGGTGTTTTTATTAAGTGTCCGATATTTTACAGGGCCATTACCCAGGTATTTTAAAGATAAAAAGTCCATATAAGCATAGGTTTGCAAAGCCTTACTTATCGAGTTACAGAATGTTAAATAGATATTTATGATCTGAGTGTTAAAAGTGCATTTTTAAGGCACGCATGAGGGCCTTAAAATCACTTAAAACACGAAGTCCATACAATATTTTTTTCTACAAAAGCATTAAAAATTTCAATGATTCTTTGTGTTTGAGAATTTCTTTTTCTGCGAACAGTCAAACCAGTTCCATTTGTCAATAATTCCATAACGATTATTGTTGCCCTCAAAAATATATTTGTTTGAAGGCTTGCCAATTTAAAGGCTTTTTGTCAATATAGTTTTTAATACGTGTTCTTATCAATTTTGTCGCATAAATGAATAAAGAAAGTGAGCCAAGAAAGGCTACGTTAGGCCTACTACCTAAGAATCCCGACAATAGTACGAAATAGCATTTAATTACTTGACTTTTAACAGTAGTGCTTTAAAATGCTTTTTTATAGCACTAGTGCCTTAAAACGCTACTCTTAATAGTTCAGTAGCGTGTTAAAAGTTAAATTTTTAATGCGTTTGTAGAAAAATTAAATTTTAATTTTTGGTTTTGTTACTTTCAAAATAATATTGCTTTTTGGGCGAAACTTGGTATTTAGAGAATTTGTAAGATGAGAAATTCAAATTAGATCTTGGTTTTGCTCTTACAAGCAGAGGACGCTAATTAAAATTAATTTATAGTTGAAGTTTTATAAAAAAAAAACACAATATTCATTTTTTTTCAAAGCGCCTATACATATTTTAATGAAACTTTGTGGTTTTCATAAACATAAAGAGCCGATTATTCGCCAATTAAAAAATTGTTATTATCTCCACCAGTATTTTTAAATCACCTGAAAATTTTTAAGAAAAAAAAAGTACGTCACTGCTGTTTATAAAAATAAAAATGATTTTTCCATTTTCCGTTTAATTTTGAAGGAAAAAGGTCTCTTGGAAATTTTTCTTCCGACGGACCGTTTTTGAGTAATCCAAATTCGAACTGATCGAGGCAATAAACTAATTGTAAGCAACAAACTACTAAACATTTGATAAAAAATTATAATAACTGTTCAAAATGGTGTCCTTCGACTTAAGAATTGACTGTTCGTAAAATTGGCAACCTTCTTTTTTTCTATAAAACTTCAACACCCTGTATTTCCTGAAAGACGCATTTCCGAGATATACGTGGTTAAAATTTGTGTATTAAAACCTGAATAACCCTGTAGAATCATTAATAATATAATTTTTGTCGTTCTCCATTTGTTTCATACTAATTTTAACTTAGTACTATGTTCAATAGTAACTGTAACTTATTAACTAACTAACTTTAATTTCAGTTTTGTTAGGTTTCTAAAAATATCGCCTTTTATGCATGTTTTAGTATTTTGGGTTTATCTCCAAGTACATTTTTTTGACTTATTTTTTCACAATCTTAAATCTTTTATTTTCAATATTTTATGCTGTTCAGTTTTCAATCTTTTACATTTGAACAAATTTTAGCTTAGTTTTTACAGTTTATTTAAATTAGTATATCCAGAAAGTTTTTACCAGTTTAGACATCATTCCATCAGATCTTTACACTTTAATAGTATTTTTTAACTATATTGCATATTTATATTTATAAATCTATCACATTTTAAAAAATTCTTGCTTTTTGACACTTATTGTAATATTTTTTCAACATTTTTCAATATTTTCTGCTTTTCAATCTGATTAATTTGTAGTTTTAAATCATATTAAGCGATCTTTTCTGGGTTCAAAAAACTGTCATACACAAAAAACAAGTAAATTATTTTCAAAACGACATGATATACAGGGGGACCAAGATAAAGATGGCAGAAAAAGTTGCGTAATAATACACATGGCGCTTTCGGTACGTATTTCTTTTCATTTTTGAGATATTTATAAAAAAAATCGGATTTTGATTTTATTTATTTTTGAAGGTAATTCAAATCATTTCAAAAAACAAAAACTACTGTTTATGGCACCTTTTCGAGCTCTACAAGATGATTATTTCCTTCCTATCAGTTTTGACCAATCGCTATCAAGAATTAGTATAACAAATGTAAATTTTAAGTGGAAAAATTACTTAAAAACTGTCAACTTAGCTGTCAGCAGTTTTTCCGGAAAAAAATTCGACAAAATTTTACATTCCTCACAGCAACATAAAGAATAGTGTTACCCTTTCTAGCTTGAAAGTTATTGTTCTTATTGTTTTAATTAAAATAAAATGTTTATTTAACTCAGGAAATAATCTTACCAAATATCCCTCGTGCATCTAATTTTTCCTGTGGAAAAATTGGAATACTCGTTTCTAAGTAATTTGTTTTAACAAATAGCATGAGCGAGAGTGGTTTTAAAAATCCTCGTTAAAACAAATTACTTAGAAACTCGTTTTTCCGAATTTTTCCGGAAAAATTAAATTCACTAGGGATATTACCCCCGATAAAATAAAATAAAAAATCCGATTTTTCTACATATCGCAAAAATGAAAAGAAATACTTGATTTTCGAAAGCGCCATGTATATGGTCCCCTGATTGTGCAACTTTTTACTCTTACGGTTTCGGAGATTCTCATGCAGTGCATCTTTATTTTGGTCACCTTGTAGATATGCGTTACCTTCAATGAGAATTTAGGATCTTCAGCTTGAATTTAAGGTTTTATAGCTATTATCTTCTGAATTTGTCACTATCCAGCTAATTCAGATTTATCGAGACTATCAAAAACTCTTTGGAAAAATCTCACTTTCCCCAAAACACGTTTGTGAAAATGATTTTCCAAGGTAATCCTTGTCCACATAGTTTTCTGGAATTTTTCTTATCAGTAGAGTTGCAAGAGTTTTTAAAAATTGAAACTTTTTTAAGTTTTTTGTAAAACTTCTTCAGGGTATTCTGATTTAAATAGAGAACAAAAATTACATTTTATGTTTTTCGGCATAATATGGTAACGTGCCAATTAAAAAGGTTAAAAAACCTCGTAATTTTTGTTCTCATCTCGATCAGCAACATCATTAGATATCTAAAGGTCATAAAAAGGTAATATCCGGAGGATTTTCAGCAGATACTTAAAAAAGTTTTGTTCAACAGGTTAGAACACTATCTTTTAGAATAATTTTAAAACTTTTTGTATTTACTACTAAAAGCTTATCTCACTATCTGTAAGTATAAGCAAAGTCCTTTACTACTGTAAACATAAATTTATTTTAAATTACCGTGAATTTAGTAACAATATTTTGGTTAGTAATTATAGTCGGAATCAGGGGAAGGTCGAATTACTTCCCTATTATAACTTTTTTAGTGAAAACAATTACGTGCTAATAATATCCGGTTGGTACGTATAACAATAAAATTGTAGCCACACACTTAGGTTAATTAATGCTCATTCATACGTAGTTTTAAGTCTGTCCTAAAAATATTAATTTGCTTAAAAGCATTCGAATAGCACCTTTTTACAATAATTATTTTTTTGGGTTTAATTAGTTAATTAAGAGTTAAACACGTCCTGCCTTCATGTTTATAATCTTTATTTTATCTTAATTTATTAACATTTTTCAAAAAAAAATACTGGAAGTTCTATAATTTCATGTTTATTTATACAGGGTGTCCCACGACGAAAGACATCGATTGATATTGGAAAAAGTATAAATAGGAGAGTTTTGAAAATTTGGCAGAATACTGATGTGGGCATGCCCAATCTAACTAAAATATTTTCAAGATGGTTGCACTTCCGTTTATACCGGAAGTCTATCATAACTTTCTTATTTTAAATAGAACACCCTATATATTATTAGATATTTGGATTCCTCACAAAATTCTGACCAGCTTTTGTGTACCATGCCCTATGCCTATCTCTAGCCGTTTTCGAAATATTTGATGTTTTTCCAAAAAAGTGACAGTTGCAACGCTCAACATATTTTTTTACTCTGTCAAAACCGTATTTCATTTTGCAATAAAACTTTGGGTTATTGTAAATAAAGGATCGTTTTATTAAACTGAGGGTGCGTAATGACTCATTTGTATACAGGGTCGTCAAAAAAATATCATAAACTTGCCACTAAAAAAAATAAAAAATTTCGTTTTTTAAATGGAAACCCCCATTTTTTATGACGGAATCATTTTGAGCATTAAAAATTACTATACGTTTCAATTTACTTGCCTATACCTAAATCCAACCCATTTCGTTTTATTTGAGAATTAACCTTTTTTTTATTAGGCTGCATGGTTGGGATTAGCTGGTACTCTAGTTGATCATGCTTTTGACATACGGTGATATTGGACAATGCAGGGCATGTTAATAACACTAGTTTTGAGTGTTTTGACAACTGCAAATATGCCGTCCAACCAAGATTACTTAAATCTGTTTATTATTTACGGAGAATGTGATAGTAGAACATGTGAGGTATTTGCCGCTCGTTATCCGGAAAAAGCAAAGCCATCACCAAAAGCTGTCAAGCAAATAATTGAAAATTTTAAGAATACGGGATATGTGAAGAGAAAAGCTATTGAAACAAAACCAATCTTTAATAAAACAAATGTAGAAATTGCAATTTTGGACTATTTTGTTGCAAATCCAACTTCGTCAATAAGACAAGTTTCTGTAGAATCAGGCATATCCAAAAGCTCAATTCAAAGGATCCTGAAGAAACATAAATTTCACTCTTTTTTATTTAAATTAGTGCAACACTTAAAGGAAGTTGACTTTCCGAAGAGAGTGGTTTTTAGTGAGTTTTTGCTGACTAGTCACTATGGAAAAGAATTGTTTTTGAATAATATTATTTAGAGCGACGAGGACTTCACTAAAAATGGAATGATCAATAGACATAATTCACACTACTGGTGTGACATAAATCCACACGTAATTAGAGAGAGAAATTGTCAAGAAATCTGGAGTTTTATGAATAAAAAATGTTTATTCCCAAATAAAACGAAAAGGGTTGGATTTAGGTATAGGCAAGTAAATTGAAACGTATAGTAATTTTTAATGCTCAAAATGATTCCGTCATAAAAAATGTGGGTTTCTATTTAAAAAACTTGAAATTTTTCATTTTTTTTAGTGGCAAGTTTATGATTTTTTTTTGACGACCCTGTATACAAATGAGTCCTTACGCACCCTCAGTTTAATAAAACGATCCTTTATTTACAATAACCCAAAGTTTCATTGCAAAATGAAATACGGTTTTGACAGAGTACAAAAATATGTTGAGCGTTGCAACTGTCACTTTTTTGGAAAAACATCAAATATTTCGAAAACGGCTAGAGATAGACATACGGCATTGTACACAAAAGTTGGTCAGAATTTTGTGAGGAATCCAAATATGTAATAATACATAGGGTGTTCTATTTAAAATAAGAAAGTTGTGATCGACTTCCGGTATAACCGGAAGTGCAACCATCTTGAAAATATTTTAGTTAGATTGGGCATGCCCACATCAGTATTCTGCCAAATTTTCAAAACTCTTCTATTTATACTTTTTCCAATATCAATCGATGTCTTTCGTCGTGGGACACCCTGTATAATGGATATAGTACGACCAACACTTATACGAGGTAGTTCTACAGCACCAAGGGTATGAGTCACACCATTTCCGGACACTCTGTATACCACTTAACACAGTTTCACATAAATCAATAATGATTTCCTGCCGGACTTTTCCTCTTCACTATATTAGATTTTCATCTATTTATAACCATTTAATAAAAAAAATCCAGCTGTTTGCTGTGTTTGTTTTGCTCTTCAACTCTGTGATATTTATTATTATAATATTTTGTTTATTAAATGAATGTATATTTAGGCATTATATCATCGGAAAAAGTATTTTTAAGGAAGAATATTATATTTATTGCTGTTACAATAAAAATATACATATATTAGATAAACTTTAAATTGGAAGCAGAAGTCCATAATCTCTCAGTGGAGGTGTAAGAAATACAAAATGAAAAAGACACATAGTCTTCGCCACAACAAATTTTATTCGCGCCTTTTGCCTGCTAAAGGTTGAAGGAAGAATAAACATTTTAAATTGTTGCAGGTGACGTGCAAAAATAAACCATTTACGGGTTTTTCTTAAAAAAGTATGTGGGTTTAATTAATTTTTAAGATAACCCATTAATGTTCTATGTTTGTGCCACATACTATAAAACATAGTTATTTGACATATCAAAATTTGAAAACACCTCCAAATTTGGTTTGTTGCAAGTTACTTAGTTTAGTAAAGATCCATCCTGTAAATACAAAAGTGATTCTAAACTACCTATGCATCTCAATATTCTCTAAAAAATTATAGAAGATATTCGGATTTTCGTTATTATCACAAGGTGTGTCAATATTATGTAATAAACAAATTTTGTAATAGTTTGAAACTTTATAAAAATTATATCGATGCACCTAATTACAAAATTCTATTATTTATCATCATGATGTCACGGTAATGTTTTTCGAATATGATCAATTAAGTTAAATCGAGCACGGTGAAACTGTTACGTAAATTATAATATAGTTTGTGATTTATTAAAATGAGCTATACAAAGTAACAAAATTTATTTTGTTGCTCTACAGTAGAAATTATTTTCCTACAATTATTCTAAATACAAACAAATTGAAAAAAAGATATGGATTTTGTATGGTTTGTTATTGAATCGGTAAGACATCCACGTTGTACTACTTTGTAACTTGATTTGTTAAGTATATTATTTTTATTTAATAGAAAAAGAGAGTAATAATAACCTAAAATTACACAATTACTTAATTCCCTAAAAGTAACTTAAAGCAATAATTAATTGAAACTGGTTAATCTAGGGTATACCAAAAACAGTAAACCTTAAGGTTACATTTAAATACACATTAATCAAACCTATTTATAAAAGTAGCTTTAACACTGTATATTTAAAACCATTTTAGTAAAATCCATTTTGTTTTACACATGTATAAGGATATTGGTTGATTAACTTCTAAAATAAAAAACTGTGATAAAGTGATAAATTGTGAAAAAAATGAAACTGTAAAGTTGGTGGGTAGATTGTTAGTAGGAAGCGAAAACGCTTTAGGACAGAAAATTATTCACTTTCTGTACACGTGCGGCAAATAACCACTTTCAGCTATGAGGTACTTTCAAAGTCAGTAGTCGAAAATAGATATTTACCTAACAAGTGCGGGAAGTGACACTTTTCCGCACGCTGATAGCAGTTGACCGAACGACGCAAAGCGGAGTATAACTAGGGGTCTTTTTTTACTACTTTTTGAAATTCAGTATCTCGGTAACATGAAGAGCTAGAGAGGCCAGTTTTGGCTCATTTTGTAGTATTTTTTATCCTCTTTCTAATGGCGTTTTAGTGAAATCTATAAGAGTTAAAAAAGTTACAATCATTCAAAAATTGAAAAAATGTCATTTTTGCAAAAAGTGCAATTTTGGCAATTTTTGTATTTTGCTCCAGGAGGGTTTCAATGCACAGCAAAGGGCATGTTTATACCAAAGGACCTTAAATTCGGTGAAATAAGTACAAAAAAAGTATTTTAAATTTTTTTATTTTTCAAAAAAATTGAAAGAATGGGGGGGATTAAGGGTCTTTTTTTACTACTACAATAAAATGTAAATTTTCTTGATTTTTTATCAAATTAATCAACCGTTTAATAACGTCAAAAGGTTACGTCATATGTCATTTAGTATGTATACCTATGTGAACTAAAGTATTGAGAAGTAATTTTGCTTGTTTAGTAAAACATACGCTCATCTATGAATTTTGTTAATTCTACTTTTCGTTCTTTAGAAAAGGTGAGTTATTCGCTTTTAGAACTTTAAGAACTTTAAGAAACGTTTCAGCTCTAAATTTTGAAAACACAATAGCACAGTAATGACGTTGTCAAGCTTGTAAACAAATCAGCAGTCGTTTATCATGGTTGAAGTCATAACTACTCGTACACCTATACTACCTTATTGTTAGAGACTATTAGCAATCAATAGAGTCCGGATTTCTAGAAATTTAGCTTTTTGTAAATAATAAAAGCAACCAACTTTTGACATCTAATGTGAACGATTTATACAAAAACACGTCATTTGACATATTTTGTTCATGCTTTTTTTGCTTTTTTCTTCTTTTTGTGCTTATTTTAGTTTTTTGTGCTTATTTACTGCTATTTTTGTATGGTTTAACTAGTTTTTAACAAGTTTTCAAGTTTTTAAAAATAAACTAATAACTGCTTTGACAGAAAAACGCAGGAGTTTTGACGTAATCTTATTGGTTCTGTAACGTCGCACAGTAGGCCATTGGGCCAAGAGGTAATATTGACTTTTGCTGTATTGAAACGACAAAAACATGCTGCAAAATGTATAAGTATCAATTTACAAATTTAAACTGACCAAAAAATTTCCAAATGCTCCTAAAGTAGTCTAAAAAAATGTAAAAATATTCCAAAACTCTATAGAAGCTCTAAAATGCCTTACAAAAGCTTACAAAACAGACTAGAAGCTTCCAAAAGCTTTTAGAACACTAACAAATGCTTTTCAATTTATCTAAAAGCTCTCAAAATATTTCAAGACAGTCTAAAAGCTTCCGTATACTTCTAGAGCAGTAACAGCTTCAAACGTCTACAAGGCTTCAAATGCCTTAGAACCTTCAAGGATCTTGAAACTGTCCAAACACCTTACAAATGCTCCTAAATTAGTCTAAAAAGGTTTTAAAACACTGGAGAAACTCCAAAATGCTTCTCAAGCAGTCTAAAGCATTCCAAATAGTCTTCAACTAGTCTAGAAGCTCTCAAAAAGTTTCAAGGCAATCTAAAAGCTTCCGCATGCTTCAAGAGCAATTTAAAAGCTTCCAAAAGTTCAAAGTAAAATGTCTTAAAAGCAGTCCAGACTTCAATGCTCCGAAAGTAGTCTAAAAAGATTTCAAAACATTACAGAAACTCCAGAGCATTCGGAAGTCTTTTAAAACAGTCTAGAAGCTTCCAAAAAATCCTAGAACCGTGTAAGAGTTCCCAAATGCCTCTAAAGCCTTCCAGAACCTTCAATATGCTCTTTACAGTTCAAAACAGTTCAAAAACCTTCCAAATTATAATCTTCCGTATGCTTCTAAAGCAGTTTGAAAACTTTTAGAAGTTGAACTCAAAAATAGTAAAAAAAATTGATCATCTCTGAAAGAGTTTTGTGCTTTTTTAAAGCTTTTTTACAGATTTTTATGCATTTTTGGAGGAAAATGATTTTGCTTTTTAAGCGCTTTTTTTCACGATTTTAGTGCTTTTTAATCCGGATTCTAGCAATCAATATTTCAACTAAATGATTTATTAAAAGTTTGATAAGGTCCTGATAAATGGTTGAAAATAAAATAGTATACGAACCATGGGGGAAAGTTTAATTTCTGTCTCGAGATAAATTTTAACTTTCACACCGTGTATCTTTCTTAATATTAACTTTCGGTATAGGACAATTTAGCTAAATTGTATTATTTTGATAGTAGCTCTATGTCCCATTACTCATGGTCCACCATATATACTTTCTTTTGTTGTGAAAAGTTTAGATTTTTATATAACTCTGTTTATACAGAGTGAATTTATAAGTTCTATTAAGGAAACTTAAATTTTCCTGTAACTGCTTATGTACCGGCAATCAAGAAAAAACTTGATGTTACTAAAATCCACATTCTATTAAACAGTCTGTGTTTTGTGGCAACATATTAATTTTTTTAGGTTTACTCTAAAATTGCTTAGGTGAAGAACAAAACAACGAGTCATTGGATGGGATATCCAACATGATCTCAAATAGTCACGTGGCTCTTATCGACCTAATTTCAGAAGCTTTTAAGTTTAATGTATCCAGTTATCAATATTTACTACCAACGATCAAGCAAGTAATCCTTGGACAGGTTGGATTTAACACCTTGAATCTTAATACACTCAAACGCTAATCCAATTCCAACAACAACAGATGTAGTGTTTTGCATACAAATTATAAGAAACCACAAAATTGTTAAGAAAGCGACCAAATGACATACATATTTTTTTCTTTTTTTTTTCTAGGCAAATTCTACAGGTTATTAGCATGGCAAAATAAAGTATTTCACAAGAATTGAATTTGAACTTAAAAACACATTCATTACTGATTTCGTCAAAAAGTCGATTTTCCATTCATAAAATTAAGAAAACAGAGGAAAATCCTGGATCGATATGGACAAACCTACGCACGTGTAGATCTTGCGCACTTAAGGGCTGCGTTGGCAATTTATATGTAGGTCCCTATCATAGGGTCGGATATTCTACTGCTTTCAAATAGAATGAAGTGAAGTGCACCATTGTATCGGTTTATAAAATCTTTTTAATCAGGTAATAGTGATATTACGGGGATTTCTCGCATGCTTTCAAACTTATAGCAGTAAAAGAATGCGGCGGAGATTTAACCCGCCTAATAACACGCTTGATTATTTATGGTTTTGCAATAAAACTGATAATGCGGTATTTGAATGTATATCGCAACAGGTTATAAAATATTATACGTTTGCAGGTCCTCTTTCAATTACGGTGCGACAATACAGCAGCTGCACTGTCTGGAAAATCTACTAGACTAATCAGGGAGGACAACATACAACATACAGTACAGGCCTGGAAATTACACTAGCACCGTTATCATCGTTGAGTTATGATCGCATTTGATGAAACTGAACGGTTAAATCATTAAACATTGTTTTTCCCAACGTTTGTGTTTCCAGATACCATTCATTTGAACAATGAATATGAACTTGAAGGTGTTTGGTCAAGAGTGTTTTAGAAAAAGGTGAACGAAGCAAATTTTCACTCTATTGCATATCTAAAGTGGTGACCTAGAGAAACTAATGTTTCAGGTAAGTGACACTTTTGATACTCCAGATGCTTGTTTCTGTTAAAGAGCTATTTGAAATTCAATTTTTCAATTTTAGAAGCAAATAATTTAAATTTAGCTCATTTCTCTTTATCAACAAGTAACCAAGACAATGGCAGTTTTGGTAAAAGGTTAAATATTTATATTTGCATATTTAATTCATACATACATTTGTTGCAAATAAACTCTAATTTGATGCTTTATAAGAGTATGTCGCCACTTGAACAATCATAAACTAACCCTATAATAACAAATAACTTCATTACACTTTCACACCGTTTTACCCGAAAATATAATATGTTTTGGAATACCGCACTGTGCAAATATTTATTTTTATTATCATTATATTGATGATTATTCAATCATAAAGTAATACTAAAACAAGAAAATAATATTGATTCGTGAACCATTTTGGTTGAAAATGACAGATATTTAATATCCAACTACCTACTTAGTTCTAAAATGTTTAACATTTTACTGTTTCTCGAAAACTATACAAAAAATCTGTATAGTAAATGTGGCCACGAGAAAATGCTGGAAACAATTTTCAGCTTTCTAAATCCACCGCTAGAGGACGTTTCAATACCACTAAAATAGAAAATGGTAAAAAAACTTATTTCAAAAAAAATCACTTTATGTGAAGTAGTGGGGATGTTCCAAATGATGCTTTGACAGAAATGGACTATCTCTAAAACGAAAACGGCTGATCGCAAAGATTTCGTTTTTGGGACATTTTAAAGATCATTTTTTGCTCTTTAAAATGTTTCGACACATATGTTCAATTTTGTTTTTGGTCTTTCCTGTAGAAGGCGTTTTTGCAAAGTTTACACTTTCAGCCTAGATATCTCAATCAGAAATCAGATGCAATGATATTGCTTTCTATTGTCTATTCCCTAAAGAATCTGATTATGTATCGTGGTGTGAAAACTGCAATATTCTATCTCTTCTGTAACACGAGATATCAGAGAAAAACCGCTTAAAAAGAGCTTTTTGAACGATTTTTCGAAGATATCTTGTGATCTTTACAGAAGAGACAGAGTACTGCGGTTTTTACAGCACGCTAGATAATCGGATTATTTATAGAATAGGTAATAGAAAGCCTTATCATTGCATTTTGCAAACGTACATTTTGGAAACACGCCCTTTACAGGAAAGACGATAAACTAAATTAAAAATGTGTTTTGAGAGGCTTTGGACCTTTGGGACAGAAGATGCTCTTTAAAATGACGCAAAAACGATTGCTATGATCAGCCGTTTTCGAGATATTTAATTTCCTTCGAAGCAAACTTTGGACCACTCACACCACTTTATATGAAGAGAAAGAAAAAAAAAGTTAAGTAGCAAAATTGTTCGTTGAGTTCATCGTATTTCTGCTATACCATTCCATTTAAATTTTTAGAGTTTTTAGAAATTTTTTATTTTAGTGGTGTCGAAACGCTCCCTAACGGTGAATTTAGAAAGCTGGAGAAGCATTTTCTATTATATGCTATATTTACTAGACAGATTTTTTTCCGAAAGCACTACTATTTATAGTTTCCGAGAAACAGCGGCGTGTACGGCTTATTGGAACACCCTGTATACCACAAATTCTCAGCTTTACAGTCATTGGAAGAATGTTTACAGTTATCTTTTGAAATTGCCAAAGCCAGAGCCTCAAAAGTTTCACCAAAAATCTTAAAAATGCTACTAAAACCTGCAGCTTCCTATGGAACAGAAATTACTAATGATGACTCTAAGAAAAAAAAGAACAAATTATCAATTATTACAAACTACCATACAGGGTACTTTTTTTCTAAGTTCATGGCCCAAAATTTGAATTTCTACTTCAATTTGGACACTTTTTTGTAACAAAATTGGTAACATTCTGAATTAATATTATAGCTTTATGCCTTATTTTTTGACAAAAAATATGCTGTTTATTTACTTTCCGTTGTTTTTTGAAACACCCTACATGTCCTATGCTCTTGTTGATATCCTTTTGTCCACCAATTACATATTGTTTGAGATTTAACAAAATTCTCAAGTTGAAATTATTTGGAAATTCCAGGGGCCTCTAAAACCTCCAAACTGTTTATTTAGCTAGAATAATTATCGGGGGTAATTGCACAAGTGCATAAAAATTACCGATAATTTTGCGTGAAAACTTGTTATCTCTTAACTGCATGAGTTTATTTCCATATTTTTTTGGCGAAAGAGCCCGACACCGAAGGTGGAGGGCTGTTTTAGAAAAAAATATGAAAATGACCGAATGCAGTTTGCAAAGATAACAAGTTTGAACGCAGAATTATCAGGTCATTTTTAAGGCACGAATGTAATTTTGGGGAATATTTCCCGAATAAAGAAAATGTTTTGGTTTTGCTGCAACTATAGATTGCTCAATGGAGCTCAATGAGCAAGTTCCAAACCGTTCATTAATTTTTGTTGACATCGCGTTTGACATTGTTTGGTTATAAAAAGTCAAAAAACTGCGCAAAGACAACAATTAGTATACTAGCAATAGGCTCTACAACAATGCAGTCGTTATAGATACTGTTACACTGTTACAACTGTGGGTTCACACAAAGTCAGTTTAACTCAACAATTAATAAATTTATTTACACTTTAAAACACTCCGTACAATAATTAACACAGCTACTAAAAACACTACTACAATTCCACAATTACTCCGCTATTTAAACTTTACCGCGTTCCCAAATTCACTACTACACTACTCTACTCTCTCGTCGACGCCGCTTCTTTTATATTTACAAACCACGTTCTAGAATGCCCGCGAAACGCTTCGCGATTTGCTTCGAATCTTCCAGGTAGCGCTTCCTAACTGTGGCCTACTTTAATACGCGCCCGGCCAGATATTGCGGCGCATCGGTTTCATCCCGAAGCGAGCGCTCGTTAAGAAGTATCGAGCATAGTAGGCCCAAACCGTAACACTGCCCCCCTCTTAAAGCTGATCGTCCCGATCCGCTTCATCTAATCCCTGGTGTTGAACGTTAATAATCAGCATGCACATATTGGCAACTCCGCATAAAAAGCCGTAAAAATACATCGCGTATTTTTCAAGGGGACTGCGGGGAGCGGGCGGCGGTGTCTGGAACTACGGTTGCTAACCGGCGCAAGAAATGTAAAAAGGAGTCTTGATCAGTATGCGCACGCGAGTGTATCGTTTGCGGTGCGTTAAGAGTAAATGTGTCGTAGTGTTTCAAGGTTTATTATTAAATTTCACATTGTAACCAGTACGTTGTTTCATTCACATTTCGCAAATACTGTATAGGTCATCCAGACCATCTCAGACAGGCGGGGGTAACTTCAGTTCAGAAATTACACCATTATTTGGTCCTTCGAGAGCGGATACCATTATTTGTCCTAATAAACCGAAGTAAATACGACGTTAATAAAACTGCCAGCCAGGGCGGTAACGACACATTTTACTCAAATTCAGACTTTAAATACTGAACAAGGTTTAAGTTAAGTGACAGCCAAACAAGAAGTGCAGTTTGGAGCATTAGTCACTGTCAATTAAAATTGAATACAAGTGCAGTTGAAGCAAGGAGCTCAGTTCCAGAGTCTCAAGTTCATGTAAGTACCAGAGTTGCTGATTTTCCGAAAAAGTATTGTTCTAGTCAGGGTCGCGTTTCGCGGAATTGCGTAGTTTTTCGTGTCGCGTTCGGACAAATCACTTCAATTTGTGCGTAAAAAAACGGATTTATTCATTACATTTACGAACTGGTTAACGTAGTTAATGTATAGTATATGTACATATTTTCTATAGTTTTATCTAGCGTTGCATCTACAGTTTGTCTTTCATTGGCTAACATTACGTAATACTTAAATGTTTGTAGTGATACTTCAGAATTCAGAAGTCTTTTTTGCATTTAAAGTTAATGTTAGATATTAGCTTTGCGTATAAGGTTAAGGTTTTGTTTGTCGGTTTTCCTAGTCTAAGTTGGTCAAAGTGTACTGTTAGATATTAAATATGACTTCTAGGAAAAGCAGACAGGATGCTAGTCAAGAGCAGTCCAAAATGGACAGTCAAGTTGCTATTAGGGACTTGGAGCGTAAAAAAGATATGTTACAAACGAAATTGGTGCGGTTTAGTTCTTTTTTAAATGCTTTAAAAAATTCTCCAAACCCGTCTAGATTAATAGAGCTAGATACTCGTCTCAAGGACATTGAAAGCCATTTATTGCGTGATTTTAATAACGTACAATTTGACTTGGAAGGAATTGACTTTGATCGATTTCAAGAAGATCCAGGTGACACCTTTGAAAGCAAGTACTATGAGGTCATCTCGGATGCAAAACAGTTTATATTTGATATATCAAGTCACTCTGTGCCGTCAACTCAGAATCCTAGTGATGTGGTAAATTCTACTAGTTCAAGTTCATGTACTAAGCCATTAAATGTCAAATTGCCACTTATCGAGTTGCCAAAGTTTTCAGGTGATTTTAATCAGTGGCTAGAATTCAAAGAACTCTTTTTATCATTGATTCATAATGTTGATAATTTGGATGCTGTTCAAAAGTTACACTATTTGAGAACGTCATTAAAAGATTCTGCTTTACAATGTATTCAGTCACTTGAAGTAACAGAAAGCAATTATGAAATTTCGTGGAAGATCTTGTGCGAGCGTTTTGACAATAAACGTCTAATGATACACAATTATATTAGAAGTTTATTTAACATTTCAGATCTTAAAGTTTGTGCTCCTGCTAACTTGCGCAGTTTGGTAGATACTTTGTCAAAGATATTACGAGCGTTAGAATCAATGGGTGTCAGTACGTTGCATTGGGACCCAATGATTATATATTTAGTGACTAGCAAACTGGACAAGACAACTCTTTTTAGCTGGGAACAACATGAAAGTGCAAGCGATTTGCCAACTGTTGATGAATTAAAATCTTTCTTAGTATCAAGGGCAAATCTTTTAGAGAAAGTTAATTTACACGAATTTCAAAAATCGTCTCACAAAGCAAATGACAAATCTAATTTTAACAACTTTCAAAAACGTGACAGTCATCCTCAAAAATGTCTTTTATCTAATTCACATGAAAAAAGAGATAACAAACATTTTCAAAGAAAATTTGCTTGTTATCATTGTTCCCAAAATCATTCCATTTACAAGTGTCCTGAATTTCTTTCATTGACTTTGCCAGAAAAATGGGAAAGGGTAAAATCATTAAATCTTTGTGAAAATTGTCTTCAAAAAGGTCATACTATTTCGCAATGTAAATCTGGACCCTGCAGACGATGTTCTGAAAACCATAACTCCTTATTACACCCAATAGAACCTCAAGTAAATCCAGTTGGTTTAACATTGGTTGAACAAGTTAACAGTTCAGTAACTGATCAACCCGAGGAAACAACAGTGTGTAAAATATCTAGTGCAAGTCAAGTTTTGCTAGCAACCGTTTTGGTAAACGTTGTGGATTCTGAAGGACAATCTCATTTATGTCGTGCGTTGCTTGACAATGCTTCAATGTCTAATTTTGTGTCCAGTAAATTTGCGAGCAAGTTGTCTTTATCCAAGTTTGAAACCAATACTTCAGTCACTGGCATAGACGAAGCAAATGTCAAGGTTTCACAAGGTTGCACACTTCAAGTTTGTTCCTTTCAGACAAATTTTAATGTTTCCATTCAATGTTTCATTTTACCAAAGATAACAAATAAACTACCACTTTTTTCTTTGAGCCATGATTCGATTAATATCCCTTCCAATGTTTCATTGTCTGATCCTAAATTCTACTTGTCGCAAGACATTGACATGCTGATTGGTGCCGAAGTTTTCTGGAGAATCATGTGCAAAGGATTCCGAAACTTAGGACCTGGTTTGCCAGTGTTACAGAACACTAAGTTTGGTTGGATTGTGACAGGGTCATTTACAAGTCAGATGTCTGATCGCAACTCCCAACAAGTTTCAACTTGTCATCTTGTTAGTCAGTATGAAATACAAACTCAACTTCAAACATTTTGGGAATTGGAAGAAGTTGCAACTAAATGTCCATGGTCTCAGGAAGAACAGATGGCAGAACAACACTTTATTGATACTGTTCGTAGAAGTGAAGATGGTAGGTTTGTGGTTTCCATTCCACTTAAAGAATCTATTTCTAAGTTAGGTCATTCCAGAGATGGAGCCGCAAAGCAATTCTTTTCATTAGAAAAACGTTTAAATTATAAGCCCGAATTAAAGAATTTGTATTGTCAATTCATGACAGAATATGAGCAGTTACAGCACATGTCACCTTTTCAACCTTCTGATGGTCAAACAACCTTTTATTCACCCCATCATGGAGTTTTCAGAGAAGATAGTTCCACTACAAAACTCAGGGTTGTTTTTAACAGCTCATTTGCATCCTCAAGTGGTCTCTCTTATAACTCAATCCAGATGGTTGGACCAACAGTTCAAGAAGACTTAGTATCTATATTACTAAGATTCAGACAGCATTCCTTTGTGATTAATGCAGACATTTGTAAAATGTATCGTCAGATACTAGTAGCCGATGAGTTTAAACCTCTTCAGTTGATTTTGTGGAGATCAAATTCAGATCAAGAACTTCTTTCATACTCCTTGAATACAGTCGTCTATGGCACAGCAAGTGCACCCTTTTTGGCCACGCGATGTTTGCTTCAGTTGAGTCTAGATCATCTGCAATCACATCCTCTTGCAGCCAAATCTTTAAAAAGGGACTTTTACGTTGATGACTTTCTTTCCGGTTCTGATTCAGTTAGTGAAGCCATTGATCTAGCAAATCAAGTCAGCTCAATTCTGGAATCCGCTGGATTTCAATTAAGGAAGTGGCGATCTAACTGCTCAACCATTTTAAGTTCATTAAATAACTCAAAAGCAGTTTCAGACGAGTTTTACTTTGGATCTTCTGATTCAACCAAAACATTGGGTATGTCTTGGTCCTCTAGTTCAGACTACATTTCATTTTTCATACATCCTATCATTCCACATGCCAAAGTAACTAAGCGCGTTATTTTGTCCGAAGTGGCAAAGATTTTCGATCCGCTTGGTCTTTTAAGTCCAGTCGTTATAAGAGCAAAAATGTTCTTACAAAAACTTTGGTCATTAAATATACCTTGGGATGGTGAAGTGCCCACTGAGTTAGCTCGTAAGTGGAAATCTTTTCGACTGGAACTTCCAGAGTTAAACAAATTGAATATTCCTAGACAAGCTACATGTAAGGACTGTGTTCGCGCTGAAATCCATGGGTTTTCCGATGCGTCTCAATATGCCTACGGCGCATGCATTTTCCTAAGGACAATTGATAAAAATCAAAATGTTTTTGTCAATCTTCTAGTGTCAAAAACAAGAGTCGCCCCATTAAAGTCGATAAGCATTCCTCGATTGGAACTTTGCGGCGCATTGCTCTTGTCTAAACTTTTCTCAAAGGTGACACAATCATTGACTTTTAAAATTGACGATTCGTTCATGTGGTGTGATTCAACTGTGGCACTAGCTTGGATACGATCATCACCACATCAATTTCAAGTTTTTGTGGGGAATAGAGTCACAGAAATTCAAGGACTGACTCCTCCTGAAATGTGGAATTATGTACCTACGGAGCTAAATCCCGCTGACCTTGTCTCAAGAGGTACTTCTCCTAAACAGCTCGTTGAAAGACAACGAGAATGGTTGACCGGACCAACTTGGTTGTACCAGTCTCGATCTGAGTGGCCAGTTGACATAACAATTTCTGAGCCAATAGACTTACTACAACTACCAGAAACTAAAAAGAACGTTGAAGTCTTTGTCCAAGTTACAACTCAATTGTTTCCATTTAACCGATTTTCTTCTTTTCCTCGAATTAGGACGGTTATGGCATTAGTTCTGCGTTTTATCCATAACTGTAAGTGTCAACATGACAAAAGGAAGACGAACCAGTTGTCCGTTGAAGAGCATCGGTCAGCTGAAGATATTTTGATCAAACTTGCTCAAAAAGAGTCTTTTGGTCAAGATCTTAATGATCTAGAAAAGACAGGCAATGTTTCTAAAACAAGCAATTTATTGTCTCTATCACCTTTCTTGAAAGATAATGTTGTCAGGGTGGGGGGTAGATTGAAACATGCACCATACTCATTTGATATTAAACATCCAATTCTTTTATCAGGAAAGCATCATTTATCATTGTTAATCATGAGAGAAAAGCATATTTCATCATTTCATTGTGCGCCTGAGCTACTTTTGTCAAGAGTTAGGGAAAAATACTGGATAATTTCTGGAAGAAATTTGGCAAAAAAGGTCGTCAGGACATGTATAGTGTGTTTCAAATTTAATCCCAAATTTGTTAAGCCCATTATGGGGAACTTACCAGCAGCTAGAGTATCGCCACAGATGTCAGTTTTTACTCATGTAGGAATTGATTATGCTGGACCTTTTTTCTACAAAGATCATGCTGGTCGACCAGGAAAAACTGGAAAGTGTTACTTATGTCTCTTTATATGTCTAACTGTTAAAGCTGTTCATTTAGAGCTAACAACAGAACTAAGTACATCATCATTTTTACAAGCCTTTCAGAGGTTTATCTCTCGTAGAGGCAAGCCACTGAATGTATACACCG
This sequence comes from Ips typographus, assembly GCF_016097725.1. Lineage (NCBI taxonomy): Eukaryota > Metazoa > Arthropoda > Insecta > Coleoptera > Curculionidae > Ips > Ips typographus. Next base: position 13,186,754 of record NC_138423.1, read on the forward strand.
ATAATGGAAGCAACTTTTTAGGTGCAAACAACCAATTGAATGAACTTGGACAATTCCTAAAATCTAATCAAAATTGTATCATCAAACAACTTGGTACAGATTTAGATATCAATTGGAAATTTATAGCCGCGTATTCTCCACATCACGGAGGCATTTGGGAGGCCGGCATAAAGTGTGCCAAAAGGCATTTAATGAAGGTTTTGTCAAATCTTCCTTTCAAGCCAACCTTTGAACATTTTTGTACAATACTTAGTCAAATAGAATGTATTTTGAATAGTCGACCTTTAACGCGATTATCGAGTGATCCTAACGATTTGTGCGCTTTGACTCCGTCTTATTTTTTGATCGGTCGGGATTCGTCGTCTTTACCATATCCTGACTTAGAACATACACCAGTAAACCGACTAGCCTTGTACGAGAAACTTGAGAAAATCAAGCAGCAGTTCTGGCACAGATGGTCATTTGAGTATATTCGTCAACTTCAGCAACGCCAGAAATGGAAGATAAGTTGCAGAAATCTAGCTGTCGGAGAACTGGTCTTGGTTCATGATAATGACTTACCACCGTTTCGTTGGAAACTCGGGCGTGTTAGTGAAGTGCACCCGGGCACAGATGGTGTTGTGCGCGTTGCAACGGTCAAAACCGCGTATGGCACAATTAAACGAGCAGTCGTAAAGCTGGCTCCATTGCCTATAGATACTAGTATGTAGCAAAGGGTTAATGTTTGCCAGTGGCTGTTGCCTATGTAAATAGCGTTACTTAGAATAAGTTTATGTTAAGCATTACATGTTAAACTTTTTCTTTGACACAATATTACTCTTTTGAAAGTAGCCTTTCAAGGTGGGGGGCATGTTGAACGTTAATAATCAGCATGCACATATTGGCAACTCCGCATAAAAAGCCCTAAAAATACATCGCGTATTTTTCAAGGGGACTGCGGGGAGCGGGCGGCGGTGTCTGGAACTACGGTTGCTAACCGGCGCAAGAAATGTAAAAAGGAGTCTTGATCAGTATGCGCACGCGAGTGTATCGTTTGCGGTGCGTTAAGAGTAAATGTGTCGTAGTGTTTCAAGGTTTATTATTAAATTTCACATTGTAACCAGTACGTTGTTTCATTCACATTTCGCAAATACTGTATAGGTCATCCAGACCATCTCAGACAGGCGGGGGTAACTTCAGTTCAGAAATTACACCACCTGGTATTTCTTGAGTCTGTCCAGATGGACAATTTTCATCTTGCCTTTGGGGCTGCGTTGGACTCTGTAGGCGACGTCGTTTAACCTTTTTACCACATTGTAAGGTGCCTCCCAGTGTCGTTGCCATCTTTGACTTAATCCTTTGCTCCTCCTGGGTTGAAACATCCACACAGCATCACCTTCCTTATAATTGCCACCAGTTGGTCTGTGGTCCAGTGTCATCTTCATACGGTTGTTGTTTGGTTTCATCTTCTCTCTCTCAAGTTCCCGAATTGTGCTGGATCCCTTCTGTAACGAACACTGCTCACACCGTTTACACCATTCCTCAACGTCCTTTCTGAAGTTAATCCAGTAAAATCGATCTCTTATTCTAGCCAAAGTCTGGTTTACTCCAAAGTGTCCTCCTCTGCGACTGTCATGTAGTTCTCGCAGCACATTCTCTTTGCAGGAATTGGGCACTATTGTTTGGTAAACAAAGCGTTTTCCGTCTGGACTTTCCCATTTGCGAGTAATTAAGTCATCTCGCAGTCGAAGCGAATTCCACTGCAACCAGTAACCCCTTACTGTTGGTCCATATCTGGAAATCTGTTGCCAATCCGGTTTCAAATCCTTCTCCAACCATCTTCTGATTACTTCCAAATCAGAGTCTGAGCGCTGTCCTTTTATTATGTCCTCCTTAGAAACGCAGCTCTTCATTCTTTTTGTAGCCTCTTTATCTGTCACCATCGCGATTTGACCAATCCTCCAACCATTATGAATTTGTCCTTTCCGATACCTTAAGTCACTATCCAAAGCTTGACGATCCTCTACATATCGCGGTAAATGTCCTTCCGGGTTCTTCATTTCCTGCTCCTGGTTACGCCAGTTCTGCGGGGTCGGTAAACGAGACTGCTGTCTGCAATTCCATTGGTAATGTCCTTTACGTCCGCAAATATAACATGTAATGTTTCTTTTAACAGAGGAGTTCCGGTGATTTGTTCTAATGTCCTGATTTCGTCGGCACTGTGGGTTTGGAGAACAAGACCGCTGTCTGCAATTCCTTCTAATGTGTCCCGTACGTCCGCATCGATAACACTCCACTCTCGTGATCGGGCGTGATCGTTCTAATTGTGTGGACTGACTATTTCCTGATGCTGCCATTTGTTGCACTTATTGGCCTACCATTGCTTTAATTTCATCTATTAATGTAGCAACATGATCGGCTGGCGGTACTCTTTCCTCTTGAATAGGCTCTGGCTTTAAATCATTGCACGCAGCTTCCATTTCCAGCGCTCGAATCAGTAATTCGCTGTTGTTGCTCCCTTTGAACATCTTCAGCCATTTCTTTACCTCCGGATCTCGAATCCCATCTACAAAATACTGTGCCACAAGTTCTTCTTGGATTTCATCCGGGACGACTGGGTAAGCCAGATGCACAAGGCGACGAATTTCGGTTTCAAACTCTTCTAGATTTTCACCAGTTTTCTGCTGTCTTGCCATTAATTGCGTTCGATACAGTCCTTTCTTATGTTGATCCCCATAACGACGTTCTAATGCAGCTACTAATGCTTCATAGTTGCTTCGTTGGGCGATAGGCACCGTTTCTAACAGCTCCAATGCAGGTCCTCGTAATGCCACTATTAGTGCTACAGCCATTTCCTCGTTACTCCATCCATTTGCATTTGCAGCGGCCTCAAATTGGAGTTGGTACATTGCCCATGAAGTTTGACCATCGTATGTGGGAGGCTTGATCTTGTTGAGCCCGTTTCCGGTGATTATTGTAGAGCTGGCTCCTCTGCTGTCAAATTTCCGCTCTAAGTCGCGTAGCTTTATCTCTACATCATTCTGAATTTTATTTATGTCCTCCCGAACATCATTAAATTTTACCTGAACATCATACTCCATCTTTTTGAGACTATGGGTTACATACTCTTGGTCCCCGCTAGAACGTTCAATATTTCTTCGTTACGCTTTTCTTGCCGCTCTCTATCTTCTTGACGCATTTCTATATCTTGTTGTCTCATTCTTTCTTTTTCTTCTTTGTCTTGTTGTCGAATTCTTTCTTCTTGTTGTCGAATCCTTTCTTGTTCTTCCTTGTCTTGTTGTCGAATCCTTTCTTGTTCTTCCTTGTCTTGTTGTCGATTTTGTTTAAGCATGTCCATAATAGCTGCAAATTGGGCCTCCATGTTTGCACTTTGACGTCTTGTTATTGGCATAAAATAAATTGAACAACACACCACTGTTCCGAAAATCTCTAGTCCGGTTCTGAACACAAGTCTCTAACCCGAAGTTTAGTTCCAATTCACGTCGCACTAAAGTCTGATCGCACTTCTTTGACACCAATTGTTACGATTTTCCCGTGGGTTCACACAAAGTCAGTTTAACTCAACAATTAATAAATTTATTTACACTTTAAAACACTGCGTACAATAATTAACACAGCTACTAAAAACACTACTACAATTCCACAATTACTCCGCTATTTAAACTTTACCGCGTTCCCAAATTCACTACTACACTACTCTACTCTCTCGTCGACGCCGCTTCTTTTATATTCACAAACCACGTTCTAGAATGACCGCGAAACGCTTCGCGATTTGCTTCGAACCTTCCAGGTAGCGCTTCCTAACTGTGGCCTACTTTAATACGCGCCCGGCCAGATATTGCGGCGCATCGGTTTCATCCCGAAGCGAGCGCTCGTTAAGAAGTATCGAGCATAGTAGGCCCAGACCGTAACAATACGTACAGTGCAATTATCGAAATGCAATTATCACTTTAGAATGCAATTATCGCTGTCATTCTGGTGAAAATGCACTGCTCATATGGGACATTTAACACATGAGGGAAATATTCATTAAAAAATATTTTCTTTTGGTAAAATAATTTGGTGGTACCCTGTATATTTAAAATAATTGATGCAAATTTTTGGCATCTGAAATTGCACAGCCTGTGTATGATCGGTCTACAGAAAGACTATTTTTTCTATGATTTACTCAAACGCCATTTATAATTTTTTTGTTGCGCATTTTTTGACGTAGTATCGACATATACAGGACGATCAACGTAATAGTTATGTCAAACTTGATTTTTTTAAATAGATGGCCCCGTGTAAGTTTTGAATTCTTTTCAAAATTTTGAGTCTATTTTATGACACATTGCATATGTCAGAGAGAGAAGTTTGAGTCATTTTGACTTATGATTTCCGTTTTTCAAATTTTATGGACATCCTCAGACACTTAAACTGATTAAAATTAGACACATGAAAACAAAAGTGTACAGGGTGTCCTATTGGCGTGTGGATGATTATCGTAAATTTTAAATTAGTGAAACTTATAAATACAAGATTATTTTAAGACAGTATTACTCTTCTCAAGTGTTATACAACCTGCATAAAAAAAAATAGATTTTTGACCAGTACTTTAGTTTTATTGAAAAAAACACTATTTTAAAAATGACACACAATATATTTTTTTCTTAATCTGTTTCAGCTTTTCAAAAATAGTTAATATAATAATTTATAATTAGTATAACTAATATGTATGATAGCAATGCTGTGAATTTTTAAAGACTACAGTGTCTAAACTGACTAAAACATGAAAATAAGGCAAAATTAGATACATATGATAATTATTTATTATGACTATGACTATTATGACTTGTTGCAAATCACAGAGAGAAAAATTATTGACAGTTAAATTCTGTCAATAGGTTTTTACCAGCTACTGTTTTTCCAAAAAAGTAAATTGTAAGTTTGATTTTGAAAATCAACTTAGGTGTATTGTTCTAAGAAACAATATACATTTTAGAAAGTGCTCAATAAACTGAAATTTTCGATTTATCGACCAAAACCCTTTACGCCATCGAGTTTCACTCACTTAGCTTAAACAATCTCTGAATCTTTCTAATCTAGCTAGTATTTGAGAGACAACAAAAGCCCCAAAATTCACAACCATCAAAATCATAGAGATTTTCGGTCCCACTGAAAAAAATACAAAATTTCCATGGGAACAGATATTTTCTTTGAGAAGTTAGCTAATGTGTTAGCTAAGCATAAATAAGTGTTTCTTACTAATAATTACATTTTTTTCTGTTATGATGCTCCCTTTTCATTTTTAATTCATAACTAGAAAATTACTAAATTGATAATCAATAGCACAGCTGCTGAAAGTCAAGTAAATTTCTACTCTGCAGGTTAATAAAGTATTCAATGAGGTCACTCCCAGACCATACATTATCTTTCTCCTAGTAGACAGTCTTTCATTTATACACAGGGGTTTTCTAAATGCTGGTAAAAAGCAAAATGTTCTTAGGGTAACTACAACTTTTAGAATGTTCTATTTGAAGGAACAAACGTTTATTTAGATATACTAATATCATATTAATCACGACAGTTTAAAAAACACTCTGTATAAGTAGGGAGTAGTTTCAAAATATGTTTTCCAGTAAAAATCAATCTTAATAGATCAATTATTGGTAATAAAAACACAATCTTTAATGAATCATCCACAATCCGGAGTAACTGAATTCCATTCTAATTGCAGTGAATCATATTACTCACTCAGTCTAGTAATCATTTAATAATTATTTTATACTCTGGTAATAAAAATTGATCTTACACACTCTCAAGGTTTTCTAATTTGTATTGTGTGCCTGCGATCATCAGAAAAACACAAATTAATGTGTATTAAGTAGTTTTAGTGTCAATATTTCTTATTATCCGATAATTCTCGTTTATTAATAATTAATCTACTATGGAAGGATTGAGAAAAGGATGTTTAACAATTTTACCTAACCTAACCTAACATAATTTTTTATCCTTATACAAAAAACTTAGAATTGGAAAAAATTGCATAATACAGCCCAATCCATAAAATAATAAAATTCTAAATTTACGCTGAATCCAAATTCCTATTTCTAAGCTAGCTCCAATTGTAAACATTTTTTCCAACTGGAATTATCTAATGAATGATCTGTTGTTTCCTTGTAGAGCAAATGGCGTCTTTGGAAGATTTGCATCTGCATCTTGGTCTTTATGACTGCCTACAACATTCTGTTGACCGTAAAGCTGATCTACGTCACAACATGTAACCAGAGATCAAATGTTGTGAACGATCTGAAAAATGAACTGAACGAGTGTAAAAGCCACAAATCCCATAATCGTAAGTAGAACAGATTTCCACTTTTAAATCAACTTTGTAAAATTATAGTTTTAGATGCTACACCTAAAAACAAAGAGGCGGCCCAATTGAAAGTGGCAAGCCTGAACAAAACAATCTACGACAATATTGCGGAGTATTACAAAAATTTAGAATTAAAGCAAAAATACCCTTTGAATCTGAATTTAGCTCTGGGCAGAGCGGATAACAAACTCGAGTATAAATTATTCGATAATGTTATCGTGGGTGACAAGTATGTGGAACTGTCAAAGGCCTACAAAACTTGTTTGGCCACTCAAAGTTCTCTGGATAAGATCGCGTCTCTTATTGAGAGCAGCCTTTACTGGGGTAAGAATAAACTTTATTTATTAGTAATCGGATATGTAGTGTAAAATTGACAACATGATATAAGGATGACAACCTAAAAAATTATAGTCTAATTAATATGAGTCTCAAAAATTAGCAGATTTAATCCTTTTCTCTCTAGAAGCTTACATTTGTTGCATTTGTATGTGTATTTTTATCAGAATTTGATGTCAAAAATTTTTTGGCATTACGTCATTGGATACATTGATGTTAACTCCACGTATACGGGGTTTGCATACATCTTAACACAGTGAGTGCTGGTGATGATTTACGCAAATACCGCAATTCAATTTTAACTATTTTTGTTGTAGCACTTTCTATACATAATTCTAATAGTCTACAAGGTTTTAATTAATTTACTGGAACATAGATCTAATTAGGTTTTTGTTACTATACAGGGTGATTCCAAAGTTGGTGCTTTCCTTTCACCTGCGAATAGGGCTTCAAAAAATAAGCTTTTTTTTCCTTTGACGCTTTTTCGAAATATGAACAATAACGAAGATACAGGGTGTCAAAATTTGACTGAAAAAAAAACAAAATAAAGAATAACTTAAATTTAATTTTAACTAACTACAGGTTATTCTTTATCAACAGACATAAACAAAAACAAAAGATTTCAGCCGCCTTTGAACTATGTTTTAATAATTTGACATTTTAAATTAAAACAGCATTTAATTTTAGGCACGCATTAAGATGGTTTTTATTTTTTTACTCGAAAGCGGTGCGTCGTAGCAAAAAATAATAGAAGGGGTTTTATTTTTAGAATTGAACAAGGAATTCAATAATACATTTTATGTTGAAAAAAAACTAGTAGGGTAATATTTTTTTTCGAAAATGTTTTTAAAAAATTATACGCTTAAATTTTTATTTTTTCAGTAAAACTTTGACACCCTGTATCTTCGTTATTGTTCATATTTCAAAAAAGCGTCAAAGGAAAAAAAAACATATTTTTTGAAGCCCAAATCGCAAGTGAAAGGAAAGCACCAACTTTGGAATCATCCTGTATAGGGTAAAACAAATTCGTGTATAAGTACGAAATGTGCAATCTGGAGTTTTAAGTAATAATATGCCGCTTAAACACTTAATGTCATTTTTAAAGTTAGTTTTTCTATGTTTGTTAATTTAATTGATGAGATAAATGAAATTAAATAACACTTTACCATTGCTACTTTTTCTCCTCTACAACGTGGCGATATCATATTTGAGATCCGACGTTTCAGTTTGTTTATCATTGTCAACTTTCTTTCTATGATGGGCGGTATTACAATTTTTACATTTTCGAATAGTTTTTTCTCATCATATGATATGGTTCAGTTTTGCAGTTTCACTGAAATAACACAAATTATATTTTTGTTAATGAGCTAGTTCTAAATATTGTAGATAGTAGATGAAGATATGAAAAGAGAGTATTTCCCAAGATCGGCAAAAAAAACAAATTTTTTATTAATGTTAATTTTGTTACAATTATTTTAGCAATGATCACACTTCTTTGATTTCTAACCTAATTTTAGAAATATAATTTAATTTATTTTTTTACACTGATAATAGTTCTACTTTGAAAAGCCTACATTTATTGTAATTTAACCTTCTTGAAACTTTACCAGAACTTTTCCGCTCGAAATTTGGTCTTAAAAATCTAATTTCAATACCCATATAATATAAAAATGTCAATTTAGTTGCTTGAATTTATTACAATAACCTTAAAGTTTTTCACTTAAAATTTGACTTAAAAACGCGAATTTGAGTGAGTGAGAGATGTACCAATTTGACAAATGTTAAATTTGTGGTCCAACTTACTAAAACAATCTTTTTTGATATTATTCCAGAAGTTTTTCGGTCAGATCCTGATCTTAAATGATTAATATGGCGGTAATCTACCTATTTTACAAATGCCATTAAAATACTAGAACATACTTTTTTTTTAAATTTTAAAAATGCTCCAAAAACATTTTAATAAAATATTTGTTTAATAAATTCAACTTAAAAGACCAAGTTTCAACTGGAGTATTATAAGGACCATAATTCTAATAAGCTTAAGCCGCTAAATTGACATCTGTAAATCAATAGAATACTGAAAATAGTTTATAAAGTCAAATTTTCACTGAAAAACTACTCGAATATTATCAGGAGGAATATTCTAGTAAATGTGGTAGGTTAGTATTCACCCAATATTAGGCCAAATTTCAAGCAAAATATTTAATATTGCTAATTAAAAACAGAATTAAAATATATTAAAAGAAAAATTAAATTGATGATCATCAAAAATAGAAAAGTCGGACTTTAAATGTGACGTTGTCAAATTTTAGAAGAAAAAGCGAAAAAGATGCAATGACAACGTGTCAATCAACAAAAAAAAAAAATTTGATGATGGTAACCAAAAACCGAAACGTCGGATATCAAATATGATATTATTGTTTTACGTTGTAAAAAAGGAAAAGTGGCAATATTAAAAATGTCATATATTTTCTGTTATGTGATCAAATAAATAAAGAATAAAATAAAAACTTGTTTTCAAAATTTTGATTTTTTTTGGATGTCTTCGGAAGTAATGGAATTTTCTGAAATTTGAAAGCGGCATTTTAAAAAACTTTAAACTGAGCAATTTTGCCACAATTTTTAACCACCTCTGTATCTCTTACATTTCTAAGATTCTTACACTTTGTGGCACCTTGTATATACACTACAACGATAGATTTTTTTCTAATTATTCGTTTTTCCAATTTTCCGGAAAACGGAGGAAGATAATTCAATTTGGAAACCGGAAATAAGTTTCACATAACATTCTCTGAAACTTTCCCCACTTGCAAGACTCTGTAACTCTTACATTTGCCGAGATCCCAATGAATGTGAAACCAATTTGGGACACACTGTATGTCATTGACGTTTTTTCAAATACCTTGTGTTTGGTTTATCAATTATTTTAAAAGAAAGTTAGAATCTTTGCAAATAAACTATAAAAATTTTGTTCGTATATCTAAATAGCAAAGTTTGGGAAATAAAAGCAAGTTTCCGTAAAATGTAGAATCTCAAAAACTATAAAAGAAACAGGGCAACAATATGTCGTTTTAACAAAATTCATTTTGCTTCCCGGTCAATGTGTGGACACTCTGTACAATTAAGTTACACAGAGAGAAATTAAAATCACCCTGGGACTTATTAGCAATTTGGTTTGGTTTTCGCTATACATTCATTGCTTTTTATCTTTTTTTAAGTCAATCAGACAAACTCACACAAAATCAGTTTGTTGGTCGTCAATGACCTAACTCTGCCATGTTATTTCAGGTGGTCCTATATCTTTATCAGTATTCGCTGGGAACCAAAAAGAATTGAATCATCTCCTGTTGTACATAATGTATTTAAGAAATTGCAATAAAAGAATTAGAGATAAAGTTACCTTTCACATAGCAATAAAGCGAGATACGGGTCCAAAAAACTACGCTATAGATGAGGAAGCTTTATCGAAAATGGAGTGCGGTAACCCTATGGGTGCTTTGAAAGAGCTTATTGTAGATACTACCATGAAACTGCGCGTAAGTTTTTAAACGTCACTGAATATTTTTTTTTATAAGATTATGGTATAGCTAATAATAATTAGTCAAATTTATTTTCTAGTATCCATTCAATTCATGGAAGAACAAATTGCCATATCCACAAAATTTACTTAGAAACCTTGCTCGTAAAAATTGCCAAACCAAATATATTTTTCTTACTGATGTTGATATTATTCCGAGTAAAGGGATGGCTGAGAATTTGAATGAGTTTTTTGGTAAGTCTCTTCACGTCCTGCATTACAATTTTTTGGTGTTTTTCTTATATTGTAGAAACCGAGAAGTGTTCAGGTAAATGTGCTTACGTAGTGCCAACTTATGAATTAGACGAAAGAGTATTTTTCCCACCAAATAAGACTGATTTGATACGAATGGCCAATAAAGGATTAGCGAGACCTTTTCATCATAAAGTATTTATTTATAATCAATATGCCACAAATTTCACTAGGTAGTTGATATTCAAAGTTATGTTGAATTTGTTACGTTTTGAGTTTTAACTGGATTGTTTTTAGATGGCAAAGTTATAAAGATCCGGACGAAAAAGTGAGAATAAGTCATCCGGTCACTAATTTTGAGTTTCTCTATGAACCCTTCTACATATCCACTGATAATGTACCACCCCATGATGAGCGGTTTATTGGATATGGTTATACAAGGAATAGTCAGGTAAACCAATATGTATACTTTTATTATCTAGATTTCTAAATCGCTGAGTAGGTACTTTCCATATGTACAGAATGATTGATTGAATTTTGATCATCCCTAGTTTTGGAGTCTATACTGGTTCTGGTCCAGCAGCTTTTTGGGCTAAAATAAACAATAAAGGAGTTAGGAAAGTGAACAAAATTTAAACCATCACCTTACACATTTTACCTGCTCTCCTTTAAATTAAACACTGAAGATGGTTTCGTAAAGCCGAAACCGGTTCTCTATTATGAATATAATATAAATTGCATAAAAATCTCTTTCCATTGTAAATCCCATAATTATATTTGACATTTATCTTCGCCTTGACTACTTTGACACATAACACTAATTGCAGCACATTTTTGATTACACTAAGTAAAATGACGAAACATAAAAGTAATGAAAAGATCTTAAGATTAACCATAATACCTCTATCACAATAAACGTTAACATAACAAACACGTAAACATAAAACTCATATTTGTATACGACAAAATGTCCATTTTTTTCTAAGAAATTGCAAAATAAACCAAAATAACAAGAATTTGAAATAAATTAAGTTTCCGTTTATGTTTATGTTTATGTGATTCTTATGCTACATTCATTGTGAAAGAGGCATTACACTTATTAAATGTATGATCGGTTACGTCAAGACATGGTATTTACTTATTGTTGTTATTGCTAGTTCTACAATTATTATTACTAAAAATTGTGGTGTTTTTAGGTATATGAGATGTTTGTCGCCGGCTACGAATTCTACGTTTTATCTCCCATTTTTACGTGCCATTGGGGATTACAAGTGAAGAAAGGTCGTCCTCCATGGAGAGAACACCAAAACAACCAGAACCGGAAACTGTTCGATAACTTCAAAAAGGAGATATTTGCTCGATACAATAAAGATCCTCTTAACATGATTAAACATTAGAGATTCTTTCTATATGTGTTCAAATTGTATTTTTAATAAAGATTGTGTTCTTGTGAATAAGTTTAATTTATTTTGTTTTTGTACAATTTTATTACCTGGAAAATGTTATGAAATCAAATAATTTTTTTTTTAAATCTATCCTATCCATGGAATTTTTCCTATAGAATAAGAAAATAACAAAAAATCTTAAAGTATCAAATCAGACATTTTTTGGTTAAATGTTAGAAGTAACCTCAAACGTTGTCACATCTTTGTCTTCCTGTTTCCTGTTGAAACTTCTACTCTATATATCTCTAGAAATGTTAATTTTTTTTTGTATAGTTCTTGTTCTAGAGAAAACCTGAATTGAATGATCATAATATACAGTGTGTCTCATTTGAAATAGAGGTCTTTTTGGTCTTCGAACAACCAGTTTTACACCTTAAACTTGTGTGTTGTGATCTTAAATGTGCATCTCTGAAAATGTGCGTTTTTTGTATAGTACAATGGAAAAATGTTTATATTTTACTCAAAAGATAACCCTGGTAATTTTGATCTTTAAGCAAAGTTTAAATAAAGTAATAACAATAGCCAGAGTCTGATGTCAAAATCAACATATTAATATGTCAATCACTTGTCAAATTTTCGACACATGTTTTGATTACTTTAAATAAAACACCAAATCAAATTATATTTTATTGAAGTTATGTTAATTACTTTTCGAAAAAGAGACGGTTTTAAATTGGTTTTTAATTAGTTTTATTTCTTTTTTGGTCTATATTCCTGATACGCCAAACGTTGATCTATTTTGCTTTTTATGAAAACTTAGAGAACATCAAGTTTTTCTGCTTCCAAATAAAGAAAACGAAACTATCTTTCGTCTTATTCTTCTTTATTTTTTGCTTTATCTTCTTCTTCTTTCGACTCTTAAGATAAAATAAGATTTATGATTACTGTTTTTTTTTGTATGTAGCTATTATGCTAAATAAATATCTGTTATCTTCTTCTTTATACTATTTTTGGTGCCTTTTTTCTTTTCTCTTCTCAAGTATTTTTCTTTTAAATTATTCTTCTTTGCTTTTCTCTTCCTAACTTTTCTTCGTTTAGGGCCGGTTAACATATTTAAGGGCACCCTAGACTAGGTTTTAATTTGACTATGACATTTTGCACATGGTCTGTCACAGTCAAATCACAACTTAGCTTAGGTGATAATTTTCTAAATAAGCGAGTTACCTACTTTTGGTTGAACTTGTTTAGGGTCTTTTAAAGCACTTTTTTGTGCTTTGACAAAGTTTTTAGAGAATATCTCCCTTAGGAGACCTTTTAGGACCGAAATACCGTAATACAATCTGGTAGGCAATGAAATTTCCTACAACTTTCCTCTTTTACACATTTTTGATTTTTTTTAAATAACTGAGTTGATTTTGAACTTGTTTAGGGTCTTTTAAAGCATTTTTTTGTGCTTTCACAAGAATAAAAGTTCTTTGTAACAGTCTTTTACAGGATAAAATTCCCTACAACATACACTTTTTCCAGCGGTGCAATCCGCCATTAATCTAGTAGAATAAAATTTTTGATGATTTTTATTGCTTTTTATGAAAACTAACAGAATATGAAAAATTGAACACAGAAAGCTGAATCGAATAACGTAATAATGTACATGGTGTCCTATTTAAAATAGTGCGCTATTTTGCCTTTGAACTCACAGTGAAGTAAGTTAGAAAGGTTACTTAGAAAGTAAAGTTTTTGTTAGTATAGGTATAGTTGACATGGCATAAAAAAATTATCATATAACATTAAAGAAAAACTATTGTCAAAGATATATAAAGGGCCAAATGTCAAAATTCCATAGATAGGGTAGATCCAAAAACATTGTGATCAGACTTTATGTAATATAAAAATTCTACCTGTTCAGGTTATAAAACAACAATCATACACACACTGTTTTACCTACCAAAATGTCTTTGTCAGTGTCATTTCGACAAAAATTCAAGTCACTATGTCACTCATTTTTGGCCCATCCATATTCAAAATTATCGGTAACCAATCACGAAAAATTATCAAAACACGCTGCAAAAGGCAACTGGCATTCTTTCATAAAAAACAGGTATTCAATTAATGCTACATTTTCCAATTATTTTATACAATCATCTGGATATAGGAAGTTCGAGAAACATCACCTTACGTCATTGTGAGAGCCAACAAGGATGATTTCGATGAAGTTTTAAAGGTAATGCATGAGGGTTATTACGATGGAGAGCCTACAGTTTCATCCCTTAACGTTCGACCAAATCCAGTTATGGATGAAAGGGCAATGCACGCTATGGCAGAAGGTTACACTTTAGGTAAAATCTAATGCAGTTGCTTTTTATTTTAGTAAATTATATTGTAATTTTAGTGGCAAAATGTAAATATAACGGTTGTATAGTAGGCGCATGCATAAATACTTCGACTAATCCTTGGGATCCAGATATGGAAGAGAAGTTAGCATGCAAAATTCAGTCGGATGATATCAGAAAGTTGATATTGTTTTATGCTCACATAATGAGAGTTCCAGATCTTTGGAGATGTTTAGGAGTTCAAAAAGTTTACGAGGTACTATAATTTAACAAATTACACCATCAAGTTATTGACATGTACAAGCAGAATTACTAATTACCAGATTACTTTCCAGAGATATCAAACTTACATTTTAATATGTGTATGTGTTTCGTATTGGTGGTTTAATGCTTAGGAAAATTAATTAGATTCTCAAGTTTAAGGTCACCTGATATTTGTATTTTTTCAGTATATTTCTAATACATTACAGAAACTTAAAGCTTCAAAGGAAAAATATTTGTTAAAACAAACGTAATTCAACATTTATTATTAGTGAAATTTCTCATGTATAGATCTTCTACTTATTTTTGTAGATGGCTCATCTGTTTGTTAAAAGACCGCACCGCAAAAAAGGACTTGCTTTCCGTCTTATAGAAGAATCAAAAAGTTTAGGTGCTGATGCTGGTTTTCCAGTAATACGATGCGACGCAACCAGTTTACACACGTAATTTTTAAAATTTCAATTGCTCCTTTTGCTATTTATCACTGAATAATTTTTAGAGCGAAAATTTGTGAACGTTTGGGAATGCAAAAAGTGGCCGAAATTCCATATTGCACCTACCTGGACCAGAATTTGGAGCCAATTTTCAAACCGCCATGGCCTCACGAAAGCGTAAAAATATATTGCGACTGTTCGCCCCAATATCACGAATTAAAAAAGAAAATTGGAGAAAAAAGTAAATTTTTCAAATTGTCATTTGGTAAAACCAAAAAATCTGAGAAGCCTAAAGAAACGCATGTCTAATGTTCAGCTTGTATCATGTAGTGATGTATTCAACTTTCTGTTCATTATGATTAATTTGTCTGATAACGAACAGAAGAATATTTACTGAAAATAATATTTTAACGATATTTTAGGGAATAAAAACGTAACACAAGTAAATTTTTGTGCTTATTAATGTGTGTGTTCTAAGGTTATGTATTGCTGCTTTATTGGGTTTGTGGAACAGACATTCAGAAAGTGCATTTTATTAATTTTTTATTTTATTTAATACACACATTTTATTAAGGTAAGAACAACGTCAATACTATTGTCAATTTGTTATAAAATTATATCACAACTTACTAATTGCATATATCTGCAGTACTGCAGTAAACAAACAATCTGTTTCACATTAACGAAAACAAAACTCAATTCAATCCTGTTATTTTTTAGGATTGACTAGTCAATTCGAATCATTAATCCGCGTCGTTTATATCGAGGATTTTATGACGGTTTACATGTTCGGATTGAATAAGCGGATTCAATTTGCTCGATATAAACGTAGTCATTGATTTTATCGCACTAGTGCGGTAAAGCACCCTAAGAGTACAATAAAATATTCATTATCGATCGATTACAACTCAATCTACGATCTCGTCGTGACAATACTTCCCACTCGTGACTATAAAATTGCTCATACTACACTAGTAATGTAAATAACTATTTTCTTTTCAAGTAGTAGATATGAGTTACTTAAATACCTGGTTTATTCAAATAAAATAAAATAAAAGCATTTAAATGTACTGAAATTCCACAGTGAAATAATAGTTATTTATACAACCAGTGACTTAAACCATTTTTTATTCACGAAAAGAACAATTAGGCCAAAAATTAACATTTATTACAGTTGATGTAGCCATTCTTTTCCGTTTCATAGAAATTTGTGGTGTATCGGATAGTTGATTAGATTTGAATCCTAGATTTTGTTTTCTGAATTTTCAGTGCAGGATCTAATAGTGAACATGGGTGT
The DNA here is from genome assembly GCF_016097725.1 of Ips typographus. Taxonomy (NCBI): domain Eukaryota; kingdom Metazoa; phylum Arthropoda; class Insecta; order Coleoptera; family Curculionidae; genus Ips; species Ips typographus. Next base: position 13,202,921 of record NC_138423.1, read on the forward strand.
ATGCAGCTGGGGTGTATTTTTTCCAATTATTGTTCTGTGAACAAAAAAATTAAACAACAAACCTTTCATAAAAAGTACTAACTTACTCTGGCATTTAATTCTGAAGATGATGCAGCTTTATTGTTTGCCTCTTGGCCTCTAATTATAGTCCTCTCATCATTAGTTAAGTCAAGAATATTCTCAGCAATGTCCCTAAAATTGGGTTAATTATTCAAATTTTTCGAAAAAGAAAATGTATAGTAGGAAATTTACCATTTCAGAGCAAGCCCCATTTTTTACATCGACATCCTGTATGAATTCACATACTATATCTTTCTGCACTATTTGGGATTGTAGAGTAGCTGTTGAATCTGCATCATTATCAAATTTATTTTGAGACCCAACTAAAGTTTTTTGGTTTAAAACTGACATTAACATTTCATCGGTTTCATCTTGTTTCTGGATTGATATTGTCTCTCCCCCTGTTGTTTCCTTTCTCTTCTCTGCTAACTTTTTTCGTTTTTCGTTCGTTCTGTAGCAAATAAGAAGCCCGCTAGAATTAAATTTATCCTCAATTTGTTTCCAGACTATTTTTCATATCCATTGACGTCCTGTTAGTCTTTTTATCTTCTAACACATCTGCATGATTGTTAGCAATTAAATTTATTAAACACTGCTTTTCCAAAGAGAAAAAATTTGGAACTCTCTTTGTCTCACAACACAAAAGTTTGGATAAAGCATATATTCTTCGTCTTTCGGTTTAATTTTGCAGCGGCGCCAAACTGTTTATTGTATATTACGTAACTAGTGCTGTAAGAAGCATTTTACGCACGATATGGAAAAAGTTACGAACGAAAACGCGTAGCGGCGATTGTGTAATTCCATGAGTGCGTAAAATGCCTTAGAGCACGTGTGACGTACTATACTTTACCTACGACCAAATGGAAAGTCCTGTTTTCGCAATTAATATAATTCAGACTAACTTTTCATTAAAAAAGTATATTTTCAACGTATTGACATCATATTTGAACTAATCATAGGTTTTATGCCACCAAAGAAAAAAATAATAACGTAATACAAAAAATTCACAAATCATGTTACATAAATAGTTGTTAGTGTTGTTCTTAAAATAATTATTTATGGTAACATTACAGTTATTAAGAAGAAAGGGAAAACTTGTGTTTGCTATTGCAGATAATATTCTAGACGAAGTGGTAGTTACTTAAAACTGTATGAACAATGCATTACGCGATGATCTTCATCTAATATACTCTGATAAAGGAAGAAAGGTAAACAAAATCAATTTTTCCCAGCATTAGAGCGATAGTTTGTGGCCGATCTTAAAACTGTGCGCTTTTTTTACAGCTGTGCGTTTTTTTACAACTGTGCGTAAAGAGGTTCGTTACGTAACGGAAAACTATGCGTAAATAGCTATTTACACTGAGGTCGTAGGTAAAAAGATTAACTAATCGGTAAAGAGAGAATGGTGGTGCATATTAATCACAATTATTTAAGCGAGATTGAGACTGTATTATATGCCTTCCCTAAATCAACAAAGGCTAGATGTACTTCAGACCCAAGTGCTATACACTTTTCTCTATCAATTGTTGTATAAACAGATTATCTGTAAGATCGACCAGATGTAAATCAATTTTGATCTTAAGAGGTCAGTGACAAAATGGCGGCAGCTGCAGCCAAAGGGATACTGGATTTGGGTTCTCCGGGTCAAAATTAGTTAAAATGACCACCTTGACGTTTAAATTCAATATGGCCGATGCCAGTATATGTAGACCATAAAAAACTGTCATTTGCCCAAAATTTAAAACATTCCGTATAAACATGTCAGATGATTGTAAATAACAAATGAATACAGCTATCACGTGAGAGTGAGCAGGCAGGACTAGATTGCCCCGTTTAGTCGCTAGAGGACGTCAAAGTTGATTAACATGTTTCGGGCATTTTTCTGAATATTTTGAAAACATTTAGCTAATACCTAATAATTGTTGAGGTTGAGATTGCTGAAAGTTAGTTTCTCTAAAAAAAATCAGAAATTTTAGTTGATGGCAGAAGATATCTTAAAACATATCAATGAAACCACATTCATTATCATTATTCCGGTATTGTTCCTGAAAATACTTACATTGTTAAGACTTTAGAGGAAAAGAACAAAAGGCATGTTGCAACAAATTAATAACAAAATTATTAGCTAAGCAATGTGATTAAAATTGTACAGATTAATTTCGATATTATGTAAAACAAACTATAATGGACAATTAATTGGTATAGTTTCGATAATAAGCCGGGCAAAATTTGCGGTAAAGGAAAAGTAAATCTTTCAAAACAAACATATTTTTTGAGGTAATATCCCAATACATAAAAACGGTATTTGGGTTTTATGTATTTTCAGAATGGTCGATTCCGATTGCGTTAATCGGGTCTTGGTTTTGGTTTTTTAAATCATCAAAACGAAATTTTGTCATCGAAACATCTTACATCAGTCTTGGACATTGTATAAAATTGGACCGTCCTGATGATTTGTTGATAAATTATGATATACATTTGAGCATAAGAAAGCTACACTGCCTTAAAATGAGCTCGTTTTCAGTTAATAATTTAGGTCAAATATTGACAGTGCTTTTTTATTCTATTTTATTTTAACCTACAGAATTTATAGCTAACGAATGACAATTTTGGAACACCCTGTATTACCGCAACAATAAACCCTAAATGGTTAAATTATACCACAAACTTCCACTTTGTAATCAATTTGCTAATACTTTCACTGTAAACTTTTTCAATCACGTCTTTACATCCGGACTTTTCGAAGCATGAAATTATTTCTTCTATTGGCACAAAGTAAAAGTGTGAATAGGTTGAAAAACTGTTTTAAATATTATACATAATCATGATAACCATTGTGTTACCGTGCTTCAGTAGTCGCAAATGACTTTTAAGCAATGAGGTTTCATTTGTAAATTGTTAGGAGCCTTTCTCGTGTTTTTTGCACTTTTTACACAGGTAATGTCAACATTCTTATTTTATTGAAATGATTGTGTTCACCAGAAGAATAGACCGTAGCGATGTAGACTTGATTTTATTTTAATAATGGGATTGTTCAATAAATAGAATAGTTGAGTTAAAATTAGATTGAACATTCAAATATTCCGATTATACTCATATAGAAAATCCTACTAAAACTAAATTGGAATTACGTCACAAATAGAAAAGTTTCACTTTGAACGACTAAAAATTGTAAATGTGAGTTGGTTTTTATTTTTTCTAGACTATGGCAATATTGCAATCTTTTGATTACTTTAATTTTTCGTATACACAAAATTCAGTAAAACTCTCTTTCTCTTAGTTATTATTATACCACACATATACCTATGTTCATCTTTGAATACGTGTATCTTTTTTTCAATAATTAAAATGAAATTTGGCAACAATTTCACACACATTTACATTACAATGTAAAATATTTATAACGAGAATCAAACAAAAAGAGGCAAAATACACATTGTTGCCAAAGTTTTCTTTAGTCCTAAATTATCTCTTTGCTAAATGTAATTTATTAAATCACAAAGGTGTAATATCACGACAAAACCTTTCAAAGCTTCTTTTCGCTTAATTTTCAGTAAAAACGTGAAATATGAAGTTTGACAGAAAAACCACAATGATGTCTGGTGGCAACTTTCAAGATCTCAGATTATTTCCTCAATTTAGAGAAAAACTATATCTTGCTTGGATAATTTGTTGAAGAATATTGCTTATAACAAAAAAACTCAACTTTTTGCTTTGTGTAATGTACTTCTAAAAAAACTGCATTAATTTTTTTTATTACAAGTTTTTAATTTCACTATGGTTGAATCCAATAAAAGTTTGCTGGTGTAAACTGAGTTAACTAGTAATTTTTGATCATTTTGCTCTATTAAAGTTAAAAGCAAAAAAACTTGTAATTGACTACGTTTGCTTCATTGTTTTTTGCTTTAACTCTTGAGAACAAATTTAATGTTGTAATGTTTCAGGTTGATTTAAACTAGAAGCTTATTTAAAAATTTAGTAGTAATTTATAAGAATATATCAATTTAATAAACAATTTATAATAATTAACTTTTTTTAATTAATTAAGGTTTTTTAATTATTCTCGATTTAAATAAGCAAAGTGGTTTAGTGATAAGTGTGACTATTTCTTTAATTCTAGAATAACTCTGAAGAAACAATATGACACTGAAAAAGGTCGATAAGTTCCATGTTTGTTCCATTAAAACCCTTAAAAATCCAAAAACCATCAAAGCAACTGTTGGCATAAACTTATTTTGTAAGAAAAACATTTTCCATTTCGTGAAAAATCCAACTAATTGAAAAATAACATTTTGGTGCATTTTGTTACTTTTTGCCCTGTGGCTCTTTGAGGAGGGCTTTAAGGATGAAAACACCTAAATGTAATCTTGTAGAGCATAAAGTTTGCCACAATTTTCTTTATTAACGCTTTTTAATAGCTGCTCAAATAATGCAGCTACACAATTTTTAGAATTTAAGTGTTGATAATGGTTAGTGGTATCTGAAAAACGAAACGTCGGAGCTGAAAACTAAAATTGTTTTTAAGAATTAAAAGTTCCATTTATTTTCCAAAATATCAGTAATAAAGTGTTAAAAAATTGAAATTGACTTTTGACTGACTCTTTTTATCAATAGAATACGCAACTTTTGTGACATCTGGTATTTTATATAATGAAAATTTCGGTTTTTGCAATCTGCAAAGGTATTAAAACTTGTTAACACGGATGAGATAAAAATATGTTTAAAGGCGTAAAATTTCTCTTCAAGCAGTTTTCAGATATTGATCCAATCTAATAGCTGTTATAGTCGTTTTGATAGAATTTTGGTTTTTACAATAGTCAAAAAATAAGGTAAAACTGGTATAATTCTGAAAATAAATATGTGCAGTTAAATAAACTTAAATTTGGTGCAATATGTCATAAACTAGTTTCTAAACTTTTAAAAACTTTTTATTATTAACTAGAATTTCTGTCTGTAAACAGTTTTTTACATTTGTAATAAATTATTGTAATTAAAAATTTCTTGGTTAGAATATTAATAAAACTATACAGAGATCTGGTTAGATTCAATGTATGAATGTGGGTGTTACCTTTTCTTTTTTTTTTTTTCATTATGGTTCCAAGGTAAATTTTTCTAAACTAAAAAAAGATCATTATCCAATTAAATAACGTACTGAGAAGAAACTGCAACTGAAAAATTAAAAAATCTTTATTAGAGTAGGTTATAACAAATTATATACACGAAATCGTATTTACAAGTCTTAACATAAACTTAAATAACGAATCTAAAAACGAATATTAAAAGTGATACTGCAGTTTCTAAAAGTAGCTATGTGTTCCAAAATTAGTGATTCTATTTAACCAACATAGTTTTTATAATATTTTCTAAAAAAAAATGTAATAAACTTTCTACTAACTAGTACTAACTAGAATTTCTAGAAATTTCGTTATAAATTATTCACGCAAGACGAATTTAGGCGTATTTTAATATAAAACAAAAAAGCAGAACATAATTGAGGACCAACAAACGAAACGATTTTAAAATAAGTTGCGTGAAATTGATTCCGGTGCGTTTTTCCTTAAGAATGAAATTAACACAATTTTACATGCATCGTTTAGTTCAAATCTATAATTCACGAAAATTTGAATGAAGAAATGTATTATCGAAATTTCTGTGTATTGATTGAAAACCGCTTGTACAATATTAATTTAGCTAACTGGAGCTGAACTAAACTACCGTTTAAGTTTAACTAAAAAAACATTCAATTTTTGTTTTTTTATTTTTTCTTGAATTAAAATTTATAAAAAAAAATTGTTTTGGCATATACCTTTTATTATACCTATTCTAATTTTTCCACTATTCTGTACACAAATCACTGAATTTTGGAACACCACCTTAATAAGTTTGATCGGTTATAAAACAGTATACAAGCTAAATATACATAATTTGGCGTATGTTTATTTTAGCCCTGTTTAATTCATTTAAAATGCGACTTCAAAGCCAACAAATTTTTAAAATAAAATGTGATATTCTATTCTTACTCTTCGTTTTGGTACCCATACTGTTTACCACCAGAAGAACCTTTTTTCTTGTGGTAATCCTTATGGTGCTTATGGTACTTTTTCTTACCACCCCCTTTAGCAAAACCTTTATGCTCTTGTTCCACGTGACCTTTTTTCGAAACGCCTTTCTTCTTGTGCTTGTGACCTTCTTTACCAGATTTTGCGCTTTTACCCTTCTTGTAAGCTCCTGAAATTTCAGAAAAACGTCATCTTATTTTAGTTTGTTTTTTTTGTACCGGGTGTCTGAAACTCGATGGTTTTACGGGGTATCTCCAAAAATAGCAAAATGGAGTAGAAAGAAATGATGGTGTAGTATGTTCCACAGCTGCCCCCGTTTCTAAGAGCTACATTTTTAAAGTATGACAATTTGGAACCCTCATCGTATTTTCTCTACCATCATCGTAGGAACCAAATATTTAATCCATTTTTTTTCTGGATCACATCGTTTTTAAGATATAAGCTAAACATACTTTTTTTTAAATGGGACACCTTACATATTTATGCAGATGTGGAATAAGCGAAAAATTACGTTTTCAAAAAGTTTGACACAGTTTTTCGGAAATATTTCTCTAAGGAAGCTTTTTAAGGCAAAAATAACTTAGCACAATCTGGTAAAAAGTGAAATTCTCTACAACTTTCTCCTTATACAGGGTAATTCAAATTCGACCCTCACCATTGATATCTCAGAAACCCTAAGAGATACGAGAAAGTTTAAATTGGGGCAAAGTTGCGCAATTTAAAGCTCAACCAATGGCTGTTTTAAAAATTTCGATTTTCCGAGTACTTCCGAAGATATCCGGAAAAAACTGAAAATTTGATTTTTTGTTTTTATTTATTTCTAACCTTATTTGAAGAGATATCCGAAAACTAAAAGCATCTTTTCATTGCCACCTTTTCCTAGCTATTCGATGATGGATTCAAATTTGCCACACGACGTTTCGTTTTTTGTCAGTCATCATCAACTTTCTTTTTTCTTATGGGCGCCATATTGGATTTTTAGCCCACCAAATAGTACGTATTATTCTGATTTTAGTGATGTATAAGAACTTATGATTTGCTTCACAAATAACAAAGTAATTCAATAAAAACTATTTTTACTTTAGTTATTGGCTTTGAGTTAATGGGTCGTTTTATAAAATGTCATTATCTGACAGTACTTGTCAAACACGATAATTCGGACGATCGTTAGAGCGTGAATCATAGTTAAAAATGTATCTAGAAAAGAAACCCCCGCAGAAAATATTATTATTATACAAGCATTGCTGAACTATTTAGGTTAATCAGAAAAAGAGATTTGTTAGCATTATCTCTAACTTAAAAGGCTTATTTATGTTTCCAAGAGAAAGATCATCATTTTAGGAACTTAATTTTTTGCCAAATTTCAATTTTTTATAATATTAAGTGCAAGTTTATAGTTATTTATACAGCAACTGACTTAAATCATTTTTTATTCATTCATATTTGTTCGAGTGAATAAACCGATTTAAGTCACGTGTTTTATACAGTATTTTATTAAATTTCGACTTCTTATATTAAAAAAAAACTAAAATTACACTTCTATTAAATTTTCACCGCGCCCCGTAGATGTAACATTGATGTTTGTTTGTTTACATCTGTAAATAGGCGAATGTCATTCAGAGTGATTAAATAGTTATTTATACAGCAAGTGACTTAAACCATTTTTTATTCACGAAAAGAACAACTAGGTCCACGAGCGTAGCGAGTGGCCTAAGCTCTTCAAGAGAATAAACCGGTTTAAGTCACGTGTACACCTTTGTGACTAAGTATGTTCAGGTCAATTGCGTGTGACAAGTACTACCAAGTAATCTTCATAAAACGTCTCATTAACTCAAAGCTAACTAAGGTAAAATTAGTTTTTATTGAATTATTTTGTTATTTATGGAAAAAATCATAAGTTATTATACATCACTAAAATCAGAATAAAACGTACTATTTGGTGGGCTAAAAATCCAATATGGCGCCCATAAAAAAAAGAAAGTTGATGATGGCTGCCAAAAAACGAAACGTCGTGTGGCAAATTTGAATCCATCATCGAATAGCTGGGAAAAAGTGGCAATGAAAAGGTGCTTTTAGTTTTGGAATATCTCTTCAAATAAGGTTAGAAATAAATAAAAACAAAAAATCAAATTTTCAGTTTTTTTCGGATATCTTCGGAAGTTCTCGAAAAATCAAAATTTTTCAAACGGCATTTGGTTGAGCTTTACATTGCGCAACTTTGCCCCAATTTAAACTTTCTCGTATCTCTTATAGTTTCCGAGATCCCAATGGTGAGGGTCGAGTTTGAATTAACCTGTATACTTTTTTCATAATTTTCCAAATAATCGAGTTACGCTTGGCTGAACTTGGAGGTTTAGTTGGGAAAAAAATAAGATTTTAGGTTCAATCAGGTTTTGACAATGATTATGGCTTTTAACCAGTTTTTTTAAAAATTACGTGACATTTCCGCCAGTTTGACAATGTTTTGCTTGTTTTACTCCAATTGGTTTTTCCAAAGTCACGTGATTTTTTTCCCGGCAATTTTGATTTGACTTTTTCTAAAATGTATTTACTTTTCTGTTCTGTCAAAGTCACGTGAGACACTCACACGCAATTCCGCCATTTTTTTTTACACAATTTTTTTGGTAAAGTGTCACGTGACTTTTGGCTGATATTTTGACTTTTTTTTCATTCAAAGTGAAAAAAATCACGTAACTTTTTTTACCCAATCATTACCCAATCATTGTTTGCACGTGTATTCTAGATCACGTGACACGTTTTGCCAAATTTACGTTTTTTGAAACTTGTCATACAGTCTTTCATTCAATCGTTAATAACTGTCTTATTTGACACATAATGAAGGAACCTTTTATGTCGATGGATAGCCAAGGAAATACCTTTTCAAACAATATAATTACTTTGCTTGACAGGTTGAATCGTTTTGCCATTAAAGAGCGTCAAAGACGACAAATGTTTTCTGATCAATTTTCATGCACTATTTTGTTTCAACCTAAACAACTTCCCTATTTAACTAACATGCTAACGACTTTAATATCTCGATAAATAGCCAATAAAATGGCCTTTGTAGAAATATGACAACTTTGGTTAATTGGTTTGGCGGTTTGGCCGCTAGACGGCGTCAAAGTCGACTAATTTTTTTTTCACTTTTAACGCAGTATTTCACTTAATCATAAATAACTCGCCAATTTGGTACTGGTTGGTAAGTTAATCAATTGGCCGCTAAAGGGCTTCAAACTGAAACAATTTTTCTCTCAACCTTGAGAACTAAAAACAGTTTTCTAACTTCTGGTGACATTATAAAAGATTAAAATCCACTAATGCTATTTAGCCATTATGGTATTTCTAACCTAAAAAAACCTTTTAAAAATCTCTTTAGTGATAGATTTTTGTAAACGTATTTTTTTGCTTATTTGAAATCTGTAAAAATATATAGAGTGTCCCATTTAAAAACAGTATATTTGGTTAATATCTATACAGGGTGGTCCAGTTTTAAATGTCAATAATTCACCAATCCATAGCCAATTAAAAAATAAGTTGACATTCGTTATGTCATTTTCCTGAAAAGTGCTTCCTAAGGAAAATACAGTCCTTCAAATTTCTGTTTAAAAAATCGTTTTTTTGTCATAACTGTCAAACCGTTGGAGCAATATTGATCAAATTTGGAACAAGCACTTTATTACACGTTATTACGGTCAAAGACCCAAAACTAATACAACCCAACTTAAAAATTGTCTTGGAAACGGAAAATTCACTTAAGAAGTTTAAAAAATATTATTGTAGCCAGTTTTCATAGTTTCCAGACAAACTAAAAGACTTTAGTTTTGAAAATTGAATTAGAAAAGATAAAAATTTCAGAAGCTTAAAAATTGTGTTTGTAACCAGTTTTCATGCAAATCGAGAGACTTGCATGAAAAAAAAAAAAATTGACTTGTAGACATAAAAACTACTTTTTCAAGAATTTGTTACTACAAATTCATACATTTAAACCTTAAAAATTGACTTGAACCCTAAAATGTGACTGAACTAATGAAAAGTGACATCAGAAGCTTAAAATTTGCATTTGAAGTAGGTTTTCATAATTTGAAGACAAATTTCAATATTTTAGTCTTGAAAATAGTCTTAGATGCAGGACATTGACATTACATTCATGAAATTTGTCTTGGAAACGAACTTTTCGTGCTTTTTACTTTGCTTTTCATTTTCTTCGAATTCTGGACTATTTTTAGTGCTTCAAAACTGCTTTCAGCTTGGAAAATCGAGTTTCAAGACTATCTTCACCAAGTTATTGACATAGCAAACTTAAAAAATAATTTTTACATTCTTCATAGCATAGACTTAAAATAGCATTCCAAGCTTTGTCACTATTAAATCGACTTCCAGACACCTCAGTGCTAAAAATTCGGGTATTTCTTAATAAACTAGACTGTTTTTAGTGTTTTAAGACTGTTTTCAGTGCCTCAAATCGAGTTTCAAGACTATCTTTACAAAGTTTTTGACTTACCAGGCCTAAAAGCCAGTTTGTCCACTTCTACACTCATAGGTGCAATAAATTGTAGCATCTCTAAGAAATTCAGACTGTTTTTAGTGCTTTTTAAGACTGAAAAATCGAGTTTAAGACTATTTCCAAAAGTCAAGTTTCTTCAGTAATAAAAGTAAAAAATTTTGGTACCAATTGCTACAATAATAGTCTTGAGAACTAATTTTTAGAAATAAAATAGTCCAAAAATTTAATTTACTTCTAGACTTGTTGTCCAGTCCAGAAAATTGAGTTGTACACCAATTAAAGTCTTGAAAATATACTTTTATACTCTCTTTAGTACTAGTAAGGTCCGTTCTAGCATTAAAAGTCAACTTTTATACTATTTTTAGTAGTAAAAAATGAGTTTCATGCACAATACAATCTTTGTCTTGATTTCCGGACTTTTTTTAGTTCTTGAATGCCAGTTTCAGACACTCAACCAGGATGGCAGTCTGAGAAAGCGAATCATAAGACCATTCCTAATAGTAAAAAGCACGTTTCTAGACTATTCAGTACAAATTTGGACTTTCACAAGTCTTGAATGTTCAGTTTTAAACTATAAAACGATTTTTTAAATTGAAATTTGGAGGACTGTATCTTCCTTAGGAAACGTTTTTCAGAAAAATGACACAATGCAAGTCAACTTATTTTTTGATTGGCTATCAAATGTTGAATTATTGACACTTAAAACTGGACCACCCTGTATAACTGTGGGTTCCAGAAAAAAACGGATTAGATAGTTCTACGTTAAATTTTCGACGGAAAACCATTTGTAGTTCTTCTGTGTCGCTAATAATAAAGAAAATACGAGGAGGGTTCATTCTTCAAACTGTCATATTTTCAAAATCACCCCTTCCATCGTTCTTTTCACAAAAATCGAGCACTGATTCGCGGAAACCGCATTGCTCTAGTTTTGGAGATATTCCATCCATTTGAGACACTTTGTATACTTCGTGCAGATTAGGTTCTATACATTTACACCAAAGACGTTTACACTAATTCATTATAAACTTAAAATTTTCTATAAGAAACTTACCTTCTTTATGTTTATATCGGCCTTGTTTAGCCCCATGTTTTTCGTGGAATCCTTCTTTATGGAAATCGTCGTAGAACCGATGTTCTCTATGAAACTCATCCCTGTGGAATTTGTTGTGGTAGCCTTTCGTTTTGTGTCCCCTTTTATGACCTTTTTTCTCTCCAAACTTTCCGGCTTTATGGGACTTTTCCGCTTTAAACCTCCAACTTTAGTCAAATTTCTGGAAAAGAAGAACCCAACTTACCTTCGTGATGTTTTTTATAAAGCGCTGCTTCATCGTGGTGTTCTTGTTGTTTGCCATTTTCGGTACTTTTCTGAACTACGTCGTGAAAACCTGCGTTTTTCTTGTAATTGGACTGGCTGTGTTCATGTTTGCCTTCGTAGTCTTTTTCGTCTTCATGGTCGTGGGTTCTATGATGACGTGTATCGTGGTGATGGCCATTATCCGTAGATTTACCTTTAAAAATCACAGCAAAACTAGTTAAAATACTTAGAATAGAAAATTTAGTTTTTAGTCTGGCAATCGTGAAGGCCTTATTGAGTAAAATCTTCTTTATTCTAATTTCGTGAGCAGGAAATGTTCATAAAGCGTGTTTGTTATAATTTTAATGTATCATTAGATTGAGTAATTATTACTTATTATTTACATTGTATTACGTATGTACCGGACCTCTGTGACAACCAGAAAGTTTGTTCAAACGTCAAAATATACCAGTAATATCAGTTTTTTTTTATCTGAACACATTTTTCTTTAAAAAAGTACAAATAAGCAAGATATTTGGCGTGAAATACAAGTGTAACTGTACTAGGAATAGTGAAGGTGTCATAATTTGACAGCCTCTAACTTGGTTTCTATGACAGTTAGGAGATTCCTTCAATTGTCAAAATGTAGCTCGTAATTTTGGCATTACTTTACCTAAATACAATTTTGTTTAGAAATTACTAATAACCGATATATTGACCGGGAAATAGAGCAGTGCAAGTAAACAAGTTTTATCGAAAATGTCATAATTTGATAGCTCATCACTTGGCTTTTGTGACAGCCAGGAAGTTCGTTCAAACGTCAAAATATACCCGTAATTTCAGTTTTTTTTTATCTAAACACATTTTTCTTTGAAAAAGTACAAATAAGCAAGACATTTGACGTGAAATACAAGTGTAACTGTACTAGAAATAGTAAAGGTGTCATAATTTGACAGCCTCTAACTTGGTTCCTATGACAGCTAGGAGATTCCTTCAAATGTCAAAATGTAGCTCGTAATTTTGGCATTTTTTTACCTAAATACAATTTTTTTTAGAAATTACAAAAACCAATATATTGACCGGGAAATAAAGTAGTGCAATTGAACCAGTTTCATTGAAAATGTTATAATTCGATAGCTCATCACTTGGCTTTTGTGACAACCAGAAAGTTTGTTCAAACGTCAAAATATACCCGTAATTTCCGTTTTCTTTTATCTCAACACATTTTTCTTTGAAAAATTACAAATAAGCAAAATATTTGACGTGAAATACAAGTGTAACTGTACTAGAAATAGTGAAGGTGTCATAATTTGACAGCCTCTAACTTGGTTCCTATGACAGCTAGGAGATTCCTTCAAATGTCAAAATGTATCTCGTAATTTTAGCATTCTTCTACCTGTACACAATTTTTTTTAGAAACTACAAATAACCAATATATTGACAAGAATTGAACAAGTTTTATTGAAAATGTCATAATTCGACAGCTCATAACTTGGTCTCTGTGACAGCCAGGAAGTTCGTTCGAACGTCAAAATATACCCGTAATTTCAGTTTTTTTTTTCTCAACACATTTTTCTTTGAAAAAGTACAAATAAGCAAGATGATTGGCGTGAAATACAACAGTGTAACTGTACTAGAAATAGTGAAGGTGACCTAATTTGACAGCCTCTAACCTGGTTTCTATGACAGTTAGGAGATTCCTTCAAATGTCAAAATGTAGCTCGTAATTTTGGCATTCTTTTACCTAAATACAATTTTTTTTAGAAATTACAAAAACCAATATATTGACCGGGAAATACAGTAGTGCAAGTAAACCAGTTTCATTGAAAATGTCATAATTTGACAGCACATAACTTAGTCTCTGTGACAGCCAAAAAGTTCGTCAAAATATACCCGTAATTTCAGTTTTCTTTTATATCAACACATTTTTCTTTGAAAAATTACAAATAAGCAAGATATTGAGCGAAAAATAGAGCACTTGTAATTTTAGCTAATACAATTAATACTACAATTTTTTTAGAACTTACAAATAATCGATATATTGACCGGGAAATAGAGCAGTGCAAGTAAACTAGTTGTTAACTTGGTCCCTATTACAGTAAGGAAATTCGCTTAAATGTCAAAATGTAGCTCGTAATTTTTGCTTTCCCTTGTCTCAACACAGTATTCTTTAAAAAATTACAAATAACCGAAATATTGAGCGAAAAATAGAGCAGTGCAAGAAAACAAATTCTATTGAATATGTCATAATTTGACAGCTAATAACTTAATTTCTATGACAGGCAGAAGGTTGGTTCAAACGTCAAAAAATTAGCCCGTAATTTCAGCTTTCTTTTATCTCAATACATTACTAAAACTATTAAAAATTAAAAATTACAAATAACCGAGACATTTGATCGGAAATAGAACGGTGCAAGTAAACTAGTTTCACCAGACGACAGAAATACCATGCAATAATGTTTTCGTATTTTTTTGAAATATATTGAATTTGGAAAAATCTCATCCGTTTTTCATGGGTGTCTAAATATGGCGCATCTAAATCTCCAATTAAATTCAGGGAAAAAAAAACCTAAATCCACGTCAACAGATATACGTTTTTGATCCACTCTGTACACATTGTGTCCGTAAAGCCATTCAAAGGTTTGTTTTCTGGAAAATAATCGAACTCGTCTATTTTAATTTTTTATTGCAATTTTCTTAATAATAAATGTATGTATACGGGGTGGCCAAATTATAACCGAGAAGCTTTCGCTAATGATTTAATTGCTTCTCTATCTTATTAAATGTTAAATTTGAAAACTAATTGGCAATTTGTCAGTTTCCTAAACGGTCAGTAAATTCTTAGTAAACTGTTTGTAAAATATGTGCTGGGATAACCATATATTAAAAAAAACCATTCAAGATGTTCGTTTTTTTTAATACATATTTCGTAATCGGAATTTTAAGATTATAAATTTGCAAATAGCACAATAATGCCATAAACTATATTATTACCGTTTTCGAGATCTCCATGCTTACACACGAATTTGTAACACTCTGTATATTAAATAGAAATAAAAAACGACTTTATTTGAATTAAAGTCAAACGTTTTAAAAACAAATTACATGCAGTTACTAAAAAAACTTAAAAAAATAATATTTTCTCTAATTTTCAAGTGATGAAACTAATCTTATTTACGCACCATCGCAAAATAAAATGGTGTATTGAGACAAGCTGTACTAATGAAAAGTTGGGTGGACCAGTTAAAAAAATCAAACATTTTTAAATTTTTTAGTAACATCGAAGATCATGCAAGTCAAATTGTGACTTTCGTATGGTCGATTGTGCAAGTTTTGTTAAAACTACTATCATAACAATATGGTTTCCCCTTTTGCGGCTTTGCAAGTAAAACAACTCTGGCAGGTAATAGAATAATAATAGTGTGACACTTAATTTCACACTTTATTTGCGATTTCACGGAGCATGTAAGTGCGATTTTTATTTATTGTTAAAAAATTCAGACACAATTCAACTACAAAATGCCGAATTTAATGCTAGTAAAATGGTCTGGTATTTGAAAAAGCTGCATATGTTGTAACGTTACCTATTTTTGCTTAACCCTTTAAATTCGAGAACAAATTAATTGTTACAGTTATTTGGACACTTTAATTTCGGGTTAGACACCACTGGTTTATGCAATTTGCAGTGTCAAGGTTGGAAATTCCTCAATGTCTGCAACAAACATCTTTTTAACTTTGTTTGGTAAACCGCAACCATTCTTTGGAATTCCATTACAGTTTTCCAAAAATTTGATCACTTTCGCTAGCTTATGTCATGTTCATCCAAGCAAACCAAACGCTTATTCATCGCTCTGAAAATTGTTTTTTTCTCCAAATCGCCAAATTGGTTTTAAATGAATTTACTACGTAATGATGTAATAAATATTCAATATCGTAGTTGATTTTCTAATTAATGAGAATGGACGTTTCAGAGAATAAAATTGGATAAAACCACTTTGTTTATGGAAAGTAGTCTACGCCTGTGGTGTAATCAAAATTGTCAAAAAAAGTAGTGGAATTTATTTCAGATGAATTAATTAGTTACTCTCAACAGTTTACGTGATAGAAAATTAAAATGTTTGCAGTTTTACATTGCGTTAAAGGGTAATAACTAAATCAGTATTCTACTCATTTACTTACTTGATAAGTAAAAATATGTAATAGTTATTTACCTAACAAGTGCGGAAACAACGCGGAGTTCGGACAAGCAGTTTAATTGGGGAAAAGACGCTTTCCGCATGTGTTAGGAACAATATTTGTAATGAACCTATAGTAAAATTAATATTAATGATTAATGACAGGGTCTGTTTGCAAAGATGATTAAAAGTGTATTCTTAATTGGGAAATCAAATATATAGTTATTGTTTTTTGATTCAAATGTATATTTTCGAAAAATGAAATGAGTGTGAAAAAGTAACTTTACCTCACTAATTTTTTTCTCATAAAAAGATTGGTGCATATGGATATCTTTACTCTACACATATAAACTTCAGGATTATTATTCATGTAATTCGGAAAAGTAACTTTACCGCGTCCGGTGCGGAAGAGTAGTCCTTCCGGCACTCAAATGAGTGCCTAAAAGTGCACTTTGCCGCAACCAAGTAGGAAAATATTTTATTATAACTTTATGTAAATTGTAGAGTCAAAAAATCATGCAAACTTAAACGACAACTAGAAAAACATTACCAGATCGATGTTATATCTTATTTAGTAGTCAGAAAAGAAGAGCGAAAGAACATGTTGAAGTTATTGAGCTGGCTAAAAACCCAATCATGTCAAACAAAAACAAAACAAATACCCAAATAAAGACTGATACTAAAAGTGATACATATCAAAGGCCAATATTTTTTAAAGAAAAATTAAATTCTATCAGGGTCAGAAAAGAAGAGTTCATGTTGAAACGATTGAGCGGGTTATTACCAAAAAATTTAAAAGAATACTGATTGATTGATATCAAAAGAAGAAAGAAATTCTCTCAGTGTTGCGAACAACTGAGCTAGCTAATTGCCCAGAAAATAAAAAAAGGTCAGATTGATTAATCTAAAATCAAAATATTTTAGAAAAGAAGGAAATTTTGTCTTTGTCAGAAAAAATGAGCGGAAATGTATTGAATTAATTGGGCTAGCTAATTGTCAAAAGGAATTTTGAAAAAAGACTATAAAAAAAGTTGAAAGAAGAAAATAAAAGCCATTTACATATTTTACAGTACAATTAAATCTCATTAGCATCAGAAAAGAAGAGCAGAAAATATGGTAAAATGCTTGAGCTGGCTAATTGCCTAGACATTTTTAAAGACGACTGACTACTAATCCGTATTAAAATGCGACATATTTTAGATAAGAACTAAATTCCATTAGTCAGAAAAGAAAATGTGCTGAAATGCTTAAGCTGATCAATTTCCCAGAAATATTGAAAGAATACTAATAGTAAGATTAATATCAAAAGCCAACTTATTTTAGAGAATATTTCTATAATTTATTAATGTCAAAAAAGCAGCAAAGCAGTAGAAAAAGTTGAAACGATTGAGATGGCTAATTGTCCAGAAGAAAAAGTAGACTAATGTTAAAAGTTAACATATTTTAGAAACGAAGACAATTTTATAATTGTTAGAAAAGAAGAGCGGAAAATGTATTAAAATAATTGAGCTGGTTATTTGCCAAAAAAAATTGAAAGACTGACCTGGTCGATGTTAAAAGCCAACATATTTTAGAGAAAAATTGTAAAATCTTTCAGCGTCAGCGTCAGAAATTTTGAAAGAAGGTTAATTGATTGATTTATGTCAATATTTTATTAAAGTCAGAGAAGAAATATGGTGAAATGCTTGTGCTGGCTAATTGCCTAAAAATTTTAAAGAAGACTGACTAATCCATGTCAAAATGCAACATATTTTAGAGAAGAATTAAATTTCATCAGGTTCAGAAAGGAAAGCGGAAAATGTGAAAAAATGCTTGATCCGGCTAATTGCCCAAAAATTTTCAAAATAAAACTGAATGATTGATGTTATAAAAGCCAACAAGTTTTAAAGAAGAATTATAAAATCTCTCAACTTCAGAAAATAAGAGCAGAAGTTGTGGAGAATTGCTTCAGCTAGTTAACTGCCTAGAAATTTTGAAAGAAGACTGATTGATCCATGTCAAAAGCTAACATATTAAAAAAAATAACTAAATTTCATTAGCGTCAGAAAAGAAGAGCAGACGATGTGGTGAAATGCTTCAGCTGGCTAATTAACCAGAAAATTTGAAAGAAGACTTACTGATAGATGAAAAGCAAATCATATTTTAAAAAAGAATTAAATTCTTCTGGCACCAGGAAAGAAGAGCAGAAAACAAGTTGGAACGATTGGTTTCAACTTGGCCAACTGGTGGAGTCTTGTCTAAAGACTGATGGTGGATGAACTGATCGATATCAAAGTCTACAACAACATATTTTAGAGAATATCTAAATTCCATCACTGTCATGAAAGAAGAGCAGAAGAAAAAGTTGAAACGATTAAGCTGGCTAATCGGTCAGAGGTTGTAAAAGAAGATTGATTTATTGATGCTAAAAGTCGAAATATCTTAGAGAAAAAGCAAATTCAGAAGAGGAGAGTAGAAGAATATGTTGAAACGATTAATTTGGCTACTAACACAGAAACTGTAAAAGAAGATTAAGTGATATACAGGGTGTTCCAGAGTTCGTGTGTAATAATTTAACAGCACTCATTGGTAGTAACAGAGGATTTCAAGATTTTATTGCGTGAAAACCAAGCACAACTAGCAAAGGTATATAAAAATATTTCCATAATTTAATTGTAATAATAATTAATCCAACAACACATTGTAAACAATATGAGTTTAGTTAAGTAAAGAACAACAACAACGACAATCCTGTATAAATCAAAGGATATAACTGCAGCTAAAAAATCTTTAAATTGAGTTTTAAAAACGTCTTTTTAAAATAGTACATTTTGTTAAGGAACACTCTGTATAGTGTAATAATTGACAATGCTGAAATTGACAGTTTATCTGATTTTTTTCTTTTAAATTTATCAAGTTGAGTTTGCTCAAGCATTGATTGTCTACCGATTTAGTCAAATAAGACACATTTGATTTTGATTGATTGATTGATTAACTGTTTTGACCTTCATACTATTCTATCTTCCGTAATATTCTTGGTACAGAAATGTCTATTAAAAAATACAGAAAAAGAAATACACACCTGATTGACCACTAGAATGATGTGGATGTACATGACTAGCCTCAACAGGTGTATCCACCACTTTAACCGGTCGTTCAATCACGTGAACACGACTAGGTTCATGACCTCTATTCTCTCTTTCTAGACCTCTATTATGAACTATTTGACTTTTTAAGGGCTGAGGTTCAATATAGAATTTCTGCAATGTGACAGGTAATGCACTGATATCGGCTGCTAAAGCTTGTTTTATGATGTCTTGTACTCCATCACTGCCTGCAGTTTTTGCATCGTTTACTTTCGGTAAACTAAACCGTTGCGGGTTAGCCGGTTGTGGAATTTGAGTTAACAAAGGGTTTTGGTACCTTTGAGTTTGGGATCTTGCAGGATCACGAGTTCGTGTTCTAATTGGATTACTAGCACCAACGTTTTGGTTGTTATTGCGTATTTGAAATGCGTGATTTAATGGGGTTTGTTGTTGTACTACATTAGCTTGGGTTCTAACAGGGTTTCTAGTGCGAGACCTCACTGGGTTCTGTCGTCTTAACGGAGTTTGAGGTGGTACGTCAATTCTTCTGGAGTTGATCGTGGCTTGATTCTGTGTTACCTGATTACTGAACTTATCAAACTCCTCCAAAAACGAACTCGGGTGGAATAGTTGAGCGTTAATCTGTTGGGCATTTCCACTGATTTGCCCTATCGATCTCACTCTAGATCGCTTGGCATTTAAACCACTATTAGGGGGTTCTGCAAACGAACCAGGTTGCGCCGGCACAATCGAATCCCTACGTTGACTTTCCGCCAATCCATTTTCAGTAAATGGATCGAAAAAATCACCAGGTTGAAATATCACAAACGGTTTTACCACAGCATCCTTTGCACTTTCGATTCGACCGCACAAAAGCATAAAGGAAACACAGGACACCACCAATCTATACATAGCAACGTTTTATGTGAGTTAAACCGCTAGAACCCGAGTACCAACTTCCTTTTCCCCGATCGTTATAAAACTGCACCGATCAGACTTGAAATGAGAAAAATGGCATTCAATTTGTCGCAACAACTTAAGTACCCGACGACCGGGTAACTTATCGGTGACAGAAATGAAAGGATTTGGTTCCGCTCTTAACAGACTAATTCAGCTAGTATTGTTATTTAAAAGCCGTTAATCTGTCTGATGGCTTTACAATGGCCCGTTGAGTAAGCATCTATGGGTGTATTTTTAAATATTGATTGCCCACATTTGTTAAATTCATTAGGCCCATGTCACAATAAGAGAGATTGGTTTACGATATTTCGCATACTACGTATCTAAATTTCTTAAAAATTTGCAAACGTATTGTTGGTTTTATAGAAACCAAACTATTGGCTAAGTTAATGTCTCAACAACGGTCTTTTAAATATAACTTTTGTTTGTTAATTTTTTCTAAATGAAAAGAAATCTATTGTTTATATTGAAAATTATGTTTCTGTAACTTTCCTTATTCCTGTAAAGTACCTGTCTTAATCTAAATAAGTAACAAACTATATGGTGATTTGTTTCATAATACCATACAGAGTTCCAAAAAAAAATATCAAGCTTTTCAAATGGAAATGTATATTTGTATGTGTTTTTAAATGTTTTGTTGTCATTGTTTAAATATCCTGGAAATTCTAAGCATTTTCTGTGTATAGCAATAAAATGCGCAACTTTGACTTCATTTATTTATTTGTTGATGAAAAAATAACATTTTTCAGTTTTTTTTTAACCGTACAATATTGTAAAATATTAATCTAACTTAATGCCTGGTTTATACAGCAAATAAACTAAAATAAAAATAAAATAAACATTTAAATATATGTTGAAATTCCATAGGGTGTTTATACAGTGAAATAAAATTAGGCATAACTTTGAAGTTGGCAAAGTTCAAGTTTTATTTTATTTTGGCTAGTTAGGTAGACTTTTTTGATTATGATTATAGGTAATTATCATTAGAATTTAATTTTTGTTATGGTAAACATGTTTTTTATAATAAAAAAATACGTATTTCATATTTTTTTGCGTTTTATTCGAATATGGAATAAGAAAAATTGTGGGATGAGCACATTCAGTTCTACCAAATCACTTATTCGTAGATCTATTTGGCCATATTGGAAAAAAATACATTTTCTATAATAATTCATCAAAACAAAAAAACTTTCTTTTCTCTATCACATTTTTTTGAATTTTTTATTAACATTTTGGGCAGTGACACGTTTTCAGAACTAAATAGTACAATGTTGACCCTATCCGCTACTGTATTTACTACACTACACATTTACACATGTAGTTTAGAAAGCGTCAGTTGAATTTTAGAAACCGTAAGATGGATTTGAAAAATATCACTTGTATTTCAGAAAAGGTACTTTCAATTTTAGAATAATAAATTTGATTTTCGAAATTGCAATTTGTATTTCAGATTAGTCACTTGTAGTATAGAAAAGAGCAGTTGGATTTTAGACATGGTCATTTGTAATTTGGAAAATTAAAGTGTAGCAAAAAAAGTTAATAAAAAAAAGGAAATAAGTAAAAAATAGCTATTTATGTAACCAGTTACGAAAAGTTCGATTTTGTGTAACGAATGAATGTTTGTAGGGCGAGCGCAGCGAGGTCCTACAATTTGAATGAGTTACACAATAAGACATTTTAGAAACGTGTTGCATACATAATTTTTTCTAATTTTGACCAAAAAGCTGTGAAAACAATCTTTTAAAGTGATTTAACACAAATATTCACTTTCATAGCACCTTGTATAAACTGTGACAACGACATGTTATGATGGATGTCGCCCATATGTTTCTACGGAAATGCTTAAAAACAGGGAGTGATGAAATAAACTTTTCATAACTAGTTACATAAAGTGATACTTTTCGTAACTAGTTGCGAAAAGTAAAACATTTTGTCACTCTAATCAGTTTTGAAAAGTGTCACTTTATATGCCAAAATTAGAAAAAGTACATTGTGGTTTAAGCAGTTCAATGAAAAATCGATTTATCTCGAAACCCGTTTATTCTATCGAAATAAGAGAAGAGTACAATTTTTCGATAAAAATGGTACGAGTATCCATTAATGGCGTTTGCAGCTGAAAATAATGACAGCTGTCAAAGTTTAAGCAAATTGTGCCTTAGGTCCAGTTAGTTCCTGCCTTTCGAATACGAGATACCTGGTTTTCATGTCAAATAGAAGGTCTCTTTCGATAAAACATTAAACCCAATAATCATTACAATATACAGTGTTTCAAAAGTTACGGCCAAAAACGTTAATTGGAAGGCAGTTCTTTGGGGCTCAATATTTCCCTTGGGAATGACTTTAAAAAAAATTGTATAACCAAATCGTATTATTTTGACCTCCCCTGTATGCCTCCGAGAGATTGTCATATAGTTACGGGACACCCTGTATATTTTATATAAATTAATACTCCCGAAGAGCAGGTTTTTTTGCTTCAAGTGATATTAAAAAAAAAAACAATAAACTAATAACCACATAGAAACACAAAAAAAATCTGAAATTGAAATAACGCGTTCTAAAATACAAGTGATCTTTTCTGAAATACAAGTGACGAATCTGAAATACAACTTACGGTTTCTAAAACCAAATTTACGATAATGAAATACAAGTTATAGATTCTGAAATCCAACTTATATTTTTAAAATCCAAGTGATATTTTCTAAACTACATGTGTAAATGGTGTAGAATATTAAACTGAGTGATAGGATGACAACGAAAAGTTCTTAATGTCTTCAGATTCAGAAGATTATTGCTCGTTTATTAAAAAATGTGTGGTTTTACAGTTATTACCATTCACAATAATCAATTTGAAATTTTTTGAAAGTGAAAAACACTTTCTACCATAAGAGATTTTTCGTTTTAGCGACAAAAACAACAATTCCGCTTACTCAACAGTGCATTTTAGTGTTTATCGACGTGTCCTATCATTAGACCCTAAAAAGTTGGGTTTTTAATGTACTCAACTGTCCATATCGCCATTCAATAGTATTAGCGGCAGCTCGTAACGGGCCAAAGAAACTCTTTCGATATGGTTTCGATCGTTGGAGTAAACTGAAAAATGCAAAACCCAATGTAATTTTTGCAACGTTCGTTTGCGGTAAGGAGTAATCGTTTATTTTCCAGACGGGTCCGTTCATGAATGAAATTCTACTAAATATGACATTGTATTTACTGTAATATCATAATTATAATAGTAATGCAGTTTCAAATTTGTTAAATAAGTGCCAGCAGTTCAAGAGAAAAATTATGAATCTAGTAAAGTGATATGAGTAGTGGAAGTAGGAACTCAATAGAAATACTATACTTTGTGTGTGTTTTATAAAACAACAAGACACAATCAAATAGTATATTATTCAACAAGCATGTAATGTTTGCTATTACTCACGAAGATAAAGTTTCATTTCAAATCATCGAGAGACTAATAGCATATTACTCAAAGTGACAATAGTCAGCACCTGCTACTGAACCCGTGAGTAATTACTCATTACTGACGGGGTAGATAATGTGTGTTATCTCCTAATCAAATCCAGAAGAACAATAGAAAAAAGTTGTTTATGATTATCAGGTTTACAAATGTTTCAAATAAGGCCAAACAGTTCAGTCAATGTGAGATCAAATATCTATGATTTGGACTTATACCACAGTATAGCAAGAATGAGTTATAAACCCAAATACCAAATTCTTTATTATATTATACAGGGTAGATCACGTTACGATGATCTGTTGCGCTCTATTCTGAAGCCAATTCAAACATATTTTATATCTTATGTCAAACTATGTTTAATTTCAGCAATTCTAGAAAGAAAATTGACCACAGAAAAATGTTTGGTATAATTAATTCTCAAATGAGTATGAATGTATCGGTGTTACATTTAAAAACTTTACAAAGTTTGCAAAAGTTATTTGTTAGGGTATTTTGACCACCCCGTATAGTTATTTTAGATAGTTAACTGCAAGAGAGTCATTTAAACAAACCTTACTTAACAAAACACAACACAGAATATAAAGAAAACCTGCTTTTTAGAATACGAAAATTAATAGTTTAGACAACAAGTGACTTATGAATAAAACATTGTTTAAATCATTACTCAATTCGTTAGTAAGCGTTGAATAATTGACTAAAATAGAAAGAAATTTAATAATTAATACCTATAATTAATGCTAATAATTACCTATGGATTATGGAACTGCAAACAGCAAAATAATATATTATACCTAATACCTACACGAAAAATCAAACTAATATAGGATGACGTTATTGCCAACATACGAGTAATTGTTAGAATTTACGTTGAAATCAAGTTGAAAAATTCCTCTATTTTAGAAAATTCTTGCAAGGTTCAAGTAATTTTTAGATGGTTTCCAATAGTACTTTGGCATTTCCAAAATGATCTAGTAATTTTAAAAAGCTTTTTGGAAGAGGTTTTAAACACTACACAGAGAAACTTATAGCAATTTTTGTGAGAGTCTCATGCTTATTTAAGAGCCTCTGGCATTTCCGAAATAATTTTAGAGGTCTTTGGTGGCAATTTTTTAATGCTTTTCATTAGTATCTAAAGGATTATGGAAATTTTCAAAATGATTCTAGATGATGTCTAGCAATTTTAGAAAATGCTTGAAAGGTATAATACACTTGGAGAGGAGGACACTTATTAGAGGCCACTGGCATTTCAGGAAAAGTTATTTTAGAAGACTCTATCAAGTTTAAAAGACCTTTTGGATGGTTTGCCAATTTTTAAGATAGTTTCACTAATTTCTAGAGGCTTTGTGGCATTTTCAAAATAATTCTAGAGACTTGTGGTAATTTTAGACAATTCCTAGATGCTGTAGAACACTTGTAAAAGCTTTTGCTTTTTATAGGTTTTTATTCCTAATTAGATGCCACTGCATTTCTCGCATTATAGAGGTCTGGCAATTCTTAATAGGTTTTCATTATTATCTTAAGGTTTCTGGTATTACCGAAATAATTCCAAATTCTTCTGTTTTAATTAAAAATAAAACTTGTACAATTTAATACACTTGCCGAACCTTTGCTGCAATTTTTAGGAGGCTTTCAGTAGCATTTACAAGCCTCTGGTATTTCCAAAATATTTCTTAAAACCTCTATAATTTTTTTACAATTTGTGGCAGCTTTGAATCATTTGTAGAACTTTTTAACAATTTTTGAGTTTTCAGTAATTCTCAGACGCATTACTGATGCGGTAATTTTTAAAAATAAAAAAAAAGTTTGACATTTGTGAGGCCTCTGCAATTTTTGGAAAGTTTCCAGTATGTCTTTGGGGTCGTTTAGGGGTGCGTAGTGAGGGATGGTAGAGAAACAACTCTGGTTACAGGTAAGCCTTATTTATTATAAATAATGTAAAATAAACACTTAAACAGGGTTATTCTTACCCCCAGAAAAGAAGGGCCAACACGGCCGTGAATGTCGTTAAGCGCATGGGGGTTCGGGAGAGACGAGTGGGGTTTTAGCCCTTCGGCTACACCGTAAAGGGGCACGCAAAGGTGTTCTTGTACGGTGTGACCAAAAGACCAAGTGAACAACTGACAGGGTTAAGGGTTCTAACGGTCACTTCAAGTTGCGAGAGAACCCTTCTCTTATCAGCCTGGGATCCTAAGAAGGTAGCGAGCCGACCCACCACTTCAAGTTAGGGAATGTTGCTCGCCGACCAACCCGGAGACCAGTAATTTTAGATGGCCAGCCTTGCTGAATAAATACTCGTCGATTGACCCAGATTCCTACTAGACTTGCTGACATATGCGATTATTCGGTGTATAGTACGTTTGTAAATGTTGGGAATCTGTGACATCTCCCTCCCCCAAAAAGTGTTCGTCCCGAACACTACTTACCCTAGTCTTATGTTGTAACGCCTTATTCTATCAGGAGGTGTGGCCACTGCCTTTATTTGAAAAATACTATAACCTAAATTGTACGCTCACAAATTCCTACATATGACGCTGCATTGTCCCTGGACAAGCGGCTTGGTGTTGAGGTAGGCCTGGGTTGGACTTCGTTTGACTGGTACCCGAGCACCTGTTACTCAGTTCGCAGGTGGTGGTACCCTGCCATCTTATGGTTCGCTGGCACCTTTGCAAGAAGTTATCAGCTAAGTCCGGGTAGTTTGCTGTGTTGTCTCCCGGAGAGTCCTCGTTTGCCGCTATAGGCGCTGTGGTTGGTATGGTTTTTTGCTTGCCTGCTGGATGAATGTTTGTCAAAGCGTATTTCGTTAAGTTTAAACAATAATATATACAACCAAAATATAATTTTCCTTTATACTTTCCCTTTATACCATATTTGTAATAGGGGCCCTGGCTGACCTGCGCCAGTTATTGTTCCCCCACCATGTTTTCCTCATCTGAGCTATCTTCTGACGCGTCCCCGAGCGTCCATTCATCGTAAAACGGCAAGATTCTCCCTATATGAACCACGTCTGTTTTCTTCCCTTTCTCTTGTTTCACCTCGTAATTCACCTCACTAAGTTTTTTCGTGATCTTATAGGGCCCAAACCACCGTAGTAGCAATTTCTCACTTTTACCCACTTTTCTAATTGGGATGAAAATTTTGACCCTGTCACCTACTTCAAATTCCCCTTCTCTGTGTTTGCCGTCATAAATGCCTTTGTCTTTGTCCTGTTTCTTGTGGATATTATCTACTGCTGTTGCCCTTAGAAGTAGTGCCTTTTCTCTCAATTCATGGGAGTTTAAGTCATCGTTACTGTCCAGTAGAGATGCGTCCAGCGGCAGTGTGGGGTCTCTAGCAAACACCAGTTGAAAAGGACTGAACTGCGTTGTTTCTTGTTTTGCTGTGTTATAAGCGAAGGTGACGAAAGGCAAGTATGAGCACCAGTCTGTCTGATCAGAGCTGCAGTAGAGTGACAACATGTCAGCCAGTGTTTTGTTCAGCCGTTCTGTAAGGCCATTGCAGGATGGATGGTAGGCAGTTGTAAAGGTACTCCTCATCCCCATGATTTGCTGCAACTCCTGTACTATTTCCGACTGAAAAACTTTTCCCCTATCACTGAGGATGCTCCGTGGGACCCCGTGAATCAGTATTACTTTTTCTAGCAGAAATTTTGCCACGGGGCCTGCTTTTCCATTGGGTAGGGCAGCTGTAATGGCATATCTGCTTGCATAGTCCGTTACTACTATAATGGTGGTTTTTCCCTGGCTGCTTTTCCTGAATGGCCCCAGTACGTCTATGCCTATTTGATCAAAAACCCGACCAACTTTTATGGGTTGGAGAAACCCTAGTGGTTTTCTGTTTGTGGGCCCTTTCCTAGCCTGACAATCCCTGCAACCTCTAATGTATCCGCGGACATCTTTAATCATAGAGTCCCAGTAGTATTTAGGGATTAATCTGCTTAGTGTCTTCGTGACGCCCATGTGTCCACTGGTGGGTGCATTGTGAGCTTCCCATAGGATTTCTTCTCTTAAAGCCCTTGGAATTACGAGTGCGTATTCCAATCCATCTTTCGTAGGGGTAGTTTTGAACAAAATGTCGTTTTCAAGTCTATAATTTTTTGCTTTTCTGCGTGTCAGTGCGTTAATACTGATTTCTTCAGGGTTGCGTATTGCAAGTTTCAAGTCCTGTAAATTCTTGTCTTGATCCTGCAAGTACCCCATATTAACTGTTGAGATGGTGAACGTTGGTACCTCGTCTAAGTCTTCTATGACGTACTCATCTGCACTACTCACTGGGTTCCGCGACAGGCAGTCTGCATCCTGGTGTTTACTCCCTTTCTTGTACACTACAGTGTAATCGAATTCTGCTAGTTTGAGAGCCCAGCGTGCCAACCTCCTTGAGTGATCCTTAATATTATGAATCCAGCATAAAGCGTGGTGATCGGTTACTATTTTTACTGGGTGTCCATAAATTAAATGCCTTAAGTAGGTCATTCCCCAAACTGCTGCTAATAACTCCAATTCGCTGATTGAATAATTTTTTTCTGCTTTTGACAGTGACCTACTTATATAGGCTATAGGGTGTTCTTGTCCGTCGTCGCTCTCCTGTAGTAGAATTGCCCCTATTCCTTCTGTGCAGGCGTCTGTATGCATTGTGCAGCCAATGTCAGGGTTGTAATGTTTCAGGACTGGTGCTGAAGTGAGTTTTTCTTTTAGCACTTGGAATGCTTCTTCTTGTTCCTTACCCCAGCAGAATTTGTTCTTTCTTGTTGCCTCATGCAAGGGCCGAGCTAATACTGCGTAATTTTTAATAAACTTTCTATAAAAATTACATAATCCCAAAAAGCTTTGTAATTCCTTTGTTTTCTTAGGGGTGGGAAATTGCTTAATTCCCGCTAACTTATCCTCTTCGGGGCTTATTCCTTCACTGCTTACAGAGAATCCTAGAATTCTTATCTTTTGCTGTAAATATTCGCACTTGCTTGGCTTAAGGGTTAAATGTGCTTCTCTCATTTTTTGAAATACTTTTCTTAATTTTGTGATGTGGTCATCTAGGTTTTCTGAGTAGATTATAATGTCATCTAGGTATATTAGGATGTCTTTCCATTTCATGTCTTTGAATATCCTATCTGCTAATTGTTGGAAAGTTGCCGGTGCGTTGCACAGTCCGAAACTCAACACATTAAACTCGTATGACCCGTGTCCTTGTGCCGTAAATGCCGTGTATTGTTTTGACGACTCTTCAATTGGTATTTGCCAATACCCTGAAAACATATCCAAGGTGGTAAAGTACTTGGCATTTCCCAGATATGTAAGAATGTCGTCGATCTGCGGTATTGGGTAACAAGATTTTTTGGTCACTGGGTTTATCGTTCTTTTGTAGTCTACGCAGAATCTAGTGGAGCCATCTTTTTTCTTCACCAGTACAACTGGGCTTGCCCAAGGTGAATGGCACGGTCTTATTACGCCACACTCTAACATTTCTTGTATCTGTGCGTCAATGATTTCTCGCTCAGTTTGAGACACTCTGTAAGGGCGACATTTGACGGGTTTATTTTCCGTGACCTCTATTTTATGTTCTATGAGTTGTGTTTTTCCCATGTACTTAGGTGATTTACAAAAAATGTCTTCATATTCGGTTAGTAAATTTTCCAGCTTCTTTTTGAATTCTTTTTCCGTGATGTGATCTAATTTATGGTCGTCTAGTGTTACTACGTCCTCTTCAGTTTTGTACGTTGTATAGAGGTGGCTTATGTCTTCATTTGTAGATTCTAATCGTGCTATCGTTGTGCCTTTGAAAATTACTCTATTTGTGGGTCCTATGTTTGTCAGATTTACCGTGATTTCCTCTCCGGCCTGATCTAAGCTGCACAAGAGGTTGTTGCGGATCAACCACCCTTCGTTTGGCACCATGAGTTTGCTGTCGTACCCTGGGGGCTGAGGTTCAACTTTTACTGCTTTCTTTTCCCCTGGATTAAGGCCGCAATCTTCAAACATTCTTACTTTTTCAGCCATGTTTTCTTCGTCCTTTACGAAGTACGGCAGGGCGTCCCATGAGCTGCCTTTGCTCAGTTTATGGGGTTTTGGCCGCGGGTTTTTATCTTTAGAGACCCATAACGTTAGGTTTGTGTCTTTGAATTCCTCGTAGAGTGCATTTTTAATTTCTGTCCAGTCAGTTTTGTTATTTGCGGCAGTCGACCTAGGGATGGCTATGTTAGAGATACCGTGCCGTACTGCCCATTCTTTTAATTTAGCGCAGCAGTTTTTAAGTGTCTGGGCGGACGTGCATTCACCATTATTTTCTATTAACGCCATCTGTAGGACGTGCCTGTTTCCTTTCTGAAAGCTGGTAGTACTGCCTAAGCTTATTTTGCCTGTTTCTTTCTCCGCTAGGTAATTTCTAATGGCTTTTCCGACTCCTCTGTCTTTGCTTGGAGTAGTGGAGCACGTAAAGGCCCATGCGACGTTGCTTGGCACGCTGAAAATTGATCCGGGCATTTCCTGGAAAACTTCTTTCCAGCTTCGCATGCTGTTTTCCTGTCTTGGCTCTAATTTAAAATTGTTGGTGCTTCTTATATTGGCAATTGGGTGCAGCTTGTGGGTGTTTTTTGTATTTTGTCTTAGAGGTATAATCATGTTCTGTGCCAAGCTGAGTGTGTTCATTATTAAGCATATGGAGGCCTTCATTTCCCTTAAAAATTCCATCCCTAATATCAAAGGTTGGGGTGGGCCTGTCAAAACTGTCGCTTTCACTCTCAATTTTCTTACTTGGTTGCCCCTAAGTTCAAGAGATGCCCATGTCTCTCCTTGACTAGTTATTCTTTGTCCTCCTGCTGTGAGTAGTAGGGTAGGTTGTTGGCCACGCTTGTACACCCCCTCTGTGAGGTGGTGGCTTATTATGTTTAACTCTGCACCTGTGTCGATAATTACTGGTACATAGTAACCGTTCACCACCGCGTTGATGTGTAGAATTTTGCAGCACGTTGGGCCCTGAGTGGAGAGGGTGACAGGGCTTAGTTTTGCCACCCCCTGGCGTTTGGGTACTGCTGCCTGCTTCTGCAGACTGCAGCAAAGTGCCCTGGTTTCCCGCAGTAATAGCACGCGGGTTTATTGTCTCTAGTTCTTGTGGAGACGTAGTGCCTTTCTGGCGGGGGCGTGCGCCTTGTATCGTACGTCCTTCTGGGTGGTGGCGGGGTTCTTTCTCGATAGGGGCGGTTCACTTCGTAGCTTGACTGTTGCCTGGGAGCTGAATTGTACTCGAATTGGCGCTGGGGTCTAAATGCTGGTGGTGGGGTGGTTTCTACAGGAGCGTTGTCCATTGTAATGCACAGCATTTTCATTTCATCCAAGTTTCGAGGGGCCCGGTTGGGGAAATGCGTGAGCCAGTAGTATCTTGCTCTGGATTCGTCTCTTAGGCCGTTGTGAAAAATTTCTTGGAACTCGTCAAGGTCGACCACTTGCTTGTACTCTTCGTATAGAACCCTTAGGTCGTAAAAGTAGTTTTTTGTTGGTTCCAGGGACCCTTGTTTCCTTTCCCGCACTTTTGAGAGTAGCCGTGAATTGATGTCGCCGTCACTAAACTCGATTTTAAAGGCCTGGCAGATATGGTGCCAATTACTGTCGGGGTAAGTTTCTTTATATTCCCTGTACCATATGTTTGCAGCCCCCTGTAAGAAGGAGTGAAAGTACAGTATTTTTAAGGCATCATTCCAGTTGTTAGCCACCGCTGTTCGCTCGTAGGTAGCTATAAATACTGGTGCTGAGTCTGTACAGGGGTTGAAAGTTGGGGGGCTGATGAACTGGGGTAGTGCGGGTGTTTTTTCTCCTGTCTCTACAGTGGAGATTGTAACGTCTGCCATGGCGTTGGTGCCTATTATCACTTTCTTTCTGCTTTCTAATCTCTCTGATTGTGCTTGTGCTAGCGGGGGTGAGTTTTTCTCTCTTATTGTTACGTCGAGTTCGCTTTCTGTATCCTCGTTGTCCCCCTGTCCGCCTTCTTTCTTTTCAACTAATGCTTTTTCTTTCTGTCTCACTACAGTGAGGGTGATGTATTCAGGTAGGCCCTCTGGCTCCTGTCTTCGTGTATCCCCCACACTCGAGCTTCTATGTCTCGGTTCAAACGGGCTGTCTGGCTTTATTGACCTCAGGTTGTATTTCCCTCTATTCATTCCTTTTTTTTTTTCCCTTCGCCTTCAGTGGCTTGGGTTGCGAGGGTGTGTCTACCAATATGGAGATTACTAGACGGGGATTGAACGGAGCGCCTCCACCATGTCACGTTTAGGGGTGCGTAGTGAGGGATGGTAGAGAAACAACTCTGGTTACAGGTAAGCCTTATTTATTATAAATAATGTAAAATAAACACTTAAACAGGGTTATTCTTACCCCCAGAAAAGAAGGGCCAACACGGCCGTGAATGTCGTTAAGCGCATGGGGGTTCGGGAGAGACGAGTGGGGTTTTAGCCCTTCGGCTACACCGTAAAGGGGCACGCAAAGGTGTTCTTGTACGGTGTGACCAAAAGACCAAGTGAACAACTGACAGGGTTAAGGGTTCTAACGGTCACTTCAAGTTGCGAGAGAACCCTTCTCTTATCAGCCTGGGATCCTAAGAAGGTAGCGAGCCGACCCACCACTTCAAGTTAGGGAATGTTGCTCGCCGACCAACCCGGAGACCAGTAATTTTAGATGGCCAGCCTTGCTGAATAAATACTCGTCGATTGACCCAGATTCCTACTAGACTTGCTGACATATGCGATTATTCGGTGTATAGTACGTTTGTAAATGTTGGGAATCTGTGACAATAGCATGTGAATAGATTTTTCGAACGTGTTAAGCAGAGCCGTATTTACGTAAAAGCTACATAGATTACAGCCTAGGGGCCCTCACTACAAATACAGATAAAACTATACAAATATTACAGAGAGTGTCCTGCAGCCTATGTAGTCTGTGCATAAATACGGCCCTGTAAGTTAGTCTTTTTTGAAATTCCCGAGCAATTGGCCATCTCAATCATATCAATACAGTTCGTCCTTTTGAAATTTCGGAACCATCAGCAAGCTCAATCATTTCAGCACATTTTTCCGCTCTTTCTTTATCAGTAAGCTTTTTTGAATTTTCTGGGTTAATCTGTTCAATAATTTCAACACAATTTTGTTTTTTTTCAGTTCGTTTTTTTGGAAATTTCTGGTGTATTAGCTAACACATTCTTCTACTGTCCGCTTGAAAATTTTAGTCAATTAGCCAACACAATTATTTTACCACATTTTTCTACTTTTCTTTTGAATGTTTTGGGCAATTAGCCAACTCAACCAGTTCAACAAATTCTTCCGGTTTTCATTTGAAAATTTTTGACATTTAGCCAGCTCAATCATTTCAACACATTCTGTCGCTCTTCTTTTGGAAATGTTAGGCAATTAGTCAGCTCAATCATATTATCTGATTTTTCTTCTCTTTTAAAAATTTTAATCAATTAATGGGCAGAACCAATTTCTCACATTATTATACTATTCTTTCAAAAATTTGAGCAACATTCATTTCAATACATTCCTTCTACTCTTTTTTGAAAATGTTAGGCATTTAGTCAGCTCAATCATTTTATCCGATTCTCTACTCTTCTTTTAAAAATTTTAATCAATTAATCGGCACAACCAATTTCTCTCATTCTCCCACTATTCTTTCAAAAATTTGAGGAACATTCATTCAATATATTCTTTCTACTGTTTCTTGAAAATGTTAGGCATTTAGTCAGCTCGATATAATTTATCATCTTCTTTGTTTAAAAATTTGAATTAGCCAGTTCAATCATATCAACGCATTTGTGTTTTTGATTTTATGGTTTTTGGACAAAGATTTGATATGTGTGGTCCCAAAATTTTTTTTATATTTATACAGTTGGAGAATTTTTTTTTCAAAACCAACGTTTTGGCAGTCTCTGCATACCTTTTTCAAAGTTGAATAGAAGTTTTAGTTACTTTCTCAAACACTTTTAGACACTACATAGCACAAGACAAACCTTCTGTAAAGGAAGATCAAAACTACAAAGTAACTTTGAATAATTGTATGTGTATTTGTTTTAATCAAACACACTTGTTGACATAAACGTCTCAGCTTTGAAAAATCAAAATGTCGGCTTTAATTACAATGAGAATCTAAAAGTTTGCAATATGTTTTTGGGGTCTTTAGCAGTTGCAATAGAATTAATGTGAAAATAAAAAAAACACAAAACTTTTTGAACTTTAAAAGTGACTCTCTTGACTATTTCCAAAAAAATTGCTTATTTTACTACGTATTTGCGCCTTTCCCAACTTTTTCAAGTCTTTTTAAATGAAAAAAGTTAGTACAGGAATAATCAAACATAAATTTCTCTCCGAAAAAATATTATGATGCCATTGTGTGCAGACATTTTGAAAATACCGCAGAGGTTAACTTAAATTGCGTAGTTTTGAGCACAAAAACGCTTACATAAGAGGACCAACACGTTTTGTACTCTAATTTAGGAAATGTAATATACATTTTTTTATAAGTTTTATTGTTCGTCCGTACGGTTTTACGGGACAATCATGCGTCACTAATCTGCGACTTCCACAATATCATTCTGAATGCACGTTTATTACATGCTTTGTGAATTTGCCGTTAATAAAAAGGAATACCATTTTGTTTTAATTTTTTTATCTAAAGCTTTATTTGCTTATTGTGGTCTCCGAAACAATTCTTGCATCAACCAAAATAAAAGTATATTTTTCTAGTAAAAAAAAATGGTAAACGTTGTGTCGGGCATGGACGTAAATAGAAACAGCGAAACGGTTTCAATACATTTCATTTGGGTGCGCACTAGAAAGTAAAAAAAAAACTGTATCAAATATAGAAAAATTGATTGGGCAGAGAAAAATTGCATTTGTAAAAGTGCATTCGAGAAGAATTTGATTTTATGAAATAGCTAAATCAATGCAAAAGTTCTGCCATGTTGAATGTCTCTAAAGGAACCCAAGAGAAAACAAAAAGGTCCCACATTCATCCTTACAGTATATACAGAGTGATCTGCACACACACTTGACAAAGTGTCTCAACTGAAAGTTCTAGAGCTGTATGAAATTTATGGCTGCAAGTTAATTAAGTAAACTTTACGGTTTCTTTGTTGTAGAACAATTTTTGTTTATTAATAAATATTATATAACCTTCGTTCCACTTGAGTAGTTATTTCAGTTCTTCAACTGCACGATGCAAATCTCAAAAAAAAAATAAACACGTTGTCCAGGTCTTGCTAAGGTTAATTCATATTGCCCCACTGCGTGTAGTTTTCTCCTTTTTATTCCCTAAATTTGCAATAAACGAATTCACTTTGGAAACGAGGCGAACTAAAAGGCTTCTTTGAACTGTACCAACTTATCGCAAAAACCCTGAAATCTCTTCAGAAAAGTACAATATTTACCGATACTGTGAAGTGTAGAAAATGTGTTGGGTAACCTTCCATCATGAGAATCAAAATTTTTATGCTGGATTTGAATAATTTTGAGTATCGCCACTGACCGCTTTTTGTTTAATGTCGTGCGGTTCTGCTATGGCTAATGCATTACGTGAAGACCTCTAAAAAAGCCTTTTATTGGCCAATATTAGGTAACAATATTTAATTTTACTACAGTGAATTGCCAAATAACTGTAGTTAATTTGGTCAACAAATTAAGAATCAAAGACAATCGGGCTAATTATGATTCGAGGTGGATTATTATCACGATATTCCGCTTTTGTGAACACCGAAGCAGAAAGCTTAACCAAAAACCTTAAAAAAAACTGAGTTGCCCTTTTTTTGTATTGGTTAAGAGAATCGCGTACCAAAACCGTTTACTTTTAATGCCGTAGAGCAGTAAGAAAATGTTGAAACTGTAAAAATTCATTTTTTCGAACAAATTATTATAATTTGTCTACCAGAAACTAGGCCAGGTCTGAATAAAGGTTTCCATAAGGAAAAACTTCTTTATAAAATAGAGTTTAAACGAAAAACCAAAAATTATGCAAAGAAACATGAACATTCATAATTTTGACTGATGTCCATAGATTTCAGGAAACTGGTAAAAAAATTCATTAGATTAAGATCAATCAATGAAATTGATCGATTACAAATAACCTTAAATGTGAATCATCAAGCATTTTTGATTGCCATCCCGACATTTTTCAGTCTAAATATTGATAAAATTTGCTCTGTAAAACTCTGCATTTGTACAGTACGTTCAATATAGCTTGGGATCATTTCAATTGGCAATAACTTTTTATCTTTATAAGTATAATTATGCCATTGTTGCCTGTTGCATTGTTTGCTCGTTTGACAAGAACCGATATAAAATGGCGTATTTATTATGTCAAATTGTTCACTGATAATAACTTTATTAAAAATTAGTCAAAATTTTAAGAAGCTTTACAATTATTTATGGATGTAATTTCTTGGTCGTGCTGGATAATTCTAGTTTCAAGATGGCGAAATATGACGGCAATTTTGGAAAATTAATGGTTTCTAAAAGGCAGCAGCTATTACATCTGAGTAGTGAGTATACAGTGTTTTTCAATGAAAAGTAGACACCCTGAATATCTACCAAAAAAAATACGTTTTGTGTTTATTTTTTGTTAACTGCAGAAATAATAGCAAATAGCGGTTATCATTTAATTAATGGCTCAAAATAACCTCCGTTAACTTCCATACAATAATACAAGCGACTTTGGAAGAGTTTGCGAACATTTGTGAGGACTTGCGGTGTCAGTTGTCGGCATTCATGTATTATTCTCTGCCTAAGGTCTGCAATATTGGCCGGCTGTGTTGCATAGACTTTAGATTTTAAATGCCCCCATAGAAAAAAGTCCAACGGAGTGAGGTCGGGTGATCTCGCAGGCCATCCCATGGGACCACGTCTACCAATCCATCTTCCAGGAAATCGATTTTTCAGATATTCTCGAACGGGAAGTGAATAGTGTGGAGGTGAACCGTCTTGTTGGAAAATTAGTTGATTTTCAAATAAATTTTCATAATTTTCTAGTAGCTCTGTTATGGACGGATCAACAGTGGTGTCAAGAAGCGCAAGATAAGTAGCACCATTCAAATTACCGTCAATAAAAAACGGACCAACGATGTGGTCTGCTAAAATACCTGCCCAAACATTAAGTTTTTCTGGATATTGGGTATGGGTTTCCCTAAACCAATGTGGATTCGTGTCTGACCAATACCTACAGTTATGCCTGTTCACTTCTCCATTAAAAAAAAACATACACTCATCACTGAAGCAAATATTGTACAACAAGTTCACGTTGTTTGTCAGATTAGTAGACATAATTTCACAAAATTGTAGTCTTCTATCATAGTCATCTTCGTTTAATTCCTGAACCAATTTTACTTTGTATGGACGAAAATTGTGTTTTTTTTAAATTATCCATACACTGCTTGTCGACACACCCGATGCATGGGAAATTTGATTTAAAGGCTGATTATTATCCATTGCAACGTGTCCCAAAACAGCAACTTCAATTGGTTCATTAATAATTTGTCTTTCAGGTTGATGTTTTTTGTTTGTCACTGAACCAGTTTCCATGAATTTTTGCATCATTATCATTTTGAACATATCACAAATACAAATTGGCGGTACTGACAAAGATTTTCTTGAGCTAACTGCATCTCGAATGAACACTTCATGTTTCATAGCACTGAAACGTTGTTACAACCCCACTTCTCATCCTCCTCCATCATTTTCTTTAAATCGTCTGGCTGTTCCAGTTTCCACGTTGTTACTCTGATGCAACTCAACTGATTAAGGTTGTGCCGGTTTGTGAATCTTCAGGCAGATACATCCATCCTCATACCTTGTTATTATAATCATATCATATCAGTTATATCGAGTTCAAAATGTTTCTTCAAATACTCTTCAGGTTTAATAATTTTTTTGGAGACTTACTTTGAAATGTTTTCTTAGGAGTTGGGTGTTGTAGTGTCCTAAACTTGTCCACTATTTTAATTTCTTGTTTCCCAGCATCGTTTAGAACTTTTAGTAGTTGTGCTAAACTGGTTTTTTGCTTATTTATTCAATTTTTAAATTATTTAATTTACCCCGTATAATATAAGTTCACTGGCACATTAGTAGATATAAAGTCTTACATCACCCAAACCAAAAACGAATTGATGCATATCTTACTAAGGTTGTTTTATCTAGTGCATAAAAGGTCGCAAGGCTTTTCCGATTATTTATGCAAATTCCAAACCGGTGCAACAAAAAAAATGTCACAATCGTGTCAACACCTGGTTGAATTGAGAACTCGACATACATTATCAGCTTTATTGATAATAGTAAACTAGCTTTTCGTAACTGTTAAGTTACAACAGCCATTCATTCATACGTATCTCCTACGATTTCACATCTTAATCGTTGATTTATACAATAAAATGACAAAATGGCTATACTGCAGCAATTTTATTAATAAACGATCTTATTTCACTGTTATTTAAATTCGTATAAACTCCTGGAGATGATTTACGAGCGCATCCATAACCCCAAGACACCACACCTATTAGTTTACCGTCTAATGTTAAAGGTCCTCCAGAGTCACCAGAACACGAATCTTTGCCTCCTTCACGATATCCTAAAATAAGTTCAATTTAGCAAGTTTTAAGTATTTTGTTAAACAAATTAAAGTGCAATAAGAAAGTGAAATTCATCTTTTAATGTCAAGTAAGGCTTTTTAGCATCTCAATGTTGCTGAAGTTGTGTACACTTTCTCAAGAACCTAACACTAACACATAATAAAAATGATTTTAAAAAACCTTACCAAAGACGAAATTTTCATAATTTTTTTACATGAATTTTGTAGGAAAAGCTTCACTCTGTTATCATTTTCAAGACCCTTTCCTCTAAAACAGCCATTTTTAAAGTTGCATTTGGATTAAAATTAACATATTTTTCAAAACGTAAAACCTGGTCCAAATGATATAGAAAACATCGTTGACTGTACAAAAAGTGTCGGCTCTGGTAACTGGTCTACAATATTATTAATCATATCAGTAGTAAAAAAAGAAACTCAATTGCTGAAGTGGTTGGTTTCTTTTCGATATGGTAATATTATTTCCCAAATTGATTGGGTTAAAACTAAATCTAATTGCATTACGATCCTGACAACTGGTTTATTGCAATGTTGTTAATCACGTCAGACTTAAAAATAAAAACTAAAATGCAATAACTTTTTCTACTTGCAATTCGTAATAATTGATGTTACAGTCTTTTGAATAGTTGAACTACTTTAAAGTAAATCAGTTACTTTCAGAGTAATTCAACTACTTTGTTTCAAATGAAAGGAATACGGTTTATTTTTGTTCTAATTAAGTTTCATGTGCCTTAAACTGTGTTTATTATACAGGGTGTCCCACGACGAAAGACATCGATTGATATTGGAAAAAGTATAAATAGGAGAGTTTTGAAAATTTGGCAGTATACTGATGTGGGCATGCCCAATCCAACTAAAATATTTTCAAGATGATAACGAGCGGCAAATACCTCACATGTTCTACTCACAACTTTATCACATTCTCCGTAAATAATAAACAGATTTCAGTAATCTTGGTTTGAATAACGTAACCGCGACTGCATATTTGCAGTTGTCAAAACACTCAAAACTAGTGTTATTAACATGCTTTGCAGGTCTCCAATATCACCGTGTGTCAAAAGCATGATCAACTAGAGTACCAGCTAATCCCAACCATGCAGCCTAATAAAAAAATGTTTATTCTCAAATAAAACCAAATGGGTTGGATTTAGGTATAGGCAAGTAAATTGAAACTTATAGTAATTTTTAATGCTCAAAATGATTCCGTCATAAAAAATGTGGGTTTCTATTTAAAAAACTTGAGATTTTTCATTTTTTTTAGTGGCAAGTTTATGATTTTTTTTTGACGACCCTGTATACAAATGAGTCATTACGCACCCTCAGTTTAATAAAACGATCCTTTATTTACAATAACCCAAAGTTTCATTGCAAAATGAAATACGGTTTTAACATAGTACAAAAATATGTTCAGCGTTGCAACTGTCACTTTTTTGGAAAAACATCAAATATTTCGAAAACGGCTAGAGATAGGCATAGGGTATTCTATACAAAAGTTGGTCAGAATTTTGTGAGGAATCCAAATATGTAATAATATATAGGGTGTTCTATTTAAAATAAGAAAGTTGTGATCGACTTCTGGTATAAACGGAAGTGCAACCATCTTGAAAATATTTTAGTTGGATTGGGCATGCCCACATCAGTATCCTGCCAAATTTTCAAAACTCTCCTATTTATACTTTTTCTAATATCAATCGATGTCTTTCGTCGTGGGACACCCTGTATTTGTAAGTATCCTAGTTCAATTCTCTACCAAAACCTTACAGAGACGGTTTGTCCTTAAGGACCTCAGAAGGGCGATATTTACTTACGAATGTTCAATGGGCACAAAGTGTCCTGATGGTTCACTTATATCCCTCTACGTATTTTTGGTAAATATCTTCGAATATACGTAAGTAGAGTATTGAACACAGTTTACTCTCACCATACTTTATAATGTTGGTAGTTAGAATATGTTTGTTTCTGTCAATTAATTGATGTCAAGAGAATGTTTGTTATTGTTGACATATACACATCAGACAATAATTATTGTCATTTGCCAATAATTAAATTATTACATTATTACACTTTTTGAAGTAGTTAACCACTTTGTGAGTGGTTGCATTAATTCGAGTAGTTTATCTACTGAATTTTGTTTAAAAAAAAACTGTATATAATTTAATTACTTTTTTTGAGTAATTCCGATGCCTCTGAGTGAAATACAACAAACTTACAGAACACAAAGAAATCATTTCTATTCAAACTAAATCTTCGGACATGGTTTGAGAGAACATTTTTTTCTTTGATTATTAAATTTGGATAAGGTTTTTGATCCTTTCCGTAAGTACTTCACTCTGGTAAATAATCTGATATAAAATGTAAATATACAGTGCGGTTAAGATACAGATTTGGTTAAACGGGAGAAAAGTTGCGTAATCATGGCATTAATAAAATGACATTTAGAAAACATTGAAATATTTTTAGGTTTTGGAGATATTTTCAAACCCACAGCACTTTAAAGTGGCATTATCAGTTTTTCATTCCGACGTCTTTGTGGAACTATCATCAACCTCATTTTTTTAAATGTGGTCATTGGTTTTTCATATCAAATTCTGAAAGCCATTTTTATTCCAAATTAATGATGTATGACACAGATTAAACGTTTGTTATACATTTCGTTTGTTTTTAGAGGTGTAGAGTCGTGTTAAACGGCCTAAACGGGAGAATTTAGTGACAACCTTATATTCGACTTCCAAATTGGTTTTGATTTATGAAAAAAAGAGAAAAGCTGCACCACACCGCATTTTCAAGTCTTTCCTAGTTTTTAACCCGAGACTTGACAGGTTCAGAAGTGCTACTATTTGTTTTCAAGTTTTCTTGGTGGTGCAAAAAATACAATATATTAAATACTCTCAAAACTCAACAAAAAATTATTAAACTTACAGTTTTTCTGAATATGTTCGTTAAAAAGCACCTTAAACAATGTCATAATTTTAAAATTGCGTTAGTTCTGGTTTAGACTTTAGACAATCTTCAGAATGCATCAGTGATGCATAATTTCTTAACGAAAAATACTCCAATTCAGATGCATTAATGCATTACCAATCTTATAAAGTTGAAAACCTTCTAAAGAACCCAAAAAAATACCAGTTTGTGGCAAATTAGGAAAAAAGTTTCCTGTAACTGTTATGTTTATTTAACTCTCTTTACAATGATTGTTCCTGATGCTAATTAATCAACCAAAACATGCCACCAATGCCAAAAACCTAAAGATTTGGCAATTCCAGTCATGTATTAGTCATGTATAATTTTTTTGCTACAACTGTACCCTATACCTTTGATAACCAAATAAATTATACGTGTTTTAGCTGCTCAAAAATGTCTTCTATTTTCGGCTTAAACGTTCTCACCTGCACAAATCATACGATTAGTGATTTCAATCCCTTTACCATACAGATTACTACATTGAACTTTGCTTACAATCGGAACCTAAAGCAAAAAACACACTTTATGCGTTGAAATAAATAAGTAACTTATTACCTGAACAAATCGTAAATTTCTAGGTGCTTTCCGGCTGTTTTCTGTCGTCACCCCCCAACCACTTGTGGTTGCCAACGCTCCTTAGAGTTAAATTTTACTGTTTTAATTAATACTTTACAATAAAATCTCACCTTCTTGTGCTTGGTTTGTTGCAATGGTAATGCTTCCAGTTTTCAAACCAAACGTAAACTCAGGATAAACTTTCACAACCGAAACGTCGTAATCAAAAGACTCGGCATTGTATTTAGGATGTTGATAAATTGCTGTGGATTTTACTATCTGGCCACCTGCAGATCTCGCTGTTGATCCAGCTCTAAACTGTATCTGCGAAGCACTTAGCCTAAAAATTTTGCCTTGAAATTCACTATATTATATTTTTAACAAAAATAAATTACCTATGAGTGCAATGAGCAGCGGTTAAAACAAATTGTGTGCTCAATATAGAAGCACCACACACATGTCTTCCATTTTGCAGCATTGCCACCAGATATACGTAATCCCGGATTTTTCCAGGTTTACCACCCACTATTCTGGCATTAAGTGAAGTCGAATTTGTATTAGGGCTAGAACAAACAGAACCTAAAAGTTTTCAGGTGTAAGTAAAACTTTTTAAAAAACTATACTTACTTTGCACCCCTAGAAAAAACAATAGAACTATGACAATCATACTACTGTTGACAATAATGAGCGTTTAATGTTAAAAACAGTAAAGCTGTACAAAATAAACATTTTATCCAAGGTAAACAAATATCACCTGGTATTGTAAATCATAATTTGTTTCACCTTGTTATTAGCCTAGATTTTTGATAAGGAGAATATTACTTAGTACAAATAACTACGGCGCTATCAGTAGGAAAAAACTATGAAATCATTGCATGTTACATCAAAATAGAAGGACACCTCAAAAATGCCTGTCAATAGGAAATGTAATTTTTAAATTATACCAGAATTACTGTAAATTGTATTATTACTACGGCTTA
This sequence comes from Ips typographus, assembly GCF_016097725.1. Classification (NCBI taxonomy): domain Eukaryota; kingdom Metazoa; phylum Arthropoda; class Insecta; order Coleoptera; family Curculionidae; genus Ips; species Ips typographus. The sequence goes on from NC_138423.1 coordinate 13,245,600, forward strand.
TTAAACACGCCATCACGGTTGCATTCAATTTTATTGATTAAAATTGTATAAACCTTACTTTAACAAATATATAAACATACAGGTTGGTTTTAATAAGAGTGGTTTAAAATCACAAATTTTACTGGTTCATAGATCTCAAAAAGATAGGAACACGCAAACCGTTTTGCTCTATCTTCATCTGACTAAAAGCTTCAAAGTGTTAAAATGTAATTTTTCAAAAATCAATATCTCAAAAACAGTTAAATGTAGATAAACGTTATGATACATGAAACACTTAAAATTGCTCGGAGCAACGAAACATATAATAATTTAGGAGTGGCTCATTTAAAATAGTGAAATGGTACCAAAAGTAATTTTAAAAAAGAGATCTTTTGTAATGTTGACAATATTGACGGCGATATAGTTCTCTGTGAGACACCTTGTATATATCACACCCTCTACAGTGTATCTCAAAATTAAGTACCGTAAGTCATTATTATTTGAACAAAATTGATTAAGTAAGATAGCCTATTTTCTAACAGTATTTTAAAATTTTTATTTCCTACGGTTAAAACTTAAAATAGTAAGGAAATGACATAGTAAGGAAAATGCTATTTTGCATATGTAAAAGTGTGCGGAAAGTAGCTTCTTTGCAGTCATTCGCAGAAAAAATATCTTATAAACTCCTGCAAGCAAACATCGTACAATAAATAACATTTAGAGACTAACATTAAGAGACCACACGACGGCATGGTTCTACAAATGGAGATTAACACCAAACCCCACGAAAAACCAACTACTCTTACCAAATCACAAAATAAAAGACAACTCTCCTACAATAACAACAGACGGTAATGTAACTACACCAAGCCCAGAAATAAAATACTTAGGGATAACACTTGACCAAAAACTCAAATTTACAAAACATGCACAAAATGTGAGAACTGAAATTATTACGAACGAACTAAACATTTCAGAGCCCTGACGTACAAGAACAGAGGTATAAGCACAAAAACTGCAACTAAAATATACATATCTATTTGCAGACCTCTACTCGACTACGGACACATACTAAGAGTTAATGCGACCAGCAAAACAAAAAAACACATCAAACTACAGAACAAATTGCACTTAGACTAGTAACCAAGATTAGACATCCTCAAAACCCGCTACATAACCCCAACCAACGAATTACTCTACGAACGGACAAAAATAACAGAACGATTAACGAAACTAGAGGCAAAATGGAAAGGCAACCCCCACAACTGGACAATTATAAACCCCATCTCCCTCACAAGACCAAATAGACAATCTCGCTACGCCTTTCCTCAATACACTCTGTTGGAACATTTTACCTAAAAAAAACGGACTAACTATTAATTTTAACCTTTTCTTTGTAAAATATTATTTTTTTTTATTAAACAAATATTTATGTAGATACATTAGGCTTTGTTTCTGTAACATTGGCAGAAAGACCGGTAGGTCGATAACATTTCGTGCCTGTAATATAATATACTATTCCCAAATATGTATGGAACCGCAATAGCTTTTGTTTTCAAAACCTTGTATTTGTTGTCAAACTTTAAATAGTTACAACAACAAATACAACCATAAAACTGTACTAAGTATTTAAATAATATGAAATAAACAAGCAATTTAAACAACTCTATTTTTTATTTGTAAGTCAAGTCAACAAGAATGTGATACTTTTAAAACCGAGTATGGCTATACATTCTACAGTAATTCCTTGTCAGCGAAATTTTTTTTTTAATAATAACTACAATTTGTATTAAACATTTGATTATTGTAACAAAATAAAATAAATATAAAAACAACAATTAAGACACATTGACAAAACTAGGTAGTAAAAAATCGTTATAAAAAAAGAATACAATACCAATTCTTATTTACTACCAACTATAAAAATTTGGCAATACATACTCAAACTAGTTCTTAATCTTGTTTTTCCGGTGTTTCAGCAGGTTTTTCCTCGTTTGGAGCGGTATTAGATTCATTTGTGCTTGTTTCAGGCGCTTTTTCTGTAACTTCTTCTGTCACGTTTTCCTGATTGGAGCTGGATTCCCCGTTTTGCTGTGCAGCCCTAATTTCTGCAGCTTCCTGCCTTAAATCGTTCACAATTCCTTCAGCCAATCTTTTCTCGTGGTACTGATCACGCAAGGCATTAAACAAACACAACTGAGTTTCGTACTCCCTTTTCAGTTCACCGTTATGCCGAATCATAGTCTCCAATTTCCTGTGCAATAAATCTTGTCGCTCTTTCTCTGCTTTGACTTTGTTATCCATTACGTTGATTTTGTCTTCGAGTTGTTTCACTTCGAGGTTTCGAATTTCTAGTAAGTCTTTGGTAATGTTTACCACGTCTCTGAGGCTTTCGTTCTGTTGGCCTAGAGCTTCGATTTGTAATTCCTGATTTTTGATCACTTTGGTATTCTCAAAAATCATTGCTTTTGCCTTGGTTAGAATACCCTCGGATTGGATTTTTAACGCCTGCACTTCTTCAGTTTGCTTATTTTTTTGTGCTTTTACTTTCTGTGCCTCCGCCACTTCCATTTCCATTAATTCTAGTTTCTCCTTTAAATTGGCTATTTCCAAATCTTTCAGCTGAAAGTAGAATGAAATTAGATATGTATAGAAAGAAAATGGATTCACTTACCCTGAGAGCTTTTTCAAACTCTTTATTGGGAGCCTGTTCAGTTGCTTGCTAAAAACCATTTTAAATTTATTAACAACTTTAAAAGCACATTTTACTGAATACTTTACCTCTGCCATTTTTCTACACTTTCACCTATAATGCAATACTTTCTAAATAAACGAATTTGGAACGCCACACGAGCGTTTTGAGACGTAAAAGAAACAAAATCTATTTTCACAGCGGTGACTTTGGAGCGGAGGCTATTTCTAGATGCTGGGATTTCCAAAAATAGCTTGAATTCAAAAAGTATTGCGGGTATCAGTTTTGTTGGTTGCCTAGTGTTGTGAAATTCAATGAACTCGATCTGTCCAATACTTGGATTGGAGTTATGTATAATAAAAAGTAAAAGTTTAATTGGTATACTGCAATTAGTTTAATGGTTAAATAAGTGATATAGTATTAAAAAAAAACAAAGAGTACAGGCTTCAAAATTTAAAGGTAACTGCGATTATTCAGAAATAAGAAGAAAGTACAGTAGACCATAAAAACCAATAAAACAACTTTTCTAAAAAAGATAACGTTACTTTATTAGTTATTTCATATATTGCTATGATAGGTATATGAATGGTCAACTAAATATTTCAACTATAGTAAGCAGAATTCTGTACTAACAATAAAACCTTATTTACACATTTTGCTTAAGAATTTCAAAATCTAGACTAGATCTGTCAGGTAAATATATGAAAAAAAATCTGTAATACATATAAATCAATAGTCTTATTATTTTTACGATCTTGCTTCAATATGATTTATGCGGACAGAAATCAATTTTACTAACTAATCAAGTAACCAGCACAAATACTGCTGAAAAGTATATAAAAAGTTATAGTTTTCAAAAGTGCTTCCTTGAAGTTATAATACTTCGGTCATTAGTTTTTTAAATAAATGTAAACCCACACAAAACAAAACAGAAATTGTCCGCAAAAATCATCTATACAAGACATTATAGTGAAAACTTACAGACTAAACTTTGACTCTAAGAGAAGGCAAATAGTAAGAAGGTTTATTCTGATCCGACGATCCACGTTCATACGCCCCAAATATACAGAGTGGTTCTAAATCTATAGAAACTCACGCGATCCTTGTGCAACGTCGCATCTACAACCGAAAACATCTTGAGGGCAGTGAACGAATGGCTGGTACCTTCGATATGTGAGTTGGACTCGATTTGTCAGACGAGAACTTCCATTTTGTTCCCTTTGCGTAGCACCCTTATTTGACCGGGCTGTACTTCGGGTAGTCCGCATTTGAACGTGAAAGTTACAGTTTGGGAACCGAAATTTGCCTCGAATCTGTCACAAACAAGTTTGTATTAAATGATAACTTATACAGTGTCCATGAGAGCTCTGGACGTAGTAGATCAACATGGACAATCGGTTTTAGAAAGTCTGTACGGTGGCTTTATTTGAAAAAGTTTATAAAACCATGGAAGAAATGTTTACGCGGATGTAATGAATATAATGAAGTTTTTTTGGGTAATTCCGCAAAAAAGATTGAAGCAGAAAATCTTCTTCATTGTTCCTTTCTGCTTCACTTTTTTTTGCGAAATTAAAAAAAAATCCTTTCAGCTTATAAAAAAAAATTGTAGAGCATTTTTTTGGCTACCAACCTGTAATTCTTGTCTCGAAAATAGTAGTTTTCTAGAAAATAAAGATTTTTTTTGTTTTAATAGAAAAGATTAAGTTGTGGAGGGATGCCAAGAGTTTTCTATTATAGTTAGTTCTAGTAGGATTGTATTAATAGTATTACTTGATGAACTTTAAACGAGGTGAAAAAGGTGGTACGTGGAGGTAGATGGTGGGAAGATCAGTCAAGAGATCTCAGAACACCAATTTTGCTCCGGGTCCGGAACAAAAGTTATCGAAGTGGTTACTGAGAGTGGCAACAAATATTCGGTCAGACGTTACCCAGTAAACCTGACTCTGGAGGAAAGTGATTTCCATAAAGTTGTAGTTGTGGAGACCTCCAGCTAGATCCCGAGGAAGAGGTACTACAGCTGAAAATTTACTTCAGCGCATAATGGGCGAAAATTGGCTAACTGATGGAGGTTTTGATGAAGTGTGGAAAGAATATTCGAGTATTAGTTGTAAGTAGTTTGTCATTTGTTCATTGAAATCAATTGTGTTAATATTATCATATATTTAGAGGCTTCTTTTAGGTAGATAGTAAGTTAGATAAGCATTCCTAAAATATATATTTATTCAAGTATATATAATTTTATTTAAATTTTCTTTATTTATCTGCGTTATTTCTATATGACATCATGCAAGTTGGAAAAGAAGTGGAGTTGAGTGAATCTCATCTTCAACTTCATGATAATAATAATCATGACATCATGGTTTAGTGGACGCACGGTTCTGATAGCTGGATAAACAAATCAGAGCTGTCCCAACATACCCAGAAAATTTACTAATACTTACTGACCTATAAGATATGCAAAATGGTAAATAGCTGGGAACTTCTACATGAAGAGTACAGGGAAAATACGATCAGAGTCCCAAAAAATATTTTTGTGGGAATAGGATATAGAAAAAAGTTACAAACCAGATTAATTACCACAGTAATACATATAAGGGAAACTATTTTTAGTTATGATATTGTAACTAACTATTTTGTCATAGGTCATCAAATATAATATGTTCTCCTCAAAATGATTTTATTCAATGTTTTTTGTTTTTTTTTTTTGAAAACGGCTAAAACCCGTTTTCATTCTATTTTATTGCAGGGACTGTGAGATGTTTTTCCACGTTTTCCTATTCTGGGCAGTCGCAATGCAGTTTGCAGCAGTCCTCGTTAAATTGTCGCTCCATCAGATGGGAGGTCGATCTCTGGGGCCTAATTCTTGAAAGCAGGGAACGGAATTCTCAAGAGAAGTGTTGATAGAATGTGACAGAAAAAGCTGACACATGGCGGGTTCTGGTCACATTCTACAGGTCTTTGTCTTGATAATTCCCTTCCCTCGTTTCAAGAATACACACCTTGGTTCGTTTGTCGGCCTTCGGTCGCATTCAAAAGTCCTCTTTGTCCAGCAATTTCCGCTCATTCTTGCTATGTGTCCGGCCCATTTCCATTTTAATCTTAGTAGGTATACGGCTCCACGATATCATTCACCTGCGTTCTTTTCCGTATATCTTCGTTTCTGACACGTGTTCTAAAGGCTCAGGCCTAGCATCGATATCTCCATGTTTACCTGAGTTATCTGGAATTTTCTTATAGATGCTTTTATAAGTCTTAGGGTCTCTGTATCATATGTCAATATCGGTATTATACACTGATTGAAAGCTTTCTTACTCCTAGCACCTCTCATACTCCCATATGCCGCCCAGTCCAAGGTGATTATTCTACACCATTTACACATGTAGTTTAGAAAGCGTCAGTTGAATTTTAGAAATCATAAGATGGATTTAAAAAATATCACTTGTATTTCAGAAAAGGTACTTTCAATTTTAGAATAATAACTTTGATTTTCGAAATTGCAATTTGTATTTCAGATTAGTCACTTGTATTACAGAATAGAGCAGTTGGATTTTAGACATGGTCATTTGTAATTTGGAAAATTAAAGTTGAGCAAAAAAAGGAAATAGTTTAACGAATATTTTTAATAACATTGTGGTTTAAGCAGTTCAATGAAAAATCGATTTATCTCGAAAACCGTTTATTTTATCGAAATAAAGGAAGAGTACAATTTTTCGATAAAAATGTCGAGAGTATATACATTAATGGCATTTGTAGCTGAAAATAATGGCAGCTGTCAAAGTTTAAGCAAATTGTGTCTTAGGTCCAGTTAGTTCCTGCCTTTCGAAGACGAGATACCGGGTTTTCATGTCAAATAGAAGGTCTCTTTCGATAAAACATTAAACCCAATAATCCTTACAATATACAAAGTGTTTCAAAAGTTACGGCCAAAAACGTTAATTGGAAGGCAGTTCTTTGGGGCTCAATATTTCCCTTGGGAATGACTTTAAAAAAAATTGTATGACCAAATCGTATTATTTTGACCTCCCCTGTATGCCCCCGAGAGATTGTCATATAGTTACGGGACACCCTGTATATTTTATATAAATTAATACTCCCGATGAGCGGGTTTTTTTGCTTCAAGTGATATTAAAAAAAAACAATAAACTAATAACCACATAGAAACACAAAAAAAATCTGAAATTGAAATATCGCGTTCTAAAATACAAGTGACCTTTTCTGAAATACAAGTGACGAATCTGAAATACAACTTACGTTTTCTAAAACCAAATTTACGATAATGAAATACAAGTTATAGATTCTGAAATCCAACTTATATTTTTAAAATCCAAGTGATATTTTCTAAACTACATGTGTAAATGGTGTAGACATCTCGCATGTCTGATTGTCCCTGTCAATTCTTATCTCGTGGCCCAGTCGACTGGTTCGATTCACACAAATTTATAGGTCCGCTAGACACCATGTTTGTCATCATTTCGGTCTTTGTAAAGTTTATACATATGTAATTCCACCTATAGTGCTACATTTTGAGTCTTGCAGAAGAGATATGTATTTGACTTCGCCGAGGTTGCCGGCCAGGAGAATGATATCGTCCGCAAAGCGGATATTCCCCGTCTATGATGACGCCCTTATGCTCCCAATTCAGTCTTTTAAATGCATGTTTGAGAACTGTAATGGACAATTTCGGGTATAGTGTATCGCCCTGTTTCGTTTTACGACTATTTATTACAATCACGGGTTACCAACATGATTGCCACTAGATTTTAATCATTTTAATTTGTGTATTACTGTGAATTTTATATAAATGATATATGTATAAATACCCCCATGTATGTCACCAAATGAGGAATAAAATAAAACATACACGGAATCAAAATAAACAGCGTGCTCTGAGGATGCGGAAATACATTTTGCGAAACGTCAGCTACACTGATGAAGTTCAGAGTAAAATAGATCCAGCTCCCAAAAAACTAACTATCAAACCGAAGATCGTAAACCACAAATTATTACAACTTTAATGTTCGAAGTTTTTCAAGAAAATGAACCTTGCCAACATACAAAAAATAAACCTTATATCCCATGTTCGTCTAGTTCTTATGTCCGTAGTTCTCCTGGACAACTGATGGTTTAAAGCTGTTTATCCTGATTTGATATAGAGTCAACGCATTTGTAACGTTAGTAATAAACTATAATATTTTTTTTTGGACTGTATATAAAACAAAAACAAACTCTTACTCTGTTGTGATGTTAACTTCGGGCGGTTTCCCGGTGGCGTTCTGAACGACCAAGAAGAGTTTTGTGACAATTTCGATGACGTGTCCCGTCTGGAAGACAAAGTCTCCCTTCTTCTTGCTCAGATCGCTCTGAAATAAGCAGCCCGGCGTGTCAGAGGCGACGCTCGATGTTTCTGCGTTTACTACCGATGACTAGCAAACAAGCATAAGTTATTTTCTACAATCACTATAACCAAATTAGCAAGCAAAAAAATTAGATCCAGATAATTAGATAACTGTTCTACTAAAATACCATAATTAAAAATAACTTTCTAAGCAAACTGCAATTATTGAAGGAGCAATAAAACTTACTGCTTTCACGTGAACAACAGCAACATCGTCTAGGAAAGGTGACAGAGATATTCGATATATATCCGTCGCAGGTACTCTATATTTAATCTGCAAAGTTCTTTGGTCCAAGATAAGCATAGATCTGGTAGAAATCACTAACAGAATGGGAACAAACTGAAGAAAAAATATTAAAAATAGGGAATAAAGTTTGACTCTTCAAACATAAACTGACCTTTCCACTAGACCTAGCAATCTTATTAATAATATCAGCGAAAACTACATATTGGTCGTTATTTTCTAAACTCATTTTTTTCCATTGCACGTTCTGTCTTAATCTAACGTAATCTCCCAAAAATGGATGTGAAACACTGAAAATAAAAAGCAAAAATATCGTAGTGGCCACTTGATAAAGTAAACAAAAATTTACCTTCTTGGATATGAACACTTCCTATCTTTAAAAATAAAACTGGCAGTAACTTTTTCCCGCATTCGATTTCTGGCGGTCTGATCGAAAGCTAACCTAAATAAGACACATTTAGTTTAGAAGTATACTTTTTTCCAATATAAATAATTATCTACAGTGAGTTTGGTCCAAAAGTCTAAAGGCACGTCAGAACTGAAAAGATGAATACTGAAACAACGCTGCCTAAATGGCAACTAATTGCGGTGTTTTCTTTACTAGTAACTAGCTAAGCAGAGAGTTACCAGGATAAATCAAAAGTTAAAACTAGCTAACTTTTATTTTCGATATTTCCTGCTTTCTTATGGTTCCATTCTGTTTCTCTAAGTTGTTTGGTTTGGTGTTTTGAAATCTTAAACTTGTACTTGTTATATTAAGAACAAGTTATCGTACAAAGGACATTGTCCGGAGCCAGAGAGTTGAAGATACAAAAAAACAGTTTGAAGATGATTGACCTTAATCAGAAAGAGACGAAATGGGAAAAATGGTTTGGACGACAATTAGAAAATGCAACAAATCACCGAAAAACTACTGTAAAACATATTAATAAGGGCTGTTAAAAAATCATAAGGCACGTCAGTGTAGAATGTACCTACTTAATGCTTTAGTGTGCATATTTTTCATTATTACATAGGAATCGTAGCATTACGCTCAGTTCTCACAACCATGTTTTGCGTCTGACGTTGATAGAAGCAAAATTTGAAAATGACAGCCCGCAAGAAGCTGAACATTTTTAACTTCTTGCGTCTGTTTCTATAGTGTTTTGACGTTTTGGACGACGCATACGGCGAAAGTTGTCTGTGGCAAAAATAACTTTCTTTCTCTAACAATTCTTGGTCGCGATTTAAAGTGTGGTAAATGCTGTTTGTTTTTTGACTTGTCAGTGTTGGTTTAACCCAGCATTTTCTAACACTTTTCCTCAAAACGCACTTACGCCTTAATTATAAAAGAAGTACAAGTTTTCTTTTTCCACTTTCACAAAATGCTGAATTCAAATAAAAAACTCAATACCAGAATAATACATATTAAGTGTAAAGGTGGATTCATAGTTCTGTTTCTGTAAAACATACAGACGTAAAACATAAAAACGTAAAGTTAAAACATGAAATTGTAATGCTTTCATTCACAGTTTGAAACGTAAACAAAAACATAACTCTGTTAAACACAAAAACATAAGAAATAAACCATTTTCATTTCTTATGCTAATGTTCTTACGTTTTTACGAATCGCATACTTTCATTTACTCCAACTTAGATAGTTCTTACGGTTTTTAGTGTAATATAATGGCCAAACGTTGCTCCGCATTTATTGCATCTGGCAAATTGCGTTTTAATATCTTTGGTGTAACTAAATGTAACAATAAAAGTTGCTAAAGTCAACATTTATATTTGAAAAACTGGGCTTTGTCTTTAGATTTCATTGGCAAAAAATATGTTTTATAAAAACCTAATTTGGATCTTTTTTTACTAATTTTCCTGGTTTTTTCCAGGCAAGTTTTTCTCCTTCTTTTCTTTAGTAACGCACAACACAATATTCCAACAACCGCCACTAAAAAAGCATCGTCAAAATCCATTTTAAGTAATAATTCTAATGCCACTAAAAATGTAAACAAAAATATCACCAAATAAACCACTCAACGTATTTTTTTCTTCGACGTACGGATTTACGGCAGAACTATGAATTGAAAGGCTTATTTTTATGTTTCTCGTTTTATGTAATTATGTTTTACGTCCTTATGTTTTACGGAAACAAAACTATGAATCCACTACTGTTAAGTTAAAAAAATTCTAAACAAGAATTTAACAAATTAGTGGCAAGTGAAGTTTCGCTAGATCTGTCAGGTAAAAATTTACTGTGGACCAATAGAAAATTAGTGACGTCAGACGCAAAACGCGGTTATGAAAATTGAGCTTTAAAGCCTCATCATTGCACTTGAAACTTAAAATGTATTAAAATTACATTTCTTGTACTTTTCATCTAAAATGAAAACAAACTTTCTTGGCGAAATAATTTAGTTAGTATTAAACTTTTTTAATTGACCAACAATATAAGATTTATTTTTAAGGATTGGTGTGGTTCAATAGACAACTTTCAGGGTAATGATGTACAACCATAGTTATACTGGATTTATAGGTACCTGTATTTATTACAGCGCCATTTATGATGTATTCTCTTTAATAAAAGATTAGTATCAGTCAATTGGGGTGTACAAGATGGCCAATCTTGGCACAACGGAGAATCACTACGGGCTGGCAGTCTATTGATTAAAGTTAAAAGGTATTGTCTTCGCTGAAATAAAATTTGCTGTTTAAGTATTAGTTATATGAAGTAAAATAAAAATAAATACACAGTACTAATCTACAAACATTCAGAAGAAATTAACCAGAGATAAGCTGACTGATATTTTACTTTATTCACTCACAAATTATAAAATTAAAGCTTTAAAAGAGTGAATTGTTTAATAACAAAACAATTTTGAGGTTCATATTTGAGAGCTTTAAAGCCAAAAAGTTAAACGAAATCAAAATTAACGTTTTAGGATAGAAGTAGTAGTAAGCAGTACTTACTTTCCATTGAATATAATGCCGTTGAATTACTCTCGCCGCCCATTCAACTTGTTTCCGATGTTTCAGTATGCGATATTCTTCTCGAGCCTAAAATTTAGTCCCAGTTAACTTATGCAAAGAAACTATACAAATAAACTGCTCGCCACGTCAACCGGGACAGTGATGTTTTTGGGTCATTTTAAAAACTACGCCATTCTGAAACGAATCAACAGATTTGAATGCGGTTTGGACCGTCATTGAGCTTGGTTTACTGGCTCATTACTGATGTAAAAAACTCTTGCTTTAATACACTCTAACTGCCTTATACAGGGTGTGAAAGAAGTGCGTGCAAAAAAGTGAAATTTTCAAGTAGCCCCCAATTGACCAAAAACTGTTCTTTTTTTTTTTGTTTTAACATAAGGGTTATTTAGGTCAATATCTCAGGACGTTTTTGGGCGTTTCCCAATTAAGGTCCCATGTCTCAAGAAATATTGATTTATCCAAAAAAGAAGCAACCCCATGAACAATAAGACCATACAGGGTGGCTAAAGACAATCAAAGTGGGACAAGAACGTGCGCAAAAAAGAAAAGTATTCAATTACAGCCACTTTACTAATAAATAATTTTAACTTTTTTCTTACATAGGAACTTTTTGGGCGTTTCTTAATTAACGTCATGTGTCCGAAGAATTATCGATTTTTCCGGAAAATGGATCAATCACTGTTCAATCTTGAATTAAGCCATATTCGCAGGTTTGTATCTATTATTCAAATGCCGTTGTATGTTCAACATTATCTGTTAGATAATCCCCATATTTGGTAAGACCTTACAGGGTGTCCAGCGACAGTGAGTGAAACTTGAAATTGTTTGCACAAATTGTTCTTCCACTTTAACTGTCTCTAAACACCCTGTATGGTTCTATCGGTTAAAAAAGTTGACTTAAAATTATGCAACACATAATATGAGATCTACATGTGACTTAAAATGACAGTTCAAAGCTACTGCCTTAATTAGAGATTGAGCACAGCTATGTCGCATTTTTTGGATACATCGCTATTTCCCTGACCTAAACAACACTTCCTTAAGTTAAAACAAACCCAAAACAAATTATTGATGAATTGGAAACTACTTGAAAATTTCACTTTTTTACACGCGCTTCTTTTCCACCCTGTATAGTACAGTGGCGGTGCATTTAAGTCAGAGTTTTTCCCATCAACCAAAATCCCATAAATTAAGCTCAATGATAGTGCAAACTGCATCAAAATCTGTCGTTTCGTTTAGAAATAGGAAGGTTTTAAAAATGACCCAAAAAATTACTGTCCCGGTTGAGGTGGCGCGCATTTTATTATTATCTACATAATTATAATTATTACCGCACTGATCGTTATAATAAGTTTAAAAAGGCACTAACGCGGAAAATAGTTACTTGCGCAACAAGGGAGGAAAGTGCAGCTTTTGCTCCTGCGAACAATTTTGAGGCCCGCCGCAAAGGGTAGGCTTTTAAAGTCAGAGGGTGCAAAAAGCAGTTTACTCCAGAGTTGCGCATCAAATTTTTTCTACAACCAATGTTATGTTTCATGAAAAAGAAAAGCAGCAGAAATACAATGTTGGATAACTGGATGAAGAATGAGGTGTTGTTACCAAAGATATATTTGTCAAGAAAGTGTCAGACATCGCATTGATTTCATTTTTACTAGTGGCACTTTTACTTCCTAGGAAGAAAATTAGTTTCACTCCCTATGGAGGAAAAGTGACATTTACACGCCTCAAATCACAGAAGAAACTTAAATTTTCTATAGGGGTTGTAGAAAAAACAATAAATTTATAAAACGTCAATATAAAATGTCACGTAGGATATTATTAACGCAACTACATGTGTTGTTTTTCAACGCGCAAATTTTAACATATGCGTGCATTACTAATGTACATACATTGTATGTTGTTATGTGTATCATAATAAAATGTCCTATTAGGTAAATAACTATTATATCCGGAATTCCTGGCTGCATTACTAAAACTACTTAACACGTCCTTAGTTTGTATCCGATATTTGTAGCTTTAATAAACAAAGTTTTGAAAAAATTCTCTAAAATTCTATAAAAGAATGACTGTTGATTATAAGTAAAATTCTTCTTTCCTGGCTTCCAGGGTCCTAATTCTTGCAAGCAGGGAGCAAGGCTCTCAAAAGAAGTTTTGATAGAATGTGACAGAAGAAGCTGACAATGGCAGATTTCTGTCACATTCTTCATACTTTTTTCTTGGTAACTCCCTTCCCCCATTTCAAGAATATGCACCCTAGTGTATACGTCCTGCTGCTCCAGTAAACGTAAAAATGTCAAAAATATGCCTTCCTGTTAAGGGTCGCAATGACTCGAAATTTTAAGTATTTTCTTTAAATGTCAGTTCTTAATTGATAATCAATTTCTAGTAGGTAGTTAAAATAATGTTTTTTTTTTCTACAGGATAAGAGAAACATGTTGAGCATTATTTGCTAAGGCTAAATAAATTTTATTGTGAAATAGACTTCCAATTTGGTGATGATAAAAAATATTAAGACAATTTTAGTTAATAAAGACTAAACAAGCTGTCTGGCCTACGTGTAAATATCGAGCAAAAACTGTACGCTACTTGATCGTACCACATTATATAAACACCACAAATGCTTGCGACCATGAAAAGGAATTCCATATTTTAATTCCTAAAATAGAAGTGAAACTTTAAAAGCCTAGTTGGACATTAGTTTTCATTATGGTTTGCTTTTAGGTAGTTGCAGTAAAAGTTAAAATTAGTAAAACTCTACTTATTGGTATTGGTGTTCTTACCCTCCAACTTCGCCAAGCGGATGCAATTATCAATTGACTTTGTCTCATTTTTTGAAACCGCTTTTTTTGACTGTACCCCCGCCATGTTTTCTGAATAAGCAAAGCCAAGTCATGCAGTCTGTTTCGTCTGAAATCTTCCAACTCGAAAACCGTCCTGGGACTTCTAATGAACAACTTTGATCTACCTAAAATAGGAAATTTGGTTCTAAAACTTGAGTAACAGTAAATAAAGCTGGTTTCCAGTCCTGATGCGGACAACTACACTATGTACTTAGTTTAACCATAGACTAAATGATAAGTATAGACAAACAGTGGCCATGGAACTAAAAATTAATTTAATAAAGCAGAGTGAGATGGCACCACTAAACGCATATTCGCGTAATTTTAAAGCCATACGCAGCAATTCCGATCTTTTGACTGTTGGAAAACATCAGTTTTAATGCGGCGTTGTCTAGTTGACAAATCACATTTTTTGTTTTGTTTCTAGGCAAAAAATAACAGATTTTGTGTGTGTTTTCTTTAATTGTGTTTCATTTCGTTGTATTTTTCGTTTAGTTATTTGTTATTAGTTTATTTTTAATATTCAAGGGGGGTTATTTTATACTTAATACATTATGAATTCCTTGTTTAATCTTAAAACAGTCACGTGACCATTTGTACCTTAAAATGAGTCACGAGATTTGGATTTTAAAACTAAAAAACGGTCACGTAATCTTTAAAATTATTAAATTCAGTTTTTGAAAATTGTCACGTGACCCGTCAAATAATATTTTGTCATTTACAGACACGTGATCTTCAATGTTACGTTTTGGCATTAAATAAGAAACACGTGACCTTGAACTGTATGTAAAAAGTGTCACGTGACTCTTCAAATAATATTTTTAACATAATATATATGACAACATAACATTTTGACATTCAAAACTGTCATGTGACATTATAAAATCCATTTTTAATCTTAAAGAGTCACGTGACCTTTAGGATCCGTTTTGAAGTTAAAAAAGAGTCACGTGGAAAAAATATTTGAGTATTGAAAATCGTCACGTGACCATTTGCACATTATAAGGAGCCAGGTGACTCTTCAAATAATACTGTTACGGTCTGGGCCTACTATGCTCGATACTTCTTAACGGGCGCTCGCTTCGGGATGAAACCGATGCGCCGCAATATCTGGCCGGGCGCGTATTAAAGTAGGCCACAGTTAGGAAGCGCTAGAGCTCGAATCAGCTAAGAAAAGGCCACAGGCGTCATCAAACGATGATGTCACGATCTCTGTACGTCTCGCTTTAAATATTGCTGCTCTCGTTACTTTCCAAGTTGTTGCAGCCAGTCAGTGGCGTGCTATTATTTTATCAGTAAAATGAAACATTTTTGTCGTTTTTAATAAAGAAAATAAAAGACAACAAGTTTTTCAAAGGAATGGAAACTCCTTCTGCTTCTTTCTTCATAAATTGTAAGACGTTACTGACGATTTCACGGCCTTGGCTGTATATGATAACACCTTTCTTTCCAACCTTTTTGAAAGACATTTTGACAAAATAACGTTTTTTATTCATAACACTATGTGAACTTCAACTGCGACCATCAACAATACAACCAAAACACCAGACTAAAACGGAACCTAACCTAACCCCCTAAGTCTCCCTGTCCGCCACTACATTTTTTTAAACTTGGCAACACCGTTTAGAGTGCCGGCTAGTAAAAGCATATAAAAAGGTCCAAATGTCCCTGGCCGCTGCCGCATCTGTTTTAATTGTGTCCAAGTAAAAACCGTACTACGTTGCCAAGTGGCTTTTTGACCGCTTAACAATATATTTTCGGGAATATTTTAATAGGACGCCTCTGATTATATCTAATGCGACGGCAACTGTAGAAGGAGAAAGAAATAGTTTTAAAAACTGCGTCATTGATGATGCGGTGGCCTTTTCTCATCTGATTCGAGCTCTACCTGGAATATTCTTGAATGGTCAAGGCAACCCGCGAAGCGTTTCGCGGTCATTCTAGAACGTGGTTTGCGAATATAAAAGAAGCGGCGTTGACGACGGCGTAGTTAGTTAGGAAGTAGTAGTAGTGAATTTGGGAACGCGGTAAAGTTTAAATAGTGGAATAGTTGTGGAATTGTAGTAGTGTTTTTAATAGCTGTGTTAATTATTGTACGGAGTGTTTTGGTGTAAATAAAGTTATTAATTGTTGGGTTAAATTGACTTTGTGTGAACCCACGGGAAAATCGTAACAATACTTTGATCTAAAACAGTCACATGATCTTTAGGAATTCGCCACTTGTGCACTCATCCAGGCCAAGTCAATTTTTTTAATTTTTTCCTAACACACACAACACCACGCCACCGAGGTCGGCGACCTTTAGGATTTCGTTTTGACGTTAAAATAATTAAAAACTGTCACGTGGTCATTTGCACTGTAAAGAGGGTCATGTGTCTTTAAAAATATCAGTTTAAACTGAAAAATGATTACGTGATCCTTCAAAATGACATTTTGACATTTAAAACTGTCATGTGACATTATACAATCCATTTTTAATCTTAAAAGAGTCACGTGAATCTGTTTTGCGGTTAAAAAAGTCACGCAATTTGAAAAAAAAATGGTCTAATCATAAAAACTGTCATGTGACGTTAAAAATTACATTTTAATCTTACAAATAGATACGTGATTTAGTGTATCAGTTTAAAACTAAATAACGGTCACATAACCTTCAGGATTCTGTTTTGACGTTAAAAAGGAGTCCTGTGACTTTTAAAATAAATAGAATCTTTATTATCGATACCTCAAACCAGAAATTCGTAGCTTGTTTAGTTTTCAAAATACTAGTAATTTAACTCAAATTTATTTGAAAAAATCAAGCTTTCTTACGCATTTCAGATGGAATAGCAAAGGAAAGCGAATTATAGGAAATACTGCAAGAGTTGGCAATATGGAGAGCAACTATGTCTGCAATGAGGAGCTGTATTAGCGCCATCTATTAGAGTTTACCTACAACCGAAGCCGCCGAAGTACATTAGGAAGCCCTTGAAGGGTAAACGGCTTCCTTTTTGGGTGCCACTTTAATTACATTACGCTGGTTGTCTGTACTTATCATTTAGTCTATGGTTTAACTTTGAAAATTAACTAAAAATACTTACCAAAAGTAAATTCGGCAGCAGGTATGGGCAAACTTCGCAACAACACAGATACTCCCTCTACAGGTGAGCCGCGCCATTTCGGCCACGTGTTGGCACAAATCATCTTATAACGGCACAAAAATTGTATGAAAGGCATCTTTTGGCAGAAACCAGCTCTCCATATTTGAACTGTCGATAATAGGCACATGTATCTTATCTAGAACAAAACGTAGCAAACTTGTTGTCCCTTTAATAATTAAGAACGTTTATAGAAGTCGTCAAATGTGTAAATAGTCATCCTGTGTTTTTGGCAATATTACAAAACTAGTAAACGCCGCTTTATACAGTTGGCTATTTTTTACAAACTAGTAAAAGTAAAATAAATATTGTCACAAGTAGATTCTCGTTAATTAATTTAATACTAACTACTACCAATACGTTAATTACTTAGTCAGCAAATAATCGGCCACTGACCGAAACAAGTCGTGGACCACTCAAATTGAAGAGTAAGCAATTGAACCTTTTAGAACGGAAGCTAGCTAAGGTGTTGCAATCGCCAGTCAGCAATAAGTCATCAATTGTTCGGACAATGATCCAAGTGCTTAGACAAGCAATTGAACTGACTAAGGGATCGCAATACCTTACAATAAATAGCCGAGAAATTTGGAAAGAAGTTAGTTAGAAATTATCCGCGAAACTAAACGGTTCGGTCACGAAAGTTAAGGGAACTCTACCCTGACACTTACCCTCGTTCAAAATGGTTTGTGAATTAATTATCATGTAAGTACAAACTCTATAATTTGAATCAAACCAACTTATGTCTGACAATGCTTTTTATAAATTCAGTTTTCATTTAATCTTTCTTTATTAGTTTCTCTATGAATAAACGTTGTTGTTTTTGTTATCCAATCTTTGAGTTTAACTTGACTACGACCCCAGCCTACACGTCCCCGCGTTACGACTAAAAATTAGATCGTGACAATATAATAAACTCAAAACACTTAATAGCTTTCCGCAGCTCAAAAATATAATTTTCTAAACACCAATTATTTACTATTTGCCAACATTTCAGTACTTACTTGATGCTGGACTAAACCGACTTCAAAAATTCTGGATTGCTTCACTTCATTAGGCCTAATACATCTAGAATTTAAAATAACTCAGTTAGCTCGAGAAAAAGAAGATTGAAGACCACACTCACCTAATATAATGATTTTGCCTATTTCCTAAATTTTTCAATAAGGCATTGAGAGAAACTTGAATTTGTGCAGCTGTACTAGCAGGTTTCTTAATGGTAGACCTAAAAACATCAATGCAAAATTCAAAAATAGATAAAATGCACACTGTTTAATTATACGCTCACCTTTTAGGATTACCTTCAGGAAATAATTCTTGCATAATAGCTAAATCACATCTAAACATTGCCCTGGAATGCTCTTTAGGCAGATTGTCTCGATTTTTTTCAATAAAACCATTAATTTTATAGGTTACAGGACCGGCGAAATGTCTAATCCTTAAACCAACAGCCACTTATTAAATTAAAACTGTCATTTTGGGCTAGAAAATAATTACTGAAAAGAGTTGGGAACATTCACTTCATCGATCAAGCAATGCATATGTCCTGAACAGCACTGTTCCAATCGCGTTAAATAAGCATCATCAAGTTGAATGCGGGGTTCATCTAATAAAGGCAGAATGCCATGGTTCTCCTGTTCTAACAATTGACATATAGCTCTAAAACGTATCATATTGATTGTCAAGAAATTAAATTAAACTAAACTAAAATTACATATTATTAAAAAAATCGATTTTGGTCCATTCTAGTCCTTCTCTCATCATTTCTTCCTGTTCCTCTTTTAAGCAAGCGTTCACCATAAACTGATGCAACTTTTCGTTACAATAGTTAATAATCAATTGCTCAAACGTGTTATGGTTAAAACATTCAAACCCGTAAAGGTCTAAAACACCTAGAACTCTTCTTTTACCTATGGATTTGGCCTAAAACACAATAAATTATTGATTATAAAATGTTGGTGCATTTAATTTGTCACTTGATAAAACCAAGTGAGTTTTTACTCATAAAACGTGCCAACTATAAGTATTAATTACTATTAACTTTTATATGTGGACACGAGAAAATGATGGAAATAATTTTCAGCTCTTTATATCCACCGCTATGGGGCGTTTCTATGGCACTAAAATGAAAAATACCCGAAAACTCTGAAAAGCTAAATGGGGTGGTGGTATAGCAAAAATTCTGGTTATCGACAAACTATTTTGGTATGAAATTGTATATCTTTTCATACAGTATGTCCAAGATTCGATTCTCTATACAGGGATCTCGTTTCCCGTAAGAGCTACTGCAAAGGTTAAATGGGGAAAGTTTTAGAGAATTTAATAGGCAATCCAACACCGTTTTAAAAATATTTAATTTTTGCTTCGTTTTTGAATTATTTTCGAAAAACCAAAAACGACCATTTTCAAAAAAGTGCTGTTTTTTCGCTAATTTTAAAAATTTTCACATTTGGCTTGAACATTGTTTGAGCAACTATTTAAGGACTATCTTTCCGTGTATTTCGTTTTCAGTTCCGACGTTTCGGTCTCCAGACACCAACATCAACTTCTTTTTTTCTTATGGACACCATTTTGTTTTTTTATCTAGTTAAAAAGAGCACGTTTTTTGCATTAAAATGATGTATTACATGTTACAAAAAAAATGTGCTTTTATGTTGAAAAAGCTAAAAAACAGTTTGATTCTAAATTGGTTTTGACTTAGGTGGCCATTTGCCGTAAAAATACATTGTGGAATATACCAGAAAGAAGTTAGAGCGATTCTAAAGCAAATCATTTATTGTAAATGGCGCCCTCTATAAACTGGCTTAAAACTGAGATGTTAATCAAATTTGGCACTCTCAGAAACCTTGGAATATCTAATTTTAGCCATAAACTCCAAGTGGATCGTGAGTTATTCTAAAAAGTGCATATTAAAAAAATAACCTGTATTTCTGTTTTCGTTAACTTTTCATCTAAGGTAAGTTGTGCTAAATCGTATTATTTTTACCCCATAAATACATTAAATTATCTACCATTACTTATGGGACATCCTGTAAATTTCACATTATTCTGACACTTATTTTTCAATAGAATCCAATGGCGTAGATAGAATTATTATAGACTTGTCGTTTTCTATTTATTAAACAAAAATCTTCTATAAAACAGGCCAGAACGACGATATTATAAGCCGAATTTTATTTCAATTTAAAAAACCTAAAACTTTGGTTAAAACTCATGAATAGGCAGCAAACATAAATAACTTAGGCAAGCAATCTCAACTTTTAACTTTAAACCTTTAAATTATCAAAAAACTCACTTTCTACAAACCACTGCAAACTGTCACCACTATTTTCGCCATATTGGAATTTTTGACAAACATCTCCTCAAAATATCATATATTTTTGCACTCAGAAGAAAAAGATTTAGTAAAAAAAATATACAGGGTGTTCCATTAAGAATAGAATCGAAAATATATCAACTTTATATTTTTTTCACTTTTGTCATGGTCTTTTATTTTATTTAATAATATTTTCTGGTGATTTAGGAGAAACGCTGTACTTTTTGTATTAACAGATTTCTACCTGCTAAAATAAAGCCTCCGCAAGCTGTCTAAATATAGGGACCAACCCTATTGGCGTTTCAAGTTAAGATCGCAGCGCCAGTTGAACTAAAATCAGGCAACAAGTTCCTAACCTAACATTATAAATAAAATAACACTGTCACTTCATATTTATGAAACCACTGCCAGATTCCTGACCAAAATCAATGTAAACAGAGATATGACAGGGAATGCCCGAAACTGTTTTCAAAACTGATCACCGGAGGGAGTATCTCTTATATGTATACCAGGTGTCCAAGAGCACCCTGGACATAGGAGATTAACATGGGAAAACGGTTTTGATTTTTTTGCGCCTGTACGGTTGATTTGATTGAAAAATCGTAATAATGAAAGTTGTAGTACCTATCACGGACTAGTTTTCTGGATTTTTTTCAGATCTCTAACTTGAACCCTTTTGTCGTAAAACACGAACAAAAATGAGAAAATTTAAACTTTTCGCCTGCACTGTATAGGCGGTTGTCGGGCAACGGGTAAACAGATCATTGTTGCTGGTACGGTTGTTCGACAACCGCTTATACAGTGCAGGTAAAAAGTTAAAATTTTCGCATTTTTGTTCGTGTTTTACGACGAAAGGGTTCAAGTTACAGATCTGAAAAAAATACAGAAAACTAGTCCGTGATAGGTACTACAACTTTCATTAATACGATTTTTCAATCAAATCAACCGTACAGGCGCAAAAAAATCAAAACCGTTTTCCCATGTTAATCTCCTATGTCCAGGGTGCTCTTGGACACCTGGTATACGCCAATACTTAAATGACACTTACCTTTATAGATTCATTAATTTTGTTAATCAACCATGTAAAAAGTCTACTATACAACGTCCTGCACAAGGTATCTCTAATTTTGGTTGCTTCCACAGCGCTTAAATCCGTCAAAACTCCCTCCTCAACCTGCTTACTAGTTAAAATTATCTGAATCCATCTATGATCTGCAGACAGTAACTCACACACTTCGAATAACTCTACAATAAGAAACCAAGCACTGCAAAATGAACTAAAACTATTTAAAAATACCATACCATATTCATTGCTTATTGAGCATCCGTCTGTACCGTCTATATTACTGCAAGGCACAAATTGAATATTACCTACAACAAAAAAAGGTTTAATAGTTTTGGTTTAGGAAAGGCAGTTAGTTGTACCTAGTTTCAAAATAACGGCTAAAACTCTAAAAACATCAACAATATCGCTTGAAGAAAAACTCAAAGTTTCTAGGGCACCCTTAGTGTATACGAATAGTTTTTTGTCGTCTTCTTCCGTTGTTGTGGGCTGGTTGGACTCGGTCTTGAGGATGGTGTACTGTTCAACATTTCGGTGAAGTTTTAAAGTTTCTAAATAATAGAAAAAAATGTAATAATTACGACTAAAAATAGTAATGGGATGCTTACTGAGAAGATGGATATCAGCTCCAGACAAAAGCTGGTAAAATATGTGAAAATTCCTGTCATGTGATCCCAAATTTGTCACCCGAGCCTAATACAAAATTAACCGTTACTTCAAATACATTAACTGAACCAATACAGCCAAACACTTAATTACCTTATCCAAAAAATCTGAATGCATTGAACAAAAAAACTCTCTAAAAATTGGTAATTGTTTACAAATGGTTTACTTACAATTAGTTAAATGTCCTCCAATAGGATCACCTTTGTAATCAAACTCGATATCCACAAATTTACCCTGAAATTGCCATAAATGTAAAAGTATTTATAGTCTAAAAGTTTCACTTACAAATCGTGAGGCGTTATCATTTTTCATCGTTTTTGCGTTTCCAAAAGCCTCGAGTAACGTATTGGCTTGTACTAAACAATCCTTAATTTTCTGAACCTCAGGCGCGTCTCCCGATACCAAAACTAAAAACTGCAAAACCACTCTAGCCGATTCAGTTTTGCCTGAGCCACTTTCACCTGATTATCATTGAAAATTGTATAAAATTTGTTGTTTTGTTTTATGAAAACTTTGTTTTACCTGTTACAATAATACATTGATTTTCACTTTTGTCATTCAACCACCTGTAGGCAGACTCTGCGACACCATAACTAAAAGAATATTGTCAAGTAGTTTTACAGTGCTACAAGTATAAAGTTAAATAACTTCTAACGACAGGAAAAATTCAAAGCTGGCAAGCTCCTTCATCAGTGTAATTATTATTGAACATTTTCAGTTTCTCTGTTTAAAGTCCTGTGATAGCAAATCCGGTTAAAACGCAAGATTAAAATGGATAGTGTAGACCGGCACTTAAGGGTAGAACTACCATTGCTACAAACTTCAACAGAAAAAAGACACTGTTGTAATTTTGTACACAGGGTGACCAAATAAGAGCGGCTTTACAGAGTTGTTACACAACGTAGAGCTTCGGGGAAAAAAATTGATGTAAAGATGGCTAGAAAATATTTTTAGTTTCGGAAAATGTCCACAAGGAGGCTAATTCAAAAAAGTGGAATATCTCCAAAATTTCAAATACAATGACACTTGGAAAATATTCACCAAAGAAAGCTCCGTTAACTAGTAACAACTTTAATTAAAAACTTTTTCTCTATCTCTTAAAACCTCAAGTGGTCAGCTAATATGACTTTCTTAAGCATGTTACATATATTATAAAATTTTACATTTTTAGATTAACTCTCATGGTTTTGTCCTCAAAACTTTAATTTTCAAGACGACTTTTAAGTTAAATTTATCGGTTTTAATGTCAAATCTACGTATTTGAGTCAATTCTTAACCCACATAACAAATAAAGTATATTCATGTGAAAAATACATGCCAGGCAGACCATACAGACATTTTACATCATTAGGCTTAGAATTTGACGTAGAATTCAAATATCGAATAAAAAGTTGGTCATTTTATTTAAAAAAACATAAGTTTGGTTCATTACTCAAATTTGGGACACCCTGTATAATAACTGTTTATCTAAGAATAAAGTAAACCTAAATATCTAGTAGTTTTGTATTTAACGTTTTTCGCTAAAATCAAAATTAAGAAAGTTAAGGGGGTGGTCAAAATTCAATCAATCACCCTGTACAAATTTAAATTTTTAAATATTCCAATAAGTATATGCCAGGGGTATGTCTGAGAAGTGAAAACTGGTCTCTATAGTATAGTTTGTTATAAATGGAAAATAGTTTCGTACAATTGTTACAGATATACTCAAACTGAATGATTAAATGAGAATAATGAAATAATAGTATAAACTATAAATGGATACAAGAAAAGCAAAATATGAATATGTCTTATTTTAAAACCTTACATTTTCATTTAGCCATTGAGCTAATTCAAGCACAAGAAGAGAACAACGCGTAAACCAAAAAGTACAAAAATTACTGAAATTACAAAAAAATACAATTTTGAAATTTCCGCCTACATCAATGTTATTTTTCAGATTCCTGAGAAACATGCCTGGCACATAAACTAAATGGACAAAATAATACGCCAGGCAAGTATTGAGAATATACTTTCATATACTGGGCACATATCTGGCATATATTGAGAATGTACCCCTGTCTGAAAGTAACTGCCAGACATATTCCAGGCATACAATTTTGCTATGTGGGAAGTTGAATGTTTGAAGCTTGAAAACTAATGAAAACAAAAGCTATAGAAGTACTTGGATATTTGTTTAAAAAAATTATGAAAGCTGGCTTAAAGAGTACTTTAAAATTTTCAAGTAATTTTGCTTCTGACTTTAAATTTTCGTTTATAACAATCTAATTTCTCAAAAATTATGGTTATTAAATAAAGTGGTTCCTAACATTTTCTTCAAAAAAAAAAAGAATTTGAGAAAGGCAATACCTAGTCAACTGTACCAAAAAGGAGGATTTCAACTATAAAATAGAAATTTTGACAAAATGCGAGACAATTTTGTTTTTTAGTGGGAAGTTTCAGTCAGATTGAAGAAAACCCTATGGTGAAGCTGTTTCATTGTCAGTTTACCTTTTGCTTTGTGTTTCTCTGTATAGCTTATCCTTTTTAAGTGATTGTTCTTTAATGGTGTACCTATTATGGGTACCTAAAACTGTTGACATTTCCATATATTGTTTAACACACTTCTTAAAAAGAAATTCTATTGTCATTCACCAAGATTTTGTCTTTATTTTATATATTTTTATTATATTTTTTTTTTTGTTGTTTCTTCTGCTTGTATGTTCAATTACCTTAAAATTGATTCCAGTACATATTAATGAGAAATCACCTCAAGATACTCAGACAATTAAATTCTTCTACAACTTAGATAGAGGTAAATGGTCAAATTAGTCCAAAACCATGTAAGTAGAGAACATAGTCAATAGTCTATATTATGTGTTATTAGCTCTAAGATTGTTGAGTATATATTTAAAACAAATTACAAACCAAGAACTAAGAGAAAACTAGCATTTTAGCTAAATAAAGTTCTGGAAAGTACAACCAATGTTTTAGTATTAAGAAACTGGAAGAGGGTTTCTCCTTTCAGTTCTTGACCCAAACACCTAAGTAAGAAATTATAAAATGCAAGTAGAGAGTATGTGTTCCAGCAATAAAAATTCATTTCAATGTTTACTGGTGAAAATAGAATCTAAATACTAATTTCTCTTGCTCAAATAGAACATCCTTCATTACAATATTACTGAATTGAGTCTCAAAAAGGAGAAACTACACTTCAAAATACTAGTAAGGAAATATCTCACAAAAAATTAGTTGTTAGCATCAATTCTTTTAACTGGTGGCTTTATATGCAATCCTTAAACTTTTCCTATCATGCAACATTACAGTTTGCTTGTTTTTACTATCTTGAACAACTGATACTTACATGTGGGGAGGCAATTGAAAAGGTGGCCTTTTCACATAAGTTTCCACCAAATCAGCTGAATACAAAGCAAGTTTCTTGTATGGATTAACAGAAACTAATACATTCCCTATGTAAGTGTAAATGTGGTCTCTTTTAAAACGCTGTTGCAAATTTGTTATAAAACTATCTTCGGTAAGGGGATCTAGTAGTACTGTATCCCATGTTCCTACTTCCTGACTCAGGTTGAGCATCTCAGGAGTCTAAAACAGATTTTTACATTATTTCACTCTCTGTTTTGGATATCTATTGATTACTAGTGTATTTAGCATAATTTATACAATATTTTCAGTCAACCAGTTGCATGTTTTTAGGGCTTCTACAGAGTGATATGCTACAACATTGTTTTGGGTACTAAATAGGTGAAAAATAGAATTAAATAGTGACAACTAACCCCTTTGAGAATGCCGCCCCTTTGGCGGCATTTAGTTCGGCAATTTCTACTTTTCAGGGTGCCTACAAGTGGATAAGAACGGATGAGATGAACAAGACTCCTGTGACGAACTCAATACCGGAAATTTGACGGAAAAATCGGTCAAGTTCATAATTCAGCCTGATACTTTATGCAAAAACCGTGACCTAATTTTTAAAGGGACAGTCCCTGTCCCTGTCCCACTTTTCAGTTTCACTTTTTCTTAAAAAAATCGAAAAGTGAGTTTTCTATTTTCAACTCTTCTTCTCTTCTATTTTATTAAATTTTATTTTTTAGTTGCAACGTTGCCAGATCGTCACTCACACTCATTCATTGTCGATCGGTTGGATTACGTAATCTCCCACAAAAATTAAAGAAAACCTTATACAGGCAGTCCATGTTGTAGGCGGCCACGGATAGATGGCGTCATTAAATGTTTATCAGTTTTATCAAATGCTGCACCAGAGAGTGTGGTTGTCTGAGGACTGGACATCTGACTTGGAAATTAAATGCCGCATTGAACAAGAAGCGGGAAGCATTCTTTAAACTAAAAAGAGTGTTCACTTGCTCGGACTTCGATCTTGATTTGAGACTAAGATTCCTGAAGTGCTACGTCTGGTCGGTGCTTCTTTATGGGATGGAAGGTTGGACCCTCAAAGTAAACACCATCAACAAATTAGAAGCGTTCGAGATGTGGTTGTACCGCAGAATCCTCAAAATACCCTGGACAGCAAGAATAACAAATGAAGATGTGCTAGCATCTGTAAACAAAGAGCGAGAGTTGTTCACCACCATCAAAAAGAGGAAAACTGCATACCTAGGGCACGTCATGAGGAACGAAAAATATAAATACTTGCAATTGATAATTGAGGGTAAGATAGAGGGTCGGAGAGGAGTAGGAAGGAAAAAGATGTCTTGGCTACGGAATATTAGACATTGGACGGGAATGCACAACATACAGACACTGATTCACACCGCTGGGAACAGGGATGAAATGAAGAATGTAGTCGCAAACATCCGTTAACGGATAGCATGACAAGAAGAAGAAGCACCAGAGTCCAGAGATGTAAAAGCGGTAAAATGGAGGATCGATCTAAACGCGGAAAAAACGCATAATCTTCAAAAGGAGACCAAAGATGAGGATAAAAAGCAACGTCAGGTTAAAAGACATGGAGATCGAGTGGCGCCACGAGGCGACGTACCTTGGGGTCAAGATGGACAAGAAACTCACGTGGGGAAGCCACATAGAATATGCAAGACAGAAAGCCAGAGCAACCAGAGCAAAACTGTACCCCATGACAAGCAGGACATCGAAGCTGGCACTTCGAAACAAAGTGACGCTCATCAAGTCGGTTCTTCAGCCGCACTTAGAGCAAAAAGCGGAAAGCAGCGAAAATCAGTTACTGCGGGAAGCAGTGAACTACGACCCGGAGCTAGAAGCATCCCACAAACGAGCCCGATACCAGTTAGGTACTGGGTAACCGGTAATTATAAATAAGTTGTTCTTTTTGTTTCAGATAGACGACAATTCAGGACCAACCAGACAAGAAGAGGACCACAATTCCCCCGAGGTAGCGAGAATTTTATTCTCAAAATCTGGGTAGAACTTTTTCGCAGTTATCCCGGTGCTAACATGGGCTCTGACTGCACTCCTGGCACCTTCCCCCGCTTTGTCTACGCAAAGGTGGAAAACTCACCAGACCCCAACTCCCCAAAACTTTAGGATGTAAAAACAGACGGACGAAAGCCGGCTGTTTGGACATTCTATAGTTTGCTAGGCCCACCAGAGATGGACGAGCTGACGAAGAAAAAGAAGAAATGGAGAACAATAAGAAGAGCGCCAGAAGAGCCGCTCCATCAGCGGGGGCATCCTTTTCCCAGGACAAAGGATGCCGATACAACTCTGTGAACTTCCCGAAAGGAAAAATTCCTGGACTGTAGCGACTTCCTCTTCCAAACCAATCCTTTTGGTCTACAGCGATGGGAGGGTAAAAAGCAGTAGTCTTGCTTGACCCATCTATCTGAGGTCGCATTCCCAGCCAAAGAATATTGGCGAAAAACACTCTCTCTCAAACCTACCATCACCAAGTAACGCTGTCCCAATAAGACGGCCAACCAATTAACAACCCCAAATTCTTCACTTTGAAAGGTACTCCTGCTATTTGCAACACATCTATAATTTACTCTCTGAATAATTCCTTCAAGCAATAACCTCCAATTCTTTCACTTGAAGAGGTACCTACCACAGAGGTATACCTACTCTTGCTATTTGCAACCTATCTATATTTTACTCTTTCACAAATCCTTCGACTAAGAAACCAATCAAATCCTTCACTTTGAAGGTACTCTTGCTATAAGGCAACTTATCTCTTACCCTGGTAAGATCACACTCCACTCTGTTTACCTTACCTATGGATCAAAAATCACTACGTGTAATTAAAGTGTAATATACTTGATAAAAGTGTCATAATTTCAAAACTCCAGCACCTCGCAAATCCCTCAACTCAATTGGAGGGTCTCTAGTTAAATGATTGGTAAGGCAAAATGAACCTTATTCTTGATCCTATTGATTCTATTTTAAAAAATTTTATTAATCAATTTTTGAGGATAATTGTTGAGTTTTAAGGCGTTTTTAGCTTTATTAATGGCTTTATCTTGAAACTGCATGTCTGATAATTTTATGGCTCTGTTAGCTAACCTTATTACTATAGATTTTTTTTGGCTAAAGGAAGATTTGAGTCAAAATGTAAATAACGTGAGAACCATGTTTTTTTTAGTAAATCATTCGGTTAAAATGTAATTTTTTTCTGGATGCTGTGTTACATCTAAGAAGTTTAGAATCCCATCTGTTTCCAATTCATATATGAATTGGAGCTTATTATGGTATTTGTTGAATACATATACAAATTTGAAAATCTTGTTAGCTAATGAAAAACTTTATCAGTGATAGCTCTGAGACGTTGTCGCTATGCGACCATTTTCCGCAAAATTATATGTTTTTTTGTCTATTCCTACAGGAATATTTTTTATATGCTTCAGAGTGACCATCAGTCCATTAGTATCAGCCAAATTCTTACACATTACATGAGTGAAAAACTGAAGTATAATTCGGCATGAGTAAATTTAGCTATGGTGACTCAGACGATGTTTGAGGTAAAAAGTTATATACAGTTTGTCTATCAAGGAAGACAGATTTAAGGTTCCGTTAGTTTTATTGTTAAATACCTTTGAAATTGTAGGTTTTTCTTTCTCTTTTATTGAAGATTACAGTGATTTATACTTTTTCTTCGTAGTGCCTTCTTCTTCTTCTTCTTTAGCCTATGTCCATCCACTCCTGAATGTAGGCCTCTTCCAATGATTTTCATGTCCGTCTATCCAGGGCAGTTTGAAACCAGTTTCTTCCTGCTATCTTCTGGATGTCATCCCGCCATCGCTTTGGGGGTCTCCCTGCATTTCTTTTTGTGGCTCTTGGGCGCCACTGCATTATTTTATTAGTCCATCTAGATGGATCCTGCCTTGCAACATGACCCGCCCATCGCCACTTTAGTTCGGCTGCTCTTCTCATAACATCGGTTACCCTTGTTCTTTTTCGGATCTCTTCGTTTCTTATTCGATCTCTGAGGCTGATTCCCAGCATGGCGCGCTCCATGGCTCTTTGAGTTGTTCTGAGCCTCTCTGCACTTCTCTCTGTAAGTGTCATAGTCTCCAGTCCGTATGTTGTGACGGGTAAAATGCAGGCCTCATAGACTTTCCGCTTAAGGTTGATTGGGATACTTTGGGATTTTAGAATGTAGCCTAGCCTACCGAATGCCGCCCAGCTGAGTCTTGTTCTCCGGGATATTTCGTTTGTTTGGTTTTGTTTTCCCAGTCTGATAGCGTGGCCAAGGTATACCAGGTGTCCAAGAGCACCCTGGACATAGGAGATTAACATGGGAAAATGGTTTTGATTTTTTTGCGCCTGTACGGTTCATTTAATGGAAAAACGCTTTAGATAAAAGTTGTAGAGCACATTTTCGGCTATCTACTTGTAATTTTTTCAATACCGTAGATTTGACCATTAAGACGAAAAACGGATCTAAAATTCGGAAATTTTAAATCTCCCGCCAAGCGGTCGTTAAGGAAAGTTTATATCCGGTCGTGCTACCAACCTTTCAAAATCATAACAAATCGTTGTCAGTCACTCTGTAATCAAAACAAGTTTATTTAGTAATAATTTTGAGTTACTACCCACATACTGCGAAGAAAATACAAATAAATCATGATAAAAACACTTTATCAGGAGCCACAGTCCAAAAATCTAGTAAGTTGCGTTCATAACCTCATTCAATGTCTCTACTAAACTTATTTACTTTGTAGCAAAATTCTTTAAGAAAACACTGGTTTTGCTTGCAAATATTTAATGAGAATGACCGAATCACCTATCTCAAGCCTCTTCATAACACTACCAAACGATTTAAAGTGATAAAAACAATGGACTAGGAAGGCCTGCAGATGTTTGAAGATAAGTTGCTTTACTATACAGGGACCACAAAAGAGGGTAAATACTTCCCTCAAAAGTGGTGCAATTTAGTGACCTATGTGACTGATAGTTTATTGTATCCTTCTGTTTTGTAGTGTTATCAACACACCATAGTGTTTAAGTGGTTTTACATTGTATGATGTTAATAAAAAGGCATTTTTTATAACTGATTGTCAATGTTTTTTCCCATCTCTACAGGGTAAGGTAAGTACTGATATTTAATTAGCTCCATTAGTTAACTTGAACATCATTCACCTACAAGGATACTTGTAAAATGTCTACTAACCAAACATAGTTTATTTGCAAGTAATGTGTAACTCGAGTTCACATTTGATTAGTAAAAGTATGTCCTGTGACATGGTGTATTGAATTAGAAGCAAATTGTTTCTCTTTAGAGACTTTCAATCACTACATTTCACCTACCTTTGCTAATTTGGAACTCCACTATTATCCAAACAAACATTAGGTTAGTAAGACAAAGTTGTTTTTAGCATAGCTTGTATGGTGAAAGGTTCACCCACTCACACTCAATCTGTGGAACAATCACTGTTTATGTGGTAAGACCAGTTTTCTTTGCCACCTATTGTACCTAAGCTTTTCACTTGAAGAAAATGTATACTGTACCTTGAACTGTGAATAAATAATTAATACAAATGTTCAGTGTACAAAGTTTTATTTGGAACAATTGAGTGTGTGGAAAAAAGAACACAATTATAATGTTAATACCTACCTAAACCTAGAATAGAACAGCTCATGTAGATAGCTCAATTGGAAATGTTGGAAACTCATACAGTTTTTTTTAATTCCCTGTTGTTGATCGAATGAACTAATTCGGGGATTTCATGTTTTTTTTAGTATAATTTTTTATGTACAAATTCCTCGCGTTAATGCACATTTATGCGGACAAAATCCGGCAGTACGCGTCGTACAGCCGCTTCAAATAGTCTGGCTTCGGTACCGATAATTTTGTGACAACGACAAGAGCAGGTGAGTCCTATTAATGTGCATCGTTTAATTTAAATACAGTCCACTTAAAATCGTATGTTAAACACAAAAGTCTATTTGCGACATTTTGGCCACTTCGAGCCGGATATTTTCTCGAATTAGTTCATTTCTCTTCAGAAATATCTAATTAGTATTACATTACTTATATCCAACAATTAGCTCATTTCTCTTCAGAATTACTAATTGCTTGGCAAAATCGTCACACAACAAACATTTTTGAGCAACTCATCTGCATTTTGTGATTTGTACGTCGTTATTATTTTACTTTAAAACAACTTGAACACTTTTTTGCTGTACACTTGATCACCCGTACATTCGGGCATTTTAGGCATTTGGGGTTTGGGCTATTTTTAGCTTATCTGCGTGCGATAAAAACCAAGTTTGTAGTATACTTTCAGTTTGGGTCGACAATTTCTTAAACCAATTTAAAATATAAATCTGATTTAAATTTGTATAGTAATAACAATAAGCTAAAATGACGGATGCAGATATCATTGTCGAACTGAATAAACTTAGACTGCGACGTAAAGTGTCATTACAAAGATTGTCAGAAATTTATAATTATGCGGTGAATAATACCGATGATCAGTTTTATAAGCAAAACTTGTTTGCAAGATTGGAATTTGTCGACTCTATTCATGATGAGTTTAGAGAGTATCATAACTCCATTGTTTCTTTGATTTCAACTGACGCGGAATTTCAGTTAGAAGATAAAATTCGAAGTCTAGCAGATAAATATGTTTATGACGTTAAAGGGAAAAAATTTGAACTTACATTGTCTGCGACTGCTCAGCAGGAAACGTCAACGCAGTTTACTTCAACTTTAACTCCAAAACTTCCAAAAATCAACATACCTGTTTTCGATGGAAATTTGAAGCAATGGCCTGCATTCTACGACTTATTTAACAGTGTTATTCATACTAACCCAACTCTATCAGACATAGAAAAGTTTCATTATTTAACGACATCACTTAAAGCTGATGCTCTCAACTTAATCAAGTCCATTCCGTTAACTGCCCCAAATTATCAGATAGCATATGATGCCTTGAAGACTCGTTTCCAAAATAAGCGTGTTTTAGCCACTGCATATTTCAATGAAATTTATTTGACACAACCCATCTTCAAGCCTACGGCTAAAGATATTCGCCGGTTAATTGACACCTTTTCTGAAAATCTTGCTTCTTTGAGAGGTTTGAATTTTGATACAAATTCGTGGGATTTCATAATCTTCAATATACTTTTACAAAAACTCGATACAAAAACCAGAATGGATTTTGAAATTGAACATAGTACTGTAGAGTTTCCCACATATGCTATGCTGTCAACTTTTTTGAATAATCAATGCAAGGCTTTGGAGTCGGTGGAGTTCATGACGCCTGCTTCTAAAGGTAAATCTGAGGTTGCTAATCAAAATCCCCGAAGCAAATGTCAGTTCAACGACACTCATAGAACCGATATTTTATTTAATAATAATGTTTTAGATAAGGGCCAACAAAATGCAGTCGATCGAAAGTGCCCCTTATGTACAGCGTCTCATGCTTTGTATCGATGTTCTTTATTTTTAGCTAAATCACCTCACGAACGACTGGCTTTGGTTAAGAGTCACAATTTGTGTGTCAACTGTATGCGTTCACGTCATACCGTACGTAACTGTCTTTCTACAGTGCGGTGTAAAATGTGTAACTTACAACATCACACATTGCTTCATTTAGGTTCTCCAAGAATTTACAATCAAAATTCTGGAACTTCTCAATCATCATCTTTTCACGGCCCACAAGCCTCAAATAACCTTGCAGATGCAGCTCAAAACTCTGATGGAGTACAAAACTCTCAAACTGCCTCAACGGCTTCAGCACTCTCGTGCACCTCGCCATTTGGGCACCAAAGATCAATTTTACTATCTACCGCTATCGTTGAAATTCTTGATGCTTTCGGGAATTATCAAAAGGCGCGAATTTTACTTGATACGGCTAGCATGGCCAACTTCATTTCGGAACGCTGTGCCAATCGTTTAGGCTTAAAGCGTTACCCGTGCTCTACTCCTCTTGAAGGCATCAATAACCAAATTTCTAATCCGACTTATGGTAAAGCCCATTGTATTATTAAGCCTTTTGGCAAATCTGAGCCAGGGTTTGAGTTTGAAGCCATTCTTTTACCCAAAGTCTGCTCAGACCAACCGAAAATGGTAATTGATACCACCAATTGGCAGCACATTCAAGACTTACCTCTAGCTGATCCTCAATTTCAAATCCCTAGTTCCATAGATATTCTGTTGGGTGCAGAATTAGTACCTTATATACTACGATCTGGTCAAATCTTTGGTCACGCAGGTCAACCTGTTGCACTTAGAACCATCTTTGGTTGGATTTTACAGGGTCCAGCTGGAAATGTACCATCAAATTCTTCTCTCGTAAGCTGTCATGTTTCTTTGAATCCTCATATGGAACTAGCACTTAAAAAATTCTGGGAACTGGAAGAAGTGCCAACTTCTAGGAAGTTGTTGTCTCCTGATGAACAGCGTTGTGAAAGTATCTACACTTCCTTGTTGACTCGTGATGCTTCAGGTAGATTCATAGTTCCACTTCCATTTAAACATCAAGACCCGAACTTTGGTGATACATACTCACAAGCCCTTCGGCGATTTACATATCTAGAGTCTAGATTACATAAAAACCCTGAACTTCATTTAAAATACGTACATTTTATAAAAGAGTACATTGAAAAGGAATATATTTCCGAGGTTTCTACTTCAGATTATCAGTCTAAAACCGCATTTTATTTGCCACATCATTGTGTGCTTAAACCAGACAGCGTCTCTACTAAACTCCGTGTTGTCTTCGACGCTAGCGCAAAGGGTACCGCGGGTTTAAGCTTGAATGATACACTGTTTGCTGGACCTAAACTGCATCAAAACTTGTCCTCTATTTTGTTAAGATTTCGAATATACCCATACGTATTTGTTTGCGACATTAAACAGATGTACTGCCAAATACTGATCAAGCCAGAATATAGAAAATATCAACGTTTTCTTTGGCGTTTTTCGACCGATGAGAGTATCAAGGAATACCATTTAAATCGGGTCACTTTTGGAGTATCTTCTGCGCCTTATTTAGCCTTAAGAACCCTGAAAGAATTAGCCGCTTTTGAGCGAAATAATCATCCTCTAGCGGCCAAGGTTTTAGACGAATCGGTCTACGTAGATGACTGCGTTGCTGGTGCTGAATCAGTGAAAGACATTCTTAAATTACAACAAGAGCTGATCTCTTTGCTTGAAAAGGGAGGTTTTGAATTGAGAAAATGGGCCAGCAACTGCTCCGAATTATTATCTGCGGTAAAAGCTATTGATCCACAGATGCCATTGACTTTTGATAGTGATGGTCCTAATTTTGTAAAGGTTTTAGGTCTCCAATGGCATCCACAAAATGACATATTTTCATATTGTTATACTCCAATCAACGTACCCTGTACAAAACGGAACATATTGTCTCAAATTGCTAGAATATTTGATCCTGTTGGGTTTTTGTCTCCAATGATTTTCCTTGCTAAGCGCATTTTGCAACTTTTATGGTTGTCCAAATCTGATTGGGATGAAATACCATCTCATGAAATTGTAAAAACTTGGGAAAAAATAACCTCTGAATTGTCTGAAATTTCTAAAATTCGCATTCCTCGTCTTATGTCGTGCCTAGGATCAACTACGCGTGTGGAAGTCCATGGATTTTGCGATGCGAGTTCTTGCGGCTACGGTTGTGCTGTGTATTTCAGGTCAATTTCCAGTAACGGACAAACAGAATGCTCCTTGGTAGCGGGCAAATCTCGTGTATCGCCACTCAAAATAGTTTCATTACCTCGACTCGAACTATGTGCCGCTTATTTATTAGCCGACTTACTAACGTTTGTTATATCCTCTTATGAAAAGCTGCTCACCATTGATGCAGTATATGCTTGGTCTGATTCACAAGTCACTCTTGCTTGGATTCTTAGTTCGCCACACAGATGGAAAACATTTGTGGCTAATCGAGTGGCCCGTATTCAAGAGTTGATTCCTTCTTCTTCATGGAAATACGTTCCTACGGACCTGAACCCAGCCGATTGCGCATCCAGAGGTCTCACTCCTCTAGAACTTTTCGAGCATAAATTGTGGTGGAAGGGTCCCGAATTTCTTACTCACCCTTGTCATATGTGGCCAACTCAGCGCTCAGTAGTGTCGGATGGTACCCCTGAAACATCTTCTGAGGAGAAACAGTTGTCTCTTCACGTAACCAAGGCTGATTCTTCTATTTTAACAGATCTTCTGTTTAAGTTTTCCTCATTGCGAAAAGTTCAACGAGTCCTTGCTTGCGTTTTAACGTTTATTTCTCGCACCAGAAGACAGATTTCTTCCTTTCAGGAAACTATTCCAAAGGATGCTATGCAAAGGTCCATGGTTCTGCTCCTATTACACGCCCAGGAAGAAAGTTTTTCGAATATTCTACAAAACTGTCGTAATAACAGCCCTTTACCTAAACCTTTTAGAAAGTTGGCCCCTTTTATAGACGAAGTGGGTCTCCTTAGGGTGGGCGGCAGGCTTAGAAACTCCTCGTTATCTATAGATGCTAAATTTCCTGTTTTATTACCGAAAAATCACAGATTATGTGAACTGATTATCGAACAGAGTCATAATGATAATTTTCATCCAGGAATGAAGACTTTGCACAATTTAATCATTCAGAATTTCTGGATATTATCTCCCCGTTCCGCAATTTATCGCTGCCTGTCTAGATGTATCAAATGCTTTCGCATGAAACCTCGCTCTTATGCGCCATTCATGGCCGATCTTCCTTCATTTAGACTAACCCAAGTTAAAGCATTCTCTCAAGTGTGTCTTGACTATGCGGGACCGTTTTCCATTACTATGGGAAGGTATCGGGGAGGAAAACCTACTAAAGCCTATATTTGTCTTTTTGTATGTTGCAGTACAAAGGCAATTCATTTGGAATTATCCTCCGATTTGTCATCGGATACCTTTCTAGCGGCCTTTCGCCGTTTTATGGCGCGAAGAGGTCGAGTGTCCGAAATTCATTCAGACCAGGGAACAAACTTTAAAGGAGCGTATAATCAGCTTCTTGCCTTTTCTCAAATGGCTTGTAAGGAATTGTCAATTAAGTGGCATTTCAACCCTCCAGGTGCTCCTCATTTCAACGGCCTCAGCGAAGCCGGAGTTAAGTCTGTGAAAAGTCATTTGTACCGTGTTACTGGCGAACAAATTCTTACCTACGAAGAATTCTACACTCTGCTAACCCAGATTGAGTGTCTTTTAAATTCACGTCCCCTTTCACCTATTAGTGATGACCCAAATGACTTGTCTCCACTTACTCCTGGTCACTTCTTGACAATGGAACCACTCACGGGGTTCCCCGAGCCAGACGTAACACACATTCCTTTGAATCGTTTGGATAGATGGCAGCTTCTGCAGAAGATGCATGTTGATTTTTGGAAGCGTTGGAACCAAGATTACTTGCATACTTTGCAACAGCGCTCTAAATGGCTAACCCGTCTGCCTAACATTAAGCCAAACACGTTGGTTCTTATCAAAGACGAGCGCACGCCTCCTAAACAATGGGTATTAGGACGGGTGATCAAGGTGCATCCAGGTGCTGACGGTACTGTTCGCGTCGTTACCTTAAAGGTACAAGGCGGTTTATTGCAGCGTCCAGTCGTCAAGCTTTGTCCTTTACCAGGACAATGACTTGCAAACATAACCTTTCTTTTATTGCCTTTTCTTGATTTAGTAATCTAGTTTATTTTTTCTTTCTTTTTTTTTTTTTTTTTTTTCCTTTTCTCCTTTTTGCCTAATTTCATTTATATGTTTTTTTTGGGATAAAACCACAACCATAGGTTTTATGGTGGGCGGAATGTTGGAAACTCATACAGTTTTTTTTAATTCCCTGTTGTTGATCGAATGAACTAATTCGGGGATTTCATGTTTTTTTTAGTATAATTTTTTATGTACAAATTCCTCGCGTTAATGCACATTTATGCGGACAAAATCCGGCAGTACGCGTCGTACAGCCGCTTCAAATAGTCTGGCTTCGGTACCGATAATTTTGTGACAACGACAAGAGCAGGTGAGTCCTATTAATGTGCATCGTTTAATTTAAATACAGTCCACTTAAAATCGTATGTTAAACACAAAAGTCTATTTGCGACAGGAAAGTTGTTTTTTCAACAATACCTACCCATATACAAAAACTTTTGTCACCTGACTGATAATTTGACTGTGTAAGTCCATATTCTCTTGTTAGAAGGGGTTTCTCAGAGGTTTTATAGCCAGTTTAAGATTATTCACATTTCACAGGCACATCAAATTTTGAGATTTAAGTCAGATATCAACACTAAATCATTTTAAGTTTTAATTGCAACACTGGTGAAGACCCTCGCTGATGATAGTCCATGAAGTTAAGCACATTGAAACTAAATCACACCACTTATGAAGGAAGTATTTGGCCCCTTTGTTGTTGACCCTGTACAGTAGGAAACTTATCTTCAAAGATCTTCATTGTCCACTGTTTTCATCACTTTAAATCGTTTGGTAGTGTTATGAAGAGGCTTGAGATAGGTGATTCGGTCATCCTCATTAAATATTTGCAAGCAAAACCAGTGTTTTCTTTAAGAATTTTGCTACAAAGTAAATAAGTTTAGTAGAGACATTGAATGAGGTTATGAATGCAACTTACCAGATTTTTGGGCTGTGGCTACTGATAAAGTGTTTTTATCACGATTTATTTGTATTTTCTTCGCAGTATGTGGGGTAGTAACTCAAAATTATTTCCATCATCCACCAAAATTGGTTCCATCTACATTGATACCTTTGTTTTCCCAGGCCAAGTTTTTAAAGGCGCTTTCCAATGCCAATGTGAATAGTTTAGGGGATATGGTATCCCCTTGGCGGACTCCTTTTTCTATTTTAATCTTATCCGTTGATGTATCTTCGTCAATGGCTACTTGCAATGTAGCGTTTTCGTAGATGTGTTTTATAAGATTGGAGTATCTTGTGTCTATTCTTGCCTCGTTCATTGCGTTCAGAACCGCCCAGGTCTCAACCGAGTCAAAGGTCTTTTCGTAGTCGACGAACGCCAGATGTAGGGGTACGTTGTACTCGGTGCATTTCTCTATTAGAGAAATAGTGCCTTACGTTCTTATAATTACTATACATTTGAACTTGAATGTAAGTAATAAATCAAAATTGGAGCTGGTTTTTCGGATGTTATATATTACGTTTTTTTCAACAAGTATCAACTAAAAGATAATTTATTTATTCACAAAACCACATGTAAAATATGAAAAACAAAACAATACCTAAATGAGCGCAACTACTAGAAAAATACATACACAGAACCATATGCGACTTAAGTATGACCACATTTCTCTTTTTGTTAACTGAAATCAAGAAAACTTTTTTGATTGATTGATAAAATTCTTAAAGTTGACCTCAAATCTTGGATTTAGTTTTGAATCACTTAAAATTTAAGCTATTTAATGTGATTAGTAAGACTTTTTAGCAAAGTAGTGAACTACTCTGTGTAAATAAGAATATAACCTGGTCATCATTCTGAACAAATATAATAAGGATTAGGTACATTATATTATAGAAATATAGCCATACGATTGCAATAGTTATTTACGTATCAAGGGCTGAAAGAAGAAGACAGAAGTTTGATTGACTCTATTTGGTCAAGGATCGTTTTACGCACAAATTGTTTTTCTATACATAAAAAAAAGTAATGGTCATTAAATTTTATTTAACAATTTGACCACCAGTAAACCGCCTAACATGTCAATCAAACTAACTGGCAGTCACCGTTAGAATAGAAGTAGATTTTTACTTTACCGCCCTAGACCGTATAGTTATGGTTTCCGCCATGGTAAACTAGACGTAAACCAACATTACAGGGAAAAGAAGTAGTCCATCTTCACACAGTGGAGTTGTAGTGTAAGTATACAGGGTGTCCGGAAAATACGTGTACAACGTTTGACGACAGACTCCTGACGTCAAAATATGTCGATCTAAGCCGACTTAGTTATATCCAAAATTGTCTCGTTTAGCCGGTAGAGGGCGTCAAAAATTTGTAAAAATATTGGGTACAATTTCATTTCTTAAAGAGTATTGATAAGTGTATTCAGCAAGATGGCGGTCATTTTACACATTTGCTTAAGTAATGTGTTTGGTTTACTTAGTTTCTTACAATAGATAATTTCAACTTTATTATACCTACTTTGATGTATGCAGGTAATTGTAAATTTTTTTTTTCTGGCGAAACAGCTCATCCACCGGGAAATATTAAAGAGGTAAAATAGCTTCAAAATACTTCCGGTCACTCGACAAAAATATCTGGGTTGTCATAACGCCGTTCATATAAAAAATGAGGAGAAATGTTGACGTATTATATCACTTTTATAACACTTCCACTTATTTACAGCCGGTGACTATACTACTAGAAAACGTCATTTTATAGTAAGTCTACATACTAAAATTCATTAAAATCCATTAGCAGGTTTTCACGTAATTTAGTAAAAAACCAATATTTTTACAAATTTTTGACGCCCTCTACCGGCTAAACGAGACAATTTTGGATATAACTAAGTCGGCTTAGATCGACATATTTTGACGTCAGGAGTCTGTCGTCAAACGTTGTACACGTATTTTCCGGACACCCTGTATAAGCAAAAAACACAAAGTCAATTACCACAAAATTTTTATTTCGTAGCTAAAAGCTGCCCAACATGTTTTGAGTGTATAGCCGACTCATCTTCAGGGGCTAAAATTCACCGATTTGTTACATGTCCGCTAGCTGTCATTCTATTAAGTAGATAATTAACCCCAGAGTTGGCATGATCGAGTGCAATCTAATGGTCTTTAATTCTATAGGAGGGAAAAACCGTGATTAAAGACCGGGAAATGAAGAATTAGTCAGAAGGGTGGTCAAATCATAGACTGATGACGTTCAGTTTCTTGCCTGGACAGCACAAAAACGACGTACCTACGTTTAACACATACACATTAAAACTTCATGAGAATTGAAAGATTTTTAAATTTAAAGATCCACGTAACGAAGTCAAATGGTGTGGGTCAGTCATGGTGTCATGGCGGCGCGGCAGCAGGACAAGTGACTTAAATAGTTAAATTTTGCAACTTTACACATGTGACATGTGACAAATCCGTGAACTTTAGCCCTTGAAGATCAGTCGTTTGTTGGGCAGCTTTTAGCTACGAAATAAAGATTTTATGGAGATTGACTTGACAGAGCCATTTGTGCGTCAAATATAATCGACTATAATGGTTATGCAGAGGTGAAAGTATCTACATTTTGATATACTTATTTCAATAAATAGGTATACATTTATTAATTATTTTACGGTAACTTAAACGTAACTTTCATTTTGGGTTGAATAGGTCAAGAATGAATCTAAAAGCTTTGGTTCCACTAGTTCTTGACAGTCTTCTGCGTTCAGAACTTCCTTGCCACAAGCCTCTGCTATTTTTCTTAAAGTAGCCTGAGAAAGATTAAGTAGAGCTTTAAGGCCATTTTTAGCATTGTTTTAACTACAAAACTTACCAGAGCTGCCACCAAGACCGCATCACTACTGAACCTCTCATTTCGTTCCCTGCACAGCTGTACCAACTTGTTCAATCCACCATTCTCAACCACTTGCTTCGAAGCTTCCACATCGCTACACAACCTGGATAATGCTATCACACTTTTTTGCTGCAGTCTACGTTCAACATCTTCATTGTGGGTAACTTTAGGAGATCGCAGAAAATGTATCAATGCTGCAGGTGCCTATAATCACAATCCTTTTATTAAAATAACCGGAAAAATAACTATATATGGAAGTAAATTAATATTATAGTAAAACTATCACCTCGGTGGCAGTTAACTGTTTTCTAGCCAACTCCACAGCTGCCATGTTGGCTAGCAATGTTGCAACCTGCTCTAACAAGTACACACTGACCATTGGGCCTCTGTTTTTCACTGCTGATAGTAGAATGGAAGCTGATCCGCATTCGATCAAGTATTGAATAAAGTGATTATCCAATGAGCTTAAGTTTGCTAAGGCTGCAGCGCAAAGTAACAAGTTTTGGCAACATTTGGTTGTGGCAGCAAATTTAGTGATTGTAGATATGAGCCTTTTGGCGTATAGTTGCAAACCCTTAATCTGAAATTACAGTCATAAGACTCAAATATTTGTGAAACAATAAGAAACATACCGAATGGTTGTCTTCTAACCATGGTGCAGTCACTTGAGCTAATAACGCCACAGCTTCGCTTCGCTCAGGCTCAGGTTTGGAATGGTCTTCTAGAGTGTCTGTGATAATTTGAATTCCTGAATACTTTTCAAAGTATCTAATTGAGGTCGATTTGGTGCACATTGTACTTAAGGCTCTAAGAATGAGCGCTCTTAAAGATGATCCCTCACATCTTTCGCAAAGTATCAGTAGCACAGGAATTATGTCAGTCTGAAAGCATTTTTATTTAGCTGCATAAACTGAAAAGCAAACAAACTTACCTTCACAAAATGATCAATCAAATCAGTGTTTCTCAAAGCAACGGAAGTGATTCCAGTTAAGGTGGCCCTAAGATCAATATCAGATGTAGGATCTTCCAGTTTTCCCACCAATTTCCTAATTTCGTTGACTAGAACTTGATTTTGAATTTTTTGCCATTCGTTGAAAAGTTCACTAAGGGGGCCCAAGGCGCTGCTAGCCTCGGAATCTTTGATTTGGTCGTACAGTCTTAAGGTTTTCGAGCTGACTTGCGACGTGTGGATTTTAAGAAAATCTAGGATATTGCCAGCCAAACTTTGTACTAGATAGTTGGTTTTGGTTGATTCACTGAAAAAAATGCATTAGTACATT
Source organism: Ips typographus (assembly GCF_016097725.1). Lineage (NCBI taxonomy): Eukaryota > Metazoa > Arthropoda > Insecta > Coleoptera > Curculionidae > Ips > Ips typographus. Next base: position 13,288,105 of record NC_138423.1, read on the forward strand.
AAGTAATAGAAAAATACGTATGTAGAAATATTTAAATAGTACAGGAGAAAACAAGAAGAGTCACATCTTAACTATATTGCGTTAAAAGTGATAACACTATCCTATTTTTCAGTCAAAATCACGGTCGAATTGGAGTTAGTTTAAAAAAACCAGTTTGGTGCACCCTGTCATTTTTTGCCTTGTAATTTCTTAACAAAGCTTTTAATGCCAAAAATATATACAGTGTGACCCATTTAGAATGGAAACACCCCTATAAAATTTTAGGTTATTAACCGATTTCAATGATTTTTTTTTTTGAAATAATTAGGAATGAAATGTCTATTACGGGAGAAAATTTTAAATATTTATTTCAGTTTTCAGGTCATATTACGATACTTTTTCTTGATAGAAAATGGAGAATTTTTATTAGCGATTTTTTTATTGAAAAAATTACTACGCCACTGGATCTATAGTGCTTTCAAATAGCTGTCACCAAAATTTCATGAAAATCCATTCATTAATAACAAAGTTATGACAAATTAAAATTCAAAAATCCTCTAAGCTAACGGTCACAAAAGAACACCCTGCATCAACTGTTGCCATAGAAATGGTGTTACTATTTATTTGTTTATTATTACTTATTAATAAATTAATTTCTAAAAAAAAAAAAATCAAAAAAAAAAAAAATCAAAAAAAAAAAATTAAAAAAAAATCAAAAAAAAAAAATCAAAAAAAAAAATCAAAAAAAAAATAAAAAATAAATTTGGTCACAGCTATTTGAAAGCACTATAGATCCAGTGGCGTAGTAATTTTTTCAATAAAAAAATCGCTAATAAAAATTCTCCATTTTCTATCAAGAAAAAGTCTCGTAATATGACCTGAAAACTGAAATAAATATTTAAAATTTTCTCCCATAATAGACATTTCATTCCTAATTATTTCAAAAAAAAAATCATTGAAATCGGTTAAAAACCTAAAATTTTATAGGGGTGTTTCCATTCTAAATGGGTCACACTGTATACAGGGTAATTCAAATTCGACCCTCACCATTGGGATCTCGGAAACTATAAGAGATACGAGAAAGTTTAAATTGGGGCAAAGTTGCGCAATGTAAAGCTCAACCAAATGTAGTTTTAAAAATTTCGATTTTCCGAGTACTTCCGAAGATATCCGAAAAAAACTGAAAATTTGATTTTTTGTTTTTATTTATTTCTAACCTTATTTGAAGAGATATCCCAAAACTAAAAGCATATTTTCATTGCCACTTTTTCCTAGCTATTCGATGATGGATTCAAATTTGCCACACGACGTTTCGTTTTTTGGCAGCCATGATCAACTTTCTTTTTTCTTATGGGCGCCATATTGGATTTTTAGCCCACCAAATAGTACGTTTTATTCTGATTTTAGTGATGTATAATAACTTATGATTTGCTTCATAAATAACAAAATAATTCAATAAAAACTATTTTTACTTTAGTTATTGGCTTTGAGTTAATGGGCAGTTTTAAAAAATGTCATTATTTGACAGTACTTGTCAAACACGATAATTCGGACGATCATTAGAGCTTTTAGAGATTTTTACCTTAGTTAGCTTTGAGTTAATGAGACGTTTTATGAAGATTACTTGGTAGTACTTGTCACACGCAATTAGCCTGAACATACTTAGTCACAAAGGTGTACACGTGACTTAAACCGGTTTATTCACTCAAAGAGCTTATGCCACTTGCTACGCTTGTGGACCTAGTTGTTCTTTTCGTGAATAAAAAATGGTTTAAGTCACTTGCTGTATAAATAACTATTAAATCACTCTGAATGACATTCGCCTATTTACAGATGTAAACAAACAAACATCAATGTTACATCTACGGGGCGCGGTGCAAATTTAATAGAACTGTAATTTTAGTTTTTATTTTAATATAAAAAGTCGAAATTTAATAAAATACTGTATAAGACACGTGACTTAAACCGGTTTATTCACTCGAATAAATATGAATAAATAAAAAATGGTTTGTCACTTGCTGTATAAATAACTATAAACTTGCACTTAACATTATAAAAAATTGAAATTTGGCAAAAAATGAAGTTCCTAAAATGATGATCTTTCTCTTGGAAACATAAATAAGCCTTTTAAGTTAGAGATAATGCTAACAAATCTCTTTTTCTGATTAACCTAAATAGTTCAGCAATGCTTGTATAATAATAACATTTTCTGCGGGGATTTCTTTTCTAGATACATTTTTAACTATGATTGACCGAATTATCGTGTTTGACAAGTACTGTCAAATAATGACATTTTATAAAACGGCCCATTAACTCAAAGCCAATAACTAAAGTAAAAATAGTTTTTATTGAATTATTTTGTTATTTATGAAGCAAATCATAAGTTATTATACATCACTAAAATCAGAATAAAACGTACTATTTGGTGGGCTAAAAATCCAATATGGCGCCCATAAGAAAAAAGAAAGTTGATGATGGCTGCCAAAAAACGAAACGTCGTGTGGCAAATTTGAATCCATCATCGAATAGCTAGGAAAAAGTGGCAATGAAAAGATGCTTTTAGTTTTGGGATATCTCTTCAAATAAGGTTAGAAATAAATAAAAACAAAAAATCAAATTTTCAGTTTTTTTCGGATATCTTCGGAAGTACTCGGAAAATCAAAAATTTTAAAACAGCATTTGGTTGAGCTTTAAATTGCGCAACTTTGCCCCAATTTAAACTTTCTCGTATCTCTTATGGTTTCTGAGATCCCAATGGTGAGGGTCGAATTTGAATTACCCTGTATACAATCTTGTAGAGCATGAAATTTCCTACAACTTTCCTTATTTACACTTTTTTGTAACTCCTCAATTAACAGAGACAGAGCTGGTGCACCCTATCACTTTTTGCCTTGTCACTCCTTAAAGAGGCCCCTAATGCCTGTTTTCCCGACACTTCCAAGTCGATTTTAAGTACAACTTAAGCTGAGTTCACGTTTGAATGTGACTGATAAGGTGCAAAATAACTCAGTCTAAACTAAACTTATCTAAGCTGTCTAGGGTTCGCCAATTTCTTGATTATGTCAAGATCTTGTCTTGATCTTGTCTTGATTTCAAGACAAGATCAAGACAAGAAATGGATTTGTATATTCAAGACAAGACAAGAAATGTTATGTCAATATCAAGATTTTTTGACAAGAAAAGGTAATTTTTTTTAAAAAAAAGGCAGAAGATCTTTATGTAAGTAAATAAGTGTGTCTTTAAAAAAAGTGAAAAGTACTGCCAAAAAGGCAGTATTATTATAAAATGCTGAATATACTTCACTTATATTATTATAAATACTAAAGTTTCATTATAAAAACTTAACAGATAAAACACAAATAAAGATCATACATCAGAAAATTCAAGTATTATCTGGTAACAAAAAATATCAAGTATGTTTCAAATAATATTTTAACACTTAACAAGTATTGGTGGAGCTCTTTATATCCGAATTCAGAAGCCAGGAATTAAGGCACATAAGACTTCTTACGGAATCCAGGGCTAGCCGATTTCTTGATTTGGTCACAGTTAAAGCTGCTCTTGAAAATAACCTTTCAGCAGGTACCGATGTTGCTGGAGTTGCGAGAGAGAAGTGCCGGCATTTTTTATTTTTAGGTAAACACTTTTTCCAAATTTTTCAAAACATGGTATACATTTGGCTATCTTATCATTGTTTTTTTTGCTTCTGTTCCCCACTTCCACATGAAAAAAATCTTTAACTTGTCTTTTGCCACTCTCTAACATTTGAGAATGAGGCTGCTTTTCCTTTTTGGTACCACTAGATCCGTCATCGTTCTCATGTGTATCACTTGAGTCATTTTCACTTTCACTGTCCATTTTATTGTAATAGCTTTTCTGTCCTTTGCCTGGTAGGTATTCGGAGCCCGAATCGGAACCAAAAGGCTCAGACTTGCTAGAGTCACTCATCTCACAAAAATATTAACAATAGAAGATACTTTAGTATCTACGAACACGAACTTCACTGCCTTCCTCCCTTCTACTTATCATCAAGCAAATTAAATTAACGCCTGGGAATCACATTTCGCCTATCCATGACAACCAGACTTCATGGGCGACGGGAAATCCCCGCTTAATCAAGAAATTTCAAGATCTTGAAATTACTTGAATCAAGACAAGAAAGAGGTTCTCAAGAAATCGTCAAGACAAGATTTTTCAATTTCTTGAATTTGTTTTTCAAGACAAGACAAGAAATCATCAGTCAAGACAAGATTTCTTGTCTTGTCGAACCCTAAAGCTGTCCTTAAACTCAACTTAGCCATTGTTGGGTTTAACTTTATAGGTCACGTGACTGTCTTGAATGGCAAAATATTATTTGAAGAGTCACGTCACCGTTTTTCAGTTTGAACTAATATTTTGAAAATCACGTGTCTCCTTTCAAGGTGGTCACGTGACTATTTTCAATCATCAAATAACTTAATTTTAAAATTGCCGTGACTGTTTTAAATGGCAAAATATTATTTGAAGGGTCATATCACCATTTTTCCGTTTGAGCTAATATTTTGAAAATCACGTGTCTCCTTTTAAGGTGCATATGGTCACGTGACTATTTTCAATCATCAAACTTAATTTTAAAATTGCCGTGACTGTTTTAAATGGCAAAATATTATTTGAAGAGTCACGTCATCGTTTTTCAGTGTAACTGATATTTTGAAAATAACGTGACTCCTTTTAAGGTGCATATGGTCACGTGACTATTTTGAGTCCTCAAATTTCATTTTAAAGCAAAATATTATTTTAAGGGTCACGTTACCGTTTTCAGTTTAAACTGATATTATGGGCAAGGTTACGTGACTCTTTTTTTACAGTTAAATGGCCAAGTAACAATTTCCAATAATCAAATTTATTTTTAAAGTTCATGTGACTCTTTTTACAGTAAAAATAGTCACGTGACGATTATCACTCATCAAATTTTGTTTTAAATGTGGTGTTTTTTTTTAACGTCAAACGGAAGCCTAAAGGTCACATGACTGGTTTAAATGTTAAAATATTATTTGAACGGTCACGTAACCGTTTTTAAGTTTAAACTGATGTTTTTTAATGACACGTAACTTCTTTTAAGGTAAAAACTGTCACGTTACTATGTTCATCAATGATCAAATTTAATTTTAAAGGTGACGTGATTTTTAAATGGCAAGATATTATATAAAAATAGAATTCATAATGACGCGTGACAGTTTTAAATGTCAAAATGTTATAGTTGAAGTACTGAAATCACGTAATTGTCACGAGACAGTTTTTGCGTTTAGAGTGATATTTTTAAAGCCACGTGACATGGAAGTCATGTGTGCTGACTGTAATTTCCATTTAGACCAATAAAGTTAAGTCAATTTTTGGTAAAACGGAACGCAGTAGCAAGAAAATAAATACGCCACTAGAATTACATGGAAAAAGAGCTTTGAGAATGTTTTTGCTTTTATTTCAATCCGAAAGGGTTCTGAAAAGGTTTGACGGAAATTTGCAAAACGCCCTCTAGCGCCGTAGACTGAAAGAATACCAAAATATGCTTTTTGTTTAAAATTGAGCTTTAGAGAGAGAGTCACAGTGTGTTAGTTTTTTCGTATCGAGCTGGGAAATGGTGTTTTCCTGTTAAAACACTCCAAAACCAAAAACCTTGTATACTATACGTTAAAAAGCTAGTGTGTAGATTTTAATTGATTGTAATGAAGTAAGAGTCACTTTTACAAATAACGGTTAAATGTAAATCTGTAGTTATACCATGCTAACTCCAGATTGCAGATAAACAAAACTACTAAATTTAATAAGTCATGGTTACTCTCTCTTTAACTGCTAATTTAGGTATTTTTGGCGTAATTGGTATAAATAATTTAATTAAATTGTATGCTTTTCTAAGACTATTCACTCACCTATTTAGTTGCCTATAATCAGCCTCAATACACCGACAATGAGACAAAAGCCCCCTTAAAATAGTAGTTGCACAAGCAGCCAAATGGTTGACTTTCTGGTTCAATTCTGCAGCAATAGACTTAAACTGCAATGTAGTCGTACATTCCTGATCCATGGAGATTCTAGCTTCTTCTAGCCAACGAATAACCGCATTATTGTCTACGGTAACACCATCCGTGGAAATTGGAGGAACTCTACAGTAAAAAACTTATTACAACACTGTTATGTAATGTATAGGCAACGTACCTCTCATTATCCGGGTACCTTAACCTCAACCTGTCTTGCAACCTCTCTCTATTCCGTCTGCGATGCCTCATACTCTCCAAACCTTTAGGAGTCGAGGTATGTCCAGGTCCCTCAAACTCCTCAAATATATGTTCCAATTCGCTTTCGCTGGATGTTGAGTTGAAACACGTCACCGCTTCGTATTGTTGCAAATCGGATGAGTTGGAGAGGTTCAGTTTTGAGGGAGCCGACCTCTCCAAACGCGGCGATACTGGAGGAGTGGTTTGAGTCAACGGAAGTGATTTCGTTCCCGATATTTCGCTGCTGGTATCGTAATCGTCCAGCGATAAGCGACTGTTTTCTTCTTCTTCATTTGTTGCTTGGGTTGATTCCGAGTTTGTTGGTGTGAGCTTTGAATACTGATTAGGTTTAGGGTTTTCGACGCATTCTTTGGCGTGTTGGCTTGTGAAGAGTTTTCTGGTCACTTTTGGTGAATGTTTTATGTAACTGAAATTAGACAAAGAATGAGTTGAATGCAATCAGTATTGTCCGTTTGGTACTACTCGTTAATTAAGTGAATTAGTAATTGTTTGTTTCAAAAACCCTTTTTGTAAACCCTGTATACTTACCGTTGTCTTTTAGGGGGTTCACTAAATGGCACTTCGGTTGCAAACTTTCTTAAAACATGTGGGGAATTTTTCCTGTCAGACTTGACTAATCTGTGATCAATGTTCTGCTTGACTGGAGTGAGCTTTTCCTTGTAATTACTTGCCAAATTTAGGTTTTCATTGGAATTCACTGTACCTTCCAACAAAATTAACAATCAGTTACCAGAAAAGTTCTTTTATTATTGGTAATACCTTTGAATATGTTTTTCACTAAATGATTTTGGTTGCTAGTCTTTGGAGTGTTGTTGTTTGGTTCCTTGTTGCGTTGCCCACTATTCTCCTTATTTTCAGAAATGTTTTTCCTAATAAAAAAATTACAACTTTTAGAGTTGTTTAGGAAAACTACCAATTACTTACCGGTTGTTATCAGTATTGTGGGGACTTCCTTCCGCATCCGAAAAACCGGAATCCTGACTTCCCGGACTGGAGGAAACTTCGCGAAACTCCAAACTTTCGCTCCCCCACCAAACTTTACTAGGACTTCGCTTAAAACTCATCGTAAACTGGTCTTATGAGGCTTCTTGTAACTGCAAAAATAAATCAGGTTATAATATATTAAATTGATTTTCTATTTTACTTAATCACTGAAAGTTGAGAAGTGTAGCGGGTAAAGGACAAGAAAACCAAAATTCTCTTTCTTTTTCAAGGCTATTTTTTTTATTTTGCCTACGACACTTTTTTGAAAATTTTGTAGAAGTCTTCTTGGCTCTTACCCGCTACACTTCTCCACTCAATTTTACTTAACATTTTGTATACAACTATCAATCCCTCTCAATAACCATTACGTTCATATGGGACTAATGTTTATCAAAAATGTGTATCTTGTTTTACTTATTCAGCATTTTGTTTACTTTAACGCGACAAGTATAGGTGAGCAACCTGTGTTTGTTTTAATATTTGTCTAGAATGATAAGGGGTTAAGTAACAGGTGAGTAGTGGATAAAAAGTGATTTAGTAGGCATTATGACTAATTTTACGTCTCAGAATTATTACTATTTACTAGACACAATTACGTTTTAACAGTATGATAATTTAATAACATCTTTACCTATATTTAATTATGATAAATAATTGTTTGAAGCTTAAATTAGCATTCAAATACTGCTTCATATGAATCATATCTTTGATTGAACAAACAATAACAGGCTTAAAGTAGTGAGCAATTAGCCGCTTAACCGCATATTAAATGCATATTATTGTTCTTACCCAGATGTGTAATTAAATGAGTAAATATGATTCATTTCAATGGAATTTGATTTTGATGACTATTTTTTTAATGTGATATGATTATACTTTATCAGTATTGCACTAAATACCACTTACCATTACCAATATTATGTTTTAGATATACAAGGGATAAATGAGCTAAATATTATTTAGCTTATTTTGAAAAATATGCTAATTTTTTTGAGCATTACCTGACTCAAAAAAATTGTATAAATCTGACATTTATGTACTTTTAAAATATCAGCAAAGACCTTGTTCAAGACAAGTGAGTATTTTGCAACAATAAAATAAATACTTTAGTAAACGACGAAATATGTCAAAAACGACTGTCATAATCCATATATGAAGCATTTGGATAAATTGCAGCACATTAGGGAGTTTGTGATTGGTCAAAAAAAGCAGGTTTCAGCTCATTGCATTTTCTGGACCAATCACAAACTACCCAATGTACTGAGATTTACGCAAATGCTGCCAACAATGAAACACTCTTTATATTTTATGATGAGTTGATAGATCTTTTTCTTCTAATTCAAAAAATATATAATAAGTTGACATTTGGTTTAGCCGTTTTCAAATAATTGGAATTAAAAAATTGTGATTTTATTGTTTTTCAAAATTACAGGTTGGTGTACTAAATAATCAAACAGCTTACGTCATCAGACTTGATGCTCTATCCAGTGCGCAGAGCAAATTTTACGTCACAATGACGTAGTCTAGCAAAACAATTTATTGACAAACTGTCAAATTACGTCATCGTGACGTTCGGTTTCTTGAATAAAATGAATGACGGAAAATGTCGTCTTTAGCCTTGAAAAATCTGTAAATTCCTTTGTTGTAACAAAAATTCCCGGCTGGCAAAACAGTAACTTAAGTTGACACCTGTCAACAACAGTTATGCGACTCGGAAAATGTCTTTAATCTTGAAAAGTATGTAAACTAAATTTAAATATGCAGGTGGCAACACTGTAAAGTTAAGTTGAAACTTGTCAACAACAGTTACGTGACCAGGAAAATATCATCTTTAACCTTGAAAAGTCTGTAAGTTATATTGAAACAGTTGGAAAAGCTGAAATTGTAAAAACACGTTTTCTGATCGTGACAATTTAAATTCGCTGTAGGCAACGTTGTAAAATTAAGTTAAAGTTTGTCAACAACAGTCACGTGACGAGGAAAATGTCATCCTCAACCTTTAAAAGTCTGTAAGTTACATTTAAACAATTGGATTGGATCGTCACAGTTTAAATTCGCAGCAGGCATTGCTGTAAAGTTAGATTGAAGCTTGTCAAGAACAGTCACGTGACCAGGAAAATGTCATTTTTAACCTTGAAAAATATTACATTTAAACAATTGGAAAAGCTCAAATCGTAAATACACGTCGCGTGATCGTGACAATTCAGTAAAGTTAAGCAGAAGCTTGTCAAAAACACTCACGTGACCAGGAAAATGTAATTTTTAACCTTGAAAAGTCTGTAAATTGCATTTGGAAAAGCTAAAATTTTAAAAGCACGTTTCTTGTTTGTTACTAGCTAAATTTGCAGCTGGCAACTCTGTAAAGTTAAATTGACACCTGTCAACAACAATCATGTGACCCGGAAAATGTCGTCTTTAACTTTGAAATTATCTAAATAAATATGATTCATAAATATGTAAACACTAGTGGTGAGAAAAGGATAATTTATGTTATAATACGATTTTTAGCGTTTTTTAAATTTCTTGGTAATCAGTTTAAAAGTGATTTCAGATGTTTTGAATGTCATTAATTTGCACAATTAATAACTAAAAAGTGACAGTTTAAGAATGTTTAAATTTTATCATACTAATATTGACTACTTTTCTTAACTTTACTATATTTGCCGCCTAGGAAGTGGAAAATTAAAAAATCCGAAATTACTTCATATATTTTCTCTTCTTCTACATATTGTTTTATATTTTTAAATTAAACATCCTCTGTATTCATTTGTAATATCCTACACATATTCGGACAGATTTTCAATAGACGAGTTGAATTATACAGTTTGATAAATCTGTAATTCACTATTTCGGAAATACTTGCTGTCATATTTAGGAAAATGATCAAATCCAGATTAATAATGTTGAAAAATACTAATAAAAATAATGTTACAAAATACGGTCTATTTAGTTTATTATCAAATTCACACAAGTGCAGTTACTTTAATTGTTTAAGTTTGTGTGTGTGATTTAATGCGATTTAATGAAAAAAAGTAGTAAATAATATAATAAAACAAACAGTGAGATTAAATTCATGATCTGAATCTGGGTATACTCCTGAAGATGACAATGAATGTTTCCAAAACGGCGCATCGCAGGGAAATCAAACCGTACATCATTGAATTCGTTTGTTTAAGGGCTATCCGAATCTGTAACAATATACAAGATGTTTTTTTTTAACGTAAAACGTAAACTTGTGGCAACAACGTCAGAGAAGTGGAGTAGTTGCAAATTTGAATATTTTTTAATAAACTAGAATGTATATACTATTTGAGGCAGACTTTTGTTGGTCGGAAACATGGTTGATGGCATATTTGTACATTTTGTAACCAAAAATTTATATTACAATATAAGGTATTTAGTTAGGTAGAATTGGACAGTAAAATTACTGTGGTAATAGTCAAAAAAGGAAAATAAACAATATGAAGCATAATTTAAAAGTTTACTTTTTGACAAACATCATTTTTGCATATTTTTTGGATGGCCTTAAAAAGCTTAGATAATAAGTAGGTAACCCATTTAAGTGTACTCAATTGACACTCTAAAAATACATTGAAATCAAATTATGCAAAACATTCAAGTCGCATGTAGTATAAAAATTGTTTAAACAAAAAACACGCACCTAGTTCTAATTGCTTAATTGTATTCTTATGTTTAAACCGAGTAAAATTACCTTCTGACAATCAAACGTAACGCAAATTATGTCATTTCCCACTTCAACCACAATATTACAAACACAAATTTACTTTTAAATTGGTATTGTCAAACCAATATTATACACATCATAAGGTTGACGATGCGATCACCGAAATCGTACCCAAAACGCGTACTGCCGCGACTTGATAGTACCGAACCGTACCATGTTCAGATGGCTACTGTTTGGTTTAGTAGTACGGTACGAGAAATACACATGGTGAATGAAGAACTAATTTCTTTCACCCCAACTTTGTGAAGTGACTTATGGGGGACCCAAAAATTCCATCTGCGTCCGAGTTTTGTGGGAAAAACAAATAGAATTTGAGAAGTTTTGTTGTGAGAATGTGTTGGCAGATTGATATTTTACTTCGTACTGAACTATAAAAAGTTTTTTGACTTTTATCTAGTAAATTAGTCAATAAAAGTTAAAATAAAAGTAAGAGTAGAGTTACTAATGATTTGTTACAAGAAAATGCAGGAATAAGCTTTAAAACTTTTTTGTTCTTTCACCAGAACACGCAAATATTAAAGTTTACTATTTATTAGAGAAGTAGATAATGCTATTGCTTTTTCATCAGCTATTTTGAAATTCAAAAAGTTGATTACAACAATTTAAAGAAGATGGCGCTTATCCATTTTTTGAACCGCAAAACTAGTCACATTTGCGCTACATTATATGCTAATTCAGCAGTTCAAAAATGTGGCGATAAATTAAAAAATGACCAGTTGAACAATGTGATTATTACCATTTTAAAGTTGTTTCAGGAAAACAGTTTGGCAGCGCTGTAAAAATTTGGTTTGGCAACGATACTGAAAATATGATAATTGTTCATTTTGAATTTCAATAATTTAAAGAAAAATGATAATGCTTTTTTGAAAATTTTCAAAAAGGTAATTTTGTTGTAGAAATTATTGGTTAATTTTAAGTAATTTTAGAAAAATGGTAAGATTGGCAACATTACAAATTTGGTGCTAAATTACGAAAAAGACGGCAACATTGCACAAATTAGATAGTAAATTAGGAAAATGATGAGACAAAAATTTGGCATTAAGTTAGAAGCTTGGTCAGTTTGGCAACGGTGAGGAAATTTGGGATTGATCATTTTTAAGTAATTTTAATGGTCAAATTGACAACATTGTAAACATTTGGCAGTAAATTACAAAAATGATTGATTAACATCACTGCAAAATCATATAGGAAATACTCAAAAAAATCAGTGCGGCAACATTGCAACAAATTTTGAACACAATTTGAAAGATGGCATAATTGACAACATTGCAAAAATGTGGTAGCAAGTTAGCAAAATGGACAGTTAAACAACATGGCAAAAATTTGATACTAAACTGGAAAAGTTTAAGATTGGCAACGTCGCTGAAATGTGAATATTGATCGTTGGTCAGCAATTTTTGAAAAAATGGCAACATATCATGCCAATCTGATTTTCTGGTAAAATTTAAAACACATTAAAATTATTGCTATTAAATTTGATTTAATGCACTACAAAAAATCATTTTTAACCACATTTAGTTGCAAATGATCACTCTTAAAGTAAATCACTCAGCCATCTTGGATGTAAACTGTCAGAAAACTGGTCACGTGACAGCTCTATCACAAAATAGCTATTTATGTAACCAGTTACGAAAAGATCGATTTTGTGTAACGAATGAATGTTTGTAGGGCGAGCGCAGCGAGGTCCTACAATTTGAATGAGTTACACAATAAGACATTTTCGAAACGTGTTGCATACATAATTTTTTCTAATTTTGACCAAAATGCGGTATAAACCATCTTTTAAAGTGATTTAACACAAATATTCACTTTCATAGCACCTTGTATAAACAGTGACAACGACATGTTATGATGGATGTCGCCCATATGTTTCTACGGAAATGCATAAAAACAGGGAGTGATGAAATGAACTTTTCATAACTAGTTACATAAAGTGATACTTTATATAACTAGTTACATAAAGTAAAACGTTTTGTCACTCTAATCAGTTTTGAAAAGTGTCACTTTATATGCCAAAATTAGAAAAAAACCTTTTTTAACCATAATCGTTTGCAAATAACAACTTTAAAGAAAAGTTGATGTTTTTTTAATTCATCATCGTTTAAACATTGAAAATTACAAAGTTTTGCCGTAAGTTTAATATCCAAAATAACATTACATGTCGGTCGACGATCTTGGGTTTCCAAACTGACACAAAACTGCTCACGTGATTGATTCATTGATTATTTAGTGTGAATAACTTTGGCAACCATGCACTGGTTACAAAGAATAAGTTAGGCAATTGAAGAGTTTCTAATTACGTCACGAAGGATCGTGCCAGGCTCATTTTAACATTATTATAAAAATACTGGCGATTTAATATTGAAAAGCAAGGTATTAAGAAATAAACTGTATTAAGTTTATATGTTTAACCTTAAATTGCACTAAAGTAGACGACCTTATTGTGGTTTAAGAGTTTTATAAAACTTTTAATGATTTATATCTTTCAGGAGCACTTAACTCATCCCAAAAACCATTATTGTGGGCCAAACAGATTTGTAATGGTAAATTTAATATGTCCATGGGTTTGACTTTCCAGAGACGTTTTCCAACCAATTTTGATAAGCTATTACTCTAAACATAACTGATTTAAAACACTTTTACTGGGTTTTATAATCATTATACGTTGGCATACATTCTAAAAGGTGTTCCATAAATAATTGTCGTCAATATTTCAGGAAAACTTGTAAATTTTCAAATGTATTAAAATCAACATGTTTGCTACTTATAGGTACACTCTGCAATACTGATTTGTTTCCAAACTACAGGGAGTTTATATTTAAGAAAAAAATGTCAATGTTAATCTCTCAAAAACGTTTTAAAAACTTCGATTATTTTATTTGTATTTGTTATTTTAATATTAAGGCACTTTTTTACAAGAAATATGATGACGTTTTCAGAAAAGATGTATCATCATTTGTTTTCGAGATATGTATAATAACTTAAATAAATCTTATGGACGCCATTTTAGTTTTTTTTTGCATCATTGGAAATAGCTCAAGTTTATTTTTCAACCTTGTTTTTAGTTTTTTTTTAGCAGTAAGAAGGCGTTGAAGAGTTTCCTAATAGAAAACAAAAGACATGTGAATTGATCACTGTCAAAATAAAAAAAAAAGTTTAAAACTAACACCATCTATTATTAAATTATTACAAAAATTATTACTAATTTATTATGATCCTTATAACTACTACAAAACTAAATAATGTCACAAAAATAAACTCTTTACTAATTTAAAAATTGTCTTACATTTTCTTACTTTTTAGGAAACTGGAAAAGATAATAATCAAAATTTGAAAACCGAGTATGGGTTATCATAATCATAAAAAAGAGTTATCATATTATTAAATTCTCTAAAACTTTCGCTCACTCTGTAACTGTTAAGATATTAACCAAAGTTAACCTCCTGTAGGAGTGGAAAAACAGTATTACCCTAATTGCATCACATTTTAGTATCTATGTATTGTATTTATGCATTTTGAAATACTTCTTATTCTATTTATTTTTTTAATCCTCAAAAATTAATGAGAGAATTGAAAACTTTCAAACAAAGTTGTTTTGCCAAAACTAACTTAAACAATATCGAATTTTTACTAGTGTTCTTTACGTCTTCCTGGTAAGTTTTGGATGGTTTCTTCAATTAGCAAAATAATGTTATATTAAGAACAGTGTAACAACTATAATCCAGTGTATCAAATCGATGAGTTGCGTGATATTAGTGGCAAATATCTAAGAGAAAAGCCATTGAGAAATCAACTTTTACATACAAAAATCACTAAAATAATTAATTTCTGCTCGTTCAAAATTACTCAAAATGGCAGAAGCAAAATTAGTTTTTGTTTACAAACACCGTAACTACTTTTTTTCTGTCTATAAAAGCTTATCGTGAAAATACAATTAAAAGACAATTATCCTTAAAATTACAAATTAAGCAAATCATCGCTAAAACCCAAACAAAAAATTAACTGAATTATATAAATTGAATTCTACCAGTTTTCCAACAATTACTAAACATTGTTATAACGTTTTTGTTGCTAAAACTTCGATAAGTCGCGTGCCCCTTAGAAGGAAGACGTTCCAAAGACCGGACAAAGCATTTTTCGGTTAACGCCTGTGTTAACCCAGTTATTGCCTTGTAAAAAACCACAAAATATCTTATTTATGTATCGTGAGTTACTTTAATAATAATCGTATTTACGATATAATTTAACGCCAGTTTACTTGAAGTGGACCAGCGACCATAATAGAGATTGAACAAAAACCGGATTAGGATTGATGAAATTTAATTCGTTGAGGTTTTTAGTGTTTATGTCCTTTATTAAGATGGTTTCATACAAGTAACGGAACATGTTTTCTTACGCATTGTTTATGATTTTTGTACAATAAAATTAGGAAGTTACCAACCAGCAAAAAGGAATTGTTGTGAGGCAAAAAGTTGTTAATGACCTCTTTGATACGCTATAACTTTATTATTAGAATTTCTACTGAATTAAAAATTGAGGTTTACACACGATACTAAAATTGTTCTGTATGGTTTCAGGTAATATCCTTGCTGGGTGTCTGTGGAGGCTGTAGAAAGGAAAAACTCTACAATCTTAATGAAGAGAAATAGAGGATACAAGATCCCAGTGGATTGTCAACATTAAAACGATGGAGATGGGTGGGTGAAATAGCAACTGTGGCGGAAAAATACGTAGAAAAATTTCTGAAAATGAACACAATGGTAGCCATAATGTTTGAAGAAAGGTGGAACTTATGAAAGTTTTCCAAGAAAGTTAGTCCTCCTGAAAATATAAAAAAAGTGTCTTGTGGCTCCTCTTACTTCTGCTGTGTTTTTAGTATTGTAATACTGTTTTTGAGTATCTATGCATTAAGTTCGTTGTATTAAATTATTTAGCGTTGTTTTTATTAAACCGGAAGTGACAGATAGATGAAAATATTATTTAAATATGGCAATCAATTCAATTTTCAAATTCAAATTTTTATGATTTAATATTTTAATTTTTAAAGTTATCATGAATAATAAAAGAAACTAAACGTCATCAGTATTCGAGCTGATGCTCCATCCATTGTGCAGAGCAAGTTTGACGTCACGATGACATAGATTTGTGTTTAATATATTGGTCAAATTACGTCATTAATGACGGAAAGTGTCAACTAACCTTCAAAAAGTCTGTAAATTACATCTAAACAGCTGAGAAAGCTAAAATTGTAAAAGCACGTGTTTGTTTGTCACAATTTAAATTTGCGGCTGGCAACACTGCTAAGTTCAATAGACACCTGTCAACAAGAGTCATGTGGCTCAGAAGACGTCATATTTAATCTTGAAAAATCTGTAAATTACATTTAAACAGTTGGAATATCTGATATTGTAAAAGCACGGCTTTTTATTGTAACAATTTAAAATTGCAGCTGGCAACCCTGTTAAGTCAAATTGACATCTGTCAACAACAGTCATGTGACCAAAAAAATGTCATCTTTAACCTTGCGAAGTCTGTAAATTACAATTCATAATCACAAATCGATTAGTGATCGATTTGTGATGAATGACGTCACTTACCTCGATTGTGACGTCAGAAACATCGATTTGTACTTTTATGAATGCTCCTATTTTGCAGCAACAATCGATTGCTCAGTCGTTGTTACTAGTATCAGCTGTCAGTTATTTCATTGAATCTTATTTCTCTCTCTCTCTCTCTCTTTCTCTACTCTCTCTAATTTCATTGTTCGGTTTGACGTTCCGTCAATTTGAAAAATGAAAAATATGGTTTTAAAATAATTACTTAATTAACAATAAATTTTAATTATTAAAGTCAATTTGAAATAAGACTGACAGTGACAGATCAACAAATCACAAATCGGTTTTTAAATACGGCCTTATAAACAATTAAGAAATTAAGAATTGCAAAATCACGTTACCTAATCGTGACAATTTAAATTTGCAAGTGGCAACACTGTTAAGTCAAATTGACATCTGTCAATAACAGTCATGTGACCCGAAAAACGTGATCTTATTCTATAGTAATTTTGAAAAGTCTGTAAATTACATTTAAACAGTTGGAAAAGCTGATATTGTAAAAGCACGTCACGTGATCGTGACAATTGAAATTCGCAGATGGCAATACAGTAAAGTTAAATTGACACCTGTCAACAACAGTCATGTGACTCGGAGAATGTCGTCTTTAACCTTGAAGTTATCCAAATCCATGACAACTGTGATTTTAAAACACAATAAAATCACAATCTTTAAATGCCAAGAATTCGAAAACGACCAAAACAAATGTCAGCTTATTATATCGTTTTGGAATCAGAAGAAAAAGATCTATCAACTCATCATAGAATAGACAGGGTGTTCTATTAAACATTATTTGTCAACTTTGTATTTTTTTTTTCACCTTTACTATGGTCATTCATTAGGTTTTTTTGGTGTTTTAGGAGAAGCCTTACTTTTGTAATAACAATTTTTTCGCCACAAGCTAAATATACGGACCAACCCTGTACATTACCCGTGTGGTATAGCAAATAAAATTGATATACTCGTGTGCTGTGCTGATTCCATAAATAATGGTACAGTTTTACGTTTGAAACTTGGAACACTCTGTATATTTAAGCAAATTGCATTCGATTATTTTCTTGAGAAACAACACGCTTTCTGGGCACATTAGTGGTAATCTCAATGAATATACCCGCAATTACCTTCTAAAATCGTTGATTACCATCAATATGTTCATTTTAAACCTTATGTTACAAACATACTAAAATCACTGTATAAACTGCTTGCATGTTGTTAAAACACTGTGCATAGGCATATTGTTTGATCTATTGAAAAACTGCCCTAGTTTCTTAATTCATTATCAATAGGTAACGATAGGAAAGTGGAATATTAGGTCAATCAATATATTAATAAGTGCGATTTACCTCCATCAGCATTATAAGTAAATACGAAAACTCAACTTAAATGTCATCATAAATTTCAACCAAAATTTAACGATTGTTATTTTTACTCACTGTATTGTATTTTAATCAACAATAGGACCATTTCCTTTCAAAAGCTTTATTAAGAAAATTAGTCTCATCTTGCAACTGCACTATTCAGTAACACCGGAACAAGCACTGTTTAATATTACTAAGGATTTTATGGCCTGGGAAAATATTTAAATTGTGCAACCCATGCAGTTGAAACTCCTTGTAATGGTTAACATGATATTATAATGTTTGTTATAAGCTTCGCGAGAAAAGGCTGATTCAACTTGTCGATTGCACTAAACTATATGCACAACATTGATAAAAATATGTTAGAACAAAAAAGTTGCATTACTTCCGAGTCGAGTAGTCTGTTGGGAAAATTTCAAGTGGACTTTGCTATTACCAGGATTGAATAAGTTCATATATCAAGCCTCTTGAATGCAATTATAGATACAATCTTTAAGAGACCGCGGATCGTAAAAGGTTTCTCTATCCTAAGCTCTAAAGGCGTGTTTTTCTTTCAAGTGCCCGGTTATGGGTAATGCTTATTTTCAATTTGACTGGACTTTCTAAATTTAAATACAATTCACTATTACAGGCTGATTATATCTGAGCTTTTTAATATTTTGATTGGATGCACTTTTTGTACGAAGCTGAGTTGGTCGACCTATTACATCGAACAGTTTATTCATTATTCAAGAAAGAATACACATTTCAAGTAGTTTACTGTACAATATATTGTAGATACTTTAGGTAGAAAGTGTTTCTTTGTGTGAATGTCATAAAGATTTGACGATTCGTTAAGTTTGCATATTTTAGATTCAAATTAGCCCATGTTCGTAATTTGTAAATATATAAACCAACAGAAATAGGTCTTATCATTAAGAAACATGTGATTCTCTTCTCTTCTTCAGCCTTTTTCCATCCGTTTTTGGACATAGGCCTCCCCGTGCGTCTTCTATTTCTATCGGTTTTGTGCTATCCGTAACCAGCTTCGACCTACTTCTTTCTTAATATCATCTATCCAGCGCCTTTCTGTGGCCTATTTCTTCTTCTGGTTGTTTCTCTGGGTCGCCAAAGTACAACCCTGATGGTCCATTTTTTCTTGTTCTGGCGTGGAACATACCCTACCCAGCTCCACTTCAACTCATTGGCCACTCATGACGTCTGTAGCTGTGGTCCTTCTAATTTCTTGATTTTTCACTTTATCTCTAAGGAATATCCCACACAAAGCTTGTTACATAACTCTCTCAGTCATCCTCAAGCGATCAGCACTTTGTCTAGTCAGTGTTAATAGGTCTGTTCGTAGAGGCAATTTCAAACTGGTTTCCAACTGAAAATCGGAAATTGTTGGCTTTTATTGGTTGAATGCTCACGCGACATAGACGTTTTAAGGGTAATGGTCAATAGCCGGACATATTCCTCTGATTATTGGATTGGAGATTCGTTCTGCGAACAGACCTATTGTCTCCAATCCGTACGTTGACACCGACAGATTGAATTTAGTATAGACCTCTCGTTTCAAGTTCAGGAAATCAGAGAAATATGTCCAGCTATTGGCCATTACCCTTAAAATGTCAATGTTACGTGAGCATTCAACCAATAAAAGCCAACAATTTCCGATTTCCAGTTGGAAACCAGTTTGAAATTACCTCTACGAACAGACCTTAGATCTCCGCTGTTTGATTTTCTTTTCCTGGTTTGATTGTATGACCCCGATAAACGTATTCCTTGTCATTCTCAACTATCTGATCGCCTATGTTGATATCAGCATTGTCGAGGTTCATTGTTTTGGTCTTGCTTATGTTCATTATCAGCCCTGAACCTTCCAAAGCTTCATTGAATTGATGCAACATTTCTGTTAGTTCGCATAACTTCCTGGAAATGATGACAATGTCATCTGCAAAACGTAGATTTACAATTATCCATTCCATAGTCAGTTTTTTGAAGACGTCTTCCAAAGCCAAAGTTGACGTACTTCTCGATTTAATTTGATTTTGTCTTTCGTATCTTCGTTAATTTTATCTTGCATTGTTGCGTGCTCATGTATGGTGTTCTTGAAATTTAAAAACCACCATGTTTCTACAGTGCGTTTTTTTTAACGCGCAACATAGGATTTTACGTGTTAAATTTTTAAGCACATGTCAGACCATGTTATTTTGGAACTAGACGTATAAAACTTGACGGGTGGTTGTTTCGTACCCTGAAGCTTAAGTAAGTTTACCACTTCGGCCTAAAAAGTGATTAAAAACTTTCAAAAAATCATCTTTTTTCGAAAAGATTTTATCTTTCCATACTCCTTGTATGTATGATAGGTGCTTGTTTTTCATACTGGCACGGCAGGTAGCAGGTAAAATTTGGCGTAGAAAGTAAAACAGGGTGATCATTAACTTTATATCAAGAAAGTTAAGAACAAAAGAAGCATTTTTTATAAGTAAATTGTTCAAAGTGACCCCGGTTTGAAGCCAAACAGTATTCCAAACAATCACAAAATGCCCTTTTGACGTTCAAAAGATGTCGGGCCATGATGCAGTCAAAATATGTCACTCTACCTGCTACCTGCCCTGCCGATATCAAAAACAACAAAGAACAACAATGCATACAGGGAATATGAAACGATAAAATCTTTTCGAAAAAAAATGATTTTTTGCCAGTTTTTAATCACTTTTTAGACCAAATTGATAAACTTACTTAAGCTTCAGGATACTAAAGACACACCAGTCAAGTTTTAGACCTGCAGTTCCAAAATAACATGGTCTAACATGGGCTTAAAAATTTAACACGTAAAATCCTATGTTGTGCGTTAAAAAAAACGCACTGTATAGAATCAAATGCCTTTTAGAAATCAACAAATGCAAGGTATATGGAAATATTGTATTCTATTGTTTTTTTTTCTATTAGGGTTTGCAATGGTCATTCAATCAGGGCACCTGCAAAGAAGCCAATACGATCGCCTAATAAAACGGGTATGGAAGGGAAGGCACCAATAGGAAAAAGACCACTGGGAAGACCCGGGCTCAGATGGAGAGATAACATCATTAAGGATCTGGTTATCCTTGGTGTAAACCAGCAAGAATGGAGGGAGATGACCCACGACCGCTCCAGGTGGAAGCAGATAGTTAAGACAGCCAAGAAAGACCCATCCTGGGTTGCAGTGCTACGGAGTAGTAGTAGTAGTAATGGACAGTTGTGCTGTATTCCCTTCGAAACCCTCTGTCTTGTTTCACTGATTGATAGAAATCTAGTTTTCTTGAAAGACGGATGGTAAGTATTTTTTCGTTTTATAGATTTGTATCATCCCCCTTCTTGAACAAACACACAACTTCTGCATTATACCAAGGATTCGGTCTTCTACCGTCCTGTAGTCATTTGTTGAGCAGAGTCTGTAGGGTTTTCTCTAACTTACGTCCTCCAAATTTCAACTTTTTACTGTAACCAGGGCTTCTTCTGGGCATTTACCGTTCTTCATCATCCTCAGAGCTGTCCTTACTTTCTCTAGAGATATTTCTGGAAGGTATTCTGAGCCCACATTTGTTACTGTTACCCGATGACAGTCAGCTTCCGCAGCAAACATTCCAGACAAATACATACAACTCTCTGTAGAATTCTTCAATGACTTGTGGAATTTGCTGAGTAGTTTGTAATTTGCTATCCACTGGACAGTCGTGACCTGAGCATTTTCATGTTTTCACTCTAGTTCTGTGTGATTTCATCCCTATGGAAAGCTTTCGTTACAGATTTGCTAAGAAATTTGTGCTCTTCCGTTCTTTTTTTCAACTCTCGTCTTTGTTTTATCATTTGCAAGGTCGTTATGCTAAGTTTGGAATTTCCTAGTTTTTTAGTTTTTGAGAGTTTTGATTTTCTTAGCTGCTGTTTTTATAGATCAGTTATCAATTTTTCTTCCAGTTGATTTATATCCATATTATTTTCGTGACTTTTATAAGTAAATGTCTTGCTAATTCTTCTTGAAATGATTCTTGTTCTGCTTCTAGTTCTTCACTTTTAAGTAAATTTAGGATGCTTGGTTATCTTATTTTTTTCGATTTTGGTATCAAACTTAAATCATGCCCGAACCATTAACATGTAGTTAACACAGCATAATAAAAGATGCAATAAAATACTGTGGTATTATTTTTAATGTATGAAACCAAAAAGACTCGTTAACCTTAACCTTACTGTTATTCCCAGACGATAAGGTTCCTTTGCATAACGGCCAGGGCTAAAAGCAAGATAACCAAGTATTATTAGCCATTTCCTGAAAGACGATACTACATCACAGAAAACCAGTAAAGTGTAATGCAACCCTTGCGATATGGTTCGTTTGTCAAGATTTTTAACGACCAAATTCGTGCTATATGATTATCATCTCCCCTTTAAATGGTGTGTTCCCTTTAGCACGCGCCTTTGTGATTTGTGTTCTCAACCGAATCTCCTTATTTAAGTTTCACCAAATATTAAAAATATACCTTATCTAGGTGCCGTACTATCAATATTTGAGTGTTTGTTCGATATCAACGATTAACTGTTGGATTATTGTGTGGGCTTAAACAGACACTATTGTAAATTGCAATGCAGTTAACGGTAACTATTAAACTAAACATTTTCAAATTTAAACTAATTAATTGGGTACACTTTGTAACGAATAAGAAGCGTTTTTTACAAAAAGCGCCCATTTAAAAATTAAGTAAAATTCGGTAAAGACACCAATTGGTACTGTCGGTTGTTTACATACAGGATGAGCCAAATTGGGAATGCATATATGAGTCAAATATATGGGGAAAGTTTTAGAGACTTTTTTGAAAATGTTTTTCTTTTTAAAAAAAAAAAAATTATAAAAGAATTTTGTAATTTGAACAAGGTTTTTTCAAGTAATTTTATACATATAATCTTGTAGTAGGTAGGTAGTTAAAAGGTTAGTAACAAATTAGTAAGTAATAATTTTTGTAATAAATTGATAACAGTGTTTTGTTTAATAAAAACTTGTTTTAATAAAAACAAACAACTCCAAATATGTTTTTTGTTTTCTATTAGTAAGCTTATCAAAGCCTACATTAATAATAAAAAAATAAAATAAAAATAGTCACGTGACTTTCAGAACAACTTTTCTTGCTTAAATATGGTCATGTGACTGCAAGGTAGCTATTTTAACCGTAAGCAAAGTCACGCGACATTTAAGATTAAATTCGAAGTTTGAAAATAGTCACCTGACTTTTGTAACTGAATTTGACGATTGAAAAGAATTACGTGACTTTTTTTGACCCTCTCCCTTTAACTCGTAAAAATGGTAACATGACCTTAAGAATGCTATTGACATTGAAGTCAGTCACGGAACTTTCAGAAATACCTTTTCCCGAAAATTATATACTTTACCCTCCAAAAATACTACTTTAACCTTAGGTAGAGTCACGTGAACGTCAAGATTCCATTGAACACTTAAAAATATGAAGTTGCGTGACCTTCGTAACCGTATTTAATAATTGAAACTCCTTGTCGTCCTTTAATCGAAAAATTAATCATGTGATCTTGAGAAATTCCTTTTAAACGTAAAAACTATCACGTGACCATCAAAAGAACACATTGATGACGTGACTACAAGAATGCAATTTTTACCGTAAGTATGGTCAAGTAACTTTTAAAGTTTCCTTTATATAATAGTCACGTGACCTTCAGAAACTCCTTTCAATTGTAAAAAGTATCAAGTGATCTTCAGAGCAACATTTTGATCTTAAATATGGTCACGTGACTGCAAAGCAGAGTCCTCTACAGAGATGTAAAAGCGATAATTTTCTAGTCGGAAAATTTCCATTTTTGGAAATTTACCGGAAACTTACTTCATGCTTAAATGAAAATTTTCCTTGATAGGGAAAACAACTGTCAAACTTGTCATTGTTATTATCAAACTTATCATGCATTCTAATGAGAGAATTTAAGACATAATGATTAAAAGTACTTTATTTGAAATTGGATTGTTGTACAATTATTATAATTAATAAAACGAATTATTTTTGAATTTTCAGATTTTCCAATTTTTTCCGGAAAATTACCGAAAACTTTCTGAAAAATGTTGTATACCTAACCTCAACACTTTTCAAAATAATATGAATTTTGAAAAAAATATTATTTATAAATTTATCCCTTCTGGACATTCCTGATATAAAAGCTTTAATTTTTCGGTAGCGTGATATTTCTACTATATATGGTATACAGGGTGAACAAAAGACAATTTCACGGGCTACAAATTGGTATATTGAACCACCCTCTAACTGTCAAAATAACAGAGTTATGGGCTGTCGCAGTAAAAACTGTCAAAATCAAACAACTCAGTTTTAACAGTAAATAACTCACTTATTCGACGTTTTAGATAAAAACGCTATACAGGGTGGTCAAACGAGAATTTCAAGGGCTACAAATTGGTATATTGAACCACCAATCAAAAATATCAATTGTCAAAATAACCGAGATTGACAATACTATGGAGTAGTTTACAGGGTGATTCAATAAATTTTTAACATCCTTGTAACTTGTTTAATTTTCATTTTATAAAAAAAATACCAAATATGAATCTTGTAGATATTTGGATATACTTTATTCCTAGATAATCCATCAGTATACAGGGTGTCCCAAATTTGAGCAACAAACCAAACTTATAATTTTTTATTCGATTTTTGGAATCTAAGTCAAATTCTAGGCCCACTTGATGTAAAATGTTTGTGTCGATATTCAATTGTTTTTGCTCTAACATCCTTACTTTGACCACCCTTCTCGAAAGCAGAAATTCCCAATTTGAGCGAAATTTGTGTTCACTTTTCCAGAAAATCGTCCATAACTCGCTTATTTGAAACACCCTGTATAACAAAAGAAAGCTAATGAACGGGGCTATCACGTGACGTTGAGCGCGCATGACTATATTGTCCCGTTTAGCCGCTAGAGGGCGTCAAAGTTGACTCTCGTTTTTTGCAGTTTTTGCTCAATATCTCAGGAACGTTTCAGGTTAGAGGTCTGAAATTTTTACCACAATGCACCTCGATGGGATACAACTTTTACCTTCTATACACTTTTTTGGTATTAAAAACTAGAATTGTCCAGAAATTTCAAGTAAACATTTTTTATTTTCAAAATTAACCTAAATAACTGCCTAAATACCTTAAAGTTAATAGAACAAAAATGTAAAAACGAATTATTTTGGAATTTTCATATTTTCGAATTTTTCCGAAAAATTTCTGGAATAATTTCCATAAGGTTAATTTTCCGGAAATTAAAATAATAAATTTAACAGACTTTTGGGTAAACAATGACGTAAGCTTCAGTTGTACTGACTTGCTCTATACCTACTCTCCGTTGTTTATCTTTCTTTTGTTTGAAACTTTTTAAGTTAATTCTTAAATTTCTCTTTTTTTAGTGTGAGTTGTGATTGTATCATCAACACAAAACAAAAAAAAAAAACGCATATTTTGCTCTTAAAAAAAAACTTATATATAATAAAAAAACAAAAGGTAATATTGACATTTTTGAGTTGTTTAACTAAGTTTTAAAACACATGATTACAATATTGTTTGATGCAATTATTGTAAATATACTTTTGAGCTAGTTTATTTGATAATAAAAGAAAACTTAATAAATAAATCAAATATTTTAATCTACCACAAAACTGGAAAATATTTGAAAACATTATCTGTGTTTACCCATACAGATGGCCGTTAGTTGAGGATTTGGCGACCATGAAGCGGGTGTTACTACCAGGTGTGCACGTGCGGGGCACACGTCCCTACAATCGAATATTTCACCAACCTTAACGAATTATCAGTGGCGTAACCGAATTTTGCATTTTTGTAATCAACGTTGTCCAGTTAAATGAAAATCCTGTAAACCGGACATGTTTTTGGTGGCATGTTCTTCTCAGTCTTGCCGATGAATTTACTGCAGAATTTAGGTTTGTGTTTGCAGGGTACGCCACTGGAAACCACCCTTTTCTGTATATGACCCCAAGTTTTTGACCCAGCAAAAGACTGAAAGTGAATCGCAGCTGTCGAAGATGTTCCATAAGGGATCATTCCATATGGGTTTTAGTGCATTCGTTCTACAAATTAAAATATGCCTATTCTCCTTTTATCAATTTAAACTGCTAATTAAACAAAATGTAACAATTGTTTCATTCAATTACTACTCTTCAAAGTAGGTTCTTCTGCAGTAAGTAGTATGACAAACTTATAAGAAGTGGGAATTATTTGTTCTCCAAGAATATAATTTATATCAATCATTCATAAAATTATTATTAAGATAGTCAAAAGTTGTTTTTGTAATAAAACAAACGCTTGGTTTTTCAGTTATTTTCACAGTCATTGATTCTCTAAATGACCTTAGCTCTAACGACACCAAACCAGGTTTTATTGTTGTTAACTGACCACAATAAATTTACTGTGCAACTGAAATTTTCAATGAGTAACATACTTAATGGCGCAGTAACTATAATAGTCAAATTCCGCTAATAATTGAGAAACAATCATTGTTTGTCCCGGCTGAGTAATCGTATGAATGATTCCACATTTACTCGCCGATACTATTCAACCAAATCAACATATTTACATGCTTAGTCTTAGGACTGGTTTCACGATTCATTTATCCTTTTGCTTTTATTCGACATTCTCAGCAAGGTAAGTCATTATCATGGCCAGGTGGCGGCCAGTCATTGTTATTCGTCAGGGAGTCTGTGTCATTAAGTTCACAAATGTTGAAATCAACACCGGAAATGTGTTTTTAGCAATTTAGTGCTACTTAGCTGTTATATACACAGTTTAACATTGTTTACCACTGTACGACACTGATCAGGGTGTAAAGTTTGAACTTTAAGATGAATTCACTTTTCTACCTATGGGAGTTTTGGTGCCTTAGGGTGCTAAATCTAGGGGAATAAGGGTCATGGGAATTATATTCTTTTTGTGAAGCAAAACTGTACTAGGGTACCAGGTAACTTGATAGAGATAGAAATAGATATTTAAACAAGACAGATTTATAGTAAGATATGCAAGTCAAAGTGAGATAAAGAAAAAAATTATTTTCCATTCCCTTACATAGATCCATTGCTGGGTTTCCTTATTTATGATCTGTATGCAAGTGGAATTTGTATTTGCTCATGGGAACTATCACATTTTAGCTCCTATCTGCTTATGCAGGGTGTCCGAAAATAGGTGTTCTCTACGTTAACCGTGTATTCTACACGAGAGAATACTGATAAGATGATTTTCAAATCAGTCAATTTGAACATTGTTTGTGCTTAAAACTCTTCTATCAATTTCATACATAACATCAAAATGAGACATTTTCCTCCTCTCAAGTTTATGCAATCCCTCCAAAATGTCACAAAATTGTTCGTTGTCATTATGTTCTATTTTCTGGTACAATTATTGTAAAGACATTGATTTAAATTTTAAACTATCCTAATGCAATAATATTTGATACATGACATTAAATTCATTATTAAAATTGTCACACTGGAGAGTAAATAAAGAAGAGATGTTCTATTATTTTGCAGGAAGATTTCCATTTAAAAGGGACAATACTGTAGTAAAGCTATTTTGGTTTCACACAAATTTCGACCACATCACCACTAAGTTTTTTAAAAATAAAAATGGAAAATGATATTGCGTTAAGATGGTCAAAGTGTACGAAAAATAACTATAAAATTTAGTTGATATACTTCAAGTGTCATTAAGTTTCTTCTTTCTTCTTAGAAAACTTCTTTTTCAAGCCAATTCCGACCATAACGACATAATATTTTAAAACTTAATATTATGTCCGTGAAGTTAAAATTGGTGTTTCTTAGGTTATTGGATAGGAAATTTAATGAGGATTCCAAAAATGTGCTTAAAACAGTCATTTTCTCACTACAAGTGGGTTTTACAGACGATTTTGTCCCTGACAGTCTTTTCAGACTGTGTTTCTGACAGTTCAAAATTTGACACCGCTTTTCTCCCTGACTGTACCAAACTTTGTAGTGTTTTATTAGACTATTGGATAGGAAATTTAATGAGGATTCCAAAAATGTGCTTAAAACAGTAATTTTCTTATTTCAAGTGGGTTTTACAAGCGATTTTGTCCCAGACCGTCTTTTCAAACTGTGTTTCTGGTAGTTCACAATTTGACACCGCTTTTCTCCCTGACTGTACCAAATTTTATAGTGTTTCTTTAGGTTATTGGATTAAAAATTTAATGAGAATTTGAAAAATGTGTTTAAAACACTCATTTCCTCACTGCAAGTGGGTTTTACAAGCGATTTTGTCTCTGACTGTCCTTTCAAAACTGTGTTTCTGGCAGTTCAAACATTGATAACCGCTTTTCTCGCTGACTGTACCAAATTTTGCGGTGTTTTAATAGATTATTGAATAGGAAGTTTAATGAGGATTCCAAAAATGTGCTTAAAACAGTCATTTTCTCACTTCAAGTGGGTTTTACAGGCGATTTTGTCTCTGACTGACCTTTCAAAACTGTGTTTCTGGCAGTTCAAAATTTGACACTGCTTTTTTCCCTAACTGTACCAAATTTTTGTAGTTTTTTTATGTTATTGGATAGGAAGTTTAATGGGGATTCCAAAAATGTACTTAAAACAGTCATTTTTTCACTCCAAGTGGCTTTTACAGGCAATTTTGTCCCTGACTGTCTTTTCAAACTGTGTTTCTGGCAGTTCAAACATTAATAACCGCATTTCTCCTGATTGTACCAAATTTTGTAGTGTTTTTTCAGATTATTGGATAGGAAATTAAATGATGATTCCAAAAATGTGCTTAAACAAGTCATTTTCGTACTCCAGGTGGGTTTTACAAGCGATTTTGTCCCAGACTGTCTTTTCAAACTGTGTTTCTGTCAGTTCAAAATTTG
Source organism: Ips typographus (assembly GCF_016097725.1). NCBI lineage: Eukaryota > Metazoa > Arthropoda > Insecta > Coleoptera > Curculionidae > Ips > Ips typographus. Next base: position 13,316,960 of record NC_138423.1, read on the forward strand.
ACACCCCTTTTCTCCCTGACTGTACCAAATTTTGTAATGTTTTTTTAGGTTATTGGATAAAAAATTTAATGAGAATTTGAAATTGCGTTTTAAATAGTCATTTTCTCACTCCAAGTGGAATTTACAGGCAATTTTGTTCCTGACTGTCTTTTCAAACTGTGTTTCTGGCAGTTCAAACATTAATAACCGCATTTCTCCCTGATTGTACCAAATTTTGTAGTGTATTTTAGGTTATTGGATAGGAAATTTAATGTGGACTCCAAAAATGTACTTAAAACAGTCATTCTCTCACTCCAAGTGGGTTTTACAGGCAATTTTGTCCCTGACTCTCCTTTCAAACTGTGTTTCTGGCAGTTCAAACATTGATAACCGCTTTTCTCGCTGACTGTACCAAATTTCGTAGTGCTTTTTTAGGTTATTAGATAGGAAATTTAATGAGGATTCCAAAAATGTACTTAAAACAGTCATTTTCTTACTCCAAATGGGTTTTACAAGCGATTTTGTCCCAGATTGTCTTTTCAAACTGTGTTTCTGTCAGTTCAAAATTTGACACCCCTTTTCTCCCTGACTCTACCAAATTTCGTTGTTGTTTTTTTAGGTTATTGGAAAAAAAAATTTAATGAGAATTGGAAAAAACTGAGTTGAAAATTTGCAAAAACTGAAATTTTCATAAATTACCCAAACAAATGAGAAAACCATCTTCAGCGTTGTACCTCTCTTATAAGCTTTTTATTTTAGAGCTTAATCTCAAACAGAATTTACGGTTAAGGTTGGAGACACCCTGTATACTTATGGATGGTTAACTGCATACTAAAATTTACAACAATTAGCGTTTTAATTAATAGTGTGGCACTTTAAAGACCTGGTCTATACCACTTTTACAAGTAAACCCGTTATAAAATGGTTACACTCGCTTAATGTTACAAGTACTTTCTATGATATTAGCTGGAAGCTGAAGAAGTCGCATATAAGCGGGCTTTATTATTAAAAATTTAGTTGACGTTACTGACTAAATTTGATTATCATTACCTTTACGTTTGCTGTTATTTGCCCTTCACAAATACGTACAACTTCTACGTTATTAGCAAACAACCTCGCTGTTCAGAAGCCGAAACCAATTGATTATAGCCTGCTATTTTTTACGTTAAAATCGATTTACCTTGTTTAAATTATTGAAAAAAAAAATAGTTTAAGTTGAAAGTGATAATTAAAGTAACATTTATACCAAAAAAGAGATTAACATGAAAACATTCTAAACGTTTTAAATTCACAAGAGCATTTACGTTCTTGTCACATTCTCTCGGTTTACCTTAAAGAAATTTTTTTAAAAAATATGAATATAATTACCTAACATGCCAGTAATATTTGTAAAAGCATATTTACATATCATGAAAAAGCTAGACGGGCATTTTTAGAAAAACATTTAAAAAAAAGTGTATTTTATCGCTATTTTTGTAAATTGTAATTGTAATGTAAAAGTATCACTAAACACATAAATTTCTTGTAGTTAGTTGGGTTTATTTTAAAAGTACAGTTGGTAAAGCTCGAATCAGCTAAGAAAAGGCCACAGGCGTCATCAAACGATGATGTCACGATCTCTGTACGTCTCGCTTTAAATATTGCTGCTCTCGTTACTTTCCAAGTTGTTGCAGCCAGTCAGTGGTGTGCTATTATTTTATCAGTAAAATGAAACGTTTTCTTCGTTTTTAATAAAGAAAATAAAAGACAAAAAGTTTTTCAAAGGAATGGAAACTCCTTCTGCTTCTTTCTTCATAAATTGTAAGACGTTACTGACGATTTCACGGCCTTGGCTGTGTATGATAACACCTTTCCTTCCAACCTTTTTGGAAGACATTATGACAAAATAACGTTTTTCATTCATAACACTGTGTGAACTTCAACTGCGACCATCAACAATACAACCAAAACACCAGACTAAAACGGAACCTAACCTAACCCCCTAAGTCTCCCTGTTCGCCACTACATTTTTTTAAACTTGGCAACACCGTTTAGAGTGCCGGCTAGTAAAAGCATATAAAAAGGTCCATCTGTCCCTGGCCGCTGCCGCATCTGTTTTAATTGTGTCCAAGTAAAAACCGTACTACGTTGCCAAGTGGCTTTTTGACCGCTTAACAATTTATTTTCGGGAATATTTTAATAGGACGCCTCTGATTATATCTAATGCGACGGCAACTGTAGAAGGAGAAAGAAATAGTTTTAAAAACTGCGTCATTGATGATGCGGTGGCCTTTTCTCATCTGATTCGAGCTATAGAATAGCTTGATCGTGACTTAAAATAATCGTTTAATTTGAAAATTATTTATGCGATGTATTTATTATGTTATTATTTTTCTTTCAATCCTACAGGATAATTGGATTTCAAAAACATTTATTTAAACAAAAGCTCATTTTTAGCATTTATTATACTTTATGGGTATATTTACCTTTAGTCTTGTATCATTATATGTTAATTCCTCCTTATAATTAGTTTCTTCTTTCGTCTAAACCACTAATTATTCCGCGTAAAACAAAAAAAGACACACTGTGGCTAATAGTCAGTAATAACTTTGCTGTGTAAATATTCAACTAATCAGTCAGTATAAGAATGCCGACACAAAAAAATCTCAATTAGTGATCGTGTTTGAACGAAACTCCCGCTAACGATTTACAAATTGCGTTTGAATTACCATTCCCGCGAATTAATGCACATCACCAGTACCGGTAAAGTGCGCTAACAGTCATTCCCATGGATTCTCCGTATAACAAATAATGATGAGAAGGGGAACTTTGACTCACAACTTTACCAGCTCGGTGCTCATTGGTCGTGATTTTGAAGGTGTATTGTTTGAAACCCCTCTGAAAGTTTTTTTTAGAGGGGTTGTTTGATTTTGACATGTTTTGTGTTACAAGTAAAACCGTTATTCGTCATTTAAATTGAGCTAATATTATGCTATATTATAATAATAATAATAATAATAAATGCTTTATATTTGCTCAAGTGCACAGCGTCGCAGTGTTTAGCATTGTCAAAGGTACATATACTTTACAAATTACACAATATACAGCATAACTATAACATTACCTATATGTTGTAACTATTGCTAATATAAAATTCATCTAAGGAGTAAGGACACAGATCTAAAAGTAATTGTTTTATTCTTGTTTTAAATGTAGCATAGGGTAAGGCTTTTAGTTCATTGGGCAGGGAGTTGTACAGTTTGATGCTGTTATTGATGAAACTCTTGTCGGTTAAGGTAAGTCTGTGTCTTTGTGTTAATAAGTTTTCACCGTGTCTTGTGGTATAATGATGTCTGCTGCTTACTGTTGCAAATTCTGATATTGTGGATTTCACATGTGCGAAACATTGGTATTTGTATAGGCCTGGTAAGGTTAGGATTCGGAGATCTTGAAAAGAGGCTTACAGCTGTCCAAGGACTCTAGTTTGCCCATAATTCTTATGGCTTTTTTTTGTAACAGAAAAACCTTTTGCCAGTCTGTCGAATTTCCCCAGAATAATAGGCCATATGATAGTTTGGACTGGAAAAGACCCATGTATGCTGTGCGGGAGACTTTTATTGGAGTGGTGTGTGAGATTCTGCGGAGAAGAAATAGGGTCGAAGAGAGGCTTTTTGTCAATTGGGTGATGTGGTGTTTCCAGGTCAACCTGCTGTCAAGGATTACTCCTAAAAATGTGAACGATTTACCTTCATCTTTTTCTTTCAAGGAGAATATGGCAGTTTCTGTTTTTTCGAGGTTGAGGCATAGATTGATGTCAGCAAAATAGGTGTTTAGTTTCCTAAGAGTGGCGGCAGCTACCACGTGGAGCTGAGCAGTGTTACAATGATGGTCAAGAAGGGTTGTGTCATCTGCATATTGAAGCAATGTCAGATTTGAGAGATGGGAAGGTAGTTCATTTACATGGAAGCGGTCTGAAAGGTATGACTGAATAAGTTGTAGCGAGTTACCGCTAAAGCCATAGTATACAAGTTTGCTAAGAAGGATCCGGTGTGACACACAGGCAAACGCCTTCGAGAGGTCGCAGAAGATCGCCAACTCAGATTCCCCCCCCCCCCCTCGAACCGCTCAACTATGTGGCCCACCAGAGCCTTCAAATGCGTCCGCGGTGGATCTTCTTTTCCGAAAGCCAAACTGACGCGCCGAGAGGAGATTACTTCTCTCCAGGAAAGCGCTCAGGCGATTGTTTAGGCTGATTTCGATGGGCTTAGATAGAACCGGGACTAAGGAAATAGGTCTGTGGTTACTTGGGTCGTTTTCATCACCTTTTTTGCAGATGGGGATTACTCTACTAGTTTTTAGTTGGGAAACTCCCAGAGATGTAACATTTGTTTATGACAATGGAGAGGGGCAGTGCGAGACCTTCAGAGAGCTGTTTTAGAATTTTGTTACTGAGGCCAAATAAATCTTTAGCTGTGTCGTCGCTTAAGCTCTTCAGGATTATCATAACACCTGTAGGAGACTCAGGTGCTCAGAATATAAGGTATGATTGTTGTGTATGATTTTTGAGGTGATGTGTGCGTGGGATCAGCCCCGGACCTCTGAAGATTGGTTGAGATAATGTCCGATATATTGGCAAAAAACGTGTTGAGTTCATTTGGGGAGAGTGTCATTTGTATGTTGGCGTTGTCTTTGATTTTGGAGTCATTGATTATGTTCCAGATTACTTTTGGTTTATTGGTGTTGTTTTCAATGTTACTAGTAAAGAAATTAATTTTTGCTTGATTTATTTTGGACCTGTATAAGTGTTTTTGTTGTTGTATCACTTGTGTCAGGTTGACATTTGGATTTTGTTTGTCAAAAGTGGTGAGTAAGTTTAGGGAGTCTTTGAGTTCATTGTTGAACCATTTCTTATTCCTGTTGCTACAATGATATGTCTTTGATTTTAGAGGAAGGCTGCTCTCAAATATTCTAAGGAAAATGTTGAGGAATATATTGGAATATATTGAAAGTAGAATCTATATCAGGTTGATCTAGAAGTGACGGCCAGTCAGTGTTTTTTAGGGTAGTAACACATAATGCTACATTTTCTGTGCATAAGGGTCTGAAGACTTTACCGGATGTGTATGGTTATTAGTAATGCCTTTTTTTAAAATCTGTAAGTGTTAGTGATAGTCATGTGATCAGACATGTATGTGTCCCATAGAGACCAGTTTGACTCTATTGCAGCATTAGTGATACAGTTATCCAGACAACTACTTTTTGATATTTTTGAAATTCTTGTTGGTTTATTCACTAAGTAATGTATAAGCTGGTCCTCAACCGGGACAGTGACTTTTTTGGGTCATTTTTAATTGAAACAACAGATTTTGATGCGATTTGGACTATCATTGAGCTTGATTCATTGGCTTTTGGCTGATAGGAAACACTTTTGACTTATACTATTGAGGAGTATCTAAGATCCTGTGTCCCAAAAAATATCGGATTATCCGAAAAATGCGACATAGCCAGTGCTCAATCTCAAATTAAGGCAGTAGCTTTGATCTGTCATTATAAGCCAGGTCTAGGTCTCAGGGTGTCTAGAGGCAGTTAAAATGAGAGAACAACTTGTGCCAACTATTTCAAGTTTTACTCACTGTCTCTGGATACCCTGTAAGATCCTATCAAACATGAGGCTTGTCCTGAAAAGTACTCAAAATATGTAACCAATAATGTTGAACATATAACGGCATTTAAATGATATAAAAATGCTGATATCTCTTAATTTAAGACACTTTGGTCACATGACGTTAATTAAGAAACACTAAAAAATGTCCCGAGATATTACCCTCAACAACATACAAGTTACAATGTTGGAAAAAAATAGAAAATATTTATTAGTGACTGTAACTTAAAACTTTTCTTTTTTTGCAGAAGTTTTTCTCCCACTTGAACACTCTGTATGGTCTTATCTATCATAGGGTTAGCTTTCAAATTATGTTACATATAATATTGGATCTAATGGCAAATACAAAGTTGCTGCCATATAACTTAGTTTGAGGAAGATTGTCCTTTTCGAATAAATCAATATTTCTTGAGACATGAGACATTAATTGGAAAACGTCCCGAGATATTTACCTAAACAACACTCTCTTGAGTTAAAATCAACCCAAAAATTATTTGCCAATTGGAGACTACTCTAAAAAAGTTCACTTTTTTGCACGCGCTTGTTTCCTACCCTGTATAGTGCAGTTACAGTGAATTAACAGCAAAAAAGCCGATAAATCAAGCCCAATGACAGTCCAAACCGCATTTAAATCCTTTAATTTGTTTCAAAATTGCGAGGTTTTAAAAATTGAGAAAAATGAGGAATGGAATAGCCAGAACAATCTCCTGAAATAACGTCGCCAGACTATTAAAAAATGTGTGAACACACGTGGACGTTTTGGAATATTAATAAAGTATAAATGTACAAAATCACAAAGTAGCATGATTCCTATCATTAGTAACGGAAAACCCATCAACTACATGCATATAGAATGTGGGAATGGTTAGTTTTTTAAAAAAATCATTACAAATTAATATTATTAAGCAAAAGCAAACCCAAGTTTTTGGAGTAAACTTGATAAAACCTCAATATCCTATTTCATGCAAAACAAATTTGTTAAAAAGCGCGTCTAATGCACTAGAGCTGCACGCTGCACTAAAACAGCACTAATCAAAAAACTATACTAGCAGATATCACGTGACACTGTGTATATTATTAACCAGACGATCACGTGATAGAATGCGATATTTATATTCCATTTTGACTTTTGACAGACAAACGTAATTAACGTCACCGGTCAATTGTCAAGCACCTACCACACTTCCGTTTTTCGTCCCTTCTATTCTTTCGCGTCAAAAACGCTGCAAACATGACGACTCCTAAGGTAAATATTTCTTAATTTTCCATATAAAAATCCACAAATCTTCTACAATTACTGTTAAAATTGCTAACTAACTGTCTCCCCTTTCAGCCCAAAAGAGAGCCGATCCACGCTGTCCAAGTTTTCGGCAGAAAAGTAAGTTCAAACATTTCCTAACCTATACTTGTCGCTAAACATGTGGCTTTCTCATCTTGGGTTAAAAAGGCTCCATTTCACTTTAAAATGTGTGTTTTATTTTAGAAATCTGCTACCGCAGTCGCTTACTGCAAACGAGGTAGAGGAGTCTTGCGAGTAAATGGACGTCCTTTGAACCAAGTTGAGCCCAAAATGCTCCAAGACAAATTGCAGGAGCCAATCCTTCTTTTGGGCAAGGTGAGTGTTTGTACACTATTTCAGAACAAAAACCGGTGTATTTGTTGTGATGATTCCTTTATCCCGAATATGAGTTTTATGAAATCATACCACACTCTGATTTGTTTAGTCTGTTCACACTACAAATTAATTCAGATCGAGAGTAGTTCATAATGTTATTCCTCTAATTTTAGGACAAGTTCTCTGCTGTTGACATTCGAGTCAGAGTGAATGGTGGTGGACATGTCTCCCAGATTTATGCCATCAGACAGGCTATTTCAAAAGCTTTGGTAGCTTACTACCAAAAATGTAAGTAATATATTTAGTAAATACTAGTAAATTATACTATTATGTTTGTTCTTTGTATTGTATTGCAATTTGTATGTATCATTATTATGAGTATGACCATAATTTGAAACTATATATATAGTTATTATCAAATATGTATTTGAACTGTGATAGTAATTTTTTATTGGATATTTTAGGCAAAATATAGAACTAACTTTATAAACCTAAGTTGGGAGAGTTATTAATCAATGAGGTTTTGAAATTAGATAATAACTGGAACAGGATAGCTTGTCAGGGTTACTTAGAGATTTAACCCAGTTTGTTGAAAATCGGGTTAATCATGATGTTTATGCTGGCCTTAAACAGGTCTCTGCAGTTATTTTATTATATTTTATTTTTTTGCTGTTTTAAAAATGAGTACACAGTATCATATTTATTAATTTAAACATTGATAAGTTACTCATAAAGTAGTTGATGATTCTTAATTAACTTTACACTATTGGACATCACAGTAATGTAATTTATGGTTAGATCAAATTATAATCTAAATAAATTGTGTCATCATTGTGGATGTCATGGAGTTTCAAGTTTCAACTCAAATGACTAATCAATTATTTGTGAGCTCCTTAAGAAATTAAAACCCAGTAAACACAAGTTGTTTGTCAGTTTTATGTCTGGTGTCAATTTATCTGAACAAAGAAGATAAAAATTTAAAATATTCAAATAGCAGAAAATCAAAGGTGGTTTGTTTAACCCCTTACTGCCTTCTAAAAGTGCTCTAAAACAGTTACATGTAAGTGTTCATTGAAAAGCCTATTTTTTGTAATATTCCTGAAATTTCAAATGACTGAGGAGATTTTGCGTTCCAAGGGGAGGAGATCTGTGGAAATCTGAGGATATTTGGGTGATTCTATAAAATCCGAGGAAATTCGGGGATATTTTGAGAAAATCCCCGGAGATTCTGAGGATATTATGACATGCATAATTGTGTTGTTGCCATGAACTTTTGTTTTACTTAACTTTTTGACTTGAATGTATTTGTATTTTCCTTATCAATAACAAGAAAAAACAAGGATAACATGTTAACTTATAGTTTTACTCAGAATTTTATTACATAAAAATTAAAATGAGTGTTTATATTTCTTTGAATGGTAATGATAAAACCTACACATTGTAGGTATTGCAAAGCAATTTTTCTTGACATTTTCTAACAAATCACAGATATGACCTACTTTGTTACATTAAATAATACTTAAATCAAACTATTTTTTGATCTCAGATTTATAATACTCATGTGACTAGTAATAATTTATATTGACATACAACAGCCTTAAAAAACTAGACAACATTTCTGGGCAGATTTTGTGGTTATTAAGGATATTTGAAAAGATATGGGAAAAACTTGGAGATTTTTGAGGACATATAAGGAGATTTTCTGGGGGAGGCAATCTTTTGACCCTAATAATGGGCAGTTAGTAACCCCTCGACTGAAGCTTTTACTAAATTTTACTTGGCAAGCATTTTTTTACAAGACTATTTTAGTTCACCACTTAATTACACATCAATACATGGTGATTTCAAATCTAACATGTTATTTTAGCGATATATCACTGCTTTTGCTGTGCCCTAAAAAATCTACAAAGGTTGTTTGTGGCAAATTTTTACAATAAGTTAACCCAACTTAGAATACATACTTAATATACAAACTAAAAAAGTTATAATTTTAGATTTTGCCAACAGTTGAATTTTTTATTGCAGACGTCGATGAGGCCTCCAAGAAAGAACTGAAAGACATACTGATCCAGTATGATCGTACTTTATTGGTAGCCGATCCTCGTCGTTGCGAACCCAAGAAGTTTGGTGGTCCAGGAGCTCGTGCTCGCTACCAAAAATCGTACCGTTAAGATTTTATGTCTTTTTTTTGGAACCGAAGTTCTAATAAACAACTATTTGTAAGTAACTTGCCCTATTAATTTACATTTTCCTTCTTCCTACAATATTCATATTTTTCGATTTCTTCACTACACTGAGAGAGAAGACATTTGGAAGTTATTTTTCTAATTATTATTGTTTTTACTTTAAGGCTTTATTTCGATCGTCAATAATTTTTCAGCTGGTTTTTGCACTCTTCCATAAACATGACAATAAAACAATTTTATTTTGGGAAAACAGTTATTTTATAATTATTGTTTTTGGACAAATATTTACTATTTCTATAATACACTTGACTAGAATAAGTTAGTTGAAACTGTTTACTACATCTAAGCTTAATTAAGTACAAATATTGTACAACAAGTTTATTAACATGCTCTCATACATAAACAAGAAGCCTATTTATGTACTGATAGAGGGTTAATGGTATACAGGGTGTCCAGTAAGCACAAAAGGGTACTGTGACATTCTTTAGATCGAAAGGTGACGATTTGACGTAATTGTCATTAGAAAAAAGTGTATGGTTCCAATGCTATTGATGATCAAAGTTTTTGAAAAAAAATCTATTTTCGGAAATATTTGGAGAACGTTTCCATGGATTTTAATGAAACTTGCTGTGGACTAGTCTTTAAGTAAGGCTAATGGTTTGATGAAACAACCATGTCCATTTGCCTTTGGCAAGTGCTAAGTTTTTCAGTAACTGGGTTCAAAAATTACCAGAACTTTTTATTTCGTCGTTACAATTAATTTTTTATTAATTAATCTGATGTATTGGTCCTTTTTCAAGGCTTTACTACTCTTGGAAAAAACTTCTGGCATTCATAGTTCTTCCGCAAAAAATGTTCTTTGTGTCCCCCTGCTATTTACCATTATATAGTTGGATTTTTACCTTTTGAGAATGACGTCATCTTTTTCCATCTTTGTTTCTCGCATATCAAACATATGAAATAAACAATTTTAGCAAAAAAGGCACGTTGTTAATTTTGTCGTCCTGTCACATTAAAAACGTTGACATTTACTGTCACTTTGATTTAAACGAATATCAAGGTATAAAAATGCTGCGCTACAATGAGAAGTCCCAAATGCTAATTCTAAATGTGCTGTTTTTTTTCGAGTACGAAAAGAAACAGTTTTCAGATGTCAACTGAAACTCTCATGATCACTCATTTTTCAAAGCATTTGTAGGTTAAAATTTGTGATCTAATTCCAGACATGCGTGTTTTTTCACCTGCTTGACGTCATTCTCAAAGGGTAAAAATTTGACTATACCCATTTTTATTGCAAATAACGTAACCACCAGTTAATTTGATAACTACAAACTAACTATCAAAGTTTTGACGTTGGTAGAAAAAATAAATAAAACATAATTTTCTATTGAAACTACCAGCCAGATCTCAAAAGCAGAAGATTCTCAAAAAAATAGAAATTACAACAAATGACCGATATGCCCACCATTTTCTCGGATGGATAGCTGGATCCTTCGAATGAAATTGAATTTAACCTTCCTCAACATTCCTGCATCATCCCGAATTACGTTCGCCTCGTTCTGCACCCTACGTATTAACTCTTCCTCGGATTCCACAGGAGTAGCGTAGACATTATTTTATCAAGGCACCTCATAAAAAAAATCTAATGGTTTTAAGTCGGGGGACCTAGGGGCCATTCGACAGGAACATCTCTCTCTCTCCTTCCGATCTAATTGTGTGGGAAAGTGTTGTTTAAATGTGCAGTTACATTTCTATTAATGTGCGGAGAAGCACCATCGTGCATGAACCACATTGAGAGGGACATCCTCCATTAGAACAGGCAAAGTAATCACTAAGAATTCAAGATAATTTTCACCATTCAAGCGATGGGGCAGGATATAAGGCCCCAGAAGAATGTCTCCGATGATACCGGCCCACACATTCATGCGGAATTCCAGCTGAAAGTGGTTGATACGCCTCCCATCAGGATTTTCTTCTGCGTAATGATGGAAATTATGTGAATTAAAAACACCATTTCTAGTAAATCCAGCTTCATTAGTGAATACAAGTTTGCTGGTAAAATTTGGGTCCGGTAATCTGGAACTCGTCGATTTGGATATCGCGCAGCGTAGACGCGAACACTCTCACGCCAGTTGTCTTCGCAAAATCCTATGACTTTGATCATGTCAGTCATTTCTTCATTTGAAAACGCCATTAGCTTTGTTTGAAACAATTTTTTTTAAACTGTCACCAACGCCAAACCTTTGATAGTTACTTTGTAGTTATCAAATTAACTGGTGGCTACGTTATTTGCAATAAAAATGTGTAAAATGGTAAATAGCAGGGGGCACAAAAAACATTTTTTGCGGAAGAACTATGAATGCTAGAAGATTTTACCAGGAGTAGTAAAGCCTTGAAAAAGGACCAATACATCAGATTAAATAATAAAAAATTAATTGTAACCACGAAATAAAAAGTTCTGGTAATTTTTGAACCCAGTCACTGAAGAACTTGAACATGAGCCTTACTTAGAGACGTTCACAACAAGTTTCATTAAAATCCATCAAAACGTTCTCCAAATATTTCCGAAAATAGATTTTTTTTCAAGAACTTTGACCATCAATAGCATTGGAACCATACACTTTTTTCTAATGACAATCACGTCAAATCGTCACCTTTCGATCTAAAGAATGTCACAGTACCCTTTTGATCATGTGCTTACTGGACACCCTGTATTTTGTCTTACTAATTAAAGTAAACCATAAAATATGTTTTAAGTTTAACATAATACTTTAACAGAATGTCTATAACTAAGATTATTCAAAGGAAAGGGTTTGGTCAAAAATCGAAAGTGGTTACATGGTGGTTGGTGTAACCCAAACGTTCTTTCCCTTAATTTAACTATCTTAACTTTGGATATACAGTAAATATTAACAAATTAACTTATGGACTAAATTATTTCAGTGTGAAACATACGAGCGTCAATTTTAGCTCCCATCCTTTTCAACGCTATAATTGTGTTTACCGCTTTGATCCATCTTCGTTTGATGACGTATCGCTTCAGTTTTGACGTGCTTAAAACTTGGTCCGAAAAAACGGCGGACGGTTTCAGCCAGGGATGGCTTAGCGCCTCCTTGGATGTCATTCGATTACTAAAAAAAAAATAAAAAACATTTCATTGGGTGTGAACATTAAAATGTTGCACCTGGATTTGTCCGGGTGAACATCTATTTCGTGGTCTGGTCCTAATTTGCCAAGTCAAATAACATTTATTTTGCCAAAATGTTTTTTATAGCATTCTTCTTCTGTTTTGTTTTTTTTAATAATTTGCTGGTTCTCCGGAATAGTAACATATTCAAAAAGCCCAGTTAGCAAAATTCTGTCCAAATGACGTATTAAGTAACCTTTGACGTTATTAGGTCCGGTTGTACAATCAGAGTTTATAGGCTGATGCAATTGAACTGTGACTGGTAGTTTAACTTTGCCATATGAAACGCATTGCTGTCAAATTCAGGTTTCTGACTTAAACCAGGTTCAAATGTTGAACCACTATTGTACAATTGGGCCTTAAACGTTAACTTAACGGCCGAATGTCACAGCAATAGTGACGTAAATTAGTTGGTAATAAAACCATGAGTTACCAATAACAACCTCACACCGCAAATGTAACATCCTGACACATTACACACAGGGCTATATAGGGTGGTTCAAATAGATTGTAGGATACTTAAAGAGGAAACAAAGTACATAAAAAATAAACGCCAAAGTGTCGTATAAACTATCAGAGATGTAAAAGCGGTTATTTTCGAGTCGGAAAGTTTCCATGTTTGGAAATTTACCGGAAAATTACTTGATGCTTAAATGAAAATTTTCCTTGATACGGAAAACAATTATCAAACTTGTCATTGTTATTATCAAACTTATCATGCATGCTAATGAGATAATTTAAGAAATCTAACCGCCATTTGCACCGTCGTACTTTAAGCATAGCTTAAGTTAAATGTGGTTTAGAGTGTGACTTTTTTCACCTGTACTGTCACAGTCTGACCCACACTTAAATTAAGCTCGGCTTACAAAACGACGGTGCAAAAGGGGGTAAATGATGAATACATTAAACTTTATTTGAATTGATATTGAATTGTACAATTATTATAATTTAAAAACGAATTTTCATTTTTTCTGGAAAATTACCGGAAACTTTCTGAAAAATATTGTATACCTAACTTCAACACTTTTCAAAATAATATGAATTTTGAAAAAAATATTTATAAATTTATCCCTTCTGGACAACACATTCCCGGTATAAAAGCTTTAATATTTCGGTAGGGTGACATTTCTACTATATATGGTATACAGGGTGACCATAAGACAATTTCAAGGGCTACAAATTGGTATATTGAACCACCCTGTAACTGTCAAAATAACAGAGTTATGGGCTGTCACAGTAAAAACAGTCAAAATCAAACAACTCAGTTTTAACAGTAAATAACTCACTTATTCGACGTTTTAGGTAAAAACGCTATACAGGATGGTCAAAAGAGAAATTCAAGGGCTACAAATTGGTATATTAAACCACCTTATAATTGTCAAAATAACCGAGTTATTGACAATACAATGGAGTAGTTTACAGGGTGATTCTATGAATTTTTAACATCCTTGTAACTTGTTTAATTTTCATTTTATAAAAAAAATACCAAATATGAATCTTGTAGATATTTGCATATACTTTATTCCTAGATAATCCATCAGTATACAGGGTATCCCAAATTTGAGCAACAAACCAAATGTTTGTATCGATATTCAATTGTTTTAGCAGCCTTACTTTGACCACGCTCCTCGAAAGCAGATATTCCCAACTTGAGCGAAATTTTGGTCACTTTTCCAGAAAATCGTCCATAATTCGCTTATTTGAAACACCCTGTATAAACACACTGTATAACAAAAGAAAGCTAATGAACGGGGCTATCACGTGACGTTGAGCGGGCGCGACTATGTTGTCCCGTTTAGCCGGTAGAGGGCGTCAAATTTGACTCTCGTTTTTTGCAGTTTTTGCTTAATATCTTGGGAACGTTTCAGGTTAGAGGTCAGAAATTTTTACCACAATGCACCTCGAAGGGATACAACTTTTACCTTCTATACACTTTTATGGAACCACGCACCGTTTGACTTTAAAAAATTAAAAACTATAATTGTTCTGATATTTCAAGTCAAAATTTTTTATTTTCAAAATTAACCTTAACTGCCTAAATATTTTCAAGTTAATAGTACAAAAATGTAAAAAACGAAATATTTTTGAATTTTCAGATTTTCCAATTTTTCCGGAATATTTTCTGGAAAAATTTCCATGCTATATTCCAAAATTGTTGTAAGAAGATATTTATTTTGCTCTCCTGAAAAGTTATTTCGACACTATTTCGGAGAACCAGCGAATTTTTAAAGCATCAGCATTTTGAACTTAGTAAGACACATAGCGGAATATGCATATCTTTTATTGAAAATTCGAAGACAACAAAAAGTAGTACAATAAAATGCGAGTGGTCCCTTCTAGCTGTTAGACAAGGACGTAAACACTTAACAAAAATAAAATACTTGCGACTTAATAAATATACTTGCATAAATAAATCTAATTTTAAATCAACACGGAGGGAAAAGTGATCGGAACTTGTACAATAATACATAATAATAAATACACTTTGACATTCTAAGGTGATTTCGGGTTGATCAGTACGTTTACACATCACTTACTTGATTTGTGATTTACTAGCAAAATCAATAAATTAAACATTAAATACATTAGTGGTAGATTTTAGTAAGAGAGACCTTTGTCCATCGTCGCAAAGTGTTGTTTGAACAGGATATTTTTTTACTTTGACACTTGTGTTAGTTTCTGACAATTGTCAGCTCTGAAATGCTCTATGTGTACTATTTTATGTGCCATTGAAGGTTGTTTCAATCTACTGTTAAGATGTCCAGGCTTTGTTAAGAATCAGGATGTTTATTGATTATTGTATTATAGTCTAAATTGCGTTGTTGTAATGGACGAAGGACGACTTGCAACTCGAGTTATGATGTTGCAGTTGCAGAAACATTTTCAAACATTTCCCTTCCGTACAGAGTGTTGGAAATTCAACTATAAGTATGTGGATCTTGGAATCTATAAAAATAAATGCAGGGAAACGTAGCAAATTCACATTTCTATTGCCACTTCAGTTCTCTAAAAATTGAAATTTTGAAATTTCTGTTTGAAAGCAAGTAACCACCTTTATCAGGTTAAATACGGTATTATAACTGTCAGTCTGTTATGAACCACCATATTATTTTAAATATATACATGGTGACTCAAATAAAGTGTTCTATTAGAAGCTTCGGTGAACTAAACTAATTTAACTTAATTTTGTTTAGGGCTATAACATGCTATTTCTGTATTTCAAACATATTTTTACAGATATAACTTTGCCCAATCAACCCGAAATTGTTTTCAAGTTTGAAATTTTAAATCTACGCAGTTTTGGTTGACAGTTTATCCATCAAGATCATGAAAATTGGCTTTAAAATCTGGGTATTGGTGGTAACTTGATAATTAAAATTTTGTCATTCAAGTCAATTTTCCAACTTTTTGTAACCAAATTTTAGTGTCTGAAATTTGATTATTGACTTTAAAACTGGGAAATCACATCAAAATTATGAAAATTGACTTGAGGATTGGAAATTTACATCAAATTTATGACAGCTAACTTGATATTCGAAGTTTTGCCAGTTAAGTAAATTTGTATCATTTTTTATTAAGGTTTAGTGCTTGAAACTTGATAATTGACATGGAAACTAGAAACTGCACTCAAAATGAATACCTCAAATTGTAGAATGAGTCCATGTTTTTAAAGAGAATGAAGTAAACATAAATGTGTTTTAACTGTTCGTCCCCCGATGTACGCTTTCACGGCCTGATAATGCCTTTTTAAGCGAAACATGTAGCCATTAAGGCTACATTAATGTAAAAAATATAGTTGATTGTATAGTATAGTATTGTTTTTCCTCGATTTATACAAAATGATTACATTTGATTTGAAAACTGACAATTAACATCATAATCCTGAAAACTGACTTTATAATCTAGTACAGACGCCAAATTCATAAAAATTGAAAGGTGGCATCAAATTCATGAAAGCTATAACTTGATAATTGAAATTTTGAAAGCCAAGTAAATTTTCAAAATGTTTGTAAACAAATGTTTGTACCAGACTGCTTTCAGTCAAATTTGAGACACCCTGTACAGTTAAGACCGATATCAGAACTAACCCTTTTTTAGGACGCTGTATATACTTTCGAATCTTCTTATACGATTCAAACGTAATCGTAAATAGAGAGTTAAAACATTTGCGAAATGCACACTTTAATGCAAATTGTTTACTTCAACTTATTTGTTCCTATATTCCTGTGTATTTACTTATGGTTTTTTTATAAATGTCAAATCATTAAGTACATACTTGATACGCTCCTGACATTAAAAGTCGTTAAGGAAATAATCAGATCAGTCAATTCCACAAAATCGTACTTCTTTAACAATTCTTGAAAACCCTCATTTCAGAGTAAAAATGAACACATTTCGTATGGTTTTACACGTAATCCAGATTATTATGATTTATTAAAGTGGAACGGTGTAATTTTTTTATTAGCCGCTCTACTCTGGAAAAAGTTGTTTAAAGAACTGATCGTTCTCTGTCCTAAAGTGTCATCGTCTGTCCATTCGGACACTGAACCATGTCTTGTATTGGATCCACTGTAATTTTTAGTTTTTGGTCCGTCCCAGTTTTGCAACAGTTGTAGTAGTAAATCTTTGGTTCCGTTTGCGTCTGATGGTTTGCGTTGGTACGCTGTGTACTGGACGTCCTCTTCACTTCTTTTATAAATGCTCCGGCAACTTAAAGGGACGTCCCTGCTGGAATTTGCGTTAACTTTGTACTTAGTCCTACGCCATGGAATACTGCATGAAGGATTTTGAGGATGGTCTTTGGGTAGCACAGTTGATTTTTCCTTGGGTTCCTCAGCTTTATCCTCTTCACCATCGATATAATCTTTACCATTAGTAAACCCCGTTTCAATGTTGGACAGTCTAAACAGCTTATCAGATAATTGTCTAATTTCCTGAGCGAGATTTATCCTTTCAGTGATATCTTGATTCTTCATGAAGCAAGAAGAATCAGATGCTCTACGTAGATGATCTGATGCTACCGTTAACGTCTTTGGTGGCATAAACAGATCATTGTTAGTGGTATCCACGTTGTTGTTCAGGAAAATACTGTCGTCTTCTGGACTGGATGCTAGGCTGGCGCAAGGCGATGGTGAATCTCCAACCAAGGATTGTGACGAAGAATCACTTAACAAACTACCTCTTCTTCTATTAATTTCCACACCGTTCGTAATCTCAAAAACATAAGGAGAATTTGGATGTTCATTCCATCGTTCCACAAACTGACGCAAATTGTCTTTGGCCACGTCCATGGAATTAATGCGTTGAATGGGTTGTTTTTTCTTTTTGAGCCACTCGTGTTGCAAGCACTGTTCAGCGGTCAATCTTTGGCTGGTGAAAAAAAAGACAAAGACCCTTTGTTAGTTCTGATTGATGGTTAAAGGGCGGCGATATGATACATGCGCTAAAGCAAGCTCAACAACCCAAATTAGTATAATGTGGGAACCACATTAAGTGTTGGAAGCACTATTCAAATGTCATTGAAATGCTAACCTAAAGTAAACCTGGATAGAGTAGGCCAAATAGGGAATAGTGCTTCTAAGACAGTATTATGTTAGTTTATGTATTTTTAGAATGCACTAATTTGGGTCTTTGTCTTGCTTCGGTATGATGACTTATGATATGGATAAAGTATGATGGTTAGCAAAATTTCTTAGTTATGAAATGTTCGTAAACGTTGACGATGACTAGTTTAGACATAATTATTGCGAGGACATTTAACAAGTAAGTAGGTTTAAAAAAAAGACGAAACATACCTACATGAAAACATTTCACATGTAAAAATGTAAAAAAATTAAAATTTTTTTAGTTTTTTTGCGTTTAGATGTATATGATATATTGGTAATAGGATTCTGAGGATATGAGACAATATACTCTATGATTGACTAATAAATATCAGTAACGTAACGGACTGTTAGTCCACCATGTTTAGTGACATCCGTGATCATTTTCTGTCATTCTCATGTGATTCTCACAGACACTTCAAACTTCTACCTAAAGCAGATTTCAGTAGCTCTCCTTCTTTCCAATCTGAATTTAGCTGACTCTTCTGATTGTTGGTCATAAAAAACCGATTTCATTCAAATTAACTAATCAAGACAAATTTAATATACGTACTTCTTATTCAACTAAGAAATTTTGCTACTTAATTAACTAACAAAATAAAAAAAAACGGTTTTGAAACTTACTTCATATCTTTAACCAACAGTTTCCTGATGAAATCTTTGGCGTTTTCTGAGATGGTTTGGAAAGCCTCATCGTCGAAGTCGTACTTTGATATGGTGACATTTGCCATTGTTTCCACGTCCGTGTGGCCCATAAACGGTGACAAACCAGAAAGTCTAGAAATAGTTTTTTTGAATGATAGTTACTCAAATTTTTCAGGAGGGTTTGTTTTAACTAGAACTCTTTTCTGTTCTCAAATGACTGGTCTGGCAAAAATAATAGTAGTCAGAGAAATATATAAAGCCATTGTTCAAAAGTGAGAAAATATCAAGTCACGTGAAAATTTAGCCAATGAAATGTCATAACCGGTTAGGCATTGTCCCTGCGAACAAGCCTATAACACTTTAGAGTGACAATCAAAGACAAGTCAAAATATCGAAATAACTTGAAAACTGCTATTTACAAATACTTACAGAACATAACATATCACTCCAATTGACCACATATCAGTCCCATATCCTATAGCGTCAAAGTTGACAACTTCCGGCGCAACAAATTCCGGAGTGCCGAACAAAACTTGAAGTTTCTTTTCGGGGTCAAACTTCCGGGCCAATCCGAAATCTATGATTTTTATTCGGTTTCCGGTTTTGGTCAGACACAGGATGTTTTCGGGCTGAAAATATCGGGTGTGAATGCGATTGTTCTAGCACAAATCCGACGTTACACACCTTCATGTCTAGATGCAATATCCGTTGTTTGTGGATGAAATCGATGCCCTCGCATATTTGTCTCATGAAAACTGTACACGCTTTTTCTGTTAAAATAAAATCGTCGTCTATCACTCGTTCGAATAATTCACCACCCTCAATTCTACAAAATATGATTAATTGTTATATTTGGTAAAGTGTTTGGAAATAATAATCATAATCATCTTTGTTGTTCATTTTGTGGTGAAGTTTAACCAATGGCCTTTCTTCCACTTAACCACGAAACCACAAATCGAATGCCATAAGTTATTGAGGGACAAATACCGTTCCATGTTAGTTAACTATAGATAAAAAAATCTCTTTTGAAGAAAACAGAAAAAGATCACTTTATTTTATAAATTCTATCGAAAGGAACTGATCCATAAAACTTCCAAAAAATGATATTTTTTATCTTACTTTGTGTCTTCCATTTTAACTTTCTAGCTTATGCACTAGGTTAGTTGTGTTGTTAATAGAACAACTGTAAAATAGAATATAGAGGCTTCTACAAGGTTACAAATGCTTCTAGAAGAACCTTGATTTAACTCTATAAATGGAGACCTCTCCTTTCTCAAGCGTTGTGTTTTGCAGAAAGTCTGCCAGGTAGAATCTGGACCAATTTTTGAAACCTTTTTCGTTATTATTGAAGACCACCTAACATTCACATCGAAAAATAACTTAAAATAAATGTTTGTCGATATTCTTAAACAATCCACAACAAAAATACTTTGTTGCGAAATTGGACAAATTCCAACGATCAGCTTTTGTGATTTTTTTTTCGAAATCGTATGGATTTCAATGTCAGTGTGTTACTATAAACTTTTAGTGTCAGTGTTTGGCTGTTTGAAATTTAGAAAGTGATGTAATAAGGAAAACAATGTGCATCAACTGTTTGCCACAATTCTACTTGGCAGATAAATTATTTGAAACTTTTCTAGTAAAAACTAAAATGATACTTACAATTCCAGTATTACGCACATTACTTTGCCGTTTTCAAACGCATCGTATATTTGAATCAGTCTAGGATGTTGGAGTAATCGCATTATATCAATTTCCCTTTCCACATTTCTTCTGTCTTCCTTTTTTGGACAGGATACGTATTTGGCTGCCAGCGCCAGTCCTGAAGTCTTTTCCTTGCATCTATACACAATTCCAAATTTACCTCTGCCAATTTCCTCTTCTAAAGTGTATTCATCTTTAGGATCTATGTCACGTTTGATTATCACATCTCGGTTTGGAAAACTAAGCTCGATTTCTGAAAAAAAGATACAGTATTAGTCAAAAATGCAGTTGGAATACAAATTTCATATCCTGTGTGTCATGTAGTGTGAAGTAACTTTAATTTTAATTATTGGACCCATTCCAAAAATTTTGTAAACAACCTTCACCCGTTTTGCCAGCAAATTTATATGTTGATTTTTGTTGTATTTTCTTCTACATTATGTCACGTAAATCAAACTGTTTGTAGTTTTCAGCAACACGTGTTTGACCAGGTACTTAAATCCTAATGGTTTAACTTTTATTTTCCTAAATTCAGTTGCCAATTCATATAATCGTTGAAAAAGCTCATTTCGAAAGTGTTGATGATATGCTGGAAAAAATATGAATGAAGTATACGTACTTGTGGTTATTATAGTCATTCTGTATTTGTTTGTGGATGTAGTTTTAAGGACAGTAATTTTACTTTTTACAAGTAAAAAAATTCGACTTAACATGTTTATTAAAATAAAGTTGGACTGTCAAGAATTCTGTACCAAACTGGGTGAGAGGTAAGTCTGGCGCAAGTTCGCAAGTTCGTTTCCACTCCGGATCTAACAAGGTGATCTCTTCCCAATGGCTTCTCTAGTTAATCAAGGATAGTAACGTTGTGATCGATCCAAAACCTCAACCTCTTTAAAACGAATATCGTGTCCTCTGGAAAGTGCATGTTCTGCCACCGCTGATTTCTCGGTCTGTCCTACTCTGCAACTTCTCTTGTGCTCTGCTATTCTCGTGTTGTCACGTCGTTCCAATATATACGGATCCACAGCTACACAGAATCCTGTAAACTCCAGAATCTTATCCGTTACCTTGTGTATGTATGCTAAGCAAGTCCAACCAACATTCTCTTCAACATCCCCCGTTTGTTGTCTACGTAGTCCGATGTTTCTTGGGCGAGTGGCTCTGTTGCATGGTTGTCTACTGTATCCGTTTCATCCGAAAACCCTTTCCAGAAGCTCATTTTCTAACTCTGATGGTTTGCAAATCCTTCTTGCCCGCTCCGATAGGGTTTTGATCACTCTTTTTTTGGCTAGGGTGATGATTAGATCCACTATTGAGATAACGATCCGTTTGTGTTGGTTTTCGATACACCGTGTGAGCTAGATTTCCATTAGGTTTCCTTGTCACCATTACATCCAGGAAAGATAAACGTCCTTCTTTTTCGGTCTCCATAGTAAATTGAATTCTTGGATTTATAGAGTTTAGATGTACCAAGAATTGCTGCAGTTCGTCTTCACCGTGGCTCCAAACTACAAAGGTATCGTCAACGTGTCGAAACCAACACTTTGGTTTCTTTGGAGCGGTGGCCAGAGCATTTACTTTGAATGTTTCCATAAAATAGTTTGCTATTACCGGACTGAGAGGACTGCCCATTGCTACACCATCATTCTGTTCGAAGAATTCACCCTGCCATTGGAAGTAAGTGATGGTTAGGCAGTGTCTGAACCATTTGGCGATGTCCAGTGGAAAATCTCGTTCTATCTCCTCCATAGTCGTTTTGATGGGTATCATAGTGAATAAAGAAACAACATCAAAACTCACAAGGACGTCACCTGGAGATACAGTCAAGGCATGCAATTTGTCCACAAAATGTGCTGAGTCTTTTATGAAGCTGTCCGTCTTTCCTATTTTTGGTTGAGAGAGTGTTGTAAGGTACTTTGCTGTCTCATACGTAGGGCCTCCTATGGCACTAACGATGGATCTCAGAGATACATCCGGCTTGTTTTAGGTAAACCATAAAGTCTGGGTGGAAGGGCCTCTGACTTCTTGAGTTTCGAGATATCTTCAGCAGCGACAGTCGTGGAATCTTTAATAAGTTAGTTTGTGATCCTAAGTATTCGAGCTGTTGGGTCACGTGGCAACTTCTTGTAAGTTATGGGATAACTTTCATATTTCAGTTTTGACCGGCCGTAAAAGCATGAACATGACAAAAACGGAATATATGCGAGTAGGAGAACTGGAGGAAATTAAAAAAGTGCGAAGAATATAAATATGTGGGAAGCATAGTCTCGAGCAAAGGATCTACAGAACGTGACATAAAACACAAAGCACAACAGGGTCAGAGAACGACACATTTACACATTAATTTAAGTTTAAGCAGTAAGAAGACAATCTACAAAGCAGTTGTAGAGCATATCCTGACGTATGGGACAGAATGCTGGCAAATGACAGAAAAGACAAGAAGAAGGATAGACTGTGTGAAGATGGATTACCTAAGAAGAGCCTGTCGCATGTCAAGGAGAGAGCACATGTCGAATAATAAGAAACTCGACAAGAACACGCCTGAACGAGAAGGTGGCCCAAACGAGCTCTAGAATACATTCCAGAAAGCAAAAGTAAACGTGGAAGACCAGCAATTAATTACATGGATAAGCGGAGTTAGGCAAACAATGAGAGATAGAGCAATCCACGAGGATTTATGGAGAGATAAGAGAGTTATGGTTTGACGATCGAAATGCGGAATTCGGCAGAAGCTGTAGGACCCTCGCTTAGATAGATAGAATAAAAATACAGTAGTGTTGCAACTTGTCAATCAGTAATCACCATAAGTCTGTTCGCAGAAGCAATCCCTAACTGGTTTCCAAATCAGACACAGTAAATGTCAAAGTTTTATTGGTTGAATGCTCACGTGACTATGACGTATTCTGACTTGTGACCAATGGATGTACCTATTTCTCTGATTACTAGTTGGAGATTCTCTCTGCGAACAGACTCCATAAGTCAAGGAGAAATGCTCTGACCATATACGTCACACTGACATACAATTATTTTAGTTTGAACTCTACTATAAACGCTTACTGGAAACTTCTTGATAGAATTAGACTCCATTATCAAGCGGACATGACCCTCAGGATAATTTATTTCGGGAATTCCTACACCGCAACACGAAAATATCGATGTTCACCCTTGCATTCCAGACGCGTCCAAGGAAACACGTTGTGTGAACGATCCTCTATCGCCAGGAAAAAAATCTTAATTGAGAGACTCTTGGTAATTATAATTAATGCTCGTGGATATTCAGGCGTGGAGCCAAAAATGCGATGGAATTTGGAATTGCACAATATTTTGGCTTCTGCATTTAATTTCGTCTGTATAGTAAACAGCTACCTCCAGGTTTCTGGGTTAAGTGTGATACGACGGGATAGCCGTATAAACTGCTCGTTCCAAATTGTCCAGGAAATGTGTTTTTTGATTACATCGCTTTCCAGTGCAAGTTTTATTGACCAGCTTAGGTCAGTATCTGCTAATTCGTGTAAAGTAGCGAAAAACGGGATCGTTTTCACAAGCCGCCCACGCCAAATTCAAGTTCATTAATAAACTTATAATCGTTGGACGAGCTTTATTTTTCAAAGCCAGTGCGGTCATCAATGACGGCGAAAACATTTTGCTTGTGCGTCACTAGTTTATTCGTCGTAAATAAATCTTTTGTTTGTTCGAATCAATAGCGACCTGCGAAATTATTTTACGAAAATAGACGGTTTATTTTCTTTTGTAGCTGAAAATATGTATTGCGGACAGGAAGTTCTACCGCAATTTGTTTATGCAGTAGGAGAATATGCAACGTAACGCTGATTCAATTCGTTTTGCAAAATTGGCTGAGTTGTCAGGTCAAAAAAATTGTTAGGAATGTATGTAAGAGAGATAGTATTTGGAAAATGGGTTATTTTCACATAAAAGTGTGCGAGGAAGAGTACTGTGGGATCCAATTGATATGCACTGGACCATAAAGACAAAATGTAGCAAAACTTAATATACTCTTTGAGACACGAAACATACAACTTTTTTACATTCAGCAATTTTTTTGTTTTGCACTACAACTATTACATTATTAATATAATTTTACTAAGCACACAAATACCAAGTGAAAAAACAATATTCCAATCAATCAACAAGCACCTAATTAAGATAATAAAGTGTGTAAAGTGCTTAGATTTTAACGAGGGCGTTAAGTTTCCTCGTGAAATCAATTATACTGTTTATATGCAAAAGCTCTTTTGGTATTATGCAATCTAATTGAGTCCGCTCTTTTAAATTTGCTTTGTGTACTTCACTAACTGATTTTTGCTTAAGTTTAGTTTTCATGTTCCGTAAGTATCACATTTAATTACTAAACAGAATAGCAGACGGGATAATTCACAATAGAAACAATCTGGTTTGTTTGTCCTCCAGCCGTCAAAATCATCTAATGATTCCTGTGATGTTTAGCTTTCGTTATGGTTTATGGTAAGTCATGCGGAATTGTGCTGGTCAACTGGATTGGTCCAAATTCGCTATGTTGGCATATTTGACAGTTCCGTTACTTTTCCGTGAAAAGTTAAATTTATCCCAACTTTTTAGCGGAACGATCAGGAAAATCATGCAAAATGTCAGTAAAGTATATTGTTAAAGTTAGAAAGAAGAGTAGGTAAAGGTAATATGGTTTGGTGTTCACTAAAATTTAAATATTGTACACTACACTTATTACTTGAAATTGAAAATAAATCCTTTGTAATTGCAACTGCATCAATAAAAAATCAGTCGAAAATTGCAAAATTCGGAGTTTCCGTGTTCCGTCGAAAAATACGGTCATGAGGACTTACCATAAACAAACTTGGTCAATAATTACGTCAATGTCACGTGTTTTCTGTACAGGTGTGGTAAAACTAAAACTGATCATAGAAAAACTATGTTACTGACAGAGCAACATTGATAATTGCATGCGCGAGACAAAGACAAAAAACTTAAAAAAAGTTCAAATAGGCGAAAATTTGTCTGCGATGTTGTCAAACGTCTCTCTGAATTCGTCGACTAGATTACTTACAAAATTAATTTTGTGACTAGAACTTTCCTAATTATTTCCATTTATGATAATTTATTTGCAATTTGTGATAAATCAACAAAGCAAAATATAGTGACCAAGTGTCAAATTACGTCACTGTGACGTTCGGTCCCTTAATGACGGAAAATGTGAACTTTAACCATGAAAAGTCTGTAAATTATATTGGAACAGTTGGAAAAGCTAAAATTGTAAAAGCACGTCACGTGATCGTGACAATTTAAATTCGCTGCAGGCAACACCCTAAGGTTAAGTTGAAGGTTGTCAACATCAGTGACATCAGCCACGTGACCAGAAAAATGTCATTTTTAACCTCTAAAAGTTTGCAAATTACATTTAAAGAGTTGGAAAAGCTGAAATTGTAAAAACACGTCACGTGATCGTGACAATTTAAATTTGCGGCAGGCAACACTGTAAAGTTAAGTTGAAGCTTGTCAACATCACTGACATCAGTCACGTGACCAGAAAAATGTCATTTTTAACCTCTAAAAGTTTGCAAATTACATTTAAAGAGTTGGAAAAGCTGAAATTGTAAAAGCACGTCACGTGATCGTGACAATTTAAATTCGCCACAGGAAACACCGTAAAGTTAAGTTGAAGCTTGTCAACATCAGTGACATCAGTCACGTGACCAAAAAAATGTTATTATTGTTACGGTTTGGGCCTACTATACTCGAGTCAGGATGAAACCGATGCGCCGCAATATCTGGCCGGGCGCGTGTTAAAGTAGGCCACAGTTAGGAGGCGCCACCTGGAAGAATCTTGGACGTTCGATGCAAATCGCGAAGCGTCATTCTAGAACGTGGTTTGCGAATATAAAAGAAGCGGCGTCAACGAGAGTAGTGGAGTGTAGAGTAGTAGTGAATTTCGGAACGCGGTAAAGTTTAAATAGCGGAGTAATTGTGGAATTGTAGTAGTGTTTTTAGTAGCTGTGTTAATTATTGTACGGAGTGTTTTGAAGTGTAAATAAATTTATTAATTGTTGAGTTAAACTGACTTTGTGTGAACCCACGGGAAAAATCGTAACATTATTTTTAACCTCTAAAAGTTTGCAAATTACATTTAAACAGTTGGAAAACCTAAAAATTGTAAAAGCACGTCACGTGATCGTGACAATTTAAATTCGCCACAGGCAACACCGTAAGGTTAAGTTGAAGCTTGTCAACATCAGTGACATTAGTCACGTGACCAGAAAAATGTCATTTTTAACCTCTAAAAGTTTGTAAATTACATTTAAAGAGTTGGAAAAGCTGAAATTGTAAAAGCACGTCACGTGATCGTGACAATTTAAATTTGCGGCAGGCAACACTGTAAAGTTAAGTTGAAGCTTGTCAATATCAGTCACGTGACCAGAAAAATTTCATTTTTAACCTTGCAAAGTTTGTAAATTACGTTGGAAAAGCTGAAATTGTAAACGCACGTCATGTGATCGTAACAATTTAAATTCGCCACAGGCAACACCGTAAAGTTAAGTTGAAGCTTTTGTTGACAAAACGTAATTTTTTACTTTGTGAAGTTTTTTTGACGGTGAACTACTGCTTAACACTAAAAGCCTCCATCAAAACATTGAAATAATCAAATTTCCAGAAAAGCTATGTAATTGTTTACCCCTAACAAATATGGCGGAGACCATCTGAACTGTCAAAGACGTCATGCTGAAATAATCGATTTGAGGTTAAGTTGAGTTAGGTCAGTAGATTTTTTTCAAAATAAGGGTAAAAAACATGACTGAAGTAACCTAACCTAAGTGTCCGATTACTACGTTGCAAAGCCTGTTTAACTCGTTTTTAGATTTTTATAAACTTTACTTAATGCTAATTCAAAGTTTATTGGTACATACTTAACATAAATACGAGTATGTGAGTGAGTGAGTGATAGTTCAGTCGAAAATAACAAAAAATAAAACGTTTCCGGTGTGCTTGGTTTTTGTATCACTTCAAACTTTCAGCGCTCACATAAACTTTGGGAATCCCTTCTAGAGAAGTTATAACTATACAGAAACCGTTTTCTTTCCGGTTTGTAATTTCGGATCTAAACGCGTCATGATTCATCAGAAGTCACGTGACCTCCGTGTGATTTTGAATTATGGTGTCATGTTATTTTTAAGTCATAACGCGTTTGGAGAGTGGAAAGTACACAGAAAATCAACACCAAAACAAGTGATATAAACTATGGTTGAGAAGTGCCCCCTAGCGGAGTTACAGTCATCAGCATTAATTCGGTCGTTGCACGTCATTGACGTTTAACGCGCTGAGTTGCCAGATGGTTTTCTTTGTCATCCAAACACGATTTTTTCATAAATTTAGTACTTTTATATTTGTACGCAGTGAGTGTAACACAATGATTAGCTATTAAGTACTCCATTAAATGGCAAGATTCTCAAGATTTTGAAAGCAATAATGTTCAATCACAACCAAACCACCAAACGATATTAACTGGCAATTTAGCAAAATTGCATACAACTCCTTAAAAATCGAGATTAAGTAGATTACGTTTGTACACAATCTGCGTCCTTTACATAACTACGTGTGAGAAAGAGAGCGCACTGGCACGCAACAGAGGCCGGAACTAATCGCTTACCAAAACGAATTCAGTACGTCAAACTCACTGATGACGTACAACTGCCAAATTAATGCGGACGACTATAGCCCTCTATACAAGAAAGCCTAAAATGCCACTTTTAATGGCGGCGTTAGCGGTTTTTGTTTTATGCACAAACGTATGCAGATGCAGTAAGAAATATGTATTTTTTTAATTGTTTCGTGTAATTGACTGCAATTTGTGAGTGAAAAATCAAAAAAATGTTCATTTCTGATCCAGATATGTATAGATAGAGCTTTTTTATACACAATCAAGTCCAGCCTAAACAAATTGGTTAGAACATTTGTCCTGGAAAGTACAACACACAGCAAACTAGTTTAAACCTCGGTTTAAACACTGTTCAATGTAAGAAAATCTGTAAATCCTTGAAACCAGGTAAGCAAAACTGGTAAATGGTTCTTATGTTATTACCAAGAACATTCATTCAAAGTTATTTTTGGTACTCTTACAATGAAGGGTGCTTTAAAATGTAACTCACATACCTGTGCATGGAACAAGTACCTAATAAGTTTACTGTACTAGAAAGCACTTGTACCTACCATTGAGTATAGTGTTGGAGTAAAATCATCCCACTTCAAAGTGTTCAACCACTGTTGAGTTAGATCCGGTTTTTTGTAAAGTAAAAACTGACACGGTTGGGCTTTTTCCTGAATTGCTGTTACAATGTGCCTTGAAACCTTTTTACCTGATAAAGCAAAATATTTACTTTACCGGTAATTTACAAAAAAAAAGTTGCCCAAAAGTTAAAAGTTGTCCAGCTGTTAAAATCAGATGATTGTTACAGCTGGAGGACAAACATGTTTCAAGACAATACTGTTTTACACTGACTTATGAATAAAAATAAATAATTTTTTCCACGCTTGTTATATTTTTTTAATCTCGCTTCTTTATTGACATTTACCAATGATCATACTCATTTATGCAAAACTTTGTTTATAGCATTCAATTTGAATTCATCATCATTAGATGCTTATTTTGATAATCACTCAATTAATTGCAAAACTGAATCAAAAAATAATCACAATCACTGCCAGACAGATGCTAAACAAAAAAATTTAGTTACATATTAACCTATGAACCGTTTAGTTGATTCCCAACGAGATACGTCGATCAGCATACAGCGTGTTGTCGTCGCTCTGCAAATAACCAGCTAACAATAATTTCAACTTTGGCACTTGGAATGACTGAGAGTTGTTTGTAAACAGCCTTTTAATTTTGAAAATTAGAATTTCTTGGCTGTAGACCAAAGTCGAACTACACAGAGCTACAGTACTCGCATGTTATAATATATTAAAACCCGTTATCAAAGTAATGGTTATAATTAAACGTGAATCATTTTCCAGAGAAAAGTCAAATTTAAAATTGGAATTTTCTTTCTTTATAATAATTGACCTAAATTATGAGGTATGTCAGTTTATATGCGCCAATTTGTTTGATTGACGAATGTTAAAGGGTTTGCCAAAGCATTTTGGCTTCAGTGGCGCCCAAGGGTCAAACAATGAATGAACAAACTTTACTACGGATCAAACATTGTGATTCAGGTCAAAAGTGGCTTTTGTTGACCAGTTTTTTAAATCAGAATTTAAAAAACAAAACCTTTTTAATTTATAGTCCAGGAGAACAATAATGCCCTGGCGACCAAAAGCTTAAAATAAATTCATTACATTTGTTTGTGGTGTAATAATTGATGTATGTCTTATATATTATGGACAATCTATATCATTTTCTATGACAGTATGCATTGATAGATAAAACATAAATAAACTTACCGCCTATGGGATCGTTTTCATCAACTTTGATCATGATTTCGGTGTCTCCTGCAAATGAAATATCCATCATGTAATAAAGAAAACACAATGTTCACTTTACAGCAATTTATACCGAAACTAATCGTACAGCTGTCTTAAGTCAATCAACCGCTATAAATAATTATGATTTGCTGAGGTTTTACTTGAGATTACTTTAGTACAAATAATTATCTAAACTCGCCGCATGGTATAGATAAAAATATTTGCTCATTTTGTGGATATTATATTAAGAAGGTAGGGCAAAGCAAATAGAAGTTTGAAAGTGAGTATACATACTACTACAGTAAATGACGTAAGATGTTATAGTAAAAAAGCGGTGGAGAATACTACAGGGTAATTCAAATTCGACCCTCACCATTGGGATCTCAGAAACCATAAGAGATACGAGAAAGTTTAAATTGGGGCAAAGTTGCGCAATTTAAAGCTCAACTAAATGCTGTTTTAAAAATTTTGATTTTCCGAGTACTTCCGAAAATATCCGAAAAAAACTGAAAATTTGATTTTTTGTTTTTATTTATTTCTAACCTTATTTGAAGAGATATCCCAAAACTAAAAGCATCTTTTCATTGCCACTTTTTCCTAGCCATTCGATGATGGATTCAAATTTGCCACACGACGTTTCGTTTTCTGTCAGTCATCATCAACTTTCTTTTTTCTTCTGGACGCCATATTGGATTTTTAGCCTACCAAATAGTACGTTTTATTCTGATTTTAGTGATGTATAATAACTTATAATTTGCTTCATAAATAACAAAATAATTCAATAAAAACTAATTTTACCTTAGATAGCTTTGAGTTAATGAGACGTTTTATGAAGATTACTTGGTAGTACTTGTCACATGCAATTGGCCTGAACATGCTTAGTCACAAAGGTATACACGTGACTTAAACCGGTTTATTCACTCGAAAAGCTTAGGCCACTCGCTACGCTGGTGGACCTAGTTGTTCTTTTCGTGAATAAAAAATGGTTTAAGTCACTTGCTGTATAAATAACTATTAAATCACTCTGAATGACATTCGCCTATTTACAGATGTAAACAAACAAACATCAATGTTACATCTACGGGGCGCGGTGCAAATTTAATAGAACTGTCATTTTAGTTTTTTTTTTAATATAAGAAGTCGAATTTTAATAAAATACTGTATAAAACACGTGACTTAAACCGGTTAATTCACTCGAATAAATATGAATGAATAAAAAATGGTTTAAGTCACTTGCTGTATAAATAACTATAAATTTGCACTTAACATTATAAAAAATTTAAATTTGGCAAAAAATAAAGTTCCTAAAATGATG
The DNA here is from genome assembly GCF_016097725.1 of Ips typographus. NCBI lineage: Eukaryota > Metazoa > Arthropoda > Insecta > Coleoptera > Curculionidae > Ips > Ips typographus. Next base: position 13,348,300 of record NC_138423.1, read on the forward strand.
ATATTTCTTTTGGAAGCAAAAATGAGCTGTTTAAGTGAGAGATAATGCTGACAAATCTCTTTTTCTGAATAACCTAAATAGTTCAGCAATGCTTGTATAATAATAATTTTATAACATTTTCTGTGGGGGTTTCATTTCTAGATACATTTTTAACTAATATTGATTTGCTCATAATCGTCCGAATTATCGTGTTTGACAAGTACTGTCAAATAATGACATTTCACAAAACGACCCATTAACTCAAAGCCAATAACTAAAGTAAAATTAGTTTTTATTGAATTATTTTGTCATTTATCAAGCAAATCATAAGTTATTATACATCATTAAAATCAGAATAAAACGTACTATTTGGTGGGCTAAAAATCCAATATGGCGTCCATAAGAAAAAAGAAAGTTGATGATGACTGACAAAAAACGAAACGTCGTGTGGCAAATTTGAATCCGTCATCGAATAGCTAGGAAAAAGTGGCAATGAAAAGATGCTTTTAGTTTTGGGATATCTCTTCAAATAAGGTTAGAAATAAATAAAAACAAAAAATCAAATTTTCAGTTTTTTTCGGATATCTTCGGAAGTACTCGGAAAATAAAAATTTTTAAAACACCATTTGGTTGAGCTTTAAATTGCGCAACTTCGCCCCAATTTAAACTTTCTCGTATCTCTTATGGTTTCTGAGATCCCAATGGTGAGGGTCGAATTTGAATTACCCTGTATACAGTGTGTTTTCCCTAAGGTTTTTCGTTTTTATTTTCTAATCAGTCACATAGTATTTAAGTCTAATTTAAACTTATATTGAAAGTTGAATGTGACACGTCAAGTACAAAATATCACAGTCAAAACAAAAGATTGATAATACGCACCAACATGTTTGCCTAAATCAGTTTGAAAAAAATTTGTGTCAGAAAATTTGCGTCTGAATAATTACTAAACATTTTGTTGGTACAAACCAAAATAATCAGTTTGAAAAATCTAATTTTTGCCTATATCAATGTTATTTTTCGCCCCACTTGACTGCTATCAAAATAACTGTCATAAATCTCAGAAACACGTTTTATATGACAAGTTGACACGTGAAAGTCACGTGATAATTGTCGAAATAACTGTCATGAATCTCAAAAATACGTCGCATTTCAAAAACTGTAAGAACACTGTGTTAAACTTTAATTCTTGCAGATTCCAGGCAAATTTTGACAATTTTGAGTGACAGATGTCGTTGTTGACGTGGTTTTAGAAGATAATTTAGCTAGGTAATCACGTGACCTAATTTAAAGAGCACATTTTTGAAATCCTCATTAAATTTCCTATTGAATATCCTGAAAAAACCGTACCGTCAGAGAGAAATGCGGTGTCAATGTTTGAACTGCCAGAAACACAGTTTGAAATTACAGTTAAGGGCAAAATGGGCTGGAAAACCCACTTGGAGTAGGAAAATGACTGTTTTAAGCACATTTTTGGAATCCTCATTAAATTTCCTATTCGATAACCTAAAAAATAGAACAAAACTTAGTACAGACATGGAAAAAAGCGGTCTCAAAGCTTGAACTGTCAGAAAGACAGTCAAGAACAAACTCGCTGGCAAAATCCTCTTGGAGTAAGAAAATGACTGTTTTAAGCACATTTTTGTAATCTTCATTAAATTTTCTATTAAATGATCTGAAAAAACACTACAGAATTTAGTACAGTCAAGGAGAAAAGTGGTGTCAACGTTTAAAATGTCAGAAACACAGTTTGAAAGGACAGTTAGGGAGAAAATCGACTGTAAACTCCACTTGGAGTAAGAAAATGACTGTTTTAAGCACATTTTTGGAATCTTCATTAAATTTCCTATTCAATAATCTGATAAACACTACAAAATTTAGTACAGTCAGCCAAAAATAGTGTGTGAAAGCTTGAACTGTCAGAAACACAGTTTGAAAAGACAGTCAAGACCAAACTCGCTGGCAAAATCCTTTTGGAGTAAGAAAATGACTGTTTTAAGCACATTTTTGTAATCCTTATTAAATTTCCTATTAAATGACCTGAAAAAACACTACAGAATTTGGTACAGTCAAGGAAAAAAGTGGTGTCAAAGTTTGAACTGCCAGAACCACAGTTTGAAAGGACAGTCAGGGAGAAAATCGGCTGTAAACTCCACTTGGAGTAAAGGAATAACTGTTTTAAGCACATTTTTGAAATCCTCATTAAATTTTCTATTCAACAACCTAAAACACACTACAAGATTTAGTACAGTTAGGGAGAAAACCGCTGTCAAAATTTGAACTGCCAGAAACACAATTTGAAAGGACAGTCAGGTACATAATCGGCTGTAAACCCCACTTGGAGTAAGAAAATTACTGTTTTAAGCACATTTTTGGAATCCTCATTAAATTTCCTATTCGATAACCTAAAAAATAGAACAAAATTTAGTACAGACATGGAAAGAAGCGGTCTCAAAACTTGAACTGTCAGAAACACAGTTTGAAAAGAGAGTCAAGAACAAACTCGCTGGCAAAATCCTCTTGGAGTAAGAAAATTAGTCTGTATAAACATCATACAGTAATAATTATTGACTAGTATACGATTATTATTAAAGAGAGAACTATGATTTCTTGACCCCATTTTCTGAGAAGTAACCATTGTTGCAAACGGAAATTGTCGTTTTTACTTCCACGAAATTAAATAATAAACTCTATAATATTGTGAGTGAAGCAATAATATGCTAAATAGAAACAATTTATAGAATACTTTTATTATTCGCAGAATGCCAATTTGCAAAATGTTTTATCAGAATGCATAACCCAGAAAACACTTGCAAAGTGACAATTTATAGTTAATTTTTTATTGCTTTTTTTATTGCTCTTACTAATATAAATAAATATATTAGAATTTGGTCGATTGGTTTAAACAAGGTTAGTTTGCATAAACAGACCAAAATTAATGTCATTTTGACACAAAAAAAGTTACTGAATAATTTTATTTCTATCATTTGCCTAACAATACATCATCAGTGTTAGCAACTGAATTAAAATTACACAATGCCTATTGTCGCAAATGTTCCAAAATTTAACATGGTTTGTTCGTATTGTGCCTGTTTGCTTTGTTGCCCATTTGTGACAATATGCATTGTATAACTTTAATTTATATTTTAGGCATAATTCATTTAGGAACAATTTAATTTATTTAAAGGCCTATTTGTTAATTAAAATCAAAAAATAAATCAGGTTTACTGCTTTCATATAATTGCACTCGATCGATGAACGCTTCTGGTTCAATTCACATATGGATTCCATCAAACTGAAAATAAACAACCCGAAATAACGTTTCGTGTCTCCATTTTGTGGCAAATTTTACTTCGAATTTTATTGTTTTGATAATAATTGAGAGTGGAATTCCTATTGGCGCCATATTTTATTATTCCTTTCCATTTCCAATAATTGCAATATGGTTCAGTGTATGATTCAGTATAGTAGGTCACTTTTTGACTTTTAATAGATTTTTATAAATTATACAGAAGGTGTCTCAGATTTAAGGTAATTGACGTATTAGTATGTCAAAAATAATAATGCAATTAAAACCAATATCCAATAAAACTTTATTATAATTTTCAAAATATAAGGTGTTTTAAACTTTAAAAAAATTATTTTGTAGACAGTGTAAATGTTATTAAAGTCTATTTTTGATCACAATATTTGCTTCAAGAGAACTTTTTAAGTGCTATTTATTCAAATGAACTAAGCCATCACTATCCCTACTTTTCTGACATTTAAATGATTTAAAAAGTCAATATAAGACATAAGTTTACTTCAATTAAGTAAAAGTACGCCACTGGTACCAGTTTTAAAACCGTTCTAATATGATATCTACAAAACGTACTCTGTCCCAGGTGAAGTGGCAGTGACGTCACTAACTGTAACGTCATATTGAAAATCATTTCTGTCTTTGATTAATTCTTAAGATTTTCTTTGATATTTTGTGGTTTGTGGTAAAAATTTCCGATCTCTGAAGTAAGGCGTTCCTGAGATATTCTCGAAAAACTAGAGTCAAATTTGACGTCCTCTAGCGGCCAAATGGTACCACTTAACCCTGCCCGCTCAAAGTCACGTGATGACCCCATTCATTAGCTTTCTTTTGTCATAACGGCGTGTCTGTACAGAATGTTTCAAATAAGCGAGTTTTGGCCGATTTTTTGGAAAAGTAATTTGGAAAACTTTGATTCAAATTTTAGATTTTTTGGCCTACTATACTAACAGCAGCCATATTGGATTTTGTGGTGTCAAACCTTGAACTGCCAGAAACACAGTTTGAAAGGTCAATCAGAGTAATTAGCTGTAAAACCCACTTGCAGTAAGAAAATTATTGTTTTAAGCACATTTTTCGTATTCTCATTAAATTTCCTATTAAATAACCTAAAAACACACTACAGAATTTGGTACGGTTAAGGAGAAAACCGCTGTCAAAATTTGAAGGACAAATCGGCTGTAAACTTGGAGTTAGAAAATTACTGTTTTAAGCATATTGGAATCCTCATTAAATTTCCTATGCAACAACCTAAAAAAACACTATAAGATTTAGAACAGTTAGGGAGAAAAGCGCTGTCAAAATTTGAACTGCCAGAAACACAGTTTGAAAGGACAGTCAGGAACAAAATCGGCTGTAAACCCCACTTGGAGTAAGAAAATTACTGTTTTAAGCACATTTTTAGAATCCTCATTAAATTTCCTATTCAATAATCTAAAAAAACACTACAAGATTTAGAACAGTCGGGAGAAAAGCGCTGTCAAAATTTGAACTGCCAGAAACACAGTTTGAAAGGACAGTCAGGGAGAAAATCGGCTGTAAACTCCACTTGGAGTAAAGGAATAACTGTTTTAAGCACATTTTTGAAATCCTCATTAAATTTTCTATTCAACAACCTAAAACACACTACAAGATTTAGTACAGTTAGGGAGAAAACCGCTGTCAAAATTTGAACTGCCAGAAACACAATTTGAAAGGACAGTCAGGTACAAAATCGGCTGTGAACCCCAGTTGGAGTAAGAAAATTAGTGTTTTAAGCATATTTTTGAAATCCTCATTAAATTTCCTATTCAATAATCTAAAAAAACACTACAAGATTTAGAACAGTTAGGGAGAAAAGCGCTGTCAAAATTTGAACTGCCAGAAACACAATTTGAAAGGACAGTCAGGTACAAAATCGGCTGTGAACCCCAGTTGGAGTAAGAAAATTAGTGTTTTAAGCATATTTTTGAAATCCTCATTAAATTTCCTATTCAATAATCTAAAAAAACACTACAAGATTTAGAACAGATAGGGAGAAAAGCGCTGTCAAAATTTGAACTGCCAGAAACACAGTTTGAAAGGACAGTCAGGGAGAAAATCGGCTGTAAACTCCACTTGGAGTAAAGGAATAACTGTTTTAAGCACATTTTTGAAATCCTCATTAAATTTTCTATTCAACAACCTAAAACACACTACAAGATTTAGTACAGTTAGGGAGAAAACCGCTGTCAAAATTTGAACTGCCAGAAACACAATTTGAAAGGACAGTCAGGTACAAAATCGGCTGTGAACCCCACTTGGAGTAAGAAAATTAGTGTTTTAAGCATATTTTTGAAATCCTCATTAAATTTCCTATTCAATAATCTAAAAAAACACTACAAGATTTAGTACAGTTAGGGAGAAAACTGCTGTCAAAATTTGAACTGCCAGAAACACAGTTTGAAAGGACAGTCAGGAACAAAATCGGCTGTAAACCCCACTTGGAGTGAGAAAATGACTCTTTTAAGCACATTTTTAGAATCCTCATTAAATTTCCTATTCAATAATCTAAAATAACACTACCAGATTTAGTACAGTTAGGGAGAAAACCGCTGTCAAAAATTGAACTGCCAGAAACACAATTTGAAAGGACAGTCAGGTACAAAATCGGCTGTGAACCCCAGTTGGAGTAAGAAAATTAGTGTTTTAAGCACATTTTTAGAATTCTCATTAAATTTCCTATTAAATAACTTGAAAAAACACTACAGAATTTGGTACATTCATGGAGAAAAGTAGTGTCAAAGTTCGAACTGCCAGAAACACAGTTTGAAAGGACAGTCAGGAACAAAATCGGCTGTAAACCCCACTTGGAGTAAGAAAATTACTGTTTTAAGCACATTTTTAGAATTCTCATTAAATTTCCTATCCAGTAAATAGAAAAAACACTACAAAATTACACATGTGCATTTGGCAATTCGCATTATATAAAATGTTTCACAACCCACATTATGACAACAGCAGTCATATTGTATCTTGCTCAACCAAAGTGTTCTTTTTTTACTCATTTCAAAATGGGAAACACGAATCTGACGTCCGTTTTGCTCTAACTGGCACGGTTTTGGAGATGACCTTAAAATTATGGCAATTTTGACAGTTTTAAGGGCGTGACACCCTTAAAAAATGGCATTTTGACGATGTGAGGTGACACTCCACATCACATTTCTCCATTAACCTAAAACTATTGAGGCAGACAAAGACAATTTTCAAAATTCAAAAATTTCCGAAAAATCTATGGGGTACCCTATAAAGAAATTTGAAACTTATTTTTCATGGTCAAACTGAAGGCTGGACAGAAATATGTCATATTTAGTAAAAGTTGCCTTCCATCGTCGTAAAAATTTCACACCCCTAACTCAGACTGTTTTCGAGATATTCATTCGAGTTTGACGCCCTCTGGCGGCCAGATGGTACAACTTAGAGTGGTCCGGTAAACGTCACGTGATAGCTTCATATTTTTTTTTGTTATATGGTGTGTCTATACTGAATGTTTCAAATAAGCAAGTTATGGAGAATTTTTTGGATAATAGCACAAACATTTACCTGAAAATGAGTTATTCTGAGAGTGTATGCGTGGATTATTCGATAATCGCCGTCATTTTGGTATTATTCAATTAACATTTAGTACAGTACGGTTAATTTTGACCGTAAAAACATAATTCTGCCGTCAAAATGACATAAAACAAAATAATTGTATTTGTAATATCAAAAATACAAATACAACCAGAAAATAAAAACTAAATCACAATGACGTCAAATCTCGCTCAGTTCACAGTAATAGAAAAGGAACGACAACTATTACGTCACTGCCAGTAGCCCTGCGACGGACTTAATATTTAATTTGGAATGGAAACAAGTTCTATTGTTGCTTATTTATTAATAATAATGTTAAATGTGTGTGTCATCTGATCTACATATTTAAAAAACGAACCGATGTCACGTGACAAATTGTCAAATTGACATGCCGGAGTGTGCACTGGCGATATTTCTGAACGCAATCCTGAATTCCTGAACCTGACCTTTTCATGCAATTTCCAAGTAAAATCCAACCAAATAAATGCGCCACTGTTTCTACTTGTTAAACCGTACAAATTCAAAAAGTCTTGAAAACGTAGCTTTCAGTTGTGAATGTAAATAAGGTCTATTTTTGCATCATATTAAAATGCATTACTGTGGGAAATCCCATTAAAATAACGATTGGTTTGTGCAAATTTGGACCGTAGCAATATTATTTCTTAAAAATTATAGTAAAAATGATGAACCGACTATTATGACTAGCTTAAAAGACTACTAGCTAACAGACTATTATGACTAGCTAAAGCACATTTGACTGTGCCAGTACAGAAGCAAAATGTCACATTCAAAACAAAATGTATCTTTTGAATTTTAAAACGTTGATTTTCCTATTAAAACTTTCTAAGAAATTCCAAAATGAGACATCCTGCAAGTTATTGCAAGTCTTGCGGTTCTCGAATTCAGGGGTCCCAAAAATAATGAGATCCAAATTAATCTACGGCAAAAGAATTAGCAAGTCCTGTACTGAACTTTTTATACTGGGTGGCTAAAGGTGGTTGGTTTTTACTGTTGAATTCAAAATTGTACTTTTTTTTACATTCTTAGAATTAAATCCATTTTATGAGTGGAGGACATACTAAAATCTGTCGGAAGGTCAGTCACAAAAGCTTCAGTAAAATTTTTTTATATGCAATGAATAATAAACGAGCAATTTCAATATTTTTATTAGGCGAAATTCCCAAAACCTATTTAGTTTTCGTTGCACGTTTCCTATATGACTCAAACAGGTTGTTGCGTTAATGCAAAACATTTAAATCCGGAACTTGGTTCCTTTATGGGCACTGCTAATGTAAAAATATACAATAAAAAAAATTGTTTTATGTTTTTATATTTGTTTTTGAATACATAAACAAGCAGGGTATAAAGATGATAATAGAGAAAGTTAAAAGGTGTGTAATACCTAATTTCTGTAGTTTTCTCTACATTACTTTATTATACAGTTTTATAGAAAAAAGTAAAAACTTTTAACAGGCTTTTTGAGTTTTAAAACATTTTTCTAAATTTTTAACTGCCTCACCCTGTATTTTTAAAAAGAATAGAAAACGTAGTATTAAAATATATCAGAAAATGCCTTTTTCAAAACATACATTGTTAATGTCATAGAAATTGTGACACTCTGTATAATAAAATTATTATTAAATTTTGAGTACCTGATTCTGGAGATAGTCAAATCCGGACTATAAACTGGGTAATTCTTGCTAAACTGCACAAATTGGCGACGTTTTCAGGAAATCCTTGAAATAGCAATCATTTTCCAATCACTTTTTTCCGCGGTCAGATTATTTCCACACTTACGATCGCGAATAACCGAGTCGTCCAACTGAGAAGAATTTTATCCAAGTGTATAAGGTGTGTATGTATATTTCGCCCGCGATGCCTCCCGTTAATGTTATTTTGGCGTCTGCCGTCCAAAATTAGACGCCAGCCAGCATATATTGTTGTAATATGCTCGGGTGGACGTTCGTTTTATTTCATCTGCGCTTTTTCAGCAATCTTTTCGATTTGACCAACTATTTGATCGCACGTATGTCGTATCAGAAATCTAGACTAAAATAAACTGAATCTGGCTAAATCAAAAAATAATAAATCGACGCGTATTGTTACATACCGGGGGTCCCTTAAATGAGTTGACAAAACCTAGAGAGTTCAAAAGAAAAGAAAGTTTGGTTGAATCTTACAACTAATGAAAAAATATATAAATTTTCTTTGTGATTTTAACTACGTCGACATTGTCAAAATCAGAGAAAACTTAGAACAGTGTCAAAGAAAGAATCAGACAAATCCGCAGAATAAAACTTGTCAACTCTTACCGATAAAAAAAGTTATAACATAACCAATTAGATCTCTTTACGTGTGGCTGAAACTAGTTCGTACTTTAGTGAACAGGGGGCGCCATGCTCAGAAACAAAAATCGTTGCTATGTTATGCAATGATTATGTAGGTTTTCTATGACAGCGACGACACCATTGAAAAATTGGAAAAGTAAAATTTAGTGTGACAGAAAAATTTACCAATTTTAGCAGAAAATTCCAATTTGACCAGTAAATTTATGGGTCCAATTGAAATTTGCTTAAAAGATATCATTTTCCTGTTATAGCTATCATTAATTTGAAAAGTCATAAACCTGGAATCACTACAGTTTTTATGCACCCCCTGTATAATAGCGGCACTGTGAAACTTCCAGAGATTAGTTTAGACGTCAGTTCTTTACGAATATTTTTGCTCTTTTTCAAATTGTTCGTAACTTTTGCCCTTCCTGAATTATTTTGCAGAACCTGGTTTGATGCAACAAATTTTCAAATCGATGGTGTTGTGGTTTGAAATTTGAACACCCTGTAACTCGCTTATTTTTATGAGTTGAGGTTGGTTGAACCACTCAAATTAACCGTCTTGAGCTCCTTTTTCTAGTGTTGTTGAGCAAAAAATTCTATTTGAAAAATTGCGTGCAGGGTGACCAAAAATAGTCCATTACCTTACTTTTCATGCTCACCCTTTGTACTGGAAGCAAAAACGGTACTGCAAACATACTGTGCTGAGTTAAGGGGTTGATAAGGAAAATTTTTGGCCTCTTGCAAATTTTTCGTAACTTGTACCGTTTTCGAGTTATTTAGGAAAAACTTGTTTGATGCAACAAATTTTCAATTTTCAAATCAATGAAATTATGGTTTAAAATTTGAACACCCTGTAACTCGCTTATTTTTAGGAGTTCAGGGTGGTACAACTTAAAAGAACCGTCTTGAGCTCCTCTTTCCAGTAGCGCTGAACAAAAAATTCTATTTGAAAAATTGCGTGCAGGGTGATAAAAAATAGTCAATCACCATACTTCTCATGCTCACCCTGTGTACTGGAAGCAAAAACGGTACTGCAAACATACGGTGCTGAGTTAAGGGGTTTATAAGGAAAATTTTTGGCATCTTGCTAATTTTTCGTAACTTTTACCTTTTCGAGGTTTGGTGTAACAAATTTTCAAATCAGTTGAAGTAGTTTTGAAATTTGAACATTCTGTAACTTTATTTTTTGAAGTTTAGGGTGGTTCAACCACATAAATGAACCGTTTTGAACTCTTTTTACCAGTGGTGTTGAGCAAAAAATTCTATTTGTAAAATGCAGGGTGACCAAAAATAGTCAATCACCATAACTTTCATGCTCACCCTGTATACTGAAAGCAAAAACGGTACTGCAAACATACGGTGCCGAGTTAAGGGGTTGATAAGGAAAATGTTTGACCTCTTGAAAAGTTTTCGTAACTTTTACCGTTTTCGAGTTATTTAGGAAAAACTTGTTTGGTGCAACAAATTTTCAATTTTCAAATCAGTGAAATTATGGTTTGAAATTTGAACACCCTGTAACTCGGTTATTTTTAGTTCAGGGTGGTACAACGACTTAAAAGAACCGTCTTGAGCTTCTCTTTCTAGTGGTGTTGAGCAAAAAATTCTATTTGAAAAAATGCGTGCAGGGTGATCAAAAATAGTCAATCACCATACTTTTCATGCTCACCCTGTGTACTGGAAGCAAAAACAGTAAACAAACTTACAGTGCTAAGTTAAGGAGTTGATAAGAAAAATGTTTGGCCTCTTACAAATTTTTCGTAACTTTCACCGTTTTCGACTTATTTAGGAAAAACTTGTTTGATGCAACAAGTTTTCAATTTTCAAATCAGTGAAATTATGGTTTGAAATTTGAACACCCTGTAACTCGCTTATTTTTATGAGTTCAGGTAGGTTGAACCACTCAAATTAACCGTTTTGCTTCTTGCAAATTTTTGATAGCTTTCACCGTTTTCGAGTTATTTAGGGAAAGCTTGTTTGATGCAACAAATTTTCAAATCAGTTGAAGTTGTGGTTTGAAATTTGAACATCCTGTAACTCGGTTATTTTTGGGAGTTCAGCGTAGTTCAACGACTTAAAAGAACAGTCTTGAGCTCCTCTTTCTAGTGGTGCTGAGCAAAAAATTCTATCTAAAAAATTACGTACAGGGTGACCAAAAACAGTCAATTATCAAAATTTTTACGCACACCCTCTGTAGGTATACTGGAAGCAAAAACAGCCCTGGAAATTAAGAAAGGGATTGCAATCTCTTGCATTTTTTTTGTAACTTTCACCGTTTTCGAGCTATTTACAAAAACTGGGTTGGTGCAACAAATTTACAATTCAGTGAAATTGTGATCTGAAATTTGAATAGGGTTTAAAAGACAGTCAGGGACACCAGACACAATTGCCTGTAAAACTTGCTTGGAGTGACCGAATAATGTTTTTAAGCACATTTTTGAAATCCTCATTAAATTTCCGATCTTATGACACAAAAAACCCTACAAAATCAGGTAAAGTCAGGGAGAAGAAAAGCGGTGTCAAAGTTTGATCTGTTAAAATGAGACAGGCATTGTAAACACTGTAGTAAACACTGCTTAAAGGGATTAGACGATTGTTCCGTGTCTTGATTTTGAGTCAATGGACCCATATTTTATACTATTGGGATGCTATTTGGGTTTGGTTTGCCTCTGGTTTGGTGTTGAAAATTTTTTCCGGAGCAAACGCAAAACTTTGACTCGAATTGCCCATCTCTACATCTTGATTGTACCTTGACAGTTTTGACACCGTCAACCGTCAAACGGTCAGTCAGTTGAGTCAATCCAACTGTCAACAATGTCAAGTATTGGTTTTTTGGGAATGCAGTGCTGCCGTTTTGCCAGTGAAACAGGACACTGGCACTAAATTTACCAGTAAAGGATAAGTTTAATAGGACAATAATAGACTGAATTTATCTAATTCTATGATAAATTTGTGATTAAAAATCGAGTCGGTGACAAGGCAGTAATTGAAAACCCGTATTGTCAGCATTGTCTCAGCATGCCAATAATTGTGACTTTCAGTAAAAACTGTGTCTGGCAACACTGTAAGGTTTGTAATGTAAAGGGGGTTAGCCATTTCCAGTCTATTTGTTTATAAATTATAATCAGAAAACAACTTTTTAAAAGTTGTCAGTGTTAAACTGTAAGCAGTTTCTTTCCCAAATTGAATGTTCTAAGAAATAAATCATTGTTTTCCTTGACAATTTTTTGTTACCACTTGGTGGCTTATTTTCATGATGCCTCCTAAATTCAAATTTCAGGAAGGTATGTATTGAGCTCACCAAACCATCTGAAAATTGCCAATAATTGTTGAGCAACAACATAAACTTGCTGACTACATTACATTTTCCAATTTTTGTTATTAATACAGGTGAGAAAGTGCTTTGTTTTCATGGTCCTTTAATCTATGAGGCCAAATGTTTGAAGTGTACAATTACCAAAGAGAAGCAAGTCAAATATTTCATTCACTACGCCGGCTGGAACAAAAAGTAAGTAGTCTATAATTTAGTATGGTAGTAACAGTAATTATTATGTGATTTTAGTTGGGATGAATGGGTGCCTGAAAGTCGAGTTTTAAAATATAATGATGCCAATGTGGCTCGACAGAAAGAAGTACAGAAGGCTCACACAGCTCAAGGCAGACAGAAAAAGTCCACAAAGAAAAACAACGCTGCTAAAGCTGAGTCTATAAAGGATTCTGATTCCAGAGCCAGCACCCCAATTTCTGATATTGCAAAGGGTGGTAAAGGTGTCAAAAGAGACACTGCCACCCCATCTAGTGGGCAAGAATCAAGTTCAGATGTACCCAGGAAAAAAAAAGGTAAGTATTGTTAAGTTAATATCAACTTTGTCTCTAATCAGCAGGCACTGTCAGTATTTTATGATAATGAGAATAATCAGCTGCAGTATTAAATTACTGTCTCATTTTATTTATTGACTGGTTTATAGCTTATAGCACATTCTTGTAGCTTATTTTTTTAGTTTAAAAAGGTTAAGTAGCTGTTTTTACATGGTTGCTTGTTGCTTGTCAAATAATTGAGTTATTTAAGCAAAAGTAAGAGTGGGCTTATTTTGACACTTTTCTTTGTAAGTTGGTTATGTTGGCAGTTACAGTGTAGTTCAATATACCAATTTGCACTCCTTAAAATCCTCTTTTGACCACCCTAGTGCCTTTAGTGAATCTATCAAATCAATGAGTTATTCAAGCACAAATATACAGAGTGGCCTGAATTTAACACTTTCTACTTTAACACCATGTAGCTTGGTTATTTTGACAGTTACAAGGTGGTTCACTTTACCAGTTTGTAGGCAAAATCCTTTTTTGACTACCCTACATAGGGTCTTAAGTGAAAATATTAAATCACTGAGTTATTTAAGCAGAAATACAGAGCGGATTTGATGATGTAACATTGTTATTTTGACAGATACAGGGTAGTTCAATATATCAATTTGTAGGCCTTGAAACACTCTTTTGACAACCCTACACAGTGTTTGGTAAAAATGTCAAATAATTGACTTATTTACCTATTTAGTAATAAAAATATAGTGGACTGAATTTGAAATTGTCCGGTTTAACAGGGTGTAGCTTGGTTGTTTTGAGAGTTACAGGGAGGTTCAATTACCAGGCCTTGAAAACCTTTTTTGATCACCCTATACACTGTGTGTAAAAAACAAACCCTGAATTATTCTGAAAGATATACAACTTTTGGAAAAACATCCTCTATAAAAATTAACGCATTTTAAACGTTTTACCGTTATGTGACATTCAGGAATATACATAGTGAGCCACAAGGTGTGTTATGACGTGTACAAGGTGATTCAACATACCAGTTTGTAGGCAAAATCTATTTTTGACTACCCTATATAGGGTCTTAAGGGAAAATATTAAATCACTGAGTTATTTAAGCAGAAATACAGAGTGAATTTAATTTGACACTCTTTACTTTATCACCCTGAAACACTGTTATTTTGACAGATATAGGGTAGTTCAATATATCAATTTGTAGGACCTGAAATATTCTTTTGACAACCCTACACAGTGTGGTAAAAATGTCAAATAATTGACTTATTTACCTATTTAGTAATATTAGTAATAAAAATATAGAGTAAAAGTATAGAGTATTATGACATGCAGCTAAAGTTATAATAATCATCAGGGTATAGAATATTTTACTCTAAGTATATAAATAGCATATATTTCGAATTAATTCAGGGTTGCCGGACTTTTTACACACAGTGTATAGTGTCAAGTGTCAGTGTAGTAAAAATGGCAGTTAGGTATTGCTACTGGTACCTTGTACTAAATACACTTTAATTCATCTATTCTTTCCAGAAAATATTGTTTTGTTGATAAGCATTTACAAAAATCATTGCTAGTTGCTATCGAATAAGATTTCCAAAGCCCAGAAACTTGCTTAAATGAACCCAACTGTGAAAGTTTTTGTTTGTATAGAAGGCATTAAAAATTTTGTTCCTTGTATTTTTCAGATTTATTTCAACAGCTATTTACCACACCCTTCATGTTCTGCTCAATGCTGCAATCATTGAGTGTTGCTTTTAAATTGAGCATGTAACTAAAAAGGTTAAAGTTACAATATTTTGTTTGGATCACCTGGTTTCGTGCCTTTTTAAATACTTTCTGTAAAGGGCAAATTGATTGGAAGCAAGTACTGCAGAAAAGGTTATTTTTCTAAAAATTAAGACTTGATTTGGTTTTTGGTTAGGTATCTTGTCCTATACAAAGTAGTTTTTTAATCGAAGATATTTGATAACTTTTCCTCATAAACATCTATTCCCAGGTTATATCCGGAGACGTTCAGGTTTTATCGGGTAAACTGTGCAGAGGTGGTTTTTTGCAAAATTTTGCTTGGAAAATGATTGAGACTAAATAATTCGACGATATCCAAAGAATTATTTAGTCGAAACCATTTGCCTAAAAGAAAAAAGTTTGCATAAATTTTAGCAGCTAGGGATTTATTCGGGGGCAATACCATAAGAGCTCAGATTTAGCAGGATAATTTTTGTGCTTGTCTTAGAACACTTTCTTTTTGGTGTAACTGCACAAGACATGTTGTAACTAAATCTTTGATTTTGCCAAACAGGTCGAGTTTTGTACCATATGAGAAGACAAGCGGAAAAATTATCCTGTTTAAAATCTGAGCTCGCATGGTATTTGATAAGAGAATTCCATGAATATAATCAATAATATAATAAGACTGCGACTGCCTTGTACTGGCAGAAATAAATTTTTCTGGTTCTTTTGATTTTCTGCAGTAGAACTCTATCCGAAGCGAGCCATAACCAAAACAATACGAACAAAAATCAAAATTGACAGTGCCAGCAAAAATCTCAGGGTAAGACATGCAACAATAGAAGTGTAGTAAAAATCCGTGGAAACCATGAAATCAACAGCAAAATTTATCCGATTTTTTTATCCGCTAGCAATCTCTCTTCCTTCCTTATTAGCCGATAGCAAACCGTGTTTTGATGACGTATACAGGGTGTCCCACGACGAAAGACCTCGATTGATATTGGAAAAAGTATAAATAGGAGAGTTTTGAAAATTTGGTAGGATACTGATGTGGGCATGCCCAATCCAACTAAAATATTTTCAAGATGGTTGCACTTCCGCTTATACCGGAAGTCGATCACAACTTTCTTATTTTAAATAGAACACCCTATATATTATTACATATTTGGATTCCTCACAAAATTCTGACCAACTTTTGTATAGAATGCCCTATGCCTATCTCTAGCCGTTTTCGAAATATTTGATGTTTTTCCAAAAAAGTGACAGTTGCAACGCTCAACATATTTTTGTACTATGTTAAAACCGTATTTCATTTTGCAATGAAACTTTGGTTTATTGTAAATAAAGGATCGTTTTATTAAACTGAGGGTGCGTAACGACTCATTTGTATACAGGGTCGTCAAAAAAAAATCATAAACTTGCCACTAAAAAATATGAAAAATCTCAAGTTTTTTAAATGGAAACCCCCATTTTTTATGACGGAATCATTTTGAGCATTAAAAATTACTATAAGTTTCAATTTACTTGCCTATACCTAAATCCAACCCATTTCGTTTTATTTGAGAATAAACATTTTTTTATTATGCTGCACAGTTGGGATTATGTGGTGTTCTAGTTGGTCATGCTTTTGACACACGGTGATATTGAAGACCTGCAGGGCATGTTAATAACACTAGTTTTGAGTGTTTTGACAACTGCAAATATGCCGTCGCGGTTACGTTATTCAAACCAAGATTACTTAAATCTGTTTATTATTTACGGAGAATGTGATAAAGTTGTGAGTAGAACATGTGAGGTATTTGCCGCTCGTTATCCAGAAAAACCAAAGCCATCACGAAAAGCTGTCAAGCAAATAATTGAAAATTTTAAGAATACGGGATCTGTGAAGATAAAAGCTATTAAAACAAAACCAATCCTTAATAATACAAATGTAGAAATTGCAATTTCTAACCAACTTTTGTGTACAATGCCCTATTCCTATCTCTAGCCGTTTTCGAAATATTTGATGTTTTTCCAAAAAAGTGACAGTTGCAACGCTCAACATAACATGCTTTGCAGTTCTCCAATATCACCGTGTGTCAAAAGCATGGCTAACTAGAGTACCAACTAATCCCAACCATGCAGCCTAATAAAAAAATGTTTATTCTCAAATAAAACGAAATGGGTTGGATTTAGGTATAGGCAAGTAAATTGAAACTTATAGTAATTTTTAATGCTCAAAATGATTCCGTCATAAAAAATGTGGGTTTCTATTTAAAAAACTTGAGATTTTTCATTTTTTTTAGTGGCAACTTTATGACAAATGAGTCATTACGCACCCTCAGTTTAATAAAACGATCCTTTATTTACAATAACCCAAAGTTTCATTGCAAAATGAAATACGCTTTCACCATAGTACGAAAATATGTTGAGCGTTGCAACTGTCACTTTTTTGGAAAAACATCAAATATTTCGAAAACGGCTAGAGATAGGCATAGGGCATTCTATACAAAAGTTGGTCAGAATTTTGTGAGGAATCCAAATATGTAATAATATATAGGGTGTTCTATTTAAAATAAGAAAGTTGTGATCGACTTCCGGTATAAGCGGAAGTGCAACCATCTTGAAAATATTTTAGTTTGGATCCTACCAAATTTTCAAAACTCTCCTATTTATACTTTTTCCAATATCAATCGAGGTCTTTCGTCGTGGGACACCCTGTATATGGCATTATTTGTACATGTGGAATTGTCGCTGTCATTCTGGTGAAAATGCACTGCTCCTATGGGACATTTAACACATGAGGGAAACATTCAGTATCAAACGGCTCTCATTGGTCAAACTAGACAGAATCATTGAATTTTATTGGCTGCTAGTACAATGAGTGGAATAATCAAATATAAAGCATTCTGCGCTGTTTTAGCCAAACTTGATTCCACTGTTGAATCTGAGGAACAATTCCAAAGCAAAGTGGAAATTCGGATCAAATTACCAGATGAGTTGAAACCCTGGCTAGTTGACGATTGGGACCTTGTCACGCGTCAAAAGAAACTAGTAAATTTACCCGCCAAGGTCACCGTAGATCAAATTCTAGAAAACTATTTGAGTTACAAAAAATCGATTAAATCCAACAATAGCAGTAAAGAGAGGGCTTCCATGGAAACTGTTCGAGGTGAACAAACTTTTGATTTTTATTCAACTAAAGTCCATAATAATGTTAAAAATGTTTACAGGTATAAAGGAATACTTTAACGTAACTTTAGGCACCCAATTGTTGTACAAGTTTGAACGTCCACAGTACGCTGATATTTTACGGGAACACAAAGATAAACCTATGTCGGAAATATACGGTGCTATACATTTTTTGCGGCTATTTGTAAGGTATGTATAAAATTAATATTGTTAAAAACAACTGATTAAACATACTCGCATTTTCTGATGATCTTCACTTAAATTGGTTTACAGGTTAGGATCTATGCTTGCCTACACTCCACTAGACGAAAAGAGCGTTCAAATTTTATTACAAAACATACAAGATTTTTTGAAATACCTGGTAAAAAATTCAGCTCAATTTTTCAGTTTGCAAAATTACGGTAACGCAACGCCCGAGTACCATAGAAAAGCCCTATGATACACGGATGAGCGTAATCAATCAGAATTAAGTAGCGATAGCGATTAATTTCAGTTTAATTTATCCTTTTTTTTTATTTTTTACTTTTTTTAAATAACATGAGAATGTATTTCCAAAAATATAGTAATATAATTAGGTGTACTTAAGACGTGACTTTCCTATCTTACACCTTTATAGGTTAAGGAATATTGTTTATTCTGTTGACACAGTGTATAGTCTATGTCAGTTGCATTAGTGTTGGTAAATGCCAGTAATAAAAATGTGATAATATATGGGGGTCTTGTCTGTTGTAATTAAAATCATTTTATATTTAATCTACCCTACGAAATGCTTTGAAACTTTATGGTTACTAAGTGATAAGGCAACCAGAACAGTTAATAGTATTATATGCTTTCTAAGCTATCTTACTTAATCGATTTTGTTAAAATAACGACTATGTATTATCAGACGTAGAAAAAATTAACATACTGCTCATGTTAAATGATTTTTTACCACATTTTTAATAATTTCTCGGGGGTAATATCCCTAGTGCAGGAGGGATATTTGGTAAGATTATTTCCTGAGTTAAATAAACATTTTATTTTAATTAAAACAATAAGAACAATAACTTTCAAGCTAGAAAGGGTAACACTATTCTTTATGTTGTTGTGAGGAGTGTGCAATTTTTTCGATTTTTTTTCCGGAAAAACTGCTGACAGCTAAGTTGACAAGTGATTTTTCCACTTAAAATTTACATTTGTTATACTAATTCTTGATAGCGATTGGTCAAAATTGATAGGAAGGAAATAATCATTTTAAAACTTAAAAATAGATCATAATGCTGTTTGCACTGTTTTAGAACTTAATTTGTTGGCATTTTGCTGATGTAAACGTTGATAGGAATGTCTGGGAACTGTACTATGCAGGGTTGGGAAAAAGTGTGTGCCAACTATGCAATAAGTTGTTTTGTTTTGCCAAAAGGACAGTCAAATTGTGAGGTTTTAGAAATGAGCTCCATTATTGGCTCCTTATTTGGCGTGATAACAGAAGTTGATAGTATCTGTATCTGTAGAGTGGGGAGGGTGAGTGTAGACCCACAGCACTTAGGCCACATGTGACCCATTGTACATCCTCCTAGGTCACCGTCCATCCTGCCTTTCCCAGGAAGGTGGACAGGTCACTAGGGGACATCTCTTTTATGTCGGCAGGTGTAGGCCAAGTCTCACCGAACACACACTCTCTTATTGACGATAACTCCGGACACTCGCATAAGACATGCCCGATAGTTTCATCTTCCTGTATGAAGGTGTTTCCTTAGTTGACAGTGGCCAGTCAGAAATCCTACTGTTAAACGTAGGTTTTTCCTGGTCATCGCCAAATATTTCTTCGGCGCCAGCTTCCCAGGGTGATTCTGGCAAGACTGCATCCTTTGATTCCATCCCATCGCTTTAGGGATTGAGCATGGGTGTAGCGTTTGGCTAGTTCCGCAATTGTCGAAGTCATCAGGCGTAGGTGTCACTGGGTCCTAAAATTTTTAGTCCAGCCGCTTCCCTGGCTAAAGAGTCGGCAATGCGATTACCTTTTGCTCCTATCGTGCCCTTTAACCCATCTTAGGATATTATTGTTATCTACCGAGGCGTTAACTAAATCTTGGTGGCACTGTAGTACTAGCCCTGAGGTAACATGTTGTCTGTTCAGGGTTAATAGGCCTTGTCTAAAGTCCGTGCAGATTATTATGTTTTTGCCAGAAATACTTTTTCTGGTTAGTTCTTTCGTGGCGATTGAGATACCAGCCAATTCCGTTTGAACCACGCTGGTATTTTTTCCCATTCCCCACTTAATCTTTAGGCTTAGTGACCTAGAGTAAACTCCACATCCTGATGAGCCTTCTTTGCTTTTTGAGCCGTCTGTGTAAATACGTATTGCATTTGCAGCATCTGACTCTGTGTTCTGTTTTATTTGCATTTTGTAGGGTTTGTTAAACACAAATCTGGGTTCAATTGCATCACTGGCTGCCTGCAGCAGAGGCAGCGCAGTGAGTGCTTCTCGCCAAAGGCTTAGCCTCAATTGACCTGCTCCTACTGCGGGGTTTACACCAGCCGTGCGCAATCGTGACATAGCCATTGACATGGCTCATGTGATGCTTAAATAAGCCATTCGCTGTATTCGATATAATTTTCCGTTGCTTGTAGAACCTTCGGTCCCCATGCAATGGCTCCGTACGTTAACATACGTCTTATTATTGCAGTGTAGATCCAGGTGACCACGTGGGGTAAAAGACCCCATCTATGCCCCACTGACACTGCTCATAAGCCACATATGTTCTTTTTGCTCTGCTTTGTAGGTGAGAGTTCCATGTTAACTTCCTGTCGAGGGTAATACCAAGGTATTTCACCTCTTCAGAGAAGTTTAGTTTGCCTTTGAAGATTTCGGTAGGTTTTAAGCCCGATAAACTTCTTTTCCTGGTGAAAAGGACCATCTCAGTCTTGTCAGGATGATGACAATGAGTGTCCTTACACCATGTTTCTATTAATTTGAGCCTATCCTGTGCTCTATCACAAAGTGTATGCCAACCCAAAGTAATCATTATTTGATTAAATACCACATATTTTTATAAATTGGCAACATAATGAAAGTAAAAACTAAATAAAATGTTTTCAAAATCGTGCAATACTCAAAATTAATATAATTCATGCATACTTTGTTTTCTCCTAAGATTGATTTTGATTTTGATTTTTTCTTCACAAAGCTCTTTGTTTCAATTTTTTGATTTTCTGTATATTCTCCTGACATTATATTGTATTTAATTAACGATTAAAACCAAAAAATACAGTATTTTTTATTTACAATTTAAAAACAAATACCATGTACTACAATGATTTTAGGCTTAATTAATTTACATACTACGAATTCTCTTCTTTTCCCTGTACACACTCTCTTTCTGTACTGAAAAATACAAAACAAAATATTTAGAAACTTAAAAAATACTTGCCTTTTAATAGAAGATGCAGAGTACCAAAATGATTATTAAAATCCGTCAATTTTGGCATAAAACTATTAGTCCCCATTTCTTAGTAACAATACAAATTATTTACTGTCTAATAAACTAGACACAAAAAGTACTCATATATTTTTGCAGTTATGAGGCTTTATCAGTATTTATACTTATTAAGGTACCAAGTCCACTGGATACTTTTGTATGGCAACAATGTTGTAAATCAGGATGTTTCCTGTCCAAACAACAAATAAAACATATTTTGCAAGAAAAATCATGTTGCAAGGATGCACATTTTGTTACACTAGACCATTTAAGTGGACACAAGTTTTTTTCTTGTTGCGCATATGTTTCATAGGAAACAAATTTGATTTAATTCTCAGTTTTTCTTGCTCTACAAATTCCAAGATAGAGGAATGGTAAAGGGCTAAAATTTTGAAATAAAAACTGCATCTGTAGAAATCCCTAAAAAGTGAAATCAGTCCCAATTTAAGATCTTTATGTTGCAATTGTTTAGGCCTCTAGTTAATGTTAATAGGCCCCCAGTTCAGTTCTTCTCATTATCCACTTGCCCATCTATATTATCCTTTTTGTTTTTTGCTTGGTTCAAAGCACAATTGAGTTGTTTTAACAAAATTATCCAGTGGACTTGTACCTTTAGTCAAGTAAATGAGAGCAAATGCAAGTTTTACTGACAGAAATAGGAAAATGTTTAAAAACTGAACTTACTGAATGGGTCAAAACGAACCAACTCTAGTTTATCTGCCAACCTAGGTCTGATAGTATTGAATTTATGTCCGGTTACCAAACTCTCCATTTGGACCATAATATTCCTAAAAATAGCATTAAATGAAGAGATTTTGGTTTTACTTTAACTAATAGTTTCTTACTTTGATTTCACTTTCTTCAAAAGAACTCGAGTTAGATGCATTATTTGATCTATATGACTTTGCAAAGAAGGGTTTACAATCTGCTCTGCAAAGAAAGTTATCAAACTTTAAAAATCAATTATACTTTTAAAAATTGTCGAAATGGATCACCCAAAAAATCTGTAGGTTGAGGTTAAGGTTAAAACCATTTTCCTATCTTCTTTTCTTTTTTCTCTATTTTAGTGCTGGATAATCTACAAACATCCTAGTACTGAATTAAAAGAAATTACATAAAAATTCTAAAAATATCGATATTTTAGGTTTTGTTTTCGACGATTGTTGTTAAGCCCATCGATATCGGGTCCATCAGGACCTAACCATAACTGGCAAGTAATTAATAGTAATTTTCTTATTTTGTCCTACGCTCCTATAAAAAAAAGAATTAGACATATAGGATAGAACAAAATTAGGTAAGTAGTTTTTGATTGCTAATTTTCAGGACTTATTGATTAAGAAACTACGTGAATTTACATAGGTGTGACCTTTATTAACACAACCATTTTTCGGTTTCAAAGTTGATTGTCGTGAATTGCAGAATATAAAACTTGTCCTACGTAAACATAAAGATTTTTTTCCCCTAATTTAATTTCTATATTGAAATTAAAATGTTTACGTTTGTAAGTGAAAAGTGTTTTACCCTTGGGACGGACGATATAAAACTAAGCTCAAGCTCACATCAATTTGTTTTGAAGAATGAAATTGAATTTGAAAAGTAACAGATCTGATGCTAGAACGGTAAGAAGCATTTTTTGATCTTTTACAACTTAACCTCAAAGTTCCAACGTCATCTCACATCTGTTCCAATAATATTACAGTCATACTAAAAAAATATAAAAATAATTAAACATTTAAAACAGATGCCCAAATTTTAAAGATATTTCACTAGTTTGCATAAAACCTAAACTTCTGGTTCCTGAGTTTTCATAACCTGATTTGTTCTTTTGATGATATTAGTTAAAAAATGGTAAGTTATCTTCACTTTGATTATTTTTGGTAGTTTGTTTATAATTATTTTATTTTCAGTCTGCAATTTTCAACTTACAAAGTCTCTTAAGTGTTGTCTTGCTGATAATATGTACTTGTGCATATTTAAAATCATTCTTCCCAAAAATTGTTGACAAAAGTAGGAGTGGGTAAGTTAAGTGTATATTTTCCTGTAAATAATTCCAAAATGCTTGCTGAAAAAAGCAAAATATTGTTAATCGCTTTAAAAGATAGAAATGGGCTAGTAGATTCAGTTTTGTCAGAAGCTGCTATGTTCACTAACAGTACACTAGCAACACTGAAGCATCTGCATTTATGTAAAAAAGCTGATGTTTTCAAGTTATTTCAGTAGGTATTAACATTTTTTGATTGCAGCATTTTTTGTTGATATTTGTTATAATGTAGCAGTTTATGTTAAGATTAAAACATTCCACTCAACCTTTTTTTTTTGTTTCAGTGTATTAAAAACCTGTTGGAAGTTTGCTAGGGTTGGTGAAAGATTGTCACCCTGGGTAGCAGTGTCTTGCTTCTTTATGGCATTCACTCTTGTGTTTATAAAATAATTGTAGCATAATTAACAAATTAAGTATTAGGACTGATTAAGTACTGTCTTTGCATTTTTATAATAGATTTAAATTTCAATAAATGTTTTGTTAATTTTTATAGAAATTAATATCTGCTGTGATTTATTAGGCTTGAACTACTAAGGATAAATCTATTAAGGGTAAAAGTGATAAAATAATGGTCAAATTGAAATAATTAATTTATGTAGAAAGAAATAGGCTTATTCCACATAAAAATAGGAAAAGTGGGATTTCCTAGTTTATTTAAAAAATTGTCTTTTTGTAATTTACAGGACTTTAGTTTCAGTTTGAAGCATTTTCAGCAGTTTTATTGGCTATAACTGTCTGAGGGTTGACAGAATTTTATTAAGATCAGCTGATTTATAACCTCAAAGACAAGTCAGGAGTGGAGTCTGCAGAGTGCAATGTTGCGAAATAACACATTTACTTTTAACACAACACAAAACCTTTCTTATTTCACTTGAGAAATAATAATTCAATGTCAATATGACATAATGTTTTTAAACTAGTGTTATTGTTAGAACTTAATTATCATTTCTACTTTGTCAAGATTACATTGAAAACTTTACAAAAGGGCAACACAAAAGCGGGCCTAGAGAGAATTAGTAAAAACCGTCTAGGTCATATCTAGCCAGATGTTTTAACTAACTTACTATAAATATTGAAATATTTTATTTAATTTTTGTTATGTTAGACTTACCACCATTTGCACCTCCTACTTTAAACTAAGCTTTAATTAAGTGTAGTCCAGACTGTGTCACGGTTTGAACCAAACGTAAATTAAGCTAGGCTTAAAGTAGTATGGTGCAAATAAGGGTTAGTATTTTTTTAAATAAAAGTGCTTTTAATTTTTTTTCTTTCTATTCAAATATGAAATAAAAAAAGGTGCGATGAGCCCATTTTGTTGAAAAACTGAAAGTGGTTGTTTTTGATTGATAATTTTAATGGTTTTTAATTAATTCATGGGTTACAGTTGTATGGTTTGTTCACTTTTTGGGATAATATCAAATTTCAGCATGTTACTGATTACACTTTAGTTTACATTTAACTAAATTTAAGATTAGGAAAAAGCAGCTTTTTTGATTAATCACAAACTAGTAACCCTGCAGTCATTTAAGCAAATGCTGCACATGTGGATTTTATGATTAGCATAAAGACACAATTTACCTAAAACTTTTCACCTTTGTCATCTTGCTTGTCATTGTTCATTGTGTAGTTCTGTTAATCTTAGCTTCTAAATTAGGGTACTTTACTAAATCAAGATTTAATTCCATTGATTTGTAATCTATATTCAAGGTGGTCCAAATTGATTGTATGATACTTAAATGGTGGACCCAAAATATGTGTCCTAAAAACAGTTTTTTTAATTTTAATTCCTAAACAAAAAAAAACTGATGAAACTTTATGGCATGCTTGTTCTCATTTTGAAGTAAGTGATTATTGGACTTTTTTTCAATGCATTAGTGTATAAAAATGACTTTTTATGTACAGGGTGTTTCAAATACGAGATCGGATAAATTGGGGCAAAGTTGCACAGTTTAGAGTTCAACAATATACCGTTTTAACATTTGAAAAATTCCGTTTACTTCCGGAGATATCCGAAAAAATAGTTTTTTTTTGTTTTGTGCTTATTTGATAGAGATAATTCAAAGTGATTGACACTTTGTCATTGCAACTTTGTCAGCTCTGTAAAATGGTGTATCTAGTTTGTTCCTCCGTCTTTTCGTTTTTTGGTAACCATCATCAACTTTACTTGTTTAAATATGGACCTAGCTTTTTTATTTTTTATTTTAATCGCTCTGTTTAATCCAAACAATACGGTATGCAATATGACATATTTTGCAATTAGTCTTGCTAAAAATTATTTTTCTATTAAATTTATCTATTATTTCTATTACCAGTTAGTAAGACGTCTAACTAACAAACCAAGCACTAAACAAAAAGATATAACATTATACAGTAAATAATACTCGAACAACCCTCCCTGCACCTCAGTACATTTTTGTGTTCTTCTAAGTTGCTGGTTATTGCCCGTTGAATTGTTCTGGCTCGCGTATAGTCCTTCTATTATATTTACTTTTTTTCTAAAAATTTTAAATATTCTACTATAGTTATTTTTCTAACAAGTGCGGAAAGTGATACTTTCCTGAAGAAAAACAATTTTTAACTAGACTGTAGTTGCAAAAAATATGTCATATTGCATACCGTTTTGTTTGGATTAAAGAGAGCGATTAAAATTAAAAGTCTAGGTGCGCATTTAAAAAAGTAAAGTTGATGATGGTTACCAAAAAACAAAACGTCGCAGGAAAAAACCTAAATATGCCATTTTATAGGACAGAAAAAGTGGCAATGACTGTTGAATTATCTCTTCAAATAAGCTGAAAACAAAATAAAAACGTTTTTCCGGATATCTCCGGAAGTAATCGGAGTTTTTCAAATGTTAAAACGGCATATTTTAAAGTAGAATATAAAATATTCAGGAACACTCGGTATATGATGAGCTTGATTTTTACAGCAACAATTTTATATTCAAGTATGTTTTTTATGGCAGCTGAAATGCAAATGGTTTCAAAATGCAATTTAGGTTACTATGTGTGAAATCATAGCAGGACTTTCATTAAAAAGGAGCCTAAAATAATTTCAGTTTAAAAAATTCATACAGTGAGTATATTTGATGAAGACCATTTTTAAATATTTTAAAGAATTTAGTTCAATGTTCTGTTGACTGTGGGCAATAATTTTACTAACTAAAATTTCTAATAATTATTCTTCTAGTTGGATAAAATAAGGCCAGTGAGCACTCTGGATATGTGACAAACAAGCACTAAACGCGCTTGTTTGTCACATCCAGAGTGTAGTTAAATAAGTGCAATCAAAAGTTATGCGACCTTAAAGATTATTTTCTGTAATCAAACCATAACCGGATTGAATACAGCTTACACCGCAAAACAGCCATAATATGGTACGGAGAAGGTGTGCGCAATTTTAAACAATAAAATTTTAATTGCACACCTATTGATAACGTTATGGTTTCCTGGCCTTAATTATAACCTGACACATAATTATGTAGCTTTATCGGTTATAGTAGATTTGCTTTTATGTCAGCTTTAAAAAGTTATTACTGCCAAACAACTAAGGAGAATGTCGTTATAAATTTTGAAAATCCAGCACGTAATTATATGATAGTGTTTTTAGTGATAAGTTAGGATACATGGGCAAAAGGTTGAGACATATCATGACCCGAAAACTATAAATAATCCACAGTGTAGTTATACTGATTTTTTCGTCTCGAGACGATCGTCGGATTTGTTTTAGCTTTGCTTACATAAACGTTTCGCGTTTTTCGTGGATCGCGAGTTATTTTGTGCGACAAGTGCAAACCACTGACGAAAATGGCAACTACTTTACAACCCACTGTAAGTACGTCACCGTAGATTTGCATATAAATAGTTTATACATTTAATTTATATGACGTTGCTAGAGTGTCATCTGAAAACTTCACTAGTCCAGCTCAGTTTGATTTTAATTTTTAGCCACACATAATTCAAATTACTATTACTGTTATCACTTACGTAATTTGTATGAAAGTACCTACTTTAATTATTGTATAATATATGATAACAAAACCTTAATCGAAACTTATAGCTTCAGGTGTCACTTTTCAAGATCATATACAGGATGAGTCATAATGGGTACAAGAAAATGTCATATTTGGTTCAAGCAATCAATCTAATAGCTTCGTTAAAAAGTTGTGGGATATTAAATTAAAGTTAAAAGTTGAAATATCGAAATGTATGTGTCTTGATTATTTGTAACAGATTTTGTTTATATTCTAGACTTTACTTATCAAAAAACCAGTAGTGTACTATTTTTTTGTAAACTACGAAGTCAAAATATAACAAATTTGATTTAAATACCTGTCATGTTTTTAGGATAATCAAGACACGTTGTTGTTGTTGTTATATTTACACCTATAAAACTTGTATGAAAATAAACAATCTACTAAAATTCACATTCAGAATTGCTGAATAATTAATTATGGCGTAATTCAATTTTGGAGTAATCAGGTTTATATTATTTTATCAGTTATAAAGTGAAGGGGATTGGCTTAAATTTTCTTTTTTTATTTTATTTACGTTAACTTAATCTAGAAACTTTTGATTAGGTACTTTTTCTACGAATGTTTGCAAATAAGCTACTTTGCATACGTAAAAGTGTGTGCAAAGTGGCACTTTCCCGCACACTATGCGGGAAAATTTTTTTCCCGCACACTTTTTAAAATGCTGATTATACCTTGCAACAGTGGTTTTATATAGACTATTATACATAAAATCTGCTTAGAATTTTGCGTAGAATTCAAAAATGTAATAATATTCAGCGGTTTCATATAAAAAACACGACTTTTTTCACATTATTCTTCCGTACAGTTTAGGTAAATAAACCACCTTGTCTCTGTCTTTGAAAATGAGGCTTGTTTCCTTAGAAACCAAAGCTCATTGTCAAACAACGCAATTTATATGTAATTTAAAGTCTACAACAGTGTTTATTCCTACTTATTTAAGTTAAAAAAACTATTTTAATAATGGATATCACTGAAGATGAACTTCCGGAAGATGTTCTAAAAGCCGCCAACATGGCTAGTATGCAATTGCTGCCTCTCAAATCGCGAGAAAAATACGAGAAACAGTACGAGTTGTTTACCCAATGGTGCGAACAAAAGGGGATAAAAACCTTAAAGGAAAAGGTACTTTTAGCGTATTTTGTTACTTTAAGCAAAGAATTCAAACCTAACACAATGTGGTCAAAGTATTCAATGCTCAAAAATGTAATAAAAATAAAAAGAGACATCGATATCGGTGAATTTTATAAAGCTCACTGCATTTCTGAAAAAGCAGAATGTTGGTTTTAAACCTAAAAAGGCGAAAATTTTTACAAAAGAAGAAATATTCAGTTTTATGAACTCCGCACCAGATGAAACTTACCTGTTAATTAAAGTTGCCACTATATTCGGACTTGCTGGTGCATGTCGAAGGGAAGAGCTACCCAATTTAACCACTACAGATATTGAAGACAAAGGAAACCTCATAATTGTTAAAATTAGGGATTCCAAAAATCATACAGCAAGAAACTTTATAATATCAGAAGAAGTTCATAACGGAACCTACCTGCAACTGTACAGAAGATACACCGGCCTACGTCCAAGAAAGTCAAACAATCGTTTTTTCCTAGTTTACAGAAAGGGTAAATGTTTTTCGCAAAGTGTTGGAGTAAACAGTTTTGGAAAAATGCCTTCTGAAATAGCTATTTTTTTGAAGTTGTCAAATCCAGAACTCTACACAGGGCACAGTTATCGTCGATCATCGGCAACGTTCCTGGCCGATTCTGGAGAAGGAATCACTGACATAAAACGCTTGGGGGGTTGGAAATCGACTACGGTAGCTGAAGAATACATTGATGAATCCACAAGTTATAAAAAAGGATTAAGTAACAAAATTCTGACCTTCAATCCTAAAGAAAGTGAAGCAGTTCCAAGTACCAGTATTTTACCTTCAGTTGCTCAATCTGCGATCAATTTAAAAAACGCGACCAACTGTACATTTAACATTAATGTTGTTAATAACAATAAATAGTTATAAGATGTTGTTTTTAATATCAATAAAAATTAAAAACAAAATGTATAGATATTTCATTCGTAGAAAAAATATTGTTCCTAACACGTGTGCAAAGTAGTTTTCCCGCACTTGAAGCTTATCCGAACTCCGCTTCGCGTCGTTCGTCTAACTGCTTTAGCGTGTGGGAAATCATAACTTTGCACACTGAATAGGAAAACTACTATATTCGTTGCCCGATTATAGTGATATTAAAACGTTAAAAAAATATTGTTTTTTCCACTCCTAACTCAGTACAATTATTACATGTTTTTCAGTATAAATCACCTTCCTGCTTTTATCATCATTCACGCTAAAACAAAAACAAAAAAGTGATACAGGGTGATTGATGGTGGCGATTGTACATTACATTTTAAAGGCTTTACGGATAAGAACGACACGTGGAATTTTTTTAAATCGTTTTTCTATTTAATACAGTCTATTGTGTATACTTCTGGGATCTCGGAACCCTCTGTGATCTCGTAGAAAGGGAGCTAGAGACCACCAAAAGATGATGTTTATCAGTGGGATTGAGAAGACTCATCAAAAACCACAGTGGTACCAACAAGACTTCAGTACTTGAGAAATATCCGCCTCAAAGACGAAAACTTACTAGTATCTAGGACTTCCCTAGACTCAAAACTTATCTGGAACCGCCACGTAGAAAAGATTGCCAGCAAGGCAAGGTGGTGATGTGGCACTGATGGTGTGCAGGAACATTGCGGGAAAGACGAGGGGTTGTAACCCATCAATACTTCGATGGATGTATACCAGGATAGTGAGACGCAGTAGTGTGGCACAGAAAAACCGAACTTGCCACAACAAGGAAAACATTAGAAAAGATGCAGAGACTTGCATGTCTTTGCATAACGGGAGCAATGTGATCGACTCCCACGGCAGCACTAGAGGTAATTCTCGACCTCACACCGCTCCACATCATGGTGAGAAGAACTGCTTGGAGAGCAGATCTCAGGTTGGATAAGGCCGGATTTAAAAAGAGAGCACACAGTGCAAGGGACTCACTGCCTACTGGCAGTGCACACCTCACCGACCTCCCAACCGACGAAATCATCAGGAAGTTTAGTTTCGAAAAACAATTTCGAACGGAACTGAGCACCAAGAGAGATTGGAGCAGAGAATCCATTCAAACATTGGGAAAAAATACTATAATATGGTATACGGACGGATCTAAAACTCCCGAGGTGACTGGAGCAGGAGTCTACGGGGCCTTGCATCAAATACTCCAAACCCATGGGCCAGTTCCCTAGCATTTTTCAAGCGGAAATTCACGCCATAGAAAAGTGTATTCAATTTAACCTCGACAGGAAATACCGGAATAAGGAAATTGCGATCCTTTCCGATAGCCAAGCAGCCATCAAAGCGTTGAGCTCATCTAACATCAACTCGATGATGGTTCTGGAGTGCCTAGGAAAGCTCAATGATCTAGGAAGGAACAACAAGGTAACCCTCCTCTGGGTTCCGAGACACGTCGGAGTAGAGGGTAACGAACAAGCAGATACTCTGGCACGAAAAGGAGCATCAGCGCCACTGAACCATTCTGCGGTCTTGGAAAAGCATATGTCCAGGAAGTACTTAATAAAGCTGACGAAGAACTGAGAGCAACGCACTGGCAAAGACTTCCAGGACTGAGGCTGGCCAAAGATCTCCTCGGCAATTTTAACCGAGCAACATCGAAGATACTGATTGATTTGATTTATTAATTCCACTCAATGTTTACAACAGAACAATGTAACATTATGGGATCGTCAATTTATAGGTATACTTATCTAACATGTATAATAATTAGAATAAACGACACCAACAAAAAGTCCGTCACAAAAAAAAAACACTTAAAAATATCACAATATTAAAATCCAGGTTTTTTTATCGGGCACAGGGCACAGGTATTGATAAAACCAGTTTCTCGATCTGGAAGCGGCCACTCACAGTTCATCGCTATCAAAAAATTCTGCTACTGTATAGTAGCACCTATTTATAAGGAAATCCTTCAACTTATTTTTAAAGTTTTTATTTACTGAGAAACCATCAAATAAACAGGTTATTTTCTGCAATTTATTCAAACATTTAATGCCCATATAGTTCGGATCAGTTTGCGAAATTGCCAATCTACATTTAGGAAGAATAAACTCACTCTTTGTCCTAGTGTTATGTCTGTGTATAGAACTTTTTTGCTGTAAATTATTGATTAACCTCAGCAAAATTAGTTTCAATGCATTAACGGGTCATTGTCGACTCAGAGAACACCTAAGGAAGCTAGGCCTAGAAGAGGACAGTACCTGCAGGTTTGGCGGAGAAGAACCAAAAACACCCCACCACATCTTGCTGGAGTGTTATGCTGTACGCCACAGAAGATTAAACACACTGGGATTACCCCAGCTGGCTGTGGAAGAAATACCTCGAACAGACCCACTCAAAATTCTGAAATTCCTAAAGGAACTAAATCTTGAGGGGCTGCTATGAACAAGGAAACCTTGAGATAGCAGAAGAAGATGGGGTACAATAGACCTAATCAGGTTGCAGTACATCTGTCACCATCCACACCTATCATTACCATTACCATTGTGTATACTGTCCTACATCAAATATCATCAACTTAACTCGTAGTTAACTTGTTGTTAAAAAATGTACCTAGCCTAGGCACTTACTATACAAACTGTTTACAGAAGTTATGCAACTACGCATACAAAACTGGACTGAGTTCTTGTAGGCAACATATGTTATAAACCGTTCTTTAGCGTGTAAGCGTCTTTTAAGTGTAAGTTTTCGCTGTAAATGTACAATAGCATTGTAAAAGCAGCATTACAAAGAAAATCAGTCTGATCTTCAAAGTGACTGTCTACGTTTTCGCAAGGTTGCCAAATCCTTCGAATCGGTTTCCCCAGTTGAAATAGGTACCCCACAAAATTATTTTCATAAATTATAATTTGGTATTCCTCGATTTTAATTCACTTCGTCAGTCTCTCTGTCTCTGTCTTTCCGGTTCCTTCAGCTGCCACTTTTCTTCTGTTTCTTTAAAGATGACAAGTGTCCTAGCTTGACACGTGCTTGGTGTCCTAACTTGGTTATTATGAGAGCTAGAAGATTCGTTCAAACGTCAAAATAACTTTGACCTTTTGACGTTTGAACGAATCTTCTAGCTCTCTTAACTAAACATAATTTTGTTTCAAAATTTACAAATAACCGAGAAGAGCTTTTTAGACAGTTGGGCAGTTCGTTCCAACGTTAAAATGTAGCCCAAAACTTCTGCTTTCTTCGTCATTATACAGTTTTTATCAAAAAAACGCTAATAAGTGAGAAAACCCACAGATTTTGAAGGCATAGTGCGTTCCTCATAAACTCAAACTGTCCGAAAAGTGATGGTTGTGACTAGTCTAAATAGTTCTAACACATTGGCATACGTCAGAAGAATTGTACTTTTTAAACTATACTATATATACAGTGCGTTTTTTTTAACGCGCAACATAGGATTTCACGTGTTAAATTTTTAAGCCCATGTTAGACCATGTTATTTTGGAACTACAAGTATAAAACTTGACGGGTGGCTGTTTCGTACCCTGAAGCTTAAGTAAGTTTACCAATTCAGCCTAAAAAGTGTTAAAAAACTTGCAAAAAATCATCTTTTTTCGAAAAGGTTTTATCGTTTCATACTCCCTGTATACATTGTTGTTCTTTGTTGTTTCTGATACTGGCACGGCAGGTAGCAGGTAAAATTTGGCGTAGAAAGTAAAACAGGGTGATCATTAACTTTATATCAAGAAAGTTAAGAACAAAAGAAGTATTTTTATAAGTGAATTGTTCAAAGTGACCTCCGTTTGAAGCCAAACAGTATTCCAAACAATCATAAAATGCCCTTTTGACGTTCAAAAGATGTCGGGTCGTGATGCAGTCAAAATATGTCACTTTACCTGCTACCTGCCCTGCCAGTATCAAAAACAACAAGGAACAACAATGCATACAGGGAGTATGAAACGATAAAATCTTTTCGAAAAAAAATATTTTTTTTCCAGTTTTTAATCACTTTTTAGACCAAATTGGTAGACTTACTTAAGCTTCAGGGTACTAAAGACACACCCGTCAAGTTATAGACTTGCAGTTCCAAAATAACATGGTCTAACATGGGCTTAAAAATTTAACACGTAAAATCCTATGTTGCGCGTTAAAAAAAACGCACTGTATATGGTATACTCAAAGAATGAAACATCTAGAAGTTGACGCTTTTCCTAAAGTTTTTGTATTTTTGATGTTGTTGACACATTACGTGACTTTGATTATGCAATTTTAGAGCTTGAAACACTGTAAAAAAAAATAAAAAAATCGCAAAACATTTTGAAATATACAGTCAATGTCTTTCAAAATTCTATGAAATACCTTAAAAATATCTCAAATAACTGCTCAATAAATAATGCCTATTAAAATAGAAGATCCTTAAGTTCTTAAAAGCAGTTGGTTTTTATCTTAGCAGTTTTCTATCACAACAAAAACAGCAAACTGTCAACTGGCAATCTGGCAACAGCGGATAACTCGTTAAAAGTCGAGATCAAGAAGGTCGGTAAATCGCCTTTGTACTATATCTGCGTTCGTTTAAAAAGCGCGTGTGAGAAAGAGAGCGCGATAGCCCGCAACTATCGCTACGCAATACGAATGAATTTTTAAAACGTCAAACTCTCTGATGACGTGCATTGGCCGATATACTGCTGACTGCTGTACAACTGATAATAAGTTTTTTTTCAATCTTCGGATAATAAATAATCGTTTATTGTAGACTACAGTCGACGGATAACTTTGTAACCATCTCTTATATTAATTGGCGATTAATAATCGAAATGGTTTAATGCGTGAACGCATCAAATAACTATTTACACCTTAAAGCTTAGTTCTCATAACCGCGTTTTGCGTCTGACGTCACTTATTTTCTATTGGTCAACAGTATATTTTCAGCTGATAGATCTGGCAAAACTTTTTTTCCTGTTCACAGTAGTTGCCTCTAAACACGATATATGTAATTGTCAGTTGTCACAATTTGTTTAGTTTTTTAACTTAACTGTTACATTTTTAAATAGGTATTCCGAGGTTAATTCAGCATGTTTTGCAGAAGTGTATTCTTCATTTTTGTCGCCTTGGAAACAAGGATGAATGAAAATATCTTCTATTCTCAAAGTTCCATGACAATTGCCACATAAAAACTAAAAATGAATTTGAGAGATTAACCTATATTTTATATGAATATAAACATCATTTCTGCTGTGATTTCCGTGTTTATTCATTTTTTTTCAATTTTGCCATTCAGATATAACTTTTGCCCTCTGCGTCGTCCAACATGTCAAAACACTAGAAACAGGCGCAAGAAGTTGAAAATTGTAAGCTTCTTGCGGGCTGTCATTTTCAAATTTTGCTTCTACCAATAGGAAATAAGTGACGTCAGACGCAAAACGCGGTTATGAAAACATCGTACGGAAATGTGTACTTTACCGCACCATTTTTTATGGCGGAAGTAGCACTTTTCCGCTTTAGTGCGGTAATAGTATATTTCATTACCAGTACAGAAATGAGGATTTTTCCGTGCGCGCGTGACAAATTCTCGTGTGAGGCGCAGCCGAACACGGGAAGTCATGCAAGAACGGAAAATCCATTTCTGGACGAGTAATGAACGATATTTTTTATTATACTTAGGTACCTGAAATCAACATAAACAAAAAATATCGCAAAAAATTATTAAGAAAATCGGGAATATTTATTTTTATTTTTAAAACAGTAAAAATGTAAGTACATACAACTCAAATTAACAAAAAAAATACAAGTAGGTAATTCTAAGAAAATTAATTTTGGACAGAACCGTTATTATTAATAGTAATATTTATTGTACAATTCGTATTATTGTTGAAGCTCAATCCCTTTTGCATTTCTTTTTGTTGAACTAAAGACTCTGCTAAAGATGTTGAAGCGGAGTGTTCGTGTGTGCTTTGGTTCTCTTGATTGACTGTTACAGATGTTGTAGTTTCCAAGTTACAAGGGCTAAACAACTTCCGTGATACTTCAATTTTTCTTTGTATGGACTCGTCTATATGTCCTTCTGCTACATTGGAAGAAAGCCATCCTCCGTGTCTTTTCAAAGTGAGCAAATCACCGCCGTTTTCCACCAACATGGTTGCCGAAGAGCGCCTTAGCCCATGTCCGGTATATTCTTCGGGATTTTTTAGTTTTAGGTATTTTGCAACAAGTTTTGGAATACCACTGATAGTATGGCACCCAACATGTTGAGCGTAACATCATTGGTTTCGGTATGTAACAAATAATCTTCTACTCTCCATATGTTTAGGGCGGAGATCTGCGTATTTACGGTAAATTGTACAGGGATCGAATTTGCAATTTTCATTGGTAATGGTAAAACTTCTTGACCTGTGAGTTTTTCCATCTCGTAAGAACACGACAAGGAAACGCCCATTATCTTCCACATCATCTAAACTCAAACGTATTAAATCATCTCTGCGGCATGCACCGAAGATGCCAAACACTAAAATTAATTTTGCTAGTAGATATTCTCCATCTGAAGCTTCACATAAAAATTTGGTTACTTGTTCTGCTGTAAGAATCTTGGATTTCTTTGGTATATATCCTACAGCTTGTCGTTTCAAAAAAGCAATCGTTTTTGGATATTGATGGTGAGTATTTTCTTTTATTGCCAAACAACTCTTTAACATAGAGAATCGACTCCATAAAGTGGAGGATTTCATAGTGTTGGCTTTTTCAGAAAAATATACTAAAAGAATATCGTCACTCACAATTTTGATTCGTTTCTGAGTCCGCCATTCGGTAAAACTGTTATATTCTTGTTCATATCTCAACCTGGATTTCACTGGTAATAAATCTGCACTCACTTCTGCCGCTCGTTGTAAGATATTTTCGGGAATATCCCGATTTTCTTCACAATCTGAATTCATTTTTGCAAAATGTAATAAATACATAAATACTTAATTTTCACTGACAGAAAATAAAATTTGTCATTAATAAATAAATCGTTGCTATAGACACATTACTCGTTTCTTTTTTTTCTTCGGGTTGCCATAGGATATCTAGTATCATGGATATCTATGTTTATTATTAAGCGCACGGAAGGAGGGATCGGAAAAAAATTTCCGTGCGCTGTTCCGAAAATGTCATATTTACTGTATTTTATAAACAGTTGAAAATGTAGTATTTTCTGTTAAGTATAATAAAAAGTACTTTACCGCACGATTTTGATTGCATTGATAATGGCTTTCGTTAAATTATTAAAATTTAATTATACGTTATATTTAGTTATTTTTTTTACATGTTCAATTCAAGTGACTATTTAATAACTTCTTGTTAATGTATTACAATTTAAATAAACTGTTTTACCTGAGTAGTATGGTAGTGATCTTAGGAAAAATATTTTGACGACGTCTAAAATCTAAACTGACAACTGACAACCTACCTGTAAGAAATTTAATTGACTAATTTTCTATTGTAACCCCCTACATAAATACTAATTGTGAAATGCTAATGTTCTCATTGTAGTTTTCTGCGGGATCGTAGGAAAAATATTGTACCTAATACGTGCCGAAAGTGTCTTTTCCGCACTCGCTAGCGAAATCTAATCAAACAAATGCAATCAGCGTTAGGTAAATAACTACTAAAACAGTTGTCAAAATGAAATAACCGACTTTGTAACTTTGCTTGTTTTCAAGATCCTTTTCACTAAACATTAAAAAAAACTCTGAACTGAATTTACAATTTATAAAAGGTACATATTTGCATGTGTGTGTATGTACATTAGTGACACTCACATGCTATAACACACGATTAAGATATCTAAAAAAACGTACATAGTCTTCTCGTTAACTTTAATAGCAGCCAATTAGATCACAAATTACCAATTGCGTAGATACCCATCGATAAATTGGGAACGGGCCGCTCATTCTGTGTTTAGTGTGAAGTTTAAATTCTTGTGCTCCGGTTGCTCCAGATTTTTCGTAAAAAAATCAATTCAGTGTTAAAAAAATGCGCGTTAAACGTGTTATTACCATTTTGAACGATTTAGGAAGGGTTGAACTCGATCATGGACCGCAACACGGTGATGAATACGAACACGTAACCAATGAGGTATGTGACCTAATAATACTCATACGTAAAATTTAAATATAATAGTATATTACGTAACTAGTGCTGTAAGAAGCTCATGGAATTACACATTACATTACAGTAACTTTTTCCATATAGTGCGTAAAATGCCTTAGAGCACTTGTGACTTACTACACTTTACCTACGACCAAATGGAAAGTCCTGTTTTCGCAATTCATATAATTCAGAGTAACTTTTCATTAAAAAAAGTATATTTTCAACGTATTGACATCATATATGTACTAATCATTGGTATTATGCCACTAAAGAAAAAAATAATAACGTAATAAAAAAAATTCACAAATCATGTTACTTAAATAATTATTAGTGTTGTTCTTAAAATAATTATTTATGGTTACAGTTATTAAGAAGAAAGGGAAAACTTTCAGTAATATGACTGTCTTTGCTATTGCAAATAATATTCTAGACAAAGTGGTAGTTACTTAAAACTGTATGAACAATGCATTACGCGATGATCTCCATCTAATATACTCTGATAAAGGAAGAAATTTAAACAAAATCAATTTTTCCCAGCATTAGAGCGATAGTTGTGGCCGATCTTAAAACTGTGCGTAAAGAGGTTCATTATGTAACTATACGTAAATAGCTATTTACACTGAGGTCGTAGGTATAATAATAATAATGTATGTATGGTGTCAAACCAGCTAATTAATATAATAATTTATAGGCGCAGGGGATTTTTGTAATTTATCGTTGTTCTAAGAATTTAAGGAATATGCTGAAATCACAGGACACACCCGGTATTATGCACACTTAACTAACCCACACTAATTTTTTTTATACAGTGGTTTGAAATAATTGCGGTTACTGTAAAAGAAACTTTTCAATGTCAAACAAATATTTAGAATTTAATTCCCGGAAAAATGCAATGTTGCCTTATTGGCTAAACATTTACAAAGTGCTTAATAAAACAGTTATAGTCAAATATTGATGGTAAATCCAATATTATTTGAATAGAAATTTGTTTAACGTAATTTGAAACCTAATTACATTTGCTTTTTTTAATAGCAAACAACTATTTTCAATGTCTCTCAATAAATGCAATAATGTTACTTTAAAAAGTTTCTAAATAACATATTTACAAATTTTCAGAAAGAGTTATATTAATTGTCAATTAAGTCGTATTTTGCTTGTCCTAATTCTCAATGCTTATGGCAAATCCCATTAGTCTGAAATAAATGGTTACAAGAGCTAATTTCAACCGTAATTACATTGTAAACTTATTACCTGATGTATTTCCAATATCGAACAAATATTTTTAGTGCAAATTTACTTCCCTCTAAAATACAATCTTGTCGTAGATATCTTCCAAATTAAATATTTACAGATGAGTTCAATGTTCACTTAAAACAGTTACATACATAATATGTATCTAAATATACAGTGTGTCCCGCTTGATATCTAAGTTAATAATAATGCGATTTTCTTTAAATTATTGTGGTGATTGTATGCCAGAAAAATGAAGTATTTGGCATAGTAAAAAGGGGTTGTACTAAATTTTGCAGTGTTTTATCAGGTTATTGGATAGGAAATTTAATGAGGATTCCAAAAATGTGCTTAAAACAGTCATTTTCTCACTCCAATTGGGTTTTATACCCAATTTTGTCCCTGACTATCCTTTCGAACTGTGTTTCTAGCAGGTCAAAGTTTGACACCGCTTTTCTCCCTGACTGTACTAAATTTTGTAGTGTTTTATCAGGTTATTGAATAGGAAATTTAATGAGGTTTACAAAAAGGTGCTTAAAACAGTCATTTTCTCACTACAATTGGGTTTTATACCCAATTTTGTCCCTGACTATCCTTTCGAACTGTGTTTCTGGCAGTTCAAAGTTTGACACCGCTTTTCTCTCTGACTGTACTAAATTTTGTAGTGTTTTATCAGGTTATTGGATAGGAAATCTAATGAGCATTCCAGAAACGTGCTTAAAACAGTCATTTTCTCACTCCAATTGGGTTTTATACCCAATTTTGTCCCTGACTATCCTTTCGAACTGTGTTTCTAGCAGGTCAAAGTTTGACACCGCTTTTCTCTCTGACTGTACTAAATTTTGTAGTGATTTATCAGGTTATTGGATAGGAAATTTAATGAGGATTCCAAAAATGTGCTTAAAACAGTCATTTTCTTACTCCAAGTGGGTTTTATACCCAATTTTATCCCTGACTATCCTTTCAAACTGTGTTTCTGGCAGTTCAAAGTTTGACACCGCTTTTCTCTCTGACTGTACTCAATTTTGAAGTGTCTTATCAGGTTATTGGATAGGAAATTTAATGAGGATTCCAAAAATGTGCTTAAAACAGTAATTTTCTCACTACAATTGGGTTTTATACCCAATTTTGTCGCTGACTAACCTTTCAAACTGTGTTTCTGGCAGTTCAAAGTTTGACACCGCTTTTCTCCCTGACTGTATTAAATTTTGTAGTGTCTTATTAGGTTATTGGATAGGAAATCTAATGAGCATTCCAAAAACGTTCTTAAAACAGTCATTTTCTCACTGCAAGTGGGTTTTATACCCAATTTTGGCCCTGACTATACTTTCGAACTGTGTTTCTGGCAGTTCAAAGTTTGACACCGCTTTTCTCTCTGACTGTACTAAATTTTGTAGTGATTTATCAGGTTATTGGATAGGAAATTTAATGCAGATTCCAAAAATGTGCTTAAAACAGTCATTTTCTCACTCCAAGTGGGTTTCACAAGCAATTTTCTGACTGTCAAACGGTGCTCAAAAGTTGCAAAAACCAGGGTTTAGAAAAGTTTTCTTGCAGTATTCGTTACAAAACGTGTTTTTGAGATTTATGACAATTATTTTGACAGTAGTCACGTGACTGCCTAGCTAAATTATCCACCAAAAACCACATGATATGTCATAACTGTCCAAATTTGCCTAGAATTTGCAAAAATTACAGTGTACCACAGTTTTCTTACAGTTTTCGGAACAAGACGTGTTTCTGAGATTTTGACAGTTATTTTGAGAGCTGCCAATAAATTAGTCGTAAATTACAAATTGTTTAAATAACAATATCTTTACATTCGCGTCATTTAGGTAAAAACTAAGGTAAAAGTAAGGAGGTAAAAATGAAAAGTAACAAAAAGCTGTATGCTATATTTCAGAAAAGTTATAAGATTGGAACTCATTTGGTACAAGAATCATTTTGTCAGAAAAGTTTTACTTCATTTATTTTATTATTCATAAAATGATAAGCCAAAATCTCTTAAATAGTAAATAACAAATCAAATCAACCTTTATTTTTCAGGATATCATTACAATAGAGTCATATTTAGCTTGCGTTAGTTCTAAATGCTTATTATAGTAAATTCCAACTGGTTAGGTATTAGTTTTAAGCTAATTTGAACCATATGAATATTATATTTTATCATCATTATAATATTTTGCTTAGAAACGTAGTAACTTTTAATTTAATTTATTTTTGTTTTGTTTTAAGATACACAGTGTTCCAAACGACGTGCATGAGAATTTTGGTAAATATAGTAAAAGAACCGTTCTTTTCCCTACATTTCTAAAAGTAATTTTGCAAAATGCAAATTTGTGGAACACATCGTTAAATTGCGTAGTTTGCCTATGATGACAACAAAATCCAGGTCCGTATTTAAAAAAACTTCCCACCAAAATGTGGGGAACTACAAGAATTTGACAACGCTGTAAACCGATTTGTAAAATACTACAAATATAATAAGCGTTGTCCCAATTAGCATTGTTTACCAATTTCAAGATTATCATGGATTGGATGGTCATTTTTGGACACACTCTATAAAAATACAGAATTTTTGAGCACAAAGATTAATAAAATTTTACAGGGTGGTACAGG
The DNA here is from genome assembly GCF_016097725.1 of Ips typographus. NCBI lineage: Eukaryota > Metazoa > Arthropoda > Insecta > Coleoptera > Curculionidae > Ips > Ips typographus. Next base: position 13,389,780 of record NC_138423.1, read on the forward strand.
TTATGAGGAGACTTTCATTAAAAATCTCGTTTTGCAGTTGTTTTTTCATTCATACACTTATACAGGAAGGAGGAAAAAAAGCAAATTAACACTAGTTTAAAAGTTTGTACCTCTAAGCACCATACAAAGTTGTCCAACAATAATACACCAAGATTGGACAATATTTACTACCAGTTAATTAAAATGTATTACGTAGCATTACGTAATCGGTTTTTCTGGTACACGTGTTACCCACGTGACCGTGACCTCATAAACACGCCTCTTGACGTCATAAACCAAGGATTTCCCATCGAATGTTCCCGAATTCTGGAGGTGTGGTCGAGCCTTGTAGACGTTTTCAGGCCAGGACACTGGCGCTCGTCTAATTAACTTTCGAACCGATTCAAACTGGTTTTATTTGGAAATTGTAACACACTGTAACAATAATTACAGATAACACACAAATTAAGCTAGAAGTTAACTAGTTTTGCAATTAAAATTTAACGAAAAAATTCAAACATTGTAGATTTTAAAGCCGCTCCTGAAAATACGTATCGACCAAACCTTTTCCGGTTGAGACAAGCGCAGGAGAAAGCAATTGGAAAGTCTGGATAAGTGAAAATTCGAGTTATAGACAAGTGAAGGTGACCCTGGATTCTCATTGAGTAAGAGAATTTCCGGCCACGCAAATTAAAACAGCTGAGCTCTTTCTATAAATTGTTGTTGTTTAGAAAAAGTTATGATAATAGTTTGGTAGATAATCGTGTATGCGTGCGATATGAAGTGTAAAAACGTTGATTTGAGTCCTTTTGTAACTCCCGAGGTAAGTATCAACATTTGATACTGTTTTTGGATCATTAATCCACTTATATCTGAACAAAGTTTCAAAGTTATTCAACTGAAATCAAAATGTCAGGTCGAGAATAGTGTTGATGGTAGTTTTTTTTTAAATGGGTCACCTTGTATATTCAGAGTCCTCTAGATTGTAATAATAGAGCATTTTATGGATTTATACCAAGTGCTTGTTGTACTAGATGTGATCGTCATATATAAGTTTAAAAAATTGTCCGTTTTGCTGCAGGAAAATTTAAACCTGTAATTTGTTTAAATGGGACATTCTGTTCTGCAAATTTTTATACCGAATGCTTTAAAAGATATGTAAGTAACAACATTAAAAATAACTCAAGTGCACTCTAGGAAGCTTCTTGCAAGTTACAACCAGGAAATAATAATAATGTTCATTTATCAGCAAAGCTACAAACAAATTAATCCAATAAAAAAATTGAAAAGATAAAAGTAATTAACCGGCGAAATACAAATTAAAATAAAGTTATAGTATATAAAGTTAAAGTTCGCATCTTACATATTTTCTTAACAACTGTTTGAATACACTAATGTTATCACAGTCTATAATATCACTGGGTATCTTATTAAATTCATACAATCCCCGATTCAAAACTGAATTTTTGATTTGATCAGTTTTGCACTTGTCAACAAGTATAAAGTCATTTTACAATTTCTAGTATTATATGAATGTACATTGCTAAATTTTTTAACTTTTTCACAGATATAATGAGGCAACCGATTATTCTTAAATTGAAATAAAAAAACGGATACTATATATTTAAAGACATTAAATCTACTATATTTAACATTACATTGCAAAATAGTGCGTAATGCTCTATTTTGAATAATCTGCAATCTATTAATTTTGTAACTCGGTACACTATACAGCAATGTAGAGCAAAATTGCAAGTGTAGTGCAGTTATGCTGTTATACAACAGTTTTTTAGTGTATTTTGACAAGTTTTTTCGTACTCTAGAAATAAATGTCACTTTTTTAGACAATTCTCTCCAGATACAGTCCGCATTAGCATGAAAATTCAGTTCTGAATCTAGCAAGACTTCCAGGTACTTCATTTGCTCAACTTTCATGACTTCTTCATTATCAATTTTTATGCTTAGGTTACTGTAATTAAAATTAATCAGTTTGTCCTTTTTTCCAAATTAACACCATTTCAATTTAGATACATTAACACCTTAAACTATTATTATTAAGCCATACGAACTATCTAAATCATTATTGACTATTTTCTGCATTTTATGTAAATACCTCCCAAGAACGAGAAACGAGTAAGGATTTTGTAAAATTGAAATTTGTAAAATTTGTCGCTAGAATCCAAAAAATAATGGAGATAAAAATTTTCGAAAATTTGGATACAAATTCCAAGAAAAACTGGTTTTCTTTTGCTGTTTTGAATACTCTGTATAGGTCAAATCTTTGTGCTCTTTTACAGGAGGTGAAAGAAGAGTTCAAGACGAATTAGAGCTTTTTACGGTTCCAAAAATTGCGGAAATACAGACTTTTAAAAATTTTGCTTTATTTCAAAAAAAAAGGCAATATAATTATCAAAGTTTGTCATTTTAATACTGTATTTAACAATTTGACTTTGACGCTTGAAAATTTTACCAAATTTTTTTACATTTTACATATAATAACATAAAATATTTTCGATTTTCCACTTTATAGTAACAGTTTTTTTTAACGTGAATTTAGGACCTGGTTTATGGTTTAACCTTCTGAGGTTACATTTAAAAACAAACATTTTTTGGTTCCTGGTTTAAATATACATAGTCACATCTTTGGGACCACTCAGTATCAAAATATTGCCGTACTGCAAACAATTTGCAACAAAAGTGTGTTTCCATTTTAAAAAAACGCAAATTAAATTGGACACGTGACCTGTTCTGTAACAGAGTAACTAAAGACTTAGACCACAAGGTACCTTTTACAAAAAAATGGTCATAATTTAAGAATCACTCGGTATAAGCCAAAAAATAGTAAATTACTTCAATTTTAAAAAGTATGCTTTTTTGTATCTTTAAAATTGTATTTTATCTAATACCAAACCCATTAGATTTCAAGGGAGTATCTCTACATCAGTAATTTAAAATTTTCTGATGATGAGACATACAGGGTGACCTGTTTATTGTCTGTTGGCATTTCAAGGTCTTTGAGAACTTATTGGAGGAAAGAACGTTAAAAATAAAATAATAGCCATAAACCTAAAGCAAAACAATATTCGTAGTTAAAGCAATCTATACAGGGTGTCAGGTGCCAAGATTGTTGTGTTGTTGTTTAAATAAATGAAAATTGTCAAAGAAATCCATAATTTTATGCTAATTTTTAATTATAATACAGTTTATTGATTTATTAGTATTTTAAGTTTTCTTCTTTCATATTATAGTAGTCAATCAAAAAATACTAAAGGTTCAAGACTTAAATATTTTATAAACTAGGTATTTAGAAAGGAATGTTTATTTTATACCATACATTTTTCCTACTGTTTTTTTTTAAGTACCACTTTCCGCACTTTTGTTAGGTAAACAACTATTTTAGTATCCACAATAAGCTTTGAAACTGTTTGTACTAAAAAAAAATTAAATCAGCTGTTATTGACCAATAATCTTTTTATTACAAAACTTAAATCCTTTAAAACAAAACGCTTTAAAATCAAATTTCTAAGAAGTAAACATAGTCTTATTTTTTTATCTTTTATCAGGTTTATCACTTAATCCAAACTAGAAAATTATAAGAAATGTAACGTTAATATGTATTACGTTATTGCACAAACATATTTTTTCTCTGGAACTAATTAGTTTACTTTGAATGTAGTTAAGGATGATAAGAAAGGATTAATAGTATATTATTAACCAAGGTTTAGACAGAAGCTTTTATTGACCGCATGTCAATAAAAGCATGTTAATAAAAGCTGTCTAAACCGTGGATAATATAGCATTTTTTCCACTATTAACAATATTTTTGATGGTCCTTTTATTGAAAATTTAAATTAACATCAAAACAACAACATGAAGGGACAACCCACCGCCCTCTATACTAGAAAGCCTAAACTGTCACTTTTAATGGCGGCGTTAGCGGTTTTCGTTTTATACACAAACGTATGCAGATGCAGTAAGAAATATGTTTTTTTAATTGTTTCGTGTAGTTGAGTGCAAGTTGTGAGTGAAAAATCAAAAAAATGTTCATTTCTGATCCAGATATGTATAGATAGAGCTTTTTTACACAATCAAACAAATTGGTTACATTTGTCCTGGAAAGTACAACACAGAGCAAACTAGTTTAAACACTATTCAGTATAAGAAAATCTGTAAATCCTTGAAACTAGGTAAGCAAAACTGGTAAATGGTTCTTATGTTATTACCAAGAACATTCATTCAAAATTATTTTTGTTGCTCTCACAATGAAGGATGCTTTAAAATGTAACTCACATACTTGTGCATGTAACAAGTACCTAATAAGTTTACTGTACTAGAAAGTACTTGTACCTACCATTGAGTATAGTGTTGGAGTAAAATCATCCCACTTCAAAGTGTTCAACCACTGTTGAGTTAGATCCGGTTTTTTGTAAAGTAAAAACCTGACACGGTTGGGCTTTTTTCTGATTTGCTGTTACAATGTGGCTTGAAAAACTAATGAACGGCAGCAAACAAAAATAACTTCAAATAACCTCAAATTTTGATTTTAAACCGTAAAAATTCATCTAATCCTCAAAAAACTCAATTTCCACAATACAAACTGTCACCACTTTTCTCGCCATATTGGAATTTTTGACAAGCACCTTCTAGGCTTTCTAGTATAGTAGGCGGTGGACAACCTAATTTATCTGTCTCTGTCAAAGTCAAGTATATTTCATATGTCAGATGTCTTAAAGCACATTGACATTATTATTTACCTAGGTCTGGTGTTTGTGCCAGACTAGAACTAGAGATTAGACTCTATTATTGACCTAGGTCAACAATGACCATTAAGGTAGAGAAAACTAATTTCTCAAGTCACTAATCGGTCAATATATTTGTTTATTATGTTACTAGTGGAAAAAATGGTTTAAAAGGATGGGATTTTAACGATTACGGAATAAAAAAAATCCCTAAGTAGTAAGTAAGTATGAAAATAAAGATGTGAAAATAATAGGTTGTGAGTAATGCTCATATTGTTTTTAAGGGGTATTTTCTGATAAACCGATTATAGTTCGAAACTTGGAAACTTAATACTTTCGTTTTTAATTCCTGAAAAATTCATATTTTTCTCCCACTTTGTGAAGGCACTATGAAATGTATTCACTCTAGTTGCATTCAGAATTATAGAGCTCCGCTTCCTGATGATTTAATCATGTCGAAACTAATAAGTATATCAGAAAACGTACTTTTTCTTCTATTGATTCTGAGAATTTCAGTTTTCCTATTTTTTTTGGTGTATTTTTGAACTGACCTTTTCTTTGAATGCAGAAATTGTCGAAATGTTAAAATGGGACCTTGTAGCGTTCGACAAAATACAAATATTTAAAATATTGGATATATGGCAACATCAAAAATGACTGCAGGCGATTTTAGAATCACATGATGCACCAAATGTAGATGAAAATGTTTATAATGGCATATGGCGTGAAATCAAGCGGCCTAAATACTTAAATAGCCTGCCCCGTGTATTTTTTATTTTAAACTTGTTTGATCCATCCGGTATATTCAAGAGTATGCATTTTATACGAGATATTTGATCTAGTGTGTATTACAAAACAAACCATGAAAGATTACACAACTGTGTGGCAGAATTACTTTACACTGCAGACGTGACGTAGCTCATGCCTCACTATTCCTTTTAAGCCTATTAGATCTAGTTCCAGGCCGTAGTATTGTGTTTGGTTTGGCTCATTGATCTTAATTAACTTAACATTGTAATTAATTATTATGTAAATACTACATTATCGTCACTTAATATTATAATCGAAGCAAGCAGCAAATAGACATGTAATCACTTGATGTTAGTTTTGTCGTTGACTAGAGATTTAAAATCTCATTTAGTTCGTGAAACCCTTTGACAGCAATGCATGTTTCAAGAATATCCTTAGTAAACAATATACAATTTTTGATGTTTTATTAGAGTTGTAATCCTTTAAAATTAAACCCTAAATACTATATAATAAAATAATAACTGATATAAATATCCTGCTTGTCTTATAAAGATATTAATCAACATTTATCTTCCATATTGCTACACACCACACCTACTTGTGAACATATAAATTTTGGGAAAAACAATCGGTTTCAATTTTAACGTATTGCGTTTAGTACACCCTTACAATGTGTAACTTTTCACTACTTATTCGTTCCCGTACCCGTACAACGGAGATTCCGTCTCTAAAAGTGACTGAACAGGTGAGTAATAAGAATTTAATGCTACCACGTACAATTGACAGACAATAGTATTTTGTATAACAAGGGTGAATAAGATATGGACAATTCGCCCGAGTTTTACAGGTTATTTTTTCTACGACTAATTTTAATTACTTACTAAATTTCAATAATATAAACACTCAATGTTTGAAACGTTTCCGTGTTTACATTATCACTTTTGACGCAGCCAAAGTTTGACCGGTGTCCCGGATTGTCACCGGTTGACAGCTGATTAACTTCGTCTTTTAGGTTGAAGTGTTGAATGGATTTGATTCATTGTAAATTGTATGTTTGTATCATTTGCTTTATCACATAATAAAGTAGATGTTTTAATTCTTTAATTAAACACTAACTGAAACTTGAACGGCTTTTTCATTGCCTCAAAACATAAGCCAAAATGCAATGTTTTGATGCCAACTGTCAGTGAGGATGACAATCAGAAGACTTATTTTGTTTACGTTCAAGATTAGCTGTAATTGGTCTAGTTCATTCGCACGCTGAAGATTGTCTGTGATTGGTCTATTTCATACCGCACAGTTACGGAAAGTATAGGATTCTGTATTCGTTCATGAACCAATATTCCTGTAGGAGTAGAAAAATTACTTTTTGGATTATTTTTACGGCCCGTATCTCAGATCAATGGGACGTAAATTAAACTACCATAACTTTGGGAGTGGTAACCTTTTTGGAGTGGTGGCCAAATTTTTTAAATGAATTAAACTTAGTTTTTTATGTATTGAATTAGAATACATAGAACTCTTCCTTTTACCTCTCTCATACGCAAATAACTATTTAAAAGTCAACTCTTTTCGATATACCTACTTTTCGACTATGGCGAAAATCAAAGAAAATGGGATATCACCTTTACAACGTAGAAACAACTTCTTACAACAATTTTTAACTTCTTAAGTCTGTCACATTCAAAACACGTCATCCCATTTTACTTTGTTTTTCGCCATATTTTAACTGTATTATTGTTTGCCCCTTAATTGATTTTCTTGAAAGGTTTCTATATCAGTAATTAATCAACTTTTCTGTGGAAAATTTACTGTGCACACTTAATGTTATAACGAGTTTTCCTACACTTTTCCTAGTAAACAAAACATTCATTTATAAGTAAATTGTTGATAAGCAGTATGAATAGTATCTCTACGTTGAGAAATACTATCACTTGGGCAATATTTGTTTTGAAGTAGTGATTCAAAACCGCATAACATGTGAGTTTACACATGAATTGCGCCAGAAAAACTTGTGTGCAAGTAAATTAAATTTGCAAACCATTTTTTATTGTCGCAAGTAAATCTATATGCATGTGTAAACCCTCCTTTAATAAAATATTTTGACAGGATTGCTATTGTCTGATCCGTTAACAAAATCAATAAACGTTTGTGGCAAATGTGAATTTTCTGCAAAAATTTACAAAATCTCCCTACTTGTAGTTTTTCTTATATCGATACATATTTTGTCGTGGTATACACCAAAATACAAAGAAATAAATAGAATAGTAATTTTGAACTATATGCAACTTGAATTTACTAAAACTTTTAGTTATCAAATGAAATAACCAAAAGTTTTTGGTTATCAAGTTTCATTGGTTGAATGCTCACGTGACTATGACGTTTTATGACTTCTGGCCAATGGATGTATCTATTTCTCTGATTACTAGTTGGAGCTTCTCTCTGCGAACAGACCGATTATGCATTTTTCCCTGTTCAGGGCAAATGTAAAAAAACAGCAATCACTGGTTAGGGTGTAAGTTTTTAATAATGACGAGTTTTGCCTGTTAATCCATCATCAGACATCAACCAGTCGACACTGCGTGCTTTTCTCATTCACCATATTGCCAGAAAATATAAATAATTCCATAATATAAGATGCTGGTACAAGAAAAATATTTATAATTTACAGAAGAACAACTTTTATTACAGTAATTAACTGATTCTTTTTGAAGACAATTTTAATTGAAATTGACACGTATTATAAAGCATAGGGGCAATTCACCTTCCCCTTATGTAGACAAAAGCGACGAAATCAATGTATTTTGATTAACTTTGAGTGTTTGTATTCAACAGACTTGACTTGGTCTAACGATGATATTTATATTTTGAAAAGTTACAAAATGTTGCGCAACATACAGAATGAAAAATCAAACTAAATTCGGTCACGTAATGTGTTTTTTTTTTGTGGCTTATTTTAGTTGTCTGTCATCTCTTAAGAAAAAGAATATCTTGTATTTTCCACAAATTCTCAAAACATAAACATGTTACTTTTCCTTTACGAAAAAGTTTTCCGAAACTTTTCCGACCAGAAAAATGTTTGAACAATATCTATTTGACAGCTAAACAACTATGACCGTTGACAGTGATTCACGTGGTGTTATTTCAAAATGTGTCCAACTGTCAAATCACAGATTTCATGATTTCAGCTAAAAACCTAGCTGTTAATTATTACAAATACACAGGCATCAACCGTCAAATTAACTTGATTTTTATACAAATAATGTTTTTATGTAGCATAAACTTTTGACACTTTCTCAAAATTCATTTCCAAAAGTCAGTTTAGGTGTAGTCAATAATAATTCAACTAATTTAAGTTTGTAAAAATTAATCTTTAACGGACCGAAAAGCAAAACAAACAAAAACAACAAATCTTTGCGGTTTTTAACTTCACATACCACCAAATATAAACAAAACTGTTTTACGATTAACTTGGAAGTTTTATTCAATTGCGCAGTAGGCGAATGTCGTGGCGAAAGATGGATGACTTCCGTTTTGGTCGCTGAATGCACAAACGGAGTATATGTTATCTCCTGATACTTGTTCTCAGGGATGTAAAATTTTCCGGAAAAATTGGAAAATCTGAAAATTCAGAAATAATTTAATTTTTACATTTTTGTACTATTAAGTTGAAAGTATTTAGGCAGTTGAGGTTAATTTTGAAAATTAAAAATTTTACTTAAACTTTCTTGACAATTCTAGTTTTTAATTTTTTAAAGTCAAACGGTGCGTGGTACCAAAAGTGTATAGAAGGTAAAAGTTGTATCCCATCGAGGTGCATTTGTGGTGAAAATTTCATACCTCTAACCTGAAACGTTCCTGAGATATTGAATAAAAACGGCAAAAAACGAGAGTCAACTTTGACGCCCTCTACCGGCTAAACGGGACAACATAGTCGTGCCCGCTGAACGTCACGTGATAGCCCCGTTCATTAGCTTTCTTTTGTTATACCATGCGTTTATACAGGGTGTACCGAGTCCGTTTATAAAAGTGCACAAAAATTTCGCTCAAATTGGGAATTTCTGCTTCGAGGAGGGTGGTCAAAGTAAGGCTGCTAGAGCAAAAACAATTGAATATCGATACAAACATTTTACACCAAGTAGGCCTAGAATTTGACGTAGATTCCAAAAATCGAATAAAAAAAGTTTGGTTTGTTGCTCAAATTTGGGACACCCTGTATACTACTAGAAATAAAGTATATGCAAATATCTACAAGATTCATATTTGGTATTTTTTTATAAAATGAAAATTAAACAAGTTACAAAGATGTTAAAAATTTATTGAATCACCCTGTAAACTACTCCGTTGTATTGTCAATAACTCGGGTATTTTGACAATTATAGGGTGACTTAATATATCAATTTGTTGTCCATGATATTCTCTTTTGACCACCCTGTATAGCGTTTTTACCTACAACGTCGAATAAGTGAGTTATTTACTGTTAAAACTGAGTTGTTTGATTTTGACAGTTTTTACTGTGACAGCCCATAACTCTGTTATTTTGACAGATACAGGGTGGTTCAATATACCAATTTGTAGCTCTTGAACTTGTCTTTTGATCACTCTGTATACCATATATAGTAGAAATGTCAGGCTACCGAAAGATTAAAGCTTTTATACCGAAAATGTGTTGTCCAGAATGGATAAATTTATAAATAATATTTTTTTCAAAATTCATTATTTTGAAGTGTTGAGGTTAGGTATACAACATTTTTCAGAAAGTGTCCGGTAATTTTACTGAAAAAAATGAAAAATCTTAAATTTCAACAATAATTCGTTTTATAATTATAATAATTGTAATTGTAAACCAGTATTGATTACAAAACGTTTTCCAACACTAATACAAAATGAAAGCTAAAGCGGTCGATTTAAAGCTGTCACAGCATAGATGACGTTTTTGACAGCTTCTCACGTGACCGGGTCCTTTGCGGGTAGTAACAGGTGTCACGTGACTGACAAACAATATTAAAGTAATTGTGTAAGAGATGGGTAATTAAAATCTTGCTCTTGGTAATCTCTGACGACTCTGACTTTGTTAACCCTAATTTCAATCAATTAAGGTTAGTAGAAACAGACTATTTGCACCAAGGTTTATACGCAAATTACTTTGCGCCTCCTTTTACTACGAAATAATAGACTGACCGTTACTGGTTTGCTTAACATAAATGTACTTTCCCCACTTGATACCATAAAAAAAGCTTCCATTCAAATTCCATCGACCTGGATGGTCTACGCCGTTTGCGGCACGTGTCCGATTGCACAAAATTGAGGAACATAGCACCACAAACCAACGAAATCGCGTGACCTTTACGTGTACCCCTCAAAGAACAACGGCCGGGAAAACCGTAGATGGTCTAGGGGCAAGCGCGCCACACCTCTGCTTCGGACCAATCAGGGGGCTCGGCGTAGGGGCCCGGCATACCCCTCCTACTCCGCGCCTTCAACGTTTATTGAATGGTTTTCACTTCAAACTCAGTCAGTTGTGTTTGGGTTTTTAGTAGTCGGTTTGATTTTGTCCTGTTTAAATTGGAAATAAGTCACTAGTTTTTGGGTGATTGGTCGTTTTTGCCGAAGCTGAATTATGGGTTACAGACGAGGTATTCAAGCGCATCCTTTGGTAAGTTTTTGTTTATTCTTGTAGTTAGTGCTTTAAAAAGCCGGTAGATGTCCAGATCACTTTTTATTATTCTAACAATTATTAAATACTCACTAAATTCGAACTTTAGCCCAGACTGTAACGTCACTTCAGACTGATACTACATAAAATTTAAAAAAAAATTCAGTCAAGTATTTTGCAAATCATAAATCCTCTTATCACCTACATATTATAGATGCGTGCGTACCTATTATGAATTGTGTGTTATTTTTGCCAACACGTAAACCTACTTACGCTTTAAACTTTACAGTGAATGATGAAATTTTCCGCTTTGTTTCGTAGTTGGTCGACCACCGATAGTGGAATGTGTCTACTACGTCTTTTTTGCGTTAGCAAATTCCTAGGTAAATCACAGTTAAATTAAAAAGCACCAACAGTCGCAGTCAATCCGGCCAGACTCTTTGTTAGTAGGCCGTAAAAATACCTTTTTGCAACGTCTCCTTAAAGCCTTTCTTATCTGAAAGTCAAGTATTTGCTAATTATTGTTCGTGTGTTCGTTCGATTTGCTTGGTCATGTATGAACGAATATTGTTTGAACAGGTTACGATTGAAGCACCTAGGAAATATGTAATCTCATAGGTGAAAAGTTAAAAAATTGAGTAAAGTTGCAAATAAATGATGAAAGTCCCAAAAATTTGTATAAAAACATGGTTAAGGTAATAAAACCTAATAAATGTGTTTCTACCTTGAAAGTGAACATACTAGTCACGTGGTAACTGTAAGGTTTGTTCCGCTTATTGAAAAGAAGAACAACCGAACACCCTCCTGACAAAACACAAATCAATATGGCTGAATCTCAAGCCGGTGTTTTTTGTTTGAGAGTTTTGAATAGTTATTACTGTTTTAACAAAGTTTTGAGGTAATGAGGACGAGCGTGTTTTAATTTGAGAGTTTTTAAGTTGGAAGTTTTTAGGTTTGATTGCGTTTCTGCAGTCTAACCTCAAAAACACTTGGCGTGGGCACAACAAACGAAATCTAGAACTCGCGGCACATTGAGAAAATAGAACAGGAGGTAACAATAACCCAGTTTGTCTTTAATAATATAACTACTGTATTCTCAAAAAGGAGAAAATATTTAAAAATTTTTTTGATTGGACTTTACAGCTGCTTATTAGACTAGGTCCCACTATTGTAACTATCAAACCAGTAAAATATGTATGGAATAACAGAAAATGTAAAAAAGAGATACTTCTTGGGCCAACTCACCAACAGAACTTGATCACCTTTGTTAACTTTAAACAAAAATCATACTCAACAAACTTTTCCTGTAAGTACAACAAAAAATATGACTTTGACCTCACAATCACGGCTCTCTGACAGTGCCAACCGGATATCTTTTTTTATTTATATTAAACCAAGAGAGATAGACCCACATTAATTATCTTTGACATCCACCATTACCGACAGAACTAACTGTCACTGTCATCATTATCAAAGGTGTCTGTGATTTCGGGTTTCGCGTATACAAGCACAGCCCTTCTATACTAGAAAGCCTAAATATGTCACTCTTAATGCTGGAGTTAGCGGTTTTCCTTTTATACACAAATTTATGCAGATGCAGTAAGAAATATATTTTTTTATCATTTCGTGTAGTTGAATGCAAGTTGTAAGTGAAAAATCAAAGAAAATTTCTTCCTGATCCAGATATTGATAGGTTACGGTTTTTTTTCTTTTTATACCACCGCCTACTATACTAGAAAGCCTAGAAGGTGCCTGTCAAAAATTCCAATATGGCGGAAATAGTGGTGACAGTTTGCGTTTGTTTGTATTGTGGAAATTGAGTTTTTTGAGGATTAGATGAGTTTTTACGATTTAAAATCAAAACTTGGGGTTATTTGCGTAAGTTATTTTTGTTTGCTGCCGTTCATAAGTTTTTCAAGCCACATTGTAACAGCAATTCAGGAAAAAGCCCAACCGTGTCAGTTTTTTACTTTACAAAAAACAGGATCTAACTCAACAGTGGTGGAACACTTTGAAGTGGGATGATTTTACTCCAACACTATACTTAATGGTAGGTACAAGAGCTTTCTACTACAGTAAACTTATTAGGTACTTGTTACATGCACAGGTATGTGAGTTACATTTTAAACCATCCTTCAATGTGAGAGCAACAAAAATAATTTTGAATGAATGTTCTTGGTAATAACATAAGAACCATTTACCAGTTTTGCTTACCCAGTTTCAAGGATTTACAGATTTTCTTACATTGTACAGGGTGCTGCATTTTCGATGGTTTTACGGGGTACAGAGAAAACGGTAATAGATAGAAAAAAAGTAGCATACGTGTTCCGATCTCATTTTCTGAGCTGAGATGATTGGCGAAGAGTGGGCTGCGCAAACTTCTTTCGTTTCAAAGATACGGGGGGTTTTTGTAAATTGGTCATTTTGGAACCTCCTCTGTATTTCATTTGCTATTAAAGTTATCAAAAAAGGAAAAACGGTTTCCGGTAGAAGTTTTGACGTAGAATCCAATGGCGTAGTCAGTTTTTTTCTATTACGTTTAGTTTCTGACATATGACACTAAGTTATATTTTTTTTAATGGAACACCCTATATATTTTTAGGTCATTTAATTCTGTTGATTTTTACTATTTCAACGGTGTATTAAAACATATAAGTTTGTAAACGTTAATCTTCGTAATTAGAAAAAAAGCGTTTCCTTAATAAAAAAGTGCTAAATAATATGTATAAAAATACCCACAGTCGAAAACAAATTTGGCTATATTCATATTAACATGTTACATGTCGTTTATAAACAGTTTTTTTAACTTCTACCTTAAAAATAGTAGAAAATAGAAATGGCCACTTTTCTTATTAAAGTGACGGTAGAACTGTTTGTAACTTAGATTTTTAATAAGATTTATTAAAAATATTTAATTTCCTGTTGTGTTAGCTTATACGATTTCCGATTTTGTTTGGTATTTTAGATATTGGTTATTTTTTAGCTTAGCAAAGGTCCTTTTTTTAAAATAACAGGATTAACCTCTACAAACTTATATGTTGTAATACACCGTTGAAAAGGTAAAAATAAACAGAATTAAATGAACTAAAAATATATAGGGTGTTCCATTTAAAAAAATATAACTTAGTGTCATATGTCAGAAACTAAACGTAATAGAAAAAAACTGGCTACGCCATTGGATTCTACGTCAAAACTTCTACCGGAAACCGTTTTTCCTTTTTTGATAACTTTAATAGCAAATGAAATACAGAGGATGTTCCAAAATGACCAATTTTCAAAAACCCCCCGTATCTTTGAAACAAAAGAAGTTTGCGCAGCCCACTCTTCGCCAGTCATCTCAGCTCAGAAAATGAGATCGGAACACGTATGCTACTTTTTTTCTATCTATTACCGTTTTCTCTATACCCCGTAAAACCATCGAAAATGCAGCACCCTGTACAGTGTTTAAACTCGTTTGCTGTTTGTTGTACTTTCCAGGACAAATGTTCTAACCAATTTGTTTAGGCTGGACTTGATTGTGTATAAAAGCTCTATCTATTCATATCTGGATCAGGAATGAACCTTTTTTTGATTTTTCACTCACAACTTGCAATCAACTACACGAAACAATAAAAAAAACATATTTTTTACTGCATCTGCATACGTTTGTGTATAAAACGAAAACCGCTAACGCCGCCATTAAAAGTGACATTTTTGGTTTCTAGTATAGAGGGCGGTGTTTATACACATGCAATCAAGTTCAGCCAAAACTCCTTGAAGCAAGGGTAAGCAAAACTGGTAAGTGGGCCTTATGTTATTACCAAGACCATTCTTTAAAAATTATTTTGTTTTTTTTTGCTCTCAAAATGCAGGCTGCCTTAAAATGTAACTCATACTTTTGTATGTAATAATAACATCATTCCACTTCAACCACTGATGAATTCAAACCGGGTTTTTTGTAAAGTGAAACTCTGACACTCTTCAGCTTTTTCCTGAATTGCTGTTACAATGTGGCTTGAAAAACTTATGAACAGAATAGTCAACAAAAATGACTTTGGCAAGTAACCTAAAGTTTTGACTTTAAATCGCAAAATTCATCTAAATCTAAAAAAATTCAATTTTCACAATACAAACCAATGCATACTGTCACCACTATTTCGGCCATATTGGATTTTTTGACAAGCACCGCCTAGGTTTTCTAGTAAAGGAGGAGGTGATACAAGTGACAATTATTAGTTTTACTTCAAACTTCTCAGGGTTATAAACATTTATTAACTTAGGTAAGTAACCTGAAGTTGCGACTTTAAGGAATGCACACATTGACGCGAATTGATTCGCCGCGATAACGAAGCGAATATTTCGCGACACAGGCGGTAGAGAAATTCGTCTCTCCTATCACATTTGCGCGAATATTTCGCGACACGTAGGAAGTCAAAATTTGTGGGTACACTTGCGCAAAAATTTCATAAGACATATTTTTTTATTGATTATATAGAAAGATGGATTCTTCAAGCTCTGAAGAAGAAGCAATAGTATTATTGGCTGCTTTAGAAGATGAGGAAGGTGAAAAGTAAGGCATTCTAACAATTTTTTATTAAATATAATTATGTGGGAACTTTAAATTCAGTAGCGCCTTAACATTTACAGGACAGGAAAATGTTTAACGTCAATTGAGTAATAAAAAGTAACATTTTCTGCTAAAGTTGGTGTTTTTTTTTTAGAAAAAAGCTCTGGACACACGATATAAATTTGGAAAGAAAAGAAAAAGGCGAATTTCATACACTCATGCCACAACTGCGACTAGATAAAAAGCGTTTTTATAAATATTTCAGAATGGACATTGCTTGTTTTGATGAAATATTAAATCTAATTAAAGATGACATCGAAAAACGATATACCAATTTACGAGAACACTACCAATTTACGAGAAGACTTGAATCGGATATTTCTTCACAAACTCTATTATCATTTCAGTTGAAGCCATCTTTGATTCGCAACGAAAACGACAGAAAACGCGGCTTGTCGCGAAAGAAATAAAATTCGCTGGAGTTTCGTTGTCGCCAGGCGAAATTTTCGCGCCAGTTTGTTGTTCCTCGTTATACGCCAAAGACTTTGAGTCGACGAATATTTCGCGAGGCGAAAATTTCGCCGTCGCACCGAATTATTCGCGCCAGTGTGTGCATTCCTTTAAACCGCAAAAATTCATCTAATCCTCAAAAAAAAAACAATTTCTACAATCTACAATACAAACAAATGCATGTCACCAGTGTCACCATTATTTCGGCCATATTGGAATTTGTGACAAACACATTCTAGGCTTTCTAGTATAGGAGGCGATAATACAAGTGACTATTAGTTTTCTTCAAACTTTTCAGGATTATAAACATTTATTCTGCTTTATTTGGGTTATTGATTTTAAACTGTTTTGAATATGGGTTTGGACCATTTGCACGACAATTTCTATATCGTCCTGGAAATTAAAACACAGCAATTACTTATCCTATCCATGCAGATAGCCCAAAACAGTTCCTGAATGTTTCAGAACCATTTATCCCGAACAAAGCAATTGACTACAGTCGACTGAAAAATTTTGTAATCAACTCAAATATTAATCAATCAACGATTAATAATCTCAATTTTTTATCTCAAATTATTTCCATTATTCATTGAGAAAGCATGAATGACTTCTTGGGGCCTAGCAAACTGACACATGCAATTTTTGTAGTAATATACAGAAAAACAAAGTAAATAGGTAGAACGTGTACATTTTTAAAAGCACGTGCCAACATAAACAACAAGCAAACATTGCTTGCATGCATCAAGCTGATTTGACGATTGCGTTGGTAGTAATAAGCGCTATTGCCAAGTTTTTATAGCGTTCCTTTCAAACATTGTTAGTTATATTCCAATTTGTGAAACGCATTTTAAATAGTTTTATGTTGACTATACTCTGACAACAATGCTATTTTTTGCTTTCACTTCATCCTCGATATGGACGTATGTCTAATATGATTTTTTGATTTTTTACCAAATGTCAAACTTTCAAAATGTCAACTGTCATTCACTGAATCATATTCTAATGTCGTTGTAGGTGGCAGGTTGCCATATTCACTCTACTTTACAATACCTTTAACCCAGACATATTCTGCAGCTTCTTAGTTTTTAGGTCTGCAATCTTTCGAATTGAAGAGTCTCTAATTACGTCACGGATAATCGTGCCAGGCTCATTTTAACCTTTTATTTATGCCGTGTATTAAATTTATATTTTGAACCTTAAACTCCACTATAGTAGACAACGTCATTATGGTGTTTATAGTTTTTCTGTTTGTTGCCTTATACAGGGAAGGCCACTATAAGGATCTTAAAAACGTTTAGAGATATAGATTTGGGTAAATTAGAATACGTCGAAATTTTGGTTGAGATATTATGAAAAAAGTGATTTTTTTTGATTTTAGGTTTTATTTGACCTAGACCAAAACTAATGACACTTCTCCACAGCAACTTTTAAAGCTCTTCAAAGTGGTTTTATCAGTTTTCAATTCCGACAATTTGTCTTTGTGGAACCATCATCAACCTATTTTTTTTTAAATGCTGAAGAAGAGCAGAACCAATACTATTGACAAATGGAGCAAAACTTTCATAACTGTAACGTTGTAATTTGACAGTTTATCCCAGGGAAGTCCATCTGTCTTTCTACTAAGACAGATTGTGAAGTTTGGTCCCATCTTACTCCCCTCTCATCTTACCGTTAATTTCGTATGGATAATTTGAATTTTTCCACATAAGGTTCTGTTTAATCTTAATGATTTTATGAAACCTACTGCATGACGAATAGAGGTAAAAACCTCTAGAGCAATACTTATGCATTGAAATATAAAATTTCCTACAGAATAGGGATATAATTTTCGATTCAACCTGGTTAAATTTTTAGTCGCACTATCTAAAAATATGAAAGCGAATTATTGGCAAAATCGTTTACATATACATAATAAGTGTAGAATTTGACCTCGCGCAATTGACGTAACAGAACGTGACGTAGATTCAGCGCGCCGCGGTTTTCAGATAATTTTTATGATCTTTTTTGCTGCCAAATGATCATAGACACACGTTTATCAGAAAATCTTACTGGCATCAAACTTACGCAAATACGTCTCGATTCATCAGCATTCCGCTCGTAAATACTCATTGGTGATAGCTGATGCCCTTGAGAGAAAATTTGTTAAAGGTAATGGTGATTTGAACGAAAAAAGGCGCGGACTTCTTGTCAATGCTTTATTAAGTTTTTTTTGTGGTTTTAATTACCATATTAATTAAATGCACATTGACGTTTAGAAAAGTAAAAGTGTGTGGGTAACGTGTAGAGAACTTGAATAAGATTCAAGATCAAGACTATCAAGTAGGTCAATATTATTAAAGTACGATTGGCTTGTATATAAACTGGAAGGTCAGCAATGATTTAAGGAAGTTTATTGTTGATTCTTAAATTTTTTCCGGGACCTAAATAAGTTAGGAACATTCACTTTACAAGAATGAGTTTTAATTTCTTTCTGTTTTTACGAGAAACTAGTAGTTTATAGAAACAGAGAGTCAGATCTATTTATTTCTGAGCCATCTGGCAGTTTTGTTATGCTAGTCAAAACCTTCAGATCAAATTAACTGATTCATCACAGTTCTTCTTGAATTTTGTGGTAATTCGAGACCTTAAAAGGGTTGTTTCCAAATCCCTTCACAAGTGGTATCATCCTATAAAGTACAGGATGCGGAATGACACACAGTCTTCTCTACTATCCTCCACTAGAAGATGATACTTGTGAAGAGATTTGGAGAGGAAACAACCCTTTTAAGGTCTCGAATTACTATAAAAACAAACAAGAACTGTGTACAGTGTGCGGAATGAATTCTTACATCTCCACTGCGAGACAATGAACTTCAGTTCAAAAAATTTTATAAAGTTTTAAAAATTCAACGTAACCTTTTCAGAGAACATTTATCAGGCTAAATTGACGAAAGTAATGCTAGAAGTCTTAATGACTTTCGTGTTAATTTTAGTGCTTGTAAGTTTCCAAAATTAGTTTTATGGAAGTTATATTTAGCTTTCTTTAAATTTGGAACTGTCGTAAAATCAAGGTTAATTTAGGCCTACGATTCAAGGATATTACCTTTGAAATTCGATAACAATTCTCAATGTCTTCCATATTGAACGAAAGTTAATTTTGAGAAGAGATCTATTAAGGCGAATTTTACTAGAATTAGAACAAAATAATGATGACAGATCATATTTTAATATATTCGTTACGTTTCGAGCCTGAAGATTTTTGGATATGAAACCATTTTTGGATTGCACCCGTCTATTTCTAGGATTTCTGTGACATGACATTATTGATCATACTTTTATATTAAAAGACTCTGATCCAGTATATCACTATAAATTCCAAAGCTGATGAATCTTATTTTTCTGGAAAAAATTAGGTTAGTCGATTGAGAGCTTTATGGGATTTGGCAATCCCAAAGACAGGAACAAATACGAATTTGTTAATCCAATATTTGTATTTTATCAGTTTTCAATCCCCTTCAGACATTTTGGATTATCATTTTTTAGGCGAGGATTAAATTGTTTGTTTAGTGTATTATTCATAATAATTGCAGCCTAAAGATATATGAAAATTGTGAAATTTGTAATCCGAGTGTTTATTTAAAGCACATCATATAATAAATAATATTTTACTGCTTGCTTCTATCAGAATGACTGATCTTTTTTGAAACTGTTACTGATTGCATTTCAATGATTCGTTCCATTTACGCTCCAATAATCATAATAATTATGATACTTCACTTATAAAAAAAACTCTTTTGTTGTAGTTTTGTAGAATTCGCACGTTTCCAAGTTGTTTGGCTGATATTCGTCTTTAAAGAAGTAAACAATGTATACTAACAACAATAATAATTTTGAATTTTCTTTTGACTTAAGTAAATTTTATATTTTTGGATATTAAAGGAATTACAAAGTGAGTGAAAGTTATGTAAATATTGATTCAACTCTACCATAAAAAAGTGTATGTAAATCATCATTTGGTCCTTTTGAATTGTGTTATTCTGACGTAACGTATCTGTCTACGTTTTATACAGGATGGAGCTAACATACTGACAATTTGTTGAAAATTATTACAAAATTCCAATTTTAGAGTATATTTTAAAATACGAGATATTGAAGTTAATTCAATGGTTTATAAAATTTTGATCAGAAAAAAAAGACAAAAGAGATACTTCCACTTTTCTTAGGTTAGCACAGAGTGACTTTTTGACTATCCTGTATGATTTTTGTGAGACTGTAATATCATTGGCATTAAAGTATCTTCTTCATCAGTCCCTTCAAGACTATAATATTGAATATTTTGGCTACATTTCTTTAATGAGGATTATTTACTAGAAATAGCACAATTTTTTACTCTTTTTACTTCTTAAATTTGTGGATTGCAAATAATCACGCAGAGCTTTGTTCAGAAATAACTCTCTAACTAATTACGTTCGTAATTCAACAATCATGTGATCAACATATTTAAAAAACGAATCGATGTCACGTGATAAACTGTCAAATTACTTCATGGAATGTGCACCTTAAAAAGAGTCACGTGATTTAGTGTATCAGTTTAAAAAAAAAATAACGGTTCCGGTTTCGGTTTGGCAGAATTCAACCCGTTCCGGTTTCTCTTCCAGGCCTTGTTTAAAACTAAAAAACGGTCACGTAACCCTTCAGGATTTTGTTTTGATGTTAAAAAAAAATCAAGTAATCTTTAAAAATAAATTTAATGATTGAAAATCGTCACGTGGTTAATTTCAATGTGAAAAAAGTCACGTGACTTTAAAAATATCTGTTTAAAGTGAAAAACGGTTACGTGACCCCTCAAATAAAAATTTGACATTTGACACTGTTACGTGACATTATGAATTTCATTTTTAATCTTAAAAAAATGTCACGTGACTTAAAAAAATATCAGTTTAAACTTAAAATCGGTCACGTGACCGTTAGGTTAGGTTAGGTTAGGTTAGGACCGTTAAAAATAAATTTGATTCTTGAACATCGTCACGTGACCGTTTTCACCTTAAAGCCTCTCACGTGACTTTACAAAAACATCAGTTTAAACTTAGAAGCGGTCACGTGATCATTCAAATAATATTTTGACATTTAGAATTTAGAACAGTCACATAAAAAGAGTCACGTGACTACAAATATCAGCTTAAACTGAGGCTTAAATGTGACAGTTGGTCAAATTATGGTTTTGGCAAATTACGTCATCGTGACGTCAAAAACATCATTCCTCAAAATGATATTTTGAGATTTAAAAACAGTCACGTCACCTTAAACTCTCTTTTGTCGTGAAAAAAGACTCACGTGACCTCTCAAATTAAATTAGGGGCCTCCTTAAGAAGTTAGAAGGCAAAAACTGACTTGTTTTTAAACTAACTTCATTTTGACTGAGCTCCGTTATTTGAGGAGTTACAAAAAAATGTAGATTAGGAGAATTGCAGGAAATTTTATCCTCTAGAAGATTGTATCAAGGTGATATTGCATTTAAGGGCCTTCTTAAGGAGTTACAAGGCAAAAAGTGACAGGGTGCACCTTGTTTCACCCCTTGTATTATATCAATTTTTTTACATCCCCATGAGAAATATTATTTAGATGGCTTATTGCAGTTTCGTTTCCTCTTAAGTACGTGTTTTTCCACTTTATACCTTCAAAAATTTGACGCAGGGTGCATTTAGTACTACTAGCACCCCCCTAAATCCGGCACTTACTGCGCCTCTTAGTCCAGAACTACTGATATTTAAGATGCTGCAAGTATATAGTTTCTTATTTACACTGCAATGTGATACAACTATCGCTGTTTTACTCAGTATACATATACAAAAAAAACTGCGGTTCTTAACAAAGCAATTATGATAAACGTTGGGAATTACTGGTACTAAATTGCCCTATAACAAATAGATAACAATAAATGTGTCCAATTACATAGTTAATTAATGTGAAAGGTGTTATACCGGATATCTCTGGACAGGAACATCTAATGAAATGACACCTGTTATTAATGAGGTGCTTAAAAGTAGCCGGTTTGGAATTACCAGGTACAGGTTAGACGGTGGTACAGGTAAAGTCAAAATTTTACCCTTTGAGAATGACGTCAAGCAGGTGAAAAAACACAACGTATGTCTAGAATTAGATCACAAATTTTAACCTACAAATGCTTTGAAAAATTAGTGCGTTCAGAAGTGACTGATGATCAAGTGCCTTGAAAATCACATGATCATGAGAGTTTCAGATTAATCATCATTCATTCAGTGAATAGGTGTGCTTGCAGTCACTTAAAGATCTCTTCTACTAATAATAACATAATATATTATTTATGTTCATTGATTTTGTGCTGTGTTATTGTGCTTTGCACAATAAGGCAAAAATAGTAATTTGACATACCAACATTATCAACTTCTTTGTTTTTCATTCGGCATAGGGTAGCAGTACTCACTTTTAAAGCCTGTGATGCTCTATCATACACATTGGAATAATCAGTTGGGATGACATCTGGAAACTGTTTCTTATTGTACTCCAAAAAAAGCAGCACATTTAGAATTAGCATTTGGGCTTGCTCATTGTAGGGTAGCGTTTTCATACCTTTGATATTTGTTTATATCAAAGTGACAGTAAATGTCAACGTTTTTAATTTGACAGGATGACAAAATTAACAACGTGCCTTTTTTGCTAAAATTTTATATTTCATATGTTTGATATGCGAAAAACAAAGATGTAAAAAGATGACGTCATTCTCAAAAGGTAAAAATCCAACTATACTCCCGCTTATCTCAGAAAAAAATCCTAAATAAACGGCGTTAAATCTGGAAATCCAAGTGGCCACTCAATTCTTTCAATACACTGCGAGGTTGTGATATTTGTCACAAAAACCGTTTTATTATCTTCAGGACCAAATTTTGTTTCAGGAAATTGTATTTATTATTAGCAGATTTGCATTACATTAAGGTGTCCTATTTACCGGTGTAATCGCTTAACCTTTGATACAGTTGTTAATTTTTTCACCGTTACTTTATTAATTAATTCTATTGTTTCCTATATAGTGTTTAATTGTTTTTTATAGGACAACCTCCAGGATTTTTTACGACATTTTAAAAATTGTCAAGAAACTAGAAATTACAAACTATAGTAGACATTAAACTGAAAAGTTTTGTTTCAACATTGTTTTATAATATAGTTGTCCTTACTGTCGCGCATAATTATCATAATCAATTCTTAATTTTATATGCGCACAAGTTTATTGTATAAATATCTCGGCCGATTACTTAGCCTAGACAAGTCCATCACGTGATGTGACGCACCTATCGTATTTACCTTTGCGGTTACATGCAAACTTTTACGGTTCGTATTTGTTGAAACGTTTAACGTTCAAAAATTAGCAAATCGTTTTTCGAGGAACCAGTTTTGCAAGCAGAGGTCACGTTTTTGACGTGCCAATAACGAAACGTTTTACCTGTTTGAGTTTATAGTTTTTTTGGTGTTGGGGATTGGGGATAGCACGCTTGAACGATCAGAATGTACAGGGTGCTGCATTTTCGATGGTTTGACGGGGTACAGAGAAAACGGTAATAGATAGAAAAAAAGTAGCATACGTGTTCTGATCTCTTTTTCTGAGCTGAGATGACTGGCGAAAAGTGGGCGGCGCAAACTTTCTTTTCGAAACTTGGTAATTTTTGAACCTCTTCAGTATTTCAGTTGCTTTTAAAGTTATAAAAAAAGGAAGAACGGTTCCCGGTAGTAGTTTTCATGTACAATCCAATGGCGTAGTCAGTTTTTTTCTATTCTGTTTAGTTTCTGACATATGACAATAAGTTACATTTTTTTAAATGGAACATCCTATATATTTTTACGTCATTTAATTCTGTTGATTTTTACCTATACATAATACAGTTTTTTCATTTTTTCAATAATAATTGTTTTTTGTTTTGACATTAGTGACAGATATCACGTGGGTTTGAAGGATAATTTATCTAGGCAGTCACGTGACCATTGTCAGAGATCATAAATCTCAGAAACACTATATCGAATACTGCAAGAAAACGTTTCTTAATCCTGATTTTTGCAACTTGCTCCAACAAAGGTTTGACAGTTTTGACGTTAGTAACAGTTGTCACGTGATTGAAAATCAACATTTTGCTAGACGATCACGTGACAATCGTAAAAATAACTATCATAAATCTCAGAAACACGTTTTATATCAAATACTGCAAGAAAACGTTTCTAAATCCTGATTTTTGCAACTTTTGAGCATGGTTTGACAGTTTTGACGTTAGTGACAGTTGTCACGTGATTGTAGAACACTATTTAGCTAGACGGTCACGTGACAATCGGCAAAATAACTGTCATAAATCTCAGAAACACGTTTTATATCAAATACTGCAAGAAAACTTTTTTAAATTCTGATTTTTCGAAATTTTGACCATGGTTTGACAGTTTTGACGTTAGTAACAGTTGTCACCTGATTGTAGAACACTATTTAGTTAGACGGTCACGTGACAATTGTCCAAATAACTCTCATAAATCTCAGAAACATGTTTTATATCAAATACTGCAAGAAAACCTTCCTAAACCTTGATTTTTGCAACTTTACTGCACGGTTTGACAGTTTTGACGTTATTGACAGTTGTCACGTGATTTCAGAAGATTATTTAGCTAGACTATGAAGTGACAATTGTCAAAACTGTTAAGTCTCAGGAAATCGTCTTGTTTCGAAAACTATGTTAAAATGTAATTCGTTTGCAAATTCTTGTCTTCTCTAATTCGTTTCAAAATTTTGACAATAGTGATAGACATCACGTAGTTTTAGAGAATAATTTGGAGTAAAAAAAATGACTGTTTTAAGTGCATTTTTAGGATCCTTATTTAATTTCCTATTCAATAAACTGAAAAAGTATATGAAAAGTTTCACAACCAACATAATGGCAATAACGTAATTAAAAACGGTAGATTATATACAAAAACAGAAAAACGGTAGAAGAACTACAAAAACGGTAGATATACCGTTTTAACGGTAGAGCTGGCAACATTGTATGTATCTCCTATGCACCTAACCTAACCCAACAAATACAAAAGCCAATCTATTTACAATTGATACGTCAACGTCATATCAAAAGTCAAAGGTGGAAAATAGAGAGTTTTTTTGTTTTAGATTTACGCTATTAGCGAAACGTTATTGCCTTTATTTTTCTAATCGCACATTTCTTGACTGATTGCTTAATTTATTTTCTTTGTTAGCTTCTAATACTTTATTTAAATCCATATATTAAATGTGAAAAAAGAACAGTGTTTTGTGTTTTTTCTATTTTGGATTTTTGTACTAATAATTGAAAATTTATACGGCAACTAGCCAGGCATTTTGATTTTTAAATTAGCGATTTCTATATGCAAAGAAACTGTGTGTTTGTAAGAAAAAAAAGATATACCGTATAAACCTATTTTGTATTCAAATAGTATAGTATTTGATAATAAATTTAAATAAAGTTTGAATAAAGTTTTTTTCAATTTGATTCCAAAGGCCATTTTTACAGATAAAGATTATGAAGACTAACAAATATTGTATATAAGCCAAGAGAGCAATAAGGAGCACAAAGAAAAATAAACACAAATTAAACCAATGAATAAAAAAAATGTAAACATAGCAGGAAGGAGCAATAGCAAACAAAGTGGGTGACAGAAACAAGGGGGAGGGGGGGAGTAATATGGCGGCCGTCAACTTAATTACTTAATGAATTTAATCTTGTCCACTGTACAACTTAATTTAAATTTGCAAAACTCAACTGTTAAAGAACCACAAACAAACAAAACAAACTAACACTATACTAAAACAAATACAAACAACAAATTTTTGCGGGTTTGAAACTCCAAACTTTCAATGACTGCGTCAATTCAACTGCGCAGTAGGCGAATGCGCAATCAAAGATGGTGGACTTCCGTCCCCCTCGCTTAATGCACAAACGGGTTATAATTTGTATTATTGTTACCTCCTGATACTTGTTCTTTTTACTCATTGAATTAAACATTATCCTTAGTAAACTAACTTTGAATAAATTGACAATTTTGACGTAACTTTTCGTTACGGTATTCATTCCGGTAATTTGTCTTTAAATACCGTGATACGTGTACGCTAATACCGTTAACAAACGAACTTTTAACAGATAACGGAAATACAGAAAAAAGAACTCTCTATTATTACATCCAATAGCAACGCTCAAAGCTAGCTACGTCATACTGCTCGTAAAGTTGATTACTTCATTTAAAATGAAATTCCATAAGCTGCAACTTAGTGTTTTTTCCGTGTCCTAAGGTAGCAAATACTCAAAAAAATGGTTTGATCAAAACAATATTAAGGTTAAACCATCCCTACCGCGGATGTAAATAGAAATAACCCTGTGGGGCTTATCCGCAACTTGCGTATAATAATAATTTTTTTTAAATTTTAGTTCTAGTAGTAACAATTCATTTTTGGACTGTTATAGATAAGAAATAGGTCTAAAATGTACTGTCTCTAAAATCTAATGTACCCGTATTTCTGATTTCGTTTTTTTCCCTTTCTTCACTTTTGGTTTCATGCCTCTTTCACAACAAGCGTAAACAAGTGTCAGTTAACTTTTTTCAACGATATGTATGTTATTAATTTAAATCTGTCAGGAAAAGCAGCATTTAATTGTGATCAAATTGGTATGTTTCACTAAAGTTATCTTATTCATTTACGTTTATATTTATTGTGTTTAGTATAGTTTACGTTCATTGTGAATTAGTCAATGGTACCAAGACAAAGGAGCAGAAAAATGCCACACATTTGTGCTTGCTCTTTAGAATTAGTAAGTTTAGTCTCTAAATTGACAGTCGCTACATCTGGAGTTAAGGGCATCGGTAAAGCAAAACCTCTTATGGGAGATTCAATGCATTTTATGACAATCTTTTAACCCAAATTAAAAAAAAACTAGGCTAGGTATTGCTGTTTTTTAAACGGCATATGAAAGAAGACACTTGCTAGAATGTGCGAAAGTCAATATAATTTTAATAGTACGTAAATTAAAATATTTAGAAGCATTTTATCAAAATGATAAAATTACCATAATTTTCAAGTCACTATTTTTCCTACCTGCAAAACTTTTTTGGTGACAAAAATAACTTTCGCACATTCCCCAAACCGCTATTTAATAAAAAAAAAATCACGTAAATAAGTTAAAAATTAAAGTCGTAATTTGGGTTAAAAGATAGGACTAAAAAATTGCTCGAATTAAGGAGCGGAAATCTTGCATCTTTGTTCCATATCACTCTAGGAGCCTCGTCGCTTAAACAGTAATGTCTGTGTTATCACTGCCGTAGTTTTATCGACAGAAACAAAGAACGAACACTGTTTTTTATACAGGGTGTCTAAAAAGTCTGGAATATTGCAAATATCTCGAAAACTGCTGATTTTATTTTTCTCAAAATTTGCGTCTTGTTAAAGTAAATAACAGCGCATGACGTGAGGGTGAAATGAGGTTCGCAAGTATACAGGGTCAGTCACAAAGTATACCAACTTTCTTAATTCAAACCTAACACACTGTATATTACTTCAGATTTTAAGAGTACTCATAAAGGCCAATTCAACGATATACGATTTTTTTTTTTTTTAATTTTTTTTTTTTTTTTTTTTTGATTTTTTTTTTTTTTTGATTTTTTTTTTTGTACCTACCTATAACAATGATAGGTGTAACAATGACAGCTAACGTCAATATAATGTTAAATTAATTGGCAAATTTTCCTATTACTTAAAATGGTGTTTTAGAGTGAGAAGGAAAAGACTGACATCTTAAGTATCCTTCTCACTCAAAAACACCATTTTCAGTAATAGGAAAATTTGCCAATTAATTTAACATTATATTGACGTTAGCTGTCATTGTTACACCTATCATTGTTATAGGTAGGTACAAAAAAAAAAATCAAAAAAAAAAAAATCGTATATCGTTGAATTGGTCTTTATGAGTACTCTTAAAATCTGAAGTAATATATAGTGTGTTAGGTTTGAATTAAGAAAGTTGGTATACTTTGTGACTGACCCTGTATACTTGCGAACCTCATTTCACCCTCACGTCATGCGCTGTTATTTACTTTAACAAGACGCAAATTTTGAGAAAAATAAAATCAGCACTTTTCGAGATATTTGCAATATTCCAGACTTTTTAGACACCCTGTATATTTTTCTACACGTAGGCCAAGCATCGCGATCGAAAAACGTAAAGTCTTTACCGATCCCCTTAACAATCATTCTACGAAAATACTCTCGGTCAAACCTTTCAGTTTACTTTTCTTTGTTCCCATTATCTTTTTTCTTCTGTTGCGTACTTTTGGTGAAACGATCAAGTTTAAATTGGTATTGAAATGTGTTATTGTCACCATCCAATCAAACCTTCAACCCAAACAACATCACTCTTTAGCTGCATAGAATATGCTTGAAACATCATAATCTAATGCCAGATAGTTATGGTAATTATTCCTGCTGAAAGAGTTATTACATATTAATTTATATTTTATTGATTCAAAAATTCAAGTCGACCACCCTGTATCTCTGTTGTAAATCTTCCGTAATCAATCTAGTGTGTACACTGGTTATGGTCGTATCAAGGCTTACTTCTTTCTTGATTTATAATTGATTAATGATCGACCAAAAAATTCATGTGAACCTAAACCAAACCATTAAACATCATCACATATTACAGTTACGTAAAAACCAAAGGGACTTTTGCCTGTTTGTAAAACATATTATAAATCTTAGACAGTTCAATAAACTGGTTCGAGTTAATTTGGTTTTATTCCATCGGTATGTACAAACGTATAGGCATAAACTATGTAGTGAATGCATAAAGTAGACGAGTACTACCGACAAGTACCCACGCATAACCCTGTAGCAGCAGCAGCATCTATTATTCTATGCAAAGCATCGACTTATCATCAGATAGACAGCGCACACACCCATTTGCATACAACAGTCAGTTGGTCAAATATGACTGCTCTTAAATACCTCTTTGCCTGAAGATCCGTTATTGACATATCGCAGTACTAATTTGCATAAATTCTTCTAGCAATTACTTAGTTTAATTTTATTTTCAGATTCGGGAGAAATGCCGCGAGCTAATTTATGACAATGACACCTTGAAGAAAATAGGCGAGATCTTCCTGGACAATATTAAAAGAGGATTATCCAAAGCGACTCATAGCCAAGCTAAAGTGAAATGTTTCCCCACTTATGTACAGGATTTGCCCGATGGCACCGGTAAGTACCATCAGGGTTAATAATCTTGTCAACAAAACTTTGTGCTGTTGACCTGTAGTTTAGCAATATTTATTCTGCAAATATTGATATTTTGACTACTAATTTAAGCTATTCCCTTATGCAAACTTTTCAGATGTTAAATCAGTTTTGCCACGAGTTCTCTATAAAATTCAATAGGAAAATAAAACCACATTATTGTGTCACTTAGACACGTGAACTAATTAAGAATTTTTTTCCTTGATAATATCGCATACTCAGTTTAATAGTTTCATTCAACCACTAATATGGTATTTAATAGATCATTCAATTTGCACTTAAATGTACTTAAAAGTAGTTTATGTCCTGTACTGGATGTTGCCACTAATCTGTTCAAATAATGATTTGTGGTTGTAATTTACTTATAAATACAATAATTGAGCTAATTACGAGGATAAAATCAAAATAATAGTTGAGGTTTCATAATCAACAGGATGTGATTAACTGAAACCACATATTTTGTGTTATTTATAGAAACTGGGAAATTTTTGGCCCTCGATCTGGGAGGTACCAACTTCAGGGTGCTTTTGATTGAACTCAGTGGAGAACATTTTGAGATGAAATCCAAAATTTTTGCAATTCCTCAACACATTATGCTTGGATCTGGCGAGCAGTTGTTCGATCACATTGCTGAATGTTTGGCCATTTTCGTTAAAGAAGAACAGGTAATTAGATTTAGTTGCTTTGTAGCAGAAAAAATTTCAATTCCAGTGAATATTAGGTTCAGGACGAAACTCTACCATTGGGATTCACATTCAGTTTCCCATTGGCACAAAAGGGGCTCACAGTGGGCATACTCGAATGTTGGACCAAAGGTTTCAACTGTTCTAACGTTGTGGGGAATGATGTAGTCCAAATGTTGAACGAGGCAATTGCAAGGAGAGGCGTAAGTTTTTTTTCCATTCGTTTAGTACCAACCAGTCAGTCATATGTCAGTGATAAAAGGCAAATTCTAGTTTTTGTCCACTTTCAGGATATACGCGTTAAAACAAAAGCGGTAATAAACGACAGTACCGGTACACTAGTGTCATGTACTTGGAAAAAACAAAATACTAGAATAGGAATGATTGTTGGTGAGTTAGGAGACTACAAACTCACCATATCATGACTGTTAATGATAAAGTCACCTTAAGGTCGTTAATAAGCATGAATTACTACTAATTAAAGGTCATTAATAGCCGATTGTACCAACTTATTTAAGGCTAACTAAGTTGAGTTTAGAATGTGACAGATAGAAACGTGCCAAGTGTTCAATCACAACCTAAACTGTCACTAAACAGTGCAATCGGCCAAAGGGGATCGTTTTGGGGTAATAATACATATCAATCGCCGTAAGGGAAAAGTCATATTCTAAACGTTTTCCATACAATTTTTGATAATTGCATGTATGTACAATGAAAATAGAAAAATTTCACAGTCAATACCGGACGGTCCATATAAATCACGGTTTATTAACACACAACTTTAAGGAATTCAATTTAACCAAGAATGAAGAGAAATCAATAAATTAAATTAAATCACAGAAGAAAATTAATTTCAAAAATTAGAAATATGTATTGATTATTGAAAGGCAAACTTCGATGATTATATGGTTATTTTCGTAGTAACAAAGTAATACAGGATATCTGAAATATTTTGGGAGGTTAAGTTTGGGAATAAGTAAAAATCCTAAAAATGCGTCTTAATAGTAGTTCTTAAATCCCTTCAAAGAAAAAAAAACGTTGAAAATGGTTTTTATCAATACTTTCGAAACAGTTTTGCACTAAAATTACAAAGTGTACTTTAGAAGTTGGAAACTTTGTTAACCAATTGCAGGTTTTTATCAGAGACATAATATACTGCAGGATATCGCCTACGTAAGTATTGTGCTAAATTGTTGTAGATTTGATATTTCCTATTTTTTATATCAAATTACTGAATAATAATCTTTAATTATTGAGAAAATAATAGTTATTTATGTAACCAGTTACGAAAAGATCGATTTTGTGTAACGAATGAATGTTTGTAGGGCGAGCGCAGCGAGGTCCTACAATTTGAATGAGTTACACAATAAGACATTTTCGAAACGTGTTGCATACATAATTTTTTCTAATTTTGACCAAAAAGTGGTAAAAACCATCTTTTAAAGTGATTTAACAAAAATGATAAGTGATACTTTATGTAACTAGTTACATAAAGTAAAACGTTTTGTCACTCTAATCAGTTTTGAAAAGTGTCACTTTATATGCCATAATTAGAAAAAAAGAATTTTATGGCACATTGTAAAACTATACTGAATTCTATAATTTTAGTGGAAAACCTCATTCGGGAATTTCTTCAATTTGAAACAAATTCCATTTTTAGGGTTTTTCCTTTGAATAGGTTTTAACGCCCTTCATTTGGAATCATTTGTTGGAATATGTCATTTTTTGAAATGTTTTGATGTGTTCCGGATCCTCTTGTACAAATAAATAATACAAAATATAAAAACCACATGCCCAATTATGTATTAATTGTGATATAAAATCATTTTCCTTTCTGAGCCACCACTTATAGAATTAGGAAGTGGTGGAAGAGACTCAAAAAAGTATCAAAAACCAGATAAAATGGCTGTTACGTCATCAAGTGAATATCTTGTTTGTGACATACATATAATTTGAGCGCGTCTAAATTTCGGAAAACTGTGAAAGACTAAGGTTTCGTAGATATTACAACTGTCCAAGTCTATCTCCGTTGTAGTGAAACAATAATAAGAAAGAAGAAGAACAGAATATGCAGAGTGGTCTACCACAAACCGCCGCGATCCATTATAGAAAAACCGTAATGACCATATTTCTGAAAATTTGGTAGTATACCGAAGTCGAAGGGCAGTTCATCTTCGTTTCTGAGATATTTGCCATTTTGTGTAAAATTTTACTTTCCTGTAATTTATTACATCCGCGTTAAACTCTTCCAAATAATTTTGATATTTCAGTGTCTTATGCCTGTTTCCCCGACAGTTCCTGATTTTAAGTACAACTTAAGCTAGATCAGGTACAAAATAACACAGCCTAAACTAAACTTATCTAAGCTGTCCTTAAACTCAACTTAGCCAAGGTCGGGAAAACAGGCATTACTGTCTGATTCATTTTCTTCTAACTGAAAAACTAACAGAATCATGGTAAATTCCACATGGGCCACACAAGCGTAAACCACAGCGCTGTTTGTAATTTGTGATTGGTCAACTATCCACTTTGTAGAGATTTACACAATTACTGCCTATGTGAACATTGGTATAAAATCCCACATAACAAATAAAGTATATTCATGTGAAAATACATGCCCCGCATATGAATTTGAGAATATGCCTGGCATATACCACCCGGGTGCTGTACAAATTTAACTTTTTAAATATTCCAATAAGTATATGCCAGGGGTCTGAGAAGTGAAAACTGGTCTCTATAGTATAGTTTATTATAAATGGAAAATAGTTACAAGATATACCACACTATTTCAAACTGAATGATTAAATGAGAATAATGAAAATATAGTATAAACTATAAATGGATATAAGAAAAGCAAAATATTAATGTCTTATTTTGAAACCTTACATTTTCATTCAGCCGTTGAGCTAATTCAAGCACAAGAAGATTACAACGCGTAAACCAAACAAAAATTAGTGAAATTACAAAAAAAATACAATTTTGAAATACCCGCCCACATCAATGTTATTTTTAGATTCCTGAGAAACATGCCTGGCACATGAAATAAAGGGACAAAGTAATATGCCAGGCACGTATTGGGAATATACTTTCATATACTGGGCACATATCTGGCATATATTTGAGAATATACTCCTGCCTGAAAGTAACTGCCAGGCATACAATTTTGCTATGTGGGATACACTACGACAGGATTTTCTAACTTTCTGGGTATAATTTTGACAGCTGTAATATTTATGCCTGTTTCCCCGACTCTTTCAAGTCAATTTTAAGTACGACACTAAGTTGAGGTTTGAATGTGACAGATCAGGTGCAAAATAACACTGCTTAAACTAAACTTATCTGTCCTTAAACTCAACTTAGCCAATGTTGGGGAAACGGACATTAAGTGTCTAGTAAAGAGGTCAGTTTAATCTGTACGAAACGTGACAACTGTAAAATGCGTTTCATAAAGCTAAAACGTATATGCAAAGTGAAGCAGAAAAAGTTATTCAAATTAATGTTATATTAAATACAAAATATTTCAGATGAAGTTAAAAAAACATATTTTCAACAAAGGTACAAAATGAAGTCATTTTTAAAATTCATTAATTATATTTCAGGACGTTCATATAGACGTAATGGCGGTATTAAATGACTCGACGGGTACGCTAATGTCATGCGCTTGGCTTAACAAAAATTGCAGAATTGGCATCATTGTTGGTGAGTTTCGGATGCTGCAAATCGTAATAACAAATTGTTGTAAAAAAACTTTGTGAATGTTTAATCTGGATGCATAAATTGGCATGACATTAGATGTAGCGGTATTATTAACGGTATGGTTCGGTTAAGGGACTATGAGTATGATTAATCTAAACTAAATTACAAATAAATGCGTTAAAATCTAAATATTTCCTTTACAAAACTGATGCACTGTTCACATATCTACACTTTCTATCAAAGTTTTCTTATTAAAAGTGATCCCAATCAATATCAATAAGAGTTTTTTAATGTAACTTATGTGTCTGAATGATAAATACTTAATAAGTGTTTTTTGCAAACTAAACTGCTCGTCAAAAAGAATGGGACAGCAAAATTTTTGCTCTTTTTTGAGCGGCTGCTTCTTCAAATTGGTTTACTTGATTCTAATAATTTTTTTGAGGATTAAAAGGTATTTTCTTCATCTTTCTTTTGACCTAAATGATCTTTTTGAAAGGTGCCACGGATCCGAGTATACAGGGTGTGACTGAGGTGTAGTCAAAAAATGAAAAATTCGGTCTAACGCCATTTCTCGCAAAAAAAATGTTTACGTTTTACAATTGCCTTAATCGAGTCTTGCGGTCAATATCTCTAAACGTTTTCGCCAGTTTGGCGATTAAAGGCCGTTTACAAAATTTATTGCAAAATTTTTTAAATGTGGTTACTTTTGATTCTCTTGTTTAAAATTAAACAATTTCTTTAGATCTTTTGTGGAAGAAGAGCGGGATTAGCAAGTTTACACTTAAAACTACCCAATTTAAGTAAAAAACATACACTGCGGGATACAGGGTGACCCAAAAAAAAATTTGAAAAGAAAATCATATGTTTTACCATAAATCTTAGCATGTTCAGTCATTTTAATGGAAAATAATGATATTGGATAGAGAAGCACACTATTTGTTTAGTAATCCAATTCATATCTCTAGTCGTTTTCGCCAGTTTGGCGATTAAGGGGCGTTTACGATATTTACTAATTTAAAAAAAAAAAATGGTTCTTTTTAATTCTCTTGTTTTAAATTCGAAAGTATTGAACTTAACACAAGATTAGCAAAATTACATTTCAATTCACCCATTTTAGGTGAACATTTATAAACCGCGAACCTTTATAAACAGAGTGGGTTAAAAAATCATACAAAAGATAAATCAAATGTTTTACCATACAAATAAAACATGTATCTTTATTCGGTAAATTTAATCGAAAATAATGGTTTTTAATTTTAAAAAAACGAAGTCCACAACATTCATATCCGATGACTTTGCGGGCTACAAACCCATTTGTTCTTAATACCTTGTCGGTCCCCCAGCAGTTTGTTGCAACTCCGCAACCCTTCTTGGCATGCTTCCACTCTTTTATTGCGATAAAATTTTGGGGAATTGCCTCCCATTCAACCGTCACCATTTCTGCCAACTCAGTCAAATTTTGAAATTCATGCTCTGAGCCATTTATTCTCAATTTCATTCTACTCCATACGTGCTCTATTACGTTCATATCCGGTATCCTTGCAGGCCACTCCATTCGTTCGATGTTGTTCTCTCTCAAAATTTCTTGTACGATTCTGGCTCGATGTGGACGAGCATTGTCGTCAATTAAGATAAAACCGTTCCCAAAGTTTCGAGAAAAGGGAACAACGATATCACGTATACACATATCCCTGTACCTCTGCGCATTCATACTATCCTCAATCAAAATGACTAAATCTGTTCTTCCATTCCTCATAATCCCGCCTCAAACTGTAATTCCACCTCCCCCAAAAGGAACCCTAACATCTATGCATTCTTCCATATATCGTTTATTTATTTCTCTCCATACCAATAATCGCCCGTCAGATTCATACAAATTGAATTCTGTATGAATGCAGTTTATAAGTTTTTACTTAAATTGGGTAGTTTTAAGTGTAATTTTTCTAATCTCGTATTTCATACGAAAAAGATCTAAAGAAATAAATTGTTAAATTTAAAACAAGGGAATTAAAAATAACTTTTTCATTTTTTGACTACACCTCAGTCACACCCTGTATACTCGAATCCGTGGCACCTTTCAAAAAGATCATTTAGGTCAAAAGAAAGAGGAAGAAAATACCTTTTAATCCTCAAAAAAATTATTAGAATCAAGTAAATCAATTTGAAGAAGCAGCCGCTCAAAAAAGAGCAAAAATTTTGCTGTCCCATTCTTTTTGACGAGCAGTTTATATTGGCACAGGAAATCTTATTAGTAAATGTGGTTCTGCTATAAAAAATAAACTAAACTACATTTAGGTAGCAAATGTTGAAGCAAATATCCGTTCACTAAGAAATATATGAGAATTAAACTTGTTGATATTAATTGGGAGCGGCTAGCACGTTTCGAGCTTATTGCATGAGCTTCATTCTTTCTTCTAGGACGTTAAAATCGAGGTGTGCGCCATCTTGAATGATACGACGGGAACCCTCATGTCGTGTGCATGGAAAAACCGCGACTGTAGAATCGGACTAATTGTTGGTAGGTGGCCAGTTTTGTTAACCTTTAGTATTTAGTCGGTGCTGTGCTTTTGTGGGATTAGATTCAGATTTAGTACATCTCAGTAGCGTTGGCTTGCACGTTTAAAGCTTTATCAAGCTTTAACTTTTTGGATTAACTAAAAGTGCCGTTTCAACCTAACAGGAACGGGTAACAACGGATGTTACGTGGAAAAGCAGAAGAACGCAGAACTATTCGACGACGTCGATAATGGATCTGGAAAGGTTATAATTAACTTGGAAATGGGTGCTTTTGGTGATGATGGATGTTTGGATTTCGTGCGATCTGAGTATGATAGGGAAGTTGACAGAAACTCCATCAATCCTGGAAAGCAATTGTAAGTGGAAACTTCCTCGTTGTAACAATATAAGATTTAGTGTGGTTTTTCCCAGGCTGGAAAAGATGATTTCCGGAATGTATATGGGCGAATTAGTGAGGTTAGCTCTAGAACGATTTACCAAAGAGGGACTACTTTTCGGCGGCAAAGGTTCCGACCTGTTATTCGAAAGATCGCGGTTCTACACCAAATACGTGTCGGAGATCGAGAGCGATGAACCCGGAATGTTCACCAACCAAAAGGAAATTCTTGAAGAATTAGGTACGAACCAACCTTTAATATGTTTCTTTGTCATTATTGATTGTTGAATTGACAGGACTGAAACACGCGACAGAGCAGGACTACGTCAACGTTCGGTTTATTTGCGAATGCATCAGCAGGAGGGCAGCACATTTGGCTTCGACCACCATTACCACGATGCTTCACAAAATGGACGAAAAGAAAGTCACCGTGGGCGTGGACGGATCTGTGTACCGTTACCATCCGCACTTCCGTAACTTGATGATGGAGAAAATTAAGGAGTTGTGCGACCCTAGCATCGAAGTAAGTTACGCACTCATTTTTATAAATTACGTAGGTACAAGAGTAAGTATAGTAGAAGGCAATATATCGGCCGATGCACGTCATTGACGTTTATGCGCCTCGTTGCCAGATGTTTAGTTTTTTCATTAAAACACGAACTTTACATAAATTTTGTTTTTATTTACTTCTTATATAGAAGTTGACGCAGTTTTTTAACAGAGAATTTTGAATAACAATATTAGTCAATATTGAGTTTTTTTGTCTCTCTCTGTAAGCAGTTTTTAGTCAAGTCATCAACAACCAAAACAAAAACAGGAAACGGTCGACTAGCAATCTGGCAACAACGCACACAACTCGTTAAACGTCGAGATCGAGAAGGTCACGTTTGTGTCAAAATTGCGTTCAGTTAATAAGCGCGTGTTAGAAAGAGAGCGCTACAGGTCGCAACTAGTCGCTAAGCAATACGAATGCATTTTCAAAACGTCAAACTCACTGATGACGTGCATCTCTCCCATTAGTGCCCTGGACCATAGTTGCGTAAATTGGTTTGTGAATGGTCAATAAATAGCAGCACGCTAAAAGCTGTTTTTTGACTTAGCATTGTAGGCAAATTTTTAGTCGAATTTTGTCGCTAATATTACATATACAGAGTGTCCAAAGTTGGGGCATTCCTTTCATCTGCGAATAGGACTTTAAAAAATAATGTTTTTTTTGTTTGGCGCTTTTCAGAAATATCATCAATAACGAACATACAGGGTGTCAAAGTTTTATTGAAAAATACAAACATTTTATGATTTTGGGTGTTTCTGAGAATTATGACAATAATATTGCCAAATGTCACGTGACCGTCTAGCTAAATAGTGTTCTACAATCACGTGACAACTGTCACTAACGTCAAAACTGTCAAACCCTGCTGTAAAGTTGCAAAAATCAGGATTTAGAAACGTTTCCTTGCAATATTTGATATAAAACGTATTTCTGAGATTTATGACAGTTATTTTGCCAATTAACACGTGACCGTCTAGCTAAATAGTGTTCTACAATCACGTGACAACTGTCACTAACGTCAAAACTGTGAAACCATGCTCTAAAGTTGCAAAAATCAGCATTTCGAAACGTTTTCTTGCGCTATTTGGAATAAAACGTGTTTCTGAGAATTATGACAGTTATTTGGCAATTTTCACGTGACCGTCTAGCTAAATAGTGTTCTACAATCACGTGACAACTGTCACTAATGTCAAAAATGTCAAACCATGCTCAAAAATTGCAAAAATCGGGATTTAGAAATGTTTTCTTGCAGTATTTGATATAAAACGTGTTTCTGAGATTTATGACAGTTATTTTGCCAATTGTCACGTGACCGACTGGCTAAATAGTGTTCTACAATCACGTGCCCTGTCACTAACGTCAAAACTATCAAACCATGCTCAAAAATTGCAAAAATTAGGATTTAAAAACGTTTTCTTGCAGTATTTGATATAAAACGTGTTTCTGAGAATTATGACAGCTATTTTGACAATTATCACGTGACCGTCTAGTTAAATGGTGTTTTACAGTCACGTGACAACTCTCACTAACGTCAAAACTGTCAAACCATGGTCTAAAGTTGCAAAAAATCAGGATTTAGAAACGTTTTCTTGCAGTATTCGATATAAAACGTGTTTCTGAGAATTATGACAGCTATTTTGACAATTATCACGTGACCGTCTAGTTAAATGGTGTTTTACAGTCACGTGACAACTCTCACTAACGTCAAAACTGTCAAACCATGCTCTAAAGTTGCAAAAATCAGGATTTAGAAACGTTTTCTTGCAGTATTCGATATAAAGAGTGTTTTTCAGATTTATAACAGTTATTTTGCCAATTGTCACGTGACCGTCTAGCTAAATAGTGTTCTACAATCACGTGACCTGTCACTAACGTCAAAACTATCAAACCATGCTCAAAAATTGCAAAAATTAGGATTTAAAAACGTTTTCTTGCCGTATTTGATATAAAACGTGTTTCTGAGATTTATGACAGTTATTTTGCCAATTATCACGTCACCGTCTAGCTAAATAGTGTTCTACAACCACGTGACAACTGTCACTAACGTCGAAACTGTCAAAACATGCTCTAAAGTTGCAAAAAATCAGGATTTAGAAAAGTTTTCTTGTAGTATTCAATATAAAGTGTTTTTGAGATTTATGATTTTTGACAATGGTCACGTCACTGCCTAGCTAAATTATCCTTTAAACTCACGTGATATCTGTGACTAATGTCAAAACTCAAAAAACATTTATTAATAAAAAAAATAAAAAAACTGTATTTTTGAAGTATGGTTTTTATAGCAAGAATCAGTGGGTACGTTCCCGACGTCAGCGGCTTAGAGGTTAAGTAAGCGGTCCTATTTAGTTTGTTATGACTGCTTACTTAGCTTC
Organism: Ips typographus; assembly: GCF_016097725.1. NCBI lineage: Eukaryota > Metazoa > Arthropoda > Insecta > Coleoptera > Curculionidae > Ips > Ips typographus. Next base: position 13,429,454 of record NC_138423.1, read on the forward strand.
TAAGCTGCTGACGTCGGATGAACGTACACAATGATTAAAATTTTTGACAATTATTAAAAGACTCCCTGCATAATAATGTAAAATGAATGAATTTGTTTTGATCTACCGTTTTTTGACTGATTATTCTACCGCCTTTATAAATATTTTGACTTGGCAACACTGTGTATCAACAATAATTATGGTGTCGTCTGCATACCGAATATTGTTAATAAGTGTTCCAATAACCTTTACTCCCGTTGGTGCTTTCTCCAGTGCTCTTAGAATGATTTCTTAGGAATAAAGATTAAATAATAGCGGCAATGGGGTCATCAACTATAGTCCAATTTTCGTCGTTCAAAACATTAATATTGTAATGTTTCCTGTTTAAAAATTTGTTAACAAACGGGATTAAATGTATATAGGGTGAAACAAACAAATAAAATTTTTATTGTCATGTTTCTTAGGTTTAAATGCTTCTAAAGCCGAAAACAAAAAATACGTGTTAAATATTTTTTAATTAAAAAAAAATTGGTTGATGACCCTATAGCATACATCCTTGTCTTACACAAGGCTTCTCATGTTTTCATTGCATTCATTGTTCTAATTTTTAGTATTTCATTTTTTGATTTGATCTGGAATTATTATTGTATTCTCTTTTTCAGTTTGATCTGATGCTGTCCGAAGATGGTTCCGGTAGGGGTGCCGCTTTGGTAGCCGCGGTGGCCGCCCGCCAAAAGAAAAAGACCCTAGCTACATGAATAGGAAACCGCACCGATTGTACATATAATAGGAACGGCAACAGATAGCCCTTAAGATAATTTTATTATTTTGTTGTGTAGAAAAAATTGTGTGAAAGCGCCGAGTTCGTTTTAGGGCCAGCCGCGACTGTTAATTATACTTTTAAACCGGGCCTTTCGTTCCTAGAGACTGTTTTGTTAGTATAGATAGATTAATATATCGAGCAGTCTACCGTGTATTTCTCACGAGCTGTAGCTCACTCTCGGTGTAGCACGATACTCGTAATTTCTTTTTCGTTAAATTCTGCTCAAATTCAGCTCGTCAGCTGTGTACATTTTGGTTTAGATCCATCCACTAATGATTGTTATTTGTCCTGTTTTGTTTAACGTAGTGATTGCCTTATTTTTATTGTTTTGATGATCAGCGACGTGAGATGAGTAGATTTTATTTCCCTTTTGAAATTAAATTTACTTAAAAAGATAAACTATATTTTTATATCATAAAGATGAATACTTAATTTATTGTTGAATTGTTTATATTGCTTACGTAATGTTTTTTTAGCAGTTTTGGTCACTTCCCATTGCCTTTATTATTTTAGACACTTAAATTATATGAATCTGCTTATGTTGCTGTAGTGTTTTAAGACATTTTTTTATATTCTGACATGCCTGAGCGGTATAATAACTGTGAGGTCATCCTTAACATGGTTTTCACTTACTCAAAATACACTCTCTGATGAGTGAGTTCCATTTACTTATCTTTACAGGCGTTATGATATACTTAACAATAGTTTTATAGAGATAATGTAAGGCAATGTTTTTATATAAGAAATCTTTATTACCGTCGTAATTAATAAAATATTGAATGATGCTAAAATGGTTTTTTTGTACTTCCGGGCGTAAAAGTGTACTTTAGTAAAATAGCACTATTACGCCCATGGGCTTAAAATTAAAAATTATAAATAAATAATAAATATAATTGGATATTTATTACAACGAATATTCTTGGAATCTTCGTTTTTGTTTGATGCAGTTGTACCAAAATAGATGAGTCCATAATGGTAACATCACAAAATGGTAAATTCGTCAACTCCTCTCTTCTGCAAGCTCCTGCAATCCCGAAGCTTATAACAACCTTATGGAGCAAAAAGCTTTCATCTGGAGCAGTTGCAAAAAATCTTTGGATTTCCTCCCTCGTTAAGATACTGGACTTCTTCGGAATATATCCTTCCGAACGTCGTTTTAGAAATGCGATCACTTTCGGGAACTTACTGATGTCGATGTCTCTATAAACAATTATTGTCGACTTCAACATTGAGTAGACTGACCATAACGTTGAAGGATTCAAAATCTGGGTGCTTTCATTGAAATAAACCAACACAGCAGCACTTTCGTTTATGAACGTCACTTGCCTTTAGATGACTGAACAATATTATTTATATTTTAATATGATACGAATGAAAACTCTAAATACCGGACTGCACTGCCTTTTCCACAAGTACGGAAGCTAATCGGGGGTCTAACAAGCATCTGAAAAAACTAAAAATAGATTTTAAAATGCTGGCCAATAGAAACTGTGGTGCAACCAATCAAACAGCTTTACGGTGGTTATACTCAGAATTATTGGTGACACTCACACATCAAGTCCACGTTGACTCGCTGCAAATTTCTACGGGGGACAATCACATACAAATTTGCTCGTTTTTTCCTATGCTTTATGTGGTGTATTGATCGAACCCCGTATTTTGACCTGTCCCAACTGACTTCGTATAGACTATAACAACTGAAGGCATATTTTACTGGCTGTTTCCTCAAGTTCAGCTAAATGTGCCATCATTTTCGTCGGAATAGCTTCTTCTTATATGAGATACTTGAAGACTGACAATCAATAATTTTAATCAAGAGAAACAACTTAGGTCACAGGCGAGCCCCGTTTATTATAAAATAGTTTAAAATAAAGAGTACAGTGGGGTTAATCTTACCCCCAGATTAGAAGGGCCACTAATGCCGTAATTACGGACGTCTTCATGAAAGTACGGGGAGAGTGAGTCTAGTTCAGCCCTTCAGCTACACCGTAAAGGGGGGCACGCAAAATGTTCTTGTACGGTGTGATCAAAGGACCAAGTAGTCAACTGATAGGGTTAAGGGTTCTAACAGTCACTATAAGTTGCGAAAGAACCCTTTTCTTTTCAGCCTGGGATCCTAACAGGGTAGCGAGCCGTCCCACCACTTCAAGTTAGAGACTGTTGCTCGCCAACCGACCTGGACACCAGTGACCTCCCCCTGGGGATGACCCCAGAGTTCGGTGCCTTAGCGCCATTATAAATGACAAAAAGAATGGCCTCAGAAAAGCGAGTCAAGCAAGACTACTGCTTTTTACCCTCCCATCGCTGTAGACCAAAAGGAAAGGTCCGGAAGAAGGACTCCGTTAACACACACTGGCGTTTCCCTATCAGGAATTACCAGTGTTGCAACGGTGTCCCCTGTCCTGGGTGAGAGTGCCCCGGCTGACAACTGGGCTCTTCTGCGCTCTTCTTGTCTTGAATTCTTTTTTCTTCGTCAGCTGGTCATCCTGGTGGAGGTCTTGGCATATTTTTGGATGATCAAGAGTTAGGGGCCTAATCAATTAATCATCCAAGAATATTTGTGGGGAGTTTGGATCAGAGGTTTGAAGGTTGATTTCCGTACCCTATAGCCTATATAGGCAGGCGGGGGGAAATCTGAGAGGTGTAGCCAGAGCCAGGTCAAAAAAGCGATTCAGTCAAAAAAGAGAAGCTTCTACGCCTAATATAACAATATACTATTCATAAACTACCACTGATAATCAATGTGGAACATTCCAACCTTTGCTGTTTTTAGTTTATGCTCTCTTTTAATAACACCATAAATAAGGGCAAATCAATATGTTACTTTACGCTTGCGATTTACGCAATCGTCTAGTTTCTGATCAATTGCTTTATACAACTTCTTGTTCTCATCAATCGCAGCAGTATGACGTTCAATTTCGCTTTTCCTCAAAAAGTTTTCCTCTTCCAGTTTGCCTCTAAGAGCGACCAGCAATTTTTGTCGTAGGTTGAAAAAGTAATCCTCCTCTCTTGCAGCGCCCAGCTTACCTACAGTTTAAAACTTATCAGCTTATTAAAATCTTCCTCTAGTAAACAGAAATCAACCAAAAACTCCTCTAGCTTCTCTGATAAGTCCACCAGCACCACCTCCTTTTTCAGCGCCCCGTCCCAACTCGTCCAGCATGGATGTGTCATATCGTTTGCAAAAGGTCCTGAAGAGGACTGGTATACTTTTGAAATATGAATTTGCCTTATTCATGGATGTATCCACGGATGATTTGGTTGATTATGCTAATGATTTGGATGAAACGAATAAACCGAAATAATGGACTAATCAGTTGTCATGTTCACTGACAGTTTGAATTTAACCTGCTAATTATTGTTGCAAAAGAAGTGTGACAATTTTACCATGGTTTTGCAACTGGTTACACACGCTATGTATAATACGTGAAGTTTACTATAGAACAAACCACTGCGGTTGGCAGTTACGTCAATTTGGGCACAGCCATATTGAAGTTTACACAGCATGATTGTTCTTTCTTTTTAACAGACACGTTGCCAAACGGATCTGTTTAGAAGATGCTATTTTAGTATTTGAATAAAATAAATAAACGTTTGCTAATACTTGCAAAAAAGTAAACGCTTCAAATTATACTAGGAGAGGATTCCTTGAAGCATTTACTTGAACGTTTGTTGTTGTTGTGTGGCGCCCCAGAAACGTATAGGCCTCCTGTATGGGCCCGTCACGTCCCGGTTCAGTCGACTTTATAAAGCCAACCAGTCTGCTAGGTCTTAGCTCCTTGATTGCCCTGTGCGTCATTATTGACTGTCCCAGGAATGCGGTCCGCGAACGAGTGAAGGCTGAACACCACATCAAGATGTGTCCTGCCGACTCTTCCTCTTCCAAGCATCCTCGGCAAGTAGGATCCTCGGTTATACCCATCAAGTACTGATGCGGTCTCAGATGGCGGTGGCCAGTCAGTAGGCCGGTCACCGTCCTTAAGTTCTCTCTGCTTATTTCGTATTTTTGGCCACTGATGAGTTCTTTGGCCTGCCTCATACCTATGGCGGAGTCCCAACGTTCTTGAAACAGCTGCTGGGCTAAAGATTTTAGCAAATGGATCAGCATCACAGTCGGCTCTGGACCTACAGGCACTTTCTGAGTGCCCAGTTTTGCCAGTCATTTTCTGGAATAGCAGCATGTCCCGGAACCCACACAAGACGTATGTCGTTCTTTTGGGCCAGCTTTTCCAGGGTTGTTTTGCACTCCAGAACCAATTTGGAGTGCACTACCTCAGCACTGATTACCTGCTCCCGTCAGCCCCTCTCTACTGGATCCATCCGTGAACCAGTCTCAGTAATTACAACCTTGAGGAAGTTTGAGGGCTGTAGCCTTCTAGGCATATGGTCACTATTCATAAGAAGTATTGGGCACCATTCAGTGGCCCAATCCCTATGCTGTCCCTATGGCTTCCATTTTTATGTGAAGGCTCAAGGACACGAAGTTGAACAGCACTTCAAGTGCTCTCGGGGGGACAGTTCTCATGCCTCCCGTTATCGCAGTGCGTGCGAGCCTTTGTAACTAATCTATTGTGTGCTAACGTCACTTATTTCCACACATGGCCACCACACAAAGGCCCCATATGTTAGTATAGGTCTGACTATGGCGCAGCAGGGCCAGAGGGTCACCTTCTGTTGTACTCCCCAGGTGCCACCACAAGCCCTCCTGCAATCCACAGTGCAAACGAAGCTTTCCTGATTTTACAGGTACTACATACACAATATTCAATGGAGTCTAAAGACGTCAAAATGTCATCAGTCGAATCAGTAACCAACTGGAAATACAATTAATGATGACGAAATCGTCATTTGCTTTGGTTTGGACCTTACTTAGTATTACCATTTCAAGAATCTCTATACGACAGCACATCGTACAAATGAGTCTGTACTCCAAGAACTAAATAATAATACCAGACTCAGAACAATAATAAACTAGAAATAATAGTCACTAGAAGGAAAGAGGGCATGGAAAGACTGATCGTCGAAGGCAGAGGTAGATTTCTTCACGATAGTCTGATAATATTAAAAAAATCACAGAACTGTCCCTACCGGAAGCACCTCACAAAGCACAATATAGAGATGAATGAGTCAAACACAGTTAAGCAAGCATCATGACGTCCCGACTATATTCTTGCGTAGGGTAACGGACTGTAGGGGAGCTCACTTTGTATACATACCAGTAATAAAGATCACTCGTGCATAACTGAGTGCAATGTTTTAAGAAGTTAAAAATAGACAATAAATATTGCAATAACATGTTTTTTGTTTAATGAGAGCTTTAACCTGCTGTGGATAAATTCCATTTTAAATAATAAACAATGATAGTAATAGTAGTATAGTATAATACAATAAGAATAATTTAATAAAGTAAGTTTTTCGTTTCTTAGGGAAGTTCAATATAATAAAACAGATTTGAATTATACCCACTCGAATTTAATGTTGTTGAGGTGTTATAAGTACACAAACATATTTGCAGAAGAAAAGGAAAACAGATAAAAATCCAACTGACTCAGAACTTGTAAGAGATCATTAATTCATTTTAGTTTCAAAACATCCGTTCATCTCTAAATGATAATTAACAACCCATCAGTATTAAAAAAAACACTATTGAATCTAGATTACTGGCAAACTTAACTCTTTGAATTTAAATAATGAAATTAGGACACCATCAGGTCCGTCCCTGGCCCCAGTCCGGCAGAATTGATAAGGCTTTACAAACAAAACACATGATCAACACTGATTTTGCTTAGGATCGCTCACGATAAGTGCTCAATACGCGATTGTAAACACTTTACAGTAACCGGTATTAAATAAAAGATAACAAAATACATGTAAGTAAGATTGAAACCACTTATTAACATTTTAGTGTTGTGAGAGGTGCAAAACAGTGTCTATCCAAGTGTTACCGGTGAGGATAATTTCTTATTTTTTTGTGTGTATAAGAATAATAATCAATAAATAACCATATGTTTTTTGTAGTAGTATAGTTATTGTGGTTTTGTCATAATTTTGGCAACGCATGTAACACAATCTTGTTTTGAAGCCAGATTACTTAGTTTTTGTTAATAAAATTCCCAAATCGCATTATGTTGTGCTTCGTTATTTTTGTTTCTAGTTTCATTAACTCATATGATAACATTTCAGAAACCAGTTCATTTTTTAACTTTAATTTTAAGAGTTTAAATTAAAATGAAAACTATGCATTTAAACAACATTTAGTAAGTTTAAAATGAAAAGTCGTTAGCAACAGAATAATGTCTTTATTGACATGACATTTAATTAATAAAGTAATGTCCGCAAATCAGTACATCTCTAATAATAAATGTTAAATGGGTCATAAGAATTTTAGTCAACTTTACTTTTTTACAAAACTGATTAGTCAATATTGACAATTGTGCCACTGTTAACACAAAAAAATACATTTTGGACTTTGATACACATATCATTTCATACAAATTCGATTAACTAAAAGTTAACGCTTTCTCTCTTCATTCAAAAAGTATGTACTGATTTGCGAACATTACTTCATCAATCAAATTGGCCTGGAATAATTATTTTTAATAATTCTACGACTTAATCGAGCCCCTTTTTGATGCTCTATGTCAATTAATATTACATAGACGTCTACGCTACGTACGTTTATCAGGTTTGCAACGCTTTGGTAATAGACTAGATGACCTTTCAGTTAAACAACAACCAAGTCGACATTAGCGCATAACAATTCAAAACACATTAAATATTGAAAGCGAATCGGTCATTAACAATTCGTTTAATTCACATAAAACCAGAAACATTTTTGTTTACTTTAAAAATTAACGCTTTTCAGTAGTTCCTGTGCACTTTTGGCCAATATTTTTATTTTAGCAAAAGTGAATTCAATCTCAAATTACCGTGCAGCAATTAAACTTTATCGTATAAACAATTAAAAACGAATAAATTGAGTAAGTTTAAAGGTGTTATTTACGACTAAGTCTGTGTCCAGTTTAGTTAATAGCAGCATTTTTTTGTAGAAATCATGTTTTCAAAATACCGGTCAGCAATCCAAATAACCAAGCAGGCACAAAAAGAGTCAGTAAGACTGATTAGCAGTAAAGAAGTGATCAAAAGGGAGGAAGCATATGCGGCACACAACTACCATCCTTTACCTGCAGCACTGTGTAAAGGCCGAGGTAATACAAATTTTAATTACTTATTCACCCCCCATACAGAAAAATAACGTTTAAATTACGTAAATAAAGACCAAAACAGAGATTAGATAAGTCGTGAGTATTATTAAATAGTAGTGTTACTTCCTGCTGGATAATGGACTTATCTACTCACAAGTGTTAACTTTTTTCAAGTGTTTAGATACTTAAGGGCCCAAAAAATTAAGTATATGCTTAGGCAACTTTAGTTTGTATGTGTGATGGTTATTATGTAATTCATCAATGTCTGTGCTTTTCAAGTTTCGATGATGATAAATGGTTTACTAAGCTCTCTAAATTAAAAGTAGGAAAAGTAATTCAATTATTGGATGTTGAAAAAAAATTCTGTTAAGGTTTTGTTTGATGGAATGCTAAAATTTCTGGCTTCTAGAATCTATACTTATGCATTGTATTCTTTACGAATCACTCTGTACATAAAGTGGATTTTACAGTATATTTTTCCTTTCAAAAAAAAAACAAAAAATGCTTTGTTGCTGCACTTATTATATCAAAATAAAAGCCATTGACATCATTAACTTGTATACAAGGTAGTTCAAATTTGACCCTCACCATTGGGTTCTCGGAAAACACTAACACACTGGGGCAAAGTAGCGCAATTTAAAGCTGTTTTAAAAATTTCGATTTTTCGAGTACTCCTCCTGTACTGTATAGACACATCATATGATCGTAGGTAGCTGATGAATGGAGCTATCATGTGACGTTGACGACCTTTTTTCAGACATTTTTCAAAATATCCCGAAAACGGTTTCAGTTAGGAGTGAGAAATTTACATCATCAATTTACATGCTCATCAAAGAAGCGCAACTTTTATTAAATATAACATTTTTCCAGAGACATTTTTCCGTACAACGCAAGTTGAAAAAAACTAGATTTTTGATTATTTTAAAGTCGCCTTCAACTGCCTTAATTAGTCTAGGTTAATGGTAGAAATGTGACGGAAAGTGTAATTTGTCATTTTTTATAAGTGTCTTGAAAACTGCCAAAAATACCCTAAATTGAAAGTCAGTGTCAAAATAGCGGTTGTTACAGCAAAACGGACGCCAGATTCGTGTTCTCCATGCCAAAATTAATTAAAATGGCCGCCTTGATACGACTAAATCCAATAGTCAGTCGTCATAGTTTTCAGATAAGTTGAAAAACTTTAGTATTAAAAATTGACTTGTAGACATGAAAAACTACTTTCTTTAGAATTTTTTACTACAAATTCACACATTTAAATCTTGAAAATTGACTTGGACACCAAAGAGTGACTCTGAACCAATGAAAAGTGACATCAGAAGCAAAAAATTTGCATTAAAAATAAGTTTTCATAATTTGAAAACACATTTCAATATTTTACTCTTGAAAATAGTCTTAAATACAGGATATTGATATTAGATTCATTTCATTTACTTTGCTTTCCATTTTCTTACAATTCTGGACTATTTCTAAGGCTTTAAAACTGCTTTTAGCATGGAAAATCGAATTTCAAGGCAATCTTCACCAAGTTTTTAACATAGGGGACTTAAAAAAAAAATAACTTTTCATAGGCTTAAAAATACCATTTCGAGATTTGTCACTATTAAATTGACTTATACACTTTAGCCTTAAAAATTCAAGCATTTCTGAAAAATCGAAACTGTTTTTAGTGCTTTAGGACTGTTTTTAGCCTGAAAATCGAGTTTCAAGGCTCCTCACGATCTTCATAAAGTGTTTGACTTATCAGGCCTAAAAGCCGGTTTGTACCTACACTGTCCATAGCCTTGAAAATGTAATTTCAAGCTTCTTCACTATTAAATTGACTTCTACACTCATCGGTGCAAACAATTGCATTTCAGTGCTTCAAAACTGAAAAATCGAGTGTGAAACTATTTATAACAGTAAAAGTTAAATTTCAGACTCTTCCAGTGATGAAAGTAAAAATTTTTAGCAGTAAATGCTACGATATTCGTCTTGGAACAGTAATTTTTAGAATTGAATTATTCTTAAAATTTCATTTAGACTGTTACCAGTGTTTAATTCAACTCTACACTTGTTTTAATCCAGAAAATCGAGTTGCACACTAATTAAAGTCCTGAAAATACACTTTTCGACTCTCTTTAGTCTTAGGAAAGTAATTTCTAGCCTTAAAAGTCAACTTTTAGACTATTTTCAGTAGTAAAAAATTAGTTTTATGCGCAGCAATCTTTGTCTTGATTTCCGGACTGTTTTTACTGCTTGAAATCCAATTTCAGACACTCGACAATGAATTGCAGTCGAAAAAAACCAATTTTAAAACTATTCCTAGTAGAAAAAACTAGTTTTGCTACACTGACTATTCAGTACAAACACTTTCAGTGTTGCCGTCACTTTCAATGTAGCACTTTTATAGAGGACTTCCAGGAATGTCTTAGCATATACATTAGCTGTCACCTTTCAATGTTGCCAAATCTACAGCCGTTTACACTATAGCAAACAAAATTACCTTTTAGGTGTTCACGTATGGGACGTAGAAGGCAAGCAATACTTTGACTTCCTCAGCGGTTACTCTGCCAACAACTTCGGACACTGTCATCCAAAAATCGTGGACGCTCTAGCGACCCAGTCTAAAATTCTCCATCACACCTCCCGAGCCTTCTTCAATGACGTCCTCGGTGAATATGCTGAAAAAGTCACCAAGTTATTTGGATATGACAAAGTGCTGCCCATGAACACTGGTACCTATACACTTCGTCGTGTCTTTTACACTTTTTCTGTGTCATTTTTGTGTAGGGGTGGAGGCTGACGACACCGCGTGCAAACTGGCTAGAAAATGGGGCTACAGGAAGAAAGGCATTCCTAATAACCAGGCAAAATTGATATTTTGCAGTGATAATTTTTGGGGTAGAAGTTTGGCGGCCGTGTCAGCTTCCACGGATCCAAGCAGTTTTGAAGGTTACGGTCCTTTTATGCCTGGATTCTCTTGTGTACCTTTCAACGATCTTAAAGCCCTGGAGGTATACTTGCAGATAGCTAATATGTTATTGTATACATTAAATCACTTCAGACAGCCCTGTCCGATCCTCTAGTATGCGGATTTATGGTGGAACCCATCCAAGGTGAAGCCGGTATTAAAGTGCCGGATCCAGGATACTTAAAAGGTGTTAGAGAGTTGTGCACCAAGTACAATGTTTTGTGGATTGCTGATGAAATTCAAACTGGTTCGAGCCACATCAGATTTATGGTTTTTTAGGATTAATATTGTTAATTGTTAATAGGTTTGGGCAGGGCTGGCAAAAGGATATGCGTCGACTACGAAAATGTCTTACCTGACATACTGGTACTGGGAAAAGCTCTAGGAGGAGGAGTATATCCAGTATCCGCCGCCTTGGCTAATGATCCAGTTATGTTGGTTATAGAACCAGGTATTTACTTCATCTTTCCTGAAGAGCTTGGTTTTAATATTGTGATCAAAATAAGGTACGCACGGATCAACTTTCGGTGGTAACCCATTGGGGAGTCGAGTGGCTATAGCGGCTTTAGATGTACTTGAAAACGAAAAAATCGCAGAAAACTCCTATAAAATGGGAGAGTTATTCCGAAAGGAGCTTGAGAGCAGAATTAACAAGAAGATCGTAACCTTAATTAGAGGGAAAGGACTTATGAACGCCATAATCATAAACAGTAGTAAGTACTAAATTGTGTTTGATAAAAATAATGGTTATTACTAATCACTTCTTCGTCTAAAATTTACTATGTGGTTCATATTTAAGATGTAAAGCTTAAACTCGTTAGTTTTCAACAAACAATAATTCGAAATATCAGTTCATCAGTTATCTTGGTATGTTGATTTCCATACTTTCTTGAATATTTCCCAAATTCTCCCAGGATGTGTATTGATATGCCTTTTTATTCATCAAATGAAAAGTCACACATGACCAAATTTAGTAGGCGCGTAAACCACTTGACTTGTTATAACTTCAATAACAGTGCTGCTCTTGAAGATTTGACTTAGACAGAATGTCTGATAAGTAATGGTAAATAATTTAATGACGGATTTCTGGGATCAAAATAATACGATTTAGAACAACTTTAGAAATCAAAGTTACTGGTTTTCTTCAAATAACTCTCAAACAACTTGGAATTGTTTGCTAATATTAGATATAATCGGGGGTTTTCGAGGATCGAGGATGACAAATGGAACCCGAATATCGTTTTCCAATATTTTGCAGCCAAAAAATATATACTTGGTGTTGCTAAGATCAACGGTTTTCGAGATATTTGGAATTAGTTTTGGCTCGATGCATTTATGAGAAAAAATGTAGTAAGTTTTAATGGAAATAGCTGTCTTTTATAGTCTCAAAATGTCTCTACATCATTTTGAACTTTCAAGAACTTCTGGTAATTTTAAAATAGATATTAGAAGAAGATTTTTGACACTGTCAAGGTGCTTTTAACAATTTCTGCAATTTAAAAGACTATTGGAAAGTTTCAGAGGCTTTTGGCAAATTTTAAAATTGCTCTTAGACGCATTTTACAATTTTAAAAGAGCAGGAGGCCTTTGGCGTTTTGGAATCACTCTTTGAGATATTTGGAAATTTTAAAATGGCTATTAGAAGCTTCTGGCATTTATAAATTGCTCTTTAAGACCTCTGGTTTTTTAAGATGACTCTGAGAGGCCTCTAGTCTTTAAAATACTTTTAAAAGGTTCCAAAAACCTTTGGAACTGTCAAGAAATTTTCACAGGCTTCTGACGATTTGAGAGTATTCTTGAAAAGTCTCAGAAGCATCTGACTGCTTGCTCGTTTTTGAAAGGTTTTAAAATGGAAGCTTCTGGCAAATTTTAAAATGGCTGTGGGAGACCGATGGCAAAATTAAAGAAATCTTGACGGTTTCGGAAGCTTTTGGCACTTTTAAAATGTCTCTTAAAGACATATGATAATTTTAAAGAAGTAGAGGAAGGTTTTAAAGGCCTCTGGGCATTTATAAATTGCTCTTCGAAACCTCCCAATCATTTTAAAATGCTTGCTCTGCCAGTATCAAGAAACTTTTAGACTTCTGACAATATGAAATAACTCTTCAAAAGTTTCAGAGGCCTTTGGCACTTTTAAAATGACTGGTAGAGGCCCCTGGCAATTTGAAATAACTCTTGGAATTTTTAAGATTCCTGACACTGTCAAGGTGCTTTTAACAGTTTCGGCAATTTTAAGACTCTTGGAAGTATTTAGAGGCTTTGGACAAATTTTAAAACTGCTCTTAGAAGCGTTTTGAGGCTGGAAATTTTATAAGAGTATTGGAAGGTTTTAGAAGCCTTTGGCATTTATAAATTGCTCTTTGAGACCTGTGGTCATGCTGCTGCTTGCTCGTTTTTAGGTTGTTAGAGGGTTCTGGCACTGGCAACAAAATTCTTGGAAGGTTTCAAAGGTTTCTGATACTGTGAATAGACTCCTAGAGGCTTATGACCATTTAAGAACACTTTAAAAAGATTTCAAAAAGTTCTGGCCATTTTAAAATGGCTGTTGGAGACCGATGGCAATTTTAAAGGAATCTTGACGGTTTCGGAGGCTTATACTGCGCAAAACAGAAAGGAATAGAAACGTAGAGGGGAGGCGTCCAAAGATGGAAAAGCTGAAGCTGCATATGATGATCGCACCGATTACTTTAATTGCACATATTTCGAAAACCATTGATCTTAGACATACTAACTAGGTATACCTTTTTTGTTAAGAAAATATTAAAAAACAGATAATCGGGTTCTAAAAAGTTAGATCGATTTTAAGACAAATGATTTGCTTTAGGTGGTGCCTTCTATAAGCTGGCTTAAAGCTGAGTTGATAATCAAATTGGTCATCTTCGAAAATCCCCAAATTTTACACAATAAACTTGTTCGTGAGGGATTTGAAAAAAACCATTTAAAAAAAAATAATAATTTTGACCCCTTGTAAGTCTTACTTTGCCATTTCTTATGGGACACCCTGTATAGTGGAAATAATACTGTCATTCTTCTCGTCATCTTACAGGTTTCCTCAAATATGATGTTTATCATGCTCAGTCAGTCCATTGGTTCTTGTTTTCAGATGGTTTTATCATTTTAGAGTCTTCCAACTATCCTGCTGTTGTAGTAGAGTTATCAATTCCAATTTTCTATCATCATGACCTATTAAAAATATCACTATCACTAAACAATATCAAAAATTTGACACTGATCACGTAACTCTGTACACTTCGATGAACACCTTTTCAGATTATGTGGACGCCTGGGACGTTTGTATGAAACTGAAAGACAACGGGCTATTGGCCAAACAAACTCATGACGACATCATCCGCTTCGCTCCTCCTTTAGTAATAACTGAACAAGAACTTAACCAATCATTAGACGTAATTATCACAACGATCAACAGTATTCCTACGTGATTTTCCTACCTACTTTTTATTTTGTTATTATTACGACTGTTTGTAATTTTTGTACTGTTTTTGGTTAAGAATGTAAAAACTGTTTATGTATATATATTTTATTATATGCATTTTCACAAATATATCTATTAAATGTTTTTATATAATACTCTTATTTCAACAGTCTTTACATCAATATGTTGTACATTTCGGGATACATGTTATCATAAACATCCAGCCGCCCCAAACAGCGCTATTTATGTTCAGTTAATCACTGTTGTTGACCATTATTAACGTTCTTGAGCTGCTAATAAGTCTGGAAAGCAACTGGATTTGGCGTTATTTTTTTTGAACAACCTATAGTTAATAGACACATTTACATAAGGCCAAGCTTGAAATTATTTTACTAAAAAATATTAAAGTCAGTATCAAAACCTTGTTTGTATACAAAAAGGCTGCACTGCGGTAAGTACATTCAAACTAAGGTATCGGTAAAATCAGCACTATTTTGGCACCTCTATACATTTTTTACCAGATTTTAGTATAAAATAAACCGCATAGCTTCAGTCTACAAAACTCCACTGGCAAGAAAGGCTTCACCGATTTTATCGATACCTTTCCAAAACGGTAAGTCAAAATTATACCTAGTAGTTTCATTCATATCACAGATTATTACATATAAATACGTAGGTTTAAGATCTGAAACTTAAGTACACTAAAAACAGTTCCTGCCAAACTTAGACAGAAGGTGCTAATAGGCTTAATTCAAAGACAGTGGGAACGAAATCGATCGAAATTAAAACTAAATCACAAACACAAATAAATAATTCAAATACGCATAATTGCACAAATTGCTTGAGCATTGTTTGATTGCGAACAGCATTTAAATGTTAACAGGTGACAGGCTTAGTAGGTTCTAATGAAATGGTTGAAAAATTAAACATTTCAGTTAAACTTAACACGTGTGTATGTCAATAAAAACGTCATTGTAAATTTTTAATATAGAATGCCACGAAAAACAGCCACAAAAAATAAAAACTTTTGTGGTAATCCCACATGTGCAATTTTTAAGTATATGTAATTCCAGCACTATTTGTAGTTTGTGTTTGGGCAAGAAAAAGCCAATCACAAACTGCGCACTGTCCAGAGACCCAAATGCTGCACATCTAGACTTAGCATTAGAATTGCTAAAAAGTAGAGTGAATTAAATCTTAGCAATGTAATTTAATGTTTAAGTACCCGCGATGTCTGTCACTCATCCAAATTAATTCATAATTATTTCAGAATTAGAGGAATAATTATCAAGTTACAGTTGATTTACTTACTAAGAAGTATTAATTTGTGAAAACTCAGTTTACTGCTATATTTGCCCAGTTTTGCTCTACTAAAAACCAAAACAGTTTTTAAGACAAAGTAATTTAAGAGTTAATAGATTAGATCGAAGTTCTAAGAACTAAGTTTACACCGGGGATTTCCAAACAAATTATAGAACTTTCTATGTCAACACTAATAAAAGTAAAAATCTTGTATATACAGGGTGTTTTACGATAAATGCGTCATACTTTAAGGTTTGATTAAACGTCAAAAAATAACTCTAGTTTGCTATATAAACCATGGTCCAAAGAAGTTTCGTTATGGAGATACAGGGTGTTAAAGTTTGGATAAAAAATCTAAATTAATTTAATTCTTCAAAACGGTTTCAGATACCAAGTGGTTGGCAGAATCGAAAGATCATTGGAGAATAAAGAATCCACCTCGGGTATATTCAACCTTTCCGACAATTACCCAGCAATTTAACTGCAGGAATGTACCCCTGGTAATCGGAGAATGCACACTTAAGATGCTCTCCAGTAGAGCAATAAGTATCAATGTAGAAGACATCATAGTGAGAGGACTGGTCATGAAGGGAGGTTGACAAGGAGGGGTCTTATCACCCCTTCTTTCGAACATAGTTCTGGATACCCTAATTAATCACCTTAACAATAATGAATTCTACACAATTGCATACGCAGATGACATAGTTATCTTGCAGACCGACAAATTTGTGAACACACTGTGCGATAGAGCGCAGGATGGGCTCAAATTAATAGAAATACACCATAAGGAACACTCACTGTCGATCAATCCCGACAAGACTGAGATGGTCATTTTCACCAGGAAAAGAAGTTTATCGGGCTTAAAACCTACCGAAATCTTCAAAGGCAAACTAAACTTCTCTGAAGAGGTGAAATACCTTGGTATTACCTTCGACAAGAAGTTAACCTGGAACTCTCACCTACACAGCAGAGCAAAAAGAGCATATGTGGCTTATGAGCAGTGTCGGAGGACAGTGGGACGTACATGGGGTCTTTCACCCTGCACGGACAGTAGACAAGCCCTATTAACCCTGAACAGACAACGTGTTACCTCAGGGCTAGTACTAGAGTGCCACCAAGATTTAGCTAACGCCTCGGTTGATAACAATATTATCCTGAGATGGGTTAAAGGGCACGATAGGAGCAAAGGTAATCGCATTGCCGACTCTTTAGCCAGGGAAGCGGCTGGACTAAAAATTTTAGGACCCAGTGACACATACACTTCGACAATTGCAGGACTAGCCAATCGTTACACCCATGCTCAATCCCTAAAGAGATCGGATGGAATCAAAGGATGCAGTCTTGCCAGGATCACCCTGGAAAGCTGACGCCGAAAAAAAAATTGGCGATGAGCAGGATGAAGCACGTTTTGCAATAAAAAAAATATTTTTCAATTTTGTCAGTTACGTCCAATCAAACAAAATTCAGTTTTGAATTCCCCATTCAATTTAGAACAGAAAAGCTATCTAGTAACTTTTTAGTACACCTTTATGTTTTCCAATAAAAAATTAAAAATCATGAAAATGTACCCATAAAATCAATACTAAATCGTCGACTGTATTTATTGTTGAATACCTAAATTTTTATTTATTTAGTTTTTTTGAAAAGTGATATTTTTCATTCGATAGGAACAAGCAGTTCAATAAAAAAGTGAATAAATCAAAATTTGAAAATTGAATAGAGACGAAAGTCGAGGATTTAGTATTAATTGTATTGTTACTTTTGCAGGATTTTTTATTTTTTACTCGAAAACGAGTTGACGTACCAAAAAGTTTCAAGATACCTTTTCTGTGTTAAATTAAATAAGGAATTCAGAACGGATTTACATTTTATGGAAAAACAGTGGCATAAATATTTTTTTGCAAAAAATATTCAATAATGATTAGACTGATCACTGGCAAATCTAAAAAATACATTTTTTAATGCAAAACCTACTTTACTAAAAAAAGTAAAATAAGTAAGTATTGTTGACACCTACAAAGTTTAATGAAAATGTCTAGTTCTTTTGAAAAAATAAATAAACTTAAATTTTTTTATCCAAACTTTAACACCCTGTATCTCCATAACAAAACATCTTTGGACCATGGTTTATATAGCAAACTAGGGCTAACTTTTGACGTTTAATCAAACCCTAAAATATGGCGCATTTATCGTGAAACACCCTGTACAATAAAGTTCTTTGCAAAACGTTTTTCTCTATATTATTCTAACTTTGTAAATCAACCTGATATCTTTAAAAAATATATTATTTTACTTCTGGAACAGCAGAGAAATTGCTGCAAAATCTAATCAAATTTAAAAAAAAACATACACTTTAAATCACATTGAAAGCAAAAAAAATTAAAATAACCTTCACCTGTTAACCATTTTCCACCACTCGGTTAAAATCCTAAAACATAGAGAGCACAATCAGCTTTGCATCAAAACGCGATCAAAGCTTCACACGACACTGCTCGCGATCTTTATAAATATAATCAATATCGTTATACTTGTCAATCTTAAAATTAACTTTACTAATACAGAGTTGGCTTAAATTGTGATTAAATTTCAGGTAAAACCCATCAAAAATGAGAACACTTCGGTCGAAATGAGTTTTTTGTCTCCCAGAAAAGTGGGAAAGTATCAAAAATATTAGAATTGAGAGTGCGTGAAAATGTGTTGTAGCTAATTAATATAAATTATATTCGAATGGAATTCATGAACTGGTTTATCTATACAGGGTGACCCAAAAAAGAAAACCATAAAAAAAGAAGTTTAGCACACGATACAATAATTTTGTTGACAAAGACATTTTAATGTGTTTTACAACAATTTCTTGAACAATTCTTTAAGAGTAGTTTTCTTCCATTCTTCAAAAATTTACAAGTACTTTACAGTATTAAATTTACCACCTTGTATAGATAAAATTAACTGTCACGCAACTAAGAAATCTATTGTGAGATCGTGGCATTAATCGAACTAAATCAATAACTTTCCTGTCGTATAACCAATATAGTGGGGATCATGATATACTTATCTAAACGGTAGTTTCCACATCGATCGAACTTGTATCCTCCTCGTAAGGGACGCAAGTTCTGTCGTGCGACTCGTTGTAACCAGTAATTTCCGAGTCTGACAAAAAGGGACTGGAAAATGCGCGTTGCGGTTGCGACGAGTCCAATGTAAAGTGTCGGCCTTTTTGAATCTTCGACGCAGGTAACGGACCTCTGCGTATTTGCTGATATAGTTCGTCAATGTCAGTAGCTGAAGCGCTACTGGCTCGAGAAAAGTTTGAAGGAGAACGCAATCTGAAAGATTAAACATTGCAAGTGCTTTTAAGACAAAGAAGATTTTATTCAACAGACTAAAAAGACAATTAGATTAACTGTAAACATTGTCAAAATATAACAAACTTACCTAGCCAAAGGACTAAACTTTTCTCCCAGTCCGAATCTTCCACCCCTAATTGTGGATTCACTACTCCTTAATTCTTCTATTTCCGCATAATGGTTTGGTTCCTCAACTGGGCTATTTTCCCTTCTGATAACAAAAAAACATAACCTAGCTGTAGGGGTTTGCATATCAATAATAACCTATTCATAAGTACTGACTAATTTTCCTTTAAATTTTAACAAATCATCCGGTACTAGAAACACTTTGTATACAAATAGAGTGTCTCAAAAAGATATGGTAAAAATAGGTTAGTTGCTCATTTTTTTTTTAATTTTGTTAAATTAATTAATTACGTATGAAAAATGATTCTATAATTTTTCTAAAGTTTAGGATATTTGTAGAGGCTTCTGGCCATTTTACACAATTTTCCTAAGAGTTAGGATATTTGTAGACGTCTCTGGTCATTGACACAACAATTTTTCTAAGGTTAGGACACTTGCAAAACACGCTCTACAATTTTTGGGAGGTTTTTGATTAATATAAGAGGCTTCTATTAGATTCTTACAGTTAGATTCTATTAGGCTTATATTTAGAGACTTCTGGTAATTATAAACGATTTTTCTAAGGTTTAAGATACTTGTACAGTATTCTGATGATTTTTAGGAGGTTTTTGATAGCATTATTTAGAGGCCTCGCCATTTTAAACGTTTATTCTAATATCTAGGACATTTATTGAAACGTCTGACAATTGGTGGAGTTGGAGGTCTGTGACTTAGGAGGCTTCTCGTGATTTCAGAAGAAGTGCTACATGCCGGTAAAAATCCTAAGAAATTAATAATCACTAACTTTTTCTATTGAATAATTAAAAATCTAAATGTATTTTCTTAAAAGATGTCGATCTGTCGATCTTTCTGTCTTACTTCTGTTTTTTTTTTCAAATACGGAGGGTTTTGTCTCGTCTTGAATTGTTAAAGATCAACATTTGAACTAGTTTACCGCTAATGCATTATTAGATTGAGCTTTTTACAAATCTTTCACCCATTTTGGGAACACTTTATGTAGTTGTAAACAGTTTTTTTTTAATAAGAGAATATATTCAAAACATAACGAAAATAATTTAAGTGAAAAAAGTAGGTTATGATGCTTGCAAGACAACAAAGAATTGATGGTAAGTTAATAGTATTAAAATCGGACCGGTCGCAAATTCGCAGAGTAGGACGTGCCACGTGACGTAGGAACCCTTATTGCGAAACGAGTTTTAAGTCCATTTTTTAATGCTAAATAATTGTTTTTGCTGTCGATCTATACTAGACGATCTACACGCTGATGTTCAAAAAAGTTTCAACTGAAAATGAATTTGGTGCAAAGTCCCTATTATCAACTTTGTTAAATGAAACCTGTTGGTGGCTGATCTAAGTAGTTTTTGCAGAGATTATTAAATATAAATCCTGCACACTTACCAAGGTTAATAAAATGTTATAAATGGGGTTTGTATACTCTTCATCACAATTTAACAGAAAAAAACTTACCTGGTACTAAGATGGGCGGTGGTTTCGGTAGTGCCGGATGTTTCCATTGGAGTGTTGCTACTGCTCTCTTCGTTCATCAACTTTTGAATATGTTTCATTGAGGGAGGAGGTTTTGTAGGTGACAACGGCGACATTAACTCCCCTTTATCCAATATTGAATCGGATAGTGGGTTTTCCGAGCTATACTCCAAAGTGCACTGCTGGGAAACTGTGCGCATTTGCGCAACAATATTATTGTCTTGCAGTAAATTAGATTTTTTCCGGGTTTTGTTACGGGATATTTCTATAAATCGAAGAATTCGAACACAAAGCAATTTGGTTTAGAGAAAACCAACCTTTTTTCCTAAGCCTTTCAGCATTAATTACAATTTTCTCTACCGGAACTTCGCCAAGACCATCAAACTCATCACCACTATCGGAAAATATGTTGGGATTCTTCATGTGCGATTTCCTAATGTGTTCAACATGGATATTTGTGTTGTTCACCTAGACGAAACACCACTTTACAACTCTATCACGCTAAGTTAGTTAAACACGAACCTTGGAATTAGTGCCGAAGATATTTTGCTCGGTATTTTTAGTTTTTACCGGTCGAGGCTCAGAAAATACTGAAGTTGCATCGCTGTTTACGTCCCTGGGCGGTTTGGTTTGTAAATTGTTGCGTTTCATCAAATCGCGTCGCTGTCGACGGAAAAACTTTCTGGCAACAGTGCTTTGGTGCGGATTGTAGAACACCTCGGCCGCACTGGTCGGATTTTCGATTATGTGCGGAACCACGTTGGATCGATATTGTGCTCGATGTAAAGTTATCTGAATCAGTACAGAAAATTGTCATAGAATTTAATAAATTGCAGAAAAAGTTTAAACAATTTTAATGTTGTGCATTCTTTCCTAAAGGAGATGTAATCTTATCTCATCAGTTTAAGTTATTAATGCCCGTTTGCACAGAAATCTCCTTAGGTAATACTTTACTAGAGTTTCCCTAATTTTTAGGTTACCCTAACATAAAGTTGTTTGCAACATTTCAACCCTACCTACATTGCATCTTTAGATAAATATCTAGGAATATTGAAAATGTCTAGTGACATTACTAGATTTATGGAAACATCTATGGCATTGACAACTCCGAATTTTTGAGTTAGTTCAAATAACTCGTTGTCGCAAAGCGCATTTTGTGTTATAAATAACGTTAAAATAAAAGACACGAGGAAATGAATTTATTTGAAAAAATTTGTTTTGCCCCTCAACCATTTCTTCTTGTCTACTTAGCATTTTAATATACTTCTGCGCAAACTTGCTAAAACTTCGGAATTTTTATTAACTATCCTAGAAGCTGTTGCAACATCCATCCAGCTGTTTTCCCATAAAATCTACAATTGTACTGAGTTGTCTTCCAGGGGCATAAAACCGAAGGCGCGTTAGCAGTTGATTTATGTGACTTACGCTGTTATTACTATAAAAAAATAATAAAAGTACCGAAACGCAATTTGAAAAATGCTGGCAAAAAAACGAGAGAAAAAACGCATAGATCAATTCAGTATTATAGGTATGTACTACAACTTATCAATTGTATCTAATATTTGAAGAACTGTCGGTTTAGTGAGTCTAAAACGACGGAAAATCGTCAGATTGTCCAGGTAGTCAAAATAGTTCCTTTCATGCACTTTCTTTGGAAAACCGTTTTAAAAGATATCGAATATTTCTAAATCATCGTCAAACGCATCCATTATATTTAAAAATAGTAAAATACTAATTTTACTGTAAATTTGAGAAATAATTTAACAACAAACAAAAATTTCGGTCACTCTGTTGACAGTTAATTTTAGGGGGTAACACCTAAAGTTAGTTAGGGATCAAAATTCAGATGGTGCAACAGAAACAAGTCCCTACCTAACTTTATTCTTAACCTAAGGCGTAGGGATCCCTAAAACCGGTTTGTGCAAACGAGCATAACTCCATTAAGTTTAAGGAACGAGAAAAGCAAATGTGACGTCACAATGACGGGTTTGGACAAAACCAAATGTTGATTCAGTCAAAGTCCTCATCGTGACATAGAGTGTCAAAACGAACAGGATTTACACCTTTCAAGCTGATTCTTTGAACAGTAGATTCCAAAATGCCTAAAGCATCGGAAACACTATTTAAAATGTGGCATCAATAGTTAACAGACCGCACGTTATTAAAAAAAACTTGAAAACAGCGCTTAAGCTGGATTCATAGTTCTAATTCCGCAAGAAGTAAGCGGCATGCAGCAAGCAGCAGTAGTAAGAAGTAGCCTTCCGCAAATGTTTCAATTCATAGTTCGACGCTTCGACGTTAGTAAACTAATAGACTACAGATTATTTGACAGTTTATTTTTTTGTTTACAATATAAATTTGGTTAGAGTTTTTTATTTTTATTCTATTCATTGAATGTTTGCTGAATTTTGCGGAAAATGGATTTTTTCGACGACTGACTTTGAAAGTACCTCATGTACGCTTCCATTTCAAAGCAGAAAGTGGTCATTCGCCGCACGTGCGCAGAAAGTGAATCATTTTCTGCTCTAGAGCGTTTTCGCTTTCTACTAACAATCTAGTCACCAACTTTTTTCGGCGTTTCCGTAACAACGCTTGACATACCTGTTTGAAATAACCACATTCCGTCAAAGTGATTTATCGGTGACAATGAGTTCGAGCGACGAAAATGATGTGAGTTGTCCTTCTAATCCACCCCACAGCAGTCGTCGAAAAAATATCGTCTATATTTCGAGCCAAAAGTACTTTTGCCGCTTTTACATGATTGCAGCGTTCGGCTTCGCCTCAAGCTGCAAATTTCATGTGCAAGCGGCAAATATATACTTTCCGCTCTTAATATAGAATATACTATTGTTGATGACTATTCTATCATAGTAGCTGCAAGTAAGCCAAGTGAAAACAGAAGAAAAATCGGATACTTGACAAATGACAATGCGAAAACCCACGAATGGGTGAAACAGGCAGCCGACGGTGCACGAAGCAGTAAGAAGCAAGGTAAGAAAAGAAAATGATTCATTTCTTGCTGCTTACTTGCGGTACATGCGGCTTGCGCTTATTTGTCAAACTATGAATGAAAGTGCTACAAGTATATTGTTTATTTTTAATTCGGCTTACTGCTGACTTCTTACTTCTTGCAGATTTCTAACTATAAATTCAGCTTTAGCGTTAATAATATTTTTTACTTGAAAGGCATTTTGAACACAGAACTGCTCTATTTAAGACGATTCTCATTGTTTATTTATAAAACTGATAAAAACGTCAAAATAGCCTGACATTAATTGACCCGTCAAGCTGACAATATGTTGGTAGTACGATGTTATAAAACACAAATTTTTTGTTGATCTTTGTCAAATGAAATGAGATAAAGGATGTGACGCAACAGTGTCAGAAGTCACTGAACAGAGATTTGTGTAACAACTGAACACAAATAATAAGATAACGACTTACCAAATTGACATTATTTATTTTAGTGCCGTCTACTGATGGTCTATCGCTCATCGAGCCGTTTAAGTCCACAGCGGCTGCGCCCTTTAACGAGTTAGTTTTAGTGCGTCCGGAACTTCTACTCGATGACCGTGACATTGCTTGTGCTTCGCTATTCGAGATGGGCGGAAGCGGCAAAGGTTGAATTTGAACTCTAGGCGATGTATCTGACACTGTGCGAGGACGTAATAGTCGTTTTCGACGCATCCATCTGATAAAAAACGTTATACGGGTCATGGCCAACAATGTTTCAATGGTTCCTTTCATAATATTCCATTTTAAACACTTTTGAAGGGTTTTTTATTCAAAATTCTACAATTTTTAAAGCGTCTGCTAGAGATTACCGAGAAGTTTGAGAAATTCTGGTAAACACTCTTTTTTATTTTGATTTTCAGTTTCAGCAGTCTTGCCGCTTTTGATTCGATAACTGCACTTCATTTCAAAAGTGATACCTTTCAATATCAACCTGTATTTCAAAAAGCAAAAAGACTATCCAAATTTTATTAAAATACAGAAACTGTGTTTTCAAAAATAAAAGTGTCGAAAATGGAATACCCTGTAAAACAATTCATAATCGGCACCGATTTAACATTTACCAGCTGCTACAGTAAATAAACTACTCACTTGAACATTGACATCCATAAAGTTCGGACATCGTTTCGCGCCACGCAGTAAAAGAACAACGTAAACGCGCTTAAAGTGCTCGCGCAAAGGGCGTAAGAACCGCTATAGAAGTCAGCTTCGTAAGCCGCACCAAGAGGGGGTACCGTGGCAAACGCACAACTCAGCCACGTGAACAGAAACAAAAACACAAAAATCACGTGAGCTTTCAGTTGAGCCAATGGGGAACGTTCGTTGTCTTCCGTTTCGCTCGAAGCCGTTTTCGACGAGTAGCTGCGCACGCTCTGTGTGTCTTGCTGCGGGAAATTCGGCTCGAGCAGGTCTAAGTCTACGTGTTCGGTCGCTTGCGTGCCTAAAAAGGAGTCTTGGATGTCTACAGGTTAAAACCACGTACGAAGAAAAGCACAAAATAGTGTAAATAACGGATTAAATAATTAAGATATTCAGAAGTGTATTCTGGTAACTGGGAGAACCACTATAAAAAGAACTAGATTATATGTGAAAAACGGCTCACCCAGTACTGGCAAACATGAATAGTAAACAGTTATTTAAACATTTCTTTCAGCTAATAACATTGTTCCAAAATGACCCCAATAAGGCAAAAATTAGCTCAACATGAATATGTTGCAGAAATATCTGGTTAAAAAACATAATGTGAAAGTAACATACCTTCACTCAAATGTCCTCCATGAGATAAGTCCAAGTTGCTAATGGCACACCTCACCAGCAAAAACAGCACTACCATAAATAAAAATAATATAATAAATGGTATGTAGATGGCGCTTAACGCCGGCCCGGTCCTTAAGAAACAATGTGAGTGCGAAGCGTATTCTCTAACGTTAATTGCAGCCGATAGACCGCATACAATAAGGGCAACTCCCCACCCAACCAAGTAAAGTCCCATCAAAGGTTTCCTAACCGGAGCTTCACTGGGCAAGTCGTCATCCTAAATTTACTTTAACTAAACTACCGCATCTTGATCCTAAACCTTTAAGCATACCTGTATTATTGAATCCGTATTTTTGCTCAGTCTTTTATACATCGAGTTTACCGCGACGCACATCCATAACAAGGAACATAAACTTAAGTAATGCAACGTCAAACCGATAATCTGACACAACTTGTAGTCTTCAGTTTGGTAAATACCGAACGAGTACATAAAGCACAGCAAGGCTATCGCGATCCAAGTGTTTACCAAACAATGTTTGGCCTTTTTCGGCATTTGAATGGAGGCGAAGCCGAAAATGTAGGTTAGAACTGCCACCAATAATGAGACGAAGAGTATCGTGTTGCCCGCGTAGATGGCGGGGTGAGAAAACCGGAAAATGCCTTTGTAAGTTCCCTGAAAACAAACACAGATCGTCGTCTATCAAAAGCTCCTAAGTCTGATTTTTTGGAATTTAGAAGTTGACATTTTTATAACTCCTAAATCTTTCTACAACTAAAATCACGATTTTTTTCCTAAAAACACTTGAGTATACCTTTCAGTACATTTACTAAATTATGAAGTACCATACAATGTATCAGCGCATACTGGACATTTTTTTCGTTTCCTGTAAATTCTTATCAAAATGATTTGAGGAGTTTTTGATAGTAAGGCGACGATATACTGTAAATTAGTGTGTAGAACAAAACTTCAGAAACCATCCGAAAATCTCTCAGACTTTTCAGAGGCCACTAAAAGTCAAACATGCCACGATTTAAATTGTCAGAAGCATCTAGAACCTATTTGGAAATGCCAAACGTCTCTAAATACTACTGGAAACCTCACAGCAATTGCCAGAAACCTCTAGAATCATTTTCTAAACGCCAGAAGTCTCTAGACATTACTGAAAAGCTCCCAAAAATTGCCATACCTTCAAGTGTATTAAGTTTTCCAAGAATACTTTTAAGATGTTAAAGACGTCTAGAATCATTTTGAAACTATCGGAAGCTTATAAGAACTAAAAAAAGGTTGACAGAAGTACAGTAATCACATCTGGTAACAAATAATCAAAAAACGTATTTTGGTGAAAGTGTTAAGCTGAAGTGAATAACAAAGACTATCTCGTTCTGTCAAAATAAATTAAAACAAGACAGACTATGTAAACACTAACGTCAAACTCGTCTAATGATTTCAGCTATAACTTAACAACATCACTCATTGCTACCAATCCGGCAACCGTCGAATATACTGTGGTCGAATCAACTTGCTTTTGATGTAAATAATACTTTTTTAAGTTTAGGTTGGCATACATTCTGGGAGCTTGTAAAATCCAATTTTGTTTAAACTTTGATATATCTTGCAAAACTCAAACATTTACAGAGTGAAATGAACTACTACTTTTCCCTATACAGGGTGGTCCAGTTTTAAATGTCAATAATTCACCAATCCATAACCAATTAAAAAATAAGTTGACATTCATTATGTCATTTTCCTGAAAAGTGCTTCCTAAGGAAAATACAGTCCTTCAAATTTCTGTTTAAAAAATCGTTTTTTTTTTGTCATAACTGTCAGACCGTTGGAGCAATATTGATCAAATTTGGAAAAAGCACTTTATTACACGTTATTACGGTCAAAGAACCAAAACTAACCCAACCCAACATAAAAATTGTCTTGGAAACGGAAAATTCACTTAAGAAGTTTAAAAAATATTATTGAAGCCAGTTCTCATAGTTTCCAGACAAACTAAAAAACTTTAGTTTTGAAAATTGAATTAGAAAAGATAAAAATTTCAGAAGCTTAAAAATTGTGTTTGTAACCACTTTTCATGCAAATCGAGAGACTTTAATACTGAAAATTGACTTGTAGACATAAAAACTACTTTTTCAAGAATTTGTTACAACAAATTCATACATTTAAACCTTAAAAATTGACTTGAACCCCAAAATGTGACTGAACTAATGAAAAGTGACATCAGAAGCTTAAAATTTTCATTTGGAGTAAGTTTTCATAATTTTAAGACAAATTTCAATATTTTAGTCTTGAAAATAGTCTTAGATGCAGGACATTAACATTAGATTCATGAAAATTGCCTTGAAAACGAACTTTTCGTGCTTTTTACTTTGCTTTTCATTTTCTTCGAATTCTGGACTATTTTTAGTGCTTCAAAACTGCTTTCAGCTTGGAAAATCGAGTTTCAAGACTATCTTCACCAAGTTATTGACATAGCAAACTTAAAAAACAATTTTTACATTCTTCATAGACTTAAAATAGCATTTCAAGCTTTGTCACTATTAAATCGACTTCTAGACACTTCAGTGCTAAAAATTCGGGTATTTCTTAATAAACTACACTGTTTTTAGTGTTTTAAGGCTGTTTTCAGTGCCTCAAATCGAGTTTCAAGACTATCTTTACAAAGTTTTTGACTTATCAGGCCTAAAAGCCAGTTTGTCCACTGACCATAGTCTTGAAAATGTTATTTCAAATTTCTTCACTATTAAATTGACTTCTACACTCATAGGTGCAATAAATTGTAGCATCTCTAAGAAATTCAGACTGTTTTTAGTGCTTTTTAAGACTGAAAAATCGAGTTTAAGACTATTTCCAAAAGTCAAGTTTCTTCAGTAATAAAAGTAAAAAATTTTGGTACCAAATGCTACAATAATAGTCTTGAGAATTAATTTTTAGAAATAAAATAGTCCGAAAATTTAATTTACTTCTTGACTTGTTGAAAGTTGAAGAAAATTGAGTTGTACACCAATTAAAGTTTTGAAAATATACTTTTGGACTCTCTTTAGTCCTAGTAAAGTCAGTTCTAGCATTAAAAGTCAACTTTTATATTATTTTTAGTAGTAAAAAATGAGTTTCGTGCACAATACAATCTTTGTCTTGATTTCCGGACTTTTTTAGTTCTTGAATGCGAGTTTCAGACACTCAACCAGGATGGCAGTCTGAGAAAGCGAATCATAAGACCATTCCTAGTAGTAAAAAAGTTTTTAGACTATTCAGTACAAATTTTGACTTTCACAAGTCTTGGATGTTCAGTTTTAAACTATAAAACGATTCTTTAAATTGAAATTTGGAGGACTGTATCTTCCTTAGGAAACGTTTTTCAAAAAAATGACATAATGCAAGTCAACTTATTTTTTGATTAGCTATGAAATGGTGAATTATTGACACTTAAAACTGGACCACCCTGTATAAAGGTTGCTATAAATCGTACGTAAACCGCGAAAAATCCGATTAATACAAGCGTGCAACATAAAAGCAATAACTTACCGTTAGGTTTGAGTATGTAATATCCTGCATTAACCCATAATAACCCACTTTTCTGCACGAAAAAACTATGTGATCCTGCCAATGATGACCAAAATGGCAACCTTGGGAAGACCATTTGCCCACTGTTTCATCCCAATACACCGGCGTAAACGGTGTAATTTCGTACGAGTTGGATTGAGGGGCGCGCATAGTTATCATAACGGAATGAGAAGGTTCTATGTAATGTGGACCGACTAAAAAATAAATAAAAAACAATAATAAAATAAGAAAGTAATTAATCAAACTTAATCATACCAATTTTCACCCCAATAACTGCCGATGTGACTCCCTCTTTGCCCAAACGTTCATCATCAATCGGAAATAACTTGCTTGAACTGTACATAGATATTACAACACTGTAAGTCCTTGACTTGTCATTGTTCTAAAAAATGTTTAAAGATTAGCAAACCACCAGTAAAATTAGAAGAAGCACTCACTTGGCCTATATGGGGTAACACACTGGCAGGTACGATAACTGAGGATTCCAGACTTCTTCCTTGAAGCACTGTAGCGTCAGGCATGCTGTTATTAGTGCTACACGAGAAAATAGAATCCGGAGGATTTCCATCGTTCCTAAACCAAGAACATTTGATTCCCGGAAAATTGTCTTTTGCAGTGGGAAACGCTTCAATGACGAAATTTTCCTTCAAACAGAATTAATTTTCAAGAGCATTCCAATAAATGCATACAGTGAAAAATAAAATCAGCGCACCAGCACATGTACAGTTTACCTTTTAAGTCATAAAATGATGACAAAAGACTTGAAAAGAGGATACTTGTTTCTCTTATAATATCTGTCTTTGAATACTTTAAAAAACAAAGTTGCTGTTCTTAAAGTGTTTTAAGCTTTAATAATCTTTTTTTATTTACAAGGGGTGTGCTATTTTAGCCAAAAAATTACATTTTATTTATTAAAAGTAGATCAAATACTCACCCTTTGAAATGACGTGGCCACATAACTGAGTGAAGTGTTTTCCAAAACACCGACCAGTTTAGAGCAACTTTGATGTTCTTCATTACTTTGTTTTAAATAGTTCCAAGGCAAATTGATCAAATTGCTGACTACATCCATCATAATATTGCTCACTAGTTCGAGAGGTTGAAGTTTTATGTAATTTTCAATTGTGTCGACGGTGTATACCAAATCCATTGTATCTTTGTAGATGCTAATGTTAGAGGTATACTCCTTCAAATGCCTTGCACTTTCTAGAATGCTTGAATTCACTTTGGAAAAGCCTTCCAAAATTCTTGTTGTGTCTGAGATGTAGTAACAGCGGGCAGTGTCCAAGTTTTGCCAAGTGCCGTTTTCAGAACAGAAGTATGATGCTGTTTGATAGGTTGAATTGTAGTAGTCGCTCATAAATTTGCATGGAAGGACTACAGTATGGTTTACTATGGTTTTAGGCCAAATGTATGATCCCTTATTACCGTTTGTTTTTGTTATTGGGCAGTATCTGGAATACATTATGTTAAAAGTGCACTTTAGGATTGGTACTACAGCATACTTAGTATCATCTGATATGACCATAATAGTTGTACTCTTTGAGTGATTTCCTTGAATAGACATGAATAAACAAGACCAAATGCCCGAGTGTGCTTTGGTTAGTTTCTTAATATACAAAACACTTAAAACTATACCAGGATTCGGAAGAAACTCTTTTACTATAGTAACATCATTGAAGTGGTCTTCTGGTTTGTAACCCAGCCACAACCATTCCAATCTAAAACCATTATACACTTTTACCATTAAAAGGAATGATTACATTCATGCAAAAATTATACCGTGAATCATTTGTTGCGTCTGTAATACTCGGGGCTTTGCATTGAAGCTTCAAAGAATCACCTTCAAAAACCACCTGACTCACTTCAGGTTTCAAATCTAGTAATGGCAACAAATTCTGATCTGACGCAGATTTACAATGGATGTCTTGTCCAACTTTAAGTTTTCGGAGAGGAACTCCTTTAAATATTGTACCACATTTGGGGTTTGATATTAGCTTAATAGACTGTCTATAATACCACTCCAAAATCCACAATAAACCGCAATCACACTGAAGTGGATTGTATGATATGTCTCTAAAATAGGTTAAATTAAGGGTTTTTTAAACTGCCGAACCAGTAATATTACTTACAGCTGCCTGAGAGCAGGTAAATAATCAAATGTTCCAAAGGTGATAGTGGCAATTTCGTTGTGGTTTAATTTGAGTCTTTCTAGTTCAGTTAAACCCTGAAATGCTTTAACATCTATATGTTTCAGGCCATTTGAAGATAGGTCAAGTCGTTTTAACTTAGGCACAGCTTTAAATTGGTTCTCTTCTAGGTGTGTAATTTGATTGTTACTTAAATTTCTACAATGAAACCAAAACAATAATAGGTACAATAATTTGACTAAAACCCCCCTCATGGTGTTTCTTATTTTAAAAACATAGTTCAGAATATTCTAGGAACATAATGCCATGTTTTGCAAAAATCGAATTTTACCAAAAATTATACCAAACACAGTTTAAAACACAAAATGTTTAGAATATTATTAAGGTGCAGATATTTTCATAAGGAATAAAAAATACACCAAAGCAAAGTGAGCAAACAGTCTTCACTGTTTTAAAATTTAACTTGCAAAATGCAAAGGTAAAAGTGCATATATTTGACTGAATCACCTCACAAGTAAATAGTAAATAAATAGACATTCTAGAGTAGAGTAGATTTAGGATAATAAGATTATAAGTAGGTATAGATTAATGGAACTTCTGAGACACTATAACAAGGACAAGAAAAAAATGAAATATCATTAGAGTACTTACAGTTTTTGAAGTGCTATCAGCTCTACTTTTGGAGTAAACGTCTTGAGATTATTATTGGATATATTTCTGAAATAAAATAAAGATATTATTATTATTTGTAAAATTATAATCCAACTTTAAAAGCTAGTGAGAAATCACATTTACTTCGAAAAGTAGGTATAATATTTTTCACTTAGATTGTTATAACAAAGGGTGCTGCAGGTATTAAAGCCTACAAATTAAATTAACAATACAGGTAGGATACAAAAATGGGGGATTTGGAGTGATCTCAAATAAGTTTTGGGATCACAAGGCTTGGCTTGACTAAGGAGGTAAGAGGACTACTATTCGGATCTTGAAAATGGTTAAAAATACAGATTTGGTTAAATGGGAGAAAAATTGCGTAATCATGGCCTTAATAAAATGACATTTAGAAAATATCAACTTTTGGACTCTGGACACACTGTATAGCATGTTTAAGTCATTTTTGACATCTGATAAACAAGATCAGGCTGATGTGGAATGGAATATTCTGATCAAGATAATATTATATTGTACAAATTCATTTGGCTAAGCTTCTGTGCAAGATGTGGTTGTACTCAGCAGTTATTCCTCAAATCAAAAAAATAAAAATAAATACAGCTAAAAAAACAGCACTGGTTCACAAGACATTTGGAACTAAAGCCCTAAAATCTTCCAATAATTGGTAATTTTACCTTGCCAATGTGAGCTGTTTTGTTTTAGCTAGCAAACCTATAAGCTAACAAGCTATACTGACATTACTAGCTAGCCAATCTCAGAGGAAAAGTAATTTGTAAATAATTTTGATTTATTGACATTGAGCAGCAATAATCATTAAGACAGCAAAATATTCCTTTAGAAGTTCAGGTGGATTTATGCAGGACCTTAAAATATAAAAAAAAGTCCTATGTCACAAGGAAAAAGAATTAATGTTTTATCTGTGAAAACAAATTTGTATAACAAAAGTAGTACCTATATACCAATGTTTAAAATCAACTCTCAAATAGATGATTACAAGCTAATAAAGCTTGTTAAACAGTACCCACTTTTATATTCAAAAAATGACCAAAATTAAAAAAACAATTTAACTAAACCAAATGCTTAGAAAACCATTTCCAAGATCTTCGGACAGGACAGTAGAACAACTTTGTTTGGATTTTTTGTGAACAAATACTTGAAGCAATTTATTTTAACAATTGACCAAAGGAACAGAATATCTCCATGAGGCTCATGCCTATTTTTTCTAAGCTGTTAATTTCCTGCTGCATAAATTGAATGTAACTAACTACAAACCTTACTTTAATTTAGTATAATTCTAACTTGCTTTATTTAATGTCCTGCCACAGAAAATGTAAACAAAAATCATGTCCAACTTGATAAATCTCTGTAATAAACCAAACACTAAACACTGTGTGTTATATAAGTGTGATTTGCCCCTATCTTAATAGGCAATAAATTACAACTGATTCTATAATCTTGTTTACACTTTAGACCATAAATAATACAAAACATTTTTTAACTTACAGTTGGACTAAGTTGTTGGCAACATTAAGTAACTCCAGTTCATCCATATGATCAACTTTTTCCACTTCACCACAAACCATTTTCAAATAATCTCCACCATCTCTTTGGGAGTTTGATTTGCAAGTACACTTGTTGGCACATAAAGGCTCTTCAGCCACGTTACTGCTCGACAAAAGCATGAAAAGAAGCAATATCCCTTTAAAGTATCTCTCATCCATGCTGTATACAAAGCAAGGAAATAATATAAAATAATCCCTGTTTTGCCAAAGCAAAACTTTATAGAAGCCACAACAGTTCAAACGGGTCGCGACCAGTATTACGATTTCTGATCATGTTCAAAAACACAGAACTAATCACATTAATAAAAAATACAAATTTGCGTGATTGGGTAGAAGAACATTTTTGTTTAAAAATTAATTTAGATTTAATTTTGTTTGACAACAAAATTGTTTTTCGGCCATTTTTTAGGCTATTTCTGTTTCTATTATTGCGGTCTTGTCAACTGGGTTAAGTTATCAGGCACGTGCTACTTGTACCGTTTCTGCTATAACACTCACGTGACCGACCATTAAATGACGTAACAGCTTGAACAATACGTCAATTGAATTAAATTGTCAAATGTAATACTACTGTTTACTTTCAAGTGACGAAATTATACTTATGCCCACATGACCAATGTGGTTTACGTGGTAAAGTGATCATGTGATCGACTGTCATGGTACGTCAAACCTTAAAGATCACCTAAAAGAACAAATCGAAATCGCGCGTGTGCAAAAGTGGTTTGTTATGACTTTTGCAGACATGTAGGAAATTGTAGCAGAACAAAAACAAAAAACTCTTGTTTTTTAAAAATTATCTATTATCTTGTTGCGAATTTTGGTGTTTCAGCATTTACAACATGAATCCCGAAGTGGAGGACCATATAAGAAAAAATGTTCCTTGGTCGCGCCTTCCTACGCACGTACGACAGGTAATGTTTAAACCCATTTTCTTTTAATCTACAATTATTCAATTAGCTTGATAAATACTGATAACAGCACTGCAAAGAATATTAATAGGTGTTGCTTTTCAGATTGTAAACAATTCAAAGAATTACGAAAGGTATATAGTGAATTTTAGTATACAAAATCAACTTCGATTTCGAGGCAACTTGGGTATGCTTTAAAACTTATATTACCATTACAGGTTTGAAAAATACTTTACATTGCAGTTCGTCATGTTTTCAAGGATGAGAAACGTTACTATGAACGTGTCGTGTCTTTCAGCAGAGAAAGACTCATGTTGTTTCCATATCACTTAGCTGATATGGTTGTAAAAGGTCTCAGAATAACACCGTTTAATTATTATATTTCTGTAGTTGAAAGATTAATGCAAGCTGAGAAAAGTTATGATACACTACCCAACTTTACTGCAGCTGATTGTAAGTAACCACAAACTGATAGGATTTCCATGCAGTGTTTTAAACTATTTTTAGGTTTGAGACTGTTAGGAATTGGAAGAAATGAATATATAGATTTAATCAACCAGTCAAGGTCCAACAAAGCCAGATTATTTGGCAAGAAAAATGTTAGAGTGCTACTGCCCCAACTGCCAGTTAATATCCACATGGAACCCTGGTGGCGTGTTGAAGTTGGTCTAGTATTAGAAGAGGATGTAAAGGTTAGTTATCTTTCAGCTTTTTCTGCTATTTTGCCTTTTAAACTTCACTCAAGTAGAAATTTTCAGGCATCAGTATCAGTAATTAGTGTGAAATTGTATTTAATCATGCAGAACCACCATGAAATAGTTAGTAAGGTCAGAATGCTTTAAATACTTCTTTTCTTGTTTACTACAACAACAGCAATTAAGAGGTAGTAAAGTAGGTTTAATTTTAATTCATGTTTCTTGATAAACAGAATATTTGGCCTTATACTTATTATGTTGCTTACTAACAAACTTTTTTAATTCAAATTATTGGTTGAATATGTGCTTAGTGGTATAGGTTATAGCTTTAGTGGTACCACCTATATTTGATTTAATTGATTGTGTATGGGTAAAACACACATGCAATAGACAGGTACCTACAGCATTTTAAATGTTTACTCTCGTGTTTACTCTTACATTCAAAACTATGTACCTGTCTATTGTATTGTTTGCTCATTTTGTTTTTGTGTCATTTTATCCATATATCATTTTTATGTTATTAAGTGTTGCAGAATTTACTTAAGTGCATAAATATAGTATTATATATAATATAATTTGATTATTCTGGACAGTTGTCCTAAAGCCAGGTCAGTTTAAAAACTGCCTAAAATAATAATACAAAGTGTAAATGAAATTGGAAAGTTCAATTTGCCAGGGCTTTATTAAAACTGCTTAAAGTCATATAGGCAATTTAAATTAACTAACCTAACCTAACTTTTAAGCTCATTTTATTGGCTATCAATTGATGTATAAAACTCTATCAAAAATAGTGCAATTAAGCGAGTTTTTGAGGATTAAACAAAAGGATACACCAAAGAAATTAGTCAACGTTGACGCCCTCTAGCGGCCAAACGGTACCACTAACCAATCGACTTTTATTCGTCAATGGAAAGCTTATTTCATTGGCTGTCCATTGACTTATAAAAGTATATACAAAGTGTTACAAATAAGCTTGTTATTTACGGTTTAGTGACAGGGTGCACCAAAAACAATTTTTGACTGGATACGGGCTAATTTTACCCTTGAAAATTAGGAAAACACGGTTACGTGATTTACTGGGTCTACTAGGATGTAATGCTTTGATATTTCTTGAAAAACTGTGCAAATAACAATTTTTGTTAGGGTCAAATTTGCGTTAAACACCGCCACTTATCCTAATGGGTTTTGCGTTATGTTAGCCACTTAGTGCAAGCGAAAAATCGACCTTAATTTAATTTTATTTTCGCAGTTTTGCTTCGGCCCTAGATTTGACAATCATTGTGTTAGGTTTATGCCAAATATCAGGGCCGTACCTGCCCGATTTAAAAAAAATCTCTAAAAGAAATTAAATTGGTAAACAGTCAAGGAAAACATTTAGTTAGTTTTGGAACCCTCTGGCGGCCAAACAAAGCAACCTATCAAAACAGGCCGCCATATTTCTGAAAAGCACACTGTATTTTCTATCCATTGACATACAAAAGTCTTTAGAAAGTGTTGCAAATAAATGAGTTATTTACAGGGAGTTCTGAAGCATAGTAGTATTTACAGGGAGTTATTTGACAATAAAGACAGTTTTGACTGTACTTAGACAGCTACTACTTAAACCTTCAATCTTTTAGTTATTTTGACAGTTACAGGGTGGTTCAATGTATCAATTTAAAGAATGAAATTTTTAAATAAGTGACCTAATACAAACTTACCTTAATTTAAAATTTTGAACAGAGAATCAAAGTTAAGGAGTGTTAAGTGTTCCATTTGAAAAACTAGACTTTCTGTCTTTTTTTTAGAACTGATTTGTTGAGCCCATTATTTGACTACCCTGTATCATATATTTTGACGTTTTTTAACATATAAACCAAGAAAATAAAACGTTTCTTGATATGTGTAAGTTAAAATTGTTTTGGAGACTTAAAATATCAAATTTCACATTTGGAATTATTAAGAATTTCTGGGCATTATTGGTATATTAGGAATTAGTGTAAAAAATTGTACTTAGCGGTTTACCCTTCGAATTAAACAGTAATTAATTTCACATTAAAAATAATACATTCCTAAATGATGTCTCTATGGATACATCACTGAAATTCTGCTTTAAGTATTGCGTGACAACATACAAATAATATTGTAAGTAAAAACAACTATTTTACTGTATTTTTTAAGCAAAAATAGGTAAATTTTTCTAAACTTAATAATCCGATTTTGACAGAGCTCTGATCTAAAAGGTTTTTCTGACTTTCGGCAAGGCTTTTTCCTCTAGATGACCAATAATATTTGTTTCTGTAATCTGGTTAGGTACTTGTCCAGGACAGATATTATGTCACCATGGTATTTCATAGCAATTACACATTACTATAGCACCAGGTAAAACATCTCTAGCACTGACTAAATGTTTCTTCTTACAGCTCGTAAATGAAGAGGAGTTAGCTGTAATTGATAAACTAATAGATTTAGGATCACAAAACGCTGGTGACTTAAACTATAATGTGGTACTTAGCTTGTATAAGTAAGTAACAGTTTTAAAAACTGGAATGTTTTTGTTCGACACAAATGTTGGTTTTTAGAAAAGGATTAATATACTTAGATGTGCCTATAACTGCTGCCGATAGGGTTCAAGTGCCGCCTTTACAAGGCTTTGTAATGAATAGAATTTTAGGAGACTACTTTGAGACTCTACTTTACAAAATTTTTGTATCTATAGATGATCACACTACTATAGGAGAAGTATGTTTGTTTAATTAAATGTTTTATTGTATGCATAAGATGTTTGTTTTAGTTGGCATCTGTGTTAGAAGTCGACACTGAGCTGGTTAAGCAAGCAGTATCACTTTACTGTCGTTTAAGGTTTGCGAAAAAATTAGATCCTGAAACTGAACAAGACCGAGCTAGACGTCACCCGTCTTGGTTAAATAAACCAATAGCAGACGAAAGGTGTCCTATTTTGTATGTGTACTCATTAAATATTCAAACTGATTTTTTGCAGCCCTCCAGTTGATATAACCCCTCTAACTCTTTCCCTAACTTTAACATCTAATAATGCACCTGCTCTGCAAACTCCCACAACGGAACACCCTCCAGACAGTTTGAGCAACTCTCCCAACTCTAGCAACAATCAGGCGGGACTTAGGGTCGCTTTTTTGTTCGATTCCGCTCTTACGGCTTTCTTGATGATGGGAAACTTGTCTCCTGGCCTCAAACGTCACGCAGTTACAATGTTCGAAGTGGGTAAATTGCAGCACGAGAGTTTAGATAGTTTTTTGGGGGAGTTGGAGAAGGTTTCGGCGATGGATGCGGACGGAGAAGGTGAAGCTAGACGATTTTTCGATCATGCTGTAATACTAAGGTAAACATTAGATCTATTCAGATTTTGGATGCAATTATTTAGCAATAAATTGCACAACTAACAACTAAAGCTATAGGTTAACGATAATGGTGATCGAAAAGTCCAATTTTTGGACAGATTTTGACAGAAATAGTAGTTACTTTTTTATGTAGTATCAGGAATTCATACTAATAGCAAATAACGCTTTCAGTAAATATTTATGATGGATTCAAAATGTATAATTTATGACAAAATATTTCTTAATGTCTTGTCGCAAGAGAAAATAAAATTGCTGGTAGTTTTTGTTGAAATCTTAAACTTGCTAGACTATTACAGTAAAGTAAAACAAAGTAATCCTATTTTTTATTTGTTTCATCGTTTTGCAGCGCAGGGAAGGTGAAAGAGCAGTTTAAGATAAACATTTTGAGTTTTTTACGGTTTCTAAACTCCAAGAAATAACCGAAATACAGAATTTTGAAAATTTAGCATACAATTTTCATAAAAGAAATAAAGTCGAATTTTTCGGAAACGATCAGAGTTACAAAAATTTTGCAAGAGATCAAAAACGTTCAAAATGACTTGCTGCACCCATTGGACTAAGTTCACACCCACTTTACGCGTAAACGCGGTCACAACTGGCAGAGCGTTGGTTTAAAAATTTTGTTTTTCTTTTTGTTTTTTGGACAGCCTGTATTTGTTCAATCGTATTGCCGTTAGCACGAGGTGAAAGAGAAGTTTAAAACAAACATTTTGACGTTGACGAGTTTTTTACTCTCTCTGAAATCCAAGAAATAACCGAGATACAAAATTTTGGAAAATTTAGGGTACAATTTCCAAAAATACAAGTAATAAATTTGAATTTTTCGGAAACGGTTAGAACTACGAAATTTGTGCAAGAAACCCAAAATATTTACAATGACTTTCTGCACCAGGTTAGGTTTATACCTACTTAGGACCAGGTAAACACAGTCATTTTATTTTTGTTGACGTGGTGAAAGAGTGTTTAAGACGAAAATTTTGAGCTTTTTACAATCGCTGAATTCCTAAAAATGGCAGAGATACGGAATTTTCGATATTTTGATGCAATTGTCGAATATTTGATCTACCACACTGTTTTTTGAACACCCTGTACATGTTGCAGTTAGCACCAGGTGAAAGAGCAGTTCGAGACGAACATGTTGAGCTTTTTACATACGCTGAAACCACAAAAATGGCAGAGATATGGAATTTTAATTTTTTTTTTTTTAATTTTCTAAAAAACTAACTAACAGTTAAAATTACGGAAATTTTACAAGATACGAAAAACGTTTAAAATGAGTTTCTGCACTGAATTTTACAATGTGAGCATTTTTAAACCAAAAAATTAGTTTTTTGTAATAATAATTTAATAGTGAATAGAACATATTTTTTCACAAAAATGTTGTCACATTGTAAAATTGTCATTTTTTCTTATTTTTGATTTAAATAAAGCTTCCAAAATAGGATTTTACATTTTGGTCTTGGAAAGCACTTTTTTGAACATTAATCATTATTCTCTCTGGCTCTTCAATTATTAGATTGTCAACATGCAACAACATTTTTAGGTCTACAATTCTGGCTTTAAGAAAGCTTGACGGGCCGGGTCTTGATTTAATTCGTCTTGAAAGTTTAAATTCTCTGGACGAAGCAGCTTGTCAACGTTTATTGAAACGGAAATATCGCTTACTAATCGCCATGGCACCAATAGCGAGAGAAGTATGCTTTTTATTCCTGTATAATTATAATGAAAAATCTAATAGGATTTTTTTGTAGGTTAGAATTTCACCATTGTCCAGCATGCCTCCGCCACTATTAGGCCCATCACACCCGGAGATAAACAGTCTCTGGTTCCGAATGTTTCTGTACTACATCACCGGCTATGGCCCACCCAGTTTACTGTTATCCAAAGGCACTCAACTTAAACGATTGCCTAGAATGTTCTTAGGGTTCAGTCGACTGTTGGTGAGTGACCCTACAAATTTTCTAAGTTTATTTTTTTCTAAATCACAATTTTAGGTTACGTCATGGTTACATGAACCGGCTGTGATACCAGTCGGCAATATACTTTACGTAAATGCGACGTTGCAGTTTGCACCAGTGCTAGTTCAAGGTTATGGAGTGCATCAGCCTGCCGAAACTAAAGTGTTGCCTTTTCCTTTTAAGTCTACCTCCAACTTCCGTAAAAGTGGGTAAGTAAGCTGTCAAATACGTCTTATGTTCTATCTTCAGGGTGATTCAAAATTACTCTGTCAAACTTAAGAGAAATATTTAAAACCACGATTCCTTAAAGCGTTGCTACGAAAATACAGGATTTTAAAGTTTTATTTAGAAAAGGTTATTAATATAAGTATTTATCCCAAACTACTTGAGATTTTTTCGTGAAAATGTGCATGTTTATAGCTATAGAGTACATTCTTAAGGTGTGTACCGACCTGGCATTTAATATTTTTGTAGAAGAAAGCAAGAATGGAGCGTCATGGTGATGATGCAACTAAAAAGCGGTTTTAAGTTTTTTTTTTGTTCAACGCATAATTTTGGAGCATATATTGATTAGAACAAGTATGGCAAAATTCAAAGTATAGCGGGATTACGTAACAATGGTTACTCATGAGTAAGTTCAATAGTGGCATTTTTTTAAATTAGTTTTATTTGTGATTTTAACTATACTTTTACTACTTCCTTAATTTTGATCGTTGGTTTCCAGTTGCCCAAAGTGATTCCAAAATAAATTTTGCATATAATTTAAAGTGTACTACACTAAACTGTATTTTTTGGTACTCCAATGATCATTTTGAACTTCTTGACCTGACATTGGAACTAGTCTAGTTCAGACACCAGAGTTGTTGCCGAGTTTCGATCAAAACTGAAATAATTACTATTCAATTTTCTCAATGGATATACGACCATTTTGAGGTTGAAGCAAAATTTTGTGCAAATTTATCAATTTTTAAGAACTAAACGTTTTTAAGAAATTCGTAAAGATACATATTACACGCATACCT
This sequence comes from Ips typographus, assembly GCF_016097725.1. Taxonomy (NCBI): domain Eukaryota; kingdom Metazoa; phylum Arthropoda; class Insecta; order Coleoptera; family Curculionidae; genus Ips; species Ips typographus. Next base: position 13,470,771 of record NC_138423.1, read on the forward strand.
TTACTTTATAGAAATTTTACGATACATTGGTAAGAAAAGAGAACCATTGCAATCTAATGGTCTCGAGGTGAAGAAAAACTTTGTAAGTGACAGGTGTGCCAGTTTGCCGAAGTGGAGGTGACGTAAATTCACAGAGTGGTCACTTTATTTGAGATTCTGGTTGATATCGTCTGACCAACTGTCAAATTACCCTTTGGCAAACTGACACCTGTTACGAAGTGTTTTCATCTTATTGACCTTTGTACTGCTGGGTTCTTTCTTTTTTCCATTGATTTTGTACAGATAATTTTGAAATTAACATAATTGTACAGTGGTGGGTTTTTCTTCCATCACCATAGAAATCGCGATTATTTGACGAAAGAAAAGAAATGTTAAACTTAGAGTTAAATAAAATGGCGCTTTCATTACTGAACAATTTCGAGTACTTCCAGAGATATCCGAAAAAAACCGATACTTTGAAAATTAGATTTTACTTTTTTGCTAATTTATTTTATGATAAAACTGAAAAGAAATGCCACTACCTTATCTTTTCTTGGCAATATCATATTGTAGATCCGACGTTTCGGTTTTCAGTTACCGTCACCAAGTTTGATTTCTGTTAAGGGCGGCATATTTTTCGCGACTATTTTTTCTGAATATGAGGATGTGTCAATTATATTTCAATAATGAGTTTCTTGAAAATAGCAGCTCAACAATTCTCTATTCAGTCACTTGACACTTATTTACGTGACATCATTGCCATTTTTAAACCAATGAGCATGGGACGACACAGAATCCATTCTGACCGTCTAATCGATAGTAGATTGATGTTACTTTTTATTCTTTACAACGTGGCATTCAGTTTTCAACCCTCATTAGCTTTTAGGTTTTTGTTTTTGGGAAGCCGTATTAGTTTTTTCTACTGAGTGCGGTGATATATCAAATGATATGGTTCAGAGGTACAGTTTAACTAAAATAACACAAATTGTATTTTCGCAATAAGCGCCTAAAGACATGATATCAATCAACAATTTATTAAGTTAGAGCGCGTTTCGTGTCACCATCTGACAGTTTGTCATGTGATCATTCTTTTGCAAATGTCATTTGACCTATTGCCGGATTTTTGACAGGTCATTTTTAAGTCATACATAACATAACATAGGGTACATCATCGTAATTAGAAAAATATGCAAAAAACACAGACTGACAGTTTTTAGTTCAGGCCGAACCACCTTAAATATATTTTACCTACGACCTCAGTGTAAATAGCTAATTACGCATAGTTTTCCGTTACGTAATGACTCTTTTTACGCACAGTTGTAGTTTGCTATTGGATAATATATATTCTAAAGCTGTAAAAAAAACGCACATCTGTAAAAAAAGCGCACAGTTAATTGATTTCGTTTCCATTTCTTGCTTGATCAAAGTATATTAGATGGAGATCATCGCGTAGTTCATTGTTTATACAGTTTTAAAGTTTTAAGTATAAATTCCGGTTCGTCTAAAATATCATCTTCAATAGCAAGCACATTAAGTGATGCTACCAAAAGTATTACTTCTAATAACTCAACAGGTGTATAATAGCAATAATGTAATACTTGCCAAGTCTCAACAAGCAATAAAACAGATACGCCATTTGTTCTTAATAACTGTAATATCACCATAAATCATTATTTTAATAACAAAACTAACAATTAGATAACACGTTTTTGAAAAATTTTTGTTATTACATTATTTTTTTTTAGTAGCATAATTCCTATGATTAGTACAAATATGATGTTAATAGGTTGAAAATATATTTTTTTATGAAAAAAAAATTATTCTAAATTATATGAGTTGCAAAAGCTAGGACTTTAACACTTGGTCGTAGGAAAAGTATAGTACGTCACACATGCTTTAAGGCATTTTACGCACTCATGAAATTACTAGTAACTTTTTCCATATAGTGCGTAAAAATATTGATAAAAATATTTGTAACTTTACTTGCACCCTACCAATTACTGCTTTTTTTTAATCTATATTGTCAAGTTTGTCGTTATTAGTAGTCGGGTAGTCGTTATTTTTTTTTCTTAATAATTAAAAGGTGCAAAGATCTTAATTATTAAAAACAAACACGTTTTTTAAATGTCTCTCTTCTCATCTTGCCTGGTCACTCTAATGGGGCTCAATTTCAGAATTTCATACCACAGTTTTTCTCTTTTTATTTTCAATCACAAAATTTTTTTTTACGTGAGGTTTTTTATTCGTAATTTGCCAATGCTGTGACGCTTTTTTTGGCACCTTTAACCTGGAAAATAATTTATACAGAAAGAACAGATGTTTAAAGTGGTTTGTCTTGAAATGAAATTCCTGTATAATTTTGTCACATATATGTTGAGGTTAAAAGATCCACATAATAGTTAAAAATAATGAAGTATAATAAAAAGAGGCAACAGTAAAAAATTAATAGTATTATCACATAATCAAATATTAATATGTACATAATTTTGCTAGTTGGGGGCAATCTTCATATTTTGTGTTTGATCATCATACTAAATACTTATTTGAGTCTTTGTTTAAGAAAACTGAATCCTGAATCTGAACTGCCACTGGAAAAACACCCAGCAGTGGCGGCTTTATCCAATCTCTTGGATTTCAATCATAATTGCGGATATTTGACATTTGCCAACGTTGGAGTACTTGATTTCGGTCGGCCTCAAGGAGAAGCAACTCAGGTTCATTTGAGAGGTAACTTGAGTGTGATAGTTATTTCATGAGATAGTTTACAAACATGGATTTGTATACTTTCAAACACCAAATACACATCGTCTATTTTTTATAGATTCTCACAAGTCTCATCCGGGCAATAGCCTGAAAAAGACCGGCGCCGTTTCCACGTCATTAGCAAATGAAAATTTCCGATTTGAAAAGAAAAATTCTACCGAATTAAGGCTGCAGTCGCCGGTCGAGTCGCATTTTGCCGTTACTCCCGTTGACAGTGGCAGTCAAAGGTCGTCTCCCACTAATGGATTTACCAGGTAGCTTAGTTTTTAAAATAATTCTCCAGGTAGTTTTAATGCAATCAGAGAATTTGATAACTAACATTTTTACTCTGTAAATACCCGTGAATTTTTAGTCAAGACTGTGCCACGTTACTCCAAGAAGAATTGAACCAATTAGATAGTAAACATCACGATACTCAAAGTTCTCCGTTGGATCGAGTGGATTCGGTAGAACAACTAATGAGTCCTACTGATGAAAACGTCGGAATTTTTAGTAGAATAGAGGATGCAATAGACGGCAATAAATTAGATAATAAAGAGGAAGAGACAGCAGCTTTTATTAAGGTAAGTTGGAAAAGGTTTGTCATTATGTTGTGTTGCTACTTCTCCCGTTTCTATTTTCCACTTTTTATATTTCGTAACTTTAAAGCTTTTTGCAGGAATGGACAATACTAGATTGTCATTTTGGCATACCACTATTCGACGCAGATGCCAATACGAAAATTTGCGACGCGATAATTTCGGGCGGTCTTGCCGAAGAAGAAAGGTACCAACTCTGTTTAGTTAACGGTAAAGCCACGACTAAACCTCAAATTGTAGCTTGAACCATTTAATGGAGTCCAGCAAAAAGCTGGGTACCGTTCTTCTCGACTTCATATCACAATGTCAGTTCAATCCTGGCGAAAATATGGAAATAATGAAACGAGGAAAGTTGGTACCGCTGCCTAGACGATCGTTAGTTTTTGACAGTGGTCGAGTAACCGAATGGAGTGGTAAATGAGTCATATCAAACTCGATTTGAGCTGTTTTAGTTGTACTTAACTAAGCAATTTATACTTCCCAGTTCCTCTTTCAATTGTACAATCCGAAAAGTTCTAGAACATTCTTCATATAGGGTGTTTCATAATTAGAGTCCGGATTTCTAGAAATTTTACTTTTTGTAAATAATAAAAGCAACCAAACTTTAAGATCTAATGTGAACGATTTACGCAAAAACACATCATTTGACAGATTTTGTTTGTGCTTTTTTCTTCTTTTTGGGCTTAATTTAGTTTTTTGAGCTTATTTGCTGTCATTTTTTGTATGGTTTTATTTTGTATAGGTTAATTTACAATTGCAATAGCTATATTGAGATATTGAAGGCTTCTGAGAGACAAAAACATACCAATTATCTGTTTAAAGATAATTGGTAGCGTTAAAAGCAGTTTAGAACCTTCAATGCCCTTTAAACTGTTCAAACACTTTCCAAATGCTTTCCAAAGTAGTCTAAAAAGGTTTTAAAATACTACAGAAACTTCAAAATGATTCTCAAGCAATTGAAAGCCTTCCAAAAGCTTTTAAAACAGTCTAAAGGCTTCCAAATGATCTTCAACTAGTCTGGAAGGTCAAGGCAGCCTAAAAGCTTCCGTATGCTTCTAAAGCAGTTTAAAAGTTTCCACAAGTTTCTTGAATCCTCCAAAAATTTTCAAATGCTTTAAAAAGCAGTCCAAAACCTTCAATACTTTTTAAACTCTTCAGAAATCTTCCAAATTCTCCTAAGGTAATCAAAAAAGATTTCAAAATACTACAGAAACCCCAAAATGCTTCTAAAGTAGTCGAAGGCCTTCCAAAAACTTTCAAAACAGTCTAGAAGCTCTCAAAACATTTCAACACAGACTAAAAGTTTCAGTATGCTTTTAGAACAGTTTTAAAGCTTCCAAAAGTTTCTAGAACCGTCTACAAGATTTCAAATGCCTTAAAAGCAGTCCAGAACCTTCAATGCTCCTAAAATAGTCTAAAAAGATTTCAAAGCACTACAGAAACTCCAAAATGTTTCTAAAACAGTCGAAAACCTTTCAAAACAATCTAGAAGCTTCCAAAAGCTTTTAGAACAGTCTAAAAGATTCCAAATACTCTTTAACTAGTCTAGAAGCATCCCAAAAATTTTATAACCGTCTAAGAATGTCCAAATGCCTCTAAAGCATTCCAGAACCTTCAATATGCTCTTTAAACTGTCCAAAAACCTTTCAAACACTCCTCAAGTAGTTTAAAAAGGTTTTAAAACACTACGGGAACTCCAAAATGCTTCCCAAGCAGTCGAAGCCTTCCAAAACGATCTAAAAGATTCCAAATGCTCTTCAACTAGTCTAGAAGCTCCCAAAAGGTATCAAAACAGTCTAAAAGCTTCCAAAAACCTTAGAACTGTCTAAGAATTTCTAAATGCTTTTAAAGCATTCCAGAACCTTTAAATTGTCCAAAAACCTTAAATTGCTCCCTAAGTAATTTAAAAAAATTTTGAAAGTTTTCAAAACAGTCTAAAATCTTCCTTGACTCAAAAAAAGTAAAAAATTTGCATCTCTGAATGAGTTTTGTCCTTTTTTTAAACTTTTTTGAGGAAAATAGTTGTGCTTTTTAAGCGCTGTTTTTCACGATTTTACTGCTTTTTAATCCGGACTCTATTCATAATTGTATCGATAAACGTTTGGGAGTGCTGGATGAAGTCTTAAAGTGTTAATTTTGGCCCATGTCTTTTAGCGCCCTTGAATACCTCTTTCATATTCTTTATGGAACTTTTCTATTGTTTTTCAAGCATTCCAAAAAAAGTATTATTTTTTTGTAGTATCGGTTGTCTAACTGTTTATATTCATTATTATTTTAGCATTTAAAACGTAACTATCGTATTTAGTGCTTAATATTCTACACTACTTTAAACACACTGCATTTTTTTGTGATGAGTTATACTGGTTTTTCCTATAAGCTTCACATGTTAAACGTTTCGGCTGATCGATGAGCGTCAATTTATTAATAATAATTAATGCACTCTCAGGAAGTGCTGTTCGTTTTGTACAGTTTAAAGTTTATCTTTTTTTGTACAATTTATTATAAAATACTAAAGTGAAGTTTATTTTACATTTTATTTTAATTGTTTTATAGTCGCTTCATCTATTGTGAATTGTACTACTAATAAATATTTGTACATTTTTAACAGTTAATAAAAAGCAGAAAAGTTATTTTAATTATTATGTTTAGAAATTGCTGTTTTATTTTATGTTGAAACTGAGGCAGTTCCAACATTACAAAGCAATTTCTTTATTGGAAAACTGAATTTGACATTTTTTTATGGTTTTCCCACTATAATATGCCAGATAATGTGTTAATTATCTATCTGAAATCCCCACGGTAAGGAGAAATGGCGCATGACCGAATAGGTGCATGAGTGTCAAGTTTACTAAACGTAACGTAATTTGACAGACACAAAAAAAAACAGTGAGGCTTTGAAAAGGATGATCACGAGACTGGCACATCGGTTGCTGAACACGTCACTAAATCAAAGTCTGTCGTGCCGTGGAACTTCAGGTAAACAAGATTGGCTCCAGGTGATCAGGGAAAGGCATAGGTACTCCCCCCAAGTGAGTTGGCCATACTCCAGTTCAACCTGCCTGGTCACTGAAACGGACCTTCTTCTTCCGGGAGTAGGTGCGTAGGGGTGCTGCTGAAGTTGAAGGTCTGCCTGAACCATCTTGAAACTGTTCTTGAAGTTCTTGGACTGGACATCGCTCGATGAAGGCTGGCTTAAGCCGCTCCGTTGATACTGTCACGGCTTGGCATTGGATCTTGATCTTAAAAACCACGTCGGAAATACGTTCAAAAACTTCGTAGGGGCCTTCATTGGTCAAAGGTTTCTTCACGGCATCAACTTTAAGAAAAACATGAGAACAAATCGTGGTGAACAAAAGCGGCTTTCTGCTTATGATGATGAGCGGCAGGAATTGAACGAATTAATTGCATGTGCTGTCTAAATTTTTCAAGAAAAGATTGAGGATCAGGGAGCATATTGACATCTGTGAAGAACTCTCCAGGAAGTCGTAACGTAGTCCCATACATCATCTCCGCAGCTGTGCCTTGATTGCGTGGTTGCAAATAAAGGGAGACAGAAATGTAACAATACTTTTAATAAGTGAACGTATAAACGGATACAAAATTACATCAATTAGGCCTAGAATTTGACGTAGAATTCAAATATCGGATAAAAAGTTGGTCAATGTTTGTTACTCAAATTTGGGACACCCTGTATAACAACTGTTTATCTAAGAGTGAATAGACCTAAATATCTACTAGTTTTGTACTCAACGTTTTTTGCTAAAATCAAAATTAAGGAAGTTAAGGGGGTGGTCAAAATTCAACCAATCACCCTGTGCTGTCCACTTTTTGTATCCTACAATCAATTTGGCCCACCCTGTAGAAGGGCTCATTTTTGTGGCTTGAGTTTGGGACAGTTTGGGTAAAATAATTTTAAGAAATACATTTTATTATCACTTTGTACTGATCCTTAAGTAGGGTTTGGTTGTACTATTAAGTGCGAAGGAGTTTTCAGCATTTTGTATGGAAATTCTAAGAAATTGAGAAATAATATTCTACAGAACCGCTAGAATTTCTGATTAACCTACAGATGGCAGCAGAAACAGAATAGGAATCCAAACTGTAAACTGCAAGTAAAAATTTCCACTTTTTTATGATGTATTAGCTGAACTAGGCAACGCTGCTTTAACAATGTAAGACTGGTTGCCTACCGTACAATGCACGCTTTCTTTAATATGTTGCCAATTGCTTCTTTAAATACGATTGTTTTGTTTGGAATAAAGTTTTATTAGCTAATTTAACTGGGGTAAATTAAAACATTTGATAAATCGATATCCTAGCGCAAAAAAAGACGATCCCAACCTCAAATTAGGCCAGCCACATTGTGCCTTCCCCCACCACGGCCACAAATGGTGCTGACCGAAACCCCTCTCTGCCCGAGAAATGTGACGTTTCTCTGTTTATTTCAAGTTAACTGTAGTTTAATATTAGGGTAGTTAAATAGTTTTAATTAATTTTAGCCTTAGAATTAGGGTTAATTTAAGGAAAAACGGCGCAAAACCGAAATTATGGAGGATTTTGAGTACGGGTAAGTAGTTTGTGAATGGAATTTCTGCGCGGAAAAGTGGCGGTGGCGCCGCACTCGAAAAATTGACGGAAGTCGGCGAGCTGCCATTGCAGTTCGAGTTCCGTCGCTTTTTGTGTGATACGTGGTGAATGCCGTGCGCGGGACCGGCCGCAAATCTCGCTTTTTTTTAATAAATCGGTGGCTTGAAATAGCATGCGAATGTTGAGGCTCAAGCACGAAATGATGGACGACGACGAAAAGGGGTATTTATCATTATTTAACGCATTTTTCGTAGCTCGCTTTATAGGTCACACGGCGTGTACGCACGTCGTCGTTCCACCGCACACACACACACACACACTTTCATTCCAAATCTGACCTAAAACTGTTTCAATACGGACATTTTTCCATGCAACGTGGCTATTTTCGAGGATTTCCATTTGGGGCCCTCGCCATTTTCCCAGAACTGTTCAGGTTATGGTGATCCACCTTTTTTCATCACACCACCGTTCACCGACCCCAAACTTGACATATCAAGCGGTCAAAGAACGGATTGAGCTGAATGCCTGGCTTGTTCCCTATTTTTATTACGTCTGGTTTTTGTTGTTACCATCCCGCTTTTACCGCAATCTCCATTAAAACCCGCATTATTTCCATTCTGTAAAAATTATCTAACCTTATGCCTTCCATTCACATCTGGAAGCCAATTATTCTGCTATTAATTGAGTTTTATGTACATACCATCATTCATATAGGCAGTTTTTATGTATGAAGCTTTACAACAGAGGCTCAATAAGTGCAACTGGTCAAAAATTGTTTTGCTTCATTTTTTTTTTGCTTTATATTTGGTTAAGCATTTTTTACTACATTTTCAGATGCTTATACTTCCTATTTACTGATATGCACAGCAAATGCTTCATAATTAATTATAATTATTTGTCATATAGATCTACAATGGAAAAACCCATTGGTTTGTCTGTCTTATTTGCCCTGATATAATTGCCACACCACTATGGCAGTCTACCTCTCGGTTATTAAAATTTTTTTGCTAAAGTTATCATTTAAGAGCATGTCGAAATTTTAATCAAATGCTTAATTTGTAGTATTCACATTTTGATAACCTAACAAGTGCATCAAACATTGTTGCAATATACCCTTCTGGTTGCATTTACTTCAATAAATGTTTCCCTTAAATAGTGGCATTTGGCCTGAAAAATCACTTATATCAAGTTTATTGCTGCCCAAGAAATTTGTTATTCTCTTTGTATTTTTACCTTAATCTTCATTCTCCATGAAACTCTGTGTTATCCTTCATACTCTGAAAATAATCTAATCTAGGCTCTAGGCAGTTATTTTTAGTTACAAACTTTTCACACTTCAAACTTGTACACTAATAATTGTAATTTAATTATCTGATGCTTTAGTTTAGCATTTTTTACTTAATTTACCAATACTTATATTACTGCAGTAGTGTATTTCCAGCCTACAATTGTGAGTTAACTTAAATGTAATACTAGCTTTACACCTAAATTGATAATTTTTCCTTGAAGGTGTTGTACATCAATTAATTCATGAAGTTTATTGACATGATGAATGCCTTTTACACCAAATAAGTTTGTATGTCAAGCAGCCTAAAGTGTGTCATTTCTGTCACTTATCAACAGACATACCAACCAACTTCTGGCACATGTTTGTTGATGTTTTTTCCATTTATTTCATTGAATGTAAATGTTATTGATTTCTCGATTTATCAAAGTTTATTCAAAATCTAATTTTTCACATTTCACAGGAAACAAGAAAATAATAGCCATAGAATTTCAATTTCATCCTAAAAACAGTTTCTTGCTAATCTAACCTCAGGAATTTGATATCAAATTTTGTTTTACACTAGCAAATTTGTCATCAACTGGTGTAAAGCTAGTATAACCTAATTTTACTTCAAGAATACTCATGTTTGGAAATTATATTTATATTAAGGTCCAAAAAAGAATCGTTAAAAAATGAGATAGAATACAAAATAATTAATAAATTATTACAAAAAAAATTATGTGGGACTTACCTATTTCCGGTAAATAAAATAGTAGAATAAGAAAAAAACAAACCAACATAACTGTATTGTTGCCTTATAATGTTTGCTGGTGACCAAAATTTTTTTGAAGGTAGTTTCCAACTTAACTTTTATACAAAAATCATTTTGTGGAGGAATCAAAACATTATTGACTGATCAAATGTCAAATTTAAGCTGCACATGTTCAAATTAATCTTCTGAATCTTCTGTTAATCTTCTGTTAGACTAAACTACTATTTTGATGACATTTCTCAATCACGAGTCATCAGTATCTTATATTGTTTTCGAGAACTACTGCTGCTCTTCCTTTATGACTGTTTTCAGTCATTGTTTTGATATTTCTTTTTCAAATAAGGTTGTATCGAAGGGTATCAAAAGAAGAAAAAAAAAAGAAGAATCTTTTGATACCCTGTAACTCAGTAGCAATGTGATTGTACACCAATAAATAAAGGGCAAAAACTATTTGTTTTGAGGTGACCAGCCTGTCCTAGTGTTCTTGAAAGTTTCTACAATTTATAAAACTTTACTTTGTCTTTCTTTAAAGAGTCTTTGACAATGCACCTAAACAGCTTTTCCTTATTTGAGAAAGATATGTTCTAATAGCGATCTAAAGTTCTAAACTTGCCTTTTGGTAATAAGTCATTCTAAACTCTGCAAAGTATCTGTACAGAAACATTGTCCTAATGGGACATGTTCTTTAAAAGAAAAGAAAATTAATTAAACCCTAAATAATGGAAAGTTTTAGTACCTTCCTGATATACAGGGTGATTGATGGATGATAGGGTAGACATTTAGGAAAAACGAGAGAGGGACATTTTTTGTGGAAATTTGGATACCTAAGACTTAAAATAGTTTCAAAGTTTTGCCATTTCTGGTTATACCAGAAGTCAACCCTAGCTTTTTTACTTAAAATGAAACACTCAGTATATTGTCACGTGTAGAAAAAGGGGTTGGTAGGGGTAGAAAAGAGACAACAGTAGTCCTGGATGATTCTTTATTGCAGGACGGACCTTAAGCACTAACAGGGGGTGAGTACAGGGTGTCCGGATTTAGAGGGTTTTGATAGGAAACCCCTTCAATTTTAAAGTGAAATGACAGTTGGCTACGTTGGCACTATTTTGAAACATTTTTAAGAAGCATTCTCTGTCCCTTACCCGCCACACCTCTCCACTAAATTAACAACAGTAGGGACATACATACATATAGTTACTACTTACCACTTTGAGTATATCAAATGTTATTCAAATATAAGTAGGTAAGGAATATTCAAAATTATCCATACAAAATCAATGCTAAGAACTAAGAAGGAAGCACCATTAGAAACCAATCGTCTTGACAAAGAGGTAAAGAAACTTTGTGACATGTGTCAGTCTGCCAGATTGAGTAAGTCACCTAGACATCCTGGCAACTGTCATAACTATTTATATTGCCTGTACCATACCATAAATTAAATTTTTTCTTATTTGAGTTAACCTTGGAATTGACATTTCTAGCTTTTCCACTTCATTTTCTCTTAAACACCCTATTTTCTCAATCTATGAATTAAGTTATTTTCACTTAATTTAGATAGCTTGTTGTTTGAAAAATTTAGTTTTACATAAGTAAAGTGCGTGTTAGTACCCAAGTAATGAGAAACATTTTTTCTTAAGCTTTTTGTACTAATTGGCTACTCTAACCTCAAACTACTCATATATGTCAAAAACAGCTGCTTAACATATTTGGAAAGGCAAACAAGGGAATTAATAATAGATTTTATTGTAATAGATGATTACTATGAACAAAAAATAGGAAGAAGACACAAGATGTTTGCCTTTCTTCAAAACGTGTTTGACATAAATCATTTCACACACAAGTGTGTAATTAGTAGTATTGAATATTTACGCATAAGTATTGAGGTATACAGGTATGCAAATTTATAAATTATCCATAGGAGACCAGTAGTAAGAATAGAAAACTATTGAAACGTCTTTTTGAAAGTGGTCATGTGACCATTTTACTTTATGGCAACTAGCAAATGACGTCACATCCGGTCCGGCAGACTTTCAAGTGTCACAAAGCTTCACTTCATCTTTGTGATGGAGAGTTTCTTCTCAAGATAAGCATGATATTTTTAGTCATATTTTCAAATATGCTGCTTCACAGAGTGTCCCTGAATTGGTGTCACAAACTGTAAGAAGACATAGTACAAACAAAAGTATTAGAAAATGTTCTTTTAACCAGACTCTCTTATCTCGTCTCTTTTTCCAGATACAGTGTGTCAAAGTTGAAAAAATAATATTGTTTTTTGCTTGGTTTTTTGTAAATATCTCCGGAACCGTTTGTCACCCTGTGAGCAACTTTTGCAGAGATAGTCCACGTAAGTGAAAAATTGGGTGGTTTAAAAATGTTTTCTAAAGCCATGGAGTGTTCCACTTCAAAAATTTCTTTTAGTAATTTTTCAAAAAACCGACCGTTTTTCAAGAAAATGACATTTTATGACCAAAAAACATGTAACTGCAATGAATTGGAAACATTTGCACCACAAGAAAAGTTAAGTTTTAGTTCGTAATCTTTAACAAAATTAAATTTAACAGTTAACTATGTTATATTGTTTTGTATTATTTAATTTACTTTTAAACTTTTAAAAAGTGTTAAAAAAATATCTGTCTTTTTTATCATAAAATATCATTTTCCCTAAAAACTATTTTTTGAATAATTGCAAAAAGTAATTTTCCCTGCAGAGTATTCCATGGCTTTAGGAAATGTTTCTAAAGTACCCAGAGTCCCAGTGAGGTAGAAAGTCCACTAACCCAACATTATTGCTACTGGTTTATGTAAAATCAATCAATTTACCTTAAGAAAACTGTGTTTCCTAAGAAACTAATCCTGCAAAAGTTGCTTTCAATATAGTATGTCTATTTTATAGGAACTTTTTCACAGATCAACATATTTTGGGATGTATTTTCTCTACTTACAGTGTACACCCTGTATACTGGTGCCTGCAAAAATCATGGTTTTCAATAACAAATTCTTTTTTCCTATTCAGTACCTACTTAGTATTTTTTTTTAAAGCCTGCAATTATGTGTAGTTGATAGTTATGAACATTTACTGATTAAGGAAAAACTCAGGTTAAAACGATGACAATTATTTCTTTTCTATTAAGATTAATAGTTTTGTGTTAATTTAAAAATTTTAATTGTGCAACTAAATTCTGGAAATGTTGTATTGCACTGGCAGTAAAAAAACCGTACTGTCTAAGTTCCATGATTCATAAAAGCAGCTAATCAAACTTATCACTGATAAATTCACTGAATTGATATTAGTGATTAGTTTAAATATACACAATTACTTGCCTTAATAATGTTTTAAAAATGAAGGCAATTTTTTCAAATATCTCAACTAAGTAGTAAAGTTCAGTATTTTTAATACTTATTAAATTTATTAATGTTCAAGTGGAATAAATATTTTTTTGTATTTAAGTTTATCCTAGAAAAATGAACCATATTCACTTTTCATTAAATCTAAGGACTCGTTTTATCAGTAGATACACCTACTTCAAATGTTTTAACTAAAGTATCTAAAGTCATACAAGATTGGGTAGATAACACTATTATAAAGTTGTACTTTGAAACAAACTCTATTTTCTTTAAACAAATTTTTATTTTTTTCATAAAATGTGTGTTATTGTTCTTGCATGGAATTCGAAATAATTTCCCAAACTGTATAAATCTATTTAAATGGAATTTGTTTAGACGGTTATCGGTTTGTCAATAAAAGTAGAACTGATAAGCAACCAATTCTCAGAGAATCCGCAATTTCTACCTGTGGATTTTGCAAGCACGTTTTAGTTGCGCCTATGCAGATGAACTACCTGCTGGCTTTGTCATTATAGTAGCAAAACTGTGGAAGGGTGTATTTTCAGGTACCCTTAGTGATCGTTTTGCACCCTTAAGACTTTTAGTTTTCGGCCAGCCAACAAACTTGGTAGTTCGTAAGAGAAGTAGCACGTTTTGCTTTGTAGTGTATCCTTGTGTTTGTTCAAAATGAATCTTCATATGGACGAAATGGGGTAAGTTTTTTAGTAGAAAACGAGGCAAAATAAATTTAGAAACAGAAAGCTTACTAGCCATTTAGTGAAAGTGTATTTCAACTTATCCAAACAAACCATTAAACTAAAAATTGTTTAACGGCATAATGCAGCCGAGTTATGAAAGTTGCTATCTAATTAATTCTTAAATCCTTCACAATGAGTTGCGCGTACGGTCATTAGTAACTGTTACACTTTCTTATCTTAGACATTTTAGTATCCACTGCTTTGTTAACCATTTATTGGTTCCAAAAGAAAAACCAATAAAATATGAGATTCTAAAAACATTACGGTTGTTGAAACTGGTTCTAACAATGATAGGAATAGGAAGTAATAGTGAAGGTTTGAATAGAAAAGTTGTTATTCAGGTTATTTTGTTAGTAACATTTTAGTTAAAGCACTGCTTATTCACTTCACTTGTGCATTAGATGCACGTGCAGTAATCTTCTAGGGCTTGGTCAGATAATGGTGGAATGTCTGGCCACCATATTTTTGAAAGTTCATTATAATGCAAGGGCCTTTCAATACCTTGGAATGGTTCTGGGAAATATTGGTTGACTAATTTGCTAATTTGGTAATCAACTTTTACAACCACTAGGGTGTCACAGCATTAAAGCCTTTGTCCTTCTAGTCTAGCTTACTGTCATTGCTTGCTTGCATTTGTGTTATATGTAATCAATAAGTCACAGTCACATAATATGTGTTTATCTGTCATTCCGTAATTTGACAGATCATTCTTACTTTTTACTTCTAAACGGTCTAAACAATAAGAAAAACAGTAGATTTTTAGATGTATGAAATTTTATTCGAGCACCGCCACGAAACGTTTGAAATACCATTACCAAACTATCAATATTGCTTTTCAGTAAGTTTCATGTGTTTATACGCCATTTTGTTTTACAGCAAGCTCTTTGTTGGAGGTCTCTCTTGGGAGACGACTCAAGATAACCTTCAGAGGTATTTTTCGCGATATGGTGACGTCATTGATTGCGTGGTGATGAAGAATGCTGAGTCTGGTAGGTCCAGAGGATTCGGCTTTGTTACTTTTGCTGACCCGGCCAACGTAAATGTTGTTTTACAAAATGGACCACATACTTTAGATGGCAGGTAAAGTATTCTGTTTACTATGGTTTTGTTTTACGCCATTATTTTTTTAAAAAATTTTGAGTGAAAGTCTAACAAGGAAATGTTTTGTTTATCCTAGAAATGCTACACTGAATGCCTGCCATATATAACTTGACCACATAACTGTCTGTCACAAACCTTGTCATAAAATCTTTTGTAGGTGGTTTCAATATTTTGCTTAGGCCTGTAAACGGTACCTGACCTAGTAAAGCGGTCAGACGAGACTGGCGCTTTTTTACAACCCCAATTGTGGGGGTTTCAAGTTGTTTTTGTGGAATAGATGCCAAAACTGTGATTTTAGCTGATCTGAGGATTCTGCTGGTCTTTGTTTACCGACTAGTGAAAGTGGATTTACAACAGCAGCCTTTCTTACTCCTAAGGGAGAGAACAATGGTCAAAAACGACGTTGTCAGATTTGTTACTTTAGTATTTTCTCATCTTGTTTTACTTCAAAGTATGTCTTTCCAATCTGTTCTTGGCATTCAGGTTATGACGGCCATGTTTTCAAACCTCTCACGTTGCACATTCATAAAGTTCCGAATAGATGTTGGCTTTATAGCAGCATCTATTTAGTATTTTCAGTCGTGGGTAGCTTTTAACGTAGGATTGTCCATACTAATTTAATTGCGCTTAATTGCTTACGTAATAATCCTGATTTTCTGAATCCAGCTTTTATATAGGTTTCCTGGGAGATATAGAGGAGATACACTGGCTGTCCTGTGCTGTGACCTATGACACATTTTTCAGAAGTGCAGAAGCTCTGGGTGTATTGTTGACAGTTAATAATCCTGAACGTTAGATTAGAAAGAACAGAGCCAAGATTTGAAAAACAACTCGTTTGATCATCTTATTTTGTTTCTCTTTTATTTTTGCTTATTAAAGGACTTTCTGTATTGGTCTCTAATCTTGTGAGCGAGTCATTTTAGTCTTGTTTTCTTAATTTGACATTTTTAACGTCATTTATTTTCTTTTGACCAAAAATATTGTTTTTCCCTCTTGTTCTGTTTATTCTCCGGTCTTTTCCACTTCTTCTTCTTTTGCTTATCAGCTCTTCCATATTTTTCCATTTCCGCAGCAGTCATCCGGTTTTTTCCGGCAATCTTCTGGAGGTCGTCACGCCATCTTTTTTGAGGTCTCCTAACACTTTTCTTGCACTTTCTTTTCCACTACGATGCTAAAACTCAGCAAAAACACTGTTCTTCATAATATACGGCTTCGAAAGTAATAGCGGCATACTTACGTCATTCATTACTAAGAGATCAACGGTCGAATTATGTAGCAACTCTGTTCTTTACCACATTTTTGTCATTACGGCAACCCAAGTAACGTTATCAGGCTTTTCAAATATTAAGAGCCCCTACGTAACACAGCTTTCTAGGACTCTTAATCTTTACTTTCGTGTTTTTGTTAGTAGTTACAGGATTTTATTGGATACCCAATGATTTACTAACAATCTCCAAGTGGAAAAGTTTTGAATTTTGTTAAGTATTTCAGGTTTGAGAAGCTTCAAATTGGATTTTTTTAAGGTTTTTCTGTTTTACTTAATTAACGTGCATATGTAGGTGTGTAATTTAGTTTAGTTGTTTTAGGATATCTCAGAAAGTAAATATGCAGAAACATTAGAATGTATTGTGTCAAAACTATTTAAACCAAGTCTTAAGCCGCACTTGTGAACCCTTTGTAATATACTACTGTATATGCTTCTTTTTCTTCCTTATTTTAAGACTACGTCTTGTGTTTTTCCGTTTATCCGGCCTCTTGCGATGCAGGTTCCTGCCACCTTTTCGGTGGTCGGCCAGGTGGGTGTCTTAAATTCGAATCGGTCGTTGTCCATTGTGTCCCTCCAATATCGACGTCTTGATCGTACAGCCCGAATGATGTCCTGAATCTTGAGTTTTTTCCGTATTGTGATTTTTTAGCAGACTCTTTGTTCTTGATGTTTTGCCCTGGATATTTGTTTTTCCATACTATATCTCTTAGACATCCAGATATTCTTGATGGCTTATTTGCTTGACTTTGTACTTCTCGGTATACGTTTTTGCAACTGCTTATTTCCACTGCCAAGTATGTAAGCGAATAGTTTGTTAGATAAGTTTGTCACTAACGGCCAGTTTTCCATCTGGTGGGTTCCCTTGAGTTAACATCGATTCTGTTTTGTCTGATGATATTATCATGTTACATTTTTTGGAATTTAGAATTGGAATCGGTGTAGTAGTTGTGTCCACTGTTTATGCGAAGAAAGTAAATTAATACAATTTTATATTTTCGTCTGTTAAAGTAACTTTGTTGCATTTTTTACACAACATTTCAACACATAATTTTGTATTTTTATCATTTTGATATTGTTTACAGAACTATAGATCCCAAGCCGTGTAATCCTAGGACCTTGCAGAAACCTAAGAAGGGTGGCGGTTATCCTAAAGTGTTTTTAGGTGGTCTACCATCTAATGTTACCGAGACTGACTTAAGGAGTTTCTTTACTAGATTCGGAAAAGTTATGGAAGTAGTGATAATGTATGATCAGGAGAAGAAAAAGTCTCGAGGTAAGTAGTTGTTTCACTTTAAGTTACCGTGTAACGTTAGTTTACAAAATTAAATTAGATTTGAAAGTTCACTTACCTTCAGTTTGGAATATTTTAAATTTTCATAAAATTCAGAGTGCATAGTAGCATTGCCGGCAAATTAATTAGTAAGTTGTCATGTTGTTACTGTGCTAAAGAAAATGTGTCTTGTCGCCTCCGCTGCAGATCTTTTATAATGCAGTGGAGTGAATCAAGATACGACATTCAAGGATTAAGGATAAAGCCTTTCTACTATAATATGAAAATATTCCACATTAAAGTCACGTCTCCGTGGATAACGATGTAGTCTGTATCAGAACAAATTTTCTAGGTTTTGGATTTTTATCGTTTGAAGACGAGGATTCCGTTGATAGATGTGTAGCAGAACATTTCGTGAACTTGAATGGCAAACAGGTGAGTTTCCAACCTTGTCACGTTATATTTCGGCACGGTTTACTCGTTGGCGAGTTTTGTCATTGACTCGCTGATTTTGACAAACCGTGCTATATAAATAAGCTTCTTGTCGCCTCCGTTGTAGCTCTATAGTGCAATGGAGTGAATCAAGTGGGCAACATTTATATTCAAATAAAACGATGCTTTTTACAAGGATACGTTGGACACGCATAACTATGTTTTTGTAAAAAATATTGCAGGTTGAAATTAAGAAAGCCGAACCGCGGGATGGTTCTGGCGTTAATAAGATGGGCGACAACGTGTCTTCAGCCTGGGGTCCACCTCAGGCACCCATGGGCATGATGCAGGGACCCAATGGCCAAATGGGTGGTCCTCCCATGAATATGGGTGCTCCGATGGGGCCTAACATGAACCAGGGTTATCTGGTAAGTGATTTGTTTTTTATTCATTTTAACATGTACAAAACGTCGACAGATGTTTTTTTTATAAGTTATAATTACATTTAGGGTCAGTACTGTCACTTCAGAATAACTTTATTCTAGGTAGACAGTATTGTCGGTTCTATACAGGGTGGTCCAGTTTTAAATGTCAATAATTCACCAATCCATAGCCAATTAAAAAATAAGTTGACATTCATTATGTCATTTTCCTGAAAAGTGAAATACAGTCCTTCAAATTTCTGTTTAAAAAATCGTTTTTTTTTGTCATAACTGTCAGACCGTTGGAGCAATATTGATCAAATTTGGAACAAGCACTTTATTACACGTTATTACGGTCAAAGACCCAAAACTAACCCAACTGAACTTAAAAATTGTCTTGGAAACGGAAAATTCACTTAAGAAGTTTAAAAAATATTATTGTAGCCAGTTTTCATAGTTTCCAGACAAACTAAAAGACTTTAGTTTTGAAAATTGAATTAGAAAAGATAAAAATTTCAAAAGCTTAAAAATTGTGTTTGTAACCAGTTTTCATGCAAATCAAGAGACTTTAATACTGAAAATTGACTTGTAGACATAAAAACTACTTTTTCAAGAATTTGTTACTACAAATTCATACATTTAAACCTTAAAAATTGACTTGAACCCCAAAATGTGACTGAACTAATAAAAAGTGACATCAGATGCTTAAAATTTGCATTTGAAGTAAGTTTTCATAATTTGAAGACAAATTTCAATATTTTAGTCTTGAAAATAGTCTTAGATGCAGGACATTAACATTATATTCATGAAAATTGTCTTGAAAACGAACTTTTCGTGCTTTTTACTTTGCTTTTAATTTTCTTCGAATTCTGGACTATTTTTAGTGCTTCAAAACTGCTTTCAGCTTGGAAAATCGAGTTTCAAGACTATCTTCACCAAGTTATTGACATAGCAAACTTAAAAAACAATTTTTACATTCTTCATAGACTTAAAATAGCATTCCAAGCTTTGTCACTATTAAAACGACTTCTAGACACCTCAGTGCCAAAAATTCGGGTATTTCTTAATAAACTAGCCTGTTTTTAGGCTGTTTTCAGTGCCTCAAATCGAGTTTCAAGACTATCTTTACAAAGTTTTTGACTTATCAGGCCTAAAAGCCAATGTGTCCACTGACCATAGCCTTGAAAATGTTATTTCAAACTTCTTCACTATTAAATTGAATTCAGACTGTTTTTAGTGCTTTTTAAGACTGAAAAATCGAGTTTAAGACTATTTCCAAAAGTCAAGTTTCTTCAGTAATAAAAGTAAAAAATGTTGGTACCAAATGAAGGGTGCACGGGAAAAACAAGCTAAGTCAAATTTTGAAGTTTTTGAGTACAGCAGTTTTATCTCTAAAATCATTGTTAACTGGTCACCTATAGGCATTAGAAACATAAATATTTTTTTATGTATAATGCAGCATGCTTTTTTATTTAATATAATAATTACAAGGTTGTTGTTGAAGAAGATACAAAAATAGGGGTTGACATAGCCTGTTTTTCACCAGATTTATATTATAAATATTAAATTCGTTAAGCTTAAGTAGCAAACAAGGTAATTCATAAATTAAAATGTATATCAAAAAATAATTAGTTGAAACCTTGTTTTTTTTTTGTTGATAAAAAATTATTAAACTAATTAGTTACTAAAAAGGATGAAAGGTAAGTAGGCCATTCCCGTGTACGCCTTTCCTAAAATATGTTCTATTAGACGACGTAGCTCGTTTTTCTTCTGACTAAGTTTGGACCCTGTATAGCATCGCTATTGTCTATCGGGTGAAGCTGTTTTCTCAATTTGGCCAAAAATTGACTTAGCTTGTTTTTCCCGTGCACCCTTCAAATGCTACAATAATAGTCTTGAGAACTAATTTTTAGAAATAAAATAGTCCAAAAATTTAATTTACTTCTTGACTTGTTGAAAGTTGAAGAAAATTGAGTTGTACACCAATTAAAGTCTTGAAAATACACTTTTGGACTCTCTTTAGTCCTAGTAAGGTCCATTCTAGCTTTAAAAGTCCTTTTATACTATTTTTGGTAGTAAAAAATGAGTTTCATGCACAATACAATCTTTGTCTTGATTTCCGGACTTTTTTTAGTTCTTGAATGCCAGTTTCAGACACTCAACCAGGATGGCAGTCTGAGAAAGCGAATTATAAGACCATTCCTAGTAGTAAAAAGCAAGTTTTTAGACTATTGAGTACAAATTTGAACTTTCACAAGTCTTGGATGTTCAGTTTTAAACTATAAAACGATTTTTTAAATTGAAATTTGGAGGACGGTATCTTCCTTAGGAAACGTTTTTCAGAAAAATGACATAATGCAAGTCAACTTATTTTTTGATTAGCTATCAAATGGTGAATTATTGACACTTAAAACTGGACCACCCTGTAGAAGTTACACTTAGGATAAAGTTGTTCAGAGGTGAAAGTAATGATACTTTGTACAGGGTGGCCTAATTTGATTGTTTTTATAATATGGAAACTGCCACAATCTTTCATTTCCAAGAAAGTGGAAATAAAGAAGCCAATCAAAATTTAATTGTTAAATTTTACATTACAAAAGACGATAGCAAAATTCGATTTGCAGCATTGACCTCACCTTGAAAAAATACCCCGGCAACGACTTTTGATTTTTACATTTCTTAATGGTTCTGGCAGTTTCCTAATTTATATGTACAATCACATATAGTCTTTAGTTTATTAAAACACAGCTCATAATTTTACATAATAAGATGTACCTATCTCATAATTCTATATATTCACTAGCTTATAATCTTTGTATGTTTAAAGACAAAAAATCTTGAAATTGGTCTATAAAGTTTTCAAATTGTTGGTGGTAGGTAAAATGCACACAAGTTAAAATCTACTATACTAATAAGATGTCAGGAATACTCACTGCGTTTTAGTTGTGCCATTCAACAAATATGAACACTATACAGAGAAAATTTACAGCTTTAAATATCTATTATGTTTTTAAATCTGTACTGGCCCAAGCTCTGTATCTAAGTGTCCAATTTAACATAGTAATACAAACCACTGTGATAGGCTTCTTAATAAGGTACTTCTTCTAAACTTGACTATTTTGTGATTCTTATAGGGCTGGGGCACGTCTCCGCAACAACAGTACAACGCAGGATATGGAACTCCGTCCGGACCGGGTTCGTATCAAGGTTGGGGCGCACCGCCCGCTCCTCAAGGTCCGCCTCCGCAATGGGGAAATAGTTACGGGGGACCTCCGACTCAACAAGGTTATGGTTCTTATGGTAAGTTTGT
Organism: Ips typographus; assembly: GCF_016097725.1. Lineage (NCBI taxonomy): Eukaryota > Metazoa > Arthropoda > Insecta > Coleoptera > Curculionidae > Ips > Ips typographus. The sequence goes on from NC_138423.1 coordinate 13,492,601, forward strand.
ATTTTCCAAGTTGATAGGGTTTCAAGCGTGTCAGAGTTTTGTTGGGAGGTGTATCAAACATTGAAGATGCTTTAAAGCGAGAGTCAACAATAATTCATACAGTTGGAGAACATTTAAAATAATCTAAGTGTCTGAAGCAAGAGTGACGTCATTTGATTGTGTGTCAAATAGTCGCTTTTTCAAATTACGTCACGTTTGCTACAAACATCCGTTTCGTGTGGACAATTTAGAATGTTCTACACTTGTTTGTTATAAAACAGTTTAATCAAATTATTTATTGGAATATGATTAAACCGCTTATAGTGAAATATTTACTCAAACTTGTTGACTTTGTGCTAAACAAATTTTTAAATTCAAAATTTGTGTTAGAAACGAAAAACTCTTTATTTTTGTGGTTGTTCTACTACCATAAATTACTGTCATTTATGAGGTAATTTTTGAACAGTGAGATGCAGGGGTATATTCAGCAAGGTTATGTAGATGAGTGATTAAAACCAAAATTATGAATATAATGCCTATATGATGACTTCAAAAGCAAAATGTCACTGGATATTATTCAAACTATCTCGTTTCAATAATTAATAATAAATTACAATTTTAATTATAAGTGATAAGTGTTAGAACAATAAATGCAGTCATGTGGATTTTAATTTGTATCTATTAAATTTATACGCTAGTCAGTAAATTAGTTGTAAAATGCATTGTTTTAAGGTTTTGTATCGGAATTTTTGCTGCTTACTAGTAGTTGAAACCAATTAGTATTTTCAATACATTCCGTTTTTTGAAAGCCATTATTGATATTAGGTTTTTTAATGTTGCTATTTTAGCAAGTACAGCGTTACTATAGCAAGTGGATTTTTAAAAACCAACTTATATACATATTTTTTTTGTCTTATAAGTATTCAACACAAACTTAAATTTTTTCTCATTTAATTGCATTTTTTTATAGACTTTTTACCATAAATTTGTCATTTAAAAAAAAAACGAAAAAAAAATACATTTTAGCGCTTTATACCCTAATCCAAATCTACCCCAATCATTTTTTTATGGAAGGCAATTTTTATATAAATAATATTGCTACTGAAATGTGAAGGTGTTATTTTTGATGTTAATCGTAAAGTTTATTAAGGAAGGGAGAATTGAGTACAAAGCATAAAAGCATATAAATTCATAACAAACTATAATATAATGCTGTTTATTCTTCTTCTTGTTTGATGACTCATTTTAATTATATTGCTTTCTAAAATTAAAATTTTACATATTAGGTTTAGATTATAATAGGGTACTTGCATTGAAAACTGATATCAAAAACAGTATGTCCACATGCAAAACAACGTTAAACTTAACGCAAATTTTGCGAAATATTAGTAAAAGAAAATTGGAAAAAATCATCACTTTAAACAGCTGATTCAAGTGCTTTCTGATTGATGTGACGTTAGAGGTTACCAGTGGCCGGATTCGTTTTCAAGCTCCACGGAGCGAGCAGAGCGTTTTTGACGTCACGATGACGTAATTTAGCAAAACTATAATATGAGCAACTGTCAAATTACGTCATTGTGACGTCAAAAAAGCTCTGCTCGCTCCATGGAGCGTGAAAATGAATGTGGCCAGACTGATTAGTACAAAATGGTAACATTCTATCCATCGGTCTTTTTCTGACAGACGACTCATTGACGAGCGAATCTCGATTAGCTGTAACTGGACCGATTAAAGCTTGCTTCTCATAAAAGAATATGTGGACGAAAAGTATGAAAATTTGGTAAAAATTAAGATGTCATAAGTCATTCAAATAATCTAAGGCCGCATTCGTTTTCAGGCTCCATGGAGCGAGCAGAGCTTTTTTGACGTCACAATGACGTAGTTTGACAATTGGTGAATCTATGGTTTTGCCAAATACGTCATCGTGACGTCAAAAACGCTCTGCTCGCTCTATGGAGATTGAAAACCGAATGCGGCCTAGTTCTCATAGCCGACAAATTTTCTAACAATTCTAACTACAAAAAACAATAATTGGCATTATTTGACGTCTCAGGTTCTGACTGAATATTATTGTGCTTTGTTTTAATTTTATTTTATTTAGACACCTTATGTGCAAGCCGGTTGTTACAAAGTTTTGTAATGTGAGGTCCAATTTCTGACAAATAAATTGTCAAATAACTGTTTAGGTAGTTTTAAATAATAATTGAAGTGTTTTTCTCTATCATTCAAACGCATTTTTTTGATTAGGGTTGTGGTAAGCTTCTTGTTCTGGTCTAAGCTGAAAAATCTGTACCCATATTCCATGTTTTCCTTTTTTTTTAATGGATGTTTTATCACACTCACATACTCACATAGTAATTGTTTGAGTTCTAAAAGATGCCACAGACACAATAACAATTAAAAATACCTTGATGTATATTGCAAATAGTAATAATTATAATTTTGGTCTATTATGTTGATGTCACATAATATAACCTACAAAAATTGTGTCATTATGTGTACAAAAATCCTGACACTCGTAAAAAATTATAATCAATCCAACGATTTAAGGCAAACGTAAAATTTCACGTATATTCGTATTTTTTACCGAAATATGTGACATATATTCGATTGGTAAATCACTATTTGCAATATACGTAAAAATTTGCAATTATTATTGTGTCTATGGCACTATTTAAAACTCAAACAATAAGTATGTGAATGTAAAAAACATCTAGTAAAAATCACTTCTCAGTCATTCCTCAATCTTCATTTTTGGGAATACTGCTGGAGCACTAATGACACTAACTAGTTCTTTTAACAAAAAAAAAAAAACGAAAAACCTTCTAGGGAAGATAAAATTAAAACAATTAACAATAATATTCTGCCAGACCTTTCTAGAATTTAGAATTGTCAGAAAATTTATGGGCTTTGAGTCACTTTTATCAAATTTTCATATTTTTTGTTTTGTCCGAATATTCGTTTATGAGAACCAGGCTCAACCCTGGTGAAACGCAGGGTAAACGGAACAGTTGTTCATGATTATGTAGTTTGAGTCTTAGATTTACTCATATTATTGTTGGATAATATATTGTTTTGAAAATTGAGACCCTAAGCACGAGCCAAAACAACACAAGCTTCCAAAAAAGATGGCTAATCAGCTGACAGCTGTCATATTTCAAAAACAAAAAAAAAACAAGTTTTGTAGTAGTGTACAATTGATTAAAGCAATAAAAAAATACATGAAAGTACCCTATTGACAGACAGTTTACACTACATTTTTTTATCTTGTGTATTTGTGATCAAAATCAATCACTGGTACTGATTCTAAGAATCTCTCTTCTAAAATCTTGTTTATTGATTAATTTTGGCATTTCTGATGATAAAAATGACCGAATATACATAATTTAAAACTTCAGCAAAAGATGAATCAATAATGTGGATAACTTTTTATCGTGAGTGTAATATCAACAATATGTAAAGTAAGTCATACTAGTTTTCAACAACACTTCTTGGTGTCAAAAAAGTTTTTACACTTGAGTAATATGTTGTTAGTCATTTTACTTTTGTTTTCAAATTATGTGGTTGTTATTATGTTACTTTTTTCAGTTAACTCTCTTTTGAGCCAATACGCAGCATGACTTATCCGATACAAAATTAATAGTTATTAATTTAAGTTGTTTAAATGTTCGCTTTCTTATAAACATTACATTATATGACATTTCCTTGTGGTCTTCATATAGTTATCTAATTTGAACTGGATTGTAAGTCTTAAATTTTAATGTTTTATGTTTTACGAATCAAGCAATAATTATATTGTTCATCTACATTGTCCTTTTATGTAGAGTGTTAATTGAATACGATAAAGTGGTCATTAGTGATTGATTAAAACATTTTCTTAAAAGATTCAATTAGCACTTGAAAACCCAATTAACTTCTTTAGAGCTCGATTGTATAAAAGATGCCTATTTCAGTTAAACTAATGTCAAGTGTATCTACAATGTAAATTTTTATACAGTCGAGTCAAGTTTACACTAAAATCAAAGGTAAGTCACTTAATAACTAGCAACTAATCTAATCCTTACTATGTGTAACCTTACCAATTTGGACCTCTCCGTAAACGCAGGCAACAGCACCGCTTCCTGGAACAATTGGAACATGCCGCAGAACGGTGGATCGACGGGTCCTTCGGGTAGGTGTCTTAGCGTAATTAACACTGTCGACAATGTGGCTCAGTTGACGGGCGCTTTTGGGGAGGAGTCCGCGAATATGTTTTAAAACTTACATAATATAATATTAGTCCGTAATACGTTTAAAACTATTTCTTTGCTAAGTTGCTCGTTCAATTAACTTGTTTGGTAATGGCGCGTTTCCTAGTTTCCGACGATAAAATTAATTTATTTTGGCTTCTAATTATTTAAACTGTTTACTATATTACAATTGTTCAACTTACAACTAGAATCAGCTGCAAGAAGGGTGAAGTAAGAAAACTCCTTGATTTGTTTCTCTCCATTTTAAGGCACTGGTGCAACTTTAAAGTTTAAACAACTATAAGCACATGTTTTTAGGGTTACAGTTAGTACAATTTTTCATCAAACATGTTGTGGTTACTCAATGGGGTCTTGCACAGCCTCCCAAAATTTGTCATTTCTTCAGCTTCAAAAACCGATTCTTCAAATGTCAATCCAAAAATTTTGCCAAATTTATTGAGCAACTTGTATCTGGGTAGTTGTTTGTGTTTCAAATTAAATACAGTAACCTGTGATTGAGTTGAGTGTAATACTATCTGATAATTGCTAGTTTTTAATGACATGTAATTCTTATGTATATGTTTGACAATTTCTTATTTTGATTATGGCAATCCTAATTTATTCGATAATAATATCTATAGAGTCGCAGCTTTATTTAGAATGAAATTAGTAGTAGTTAGTACAGGATTAGAGAGGGTAAAACATGCTTTGGTTATTTAGAGTTGAAAAATATGTATAGCAAATTCTATACCTGAATTAAATTTAGATTTAACGGTAATATAAGATACTTTATAAACGAAAATTACTGACTGAAGTTTGTCATATCCTATTATGGCTGCTCTAGGTAATTTAATATTATGTTTATCAACTAGCAAAAAGTAAGTAGAAATTGTGCTGTAGCGTATTAAACGTCCGTGATTAAATCAATAATTTTTGATAATATTAATTTTTTCAATATGTAAACTAACATGATTTATTATATCGTGTTGGTTTACATATTGAAATTATTGTATCACATGTTTACTGCACCTGTGACACAATATGACTTTAAATTATAACAAACCATATTAATATAATCAAGTATTACCTAAGTATAAACATGTGTAAAAAGAAAGTACAGTCTAAATTATTACTCTCTAAGGTTTTGTAAATATTTTGAATTGTTACACGTTTAGGTGTAGTCATAATTTTAAAATACCGATGTATTTATTTTGTAAACGCAAATATTACCCAGATTTTTATCATTACTCAAAAGGTTATGGCTATGCTGCAACTAGCATTTAATAAAGAGATTTTTTTTACGTTTTTGTTTTTAATTTATTTTGGCATTTTTGTCCATGGAGGTCTGCTGCAATATATCCCTGTATCTCATATGAGTAGAGTGCTGGTAAACTCGTTCGTTTTGATAAAGTTAAAAATAAAGGCAATCACATGGTAATTAGTGTAGTTTAGTTTAGAGAAATGCATGAAAATGTTTCTCTTTTCTATCTTAATGGAGGCAAATATTAAAAAAAATGGGATGATGGGACGTTTGCTTGCATTGTAACGTCATCCTATTTTTACCATAAATGAAAATCGATACATTCGGCCTAGTTACCGCACAAAAATTATGATTTTTTCTACTATCAGTTATCTACTAACTGGCTTTAATGATGTTTCAGGTTTTAGTGAGAGCTATTTGAAAAGGTGTTGAAAACTATAAAAAGTTTATATTATAACTTAACAATAATTAGGTTTTCATATAAATCATCTTCGGTATTAAATTTTAATTCGGTTCATTAAAATGACAAATATGACCATCCAAAAACCACTAACAACGTTTTGCACATAGATATTTTAACAAAAGTGTGTCTTATGCATCAAGTATAGGATTTGAAATCTTTCTTGAAAAAACTCTAGTCTGTTAATATATTTTTTTCGTGCGAAATTGATTGATTTTTGTCACTAAACTTACTTTTCACCATCACAATTTTAAATGTTGCTTAAAACATTTTTTTATTAAATTCTAATTGAATCAAATTTTTATGGTTAATAACTGACAGATAAACTTCTGGACTTTTATTAAGGAGATTTTTTTTCAAAATTGTAAAAGCGTGGGTATTTTAGCGCAAAACTTCACTAGCGAATGGAAACTTATAAAAGATCGACATGTTAGCACGTGGAAAACAGAAGTTTGTTTTATATCCTGTACTAGAATCAATAACTATACAGGGTGGTCCAAATTGATTATAGAATACTTAGAGGGTGGAAATGAGCTATCATGTTCCACGCCGCATCAGACAGAATGTCCTAAAATTACAGTATAAAGAAATTTGAAACTCAAACTTATTGAGCAGCCCAAGTATCTGTCTAGCTGATTAAAAAAAAAAATAAAAAACCTCCAAATGACCACTTCAAAATGGTGAACATGCCATGCCGGTCAAATTTGATTTGAGTAACTTTTTTCGTTTAGGAATTAAAACAAAAGAATGGTTTTTGTGGATCACCTTTAAGAGGCACTTTTTGACTAGAGTTTATATATGACACTTTGGAGTTTATTTTTTATGTACTTTCCACTTTTAAATTATCCTTCATTCATGTTGGACCTCCTGTATGTTGTAGACGAAAGGAAATAGGTATATCAGTTGGCTGACATAATACACAAATAATACGCTACTGATTTATTCTAAAATAATAATAATAATAATAAGCAATATAGATGAAATATGTAATTTAGGGCATGTTAAGACTTATTATTTTTGAGTTTTTGGCATCTGTGACAGTAGCCAAAAATTAAAAACAATAAACATTTTCTATAAACCCATCAATAAAACTAATTATATTTTCAACACTTTGTACCTTTTTTCATTCTATTGAAGACGACCCTGTATAGTAAACCTAACCTGTAGCCAAGTTTCGTCTTTATTTTGAAACTGAGTCATCGCGTTTGTTATACAGGATGGCCACATTCATAAGAACAAATCGATGCTGTGCATGCTTTTACGCGTTTCACTTTAAAAGACAAAATGCTATAAAGTAGCTGATGTACTATTAGAAATAATAAAATTAAAGTAAACTATGATTTTACTAAAATTTTAATGAGCTCACAGTTTGAAAGTTGACTCTCAAATCTTAAAAATATAGTCTTTCAATTATTTTTGTTAGTAATCTGGTTCATCCGGTTAGACAGAAACTTATACCACTAATTTGGTTTAATGATGCAAAAAACCCCATTATGTGCGCTTTTTATCTGGTTAAGGCAAGTAATTGAAAATTACTTATCTAACAGCCATCTGCCAGTTAGATAAGTGGTTGAATATTGGCAGATTACTCTTTTTAGAGGAATTTTTTCCATCATAACTCCTCCCTAAAACTTGAGCACCCGCCTATTGCGTCACGCCTCTATTCCCCCCTCTTTGATTCGCAGGCTATATGGCTGGAGATGTCTATTCTCGAGGCGGTCAATCGGCCGGAGCCACGCCCTCGGGACCGCCCGGAACCGCACCCAACGCGGGCACCGCCTCCAAGCCGGGCTCGGATTACGGTCCGGCGTCGTACGGTTCCGCCTACGGATCTTATTCAGACTATTCCGGGCGTTCTACTGCCGCCTACGGTGCCGATTCCACCGGCGGATATTCGAGCGGAGCGCCGCAAGCCGCAGGTGGGAAACACTTCTCTGATTTCAAGGAGTGGCCAGCGTCATGACAACCTATCGATGGTCAGGGCGCCGCCCCGCCGGCGGTACCCGGGACCGGGCTGGCCGTAAGGACAGTCTCGGCCGCCGTTGTGGAGTTGTCTCACTGATCGCAAATCTGCTTTGTACTTGGATTTGGACAATACTGACTGGTTAATTTGGACATTCGTGTTTTTAAAAAGTTATAGTCAGTATTGTTATGAAAGAAACGTTTTAGATTGCTGATCAGTTAGGCATCTACGCCGGCACCATTTTGAGGAAGATCCGTAAGTTTGTCTCATATTTAATCAGAATTTAGGGGTATTAGTTGTTGTGTAACATTATATTAAGGTATATAAGTAAAAAAAAAAAAACAAATGCTATCTATTAACAACGGCGATTATGCGCCGGGTCACGTGGTCCACCTAGCAGGCACGACGGATGCTGAGCGACGACTACAGACAGACAGAAATGGCGCCCTCTTACTGCCGCGTTGACTATTTTTAAGTATTATTAGGTGTCTAGTTGCTTAAATTTTGTAGCACGATGATTTTTTGACGAGTCCATTTAATTTCTTTTTGAGGTGTCGCAACTTAGTGCTACATCATTTAACTGAAGACCTAACAGCTCATATACAACTTGTTGAAGTAATTCTAATCGAATACTTTATTAATTAAATGATTTACACGTTGAAGATAGAAATCAAAAATACCTCATATCTTATTGACTATTGATTAATGTTTACGATAATGTAAGGCATATGAAGTAGTGGTCTATAAATTTGGTGTAAACTCTCCTCAGTCGCTGTCTACATGTTCCGAATGTTATCGAATCCAAGAGTTACAACGAACATTTTTATTTCAAACTTTGATAGAATTTCTCGCGATTTCCTTTATTTTATTTTCTATCAGTGGCTAGAAACTATGTTTTATTTTCGTGCTTGGAGTAGTATTTTCCGTGATCCAAGAAGAGTAAGAAATTGCTAGAATTTCTCTTAAAGAATCGTATATGGAATAATAATATGATTGAGTTGGACTGTCTGCGCCTAGTTAAGTATAGTGGGCCTTTTAGGTTAATTTTTAATAGACTCGTCTTGTTGCTAAACTTAATGCTATTTCTATTGAAAGTTGCTTTAAGAAGTTTTTGCTTTAACACTTACTAGGAAGTATAGGTAGGGTGGAGCAATAGTATTGTTTTATTTGTCCTCAAACTTTTTATTTCCGTCTTGTAATAGTTATTGTAAGCATTTTCAGTATAGTAATTGTAGTTTTCGCCAGTTGTCTCCTTGTTTCTTCTCTTGAAATAACTCAACATGCTATCGCTATGAAAATTGTTGATTTTTAAATCGTAAAAAGTGAAAATAATAATTGCAACTTATGTACTAACTGTAACTCCAGCCAGCCTAGTCTAGGTACTGTAATAGCCTATTGGTTGGAATGGTTAACCAGTAGGCGATTTCTGTCAGCATTATGTTCATCATCAGGTTTTCTAAAAATTTAGTCATCAAACTGTTAAACGACGTTTCAATTACTTCAGTAGCGAACAATACTTCCGTCATTAACCAAAGTTAATGATGAAAGATTTTTCCGTTTTTAACTAGGGCATTCATTTCTAATATTTATCCTGTTGCGGTTTTCCTATACATGGAGAATTAGCAGGACTCTGACATTTGACAGAGCAGCTTATTTTAAGACAAAATGTCATATAAACATGTTTTTTGAGGTACAAGTTGTCACAAATAATACTGAGAAGAACTATTGTTAGCCCTTATTATTGTAATATTTTACAAGTAGTGATGACAATATTAAACGCAAAAACAAAATTTTTACATTCAATGTCCTGCCAGTGACCGACTTTCCCTGTATTAGGTAAGTTTAATTTTCCAATACATTCAAGGTGAACAAAAATTAGGTCAATAGGTTTTTTCAATAGCTATACCTCGAAAGTCAATTTAGAAGAAAAATGCTCACTTGACTTTTTTTGCTTGTAAATCTTGATTTATCTGATAAGTTTATAAAAAAGAGTCCATTAAAATGGCTGTACTAGGTACTATTTGGTTTGAAATATCTCCCATAAGTTAGAATACTGGTGTAGTTCAAATTAATTTTTTTCACCTTCTACTACAAATATTTAAATGACATTCGTAGCCGATTTTCTTAAAAATCTTTGATTTCCACTTGCATTACGGTTGTTTTTAGCGAAAAATTGACATTAACCACTATTGCTCCACTTTGTATAAAGTGTTCACTACTCTAGTAATACCATTTAAACGTTTACCGCAATTCCTCTGTAATTTAATTAGAGTGTAGGTAAATTTCTAGCTGTTACGTCTTATTTATTTCCAGTAACAATAATGCATTTGTTTTATACCGTTAACTTTAGAATCATCTTTTTGTTTCAACGTAGGCGTTAGTTTCCAAATCTAGTCTCTTTAATACGATTTAAAACTCTGAAAAGTATGCTAGCAGGTAATTTGTAAATATTATCTAATGGTTAGGGTCATTCTGCATTCACAAAACTAAATTTTCCATGCATTTTATCATTCTTATAGTGTGATGGGTTTTATCACGGCGGGACGGTCCAACTTCGTTTTTAATTTTTTTTTAGAATGGCGACAAGTTCTGTAAATAAATAGTGCACAACCACGCCCCCTATTTTAAAAGTAAAACAGTAGCTTTATAGGAATATCATTTAAATCTGGGCTGTAATTATATCTTCTAAGATGTTCTGAAATAAGGTTGTTTTTAGTGGGACTTTTTTTTTAAGATGTTGCTGTTTTTTAAATGTTTTTTATTGTTAATTAAGTGCTAAGCGGGCTTGAATTCCCATCAGTTTTGACGTCCCCAATGCGAGTGCTTGCAATTATATTTTAGAAAATTGAAACGGTGGGCCAATTTGAGCCGGAACGATCTACGACTGAAATACACACACTATACAATTTACTTAAAATTAAAATATTTTAAACTCACCATAGTTGTTGACGTATTTTTATATTTTATTTGTTTTTCACTTTAATGTTTTTTTTTAAGAAATTTCCTATTTATTACGTACTATAATAACTTTAGTTTAGAAGCGAAAGACTTAATCAATCCATTTTTAGCATAATTAAATTATTATTACCCTATAAATAAATAATATTTGTAATAGCTGAAAATATATAAGTGGACTAAGTGGTTGTGATCTATGTTAAAAAAGAGTCAAGCTACAGATTCTTCTCTATTACGGTAACTTAAATATCTTACCTTATGTGTATGTTATTAGTAAGCGAGTTTTAAGGAACTAAGATTACGAGGGCTCTTTCTGTCTGTCTGTCGATCAATACTCGAACACTCATTCTTTTAACAAACTTTTTTATAATATATTATAATAGTAAACCAAAACTAACTGACATTGTTCTAAACCATTTGCTGCACACAATAATTGTTGTGTATTTTTCCTCTCACTGATGAGTAATAATTCTTAAAGTCTGCATCGTTTTTTTTAACTTAGTTTGGATACACTAGTATGCCAACCTTTAGGCGATAGTTTATCTTTGTCTAAACCCTATATCAACTGGAGAGATTTGTAGAAAAGTCTCATTTTCAAATCACAGGTTACGGTGTCGTGAAATGAGATTAAATTAGTTTGACGCAATGCAGATAATTAATCTGGATCAAGTTGATGATTGGTCGGTTTTTCTTTAGTGCTGGTTATACAGGGTGAGTGGTAAAAGAATCTCGGAGGCTAGCAGAGTTGCCAATTCAGTGGATTTTTATTAGAAAGGTGTTTTAGTAAACTTGATATTTTGAAGGTTTTCAATGTATTTCATTTTGGGGTGGAGAATGATTTATGTCACGGTGAATGTTATCAAAAGCACTAAGTTTACTTATAACAGTTACATTATTATTGTGGTATGAGTCAAGTCTGGGAAATATTAGTCATCACATGGGTCCATTAATTTGCTATACCACACGAGTAATGTACAGGGTTGGTCCGTATATTTAGACACTTTATTTGTGCAGATAGGGAAAAACTGATAATGCAAAAGTTATAGGACTTCTGCTAAATAACCAAAAAATCTTATTGACTAAATTATCATCATCATCACACAGTCAATCTTGTCCACTGCTGGACGTAGGCCTCCCTTAACATTTTCTATCTAGTGCGGTCTTCTGCTGCACTTAACCAGTTGCTCTCTACTCTTCTTAGATCATCTGTCCAACGAGTTGGAGGTCTTCCTCGAGTCCTTAACGCCTCATGTCGGGGACGCCACTCAATCACTCTTTTTGTCCATCTCCTGTTCTTGCTAAGTGACCTGCCCAAGCCCACATCATAGTAGCTATTCTTTCGACTACGTCTCGTATTAAAATAGACCATGGCAAAGGTGAAAAAAAAATACAAAGTTGATAAATTTTTAATGGAACGCCCTCTATATTTTCTGATAAGTTGATCTTTTTCTTCTGATTGATTGAACTTTACAGTGTTACCAGCTGGAAAGTTAAATTGTGACAATTACGTTGGGTGCTTTTACAATACCAGATTTTCCATCTGTTTTAATGTAATTTACAGTCTTTTCAAGGTTTCCGGGGTCACATGACTGTTGTTGACAGGTGTCAATTGCTGCCAGCTGCGAATTTAAATTCCCACAAGCACACGAGGCGTGCTTTTACAATTTCAGCTTTTTCAACCGTTTAAATGAAATTTACAGACTTTTTAACGGTAAAGATAACATTGTCCGGGTCACATGACTGTTGAAAGTAGATGTCAATTTAACTTAATCGTGTTGCCAGCGGCAAATTTAAATTGTCACGACCAGAAGACGTGCTATTACAATTTCACCTTTCTCAACTGTTTGTAAATGTAATTTACGGAATTTTTAAAGTTAAAGATAACTTTTTCCTCGTCACGTTGTTGACAAGTTTATATTTAACTTTATAGCGAATTTAAAGTGTTATGACCACGTGACGTGCTTTTCAAATTTTCTAGATAAACAACATTTTCAGGCTCACATGACTGTTGTTGACAAGTTTCAATATAATTTTACAGTGTTGCCAGCTACGATTTTAAATTGTCACGTTCACGTGACGTGATTTTACAATTTTATCTTTACCAACTGTTTAAATGTAATTTACAGACTTTTCAAGGTTAAAGTTGACATTTTCCATCATTTAAGGACCGAACGTCACGATGACGTAATTTGACAGTTGGTCAATATATTGTTTTGTTAAACTACGTTATCGTGACGTCAAATTTGCTCTGCCCACTGGATGAAGCATCGATTCGAATACTGATGACGTTTAGTCTTTTTTGATTATGACACCTGTGATATTGAAAAACAATAAAATTGCAATTTTTAAATGGCAATAATTCGAAAACGACCAAAACAAATGTCAACTTCTTTTATATTTTTGGAATCCGAAGAAAAAGGTATATCAACTCATCACAAAATATACAGGGTGTTTTAATAAAAATGTATCAAATTTTTATTACTTTTTTACTTTCATCATGGTGTTTATTCCACTTATTAACATTATCTAGGGATTTAGGTGAGATATGTAATGATTACCATGGTAATCGTAGATAAAATCTTTTGATACGTAAATAACTTTAATGCCATTGATAGATTCACAAGATTGATAACTGTCAAATTTGACATTAGCACGAACCAATAGTTGAATAATTTAATTATTTACTTGTAGGCAAAATCTGTGGTTTTTGAAGATCATTTAAGTGTTTATATTTCACAGACAGAACGAGTTAAAAGGTCACAGTCTGAACTACAGCTAACTTAAGCTTGTCAAATTTGACAGTATTACAAAAAAATTTCAAACAATCTTTTTATGCAACATTGCTGGTTTTCGAGATTTTGTCACTAACCATCTGATAAACTCATTGTGGGTACTTAATTAAACATTTTTTCGAACTTTTCAATATCAGTAGGTTGTATTTACCTACCGCTTTAAAATCATTCTTATAAATTTAATTTTGAAGAATACAAGAATATTGGCGAACTTGCCCTAACAAATACTTTAAAACCATAAAATGCGGAAACATTTAAAGAAGAAAGACTATTATTGTCTTGTTTTCTACTGTAGCCAGAAAATTTCTTTTTGACATCATCCATTAATATTGAAATTACATTTAGAATTTGGTCATGTTGCCAGATTGTGCATACACAAAATCGTAAATTTTTTAAAAGTTTCCTTTCTTAATGGAGGGATACATTTGATATATGTGTATATAATATTATGTGTTTAGAAAGATTATTACACCAGACGTACACTTAGAAATATTAAAGCACTTCGACTCACCACTCTTTAATAAAAAAAAATAATGTTATTAGAACTATCAAATAAATACCATATACTTAACTACTACATTTTGGTGGTCTTCGAGTTCAGTTGAAAGTTGGGGCGTGTTGACGATTATTAGGATATATCAATAGGTAAATTTTTACTTTGAACAATTTTTAACCGTGAGTGTCAAATAGGAAATTGATAACAGAACACACGAATATATTAATATACATTTAAAAAAAGAAGCATTTCAATTTATAGTAATGAGAAAAAAAACGAGACATATTTTTATCGTTATTTATTTTAAAATAGTTAGATTTTAGAGTGAATACTGATAAAAGGAATACGCATTAAGTATAAAGTTCTTTTGAATTAATTAATTGTATTGTGTAACTAATCTACAAGTTATAAAATAGTTATCATTGACCTATTAGTGTAATATTTTATGATCGGATAAATTTAAACATAGTTGAAGTTAAAATTAGACCAAATCGACTGATGTACAGAGATATACTTGGATAAGTTTTAAATTTAACTTATGAACAATACAAAATTAGGGCCTTCTTACTATTAATAGTGCAATTCCTCATTAATCTAGCGAAATAGATGTTATATTAGTTTATTAACTAGTTGCCCCTACGTTAATTGTCACGTAGGAGGAATCGGTTAAAGTTGGTGGTGTTTAAAGATAATAGTTTCGATACTCTTCAGTATTTACTATTTTATTTGGAGAGTTAGAAAAGAAAACAACCTATTAATTAAGGTTTTAGCAGTAAGGGTTCTAGTTAACGCTGCAATTCCCGATATAGTAATTAAAACGATAGGATTTACAAAAAAAGTGATTGTGATTCTAATAAGTTAAAACTTAAGTATTTTTAAGAGCTATTTAGAGATATCGGTATAATTTTAAAAGTAAGAGACTTCAAACAAACGAAATGTGATCAACCAGGTTTCTTAGCTATAGAAACACTTAGACTACGACATAATTGTGTTGCGTTGTTAGAAACTTATTAAATAAAAATAAGTAATTTTAACAGACCCTTTATGTGATACGCAAATATTTTTACGATTCATCACTATTCGATTTTAGACCAATGTAAATAAGTATGACGATTAAGACCGCATTTCTAGGGTCTAGCAACATAAAATCTACGAGGAAACTGCACAATATCTTTAAAAACCACTTTGCTTGACCGACAATCCGCGCAACAACAAACTAGGGGCAATTTATTTCCTAAGACGACTAACAGTCTTGCTCAAAAGATATTATTTTGTATTAAATTTCAGTTGATATAGAAGTTCATCTACGTTTAAAACAAAATATCTCGAAATTGTATATTCATATATGAGTGTGCGCAATTTAAATAATAAGTGTGTTGAAACTTGTTTAAATATTTAAGTCTGATAAACCTAATACATAAATAGTTAATTGACATTCGTGTTAATTCTAGTTAAGTGTCTTAAGAGAACGGAAAAGAGTTCCATTAGTTGTGCTTACTACATGTCCCTCCTATTGACTCCCCTCGTCCTGTTTTCATGTCCGAGACACGGTGATCGCGCAAAACTCTTATATTTTAGGTGATTTACGTGAATATGACTTTGTTCCTTTCCAATTGGAAGGGTTTGCAGTTCGAAACACTCTCAGGAAGTAGTAAATTTTGTTTTATCATATCAAAATGAGAACACAATAAAGACTAAGTTCGGACAATCAAAAATAGTAGCGATTGTGTACAACCGAAGAGAGAATTTTTAGTAAAAAGTGACAAATGTTTTTTAATGGTTATTTGTTGATGAATTATTCTTTTTGATCGTTATAGTACCTCAGTGCTGATGTGAAAAGCAAAAAAAAAAGCAATTAAGCGATAACTGCTTTCTCTTTTAACATAAAAATGTGGGACCTAGGCTAATGTCTTATTGGGTCATGTTTTCCAAGTTGTTTCTCTAGAGATATTTACTCGGAAAAAATATACAGGATGCTTAAAAAAGAAAACTTTTTATGTTTGGACAAAATAAGCTAGCTCTTGACATCTACAAAATGGTTTAATGGTGTAGCTGAGAAGTTTTTTAAATAGTTCTGTTGATTTTTTTAATAAGTTTTAAAGCAAACATATGTTAGTTTTTTGAAGTAATATTTGCTAGTGAAAGGACATTTCCAACTTTAAAAGCAGGATTTTTTACTCATCGATAATACAGAGTAAACAACAAAGTCTTAAAATGTCTTCAAACAAAGGTTGTTTATCGGAATCCATCCAAAAACGTCCTGATTCATTGAAACGGACAACACAATTTTCGGTTCGTAGTGACGAAGTTCTATAATCTTGTAGATAATTTAAAGATTTAACTAGAGAACAAAATTGAATCAGAGATACCGAAAAAATGGTTTTTAAGGAGGTTTTTCTGTCATATATTGACAGGAAACCTGTTCTGAAGTTCCATTTGTAGAATTGAAGATATTTGAATATTCCACGTCCAAGTTCAGTTACAAATTGTTCTACTGTACAGATTATCAGGTTTTAAATCTAGAACCTTCTATAAATGACATATTTACAACGTGACACGTCACTTAATCCAGCAACTAAAGGTCACTTGTCCAACTGAATATACAAATGTTCAGTTTTCAGTCTATTCGTAACTAAATTTATGAAAACCTGCCCGTGTTATCATTAGCACTTCTAAGGACAAAATGGTTTATAAACTAAATACGCAGTGTCCTGAAACTTAACGTCATTTCTTGGAAGGTCCTTATCATAATATTTTCTTAGTAAAAAGTGAACAAAGTTTTAGAGTTATCGTAACTTGTATAATTTTTTCTCCATATTATTTTAGAATTGTAAATGTGACTACCCTGGACAAGAAAATGATATTTTCGTGTCTGACTCAACTCGGCAAGTTTACCAGGTTTCTTAGTGAGATGACATTTGTGTTGTATACTGGGAGTAGCAACATTTTGTAATCTGTCAATTGACTCTTCGTCGGCCATTCAAATGTAAAAAGTGTGGCAAAATACAAAAAGTCTCTCAACCTCAGTACAAAACAAGAAAAATCCATAATAACAGTAATTCCCTTTGATTTACGAATTCAGTGCAGCAAAAACCTTGTACAAATGCAAATAATGTGACAGAAAACATTACCACAAATGAATCTAATATGGGTAATTTGGAAAACGTTTTCATATACAGGATGTCCCAGCAAAACTAGATGCAGAAAGCTGCAATTACCAATGTTTAAAAACTTTTTTTCAGTTTTTTCGTTTCTCAGATATTTACTTCAAAATTACCGACATTTTGATATAATAAATCTTCAGACATGCTTCTGAAGTACGAATATTCTCTGAAATATGCGATATCGGTCGGAGATACCAAAAAATTTAAGAAACAGTAAAATTTTCGAAAATCAACTGTAAGAGTACAGTTTTTGGAAGAAAACCGCCGTTATACAGAAAATTTTAGGAAAATCATTAGCTAAATAGTATTTTAGGTCAATTAACTCTAGTGTCCCGTTGGTTTTTTTTCTGTTAAATAAATACCGAACAAAACATTGAGAACACTTTAATCAGAGGCATGACTTGTAGCAGAATTAACTAGTGTCCTTCCGGCGTTATGTCAAATGTTTTCAGTTTCATAAAAATAATAGTGGTGCATTATGACTTTTGGTAAAATTGACTAGGATACTTCCTAGTTTATGTAAAACTAAAAAATGGTTTTTCTCAAACTTTAGCAAATACAGTATGTTACAATAAGTACAAATTTAATATAGGTTGTAGTATGTTTTGAAGGTTTTGCCATTTTCAGTATAGTATTTAATTTTGGGACACCCTGTATATTGTTGTATGTTTAGTCTAGAGATTACATTTGCTCTAAACTAAACATACAACAATATACAGGGTGTTCCAAAATTCTATTGTTTACATTTTTTCTCTCTTCGGTTTAACACATCTAATAAGCTTAAAATTACTTCTAGAACCGCAAATTCTTCCAACTGGATTGTGCACATCCTACAAATAGAAACGGGTTTAAAAGGTGTTCATTATCGTAAAAAAATGTATGTTAGGTGTATAAATTAACTTGGGTTTTGCGCGGTCAACGAGACCTGTCAGTTTCTATAACTTCCACTGGATATCATATTTTTAATACTAACTAGACAAAACGAGTACTCAAGTGTTGGACAAAATCGACCCCAAAAATGGGGGGTCATTTATTTTAGGATAAGGATAGAAACCTCTAAACGAGAACACGAACCAAGAAGTATTTTTCCTTTTTTAATTAAATTCTTCGCCAAATCGTTTTAAGCTTGCCACTTACCAGAAATGTCCTACACTTGATGCATTAAACAGAAATTCACTTGTCTTATTAAGATAGGAAGTATAATAATTTAAGTGTTGAGTTGTCGTAAAATATTCTATTATAGTAGAATTAATTGTTATAAAAACACACACACACACACACGGAGACCTGGTTTTTAGCAAAATAATATTACTCTATTTTAAAAATATTAACTATTAAATATATAAAGTAATAATAACTGTAGTGCATTTGTATTTGGGATTAATAAGTAGACTTAGATAGTATCAAGTATAACTAAACATTAAATATATAGCCTGAAATGTCTATTAGATTAATCTAAAAAATGAGAATATTACTTAAAGGTGTGTACCTCTATTATCATTATCATCGATAATGAGTAATATAAACTATAAAATACTTCTGGGTCTCTGTTGTTTTTATACCTTTCCAAATTCCTTTCTAAACTTTTTTTAATCCCAATGTTTTTCAAGCCTTAATAAAATAATCAAATAGACACAGCAAAAGGTAAAGTATACCGCTAACACTTGGTAAATTACATATACAGTGTGTCTGAGTTTTAGGTGGCTAAATTGGTAGTTTCTGCTAAGTAAACAAATATCCAATAAGGGTTTTCATGTTCGCATTTGTCTGACGGTTGTTTTTTAAAGTTGAACATCCTGTATTTTGAAAACAAAGTCTTACGCGATATTGATTTACTAATATGTCATTACTGTATTTGGCCATCTAATATTGAGACATGTTGTACAAACCGTAATTTTCTACTCTACAAATTTAAGCAATAATAATTATTTATCATTGAATCTGCAGGTACACATACAGGGTATTCCACCTAAGACACTTTTTAATATCAGGCAGATTTTCCTATTAAATACAGAAGTTTAGATTCCATATTGGTTAATATTTTATATTAATTTTATTCATCATTCTGTTTATTGTTACAGATTTGGATTTTCATAGACATTTTTGATATGTCTGTGGTGCACCGTTTTGGAACTGCTCTGCGTCATCATCAGGAGAATATTTTCTAACGGAAGTTGGACTATAAATCCTGCCATCCAAAGAGTAAAAATTCCAATGTCCAGTCTATATCTCAAAAACGACAACATTTAGAGAGACTGATTGGAACCAAAACTAGCTAGATTAAGCAACAGAATCAAGAAATAGCTTCAATTACTAGGGTTGTCAGACGAAAATCCGTTGTTGCCACTCATTTCATGTAGATGCGGCAACGCTGAAATCACATCATCATCGTGTCATCGTATTGTATCACCTAGATACAGTACCTTTCATTCTTAGTTAGCCACCTGGTATGTATCTGCATTATTGCTCAAATTTAGTTTGTTTTAACAAAATCAATCAAATAAGCCGGTAAAATAGAGAGCGTCCCTTTAAAAATAACTGTCAAAATTTGACATCTCTTGCCACTTTTTACAGCTGAGTTGGTAAATTTTCAAAAGCATCTATTAACTCATGCAATAGTCACACCTTGTATATTTCTCTGAATGTAGTCGTGGAAATGGTAACGAATAGTTCCAAAACGGTGTAAAACAAAAATTGTAACAATATACAGGTAGATTTCATTTAAAACATCTGCCAAGTATCCAGGTAAGGGACATAAGGGATACCCCTGTATATTCACGTGATTGTACCTTAAAAACCCAAAGTTAAACTAACATAGCATTGTAATGATTCAAACACAGTTATTTTAAAAATTGATTATCCTACTGGATAAACTGTACTGACTAGTGCGGTAAAGTGCTTTTTACCTACTAACCATTATAATTAACTATATTTTGTGATCATCTACGAACTACACAACTGAAATACCCCCAGGTTCTGATACGGCCTAAAGAGAAGAATATGGGTTGAATGACGTTGGACTCTCCTGCAGTAGTAAGTAGCCAAATATTTGTGTGTATTTTTGTATACCGGATGTTTCATATTTACGTACCAACCACTGTCAAACTGTGGTAAGAAAACCTCTTTTTAGTTAAAAAAAAATTGATGATTCAATGTAAAAACGATTTAGGAACTCTGTGTTCAGTAAAAATGTTATATATTTCTGTTATTTGTTTCTTAAGACAGATATTGAAGTAAACTACTATCTAAATTGGGTTACCAGGTGATTGAATATATATCGAGAGGCTTCTTTCTGGCTTTGAATAGTCAAAAATGCTGTCTGGATCAATACAGTTAGGATTTTAATAGGCAGAAATTGTAAAATTAAAGCTAGGAAGCCTTTTATTAAACACAGGATGCTTCTTACTGTCGTCTAGCAAACAAATTGCTACCGAAAGGCTTCTTTCTGTCTTTGAATAGTCAAAACTGCTGCCTGGAAGACTCTGAGTGATCATATAAACACAGTAAGCATTTTAACGGGTAGAAATTTTCAAAGTGAAGCTTGAAATCTTTTTATTAAACACAGGAAGCTTTTTACTGTCTTCTAGCAGTCAAACTAATACCCGAATGCTTCTTTCTGTCTTTATATAATTAAAAGTGCTGTCTGGAAGCCTTTCTATAAAGAATCTAAGTTCATATTCATACTGTAAGCATTTTAAGAAGTAGAAATTGTGAAATAAAGGTTGAAAACCTTTTATTAAAGAGAGGAAGTTTTTTACTGTGTTCTAGCAGTCAAATTGCTACTGGCAGGCTTCTTTATGTATTTTAATAGGTAGAAATTGTCAATTAAAGCTGGAAAGCTTTTTATCCAAGTCAAAAAAGTTTCTTACTGTCTTTAAGTAGTCAAATTGCTACCGGAAGGTTTTTTTCTGTCTTTGAATAGTCAAAACTGCTGCCTGGAAGACTCTGAGTGATCATATAAACACAGTAAGCATTTTAACGGGTAGAAATTTTCAAATTGAAGCTTGAAAGCTTTTTATTAATGACAGGAAGCTTTTTACTGTCTTCTAGCAGTCAAACTAATACCCGAATGCTTCTTTCTGTCTTTATATAATTAAAAGTGCTGTCTGGAAGCTTTTCTATAAAGAATCTAAGTTCATATTCATACTGTAAGCATTTTAAGAAGTAGAAATTGTGAAATAAAGGTTGAAAACCTTTTATTAAAGAGAGGAAGTTTTTTACTGTGTTCTAGCAGTCAAATTGCTACTGGCAGGCTTCTTTATGTATTTTAATAGGTAGAAATTGTCAATTAAAGCTGGAAAGCTTTTTATCCAAGTCAAAAAAGTTTCTTACTGTCTTTAAGTAGTCAAATTGCTACCGGAAGGTTTTTTTCTGTCTTTGAATAGTCAAAACTGCTGCCTGGAAAACTCTGAGTGATCATATAAACACAGTAAGCATTTTAACGGGTAGAAATTTTCAAAGTGAAGCTTGAAAGCTTTTTATTAAAGACAGGAAGCTTTTTACTGTCTTCTAGCAGTCAAACTAATACCCGAATGCTTCTTTCTGTCTTTATATAATTAAAAGTGCTGTCTGGAAGCTTTTCTATAAAGAATCTAAGTCCATATTCATACTGTAAGCATTTTAGGAAGTAGAAATAGTGAAATAAAGGTAGAAAACCTTTTATTAAAGAGAGGAAGTTTTTTACTGTGTTCTAGCAGTCAAATTGCTACTGGAAGGCTTTTTTATGTATTTGAATAGTCAAACATGCTGTCTGAAAGCCTTTTTATACACTGTGAGTGACTACATCAATACTGTCAGGATTTTAATAGGTAGAAATTGTCAAGTTAAAGCTAGAAAGCTTTTTATCCAAGTCAAAAAGTTTCTTACTGTCTTTAAGTAGTCAAATTGCTACCGGAAGGCTTTTTTCTGTCTCTGAATAGTCAAAACTGCTGCCTGGAAGGCTCTGAGTGATCATATAAACACAGTAAGCCTTTTAACGGGTAGAAATTTTCAAATTGAAGCTTGAAAGCTTTTTATTAATGACAGGAAGCTTTTTACTGTCTTCTAGCAGTCAAACTAATACCCGAATGCTTCTTTCTGTCTTTATATAATTAAAAGTGCTGTCTGGAAGCTTTTCTATAAAGAATCTAAGTTCATATTCATACTGTAAGCATTTTAAGAAGTAGAAATTGTGAAATAAAGGTTGAAAACCTTTTATTAAAGAGAGGAAGTTTTTTACTGTGTTCTAGCAGTCAAATTGCTACTGGAAGGCTTCTTTATGTATTTGAATAGTCAAAAATACAGTCTGGAAGCCTTTTTATACACTGTAAGTGACTATATCAATACTGTCAGCATTTTAATAGGTAGAAATGTTCAAATTCATGCTAGAAAGCCTTTTATTAAAGACATGAAGCTTCTTACTGTCTTCCAGTGGTTCAATTAATAGCGGCAGCTTTTTGTCTATGAATAGTCAGACGTGATGCCCCTGACTATTTTTTCACATTTTAATTGGTAGAAATTGTCAAATTAAAGGTAGAAAGCCTTTTATTAAAGACGCTTCTTATATGGTCTTCTAGCAGTCAAATTAATACCCGAATCATTCTTTATGTCTTTAAATAGTAAAAAATGCTGTCTGGAAGCCCTTCTAAAGACTCTACGTAGAGAATGCTGTTATATACAGTACCAGTTAGTTACACACAGTAGTTGCATAATTACACACAACTGGGTATGTAACTATAAAGGTACTTTAGGGATTTGCTTGAATTGTGTATCATGTGTATTCTCTAAAGTACTCTAAACACTTCAGTGTTCATTATAGAATAACATTCAGTACTTAATTGATTATAACATAATTTCTTTGATAATCTATAGGTTCGATTTGCTATTTAGTTCCTGACCTAACCGCTTTGCCATCCGTTCCTAGCGGTTCTATGGACGCTTCCTTTTCCCCTAACCAAAGAAATACTACCCAATCCAATGCCGCCCAATATTGTCCCACATCTAATACCAACAAGAACAAGTCATTCTCCAGTTCTCCCGGTTTGTTCATCTATACATATAAGGTCTGTTCGCAGAGGGAATCTCCAACTAGTAATCAGAGAAATAGATACGTCCATTGGCCACAAGTCAGAAAATGTCATAGTCACGTGAGCATTCAACCAATGAAACTTGACATTTACTGTTTCTGAGTTGGAAACCAGTCAGGGATTGCCTCTGCGAACAGACCTATAATAGTTTTCACTTCTTACAAAGGATATTTTATAAATACACAAATGTTTCTCTAAATTTGTCTTCATTTTTCGTTCAATATCAGATTGATTTTTCCTCAGGTTATTCCCAGTCAGCTGCTGCAGGCGATTGCTATTCTGGGGGACCGCAAAGGAGCTCTTCATATGGGACACCTTCCCAAGCCTACCATCCGTATAGAAGATAAACCGTTTTCCAATTTTTTTTTTAATTTAGTTCTGTAAGTGCGCAGTAAAAGGACGAAGAACACCCAGTAGTGTTAAGGTACAGCTGACATATTTTTGTTATACATATAGATTATAGTATGTATTCTTATCATGACTATACAGGTAACCCAGTGCGGTTAAATTAGGATTAAATGCTTCTGGACGATTTGAAGCCAAAATAATTAATATTTTAGCTTGTAATTACCCTTAAATGTGACGTGTACTAAGTACCCTTCATGAGTTTAGGTTGAACTCAAAATTACTATATGAGTAGTGGGTGAGTACTATATGAATTTGGTGGTGAATATATCATGAAGTAGACATAATTCTATGCCGTTTTCCCTTTTTGAGAGTATCTCTCATTCTGGTAGGTTTAAATAATACTAATAATATTATAATAACTTGATGTACAAAATAATCATTCATTTTATGGATAGGGTATTCTTCGTCCTTTTTCATTTCCAACTTACCTCTTTTTGTTTCTTTTTTTTTGATAATCGTGTTTCTAGTGAGTACATTTATTATGATACTAGTTGCTTAAAAATGCATTTTTAAACGCCTCTAGTTGATGAATACGCACGTTTTTGTTTAATATTAAGTGTCGGCGATTATATTTTTTTATGTAAAATCGCTCTGGTATAAAAATACATTTGCTTTGATTTATTTATTTAGACTGAATTATTTAATCCACGTATTCCTAGCAAAATTAAAATGTGTCAGTCAGAAAAAAATTATTCTAAAAACTATACTAAGTATGTTTATTAAAGTTTAAAGCCAACAATCCTTGTCTTGTTTGTCCTCCACCTTGGCAGTGCCACTAGCGGCAGAATAGAAAAGCTTAAAGTTGCTCCTCATTTTAAATTTGAAATATTTGAATGTGTAATAGGAATACAAAGGCAAGAACATTGACTAATAAAACGGGAATACGTTTAGTTTTTTATTTATATTAACCAAGCGATTGACAATCAAGGCCGTTTTAATTAAATCGATACGTATCGAACTATTCGAGTTCGCTCAGCACTAGTAGTCCAGTTCGAACCGTGCACGTGCAGCGCGTTTCACGAGTTCGAACAGATAACACTGCACCGTTGCCACTTCTCCGTTTTTAGCCCGAACACGTGAAATCCGGCCGGATTAAATGCGAAAGTTGGGAAAGTCCTAAAGGTAAACCGAGAACTGTTAACGAACTGGAACAGGTGCGTGTATACGAGTAACGACAGTAGGCGGCGTGGACACGAGAGAACGGAACTTGGCGGAAATATTTCTTGTTTTGTTTATGTGCGTGCCAGTGGTAAAAATTGAATTATGTGCAGACTTTTGCATTGACGTTTGGGCTTTAACGCCTTCGGGGATACCCCGAAGAACAATAATTAAGCTGGGTAAGTGGTTTTGAAAGATTTGTTTATGGTTCGAATTGAAAAAGTTAGGTTAAGAGTTGGGTTTATTTACTTTCACCCTGCTTATTTGGGTTGAGTTTTTGGGCATGTGTAGTGTATTTGTTGACGAAAGTTTGAAATGGGATTTGTTTTATGTAAAATTTAGCTTTTGTTTAAAGTTAAAGTTTCTAAACTAGGAGTTTTCCTCAACAGCGTAAATGCAGTCTTACTGGCAAGATTATATGAAAATAACATACCTGTAAAACAGTGGAGGGAACGTAGAATCGTTTGAATTCTAGGCTACTGGGACTATATGGATAAGTAGGGAGGAATTGCATAATGTAGGGGTTATTTTTTCATCTAGGGAATTAAAGTGGAAGTGTGGAGGAAACCAGTTTCTGTATGCTGGTTGCTTATTCTTGAAATGAGGGAAGGGAGTTCAGAATGTGACAGAAACCTTCTTTTGTCACATTCTATCAACATTTCTATTAAGAGTTCTTCTCCATGCTTTCTAGAATTAGGGCTCTGGACTCACCATTAGATCTCCATCCTCCATCTTCCAAGTTCCAAGTTCCATCTTAAATAGAAGCATAGCATAGGAAGCCATGAAGGCACAAAATTTGACATTTAATCAAAACCTATTTTGATAGAATTCGCTGCCGGAGGGAGCCACTTTATTTTTTCTAAAAATCACCTGACCCCATGATCACAAAATTATACAGAGGCCACGTGACCTTTGGATCATATCGCGTTTAGATCCGAAAGAAAACGACTAATTACTAGTTGTCAATGTCATTGCTGTTGTCACTATGACACCTATTTTGAATTTAAAATTTCAATATCCTTGGAGTCATTTTGCCTCGCATTTTGCGCTGTCCGAATTTATGACAAAAATGTATTAAAAGTAAAGTTAAAGTTGCACATTTTTGTGTTTTTCCTGAGTTTTGTGAGTTATATGGAGTGGCACTAGGAGCCGGGCTGCCTAGTGCCAGATTGTGAGCCAAGAGTAACTTCTAGCAGGTGTTAAGTTTCCTAATCCCAAAAGTAAACCTGGTTTTTAAACTCATGGAAATATTTATCAATTGCGTATTATTGTATTACTTTTATGTTGATAAATAACTTATTACCTATATGTATAAAATAGCATCACAAATAGCATGTTGCGGTGTTTTTGCATTGGTATAAGCAGGTTTACCATTATAGTCCGATTTACTAACTATTTACTATAGTACCCACCCTTTTATTCAAAGTCTGATATTAACAACTATAAAAACAATAAAACATTTCACAACTATTGTAGAGCTTCTGTTGTTGAATGTGAAAGCACACCAAATATACCGGGCTTAGCAAAACTAGTGTGCCATGCAAAACGCCCTCTCGCGGACAAATTATCGGAATAGCTATGTCCAATCTGTCAAAACGTGACTTTAAACAGTTCCATTGACATGAAAATCTAGAGAGGTATTTTGGCGTCAGGGTTTACTAGAATAGTGTTTACAATACCTGTCTCATTTTAACTCATTTTGACGAAAAAAGATGGCCTATGTTACTACAAGTTAAAACTGCACTGCCGCCAAAATACGCTTTAGATTTATGGTACTAGCCTTTTCAGGCTCCATGGAGAGAGCAGAGCGTTTTTGACGTCACGATGACGTAATTTGGCAAAACCATAATTTGGCCAATTGTCAAATTACGTCCTTGTGACGTCAAAAAGCTCTGCTCGCTCCATGGAGACATGGACCGCATTCGTTTTCACGCTGTATGGAGCGAGCAGAGCGAATCAGATTGTAATAATTGGTCAACAAATTATGATTTTGTCAAATTACTGATCCAATTGGTAAATAGGTAAAACTTTCGGTAAAATAGAGCCTAATCTGAGATTTTAGTTAATTGCTCAGTTGAAATTGGTAAATTTAGTCTTTGGTTTGGTTTTGGTATCCTCCTGGAAATCGTCATGTTAAAGCAATTACAAGTAACAAATTATTTGTCAGTTTCATGACTTTCATAAAGTAAGAACATGTGAATGGGATCTAATCTCACTATGTGGATCACAAAACATCAATTATGTTTGCTAATAGTATGGTCTAATGATATAACTATTGACTATCATTGACCATTGAGAATAATATGACAAACTCTCAAATAATAGCTCTGTTACTTTCAGCGCTCCATGGAACACACAATGAAGTCATTTAGCAAAACAATAATTTGAATTGTGACAAAATATGTCATTGTGACATTAAGTCGCTCTGCATGCGCCTTGAAGCACCAAAACAAATAGTGCAATTGTCTAGACATATTTTTACAGCATTTAGTTGAGAATAGCAGCTTTGTTCGGGTTCATGATTCTGAACCCTTCAGAAATATTCTCATACTGATTTGGGCCATCTGCATGGATGGGATAAGTGTTGTGGTGCACTGATTTACAGGCAAATGGTCTAAATCTACATTCAAAACAGTTCAGACTCAAGTTTACTAAAAGAAGTCTAATAAGCACCTTCAGAAGGTGTTCAGCTTCCTGTACAAAGTAAGCATGGAACAATAATCATCTCATTTTCTGGATATGTTCTAACTTGGATTCAATCTTTTGTGTTGTTAGTACATTCCTTAGTACATATGAAGCATGTTTGCTAATCTTTCAACTAAATTGATAACTCGATTGATAATAATCAGTTATATTATCGGATCTGGTTTATGGCATAGTCTTGGAATTTTAAGTTAGACGGTAATAAAGCCTGTCGCTGATAAAATTGCTAATAAATTATTAGTTTTTCTTAATATTGAGGTCTTAGCATGTTTATTACTTCTATTTAGGGTTAGCAGCTTTTGTATTTTTCATTATTTTTGTATGCTGTTCCTACAAATCAAATTCATATTCACAAAGAGTGACTTTCAGTGGACTCAAAATTACTCAGAAAACTTAGTTGTACGTTGTACCTAAGTTTCTTTTGGTCAATGCTACCAATTCTTTATTTTTCCCCGTTGGGAATTAAAAAGAAGTTTCTTGTGATTTTCCAAACTACAGAAGTGTTATGGTCTTGTAAAAGCAGCTCGGATACTCTTTTTAGTCAGCTTTCTCATTTTCCTCACATCCTCTTTGTCTTTCGTACTGACTATTGAGCTCAGAGCTTTTCTGACAGCTTGCAGGTTTTAGTACTGGTGTGAAAAATACTGTGTTTTCCCCTGAAAAATACTATTTTCCCATTCACTTAGAGTACCTCTACATATTCAGTGTTAGTCCCAAACGCTCATGCTCCCGTTCTCTTGTGTGTCTTGGATATGATGATGTATTTCCAAGTGTTTTCCTTCAGATGATAAGTGATAGATTCACTTGTTCACTCTCTTTTGGGCTTAATGAAGAATGTTCCCTGAATAGTCCCTGTTAGATGTAGAATGTTTTCCACTAAAGATGTTCAAGCTCTTTCATACAGCATTCCATCAGCCATTTTGAACTTGCACCATTAAATGCAAAGGTCAAGAATCATCTCCATTACTTCCATACAGTTTTAATCTTTTAATGTTTCATGAATGTACCTGTTCCAAAAACTTTCTGATTTAGTATGGGCTCATCCCATACCTGCTTTTTTGTAAATAAACTACAAATTCTGACATTTCAGACTAATCTTCCCGATTTATATGCATTGCAGTTTGACGTTATGTAGGATGAGCCCATTATTCCTAGAAATACAACTTGCTTGATTTCTAAACTAGATAGATATTTTTTGCTACAACGACGAAGGACAAGATAAACTATCTTTTACTTGATCTACATTTAATGATCAAACCGACTTGTTCATTAAATATTAAGGGTAACCTCTACATTATCGAGTCAATTAATTCCTTCTCGCTTCGCGTTGCATTATTTCCCCAAGGTGCGAAAATGCCATCGTGACATTATAAAACGGGGCTCGCGATAGGGACAAACGAACCGTAATAGACCCCCTAAAGGCGTCCATGGACGGATTTCACCACCCCGATCTTGATGGATGCCGCCCCTTTTATTTCTTTCCGATTGCGGAAACGTCGAACGATAAAGGTTGACCTAAATTAAATATTGTGTCCAGAGAGGTGCATATATTTTAAGGCCATTAGGAAATCAAAATGGATCAATGGATTGAGTTTTGACAGGCCACGAGAGGCCGGTGGTAACCTTTTACCGCTTTACTATTTCTTAATAGATTTTTATTATGTTTTTGGATGTTTCGGTACTATTATTTTCTTGTAATGAAAAAAAGAAGAAACTATTTATTTCAAAGAAATGACATTGAAGACATCAATAGATCAATACATATTTTTACGTTTACAGTTACTTAACAAAAAAACCGATAGGCCATCATAAGCTAAATATTTACTGACCTACTTAGTTATCCAAAAAAATTCGATATACTTTTGTATAAAAGGGTTAGGGAGGTTTACGGTTGAGAAAGCATCGTGTGGCTCAATCAATTACCAAAGTTCAAGTCTGGGTTGTGTTTGCCTTTCATTTTAGGTTGATATGCTCGAGTTTATGTATTTGCTTTGTCGTATTTGCGCGTACTGATCGAAAAGTAAAAAAAAAACACAACTGGAGTAGCAAAATGGAAAATCCAATATTTTTTTCAATTTCTGCTTTAGTAGCAAAAATATGCCTACAAGGTGTTTGATCAGATGATCATAAACCATGAGGAATGGACACTGTGCCAATTACTTATTGTAATCTCCAGTAAAATGTCATTCATATGGTGGACTTTTTAGGACATTTTTTGTTTTCTATCAATTTACTTAACAATGGCTATTTCAACCCTTCCAAAAGCAAGTCAAAAGAGGAGTGGACAATGCAAAATTGAGTATAAATTTTCTTTAAACTTACTTAAATGGAAAAAAAATGAACCTAAGCAGTTCTGACCTATACAGGGTGTATTCGATATAGTCCATCAAGAAATAAGTTGACATGTTGTCATTTTCCTGAAAAACGCTTCCTAAGGCAAATAACATTTCTTAAAAGTTCAGTTTGTACAAACAGTTTCTTGTCTTAACAGACAGTTGAAGCAATTTTGACCAAATTTGGAACAAGCACCTATGAAATTAATACTGTGTGCTGTTAATGACGTTTGTCAAAATTGTCCAGTGGCGTAGATACAGGAGGTTTTCATTTTACCGCTTTATTTTCTATGTCACTGGATAGTTTTCAAAAATTACAGTTTCTTTTACTTTTATAAAAATCTGGTTTAAAACTTTGTTTACCAGATAACTGAGTTATTACGTTCAAGGACCCAAAACCAACTCAACTTAAAAATTGTCTTGGAAACGGTGAAAATTGACTTAGGAAGCCTAAAAAATGTCTTGACAAATTGAAAGACTTTGGTTTTGGTTTACCTTTTCAACGGTGTATTACAACATATAAGTTTGTAGAGGTTAATCCTGTTATTTTAAAAAAAGACCTTTGCTAAGCTAAAAAAAGGCCAATATCTAAAATACCAAACAAAATCGGAAATCATATAAACTAACACATCAGAAAATTAAATATTTTTAATAAATCTTATTAAAAATCTAAGTTACAAACAGTTCTACCATCACTTTAATAAGAAAAGTGGTCATTTCTATTTTCTACTATTTTTAAGGTGGAAGTTAAAAAAACTGTTTATAAACGATATGTAACATGTTAATATGAACATAGCCAAATTTTGTTTCGACTGTGGGTATTTTTATACATATTATTTAGTACTTTTTTGAAAATTGACTTAGGAAGCCTAAAAAATGTCTTGACAAATTGAAAGACTTTGGTTTTGGAAATTAACTTGAAAACTGTGAAAATTGACTTGAGAGTCTTTGTAGTCAGTAGTCATAGTTTTCAGATAAATTGAAAAACTTTAGTTTTGAAAATTGACTTGTAGACATGAAAAACTACTTTCTTTAGACTTTTTGACTACAAATTCACACATTTAAACCTTGAACATTGACTTGAACATCAAAAAGTGACATCAGAAGATTAAAATTTGCATTAGTAGGTTTTCATCATTTGAAAACACATTTAAATATTTTAGTTTAAAAAATAGTCTTAAATACAGGATATTGACATTATATTCATGAAAATTGACTTTTCCAGTTTTTTTTCATTTTCTTAGAACTCAATGCTATTTTCACAAAGTTTTTGACATAGCAGACTTAAAAAACAATTTTCACATTTGGCTAGGCTCAAAAATGTCATTTCCAGCTTTGTCACTATTAAATTTACTTTTAGACACCTCAGTGTTAAAAATTCAAGCATTTCTTAAAAATCTGGCTGTTTTCAGCCTGAAAAATCGAGTTTTTGACTTATCTGGCCTAAAAGCCAGTTTTTACACTGAACATAGTCTTGAAAATGTCATTTCAGGCTTCTTCACTATTAAACTGACTTCTACACTCATGGATGCAAAAAATTGGAGCATTTCTAGGAAATTCGGACAGTGTCTAGTGCTTTAAAACTGAAAAATCGAGTTTAAAACTATTTATGAAAGTAAAAGTTAAGTTTCAGACTCTTCACTGATATACACTGGCACTAAATGTTACTATTAGTCTTGAAAACTAATTTTTAGAATTTAATTAGTCCGAAAATTGAATTTGGACTGTTACCAGTGTTTAATTGAATTCTAGACTTGTTTTAATCTTGTACACCAATTAAAGTCTTGAAAATAGACTTTTGGACTCTCCTTAGTTTTAGTACAGTTTGTACAGTACATTTCGTACATTACAAGTCGTAAAATTCAACTTTTAGACAATTTTTAGTAGTACAAAATGAGTTTTATGCGCAACAATCTTTGTCTTTTCGGACTGTTTTTAATCCAATTTCAGACACTCGACAATGGATTGCAGTCTAAAAATGCGAATTTTAAAACTATTTGTAGTAGTAAATAACAAGTTTTTAGACTATTCAGTACAAATTTGAACTCTCACAAGTGGAAGACTGTATTTTCTTTAAGAAGCGTTCTTCGGGAAAATGACATAATGAATGTCAACTTATTTTTTAATGGGCTATCGAATGGTGAATAATTGACATTTAAAACTGGACTACCCTGTATAAAAGTAAGACAAGAAACAGAAAATCTTCCTATTCATGGAAGAAGAAAGTTTGATTATTTTTAAATACCTGCGTCTTATGATTGGATGAATGATAGATTGGTTCGTTTTTAAATGATCAACAGTGGAAAAACTCTACGAACTGCAAGTACAGTTCCTCGAAGTAAGGTTATGAACATCTTTTATAGAGTAACTCCTATACTAATTTGAAGTGACGTAACAAAAGCGCAAAAACTCTGTTTGGCCAAAGTGTATGAAGGAATCCGAGCCCTCTAGCTTAGACAAATCGTTAGCTTTGTTCGAGTTTTTGAAACTTGATTGAATGACGTAACAGCTGCGCACTTTGCACTGTTGCCAAAATGTGAAAAAATTAAATAAATACGCTGTTGTCAAAGAGTCACTTAGCTAAGGATGATGGAATCTTTTTTATTCATTATTTAGTGTAGAGCTCTGTGGAGGTAGGCAAATCTCCCCAGTACTAGTTTTTTACCTGAAAAACAATAATTTATAAATTTAGTTTAAAATCAAAATTATACCTTCATAAACCTATAAAAGTGAACAATATAATAAACTCCAATGTGTTAATTGATTGCTCCCTGGCATTTCCACTTAAGGTATTAGACACCGTCATTAATTTTAACATAATTGATTCACTGCCTTTCTATTAAGCTTTTGTCATATTTGTCCGTTGTGTTTGTTTCAATTTTGCTTACTTAAATAACGCGTGCTAACTATTTAATTGCAATTTTGCTTTGTCATCGATAAAGTTATATCGAGAACATGCACTCAAAGTATAGTGTGGTTTAATTGTCATGTTGTTTAATTCCAAGTGTAAAATGTAACATGACCATGAAAAAAAGTACTAATTTCGATCCTGAGTTGTCCAACAAGTTTGACTTAAAATCTGTACCGCTTACGTAAACAATCGATAGTCTTGATTGTTTTTTATTAGCTGATTGTGCAAATTGGTTGTTTTTTATTTGTAGCTGATTTTGTCGTGTTTTTTTTTAGTTCTAAGTATATTTTCATGTTTGACTTGACAAACAAACAATAACTATAAGCCAAAGTGAAAATAATCGACCGTTAATCCGATAAGTTTTAATTTTGACAGATGACATTTCAAGATTGCTCATATCTGTAACCCATGAGGAATGACATTTAAATACGCGTGTTCGGTAGTATCGACATTTAAAAGGTATTAATACAGATGGGATTGTTTATGATTGGTGCATATTTTTTTGCATATGGTGTATTCACATGGGAATGGTCAAATGTGGAGGTTTATAAATGTCATTTGTTAAAAGTGGTGTCAAATGTCAATAATCGGTTATTATTTTAGATAAGTTCGATTCCAAAACCAGTACTATGTATCTTGATAGAGTTAGAAATAGAGATTAACACAGGACAGACTTACAGCAAGAAATGTAAGTTGAAGTGAGATGAAAAATTAAAATACTTCTTATTCCCTTACATATTTCCATAGCTGATGCCGTTAAAGATTGGTGTATTCTGCATCTTATTCCGAAATAAAATAAAATTCTGTTTTAAAGTCTAAAACATCAAAAATAAAATAAGGAAACGTCATGAATACTTAATTAACGTTTGTTTACTCATTTATTGCTAACTAAAACATGTCATTAGTGTCATCTGTCAACGTAACCACAGAATTTTCAATGTAGGAGAGTACAGGGTGCTGCATTTTCGATGGTTTTACAGGGTACAGAGAAAACGGTAATAGATAGAAAAAAAATAGCATACGTGTTCTGATCACTTTTTCTGAGCTGAGATGACGGCGAAAACTTCTTTTGTTTCAAAGATACGGGGGTTTTTCGAAAATTGGTAATTTTTGAATCTCTTCTGTATTTCAGTTGCTCTTAAAGTTATCAAAAAAGAAAGAACGGTTCCCGGTAGAAGTTTTCATGTAGAATCCAATTCCGTTTAGTTTCTAACATATGACAGTAAGTTACATTTTTTTACATGGAACATCCTATATATGTCCTTTCTACGTCATTTAAGTCTGTTGATTTTTACGTTTTCAACGGTGTATTACAACATATAAGTTTGTAGAGGTTAATCTTGTTATTTAAAAAAAAGACCTTTGCTAAGCTAAAAAAAGGCCAATATCTAAAATACCAAACAAAATCGGAAATCATATAAACTAACACATCAGAAAATTAAATATTTTTAATAAATCTTATTAAAAATCAAAGTTACAAACAGTTCTACCATCACTTTAATAAGAAAAGTGATCATTTCTATTTTCTACTATTTTTAAGGTGGAAGTTAAAAAAACTGTTTATAAACGATATGTAACATGTTAATATGAACATAGCCAAATTTTGTTTCGACTGTGGGTATTTTTATACATATTATTTAGCACTTTTTTGTTAAGGAAACGCTTTTTTTCTAATTACCAAGATTAACGTTTACAAACATGTTTTAATACACCGTTGAAAAAGTAAAAATCAACAGAATTAAATGACCTAAAAATATACAGGGTGGTCCAGTTTTAAATGTCAATAATTCATCAATCGATAGCCCATCAAAAAACAAGTTGACATGCATTATGTCATTTTCCTGAAAAACGCTTCCTAAGGAAAGCACAGACATAAGTTCAGTTTAAAAAATCGTTCTTTTGCTACAACTGTCAGATCAATTTTGATGAAATTTGGAACAAGTAATTATGAAATGAGTACTCGTTATGTGATGTGAATGACATTCTTCAAAACTGTTTATATGCGTCGATATAGGGGGATAGTCTTGACAAAATTGACAAAAATGTCTACTTGGGTTATTGTATTTTTTACTTTAAAATGGTTCAAAAGGATTAAAATCTGGTGATCTGTGAGGTTAACGAGTTAATTTTTGATACTGAAAATAGTCAAAAAACAGGATTTTTGGACTAATGTTTACTGGCGTTCAATTGTTTATACTATAAGTAGTGTAAAACTGATCATTCAATCAAATTTCTTTTTATTCATTTAAACGCTGGTAACAGTCCGAATTTTCGAACTATTTTAATTCTAAAAATTAGTGTTCAAGACTAATATCGTAGCATTTAATGCCAAAATTGTTTACTTTCATCAATGAAGAGTCTGAAACTTAACTTTTACTATCAAAAATAGTTTAAAATTCGATTTTTCAGTCTTAAAATACAGTGAAGCGTCTAGCAGTCAATTTAATACTGACAAAGCGTGAAATGGCATGTTTAAGCCGATGGAAAATAGTTTTTTAAGTCTGCTGTGTCAAAAACTTGGTGTAGATAACCCTACAACTTGATTTTCTAAGCTGAAAGCAGTTTTTAAGCCCTAAAAATAGTCCAGAGTTCTAAAATATTAAAAAGCAAAGTAAAAAACTTGAAAAGTTAGTCTTCAAGTCAATTTTCATAAATCTCATGTCAATATCCTGAATTTAAGACTATTTTCAAAACTAAAATATTGAAATATATTTTCAAATTATGAAAACTTACTCCAAATGCAAATTTTAAGCCTTTGATGTCACTTTTCATTGGTTTAGAGTCACTTTTTGGTGTCCAAGAATTTTCAAGATTGAAATGTGTGAATTTGTAGTAAAAAATTCTCGATAAAGTAGTTTTTCATGGCTACAAGTCAATTTTCACTACTAAAGTTTTTAACTTATCCGAAAACTATAACGACTGACTGAAAGAGAGTTTTTAAGCCTCTCAAGTTAAATTTCATAGTTTCCAAGTCAATTGTCAAGGCTAAAGTCTTTCAATTTGTCTGAAAACTGGTTACAAATACAATTTTTAAGCCTCTCAAGTCAATTTTCACCGTTTCAAAGTAAATTTACTGGTTTCCAAGTCAATTTTCAAAACTAAAGTCTTTCAATTTGTCTGGAAACTATGAAAACTGGCTACAAAGAAATTTTTTAAGCTTCTTAAGTCAATTTTCACCATTTTTCAATTTTTAAGTTGGGTTGAGTTGGTTTTGGGCCTTTGAACGTAATAACTCAATTATCTCGTAAACGAAGTTTTGCAAAACTAACAGATCGCGAGATAACAGAGAAATATGAATAAGAAGAAGTTTGTAGCGTTTATGACGAAGAAGTGTGTTTTCTTAGTCCTTTGTGCCCATTTAGCAAATCTGAAGAAACCCAATATCATTCTCACTTAATTGTTGTTTACTTTAACTAATTAAATAACAAGCAAGACGTGACGAAGGCGCTTACGTAAAAAACAATTTTGTCCGAGTAGTGAAACCGCAGTCAAAAGTGTACTACAGCAAAATTTCTTGCATCGAAATGACATAACTACGTAAGACAGCCGGTTTGTTGAGTTTTGTTTCTGCTTCCTGTACGATTTCCAAGTCGGTCAATTAAGGCCAGTCTGATTAACCTAACCAAGACCTAATCGTTTCAAACTTGGGGTCGTTAAATCGAACTTTTTTAGGGTTGGTCCGGCCGGTAATGGGTTTAAGGGCAGTTCGTTGTCTTGAAATGGGCCGCGCCTTTTGTTTGTCATCGCGTAATGAAGGCATATTGCTAAGCCCGAATTGATTGATAGCGAAATGTCTTTGCCGCCCTAAATCTGGATTACGCCCAGAAAATTCGGGCGATTGAAAACGAAACTGTGTGTAAAAAATAGCCCGGAAATCTTATCAAGGATAGCGACTTCTCATTAATCATTGTTACGACAATCAATTTAGTATTCACGGTATAACAAAAACAATGGTTTTAACGCGATTGTTTTTTCTAAAAAAGTAGTTATTGATAAGTCAGGTTTTGAGCAAAAAAAATGTTGAAGAAAAAGTTGATTAAAAATTGAAACAAAGATTGTATGGAATCATTCTAATAATATCATTCACTTTTTATACAAGGTGTGTTAAAAATGCATTTTTTTAATAAAATCACCTGTATATTTGCACGTTATTGGATTTTACGGTCAATTGTAATTATTGTAAGTTTTATTTTTATAATACCAGGTGTCCCAGAGCACCCTGGACATAGGAGATTAACATGGGAAAACGGTTTTGATTTTTTTGCGCCTGTACGGTTCATTTAATGGAAAAATGCTTTAGATAAAAGTTGTAGAGCACATTTTCGGCTATCAACCTGTAATTTTTTCAATACCGTAGATTTGACCATTAAGACGAGAAACGGATCTAAAATTCGGAAATTTTAGATGTCGCGCCAAGCGGTCGTTAAGGAAAGTTTATATCCGGTCCTGCTACCAACGTTGCAAAATCATAACAAATCGCTGTCAGTTATTGTGTAATTAAAACAAGTTTATTTAGTAATAATTTTGAGTTACTACCCACATAATGCGAAGAAAATAAAAATAAATCGTGATAAAAACACTTTATCAGTAGCCACAGCCCAAAAATCTGGTAAGTTGCGTTTATAACCTCATTCAATGTCTCTACTCAACTTATTTACTTTGTAGCAAAATTCTTTAAGAAAACACTGGTTTTGCTTGCAAATATTTAATGAGGACGACCGAATCACCTATCTCAAGCCTCTTCATAACACTACCAAACGATTTAAAGTGATGAAAACAGTGGACAATGAAGCCAGATCTTTGAAGATAAGTTTCCTACTGTACAGGGACAACAACAAAGAGGCCAAATACTTCCTTCAAGAGTGGTGTGATTTAGCTTCAATGTGCTTAACTTCATGGACTATCATCAGCGAGGGTCATCATCAGTGTTGCAACTTAAACTTAAAATCATTCAGTGTTGATATCTGACTTAAATCTCAAAATTTGATGTGCCTGTGAAATGTGAATAATGTTAAACTGGCTATAAAACCTCTGAGAAATCCCTTCTAGGAACAGAATATGGACTTACACAGTCAAATTATCAGTCAGGTGACAAAAGTTTTTGTACAGTGCGTTTATTTTAACGCGCAACATAGGATTTCACGTGTTAAATTTTTAAGCCCGTGTTAGACCATGTTGTTTTCGAACTACAAGTATAAAACTTGACGGGTGGTTGTTTCGTACCCTGAAGCTTAAGTAAGTTTACCAATTCGGCCTAAAAAGGGATTAAAAACTTGCAAAAAATCATCTTTTTTCGAAAAGATTTTATCTTTCCATACTCCCTGTATGTATGATAGGTGCTTGTTGTTTTTGATACTGGCACGGCAGGTAGCAGGTAAAATTTGGCGTAGAAAGTAAAACAAGTTGATCATTAACTTTGTATCAAGAAAGTTAAGAACAAAAGAAGTATTTTTATAAGTGAATTGTTCAAAGTGACCTCCGTTTGAAGCCAAACAGTATTCCAAACAATCATAAAATACCCTTTTGACGTTCAAAAGATGTCAGGTCTTTATGCAGTCAAAATATGTCACTCTACCTGCTACCCGCCCTGCCAGTATCAAAAACAACAAATCGTACAGGGAGTATGAAACGATAAAATCTTTTCGAAAAAAATGATTTTTTGCCAGTTTTTAATTACTTTTTAGACCAAATTGGTTAACTTACTTAAGCTTCAGGGTACTAAAGACACATCCGTCAAGTTTTAGACCTGTAGTTCCAAAATAACATGGTCTAACAGGGGCTTAAAAATTTAACACGTAAAATCCTATGTTGCGCGTTAAAAAAAACGCACTGTATATGGGTAGGTATTGTCGAAAAACCAACTTTTCAATTGAGCTATCTACATAAGCTGTTCTATTCTAGGTTTATTAACATTATAATTGTGTTCTTTTTTTCCACACACTCAATTGTTCCAAATAAAACTTTGTACACTGAACGTTTGTATTAATTATTTATTCACAGTTCAAGGTACAGTATACATTTTCTTCAAGTGAAAAGCTTAGGTACAATAGGTGGCAATAAAAAATTGGTCTTACCACATAAACAGTGATTGTTCCACAGATTGAGTGTGAGTGGGTGAACCTTTCACCATACAAGCTATGCTAAAAACAATTTTGTCTTACTAACCTAATGTTTGTTTGGATAAAAGTGGAGTTCCAAATTAGCAAAGAAATGTAGGGATTGAAAGACTCTAAAGAGAAACAATTTGCTTCTAATTCAATACACCATTTCACAGGACATACCTTTACTAATCAAATGTGAACTCGAGTTACACATTACTTGCAAATAAACTATTTTTGATTAGTAGACATTTTACAAGTATCCTTGTAGGTGAATGATGTTCAAGTTAACTAATGGAGCTAATTAAATACCAGTACTTACCTTACCCTGTAGAGCTAGGGAAAAAACATTGACAATCAGTTATAAAAAATTCCTTTTTATTAACATCATACAATGTAAAACCACTTAAACACTATGGTGTGTTGATATCACTACAAAACAGAAGGATACAATAAAACTATCAGTCACATAGGTCACTAAATTGCACCACTTTTGAGGGAAGTATTTACCCTCTTTTGTGGTCCCTGTATAGTAAAGCAACTTATCAAGAGGCTTGAGATACGTGATTCGGTCATCCTCATTAAATATTTGCAAGATTTGCAAGCAAAACCAGTGTTTTCTTAAAGAATTTTGCTACAAAGTAAATAAGTTTAGTAGAGACATTGAATGAGGTTATAAACGCAACTTATAAAACAACCGGTTATAAAAACAACCAGATTTTTGGACTGTGGCTCCTGATAAAGTGTTTTTATCACGATTTATTTGTATTTTCTTCGCAGTATGTGGGTAGTAACTCAAAATTATTACTAAATAAACTTGTTTTGATTACAGAATGACTGACAGCGATTTGTTATTATTTTGAAAGGTTGGTAGCACGACCGGATATAAACTTTCCTTAACGACCGCTTGGCGCAAGATTTAAAATTTCCGAATTTTAGATCCGTTTTTCGTCTTAATGGTCAAATCTACGGTATTGAAAAAGTTACGAGTTGATAGCCGAAAATGTGCTCTACAACTTTTATTTAAAGCGTTTTTCCATTAAATGAACCGTACAGGCGCAAAAAAATCAAAACCATTTTCCCATGTTAATCTCCTATGTCCAGGGTGCTCTTGGACACCTGGTATATTATGGATTTCACGTCAATCAACGTTACCATGTTTGAGCGCGCTCTTTGACGTCATTTGACAGTTTGTCACATGATCATTGTACTAGAAAATGGTACTGATATTACCTAAACAAGTATCCAATAACCTATTCCAACCAATTACTTGTTAAATCCGTCCATATGTCATTTTGGTGACTATTTAGATTTTTCGCAGTATTATACGATTTACCATATTGTGTGTAAAATAGCTTCTAATCTAAACACAAAACAAAGACTTCTTCATATAAGAGTAAATTTTATTAATAACTGTGCATTAAGTACCTATTGGGACTAATATATCACCTTCCTCGATATGTGGTAAACAACCGCCTGTTAACACTCCCTAATTAATCAATACGTTCGCCGGTTATGCTATTTATGAAACCCAGTTGGTGTTGATTGATAAAGAGCGATCACCACACAGTATACAGGGTCCATCCATGAGGTTACATTTAAAATAACACAGTAATGGTCCGCTTCGCGCATAACCGGAAATGCAGGAAAATATGTTAGTGTATTTTATTTTTTTCAAAGCTAAAACAGCAGAACTTTGTTTTGCAACGCGTATTTAAAGTCTCGTCCGTCCAAAATGACAGAGAACGCAACAATCTATAGACGTTATCTGTCAAAATTCAATTCTGAAATAGAATAGATTATAGTTAATTTCATATTATTACCAACCGTCGAATTACCTCACTGTTTTGACAAACTGACAGATGTCACAAATTGATTTTGTCTAATCTATTGGATTGTAACGGTTTGCTTTTCTTATCATTGGTTTCAAAATAGTTAATAAGTCGTTGCATCATATGCTAATTTAAGTGATTTTGGTACAAGCAGAAGCTGATTGAATTACTTATGCTTTTCATGTGCCCTAAACAGCTCAAAGGCCCCAAGGACGGTAAACAGCAAGGTTGGGTAAACTATACCAAAAAAGCTAATTTACTACATTTGCGACGTCGTAAAACAGCTAATGTCGCAAAATATTTTGACAGCACTAGCATTGACACTACTGACAGTAGTGAGTATTGAACTGACACTAATGACAGTTTGTGCAGTCTGTGATTAAATGGTACCCTGAGGCCGGAGTTTATGATACCCCCCGTAAATAGAAGTTGTTGAAAATTTAAAACAATGAAAACTCTTTTCATTTTTGTCCAGGCATCTGTACTTTTTTTCCATTTTATTATTCATTAAGAAGAGATAAATATTAGGATTACATCTTGATTCCTTTACTTTACCCATTACTAGTTACCATTTTTTATGGTCATTCTGAATTCTGATACTGTAGCCTGTAGCCGTGTTATCTGAAATTCTGAAGATCTTGACTAATGACTTCTAATTCCACTTTACCACTTTAAGAAACGATAAAAAACTATTGTCCATTTTTACAAAAATGGCTATATATGAACCAATATCTAAAATTATAACATAATAATAGACAAAAAGTATAAGTAATAAACATAAACAAAAGACTTTCCTCTAACCTCACGTTGCCACAACGTCGCAAAAAAAATGTCGACGGACACCGCTTTTCTCCCTGACTGTACCAAATTTTGTAGTATTTCTTTTATGTTATTGAACAGGAAATTTAATGAGGATTCCAAAAATGTACTTAAAACAGTCATTTTCTCACTCTAAGTGGGTTTTACAAGCGATTTTGCCCGTGACTGTTTATTCAAACGGTGTTACTAACAGTTCAAACTTTGACACCCATTATTCCCCAGACTGTATTAAATTTTGTAGTGTTGTTCTATGTTATCTGATAGGAAATTTAATGAGGATTTCAAAAATGCTTAAAACAGTCATTTTCTTACTCCAAGTGGGTTTTACAGGCGATTTTGTTCCTGACTTTTCTTTTAAATTGTGTCTCTGGCATTTTATATTTTAACACCGCTTTTCTTCCTGACTTTACTTGATTTTGTAGTGATTTTTTATGTCATTAGACAGAGAATTTAATGAGAATTAGAAAAATGTGCTTAAAAATATGATTCGGTCACTCCAAGTGGGTTTTACAGGCAATTTAGTCCTTTAAACCGTGTTCAAAATTTACATCACACAATTTTACTAACTTAACAAACCAGTTTTTCCTGAATTACTCGAAAACGGTGAATGTTAAAAAAAAATTGCAGGAGACCAAAAATGTTCCTATGATCAACTCCTTAACCTAGCACCGTAAGGTTGCAGGATCGTTTTAGCTTCCAGTATACAGGGTGTGCGAGAAAAGAATGGTGATTGAATGTTTTCGGTCACCCTGTACATATTTTTTGAGATAGAATTTTTTGCTCAACTCTACTGGAAAGAAGAGCTCAAGACGGCTAATTTAAGCGATTCAACTTTCCTAAACTCCCAAAAAATAACCGAGTTACAGGCTGTTCAAATTTTAAACCAGAATTTCAACTTATTTGAAAATTTGTTGCACCAAACTAGTTTTTCCTAAATAACTCGAAAATGTTGAAAGAAAGCAGAAATTTTCGTAAAGAACTGCTAAACTCATCACTAGAGTTTCACAGTCCGTCAGTACCGCTACTAAACAAGGGGTGCATGAAAAGTATAGTGATTCAGATTTATGACTTTTCAAATTAATGACAGTCAGGACAGGAAAATGATATTTTTCAAGCAAATTTCAATTAGACCCATAAATTTACTGGTAAATTTTCCTGTCACATTGAATTTTACCTTACCGGTAAATAACCGATCATGGTAAATTTACGCCCATCACTACAATACGCTAAATATGATCGACTGCAATCAGTTAACAATCGCGCAAACGCGCGATCTCTGACTTGATGGTGACGTAAAAATACCCCACATTTGCGTTCTTCTTTCGTCGGAGAGAGCCCGTACTTAAAACAGTTGTTATCCGTCAAAACTGACAGACGATCAATCAACGTCGTCTGTCAAAATTAACACCTAATTAGGAATGGGATCGTAAAAATACCTGGTGCATATTATTGCACCGGGTGAATTCATATGTCATTTGTCAAATGAAGAGGTTTTTAAACATCATTTGTTAACAGCTTGAGTCAGTGTGACTACTATTTTAACTGTTTTTTTAACATCAATTGTTTTAACGTGGTAGCATTTCAACTTTGACAGTTGCAAATGTTTTTTTAGGGCCATGTGACCCTAAAACGTATGTTAATTAATTTGAATTTTGACACTTTAAATTTTCGGTTCCGCAGCATTTTTAAGTTCAAAACTGCGTTACTTGGTCAAAACTGTGTGATAGATATAATTTGATGTCTCAGAAAATTTTCAATTTCAAAACTGTATTCTTTAGGGTCGCACACATTTTTTTCATTTTGAACTTTGACAGATAAAATTTGACGTCTGAGATAATTTTCAAGATCAAAACTGCATTATTTACGATCGACTGTTTTAAGGATTTTTATACACAATTTCAATTTTAACAATCTGACAAAGTCGAGCCCTGTCAGGTGCCAAATGTGTTCATATGAACAAGCTTAATTCCAAAGCCAGTATGTCTTTAAAGATTGGTGTCATTTGCAACTTAGTCGGTTGTTATAAAATGTATTAAAATTTTGTTTAAATTAAAAATATAAAACATCAAAAATTAATAATTTAAGTTTATTTATTTATTAACTCAGTTCGGTTGTTCCTCCTTTCACTAATCGGACGATAATCTGACAGTTATCACGTGACTGCGCTAATCATACACGATGGAGTGTCAAGTGACAATTGCGAAACGTCGGCTTGGTCAAGCTGCTA
The DNA here is from genome assembly GCF_016097725.1 of Ips typographus. Lineage (NCBI taxonomy): Eukaryota > Metazoa > Arthropoda > Insecta > Coleoptera > Curculionidae > Ips > Ips typographus. The sequence goes on from NC_138423.1 coordinate 13,536,454, forward strand.
GCGAGGAAAACTTTAGTTTGAACAGGGCTATTTAACACGTCTGTCATCAGCGTCATCTGTCAAATAGGCTGTCGACGCTGACGTAACGACACCTAATAGTAGTGGTCGTTTTATTGTTTAATACTGCTCTAGTTTTTTTGCAAATTTTCTTGTGTCCACTTTATCCTCGACTTTACTTCTACTTCTTATTTACTTCTTCTGTTTTATTTTTTAGTTGCTTGGTATTTATTTCCGTATTTACAAAAATTATTTACCCTTAATTTTTTTCAGCGGTTTTGGTATTTAAGGTCTTCAAAGCGCTTATTAGTATCAAAATTTGATTCACTAAAAAAAGTAAAATAATTGTGGTTTATATCAAATAAATCTCATTACAAATTAAACGACTACCCGATTACGCGACCTATTTTGTTACATTTTACTATTTTACGTTAATACTAAAAAAATTATGTTTAAGACGCCTTCGCATAAGATTTCCAGAAAACACCCAATTAGAATAAATTATTGAGTAAAACAAATCGATATATGATGCTAAGATGCAACCTATTTCTGAGAAAAGGGAATTTTTTCAATGAATCACTAGAATGTAAACATTTATCACTTGTTTACAACCTTTATGAGTATCAAAGTTAGCTGATTACGTGCGCGTTAATTACCACGTGATTGGACATTTAAAATGTGATCAGATCGAAGGTTGTTTAATGATTTTCCTCTTACTGATATCAATTCGATCGGACTGTGGTATTCAAGCGCTTAACATTGAAATGGCTTTCACTAATTCGTTATACTTGGAGGGCACTGATCCCTCAAAAGCTATTTTACCGATTTATTTACACAACAAACACTTGTAATCCTCCCCTATCGTATATGCCAAGTACCTATGTTGTGTGACAGCTTATTGATTGATTGGTGATGAATTTTAAATAATATGCATTTTCAATAGTTTAATAGGAATTGCGGATCGATTAAAAAACATCATTCATTGTAAATATTTTAGGTGGGTTTGTAATAATTACGCGACAGCTACTTGAAAATTGCTTTATTGATTTTAGACTAGATTGCATAAAGCCATCTGAATGTTTTAAATTTAATGTGATAAAACTGAAGACAAATATGTTTTTTAAATTGAAATAAAGAAATTACATATTTAGGAATCTTCACCTCATCTTCTTCTGGTTGTGCCTTGTGCATACGCGCACGTTGGCGATCCTTAATCGTGTACTTGTGTCATTTGGAGGGTGCCATCTTCTGCTTGGCGGAATCTCTTTACTCCGCACCAGTCCCTTATGTTTCGGAATCACGAGTGTTGCTTTTTACCCGGACCTCTCTTACCTTCTATCTTGCCTTGCAGGATCAATTTTGGAATGGAATATCTCGCGCCTCTCAGAATATGACCAAGATAAGATATATTTAGTACCTTGACGATTCCAAGCAACTCTCTTTGAACGTCAGCCATCCTCAACACCTCTTCGTTGGTTTTGCGCGCAGTCCATGGAATGCGGAGGAGTCTGCGAAGGGTCTACATTTCAAATGCCTCTATACGGTTCAGGGTCCTGACTTTTATCGACCATGTCTCTGCACCAAACAGGAGGATAGGGGATATGCCACACGTAGCATTTGACAAACCGAAGACGTAGTGCCATTGGGAGAGTACGGGCAAGCATTAAATTTTTCAGCTTCATAAATGTAGTCTTAACTTGTCCAATTCGTATTTTGACTTACTCATCACAATCCCATTTTTGGTTAAGGGTGGCACCCAGATAAACAAAACGCGACACTTGATCTAAGCTTTTTCCGTCGACTCTGATCACATAGTTGACAGGTTGTCGGGTAATGACCATCACTTTTGTTTTAGATGCGTTGATTCTCAGTCCGAACTGTTTACCCACTTGGTTTACTCTGTCTACAAGCTGTTGAAGGTCTTCGGGTGAATGCGCCAGTAGGGCAGTATCATCTGCATACTTAATGTTATTACTCGGGTTTTCATTGACCTTAATTCCTTTTAGAGCCAGCTCAAATATCTTTTCGACAGAATGCATCCCTGGCGAACCCCTTTGGATATACAAAATGTATCGGTAGTGACTTCGCTGTTGACTCTTATCTTTCTTACCTCGGCAGTGTGTTGAAAGTAGAGACGCTGCCTTGCTAAAAGAAGATCGTGTTTAACGTTATCAAAAGCTTTTTGATAATCTATGAAGCAGATAAACACATCTCGCTTCTGATCATAACACTTCTGGATAAGTATTATCCTATAATCGGGCATGGCTAGCTAGCTTCACCTCATACAGGTTCAAATAAACATTTGTGAACCTAACAATTATTTAGCAGAATTCTAGAAATTAACAAATTAACAGCTTTCAAGCTCCACACAATGTTATTATTCACTAAAAAAATATACACTGGCAGGTGTTTTTGTCTATTCAAATTACTAAATTATGGTAATACAGAATTGTATTCTTTTCGAGTAAACATTAGAAAAATTCCTACAGATTTGTCACCCACAAAAATCTGACTCAAGGCAAACCCTGAAACTGTTGTGAATCAGTTTTATTTCAGTTTTAAACGAGCGTTACGTCATTCGTTGTAGTATAATATGAATTACGTTACTTTCGCAAGTAACGTATACACAAGCCTTGAGATAGTAAACGAAGATTAACCCAAAAGCGGTACTGGAAATGAGCGACTTTGACTGGAAGTGAATGTCTTCTGCAATTTAATTATTGCATTATAGGAAGTTTTCTGTTTTAACTGGTTTGTTGGTTGTTATGGATTTAGGTTGGAAGGCAAAAGAACATTCTTATGGCTAGAAACGTTAATTTTGTCAGATGACAGATGTCACTTCACCAATTGATTTACTAAGGGAGCCCGTGTCACATGACGTGACAAATACATTTTAGTTTTTTGAAACAAATTGAGAGGCCACTCTAGGTTATTCGGAAGATAGGACAGAGGGAAGATTTTGACGTAATAATTGTCGTTCCTTGTCTATTAGTTGTGAACTGATGGAGACGGAATTTTGACGTGATTAACGTATGTTCTTAGGGATGTAAAATTTCCGGAAAATTAATTTTTTCCAGAAAATTTTCGGTAATTGTCCGGAAAAATTGGAAAATCTGAAAATTCAAAAATAATTAGTTTTTTACATTTTTGTACTATTAACTTGAAGGTATTTAGGCAGGTGAGGTTAATTTTGAAAATAAAATATTTTTACTTGAAATTTCTTGACAATTCTAGTTTTTAATATTTTAAAGTCAAACGGTGCGTGGTACCAAAAAAGTGTATAGAAGGTAAAAGTTGTATCCCATCGAGGTGCATTCGTGGTAAATTTCAGACCTCTAACCTGAAACGTTCCTGAGATATTGAGCAAAAACTGCAAAAAACGAGAGTCAACTTGACGCCTTCTAGCGGCTAAACGGGACAACATAATCGTGTCCGCTCAACGTCACGTGATAGCCCCGTTCATTAGCTTTCTTTTGTTATACGGTGTGTTTATACAGGGTGTTTCAAATAGGCGAATTATAGACGATTTTCTGGAAAAGTGCTCCAAAATTTCGCTCAAATTGGGAATATCTGCTTTGGAGGATGGTGCTCAAAGTAAGGCTGTTAGAGCAAAAACAATTGAATATCGATACAAACATTTTACATCAAGCAGGCCTAGAATTTGACGTAGATTCCAAAAATCTAATAAAAAATTATAAGTTTGGTTTGTTGCTCAAATTTGGGACGCCCTGTATACTGATGAATCATCTAGGAATAAAGCAATGCAAATATTTACAAAATTCATATTTGGTATTTTTTTCATAAAATGAAAATTAAACAAGTACAGGGATGTTAAAAATTCATTGAATCACCCTATAAACTACTCCATTGTATGGTCAATAACTCGGTTATTTTGACAATTATAGGGTGGTTCAATATACCAATTTGTAGCCCTTGAAATGGATATTTTCCGACTCGAAAATTACTACTTTTACGCTAACACCATTTAATAATTCATAATTTTGGTTGTTTGGCGTTTGTTGACAGTTCCTTCAAACTTTTCCCGTTGTAACTTAAATTTTTCGATTAGGTTATTATTTTGTGTCAGTTGTATTTGTGTTTTTCATATTTTGATATTTTTGATAACCGAAAATGTCTAAACAGTACAATGAGGGCAAACAGCGGCTGATATGTTTTATGTGACATACAGAGAGTTGCTGCTTACCTTACTTTGCAGGTCTTTACCATCAAGAAAATAACACACACAGTTCAGAATCACTACCAACACTAGCCTGCACAATTCAAGTAAAATATTAAACAACACTGATTTATTAATTTTTCCGCTCTTTATATTTTGCTTTTTACCAGCTTAACCACACTCTTGTAAGTCTTGTCAAATCGGTAAACAACTGAGACACTGTCAATGTCAATTGTCAATGAATATTGTACCATCGTACTCCTTAATGACACACTTCTTGTACAACACTGTATATTGTTTACAAACAATAAACTGACACTGACACTTAACCTCGTTATCTGACAACTTCGACTTCACTACAACCATCAACTCAACAACTAACTAACCAGGCCTGGTTCAGCTGCTTATATAGGCTTCCATGGTTTCTAGAAAGTTCCCAAATATTCATGAAATTGACTCTCTCTCTCACACTCATTAAGCTATAACATAAATCTCTCTCTATATAAGCAACGGAGCCAGGATTTTCTAGAACACAGACAAAAGAATGTAGAACGTGAACAAAGCAACGTAACATACAGGGGTAACAACAAATAACTAAAGAAATCCTAACTAATAATCAAAAGTTCGCTTCGCAACACTGCCCCCCTCCTAGAGTTGATCGTCCCGATCATCAACTTCACCAGCTTTGAGTGGTCGGTAAGGTGCAAGTCGATCCAGGTGAACTATTTTCATTTTCGCCCGATGTCCTCGCTGTATTCTGTAGACGACGTCGTTCAGACGCTTTATAACGTCGTAGGGTCCCTCCCATGACCTCTGTAGCTTCGGTGACTTTCCTTTCTTTCGAGCAGGATTGTATAACCAGACCTGATCACCGGCTTGGAATCCGCTGCTGTTGGCCCTTTTGTCATATCTTGTCTTTAGTCGGTCGCTTGCAAATTTCAACTTCTGCCGGACTTCCTCATGGATCACGTGCAAGCGTTGCGCCAATTTTTCTGAATAGCTATCACAAGAGGCTGGGGGTTCTTCCGGTCGTCCAAAAAGAAGATCCATTGGCAAACGAAGCTCCCTTCCAAAGACAACACTAGCTGGTGTTTTGCCAGTGGAATCATGTACTGCCGATCGATAAGCCATCAGGAACAACGGAATGTGCTGATCCCAATCTGTCTGATTGTTATCGACGACTGTCCTTAGGTAGTTGTCTAGTGTCCGGTTGAAACGTTCCACCATTCCGTCTGACTGTGGGTGTAATGGAGTAGTTCTGGTTTTCTTAATTCCCAATCGGTCACACACTTCCGTGAATACTGCCGATTCGAAATTACGCCCTTGATCCGAATGCAGCTCCCTCGGTACTCCAAATCTGCAGAAGAAGTTGTCAACCAGAACTTCTGCTACAGTAGCGGCTTCCTGGTTTGGTATTGCGTACACTTCTGGCCATTTACTGAAGTAGTCCATTGCAACCAAGACATAGCGATTTCCGGAATTAGTTTTGGGAAAAGGTCCAGCTACATCAACGGCAATCCTCTCAAACGGAGCTCCGACATTATACTGCTTCATACATCCTCGGCTCCGAGTTTTGGGACCCTTGCTACTGAAACAGTCTGCGCAACGCCGACACCAATCTTCTACATCTGAGCGGCTTTGTAGCCAATAGAACCTTTCCCTAACTTTATTTAACGTTTTGTTGATGCCAAAGTGCCCTCCACCAATTCCACTATGGGCTTCTTTCAGTACGTCACTAACTCGGTTTCTTGGCAGAACTACCTGTAGTCGTTCTTCTTTCCCATCCGGACTTTCCCATTTTCTTTTTAGTAAATCTCCATCAATAATAAGGGACTCCCATAATGCCCAATATCCCTTTAATGTTGAAGACTTAGCGGAAATCTCCTCCCAATTTGGTCTTTCTCCACGCTCTTTCCAGTTAATTATCTGTCCTAAATCGGGGTCTTCTCGTTGATCGGCAGCCAAGTTTTCCCGATCCCATGCGATGTCATTTTTCAGAGCGATCCTTCGACAAGGCTTTCCAAATTCAGCTATCTCCAGGCGTTTACAGTGATTGCAACCTTCCACACAAGGTCTTCGTGACACTGCGTCCGCGTTTCCGTGCAAACGTCCCTTTCTGTGTTCAATCTGGAAGTCATATTCTTGAAGTCTTTGCAACCATCGAGCTATTTGTCCTTCTGGATTTTTGAATTGAAATAGCCATTTCAGAGAGGCATGGTCCGTCCTTAGTCTGAATCGTTGTCCGTACAGGTATTTGTGAAACTGCTCGACTGTTTTCACTACGGCTAACAGCTCCTTCCTGGTTACGCAATAATTTCTCTCTGGCTTTGATAGTGATTTGCTGAAATAGGCGATCACTCGTTCTTCACCATCTTGGATTTGAGATAAAACTCCGCCTAAACCAATATTACTAGCATCTGCGTCCACAATAAACTCTTCCCCAGGTCGTGGAAAAGCCAAAACTGGTGGAGAACAAAGGGTTACTTTCAGTTCTTCCATGGCTTCCTGACATGTTGTAGTCCATTCGAAGGGCTGGTTATTCTCCGTCAATTTGTGTAGGGGTCTGGCTATATCAGCAAATCCACGAACAAACCTTCTGTAATAGGAACACAATCCCAGAAAACTTCTTAATTCATGCTTGTCTTTCGGAACAGGCCAATTTTTTACAGCTTCAGTTTTCTTCGGGTCGGTTTTTACTCCTTTTGACGATATAACATGTCCCAAGTATTCGACTTCTTCTTGGAAAAAGCTGCACTTCTTCGGATTTAATTTCAGGTTTGCCCCTCTGAACTTCTTGAAGATTTCTTCAACGTTTTGCAGGTGTTCTTCAAATGTTTTGCCCATAATAATTATGTCGTCTAAATAAACAAGACAGGTTTTCCAAGTCAATCCTCGTAGAACAGTTTCCATTAATCTTTCGAAGGTTGCCGGAGCATTGCAAAGTCCAAAAGGCATGACGTTAAAATGCCACAAGTCATTTCCAGTTGAGAAGGCAGTTTTCTCTTTGTCCCGTTGATCCATCTCCACTTGCCAGTATCCACTTTTTAGATCCAAGGTGGAAAACCACTTTGCGTTAGCCAGAGTGTCTATGGTGTCATCTATTCTGGGCAAGGGATAACTGTCTTTCTTAGTAACTTCATTTAGTCTTCTATAGTCCACGCAGAATCTTGTCGACCCATCTTTCTTAGTAACAAGTACCACAGGAGAACTCCAAGGGCTGGTGGATGGCTCAATGACGCTGCGATCCGCCATGTCCTGTATAAGATTTTCCACTTCTGCCTGCTTAGCCAATGGGAGTCGTCTGGGTCTTTGCTTAATGGGCAAATAATCCCCTGTTTCAATTTTATGCCTCACTAAATGAGTTCGTCCCAAATCCGTTTCATTTAAGGCGAACACGTCCTTGTAGTCGTGAAGCAAACGGCCAAAAGTCTGTTGTTCTTGATCAGTCAAAATTGAGCTCGTCTTTTTCATTAAGTGCACCAAACACTCAGGAAGGTCACTGTCGGGGTTTGGTTTTGTTTCGTGCGACTCCTTAGTCACCATAAGTACTGGTTCGGATTTGGCTATTAAATCGCCTTTTTTTAATCTTTGACCACATTCTTTCAAATTGGCGACTTTTACGTATGCTTGGCCGTTTTTCTGCTGGACTAGGGTGCGGGCTACAAGAACTCCCTTCTTCACGGCATCATCTTCCTCTTCATAACTTGGTTCTATCAGCTGAAGTTTGCTCAATTCCGTTTTCCTATCCAAATTAACTTTAACGATGGTCTCTGATCTTGCAGGTAAGTTGACATCTTCTTGCAACGTGACTTTCCTCACACGCATATCTTGTTCGGGTGTCATCATAACAATCTCGTCTTGTCCAGTCTTGATCATTCTATTCTCCAAATCCAGCTGGAACTTGTGTTGCTCCATAAGATCTAAGCCCATTAAGACGTCATCAGTTATGTTGGCCACAAAAACGGTATGGTTGAAGACATGCCGCCCAAGCTTCACTTCAGCTTCATGGATCCCCAGAACAGGCATTGACTCACCAGCGGCAGTTTCCAATATAAACTTTGTACCAGTGTCGCTAATCCTGCAGTGTTTCACTATGTCCGGCCTTACGATAGTATGACAAGAACCGGTATCAACAACCATTTGGCAATCCCGGCCGCAAATCTTACCGGTCACTATTAAGCTGGTGTTTTCGTGCTGAAGACGGGCTACTTTAATTATGGTTGGTGGGGCTTGACAGTGTTGCGTAGCCAGCTTTTGCCCCGGAAAACTGGCTACACTTCGTTTTCCTGGTTCTGCATTCTTCTAGGTTTGCGGCACTGCGATTGAATGTGCCCCTTTTCTCCACAGTTCCAGCATTCCAATGACCGAGTAAACGTGGTGGTTTGAGCGTTTCGGTTGTTCTGGCTTCTTCTATTTAACGCTCCCATTAGTTCTTTTCGAAATGTCTCCAGCTGACGATTCAAGTCTGACTGAGTGATTGTGTGATCTGAATTGGAAGATCGGTTTCTCGGTTCCGGTGTAAGGCTTCTGACTTGACGCACTCGAGTATGTCCTCGTGATACTTGCTTGACCGCCTCAAACTCCAAAGCGTAGGCAAGAGCATCATGCAATGTTTGGCATCTCGCTAATCGTATTGCTTGCTCTGTGTCACAATCTTTAAGACCTCGTACAAAAGCCCGTACTGCCATTCGCTCTCTAATGTCTTGAGAGGCCGTTGGATAGGCCAGACAAACTAATCGAGCAATGTCGGCTTCATACTGTTGAAGTGTTTCCGTGCTTCTTTGGGTCCTACTAGACAACTGAGCTTCGTATACTTGTTCTAGGTGCTTATTTCCAAATCTCATCTCCAAATGTTGGATTAAGTCGTCGTAGTTTTTGTACTGGCTCTCGTCCAAAGTCTGCAAAACCTCCAGTGCTTCTTCTCGAAGTGACAAAACCAAGGCAGTGGCTTTGTCACTTGATGTCCAATTGTTGGCCTCTGCGGCAGCCTCAAACTGTTTTTTGTAAACCTGCCATGAGGTCTTACCGTCGAAAACTGGTGGCTTAATATTTGAGCAGACACTAGAACTGGCGACTACGGTTGGCTTTGAAGACTTTTCCTGTAGTTTGTCAAATTCCTCTCGCAAGGTCTGAACGGTCTCCTCCATACCGCTTATCCTCTCATTTACCTTTTCTTCCAAAATTTCCATCCTGTTGTCCATTTCTCCTTTAATTTCATTTATTACTCGGTCTAATTTTTCATCTTGTTGTTGAAACTGGTCTTTAATTTGGTCTTGGCTCGCTTTCATTTCTTCGAACTTTTGGTCTTGGCTTGCTTTCATTGCTTGAATCATCTCCATAAGTTGTTTCATTCCTTCATCCATTTTGGCGCTTTGTTGTCGTGTACTCACAGGCATTCAACACACCTTCTGCTTTTGTCGGTTTATTCTGTCTTCCTCTGGATCTCTTCTTCGATTCTCCTATCCCACTTCTGACACCAAATGTACCGTCGTACTCCTTAATGACACACTTCTTGTACAACACTGTATATTGTTTACAAACAATAAACTGACACTGACACTTAACCTCGTTATCTGACAACTTCGACTTCACTACAACCATCAACTCAACAACTAACTAACCAGGCCTGGTTCAGCTGCTTATATAGGCTTCCATGGTTTCTAGAAAGTTCCCAAATATTCATGAAATTGACTCTCTCTCTCACACTCATTAAGCTATAACATAAATCTCTCTCTATATAAGCAACGGAGCCAGGATTTTCTAGAACACAGACAAAAGAATGTAGAACGTGAACAAAGCAACGTAACATACAGGGGTAACAACAAATAACTAAAGAAATCCTAACTAATAATCAAAAGTTCGCTTCGCAACAATATGTTTCTGTCCTTTGCTAACCTTTAAAACAAACTGATGTCATGTTGCCGAATGCTCTCGTAAAAAAGTTATTGATAGACAAAACAACTTTCTTGCACTGACACGAACCAATACTGGGGGCGGTTGCTTCATCTATTGATAGAAAAAAAACAAAAATAGTTTTTTTAAAATGCTCTATACCCGAACTTTACAATATGTCTGGCTTAACAAAAACGAAATTTTTTAAATCACCGGGAATCTGTAACGTTCAAGCTGGCAACCGCGAAATACCAATAAAAACCTTTGGAACTAATCTTAAGAAATGAGTGAATTTCGATCTGACGTCACCATTGATTGCGTCACTGCCACTTCGGCTGCGATAGAGAGTAAATAGAAGTTTTCAATTTCATCTAATCAAATGGGCTCGTTCGACTTAGAAACGATACGCGTAAATCCAAAGCGATGCGATTTTATCAAGTAGACACGTGATAGTCCCTGTCATTCGTATACAACCATCACGTGGTAAAATGAGTTAATTCCGTGAATCGAACAAGGATCTATGGCGATGACTGTTTGATCAGCTTTGTACCATCGTTCGGTGCTAAAAGTAGGCAGTTAGCAAAGCATAATAATGACAAGAATAAACTAATAAACCAATGGATTTAATGAAACGCATAACAAACAAACAAAAATGGTTTTGCTCACAAATGACAGAACACTTGCGCTCTAATGACAGGCAATTCACAGCCTACTTCACGTTTTTTTTTTGGGTTTTGCTTGTTACAGATTTTAAGTATTCTTTGTCCCAGAAGTGACAGTGACGACATTAACTGTGACGTCATATTAAAATTTAGTGGTTTTGTTGATCCAGACATATTTTGAAAGTGCCGTGGTAGTGCATTTTTAAAAAACTATGTGTATTTGCGAATAAAACAAAAAGCTGAGCATAAACATAAATGAACCTTTTTAACCTAACCTAACTTTTGCACTAGACTACAGATGCTTTTATGGTGGTTAAATAGGTTGGTGAACGCACAAAACAAATACCACCATCCGAAGGACTCTCGATCGGTTCATTTATTAGTCTGACAGATGGTTTTGGACGTTGACAGTTGACTCACAGTCGCGCTGCTGCCAAGGCACCATAACTATTGCTTGACAGCCAATGTTGTGTGCTTAAAAAATGGCAACGCCGTGGTCAGCCAAATGCTGGAAAATTGTGGACGCATAGAGTTTATTATGAAACAAATAATGTTTTCCATTAGGAATTTTAGTGCAAAACTATCAAATGTTATGAAAATACACTACTTTTGCACTATACCCATACTTGCCAATGCCATAAATTAGCCAAAATCAAGTAATAACTTTTACATAATTATAGAGTAAACGAAGTTTAAACTATTTTCATGTTTTTAACTTAAAATAACCTAACTTTTGCAGTAGATTACAGATGCATTCAACCACCGCCCTCTGTACAAGAAAGCCTAGAATGTCACTTTTAATGGCGGCGTTAGCGGTTTTCGTTTTGTACACAAACCTATGCAGATGCAGTAGAAAATATGTATTTTTTTTATTTTTTCGTGTAGTTGATTAGAAGTTGTGAGTGAAAAATCAAAGAACGCTTCATTCCTGATCCAGATATGTATAGATATGGCTTTTTATACCCAATAAAGTCCAGCCAAACCAATTTTGGTTAGAACCCTTTGTCCTGGAAAGTACAACAAACTAATGTGAAAAACTGCTCAATCAAAGAAAATTTGGAAATCCTTGAAGCTAGGTAAGCAAAACTGGTAAATGTGTTTTATATTATTACCAAGACCTTTCTTTTAAAATGTAAATGTGCCAATGGAACTTCTAAAAGCTGTCCTGTTTCATCAGAGTAAACCTTTGTTGCCCTCAAAATGCAGGCAGCCTCAAAATGTAACTCACATACCTATGTATGTAAGAGGCAATAAGTTTACTGAATGAGAAAGCATATTGTACTTACCACTGAGTATTTTGTTGGAGTAAAATCATTCCAGTTCAAAGCTTTCAACCACTGTTGGGTTCGAGCAGGGTCTTTTGGAAAGTAAAAGACTGACACTTTTGGGCCTTTCACCAAATTGCTTTTACAATTTGGCAAACAACAAGTGGACAGCATATTGTAGAGGCAATAGAATTTAAGTTAAAAAACCAACAACATATTATAGAACAATGAAGGAACAATAACAATAGTGATAACACAATAAAATGAACACAAACTACACTTTCACTAAAACAATAAACATATGAACAACAATATATAATAGTAAACAAAAATTACTTTGGCAAGTAATCCCAAGTCTTTTAAACCTTCACTTTAAACCTTAAAAATTAATTTAATCATGGAAAAACTCAATTTCCACAATACAAACAAATGCAAACTGTCAACCACTATTTCGGCCATATTGGAATTTTTGGCATGCACCTTCTTGGCTTTCTTGTACAGAGGGCGGTGATTCAACAGATTACCACTTTTATTTGATCACCCGGTGTAGGAGTAATATAAAATAAAACAGAATAATCGAGCAAGGTCAAAAATGAACCGCTGTAATATGCATAATTAAATCCTATTTTATTGTTTATTTTCATTTTTTTTTAATGATATTAATAACCGATCTTTGTACTTTGCATGTGTAGGATTTAAATATATTACATATTGCAACCAACTGATTTTAAATAAGTCTCAGTATATGTGGTTTGTTACTTTTTTTGTAAACATTATATTAGTTTATTTGTGTAATCGATTAATTTATGATAATCTTCGCCAATAATAAGCATAAAAAATGTAAATGTTCATCAGAATTGCTCAATATTAATTATTGTGAGGTGTACCAAGTTAATTATGCAAGCAGTGGACGTTCTAAGTGCCATCATAAATGACAACATCAGCGACGTTGTCAAGTTTATATAAAATCTTTGATATTTCACCAAACATTCCGTTTTTTTTTGTTTTTCTGTGCGTTGGGATTTTGTTAGAGAGTATCAATTACATAAAATAAAGAAAATAAATATATAACACCAGCTGGATATCCCACTTCAATTTGTTACACTGCATTATGACAACAATGCAATGCAACTCTGACGTCATCCTAGTTTAGTGTGATTTTTCGTATACTTCCATCCAGTAGATTTTTCGTTTGAAATTTTCTCTGCCCGGTCCTGTTAAAGTTAAGACCAATTTATTAAATTCATCCATGCCGACATTGACCCCGAAATGATAAAAACAAATGATTTCGCGTGCCGTCATTTCCAGCCAATAAAACAATCCGATGCTAAAATACAAACCAATCTATAGGGTAGGTTCGATTTCTCATCATCCACGAAGCGTTTGCGTGCATCAATATCGTCTTTTTTGCTCCGAATTGTTGTCATAGTTTTACTATTAACGGGAAATATCAATAGAAAAGTCGCTCTACTATGACGTGGCTGAATTTACACTGTAATTTAGACTTTAGAAATTTGAGCGAGTGTTCTAGCTTTCTATTAAAAACGATAAAGGAACGGATTTTTTTTTCTAAACAAAATGTAGTGATGAGAATTACCGGTAATGTAAATATTCTACTTTACCAGGAAAATTTGACTGATAAATTTACAAATACTGTGTTTCTGACAGTTCAAATTTTGACACCGCTTTTCTCCCTGACTGTATCAAATTTTGTAGTCTTTTTCAAGGTTGTTGGAAAGAAAATTTAATGAGGATTTCAAAAATGTGTTCAAAACGGTTATTTTTTCACTCCAAGTGGGTTTTACAGGCAATTTTGTCCCTGACTGTCCTTTCAAACTGTGTTTCTGGCAGTTGCAACTTTGATACCGCTTTTCTCTCTGACTGTAGGAAATTTTATAGTATTTTTCCAGGTTATTGGATAGGAAATTTAATGAGGATTCCAAAAATGTGCTTAAAACAGTCATTTTCTTACTCCAAGTGGGTTTTTCGAGCGATTTTGTCCCTAACTGTTCTCTCAAACTGTGTATCTGACAGTTCAAACTTTGATACCGCTTTTCTTCCCATCTGTTCCAAATTTTGTAATGTTTTTTTGGGTTATTGGATAGGAAATTTAATGAGGATTTAAAAAATGTGGTTAAAACAGTAATTTTTTTACTCCAAGTGAGTTTTACGAGCGATTTTGTCCCTGACTGTTCTTTTAAACTGTGTTTCTGACAGTTCAAACTTTGATATCGCTTCTCTTCCCGTCTGTACCAAATTTTGTAATGTTTTTCCGGGTTATTGGATAGGAAATTTAATGAGGATTCCAAAAATGTGGTTAAAACAGTCATTTTTTTACTCCATGTGGGTTTTACGAGCGATTTTGTCCCTGACTGTTCTTTTAAACTGTGTTTCTGACAGTTCAAACTTTGATATCGCTTTTCTTGCCGTCTGTACCAAATTTTGTAATGTTTTTCCGGGTTATTGGATAGGAAATTTAATGAGGATTCCAAAAATGTGGTTAAAACAGTCATTTTCTGACTACAAGTGGGTTTTACAAGCAAATTTTGTCCCTGACAATTCTTTCAAACTGTGTTTCTGACAGTTCAAACTTTGACACCGCTTTTCTTCCCATCTGTACCAAATTTTGAAATGTTTTTTCGAGTTATTGGATAGGAAATTTAATGAGGATTTCAAAAATGCGGTTAAAACTGTCATTTTCTTACTGCAAGTGGGTTTTACGAGCGATTTTGTCCCTGACTGTTCTTTCAAACTGGGTTTCTGGCAGTTTAAACTTTTATACCGCTTTTCTCCTTGACTGTACCAAATTTATTGTGTTTTTTCAGGTTATTGGATAGAAAATTTAATGAGGGTTCCAAAAATGTGGTTAAAACAGTAATTTTTTTACTCCAAGCGGGTTTTACAAGCGATTTTGTCCCTGACTGTTCTTTCAAACTGTGTTTCTGACAGTTCAAACTGTGGTACCGCTTTTCTTCCTGTCTGTACCAAATTGTGTAACGTTTTTCCGGGTTATTGGATAGGAAATTTAATGAGGATTTCAAAAATGTGGTTAAAACAGTCATTTTCTTACTCTAAGTACGTTTTACGAGCGATTTTGTCCTTGACTGTTCTTTCAAACTGTGTTTCTGACAGTTCAAACTTTGATACCGCTTATCTTCCCATCTGTACCAAATTTTGTAATGTTTTTTCGGGTTACTGAATAGGAAATTTAATGAGGATTCCAAAAATGTGGTTAAAACAGTCATTTTTTTACTCCAAGTGGGTTTTACAAGCGATTTTGTCTCTGACTGTTCTTTCAAACTGTGTTTCTGGCAGTTTAAACTTTTATACCGCTTTTCTCCGTGACTGTACCAAATTTTATAGTGTTTTTCCAGATTGTTTTAAAGGAAATTTAATGAGGATTTCAATAATGTGCCTGAAACAGTCATTTTCTGACTACAAGTGGGTTTTACAAGCAATTTTGTCCCTGACTGTTCTTTCAAACTGTGTTTCTGACAGTTCAAACTTTGATACTGCTTTTCTCCTTGACTGTACCAAATTTTGTAGTGTTTTTCACTTTTTCAGATTATTGGAAAGGAAACTTGATGAGGATTCCAAAAATGTGCTTCAAACTGTCATTTTCTGACTCCAAGTGAGTTCAACAGGCAATTTTGTCCCTGATTATCAAACTGTGGGGTTTAGAAGTATTTCTGACAGTTATTTTGTTTGACAGTGGTCACGTGACTGCCTAGTTAAATTATCTTGATTGATTAAGTAATTAAATTGTAACTAATGTTAGTACAATTCCGGTAACACTGTGTGAGTTGACCAATTTTCAGGTTTACTACTATTTTCTGAAGACCACTCTGTATAAACCTATATCGAATTTGCATCTAGTAATATTAATATGACTTTGGTGCCAGACTATTTTAATCAAACTTAATCACTAAATTGATGGACACAAACAGATTCAATAATTAAGATTACTACATACAGATACAGATGTAAAAAAAATGAATTTGATGTTTTTGGTGTTTTTTGTTTTCCATTTATCCATTTACAATGTGGTGAATCTTTTTCATTAGATTTATTAAAAATATATCATTTACTTGGATGCATGACAATTGTTAATAAGTGCTTTATAACCAGATACCTACAATGTCAAAATGTTGATTTCAAATTGTGTTTGAATTTAGAAACAAAACTAAGAGAAAAAATGTCAAATTAACAAAATGTTAATATAAGGGATTTCCTGGGGAATTCTCTATAAGACTAGTAAATATAACGTTTTAGCCTTAATGTCTCAAATATTTAGAGAAACTTTTACCAAAACTTGTTTTTTGCCTTTCAAACAAACACACAGTTAGTTACAGTTTACTTTCGGTCAAACGTGACAGTTAAAATTGTAGGCATATAGGCAATTTGTCAGAACTTTACTCTTCTTTTGAAAAGTTTAGGCAATTAGCCTATATTATTTAGATAAAGGTCAAGGTTAATTAATACACCAAGATCAGTAGAACACAGAATAATAATGACTTTTAGTTTTATATTAAGTTACGGACAAATTGCAAATTGCAAGTCATCTCAAACTTATTATCAAAGACTAAACCTAACCCAACTCTATAATCTTACTTTAACTTAACACGTTGGGTATTAGCCCATTCTATTATTCATACATAGCCAGCACAGTAATTTCTAAACATTCTTCTACTCTTCTTTTAAAAATTTGGTGCAGTTTGCCAGCACAATCATTTCAACACATTCTTCTACTTTTTACCGAGAAATTTTAGGGAATTAGCCAGCGCAATCAATTCAACACATTCTTCCGCTCTTCTTTTGAATACTGTAAGCAATTTTATAATAACTGTTTATCTAAGAGTAAAGTAGACGTTTTTTGCTAAAATCAAAATTAACGAAGTTAAGGGGGTGGTCAAAATTCAACCAATCACCCTGCGCAGGGTGTCTCATTATAAACGGCCATCCCTTAGTTTTTTTTGTTTATGATTTTAGAATAAAAACGTTAAAACAAAAGTTGTAGAATTTGTTCTAAAGATTTGAACGGAAATTACTTGAATTATACAGGATGTCTTTAACTTATGTTTTTTTAATGGAACACCCTGTATATTATTCAACTGTTGAATAGAGCACGTCGAGACCATTTCAACGTATGTATGGTTTGTTGGATTTATCTGTAATACTTTTCTCAAAAAAATGAGAAAAAGCAAATCTTTCAAACCACCCTGATATAATTCAAAATGCCATTACAAATGAAGTGAATAGAATGAACAGAAATCATGCAGGCTGGATTAAAAAAAGGATAAAATAAGTAAAAAAAGGATATAGACTCTGCATTGAATTGAATGGTGGTCATTTCCAGCGTTTACGGTCTTACCAAAATTAGTTTTTAATTTGTTATATTGTGATAATAGTGACACTTTTTTTGGGACATCCTGTATAATCTAAGTAAGTTGCGTTCAAATCTTTAGAACAAATTCTACAACTTTCCTATAAACATTTTTTTCTAAAATCATAAAAAAAAAGTTAAAGGGGGGGCCATTTATATTGAGACACCCTGTACATGATATCAGTCAACCATTTATTAGATTAGACTGACAGTTTGTCACATGATCATTCTTTTGCACATGACAGTAATATCACGTGGTTAGTGTCGTTTGACCGATCGATGGATTTTTGAGATGTTATTCTCAAGGCGCTCTTTGCAATAACATAATTTTCGTGATTTCTATGAAATTCCAAGACTGAATCATAACGTATGCTACGTCATCGTAATCAGAAAAGTAGGCTCTATTCAAATATGCCAAAATTCAATATGGCGTCCATAAGAAAAATAAAAGTTGCTGATGGTAACTAAAAAACGAAACGTCGAATATCAAAAATGAGAATGTCTCGTTGTAGAGGAGGAAAAGTGTCTTTTGTTTTCAGTTATCTTATCAAATAAATTAGTAAAAAATAAAAACTAATTAATTTCCAAAAATTCGTTTTTTTTTCGGATATCTCCGGAAGTACTAATAATTTTTAAATTTTTAAAGAGGCATTTTAATTGACTCCTAATAGCAAGACGTAGAATGGTTCCAAAGTAACAATTTTGCAGACTAGAACAACACCGGAATCGATCTTGGCAAGTTTTGAGACGCGTCATTTATGCAGACTACACATTGTATTTCTTCTTATCTCTTCTTCTATCTTACCCAAGATCTCCATGGTGAGACTCGCGAAACGTGCACCCTGTATTACTGTTGAGTCTTCAAAAAATCATAATTCATCCACTGATTTATCAAAGATTAGTTTCAATTGAGAGAATTCACTGACCATGTGATGATACCAACTGAATTATTATCGAATTATCGCACGCCGAAAGCCGTTTCGATAATCACGATATCGTGGAGACACTTATAGATAATGAGTGACGCACCTTCAATATTGTACCTGTTTTTGTGTTTTGTTCCAGTTCGTTCGGAATATTCGTTTCATACATATGTTTCGTGTACTATTTACATACTCGGGTTAGATATCGTGCGTGGCATCGAAAACGGGGATCGGCGACTAATTTACCTGATCTTGCTGCAATAATGCTCGTGGTAGGTTGATAAAGTGAATTTTCTGGATATTCGATGATTAAACAAGTGCAGTAAGTATTTCTGTGATTATTTTAATCAATGGCGGTTTGTGGGTTAGTAATATAGGACGCTAATTAATCCCCTAGTGTCCTACATTGCTGACCTAATAACCAAGCATATAAATCAAAATCAAAAGCGGTGTAACATATACTAAAATACTCAATACCGTCTAACTTTGTATTGTGTTGGAGTATTGACAACCAATCAGGACATTTACCATTGACGTCAAAATTTTTAAACCAATGAAACGCAAGACAGAAACTGTAAATTCAATTTTATTTGTAAATACTTTTCAGTATTCTACTAAGTTTTTTTTTAGAGTAATCGATATTGTTTAATTACGTATACATATATCAAGAGAATGAAACACATAATTTGACAGAACTACTCCCTGCGTTCAAGAATTAGGACCCACAGGACGTATTCTAGAAACGTGGGAAATAAATAATCAAAAGAAAGACCTGTAGAATGTGACAGGAACCCGCCATTGTCAGCTTCTTCTGTCACATTCTACCAACAATTCTCTTGAGAATACCGTTCCCTGCTTTCCAGAAATAGGTCCCAGGATGTAAAAAATGGCCGCGTTCATAAACCAATCGATTTCCGATGAATGGCGTTAGACAAAAACATCGATTGCTAGTAGCAGCTGTCAGTTATTTTATTGAATTATAAATATTAATAAATATTCATTTTATTCTTTGGTTTGCCGTTTGGACAAATGGAAAAGGTCATTTTAAACTAATTATATAGTTAATTAATAATTACTTTTAGTTAATAAAGTCTTGAAAAACGAGACCGACAGTGACAGATCAACAAATCTCAGTCGAGAAATCGTTTTTTAAATTCAATGGAAAAAATGGCGTTCGATTCGTATTTTTCGATTGGTAATCGATATATTTTAGTTTTATTAAGTTCATAAATGACTATTCCTGTAACTTTGTTACCTTAAGGAGGAAAATTCTGGGTAAAATGAGGTTAGAAGCCTTTAAGGCCATTGATTAACTGCCCTTAATTTCAGATTTTTCACTCCTAAAGAAATTTTTTGAAAAATGTTTGAATTTTGATTGACGTGCATAAGTCGCCATATTGATTTTTTCCTGTAACTCTGTTAGCTTAAGGAGAAAAATTCTGGGAAAAATGAGGTTAGAAGCCTTTAAGACCACTGACTAATTGCCCTTAATTTTAAAATAGTCACTTCTGTATGCAATTTTTAAAAAATGTTTCAAGTTTGGTTAAAAGTCTTATCAACGTGCATAAGTAGCCATATTAATTTTGCCCTGTAACTCTGTTATCTTAAGGAGAAAAATTCTGGGAAAAATGAGGTTAGAAGCCTTTAAGACCACTGACTAATTGCCCTTAATTTTAATATAGTCACTCCTGTAGGTAATTTATGAACATCTTAGTTTAATAGCTGATTATGAATATCTATTTAATAACTGACCTCTGAACATCTTAGTTTAATATAAGTTAGTGATTTTGTTTAGGTTGTAGCCAAAAATAAGAAGAAAAAATGGCGTCCAATCACTGAGTTATATTTTTTACGCCATTTTTTTTCTTTGGTTAGGTTGTGTGTTTTGGAGCCATTTTTTTTAGTCATTCAAAAGAAGAAAAAATCACTTGATTAAATTTTTGGCGCCATTTCTTAGATTAATTTGTTTTTTTTTTGGTTAAATTTGATTATTTGGCGCCATTTTGTCACTAATTGAAAAGAAGTAGAAATAACTCTAAAATCTTGGGTTATATTTCTGTCGCCACGTTTTCCTTTTAGGTTAGATTAGTGCTTTTTTAGTTAGGTTGTGTTTTGATTCCTTATTTTCATTAATTTAAAAGAAAAAAATGGGGAAAAACAATTGGGTATATTTTTACCTTTTTTTTTTCTTTTTGGGATTGTTTATTGTTTTTTGTTAAATTTTTTTAGTAATAAAGTATAAGAAAAAATAGCTCCAAATAACGAAAACTTATACCAAAATATTTTAGTGCTTTTGTGTGGTTGTGTTTTTGGTGCCATTTCTTCAGTAATTAACAAGAAGAAGAGTTGTGTATGTTGGTTTTCCCTGACATGCAAATGACATTCACGTCAGTCATATTCACGTCATAAAACATTATTTCCATTCAACAAAAAATGTTGCTGACTAATTACGTTGAAGTAACGTTTCATTTATATTATTTTTTTCGTTACATTACAAGCTATTACTATGCAACGTTACTTATGAAACTTTAACCGTAATGTAAATTTGAGGGTTTAATAGCCTCTCACTAATGTTTCTGTCAGTATGAATTGTAACTATTTTACAACATTATTCAGGCCGTTTAAGAAACGTTACTACAACCTTATAGTTTTGCGTCATAGCCTAAAAAAATGGATTTTTGCTATATTTTAACTAGTGATAACATTTTAATTGGATAAACAAGTTTTGTGTGTTTTGGAATGTCAAAACCATTAGCGTCAATCCCAGTCTTAGTGCTGATTGGTCAAAAAAAGCTACTTTCAGCTTGAGGGTTTTTCTTGGCCAATGACAAACTAGTTGATCATACATTACATTTGAAACGACAAACATGAAACATTTTGAAACGTTTTTGTTACGATTCTATTATAACGTTCCTGATGTGTTTCTACTACAACTTTATATTTGATCAAAATCAAAATGTCAAATTTACGTTAGCGTAGGTTACATTTTCTAAACATCTACAAAGTTACCAGTAAATATCCGAATTGAATTAAAAATAGATACGCTCGGATTTAAATTATTTAAATAAAACAGACCTTTATACTGGGATTTACAGAAAGTCAAGGTGCGTCAGCATTTTGATGTACAGTTTGTTTAAAAATTCGCTCAATTTACTTCTTAGCAAACAACTTACGTGTTACTTGACTCATCTAAATGCAATTTTAAACTTTAGTTTTCAGATTGGAAGTTTTGTTTTTACTCACTTTTTAAGTAAAGAAGTACAAGTGTTGGAAATGTTTATAAAGTGAGTAAGCTTGACATTAAAAGCAAATCGTTATCGGAGAATAACGGTCATGGTTAATTCTAGTGGTTTAGGCTTTGAAGTTGACCTTATAAAAGTCAAAACGTAAAGGGAAACACTGAAATATTATCGGTTTTACCATAGCAATTTTTTTTTCGAAAAAGTGATATAAAAACCGCAGTGTTGTGCTAAATAGTGCTGTAATTAGTTTTCTTGTAGCGGTTTTTTTTTGTAAAATATTGATTATTTCATATCAGTACATACAGTGTGTGTTTGTTAAACCATCAACACTTTGCCAGCTTATGATAAAAAATATTCTTGTAATTTTGTGTTTTGCTTAATATTATGAGTGCAGTAGAGACAAGACAACAGTGAAAATAAGCATAAATAATTAAATTTTGAAACTTTCTGACATTCAGTCAGTTTTTGAGTTTTAAGGTTTGATTTTTCAGGAATTATTATAAATCAATTTTAGTAGTCCGTCACTGATTTTTTTCTGTTAAAAACAGTAATTGCTCAAAATCCTAACAAAAGTGTCTTTAAAAGCACCTTTAAAACTAATTACTGTTGAAATACAGTCATGCTTTTTTGTCCTACATACCAAAAAATATACAGTGTGGAACAGCCAAATGGAATAAATTCGATAACGAATAAATGAGAGCGTGTTGGGAAAAAAAAAAAAAAAAAATTATGACGTCGCAACGACAAAATAGACATTTCTTTTTATTAAGACAAACGAGTTAAAAATTAGAAGAACAATAATAATAACAACTCATTTTGGTCAGGTTCAAGCCAATACGAAGGTTACGTCATAATCTTAGTTTTTAGTTATATGAAACAGGGGCACTACAAAGTTTTGACATCCTGTAGTTATGTTTGTTCTTATCAAACCTTAAGTTACAATTTGAGTAGTTTGTAGTTGTATTCTAGAAACTTTTTCAAATAAGTTGCTATAGCTGTAGCTTTCTGCATTTTGGCATTGGTATTCATAATTCTTCTACATTTGAAGTAACTTAAGTTACTGAAGTTGCTTGAATACAGAAAAGTAGCTTAAATATTTAAGTAAAAAAAGTAAAGCTACTTTTAGTAGCTCAAGCTACATAGATTATTTAAGTTTTTTCATAATTCAAATAGTATACTTTAACACAATCAGATTAATAAGACATAACTATTTTAAAAGATACAATTCACACAACTATTAAGTTTCTGGCAGTTCGAACTGTTACACCGCTTTTCTCTTTGACTGTACCGAATTTTGTAGTATTTTTTCAGATTATTAGATAGGAAAATTAATGAGAATTCCAAAAATGTGCTTAAAAAAGCCATTTTCTCACTCCTAGTGGGTTTTACCAGTGATTGTGTGATTGACTGTTCTTTCCGACTGTGTTTCCGGTAGTTCAAATTTTGACACCGCTTTTCTCCCACACTCCTACCAAATTTTGTAGTGTTTTTTCAGGATATCAAATAGGAATTTTATTGAGAATTCTAAAAATTAGCTTAAAACAGCCATTTTCTTACTCCAAGTGGGTTTTAGAAGCGATTTTGTTCCTGACTGTCCTTTTAAACTCTGTTTCTGTCAGTTCCAACTTTGACACCGCTTTTTACTTTGGCTGTACCGAATTTTAAAGCGTTTTTTCAGGTGGTTGGATAGGAAATTTAATGAGAATTCCAAAAATGTGCTCAAAACTATCATTTTCTCACTCCAAGCGGGTTTTACCAGCGATTTTGTCTTTGACTGTTCTTTCAAACTGTCTTTATGACAGTTCAAATTTTGACACAGCTTTCCTCCCTGACTCTACTAAATTATGTAGTGTTTTTTTTTAGGTTATTGGGTAGGAAATTTAATGAGGATTCCAAAAATGTGCTTAAAACAGTTATTTTCTCACTCCAAGTGACTTTTACCAACGATTTTATCTTTGGTCTTTCCAACTGTGTTTCTGGTAGTTCAAATTTTGACACCGCTTTTCTCCCTGACTATACCTAATGTTGTAGTGTTTTTTCATGATATCAAATAGGAATTTTAATGAGAATTCTAAAAAATTGCGTAAAACAATCATTTTCTTACTCCAAGTGGGTTTTACAGGCGATTTTGTTCCTGACTGTCCTTTTAAACTCTGTTTCTGTCAGTTCCAACTTTGACACCGCTTTTCTCTTTGGCTGTACGGAATTTTGAAGCGGTTTTTCAGGTTGTTGGATAGGAAATTTGGGCAAGACTGCCATTTTCTCATTCCGAGTGGGTTTTACCAGCAATTTTGTCCTTGACTGTTTTTTCAAACTGTGTTCTGGCAGTTCTAAGTTTAACATCGCTTTTCTTCCTGACTGTACTAAATTTTGTACTGTTTTTTAGGTTATTGAATAGGAAATTTAATGAGGATTCCAAAAATGTACTTAAAACAGTAATTTTCTTACTCCAAGTGGGGTTTACAGCCGATTTTGTTTTTTCAAATTGTGTTTCTGGCAGTTCAAATTTTGACAGCGGTTTTGTCCCTAACTGTACTAAATCTTGTAGTGTGTTTTAGGTTGTTGAATAGCAAATTTAATGAGGATTCCAAAAATGTGCTTAAAAGTGTGCAGTAATTTTCTTACTCCAAGGGGGTTTTACAGGCGATTTTGTCCCTGACTGTTCTTTCAAATTGTGTTTCTGGCAGTTCAAACTTTCACACAGTATTTTGCTGACTGTACTAAATTTTGTAGTGTCTTACCAGGTTATTGAATAGGGAATTTAATGAAGATTCCAAAAATGTGCTTAAAACAGTCATTTTCTCACTCCAAGTGGGTTTTATACCCAATTTTATCCCTGACTATCTTTTCGAACTGTTTTTATGACAGTTCAAATTTTGACACAACTTTTCTCCCTGACTGTACTAAATTTTGTAGTGTTTTAACAGGTTATTGGATAGGAAATTTAATGAGGGTATCAAAAATGTGCTTAAAACAGTCATTTTCTCACTCCAAGTGGGTTTTATACCCAATTTTGTCCCTGACTATCCTTTTAAAGTCTTTATGACAGTTCAAATTTTGACACGGCTTTTCTCCCTGATTCTACGTGACTTTTATCAGCGATTTTATCTTTGACTGTTCTTTCTAACAACAAGCTTCCCTGGGTCACTCTGTATTATAGTATAATTTGTAACAAGTCACTTAAAAAGTAACTAGATTCACCAGACAAACCAACTAGTACAGCTTCAGTTACTTTGTAGCTTAACTGCTTTTTTCAGAAAGTAGTTATCCAAATTGTAGCTTTAATAGTAGAATTTCAACTTGTAGCTTTATTTCAGTAGCTTGCTCGACTCGATGTTGCCAAATTTCACTGTAGAATAGATATAATCAAATATACATCCGGGAACTATCGATTATTGAAAAAGTACAAATAAAAAAAATCGGAAAATTTGGTAAGTCACCAAGTCGTCCATCTGAAATATTCTCTACCAATTTGCTTATTTTAAATGAAACACCTTGTATATTATTACATTTTGGAGTTCTATGTTTAATTTAAGTCCTACTTCCTGTATAATGTCATATACCTAGTTGTATTCGTTTCTGAGATATTCAACATTTTATGTGAAATTTGACATTTACAAAAACGATTGTAATTGGCGCATTTTTGGTTTTTGTGTTTTGTCGTGTTATAAAATGTTGGTTCGGAGAGTGGGTGCAGAAAAACGTCTTGATGATACGGGGTGGTCAAATAATGAATTTTCAAAAGCGCAAAAAGTAAAGTTTTTTTTACGTTTAAGGCGCTGAGTTGCCAAATGATTTTTTTACAATCCAAACACGAATGTTTCCTTAATATTGTATTTTTTATTTGTACCGAGACTAAGGCCGGGATTACCTAACTTCATAGTCATAGTCGTAATCATAAACTTAATTTTTGTTCATTACAACACATAGTAAACAAGTAACCGGGCCGATTTGGTTTACTATGTGTTGTTAAGGATCAAAATTAAGTTTATGATTACGACTATGACTAAGAAGTTGGGTAAAAACGGCCTAACACAATAATTAGCTATTAACTACTCCAATAAATAACGACTATTTAAAATGTATATACACTTGCATAATATGGGATAAACCAAGATTCTTCACATTTTAAAAGCAGTTTTCAATCACAAGAAACACAGCAAACTTTACTAACTGGCAATTTGGCAACAATGCCTACAACTCTTTAAAAAATCGAGTTTAAGAAGGACACGTTTGTATCTCATCTGCGTTCGTTATAAAAGTTAAAATTGGAAAACTTTTGAAAAACTTTACTTTTTGCCCTTTTGAAAATCCATTTTTTTGACCACTCTGTATCATTTTTCTAGACGTTTTTCTGCACCCACTTTAGAACCAATACGTCTAATACGACAAATTGTTTTAAGCATTGGAAATGTCAATTTTCACATAAAAGGCTAAATATCTCAGAAACGGTGTGTTTCAGTTAAAGTAAGCGAGTTGGTGTCTACTTCCGGTACAACAGGAAGCGACCCCATCTAAAAAATATTGACCACCATATGAAAACAATTCAAATGCGTAATTTCGTCTGTGTCGTCTGCAAAGCATCAAGAATATATCCCTACTATTCGTTAGAGGGTAATTCAGAACATTTTTTAAATAAAAAGTAAATTTTGAGACATCTGGCTCTCTCTCTCCAATGGCGCTACAGCCCAAATTGAGCCTTGGCCTCCTCTATCTTCCGCCTCCAACACTGTCGGTCCAACGCCACTCTCCTCCAGGTTCTGACACCTATCAAGTTCTGTCACTCCATCCTCCCATCTTTTCCGTGGTCTCCCTTTTGGTCTTCTGCCCTGCATCCTACTATTGAGGGCACTTTTTGGTAGCCTGTTATCCGGCATTCTTACTACGTGGCCTGCCCATCGTAGCTTCTGTAGTCTGACGAATTCTGAGATAGGTGCCTCCTTGAAAAGTTGGTAGATTTCATGATTCTAATCTTCTTCTCTATATCTCATTTTCATTTAGTGGCCCGAAGATCCATCTTAGTATTCTTCTTTCAAACACCTCCAGTTTATTCTGTGAGTTCTTTGTCATGACCCATGTCTCGCATCCATAGCATAGTATCGGCCTGATGATGGTTTTGTATATCCTGATTTTTGATTTTCTGTGTATGATTTTGGAGCGGAATATATGGGACAGAGCGAAGTAGGCTTTGTTTGCCGATATTGTACCCCCGATTCCTCTGATCCTCTCGTGTTGAGTTCAACACCTAGATATGTAAAGCTCTGGACAGCATCCACGTTATCCTCTACTCTGGGGTAGTTTTCGTTTCCTCTTGTTCTTACCTGGGTTAGTGTTTTTGTCTTTTGTGTATTTATTTCGCCTCTCTCTTCAGTTGTGTGTATATTTCTGCCGCCTCTTCCGCTCTGCGGGTCATAATATTGATATCATCTGCGTAGGCGGCCAGTTGTACCGATTTGTTTGTTAATAAATTTGGAGAACGCACAACATCTGGCACCACTGCCAATTTTCTTCTTCTTGGTAAAAATATGTCAACTGTCATTCGACCAAATGGAGGAATACTTTCATGCAATACATGTGAAAGTCCCCCGGTCATTATAAATAAGAGCTTAGTAATCGTAACAAGGAAACGAAGAAATGGTTATTTTTCTAACAGATGCGGAAAGTGATACTTTCCTGCACGCGATTGTTGTTGACTCGAATGACGTTTGGGCAAGGTATTAAAAAAGTTTAATACTACAAAAAGTACATTTCCAAGCATTTTTAGATAAAACCTCTCTCTATATTCGGTTTAATTATTACTGGTGTAAGTTACAATACAATTTTGGTGTGATAACACTGTTTTAATAGTCCAATAATGTGTCAATAAACAGTGCGTAAACCACGTGCGTAATTTAGCTTTTAACGTGTGAGCTAATCACTTTATTAAGTGCACATCATTGTTAGTACAATTTTATCTTTTGGTTACTTCAATCTTAATCATTTTCATGAGTTTTTAATTACAAAAATTCCAAAAAAGGTGACGCTGACAAAAATGCGTATTTTTAAGTAATTTTTAAAATAGCTAATTGTCGTTAAAAAACAAATTTTTTTAAAATTCTGTTACACTACAGGTTAGTAAAATGAACAATTAATGACACCTGGACGTAATAATAGAAATGCACGTGTCCTGTTGTTTGGTTTAAAAGTCCAAGGTTACAACAATCATAATAATTGTGGAAGGGTGACAAAGCGGCTACTACAAACAAAATAGAGAAGTCAAAATCCTTTTAGTGATTTTTTTTTTGAGTGAATAACATTTTAAATTTCTTGTACGTCATTTTAACAGTATGAAGTGTAAAGAAAACGCATTCTAACGCTAATCCCATGCGCACATGAAAAACTCACCCTAATCAGGGAGTTTCTAATCGGTTTTCCATTATCTTTGGTCATTCCGCGGGCAACGAAGACGAACGAAGGGAGAATTTGAACGCGGTCGGGATTTTTCCTTTCAAAGCGCGATTTTTCCACCAAAGCTGTAAAGAGCGTGAATTCGGTTGGATGTGTCGTTTTACGTTTGATATTTTTGGTGAAAAGGCGACTGGATGCCAAAACTTTATTTTATTTCGCGGGGTAAGAATTGTTTTAAGTAAAAGTGTTATTTTTCTAACAATAACTGAAAGTAGATTACCAGTAAAGTGCGGTCTAAAAAAACCTTAATAACATGTAAATTTTCAGGACTTGTAAATCCCAAGTTAGTCTATAATCAATTTCAATTTCTACTATTCAAATTATTACAAAATTGTATTGCGCCAAATCGTCCAAAAGTACAATAATAAGTAAACAAACAAGAAAGTACATGCAACTTCTGCTAAGATGGCCCACCATCAGCTTTTTTGTAGAAAGAGTCGAGTTTGACAGTTATCACGTGATTGCTACAGTTACAGATAATTCAAATATCACGTGTAAGGTCTGCCAAAATCCAATCTCTTTTATTGTATAGAAGAAAACTGAACGGTTGTGAAATTGTAAAATCGTCTTGTAAATTTGGAAAATACAAGTAATGTTGCCAGTTAAACGGTATATCTACCGTTTTTGTGGTTCTTCTACTGTTCTCTTGTTTTTTTTATACAGAGTGTTTTTTAATATGTGTCCGATATTTTGAAGGCATAAAGTCCATATAGTCCATAAATCCATATGGGTCCGCAAGGCCTTACTCATCGAGCTACAGGATGTTAAAAACTAAGTTTATTTTTTGTTTTTTAAGTAATTTTTATGGAGTGTTTTTTTAGGTTATTGGGTGGGAAATTTAATGAGAATTCCAAAAATGTGCTTAAAACAGTTATTTTCTCACTCCAAGTGACTTTTACCAGCGATTTTGTCCTTGGCTGTTCTTTCCAACTGTATTTCTAACAGTTCAAACTTTGACACCGCTTTTCTCCCTGACTGTACCAAATTTTGTTGTGTTTTTTCAGGATCTCAAATAGGAAATTTAATGAGGATTCCAAAAATGTGCTTAAAACAGCCATTTTCTTACTCCAAGTGTGTTTTACAGGCGATTTTGTTCTTGACTGTCCTTTCAAACTCTGTTTCTGTCAGTCCCAACTTTGACACCGCTTTTCTCTTTGGCTGTTCCGAATTTTGTAGTGTTTTTTCAGGTTATTGGATAGAAAATTTAATGAGAATTCCAAAAATGTGCTCAAAACTGCCATTTTCTTAGTCCAAGTGGGTTTTACCAGTGATTTGACTGACCTTTCCAACTGTGTTTCTGGCAGTTCAAACTTTGGCACCGGTTTTCTCCCTGACTGTACCAAATTTTGTTGTGTTTTTTCAGGATCTCAAATAGGAAATTTAATGAGGATTCCAAAAATGTGCTCAAAACTGCCATTTTCTAACTCCAAGTAGGTTTTACAGGCGATTTTGTTCCTGACTGTCCTTTAAACTCTGTTTCTGTCAGTTCCAACTTTGACACCGCTTTTCTCTTTGGCTGTATCGAATTTTGTAGCGTTTTTTCAGGTTATTGGATAGGAAATTTAATGAGAATTCGAAAAATGTGCTCAAAACTGCCATTTTCTTAATCCAAGTGGGTTTTACCAGTGTTTTGACTGACCTTTCCAACTGTGTTTCTGGCAGTTCAAACTTTGACACCGCTTTTCTCCCTGACTGTACCAAATTTTGTTGTGTTTTTTCGAATCTCAAATAGGGTATTTAATTAGGATTCCAAAAATTGTGCTTAAAACAGCCATTTTCTTACTCCAAGTGTGTTTTACAGGCGATTTTGTTCTTGACTGTCTTTTCAAACTCAGTTTTTGTCAGTCTTAACTTTGACACCTCTTTTCTCTTTGGCTGTACCGAATTTTGTAGTGTTTTTTCAGGTTATTGGATAGAAAATTTAATGAGGATTCCAAAAACATGCTCAAAACTGCCATTTTCTAACTCCAAGTAGGTTTTACAGGCGATTTTGTTCCTGACTGTCCGTTTAAACTCTGTTTCTGTCAGTTCTAACTTTGACACCGCTTTTCTCTTTGGCTGTACCGAACTGTGAAGCGGTTTTGCAGGTTATTAGATAGGAAATTTTATAAGAATTTCAAAAATATGCTCAAAACTGTCCTTTTCTCACTCCAAGTGGGTTTTACCAGCGATTTTGGCTTTGACTGTTCTTTCAAATGTGTTCAAATTTTGACACACCTTTTCTCCCTGACTCTACTAAATTATGTAGTGTTTTTTTAGGTTATTGGGTGGAAATTTTAAGGAGAATTCCAAAAATGTGCTTAAAACAGTTCTTTTCTCACTCCAAGTGACTTTTACCAGCAATTTTGTCTTAGACTGTTCTTTGTAACTGTTTCTGGCTTTCAAACTTTGACACCGCTTTTCTCCCTGACTGTGCCAAATTTTGTTGTGTTTTTCAGGATATCAATTAGGAAATTTAATGAGGATTCCAAAAATGTGCTTAAGTATGGTTTATATAGCAAACTTAGCATTATTTTGCCGATTATTCTAACGCCATTGAATATGATATTGACTTGGCAACATTAAATATGATATGAATATTGACTTGGCAACACTGAATACAAGAGTTCCAACTCTGTTAAAACAGTGATTATAATCTTCTGTTTTGGATGATTAAAACGGTCACGTGATCTCACGATCAACATTTAAATACAATTTTAAACTTGAAAATGTTGCGGAACGTCAAATTTAAAGTGTCAAAGTTGATTTCAGTAAAACATTCAGGTAACGCTGAAAAAATTAAATTTCAAACTGTCAAAGTTCAAATGTCAACAGGATAAAAAAAATGATGTTAAAAAGATTAAAAAATGATGAAAAGATAGGCAAAACAGTTGATATTAAAAAATACTTAAAATTGTAGTCACCTCGGTAGTCATTTACACACTGATGACTCTAGCTGTTAACAAATGATATTTGAAAATTGACAAATGAATGCACTCACCATAAACACCCAACCCGGTGCAATTTTCACGATCTCATCCCTACTGTCAACTATTGATTTTTGACTTCTGTCAATCGGTCGGTCACATTGGGTCACATGGTGTAAACTAGCAAATAAAGTCACCCTTGTAACCTTTTACAACGAACAGTTTCTTGACTATAAATTACAAGAAACATCCCCAAAAATATCAAAACTCATGTGGAAAACGTAATCGTGAAAGCGCGGTCGGAAAGCTTCTTCTGTCAACGTCAGAAGCCTGTCGTTTGTCATCTGTTGTCGAGTTCGGCGATGTTGTCAATACAATGCAGTTTTTTTTATGAACGTACGTGTGTAGAACGTACCAATGTATTTAGAATACAAATTAATAATATGGTTTATTACAGTTTACAAATAAAAGACGTCTGGAGCGTTCGGGATGTATCTAGAACTAGTGTAGGGCCATATTGTTTCAATGACACTTGATGAAGCAGGATCGAACTAATTTTGCATTCGCCAATAATTTGATTTTAGACAGAATATGAGTGAAACTTTTATCGGTTTTGGTAACACCCTGTAAACTGTAAGCCAAAGCAACTTTTACAGACAAACTGTAGTTTAATGAAGGAAGTTCCTGTTAAAGTTAAAGCGTAATTGATGAATTTCATTCACGTAACAATATGAAAAATCCATTTAAGCGACATATGTAACGCTAATAGCTTATTTGGTTTACATGTAACTTTTTTGTGGGTT
Source organism: Ips typographus (assembly GCF_016097725.1). Taxonomy (NCBI): domain Eukaryota; kingdom Metazoa; phylum Arthropoda; class Insecta; order Coleoptera; family Curculionidae; genus Ips; species Ips typographus. The sequence continues at coordinate 13,568,151 of NC_138423.1, forward strand.
TATAGCAAAACTGTCGACGATTCTTATCAATTAATGATGGACTCTAATCCCCTCGTTACTTCCTCAAATCAGGAATAATCGAGGGAACGTTTAAGGTACTTATTACAATTTACTTAATGCGTTGTTTTGGTCATTTATTTACCAGCATAACGGATGCTTATCTGACGTTTAAACTTTTTTTTTTCATGTATGTTGAATTTTACCCGATCAAAAAATTCGTTATTTTAAATTGTAGATTTCAATCCTAAAAAGGCTTATTTTATAGCCAACTAAATTACACACTTATTCTACTTTCCGTGTGTACTTGCATTAATTAACTGTTAGTTCAGCCTAGAAAAAGGGCAGTGAAATTTAGTCACGAACGAATAAACGGGGATAAAAGCCTTTTCCAATTTTTTTTCTCGGACCTGCATGGTAATTTAATTAAGTAAAGACAAATTTTATTTTGCCACGCAAATTGTCACCCACATTTGCCGTATATTGCCAAGGCAAGTTTCTTTTTGTCGCATATAGGCAAATTCAAAAGGCAAACTAGATATTAAAATTGTTTTGGTTTGAAGAATCCACCGTTTAATGTATCAATCCATGCACATTAACGTTCATTTCATTGCAATTGATTGACGTTGTGACATTGACAGATAATATGGAAAGTATTAGTCAATGAATTTTCTAATTATGTACTTGGATGCGCATTATAATAGTTTTTTTTTGATTTTTTTTGTTACATTGATTTCTCCATTCATTTCGAGGTTAAGGTCGAAAGAAATTAACAACGGTCTGAACGAAACTCAAACATACCGTGTGTGTGTATAACGAGAATTGCGTGCAAAGAGCACTTTGTTCCAAAAATGGTCTCAAAACAGTTATTTTCTCACTCCGTGTGTTTTACAGGCAATTTTGTTCTTGACTGTCCTTTCAAACTCTGTTTCGGTCAGTCCCAACTTTGACACCGCTTTTCTCTTTGGCTGTACCGAATTTAGTAGTGTTTTTTCAGGTTATTGGATAGAAAATGTAATGAGGATTCCAAAAATGTGCTCAAAACTGCCATTTTCTCAGTGCAAGTGGGTTTTACCAGTGATTTGACTGCTCTTTCCAACTGTGTTTCTGGTAGTTCAAACTTTGACACCGCTTTTCTCCCTGACTGTACCAAATTTTGTTGTGTTTTTTCAGGATCTCAAATAGAAAATTTAATGAGGATTCCAAAAATGTGCTTAAAACAGCCATTTTCGTACTCCAAGTGTGTTTTACAGGCAATTTTGTTCTTGACTGTCCTTTCAAACTCAGTTTTTGTCAGTCCTAACTTTGACACCGCTTTTCTCTTTGGCTGTACCGAATTTTGTAGTGTTTTTTCAGGTTATTGAATAGAAAATGTAATGAGGATTCCAAAAATGTGCTCAAAACTGCCATTTTCTAACTCCAAGTGGGTTTTACAGGCGATTTTGTTGCTGACTGTTCTTTTAAACTCTTGTTTCTGTCAGTTCCAACTTTGACACCGCTTTTCTCTTTCAGATTTACCGTATCCAAGGCAAGTTTCTTTTTGTCGCATATATGCAAATTCAAAATGCAAACTAGATATTAAAATTGTTTTGGTTTGAAGAATCCACCGTTTATTGTATCAATCCATGCACATTAACGTCCATTTCATTGCGACTGATTGACGCTGTGACATTGACAGATCTATGGAACGTATTACTCAATGAATTTTCTAATTATGTACTTGGATGCGCATTATAATATTTTTTTTTGATTTGGACTCATTATTTAATAATCCTTTTACATTGATTTCTCTATTCATTTCGAGGTTAAGGTCAAAAGAAATTAACAACGATCTGAACGAAACTCAAACATACCGTGTGTGTGTATAACGAGAATTGCGTGCAAGGAGCACTTTGGGGCCGCAGGTCCTCGCCCTCCACAGGGTGAAATTATTCCTATAATGCCCCGTCTAGTCGATAAAACTCGTTAATGGCCCAATTTTGATTTTTCCACGTCGAAAACGTGTGGGCCGCATAACGGATAGACTGCAGTTTGATTTGCACGAAACTGGGTGGAATTATGAATGGGGAAATGGCAAAGTTTAACTGATTTTTCTGCGTCTAGAAATGGCACGATTCACTTAATTAACACTCGAATGAATTATGGTTTTGACCTTTTCCTGTTATCAAACAAATGGCTTAACCTTTTAATTGACAGGTTCTGTATTAGTCAAAACCGGTGACGTTTAGTAAATTAACTCGATTTGCTTTAAAGTTTTGTGATTTTAATTTCAAAAATTTAGGGTCAAAAGTGTAAGCTTCGAAAACAGGTAAAATGAGAACTTAAAATTGCTTGATTTTGTTTAAAGACACTTTTTACAGGTTTTAGTTAAACTAACGTTTGACTAGGGTAGTTTTAGAATTTTAGATTGAAATTAAACTGAACTTATACAAAATTGAGCCTTCACACAGTTCGAACAGTTAACTGCAAGTTAAGTTTTAATTGCGTAAACTGACCCTTAACCAAACAGAATACTAATTCCCTCAGTAGAGTAGATGTCCATAAGGTTGATTTTACTTTTTCACGATTGTCTACTACATTAGTAAATTCCGTTAAGACAGTGTTTTGTTTCAAAGTAAATTCGTCCTTTTTGACATAATTTTTGTAAACTTTAACTGACAATTTTAAGTCAACCACAAGTTTAAGTGATCTGTGTAAAACTGACTTTTAATACTTCTAATGCGGAAATGGTACTACAAAACCGTTAAAGCCACGTTTACAGGTTTTAGTTAAACTGAATTTACCAGAACAATTTCAGATTTTTACATTGAAATTAAAGTCAATCTATACACCATTGAGAATTAAAACACAATTGAAAGAGTTAACTAACTACAAGTTAAGGTTAGATTGTGTAAACTGACACTTAAACAGACAGAATACTCATTCCCTAAATTATAGATGTCGATAAGGTTCATTTTACTTTCTTACAATAATTGTTTACTACAATAGTAAATCCCGTTAAAACAGTGTTTTGTTTCAAAGTAAATTCGTCCTTCTTGATAAGATATTTGTACAATTATTTGTCAATTTTGAAGCTGTTTTAGTAAACCCCTGAACGGTATAAAAGTTGAAATATTTACAGTTGACAGTTATATGTAGCTTCTTGATGCAAAAGTTAAGTAGAAAATGCCTAAAAAGTAGTCAAACAAGTTTTATACTGAGTCAGGTGACTAAAAATTAGCTCATTTAAATTTGATATCTTTTAGCTTTTTTGATTGGATTAAGCGTTTTGAGACAAATAATACCAAAAGTATACAAATAATCAGTTATAAATGTAGTAAACCTATTTGACGTTTGAAAAGCCTCATGGGATCACGTTGTGAAAAGAAAAAGTGGCTTTTAACTAAAAAAACTTAAGAAAAAACAATTTGTTTCATTTTGGTATATCAGTGAAACTATTCGAGATTTTGAACTTATCTTGAATTGTTGATTTTAAAGTAGAAAAATCTGAAAAAAAGTTTTAAAAAAGCACAAAACTCTTTCAGAGATGCATACTTCAAGTTCTAGACATTTTTTGAAGCATTAAGCTGCTTTAGAAGCATACGGGTATACGAAAGGTTTAAGATTATTTTGGAAACTCTCAAAATGTTTTTTAACTACTTGAGGAGCAATTGAAAGATGTTTGAACAGTTTAAAAAGAGCATATTGAAGGTGCAGTCAATGATTTAGAGGCATTTGGAAACTCTTAGACGGTTCTAGATTTTTTAGAAAATTGTATTAGTATTTTGAAATCTTTTTAGACTACTTTAGGAGCAATTTTCGGCAAAGTTCTGGACTGCTTTCAAAGCATTTGAAGACTTATGGACGGTTCTAGAAACCGTTATGGAAGCTTTTAAACTGCTTTAGAAGTATACGGAAGCTTTTAGTCTGCCTTGAAATTTTTTGAGAGCTTCTAGACTGTTTTAAAAGGTTTTCGACTGCTTGGGAAGCATTGTGGAGTTTCTGTAGTGTTTTGAATTTTTTTTCTACTACTTTGGGAGCATTTTGAAAGTTCTGGACTGCTTTCAAAGCATTTGAAAACTTATGGACGGTTCTAGAAACTTATGGAAGCTTTTAAACTGCTTTGAAATTTTTTGAGAGCTTCTAGACTGTTTTAAAAGGTTTTCGACTGTTTGAGAAGCATTTTGGAGTTTCTGTAGTGTTTTAAAACCTTTTTAGACTATCTCAGGAGCATATGGAACGTGTTTGAACAGTTTAAAGAGCATTGAAGGTTTTAGACTGCTTTTAAAGCATTTGAAACCTTGCAGACGGTTCTAGAAACTTTTGAGAGCTTCTAGATAAGTTGAAAAACATTTGGAAGCTTTTAGACTGTTCTAAAAGCTTTTGGAAGCTTCTAGACTGTTTTATAAGCTTTTGCAAGAGATTTTGGTAAGCTTGTTTTGTCAAAAACTTGTTAAACCATACAAAAAATAGCAGCAATAAGCACAAAATACAAAAATAAACACAAAAAGAAGAAAAAGGCATGAAAAAATCTGTCAAATGGCGTTTTTTTTGCATAAATCGTTCATTTTAGAGGTCAAGGTTGGTTGCTGGTATTTACAAAAAGCAAAATTTTTAGAAACATGGTTTCGGTCGAATTTTGAACATCTTTTGTAGATTTCTAAGAAGTTTTCTTCTAGTAACCACTTACACAGTTTTTGTCCGGTAAAATTTAGAAAATCATTAAATCTTGTGTTACAAATTGAGGCAAAGTGGGTTAACGGATGATATTGAACCATCTCAGGAATTCACCCACTTTTGTTGCTAACCCTAACCTTTCCTAACTATTCAAGATCAATATGTCGTGCATTTTGCATGGTCGACGTCACATTTTTCTGTAGCATCGCTTATAAATTAATTCGACCTTATATCGACTAGTTCTGTTTTTATTTTAATTACTGCTTTATTAAAACATATAATGTCAAGGTTATCCTTGTTTTTGGGTTAATATTTATGTTTTTTTTTTCAGAACAGTAAATGGCTGGGATTTCATCACTAGTCGGCGCCAATGTACAACCCCCCAGTCCCCCCTTGATTCCACAGAGGCGTCCTCCACCATTTCAACCTCCAGCCTCACTTTGTATGTCAACGACGTCCTCTAAACGCTTTAAAAACAAATAGTAACCGTGAAAACTGAACTAACAATTTTTAGGCTTTTTTCTAGTTTAGGATTAACGTGTATAGATTCTTAGTTATTTATTTTTGGTACACCAAGACTTTCTACCTCTCGCGTATTGGGCAGGTTTTTCTTCAATTTTGAACCAGTTTTATACGAATTTTTACTTAATTTTAGCGCGTAAGCTCCCTAAGTGCCCTTACTGATTACCTGATAGTTTTATTAGTCGATACAGAGAATTCGCGTCTCTTATAAAGTGCCTTTATATATTTAGAGTGAGCGAACGGTTAGCGCCGTTCATACTGTATATTATTTGGACGAAAAGCAATTATTACCCTTAATTCCTTGCCATACTTCCTTATCCTGTTGTTAAGTTACGTACTAAAATGGGCGAACGACGTTCCTTCAGACTATCACGACGATCTCAACTTGGCGGTAAGTTTACACATTTTTACATAATTTTTGTACTTATTCACTTTAACATATTAGTAAAAGTTACCCTTTGACGTAACCGCATTAAAACTATAATAAAGCAACTATAAAGTAAACCATGGCAAATGACGGTTACGTCACAGGGACATACGATAGATAGGAGGTTTTCTGTGACTGCGCTGTCATGTCATTGATGTTGAATAAACCAAATGTCATATTTTGCATCTTTGCTACATTTTTTTTAATCATCCTGAATAAGTAATGCTAATTTTCTATTGAATGTTTTTTATACATATGTATCTCTCAAAGTAAATAAAATAATAATGAACCACTACTCTATCGACACGACACCTAGTTATCAAGTATTTTTAATAAATGCGAAAAAATCATATAAAAATATTTTGACATAACAAATAGACAGGTAAATGTTTTGAATGTAAGAAATAAAGAAGCAGCAGTCACATTCAAAACGTTTACCTGTCTATTACTTACAATACATAACGTCATTCTATTTTATATATATAGCTTTATGAATGGAATTTTGACAGTTATTGAATGTCAGTTATGGACGCAGCTTGATCTGTCTCGAACGACGCAACTGTCAAAAATCTTGTTTACAGATCTATAAAGCTACAACACTAACTTAAAAGACAAAACATATTTGAAAACACTATGAATGAGTATTATAACTAAGATGAACGGCACTTTATATAGGTTTCTGAATGGAATTTTGACAGTTGTGACATGTAGCTGTCAATTTTAGAGGCAGATTGATCTGTGACACACAGTGCAACTGTCAAAAAACCTGTTCATAGTGCTAAAAAACTACAAAACTTACACGAAAACACTGTAAAAAAGCCTAAAATGTCACTTTTAATGGCGGCGTTAGCGGTTTTCTTTTTATACACAAACGTATGTAGATGCAGTAAGAAATATGTTTTTTTTTATTATTTCGTGTAGTTGATTGCAAGTTGGGACTGAAAAATCAAAAAAAGGTTCATTCCTGATCCAGATATGTATAGATAGAGCTTTTTATACACAATCAAGTCTAGCCTGATAGAACATTTGTCCTGGAAAGTACAACACACAGCGAACTAGTTTAAACACTGTTCAATACAAGAAAATCTGTAAATCCTTGAAACTAGGTAAGCAAAACTGGTAAATGGTTCTTATGTCATTACCAAGAACATTTATTCAAAATTATTTTTGTTGCTCTCACAATGAAGGGTGCTTTAAAATAAAACTCACATACCTGCGCATGTAACAAGTACCTAATAAGTTTACTATACTAGAAAGCACTTGTACCTACCATTGAGTATAGTGTTGGAGTAAAATCATCCCACTTCAAAGTGTTCAACCACTGTTGGGTTAGATCCGGTTCTTTGTAAAGTAAAAAAACTGACACGGTTGGGCTTTTTCCTGAATTGCTGTTACAATGTGGCTTGAAAAACTTATGAACGGCAGCAAACAAAAATAACTTACGCAAATAACCTCAAGTCTGGATTTTAAACCGTAAAAATTCATCTAATCGTCAAAAAACTCAATTTCCACAATACAAACTGTCACCACTATTCCCGCCATATTGGAATTTTTGACAAGCACCTTCTAGGCTTTCTAGTATAGTAGGCGGTGCACTTTATGAATGGAATTTCGACAGTTGTGACGTGTAGCTGTCAGTAATGGATGGAGCTTGATCTGTCACGAACGTGGCAAGTATCAAAAACCCTGTTCATAGAGCTATAAAGACTTACTTTGCATTTTTTGTCGGTTACAGCTAATTTGAAGTCAAGAGAGTTTGACCTAATTTAAAAAAAAAAACCTTCAAACTGTCAAACAATTTTTTTTCTGTTGAAAATGGTAATAATTGAAAAGTCAAGCAAAAATCAAATCAATAAAATTAATGACGTTCTTAATTAATCTGATCTAATCGAGAGTAAAGCAGGAAATGACCGCTTATGCTATCTATCTTTTGCTGACAGATTGTAATGTGTCAAAAGCAACACAATTGAAGAAAATCCGCCATTTTTTCGAGATGAGAGCAGCCAAACCGAAAGCTGCATGATTAGTCGATCCAGTTCGTTCAGTTTTTATTTTAACGTGACCTACTGGCATTGCACTTTGTTTGCATATTGTAGAAAATCAACACAAATTGTGACGTAGCCGCCATTTGTATTGGTCTGAAGTTTACCCTGCAGATTAGTTCTACTTAAACGTTTTTTATTGGTCCAACTCTGACAAGTTCCTGGTTGCAAATTCTAAAGTTTGAAGCAATGTTTTTACTTTCGTGTTATTTCTTGCAATATTATTCTTAAAAATAACTTCTAGTGGTTTTGATGGCAAATATGGAAATCCATAAAACCTTCAAAATGTCCATTTGGATTATTTATGCTTTATTATCATTTAAAAGTAGCAAAAACAAATTATTGGTTCTAAATTTAAATTTCTAAAATTATGGCATATGCAATAGGCAAGTGAATTGAAAACTGCTGTAAATAAAAGAATTTTTGGAAGGAATGACCAGTTTTATAACATTATTGTCATTCAACATTGTCATACATTAAAAAAAATTAATTTTTAGATATTTTACCACGTGCATGACTATTTAATTTCCTAATACAGCTAACGAACTACAGTAATAAAGGCTGGCAGCAATCAAAGCGCTGACAAGTACACAACCACGTCTTAGCTTTAGCTAATAGCATATCAATAATCTGAAATGTATCAGTTATTGGAACACAAGTCCAAGTTCGCGATGAATTATTGATGGCGTCCATGAGAACACTGTCATTTGGATCGAAAAATGGCCGGAAACCTTGCCAGGTTTGCAAAACCGCTCTAAATTATTTATAAGAAAATTGTCTAATAATTTGGGGCCATGGGACAAGGGGGGAGGGCAGTTGCCTAAAAAGTTGGTACACGTGTCTTTCTGGTCTCTTATTTATTATTACAATTGATTAGTAAATTGAAGAGTAGTGTAATGTTTATTTAATTTGCTAAAAAAATGTCCTACTTTTAGTCTACTTAATTAATTATAGATCCAAAGTGATTCAAGTAATGTGTCCTAAGAAAAGTTCTTGGGAACTATTTGTAAACATATAACTTTTTCAGTTGCCTGATCTAAGTGAATTGACTGCAAGTTTGTAATTTTCACACCTTGAATATTTCTGGTTTTTTAGATTAAAAATTTAAGCAAACCTTTGTTAATATTTACGTTATAAATTGTTATACTACTTTGAGTTTAGTGTATCTATATAGCGAACTAGTAGAACTTCATACTTCTTCATAAGTTTCCAAAATTTCAAATAAAAGCTCTACAATTTTAAGAATTTTCTTGACATAACATTAAAATACTAAAACTTCAATTGAGGTTACTATAAACGAGAACTCAAATCAATAATTTAAAACCTTGAAAACAAAACAGGAAAGTTCAAAGTGGTAAAACTAAAAAAAAATCTGCATACAAAGAGGCATAAAGCATAAGTGTAAAAAAGAATTATTGCAAGCATTTTTACAAAAAGAAGCTCCGGAGTTTTTTTTTAATGTGACAACACTGAATTCTTCAAAAAAATTGTATGTTCAGTTATTACTCGCTTTCCTCCATTTTTATTAGTATTTTATTATTATTAGTTTGGTATAATTAGTTTTATATGCGAAGAAGTTTCACCATTCACCAATCACTGTTTTATATACCATACCACAGCAAAACCTACCTTATTTCCTCTTTAACTGCGTTATTTTAATAATTATTACTAATTTGTTTTACTGTGGTAGTCCTAAATGTACTGATTATGCACTCGAATACGAATATTTTCCTAGAATCGATGACCTAAGCGTCGATAACAGATTACCTACCGCCTAGGAGATTTAAAATTTAAAGTGATTGGGATTTGGTGGGAGTTGGACGTTGCGCAATTAGTCACGTGACATTCACATTCAATACTACGGAGATGGTCATGTGAAAAACTGCCCCGCTCTAGTTCAATTTGGGTTATGTTCTAAATCGTTGGCTAACGTTATTGATTTGATATCACAACTACACCGCCTTATCTCTCGTCTATTAAAACAGTGGTTTTCTAGACTTGTTGTGTGTTATTATTATTATTAAACTACGAAAATTAACTTTGTTTACCAGTGAAACCGAAGAGACAACCCTGTCATCTGTCATCAACATCCGACTTTCTGTCATGAAGCTGTCACTGGTCAGTGTTGTTTTCCAATTTTCCAGTGACAGAATGTGTGAAAGTGAAAAGTGTAATTAAAAATTTTTCCTGATTATTTATTATCCAATTGAAATTAACGTTTACCCCTACCGATTTCGCAAAAATTGCTAGTTGTCACATACTACAACAATTAGTCAACCACAACCTACCTACATAAGCTGAATTAACCTTCAGTTTCCTACCTCCTGTGATTTGTTAACAATTTGTAAATTTTATAGACAAAAACTTCATTAAACCAATAATTACAGTTTTCAAGGTGCTTATTTACAATCGGAGGATAGTAAATAACGGTATTGGTTTACCAGTGAAGGTATCCTTTAAAAATTAAGTCCTCAAAAATAAACAAGTACACAAATGATAAGAAGAAAAAGCAGGATATGGATTTTGAGTTGGAAATATTCGAAGTGTACGACGAAAACGAGCCTCACACGTCCAGGAAACACTCGAAACACACCCGTAAGAAATGCAAACAGAAAGGCAAGTCGCCCAAGAAATTTACAAATATTGAGGCGAGTGAAAATGATATTACCAGATCCAAGACCAGTGTGCAGAGTGGTGATAGGAGACATTTGAGTTTGGGTCAGTCTATTCTGAATGTGTTTAGTAAACTAGTGATATGGCGGGGAAAGAAATCTAAATCCGCTGAGAAACTGGATTCTCCCCATACCTCAAAAGATTTTCGCAGGGGTTACATACCTTGTGGTAAGTTAATTTGGTTAAAATTTAAGAGTTGACAGGATGTATGTTGTCCTATCACTGATGTCACCAATGAAAATCCTATCTAGCCATTTTTAAAAAATAGGTGTAGACTAGTATTTGTTTTGCCTATTTACAATCTTGTAAGGATTACTTATCTATTGCATTGTCTGCACTATTTTATATTAGACTTAAACATGGTAAATAAGCAGCATAAAGACCTTTTATTTTTTGAATTTCATAGTTTTACTAAATGTTTGTTTTTGTTTCAGATAATCAAAGAAGAATCCATGCCAATGATAGATTATTTAATTCTCAGTTTAAGTATGCAGTAAGTATAACAACTTCTTTTACATAGACCAGTGCAACTTCCTAGCTTATTTTGGTTTTACAATGGTTTTTTAATGGAAAAGTTCTCATTTTTATCCAGGGTTATAATTAAAATAATTGTAAAGATAGTTTAAAACATCTAGATGTCTTCAACTTCAACCAGTATTCCATTTAAAATTGGTAAACATATAACACTTTTTTCTGTGACATAAATGTACTGTCAGTTCATTAGAGTTGAGTCACATGGTGGTTTGATAAAATTTCTATTATTTTTGAATTTTGTACCAATAAAGTAGTTAATTCAAAACTTTCAAAGGGTTGTCAAACAATATGCTACAATGCTACAAATATTTTTTTGACTTTCAGAAAATATAATGTTTTTTGGAATTACTACATTTTCTTTGGGACATATGATGTTCCTTACAGATTTTCAGTTCAATTTATTTAATAGTGTACATTTCAGGAAGAATATCCTGTTCTCCATATTGTTTAACTATGTCCTTTACTGAGTGCATCAATACTAATTGGACTGCCATATAACCACCATAAAGCTAAATATTACTCCTAATTAATTACTTTGTGGTTCAACTTACATGTATTTGTGGTTATCAGACAGTTATGCAACTTTTAAGTTTGATAGAATTTAGAAAATAAATACTTTGGCAGATTTCTAAGTTTGAGTTCAGTGTGTAGTAAGAGAAATTAGTGCAAAAGTAACACAAAACTACAACTTAGCAGCTGGTTTGCCTATAATTGAAGTATCAATGATTGTTTAAGTCTTAATGATAAGGTATGCTCTTTAAGTCAACACCACATATTTGAGTTATAAGCTGATACTAGATAAATTTAGACTTTTCAGGAAAAAGTGTTTTTCCCGTATTATGAATTGAATAAAACTAAGATACCATATCAGTTAAGCCTTTCTAGTTAATATGATAAAGATTAGTGGTAAGTACAGTAAAAAAAAATTAATCCAATATTGTAAGTTACAGCAAACAGAAAATATCATTGACTAACAAAGTGACAGATTTGTCAATTACAACAGGTGACAAAATAGACTTCAGTTACACAATGGCTAAAGGTGGATTTATGCACTACCTTAAATTAAGCTAAACTAATTTAGTACTAAAAAACATCAACATGTCTAATGGCATGTGGACATTTATGGAACCAAATTTTCTATTAAGTTTAGTTAAGTTAAATTAAGAAGTTGGTCATCTTTTAACTTTCTTCCTTAATATTAATTTTGATGCTTATCGCACATGGCCAGAAATAATTTAAAAAAGACAAATATCTTTGCATCACAGCAGTATCATCTAAATATTGTAATATTTAAATATGAACTAGAAAACAATTAGGGCTGTATTACAGTTTTTTTACTGATATTAAAATATACCTAAATATTTCTTAATTTAAATTTTTGTGCAAGCATTTTATTTTAACAATTTAATTTTGAAAAACACAATTTGACAACGGCGATAAACCAAATAACTTTTCTTAGCTGTTAATTTCCTGGGTGCATAAATTGAATTAACTACAAACCTTACTTTAATTTAGTATAATTCTAACTTACATTAATTTAACCTTGTGCATAAATCCAACTTAAAATCAAACTTGCTATAAAAGATATCATTATTGTAATAGATATTTTATTGGAAACAACTAGTACTTATAATTCATTATTAATACTATCAAATATCCATTTTGTTTACCCATTTTACAACTTATATAAATCAATTATTATGATAAATTATGTACAAAACACTTTTGTTTTATGTAACTCACCGTTTTTGATTTTTTTTTCAGAGCAATTTTATTAAAACATCAAAATATTCAATACTGACGTTTCTACCGCTGAACCTGTTTGAGCAGTTTCAAAGACTTGCCAACTTTTACTTTTTGTGCCTTTTGGTGTTGCAACTGATCCCGGCCATCAGCAGTTTAACCCCGGTCACCACCGCACTTCCCCTAATTGGTGTCCTAGGGCTCACTGCCATCAAAGATGCCTATGATGATATTGTAAGTATAGTCTACTGAAATAATTATGTACTGTATTGAGGTTAGTTTAGTCCAAATTTAGGTAGGTTTGTTTTTTGTTTGTCTTGACTATGGCCAGCATTTTGACTTATAGTTTAATTTTTAAGGTTTCACATATTCAGTAACATTAGATGTCAGTTGAAGATAATGCTCCAAACTTACACCCCATTGAACTTTCTTTTCTGGGTCAAGAGGCTGCAACCTTTTAATGAATTGACTGATTTTTCTTTAAGATTATATGTCAACTTTTTATGCCCCGTTGTCGACTAGTAACAAAAATGTCACCTAAAGATGAATTAAATATGATGATCTCCCCAAACTATAAAATCGAAATCTGTAAAGGTCTTTGTAGATATTTGTGTTTTCTTGACTAAATTAGTTATTACCATTACCTCTTTATATTGTGTTAAATTGATAGTTTTTTATCTGAGGGTTTAACAATACCAAGTACCTGTTGCCAACCACTGTACATTTTTAGGAAATTACACTATAGCTTTGTTTTTTTTTTCTTCTTTTCTTATTGCCTTATCCGTTGCCGACGTTGGCTATTAACATGGCTATTCTTATCTTGTTTACTGCGCTTCTAAACAGGTCAACAGATGACAATCCAAACCACTGGCGTAGGTTGTAAAACCAAGAATATCGTCTCCTCCCTGGTCCTCTCTTACTATCCACCTTGCCCTGGACAATAACCAACTGTAGAAGGCGGTATTTTTCATGGTTAGTACGTGGCCAAAACACTCCAGCTTCCGCTTTTTTACCGTAAAGACGACTTTCTTCTCTGTCCCTAATCTCTGCATGACTTCCATGTTGCTGATGTGTTCCGTCCAAGATATTTTCAAAATACGCCGATATCTCCATATTTCGAAGGATTCCAGTCTTTTCAAAGTGGCCTCAGTTGTAGTCCAAGCCTCTACACCATAGAACAAAACAGATATTTTCTGTATAGCACCTGACTAGTCTTAATTTTAGTTGTAGAAAAATATTTTTGCTGATAAATAGTTTCTTCATGTTATTAAACGCATACCGAGCCCTTTCTATCCGTGATCGTATTTCTGATGCCTGGTCCCATTTCGCGTTAACTGTGGTTCCGAGATATGTGTACGTTTCCACCTGATCTATGTCCTGACCGTTTATCGTTAGACGCACTGGAGAATGCTGACTTTTGCTAATAATCATATGTTTTGTTTTTGATATATTCAATGAGAGTCTATACCTATACTTGCTATGTATACGTTTTGTATAATGTTTTGTAGCTCTTCATTGTTATTTGCTATAATTACTGCGTCAACGGCATATCTAATGTTGTTGATTGCTTGTCTATTGATTTTGATGCCGTCTGATAATTCCGCCAGTGTTTTTCCAAAGATTTCTTCAAATTATAGGTTGAATAAGAGAGGTGACAGAATGCTCCTTTGTCGCACTCCCTCTCTGTTTGACTCCAATACATATTAGCGATAATACGAATATCTTTTCCGTCAATGCCACCTCGATGAGCTTTTCGTGCTTGACATTGTCAAAAGCCTTTGAGAAATCGATAAAGCACAGGTGTACATCTCTGTTCATACCTCTGCACCTCTAGATGAGAACCTGCAGGCTGAAAATCGCTTGCCTTGTACCTAGTGCGCTACGAAAGCCAAACTGCGTTTCGGAGATGTTTGTTTCACATTTCGCGTATATTCTGTTTTGTATAACTTTTGTGAAGACCTTCGTTATATAATTTATCAAACTTATTAGGCGGTATTGTTCACAGTATTTCGCATCTGCTTTTTTAGGGATAGCGATAAAGGTTGACTGTAGCCAGTCCTCAGGAAACTTTCCTCTATCATAGATGGTGTTAAAAAGGGTGATCAAAATATCAAGACACTGGTTATCTATTTCGCACATTAATTTGTTAGTTTTCACTTTGTATGTTGTCCGGACCCGGCTGTCTCCACCTCAGTTCGTAGAATTGAAGTTTTTTTTCATTAGTAAATAATGATTAATAATGTTTTACGAAGATGTGACTTTAAACATTTAACCACAAAATGTGTGATTTGATGCTTCAATATTTCATATCATTTTATTACACAGGAAAAATTCCATGGATAGAACAGATTCAAAAAGTTCCTGAATAGACTATAGGCAATTATACATTCCATGACAAAAACTGATAAAATTGACTGACGCGTTTTCTTTTAAAATAAACAAAAACATACTTAAATTGTTCTCAAAGTCATATTATACAATTTTAGCAACGCCACTTGTCAGATTCTCAAGTCAACAATAGAAAATCGCGCGTTGTACGCAACGGCAAACTCGTCCAGGAAAAATGGTCCGCGGTCCAAGTAGGAGATATAATCCGTATAGACAATAACACTTTTGTGGCCGCTGATTTACTTCTTCTGACCTCTAGCGAACCAAACGGTTTGTGTTACATTGAAACATCAGAATTGGATGGGTAGGTTTTGTTGTAATTGAACTTTGCGCGATGCTAACTAAAATCGTTTAAAGGGAAACGAATCTGAAATGTCGACAATGCCTTGAAGATACGGCCGTGATGGGCCAGGACGATGCACGTTTAGGTGAATTTGACGGCGAAATTGTCTGTGAACATCCAAACAATTTATTGAACAAATTTGAGGGTATTCTCATTTGGAAAGGAAGGACTTTTCCACTGGACAACGATAAGGTAAGCTTTCCAATTTTGTTGGCTAAACAAAAGGTTATAATGGCTGATTGATTTCCAACCGTTAAACATAAAATATTCTCAACTTGCAGTTGAGGTTTTACGACTGTAAATGACTCTTTTTATAGTGGTTACTTTTAACGAGAGGACATTATTAGACTTTATGGGCAAAAAAATCGTTATTTTTTCATTAGAAACAAGGAAAAGTACCTCAATGTTTAGCTAGTAGAAGGTCAATTTTATAACTATTTTTAAAATCCGTTATAGTTACTGTAAGTTTTTTTTTTTCTTGTAGATAATTTTAAGAGGTTGTGTAGTCCGCAACACTACATGGTGTTACGGTGTTGTAATCTTTGCTGGCAAAGACACAAAACTGATGCAAAATAGTGGCAAAAGCAAATTCAAACGTACGAGCATAGATCGCTTATTAAACTTTTTAATAATAGGGGTAACTACTGGAAAATTATACATACAATTAAATATTTTTAATTTTTTGTTTTATTATTTAGATAGTGTTTTTTCTATTATCGATGTGCCTTTTCTGTATGGTGGCCTGCGGCATCTGGGAGTCGCTCGTAGGCCGCTACTTCCAGACCTTCCTGCCTTGGGATACGTTGGTTCCTAAAGAACCGTTAGGAGGAGCCACAATAATAGGTAATATTTTGCTGTATTAATTCTGTTGGAATAAGTCAGAAAACGTGATTATTTGTCATGATAAGTATCTTTTCTACTTACTAACTTTCTTCTCTGTTATATTGATATTGAATTTCAGCCAATCGGAATCAAACAGTTACTGTTCTCGCGGAGTGAGTTTACCCGTGCGTCACAAAGGCTACGTCATTTATAATCATATGAATCAAATCAAGTTTTCGTCAACAAACCTGTTGTGTTCATATTGTAGAAAAGGGCGTGTCTAAGGCTTCGTCACGTTTAAAATTTTGCGTGTTTTGTCAGTCATAAAGTAGAGATCTTTGGCTGCAAATTTGCATTAAAACAACCTTATACCAAAGCAAATCAAAAATATCTTGACCAAAATAACATTTTTTATTTATGGGAAGTCTCCGTTTGGATCATAGAATTCCGTCTAAATTTGAAATCTAATTTATTTACCAAAATTCGCAGAGATGTATCACCAATATGTAGTATTTCTTTAACTTTAAGCTATTGATTTAGGTTCTGGATGGTTACATGTTTCTCTAAAATAAATACAACAAATTAAAAATTCAATAAGACATTCTGAGTGATGCTGTAGTATCTCATATCTCATTTTCAGGTTGCAATCCACTTATTTTATTTTAAACCCGCTGGAAAACATTTTAGACGCTTATTTTATTTTTCTATGACTTTATTACTAATATGTTTCAAGAAATTTTTATGAAAAATCTATAATGCAACCCAAAAATCTCAGTCTTTGGAAACAATGAAATGTTAATAGATGTTTCTTACAAAAGTAGATATATTTTACTATTATTAACATATTTTCGTTGTACATATCATATAATGTATTTCGAACATCCATTTTAATGCTTTCAGATAAATCAGTGGTCTTGGCCCGTCGATAACATCTCGATTTACGTTTTCTTGGTGAGAAAATCATAAGATTACTGGCTTGTTTTTTCCGAATTGAATAAACAGTTTTGCGGGAAATTTTCAAAGCAGCTACAACTTTCTAGTATCAAAAAAATACCTCAGTAAGAATATGTAAGGTCTTAAAATTTCTTATTTTCTTCCTGAACAGATGATAAAGCTTCTAAAGGTCCTTCATTGGTTTTTTCCAATTCAAAATATTCACAAGGGTTAAGAATTAACTGCTGGGCTTGTCTGTGGAGAATTTTTCCAGACATTTCCTAAAAAAATACTGTAATAGTAAGTAATTCCGAATTTACGAAAAACCAAATGGCTAAATAAAAATCATAATAGACACTCCCACTTTTTTTTGAAAACAGGTTAGTAATTGTGCCAATTTTTGTTAGATCCTGACAGTCGACATAAAAAAATAAAAATATTAATAATAATATTATGAAAGTACTTACAGAATCTTAAAAGCGTAGAAACAATAGCTCTTAAAAGAACTGTGGTGGTGTGGTAAATAGAAAACTTTATAAATGATTAACAACACAAAGAAACGGAAAAGAATTAATAGTAAACAAATGAAATAAATTTCGATGGTTTTCAAACTGACAATGACTGAAATAGAAGCGATAATCAGTAAATGTTTTTTTGGAAGACATTCACTTAGATATTTACCCTTTCTGAAAGTGAACAATAGACAAGGATAAAGTCAATAATGCATGTCTACTTCTAAATCACAGTGGGATGACGCACGGGTAAACTCAGTCCGCGAGAACAGTACTCGTTCTATTCGTAAAGCTAACGCAATTCTAAAAGATAGTTTTTCTTGTCCGACAAAAGATTTTTTTATTTTTTCAGCTCTACTTGTGTTTTTCTCCTACGCCATAGTGCTGAACACGTTCGTACCGATCTCGCTGTATGTGTCCGTCGAAGTGATTCGTTTGATACAGAGTTTTTTGATCAACTTTGATGAGCAGATGTGCCACGGCCATGGCAAAACAAATACGTATGCTAGAGCTCGAACGACTACATTAAATGAGGAACTAGGTAAGTTTTTGGTTTAACTTTCGAAATGGTCCTAGAGATTTCTGACAATTTAACTGAGTTCTGAGTAGCATTTAGAGGTATAGTTGAATTTTTACCTTTTGAGAATGACGTCATCTTTTTACATCTTTGTTTATCGCATATCCAACATATGAAATAAACAATTTTAGCAAAAAAGGCACGTTGTTAATTTTGTCGTCCTGTCAAATTAAAAACGTTGACATTTACTGTCACTTTGATTTAAACGAATATCAAAGGTATAAAAATGCTGCGCTACAATGAGAAGGCCCAAATGCTAATTCTAAATGTGCTGCTATTTTTCGAGTATGAAAAGAAACAGTTTCCAGATGTCAACTGAAACTCTCATGACCACTCATTTTTCAAAGCATTTGTAGGTTAAAATTTGTGATCTAATTCCAGACATGCGTGTTTTTTCACCTGCTTGACGTCATTCTCAAAGGGTAAAATTTTGACTATATTTGGCACATCCAAAATGGTCCTAGAGGCCTCTGAATATTTAAAACAACTCTGCGAATGTTTAGGACTTTTGTAAAAGCTTCTGGCACTGTTTTAAAGGTTGTTAGTAGCAAAATAGCCGTAGAAGTATCTGGTAATTTAAATCAATTCTTGGAACGTTTAGTATTTGACCAACCAATTTTCGAAAACTTTTATCTTTATTTACACCGTTTAGCTTAGACTTTGTGTTAGATTTCGAAATGCTTAAAGCACCTGAAACCCTTTTTAAAATGTGACATTAGCAGCAAACAAAAAGTGCGTTTTGGAAATAATCTATGAAAAGTCTTGGTATAAAGATTTGTTTCTTTTTACTATACCTGAACAGTGAACGGCATTTTAGACACAGAACTGCTTTATGTGTTTATTTACGAAACTGATCAAAATAATCTGACATTAATTGAACTCACGTTGAACTGTTAAACTAACAATAACTGGTAGTTTCGTCTAATGAAATAAGATAAGGGATGTGACAACAGCAACAGTCCAAAAAGTCTCTGAAAAGAGTATACCCAGAATTACAAAACAAAAACTTTAATTTATTGTGAATGAAATAATGGACATTAAAGTATCTATTTAGATTTCAATTATGGGATTCTGCTTTACTAATAATTTGTTGCAAAAAGTATCAAAACACATTGAATTGTTTTGATTTTAGGTCAAATCGAATACATATTTTCCGACAAAACCGGAACCTTAACGCAAAACATTATGACGTTCAACAAATGCACTATAGGCGGTACATGTTACGGTGAGTTAATTGATCCAAGATCGGGCGACGTCATTGAAGTGACTGACGACACCGAGCCTTTGGACTTTTCGTTCAATATGAACTACGAGCCGGAGTTTCGCTTCTACGACAAGCACTTATTGGACGCGGTTAGGAGGAGGGATCATGACACTTTTTTGTTTTTTCGACTGTTGGCTCTCTGTCACACTGTGATGTCTGAGGTAACTAGTTTGTTTTTGAATACTTATTAGAAGAGAAGCGCTGAACGTTTTTGTCTATAGGATAGAGGTGGAAAATTAGAGTACCAAGCTCAATCTCCGGACGAAGCTGCTCTAGTATCCGCCGCCCGTAATTTCGGGTTTGTGTTCAAAGAAAGAACTCCAAACAGTATTACTATCGAAGTGATGGGAACGAAAGAAGTGTACGAACTTCTGTGCATTTTGGACTTTAACAACATACGCAAACGAATGTCGGTTATCCTGCGCAAGGACGGCAAACTGACGTTATACTGCAAAGGGGCGGACAATGTGATTTACGAGAGGTTAAAAAGCGGCCAGGACGAGGTGAAAGGGAGAACTCAGGATCACCTTAATGTAACTTCTCTTCTAGTTTTTTTTTGTCACCTACTTTTACCTTAAACATTGTTTTCATAGAGATTCGCTGGTGAAGGGCTTAGAACGCTTTGTCTAGCTTACTGTGATTTGGACGAAAATTTCTTTAACGACTGGAAGCAGAGACATCAAGAAGCTGCCATTGCGCTGGAAGGACGCGATGAAAAGCTGGATTCTATTTACGAGGAGATTGAACGGGACATGATGCTGATCGGGGCCACTGCCATAGAAGACAAATTGCAAGATGGCGTTCCTGCTACTATTGCCAATCTTATTTTAGCCGGAATTAAGATATGGGTTCTTACTGGAGATAAGCAAGGTAAGTTGTAATTTTCATACTTTTAGTGTTGTTTTATAAATTAGAACAAGTAGGTAATATATTTAGCTAAAAAGCTATACAGGAAAACAGTGAAACTACATCTACAAGAAAACTTAACAGAACTAAGTAGGCTTTCACACTAAAGTTGCATGCGACATGCTGCCTGAAAGCAGGAAGCATGCTACTTATTTTAAAACCTATACAGGGTGGTCCAGTTTTAAATGTCAATAATTCACCATTCATTAGTCCATCAAAAAATAAGTTAACATACATTATGTCATTTTCCTGAAAAATGCTTCTCAAGGAAAATACAGTCCATAAAAGTTCTGTCTAAAAAATCGGTTTCTTGTCATAATTGTCAAACCGCTAGAGCAATTTTAATCAAATTTACACCAAATACATATGAAATTAATTGTCATTATGTGATGTTAATGACGGTTGTCGAAACTGTCCAGTGGTGTAAATACAGAAAGATGGTTTAAATTTTTCTGCCTAATAAAATAGTAACGTAGAGAATAACGTTACTGGATATTTTTCAAAAATTTCAGTTTTTTTTTTACTTTATTTGTTCAATTTGACAAAATAAGTATCTCTTAAAATTAAAATTGACTTATCAACTAGTAAATTTACTTTGAAACGGTGAAAATTGACTTGAGAGGCTTAAAAATTGTCTTTGTCACCAGTTTTCACAGTTTTCGGACAAATTGAAAGACTTTAGTCTTGACAATTGACTTGGAAACTGTGAAAATTGACTTGAGAGGCTTAAAAACTGTCTTTGTAGTCAGTCGTTATAGTTTTCAGATAATTTGAAAAACTTTAGTAGTGAAAATTGAATTGTAGCCATGAAAAACTACATTATCTAGAATTTTTGACTACAATTTCACACATTTCAACCTTGAAAATTGACACCAAAAACTGACTCTGAACCAATGAAAAGTGATCCACCATCAAAAGCTTAAAATTTGCATTGCATGAAGTCTTCTTCTTCTTCTTCTTCTTCTTCTTCTTCAGCCACTTCCTGTCCACTCCTGGACATAGGCCTCTTTCATGTTTTTCCATGCCGTCCTGTCCTGTGCCATCTGGAACCACCTATTTCCCGCTTGCTTTTTGATGTCATCAAGCCATCTTGTCTGTGGTCTTTCCGTGCTGCGCTTTGTTTCCCTTGGTCGCCAGTGTGTTAATCTATTTGACCATTTAATTTGGTCTTGTCGGGCCAAATGTCCTACCCATTGCCATTTCAGTTCTGCAACACGTTCCATTATATCTACGACCTTAGTTCTTTCTCGGATTTCTTTGTTTCTCTTTCTGTCCCTGAGACTAATACCCAGCATCGCCCGCTCCATCGCTCTTTGCATTATTCTGAGCCGATTTGCGGTTTTTTTGGTCATTGCCATTGTCTCAAGGCCATAGGCCATGAAGTAAGTTTTCATAATTTGAAAAAATCCTGTCTTAAATACAGGATATTGACATTATATTCATGAAAATTGACTTGAAGACTAACTTTTCGTTAGTCGTTGTTGTTTTACTTTATTTTTCATTTTCTTAGAACTCTGGACTATTTTTAGGGTTTTAAAACTACTTTCAGCTTGGAAAATCTAGTTTCAGGGCTTCACCAAATTTTTGACATAGCAGACTTAAAAAACTATTTTTACATCTTCCATAGACTTAAACATGCCGTTTAACGCATTGTCAGTTTTAAATTGACTGCTAGACGCTTCACTGTGCTTTAAGACTGAAAAATCGAATTTTGAACTATTTTTTATAGTAAAAGTTAAGTTTCAGACTCTTCATTGATGAAACTAAACAATTTTGGCATTAAATGCTACGATATTAGTCTAGAACACTAATTATTAGAATTAAATTAGTTCGAAAATTCGGACTGTTACCAGTGTTTAATTGAATAAAAAAAAAGATTGAATTGAATAATCAGTTTTACACTACCTATAGTCTAAAAAATTAAAAAATTAGTCCAAAAATTCTGTTTTTTTACTATTTTCAGTGTCAAAAATTAGCTCGTAAACCTCACAGATGACCAGATTTGAATCCTTTAGAATGTCGCGTAGCGTAGAAAATAAAGACTATCCTCCTATATCTACGCGTCTAAACAATTTTGACGAATCACATAACAAGTACTTATTTCATAATTACTTGTTCCAAATTTGATCAAAATTCAACGGTCTGACAGTAAATACGATTTTTTAAACTGAACTTTGGAGGTCTGTATCTTCCTTAGGAAGCGTTCTTCAGGAAAATGACATAATGCATGTCAACTTATTTTTTGATGGGCTATCGATTGGTGAATTATTGGCATTTAAAACTGGACCACCTTGTATAAATTAATGGTCGGTTTCATACCGGAGTGGCGTGTTGCAAAAATGCGACGTGCTACTCGAATATAAAGCAAGTTCTATAATTTGCTGTTTTGACATATGCTACCTATCTGCGCCGACATTGTTTGACTTATTTAGAGATCGAAAAATAAAAATAGCCTTTCTTCTACAGTAGCAACTCTCCGATAATTTATACCTTATAACTGCCTTGGTGGTTTTTTAAGATCAAAGAGTTTCTGGGATACTGCCTTTTCTATCCGGTATAAAATGTTTGAGGAAGCATTTATCTATACGTAAACATAGATTCGCAAAATTGCGTATAATTTTCATACGTTTCTAAAGTTAGACGAGCTTTCGCGCTATGCTACTTTTGT
Organism: Ips typographus; assembly: GCF_016097725.1. NCBI lineage: Eukaryota > Metazoa > Arthropoda > Insecta > Coleoptera > Curculionidae > Ips > Ips typographus. The sequence goes on from NC_138423.1 coordinate 13,591,158, forward strand.
GTGAAAGTAAATCAGGAAGATGCAATTTGCGACGTGCTGCCTGCTTCCAGGCAACACGCTTCCAGATCTACTTTGGTGTGAAAGCCCACTAAAATTAACGTCCATCTTTCTTCATTCCTGTGGTACTACAGGGAACTGTGGTATGTTTAACTTTCAATAAATCAGAACTTTTTTACTGAACCTTTTTCTGATTTTTAAATTTAACCTTTTGCTGTCTATTACTTAAATTGTATCTATTACTTATCGTATCCTTAATTCCGTTATTCTTTAGTATGTCTAACAGTCTGCTCCTGTCAACCGTGTGATGTCCTTTGAAAATACAAAAACTAAGTTGACAAGTATTACTCTTTAAAAGTATTACATTACCTTTTCCTATAACTATTATACACTTTAGGCAGTGTAATTACTGTTGATTATTTCCAATTTTATGGAAACACCATTAGAGAGTGATGTCTAACCTGTTACACATAATCTGTGTGGGAACATTTTGGGATCTTATTTACACTTTCTTGGACACTGTCAATAACGGCGTTTAATAATTACTATTAAACGCCTGAGCATTACGTAATTCATTACAAATACTACATTTTCTATAAAACTAATATTTTTGGTTATTAGATTGGTGGTTATTTTTGGTCCAACAACAACACAGTAGATTTAATTGATTTATATAAAAAATATAAAAGCAAAGTGGAAACACTAGAATTAAAAAAGTATAAAGCTATGTGGAAGAAAATAGCAAATGAGATATCGGAGATATAAAAAATTAAAAGAACACCGAAAAATGTAGAAAATCGGTGGAAAGTTCTTGATCGCAAATCGTGTTTGCTAATTATGGTAATATTACTACAACATACAACAACAAATGGTGTCAGTTAAACTGAAGTTTGGACTGAGATATTCTTTTTATAGATGAGAGTAACTGTCACTACTGATGGATGTAGCTACACTTTTAGATTAGAGGAATCCCTAAATCATTATTACATAATTTCATAACCTTTTCACTTTTGGCTCTGTCTTGTAGTAAAAGCCCTATCCAACTGATTGTCACCTGCCGAATTCTACTAGATTCACTTTAAATCTAGTTAAACAAACTACAGTTTAATCAACATTTATACAATCAGTCCTAATAGGCAATATAAAATACGCTGTTGGCAATAATAAGTCTGGTTATGTGGCTTTCAGAAACTGCAATCAACATCGGTTACTCCTGCCAGCTGCTGACCGACGAACTAATGGACGTGTTCATCGTGGACGCGTCCGGTTTCGACGAAGTCCACCAGCAACTTCTCAAGTTTCGGGACACGATCAAAATCGTGAACAAGTACAAGCCGCAATCGCCGCCGACCACTCTCGATGACAGTCTGGACGCGATCCACAAGGCGAACAACGCGGAAAATGGTGTGGGCGGCGGAAATCGCGTGTCTACGCAAAGCCGCGAGTCTGGACCGCCTGCAGTTAGCGTGGTGACGTTCAGGTGGGCGGGAACGGAAACAAACAGACGCAAGAGAGCAAGGTAGATGACAAGGGATCGCTCGTTTTGCGTATATCTTTCGCTGTCTTGGATGCGTCTGATTATTTCGAGCGTCACTTGGAGCAGTTGCTCGTTGTGATGGTGGCTTCTTAAACGTCATTAAGCTTTAGTATTGCCGGCGGGCTGTTTTGCGATCTAGAAATTAGTGTACCACGCCTGAGAGTTTTAGATTTGACAGATAAAAGGTAGAAATTATTTGTCAACAGGGACAAAAATTGAAAGTTTTTTTTTACATTCCAAATTAGCTTAAAACAAATCGCTTTCACAATAGTATTTGCCGTAAAGGATGGAGATTGGTTGTAAACCAAATTGGCCTCTAATAACGTCATATTAATTGACCTTATTGCTATCAGTGACCAAACAATTTTATTTCATGTTCGAGATTATCATAGATTTTTGTTATCCCACTTTTCTCTAAGCAGAGAAAAATACTGGCTGCGTTACATATTATATAATTTAATGTCATGTGACATTTATTCCGTTGCTTTCCCTCCAACTAGAAATAAACAATTATGGAAATTTAAAAGTATCAATAGAAATTCAATGTTAAAAGAGATCACATTTAGTCTGCCGCTCAGGTGGGGGACACATTAATTTTTGGATATACGCAATAAGTTTCGAGCGCTATTTAGTTTATAAACATTATCATTTGAGTCGCCATGGGGTTTTCGATATTTTTGTAGGAGGAAGCCAATTATTTTAGTCCCAAGTGAATTTGTTAAAAGGTTTTTTTCTTGTTTTAAGCTTTTAAGAAAAAACAAAAGCGTGAATTATCTCTCTTTAATCAAAATTATTCATTTTTCAGCTGGAGTTTGTAATTTATATGGATAATTGAGAACATTTTAACAAATGTGGTAAACTTGGGCCTTAAAATAATTGGTTTCCGCTCTCATTAAAGCCAAATTTTTAAGCCATCATATTCCAAGACAAAGTATCGAGTTGCTATAGTTTATTTTCATGTGGGTGGCTAAACATTTTTGCGTGCAGTTACTAACCAAACCCTAATAATGAACGTTTCTTAAGTTGTGCCTACATTACTGAACTTCTTTTATTATACATTATTCATTTGATAACTGTTAAGTCTAATAGTCAGTTTTGTTGTTTGTCCCATAAACTATTTTTTATTGGTATTGTTACGAATTAAAATGTTGTTTTAAAAGAAGTTGTTCAAAGTTCGCATCTTAAAAGGTTCATTATTTGGGCAACGTCACGTTCACGTCTAGTTAGTATGCTAGGCTAATGCAGCCTTTCTGACACAACTTTTTATTAATGAATTAATATCTACCTCTGCTCTCTCTAATTCTGTAGTGTGTGCTTGTTTAGGCTAGGCACTTTTTTTGTTTTAGCTTAATTTAAAATAGGAAAAAGTACAGGTGAGTTGTCGTGGATGTTATCAGCTAAACTGTGTCCATAACAAAAAAGGAGTAACATAACCAAATATCGAAGTGATCGCAATGTGGCTTTGCATCTATTGGAAAAAATATTACTCCGACAAATCAGATTTAACTATTTTAGTTTAACTTTAATCAACATCACAAATCATAAGTTTAAAAATTAACATTAAAAAGTGTTTTAAAATTAAGTTTAAAAAGTATTTGATATTTATTAATTCTTACAGCACTGTGCCCAATAAAAAAGTGAAATAATGATAACATTGCGACACTTGCTACTTGCTTATAACCATTGACATTTTAAAAATGGACTAGCCTTCATCTATATAACCTAAGAAAGAGAGATCTGAGAGAGCGAAAGGGCTAAAACCGACAAATCAATTAGGAAAGCGATGGGATCTAACAATCAGGCACGGGGGGGAGTCATGGTTAATTGTGTACAGTCATTATGTGGATAAAGGTGACCCAATGCATCAAGTTCTTGAAATCGAAGAATTCAAGAATTTCTGGGCTAATGACAGAACTCAAGTAACCAAGGCATAATATCAAAGGTTTTTGATAAAAAACACTTTAATTAAATACACAGGAAGTATAGTCTATTTAAAAACTAGAAGGAGCGAATGAAGAAGCCTGACATACACAAACAAAAGTTACCAAACAAATCCCTAGATTTGTTGTATGAGTTTGAGTGACATTGGCATCAGTTCGTTGATGAAATATCAGTTTGTGAATAAGGTTATAGTTTTGTTATATCAATACACTACCAGACGGATTTAAAAACGCTCAATAACAACTTAAAACGACTCTGATCCACAAGAAAGTTTAGAATGCTAAAGAAAGATTGACAGTGATTAAACTAAAAATTCAAATGGGGGCCGAGCCGGTGTTTTTTTGAAATCACCCGTTGATTTAATAGGCGCTTTCTGTCGACCCATAATTTCCGGATCCAAACGCGTTATGAACTAGAAATCACATGACACCATAGTTTTAAAATCACTTGGTGGTCACGTGACTTTTGAATCATAACGTATTTGAATCCGAAATCACAAATTGCAAGAAAACGACTATGATTTCTGCTGTGTAAATTATATCGCCAACTGACCAATCACATTCGATCACTATTACCAACCTAATTCACATTCACTCCTCCTAGTTTTTTAGAAATAAACTGCGCGCCACCTCAACCGGGACAGTGATTTTTTTGGGTAATTTTTAAAACCTTGCCATTTCTAAACGAAACGACAGATTTTGATGCAGTTTGGACTATCATTGAGCTTAAATTATTGGCTTTTGGTTGATGAAAAAAACTTAAATGCACCGCCACTGTAATTTTCAAGTAGTCCCCAATTGATCAATAACTTTTTTTGGGTTTGTTTTAACATAAGGAAGTGTTGTTTAGGTCAATATCTCGGGACGTTTTTGGCCGTTTCCCAATTAACATCCTGTGACTCAAGAAATAGCGATTTATCCAAAAAATGCGGCATAGCAGTGCTCAATTTCGAATTAAGGCAGTAGCTTTGAACTGTCATTTTAAGTCTGGTGTAGGTCCCATATTATGTGTTCCATAATTTTAAGTCAACTCCCTTGATCCCTTGAGTCTTTAGAGACAGTTAAAGTGGAAGAACAACTTGTGCAAACAATTTCAAGTTTCACTCACTGTCGCTGGACACCCTGTAAGGTCTTGCCAAATATGGGGCTTGTCCTGAAAAGTACTCAGATTATGTAACAGATAATGTTGAACATACAACAGCATTTGAATGATAGATAGAAACCTGGTAATATGGATTAATTCAATGAATAAAATGACTGTAATTAAATACTTCTTTGCATACGATCTTGTCCCACTTTGATTGTCTCTAGCCACCCTGTATGGTCTTATTGGTCATGAGGTTGCTTTAAAAATTATGTAACAGATAATATTGGATCTACACCCAACTAAAATGACACATAAAAAGCTGCTGAGATAACTTAGTTCCAGCTTGAGCACTGTAATGTTGTCTTTGTCGGATAAATCAATATTTCTTGAGACATGGGACGTTAATTGGGAAACGTCCCGAGATATTGACCTAAATTACTTCTTTATGTTAAAACAAGATTTTAAAAATGACTCAAAAACATCACTGTCCCGGTTGACGTGGCGAACAGTTTATACTACAGGTAGTAATCAAAGTTATGCCAACTAATGACAGGACACTTGCCCTCCAAACACAGTTTATTGGATATTTTTGGCGTTTTGCCTGTACTAGTTCCATATCTTTCTATGGTTGTCTTTCGCGTCAATTCGATAAACAAAAGCTAGGTTCATTCTCTTAATATGTCAATGCTTATAACCAAAATATACTCCTGATGACACACAAAAGCAGATGTCACGTTCATTTTATAAGGGTTTATGGTCAAAAAGTTAGCTGATAACAATTGACGCTCACACTGATTGTTTTTCTAGTCGGTTTACGATCTTTTTGAATCTACCTCATCTATGGAATTTTTCATGTGTTATGAAATGATATTTTAGCATTTCGATCTAATAGTGTATTTCTTAAGGAAGTAATGGCCAAGGAGTTCATTTGCTTTGGCAACATAGCAAAAACAGACAAAAGAAGAAATAGTGAGATTAGATCAAAACTAATCAAGAGGAATTTCAGTATTTTTGGTACTTTGTGTTGTTATTTTCTTTTCAAGGAAGGTACACTAAAAAAAATTCATATTGTTGGCAATTACCACTCGGAAGGCTTCCTTATGTAATTATTAACATGGGGTTACTCCTTGAGGCTCTCTTAAGTTTCAAGGAACAAGTATTAATATGACCTTTAACTCTTAATGAAGCATTATCCATAATCAAGTTGACTAAACCGAGTGGTCTATCAAACAACTATTATGTTGTGGAAAAACATTCAATTACTTCATAGAGGCTTTCACTATACTATTACCAATGAAACTTAATTAAAATCACATTCAGCTTTGGAGATTTATTTTTTTCATGGTAATTCTTCTGTAGGACTTTATTTTATACACGATTTGTTGCAACGTCAACGTTGCTAAGAAAAATGTCTTCATGGATAGAGTAGATCCAAAAAGATCGTGAACAAACTTTACCAAAATTTTGAATTATCAACACGTTTGTATCTTTACGTCATAGTGTTTTTGTCTGTTGGGTATGCAGATATAAAGCCGCGTTCACACCACAGTAAAACATGTCGGTGTTGACGAGGCTTAAAACTGTCACGCCCAATCGCAAAAAAACACTGGTTTATAGTTTCTATAATTCTGGTAATTTCCTATAGCACCGAATTGGAGTACTTAGGTGGTGTGGAAGAATCCCACATAGAAGAAAGCACGGCGGGCTTTGCAATCGTTGTAAACGGTCATTCTTTGGTGCATTGCCTTCACCCTCAAATGGAGCGATTATTCTTAGAAGTCGTGATGCAGTGCAAGGCTGTGATATGTTGTAGAGTTACTCCGTTGCAGAAGGCTTTGGTCGTTGAATTGGTGAAAAAGAGTAAACACGCGGTTACTCTGGCGATCGGCGATGGTGCCAACGACGTTTCAATGATTAAAGGTAAGTTTGTTTTTTTTTTACTTTGTTTAGTTATGAAAAGCAAACGGTTACGTCACTGCCACTTGCAAACTATTTTAGCGGCACATATTGGAGTGGGAATTTCCGGTCAAGAAGGAATGCAAGCGGTGCTAGCTTCAGACTACTCCATAGCCCAATTCAGGTTTCTGGAACGTTTACTTTTAGTGCACGGACGATGGTCCTACTATCGGATGTGTAGCTTTTTGCGCTACTTTTTCAATAAAAATTTTGCATTTACGTTGTGCCACTGCTGGTATGCGTTCTTTTGCGGGTTTAGCGCCCAGGTAATGCCACATTGCACTCGTTCTTAAAAATTGTTTTTAATTGCTCAATTTCTAGACTGTTTTTGATCCAATGTACATATCGGTATACAACTTGTTCTACACCTCCTTACCTGTATTAGGAGTGGGGATATTTGACCAAGACGTAAACGACAAAAATTCCCTTCTCTACCCACAGCTCTACAAACCGGGTCACATGAACTTGTTTTTTAATAAAAAGGAATTCTTCAGGAGCGCTTTGGTCGGATGTTTTGTTTCTATTGTTTTGTTTTTTGTTGCCTTTGGTGAGTTTTTGTATTTTATACAATTTCTCAATGTTCTAATGTTGTTTTACTGACAAATAGGTACTTACTATGATGCTGTCGCGCCTAACGGCCAGGGCTTATCGGATTACATGCTTTTCTGTAGCGTTACAGCCGCCATTTTAGTGATTGTAAATACAGCACAGGTAAGAAAATTATAGAAAATAGCACTACAAGTGCAAACCTCATAATTTTTTTTTATTTAAAAAAGGAAAAAGTATTGCTCTCTCTTTCATAAACTAGAATCCAAACACAATTAGTTTGCAGTCATAGCTGCAAACTTTTACAACGTTGTCAAAGTGGAGGAAAAACGAAAAGTTTAAAATTGGTCAAATTACGGCCTAAACATTCTAAAAACTTTTTTAGTTTTGAGTGATTTAAGAATTATTTTAGAAATGCCACAGGCCGCTAAATCATTTTTAAAATGCCTAACGAGACCGTTGTAGTATGTCAATCTCCATTTTTGAACTGATTTAACATTTTTGTTGCATTCAACAAACATAAAAGTAATTTAGAGTTATGTAAGTTTTATTTGCACCTAAACAGCCAATTTCCCATATAAAAAGCAATTTACATTCAAACATTGCTGTAGAGTAGTTAATAGGTACGTTAAACGATATAAACCTGAGAACGTAACTTATATGTTCCAAATTTGAGAAAAATATCTGAAAAGCTGTGAGAGAACAAAAAATCTAAATTAATTTTAACGCTCTGGATCTCGAAAAGTAAACCTCCAACGGCATATGTCTACCTTTATTGTTCTGTTATTTTTGCATTCCCTATAAGTTTGTAATTTGTAATACATATTCTGAATCACCCTATATAAAATTAGTGTTTTAATGATACTGTTCTCGCGGAGTGAGTTTACCCGTGCGTCACGAAGGCTACGTCATTTATAATCATATGAATCAAATCAAGTTTTCGTCAACAAACCTGTTGTGTTCATATTATAGAAAAAGGCGTGTCTAAAGCTTCGTCACGTTTAAAATTTTTAGTGTTTTGTCATTCAGAAAGTAGAGATCTTTGGCTGCAAATTTGCACTAAAACAACCTTATACCAAAGCAAATCAAAAATATCTTGACAGAAATAACATTTTTTATTTATGAGAAGTCTCCGTTTGGATCATAAAATTCCGTCTAAATTTGAAACCTAATTTATTTACCAAAATTCGCAGAGATGTATCACCAATATGTAGTATTTCTTTAACTTTAGCTCTTGATTTAGGTTCTGGATGGTTGCATGTTTCTCTAAAATAAGTACAACAAATTAAAAATTCAGTAAGACATTCTGAGTGATGCTGTAGTATCTCATATCTCATTTTCAGGTTGCAATCCACTTATTTTATTTTAAACCCGCTGGAAAACATTTTAGACGCTTATTTTATTTTTTCTATGGCTTTATTATTAATATGTTTCAAGAAATTTTTATGAAAAATCTATAATGCAACCCAAAAATCTCAGTGTCTGGAAACAATGAAATGTTAATAGATGTTTCTTACAAAAGTAGATATATTTTACTATTACTAAAATACTATCCTTGTACATATCATATAATGTATTTCGAACATCCATTTTAATGCTTTCAGATAAATCAGTGGTTTTGGCTCGTCGATTTACGTTTTCTAGGTGAGGAAATCATAAGATTACTTGCTTGCTTTTTCCGAATCGAATAAACAGTTTTGCGGAAAATTTTCAAAGCAGCTGCAACCTTCTAGTATCAAAAAAAATACATCAGTAAGAATATGTAAGGTCTTAGAATTTCTTATTTTCTTCCTGAACAGATGATAAAGCTTCTAAAGGTCATCCATTGGTTTTTTCCAATTCAAAATATTCACAAAGGTTAAAAATTAACTGCTGGGCTTGTCTGTGAAGAATTTTTCCAGGCATTTTCTAAAAAAATACTGTAATAGTAAGTAATTCCGAATTTAGAAAAAAACCAAATGGGTAAATAAAAACCATAATAGACACTCCCACTTTTTTTCAAAACAGGTTAATAATTGTGCCAATTTTGGTTAGATCGTGACAGCCGACATAAAAAAAATAAAAATATTAATAATAATATTAGGAAAGTACTTACAGAATGTTAAAAGCGTAGAAACAATAGCTCTTAAAAGAACTGTGGTGGTGTGGTAAGTCTAAAACTTTATAAATGATTAACAACACAAAGAAACGGAAAAGAATTAATAGTAAACAAATCAAATAAATTTCGATGGTTTTCAAACTGACAATTGACAGAAATAGAAGCGCTAATCAGTAAATGTTTTTTTTGGAAGACATTCACTTAGAAATTTACCGTTTCTGAAAGTTAACAATAGACAAGGATGAAGTCAATAATGCATGTTTACCCCCGTAAACTCAGTCCGCGAGAACAGTATATTAATTAGCATTACAATGTAACACAGATAATAATCGTTTCCAGATTGCCATGGACACTCAATACTGGACGATCATCAATCACATAATGATCTGGGGGTCGTTAGGATTCTATTTCGTAGCGGACAATTTCTACAATTACGTGTTTAAAGGGCCGTACGTGGGCGCCCTTACTAAAGCAATGGGCGGTGCAAATTTCTGGTTTACGACCATCCTGGTGGTTATTATGTGCATATTGCCAGTGTTGGCGTATCGATTTTACTTCGTTGACGTGTTTCCCACGTTGTCGGATCGAGTTAGATTGAAGCAGAGATTGGCACAAGTAAGTAATATTTATCTGTCAGTTTTAGTAATATTATAACAATTGACATTTATTAGCCGTATAAGAGATACTTTATGTGACAATGTAACACCCTGTTTCTAATTTCATTTTTGAATTCCTCGCAAGAAGGCTAGTAATTAATGTTGATACTTCCCTATACCTATCTTGCACCGTTTCTTAGATATTTTATAAAAATGGTGAATTTGTCAACAAAACGGTAGTCTAAACATGAATTAAATTCCCAAGTTTTAAAAGGTTTGCTTATGTGACCTTTTGTTCTCAGTTAGACAATACCACATGGTTGAAAAGTTCAAAGGCTGAAAATGAAAAAACCTACAGGGTGGTCAATATTTACCTTTAAGTCGGATAGTGTGCGCAACGACATTGAAAATTTTCAATAATAGAGAGCGCAAATAAACAGCAACAAAATGGTGCCATCTCAGCAACATGCTTGAGAAGGAAAATAATAGATACAAAATAGTTTGTGTCACAGTAAGCCTGGATCAAACCGTACATTAAACTCGTCTCGAGCTTTTCTCTCTCTCTTTTTAGATATTAGCTATCCATAAATACTTATGGCAGGCATAAGAATATTGTGGTTCACTGAGAATTTCCGCCATACGCAAAGAAGTTGGGAGAAAAAGATACCTATTTTAGCCTTATGCTTTGGAATGAGACAATGTCCAGATCTCATTCTACATACCACACTCACAAACTTTCTCTATTTGTAGCTAATTTTTGAAAACCATGGTACCTTTGGAGGCACATTCTGAATGCGCAAATATACACTCCCTTTATGTATTCCTATGCCTCTGTAAGAGCTAATCCACGAAGACCATACACGCTCTTTTATAGCCCTCAAGAAATTCGTATAATGGAGTCTGTATTTATCCCCAATTACCAAATTGTCCTCTCTTCCACTCCTGGCAAGTTCGTCAGCCCTTTCGTTTCCTCTAATGTTTCTCAGGCTGTACATTTTTTCTTTTGTCTTCAAAGTACAGAAGTCATTAGCACCTCCAATACCAACTCTTGCGATTTTCTACAATCCCCTTTTGGAATCAGACAAAATCAGAATCCGCCGATCCGCACATCACTCCATAGCCTATATCTTCTTCGTCTTTGAATACTCCAAACCATTGTACACCCCAAAACCACTCTTATTAGTGACTCCATCTACAGATGCATCTGTATACAACAAAGTAAAATCATGAAATGTCTTCGAGATAATTTCATTGCACAGCTGCTCAGCATCCAAATGTTCTTTTGTAATCCCAGAATCCATGATCTGACATTCATACGGACTTTCATAACATGGCAGATTCCGAGATATTTTAATTTTATCCATGTACTGTAGTGCCAGATCAACATTCTCCAAATACGGTGGCACCAACCTGTTGCCCCAATACACGGGTTTCCGTTGGTATATTCCATAAAACTGCAGCATCCTTTCCCTGACCAAACTCCTCTCTCGAGCGAGATGTTTCAGAGCATATTTCGCACAAATCCAGTCCCATCTCAAATTCATTGGCATCTCGACACACTCTGCCAACAGGACATTTGCCGGAGTAGAACGCATACAACCACCGCCTTCTTTACAAGAAAGCCTAGAATGTCACTTTTAATGGCGGCGTTATCGGATTTTTTTTTGTACACAAACCTATGGAGATGCAGTAGAAAATATGTTTTTTTTTATTTTTTCGTGTAGTTGATTAGAAGTTGTGAGTGAAAAATCAAAGAACGCTTCATTCCTGATCCAGATATGTATAGATATGGCTTTGTATAGTAAGTATAAAGTCCAGCCAAAGCAAGTTTGGTTAGAACCCTTTGTCTTGGAAAGTACAACAAACTAATGTAAAAACTGCTCAATCAAAGAAAATTTGGAAATCCTTGAATCTAGGTAAGCAAAACTGGTAAATGGGTTTTATATTATTACCAAGACCTTTCTTTTAAAATGTAAATGTGCCAATAGAACTTCTAAAAGCTGTCCTGTTTCTTCAGAGTAAACCTTTGTTGCTCTCAAAATGCAGGCGGCCTCAAAATGTAACTCACATAAGTCACATACCAATGTATGTAAGAGGCAATAAGTTTACTGAATGAGAAAGCATATTGTACTTACCACTGAGTATTGTGTTGGAGTAAAATCATTCCACTTCAAAGCTTTCAACCACTGTTGAGTTCGAGCAGGGTCTTTTGGAAAGTAAAAGACCGACACTTTTGGGCCTTTCACCAAATTGCTTTTAGAAATTTCGCAAACAACCAGTGGACGGCATATTGTAGAGGCAATAGAATTTAAGTTAGTTCAATAGTGATAACACAATAAAATGAACACAAACTACACTTTCACTAGAACAATAAACATATAAACAACAATATATAATAGCAAACAAAAATTACTTTGGCAAGTAATCCCAAGTCTTGACTTTAAACCTTAAAAATTAATTTAATCATCCAAAAACTCAATTTCCACAATACAAACAAATGCAAACTGTCAATCCCATATTTCGGCCATATTGGAATTTTTGGCATGCACCTTCTTGGCTTTCTTGTACAGAGGGCGGTGATACAACCCGGGACGATCCTCAAGGCCTGATTCTGAGTCCTAGTAACCTTATTCCTATTGAGTTGAGATGTTGAAAAAATAGCCTGGCAAGCATACTCCAAATGTGAGCGAACCATACCCTTATACAGGGTGTCCCACGACGAAAGACATCGATTGATATTGGATCAAGTATAAATAGGAGTTTTGAAAATTTGGCAGGATACTGATGTGGGCATGCCCAATCTAACTAAAATATTTTCAAGATGGTTGTATTTCCGTTTATAACGGAAGTCGATCACAACTTTCTTTTTTTAAATAGAACACTCTATATATTATTACATATTTGGATTCTTCACAAAATTCTGACCAACTTTTGTGTACAATGTCCTATGTCTATCTTTAGCCGTTTTCGATATATTTAAGGTTTTTCCAAAAAAGTGACAGTTGCAACGCTCAACATATTTTTGGACTCTGTCAAAACCGTATTTTATTTTGCAATGAAACTTTGGGTTATTGTAAATAAAGGATCGTTTTATTAAACTGAGGGTGCGTAATGACTCATTTGTATACAGGGTCGTCAAAAAAAAATCATAAACTTGCCACTAAAAAAATCTCAAGTTTTTTAAATAGAAACCCACATTTTTTTATGACGGAATCATTTTGGGCATTAAAAAAAAAGTACTATACGTTTCAATTTACTTGCCTATACCTAAATCCAACCCATTTCGTTTTATTTGAGAATAAACATTTTTTTATTATGCTGCACGGTTGGGATTATCTGGTATTCTAGTTGGTTATGCTTTTGACACACGGTGATATTGGAGACCTGCAGGGCATGTTAATAACACTAGTTTTGAGTGTTTTGACTACTGCAAATATACCGTAGCGGTTACGTTATTCAAACCAAGATTACTTAAATCTGTTTATTATTTACGGAGAATGTGATAAAGTTTTGAGTAGAACATGTGAGGTATTTGCCGCTCGTTATCCAGAAAAACCAAAGCCATCACCAAAAGCTGTCAAGCAAATAATTGAAAATTTTGAGAATACGGGATCTGTGAAGAGAAAAGCTATTAAAACAAAACCAATCCTTAATAATACAAATGTAGAAATTGCAATTTTGGGCTATTTTGTTGCAAATCCAACTTCGTCAATAAGACAAGTTTCCGTAGAATCAGGCATATCTAAAAGCTCAATTCAGAGGATCCTGAAGAAACATAAATTTCACCTTTTTATTTAAATTAGTGCAACACTTAAAAGAGGTTGACTTTCCAAAGAGAGTGGTTTTTATTGAGTTTTTGCTGACTAGTCACTATGGAGAAGAATTGTTATTGAATAATATTGACGAGGCTAAATTCACTAAAAATGGAATGTTCAATAGACATGATTCACACAAATTTTCAATTTTCAAGAAATCTGTAGTTTTAATAATAAAAAATGTTTATTCTCAAATAAAACGAAATGGGTTGGATTTAGATATAGGCAAGTAAATTGAAATGTATAGTATGTTTTAATGTTTTGTATGATTCCGTCATAAAAAATGTGGGTTTCTATTTAAAAAACTTGAGATTTTTCATTTTTTTTAGTGGCAAGTTTATGATTTTTTTTTTGACGACCCTGTATACAAATGAGTCATTACGCACCCTCAGTTTAATAAAACGATCCTTTATTTACAATAATCCAAAGTTTCATTGCAAAATGAAATACGGTTTTGACAGAGTACAAAAATATGTTGAGCGTTGCAACTGTTACTTTTTTGGAAAAATATCAAATATTTTGAAAACGGCTAGAGATAGGCTTAGGGCATTGTACACCTAAGTTGGTCAGAATTTTGTGAGGAATCCAAATATGTAATAATATATAGGATGTTCTATTTTATAAGAAAGTTGTGATCGACTTCCGGTATAAACGGAAGTGCCTAATTTTCAACCATCTTGAAAATATTTTAGTTAGATTCCTGCCAATCAGTATCCTGCCAAATTTTCAAAACTCTCCTATTTATACTTTTTCTAATATCAATCGATGTCTTTCGTCGTGGGACACCCTGTATACATTCAACAACGTCCCAGGGTCCGCACCCCACCAAACCCTTGTAAGCGCCTTCATGACATTAATAGCTTTACCTGCTCTCAGACAGACATTATTTATGTGCGTAGTCCATTTCATCTGTCCGTCAAATGTTAAGCCTAGATACTTGTGTTTTATAGTAAAATCAATGTATTCACTCCTGAATCGAAGCCTTCTATTAACGTACCTCCTTCCGCTACTGAATACCACCATAGCCTTGGTCTTTTCCGTTGACAACACCATTTTCTTTCTATCTGCCCAATACGCCCAATATTTATTAATACCTGTCGAAGCTTATTTAGACATACATCAATCTGTTTTCCACTATACAGTAATTATCTACCGCTAAATAAAAATTGATATTTTCAGGTTAGATCAAGACAAAGTCAAGACGTGCTCCGAACGCCTTCAGCGCGCAGGGCCAGACGATCAATCCGTTCAGGTTACGCGTTCGCTCACCAAGAAGGTTTTGGCCGCCTGATCACTTCGGGCAAGATCATGCGCAAATTACCCAACGCCGATTTTTCAATACCAAACATTATGAAGTTTTCAAATTCCAAAGAGCCAAAGGAGACGAACAAGAATCCGCCTAATTCGGCCGTGTCTCAAGATGGCAGTAGTAGCGGTCGCGCGCCTATTCAAGACTTGGACACAATTAATTTGTGATAGTAACTGAATTTTTAGGTTTTAGGTGTCGACCGGTCCTTGGGTATGTTTGTATCAGGCTTTTCAACTGGTTTATACAGGGTGTCCCATAAATAACCCGCTATAAAAACCACCTGGTTTTAACTCAGGAACAGACTATGACACTCTGTAGTAAACCAACCAGCTGTTTGAACTAGTTTTGTGTAAGATTGTCATAAAACCTAAACCTTAATGAGTGATTATTTCCAGTGTTGTGTGTACTCAAGGATCTCCCTGTTAAATTCGTATCAAAGTTAACTGTATAACCAAACTTCATGACAGTATTTTTTATTATTTACGTATTTATTTTATCTAGAACTAATCAAATCGTGTCGTTTGGCAAACTTTTTATTTTGCTGCTTAGCGAAGGCTTTATGAGAGAGAGTAACGACCATTTACTGAGACTTATACATAATTAAATGGACTAACTGCGCAAACCATTTTAAGTACAGATCAACCAGATTGTTGCCAGGCTGGGATTTTATTCAAGTTCCTGTCTACAAAGGAGCTGTCGGCCACAAACTCACTACAGTTACAGACAAAGTGATGACGTCACATATCTTTTTTTATTACCCTTAGTCGGTAGTTCTGTCCCCCAGATCTCTTTCGATGTCACCGAAAAAGTCCTACTTGGCAAACATTTAATAATCGCCGTTATTAGTGTAATTATTGTTGACCTGTTGTTATATTTAAGTATTTCTTTTCTAATAATTATCGCTGAAAATAGTTTAAGAACTAAATTGGTAGTAGGCCGCGTCGGATTTGTCGGTCAGATGGTGTGCACCGCAGTGACCCACGCGTTCTACTCGCCTCTTAGTAAAAATCGATTTACTTGTACACTACACTTAAAATAAGCTTTACTAGTCAAACAAAGTATGTTTAAATGTTATAAGATATTTCTTATTATTACATAGTTATATTTGAAGTATTGCTTTTTGTTTTTTTTATGAATAAATTTATTTTTTCTGTACGTGGTTTTTTTGTTTAAACATCTTACAGTAGAGTGTCAATCCATGGATCCCAATCCATTATTAAGTTAAAACTTTCACAAAATTTTGTTAAAAATAGTTCCAGTATAATACAGTTGAATCAGAACCGACAATTTCTAATCCAATCAAGTTCACTAACTATTTGGAAAAATTGGATCTTCTACCAGGAGTAGAGAAATAGCAGTAATAGTATAGTATTGTAGAGAATAGGGGTAAATTTAGTTTTCTTGACAATTGACGAATGCGCTAAAAGTCTACCTCGGCACGTTTTTGCTTTTTGTTCATGTCGATTTTCTGCAAAAATTAGGTTTTCTATTAGGAGCACATAAGTAGGAGGAGGTGAATTTAGTAAAATTTTGGCGAATTACACAAGGATCAGGAGTAAATGAAATTTACCTCCTTGTGTTCTGCTTTTTTCGATACCTATGCCTGGTTTTCTGTAAAAATCGAATTTACTATTAGGGACACAGAAGTAGCACGAGGTCATTTTAGTTTTCCTGACAATTGGCGAATGCACCGTAAATAAATGATAAGATGATTTTCCCAAAAAATAACACAGTAATCATCTTATCATTTATTTACGGTGCATTCGCCAATTGTCAGGAAAACTAAAATGACCTCGTGCTACTTCTATGTCCCTAATAGTAAATTCGATTTTTACAGAAAACCAGGCATAGGTATCGACACAAATAACACAGTAATCACTACACAACCCATCCAACCAACTTCTCTACGAACGTACAAACATGACCAAAATAACAGAGAGACTTATACAACTACAAAACAAATGGAAAAATAATCCAAACAACTGGACAATAATAAACCCACTGTGCATAACAAGACCAACCAGACAATCCCGTTACCTCTTTCCCACTGCCACCCTACTAGAGCACTTTAACTAAGACTACTTTTTTTTTTGTAAATAATTAGAATAAGTTAACATGTATGATAAAACTATAAAAAAAATCCCACTGTAAACATAGGCAGAAAGACCAAGTGGTCGATAGCTTTTTTTCTGTTGAAAATAAAGATTATTTATATATATATATATATATAACACAGTAATTTCCTTGTACGGGGTGTTTCAAATGCAAGACACATCACTGGGATCTGGATTTGGAGTACAATAATATGCCGTTCTAACATTTGCATAACGTATTGTTTGGATTAAAAAGAACGATCAAAAACAAAAATCCAGGTCCGTATTTAAAAAGTAAATTGATGATGATTACAAAAAAACGAAACGTCGGAGGAACAAATTAGATATACATTTCATTTTACAGAGCTGAAAACGTTGCAATGACAAAGTGTCAATCACTTTAAATTATCTCTTCAAATAAGCTCAAAACAAAATAAAAACGATTTTGCAAAATTTCGTATTTTTTCGCATATCTCCGGAATATTTCAAATGTTAAAACGGTATATTGTGGAATCACATTGGGTCATATCTTTTATAATTAACCTGTCGGGATCCAGACGGGCACAATAATAATAAAAAAAAATATCTTTAATAGTAAAATTTATTAATATAGTCAAGCATATAAAATGATGTTCACATTGTTACCCAATAAGCTAAGTTGGGCATTCTACTTTGTATATTTCAGCTGGATTTATAATAGACAGTCATTGCGTCTAACCCATCAAAATGGACAACAAATGTCATCTCAGCAAAGTAAACAATTTTGATTGGTTAGGTTAGTTATCCAGCTATTAAAAGTCAGCTTTTGTATAATTACAAAACTTCTCATCCAACATGAATGACTTAGAAACTGTTTCACTCAAAAACATTGCAATATACAGGGTGAACCAACTTACACAAAGTCTATTATGTTATTCCTTTATTTACAGGGTTGTAGCTGTAAAAAGTTTAGTTTTTCCGTTATATTAAAATGTTCAGGATGAAATTGTTGTCATGTCGCCAAAACGGGCATTTTTCTAAATCGAACTTTATGAAAACTCTTTATAAAAACATGTAAAATTATTTATGTTTTATGTTGTGATATTGCTAAATAAACCATTTTCCTAAAACGAACAAAAATCGCAGCATGACAATGTTGCCGGCGTTTTACTGACTTTTGTGTCATTGTCTTCTTGAACCTTTTTGTACTGCTAAAAATAATTTCTTTTAATTCATGGTTGAACTTAAAAACTTAGCAAGGGACAAGAAAGCTTTCTAAACTCATTTCAATGTTATTAGCCGCTACTAAAACTAATAACGGTCAAAAATTGAATAGCTTAAATCATTAGATCACCCTGTAATGCAGAATATTCTTAAATATCACATAGAAATTGAGATGGAGGCATTGAGTTAATTAGTACGAGTAACCGCTAAATCTCGGTGGTCTAACGTAATTTCCTTTCTAACTAATTACATTTTAATGACCAAAAGAAAAACATCCTGTATACTTACAAATACTTACAATTTTCAGTTCAAACACTAAACTGTCACTATAAACCGCAACAGTTCATAAAAACTAGTCCTGAATAACATTATTTAAAATTTCAGTGGTAATACGGTTATTACAAAAATAGTCAATATTGCGTCCTTTTGGTGGCACTTAATAAAAAAATAGCTAAAATTGTTGTTATGAGTAAATTTCAGAAAACTTTTCTTATTATAGAAAAAACAAAAGTACCTTAAATATCACTCCTCTTAATCTACATGTCGTCTGCAATTTGGACAGGTCTTTTTTACATTAAACCAGGGATCAATGCATACTTTATGAAACATATGTCCGCAGTTCAATTTTTTTACATAAATATCATCTGATACCAAAGCAGCACAACAAATAGAACACTGTGGTAAACTTTTGGGCCTAAAAAAAACAAAAATATTACCAACCCAATACATCATTATTTTCGTCAATAATTGTTGTACAGGGTGTTCGGATTTAGAGTGTTTTGACAGGAAAACCCCATTTTCCAGATAGATAGAAAAAAACTACACCATTTCCAAATGTAGTTCAGAAAAGGCCAAGTGAGATTCAGAAAAGGTCAAGCGTAATTCAGAATTGGGAACTGCATTCAGAAACCATCAAGTGCAATTAGGAAAAAATCAATTTAAATTCAGAAATCATCAAATGAAATTCAGAACATTGAAGGCAATTCCATAATAGCTATTTATGTAACCAGTTACGAAAAGTTCGATTTTGTGTCACGAATGTTTGTAGGGCGAGCGCAGCGAGGTCCCAAAATTTGAATGAGTTACACAATAAGACATTTTCGAAACGTGTTGCATACATACTTTTTTCTAATTTTGACCAAAAAGCGGTAAAAACCATCTTTTAAAGTAATTTAACACAAATATTCACTTTCATAGCACCTTGTATAAACTGTGACAGCGACATGTTATGATGGATGTCGCCCATATGTTTCTACGGAAATGCATAAAAACAGGGAGTGATGAAATGAACTTTTCATAACTAGTTACATAA
Organism: Ips typographus; assembly: GCF_016097725.1. Classification (NCBI taxonomy): domain Eukaryota; kingdom Metazoa; phylum Arthropoda; class Insecta; order Coleoptera; family Curculionidae; genus Ips; species Ips typographus. The sequence goes on from NC_138423.1 coordinate 13,610,647, forward strand.
AGTGTTACTTTTCGTAACTAGTTACGAAAAGTTTTGTCACTCTAATCAGTTTTGAAAAGTGTCACTTTATATGCCAAAAATAGAAAAAATACATTATCTATGGATAAAATTACCAAAGTCGGAACTCCAGGCCATAAGGCACTTTAACAAATTAATATGCATTATAATACAATGAATGTTATGAAAAAAATAACACAATTTAGGCTAAAACTTGTCTTCAAGTTGTCTTTGACTAAGATTTTGACATAAGCTGTCAAAAGTGACGTTTATTTATTTCTTGTTTCTATGAACAACACTTGAATGCTTAAAATTACTGCGTTTTTAACTTTGGAGTCAAAGAAACAAGTTATTTTTTATTTGTTATTTTCTACCATTGATTTAAAAAATAGTTCTCTAGTCGTTAGTTACTTTGATGTGTGTGAAATTACTGAAAAAGAAATTTGTTAATGGGTCTATATCTGTTACTCATTGCAAGTTAACTTCATATTTCAGTTATTCGTAGAAATAACTATAAAAAATTGCATTTTCTTTAAGTTATATTTGATTATGAGTTATAATAAGAAAGTTACGTCAATTATTGAGAAAACAGAGAGTAACAGCAAAAAGTAAGCACGCCCTTAAAATCACGATAAAAAAGTGCCTTAAACAAGTTTTTGTTTCACTTGGATATTTAAAAAAGATAAAGAGAGATAAAAAAGTTGTGAAGAGTTTTCAAAATTAACGAAATTCGAAAAACGCCCTCTATCGCTGCAAACTGACAAGATATGAAAATACGGTTTTTGCCATCTATGATTATAAGAAATTAGTTAATATTGTTACGGTCTGGGCCTACTATGCTCGATACTTCTTAACGAGCGCTCGCCTCGGGATGAAACCGATGCGCCGCAATATCTGGCCGGGCGCGTATTAAAGTAGGCCACAGTTAGGAAACGCTACCTGGAAGATTCTTGAATGATCAAGGCAACCCGCGAAGCGTTTCGCGGTCATTCTAGAACGTGGTTTGCGAATATAAAAGACGCGGTCTCGACCGCAGTAGTAGTGAATTTGGGAACGCGGTTAAGTTTAAATAGTGGAATAATTGTAGAATTGTAGTAGTGTTTTTAGTAGCTGTGTTAATTATTGTACGGAGTGTTTTGAAGTGTTAATAAATTTATTAATTGTTGAGTTAAACTGACTTTGTGTGAACCCACGGGAAAAACGTAACAATTGGTGTCAGAAGTGCGATCAGACGTTAGTGCGACGTGAATTGGAACTAAACTTCGGGTTAAAGACTTGTGTTCAGAACCGGACTAGAGATTTTCGGAACAGTGGTGTGTTAAATTTATTTTATGCCAATAACAAGACGTCAAAGTGCAAACATGGAGGCCCAATTTGCAGCTATTATGGCAATGCTTAAACAAGACAAGGAAGAACGACAACAAGACAAGGAAGAACAAGAAAGGATTCGACAACAAGAGAAGGAAGAACAAGAAAGAATTCGACAACAAGACAAAGAAGAAAAAGAAAGAATGAGACAACAAGATATAGAAATGCAAGAAAAACGTAACGTAGAAATATTGAACGGTCTAGCGGGGACCAAAACAGAAATCCAAGAGTATGTAACCCATAGTCTTAAAAAGATGAAGTGTGATGTTGAGGAAAAATTAAAGGATGTTCGGGAAGACATTAATGATGTTCGGGACGACATTAGTAAAATTCAGATTGATGTTCGGGAGGACATTAATAAAATTCAGAATGATGTTGAGATAAAGCTACGCGACTTAGAGCAGAAAATTGACAGCAGAGGAGCCAGCTCTACAGTGATCACCGGAAACGGGCTCAACAAGATCAAGCCTCCCACATACGACGGTCAAACTTCATGGGCAACGTACCAACTCCAATTTGAGGCCGCTGCAAATGCAAATAGATGGAGTAACGAGGAAAAGGCTGTAGCACTGGTGGTGGCATTACGAGGACCTGCATTGGAGCTGTTACAGACTCTGCCTATCGCCCAACAAAGCAACTATGACGCATTAGTAGCTGCATTAGAACGACGTTATGGGGATCAGCATAGGAAAGGAGTGTACCAAACACAATTAAAGGCAAGACTGCAGAAAACTGGTGAAAATTTACAAGAGTTTGAGGCCGAAATTCGTCGCCTTGTGCATCTGGCTTACCCAGCCGTCCCGGATGAAATCCAAGAAGAACTTGTGGCACAGTGTTTTGTAGATGGGATTCGAGATCTGGAAGTAAAGAAAATGCTGAAGATGTTCAAAGGAAGCAACAGCAGCGAATTACTAGTTCGAGCGCTGGAAGTTGAAGCTGCGTGCAATGACTTAAAGCCAAGGATCAGGGCCGTGACTATTCAAGAGGAGAGAGAACCGCCAGCCGATCATGCTGCTACACCAATGAATGAAATTAAATCAATGTTCGGCCAAATAGTGCAACAAATGGCAGCATTAGCAAATGGCCAGTCCACACAGTTAGAACGGTCACGCCCGATCACTAGAGTGGAGTGTTATCGATGCGGACGTACGGGACACATCAAACGAGATTGTCGAGTAAGGATACCGTCCCGCTCTCCAACGAGGGACGTACAACCATCCAGAAGGGACCAGGAAAACTCCCACTAGTCAACATTACGGGGCGAATGTTGACTAGCGAAGACAAAGCCCCCAGAATTATCTCCATCAGAAGCCTGGGTAGATCAATAGGAAGCCTGAACGTAGATGGAAAGGTGGATGCGATGAACGTTACTTTTACTTTGGATACCGGTGCGGCAGTATCTTTGATCCGGTCAAACCTTGTGGATAAAAGTCAAATTAAACCTTTACGAAGAAGTATTCTCCTGCGCACTGTGACTGGAGAATCGGCTAAAGTTTTAGGAGAAATAACAGTCAAGATTTGCCTTGGAAGCATTACGTTTTACCACACTGTGTTAGTAGCGGATATTGAAGATGAATTTATTCTGGGAATGGACCTGATTCGTCAACATGGATTTTCTTTTGATCCCGAACAAAATATCCTACGGTTTGGAAGTGAAGAGTTCATCCTGTCAACCAGTCACCGCTGTGAGTCACCCATTAATGTTTTGGCATCTCAGACAGTAAAAATAAGCGGTAATTCCGAGCAAATAATTATTGGACAATTGGAGCAGAATTCTGGGAGCTGTGTTGGACTTGTACGAAACCCGGACCGACCAGGAAGATGCCTCATTGGGAAATCACTTGTAAATGGAGGAAGTGAAGTCCCAATAAGAGTTGCAAATATTTTTTCAGACGACGTAAAAATCAACAAAGGCGAAATTATTGCGGTATTCGATCCTGTAGTCAAAATAACCAATTGCGATGGGTTACCAGAACAGGAGGAGCAGTTGGGGGAAAACAAGCTCTTAAATGAACTTGAAAAGACCTGGAAACATCTGTCAACACCACAACTAAAGAAGGCTCGGAGACTGATTTTGGACCATGCTAGCATATTTGGAACACCGAACAATATGGGAAAAACTACCATTGTAAAACACCGAATTAACACCGGCAATGCACAACCGATTCGACAACCACCTAGGAGACTACCAATAGCCAAACAACAGGAAGTGCAGGAATTAGTGGACAGGATGCTTGACGACGGAGTTATAGAAGAATCCTGCAGCCCTTGGTCATCGCCTGTTGTTCTGGTCACTAAGAAAGATGGATCAAGCAGATTTTGTGTAGATTACCGAAAACTGAATGACGTGACCAAAAAGGACAGCTATCCACTTCCCCGTATCGACGATACACTGACGACTTTGGCAGGATCCTGTTGGTTTTCCACTTTAGATTTGAAGAGTGGGTACTGGCAAGTTGGCATTGAGGAGCAAGATAAGGAGAAGACTGCTTTTTCTGCTGGAAATGGGCTGTACCAATTCAATGTGATGCCCTTCGGACTTTGTAATGCTCCTGCTACGTTTGAAAGACTAATGGAAATTGTGCTTCGTGGCCTTAACTGGAAGACTTGCTTGGTTTATCTGGACGATATCATGGTGATGGAAAAAACTTTTGAAGAACATCTGGACAACTTGCAAGAAGTATTTGCTAGAATAGGTGGTGCCCATCTTCGATTGAACGCCAAAAAGTGTTGGTTCTTCCAAAAGCAAGTCGAATTCCTTGGGCATGTGGTGACGGTCGACGGAATCCAGACGGACGACAAGAAGATCCAAGCAATTAGAGAATGGCCAGTACCAAAGGATAAACACGAACTCAGAAGCTTTCTAGGACTTGCCACCTACTACAGACGGTTTGTGGAAGGATTTGCCAACATCGCAGCTCCGCTACATCAACTTACTGAGGACAAAACACCCTACTGTTGGAATACCCAATGTGATCAGGCGTTCAGAAGGTTAAAGGCATCACTTTGCTCTAGTCCCATCCTCAGTTATCCACAACCAAAAGGAAAGTTCATTTTAGACACAGATGCCAGTAATTCTGGTATTGGAGCTGTATTGTCTCAAATCCAAAACGGAGAAGAACATGTTATAGAATACTTCAGTAGGAAACTTACCAAAGCAGAACGGAACTACTGTGTAACGAGAAAAGAGCTACTGGCAATAGTAAAATCAGTCGATCACTTTCACAAGTACTTGTACGGACAGGAATTTTTGATAAGGACTGACCATGCGGCACTCAAGTGGCTCCTCGGAATGAAACAACCGGAAGGACAAGTAGCAAGATGGTTTGAAAAACTCCAGCAGTATAATTTCAACATCAAGCATCGACCCGGAAAGCTGCATAATAACGCAGATGCTCTATCAAGAAGACCTTGCGCCGAAGAATGCAAACATTGCCAGAAAGCGGAACAACGTGAAGGCGTTGTGTCCATCAGAATGGTTCAGCTGAAGACCAATGATGAATGGAGTACCGATGAGATTAGGAAGGATCAACTAGAAGACAGCGACATAGGCCCATTGTTGTTGAGAAAGGAACAAAGCGAGCCAAGACCAACATGGCAAGAAATCTCTAGCAAAGGCCTGACGTTCAAAGCACTTTGGGCTCAGTGGGACTCGCTTGTGGTTGAAGGCGGCTTGCTAAAAAGAGCTTGGGAGAGTGCCGATGGAAAAGAGATAAGGAAGCAGCTGGTAGTTCCCAGAGGAAGGGTCGACCACGTACTGGAGGAAATGCACAATGGAAAGACTGGTGCTCATTTGGGAGTAAATAAGACTTTGGACAAAATCCGGCAACGTTTTTACTGGGTGAACTACTGCCAAGACGTGAAATCATGGTGTCGACAATGTTCCATTTGTGCAGCTAGCCACGGACCACAGACGAGATCCCGGGGACCTATGAAGCAGTACAACGTAGGATTGCCGTTCGAACGTTTAGCGATAGACGTCGCTGGGCCTTTTCCGGAGACCAACAGAGGCAACAAGTACATTCTTGTTGCCATGGATTACTTTAGCAAATGGCCTGAGGTATTTGCGATTCCAAATCAAGAAGCCAGCACAGTCGCTGATATTCTCGTCGAAAATGTCTTCAGTAGATTTGGTGTGCCGTTGGAGTTACACTCTGATCAGGGACGAAACTTTGAGTCCAAGCTCTTTCAGAGGCTCTGTGACCTGCTAGGCATTAGGAAGACCCGAACAACGCCGCTTCATCCTCAGTCGGATGGCATGGTCGAGAGATTTAATAAGACCATAGAGCAACATCTCTCAAAGGTTGTTGATCAGCATCAGAAAGATTGGGACCAGCATATTCCGCTCTTCTTGATGGCTTATAGAGCAGCAGTCCACAACTCAACGGGACAGTCACCATCTAAAGTTCTGTTTGGTCGAGAACTGCGACTTCCATGCGATGTGGTGTTCGGATCTCCAACAGGCCAAAGCACGAACATTGAGAACTACGTTGACGAGTTGCAAGACAGATTACTGAACATCCATGATCTGGTCAGGGAAAGTTTGAATCTAGCTAGCGACAAGATGAAAGCCCGTTATGATCTGAGGGCCAATTCGGGAGGGTTCCAGAAGGATGATAAAGTTTGGTTGTTTAACCCTCAGAGGAAGAAAGGCAAATCACCGAAATTAACACCTGTTTGGGAGGGACCTTACAATGTGGTAAAAAGGTTAAACGACGTCGTGTACAGAGTCCAACGCAGCCCCAAAGGCAAGATGAAAATTGTCCATCTGGACAGACTCAAGAAATACCAGGGATTGGATGAAGCGGATCGGGACGATCAGCTTTAAGAGGGGGGCAGTGTTACGGTCTGGGCCTACTATGCTCGATACTTCTTAACGAGCGCTCGCCTCGGGATGAAACCGATGCGCCGCAATATCTGGCCGGGCGCGTATTAAAGTAGGCCACAGTTAGGAAACGCTACCTGGAAGATTCTTGAATGATCAAGGCAACCCGCGAAGCGTTTCGCGGTCATTCTAGAACGTGGTTTGCGAATATAAAAGACGCGGTCTCGACCGCAGTAGTAGTGAATTTGGGAACGCGGTTAAGTTTAAATAGTGGAATAATTGTGGAATTGTAGTAGTGTTTTTAGTAGCTGTGTTAATTATTGTACGGAGTGTTTTGAAGTGTTAATAAATTTATTAATTGTTGAGTTAAACTGACTTTGTGTGAACCCACGGGAAAAACGTAACAATATTTTATCCTGAAAATTGGATGCAATTTTTATTTCACATTGAAATAAGATAAGAGACAACCGGCAACATGTTGCCTACCAAAGGCAAACGGAGGTCAGCCAAAAACACCACCCCAACATCAAAGGAATTATGCCGGCTGTCCCTTATTCTTGTTAAATAGCTATTCTTTGGCTCTAGTATATTAGTTTTTTCCTATCTAGCCGGGAAATGGGGTTTTCCTGTCAAAACACACTAAATCTGGACACCCTGTACATACAACAAAAAAATATTAAAAAAAGTAAAAGTCCATTATCACTCAGTGGAGTTGTATGAATACGAAAAGTAAAGAATAACACACAGTCCTCTCCACAATACTTTATTTCAGCCTTCAAGAAATAAGGCCTGTTCAACCAGTTTCGGACATAGAACTGCCCATATTCAGCCATTTTTCTGTCTTTTTATAAAAGGTTAGACAAAGAGACCCATATTACGATAAAAATTAATTTAAGAAGGTGGCGCTTCTGAGGTATTTATGTGAAATTTGATATTTTTGCAATACTTACCTAAAACAATTGCAATCTTCGCATAACAGAAAACGTTTTTTTCTTGGTTTTTGTATTTTGTCGTGTTAAACATTGTTTACTAATTGTTTTACTAAATTGAGTAATATAAGATACGCGGACGACACCATCGTGTTCGCAGATAGCCCACAAGCACTACAACAACTTATCAACAAAATAGCAAGAGTTAGTAAGGAATATGGTTTGGACATAAACATACAAAAGACCAAAATTATGGTCATTAGCAAGAACAAGATTGACAACATCCAGTTATCCATCAACAACCAACCAATAGAGAGAGTACCACACATCACGTACCTGGGAACACGTATAAACGAGAACTGGGACGCAACTCAAGAAATCAAATCACGAATCGCCAAAGCCACAGCCGCCTACAACAAAATGAGCAAACTCTTCAGAAGCCATGATCTTACACTGGAAACAAAAATGAGACTTCTCAGATGTTACATCTTTTCTATCCTCTTATACGGGACGGAATCTTGGACACTCAATGAAAGCACATCCAAGAAAATAGAAGCCTTCGAAATGCGACTCTATCGAAGAATGATGAGGATATCATGGACCGAACATATCACTAATGAAGAGGTACTAAGAAGGATGAATAAACAAAAAGAAATTATGAACACCATCAAGATCCGAAAACTGCAATATCTGGGCCACATCATGAGAAACGACTCCAGGTACTCCTTACTCCAGACAATCATCCAGGGAAAAATCAATGGAAGAAGAGGTCCAGGAAGGAGAAGAATATCTTGGCTGCATAACCTCAGGAAGTGGACCGGAAAAACATCAACCGAACTCTTCCGCATTGCCGTAAACAAGGTTAGGCTCGCCATGCTGATTGCCAACATCCGTAACGGATAGGAACCACAAGAAGAAGAAGAAACATTGTTGGTTCTAAGAGTGGATGCAGAAAATGTCGAAAGTATTGATACGGGGTGTTCAAAAATTGGCCTCAAAAAATTAATTTTAAAAAGTGCAAAAAGTCAAGATTTCTGATTTGAACAACCCTATTTTTATAATTTTATCTTATTCCTTGTTCAAAGTTGGGGTCATTCGTTTTACGTTACTTAGTTGAAATATTCATACTTTTTGAAATAATCGCTAATCAAAGTTTTTTTATCCCATAAACCTCCTAGTATTAACGGTAAAGTAGGCTGTGCCTGCATATCGACAAAATATTACTTTGACGCACGTCGAGCGAATTTGACAGTTTGTCAATATATTGTCTTGTTCAACTACGTCATCGTGACGTCAAGTTTGCAGCCTTATGTCAACGCTTGCACCGCCTACTTTCGTATTATACAAGCAAAACTGTCCTGCACGCATGTAACATTTCAGTTATTTGTAATCATTTCAAAAAGTAACAATTTTTCAAATAAGTAACATAATACAAACTTGCCCTAATTTTAGATGGAAAAGAAAATAAAATTATAAATTGTCCTAAACCTTCTCTTGCCAAGAACGTCATCTGAGTGACTGAAATTAAAATTCCATTGTTTGTCAGTCACTTGCTAATATAGTATACATAAGTTCACCTAGTATTTTTCTTGTTCAATTCGACAAAATATATGTAAAATCGTCGATTTTCAGAATGATTGTGAGAAAAATTCTGTATTTTTTGAATTTTTTTCTTTTTATCTGTACTATACAAGGTGTCCCATAAGTGGTAAAAAAATTAATACCATATTTATGGGGTCAAAATAATACGATTTAGCACAACTTATCTTATAGGCAGTTATTTTAACAAAAAGTTTCTTAAATTTTTCTCAGAAATGCATCAAGCCAAATTTTAATTGCAAAAATCCAGTGATTTTAGGAATACTAACTAGATAAGCATACCTTTTTTGGCTAGAAGATATTGGAAAACAGATATTTAGATTCCAGTTGGTTTACCAGAAAAAAGTTACAGTGATTTTAAAGTGCATTTTGTATTTCCTGCAGGTAGCAGGAAAATTTTTGGTTACCTACTATTCTTTACAAAATCCTATATTAATAGTACTAAATACAGCATGTTTTTGAAATACCTACCCTGAAGAACTATCCTCAGAACAGATTGAGACTGGCGGCGATGGCGATCGTCGTCGACGTTTCGCCATTTGTTGTCTACTTGCTCTATACTGCTGAGGTGCTTCCTGAGCATTGTAATGATTGTAAACTGCTAATGCTACAGCACCAACAATAGTAAGACCAAATAAAATGATTTTCAGCTGAATCATATTGCCCTTTATCCTGTAATAAAAATAAATATAAAATGAATGGGAAAAACAGTTATAGACACACCTTGTAAGAAGAAGGGGTCTTTCTTTACATCCTAGAAAAACTGTTATGTAAAAAAAATTATAGGTAAATAAGTTGAATAAGGCCATTATCTTATCTATTTGCTATCTTTGGACATTAATTATATACCTACTAGAAAGCATTATAATGATATAATTCCTGAAGTTGACACCATTACATACTTTCAATAAATAACCATAAATACTAACCTTTTAGTCCTTTTATGTAAGTAAAACTGCAGTAATAGGTACTAACTGAAAACTCTAGAACTCACTATTGAAAATTTCTAATCAAATCAGTCAGATTAATAGAAGCACATAGTAGAAAATGGTAGAACTCAAACTTAAGAAGAGAGAATCAACTTTTACGAATTTAGGGGAATTTGATAAAGTCAACAAGACAGTACATCCAACCAAATAACAATTCCATAAGTTGTTGCAACTGTTCCCAAAAAAAAATTAATGACATTAACCTAACATTATGTAATTTACCCCTTCATAACTACTACTTTGGTACTAACCTGGAAAATAATTATACAGTTTAATGATCCCGTCATAAACTGGAAATAACAATAACTATTTGAAGAGATAGTTAGGACTCTCTTTGCCCTTTTGTTGATTGTTTGATACAACAAAAACAAAAATAAACACTACTTTGTACTTTTAATAAGCTGTTATGGTTATAACGTTTGACGCCTGACATCACGCTCATCAGTTCAAGAAGAGTGATCATTATCATCATCATCACGTGCTCACTTAAACAATGGCTTTGTAGTTACCATGTGACCGTCCATTCAAACAAGCTTAGGATTTGTCAGAGGTAGGTGTCAACCAGCGTTGCCAGATCATAGAATTATGTTAGAGTTGCCAAAGTTATCAATTTTTTTAGAAAATTATGTTTGTACTTTGTGTGTGTTTTGTTTGGGAAATATATGGTGTTTTTAAGGCACTGGTAAAATAAATAAATAGCACAATGCCTAGAAACATGTAACACTTTTTTGTAACAACAAGAATTACTTTAATTTGATGAATATTGTCTCTATATTCAGGTTAGCATACTTTTCTCCAAGGATTTCAATATTAATGCTAATTTAACACTTTTCTAAGGAAAATTATATTACAATTTGTTAATTATGTTGGCAACATTTCTTTCAACTCTTTACTCTTAAGGGTTCAATGCAGTGTTGCCAGTTTTACATACATAGCCATTCAATGTACCAATTTAAAACATTCTTGAAATAGTGTTAATAGTTTTCTAGATTCTTTTAATATAAATTTGGGTGGATGGCCCTCTCGCTGGGTGAATGTGGTGGGGGTGAATACAAAAGTAAATAATCAAAAAAATGTACTTTAATATCTTACAAATTTAAAACACATTTATTACAACATTTTGAGTTTATAAAAAATAAAAATTCAATACATTTCAATAGACAAAAATGATGTTATTTACTACAATATACCATTGCAGCAATACACCAAACAAACATCTTCTAGTTAATTATGAGCAGTAATATCTTCACATAGGGCAGATAGGGCATTGCATTCATCATTCTTGCGGTTTAGTTCACTTTGCTGTGCAGTAGTTTTAATAGTTAATCGTCTAATCACCGATTCCATTGTTGCAATTTCTTTCACCAACTGTTCATTTTCTTCAATGGTTTCTTTGCAGGGTCTTAAGTAGACAGGAAATACATTTATAAAGCATAAAGTTCAATCAGTTAATTTATGTCTTACCTGCTATCTTTCAGCTGCTTTTCCAAACTAGCATATTTAGTAGAAAGTGATGCTAATTGTGCCTCAGATGATTGTAAGTGTGTCATCAACTGGTCTTCTCTTGATTGACATTCCATGATATGAGTTTTTGCAAGATCATGTTTTCTAAAATATGCAACAAGTCATATTTATAAAAGTGGCAAAAAAATTTGACTTACTTCACTAATTCCAAATATTCACACTGCTTAGCAGTTACTTTTGCTTGTTTTTCTTCAAAATCTTTAGTGATAAGTTGTTTCTGTTTGGAGAATTTTTCACAGTTATCTCTAATGGCAATGTCCAACTTACATAAAATCTTCCTAAAAAAAAATAATCAAAAGTTGGTTAGGTACAATAAAACTGAGAAACCTACTTGTATTCTTTTCTGCAGTTTTCTTGGGCTGATAGATCTTGCAAGGCTGTTTTAATACAATTTTCTTTGGCAATTTTCTCATGTTTACATTTAGCTATTTGTAAAGTAAGTTTACTTATAGTATCTTCTAAATGTTGTATTTCATTTACATCAGAGTCTAAATCTTCTTTTAAGTTCTGTTGAGGGTTTAGATTCTAAAAAAAAATAATTAAGGTTTTTAGACAAGGCAGACTCTTGTCTCAGATGAACGGAAAAATGTGTCTATAATGTAATTTCCCACTAGTGGATTTTGCTTGAATGTGAATGTAAAAACATAAAGGATTCCTTACCTCTTTATTCACAACTTCTGACATTTCAAAGGTGTTTTCTAATGTAATTTTAATTTATGAGTATAATAAGCTGAATGCAAAAGCCAAGGCTTAGTGAATATAATAAAAAACTGCTAAAAAATTTAAAAATTACAATGAATTAAGTTTACTTTTCAAAGAAATTACAAGAAATAGGAAATAACCTGGAAATAACGGCAAGTTTTTGAACAGTGACAGCTGCTGACAGAATTGACAGTACGTTCTTATGTATTATTATAATTGGCTTATCACGTGACCAATGCATTTATAACCATCAGAGACATATCAACCACTTGATTAATGCAGTTCATTTACTAGCCAAATAACGCCAAAAGAATTTGATGCCGAAAATGCCGTAGACAAACAGCTAGACGTTTTCTATGCGTTTGTAATTTCGGATCTTAACGCGTTATGATGAAAAAGTCACGTGGCCTCCCTGTTATTATGTTATTATGATGTCATGTGATTTTTAGACTACAATGCTCTTGGATCCGAAATTTGGTTAAAAATTTTAGAATGCTAGCCAGGACCCCGCGACTGACCAGTGACAACTGACTAACAAGTCAACACGTTGATGCCAAATCTACTGAATTTAGTTTTGGGGTCAATAAATTTACCATCCCTTTTCAATAAAAATTAGTCTTGAAAATGGCTAATTGGTATTATTTCTAATATTCCAATTATCTAAGAATAAAAGAAAGGCACATTTTACATTTCACATTCGTGTCATCGTCTCTCTTTCAATTGAATAACATTTTCCTTTTTCCCAATTAAGTTAAAATTAAAAATAAATAGATAATAATCTACAGAGTGATTCAATGTGTTAATTGGTTGCCCTAAAAATCGCATTTTAACTTTTTTGTATAGTATCAAATTAAAATAAAATATCAAATAACTATTAACCATCTTATTTCAGACTGACAATTTACAGTTATTTGGACAGTTACAAGAAAATTCAATATATTAGTACTTTTAAAACTGTTCTCTTTTTAACCCTGTATATTTAATGAAAATGACAAATAACCAGAAATAACTGAATTATGTCCATTTCAAGTTTTAAAAATTATGAACAGTTACTTGGTAACGCAACATGGCAACACTGGAATGGAACTAAACCTCAAATCTGTATTCTAACCCTAACCTCTTTTGTTTATGTTTTATAGTGTTTTTTTTAAATTTTCAACATTTTAAAATTAGATTTAAAGTAGTTTTTGTTTCTAATTTCTGGTTTATCTTGTTTTTTTTTTGTTTGCAATATACCACTAAGAATTTGTGTCCGTCTGTAAACCAACGTTGTTGTTTTGTCAAGTCAATAATTGATCAGGAAAATAAGTTCTTGTTTTCATCAAAACAGTTAAAAGGGTATCAAGTAATTTAACCTTTATTACAAACAGATTTCTTTAACAAATAAATTTATCAGTATTTAGTGTTGCAACGACCCCCCTCATAGTTTGTAAAATCGTACCTACAGTCCACATTTATAATTTACTGCTAGTTAAACTCTAAACATGGCATCAGCAGGTGGAAATATTGGTAAGAAAATATGGTCTTAATTTGATTGTCCTGCATCAGGTTTTAATTTTAAAATAATTTCTAGCATTATTGTCTGTCTCGGACAAGCGGGGTTTATTGGAATTGGGCAAACAATTGCATAGTTTAGGCTTTAAACTTGTGGCTAGTGGAGGCACTGCCAAGTCGTTACGTGAAGCTGGTCTGCAGGTTAGAGATGTCTCAGAAATCTCAAAAGCTCCTGAGATTTTGGGAGGCAGAGTGAAAACTTTACATCCTGCAGTTCATGGAGGTATTTTAGCAAGGTAACATACTGATTTTAATAGTATTCTGTATGAAAATTGTCAATTATTATTTAGGAATTTTTCTCTAAGGTGCAATACTTATCAGCATAGTGTAACATGTTATTTTTGCTAAAACTAAAACTTTATTTAGTATAGAAATGTTTTTTTGGTGTAGATTAATTCCTTCTGATCAAGAGGATCTGAAAAAGCAGAATATTGAGATGATTCGCATTGTGGTGTGTAATTTATATCCATTTGTTCATACTGTATCAAAACCTGATGTTACAGTACCTGAGGCAGTCGAAAATATTGACATTGGTAAGTGTTTTTAAAGCCAAAATGTTTGAGAAACCTGAGAAAGTATTATATTTCAGGTGGTGTGACTTTACTTAGAGCTGCTGCTAAGAACCATGATAGAGTCACTGTTATTTGTGACCCAGCAGATTATGAGAGAGTTGTAAATGAAATTAAAACAAATACTAACAAAGATACAACCCTTGAAACCAGGTAAGCTTGTGCAAATTCAAATCATAGTGTTAATAGTGTAATGCTACAAATTTTAGGCAAAATCTTGCCCTAAAGGCATTTGGCCATACTTCAGAATATGACTTGGCTATTACAGACTATTTTAGGAAACAATATACCGCTAACACTTCTCAAATAACTTTGAGGTAATTTTTTACTGGTTTAATGTTTAATTCAAGTAATTTATGTATGAAAATTTGATTAGGTATGGCATGAATCCCCACCAGAAACCTGCGCAAATTTTCACCACACTTCCAAGACTGCCTTTAACTGTAATTAATGGTTCTCCAGGCTTTATTAATCTTTGTGATGCCTTGAATGGATGGCAGCTTGTTAAGGAGCTTAAAGCAGCTTTAGGTAAACAAATGACTAGAGTTAAAGCTGTAAAATATATGAAAAAGGGGAGGGGTAAACCGCTGAGTACAATTTTGTACACTAATTCCTAATATGCCAATAATATCCACTAATTCTTTGTAATGCCCAGTAATTCCTAATAACTAACCTAACCAAACTAAACCCACTAATTTTCTGAATTACCAGGACTGGAGAGTCTAAAAAAACCTTTCTTAATAAGAAAATATGCATGCAACGATTTAACCGGAAGTAGATATCAACTGCTGTTTAGTTTAGTAGAATATACAATGGGACACCTTGTATATTCTGATTCTCTGTTCAAAATTAAGGTAAGTTTGGATTAGGTCACTTATTTGAAAAATGGATTCATTAAATTGATATGTTAAACCACCCTGTAATTGTCAAAATAATCAAGTTATTGAAGGTTAAAGTAGTAGCTGTCAAAACTGTTTTTATTTTCAAACAACTCGTTTATTTGCTATACTTTGTATAGACTTTTATATGTCAATGGATAGAAAATACAGTGCGTTTTTTTTAACGCGCAACATAGGATTTTACGTGTTAAATTTTTAAGCCCATGTTAGACCATTTTATTTTGGAACTGCAAGTCTATAACTTGACAGGTGTGTCTTTAGTACCCTGAAGCTTAAGCAAGTCTACCAATTTGGTCTAAAAAGTGATGAAAAACTGGAAAAAAATCCTTTTTTTCGAAAAGGTTTTATCGTTTCATACTCCCTGTATGCATTGTTGTTTCTTGTTGTTTTTGATACTGGCAGGGCAGGTAGCAGGTAAAGTGACATATTTTGACTGCATCAGGCCCCGACATCTTTTGAACGTCAAAAGGGCATTTTATGATTGTTTGGAATACTGTTTGGCTTCAAACGGAGGTCACTTTGAACAATTCACTTATAAAAATACTTCTTTTGTTCTTAACTTTCTTGATATAAAGTTAATGATCACCCTGTTTTACTTTCTACGCCAAATTTTACCTGCTACCTGCCGTGCCAGTATCAAAAACAACAAAGAACAACAATGCATACAGGGAGTATGAAACGATAAAACCTTTTCGAAAAAAGATGATTTTTTGCAAGATTTTTAACACTTTTTAGGCCGAATTGGTAAACTTACTTAAGCTTCAGGGTACGAAACAGCCACCCGTCAAGTTTTATACTTGTAGTTCCAAAATAACATGGTCTAACATGGGCTTAAAAATTTAACACGTGAAATCCTATGTTGCGCGTTAAAAAAAACGCACTGTATAATGAGCTTTCCAAAAATATGGCCGCCTGTGTTCATAGGGTGCTTCGTTTGGTCGCCAGAGGGCTCTAAAGCTAATTAAACGTTTTTCTTGACTGTAACCACTCTAACTTTTTTGAGGTTTTTTTTTTAATTGGTCAGGTACGGCCCTGATATTTGGCACAAACCTAGCACAGTGAGTGTCAAATTTGGAGCAAACTGTAGAAATAAATTCATTAAAGTCGATTTTCGCTTGCACTAAGTGGCCAACATAACGCAAAACCCATTAGAATAGTGGTAGAGTTTCAGGCAAATTTGACCCTTACGAAAATTGTCATTTGCAAAATCGGTTTTTCAAAAAATTTCTATGCATTACATCGTAGTAGACCTAGTAGCTCATGTAACCGTGTTTTCCTAATTTTCCAGTGTCAAATTAGCCCTAACCAGTCAAAAATTGTTTCTGGAGCACCCTGTTTGTAAACCGTAAATAACACGCGTACTTCTAACACTTTCTATATACTTTTATATGTCGATGGACAGCCAATGAAATGAGCTTTCCATTGACGTAGGAAAGTCGGTTGGTTAGTGGTACCGTGTAGCCACTAGAGGGCGTCAACTTTGACCAATTTTGTTTTGGTATATCCTTTTGTTTAATATTCAAAAACCCGCTTAATTGCACTATTTTTGCTAGAGTTTTATACGTCAATGGAGATCTAATGGAATGACCTTTCTAAAAAGTTCCAACATGTATTAATAGGTTAGACAGTTTGGCCGCTAGGGAGCGTCAAAGTTGACTATTTTTTTATGACATTTTTTGTGCATCCTTTTGTTCAATCTCTAATAACTATTTTATTTGCACCATTTTTAGTGTTTTATACGTCAATGGACAGCCAATGCTATGAGCTTTCTAAGTTAGGGGTACGGTTTTGTCGCTAGAAAACGTGAAAATTTTTAAAAGTAAAATTACAAAATTCATAATTTTTTATTATATTCCAACGGAATTCATTGAAATTTCCAAACTTTATTTATGTTTAAATTTTAATGGTAGATAAAAAAATTTACATTTGTCACTGTCACTAGCCCTGAGTCCAACTGGGACGATTTGATTTCAGTAACCGTTTTTGAGATATTTGGATATAAAAAATAAATTTTGTTTGGGAGAGAGAGTGAAGAATATAAAAATAACATTAGAAAAGTAAAGTAACATTAGAAGTAAATGCAATCACCCTAATTTGACAAATAACTTATCATTGAAAAATTCTATTTCTTAATAAGTAAACATACCCACTAGCCTGGAGGTCTTAATAGTGCAGAAACTTTAACAGTTTCAATGAAAGTAATGGATGGATTTACATCTGTTTGTCAGTTGCGCCCTTTTTTATTTCTCTAATTTGATTAATTACATATGAAAAGCGGTTCTGCAAAGTGTTTTGTATTTTTGACAAGGCATAACCAATCCACTAGCAATTGAAATTTAAACGCAAACCAAGGGTGCAAAAATGATGTGACGTCACGGGGCATGTTTCAGTTCGACCGTGTTTAGCTACTTGTTGAATTCTCTGACAATTTTTAGGACGATTTTAATAGTATATTTAGAAGCTTCTGTCTCTTTTAAACAAAGAAACCCGTCTAATAAAGAAAGAAAAAACTTTGGTAAATAAAGATTTATTAGGACTTGTAAAGGTCTCTGACTATTTTGAGGACGTTTTTGATAGTATTTGTCAATTATAAACGATTTTTCTAAGAGTTAGGACACTTGTAGAGGCTTATGTCTCTTTTAAACGATTTTTTGAACCTTAGGACGCTTGTAGAGTCATCTCACCATTTTTAGGAGGTTTTCGATAGTGTTTGGCAGCTTCTGGCCATTATAAACGATTTTTTGGGAGTTTTAGAACGCTTGTAGTGTTCTCTGATCATTTTTAGGAGGTTTTCGGTAGTATTTAGAGGTTTTGTGGTTATTTTAAACGATTTTTCTAAAGTTTAGGATAGTTCTAAACCCTCTGACCATTTTAAGCAATTTTTAGGAGGGTTACGATAGTATTTAGAGGTTTTTTGCACATTTTATACAATTTTTAGTAGAGTCTCCTGACAATTTTTAGATTGTCATGCTAAAAAATACTTGAACACCTCTAGATATCTGAAGATCAGTAAAGCTACTTAACTTATGATTGATTTACTTGGAAAATCTACAATATTTTAAAATACGGCATTCTTTGTCTCGTCTTGAATTAGTAAAGATCAACAAAAGCCATTTTAAACGGTTTTACCGCTAAACAATTATTGGATTGAACTTTTTACAAATTCTTCATCAACCATTTTGGAGACACTTTAAGAAGTTGTAAACTTTTTTTTTAAACAAGAGAATGTATTCGATACATTACAACAATGATTCAAGTATAAAACATAGGTTACAATGCCTGCAAGTTTTGATAGTGAATTAAAAGTATTAAAATCGGACCGGTCGCAAATTCGCTGAGTAGGCATTCTACGCGACCGGACGTGACTCGTGACGTAAGAGCCGTTTTTGCGTGACGTCATTTTTACGTAGAAGGCGATGACTTTAGTTCTTTTTTTAATACTAAATTTTTTTTTTTTATTAGCACATTTCTATACGATCAATGCGCTAATGTTCAGAAAAGTTCCAATCAGAAGTAAATTTGGTGCAAAAGCCCTAGTGGCGTTGTTTATATGATGACTTTCTAGAATAGTGCCTAAGTCTAATTGACTTTGTTTACATACTGTAGTAAGACTTTCCATTAGAATTTTGAAACATATTATTTATAAAAACTATTAATTTAATTGAACTTTTAACACTTTGAATGTCCGAAATGATCCACTTTCGATCTAAGAAGGAAATATGTGTTGTTTTAATGCTCAAGAGTTTGCGGTAGCACATTTTAGTAGTAGTAAGGTTTGGTAAAACTAGTTTCACAGTTTTGTGAATTGGTTGTTTTATTTTAAGGTATTCCTGCTGCGACAAGTTTTAAACATGTATCACCTGCTGGAGCTGCTGTGGGTATTCCATTAAGTTCAGATGAGGTAAGTGTGTGTTTTCAGATTAAACTTAACTAAAACTTTGATATTGTTGAAATAGTATCATAACTCATTAAAAAGAAAAAGCAAATCAAATCGAAATTTATCTTTGGTTAATAATTATCTTTTCTGAACCTTGCTGGGGGTTATTTAAAATAATCAGTTTGTGACGTAATTTGTTATTGGCGTATGAATATAAATAATTGAAGAAACAAACAGATTAGGTCCATTTCCTCGAGGTAACTACAGCAAGTAGTAAGTAAAGGTTTATGACGTAATGGTTAGAAGCCTCATGTTTTGTTTATTGTTTTCTTGTGTTGTTTTTGAAATACATCTATCGAGTTCAGTTATGCTTGCGAGATTGTGCATTAAAAAATAACTGAGAAAATACACCAATGCTGTAATGAACAAAATTGCCAGTCTTGTAGGAGGTTTTTTGAAAAGTGCTTTCACCTCCACCTTTCTTGTGTCCCTATTTGACGACCAGCATATCCGAATGCCCGAATTCCACAAACAGTGGATAAAATTATACCTAGAAGCTGATTTTTGTACCATTTGCGTCATTTTGGCAATTCCAGACGTAATCGCGATTGCTAACTACACTTGGAAGTTGGTTTCCCGCTGTAGTTACCAGTAACGTCACCGAAAATAAGCACGGTTAGCGTTTCTGTTAGGCCTACCATACACGTTCAGTTTGGTCACAAGGTCTGGACTGAGAGAAGAACTGACAGTGTGTGGCGATTCCTTGAGGCGGATCGTCGCCTTGAGACAGAACTGTACATGTATGTTGAATCCCGCAGTCTGAGACATCTGCTTTTCCCCATCCATCATATTTTCAACCCTCGCACATCTGGCATCCATGGTTCTTGTCACCCTTTTAGTTATTTTGTTCTTATGAGTCCTTCAGTGCTTTTGCTAATGCCAAGCAAATCTCTGGCATAATTTGTTCCAAAGATTCAGGGGAAATTCTAGTTGTAAACTTCAAATCTTCCAGTGTCCTGTCTGTAGCCAAGTATCGCAATGTTAACTTTTCGTGAGGCGTTATAGCTTGCCTCATGTTATGTGTTACGTTATAGCTTGCGTTATGTCTTGCAATAAAAGGTGTAAGTTTTAACTGAAGTTTGGTTAGTAAATTAAAATGAGTACATTTTTTCTTTTCAAGCCATGACTTTGCCCAAATGCTTCTCTTGCGCTTTTTCCTGTTCGCTAGAACACACATCTCACTTGCCTCAAGATCCTCAATAGTTGACATGTCGAGCACAAAACGTACTCCTTGGAACTGAGCTACCGCGTGTCTGATATTGTTACTGTTGTAGTGTTTTTTATGTCATTAGATAGGAAATTTAATGAAGATCCCAAAAATGTGCAAAAAACAGTAATTTTCTAACTTCAAGTGGGCATTATAGGCGATTTTGTTCTTGACTGTCGAATTGTGTTTCTGGCAGATCAAATTTTGATCACTTTTCTCCCTGACTTTACATGATTTTGTAGTGTTTTTTATGTCGTTGGATAGGAAATTTTATGGGGATTCCAAAAATGTGCTTAAAACAGTCATTTTCTTACTTCAAGTGGGCTTTACAGGCGATTTTAATGCCTTGAGGCCGGGATGGAATGTGTATGGTAGGCCTTACGCGGTATGTTTGGTTACATCGAGGAAGTAAACCTAATTATGGTAGATAGTTCATTCATTCAGGTTAAGAGAAAATGTCTATATAATATAATATATAAAATATGTGACTAATCAATTTCCTACTTTGGTTTGATTATGGAATAATTGACATAGTAATTAATAATCTTCAGGCTAGATTATGCATGGTAGATGATCTGCTTGAAGCAATAACTCCAATAGCTTCAGCTTACGCTAGAGCGCGAGGATCTGATCGTATGTCTTCCTTCGGGGATTTCATAGCTCTCTCAGATATTTGCGACGAAGTGACCGCTAAAATTATCTCCAGAGAAGTGTCCGACGGTATTATAGCTCCCGGATACACTCCGGAAGCACTCACTCTCTTGTCTAAGAAGAAAAACGGTGGATATTGCGTATTACAAGTATATACACTAATGCACTCCTACCTGAAATGTTAGTTTCACTGTTGTGTTGTTAAATAGATCGATGCCAACTACGAACCTGATTCAATAGAGCGGCGTGTTTTGTTTGGTTTGACTTTAGAGCAGAAACGTAACAACGCAGTGATAGATTCCAGTCTTTTTTCGAATATTGCTACCCAGAATAAGGATTTACCGGAAAGTGCTGTGCGCGACCTGATTGTCGCCACTATTGCTTTGAAATATACTCAAAGTAATTCGGTGTGTTACGCGAAAAACGGTCAAACTATTGGAATTGGAGCTGGACAGCAGTCGAGGATTCATTGCACTAGGTACAGTTATACTAAAGTTTCATAATAGTTTGTATTTAACAAACTGTTTTAAACATTGCATAGGTTGGCTGGGGAAAAAGCTGATAACTGGTGGTTAAGACGACATCCAAAAGTATTAGCCATGAACTTCAAGAAAGGAGTGAAACGTGCAGAAATCTCGAATGCTATTGACAACTACGTCAATGGAACTGTCGGTAAGAGCAAATTGATATGCATCATTTAATTCGGAATATTTTGACATTTGTTATAGGAAAAGACATGGATCAAGCCACATTTAACTCGATGTTTGAAGAAGTTCCTCCTGCTTTATCGGAACAAGACAAGCGCACTTGGTTGAATCAAATGTCCGGCGTGGCGCTGGCGTCTGATGCATTTTTCCCGTTCAGAGATAATATTGACCGGGCAAGATTGGTAAGAAACTCTCTCCATAATAGTAGTTTATTATTGTAATAATTCCAAAAGTAACATTTAGCCAAAAGGATTGACTGTCATATGGTTTTAAACAAAGGTATGCATGTAATTTTTGTAACAACCATATTTGTCCACCATTGATTGAGTGAATATTATCATGATTGATTTTTAAATTATTTACTTTTCAAGTCAAATGGCAAAACATGCAAATTGTCTATTTGATCAAATTATCAATTACATTTTCAGATTTGTAAGGCAAATTTGGTCAATCTATCAACTTTTTCAGATAATTTTTATGTTCCAAATGTCAAAACACGAACAATACCTTATTAATCAAGTTTTCAAGTCACCAGCTTGAAACAAGAAAATAACTTATTATTTTTAGATCAAGTTTCAAGGAATGAAAATGGACTTGGCTGGAAAAAGTTTGCCAAGTTTGTTTTTGTTTTTTATGAATTTTTCTTTTGCAAGTTAATTATCAAAAATTTGATGTAAATTTCCAGTTCACAAGTCAATTTTCGTCATTTTGATGTCAATTTCAAGTTTTTAAATTAATTATTAAAATTCAAGTACAGAATTTAAAAAAAATTATATAATTAATAAATATAAAATTACAATATTTCTCAAGTTAGCTTTCATGAATTTATGTCAATATCAGATTTCAGGATGGTTCAGTAAAAAGCGTTTGCTACGTGCAAAAGTTTATTGATCCCCTTTGTGAACCGGTTTCGGCCCTATAAGGGCATACGCTTTTTTTTTAACCACCCTGTGTTCTTCACCGTGCACACTTGTCATTACCCGCTAATATCAGATTTGTTGTTCAATTTTCACGATATTTATGTCAATTTCTAGTTTTCAGCTCAATTATCTAGTTTCAAACACAAAAATTTGTTTAAAATATTTGTAAAATTGCCCGGTCAAAATCCATATATCAAGTTTTCAAGAAGATCAAGTTTTTCAAGAATTTAACGTCATTTGCAATTATTAAGTCAATTATCAAGAATTTTAAGCAAATTTTCAGTTCACAGGTATTGAATTAGTTTGTTCGTTTTTATTATCAGAAAAATTTGCAATAATTATACTTATTGTGATATTAATTAACTCGGTTACCCATCAAAAAGCCGAGAAAAATTTTAAAACGAGACTAAAATGTATGGTTTCTCAAATATCTGCAAAAGAAATTGAAATGTCTCAAATTTTAAAACCGTAAATCTTCATTAGCCGACACACGGTAGTAGCTTTAATGGTATTCAGCTACCAAAAGTCATGTAAAAGCAACAAATTATGTTTAGATTTTAGTTTTTCTATGGAACTTTTTAGAAAACTGTCCTATTAATTTAAAAGTAGGCACTATAAACAAAATAGGAGAAAACGTGGTTTATCTCGCATTTAACTAAAATTTGTTTCATTCTTGTCGAGTTCGTGTATCAAATTTTTTGTCATAATGTTTGACAGGCAATAATCACAATACTTGTTTACAATATGTCTGTTCGTAGAACAAATCTCCAACTAATAATCAGAGGAATATGTCCAGCTATTGGCCATTACTCTTCAAATGTCAATGTCACGTGGGCTTTCAACCAATAAAAGTCAGCAATTAGACTAAATGATAAATATAGACAAACAATGGCAATGGAACTGAAAATTAATTTAAGTAAGTAGCGTGAGATGGCACCACTAAACGCCGTTTTAATGCGGCGTTGTCTAGTTGACAAATCACATTTTTTGTTTTGTTTCTAGGCAAAAAATAACATATTTTGTGTGTGTTTTCTTTAATTATTGTGTTTCACTTCCTAGTATTTTTAGTTTAGTTATTTGTTATTAGTTTATTTTTAATATTCATCAAGGGGGGTTATTTTATACTTAATACATTATGAATTCCATGTTTAATCTTAAAACAGTCACGTGACCATTTGTACCTTAAAATGAGTCACGAAATTTAGAGTTTCAAACTAAGAAACGGTCACGTAATCTTTAAAATTAAATTTAATTATTGAAACTAGTCACGTGACCCGTCAAATAATATTTTGTCATTTACAGTCACGTGATCTTCAGGGTTCCGTTTTGGCATTAAATAAAAGTCACGTGACCTCTAAAAATTAAATTTGAGTATTTAAAATCGTCATATGCGACTTTATGAACTGTAAAAAGAGTCACGTGATTCTTCAAATAATATTTTTAACATCTAAAACAGTCACGTTACCTTTAGGATTCTGGTTTGATTTAAACCGAAAAACGAGCATGTAATCCTTTAAATAACATTTTGACACTCAAATCTGTCATGTGACATTATAAAATCCATTTTTAATCTTAAAAGAGTCACGTGACCTTTAGGATCCGTTAAGTTAAAAAAGAGTCACGTGAACTAAAAAATTAAATTTGAGTTTGAAAATCGTCACGTGACCATTTGCACATTAAAAGGAGTCCTGTAATTTAAAAAATCTCAGTTCAAACTGAAAAACGGCCACGTGACCTTCAGGATTTCGGTTTGACATTAAAAAAGAGTCACATGACTTTTAAAAAAAAATTTGATTATTTAAAATCGTTATGCGACTTTATAAACTGTAAAAAAAGTCACGTGACCTTTAAAAATATATTTACGTTATAAGGCGTCAGGTGACTCTTCAAATAATACTTTGACATCTAAAACAGTCAACCAAAACATACCTTTAGGATTTCGTTTTGACGTTAAAGTAACTGAAAATTGTCACGTGACCATTTGCACTGTAAAGAGGGTGATGTGTCTAAAAATATCAGTTTAAACTGAAAAACGATTACGTGATCCTTCAAATGACATTTAAAACTGTCATGTGGCATTATAAATTCCATTTTTAATCTTAAAAGAGTCACGTGACCTTTAGGATCTGTTTTGACGTTAAAAAAATCACGCGATTTGAAAAAAAAATAGTCTAAACATAAAAACTGTCACGTGATTTAGTGTATCAGTTTAAAACTAAAAAACGGTCACGTGACCTTCAGGATTCTGTTTTGACGTTAAAAAAAAAGTCTTGTGACTTTTAAAATAAATAGAATCTTTATTATCGATACCCCAAAGCAGAAATTCTTATCTTGTTTAGTTTTCAAAATACGAGTAATTTAACTCAAATTTATTTGAAAAAATCAAGCTTTCTTCGGCAGTTCAGATGGGATAGCAAAAGAAAGCGGATTATAGAAAATACTGCAAAAGTTGGCAACTATGTCTGCAATGAGGAGCTGTATTAGCGCCATCTATTAGAGTTTACCTACAACTGAAGCGGCCGAAACATTAGGAAGCCTTTGAAGCGTAAAGGGCTTCTTTTTTGGGTGCCACTTTAATTACATTGCGCTGGTTGTCTGTACTTATCATTTAGTCTATGCCTCTACGAACAGCTATTAATTAACGAATTTAATTGTTTTTTTGTTTCTAGAGTGGCGTTTCGTATGTGGGCAGTCCATCCGGATCACGCAACGACGATGAAGTAATCAAAGCTTGTAACGACCACAATATCGTCTTAGCTCTTACGAACTTGAGGCTCTTCCATCATTGATTATTACTTATGCAAAACAGGCGGGGGAACAATTTATTTTTATGTTATTATATTTGAATAAAAAAATTAATGCAAAAAAAACAACCATTTTTTCACTTCAAACACAAATATGTATTTCTATTAATTTCAAATTCCATAAATTATTACAGTCTAAACAGAAAATTGTATTGCAACGATTCGATAATAAATTAAAACCACACATTTGTACCTCACTTTCTATTAGAAGCTAAATTTTATATTAACATGGATTGCCCCCAATTAAACGGGTCCAACCATAAATCGGTTTTTCGTTACAAATGCAGAAATATGATGGATTAAAGTGTTAAAAAAATAATAGAAATTGTTTAAATAAGATGTAGTCATCACTTCACGGAAGTAAACTTTATGCATAAACGGAAAATCAAAGCAAATAGGCTGACGTCACAAATATTTTAAAAGTTTGTAAACGTAAACCACAAAAAAAATACAGGTGTGGTAAATCCAAAACCGACCATTGGAAAACCGTGTAACTGACAGAGAAACGTAGATAATTGCATGCGCGGGACAAAGACAGAAAACGAAAAAAATATCAAGGCCATATTTTCAGCGCGCTGTTGCCAAAATCCACCCCGTCGACAAAATTAATTAATTGATATTTTTTTCGTTTTCTGTCTTTGTCCCGCGCATGCAATTATCTACGTTTCTCTGTCAGTTACACGGTTTTCCTATGGTCGGTTTTGGATTTACCAAACCTGTATATTAAATGAAAGTTGAATTGACACTTGTTTGTGTTGGTGACAATGAATTGCTATACAGGGTGGGAACTTTAAAGTGACCCATCATTGGGACATTGGAAACGGCAATAGTTACAGGTTTCGTAAGATGGAGAAAAAGTTGCGCCATAAGTTGACATGCATTATGTCATTTTCCTGAAGAACACTTCCTAAGGAAGTCATTGGCCGCATTGACGTCTCAATGACGTAATTTGGCAGTTGGTCAAATTGTGGTTTTGCTAAATTACGTCATCGTGACGTCAAAAATGCTCACTTCATGGAGCTTGAAAACGAATGCGGCCAATGACTTCAGTTTAAAAAATCGTTTTTTTGCTACAACTGTCAGACCGTTTGACCAATTTTGGAACAAGCAATTATGAAATGAGTACTCGTTTATATGATGTGAATGACATTCTTCAATATAGGGGGATAGTCTTTATTTTCTACGCTCACTGGATATTATTCAAAATTGACAAAAATGTCTACTTGGGTTATTGTAGTTTTTACTTTAAAATGGTTCAAATCTGGTCATCTGTGAGGTTTACGAGTTAATTTGATCTAGTGGTCTAAAACGAAAATAAACCGAAATTATGGACAATAAATTTTGAACAATAAAATACGTTTTAGGCAATCGTTTCGTCGTATATTGGTCACATAGGAATCAAAAATTATATTTTATTAAGACCAATAAGAGTTTAGCATTTTCAACCAATTACAAGAGTTTCATGTATTCGTGTCGTCAGATCACGGACGCATGGGACTTTAGCTTTAGCTACGTTATGTCAAAGAATGAGCCAAAAAATACCATACATTTTTGGTATTTGACACTTTGTTCTAATGTCAACAGTTAGTGACATATTTACAAAAAAAGAAAATAAAAGGTTTTAGTAATTTGGTAATAATTTGATAACCCCCCTGTAGATATCTTGGATTTTAAGACACAGTCTTAACAGACATGCCGCGTTTTTTCTTCATTTAACGAACCCTGTAACTATTGCCATTCCCAAGATCCCAGTGATGGGTCACCTTGAAAGTTCCCACCCTGTATACTCCTATAATGAGTCCGTTGTCATTTTAATTTAGTTTGGTTTTCCGTGTACAAGCTGTGATTGTCTAAATTAATAACCTGAACTTCTCCAGGTTTCTCTCCAATTTGACCTACTAGATATCAACAAAAGTTACAAGTAACTTAAAAAAAAATGACGCAATAACAAAACAGTTAATATACAAAACCCTTGTATAAAAAAAAAGTAAATAAATCCATCATGCGCAATTAAAAAAAAAACGGGCAGTAACATTCCTTTATAAAGAAAAAAATCCCAAAACTACTACCTTATTTTCGCCAATAAGGTAGGAAATTAATTCATATTCACACAACACTCACAACAACTCAAACAGTGCATTTAATGCTTCGACTATTATATCCGAGCTACGTTTCACGTTGTAACGTAATATTTAAATAATATATAATTTATTTACATGCTTGTATAAAGATTCGTATATTAATATGATTTAATATAAGGGAGAAATAAATAAAAATTACCGTATGCCGGTATAGAGACTGAGTACGCTGCGCGTTTCTTTCTGTGATCGCGCTTTACTGAACACGTTCCAGAAACGCAACGTTTCGTCACCGGCACCTGTCACTATGGCTTCGCCGTCCGGACTCAGGGCTAAATATAATACTCGGTACGAGTGTCCGGTTAGTTTGGCAACCTGCGTCAGACTTGGATATTTCCAGACTAGAATTTGATTTTGCGAGTAGCCGTGCGTCGATACTAATTCGGAACTGTGTTTCGACCACGCTAAATTACAAACTTGTGAACCTGCAACAACAATAAAAATGAATATTTGGAAAGTGTTCAGTTTTTAGTTTGTGATTGGTCAAGAAGAAACAGAGTTGCGTTTTTTGACCTATCACAAAGTGCAAACCGTTTACAAACTTGCTACAAAAGCCAATCTCAAAACATGTTCAGTAGGTATTGGCGTTTCAAGAGATGATGGTCCCCTGGTGATCAGTTGTGAAAACAGTTTCGGGCATTCCAGCTGCCATTTCTCCGTTTGTTTACATTGATGTTGGTTAGGAATTTAGCACTGGTTTCATAAATATGAAGTGACAGTGTCATATTATTTATAATGTTAGGTTAGGAACGGGTTGCCCGATTTTAGTTCAAATGGCGCTGCGATCTTAACTTGAAACGCCAATAGACATAAAAGTGTTTGCTATAAATTTCTTCTAACCACCATAAGTAATCTTTATTTACGAGGAAAACGGCTATCGACCTACAATGGTCTTTCTGCCAATGTTACAGAAATAAATGTATTTACATAAATATTTACATGTTAAGAAAAAAAATGTACAAAAAAAAGGGTTAAATTTAATAAAATCTTATGCTTGAAAGTGTTCTAGCAAGGATTGAGCAGGAAAATGGAATCGGGATTGTCTTGTATGTCGCGTTATACAGAGTGGGTTTAATATTATCCAGTTATATCTGTTGTCTTTCCATTTTGCTTGAATTTGTAGTAGTCTTTCGCTAATTTGTGTCATTTCCGTGCGTTCATAGAGAAGTTGTTAGGAACAACTTGAAGGGTTGTGTAATGGGTTTTCAAGGTGTCTAATTTTTGTGATTAGTCTTAATGCAATTTGTTCCGATGTTGAGTTTGCCATTAGTATGTTTCCATACTCTAGAAGAGTCTTTCTACTGCTTTTTTAGTAGTTTTATCATGTGTAACGAGTGCCGTGTCGTCCGCGTACTGTAAAATATAAGCTGTATCGTTTATGTGTTTTTTATTTTGAAATCGGTGGTTGTATATATCATGGCAGTAGATATTATATAAGAAAGGCAAAAGTGGTGAACCTTGTGGAAGCCCTTGTTCAGGACAAAATGTGAATGAAAAGGTATTGTCTATGCGTACCTCTAATTGTCTGTTGTTAAGTAGGTTTTTAATAATGTGAAGTAGATATTTTGGTGTCTTAAGCTCATGTAATTTGTACAATAGTCCTTTATGCCAGACACTGTCAAACGCTTTGTTGATATCCATAAATAAGCATGCTGATTTTTTGTTATCTAAGTGTGTAGTTTGTAATTTGTTAATATGAAAAGTGGATGTATGGTCGAATGTTTTGGTTTAAAACCAAATTGGTATGATGGTATATGCTCACCGATCAATTGTTGCAGTCTGTTTTTAATAACATGTTCGAAAATTTTACTTAGTACCGGAAGTAGAGTAATAGGTCTGTAGTTTTGTACTACTACTGTAGTGTTGTCTAGTCCATTTTTTGGTATAGGTATTATTAAACCGTTTTTCCACGAGTCGGGTAGAGTGCTGTTTATGATGCAGTTGTTCATCTGTGTTAGTATTAGTTGGTGAGTTTAGAGTCTTGCTTTTGATGTTGTCTTTTCCCTATCTGAAATATTTAAAAGACAATATCAAATATTATAAACTTAAAGGATCTCGATAATTTCATGATGTTGACTTTTAACAGTAATCTCAACCAATTTTAGACCATTAGCAAAAAGTTCAGTTAAATCTGGACAGTTTTCGTGATTTACATGTTTGATAACCACGTCAACCATTTTTAGGCAGTAGGCAACACGGTTAATTAAATTTAGAGGATTTTGAACATTATTTAACATAATTTAGACGTTTGATAACAAGTTGAACTAATTTCAGACAGTAGCCAACATGTCAAATCACCTCACAAACTGCTTACATAGCAGCATTTTTGAAAATTTGTTAATTACTTGCTACATTTACAATCACTTTCAAGTTCACTTCAAATTTGACAGTTCTCTATTTACCATTTAAAATGACGTTAAAAATCTGTAAAATTTTAGGTTAGACCACCGCCCTCTGTACAAGAAAGCCAAGAAGGTGCATGCCAAAAATTCCAATATGGCCGAAATATGGGATTGACAGTTTGCATTTGTTTGTATTGTGGAAATTGAGTTTTTGGATGATTAAATTAATTTTTAAGGTTTAAAGTCAACACTTGGGATTACTTGCCAAAGTAATTGTTGTTTATATGTTTATTGTTCTAGTGAAAGTGTAGTTTGTGTTCATTTTATTGTGTTATCACTATTGTTATTGTTCCTTCATTGTTCTATAATTTGTTGTTGGTTTTTTAACTTAAATTCTATTGCCTCTACAATATGCCGTCACACTTGTTGTTTGCCAAATTGTAAAAGCAATTTGGAGAAAGGCCCAAAAGTGTCCTTTCCTTTCCAAAAGACCCTGCTCGAACCCAACAGTGGTTGAAAGCTTTGAACTGGAATGATTTTACTCCAACACAATACTCAGTGGTAAGTACCATATGCTTTCTCATTCAGTAAACTTATTGCCTCTTACATACATAAGTGAGTTAAATTTTGAGGCCGCCTGCATTTTGAGAGCAACAAAGGTTTACTCTGAAGAAACAGGACAGCTTTTAGAAGTTCTATTGGCACATTTACATTTTAAAAGAAAGGTCTTGGTAATAATATAAAACCCATTTACCAGTTTTGCTTACCTAGATTCAAGGATTTCCAAATTTTCTTTGATTGAGCAGTTTTTACATTAGTTTGTTGTACTTTCCAAGACAAAGGGTTCTAACCAAACTTGCTTTGGCTGGACTTTATTGGATATAAAAAGCCATATCTATACATATCTGGATCAGGAATGAAGCGTTCTTTGATTTTTCACTCACAACTTCTAATCAACTACACGAAAAAATAAAAAAAAACATATTTTCTACTGCATCTCCATAGGTTTGTGTACAAAAAAAAATCCGATAACGCCGCCATTAAAAGTTGCATTCTAGGCTTTCTTGTAAAGAAGGCGGTGGTTAGACAGATGTAAATACTCTCTGTTCTGTGACTTCTGACTGTTGCGTCACATCCCTTATCTCGCTTTATTAGACAAAGATCGAATAAAAACGGGTGTCAGTTTGACGGTTTAATCAATGTCATCGTATTTTGATATTGTACCGTCGTACTCCTTAATGACACACTTCTTGTTCAACACTGTATATTGTTTACAAACAATAAACTGACACTGACACTTAACCTCGATATCTGACAACTTCGACTTCACTACAACCATCAACTCAACAACTAACTAACCAGGCCTGGTTCAGCTGCTTATATAGGCTTCCATGGTTTCTAGAAAGTTCCCAAATATTCATGAAATTGACTTTCTCCCTCACACTCATTAAGCTATAACATAAATCTCTCTCTATATAAGCAACGGAGCCAGGATTTTCTAGAACACAGACAAAAGAATGTAGAACGTAAACAAAGCAACGTAACATACAGGGGTAACAACAAATAACTAAAGAAATCCTAACTAATAATTAAAAGTTCGCTTCGCAACACTGCCCCCCTCCTAGAGTTGATCGTCCCGATCATCAACTTCACCAGCTTTGGGTGGTCGGTAAGGTGCAAGTCGATCCAGGTGAACTATTTTCATTTTCGCCCGATGTCCTCGCTGTATTCTGTAGACGACGTCGTTCAGACGCTTTATAACGTCGTAGGGTCCCTCCCATGACCTCTGAAGCTTCGGTGACTTTCCTTTCTTTCGAGCAGGATTGTATAACCAGACCTGATCACCGGCTTGGAATCCGCTGCTGTTGGCCCTTTTGTCATATCTTGTCTTTAGTCGGTCGCTTGCAAATTTCAACTTCTGCCGGACTTCCTCATGGATCACGTGCAAGCGTTGCGCCAATTTTTCTGAATAGCTATCACAAGAGGCTGGGGGTTCTTCCGGTCGTCCAAAAAGAAGATCCATTGGCAAACGAAGCTCCCTTCCAAAGACAACACTAGCTGGTGTTTTGCCAGTGGAATCATGTACTGCCGATCGATAAGCCATCAGGAACAACGGAATGTGCTGATCCCAATCTGTCTGATTGTTATCGACGACTGTCCTTAGGTAGTTGTCTAGTGTCCGGTTGAAACGTTCCACCATTCCGTCTGACTGTGGGTGTAATGGAGTAGTTCTGGTTTTCTTAATTCCCAATCGGTCACACACTTCCGTGAATACTGCCGATTCGAAATTACGCCCTTGATCCGAATGCAGCTCCCTCGGTACTCCAAATCTGCAGAAGAAGTTGTCAACCAGAACTTCTGCTACAGTAGCGGCTTCCTGGTTTGGTATTGCGTACACTTCTGGCCATTTACTGAAGTAGTCCATTGCGACCAAGATATAGCGATTTCCGGAATTAGTTTTGGGAAAAGGTCCAGCTACATCAACGGCAATCCTCTCAAACGGAGCTCCGACATTATACTGCTTCATACATCCTCGGCTTCGAGTTTTGGGACCCTTGCTACT
The DNA here is from genome assembly GCF_016097725.1 of Ips typographus. Classification (NCBI taxonomy): domain Eukaryota; kingdom Metazoa; phylum Arthropoda; class Insecta; order Coleoptera; family Curculionidae; genus Ips; species Ips typographus. The sequence continues at coordinate 13,642,871 of NC_138423.1, forward strand.
GAAACAGTCTGCGCAACGCCGACACCAATCTTCTACATTTGAGCGGCTTTGTAGCCAATAGAACCTTTCCCTAACTTTATTTAACGTTTTGTTGATGCCAAAGTGCCCTCCGCCAATTCCATTATGGGCTTCTTTCAGTACGTCACTAACTCGGTTTCTTGGCAAAACTACCTGTAGTCGTTCTTCTTTCCCATCCGGACTTTCCCATTTTCTTTTTAGTAAATCTCCATCAATAATAAGGGACTCCCATAATGCCCAATATCCCTTTAATGTTGGAGACTTAGCGGAAATCTCCTCCCAATTTGGCCTTTCTCCACGCTCTTTCCAGTTAATTATCTGTCCTAAATCGGGGTCTTCTCGTTGATCGGCAGCCAAGTTTTCCCGATCCCATGCGATGTCATTTTTCAGAGCGATCCTTCGACAAGGCTTTCCAAATTCGGCTATCTCCAGGCGTTTACAGTGATTGCAACCTTCCACACAAGGTCTTCGTGACACTGCGTCCGCGTTTCCGTGCAAACGTCCCTTTCTGTGTTCAATCTGGAAGTCATATTCTTGAAGTCTTTGCATTCTTCTAGGTTTGCGGCACTGTGATTGAATGTGTCACTTTTCTCCACAGTTCCAGCATTCCAATGACCGAGTAAACGTGGTGGTTTGAGCGTTTCGGTTGTTCTGACTTCTTCTATTTAACGCTCCCATTAGTTCTTTTCGAAATGTCTCCAGCTGACGATTCAAGTCTGACTGAGTGATTGTGTGATCTGAATTGGAATATCGGTTTCTCGGTTCCGGTGTAAGGCTTCTGACTTGACGCACTCGGGTATGTCCTCGTGATACTTGCTTGACCGCCTCAAACTCCAAAGCGTAGGCAAGAGCATCATGCAATGTTTGGCATCTCGCTAATCGTATTGCTTGCTCTGTGTCACAATCTTTAAGTCCTCGTACAAAAGCCCGTACTGCCATTCGCTCTCTAATGTCGTGAGAGGCCGTTGGATAGACCAGACAAACTAATCGAGCAATGTCGGCTTCATACTGTTGAAGTGTTTCCGTGCTTCTTTGGGTCCTACTAGACAACTGAGCTTCGTATACTTGTTCTAGGTGCTTATTTCCAAATCTCATCTCCAAATGTTGGATTAAGTCGTCGTAGTTTTTGTACTGGCTCTCGTCCAAAGTCTGCAAAACCTCCAGTGCTTCTTCTCGAAGTGACAAAACCAAGGCAGTGGCTTTGTCACTTGATGTCCAATTGTTGGCCTCTGCGGCAGCCTCAAACTGTTTTTTGTAAACCTGCCATGAGGTCTTACCGTCAAAAACTGGTGGCTTAATATTTGAGCAGACACTAGAACTGGCGACTACGGTTGGCTTTGAAGACTTTTCCTGTAGTTTGTCAAATTCCTCTCGCAAGGTCTGAACGGTCTCCTCCATACCGCTTATCCTCTCATTTACCTTTTCTTCCAAAATTTCCATCCTGTTGTCCATTTCTCCTTTTATTTCATTTATTACTCGGTCTAGTTTTTCATCTTGTCGTTGAAACTGGTCTTTAATTTGGTCTTGGCTTGCTTTGAACTGCTCTTGACTTATTTGGCTTGCTTTCATTTCTTCGAACTTTTGGTCTTGGCTCGCTTTCATTTCCTCCAACTTTTGGTCCTGACTTGCTTTCATTGCTTGAATCATCTCCATAAGTTGTTTCATTCCTTCATCCATTTTGGCACTTTGTTGTCGTGTACTCACAGGCATTCAACACACCTTCTGCTTTTGTCGGTTTATTCTGTCTTCCTCTGGAACTCTTCTTCGATTCTCCAATCCCACTTCTGACACCAAATGTACCGTCGTACTCCTTAATGACACACTTCTTGTTCAACACTGTATATTGTTTACAAACAATAAACTGACACTGACACTTAACCTCGATATCTGACAACTTCGACTTCACTACAACCATCAACTCAACAACTAACTAACCAGGCCTGGTTCAGCTGCTTATATAGGCTTCCATGGTTTCTAGAAAGTTCCCAAATATTCATGAAATTGACTTTCTCCCTCACACTCATTAAGCTATAACATAAATCTCTCTCTATATAAGCAACGGAGCCAGGATTTTCTAGAACACAGACAAAAGAATGTAGAACGTAAACAAAGCAACGTAACATACAGGGGTAACAACAAATAACTAAAGAAATCCTAACTAATAATTAAAAGTTCGCTTCGCAACAATATGTTATTAACAGTTTCATGAATAAACTACTGATTATTAATAAATTAACTTTGCTGATTATTATAACTGCCACCTTTTAGGGGGGGCAGCAGATTCTTTAAGAAATTTTTTAATTCACCGTGTTTCAACCGCACAAAAGGAGACAAAACTTGTTCAAAACAGAGGAAACCGTTGGTTTCAGAAGAAGTTTGCTTACTACCATTTACGATATGTATGCTTCAGGTAGTATATTTTTGGCCTTAGTAAGTAAAGACTGCAAATTCAGACCATTGCTCCATTTTTGATTGTTAGGTATGTAATAATTGCTTTAAACTTACTAAGTAAGGTTTATTATGTTTTTGTTTATAGGGCAGCACTATAGCAATGCGTTTTTTAAGACAGTAGGGTTCATAATAAGAGCTAATCCCAATATGCGTCTAGTACCGAATTGCTTTCTATTTGTTGGACAACAGAAATATACCAAGAAGAAATACCTAATTGAAGTATTTTTACATTGTAATGTAAATACATATTTAAAATGGCATTTGAGAGCTGATGCGGTATACGTGCATGAAGGCATGGGACCAACTATTCTTAAATTGGAGGTGATACATGCATTCTCTATTGTTTCTATAGCAAAAAATAGGAAAGCACCTTACAGAGGAAAATATTGGCTTGGTAGTTAAACTGTTTAATAATATCTATGAGACAGGTGAAATTCCATCTGACTGGTTATCATCAACTTTTATTGCTCTACCTAAAAAACATCAGCCAAAAAAATGTGGTGATTATCGCTTAATCAGCCTCATGTCCCACATTCTCAAAGCATTCCTGCATATCATTCACGCTCGCATCAGACATAGATGCGAGGAAGATCTTGCTGATTCTCAATTCGGATTCAGAAACGCTTTAGGAACGCGTGAAGCACTTTTCGAAATGAACGTTCTCCTCCAAAAATGCCGCGATCAGCGAAAATATGTTTTTGCATGCTTTATCGATTACGAGAAAGCCTTTGACCGCGTACAGCACGATAAACTTGTTGATATGCTGCGGGGAGTTGGATTGGATGATAGAGATATCCGCATAATTAAAAATCTATACTAGGAATCAAACGGCGCAGATAAAAGTAGGCAATATTGAAACAGACCATATTAAAATACAACGTGGAGTAAGACAGGGTTCAACCTATACTCTGATCGAATATTTAAGGAAGCATTGGAAGGAATATCACACCTCGGCATCAAAATAAATGGAGAACCAATAACAACAATCAGATATGCTGATGATACAGTGATTTTAGTAAACACAATCGAGAGACTACAGTCGCTTATAAACAAAATCGGTGACGTGGGAGAGACACAAGGTTTAAAAATCAATATAGGAATAGGAAAGACCAAATTTATGATATTCAGCAGGCAACCACACAATAGAGATTGCTCGGGCAACTTTTAATATAATATGAGATCATTTTTTTGCAATGACAACCTGAAGTTGAGACAACGCATGGTTGAATGCTATGTATGGTCGGTATTGCTGTACGGAGTAGACGTGGACTCTGAAGGTCGGGACGATGAACCAACTGGAGGCTTTCGAAATGTGGCTTCACAGAAGAATGCTTCGTATTCCGTGGACACAACACGCTACAAACGAGAATGTACTACGAAGAGCAAACCCCGAAAGACAACTCTTGATGACCGTAAAATGCCGAAAGACATCATATCTTGGACATATTTTGAGAGGTTATAAATATCGTCTATTACAGCTCATACTAAAGGGCAAGATTGAGGGGCGCCGCGGAGCTGGAAGAAAGCAACTGTCGAGGCTGAGAAATATTCGGGATTGGACCGATATAAGAGGGGCTTTAAGGTGAACTTTTTCGCTTGACGGAGGACCGTACAGCTTTTGTTTCTTGTCATAACTGTCAGACCGCTGGAGCAATATTAATCAAATTTAGAATAAATACATATGAAATTAATACTCATTATGTGATGTTAATGACGTTTGTCGAAACTGTCCAGTGGTGTAAATACAGAAAGATGGTTTTCATTTTTTTTTCTCTACATCACTGGATTTTTTCAAAAATTTCAATTTTTTTTTTACTTTACTTGTTCAATTTGACAAAATAAGTATCTCTTATAAAATTCTGATTTAAAACTTTGTTTACGAGATAATTGAGTTATTACGTTCAAAGACCCAAAACTCACCCAACCCAAATTTGTCTTGAAAACGGTGAAAATTGACTTAAAAAGCTTAAAAATTGTCTTTGTAACCAGTTTTCATAGTTTCCAGAAAAACTGAAAGACTTTAGTTTTGAAAATTGACTTATTAACAAGTAAATTTACTTTGAAACGGTGAAAATTGACTTGAGAGGCTTAAAAATTGTCTTTGTAACCAGTTTTCACAGTTTTCAGAAAAAATTGAAAGACTTTAGTTTTGAAAATTGACTTGGAAACTGTGAAAATTGACTTGAGAGGCTTAAAAACTGTCTTTGTAGTCAGTGGTTATAGTTTTCAGATAAGTTGAAAAACTTTAGTACTGAAAATTGAATTGTAGCCATGAAAAACTACTTTATCTAGAATTTTTGACTACAAATTCACACATTTCAACCTTGAAAATTGACTTGGACATCAAAAGCTCAAAATTTGCATTTGAAGTAAGTTTTCATAATTTGAAAATACATTGCAACATTTTAGTCTTGAAAATAGTCTTAAATACAGGATATTGACATTAGATTCATGAAAATTGAATTGAAGACTAACTTTTCAAGTTTTTCTTGCTTTGCTTTTCATTTTCTTAGAATTCTGGACTATTTTTGGGGCTTTAAAACTGCTTTCAGCTTGGAAAATCGAGTTTTAGGGTTGTCTTTACCAAGTTTTTGACATAGCAGACTTAATATTTTTACATTTTTCATAGGCTTAAACATGCCATTTCACGCTTTGTCAGTATTAAATTGACTTCTAGACGCTTCACTGTGCTTTAAGACTGAAAAATCGAATTTTAAACTATTTTTTATAGTAAAAGTTAAGTTTCAGACTCTTTATTGATAAAATTACACTATTTTGGCATACAAATATAAGTCTTGAACACGATTTTTTTAAACTGAACTTTGGTGGTCTGTGTCTTCCTTAGGAAGCGTTCTTCAGGAAAATGACATAATGCATGTCAACTTATTTTTTTGTTGGGCTATCGATTGGTGAATTATTGACATTTAAAACTGGACCACCCTGTATAAATAAAAACGTTAAAACGAAAATGTAATGTATTTTAGCTGACTGTAGTTTGATAAATATCAGTATTTCAAGAACTTGTTAATGTACCTGATCACCAAATTTTAGTTTATTATGTTAAACCACTTCTTATATTTGGTGCAAACTGATTGAACTTTTGCACCAATCAAAATTACAAAATTTAAACTATTTCTGTGGAAGAGCAGCACCAGCTTTAATTATAACCTACAACCATAGTCATTTTGACAATCAGTCAATGTGACATTTAATCGCCGACATACGTTTATTGCTGGTGATTGTGACGCAACAGTCAGAAGTCGCTGAACAAAGAGTACATCAGCATTTAAAGTGTGATCGTCGTCGTATTCGTAATCTCTAGCTAATTTAATAAAAATGTTATATTTGGAAGACAAAATTCTTTAGAAAACTCAAAATAAAGTAAACAAGACATTGATACAACTAACCTATAAATTGGTCATTTTGCTTGTACCTGTCATCCTGTCAAGCAGCTTGACGCACTTTAAAGTGCACATAACAAAGTTGACTTTGAATTGAATGTAAATGTAGCTTTACAATATGATTTAGATCTGTGACGACGTTGTATACAATTTAGACAAATGAAATCACTTTTTGTCAAGTTTATCCCCTTTACAAACTGTTTACACAAACGTTTTTGAAAATTTGCACACTTTCCCAAATATGTTGATTTTTTTATAACAAAGCCAACCAATTTTACACAGTTGGCAACACTTTACTAACATTTACTCTTTATAAACTGTTGCTATTTTTAAAAAATTTAGGGACTTCAACATATAACTTTGTTGTAAAAACAACTGATTGCACGAAAACCTCGCATAAAAAAGCAAGTCTTACACTTAAGGCTTTTGTAAAATGACAGTTCAAAGAGCGGTTCAGTTGAACTGCAACTGGTAGTTGAACTTTTCCATATGAAATGCATTGCTGTTAAAGTGGCGTTTCTGATTTGAACCAGGTTTAAAGGTTGAAGCAATGTTGTACAACTGGGCCTTAAAAAACTTGAAAAACCTCTAGAGAAACTAAACAACAATCAGGTGTTTACTTCCTCAATTGCCTAGTTGCCAAATGTCTCAAAAAAGTGATTGTCTGTAATCCGACTTTTATTTTAGAGCCAAGTTTCAATTTGCCGTAAACCCTTTTTATATTAAAGAATTTAAAGATAAAGAACAGCAGCCAATATTTTGTTTATATTCCGGATAATAGACGTAATCTGCATGAGGATATAAAGCAAATGCAGTTTGGCAACGCTCTCCAGTCTTTGTTATACCTTTACAATGAGAAATTCTCTCCAGAAAGACTTCTATCTCCTGGGGTTAAACTTGATCGTGTGTAAAATGTAAACGATTCAAAAACTGTTTTTGAACATTTTTAGATACTTTCCAAAATGCATTTGACGTTTTACAATAACCTACTTACTAAATCTAAGACAATTTTTGACTTTCTAGACGATTTACCCCGATTTGCACCGACGTATTTTAAACCGTGTTGAAGCTGAGATTGGTTTTAAATGTGACAGAACAAGTAAAAAGAGTCACAGTCTGAACTAGGCTTATGACGGTTCAATAACTTCCTACTTACAAACTGTGTACTCATTTTTTGATACTATTCAACCAGATTCGAAAGCAAGCTGTACTCAATTAAGACAGTTGGTGACGTATTTTAGGAAATTTAGATTATTGGAATTTTAAGACTTCAACCAAATTTATGGCATTAGTTGCTAATTTTGCTATAAAGTACATTTTATAACAAATTAACTATAACAAGTCAAACCACTTGAGACAGAATAAAATATTCTTGGCGAGTTCTTAAAGAAAAATAAACTCACATCCAATAATATTTGACAGATGTGACATGACCCTAAAGAATCACAAACGTTATATCAAGAAAGTGACGTTTTTTATCTTCATGCGAGTTGAACCATAAACATTTTCAATTACAGATTACATATTGGAATTTTATCTTCCAAAGGTAACGTTAAATTTGAATCCAAGTTTAAAAATTCGCCTTTAATACTTAACAAACTACTTTATGTTGACAATCAAATTAGGTGGGTAATTTGTTTTACCTGTATCGACGCACTGCATAGGTTGTCCAGTTAACGTATTCCAAAAACGAATACACCGATCCGCCGTTCCTCCACCGGATGCCAACAATCCGTGATGATGAGGTGACCAGGCTATTGCTTTTACGGCCGCCAAATGGTCTGTGTAGGTTTGAACGGGGCATAACGATTGCATGTTCCAGACGTACAATCGGTTGTCATTTCCACCTAAAAATGCAACAAATATTAGTAGAATAAGTGAATCTGACAAGTCAAAATTGATGTGACTATGCTGCAATCATTTATGTACTGCTAAACGGCACTATTTGAACTAGACATTGTTAAATAACTTTTTTTCTTGTTTCTCCATCCTTTTAAATTTGAAGGTCCACGTATTTGCGCAAATCACAGCACTGTTAGTAGTTTGTGATTGGTCAAGAAAAAAGAACAAGCTGAAAGCTGCTTTTTTTGACCAATCACAAACTACCCACCTTGTTGAGATTCACGCAAATGGTGCACAAGTAGATTACTCCTCTCCTCTATCTAACCTAACCTTGAAATGTGATTTCGGGTGACACTTGAATTTAAGTATACATATAATTACGCCACTACTTGGCCGCATTCGTTTTCAGGCTCCATGGAGCGAGCAGAGCTTGTTAGACGTCACAAAGACGTAGTTTGACAATTGGTCAATCTATAGTTTTGCCAAATTACGTGATCGTGACGTCAAAAACGCTCTGCTCGCTCCATAGAGCTTGAAAACGAATTCGGCCAATATGTTGCTTGTATGTATACTACGTGTTTTCTTCAACCTATTTCTTTATACACAACAGAATTTGCAATACTCAATTTCTTTTTTACCCCGGAGCTATAAATGCGCTCAAATGAATTTGAGCCCAATTATTGACAAGACAGTGATAAAAACCGTTTTGAAATTATTTGCAAAATAAATTCAAAATGATTGTATTCCTGTGTTTTTCGCATTTTTAAGAAGGTCAAGTCCAAGAATTCCGGTAACCATTTTATGGAGGTCTCAAAACTAATAGAAAATGCACCTGCTAATAATGACAAGTTTGACAACAATCGTAATCGATAAAAGTATACTTTTTGTAATTTGCAAATGCAGTATTATAAATTTACATTTTTGAACACAGTTGAATAGAGAATATTATGCTAGTTGCAATGACGTATCACTCATGATGGATTCTCAATTGACATTTAAGTTAGATAAAAGAGGGGGTAAGTACGGACTTAAGTGTTTTGACAGAAAAACCCCATTTCCCAGCCAGATAGGAATAAACTAGAGGTTGATTTTTGAGAAAAGATTAATGGTGAAAACCGTATTTTGATCAGTCTTCAGTCTTGTCAGTTAGCGGCGCTAGACGGCGTTTTTCGAATTTTGTCCATCTTGAAAACTATGTGGACAGTCCATACACACTTTTCACAAATTTTTTGTTTATTAAATATCGCAGTGAAACAATAGTATATTATTCAACGAGCTTTTTATGATAGCCATTAATCCCTAAGGGGGATGTTTACGTCACGAGCCGCAGGCGAGGGACGCAAATCTCCCGTGGGATTAATGGCAATAAAAAACGAGGATAATACTATACTTTGTCCACGACCACTGTCCATTATCACTAATGCCAAGTGCAGGCAAATTAGAAGTTGATACTGTTTTATGTAGATACTATTTCTTTCTCATGCTAGTTGATTTAACATAATAAAATAATTTTTCTTGTTGATACAAATATTTTTTATTAACAACAGTGGAACAGCAAAGTCACTAAATCATATTCATTATGTAATTTTGACCTAATAAATATGATTTAGTGTACTAACCTAAATTAAGTTATACTAATATACAGGGTGTCCGGAAAATACGTGTACAACGTTTGACGACAGACTCCTGACGTCAAAATATGTCGATCTAAGCCGACTTAGTTATATCCAAAATTGTCTCGTTTAGCCGGTAGAGGGCGTCAAAAATTTGTAAACATATAGGTTTTTTACTAAATTACGTGAAAACCTGCTAATGGATTTTAATGAATTTTAGTATGTAGACTAATACTATAAAATGACGTTTTCTAGTAGTATAGTCACCGGCTGTAAATAAGTGGAAGTGTTATAAAAGTGATATAATACGTCAACATTTCTCCTCATTTTTTATATGAACGGCGTTATGACAACCCAGATATTTTTGTCGAGTGACCGGAAGTATTTTGAAGCTATTTTACCTCTTTAATATTTCCCGGTGGATGAGCTGTTTCGCCAGAAAAAAAAAATTTACAATTACCTGCATACATCAAAGTAGGTATAATAAAGTAGAAATTATTTATTGTAAGAAACTAAGTAAACCAAAAACATTACTTAAGCAAATGTGTAAAATGACCGCCATCTTGCTGAATACACTTATCAATACTCTTTAAGAAATGAAATTGTACCCAATATGTTTACAAATTTTTGACGCCCTCTACCGGCTAAACGAGACAATTTTGGATATAACTAAGTCGGCTTAGATCGACATATTTTGACGTCAGGAGTCTGTCGTCAAACGTTGTACACGTATTTTCCGGACACCCTGTATAATTAACAATTTTTAACTAGTACCTACATTAAGGACATACTAGAAAAGGTTTGTCGGGATACATTTTAATTTATAAACAGAAAATTACTTAGAATTATTGATTGTTACATTAACATTGGAGCAATTATTGAAGTTTATAGTAGGTATCGGGTTAATATCGAAATTATGTGTAGAAACCTTATTATTGTAATTGTAACCTTATTAGTCCTTGATTCGTCTATGTAGGATTCGGCCACAGTCGAGCTTTTCCATCCGCCATGTCTCTTCAGGGCAGTTATATCCCCCCCTGCGTCAACAAGCATTGTAGCAGAGAAACGGCGAAACGACTGTCCAGAATACTTTTCTGGATTAGGTAATTGTAAAAAGGATGCGATATTCCTACCCATGGTCGTAAATTTGTTTTTTCCAATTTTCTGTGCAGCACACTTTCCGTTTTGATACGACAGAAATAAACTATCTAACTTGGTAACTCTTCCGCGTAAATCAATATATTTTTTGCAAATTTCATAAAATTTGCCGGTTATTATAAATTTTCTCGATACGCCTGTTTTCGTTTGTGGTATGGTAACCAGCAAAGATGAACCAAGATCGTTTACATCTGCAAGTTTCATAGAATAAAGTTCATGTCCTCTGCAAGCACCCATTATGCCCATTATAAGGGCAACCTAAATCAAGACACTTCAGGATAAATAATAATGAGATGGTTTTTATATTTTTGTTTACCTTTTATTGCAAGATACTTTGTGTCTTCAGCATTATGTAAAAATCTATTGACTTCTTCTGGAGTAAAAATAGCAGCTTTTTTCGCTTGAATCCGTGATTTTTCCTTTTCAGTAAGGCTCGTAGTTTAGCATAAGTTTCAATATTTATGGAGTGGTTGATGTCTAGCGTACTCCTTAGCATAGAATAGGTGGTCCACAATGTAGATGGTTTGTATTTCGTGGACAGTTCATTGAAATAAACCAATAAAACTCTCTCAGAAAATGAATTAATCTGCTTAGTACTTCTCCAATCCATGAAACTTGACTTCGATTTTTCTGGTAGCAAATTTGTACTTGTCGTTTTGGCAGCCTGTATAATTTCTGGTGGAGTGCAACCTGGTTCCGTATCACTATCCGAACTCATTTTTAACAAGAATTACTGCGAAAAAAGCAAATATTTCTTATAAAATTACCAAATTAAAATTGAAATCCGCCATAACAACTGAAATGTCAAACTCGATACGATTAGGATCGCGTTTAGAATGGCCGTCGATGTACAAGTCGTGACAGAATTTGGGAAAAAATGGATCACGTGAACAATTTATTTACATAACTATATGGTGGCATGTGACAAAGGCCGCCTACGACCACAAGGGCACTGACGTTGTCAATGTCAACTTAAAAAACCACAGAACTAAGGACGGTCATACACCAAAAATATTTCAAATATAAATTATGGAATTTACCTAATGATTTGGCAAACTCCTGTACTGTGTTATTGCAGTGTATTTGTTAAGAAAATGGTATTCTGAATTAGCAGTAATTGAAAAGACATAAGTGGATGTCTACATGCAAGAAATACCGCATATCCCATGTTTTATGCTTGGTGTGCAACCACCTTTAGGTCGAGAGGGAATAATAATCATTATTCCTCTTCATTAATCACTCTGACGCTATATGACCTTCATTTAGCTTCTGTCAACACGCTGAATATTAGTACATTATTCGTTGGTCGTGGACAAACATTTTTAAAGCACTTTTTCGATGTGATTCCAGTCGCGTGTATGTTTTTTTGCTAACGTCTTCCGTTTTCCCAAAAAATGTACCTTTATTATTTTAATAAGCAAACTTCATTCTCAGAACATAAAAGTCATGGCTTGCGCGTTTAATACATAAATAACTATTTTGTTTTACTTCGATATTTTAATAAACAAAAAAGTTGTGAAGAGTTTTGAAAATGAGCGAAATTTGCCCTCTAGCGCAGCGAACTGACAAGATATCAAAATACGGTTTTTAACTTTTTTTTTTTCAAAAATCGAGCTCTACAAATGTTTGTTAGTTTTTCCTATCTAGCCGGAAAATGGGGTTTTCCTGTCAAGACAGACTAATCCGGACACTCTGTATAATTCCTTCAAATCGAAATTGTCATGTTTTTTTGAGGCATTATTTTTACAAGGAAAATAGTTAATTAAAGTGGATGGTTCTGACATTAAAAACCTTTGAGAAAAACACTTTTTTAAAGCTTTTTTTTGTAGCGTCCAACATAGAATAAAAAAATTATAATAAACTTTGTACTTTTCGGAAATATCATGTTTTATTATAACGCACTAATCCAATATGAAGCAAACTAATGCCGTAAATATTAATGTTTGGGTTATGTTAACGCCTTAATAATACGAAATTACTTACGCAATGAAACTATGTCGTGTAATCTTTGTAACCTACATTGAGGCTAGTACATCAAAACAAAATAAATAGCTAATATAGTTTATATGATTTCAAATATTTCTTTTTAAAGGTTTAGGCGTAGTAAGTAAATGATAATTTGTTGATTTTTTGGATTGAAGATTTAATTTATGGAAGGATCAGAAGAATTCTACTCTTAGAGAGATACTATTTTTTATGACATCGGCTTACCTGACGCTAAATACTGGTTGTCTGGAGACCATTTCAAGCCGCACACTTCTTGCCGGTGTCCAATAAGACGTCGTTCTGGTACGTTAGCTGCAACACCCAAATTAACTGGTAAAATAAGACAAATATTAGCAGATAAGACAACTTACGTGGAGTTCTAGTGTCCCTTTGCAAAATCATTCGATCTCGACTACCCGAACTCAGCACGTCTCCATTCCACGCTAACGCACCCACTCTAGCTGTATGGCCCATTAGTTTATTCACTTGTTTGTTGACGGTTACGTCCCACACCTTAAATCATTGTCAACTAGTTAATGTCAAGAAGAATAACTGCTTTAGGACAACACGAAAAGTATGTTTTCTGTTTTGGACCAAACTAAAACTGATGGAACAGTAGAATTCAACTGTACTTACCGTGACGTATCCGTTGTGCGTTCCAACGGCCACCAGGTTTCCTCTTTCGCTCCACGAAACTGACGTCACCACGTTGCTGTCACTCTGCAGATCACATAATCGAGTTACTTGACTAGTACACGCGCTCCATAAGTACACGCAGCTACCCAGACCCACGCTGAGCACGTTTTGAACTGACCAATCGACTAGATTTAAGTAAAAGTCGTCTTGCAACTCGGGGGCGTCCAAAACCTATAATAGTTCATATTTAATAGAAAGTCGTATTCGTATGATTTAGCCATCAAAACCATCAGATTTATTTTATAAAAAAGCATCAAAGTGTACTTACTTTAAAAGGTATTCTTGATATTTTCCTAGTGGCTTTGTGGGGCGACCGTAATAATCGTTGACTACTAACACTAAGGGGTGAGAGGGAATACGGGCTGGCTTGGCATTTCATAGGTATCCTTTCGTTTTGGTGATTGTTTTTCTGGAAAAAAAAAGTAAAATTAACACTAATAAAGCTCACTTAATAGGTTGATTGTTTATCCATCCAGCTGTAATCACAAAAAAATGTATTTTTGTTGTTAGTTGTGTTTACTATCTCACCAGACAAAAAAGGTTTGTTGGGACAATGGAATTTTGAATTCTACATTAACCTAGTTGTCCCAACACAAGACCACTGACTTAGACTCGGTCTTGATACCTAAAAAACCTGACGTTTCGGTGGAAAATCTACCACCGTCTTCAAAGAATCTAAAAAAGAACCCAACGGCAGATCACAGAAAACAACAACTTAATAAATATTAAACCTGATAATGTTTTTTGTCAATAAAAATTGACATAAATTTTGACTTTTGTCATTCCAATAGGAAAAGTTATCTATTGTTGTAGTGAAAGGTGGGTTTTATAATGAAAACAAAATTACAAGAAATTTCAGTTTTGTTTGATATGACCAAGTGTTCTCTCCTCGTTTAGAATACTTAACCAAGTTTGGTCAATATTAATAGAGGATGTCGCAACACAGGAGTCATGGTGTAATCTAATATAGGCGCTTTCTTTTATTTTACTTTTGAAAAAGTTTCTTTATCTATGATAGGTACTACATTCATTCCATTTGACTCTATGATTGTCTGATATCCCGTTTCTTGTAGATTCAATTCCATTCAAGGTTTTGTTTTAGTTAAGTGTGATCTTAATGTGTTTTTGAGTTCTAAATATTGTTCTGATGTTATATTTTGTAGCTATTCGTTTGATTTTGTCAGATATACCTGGAATGTAAAATATAAAAAGGTTTGTAAATAGTAAAATCTGATTTTGATATCCAGATGGTTGTTCTCAATCTCTAAAACATTTATTAATAACAGTTTCAGGATAGTCATTCTTTTTTAGAACATCTTAATAAACAATTTTTTTTATCAAATTGTTTATCAATAAACTTTTTTTGCAATACACCTTTTTACCATTATTGGATGATTAGATTTGTTTGGGTTTTGGGTTTGTTTGAGTGTCTAAGATTTCGTTCGTTATTTTGTTCAGTTTCTGTTGTAAATTTGATTGTGGGTTCTATTGAGTTTATGTGTGTTAGAAATTGGTTGAGATGATCATTTCCGAATGGATATAGTGAGAAAACATCATCAACAAATTCATGGTTTATAATTATAATAATTAATGTTATTTTCTTCAAAATGTTTCATAAAAATATTACTTAATATTGACCATGGAGAACCCATTGCCATTCCAGAATTTTGTTGGTAATAATCATCTACATATTGGAAGTATGTTGTTTTCACACAAATTAGGACATATAGAACGTATTTCCAAAAAAATGTATGTTTACAATCCTAGTATCATAATTAATACTACGTAAATCAAGACTAATTGAAATTTTTGGTAATATCCCTTAAATTTAGCAATATTTCCGGTTAACAGACGACAAACTTGCTTTTATTGGTCTAAACTATTCCTTTCTCCTTTTTTCATTGTGTATTTTTAATCTAAAACTACTCTTCTGTTCACTTTTTCTGTTAGCAATTCTTTGAAAATTACTTTCCTGGTAGTTACCTGCAAGTTGGTGGAATAGACATACTAATGACAGTAATAGGTTTGAGAAGAGAGAGACTTATACTAATTTTGCAAAAACGTTAAACAAACATACAATAAAAAAAGAGTCAAAAACCATTTTCTAACAATAACCAGAAATAGTATTAATTTAATTTTTTGATTCCCTAATAGTGTTCAAGTGAAACGTCTAGATTGCGTTCACCTAGGCAGAAAAATGGAGTTTTCCTTCATTCTTCTTCATAGGTTAGTTCAATCAATCAATGAAAAACAAGTCAAACAAAAATTCGATTTTGTCAATGATTTCAAGTAGATAGCAACACTGCTGAGATTCAGACAATAGATGCACGGTACTAAATGATCATACAAAAAATGCTTTTCCAATAAATCATCAAAGTTTACATAAACTGAAACATTTTGCCAAAAATTATGGTAAAAATGTACTAAAGCATAGCCAAATCATACAACCCGGAGGATTTCAATTTCTAAAAAGCAAATTATTTAGTCGAAGCGACAAACCACAAAAATTACCAAGAACAATTGCCCAAAAGTAATTTACATTGCAAATTATTGATAAATTATTCGTTGAGCAGTTTTCCGCCAGGTTCAAAGTACCATTAATTTCGTAGCGTACGAGCCGAAAAAAATGATAAATAATAAACGTACCTACTCACGTAAGTACTCCTAATTGCCCGACGTGCTATTTTTATTAAAATGCGTTAAAAACAACATAATTTATTAAATTAATGAGATTTTTAGGTCACTGCCACTTACGACTACTAACTGATAAAGTACATCTAGGAGCAAGTGCGTTACAAATCCCGATGCAGCTGTTAACTAAATGGTTCTTTGACCGCATTTATCTATTTAATTTATGACAATTAGAGCCCGAGTTAGGGGCAACTAAGGAAAAAATTGAAAATGCAAATAAGTCCCTTGAACCTAGATGCCCTTCAGATCAAAAAACACCGCTAAAATCAGGCAACCATGCGTTTGGCTCTAATATCCCCATCAAATGAGCACAGTTATAATGGAGCAAACGAAAAAAAAATCTAGCACGCTATGTGTTTTCCATTAGGAAATTTGCAATGCGCAATTAAATCGGCATAATCAACTGCATTTACAAGTCCTAATTCTAAAAATAAATTCCTTACATAACGTTATAGCTTGTTATGCATTTTTTGCCACGTATAAGACTAGATTTATCGCCACTGTGTACATGTTATTACTTTAGTTTTATGTATGGAGTGGTGTGTTTCATATACAATATGAACAAAATGGTGTTCAGTTAACCTCACTAGGTTATTCACTACTACTTAATTACACCATGATTTTTAATAATTTAAACCTTCTAATGCAGAACTACTGATAAGTTGGCAGGCAACGGCCTGGTAACAGTCCAGTAGGTCTAAGTTGGTCTCTGAAAGTTGGATGATTGGTCACACTGTGCAATTTACGCATTGCACCTACTATATTACAATCAGTCCGAAGCTTTTGTTACAAATTATCTCATTCAGGCAGTGATTTCGTATATTCTGCATTGAAGATATTGTCGTACATCTGGCAAAGTCGGCCATGTGAATGTTTGGTAAAAAAATTAATATGTTGACAAAACCATGTATTTAATTCTAATCTCAAATATTCCTGCTAATATGGTGATAAAAACCTATACATATCGTTATGCAGTTTATTCAAAATTGATTAAGTAGTCGTAATGAAAAGAAAAGAGGAAGTGTTCCTTATTTAACAAATTTGCAATTCATACCGTTTCCTCCCGGATATTGTAGCACCATATGTGACTAACTTCATTGCTAACGGTAAAAAAACCGAAAATTTTGCCGTTTATATGTTATTAAATTGTTTACTTGTCTGTGTACATTTATAATTTAATACGAAATAATAACTATGATATTTGCCAATGATTATTGAAGAAACGTTGGCTTTGGTAATTTGTCTCAAAGATGTGTCCAAAATATCCACGTTGAATTTTTTAACTAAATAACTGTTTTGAATATCTAAAATATCAATTCTAATTAGCGATTTAATTAGATCAATTTGTATTCTCAATTTCCGATTTTTTTAAGTCAATAGAAATGAACAAAAAAGGATAAGAAAACGAAGACCCGTCGTAATCACCCAGATCGCCAGATTTGACCTCTGATCTATGAAAAGAAAAAGCGTGGTTTACACTGGAATTCCAATAAAGTTTGTCGGATTTAGAAAATAAAATTATTGGTGCGCTTGCCCTTGGATCTGTTTATGAAAGCAGAGGCCATGGGGGCGGCATATCGCATGAATCTATTGCTGCAGAGATTCTCTTAAAAATTAAAACCGGACAGAAATTGAAGAGAAAGAAAAAGAGCTCTGAGAAGAAAATCAAGAAAGTTCTCACAGGTCATAACCGTAAAAACTTTAAGAGAGTATCTGGAAGAACGTGAATGTTGCAGAATATAAACTCCAGAACAGCTGCTCTGTGAATGTGTTTTAAACCAATCTGCCTGCTGCACAATCTGCCTGTATGCAGAGTTAGCCACCCAAACCGTGCATTAAAGTGTATTAGAATCAAATATTTATAGATTCTGATATACAAAAAATTTTTAAGTTTTGGAATGAAGAAAAATTCGATGCGTGATATAGTAAATATTTTCATCTTTTGGTTTAACCAGAAGTAGATATCCACTTGTTTATTATAAATTTTCATTCATCATTTTTGGATTCTACGTCAAATTCTAGACATGAATAATAAAATTATGAATAATCATATCTCTATCTATTTCTGAGATATTTGTATATTGTTAAACTAAAAATAACGACGGTTTTGACAGAAAACTAGTTATTATGAACTTTATTATTGTTACTTTGTTATTATACACTTAATTAATAAATATAAATTACCAAACTGAAAGTTTCTGAATCAGCAAGTGCGCAATATTAGAACATCAAATATCTCGAAAACGTTCAACTTTTGAGATGCAAAAGAAATATATCTTTTTCAAATAAAAAGCATATTAAAATCATATTTTAGAACCGTAAGGCCATTTTAGTTGTGTAGAAAAAAGTTGGAGATTTTTTTAAGCAGCCGAGAAGGTTGCATCAGGCGCCCCCTATCAGATGACATAAAATAGATGACAGCATCACCTTATGCAAATTTTCAGTAATTTATATCAAATGACCGTGAAGATATGATAAAAAATTAAAAACTAAATTTCAACTTCAACTTACACCCTGTATATTCGAAACTATCAAATCAACAGTCAGATCAGGCATGTTTGCGACAGCTCGCCACCATTTCACGTGTAGTATTTCCAGTTTTCAAATTTTCCATTCCTTATGAATCACCCTGTAGCTATAAATTAATTCTTAAAATTAAATGAAAATAATTATTTTTAATTTATTAAATTATATCCCTAATTTCAGCAAAATTTTTCTTAACTTGCTTATTTGACAGTTGACGACCAAAAGTGATTGAAATAAAAAAATAGCTCAAATCATAAGCTTTTCAAAAATATGCCCATTAAGTGGCAGCGTTTGGTCGCTAGAGGGCGTCAAAGTCAAGCTTCACAATTCTTCAAAGTGATGTAACCACTTTTGCTTTAACCTAAAATAACTCAATTATTTTAATAGTTACGACAAAATGTCACTGAAGGTAAAATATAGTTCAGACCAAAAACTTTTCAACGCTGTATTCAAAAAAGGTCATTGGTGTGATAGTTTGACCGCTAGAGGGCCTCAAATTCAAGCTTTTTGACAATTTTGCTTTTAACACAGTTTTTGAGATAATTCCCGGAAACTAAAAATTGTTTTTCACTTTTTTGAGACACCCTGTACTCAGCCGCTAATCTGACACACCTTATATCACTTTTACATCCATTTTGCCCTAACTGTCACGGTTTTGGGGATGACCTGGAAATTATGTCAATTTTGACGGTTTTCAGTGCGTGGCACCTATAAAAAATGACATTTTTATAAATGACACTTTACGTCATTTTTGTATCATTAACCTGAAGGAATTTAAGCAGTAGAAGTTGATTTTAAAAATTCAAAAATTTTCTCTAAATAAATTTAAATGTTAAAGGTAAAGGGACAATTTTGGTTTTTAATTTTTCAAGGACAAACGGTGTCTGGTACCAAAAAAGGGCATAGAAGGTAAAATTTGCATCCCCTTAAGGTGCGTTTGTCGTAAAAATTTCACTCTGACTTGAAGCGTTCCTGAGATATTTCGCAAAAACTACAAAAAACCAAACTTTGACGCCCTCTAGCGGCCGAACCGGAAAACTTAGCCGTGTTTGCTCAATGTCACGTGAGAGCACCATTCATTAGCTTTCTTTTGTTATATGGCTCGTATATACAGGATGGTTCAAACAAGCGAGTTATTCAAGATTTTGTGGAAAGTGCACGAAAATGTTGCTCAAATTAGGAATTTCTGCTCGATTTGAGGGGCGGCCAATCAAGGCTGCTAGAGCAAAAACAGTTGAGTATCGATACAGGCATTTTACATCAAGTAGGCCTAGAATTTGACGTAGATCCCAAAAATCAAATAAAAAATGGGTCAACCAAGTTTGGTTTGTTGCTCAAATTTGGGACACCCTGTATACTTATCTAGGAAAAAACAAACTTTGCGACAATAAACCAAACATCAGCTCGATGTTTACGGTATTTTTTTTAAATTATTTTTTCGAAAACAGCTGAATATCGATATAGGATATGCTATATAAAAAATATCCACAAATTTACGTAGAATCCATAAATGCAACAAAAAATGGGGGTTCTCATTTGGAAATGTCAACTGGAAGGTCGTATTTCAATTTTGGGACACCCTGTATATCTAACTTTTTTCTAAAAAAATGCGCGTTAATCGAATTTTATCCATACTTTATGGACACACTGTATGTATTTGGTGTTATTGTAAATCATCAAAAATCAATTTAGGAACCCCACTGTTTTGAACCTGAAATCGTTTTGGATTTACCATCTCTTTCCAAAGATTTCTGATATCAGCAGACTGTTCAGTCCTGAAGATGACAGTTTAAACTCTGAGTTAAGTGTCATACTGTTTTCAGTGTAGTCCAGCAAATAGACTAACCAATTTAATTTAAAAAAATCACAATTTCTAATGGTTTACACAGAAGAAAAGTTTTAGCATCGATGCCTAATCATTTCTCTGAAAGAAACATTCCCAGAATTTCTGATACATGGGAAAGTCCTTGTAAAAATACAAATTTGAAATAACCTCACACCTCAGAAAGAAAATGGTTAATGCAGCTCAAGGGTGCTTTGAGCCTCTTAGAGTTTATAAAACTAGAACTTAAGCCATATTGTATGAAGATTATGGTTCTCCCTCATTACTTTTCCTACATAAAAACAAGTATGGTCAAGTAGACGGTCAATAACAACGGCTTACCGTTAACTAGTCTAACGAGTAGCTAATCAGTGATGGACTTCGTGTAAATATAGAAAAACACTTTAGATCGCGATCTACATAATTGCGGTTTATTATCAATGCACTGCTGACCATCACCCTTCGGAAACTACCAGGACGGAGGTGCAACAACTCTTATTCGATCAATTAACGTCTCAAAATCATTGTTCTACTGTAACTTTCAGAAAGTGTACGGTGGCACACTTAAACAACCACTCAAATTGTCCTAATATGAAAGATCAACAATCCTTAGGCAAAGACAGCTTATAGTGATTAGATGTTAGTAATTGAAAACGTAAATGGTTACATGGGGTAAATACCAGTAATGTTTCAAAACTTGTAAACATTTGGATAATTAGAAAGTTGAAAATACTTGTAATGGACTCCATTATCGTTTTAAATACCAACTGAACTGTCTTTAATCTCTACCAAACCCTTTAACTGGATAATATAAAATAGCTCAAGCGCCCATTACCATAGCTTAAAATGGGCACCCAGACGTAAGGTAATGAAATTCGTATTTCCTGTCTGGTGATTTCTTAAGTTTGACCGGTCATACGTAAATTGTTAGACTAAAAGAATCCGATTATGTTAGAAACACCTCCATATGAAACAGTGTTGTGGAATCATGGTCAAAGTTCTAAAAATACATCACAATGTGATTATCATCATAAAAAAAGAATGTGCAGTCAATTACACGTATTCAACCACAATACATGATTCAGGCTAATACTAACCAAGTGCAATAATACAATTACATGTATTGAAAAGTGCATAACGCTTTATAACCGCACGGTGTTTTAACGAATTGATATTTTGACCTTTAAAAGCAAACGAACCGTAAAAACAGCTGTAATCGACGAAATTTAATGCATTATCGCAAACAATGTTATCATTGCATAAAGTACACGACAAATCGATGAGCTTTTACAAGTTGCTTGTCGTGAACTTCATGTACAGGGTGGCCCAGTTTCGTTGGTTTTATGTGACACAAAGCAAATGATGATAGATAAAAAATAGGTCCAATAAGAATTTTTGACGTAAATTTCAAATTTCAAAGATGTTGAAGTAAGTTTTTTCAAATAGAACCCCTATACCAGATATGGAAATTTTGGAACTAAACCTCTTAAGTGGGATGTGTCAGATTTTTGCAGAAATGACGTCACATCCGTTTTAGACACACTGACACATGTCACTTATAAAGTTTATCTCCATCTTTGTCAAGAGCATTCAATTGCAATAGTTCTTCCTTATTACCATAGGATTAATATGTAGAATTTTGAAATGTCCATATCCATTCAATAGCACTTTTGAAGCTAATTCCCATAGCTTTACATATTTAGCTGCACTTAATATTGGGAAATTTCATGAAATATTTCCGAAATATTTCACTGTCAATAGTGTCAAATCTTTAATGAAATCTGACATGACCTATTTTCACTTTGATCTTTTGTTTTTTTTTTAACTTTGTTCTTGGCCTTAATCAATGATAAATTAATCAATACTAAAAAGTAAAACTAAAATGAGTAATTCTAAACTCTTTTACTACTATGTTTTGTCACTTCTCTGTCTTGTCATTGTCAACAATGTCACTTGAACAATATGAAATTTATGGGCCTTGAAATATTTCAAATATTTCATTTCTAGTGAAATATTGCACATTAACAACACTAGCTGCACTACGTTCTAAACAAAGACAAAATTATTAAAAACTTATCAAAATTATTATTTATTAAATATTAATAAGATTGTTTTTTTCTCACAAGAATTAGAGAAATAGAACATTTAGTTTATTAATAGAAGATAGAAAATATTAGAAAGTTACTTTTTTTATTTAGTTATTATTTTCATCTTTATTGTTCGAAAGCTTGGTGTGAAAAAACAAAATATACTAGAAATGCTTTCGAAGACATTGCCTCTTATGGAAAAATCAGTTTTTTGTTAATTTACAGTTTTATTAAAAAATAGTGGTGGTAAATATACCTATAAAACTTGATAGCATTGAGAAATCAACCTATATCAGGAAATTGACTAAAATAGGTTAGGTTAGGTGTTTGTTAGGTTTTTTTTTTGTTTTTTTTTGTGTTTTTTTTTTGTTATAGGTTAAGTGTTACATCGTTCCTTCTGTAACACTTGTTTTGACAGACTGATGTACTTAGCGCCATTTTCAGCTTAATTAAACTGAATCAGATGTAAATACAATCAAAACAAATGAATTTTCATTAAGATATGCATTTTCAGAAAACAATTAATTTGAGGCCTTACTTAAATTACACATAACAACTAATTTTTTCAAAAAAACACACAAAAAAGTGCAGGAATGGGTAAATGTATGTTGGTTAAATGGAGGCAAAGTTGCGGAATTTGGTGTTCAATCAAAATTCGATCACTTCTGGAGATATCCAAAAAAAATACGAAATTTCGAAAAAACGTTTAAATTTTATTGAAAGCTTTATTGACACTTTGCCATTGTAACTTTTTTTCCTCTAAAACCTGACATCGTCATATTTGAAATTCGACGTTTCGGTTTTTGCCAGCCATCATCAACTTTACTTTCTAAATGCGACCCTGTTTTTTTTAAGCAGTTTTTGAAAGTGTTTTGTTTTCTGATTTAAATGACGTAAGAGTTTTGTGAGACTTTGAGTAACAATCACAGTTTTTTCACTCTTCAGATGTTATACAACTTCCGAAGTTTTCATGGAAATCATAAATGATTTCATTAAATTTGAAATGTACACAGAATTTCCATTTAAAACATGTACCTATCTCTGTATGCTGTACTGCTACTAATTTTGTATTAATAGCCGGAAAAATACACTTTTATCAAAGTTTTCTAACCTAAAATTCAAATGATTGAATTTTTATGATGGCTGGCAAAAAGCCGAAACGTCAGATTTCAAATGTCGGATTTTTTGAAATGTTAAAACGGCATAAGATTGCCCATTGATTTGACAAATTGGGCAACTTTGTTTTCATTTAACCAACTCTTTTGTGGCACCCTGTATATAAAATAATATTACATATATTTTATGTATAAAATCATGTATTATACATGAAAAATGTATAAAATGTGTGTAATATTTCCTAAGAATGACATGACAAGTATGACAGTAAACGTCAATACTGTCACTTTTTTCCTTGAAACTCTTTAAGTAGGCCCCTAATGGCAAAAACGCCTTGATATAAATTTTTAAAAGATAAAATTTCCTACAACTTTTATAAATTTTTAGACATTGCAATTATTATTCTTGAAGGTTTCTAGATTTTTTGCAATATTTTTTTTTTTACTTTCTAAATAATACTTTTTAGTCTTTTTGCAACATTTCTAAATCTTTTTGAAGCTTTTTAGACCTTCTCCAACATTCTCGGTACTTATTAAAGGTTTTTAGACTATTTGCAATATTTTTGGACATTTTGCAAAGTTCCTAAGCCTTTTTCAACATTTCTAGAACTCATGGAACGTTTTGCAGTATTTTTAGTCATTCTGCAACATTTCTAGGACTCATTTAAGGTTTTTGAAATAATTAAATAATTTGGCAGTATTTTTAGACATTCTGCAACATTTATAGGCCCTTTGCAACATTTCTAAAAGTTTTTGATGGTTATTTTATTAAAACAATTTTAAACATTTTTAGACTGTTTCATTTTCATACATGTTCTGTCATATTGGACACATATTGGAAAACTCAAATAATCAGTTTCATTTAATTTCATGTTTTAAGTAGGTAGCTCTTCAAATAAAAGGGAGCTACTCAAAAATGTATAATATTCATGTATAAAACATTCTATAGATTACATATTCTGCATGAATAAAATATTGTATATGATCGTATTATATCCCATGAAAAAAACTCTTAAAATGATCAA
This sequence comes from Ips typographus, assembly GCF_016097725.1. Classification (NCBI taxonomy): domain Eukaryota; kingdom Metazoa; phylum Arthropoda; class Insecta; order Coleoptera; family Curculionidae; genus Ips; species Ips typographus. The sequence continues at coordinate 13,667,302 of NC_138423.1, forward strand.
ACATAAATGCTAGTTCTAAAAGGTTATGCTTACATTGTTTTAGTAAACACTTGTTCTGACAGATTATACATGTGACAACCACTTTTTTAGCTTAAATCACCTAAATCATAAGTATACCCAGTTAAATCAAGTGAATTTTCATTAAATTTCAATGGAAATTTCCTAGAATAGGTTAAGTTTACATCGATCCCCTTGACATTCGTTTTGACAGACTAGACATATGTTTAGTCACATTTTCATGTTAACTGTACTAAATTAACCGAGAGAAAACAAGTAAATTTGCAATTAAATATTTCAAATTAAATTGCTTAAAATGGGTTAGGTTAGGTCTGTTCTTTGAAAATTACTGTTCAAGAAAACAAAATCGCAAAAAATGTGACCTCACAAGGAAGGAGAACATAGTAAAAATGTTGTGTACGAACTTGACAACAAAAAAACCTGAAAAACAGCAGAAGTCACCCTGTATACAACTTAATGATGAAAAATTTGTCGGCCAAAAAGTTTTACCCAAAATAAGAACCTTAATAAACGCAATTTACAGGGTGGTTAATTTTCTTTTTTAAACAACTACGTTAGATACCCTTGCAAATTCCCACACATCAAATTTTTTAGGTATTAATTTACTTCTCCTGAAAAAAAATATTTAGCAAAACGTCAACCGACTAAACGTCGTAGGTCACCCTGTAGCACAAAAAAACTTTGCACTATCCCCCACCATTTGATTAAAAATTTAAATAGCAAAGTTTATTAGGAAGACTTTTTTCTCAAATGTATGCATGCAATACGTAGTTTTGGAGGAACAACCGCGTGCACTGGCTTATTGGGACCACCCTGTACAGACCATTGCACGAATTGATACGAAAACTTGACACGTAAATTAACACTATCCGTAGGGGTTAACGGTCCATATTGTTTTTAATTTGGTCTAATAATAATAAAGAACGTGCCACACGTGCAGTTTCCTATAATAGGAGGAAATGGTGTCAATGTTCTGGTTACCATGGGCAATCCTGGAAACCACGTTTCAAAGATTTTTAGTAAATTATGATTATTTCAGTAACTAAATATTTGTGTAAACGAACGGATTAATCGATAATCGGTATCGGCGGTTCAATATTTATGGAATAAGTAATTATAGACTCGATAAGGTATTTTGGTACACAGACTTCTCGTCACACAGGTGCCGATCATCTTCTATTACTCAATTTTCAAGATAAGAAATGTAGGACGTTTTTCCGTCAGGATTAAGCCTTTTTACAGTATTTACCTGGGTAAATATTGTGTGTCAGAGATTTTGTTTTATTTCTACCACACTAGTACTACAACAAGTGTAAAACCATTTCGTTCTAACCATAATTCAAGAACATTTTCAGAAAAGTCAATTAGTCCATTTGAAGCAGCATGTGCAAACAAGTGTTGTTTTAGCCCTTCGACAATACATGAATACCAGCCAGTTTAACAAAGAGTGTGGCGAAAAAAACTACACACAAAAGATGGACGCCAATGAACTGAAGATGTAAAAATACATTTGCAAAATGTTGGTAAGCACTAGCTTTGTTACAGCCAACTGCTAAAATTGTCTGTTTTGTGTAAGTGTGGCTAATGTAATATTGAGCAAGATAAATCTTTTCAGTTCTGGCACTTTTTTCTTGAAAATCTTCCAGATCAATATAAAGGCTTTTCCCCACAGCTATTTTTATTTTTTATCCAAATTATTTTGCAGACCAACACTCTCAACTAGGATGGAAAAAATTTGTTTTAGGGTGCAAAGCAATATGACATCATTTGACAATTATTCACAATGACCAGTCAGAAATCAAATTTAGACCAAAGTTTCTGGGCTCACCCTGTATACACTAAGCAGTGCAGTGATCATTAAATACTTTAAAAAGTAAGAATAAAGTAAACATGTCCTATTGCAACTTTTAGATCCAGTTTCGTATACGTGGAGTTATTTCCAAAAAAGTTTTCCTGTCTTTAAAATACCTCACAATGCTTTTATTACTGTGCAAAATGCCTCATGGTCATAATGCCTCAAATTGCCTTGAAATACCTCGAAATGCCTTTAAAATATTTAAACTGCCTCAGAATACCTTAAAATGTTTACACATTTGTGGCATTCTTAAATTTAGATATAAGGCCCCTAGTTTTGAGATAATGATAAACCTTGATGAAATACACCGTTGAAATTAATTTTTCTGGTTACATGACAGTTTTTAGGTTAGATTAGTTAAGTAGCATGTCTGCTTTTACAATTTGTACATGACATTAATTAATGTCCTTTGACTATTGTCAGAATGTCATAAGAATTAAAATTTTAGACAGTTGTAAAAGCTGAAATTGTAAATTTTTTTATTTGAGTTTGCAACACTCACTGTAAAAGCCAGTTGACACCTGTCAAAAACAGTCAAAGTTTAAAAGTTGGAAAATTAGTCAATTATTATCATTTGTAATAAACATTAATTTATTTCAACCCAATATCATGTAACAAAGATTTTATCATAATAATTAGGTACATGTGCCTATGCTGTTCTGTTTTCAGTCAATTTTGTTATATTCAATCAAATCAATCAATCAATCAAAAAAGTTGCTTCATTGTTGGAAACTTAAAGTCAATGACAAAGCCCTGAAAACACATACAAAAATAGCAAAAAAAGAACATACATAACTATTAGACTACACATACAATATGAATCACACATAAATACACCTTACAATTATTAAAATAAAAACAAAACAAAAAGGCAGTTACCCTGTATAATAGAGGAGAAAGAGGATCAAAAACACAAACAGTTCCGCTTGGTCAATTTATGGCAGAACAAGGCGCATTGAGAACTGGAGTAGAATTCGTCCAGAGAATAGTACGCCCCGTCAAGCAAAAACCTCTCAGCCTCACGCCTAAATCCATGCGCAGAAGTCCTGGCCTCTCACGTGGAGAGAAAGGTTAATGAAAAGTCTCTTACCACCGTAAATAAGCGACGACTTAATCTTCTCCGTGTGAGGAATGGGAAGCCTCAAAACGAATCTACTGCGAGTCACCGAGCCGGAGCCCTCGGACAACTGACCCCCAAATTTGCCACGGACAAGACAAATCGTCTCTAAGATAAAAATGCAGCACAAGGTGAGGATACCATGTTCAATGAAGAGAGGTCTACATGAGGCCCTGTATCCAACACGACACAAGCACCTCAATGCTCGCTTCTGCAGGAGAAACATAGAATTGAAGCAGCTTCGAGAACAAACTCCTCAGAAAGCTATGCCGTAGCGGAGATGGCAGTCAATCAGTGCATAGTATGCACTCCTAGCTACATGGTAAGCCAGATTGCCAGAGATTACCCTCAATGCATGGCAACCCAACGCCAGTCTAGAGCACAGACCGTCCACATGCTCAGCGAATCGTCAATAATAAGACCAAGAAACTTGTTCATTCCAGGTGCTCACAATGGCTCACCCTCAACAAAAATCTCCTGCAATGAGCATCCAAAATGTAGGATCTTGGTCTTACTGATATTTAATGACAGTAAGTTGGAATTGCACCAATGTTTGATTATAGAGAGGTCCTCATCAATAGTGGCAGTCAATGAATCGGCACTCTTGCCGCTCCAAAGAATGGTCGCGTCATCAGCGAAAACAGTGAATTGTCCGTTAATAGGGAGCGAAACAATATCATTGATGTATATCAAGAACAGCAAAGGTCCAAGAACAGAGCCCTGAGGGACACCCGAAGTTAACAATAACTCTCCAGAACCATGACCCCCGCGAAACCACAACAAAGAAGCGGCTCGGAAGCCATAAGCTTCAAGCTTCCAAAGCAAGATCTGGTGGTCTACGCAGTCGAACGCCTTCGACAAGTCGCAAAATACCGTGGCCGAAATATCGCTGGAGTTCATGCGACCATACAGATAGCATCATTCGTGCCCATCGCTGGCCGGAAGCCAAACTGAGATGGGCTGAGAAGCTCATGACGCTCCAGAAACGACATCATCCGCCTCTGGACCAGCTTCTCCAGCACCTTAGTGCCGGAAGCAGGGCAATCGGTCTATAGTTAGCCAGGCGGGAGCGGTCACCCGACTTGTAAAGAGGAATAACCTGAGCCCTCTTAAGACATGATGGGAAAACTGCCTTAGAAAAGGATGCGCTGATTGCATCGGTGAGAACAGATAAAACATTGTCAGGCAGCGCAGAAACAACCATACTGTATGTGTATTGATACACCATACTGTCTACTGCAATGTATTCCTTAAAATATCGCAAAATTTCGTTGAAAGAAGCTTTATTTCGCTCAAAATTCTAATAAAAATATCTCAAAATGCCTCCTAATAATGGCCAAAAGACTTCGTAATAATGGAACAGTGCCTCATAATACCTCAAATTACCTGGAGTGTGTACACCAAAATCTCTTCGGACGTTCTATCCCTCGAAAAACAACCTTGAACTGAACTTAATTAAATTAAAGCTCAAGTCCTTGATAAAATAAAGATAATATGCAATTACATTCTTGACCAGGACTAACATATTATGTAGTAGAAGGTACAAGGTGTAACAGAATAATTGCATTGATAAAGAAGCTTCACTATCGTTTAATACCTGCACGGATTGCAGAAATATCCATAACATTAATACTATTATAAAATAATTAACGAATTAATGTTTTTATTTAGTTTTTTCTATTCGACTGATAACAACCAACACGCACGTGTGTTGAAACTAAACTTTGACACTACCAAACTTAATTTATTTAAAATTAAAAAACACGAAAACTACTGAAACGAAATACAAACATCATCTTTACAGCTGATTATTTTAATAATAATTATCAATGCTATACACAACAAACCAGGGGAGCGTAAATAACAACGACTTCGCTAACCAGCCAGCTGATTTTCCAGCTGATGAGCCAGGATTAAAAGCATGTAGCAAGTCTAATGTATACCCTTCATTTCATTCAATAAAACTCTCATTCTTGGTAGCAACTAACTTTTCTCTCCTACAGGGTAAGAGCGTGTAATTAAGTTTTTTTTTGCAACTAATTACCAACCCTTTACAGTAGTAAGTTAATTCTACAACCAAGTTAATTCTACAACCAAGTTAATTAAGATGAATTAAACTAGTAATAACTTAATCAAAACCACATTAACAAGTCTCCTGTAGTTTTCAGGTAAATGAATATTTTAGGGTTTAATTAATTTTTGTGGATATCATTAAGCAAGTTATGCGCATTAAGTTTGCAATACGGGTTCTTATGAATATTAATGCCGTTTTGGCCACCACCAAACTGTCAGCGACTATGGAAAACTGGTCACGTTTTAGTTCAAGATTTTTGGTTTACCTGTCAACCATAACAATCCAGATTAATGGTAGTTTGTGATTGGTCAAGACTTTTAGAACTCAAATTAAGAAAAATATGTTTAACTAAATGAAATTAATTAAACAGTGACCATAGGTTGCTTTAACTTAGGTTAGTAATCTGATCCAACTTTGGGCATTACTCATTAATGCCATATGAACCAAACAAATTTTATCTGACAACAGATAAAAACATCAACACATCTCCAGTTACTAATGTATTAGTAATACCATAAATCAGATGATAGCCCTGGAATGAAGCTGATAATGAAGGAAACAATAATGGAGTTACATACCACAACAATCATTAAGTAGCAGGACGACTACTGTATAGGTTTCCTAGTAAAAATGAATAATTAATGGTATGTACTTTAGAACTATTAGAAATGAATTTTGTTTGTTCTGTAATTCAAGTCAAAATTAAACAAACAAGTGACTTATTGATGATCCAATATCAAAACCTTAATGAAGGTCTAATTACACAACATTCCCTTTCAAAAACAAAACTTGAAACTTGAAAACACCTTAAAAGATAATTGAAAAATGGTTATGAAAGCTGAAAATATTGTGTCAAACTTGCACAAATCACTGAAATCAAAAACCTTAATGTTGCTAGAGATAAAAATAAAACCACTTGACATAAGTTTACCTTCTTTTACATCATTTTAAATTCAATTTTAAACAAAAAGATAAGGAATAAGTAACCAGTAACCTGCAAGCAATAAAGTTCATGTTGATTTTGTGGAAATATTTGCCTTTCTCATGGCTGTGTTCTGTAATATTCCTGTAAGTACCTAGTTTAAAAGTTGTTGTTTGACTGGATACCTAATCTAATCATTTTGTCTTGACTTAAACTAGAACTGCCCATAGGAAAACTGTGTAACTGACAGAGAAACATAGATAATTGCATGCATGAGACAATGACAGAAAAAATAAGAAAATATCCAATAGGAGTAGGCCAAAACTTCAAGGCAATGTTGGTAGAAACTTATCTAAATTCATCCATTGGATTAGAGGCTTATTTGTTATTGGCACTAAGTTACAGGGCACTTATCGCAAATAAATGGAAATTATTAGGCATGTACCTACTAGCTTATTAATTTTGCAAGTAATCTAGTGGACAAATTCAGAAATATGTTCGACAACATTGCAGTAAAATTTCAGCCCACTTGGACTTTTTTTAAGGTTGTCTATCTTTGTCTCATACATTCAATAATCAATGTTTTTCTGTCAATTACATTGGTTTGCTTATGGCCAGTTTTAGTTTACCACACCTGTATACAGTGTGTTCCAATTTAAATAAGCCATCCTTAATAATTTAAAAACTGTCATACCATGTATAGAGTAAGTAAGGTCAATTAACACATTATATGAAAAGCTTCCAAATCCCTACATAAACTCATATTTTTGCTTATTGATTTACTCAGACACCAGACTCTAATGCTAAATTACTTACCAAAGGTCTTACTAATTTTGGGAAAAAATTTGAATTGAAAAATTTTTTATAAAAATACTCAACAACAGACAATCAAAAACATTAGAGTTACCCCACTCATCTATAGTACACCTTAGGACAGTGTTTTTTTTTTTGGTAAATTTGGTGCAAATATAGTGAATTTGTATTCTGCTTTAACAAAAAAAAAAATGTCACTAAAGTAGTAGGATTAACATTAACACTACCTAGTTTAGCAGAAAACTTACATCATAAGTAGACTGAAATATCAAATAATAATAAAACAACACTTACCTTTATTGGTGTGCCATATCGAAATAAGTTTCTACTTTTGATTGGTGTTAAAGCCTGTCGATCATCACACTGAGTCTTGACATCTTCAATTTTCTCACCCAGAATTTCGTTCCTCAACAAAATGTTATAAACTGATGAGTCTCTGCTATTTTCACCATTTTCCCGATTGGACTTTTTCCCAGACTGGGGGGTCTTGTTTGGGTCAGGCATAACAGCAAAACTAGCTTCCCAGTTGTTGTTTGCCCTGCACGGAATGAACCTATCATAGTTTCCAACTGCTGGGGGTTTGACATCAAATAGGTTTCGCACTACTTTCAACTTGCTGGGCTGGAGAATTCTGTTATCACTACTCTCTGATGACATGTTGGCTTACTTTGAATAAACTTGAGTGTAAATGTGAAACAGTCAGTTTAAGGAGACACTCATAGTGGAAAATGTACCCTTTTTCACTGACAACTATCAGGTACTGTTTTCCTGTCAATCTGACAGTCAGATGTAAGCATAATTCAACCAGGACTAGGGGGCGGAAACACTGAACTCGCGAATATACAGTGTGGGTCAGTGGAGTCCTGATTTTAGCTGTTTAAAGACCACAGCCCCTTTAGGTACCTAGGCACTACTACAAGCGCAACTATGTCAACCAGGAACTCCCTTAATAACGTTGGAACCGATGTTGATAAGACCCCCTTCACCATATAGATAATATACCACAACAAACTCAAAACTTTATCCTGAGAAACTAATTAACAATTGCCCCCACCATTTAGCTGGGCTTTAAATTTAAATGCTTCAATAAACAATATGGCCGTTGAGTTAGACTTGGCAGGTGACAGCTGAAATATGTCACTGTTTTGGTAGCAAATGATTATCTGATACTCAACAAATAATAGTGAAGTTGTCACGTGCATAAGCACAGAATCTTACAAAGGTTGACACGTGACTCTGGGATTGAACGACTCACATTTGACAGTCACATTGTTGACTTCGACGGCTGCCGACAATTTACTTCACGCATTTGTCAACAGTCGTCACTTCTTTTTCGTTGCCGACAAGGAATCGTCAACATGGGTGAGTGTCCTGCCGAATATTTTTAATCATTTTTATGTAGTGAATATGCATTTTGCTTGTGTTTATAAAGTCTGAAGTGTTTCTAAAATCCTCTTTGTGAATTCCAAATTACTTACTTTACTGCTTACCAAATGTAAGGTGATTTTCCTTACCCGAAACTTCCGCCTAGATTCAACTTGCTCATAGCAATTACTCCACTTTACCTAAATCTTCAATCATCGTAAAATATACGGGCATTTTCCAGTGCTTTTCGTGTTTTGCAGCCTGATTTTTTCATTAATAAAGTTTGTGAGTCGTTATTACAGCGTAAAATTAAGTTTTCATTTAACTTTGGGGGAAAAAATACATGGCCAATTTTACAAGTGTTTGCTTCTATTTTAGGAAAACCCCGTGGTTTGAGGACAGCCAGAAAGCACGTCAATCACCGAAGAGATCAGCGATGGGCTGACAAAGACTACAAAAAAGCCCATTTGGGGACTAGATGGAAGGCCAATCCCTTTGGTGGTGCTTCTCATGCCAAGGGTATTGTACTTGAAAAAGTGTAAGTTTTTGCATTTTATTTGCTCAAGTCTAGTGTTGCAATGTGTAAATTGGCAAATAGTCTTTAAAATATGGATATAACCTTATTTCTAGTTCAATATTCACTATTCTCCCTATATTTACTATTAATTGGGACAAAAGTGCAATAACTCAGGTTTTTTTTTTCGACTTTTACTGTATTATGCTTTGTTCAAATTTCAACAAACTCATGTGAACATGAAGGAATAATTTAATTTACTAAACAGCAATTTATAACCCATACAATGAATCATGAAACTAAACCAAACTAATGTGAAAGTAATGATAAAAGAGTTCAAAGACTTGATGCCTTCCTATTTTACAAGATTGTGTGATTTGCATTAAGTTATATTGTGGGTGCTTTGTCTAAGTTACAGCACTTCAACCACTGTAATGCTACATTAAACCACCAGCTCTGAACCATTGGGTAGTCCTTTTGATGGATTAACCACTCTGATATGTGCTGGACATTTAAACATGAATCAGAGAATGCTTTTGGGTGTTGCGCAGAATTTCCTTGTGAATGGTGTTGTTTAAGAGCCAATCACAGGAGAATTCTGTGCGACACTGGAAGTTCTTGCAACAAGTAATGTTTTTATTGTGATAAAAACTTCAAAACTACCTTTTAGTCTGTTGTTATTCTAAGTGGCTATTTTTTTTTAGAGGTGTTGAAGCCAAACAGCCTAACTCTGCCATTAGGAAGTGCGTGAGGGTGCAGTTGATCAAGAACGGCAAAAAAATCACAGCATTCGTACCCAGGGACGGTTGTTTGAATCACATTGAAGAAAACGACGAAGTGCTGGTTGCTGGTTTCGGTAGGAAAGGTCATGCTGTAGGTGATATTCCCGGAGTTAGGTTTAAGGTAAGGAACAGTTTAACAAATAATTTATCTATCAAAGAGTTATTTTGTAATGATGAAAATTATTCAGAGCCAATCCCATGACATAAAGTGATTATACTGAATTTTTTTGACTGAATTAAAGTTCTAGTATTTAGTAAGGTATTTTGTCAAAAATATTGTCTACATTGTGTTTGTTTATTTCAGGTTGTTAAGGTAGCCAATGTATCCCTTTTGGCTCTGTATAAAGAGAAGAAGGAAAGACCACGGTCTTAAAATATAAGTATAAAAAATTGTGACATGGTTTTTTATTAAAAAATCAAGTTTAGACTTGCAATTGTTTTTACTACTATTATGTCCTATCCTCTCCCAACCTTTACCCTAAGCATAGACTAAATGATAAGTACCGACAGCCAGCACAATGTGGTTAAAGTAGCACCGAAAAAGGATGTCGTTTACCCATTAAGGGCTTCCTAATGTATATCCATCCCCTGCTTCAGTTGTAGGTAAACTCTAAGAGATGGCGCTAATACAGCTCGACATAGTTGCCAACTTTTGCAGTATTTTCTATAATCGGCTTTCTTTTGCTATCCCATCTGACTGCGTAAGAAAGCTTGATTTTTTCAAACACATTTTAGTTAAATTACTCGTATTTTGAAAACTAAAGATAAGAATTTCTGGTTTGAAATATCGATAATAAAAATTCTATTTATTTTAAAAGTCACAAAACTCTTTTTTTAACGCCAAAACAAAATCCTGAAGGTCACGTGACCGTTTTTTTAGTTTTAGACTGATACACTAAATCACTTATCTATTTGTAAGATTAAAATATCATTTTTAAGTTCACGTGACAGTTTTTATGTTTAGACTATTTTTTTTCAAATTCCGTGACTTTTTTAACGTTAAAACAGATCCCTGAAGGTCACGTGACTCTTTTAAGATTAAAAATGGAATTTATAATGTCACCTGACAGTTTTAAATGTCATTTGAAGGATCACGTAATCGTTTTTCAGTTTAAACTGACATTTTTAAAGGCAAGTGACCCTCTTTACAGGGCAAATGGCCACGTCAAAATTTTCAATTATTTCAACGTCAAAATGAAATCCTTAAGATCACGTGACTGTTTTAGGTGTCAAAGTATTATTTGAAGAGTCACGTGACTCCTTTTAATGTGCAAATAGTCACGTGACGATTTTTAATACTCACAATTTAATTTTTAGTCCACGTGACTCTTTTAAGATTGAAAATGGATTTTATAATGTCACATGACAGTTTTGAATGTCAAAATGTTATTTAAAGGATCACATGCTCGTTTTTCAGTTTAAACTGATATTTTTTACTAAAGACACGTGACTGTTTTAGATGTTAAAAATATTATTTGAAGAGTCACGTGACTCTTTTTACAGTTCATAAAGTCGCATGACGATTTACAATTACAATGCTGAAATTGTATTTTTAAAGGTCACGTGACTCTTATTTAATGCCAAAACGGAACCCATAGATCACGTGACTGTAAATGACAAAATATTATTTGACGGGTCACGTGCCTATTTTCAATAATTAAATTTAATTTTAAAGATTACGTAATCCTTTTTCAGTTTTAAAATCTAAATTTCGTGACTCATTTTAAGGTACAAATGGTTACGTGACTGTTTTAAGATTAAACATGGAATTCATAATGTATTAAGTATAAAATAACCCTTAATGAATATGAAAAATAAACTAACAACAAATAACTAAACTAAAAATACAAGGAAGTGAAACACAATAATTAAAGAAAACACACACAAAATCTGTTGTTTTTTGTCTAGAAACAAAACAAAAAATGTGATTCGTCAGCTAGACAACGCCGCATTAAAACTGATGACAACAGTCAAAAGATCGCAATTGCTAGGTCTGTGGCTTTAAAATTACGAGTATATGCGTTTAGTGGTGCCATCTCACGCTGCTTGCTTACTTAAATTAATTTTCAGTTCCATTGCCATTGTTTGTCTATACTTATCATTTAGTCTATGCCAATACTTTTCTGACAACTGTTTAGTTTAATTTTTTACAGTAAATGATTGATAATCGAAATTCTTTAATTTATGCAAAATATATGCAGACTGCAGAGATGCGGTGAAATGCATAATAATCTCAATTGACTTTTGCATCAAACCTACAATACTTAGGTTTTTAACATAATTTATTAAACAAATATTAGAAAACATCTTTGGAACCTTAATAAGTAATCACATTTAATTAAGCTTAAATAAAAGGTTTACAAAGAGCTATTGTATGATCAATACCACAGAATACATTTTGTACAACTCCGCCTAAAGACACTTTAAAAGGAAAGTACTGGTCCTTGTTATTTCCTAAACCTAAACAGCCATTCTTATTTCGTCCCCAAGTGTACAAGTCCCCCAAATTTGTTACAGCTGCTGCATAATTAAGACCACAAGCTATCTCAACCACTCTACTGTTTGGCTGAAAGTCATTTCTGCCGAATAAAGTAGCAGGAATTTTCAAAGGTTTTACTGACAATTCTACATTTGGACCCAAACCAAGCAGACCGTATCCCCATGAGTAAACTTCTCCACTGCAAGTGAGTGCTAGACAAAATGAACCTGCAGTGGCCACACTTTTTATTTCACCTAAATGGTTTACAGCTTCAACCCAAGTGGGATTGGCTAATTGCTGGTCTCCAGATGGGCATGTAATTTGCCCATATTCAGTGTTACCCCAACCAAACACCTCATGTTTGTTACTTACAGCTAAAACAAAATCTGACCTGCAAGCCAGTTTTACTATACATTCATTTTCAATATCACCCTTAAGTTTAGTGAAATGGTCACAATTATTGAAGTGACCAAGACCAGTTTGTCCATCAGCACCCCACCCACAAGAATATACACCCCCATCTTCTGTTAGTAACATTGTATGATCTTGTCCACATTCCACATCAACAATTGCCTTATCCTCAATATTTTTTATATGGTTTATTAGATTGCTTTTTGAGTAGTCTTCATCTTTAACAATTTGTCTCCCACACTGACCATAGGCATTATTACCCAACAAAAACAAACCTTCATCAGTTATGGCAGCCATATGTGCCCTACCAGCTGAGAGTTTTTTCACACTTGAACTACTATCTTTAAGAGGTAAAGAAATTGGTTGTGGATAAAACACTATACCCAAAGGGTGCCCAGTACGAACCTCATGGTACCCAATCTGAGAATCAGTGTTGATACCTGATCCATAAAGTTTCACATCTGTATCACTATTAACTGCAAATGCGGAAAAACCAAATCCTGCGGCGGCCGTGGTAACTTCAAATTTCTCTGCAAAAGGCATTCGTTTAGGGGCTTCGACGAGCGAGACGTTCTTATCCAGCAAGCCTTTTAGTCCTAGGGCACCTGTGTGAATGTTTCCCCATGAAAACAATCTTCTATAGGTTTTTTTGCTTTTCTTAAATTCGCTTATCGGTACGTCATTTACGTGAGCTGGGTTTATGGGGTATTTTCTTTTAGGTCCACCCAAACACCTCACACTCATTAAAGATATAGGGGCTCCTAGTTTTGGCAAGGTTCGACATGAGCTTAAACAGGCCATGTTTGTTTTTCGTTTAGTGATGTAATGGGTGAAGTCTCATATTTGTTGAGCAAATAATCCAACTAAAATTTTATAATAGATTCCTATTAGTTTCTTTTTTAATAAGAAAAATTGATTTTGAAAATTACCTCTAAACACAAACTTAGGTTAAGTTCAGCACACAACTCAACAAAAAAAACTAAAAAGAAGAGAAAAGAAGAATTGTAACTAAAATGACACATCATAACCTCACTTTTCTTTTGTTTCATTCAATTCAATGCATAACAGCAAAATTTTGAGTTTGTTGTGATATAAAACGTGTTTAAGTACTCAAATCAGTATTAATACAAAGAAACATAAATACCACATCTTCGAGAATCTAAAAGAACTCACATTCAGCATCCACAATGGTCAGAAAACTAAAATACCATGAACAAAAGCTGTTGAAAAAAGTAGACTTTATTTCTTGGGAAGTTGACAATAATTTACATGAAGTGAAGGTGCTGAAGAAATACCACATTCAAAAGCGGGAAGATTACACCAAGTAAGTACAATTTCTTAAATAATTTGACCAATCATTATATGACTTTGTTGTGTAGGTACAACAAGTTAAGTAGGGAAATACGAGAACTAGCAAGAAAAATCAAGGAACTTGATGTCAAAGACCCTTACAGAACTGAAGCTAGTGCACAATTATTAGAAAAACTGTAAGTTGAGCTGGCGTAAACCACTAAATATCACTAAAAGTTTAATTTTCTTTAGGTATGTGATGGGACTGGTTCCAACTAGGTGGGATTTAAGTTTAGCAGAAAAAGTTACAGCCTCCTGCTTTTGCAGAAGGAGGCTGCCAGTTGTAATGGTTAGAAGTAAGTTGTGTTGGTAAAGTTTCACTTGAAGTTTTTATTTACAAATGGATTACAGACAAAATGGCAGAAAGCATAAAAGGAGCAACAAAATTATTGGAACAAGGACATGTCAGAGTTGGTCCTGAATTGGTGAAAGATCCAGCATTTCTAGTTACAAGGACATTGGAAGATTTTGTTACATGGGTGGATAGTTCCAAGATTAGAAGACATGTACTGGAGTACAATGGACTGGTAATTATATTTATTTTTAAAAGATAAGTAGAAGTTGGTCAGTGGAGTTGAATGAATACAAAAGGTAGGAATAACACACAATTGTCTTCACAATTCTTTATTTCAGCATTCAAGGAATATGGCCTGCTCAACTAGTTTCATACATATAAATGTCCTTCAGAAGTTTAAATTGCAAATCAATGTGCCAGCTGTCTTTTTACAAGGAGAGAGACAGAGACCCATGTTATTATAGAATAACTGAAAAAAAGAAAATAGGGGTAATAAAATCCCCATTTTTTAAATTCACTTATTCTATAATAACATAGGTCCTTGTAAAAAGCCTTAAGCTCTTGAAGATGGACATTTATATGTTTGAAACTAGTTGAATGGGCCTTATTCCTAGAAGGCTGAAATAAAGTATTGGGGAGACAAGTGTGTGTTATTTATTCATTCATATTTATTTTTTGTTTATAAAATTGATTTCCTGCATAATGCCTCTGAAAGGAATCTAATTCCTACTATTTTGTTTCAGAGAGATGACTTTATAGTGTAATTATGTGACACAAACTACATTAATTTGTAAAAATAATATATCAGTAAAATTTCCATAACAAACCATATAAACTTATAATAATTTATTTTGTTTTTGACCTTAAAATAATACCCCACCAAATTAATTTAATTAGTCTAACACAAGAAAAATTCTTTAGATATTAGCTGGCAGCTATATCAAGCATTTTTCCAATATCAACCAATTTTTCGCGTGGTTTTCCCACTTTTGCACCTTGACTAACTTCATACTGATCAATTTTTTCCCAGTCTTTCCATTCCACTATTTGTACGTTTTTTTCCTTTAATATTTTATTAACTTCACTGAAACCAGGTTTAGTGACATTTAGAGTGGTATCACTTGATAAGTCTTGTACTATACGTTCAGCTACTCCAAAAGCGTTGGACATTGTTGACAAAATTACGCCGACTGGTCCAGTACCTAAAATTAAATTGCAAAAACATCTTATTATACTTATGTAGTCTGATAATTTAGTCTAAAAAGTTATTTTTACTTTACGTCTTGAATAGTGGTTTTGCTCTTACCCAACCAGCCAGAAGCATATAAACCAGTATCAACTTTACCCTCAGTGTTTTGTACTACTCCTCTACGAGTGTCAAATGGAATTGCATTGTCAGCTTGCACACTTTTGTATCCTAAAATTAGTTTAATAGAAATCCAAAAATATTTGTAACCAAATTTAAATTCTGTAATATTCTTTTCACTCATATGTGTTACCATATTGTACAATCTGTCAAAATTTCTACTGAAAACATCTGAAAATCTACAATGTCTGCCTAAGTTGTCTAAAGCAGGTTATACACCAAAAGTTTTAACTCAAAGAAATTGGAAACTTTTATTTTTATTTTATCAAATTTTATGCCTCAAATAAATTCTTGAACTTCTTGGATCATAAAGTGATTTGATTTTACCCTTATCAAAGTTTTATGTCAAAGCTGTCAATGAAAACAGTTTGACCAACCAAATCAAGTGAATTTAGTGCTTAGGTGGTAATAATTACAGATTATTTCTACTTGTTTTTCTGGTATTTTTGATATTTTTATTTTGAAATTTCATAATCATCCTGAATACTGTATTAAATTCTGCAGCTCTCACTATTGACATAAAATTTTGTTTTACACTGATACAATTCGTCCTTGAAGCAGCTTCATGAATAAATTTATGAATTTCTTTGACATCAAAGTGCGGTGTAAAACCTGCTTTAAGAAAACTTGATTTAACTTTAATAAAAAGGAAACAAGTCTAGAATTCAATTAAACACTGGTAACAGTCCAAATTAAAGTTTCGGACTATTTAAATTTTAAAAAATAGTGTTCAAGACTAATATTGTGCCAAAATGTTTTACTTTTATCACTAAAGCGTCTGAAACTTAACTTGTACTATATCCACTATTAAAAATAGTTTTAAACTGGATTTTTCAGTGTTAAAACACTAAAAACAGTCCAAATTGTTTAGAAATGCTCCAATTTGTTGCACTGATTATTGTAGAAGTCAAATTAATAGTGAAAAGTTTCAACATTTCGCGCAGAAAAGGCTTAAAATGACATTTTCAAGACTATGGACAGTGTACAAACAAGCTTTCAGGTCTGATAAGTCAAAACCTTGTGAGGATTGAGAAGCGCCTTAAAACTCTATTTTTAGGCTAAAATCGGCTTTAAAGCACTAAAACTCTAGATTTTTAAGAAATGGTTGAATTATTAACATTGAAGTGTCTAAAAGTCAATTTAATAGTGACAAAGTTTGAAATGGCATTTTTAAGCCTATGGATAATGTAAAAATTGTTTTTTAAGTCTGCTATGTCAAAAACTTGGCGAAAATAGTCTTGAAACTCGATTTTCCAAGCTGAAAACAGTTTTGAATCCCTAAAAATTGTCCAGAGTTCTAAGAAAATGAAAAGCAAAGTAAAAAAACTTGAAAAGTTAGTCTTCAAGTCAATTTTCATGAATTTAATGTCAATATCCTGTATTTAAAACTATTTTCAAGACTAAAATATTGAAATGTGTTTTCAAATTATGAAAACTTACTTCAAATGCAAATTGTAAGTTTCTGATGTCACTTTTCGTTGGTTCAGTTTTTTATGTCCAATAAGTCCATTTTCAAAGTTTAAATGTGTGAATTTGTAGTAAAAAATTCTAGAGAAAATAATTTTTTAAGTCTACAAGTCAATTTTCAACTTGTCTGAAAACTATGACGACTGACTACAAAGACGGTTTTAAGCCTCTCAAGTCTATTTTCACAGTTTCCAAGTCAATTTTCAAGACCAAAGTCTTTGAATTTGTGGGAAAACTATGAAAACTGGTTACAAAGAAGCCTCTCAAGTCAATTTTCACTGTCTGCAAGACAATTTTTAAGGGGTTTTGGGTCTTTGAACTTAATAACTCAAATATCTCGTAAGCAAAGTTTCAAATCATAATTTTATAAGAATTAGATAACCTGACCTACTTATTTTTTCAAACTGAACAAGAAAAGTAAAAAAACTGTAATTTTTACTGAAATAGGCCGAAAATGAAAACCATCTTTCTGTATCTACGCCACTGGACAGTTTTGGACAGACAAACATCATTAACATCACATATGAGTATTAATTTCATAAGTACTTGTTCCAAATTTGATCAAAATTGCTCCAACGGTCTGACAGTTATGACAAGAAACCGATTTTTAAACTTTGAAAGACTGCATGGTCAGCAATGTCAACTTATTTTTTGATTGGCTATTGAATAGTGAATTATTGACATTTAAAACTGGACCACCCTGTACTATTTTTAACTATCACTATCATGTGCCTGAAACACACTAGACATTTTTTGTATTTGACATTTTGTTCTCACATCAACTATTATTGACATAACTATGTTACAAAAAGAATATGCAAGGTTTTAGTAATTTTACATATAAAATAACTCTTGTAGACATCTTCAGTTTCAAGATATATTCTGGATGATATTGCTGTTGTTTCAGAAGATTTTTGCTTGGTTTAGCTTTTTTGCTTAGTGTTAAGACAAAATATTCCTTATTGACATTTTCTATTACAGAATGTTAATAACTAGGGAAATTGGTTTGTTTTAGATACTTTTTCCCACATTTATAATGGCAACATTGCCATGCCTGTAAGATTCCCAAGCTTCTCTTGTCTAAATTTTTAAAAATAGAAAAATGTTGTACTTTGCTCCCACTTCACCAATCATAATACTAACTGACAAAAATACAAAACAAACAAACACATACCTATACTAGAAACTACTAGTCCACAATCAATAGTTTCTCTTTCATCAGTTAAACGAGCGTTCTGATTGGCTAAATCGTCTCCCTCCAACAAATTCACCCCCAAAACTAACTTTCCCACGTTATTTTCTTTGCCTAGAATTTCAATGGGAGATCTTAGAAACATCGGGCTGAATACGTTGTTGCCATTTTTCGATTCGTTTTGTTCTTGAACTGACTTTAACATCAGTTCAGTGATGCGTTTTCTCGGCCTGGCCAATTTGGCTATCGTGTCGTTTCCTATGTCTTTAAAGTCGTTTGGCCTCCATACAGTGTTGCAGTTTTTTAGTTTCAACATTTCGCGCAGTTCTTTAATAGTAAAAGCGGCCTGTAAAGGTCCCCGCCTTCCGATTAGGTGCACTTTTTTTACTTTAGATTCCGATAATCGGTCGAGAGCGTGTTGAGTGATATCAGTAACCTAATTGATGGTTTAAATTAGTCAAAGGGAAATAACCTTAAGCTATTACACTATTTACCTTTAATTCATCAATAGGGGCGAGTAAAATTCTTGCCACGTCCATTGCTACATTGCCTTGACCTACTATAGCCATACTGTCAACATTCAAGTTAATGTCCAAGTCTTGGTCACCAGGCAGGCCGTTGTACCATCCCACAATTTTTCTAGCTGGGATTACGTTTTTTAAATTCTCCCCTGGTATACCCAGCATTCTGTTTTGCTCCGCACCGTAAGTCTAAACAAAAACTTTTCTTTAAATGGGCATATGTTTGATGTCTGATTTCTAAGACTTACAAGCAGAACAACATGATAGAAGTTCCTCAACTCATCCAGTGAAACATCTTTGCCCAACTCAATGTTACCAAAAAAGTTCACGTTAGGATGTTCGGCAGTTTTAGTAAAAGTGTTTATCACATTTTTTACTTCCGGATGATCCGGTGCCACGCCAAATCTGAAAACTCTTTAAAATTAGCATGCAAGTTTTAAAGATATACTTTTGCTGACCTTACTAGTCCAAATGGGACAGGAAGCTTTTCAATTATATCGACGCGAGCGTCTGTCAGTTTTTTGACTAAATGTTGGGCGGCGTAAAATCCAGCCGCCCCTGCTCCCACTATACATATTTGTGGTTTTGAGGTAGCAGTTTGAGATAAATATCTAGAAGATATTCTTGTGAATGTGGTTAGCATGTTTATTAATCTAGGTCTGTAATGAAAAATAATATACATAAGTAATAAAAGATTTTGACCATTTTTTTGTGTTTTGACAAATTTACTGTATTGAAAGTGGTAAAAGGAGAAAGTATAAAGGGTTCTAAATAGTGTATAGGAAGTAAACTACAGTAGTTCAGAAGTGTTATTTTGGTAAACAAACCTCACATAAACTGAGAACTTTTCATCTTTATAGTACATTCCATAAAAGTTTATGGTGGTAGAAAGAAAACTATGTATTTTAATAAAAAATAACACAATAAGAATTATTTGCTTAGTTTTGCAAAATAGCAGTTGGTCTTTTTTGGAAAAGTGTTACCAGTATAGAAAAACCTTGGACAGAGGATATTAACATAGATAATTGTTTGATTTCTTGCACCTGGTTGACTTAATTGAAGACCTGTTTTAATAAATAGTGTAGGCATTTTTGATTATATATCAGCGCTAAACCTTAATTATACAGGGTGTCCTGAAGGTGCAGTAAAAATACTAGCACAAATTCTGGAGGCTTAAATATGTGTCAAAAATTCAATTTGGTTTTAGTTTTTCTGACTTATTTTTTTTTTAATAATTGGTGTATTGTCACAAATTCAAATCTGCTCTCATTTCTCTTGTAAAATGCAGAGGGACCTTGTTCACATTTAAAACCAAATAACTTTTTTGACTAATCCTGTATTTCAATTTTCAATAAAGTTTTTTAATCATTGACGTCTTTTATCTAAAAAAGGTGGACAATCTAATAAAAAAAAAACTTTAAACAAATGTTCAAAATGACTTCCATTTTCCTGTCTACAAAAACGTCAATTCCAATATGTTTCCTTAATTCATCATTTGGATATTAAATCCTGATATCGCAAAAATGACTGCCCAAATCAACTCTTACCACATATACCTTTTTGGAGAATATAAGTCTTTATTGAAAAATGAAATACAGGGCTACTCAAAAAAGTTATTTGGTTTTAAATGTGTACAAGGTGTTGTAGGTGGAGCGCTCTACATTTTACAAGGGAAATGAGAGCAGATTTGAATTTTTCACCCCCACAAAACCACTCTTAACTAAATTTTGTGACAATCCACCAATTAGTAAAACACCAATTAGAAAAAACTAATATGAAACTGAACTTTTGACACCCTGTATCTCCAAAATCATTGACTTTTGTACTGAGATAAGTTGGATTATATCATCATATTTAAGCCTTCAGAATTTGTGGTAGCATTTTTTCTGCACCTTTCACCACTGGGGACACCCTTGCATAGATTCAATATTGCAGTCTTTCTGTTTTTCACACAAAATCCAGCAGAAAATACAAAAAGTTATAGTGACAACAGTGAGGTGTTGTATTCCTAATATTTAATCTCTATTACAATGATTTCATAGTTTTACTCATACTTAAATTGTTATATTTTTTATTTTACAATAATTTTCTGTTATTAACAATAAAAATAAATAATCCTAATCCAACTTTATCAAATCACTTTACAAATACCAAAAACTGGCTTTTAAACAGTTTGTTTTCTGTTACTTAAAGGTCAGGCAATAAAATCATAATTAGTAATCAATTTGGAAATTGTAACTGGTAAGGACACTAATTGATGTCATCAATCCTGAACATAAAAAAATTAGAAAAAAATTAAATAAAAGGTAAAAATTCAAATTCCAAATGATGTGCACTTACCAAAGATAGAACAACAATTACACGACAAATATGTTCATGTTATTGATAAATTAATTGTGCTTAGTAAGTACTTAAGTTAAGTAATCTAATCTGCGGATCAATGATGATTTGTGTTAAAAGCAAAGTTAAAAACTCATATTTTTGTATAGTAAATTTTTAAAAACACACACGTAAACAAAAAACATAACCTCACAAAATTGTCAACGTGAAATGTCAAATTTTGTTTACTACTTTTCTTCTTCTTCTTTAATTTTTTTATGGGGCATTTAGCCAGGCATCTCTTGCAGCTCGAAAATAGTTATGTAAAAGCATAAAAAAACGCTTTTAAACAAAAATTTCTCCCAAATGCAGTCGCACTATTGCTATTGACTAAACATTTTATATTATTTGCATATAACAACAATAACAATTTAAACCAAAAATAATGACAACTCAATAAGAACACTTGTTGATGATTGTAGTCTCAGAATTCAGAATCTGGCACAACGGATCTCTCCTTCACTCTCTGTAGGAATCGTTCATTAAGCATGACCATTTTCGCTTTTTTCTCCTTTTTCTCTTGGTTTATCACTTGCTGCCTCACGGAGAACGGTACGTCAGGGATGGCGTACGCCACGAACCCCTTCAAGGTGACCATAACGTGCTGAATCACAAAAAGTGGTATGAATAATTGACTCCAGTCTGAGACGTTTCGTTAAACTAACTTCGAAAATTACTACAATCAGAAATTTCGTAGCCAGGTTGAACCAATAGTCTTCTCTGTGTTGGTATTTTAAAGGATGATTTGGTGGATATTTGCGTCCTTGGTAAAAACAGCTTTTTGCAATTTTCAATTTGTCTTGTAAGGAATCGTCTGGTCCCGCAAAATCTTCCATGTTAAATTCTAATTGTTTACACTCAGTTCCATTTCAAGTGTAAATTATTATGGGAGTGGTATACCTGAGAACGTTTGATTAAGATAGACATCACTGTGAAAAGTGCCATACCAAAAGTTAAACAGCAATCTTTCCATATAATTACTGGTAAATGCAATAACTAAAGCCTGAAAATTGTATATTGATGATTCAGGCTGGAAATGTTGCATATAATTACATTAGTAAAAACTCCAATGTATGTTGCAGCCTGTAATATTCCAAACCAGGCACCTAGAAAGTATAACAAGTTAGTAAAATCTATAAAGAAGGTGTAAAATGTGGAAAATATAACAGTTTATTTAATTTGGAGGATTTATACGCTGCTATGTATTGTATAACATTTTGTGATACTGGGGTAGCTCCATCAGTATCCTTTTTGAGATCAGGTCATATGGGGCTAACAAACACTGGATTATTGAGGGACTATTCCTCAATTTGTAAGAAATAGAAGAAATATTTGGTAATACAAGAATATATTTGGTAATACAAAAGCGTATTTTAATAAATAGAATAAAACGGTACTACTAACCTAAACCGGCAACTCTTGACGGTATCGGTCTTCTGTAGCTCTTGGTCACTTTTGAGGCATCCACTCTCAGCTCCATGACGTTATTTATAAGTGCTAAGACTGGCGCCAGCGGAAAACCCATTATGAAAAAGTTTACAAATCCATACTGAATGACTGTAAATAAAAAATAGAAATTTGGTCTTTTGGTCTTGAACTTGAAAAGTCGTATTTGGGCAAGTAGCATATTCACTTTGAAGTAGGATATTGTTTAAAAGTGTTGCTGAGCAACATTCATGTGAATCACAGAATAAAATAAAACAGCGGCAAGTTCTGCAACAGACTAAACACTGCAATGTGTGGTTGGATCGTGACGTTCGAGACGCAGAGTCAGGTTCTTCCCGCGAGAGATTGTCCGCAGGGAGACGTTTTGTCTCTTTGGATGGTGGACGACCTATTGGCCAGACTCTCACTGTGGAACGTCAAAGTTCAAGCTTATATGCTGACGATCTGACTATCCTCATTAGAGGACTAGACGGCAAGTGCACGCCAATAATACAGGAAGTGCTCAATATCACCAAAGCTGATGCGCGAAGGAATACCTTAAGGTAAATCCTTGCAAAACAGTCATAATACCATTTATCAGTAGGAGAAAGCTGGTATTTCTTTGACCACTTGCCTTATCTGATGAAGCAATACCATTTTTTTACCACTCTTGATAGAACTTTCACTTGGTATCAGCACTTGGAAAGTCTAGTCAGAGTAAAGCAAAAGTTTTCCTATGGAAATGCAGAAGTATTTATAAGAAATCTTGGGTATATGCTGACCTACGGTGCGTTAGTCTGGTACAACAAAAGTCTCCAGAGCACCGCAGCTAATAAACTGTCTTCAATACAAAGACAGGTCTGTTTAAGTATCACGGGGGCGATCAAAGCGATGCCAAAGTCCGCGCAAACATGCCTCCTCAAGCTGCTTCCTCTTGGGTTGGGAGGTTGGCCACTTTACAGTTACATCACTCTACCCGTGTCTTGACGGCATACATGGAGCATCGAGTAGCACTATATGAATTCTAAATCGTGAGCCTCTGATGATGATGACATCCTTCCAGGCACGGCAGCTAGAACGCCAAGCTAGAGGATCATTGTTCCAGTAGCGAGAGTGCTGACCATCTCATCCAAGCGGATATCTGACGTCTCCAAATCCCCAACAGAGTCAGGAGCGCGGCTTATTATAACGACAAGGTGAACATCCGCTTAAAAAGGAGACTTGGCAGCACTCCAACGGTCCTCCAGGTGGAACTGTCCCTATCGAATCTGCTCTAGAAGGATAATCGGAGATCTTCCGACTTCATCCTGGTGAAAATTGATAAAACGCTTCACAGACAGCGAGGCGGCAGTACCGATCCTTTCGTCGGGTGCCTTGGAGCGAAGGAGTTATGAAATGAAGCACTGAACACTCTTAGAGAAACTTAGAGTCATTTACATTTACAAAACAAGTGTCAGAGGACTGTTGACCGTTGATCGGTATTGCTCATAGTGAGACCGAATCAAAGAGAATCATCTCAAAGTGGTGCATCAAAGAGCACTCCGGCTCATGGCTGAGAACGCCGGGGATGGTCCATTCCAAGGAGTTTATGAATGGCCCGTCCAAGACTTGGATTGATAATTTCTAAACCGGTCATTGCCATGTAAGGGCCCATCATCATCAGCCTGATGTATTAATCCACCTCTGAACATAGGAATCATAGGAATCATCCAGTTTTATGGGCCCACATGCACCGAATTGACATGGCAGGTGATGCTGAATGTCGTTGGTGCATGGAAGACGACGAATCGGCAGCGCACCTGTTATGCTGCTGTCCGACTCTCGCCAGATCCAGGTTTCTCGCTTTTGGACAGGAGACACTCAAGTCAAACCATCTGGATAACATCTTGCCCAGAAAGATCATCCGGTTTCTGGACGACCTGGATATTCTGAGTGAACTATGATTGAAGAGATCATTATGTGTGAACCACAATAGACCGACGGTAGCAGTGGCAAGGGCAGCAATTGTCCACTCAGTTATTACACAACAGAATTGTTACTAATTGATTAAAAGATTTACCCATATCCATGTATTCTTCGGTAATAAAAAACTCTTGAGTTTTTGCTAACAAATATTCCTGTTCCCACTGTGGAAGAGTCGGATTTTTAACTTTTGTCATTGCTTTATTAAATAGTTTCTGCAACTTGCTATCAACCCAAAACCCAATTAAACATAAACTTATCAATATAATCTGGATTTAACTTACGGGAAAACCACTTGAGTAATATTACTCAAGCTGGCTTTAATGATCATTATGATTATTAGAAGGATTGCCAGGTCAGTTATGCAGCCTGTTGAGTCACAGACGTCCACATTAATGCCCCCCAAGTAAAAAAATTGCTCTAGATCACCAGGATAGGTGTAAAACTTTCCCTGCAATCAAACAATTTGACAAGAAGTCGTGGTTCATTTCCTCGGCGGTACTGAATTTATTTTTTATGAAAACGAACAAAAACTTACTTTGAAGAAAGCAATGTAGAACGCCGCTGTGTAATTGTTGGCAAAAGCCAGTGCGTAACTTTTATAGATATACGCGTTGTGATAGGACTGTTGGGTTCTATGGTTTTCCATATTGGTAAGAACTAAGGCCAGTTTTTCGTACACCTAATTAGAAAATGTATCAATAAAAAATTCGTCAATTTTTGCAAAAATTAAACCGATTTGAAAATAAATATAAACAGTCCTGACATCACAGCTCCCATACTCGAAGCTATTACTGCGCTATATTTGTTTGTTATCAAAGGCATTGTGGTTGTTCTTATCAAAACAACGTTAATAGTTACGCGGTAGACCATAACTCCAAAAGTGACCAACAACATCACGAAAAGCTGTAAATGGTATAACAGAAATAACTACGCTGTGTGGTGTTGGAAATAAAACTCACCAGAATTATTACTGAAGCAAATGTAAGAGTGTACCTGCAAGCACTTTGAATTTTTGGGAAGTACGGTTCTAGCTTGTCAGTAGCTTCTGAATACTTTTTTTTAGTGGTTGTTTCCAGAAATTCTGGTCTAAAAATGATTTACAAACCACCCTCTATCACACTCAACTGTCAATCGTTTAATACCTTAAAACTATAGTTTCTTTTAAGTCGGTTAAGTTCCATTGCAGTTCAAGAACTGACTCTTCTCTTTGCCACATTTCCATAAAAACGGTTGCTAAAATGGTAAATTGTTGTCATTCCTACGCTATGGCAACAATGCATGGAAAATTTTTTAGATATGAAGTTGACTTACCCCACAAAGCTATTATCCCAGCAAAAATTACTGTAAACCAATTATCAAAGATATAAGAAACATTAGCCATATAACACGAATTTTTTAACAGTTCCATCGGACATTGACTGAAAACACATCTGGGGCACAAAACTATATTGCTTTGACATACATATTTACTGCAATTAACACAAAACATGAGCTAAATTACATAATTATAAGTCCTTAGCGTATACCTATATTGGTTCAAAGATGTAAACACAGTGGCAACACCGTAAGTAACAACTAAAATTGACAAAATGGCGACGGGTATTAAATACTTAACGTACATGCCTAGCCAAGCAAAATACATTGCGTATTCCGTTCCAAAGTATTGCTCCACTAAATTTATGGGTTGTACTCTCGACAAGCAATTAAATGAACCCCAAAATTTTGCTAAAAGCTACCAATCAAATAATTAGTCATTATGGGACACAAATGTTATACAGAGTGTGTTCAGTTTAAAATGATATTATTATGAGGCTGAAAAGTGAGATGATTGGAAAAGTTTTGCTTTACAATAGCTTCTTTATTAATCATCCATTTAACCGACGTTTGTATCTCTGGTATCATATACATCATATTAAACCAAAAACAAAGTATATTTGGCTACCTGTCGATCATTTAAAGGTCCCGACACTGTAAATTCATAATTTCCATCATGTAAAGGATAAGCATCTAAAAGTATGTTACTTCTTATAAGTCTGAAAAAGGTTGAATAACTGAATGAACATTTACCAATGTCGTGGATATACTCTCTAAAAGATCTGTAAAAAAAATTTAAAAAAATATATATTTTCATTTTTTAACTTTACCCTCTGTATCTCGAAAACGGAGCAATTTCGGACTAATGTAAGTTGCTTTAAATCGGCTTATTTTGATGTTAGGAATATGTCATATATGATTTTGTACAGACCTTTTAGAGACACTCTGCAGATACCGAGTGACAATATGGAAATTTTACAACTTTGACAAAATACTTGTCAGTCAAAAAAGGATGTAGTCTTGTAGTGTGTTAAATAAGGATATTGACACTTATCTAATTACATAGTGGCAGCATTCGTTTTCACGCTCAACGGAGCGAGCAGAGGCTTTGACAGGCCAAATTATGGTTTTGCCAAATTACGACGTGTCATGTCAAATGACGTATCTAAGTCTCAACAAAGATGAAGAAAAGCTTTATAACTGACATGCGTCAGAATGTCGAACAAGATGTGACGTAATTTGAAAGTCGCTAGTTAGTCATGTCAAATGACGCTACATCCGTTCCAGGTAGACATTGTAAACTTTCAAATTGTCATAAAAAGAACAAAATATACTTTACTTAGCTATCCCGTAGTTTGACTTATTCTCTCCCCATATAACTCTGCAAAGTAGTTGGTGAACTATCATTATCCGTTCTGCTGATGTGATAGTTTTCGGTATATCCCCACTTACGGACTCTCTGGTGAAGTGGGTAAGATTATTTTTTGCTTTATAGCTTAAAGCGTCTGATGATCAAACTCACGGTGCTCTGGCATAGAGTGGGCTATTTAAGTTTGGAAAAGTCAAAGGAGTTTCCATGCATGCCAAAAATGGCCGAATGAACGGACGGTATTGAAAAGTCTGGCAAGCCAAATTGATGTCGAATATTTCAGCGTATATTTTTACATAATCATCAGGTGCGTGAATTTTTACAAATACTATATCAGGATTAACCTGAAATATCCATGAGCGCGACTAGACCACATCCAGCGGGTCTCTAAAGTGAAAAAGGGTAGTCTTACCGTAAAATGTGACATTTCCAGTTGAAGGCCTAACGCTTTCAACGCAATTGTAAGGGTCTTGAATCTTTTTTTACGTTTAGCTTTAGCCAAAGCTGATACTTTATACACTAGAACAAAATCTATAGAGCGTCTACCGTCATGAAAAGTCGGGTGAGGCATATTTTAAACAATTTGCTCAATCGCTCAACTGTTACATCAATCAATTTTGTTCACTTTGACTGGTAAACCTATTTTCATATTTCAAGCAATGGCCGCTGTGTCAACATATGTTATATTTTGTTGGATGTCACATGTTCTTTACATAATTGTTGTTTAAAGTGGTCACATGCGATTGGTGTCAACATTCTGAATACTATCAATGTACCCTCTATTTTAAAAGAGCTTACATAAAAGACGTATTTTGGAGTCAGTGAAGTACCTACTAGAGTGTTTACAATGTCTGTCTCATTTTAACTCATCCTGATAAAACAAGATGGACTATAGTCGGATTTTTACCTTTGGAGAATGACGTCATTTTTTCACATCTTTGTTTCTCGCATATCAAACATATGAAATAAACAATTTTAGCAAAAAAGGCACGTTGTTAGTTTTGTCATCATTCATTCTGTCAAATTAAAAACGTTGACATTTACTGTCACTTTGATATAAACAAATATCAAAGGTATAAAAATGCTGCGCTACAATGAGCAAGCCCAAATGCTAATTCTAAATGTGCTGCTTTTTTTGGAGTACGAAAAGAAACAATTTCCAGATGTCATTCCAATTGATTATTCCAATGTGTATGATAGAGCATCACAGGCTTTAAAAGTGAGTACTGCTACCCTATGCCGAATGAAAAAGGCTGGAATTCCAGCTGACGACTCCTATTTTACCAACATTTCTAAGACAATGTCGGTCAGGAAAACCAAAATAACCGCTTTTATGAAAAACAAAGAAGTTGGTAATGTTGGTATGCCAAATTACTATTTTCGCTTTATTGTGCACAGCACAATAACACAACACAATAACATAATATATTATTAATGAACATTAATAATATAGGTATTATGTTATTAGGAGTAGAAGAGATATTTAAGTGAGTGCAAGCACACCTATTCACTGAATGAATGATGATTAAACTGAAACTCTCATGATCATGTGATTTTCAAGGCACTTGATCATCAGTCACTTCTGAACACACTAATTTTTCAAAGCATTTGTAGGTTAAAACTTGTGATCTAATTCCAGACATGCGTGTTTTTTCACCTGCATGACGTCATTCTCAAAGGGTAAAAATGTGACTATATGTTACTACAGATTAAAACTTAGGTAAAGGTAAATCTGTGTTGTTTTAATTTGACTATAGTATAGTAACTAAAATTAATTATTTTATTAGTTTAAACTTTAAAACGACATTTTTTACTTTTCCGATCGGCAAGCGGCTAACAAAAGCATAAAATAAATATTTAAAATTCAATAAAATAACTGACAGTTCCTACTTACTAATGACAAAACCACCGAGCAATCGATTGTTGTTGCAAAATAAGCGCATTCATAGAAGAACAATTCCTTGTTTGTGTGTGACGTGATTCATAGCAAATCAATTACTAATCGATTTGTTATTATGAATGCGGCCATTTTTCTAGCCGCTATTTCAAGCGGCTGTCAAGTCAAGCCTGTTTAAAATTAAGACCCCCTATACATCGTAGACTTATTCGAGGCGCTTGAACATAAGCGGCTTGAAAAACTGCGATATATACTTTACAAGTCGCTATCTCAAGCGGCTTGGTCAAGACAAGTCAAGCGGCAAGCCTCTTTTTTAACAAGCTTAGAAACGAAAGAAATTCCGATATCGGATATATAGAGCTCGAATCAGATGAGAAAAGGCCACCGCATCATCAATGACGCAGTTTTTAAAACTATTTCTTTCTCCTTCTACAGTTGCCGTCGCATTAGATATAATCAGAGGCGTCCTATTAAAATATTCCCGAAAATATATTGTTAAGCGGTCAAAAAGCCACTTGGCAACGTAGTACGGTTTTTACTTGGACACAATTAAAACAGATGCGGCAGCGGCCAGGGACATTTGGACCTTTTTATATGCTTTTACTAGCAGGCACTCTAAACGGTGTTGCCAAGTTTAAAAAAATGTAGTGGCGGACAGGGAGACTTAGGGGGTTAGGTTAGGTTCCGTTTTAGTCTGGTGTTTTGGTTGTATTGTTGATGGTCGCAGTTGAAGTTCACATAGTGTTATGAATAAAAAACGTTATTTTGTCAAAATGTCTTTCAAAAAGGTTGGAAAGAAAGGTGTTATCATATACAGCCAAGGCCGTGAAATCGTCAGTAACGTCTTACAATTTATGAAGAAAGAAGCAGAAGGAGTTTCCATTCCTTTAAAAAACTTGTTGTCTTTTATTTTCTTTATTAAAAACGACGAAAATGTTTCATTTTACTGATAAAATAATAGCACGCCACTGACTGGCTGCAACAACTTGGAAAGTAACGAGAGCAGCAATATTTAAAGCGAGACGTACAGAGATCGTGACATCATCGTTTGATGACGCCTGTGGCCTTTTCTTAGCTGATTCGAGCTCTACGTGTTTGAAATGACATTTGGTCGTCTCTGTCGTTTTTGAATTTTTATGTAACCTAACCTAATAATTACGTGTTTGTGTTTGATTTTAAACCTTTTTTCTTACACATCCTTCCATTTTTGTTAAACCAAGTAAAATAAACCACTACTAATAAAACCAAAAACAGAATAACAGAAAGGTAAATTGGTAAAGTATGGTTATTTTCAACTGTCAAATTTTCTTTTTTCTATCCATCCTTTTTCAGTGGTAACGGCTTAGAATAGGATTCACTTTATCTTTTTCTTAGCCTCAAGAAAAGCTGCGATGACGAGGAGGCTTAACTAAGCCGGCTTAGTGAAGCGCCTTGAATAAGTCTACGATGTATAGGGGGTCATTTGGCATAGAAATTGAATTGGCCAAAACTTCGTTACATTTTGCAAGCATTCATCTGCGTCACTCCGACACTGGCAACAATGGCAACATTGTAATTAACGTTCATATCAAATGTCATGTGTCTATTTTACACGGTCTTGTCAAGTGTCACTGTTGTCAGTGTGCTGTTGATTCTTCTTGCCTTGCGCTTTTCATTCTCCTTTTCTGGGGAAATGGAGATGTAACTGATATGAAATTCTATCAAATCTCCTGAAATCGATGGTTGGATTAAGGAAATAACGTGAAATTACCGGTTTATCGAGCAAAACCGTCGTGCTGCCCTGTAGAAACGTGATCTGTGAATTTTTCTCAATTCGAGCGAGACGTAAGTGAATTAAATTGTGTAATCTTGGTGTATTGATTTTACAGTTCCCAGAGGACAAAAAAAATGGACTCCGACAAAGGCCGTCGGACCTTCGTCGGATTATTAACGTCGCATGTTCGTCGAATTTCCGTCGTTTTTGATGATTTTTCGTCCGGATTTCGTAAATCCCAGTGCGTTTTCTACCGTATGGTATCGATGGTGTTATTCGATAATAACACCACCAAAAGAACTTTCACCAGCCTTGGCTTGTTGACACACCCGTTTAACGATGCCGTCCGGTCACCTGATTAGCCATCGAAAAGAAATGAATTATCGCCGGTTACATTTAAACCCTCCTCAGGGTTTTTGTTCGAAACGTCGAGAAACTCGGTATTGCTTTAACTGGTTGTATGAAAGGATCGAATATCTGAAATTTGAATGATTGCATGAATGGGAGTAGTTCTGTATGTTTATTTGGTATTCCTTTGCCAGAAACGCGCTACCCTCCGGTTGGGGGTGAAAACCGTCGCTATAACTCAGCAAAACGACTAGCTGACCACCTCTAATGGCTTACCTACTTACCGTCGGGTCACCTTTTCGGAAAAAGGGTTAGATTTCGGTTTTGGTGTGTCCAACAGTCAAATTCTCTAACTTAACAATTGCCTGTTATCAATGTAATTCAATTCAAATAATTGGCATTCAATTTCGGTTTCGTTTATAAGAGCATCACGGGATGCTTTTTCGGTTCAACCCACAGGAATGGCAAATGATACCTTTTTCCTCCTAAATATTTGCTATATACATTTCTGTGATGATGGCAATACCAACAGCTTTGGGTTCTTTGATACTATGGATGGAGGTATTTCTTTAAAACATCATTAAAGCCTGAGAAGTTTCAAAACAATTTCAGCTCATTGATCATATTTTTAACTTTTAAATTGTTTTTCTTTTAAAGTTAAAAAAGTGTTTATATTGTATTTTTGAAGCGAATTTAATTAAACTTTTATTAAAAACACTTTTTGACCTATTAAAATGATTTTTTGAATCAAAAAAAAATATATCTAAGTATACAGTTTGTCCATATAGGATT
Organism: Ips typographus; assembly: GCF_016097725.1. Taxonomy (NCBI): domain Eukaryota; kingdom Metazoa; phylum Arthropoda; class Insecta; order Coleoptera; family Curculionidae; genus Ips; species Ips typographus. The sequence continues at coordinate 13,699,085 of NC_138423.1, forward strand.
AAAAACAGACTTTATTTATATAATCTATAGCTTTGAAATGTCATCTCGTAGAAGGAGTCGGAGCAGAGACAGGAAAAACGTTCCATCTAAACTGCGGATGGACAATAATTCTCCAGCAGTCAGAATCACAGGTAAGACCTTATTTGCAGGCACTTTTTAGGCTTGAAACTTTTAATCTTTTTAACAACAACATTGTAGTTTCTTATGCGGCAAAAACTATGTTAAACTTAAAATTTTTTGATAAATTAAAATGACAATTTAACATTTTTTGCATAGAAGTCTTTGACACCCTTGTATAGTACAGTTCAAGACTTAAATTTGCAAATATCAGTAAAATAACGATATGAAGCCTCATCATAACTACTGTGATTGTTTAAATAGCATGCACCACAGGGTTTGACTAAGAGAGTAAATTTTCACCCATTTTTAGGCAACCCTGCAACACAAAATTCTCACATTTATGGGTTCATATAGAATCAGTATACCCAGGATATAACTTTTCTCTTAAATAACTCTTTATATTCCCATAAATGCATCAAAGTAACAGAAGAAGCAGAACAGCAATTTTTTGGATAATCATAAATTTATCAGTATGAATGCAAAATTATACTTTTGACACTATGGCGTAATAGACAGTTTGGCGTAATTGTCGTTATGAAAAAGTGTGTGGTTCCACTGCTATTGATGGTCAAAGTTCTTATAAAATATTCTAATAGCGTTTTCAAATGAAAATATGACATTAAAATGTGTAAATAAGGAATAAGATATTAATTATGTCAGTAGTTTCTTCATTAAATTTTTTGGAAGTCTTGAAAAAGGAACAATGCATTAGATTAAAGAAAATAAATTAATTCTAAAGACAAAATAAAAGTTCTGGCAATTTTTGAACCAAGGCACTAAAGGACTTACTTACCACTTGCCAAAGACAGATGGACTTGGTTCTTTCATCAGAGACAAGTTTCATCAAAATCCATTGTATCGTTCTCCAAATATTTCTGAAAATAGATTTTTTCAAGAACTTTGACCATCAATAGCATTGGAACCAGACACCTTGTTCCTAATGACAATTACGTCAAATTGTCACCTAATTCTTGAAAGTTTTCCGGGCTTATGAGCCCAGGGGGCCTATTCTTGAAAGCAGGGAACGGAATTCTCAAGTTTTGATAGAATGTGACAGAAGATGCTGACAATGGCGGGTTCCTGTCACATTCTACAGGCCTTTCTCTTGAAGAGTTTTCATGCTTTCTTGGTATGAGAATGGTATGACTGGTTTTTCATACCTATTGATTTCATGATGATACCATGACGTCACTTCAAACCTGGTATCACATTGGTCTGTCGAATTTTGAGACCATGTCGTTGAGATGGTTACAACGCCCGGTATCGGTATCAGGGAGTCAGTTGTCAGGTTGTCACTTTTGTTGTGTTAAGTAGCAGCAAAAGGCGGTAAAATCAAAGCCGATATACGCGGCAAACATAAGAAATGGGAAGCAATTAAAGTGAATATAAATCCTCAAGATATATTCTTTAAGGATCAGGGAGATATGCTACTGAATTTATTGGAAGGTAGGGATGTGTATGTTCAAAGTTAGTTCAATCTCATTCATTTCTTCGTCCGCAGCTCTTGGTTTACAATAAACTAATACAAAAGGAAGGGAATTCCCTTCCTTTTGTACTTGTACAACTCCACTGAAAGAATATGGACTACTACTTCTTTTTTAATAAACTATAATAGTCAAAATAATGATCAAGTTAAGTAATATAGTATAACAATAATAAAATACATAAGTAATAAGACACATTAAACGACATCAATTAGGATAATTACGACAATTAGGAATTAGATTAGGTAGTTAGGTTAGGTTAATAGTGTTCATACCAGAAAACATTACCAGGTTTCTGTCATATTCTACAGGTCTTTCTCTTGATAATTCCATTCCCTCGTGTCAAGAATACGCACCCAGGTCGTATGGAGTTACTTCCTGGCGTTTCGTCCAAAACTGCGGCGGACATTATCTAAGGCGATGACGTAACGGTCGAAGTGCTCTCTCGTACTTCGCGACGATGACATCATCGAAAACTTTCAAGAATCATATTCGACCGGCCCTGAAATCCATCACAGTCAGATAAATCGTCACCTTTCCATGTAAAGAATGTCACAGTACCCTTTGATCATGTGCTTATTGGACACCCTATATAATTAATGGAAATAAACAGCCTTTTTAGGTTTTTGGTACTATTTTACTCTCGATTTTACTTCAACTGTCAACTTTTACGTCATACCTACTTTCAACCAATCCACCCAATAAGTACAATTTCGTATGCCTGTTTTCAATTTTCAAATTTTTATCAATAAACCAAATTTACATATTGCACCGTCTCTTATTTGATTATTCAATCTGATCCAGGAATTATATCTTTCATCTAAATTAGATTTAAAAAAAATAGGAGGTGATTTAAAGAGGCAGGATAGAAAACCATAATTAGCCTAGTTATACAGCTATTAAACTCTCAAAATTATCCATAGAAAATGATAAAAAGATAAAACCATTGCAAATCCATAGAATAGAGGTAAAGTAGGTAAAGCTCCCGTCTGTCAAAATTGATATAAACTTATTTGACCGTTGAAGACTATTTCACAGAGATATGTTTATTATGCACCATTGTTGTCATTCAAACTTGCACAAATGAAGGGAAACTAGAAAGCTTTGTAGTTGGTTCAATTCAGTCGAGTTTTTCTATCCTATCAACCGAAAGAAAATGATGCAATGTGGAGGTGATCATCAATTGTTAGATCACTCTGAAGCCATTACCATTATCTTCAATAAAACAGCCAATTAAAATATGTCTTTTTTTATTTAAATTATTATCATTATTAAAAAAACATCCTGTACTATGTCCAGTTTTGGTCTACATTTTAGATCCGAGTTTACCTGCTGGCAGACGTCGCGAAATAGATAACGTGATGAAGAAGGCAAGAGCTCAAAACTCGCCCACTTCAAGTGCCATTTGGGAAAAGAAGCTTTTGGAAGTTGAAGCTAAAGATTCAAACAGGTATTATTAATTAAACTAGCAAAGGTTTATTTTCAATAGTATTGTTTTCAATAACACTTAACTAGTTCATTTGCAAACTTAGTTTTTATTTCATTTTTTTCTGTGGTATCCAGTTTTAGTTAGTCATTTTAACATCTGACATTCTTGGTTGTTATTATTTGGCACTGACCATCTTTGAGCATCTGTGTTAAGAATGAGGTGCTAGATGATTGACTAATCACATTTTTTTCTGATAGATGGCGTCATTCAGGATATAAATCTCTTTACCTGGACGGCTCCTCTCGTTCGCGATCACGCTCACGGTCGATATCGCGTCGCGCTGGCACCTCAACGTCGCCACGCAGAGCGCGAACCCCGCGAGTTCGTTCACCGCGCACTCGTTCTCCACGTTCTCCGCCCCCGAGAGCGCGATCGCCGCGTAGTCCGCCGACGAGAGGTAGGAGCCCCAGGTCGCCACCCAACCGACGAATATCACCATTGGCCTACAGAGGAGGACGACCTCGAACTCCTCCATCTCCACGGAAAGGGTGCGTAAAGACCGTTGTAAATTGTTTTCCATTTAATCAGTATTGTTTACAGAAGTCGTTGTGGCAGAAGATCAGCTTCTGCCAGCAGTATGAGCAGCTGCTCCGACGATTCCTGCTCTGTGTGCTCCCCAAAACACAGACGCTCAAGGTATAGAATTCTTTATTAGCAAAAACAAATTAAATACAAAGAAAATGTTTAATTTAGGTCTCGATCATTCACTTCACCGGCACGGCCGTCCGCATCAACGCAACGGAAACCACCGTCCTCGAAACCAACTTCGTCTCGGCCACGACCGCCCAGCCCGTCGTCTCCGCCCCCACGCAGAATGCCACGTCCTATGACGCCGCCGATGGCTAAGCGCATGCCTAGACCCACCAGCACTGACCGACCTACGGATCCTAGAACAAGACCGCCGCCACCGAAGCCTGTGTCACCAAAGGCGGGTACAAAACCTGGTGAAAAAGTTGTCACAAAGCAGGTGAGTAATTCTCTAAAATTAACCATTTCTTAGTTAATCAAATTATACTTCTTGATCAATAAGCTGTAGAATTTTGGTGGACTAGACTTACTCAAGAGAATAATAGGAACAAGAATATTATTTTGTGAAATTAGTGTGGATATGATGGCACGATTGAAAACGGTGTTTACATTGAAGAATGTCAAACTGAAATTTTAAATTTGAATGACAATGCGATCTGTGATTTCATATCTATTTATCTCTTTGAATTTCCTTATTTATCCGTCCTCTGTCTCTATTATGTTTATTTAGTTTGCCAAATAAGATAAAGTTAATTAAGGGAAAAACGTTTTTACTCACAAGAATGCGCCTTCGTTTCTTGGGTTTTACACCGCTTTTTTCATCAAGTAATTTGGAAATCAGCTTTGCAATGAAAAAGTCAAGTCAAGTAGGCGTTTCTTAAATATTTGAGTTGTCAAGTAGTTCTTTAAAATGTTTAGCTAATTGACGAGATGAATGTAGAATTGAAATAACACTTTTTGTTCTCTACAAGGTGCTAATATCAACATGACATCATTAATTTGTTCATTAGTTATAAAATCGGGTTCATTCTTGCAGACTTTTGTAAAATGTCAGTGTCAGTGTCCTTTCTAGTTTTCTTACTTGACAATATACACTGGTGGTCCTGTAGAAATTCCATCATTCACTAAATAATAGAAAAATATTCAACTTTTTAAAGTCGATGAGGTTCATTTATTTACCATTTTATTTTTGATTGTTATACTATTGCTGATCACCAGAGGGAGTATTTCTTCTCTCGAAACGCCAATACTATGGGCGACATCCTTATTAACTATTGTCTCTCACAAATATGCAACCAGCAGTTATAAGGTCTGTTCGCAGAGGCAATCCCTGACTGGTTTCCAACATTCCAACTCAGAAACAGTAAATGTCAAGTTTCATTGGTTGAATTCTCACGTGACTATGACGTTTTCTGACTTCTGGCGAACAGACCTATAAATCTCTAATATCACGCCGTCATTCCAGAACTGGAAGTAGGTACCAACTGGGTTATTTTAAATAGAACACTTTGATTATTACCGTATTTTTGTGTGGTACAGGCAGTCCCAATAGATGTGCACCAGGAGAAAATGTTGGAAGTAATTTTCAGCTTTCTAAATCCACCGCTAGGGGGCGTTTTTATATCACAAAAAAAAATTTCGACAACTCTGAAAAGCTAAATGGAATGGTTTAGCAAAAATACGATAAACGTAATTTCTGGTTTTCGACGAACAATTTTGCTATTCATCTTTGTTTTCTATCTCGAAAACAGTTGATCGTAGAGGCTTTGTCTTGGCGGCACATTAAAGAGCATTTTCTGTTCTGTAGAGTGTTTTAAAACAATGTTTCATTTAGTTTTTGGTCTTTCCGGTAGTGGGCGTTTCTCTGAAATCTGATATTGTGGTGTAAAAACTGCAGTATTCTATCTCTTCTGTAACACGAAATAAATCTTTGAAAAATCGTTAAATTACTAACTCAATAAGATTAATGTATGTTTTAAAAAGAGTAGTTAGGTGTTATAATTACCACGAAACAAGCGCAGTTGCGTTTATTAATTACTGCCTTTATAACCAGCCCATTTAAAATATCTTATTTAGTCAGTAATCTAATGTTTTCACCTGTAAAAAGGCCTTTTTTGAAGATTTGTGTATCTCTTGTTGCAGCAGATATAGAGTACTGCATCACGATAAATAATAAAATTCCTTATGGAATATGTAATAGAAGGCAATACGATTGTATTGGATTTTTTCGACATATCTAAGATAAAACTTTTAAATTTTGAAAAAACGCCGTTTACTGGAAAGACCGAAAACTAAATTAAACATGGTGTTTCGAGAAAATTAAAAGACAGAAAACGCTCCTTAAAATACCGCAAAAAGAAAGTCTCTACAATCCACCACAAGTATTTTATTTCTTCCAAAGTAAACTTTGGACTATCCCCACCATTTTATATGAAGATGTACTTGTGTGATCAATCTATGATGGAGATCTATTTTTTATGTTTGGTTTTATTAATAATAAGTTGCAAATTACAGCAAATGATCACAAATAAATAAGAATGTTCAAAAATAGGGTACAAACATCAAATTTCATAAAAAGGCATAAAGTAGGTTTTTATAACGATGCCTATGCAAAATATGATAGTAAATATGAGAAGATACTCATAAGCTATAATGTGTTATTGCTTACATTCCTATTGAAAACAATTTTAATCATACATGTCCTGCATACTGTCACTTCAGTTTCGCAATTCTTGTTATTATGTCTTCCACTTTCGTTCTTTTGCGTATATCTATGTTCCTAACACGATCTGATAGTTTTATTCCCAGCATAGAGCGCTCCATTTTACGTTGAGCTATTCTAAGTTTTTCTGCACTCGCTCTTGTTAGCGTGAGTGTCTCTGCTCCGTCAGTCATGACAGGGAGCACACATTGATTAAACACTTTACGCTTTAAACAGATCGGAATATCTCTCTTGAATACTCCATTCAGTTTACCATAGGCTGCCCATCCAAGCCCCACTCGTCTTTGTAGCTCCTGCGTTTGGTTGTCTCTGTGTATTTTTATGTCATGGCCTAGATATCTATATTCTCTTACTTCGTCGATGTTGTGGCTTCCCAATGTTAGAGTTTCTCCGAGAACTAGGTTGGTCATTATCTTGGTCTTTTGTGTGTTTATTTGTAATCCTACTTTTGTGGTGGCATTTGCTAGTTCTGTCAGCATTTCTTGGGCTTCTTGTATATCGTCAGCGATCAGCACGGTCGTCGGCCAAACGCAAGTTGTTTAATCTCTTACCGTCAATGTTCATGCCTCTTTGTTCCCATTCCAGCTGTTTGAACGCTTATTCGAGGACGGTAATAAAAAGTTTGGGTGACATCGTGTCTCCTTGCCTAACTCCACTTTCGAGTGGAAATTTAATTGTGTTTTTGTGTAACCTCACGTCTTCTTCTTCTTCTTCTAGCCGTTTTCTATCCTTTGGATATAGGCCTCTCTCATACTTTTCCAGTCTTCCCTGTTCTGTGCCACTTGGTTCCAGTTAAGACCGGCTGTTCTTTTGATGTCATCATACCATCTTTGTTGTGGTCTGCCGGTGCTTCTTTTCTCCCCCCAAGGTCTCCATCTTGTTATTTTTCCGCTCCAGTTGTTTTTGTTTTCAGATAAGTTGAAAAACTTTAGTAGTGAAAATTGACTTGTAGCCATGAGAAACTAATTTATCTAGAATTTTTGACTACAAATTCACACATTTCAACCTTGAAAATTGACTTGGACACCAAAGTGACATCAAAAGCTTAAAGTTTTCATAATTTAAAAATACATTTCAATATTTTAGTCTTGAAAATAGTCTTAAATACAGGATATTGATATTAGATTCATGAAAATTGACTTGAAGACTAACTTTTCAGGTTTTTTTACTTTGCTTTTCATTTTCTTAGAACTCTGAATTATTTTTAGGGCTTTAAAACTGCTTTCAGCTTTCAAAATCGAGTTTTAGGGTTATCTTGACCAAGTTGTTGACATAGCAGCCTTAAAAAACTATATTTACATTTTCTATAGGCTTAAACATGCCATTTCACGCTTTGTCAGTATTAAATTGACTTCTAGACGCTTCACTGTGCTTTAAGACTGAAAAATCGAATTTTAAAACTATTTTTTATAGTAAAAGTTAAGTTTCAGACACTTCATTGATGAAAGTAAACAATTTTGCATTAAATGCTACGATATTAGTTTTAAAAACTAATTTTTAGAATTAAATGAGTCCGAAACTTTGGACTGTTACCAGTTTTACACTATCTATAGTCTAAAAAATTGAACGCCAGTAAACATTAGTTAAAAAATCTAGTTTTTTGACTATTTTCAGTGTACTTGTTCCAAATTTGATCAGAATTGGTCTAACGGTCTGACAGTTGTAGCAAAAAAACGATTTTTAAAACTGAACTTTAGAGGTCTGTGTAAAATGACATAATGCATGTCAACTTATTTTTTAATGGGCTATCAATTGGTCAATTATTGACATCTAAAACTGGACCACCCTGTATATTGTGTATTAATCTAGTCAATGCGGCCTAAGACACCTTTAAGAGATGCCAAATTCACGCAATGTTGAGGCTTCCTACCGGTTTGAGCACAAAAGGCCCAATACCAAGAATATGGTAGACAAATAGAATTCTACTCTACCTACATTACACGGAGTCCCAGTACAGGTTTCGCTCGTTTTCCGGCTTTCCCCCCTAAATCCTATTGTCCACTAGCACATCCTTTTGCACCTACCTCCCTCTACCTTTTTGTGATTGTATTGTGAACTCCATTCTTAGTTTTTAGTTATTCATTTTTTTATTTACTCTCGGTTACTTACAGTATCTTTTAATTTCCTGTAAGTGGGTCTGGCCTGTTGGAAATAAACGGCTTTATTATTATAACATAGTTACTCTTATTTATTTATTTGTTATTACCCCACTTAATCCTGTTAAGCAAACTGCTTATACAGGACGTCCTCATCCAAAGTCTGAACGATCATTGTAAATAATAACAAATGCGATTTAAAATAAAACTCATTGACTAGCAAATTAATATCACCTGTTATATTTCAAATTGAACATACTTTTTCAGCCAATGCTTGCCAGGGTGAAAAAAGAGGGCGCTCCGCGAAAAAAGCGGCCCGGGTCACCTGGCGCTGACTCGTCCGGATCTGAAGACAGTAGTAGTTTGGCTTCGGTTCCCATTGTTGCTACCACGGCAATGACATTATCAGAAAGGTATTTCGAATTAATTGCTGTCGATTCTAACCTGTAGGACTTCTTTATCAATCAACCGAATTGAATGGTATTTTCTTATCAGATTTGGAAAAATCGCACAGTGGTCCGCGGACCGGGAACGACGAGACATTGAAAACATGAGGATTACGAAAACGGGCAGCAATATGAAAGTCATGGTGGAAGAAGACGACTTTTTGTATGGAACACCACCGAGACGCTATAGGTCTCTATTTTTCTTTTATATTATTATCGTGATTCTTCTTGTAACTAAACTAACAATATACATTTTTCTGCAGCATATCTCCAGTGCCCCAAGGTCACTATCCCGACGAGCTACTGTCAGCTGGTCAGTCTAGATTGGCTGCATGGGACGATGTTAGAGTTCGATACCAGTATTACAAAGATCTGGGTAAGTAGTGTTTTTTCTATCAATAGAAACAAACAACTATACTGTTCTCGCGGACTGAGATTACCCGTGCGTCATCCCCCTGTGATTTAGAAGTAGACATGCATTACTGACTTCATCCTTGTCTATTGTTCACTTTCAGAAAGGGTAAATATCTAAGTGAATGTCTTCCAAAAAAAAACATTTACTGATTAGCGCTTCTATTTCAGTCATTGTCAGTTTGAAAACCATCGAAAATTTATTTGATTTCTTTACTATTAATTCTTTTCCGTTTCTTTGTGTTGTTAATCATTTATAAAGTTTTCTATTTACCACACCACCATAGTTCTTTTAAGAGCTACTGTTTCTACGCTTTTAACATTCTGTAAGTACTTTCATAATATTATTATTAATATTTTTATTTTTTTTATGTCGGCTGTCACGATCTAACCAATATTGGCACAATTACTAACCTGCTTTGAAAAAAATTAGGAGTGTCTATTATGGTTTTTATTTAGCCATTTGGTTTTTCGTAATTACTTACTATTACAGTATTTTTTTAGAAAATGCCTAGAAAAATTCTCCACAGACAAGCCCAGCAGTTAATTCTTAACCTTTGTGAATATTTTGAATTGGAAAAAACCAATGGAGAACCTTTAGAAGCTTTATCATCTGTTCAGGAAGAAAATAAGAAATTTTAAGACCTTACATATTCTTACTGATGTATTTTTTGTGATACTAGAAGGTTGTAGCTGCTTTGAAAATTTCCCGCAAAACTGTTTATTCGATTCGGAAAAAACAAGCAAGTAATCTTATGATTTTCTCACCTAGAAAACGTAAATCGAGATGTTATCGACGGGCCAAGACCACTGATTTATCTGAAAGCATTAAAATGGATGTTCGAAATACATTATATGATATGTACAACGATAGTATGTTAATAATAGTAAAATATATCTACTTTTGTAAGAAACATCTATTAACATTTCATTGTTTCCAGAGACTGAGATTTTTCATAAAAATTTCTTGAAACATATTAATGATAAAGTCATATAAAAAATAAAATAAGCGTCTAAAATGTTTTCCAGCGGGTTTAAAATAAAATAAGTGGATTGCAACCAAGGATATTAAACAGTACAGGATTGCTCGATCGGCCGATTTTGTTTCCCGGCGGCGAATGAATTCTGACGTCACAGTGGGCCTTCGGGTGCACAATACGCTAAATATTCGCCCGAGATGCTATGTACGAGATCATGTTCGTGAATGATCGACTGCAATCGCGCATCGCGCAAAATAATCGCGCAAACGCGAGAGACCCATGTTGACGTAAAAATCGTCACCGGCCCGAGCCGATACCGGCAAGATTGCGCTTATGGGATTAAGCACTCCTGTACTGTTTACCGTCCTTGGATTGCAACCACAAAATGAGATGAGATACTACAGCATCACTCAGAATTTCTTATTGAATTTTTAATTTGTTGTATTTATTTTAGAGAAACATGTAACCATCCAGAACCTAAATCAAGAGTTTAAAGTTAAAGAAATACTACATATTGGTGATACATCTCTGCGAATTTTGGTAAATAAATTACGGTCAAGATATTTTTGATTTGCTTTGGTAAAAGGTTGTTTTAGTGGAAATTTGCAGCCAAAGATCTCTACTTTCTGACTGACAATACACGCAAAATTTTAAACGTGACGAAGCTTTAGACACGCCCTTTTCTATAATATGAACACAACAGGTTTGTGACGAAAACTTGATTTGATTTATATGATTATAAATGACGTAGCCTTCGTGACGCACGGGTAAACTCACTCCGCACAATCAGATTTAAGCCTGATAAAAAAATTGATAGTAAAGTAAGTTAAGTAAGGTAAGTTTGCTTGGATCACAAATATTTCAGGAAGAAACATCAAAATTGAAAGTGTCTAAAAAATCTTTACAGATTAAAAACGTTATCTTGAAACATATTCGTGAAAAATTGACAACTTTTGATTGAAAGTTAAAGGAAATCCTGGATGTTGATAGAGTTGGTGCCTTGGTAATTTGTTAACGTTTTCGGTTTTTGGTAGTAGGAGTAAAAAAAAACTGAAAAGCACAGTTTTGAGGTCAGAAACTTTGGTTTAATAATTAAACTATGGAAAATGAAGGACATAGTCTTAAACCAAGTTTGTACATAAACTTAAGTTTGTAAACGGACAGTAGAAGCATAGATTAAATGATACGTACAGACAAACAGTGGCAATGGAACTGAAAATGACTATTTTCGACTACTGACTTTGAAAGTACTTCATGTACGCTTCCATTTCAAAGCAGAAATGAATTGATGATGTGCAAGCGGCAAATATCTACTTTCCGCTCTTAATATAGAATATACTATTTTATAAAATCGTGCAAAAAAGTACATTTTTTATGAATTTCATTTTTTTCATCTTAGAAGAGTCGTGACCCTAAAAATATCGGTCTAAATGTGTGTCAGGTGACGTTAAGAATTGTATTTTAACCTTAAAAATAGTGACGTAATTTTAATGTTAATTAAAACTAAAAAACAATCCTGTGATCTCTCAAATACGATTTTGCCATTTAAAACAGTCACATGACCTTTAGCATTCCGTTTTGACGTTAAAAAAGACAAAATCACTAGACCTTTAAAAAAAATACAGGATTTTGTTTTGGCATTAAAAAAGGGTCATGTGACCTTTGACAATAAATTTGATTATTGAAAATCGTCATGCGACTATTTTCACTGTAAAAAGAGTCACGCGCCTCTTCAAATAATATTTTTATAAAATCGTGCAAAAAAGTACACTTTTTTGAATGATTTTTAGTGCGAAAAAGTTTTAAACTTTTAGAAATTATTTTTTTTACTCGCATGCAGAATTTGATACTTTTTCGCACGCATATTAGTGCAGAAAGTTAGTATTTTCCGCACTGGTGCGGAAAAAATAAAATGACTTAAAATGGACTTTCAGTCTCGTATAACAACTTTCACTTGCCTGCAAAAAAGATGTACTTTTTGCATAAATAACTATTTTGTCACGTTTAAAGTCACGTGTCTTGAAAAATATCAGCTTAAACTGAAAAACGATCACGTGATTATTCAAATAACATTTTGACATTTCAAACTGTCACGTGACATTATAAATTCCATTTTTAATCTTAAGAGTCACGCAGCCTTCAGGTACTATTTTAACGTTAAAAAAATGGGCTCACTTGATTTTAAAAATTTCAGTCTAAACGTAAAAACTGTCACGTGACGTCAAGAATGCCATTTTAATCTTAAAAATAGTTACGTGATTCATGGCCAGTTCCCCAACATTGGCTAAGTTGAGTTTAAGGACAGCTTAGATAAGTTTAGTTTAGACTGTGTTATTTTGCACCTGATCTGTCACATTCAAACTTAAACAACTTGGAAGTGTCGGGGAAACAGGCATCAGTGTATTAGTTTAAAATTAAAAAACGGTCACATCATGCGACCTTGCCAGGATTCTGTTTTGACGTTAAAAAAGAGTCACGTGACCTTTAAAATATACAAATAGTTATTATTGTCAATTAAAGGATGTAAAATTTCAGGAAAATAAAATTTATAGAAATTTTTCCTGATAATTTCCGGTAACTTTTCGAAAAAATTGGAAAATCTAAAAAATAATTTGTTTTTTAAATTAGTTGTACCAACTATTCCATATCAATCCAAATTAAAGTTTAACGTACTTTTAATCATTAAATTTGGATGTCTTAAGTTATCTCAGAAGAACGCACAATGACAAGTTTGACATTTATTTTCCCTATCAAGGAAAATTTTCATTTAAGCATTTCAAAAATTGAAGTTTTTCTGACCCGAAAATTACCGCTTTTACATCTCTGGGAAATACTGCAAAAGGCCTGCTATCGCCAAATCTGATACGTTGGCACATGAGTAGAGGCCGGATTAAAAAGCGCTTAAAAAGCAAAATTTGTTCAAAAAATAATAAAAACCTGTAAAAAAGCATTAAAAAGCACAAAACTCTTTCAGAGATGCAAAACTTTTTACTTTTTTGAGTTTAAGGTCTGGACATTTTTTGAAGATTTTAAACTGTTTTGAAAACTTTCAAATTTTGTTTGACTACTACTTGAGGAGCATTAGGAAGGTTTTTGGACAATTTAAAGAGCATATTGAAGGTTCTGAAATGCTTTAGAGGCATTTAGATACTCTTAGATGGTTCTAGAATTTTTTGGAAGCTTCTAGACTAGTTCAAGAGCATTTGGAATTTTTTTAAATGTTCTAAAAGCTCTTGGAAACTTTTTGACTGTTTTGAAAGGCTTTCGTCTGCTTCGGAGACAATCTGAAGTTGAAGAAACCTTTTTAGACTACTTTAGGAGCATTTGGAAGGTATTTGGACCGTTTAAAGAGCATTGCAGGTTCTGGACTGCTTTTAAGGCATTTGAAACCTTGTAGACGGTTCTACAACTTTTGGAACCTTTTAAACTGCTCTAAAAACATACAGAATGTTTTAGACTGTCTTAAAATGTTTTGAAGAGCATTGGGAAGCTTTTAGACTGTTGTAAAAACTTTTGGAAGACTTTCGACTGCTTTAGAAGCATACGGAAGCTTTTAGCGAGTTCTAAAAGCTTTTGGAAGGCTTTCGACTGCTTGAGAAGCATTTTGAAGTTCCCGTAGTGTTTTAAAACCTTTTTAAACCACTTGAGGAGTATTTGAAAGGTTTTTGGACAGTTTTAAGAGCATATTGAAGGTTCTGAAATGCTTTAGCGGCATTTGGATACTCTTAGACAGTTCTAGAATATTTCGGAAGCTTCTAGATTGTTTTGATATCTTTTGGCAGCTTTAGCTTCAAGACTCGTTGAAGAGCATTTGGAATCTTTTAGACTGTTCTAAATGCTCTTGGAAGCTTCTAGATTGTTTTTAAATTCTGCCGACTGCTTTAGAAGCATTTTGCAGTTTCTGTAGTGTTTTGAAATCTTTTTAGACTACTTTAGGACCATTGAAGGTTCTGGACTGCTTTTAAGACATTTGAAACCTTGTAGATGGTTCTAGATATTTTTGGAAGCTTTTAAATTGTTCTAAAAGCATACGGTAACTTTTAGACTGTCTTGAAATGTTCTGAGAGCTTCTAGACTGTTCTAAAAACTTTTGGAAGGCTTTCGACTTGACGAGGTTGGAGTTTCTGTAGTATTTTGAAATCTTTTAGACTACTCTAGGAGCATTTGAAGGTTTTTTTTTTTGAAGGAAGAAAGCATAGAAAGTTTTGGACAGCTTTTAAAGCATTTGAAAACTTATGGAGGGTTCTAGAAACTTATGGAAACTGCTTTAGAAGCATACAGAAGTTTTTAGACTGCCTTGAAATGTTTTGAGAACTTTTAGACTAGCTGAAGATCATTTGGAAGCCTTTAGAGTGTTCTAAAAGCTTTTGGAAGGCTTTCGACTGCTTGAGAAGCATTTTGGAGTTTCTGTAGTGTTTTAAAACCTTTTCAGACTACTTTAGGAACATTTGGAAAGAGTTTGAACACTTTATAGAGCATTGAAGGTTCTGGACTGCTTTTAAGACATTTGAAACCTTGTAGACAGTTCTAGAAACTTTAAAACTGCTCTAGAATCTAGAAGCATATGGAAACTTTTCTCTCTTAAAATCTTTTGAAGCTTTTAGACTGTTCTAAAAACTTTTGGTAGCTTCTAGGCTGTTTTGTAATCTTTTGCAAAGCATTTTGGAGCTTCTATAGTGTTTTGGAATGTTTTTACATTTTTTTAGACTATTTCAGGAGCATTTAGAAATTATTTGGATTGCAAATTGATACCCATTTTGCAACCAGATAATTGGTATGTTTTTGTCTCTCAGATGCCTTCAATATCTCAATACAGCCATTGCAATTATAAATTAACCTATACAAAATAAAACCATACAAAAAATAGCAGCAAATAAGCTCAAAAAATTAAATTAAGCACAAAAACAAGAAAAAAACAAAAAAAGGATGAATTAACGCAATCATCTGCCAAATGATTGCGTAAATCGTTCACATTAGATGTCAAAGGTTGGTTGCTATTATTATTTACAAAAAGCAAAACTCCTAGAAATCCGGACTCTACACATGACATACATAATAGAGCTGTCAACATTTTTAACCGGCTGCATTTTGGGTTTTATTTTAACCCCACTTTAATCTTACAAACACAACTAGTGACGTTGTTGAATATAATTTCATAACATTCATTCAAATTATTATTATTTTAGGTTATCTTCGCGACTTGTCATTGGACGACTATGTGAAATGGGAGGAGTGGTGGTACAAATATCAGGATTGGTTGGCCAATGAGCGCCATTACGAGCATTGGCTGGCCACTCACAATAATTCTGGTGGGGGGAGACGCAGAAAGAAGCGGGTGCCGGCCAGCCAGAGATTGGGAACTTAATCAATTACTTAGTAGGTTTAGTTTTCGTAAGAGAAACGTACATATTCCTGCAAATACAAGTGTGCAAGAAATGTGTAGGTTTACCCGCCAATCTCCAATAATAATATTTTCCTGCAATTGATTGCTTCAGAGTTTACATCTAAGTAGGATTAGTTGGTTAGGTTTACACAGGAGTTTAAAGTGGTGATAATTGGAGTGCAATGATATTCTTTTTTTTTTTTTTTGAGCGGTTAATTTGACACGATTCATTTTCTAGTGTAAACCGACTTAACTCCATATATTTGCAATTCTTTCACTGCAAATTAACTTTGTTTACACCACTTACATTTACGTCTCGCTTGAGTTGATTTAGAACATTTTTGATTTTTGGTCGCCGTCAAAGGCAAAGGCAACATTGTGAACGTGATAACATCAATGTTCTCTCTGATGGAGCTTAATATTATTGTATGTTTTATTTCTATTTATATAAATATAATTTAAGATGAACATTCAATTTGTTAGCTGTATGGTTCCTTTAACGATTTATGTATTGTTTTACAAGAAGTAAATTTAAGCATATTGTAAATATATGATTTTCTTGTCTCTGTTTTCATTTCAGTTAGAGTAATATGACAAACTACCTCACCTCACACTTGGTCAAGAAGAGGAGAAATTAAACACTTTGTTTACTAAACAATTTAAAGTACTAAAAAATAGGTAACTATTGTCTTATACAGGTAATAAAAACTTATTATATAGAGGAAGTGGTCAATTCCTTTTAACAATACCCTGGCATAGAGCCAATTACCGGTAACAAACATCTCATCACAACTAAAAGTACCAAGAGTTCAGAAAAAAACTAACCTAAAACTAGTAAATAAGGAATTGATTAACATAAACGGCATAAAAAGTTTTGTAAAAATAGTAATTTTGATACTAGCTTGGAACTGGAAGAATGCTTTAAAGGCACATAGATTTGTCAACAGTCGTAATATTATTTAAAACAGTTAACACCCTGAACAGACATCACAAGTGTGTAATACATTCACCTAAGTAACAGTGTACAATAAAAGAGCACCATTATCTTATATCAATAACCCCAAATATAAGATATTTATAAAAATACAATAGAGAGTTTAAAATTGTGTAAAATCGTTCTCCAGTAATGAAATGCGCAAAGGAAGACTGATTCTTAAGATTGCTGCACAGGGTGTCTTGTCGCCAGATTTAGTATGTATTTTAGATGGAGAGAAAATCAAAATTTTTATATAATTACATGCTTGTAGAAGCCGTAATTTAGCACCCTGAAGAAGGTGTTAGTAATTTTTAAACAGATATTTACCTATCTAATGCGGAAAGTGATATTTTTCTTTTATTAATTTTCGAGGGAAAAACGAGTAAAAATTCCTAACCCCACGAATCAAAAGTTTTCAAACTGTTTTGCACAACTCAGTCTCAAAGTTTAACTTTCCAAATCGACCCTACTTTATTATACAATCTGACAACCCTTGACGTCATGCCAGCCCGAGGAAACTTCAGCGAACTCTTTAAGAAAATGCTTTCTATTTCCTGTTAGCAACATTTTCTAAACTTCTTAGTACTTCATTTAGATGTCAAACTATAGTTACCTATTGGCGTTTCAAGATAAGAGATACTCCCTCTGGTGATCAGTTTTGAAAACAGTTTCGGGCGTTTCAGCTGTCATTTCTCTCTGTTTGTTTACGTTGATTTTAGTTAGGAATTTAGCACTGGATGAAGTGACAATGTCATATTATTTATAATGTTAGGTTAGGAACGGGTTGCCCGATTTTAGTTCAACTGGCGCTGCGATCTTAATTTGAAATGCCAATACTAAAGCCCTATTTTTAAACCACCGTTGGTTTTTTTATAAACTCATTAGGAGCACTTAAATTCATACAGTGTGACCCATTTAGAATGGAAACACCCCTATAAAATTTTAGGTTATTAACCGATTTCAATGATTTTTTTTTTTGAAATATTTAGGAATGAAATATCTATTACGGGAGAAAATTTTAAATATTTATTTCAGTTTTCAGGTCATATTACGATACTTTTTCTTGATAGAAAATGGAGAATTTTTATTAGCGATTTTTTTATTGAAAAAATTACTACGCCACTGGATCTATAGTGCTTTCAAATAGCTGTGACCAAAATTTCATGAAAATCCATTCATTAATAACAAAGTTATGACAAATTAAAATTCAAAAATCCTCTAAGCTAACGATCACAAAAGAACACCCTGCATCAACTGTTGCCATAGAAATGGTGTTACTATTTACTTGTTTATTATTACTTATTAATTGATTAATTACTAAAAAAAAAAAATCAAAAAAAAAAATTTAAAAAAAATCAAAAAAAAAAAAATAAAAAAAAAAAATAAAAAAAAATTTGGTCACAGCTATTTGAAAGCACTATAGATCCAGTGGCGTAGTAATTTTTTCAATAAAAAAATCGCTAATAAAAATTCTCCATTTTCTATCAAGAAAAAGTCTCGTAATATGACCTGAAAACTGAAATAAATATTTAAAATTTTCTCCCATAATAGACATTTCATTCCTAATTATTTCAAAAAAAAAATCATTGAAATCGGTTAATAACCTAAAATTTTATAGGGGTGTTTCCATTCTAAATGGGTCACACTGTATAAGAGTTGTTTGGTTTTACTTTGCCTTAGAATACACAGTTAACACAATACGCACACTAATCTCGGGACACCCTGCGCTTTTAATTTAGCCTTAGAAAATTCTGTCATTTCGACGGAAATTATTTTTTTCATACCTTGTTTGGCAATATAAAATAAATGCAACTGGCAGAGTTGTTTGCTTGAAAAGACGTTCTAGGATAACACGTCACCTATTCACTTATAGCTGTGCGACGTTGCCGCTACGCAAGTTAATGTACTAAACGTCACTTATTATTTTAGTTGTACCGGCAACATGAGGTCACTGAAATAATAGAGAGATTTTAAGCCACCAACAATAACGGCAATTTTACACGAAGTTATGGTCACACCAAATATCGAGTGACAGTTATAGGGTACAACACAACATCGGGGGCTTAAAAATTTAGATTTTAGGTTAGAGGATTTTAGGCTACCGGAGAAATAACGTGCTATTTTAGCACGTTATCTCTCCGGTAGCAAAATCCAACACACAAATAATAATTTACATTAAAAAATGTCCGTGCAATGTAATGATTAGTATAATTTTCACGTGGAAAAGTAATCGTCAAGTACAAAATTAAATCCCAAACAAACTGACAAGAAAAAATGATGGCAGCGCCGCGTAGAGGCAAATAACGATAACTAAACTGCTCGCCACGTCAACCGGGACAGTGATGTTTTTGGGTCATTTTTAAAACTACGCCATTCTAAAACGAATTAACAGATTTTAAAGCGGTTTGGACCGTCATTGAGATTGGTTTGTTGGCTCTCTACTGATGTAAAAAACTTTTGCTTTAATGCACTGTAACTGCCTTATACAGGGTGTGAAAGAAATGCGTGCAAAAAAGTGAAATTTTCAACTAGTCCCCAATGGGCCTGTCCCACAATTTTCTTCCAAGACGGATTGAAAATATTATACCCGTATTTTTTAGGCGAAATAGATCAACAACCGATGCCATATTCATAATTAAACAAATCAAAGAAAAAGCTATAGAGCTTAACACGCCCGCATACGTGTGTTTCATCGATTTGACCAAAGCGTTCGATAGAGCCCGCCTTCCTGACATAATTAAAACATTGAAAGATAAGAAAGTACCAGATAATATAGTGAGAATTATACGAAAACTAAACATCGACAATACAACTAAAGTAAAAGTAGACAATGAATGATCTAACACAAGATATACCAACCCCAGGAGGCATCAGACAAGGCGATAGTCTCAGTCCATTCCTATTCAATCTCCTAATGGATAGCATCGTAGAACAAGTATCAGCCATGAACAAGGGATATCGAATGGGAGACAACAGAATAAGCATGGTGTGCTATGCGGATGATGCAGCAATCATCGCAGAAACAGAAGATGATCTGCAAAGACAATTGCATAAATTCTATCAAGTCAGCCGAGAGTTAAACATGAACATCTCTACAGAAAAAACCAAAAGTTTAACATTTGCAAAAGATCCGCTAAGATGCAAACTGGTTGTAGGAAATGATATTATTGAACAAGTCTCACTTAAATATCTTGGAATAGAACTCTCAGGCCACCACGATCCGGTAAAAGACTTGAGAAGTCAAGTGAACAAGGCGACGGCTATATCAGGATGTTTAAGGCAAATAGTCTGGTCGAACCAATACATGCGCAAAGACAGTAAAATAAAAATCTATAAAACATGTGTTCGACCAATAATGACATATGGCATAGAAGTTCGCGAGGAAACAACTAAAACTAAAAGCATGCTCAGGGTGGCAGAAATGAGAAGCTTAAAAACTATACTCGGAAAGACCAGAAGGGACCGAATTAGAAACACGGACGTAAGACAGCAATGCGGAGTACAGGACGTAATTAGATGGGGGAGACAGAGGAAAAGGCAATGGTACGCGCATGTGAAGCGCATGGAGGTGAGCAGATTACCTCGCATAGCCCTCGAAGGAAAACCGGTAGGCAAAAGAATACCGGAAGACCACCAAAAAGATGGAAAGACAGCTGGCAATCCACCTCCCAAGAGCTGATACAGAGGCAACCTTGAAGATAACAGATCGTCGGATCTCAAAAAAGAAGAAGAAGAAGAAGATTTTTTTGTTTTCACAAATATTAAGTCTAAATAGAAAAAAAATGATGATAAAAACTACATTAATTTCATGTTTAAAACGCCCGCCGCTGGTGATCGACGTACTACACTATCTTTTTTAACCCAATTTTTTCGATTCCAGTCATTAAAACAAAAATTTATGATATGTGGGATAGGCCCATTGACCAAAAATTGTTTTTTTTTAATTTTAACATAAGGAAGTGTTATTTAAGTCAATATCTCGGGACGTTTTTGGGCGTTTCCCAATTAACGTCCCATTGGGTGTAGATCCAACATTATCTTGTTAACGTTGATAATAATGGACTGTATTTATTTCTTTGATTTACACTTTATTTCAACTGAAATATACGGAGCAAAGGGGAGGCTCGTGTCCACCTTATAAGACTTGTAGATGCTCTCTCGGTCCGCGGTGTTGCCACTTCTCTCGCACCTCAACATTCCGCCCGCCTTGGAAGTACTCCGGTACTTTCGAAACTATTTAACTAACAACTAATATATAAATTTACGCTTTAAGTCCAATGCTACAAGAAACTTGAACAACTTGCTTATAACTAACTTAATCTAATATTATGTACTACTGTTTCCTTAAAACTTACATTATTGTCATTTAAATAAACCTAACAGTAGCGAAAAAACAAGCCAACAGGCCTTTTACATATCCTTAATATCTTAATTATGATCGGTCTTCTGAGTCCAATCATCATTTGGCAAAACACAAAGCTTGTTTACACCTCTCGTTACGTTGTTATTTCTTACGCGCACTTTCACAACACGTACCACACCGTCCGCTCCAGGCATTAGTTCGGTTACTCGTCCTAGCGGCCAGTTGCAGGGTGGTGCATGATCCTCTTTCAAAATCACTAGCGATCCAATTTGGAGCAAATCTGAAAACTTCTGTTTCCACTTGACTCTGGTCTGTAGTTCACATAAATATTCTTTATGCCACCTAGACCAATAGTGTTGACCCATTACTTGGAGATTCTGCCAGTGTTTTAAACGGTTTTCTGGCACTTGAGTTAAATCTCTTTCTGGAAGAGCTGTTAAGGATTTGCCAATCAGGAAATGCGCAGGAGTTAAAGCTGAACAATCTTCAGGGTCAGACGTCATCGGACATAATGGACGCGAATTTAATATACCCTCGATTTGTGTCAAAATGGTCGCAAGTTCCTCGAACGTTAAAGTCTTATTACCAATTACACGTTTAATATGCGATTTTGAACTTTTAATACCGGCTTCCCAAATGCCTCCGAAGCTAGGCGATTTTGCTGGGATGAAATGCCATTGAATTAGTTCGTTTGAGAGTTGATTGGCAATAATTTCAGACTTTTGTTTTAAAAATTCATAAACAGCTTTAATTTCATTATTCGCGCCTACATAGTTGGTCCCGTTATCGGAATAAATATTTACTGGTCTACCTCGGCGACTAATAAATCGTCTAAATGCAGCCATGAAAGCCTCAGTGGTTAGTTCAGTGACGAGCTCTATATGAACTGCCTTGACGGACATACAGACAAATAAGCACATACAAGCCTTTGTAATCTTTGCTCCCCGAGTTTTTCTATCCTTGATATAGAAAGGACCTCCGTAATCAGTACCAACATTTGCAAACGGTGGTGAACTGTTTACTCGACAGGCAGGTAAATCCCCCATCAAATACTCTAACGGTTTTGGGTTCGCCTTAAAGCACACCACGCAATTGCGAACAATATTTTTGCAAACACCTCGTCCCGATATCGGCCAAAAACGCTCTCTGATTGAGCAAAGAAGCGTCTGGACACCGCAATGTAATAGTCGTTCATGTTCTTGCGTTATTATTAATTTAGTTAACCGATGTTTACTAGGGAGAATTATCGGGTGTTTTTTGTCAAACGATTGACTCGCGTTCCTTAATCTTCCTCCTACCCGAATTAAGCCATCATCAATGAATGGATATAAGGTTAACAATTTACTTTTTTTATTAATGGGTTTATTTCGAGAAAGAAGGTCGTATTCGAGTGAAAAACATTGTTTTTGAACGGCAATAATTAAACATTTTAAAGCTTTGTCAATTTCTAAAGGTAAAAGTGCTCCTAATTGTCTCTGATTTTCTTTAATATTTTTAGTAAACCTTAAAACGTACGCAAGGATTCTTACAATTTTCGGTAGAGACGAAAATCTATTTGTTAACTCTGTTATAACATCGTTTTCTTTTGTTAATAACGTGCAAGTCAGGGAATTGCACTGTTCTGGTATAATTTCTGGCAAAACTTCCGTTGGTAAATTCCATTCAGAAAAATTGAGCTTGAGCCATTTGGGTCCAAACCACCACAACTTACTCTGACTTAAATCTGTTGCTAAAGCACCTCTTGACAATAAGTCAGCGGGATTGTCGCCTGAATTCACATGTCCCCAGTCATTGGCGTTGGACAACGTTTGTATCTCACTTACCCTGTTTGCTACGAAAGTTTTCCATCTGGTTGGGGTACCTCTGATCCACGCTAGTACAATTGTTGAATCCGTCCAAAGGTACTGCTTACTGGGCTTTATTTCCAACGACTCGGCTACCTTTTTTACTAAATTACTCAACAGAACAGCTCCGCATAACTCTAGCCGTGGTATATTTATTTGTTTCAACGGAGCTACCCTAGACTTTCCACATAATAAATTTGCAACCCACTCCATCGAGGGCAACTGGCAACGAAGATACACGCAAGCTCCATAAGCTTTGTTTGACGCGTCGCAAAATCCATGTATCTCAAAAGCAACATACCCATTTATCATGGCATGTCTTGGGATCCTAATGCTACCAATATTGTCCAGATCTCGATGAAACTCACTCCAGGACTCCAGTACTTGCTGTGGTATTTGCTCATCCCAACCTACCTTGTGTTTCCATAAATCTTGAATGACTATCTTTGCCCTGATTATCAGAGGACCTAAAAGCCCTAAAGGATCAAATATCTGACAAATTATTGATAATATTGCTCTTTTACTAAGACACTCAACATTTAACATATTAGGAACATTGATTTTATAACAGATTAAATCATTGTTGGAATCCCAGTATATTCCAAGAGTTTTATTTTGTTCTCCTTGGCCAATGTGTATCATGCTGACATCTAAACTTTCATCCAGCTCAAACCTTTTCAAGATGTCATCATCATTACATGACCATTTCCGTAGCGAAAACCCGGCTGATCTGAGAACTGAAGTTACGCTTTTTTGGAGTTCTAATATTTCTTCTTGACTGTTCGATCCTGTAAGCAGATCATCCATATAAAAATCCCTTTTTATTATTTTACTAGTATATGGATGCTCGCTTTCTACTTCTTCAGCCAAGTAAAATAAACATTTTACTGCTAGATAAGGCGATGAAGCATTGCCGTAAGTCACGGTATTCAGAGCATAAATCTTAAGTTCATCGGTTTCTGAAAAACGCCAAAATATCCTTTGATATTTTCGCTCATCTGTATCCACCAGTATTTGCCGATACATTTTTGAAATGTCGGCTGTCATGACATATAAATGAGTTCGAAATCTAGTCAATATAGAAAAAATATCTTGTTGTAAGGTCGGCCCTACATACTGGACATCATTGAGGGATAATCCTGTGTCAGTTTTGCAAGAAGAATCGAAGACTACCCTGCACTTAGTAATTAGACTAGTCGTTTTCAAGACCGCATGATGTGGTAGGAAAAAACCTTCACTACTTTCTTCATCACATTCTGACATATGTTTAAGTTCGCAATATTCTCTCATAAAATCGTTATACTCTACTCTAAGTTCTGAGTTTTTAATTAATTTTCGTTCAAGCAGCTCAAATCTTCGCTTGGCAATTTCTTGGGAACTCCCTAACATTTTTAGATTGGGCTTAAACGGTATTTTAACAACAAACCTTCCTGACTCATCTCTTTTGACAGTCTTTGTAAAATAATCTTCACAAATTTTCTCACTCTCAGATAATATTTTAGTCTTACTTAATTCTTCCAATTCCCAAAACTTAACAATAATATTATCTGTTAGTGCGTCTGAATTTATCACCAAATTGCAATAATTAACTTGTGAAATTTGTGAACTGCCAGACATTCCTACTTCTCCTGCAATCACCCAACCAAATAATGTATTTTTTAATACAGGCAAATGTTTTCCTAATGTCTCGTAGCCAGGAATTAAAATTCTCCAAACAATATCAGAACCCAACAGTAAATCTATGTCACTTACCTCGTTAAATGTAGGATCTGCCAATTTCATCCAAGTTGGAATTTTAATTATCTGTTTATTAAAACTGACAGTTGGTAATTTGCATATTATATTAGGTAAAACAAGACATTTTATTTTTTGCTGAAAATCACCATTACACGATTGAATAGTTAAACTTGCTAATTTATTTACATTTGTAACTGTTTGACCAATGCCTTTTACTATATGCTCAATTGGAGTCGATATTAATCCTAAACTGTCGCATAACCTTTCAGATAAAAAATTTGATTGTGAACCCCCGTCCAGTAAAGCGCGTGCCTTTATTATTTTACCATTATCTCCCATTAGTAAAACCATCGCAGTCGATAACAAAACTTGGGACGGTCCGCCCAATCGCGCAACGTCGCATTGCGATTCGATTATATTTCGATCGGCCCCGGTCCCAACGCGTGCAATGGCGGCGGTCGAATTCTCGGGTGATTCTATAACGTTTTCTTGAGCGCCAGCGGTTGGCACATTTGGTTGATTGTTAGGAATTTCTCGGTCAAAATGTAAAACTGTGTTGTGTGCCTTATGACATTTGAAACATTTTCTCATTTTGCATTTCCAAAATGGATGTGTGTCTCTAAGGCAAATAGAGCACAATTTTAATCTCTTTACTTCGGAAATGCGCCCAGCTACCGACAAACCCAAAAATTTACTGCAATTAAATACACTATGTTCTTCATGACAGAAGTAACATTTCATTTTTTCAATAGCCGAAAACCCGTAGCCTCGAGTTTTCTTGCTAACTTGACTTTCACCTGAGGGTTTATTAAGTTTGCAGCTTTCCAACTTTTCCAGAATATCGCATTTTTGTTTTAAAAATGTATTTATATCATTCATCGTTGGTAAGTCGCCTGTAATTTTAAAACTTTCCCAATCGCGTCTAGTAACTGCATCAAATTTATTACACATAATGTATATAATTAAACGATCCCAAGATTCAGTTTCTTCTCCTAATGCTTTAAGAGCCCGCAAATGTTTTGTGTATGTGTCAAATAAATTTCTTAACTCAACGTGTGACTCTTTAACAATCTTAGGATGTTCAAAAATATCTCGAATGTGACTGTGAATAATCATA
Organism: Ips typographus; assembly: GCF_016097725.1. NCBI lineage: Eukaryota > Metazoa > Arthropoda > Insecta > Coleoptera > Curculionidae > Ips > Ips typographus. Next base: position 13,724,781 of record NC_138423.1, read on the forward strand.
TTTTTGTTTTCAAAACGATCTGACAAACTTTGCCAGGCAACAGCATAATTATCAGAGGATACTTGCAACGACTTAATACTTTGAGCAGCCTCCTTCACTAAAGAAGCTCTAAGGTAATAAAACTTCTGTATATTTGTGAGTGTTTCATTATCATGAACCAGTGCTGTAAAAATGTCCTTAAACTCTAACCAATGATTGTAATCACCATCAAAGGTTGGTATTGATATTGGAGGTAATTTTACCATAGAGCGAACCTGATCGTTAGACGTTGAACCAACCACTGATTCAGCATGAACCGCACTCAACCGATCCACTGCAATTAAACTCTCAAAGCGAACCTTTAAAATAGCCTTAACCTCGCCAATCAACTCAAAATATATATTTTCAAACAAAGTTCTTTCATTTTCGCCTGCGTCGGAATCATCTAGCAACTCTATATCTGACTGTAGTGTTTCAAACTCTTCGAAAAGAGGTTCTGTTTTTTCCAACCTAACTTGTAACTGATTGTATACACTATCAGGAACATTAATTTTTCCTATAACATTTTCCTGTAAATAAGTTCTCAAACGAGTTAGCTTGGATTTTACAGCACCCCTTTTGGCTTTCAATTCCGTAATGTTAGCCATTTATGACACAGTCGAAGGTATATTTTACAAAATAATAAATAAACTCTACTTGCCGTCTGACCCGTGGCGCAAATTTCTTGAAATTGCGTTTTCCTTCAAGTGGCGTCAAGTGCACGACTGCACCGCGTTAATAACTTCGTCGATGTGGCCTTTAGTTTCACTAATATGGGCACTGTTTTTGGTTTATTCTTCTCCAAACTTCACCAAAATCCGGTCGATGGACCAATGTTAACGTTGATAATAATGGACTGTATTTATTTCTTTGATTTACACTTTATTTCAACTGAAATATACGGAGCAAAGGGGAGGCTCGTGTCCACCTTATAAGACTTGTAGATGCTCTCTCGGTCCGCGGTGTTGCCACTTCTCTCGCACCTCAACAATCTTTTACGTAATTTTTGAAGCAACCCCATGACCAATCAGACCATACAGGGTGGCTAAAGACAATCAAAGTGGGACAAGAACGTGCGCAAAAAAAGAAAAGTATTAAATTACAGTCACTTTACTAATAAATAATTTTAACTTTTTTCTTACATAGGAACTTGTTGTCTAGGGTATTACGTCGGGACGTTTTTGGGCGTTTCTTAATTAACGTCATGTGTCCGAAGAAATATCGATTTTTCCGGAAAATGGATAAAACACTGTTCAATATTAGCAGCTTTGTATATATCATTCAAATGCCGTGTTATATATGTTCAACATTATCTGTTAGATAAGCCCCATATTTGGTAAGACCTTACAGGGTGTCCAGCGACAGTGAGTGAAACTTGAAATTGTTTGCACAAATTGTTCTTACACTTTAACTGTCTTGAAACACCCTGTATGGTTCTATCGGTTAAAAGAGTTGACTTAAAATTATGCAACACATAATATGGGACCTACACGTGACTTAAAATGACAGTTCAAAGCTTAATTCGAGATTGAGCACTGCTATGTCACATTTTTTTGGAAACATTGCTATTTCTTGAGTCACAATTGGGAAACGGCCAAAAATGTCCCGAGATATTGACCTAAACAACACTTCCTTAAAACAAACCGAAAACAAATTATTGATCAATTGGGGACTACTTGAAAATTTCACTTTTCTGCACGCGCTTCTTTGCCACCCTGTATAGTTCAGTGGTCCCGGTTGAGGTGTAAATAACGGAATCCGTTATCCTTAATAAAGTTAAGGGATAACCATTTCTGTTCTGCGCTTGCTTATAATAACCATAACCATAACGAAGCCGTCAAATAGGAGGCTTAAAAACTCTCTAAATATCTATCCTTATTATTATATTGATTTAGCAAAAATAATGTGACATTTGAAAACATTTGGTCGCGTGTTTTCGCTGATAAAACGTCCCGACTATAAATTATACCTATCCTATAGTCTCATCGAGAGCAATACTTGAGCAACGATTTTACACAAACCAGTTTAATTACAATAAAACAGTAACACTTACGGTTGAGAAACGTGACCATTCCGAATTCTCCGTGAACGGTTTTTCTTTTGCTTATTTTTGTCATCGTCGATCGCGAAGGTGTTCAAACGCTCGGTCACTTTTTCCACATCCTCTCTCAAAGGGAAAGGAGCGCCGCATAGAGTGTTTAAAGACTTTGACTGCAATATTAGTTTGTACCATTTGTCATCTTTGGACAGGACTAGAGGATTGCCTATGACGATTACTTTTGATTTGGCTCGCGTGATGGCTACGTTGAACCTCTAGAAATCAATTAATGCAAAATGTCGATTAATAATAATAATAATAATAACAGTCTTTATTTCGAATTGTGATTAGGATAGAGTACAATGTACATTATCAACTAATACAAAGGAAATAGCGTCATGGTAAACTATGAACTATGTAGTACTTAAAGATACTTATACAGGGTGTCCGGAAAATACGTGTACAACGTTTGACGACAGACTCCTGACGTCAAAATATGTCGATCTAAGCCGACTTAGTTATATCCAAAATTGTCTCGTTTAGCCGGTAGAGGGCGTCAAAAATTTGTAAAAATATTGGTTTTTTACTAAATTACGTGAAAACCTGCTAATGGATTTTAATGAATTTTAGTATGTAGACTAATACTATAAAATGACGTTTTCTAGTAGTATAGTCACCGGCTGTAAATAAGTGGAAGTGTTATAAAAGTGATATAATACGTCAACATTTCTCCTCATTTTTTATATGAACGGCGTTATGACAACCCAGATATTTTTGTCGAGTGACCGGAAGTATTTTGAAGCTATTTTACCTCTTTAATATTTCCCGGTGGATGAGCTGTTTCGCCAGAAAAAAAAAATTTACAATTACCTGCATACATCAAAGTAGGTATAATAAAGTTGAAATTATTTATTGTAAGAAACTAAGTAAACCAAAAACATTACTTAAGCAAATGTGTAAAATGACCGCCATCTTGCTGAATACACTTATCAATACTCTTTAAGAAATGAAATTGTACCCAATATTTTTACAAATTTTTGACGCCCTCTACCGGCTAAACGAGACAATTTTGGATATAACTAAGTCGGCTTAGATCGACATATTTTGACGTCAGGAGTCTGTCGTCAAACGTTGTACACGTATTTTCCGGACACCCTGTATACATTTTCAGCGATTTTTCCCTAAATACAGATTTCAGAGAATAAGCAATCTTTATTTAACAAAATAATCCTCTATAAGGCATTTACGAATATTCTACCGGTAGATACCTGTTTAACCTAGAGCGTTCGAAAATTGTTTTTGGTAACTACTATTGCCGTTCTGAAATTGTACCCATATACCGAATATATGTACCCGGTTTATGATTTATGGATCGAGAAGTTCCGTCGGTAAATTAAGAAAAAAGTGACTTTTGACAGGTTTTCCATTAGAATTTAGAATCAAAGCATCAAAAATTAGTTTATGTTTGACGGTTTGTCGGTTTGTTCTTCAGTTTAGCTACCTTATGAGATTGACCTGTTAAATTAAAATGGATATTGGAATATGTTCTGTTTGCGAGATGGAGGGAGAGTATGCCGATATTATAAAACATTTCAACAATGAATATCAAAGACATATGAGGAATGGGAATACCAATCGCGTTCTAAAATTCATTCAACCGTAATGAACCAGATCCTTAAAAGTTACACCGATTGTGGTAAACGGTGGAATTAGCAGGTATAATTTTCGTAAATGCCTAATGTGTAGGGTTCTAATTCAATTCGTAAATTTTTTTACTTCTTTTTTGAAACTTGTCCGTCAATGTTTTCAGCCTGTCTGGTAGGTTGTTAAATAGGCGAATACACATATATTTTGCATTCTTCTCAGTGAGTGTTAATCTATGTTTTGAACAGTTTACATCTTTTTGTCTTGTGTTGTATGTATGATTGACTTTGATGTTAAATAGGTTTTGGTTCTTTTTAAGAAAGATGAGATACTCATATATATAAATTGCATAAACTGTCATTATTCTATTTTTTTTAAGGATGTATCTACATGAATCTTTGTATTTCATTTTGAACATTAATCTAATTGCCCTTTTTTGAATTGCAAATACATTCTGAATTTGATTGATCCAACTTTACAATTTCTGTTGTTGAGAAGAATAGCCACTTACCTTTGGTTCTTTAACAAAACCAACTTTGTACTTCTGATCGTATAAGAGTAAATCTTCTTGAGCTCTCACGGTCGAAATGATCATCACCCTTTTCTCTCGTCCTTGAAACGCTTCGGTAGTACCGATCTCAATATCTCGGTAAGCGTGCAGAGCTTCTCGGATCTTGTACATCTATTAAATTAATAATTGTTCTCTTATAAAAGATTAATAAAGAGACAAAAATACGGTACCTGTCTAATGTACGGAGTAACGACGCCTATTTCAACAGGCGAAACGTTTTGAGCGGTGTTGCGGAATTTTAGTCTGGTTAATACCTCGACGTACTTCTTCACCATGAGCACTTCTTTTGAATTGTAATAGCTAAAATTACAAACAAATTACCGTTTATTGGCGTAAACAAATGATAATAATAATTAAAATTATTTCTGTCAGGTATCTAAGTTCAATTGAACACAAAAATGAAGTTTTTTTAGCCAAAAACTGACTGCAGTTTAATAATTCCACGTTCGATGTGGTGTTGATATTAAGTCGAAGAGCAAAATTTTGTCTTAATAAAGTGATTTAAGCAACTTTGTTGTCATGTGAAATTTAGGAATCCATCTATTTTTAAATTTCTTGTGTTAGTTACTAACACATTTTCTAATGATTTGTATATTCTTCAATTTCATTTTTTTACTTATAAGGCACTTGTGTCATGCCTTGTTTTGTTGGATTCCAGTAGGGCATTTGATTGCATTTTGATACACAGCTGGTAGAACCTCCTGAACACATATGCAGAGCATTTAAGCTCATTAATGACGATCTGAGTTTTATCAATGATTGGTCTGCCAGACATGGCCTTTTATTGAACGCCGCTAAGAGCAAACACATGTTGTTTGGCACAAAAGCACTATTAACTAAAGCGAAAACTCAGAATTTTCCACCTCTAAATATAAATGGCATTACGGTACCATCAGCTGAGGAGGCTAAAAGTCTTGGTCTGGTTCTTGATAGCTCGTTAGCGCATGTCATTGGGAGACTGCGACTAGTGTATTTAAGATTGAGGAGTTTGTATCCATATAAATATCTTCTGACCCCTAGAATTAAGTCGCTTTTGATTAACTCATTAATTTACCCCTATTTGGACTATTGTGCAGTAGTCTATTATTTCCATCTGACCTCTGAGCTTTGCCGTAAAATACAACTGGCACAGAACTGCTGTGTCCGTTTTATTTATGAAATTAATAAGTTTGACAAAACAATATCTTGAAATACAACCTGCGAGTAGGTCTCCATATTGCGATGTTTGTCTATTCAAATCAATCAATCAAAAAAGTAGCTTTATTGTCGGAAACTTAAAGTCATTGACAAAGCCCTGAAAACACATACAAAAACAGCAAAAAAAGAACATTCATAATTATTACACTACACATACAATATGAATCACACATAATTACACCTTACAATTATTAAAATAAAAACAAAACAAAAAGGCAGTTACCCTGTATAAGAGAGGAGAAAGAGGATCAAAAACACAAACAGTGCTGCTTGGTCAATTTATGGCAGAACAAGGCGCCTTAAGAACTGGAGTAGAATTCGTCCAGAGAATAGTACGCCCCGTCAAGCAAAAACCTCTCAGCCTCACGCCTAAATCGATGCGCAGATGGCTGGCCTCTGCCGTGGAGAGGATGGTTATTGAAAAGTCTCTTGCCACCGTAAATAAGCGACGACTTAATCTTCTCCGTGTGAGGAATGGGAAGCCTCAAAACGAATCTACTGCGAGTCACCGAGCCGGAGCCCTCGGACAACTGACCCCCAAACTTGCCACGGACAAGACAAATCGTCTCTAAGATGAAAATGCAGCACAAGGTGAGGATACCATGTTCAATGAAGAGGGGTCTACATGAGGCCCTGTATCCAACACGACACAAGCACCTCAATGCTCGCTTATGCAGGAGAAACACAGAATTGAAGCGGCTTAGAGAACAAACCCCCCAGAAAGCTATGCCGTACCGGAGATGGCAGTCAATCAGGGCATAGTATGCACTCTACTACATGGTAATCCAGACTGCCAGAGATTACCCTCAATGCATGGCAACCCAACGCCAGTCTAGAGCACAGACCGTCCACATGCTCAGCGAATCGTCAATAATAAGACCAAGAAACTTGTTCATTCCAGGGGCGCACAATGGCTCACCCTCAACAAAAATCTCCTGCAATGAACATCCAAAATTTAGGATCTTGGTCTTACTGATATTTAATGACAGTAAGTTGGAATTGCACCAATGTTTGATTATGGAGAGGTCCCCATCAATAGTGGCAGTCAATGAATCGGCGCTCTTGCCGTTCCAAAGAATGGTCGCGTCATCAGCGAAAACAGTGAATTGTCCATTAATAGGGAGCAAAACAATATCATTAATGTATATCAAGAACAGCAAAGGTCCAAGAACAGAGCCCTGAGGGACACCCGAAGTTAACATTAACTCTCCAGAACCATGGCCCCCGATGAAGACCTCCTGGCTCCGGCCGGACATGAAAGAGCGAAACCACAACAAAGAAGCGGCTCGGAAGCCATAAGCTTCAAGCTTCCAAAGAAAGATCTGGTGGTCTACGCAGTCGAACCGGAGTTCATGCGACCATACAGATCCTGAAGAAAAGAAAAAATAGCATCATTCGTGTCCATCGCTGGCCGGAAGCCAAACAGAGATGGGCTGAGAAGCTCATGACGCTCCAGAAACGACATCATCCGCCTCTGGACCAGCTTCTCCAGCACCTTAGACAGTGTCGGAAGCAGGGAAATCGGTCGATAGTTAGCCGGGCAGGAGCGGTCGCCGGACTTGTAAAGAGGAATAACCTGAGCCCTCTTAAAACGTGATGGGAAAACTGCCTTAGAAAAGGATGCGCTGATTGCATCGGCGAGAACAGATAAAACATTGTCAGGCAGCGCAGAAACAACCCAATATTCTATACTTAGAAATAAACAACCAGTGTATTTGACAAATTATCTCACTGCCAGACAAGATATTCATAATTTAAATTTAAGAAATATTGTAAGATTTAACATACCACTACACCGAACTGAGAAGTTTAAATAGAGTTAGTGATTCAATATAGAGATAGTATTTCAAAATTCAGTGCCAGTGTAGAAACATAAAAAAAGTTTTTACAAACATCACAGAAAGTAAAAAAAGTTTTTTTTTAAATTTCTTCTTTTGCTCCTACAGTTATTGAGATAAAGAACAATTCCGAATAAAAATGTTCCGAATGATAAAGTCAAGTTTCCTTTAACACTCACTGATTCAATTATTTTTCAGGACACACAAGATTGTGAGATGTAACCTATTTTTTTTCTGTTTATTTTAAAAGAGTGAATACCTGAATGGAACATCTACACGTAAATAAGTCAAATTCCGCTTTACACTGATCCACTACAGGACACTCCACTCCATTACACTGTCAATGTAAAACCCGTTTTAAAAAAGTCCAGCTTAGAAAGTACAAGTAAGTAAATTAACCAGGCTTTTGCAATTTTTTAAAATAAATTCCATTAAAGTTATGGACTAAACCACTACAATTGACAGTTACGTCATTATATGCACCGTCATATTGAAAATCAAACATATCTAATGCCTGTTTTCCCAACACTTCCAAGTCGATTTTAAGTACAACTTAAGCTAAGTTGAGGTTTGAATGTGACAGATCAGGTGATGAAAATATCACAGTATAAACTAAACTTAGCCAATGTTGGGGAAACGGACATAAGCTGACTTCAGCAGGACATAAAGTCCGTTCAAGGGCTAGTGGCAGTGACGTAATAATTGTTGTTCCATAAAATGAGAGAGATAAAAATTCGACGCCATTAACATATGTTACAAATTTTTAAATTGGTGGATGTTCATGCTGGTTCGTTCAGAAAACGTCCATAATTTGGCTATGTGTCATCTGATTAATATATTTAAAAAAACGAACCGCTGTCACATGACAAGCTGTCAAATGACTTCACGGAGTGTGCACCTGCGATCTTTCTGAACGCAACGACATTGAAAATTATTAATTTTGATTTTTGACGTTTATTGACAGTTTAGGCAGAAAGACCAAACTGGTCGATAGCTTGTTTCGTTGTAAACGAAATAAAGATTGTATATATATATATATGACAGTTTGCTTAATTTTTTTCCAGCTGATATTTAAATTTATTTATTTAGTTTTTGAGCTAATCTTTTGGTTTATTTTAATTTTTATTGATACAATTTTTATCCATCATAGATAACTAATAAAATCCATTAAAGTATCTTTTCCCCACTTCCAAAACGGTTCGGAAACAATGGAAAGTAACCGCAAATCTGTAATTTTTGAATCGACAAAAGACAAGTTTATAAACAAATCATTTGCGGTAAATCCCAGCGCGAACAGCAGAAATGTGACATTTGATCACACTTCTATTAATTAAGTTCGCTGATAAAACTAATAAAACAACTCCCAGATAATGTTTCACTTCCTCGATTCGTTTTATGAAAATTCAAAAGTCTGAACGAGCAATATATCAGCTTAATATTATCCTAAAGTCTAGTGAATCTAATAGAAGACGCAATTTCAGATCAAACTTTTGTACAATTTTAGAACTTCTAATCAAAATAACGGCTTACCTAGGTGATCGACCTTCTCTCTGTTCCGTGGCCAGTACAGAACAAAACTCGACCGGCGAACCATCATGGTTATTATGACCGCCATTCAGTATAAGTTTGTAAATATTGGTTTTCGCTAACGGATCCTCTATGGCGCTTTTGGATACGGGCTAAAAAAAACGGTTGGGTTAAACGCTTTTAACGATCGTTAGTAAGTTCAAACTAACCTTCAATTGGTCTTTGTAAAACATTTGATTGGGCAATTTTAAAATTTCCGGATGAGACCTGAAATTAAGCTTGAGCATCGTGATGAAATTACTTTTAGTGTCTTTCTTGTATAACTCGGACTGCATTAAACGCTCGAGTAACGATACATCTGTAGATAATAACACCGATTAAATGCAACATAACTAATTAGAAACAAAATTATTACCATATTTGTACTTTTTACAAACTGCCGAATTTATCACAGGGCCTAACTGCATTGGGTCTCCGGTTAAAATCAGTCTTTTAGTTTGCAACAGGAGACCGATGGCACAGCACGCTTCAGGTTCGCGAGCTTGAGCTGCTTCATCCACAAATATTATATCCGGATGGTATTCCCTGAAAAAGATTTATTTTCTTATAAGATTAAAATCTTATTCTATTAGAATTATTATTATTAGTTCGACTATGTCGACAGATGTCAATGCAAAGTGAAAAAAACAATTTAAGTTTAACCTTAGTTGAAGAGCGTTTTTTTTTTTCAGAAACATGTGTAAAAGTAAGTTTAAAAAGGTCCTAATATTAGGTAGAAAATAAACCCTTGTTGGCATTGGAATTTTAAGTGTCGACCGCTATTAGGGCTTATTGCACAATTTATTGGGAGCAAAGCGTAGGCACTAGGAAAAATATCGTATTTCGTTGATTGATTTACTAACTTTGAGAAAGAATTGTTGTGGGTGCATTGTGCTTATAGATGAAGCGTATACGTATTAAGAATGTAAATTGGTCAGCATGGACTACGAGATGTGTGTTTGTTACTAAATGTTAGGAATGAGTAATTTACAATGTTCGGGGAATTCAATAATTGATTGATTTAGGACTTCAATTAGGGAATAGAGCACTCACATACATTTTCTATTATAGTAATCAGATCGTGTACCAGTTTGACGTGTGGAGCGTTTGATTGAGCAAGTAAAGTGGTGAGTTGACCTTCTGATAGTACACAAATAAAAAAAATCGGTATTCTGACGTATTACTATATGAACGCCCTCTTTTTCCAACATTACACATGATTGTGGGTTTGATGCTTTTGTATCTTATATTTCATTTTTAAGTTAATTAAATTAGTTAAATGTTAGTTACAATGAGTTTAATCAGTTATCACGATACCCAAAATTCTAAGATATTCCTGCATTATTTTTGCTCTCAAAATATGAAATTTTAGTCATACGGACTAGAGAAAAATCCTCTTTTCCACACTTATTAGGAAAGTATCAATTTTTCATCATTTTCATCATTTTTTTTTTCTATCCTACGGAACAAAAATCAACAAAACTCACCTTGTATACTTTCCCACAAATACGAGGGTAGTTACCACAATCCTAAACTTCGACAACTGCGTGCGGACAAACGGAATATGCTGAATATGACCATCGACAACACATAAATTACAATAGGGTATAATTTCCTCGTGCACGGATTCGTAATCAGCGTTTTCCGACATAATTCTCCTCAATTCCGTGGGGGTGCAAAACTTGCTTAATTTTTCCGTTAACATATTACAAGCGGCGTTAGCCGGAGCGCACACTAGAATTTTGGCCTTTGTGCGTTTTTTCAATTGATGTATGGCCTCGACGATTGTGACGGTTTTTCCTGAAAGGCAAACAACGTTTATATATGTTATTAAAGCAGGAAAAAATGATATTGAAAAAAATATAAAAAGATTTGATAACATCGAAAAAATAACTGCGAAGTGTGAAAGTGTACATTCAACAATCTTAAAAATGCTAATTAAATCAATTAATGTAATATTTTTCAGCTGAAAATAATAATTATCAACCTATAGTGAGCATAATTTATAAATGCATATAGCAGCCAATCAAATTCAGAGAAGCTTACACACAAAACTTACGTAGTTTTTATTAAATAAATTTATAAATTAATAGCTATTTATGATATGAGTGTTAAAAGTGCAGAACGAGCAAGTGTCTTAAGGCGCTATTTTTAATAGTTTAGTAGCGTGTTAAAAGTTGAATTTTTAGAGGCGTTTTAAGACACTAGTGTTATAGGTACTACTTTTAACACTGTGTGACAAAGTGCTCTTATTAGTCACGTGCCAACTTGGACACTATGACAGCTAGAAGATTCGTTCAAACGTCAAAATATAGCCTGTAATTTTGACCTACTTTTAACTAAAAACAATTTTCTTTTAAAAATCACAAAAACCGAGATATTGACTGGAAAATAGAGCAGTGCAAGTTAACAGGCTTTTTTAAATATGTCACAATTTGAAAGCTCCTAATTTGGTTCTTGTGACGGTTAAAAGGTTCATTCCAGGATAAAATGTGGCCCAAAACTTTTGCTTTCTTATGTCAGGTTAGAGTTTTTATGAAAAAAAAACATGAATAACTGAGAAAACCGGCTTAGAACACTGTTATGCACTCCAAACTTACATCCAAAACTTATCTCCCTTTCACAGATTCTTCTTCATAAGATATAGTGTGTTCCTCATAAACTGTCCCAAAAACACACACATTGCTAAGTATAGTCGATTCTAACAATTTTTAAATTATGTTGTGTTTTCCTAGTCCCTTCAAATTTGTTCTTCTTTATTTATCTCGTTTTCTTTCGTTAACTGTCATTGGTCTTTCCCTATCTTCTTTAATTGTCTCTATCTCTGATTCCTTCAAACTGCCATCTTTCTTCTGTTTCTTTAAAAATGACAACTTATTTCACACGAGATATGTAATGAAATCATCAATCTATGGGTCAACCTACTTGCTGTGTCAACTATTTTCCTAGAATTATTACAACTATTGTAAACCGCTCAGAGTAGCATTTTTGTCTATTTCAATACAATTGAAACATTCTTGAATCATTATTTGGTTAACTTTCGTGCGATAAGCTGTAGTTACTCTAAGTAGTCAACCATCGTTATTTCTTATTTCTCATTTGATTCGTTATTGTCAACTTATCAGTTTAAGTGATTTAGATCAGGTGCTAACTATAGGTTATTATGACAGCTCGAAATTTCGTTCAAACGTCAACACAATTTTCTTTAAAAAATACCTTCAAATAACCGAGATATTTCACACGAAGTACAACAGTGTAGCTGTACTAGAAATATTGAAGGTGTTACAATTTGACAGCTCTTTACTTGGTTCCTGTGACAGTTAAGTAGTTCGTTCCAACACAATTGAGAAAACCGGCCAAACTTAAATAAATAAAGTTTAGTATAATTCCTTCCAGAGATTTTGAAGGTGTTATAAGTTTCTCATAAACTCAGTGGTTTCAGTAGTAAGTGTCAGACCTAAAACCCCAGTTTTTCTCCTGATAAACATTTTTTCCTCAGGAGAAATACGCTGGAAAAAATATCCCAAAGAAATACACCAAAGAAAAAAAATACCCTAATCTGGCAAACCTGAAAGAATGGAGTCTAAAGAGAAGTAGAAGTAAATTTTCTCTCAAGTGGTATGAATACGAAACAATACTATAAATATTGTGGAGACAACTGTGTGTTACCTTTCCTAGAATATGTGGGGTATAAATCTCTGTCACTCTTATCCATTTTACAAGTTTGCAAATCGAGCAACCTGTTCCTAACCACACATTATAAATAAATGACCCTGTCACTTCATATTTATGAAAAACCTGCCAGATTCCTAATCAAAATCAATGTAAACAAATGGAGAAATGACAGCTGGAATCCCCGAAACCGTTTTCAAAACTGATCACCAGAGGGAGTATCTCTTATATTGAAACGCCAATAGATATAGAAAAAAATGGCGATAGCGCGTATTTATTGCATATGTTGCAAGAAGTTTTCCATTGCAAATTGTACTAATTTTTTTAGACATACAGGGTGATTTACGCTGATGGTGATGATGAGTGTAGCCTAGGTCGGGTCCAAACTTTCTATCTAAAATATTTTGAACTTAGCGGTGTTTCCAGATCAGTCGGAAAAAACACCAACTTTTGATTTTCAAATAGAACACCCTGATTCTAATCTCATTTTTGAATTCCTCGCAAGAAGGCTAGTAATTAATGTTGATACTTCCCTATACCTATCTTGCACCGTTTTTTAGATATTTTATAAAAATGGTGAATTTGTCAGCAAAACGGTAGTATAAACATTAATTAAATTCTCAAGTTCTGAAAGGTTTGCTTATGTAACCTTTTGTTCTCAGTAAGACAATACCACATGGTTGAAAAGTTCAGACTGAAAATGAAAAAACCTACAGGGTGGTCAATATTTACCTTTAAGTCAGATAGATAGAAAAACTGCCAGAAGTTCGTTTTTTTAAATGCAAATGTATAATGGTTTGTAATAAAAGAACATTAAATTTAGAACAATTCTATGTATACTCTTCCTATACCTAACTCCAAAATCGTATATCATCATAATCAATCATGATCAATAAATCGTACTCCAATACTAATCTGAATACGGACACCTGCTTGTGCTAAGTTTGAACCAGGATTGAATTTGACAAATATCTGTCACAACATGTTGTAGTTATAGAATCGACAACTAGTCATTTATGACCAAGCAGGTGTCCGTATTCAGATTAGTATGGATTACGATTGAATGCGCCCTTTAAGGAAAAACTGTTAATAAGTCAGAAACGGTTGAAGTTAGGTATATGAAATGTATACATGGATTTGATCTAAATTTAATGTTCTTTTATTACAAACCATAAACCCCTGATGGATCCCTTAAAAAAAACGGACTTTTTGCAGTTTTTTTATCTGTCCGACTAAAAGGTAAATATTGACCACTCTGTAGGTTTTTTTCATTTTCTGTCTCTGGGCTTTTCAACCATGTAGTATTGTCTAACTGAGGACAAAAGGTCCCATCACCAAACCTTTCAGGACTTGAGAATTTAGTTAAAGTTTAGACCACCGTTTTGCTGACAAATTCAGCATTTTTATAAAATATCTAAGAAACGGTGCAAGATAGGTACAGGGAAGTATTAACATTAATTACTAGCCTTCTTGCGAGGAATTCAAAAATGAGATTAAAAACAGGGTGTTCCATTTGAAAATCAAAAGTTGGTGTTCTTTCCAACTGATCCGTTAAGTCCAAAATATTTTGGAAAGAGAGTTTGGACCCAACCTAGGCTACACTCCAAATTGCAGTGAAAAATATTGAGTTGTTCTCTAGATCCTTCTAATATGCCATCACCGTGAATCACCTTGTATACTTTTCACTAAATTTAGTCTTCATCATTTCCACGCGAAATTTTACAAAAAATCACCCATGCCCAATTTACCCGATAAAACGTCTCGGAATAAATACTTATGTCCGTTTCCCCGACATTAACCAAGTTGAGTTTAAGGACAGTTTACTGATCTGTCACATTCAAACCTAAACTTAGCTTAAGTTGTACTTGAAAGCAATTGTCGGGGAAACAGGCATTAATCAGTCCAATCAAACATAACAGAACACCAACCTTGTGCCTAAACAATCAAGGTAAGCAACTGGCATCCGACGAAAATAAACCATTTTGATTTGTTAGACACAAGATTTGTGCTAGTAAACTAGTGTAGCAAGTAAAAACAAATCACAATACAATGTGATGTAAAAGCCAGCCAAAATAACTGTCACAATGTCGTAAGTGTCAACATTACAATTAGCTTTTGCTGATGTAAGCGAACGAATCATTTTGATTAACTTTAGGAAATTAAATTATCAAACATTTTACTAATGAAGTGATAATTAGCAAGTAAAAGTATCGATTTACAGTCAACATAACCAACATTTTCTTACCTGTTCCAGGTGGACCCCACACAATATAAGGAGCTCGGCTCGAAGTGTTATTTAAAATTTTATGGACGGCAGTAAATTGTTCCTTATTGTCAAAAATAGCTTTATTTTCTAGGCTGCAAACAATATTGTGGTTAACGACACAGAATAAAGGGTTTGGTAGTGAACTTACTCGTCTCGAGTCAAAGTATACAGCTCGACAACCGGATCGAGCAAAAGTTCTTCGCTCGGAAACAAGTTGTTCACATATCCGGTTGCTACGACTTGCTCGATTCCTTGATGCATTCGTTCGTAAATAACTCTGCTCAAGACAAACCGGACGTCTATGCTTAACTCCGGATTGTTATAAACGGCAGACACAATGCTAAAAAAGAAACCAATCTTTTAATTAAGTGTGATTGTAAGCAGAGCTGTCGGTAGTTGAATTACTTTAATTGGAAAATGTAGTTCAATTAATTTTAAGTAATTGAACTACTGTAATTAGATTACTTTTCAAAAACAATAATTGTAATTGATTTTTCAATTACTCAGCAAAAGTAGTTGTAATTGGTAATTGATTTTACGATTTGTTCGGTAATTGAACCACTTTGAAAGTACTTGAATTACTTTCAGAGTAATTGAATTACTTTCAGAGTAATTGAACTACTTTCAGAGTAGTTGAATTACAAATAATGTTAAAGTAATGGAACTACTTGTTTTTGAGGTTAGATACGATTGTTGTGTTTTGCGCGGTTGAGAAGTAGCGGTTTACTGAACCGGGTTCAGAGCGGCGTTTTGAAAATGGCACTTTGAAAATACTTGCAAACGGAAGCTACGTTTACTAGCAACAACTTTGATTAAAACCTTTTTTCTCCATTTCTTGACTTAAAGTGGTGGGGGTAAGTCAAAAGTTGCTTTAAAAAAACTGCGATAACTTTGAAACCCTTTGTCGTAGAACATTAAGTTTGGCACCATTGAAAAGAGCAGGTTTTTTTCTATTAGATGCTCCATAAATAATTATTTATAGTTGTTTTCTTTCGTCCACAGGTGGCGCTTTTTACAAAGAAATATTATTTTACCGCCTAACTCAAAAAAATTAAATGCAACCTATAGCGTTGCTTAATGTTAAAATGAAGAGAACAAAATACTACACCAGGCAGCGAAAATCGCAACTTTCTAACTTTTTTCTATTTTTTCATTTAATTTTTTTGAGTTAGGCGGTAAAATAGTAGGTCTTTGTAAAACGCGCCATCTGTGGACAAAAGAAAACAACTTTAAGTAATTATTTATGGGGCATCTAATAGAAAAAAACCTGCTCTTTTCAATGGTGGCAAACTGAATATTCTACGACAAAGGGTTTCGAAGTTATCGCAGTTTCTTTTAAGCAACATTTGACCTACCCCCATCACCTTATGTCAAGAGATGGAGAAAAAGGTTTTAATCAAGGTTGTTGCTAGTAAACGTAGCTTCCGTTTGCAAGTATTTTCAAAGTGCCATTGTATTTGAAATTTTGGAGATATGCACTTTTTTTAAGTTAAAGTTATTAGTACGCCCTCTTGAGGACATTTCCTGAAACTGAAAATATTTTCTAGCTATTCTTTTGGTCCCTTTTTATAACAAAATTTTTAATTCAACATTCAACTTACTCATCGTCAAGTCCTTCAATTACAACATATTTATCAGTGACCTCTCGAATGATTCCTTGGTAAGAAGTATGGTCGGCATGAAGCCTCAGTTCAATATAATCCCCCCTCAATACGGACGGTCTTTTTTCAGCTAATCCAGGCACTTTAAGTTCCAACACATCTCCCGTCCTATATTTCAGGCGTACCTAAAAATAAAATAAAAAAATTAATATTCTGATGTGCAGTAATAACTTATCTTTACATCTTCCATATTATAACAACCGAGTCCCAAAATGGCACAAGTCTCTTCCAGCCATAATAGAGTGTGGAAGAAGTCTTTGTAGTTCTCCTTTGTTACATGGCCTGCCCTAAGCGTTTTTCTGAAATCGTGTATTTTCTAGTGACTTATTCTGATTAAATGAACAAGAGTATTGCCCAAAAAAGTGGAGCTTAAATAAAAAATATAAGTGACTTTTGTTTTTTTGTAAAATGGAAGTATTACTAAATTAAAGAATGATAAATGTCCTGCAGTGACTTTCCTCTTTTATTCTGTAATAATTACGAGTTACATTACGTTTCTATGTCTTTGTTTAAGTTTAAAATACTGAATAATACCATAAAGTATTATTTCTTTTATATGGCAGGCTCAGAACAGTTGGGTCTCCCTGACTACAAAGTTTAGATAAGTTTTTTTTTTAAATCCCCGTTTAGCAGCTGCGTTCTGAACCGTTATCGTTTCTTGAAAAATTTTCGTAACTGTAGCCCTTTTAAAGAAATTCGACTTTTTTTTGTAAAAATTTAGAAAATTTCCTATTTTCGCCATTTTTGGAGTTTTAGCAACTGTAAATAGCTCAAAATGTTCGTCTTAAACTGTTTTTTGACCTCGTGCTAACCGCAACACGGTTGAATATAGACAGGGTGTTTAAAAAAGAAAATAAAAAACAGTTAAGTTTTAAACTAACGCTCTACCACTGTGACCGCGTTTACCCGGTTCTAAGTAGATGCAAACTTAGTACACCGAGTGCAGAAAGTCATTCTAATATTTTTTGTTCCATTGCCACATTTCCGTAACTCTAACCGTTTCCGAAATATTTAACTTGCGTCGAAACTTTGAAAACTCCGTGTTTCCGCATTATTTGAAGTATCAGCGACTGTAAATAGCTGAAAATGTTGATCTTGAATTGCTCTTTCACCTCGTGCTAACCTCAACACGATTCAACATACACAGGGTGTCCAAAAAACCAGTTAAATTTGACACCATTGCTCTGCCAGTTGTGACTGCGTTTACCCGGTTCTAAATGGATGTAAACCTAAGACACTAGGTGCAGAAAGTGCCAGATAAACTCAAAATGTTTGTCTTAAACTGTTCTTTAACATTGTTCAGACCGCAACACCATTAAAATCTACAGAAAACGAGAAAAGATCAGTTAAATTTGAAACTAACGTTCTGCCAGTTGTGACCGCTGTTACTCGGTTCTAAATGGGTGTAAATCTAGTCCTCTGGGTGCAGACAATCGTTCTGAACATTTTTGGTCTCTTGCAAAATTTCTGTAACTCTAATCGTTTCCCTGATATTCGACCTTTTTTTTGAACTTGCATACAAATTTTGAAAATTCCGTATCTTTGCCATTTCTTGGATTTCAGCGACTGTAAATACAGCAAAATGTTCGTATTAAACTGCTTTTTCGCTGCAAGACGATTGGATATAAACAGGGTGTTCAAAAAACAAAAAAAAAACAGTTGAATTTGAAACTGCTAATTGTCACCGCGTATACCCAGTTGGTATTATTTCAAATTTAATTTAAACAGGTATGTAAAGCGTTGTTATGGAAACGCCGAAAAAGTTGGTGGGTAGATTGTTAGTAGAAAGCGAAAACGCTTTAGGACAGAAAATAATTCACTTTCTGTACACGTGCGGCAAATAACCACTTTCTGCTTTGAAATGGAAGCGTACATGAGGTACTTTCAAAGTCAGTAGTCGAAAAAATATATTAATTCTAAATTCTACTACATAACAGGACAACTTGGTACTTACTTGATTTCTTCTAGAACACCGTCTCCAAAGTTTTTCGTCAAACCATATATAAGAGTCTTGAAAAACCGGTTAGGGATCGGAAATTCTTGTGATTTTCTCATGTTAAAACTCCTAAAAAACAAAATTCTAGTAAAATCTATTTTTTTTTAAGAAAAACAGTGTTATGCAATAATTACTATCCGTAGAAGTTAGAAAAATTAAATCATTTATTCACATTTAGTGCCACTTTAAACAAAGTTGCAGAGAAAAATAATTAACAATTATCAACTATTTTTTTTAAAACTATTGATTTAACGTTATTTTCGTACAATAAAAACTAATGTACTTTTTTGCATACATTATGCTCAATAATATACTAGCTAACAGAAAACCAGAAAAATCAAATTAACTTACTTATGTTTGGCAAGTTTCATTGTCACTTTCTCCCATCTGACGTTGGTGAACGGACTTTTTTCAGTTATCACCACTTCATCTTGCACTCTGTCTTGAATTGCCACCACCTAGAAAAAGAGAATATGTTAAACAAAGAAAATGTTTGAACAGTGTTAACTAATAACCTAAGACAAAAAACAATAAAAACAATATTACACGACTTACAATCGATCGCAGAACAATGAAAGCCTCTGTATTCCCTGCCTCGCCTGCAGTTTGTATGTAATAACATACTGGAATTTTGAAATTACTGATATGACTTTCCTCCAATTTCAATCTGACTGTTACTGTGTAGGAACAACCTTGAATCAAAGTAAATGACGGTTTTTTTTTTTGTTGCTTTGGTTTAGCTTTTCCATCTTACCGCTCTCCACTTCAATAAACTGATTTTGTTGTCCTTCAGGATATATCATAGAGTAGGACTTGAATGAATGTAACACTCCAGCGTAGACAATGACAATAGAATCGTTTATTCTCCTACGTTCGTTAGTGATTTTACATATAAATTCCACTTGGTTATTTTGAGCAGCGAATTCTTCAGGAGTTATCTAGTTAAATAAAAACAAATAAAATTGATACATCAGTACATTTTTTGGTACTTGCTTTTAAATAATGGGTTCCTTGTTTATCTGCCTCTGGGGTGAAATCGTAGCTGAATCCGTTGACGGTTTTGACTTCGATGCGTAGCTGAACTCCATTTTTAGGGCTCCGGTGTGAGGTCCTAACGAGATTATTTGAAAACATTACTCAGTTATTTAAACTGATTCGAAAAGCTTAAAATGTACAGAATGACCTGATGTGTATTTTACTTCATACTTAACTTACCATACTGTTTATATCAGTAAATGTAGGTAATAATCTTCAACCTTCAGAACCTAAGGTCAAAAACTTAATAAACTGATTTAAAATGTAAAATTTTTAAATCAGGACAGTTTTCCTTGCTGGGACACCCTGTATATTGTTGTTCCATTTGGTTGCTTTTTTTCTGATTTCAAATACTTATCACTGTGATTGGTGAATCAATGGTAGCTTTATGAAAAAGTAGATGAGAGAATTTTTTTAAATTTTGGTTACCTAATATTTTTAAAGATGCGACGTTGACGTTTATATCAAAAAATTGTGTCAAGCTTGATATTGAAAACGAGACACCCTGTATATTATTGTTGTTTACAGCAATTACATAAATCCTTCTTATACCTTAATTAATTCCTATTATTTTTTCTCCAAATCAACAAATTTTCAAGTATTATACCTATCCTACTAGTATTAGAAGAAAAATGGAATTTTACAGGCTTTTGGGTTCTGTATGAGATTTTTGACTGTAAGGAGTCAAAATTAGTGACTGAATGAATGAAGTGAATTTTTCCAATTTTCCATAAATATTTAAAGTTGACAACTACTACAATGGAATTAGTTGAAACTCTATAGGAAAATCAAAATCTAGTAAATTATAATAATTAAACATCCTGTACAAATCTACTAATATAAAAACACAGTATAACCAGTAATCCAAACAGTCAGTAGTCTGGACACTGCATTTTAACAGTCATAATTTAGACATTAATCTTATTAGCCTGGACAACCCTGAAAACGTTTACAGCAATCTGATCTAGTATTTATATAACAAAAATGTGAAACTGTGAAATATGATACAGAAAAACATCTGGCAACAACTTCCATAATACTCAATAGTTATAAAGGTTACCCTGCAGTAACTGCTTTTTGTTTTCAAATATGTAGTCTACTCACCTATTTTGATAAAAGGTATGAAGCAGTTGGTTAACTTTATGTTGAGGATCCTGCTGATGGACTTCATCATCTTCTTGATCATTACACACGTGACAAAATTTCTGAAAATTATTATGGTTATTTAGTAAACAGTCATTACAAATTTTTAAGGTATAAATTTGACTATAAAAAAAGTGAGAAAACTGTTAGTTTATAAGAAATGATTTTTTGTATTGAGATTGAAATATAAAACCCTTACTTGAAGTCTTAATTTAGTATAGACTGAATTTTGACCTTTATATTAACTTTCCCTGATGTTTGATAGTTTATGTATGTTTTGCTAATTGAACATTAAGTGTGCCCACTGTAAATTAATAAACAAAATAATAAAAGTAGAACAAAGACACTGTTGACATTACATACAATATATTTCTAAGGTGCTCTTATCATCTTTCTAAGAACTATATTATATGTAACTTTATGTTACTGCTTGCAGTATCTTATCAAATAGTATTGAATAGCTTAGCTGATAATTTAATCATTTAATGACAGTTAAAAAGGAATTAAAAATAAGATGTATCATGTTTATTTCCAAATCCTATGTCAATTCAGAAAATGTTCTGAAAACAATAACAAACCTAAAATTGAAGAGATTTATTTAAGTTGGTGTGTTTCATTGTAGGATACTAAAACCAGTTGATCTCAAAGTCAAATATTGTCTAAAGATGTCTGTAAAATGCCTTAAAGGTGGATTTATGCACAAGTTAGAATTATACAAATTTAAAGTAAGATTTATAGTTACATTCAATATATGCAACAGAAAATTAAACAGCTAAGAAAAAATATCCATGCCCCTCAGCTTAAATTGTTAAAACAAATTGCTTTATGTATTCGCCCAGAAAAATTCCTAACAAAGTTGTCTTTACTGTCCTTTCCTAAGATATCAAAGATGGTTTTCCGGGCATTTTGTTTAGCTAAATTGTTTTTATAAATCCTATCATTTTTTTAATTTAAAAGTGGGTACTGTTTAACATGCTGTATTAGCTTGTAATCATCTATTTGGGAGGTGATTTTATAAATTGTTTGTTTAGTTTAGTTTTAAAAAAACATTCTTTCTTTACCTTGTGCTTAACTTAAGTTTTTGTTTTGCCCAAATCAATTAGGCCTACATGCAGAAAAAGTCAATCAAGATAGGTAAGCTGTAATTGACATTTGTCATTTGTCCAAATCATAAGCTAAAAGATAACTACTAAAATTAATAAGAAAGTTAAAAGTTGATCGACATCTTAATTTAACTTAACTAAATTTAATAGAAAATTTGGTTGCATAAATGTCCACATGCCATTACACAATGACATGTTTATGTTTCTTAGTACTAAATTAGTTTAGCTTAATTCTATTTTATGGCAGATTGCAGAGACATAACATAATTAAGGGCATCCTAAGGTTCACCTAGACTAAGTTGTGATTTAACTGTGACAGATCATGTGCAAAAGGTCTTGTCAAATTAAAACCTAGTGTAGGGTGCCCTTAAATTGTAAAGGCCTTTAAACCTATTTGCAATCATGTCAACTGTTATTATTCAGCTTAATCAGAATGAAGCAGCCATGACAATGGGACCATCTGGTAAAGAAAAAATCAAGGACAGTTCTGCTGTTGTGCAGACATATGTCCTGCACATGATTAGTTACAGAAATTTGAGCCCTAACCTCTGCTTTACCTTGACCAGTTATAAACTATCAACAGTGCTGGGAAAAGAAAGAAATAAATAATGCTGAGCAGAATTTTCAAAAACCTCTCTTTTCATTAATCTTTAAACAAAGTCCCTATTAAAACTTGCCTGCTACCAAAAAATGCAATACCAACATTTTTAGTATAATACAATTTTAACACTTACCTTTCCTAGTTCTTCCATCTTTGGGAACTACAGACAGCAACTAATAATGAACCAAACTATAGAATCAATATAAAGGAAAAGTGTGAAAGGGTTTTCACAGAAAATAACCTTTTCAAATGGCGCTTTTCAACCAAATCTCAACAATAAAATATTAATCTACTTTGATAAGATAGCACTTTAACTAAAACGCGTCATAATCAAAAATAAAAGGCTGAACACAAGGATTTGTCCTGCAACTAGCAAGGCAAACAACAGCCAGTTGTGTTCTGTTGCCCTTGCAAATTACCAAACAATACGAAAAAATCTAACCTCAAATTTTAAAATTGAAAGACAAATGATGGTCCCAGTGTCAATGTTGTCGGTTCTAATTTATATACTACGTTTATCGTTTATATACTAATAATCTGAATACTTGCATTTGATGTAACATTATTTAATTTAAAAATTTAAACAGAATTTGAAGTTTAATTTTAACCTTCTGAGGTTTAATCGTTTTGACTTTTAATGTTTTGACAGTTGACACACACAACTAATTTTTGTTATGACTTTGTGACGTATTAAGCTGGCCCTAAATCCAGGTTTTCTTTCTAATATTATCTATAATTTCTTTTATACTTCCAGGTTGTTTTAAGATTAATTCACTTAATTAAAAATTTGTGTTCAAATCAATAATGCACATTGGCAATTTCTTTTTATTATAACTAAACATGCACTTACCTCTTAGGAACAATAAGGCATTTAAAAGTTAAAACTAAGATTGAGTATCAAAATAAAGGTTACAATAAGTTTTTGGTATATCAAAACAAACACCATGATTCATTTTGTAAAAAAATAACATTATTGGCACCTATAAGCAAATATAAAATACTTAACAATTACACATGTAAAAAAAAAACTTTTATTAAGAAACTGCTGTACTTTTCACATTATTCTTTTGAACTTTTGACACTGAGTTTCTTCTTCTGGAAACTGTCCTTTTAGCAGTAATATCCAATTTTCTTCGTTCACGATGCTCCTTCTGTTTAGTTACAAACTCAGTTTTCAATGTGTCAATTTGTTTTTTACTAATATCCCAAGGAACTACTGACCAACCATCCTGATTTTTGGTTGGATCATTACCTTTAGAATATTCAGGTATCTCCAGTTCCAAATGCTTCATAACATTTTCCAACACATTGTCTACATAAGTGTTAATAATCAGATCAGCCTTTTTGTCATGTTTAGTGGCCTGAAGATTAACAACCACTAGTTTACCACCATACTTTTTGCACCTCAGTGGTAAATTACCACTTGGAACTATTTGGAGAGTGGTTCCAAGGCATATATTGAGATCAGCCAAACTGGAATGATAGTCAGACACTTCCAAATCGGCATCTGGTAAACCAGCTTCCCAATCCAGTATTGTGTCTTTTAATTTGCCTCGGCAGCTACGCCCTCTCACTTCTCTTTTGCAAAACTCTCCCAAATATTTCTGCCCCACACTAGTTGTAGCAGCAGTCCGAACAAACTGACTTTCACATGTATCACACTGTCCGATAAACATATTTCCATGCAGTTCAGCTAAATGCGTCCGTGGAATGCCACTTTTCAAATGCAACCCATCAATATTTTGACTCACTATATACTTAACATAATTTTTCTCCACTAACTCTTTTAAAGCCATGTGAGTCTTTGTGGGGGCAGCTTCATTGAAGGAGATATTTATGTCTGGTTTTTTGCCTTCTCTTTCCAACGTCCATACACCGTTAGGGCCCCTAAAATCCGGTATTCCCGCGGCCGTACTAATTCCAGCACCAGTGTGCACCACTACATGTTTAGATTCTTTGATCCATTTTGATAACAGGAAACACTTTTCACTAACGTCGGAGTCTCCGTCAAATTTTTCGGGAAGCCCCAGCACACCCTTGTCTTCATACTCGGACAACCCTTCGGCGTAGCTACAAGACATTTTTCCAATTTGTTTATATTTTATTTATTTATCAACAGTGAACAGATCTGGAGATGAGGAGAAAGACAAAGATACGTCAGTCTAATGCAAGAGAAAGACAAAGAAACAACACACACATTGAAGTTTTTTATGACATTTGACGTCTACTACTTTTTTGAAGATTTGTATTTGTTTAATGGGTTTTCCGGTCAAAACGGACTAAATCCAAACACCTTGTATAGTGAAATAGAGAAAATGTTAAATATAAAAGTAATAATAATAACATACTTTTTAATAATAACTACAAATAACTAAAATATAAAATTTCCAACCAGCGTTGCCAAAGCTACCCCGATCGGGGTAGATCTAATAACTTCACCCCACTTGCTCCTCCCATCAAAATCTACCCCTTTATTAAATGGAACAATCAAGAAACAAAAAAAAATTAATAATATTGCCTTTTCGCATTCTTTCAAAATGTGCCGAGAAATAAAATGAACCACACTCCGACTTCGACCACTAACCAATGTTGCCAGGTCTACCGTTAAAACGGTATATCTACCATTTTTGTAGTTTTTCTACCGTTCTTCTGTTTTTTGTTTCAACGTTATTGTTAATTACGTTATTGCCATTATATTGGTTGTGAAACTTTTCATATACTTTTTCAATTTATTGAATAGAAAATTTAATAAAAATTCTCAATATGTGCTCCAAACAGTCATTTTCTTACTCCAAATTATTCTCTAAAACCACCTGATGTCTGTCACTATTGTCAGAATTGTCAAAAGTCTACTAGTTAACACAGTTTTCGACACCAGACGATTTTCTGAGATTTAACAGTTATTTTGACAATTGTTACTTCATAGTCTAGCTAAATAGTTTTCTCAAATCACGTGACAACTGACAATAACGTCAAAACTGTCAAACCATGCTCTAAAGTTGCAAAAATCAGGGTTTAGGAACGCTTTCTTGCAGTATTTGATAATAAAACGTATTTTTGAAAATTATGACAGTTATTTTGACAGTTGTCACGTGACCGTCTAGCTAAATAGTGTTCTACGATCACGTGACAACTGTCACTAACGTCAAAACTGTCAAACTATGCTTTAAAGTTGCGACAATCAGGGTTTAGAAACCTTTTCTTGTAGTTTTTGATAAAAAACGTGATTTTAAAATTTATGACAGTTATTTTGACAATTGTCACGTGACCGTCTAGCTAAATAGTGTTCTACAATTACGTGACAACTGCCACTAACGTCAAAACTGTCAAACTATGCTTTAAAGTTGCGACAATCAGGGTTTAGAAACCTTTTCTTGTAGTTTTTGATATAAAACGTGTTTTTGAGATTTATGACAGTTATTGTGACAATTGTCACGTGACCGTCTAGCTAAATAATGTTCTAAAATCACGTGACAACTGTCACTAACGTCAACACTATCAAACTATGCTTTAAAGTTGCAAAAATTAGTGTATAGGAACGTTTTCTTTTATTATTTGATATAAAGAGTGTTTTTGAGATTTGATGATTTTGACAATGGTCACGTGACTGTTAAGCTAAATTATCCTTTAAAACCACGTGATCTAACGATTATTATTATAAAAAAATGAAAAATCTGTATTTTTGAAGTACAGTTTTTATAACAAGAATCAATGATTATAATTTTTGAGAACTATTAAAAGACACCCTGTATAATAATGTGAAATGAATGAACTTGTTTTGATTTACCGTTTTTTGGCTGATTATTCTACGTTCATTAAATATTTTGACTTGGCAACATTGCCAATAATAACAAACCGAAACGGTGTGTGAATTCAGCAGGTGCAGGAGTTCATCCCAAGTTCATCCGGTCTGAAGCCTTGTCTGAACTGCCCCAATGTATTTCACACGTCTACTCCGAAAAAGAAAAAATACGTTTGGCAACACTGTTTCACCTTGAAACAGTCTAACCGTCGTATGCACCGAACGTATTTAAGCAGGTTTAGGTTAAATGTTACTTTGACTGTGACAGATAAGGCAAAAAAATGTCACATTCAAAGTAACATTTAACTTAAACTTGGTTAAATATCTTTGGTGCATACGACGGTAAGGCCGCATTCGTTTTTAAGCTCCATAAAGCGAGCAGAGCGTTTTTGACGTCACGATGACGTAATTTGGCAAAAACATAATTGGACCAACTGTCAAATTACGTCATTGTGACTCTGCTCGCTCCATGGAGCGTGAAAATGAATACGGTCTATAACTCGGATATTTTGACAGTTATACAGGGTCAACTCAAACAACCGAGTTATTTATGAATATTGATTGTTTTGAACAGTTTTGAAACAGAACAGTAACTTAAAATTTCTATTTGTCCACTCTGTAAACTTACATGAAGAAAATGTCGAAGTTCCTTGGCAGTCGAGGATGACCTCAAAATTGACAGTTACAGAATGACTCAAAACACAGCATTTTTAATAAAACTATTAATTATTTTTAGGATATTTTAAAATATACATAATCAAGAACTAACATTTTAAACGTCTAGAGGAGCTTTCATTCGACCCATGATTTAAGATCCAAACGCGAATTAAATGTAAAAGTCACATGGCATCATTATTACAAAACCATACGGAGGGCACGTGACTTTTGGATCATGTCGCGTTTGGATCCAAAATCACAAACCGAAAGAATACGTTTTATGGATATTTTGCTGTACAGTATTGGCGTTTCAAATTAAGATCGCAGCGCCAGTTGAACTAAAATCGGGCAACAAGTTCCTAACCCAACATTACAAATAATATGACACAGTCGCTTCATATTTATGAAACCAAGTGCTAAATTTCTAACCAAAATCAACGTAAACAAACAGAGAAATGACAGCTGGAACGCCCGAAACTGTTTTCAAAACTGATCACCAAAAGGCGTATTTTTTATCTTGAAACGCCAATAGCCACTTGGCAACATTGTGGATAACTCTTGAAATGTGTATAAGAAAATCAGCAAATCCATGTCCGATAACAGATTTGTTGTATTTTTTTATAAGGGTCATAATTTTCAAAATGTTGTTTAAAAATAAGGTTTGTTTACATTTTTTATTAGTCTAGGCTTTGCAGGAAAAAATAAACTTACAGTAGTGAATGGATACAAGTTTGGTCGATAATATGGCCCAGCTCTAGTGTTGCTAGAATCGAATTTCGAATATTCTCGTTTGTTCGATTCGAGCAACCCAAAGACAAATTGCGTGGAATACTAGAATATTCTGGTCAAATCGATTAAATTATTGCGTAATTGATAGAACAAATTCAGTAAATATTTTGCTGTATTGATATTACAAAATGATGATAATATGCTTTGTTTATGGTAGCATTTATCTGTAAGTTAGGTTATAATTTACTAAATGATAACTTAGGAATTGAAATAAATCAAACTGGGTGTTTCTAACCAAACAAATATATTCACAATAATAATTCTTAAAAAAAAGCAATGGATTACAAAAAATGCAGAAGAAATGGGGCCCAAACAAGAATAAGTAGAACATCATGTATAAACACTGTAATTTTACGTAAAAAAAAACCAAATGAATAGGAGCAAACAAAACTCTAAAAACTATTCAGGAACTGTCCATTATGTAGAGGTGTATTACCATTACCTACTCATTTGATTTCTATATACAGTCAGGTCCCATTAGTCCATTCACCTTCCGTTCTATACTAAAATATACTGAAAAATAAAACTGTTTTTACAGACACACATTTAAACTATGTATTATTACAACAAACAAAGGTTTTTAACATTTGAGAGCATTACCAATATAAATAAAAGCCTTTAAGTCAGTCTTAATGGAGAATTAGTGCTGTAATGTACAGCCTAAACTACTTGCTGTTGTCTAATGTAGACAAAACAAATGCAATTTCTCCAGAAATATTTATTGTTTTTCTAATAATAGCAAAATAAGCATTCAACAAATGTTGGCTTGTGAGACAAGCTAATTTAACCTTGCAAATACCTCTTAACCTTAATTTTAACTATCTATCACATATTTGAGGTATTTAAATATTTACATATAAGTATCACAAAAAGTAGCCATGCAAAATGGATTAAAATGCTCGCAAATGTCTAAAAAACATGAAAAATGCATACAAAATATACTGCACCTGTCTTAAAAACAACCACGGTGAAGAGGGTATAGGGGAGGGCATGATATAACAAGTCCCTCCTAAATATCTCTTCATCAGTTGGACATAATTAACATCCATCATTTTATAACTTCCAACAAACACTTTTTTGGTTTCTGCAAGTCCTAAAAAGAAAAAAACTTCATAAAACCTAAAAAGTGAATAAATACAATTTTGTAGTTTTGTCAGAAGTCATAACTAAATGGTTCCAACCATTTAGCAGCCGCTAAAATCTATAGAACGATACAGATAATCGAAGTTACAACCACAGCCTCCATTTAAATGAAAACAAATACCAAATCACTTTAACTTCCAACTTTGTAGGGCCTTGTCGCTGCATGAAGGACAAAATTCTAAAGAAACTTTATTTTTTGCCACATGCAAGCACACCCCAACATCATCATCTTCTTCTTTAATGTTGGTTTCTGATTTAACTTGGAGGTTGTGGTAGTTGCTAGCTTCTATCGGTAGTATTATGGGAGATTCCAAAGCCTTTTCATCAATCATGTCCAGCAGCTCATCATTGTTCATCTCAATTGGTAAATCCATGTCCAGTAATAAGCCTTCACTGTTCAGTTCCTCAAACTCTGGACTGCCATAGAGAATAGAAGAATCACTCGAGTCAGGTGTTGGATAGGTTTCATATGGCTTGATAAGATCTGCTTCTTCCCAAGGATGTCTTGTGATGTCAAAACCACCTTTCACCTTTCTGGGACTGTCTTCTTTTATGGTTTTTATGTGTGGGACAGTTTTCTCAGCAATTGGACTTGAATTGCCCATTTTGGATTGATGTTTCACTTGAGTTGTGATACTGGATGAGACAGCCATTCCAGTGCTTGTATTAATAGCCCGTAACAGTTTTCCAATACCCTCACTGTTGGCCAGTATGCTTTTCAGGTATTTCACTTCTTTTTTCATTTCTTCAATGGTCTCTGCCTGACTGTCAACCATTTGGGACAGTTTTTTGTTGTCGTTTTTCAAGGCTGACACTTGATTTTCCAGGGTGGTAATGTACATTTTCTTTTTGAGCCGGTTTTCTCTGGCCATCAGAGCATTTTTGGAGAAACATTTTGGGGTCCTGGTTGGCTTTCTTGGTGGTTTAGCCTGTGCAAAAACGCTCATATTAGATATCGCGGGCACTAAAGAATTTACGTTTGTTCCAAATACCTGATTGTTTGGTAAATATTCCATGTCGGCTGTCTCATCATCAGATGTGCTTTCAGACACGTAGCGGTTGCGGTTCGACACCATTTCGGCTGTAGACACTTTATCACTGTTATTGAGTAATAAAATCCCACTAACACTCGAACTATTAATATTTAATCGCTTTTTTGAATTCAACTTTGCAAGGATTTCGGAATTATCCGTATGAAAACAACTTTCACTGGCGATTACTTATAACGTCACCACTCTACCTTAAATTGTTTTGGAGAATGCTCTCACTTTTTATTAGGTTTGCTTTTATAGGACACATCCCTACCAACGTGCCAAACGCCAGAATCTACTACGAAGTCAGCCGAGATTCGTGTTCGTTTGATCACGAGTGTTAGTTCGATAACTCGTATAAGCAGGTGACGTGTTATCGACACACATTTATGTCGATAGTCATGTTGATTTTGTAATTAACTTACAAAAAACACAGATTTTCAGTTAATAAATTAAATAAAATTCACAACCACTTTTCATCAGTTATTTACTCAAACATCAAAACAGTCAGTTTAAAAAAAAAATAAAGAAAATATTTTACAACTAAGTAAGTAAAAAAAAATAAATAAACTTAAAAAAAAAAAAAAATTCTCAAAACATCTAGAACATTCCATTAATTTACATTTTGACCGATTCTCGATACACTGGCACATTCTTAGACAGTAGACGACCTTGAACTAGTACGGTGTAAACAAAAACATTATTACTCATCAGGACATCCAATTTTGTAATTCCGCATATAATCCTATTCTAATTCCGTCAACAAAAACTTTCCGTTACAGTGCAAAGTCCCTTTCTCCCAGGCACAACCAAACTGAATGCGGTTATTTTCTGTTGTTTATGCAAAAGCACTAATGCAGTAAATGCTATTCTAACATTGAACATGTTGAAACATGATTCTTATGCCTGCAAAACTGCAAAACATGTTTCGGTGTTATTAAGTAATTTGTAAACTCAACCAGACATAACATCACAGGTTATCTAATTTAGGCTATAAATAACATAATCGATTGTTTTTGTTTTCAACTAGACTTGGTTTTATTAATACTATTTACAGTGGTTTATTTTGTAGGCTTTTCTGCTGAATTCTGTTTAATAATTTTGCCGTAAATGTCCAAAATTCCCTCTTTTCGCCTCTTCCTATCAAAACTTTTTCCTTTGGCTGTTGACTTTCCTAATTGATTTTTACCTAACTGTTTAAAGGTCAACTCTTTTTCAGTTTTCTCCTTTTTCTTCTTATTCTCCAGTATTAGTTGCTTATAATTTTTATATTTGTTTTTTGGGGGTTTTGCTCCTGCAAAATACACTCACATTATAAAGTTATCTCTCTAATGACTCAAACCTACTTACCTAACTTTATGAGCTGTTGTATTTTCGCTTCTTCCTTCTTCACTGGATTGAAACCAGTCATGCCAAGTTTAACTACTTCATGCTTTGCTTTCTGTATATTAAACAATACCTCCTTTGACTCTTCAGTTGGTAATTCATCCGGAGTTTCTTGTTTTTCTTTCTTTTTTGATTTGTGCGAAATGTAGGCCACTTGTTGGTAGTCCTTTTGTGGTGTGTTATTTCGAAGTAATGAAGCCCTAGTAGGCACAAAATCCGTTGCCATGATTGCTATTTAAATTCAATTCAGTTATCTTAAAGACCAAATTAATGGTGTTTAAGTGATTAAAAATAAAACATTAATTTTTAACTTTTTGTTATTTTTGTAGTTTGAGGAAATTCATTCCACTTATGTTGTGCTTGTGTTAAATGTTTGGTTAGGTGTATCATATACCAAATCTTCTTTTCTAGTTTGTTCTTCTCTTTCATAATCTAAATTTATATACTACTGGATATCTGATCAAATCAGCCTTGTTCAAGGAGGAAATATGACGTCACAGCGGATGCAATAAGCACTTCTATAAATTTTTTAGGCATATTATTATGATTATTGGTTAATAAGTTTTGTAAATACTAGATAACAAGTGTTTACTTATAATTCACAATGACTGAGCAAATAAGCAACCTCTAAAAATAACTTCTGTTCAAAGAAACAAACTATGCATTATTGCATTACTTTCTATTTGTTTTCAACAGGAAATAATCTAGTGCCATTCACAATCTGAAAAATGTGGGAGTCATCGGTGAAGACGTGTCAATAAATTAAATTCCAATAGTTATCTAGGGTTTGTTTATTACAAAGATTTCCAACACGATGTTTAATAGTGATGTAAGTAACTACCAAAATAATTATTGGACTGTGAGTGACTTAAATGCAAAATAGAAATAATATTGTAATTTCTTTACATATTCTACGTATTTAATTAAAATGTATTTTGATGATTTCTAATTACCATACCATTTTATAATTTATAAATGAAAGTAGTAGAATAGCTATAAGTTTTGATTCTTTAATAACTAATATTATACTTACATTACATTACTTCACCTTGCATCTTGCACGTCAAAAATTAAAATGAAATTTAAATCTGGTTTAAGTGGACAAAGTATGTATGTAATTATAGTTTTTTACAATGTTGACTACAGCTTAAAACTCCAGATAATGATCAAAATACGCCCTTTAATTATCAGTGCCTAATATTTTATACGTTTTATATCCACTAATCAATAGTTAAAGACAGAGAGCGTGTACGTACCAGCATCCGCTACGACGTCACGCACCGCATCGCTTTTTTCTCGCAAACAATTTTGTTTTCTTACACTAAAAGAAAACAGTAAAAATTTAAGCGTCTGGTGGTTAAAAACTTAAAAATAACTCAGAAAAATTATTTTTTAAAGTATGCACGCTGCGATTAGCTAGTTAAATTAAATAAGAAGAGAAAAAGTATTGGTTTGATGATTGACAGCTAGCACTTGTCAATCTTGCCATAATCGTCTATTGCCACTTGTCAATTGTCATTTCTGTCCATTGTTCATCTCCATTTCAAGCTTGTGTATATTCAATTAAATTTAATATTTATTGTGTTTAATTTTGTAAAGTAATGCCCTACATAATTATTATCAATAATTGATAATTTCTAGTAAGGGATTTAATAAAACGCTAACATGCCACCGCTAGAAGTGACCACAAATGGTACTGAGGAGGCTGTTACCACCAACCCTGTGGTAGGGATCATCTACCCTCCACCTGAGGTTAGAAGTATCCTTTGCTCTAGAGATTTATTACATTTTAAGTGTTTAAAGTTATAAATAGGACAAAAAGCAGGACTCTTATGGGTAAGAAAGAGTTTCTGTTAATATTTTTGCTTTAATTCAGTTTATATGCAATGTGCTTGGTTAATGCACCACCATTCAATTTGTATGTTTAATTTTACTTTAGACTGTGAATAACTGAATGTTCAATAGCATGTACTGCAAAAAAGTCACATTTCACATTATAAACTTAATGACTGTTGGTGCATAATATGGCCCTGAGTCAAAAATCCATTTTTTTTTAATTTACTTGTGCCAATGTGGGGTCAAATTAAATATCTGTTCAGTTTTGTTCTTCTGTTGTGGAGAGAATCACTAAGAGTCCTTATCTACATTTTAGGCATCAAAATTCATCTCTATTCACTCTTCATCAAATTATTCCTTCCAAAAGTGGTTTGATGCACCCAGTCACTTTTTGCCTTGTAACTCCTTAAAGAGACCTTTAAGTACAAAAACACCCTAATACAATCTTGTAGAGAATGAAATTTTCTACAACTTTTATTATTTACACTTTTTTGCTATGTTTTTTGCTAACTTATATAGAAAATGCAACAATTTTTTTTGCAATATGTATTTATTTAAAAATATCCAAAGTCTAAAATAAGTTTAATGATTCAGTAATAGGTACACCAGTTTATTATAGTTAGGTTGTAGTATTAGAATCTGAAGTGGGCATATTAGTACTTATAGCATTCTCTATATGTAAGTTTAGTTCAAAACTAGTGTATCAAATGTTATTAGAATAGTATGGAAATGCACTAGTATTGCAGATGGTGTCAGCAAAACTGCCAATCTCAATTTTTGGTTATTATATTTTTTTTTATTAATATATTATTTTTTTTTTGATTTGACATTCAAACTGAAATACAAGTAAATTTTTGTTGTATTTAAGAAATAGAAATCTAACCTTCATTTGAAAGAAGTTTTCATTTCAAAGAATGTTTTAAAACACTACTAGAGCAACAATTTGCTCTTCAATGTGACAAAATAGAGAATAATCCCACTTAAAACATTTGTCAAGAACAATCAAGCAGCAATTTCAGAATGGCATTGATAATGAGGAAATATGTCAGGTTCTAGAAGAATTTTAAAAATTTGTAATTTAAGATCATTGAGCATTTCTTTAGAAGTTGTTTTTTGTTAAATTTTAATTTTTGTTCATGTGCCAAAGCTATAAAGCAGAAATCAAGTTTAAGCACTTATTGGATCAATTCTTTATTTTTTACAAAACAACCAATCTCCAAATTTAGTTGCAGTAAAACTGCCATACACTATATTTTCACTACAAAATCACCAATTATCAATCTTGTAGTTTTAAGATTTCTAGTACAAACAAATTGTGTACATGTATTGTCTTATGTAAACCAATACCTTGTTTCTGGAATAAACAAAAAAAAATGTTGAAAGCAAATAAGGTGTTGAAATGTTGAAGAGACTCTTAAGCAAGATAGTTAATTTTTTTAATGAAGTTAAAGAGATGAAAAGTAGGTATTTGACATTCCTGATGTTCTGTTCTGGCATGTCAAACTTCAAACCCCAAAATAAGGACAATTTTAATAACACTTTGTCATCTTTGATAGGTTCTAATCAATCAATTAAAGAGAGAATAAACAATGCATGTTTAGTGAAATTTATTTTATGATTTGATCTTAAACTGACAATATATTTGTCAAAAAAAAATGAAGAAATATTCTTCTTTATAAAATGGGGTTGGCTTCACCAAGGTTATCCTGTGACAGTAACATACCCATTTTTGAATTAATGTAAACACAATTTCCTGCATTAACACTAAATTTTAAAAGACAATCTTGTTAAACCTTTACCGTTAATTTTTATGCTTAGAATAGTCAATTTGTATTTAGAGCAGTGGGTCAAACAATTTAGATAAACACTTTTCCTGACAGTTTCTAAGACATTGTCGACAAGACCGCAAGTTTTGTCGCTAGGAACGGTCCCGAATTCGAAGCACGAATTCGTCAAAATGAATTGGGCAATCCTAAGTTTAATTTCTTGAATTCTGGTGATCCATACCATGCTTATTACCAACACAAAGTTGGTGAGTTCAAAGAAGGAAAAGGTTAGTAACATACTTGTTTTAAAAACTCGTTAGTTTATTAATTGGTGGAATTTTTATGAACTGCAGCTCAAGAACCTACACTATCTCAAGGCATTTCCAAGTTGACAGTTTCACTAAGCCAACAGCAAAAACAACATGAAATTCTTAAGCAAGTGGAACAACCATTTGTGCCTAAAGATCCTCCAGCTGATTTTGAATTTATTGCAGATCCCCCATCAATATCTGCTTTGGATTTGTAAGACTGGTTGATAAAAGATTATTGAACTAACTGTAAAGAATTTAATTTCAGGGATATTGTAAAGCTTACAGCACAGTTTGTGGCTAGGAATGGTCGAGCTTTTTTGACTCAGTTGATGAACAGGGAACAAAGGAATTTTCAGTTTGATTTTTTGAGACCACAACATTCCTTGTTTCAATACTTTACAAAGCTGTTAGAGCAATATACTAAGGTAAGATATTACAATCTAAATGAAGACTTTTAAACTGCAATATTTTTGGTGTAGAGTATAATAACAAAAGTGGTTTGTTGTTGTTTAAATGTTGTATGAGGCAAAAATCTATTCTCAAATGTCAAAACTTTATTATTTCATTATTTTAAAGTTTTTATTTTTTTTTATCTTAGGATGCACTTGAATTGCATACTACAGGGGATTTATTGGACACATTTTATCACTATATTTTCTATAAAATCTAGTCAGTAGGATCCAACTATTATTGTAATAAACAAGCAGGAAACAAAGCAAATTTAGCATCATGAATAAAAATAAGCATACTTGCAACAAAAAGAAAATTTAAAAAGCTGTTTCTTCTAGAATTATGACCGTTATTCGTTTTGGCTCAAAGTGATTTCTTCACAGATATACAGAGTGAAGAACAATGTGCTGCTACTTTCTTGAATTTTGACCTATAGTGCATTTGACAGCTCAGATAATTTCAAAACATCCTCTCTCATGTGATTTAATCAACTTGGTTGATATTCAATTCAGTATTCCTGCAATACAGGCTAACGTGTAAACTTTCGGTAATTATTGTCGTATAACTCCATTAAGGTTTATCCATTTTGTGCAAAACTAAAGAAATGTTGTATTAACCTCAATTGTACGTACTTACTGATTTTACAAGCAGTACACATTTAGTGTTGATTTATCTCATTAAAGTTAGTCATACTATTTCCAAGATCGGAGATACAGAGTAATTTATAAAAAAGTACGTCTGTTTCGAAGACGTCCCGTAATTTCTTTTGTAGACCGAAATTTGACAAACCTCCAAATTTATCCCGAAATTTATTGACATAAAAAAAATGTTCTAAAACTATTCCAACTGTCAAATCAAATTCAAGGAATTTGCAGGACGTTTCTCTTTACTTTGTGAAGTAATCACTGTGAGACAATATGAGATCTCTGGTTCTAATTCTACAAAACGGCAAAAGGGAGGTATTTGAAAATCTTTTTTATTTATTAAATACATTTTGGAAATACAGGCCGTTAAAAATTGCCAAAAATTATGCTGTATCGATCTTTTCTGCGAGCTTACTTTACTTCAACAAATTCTTTATAAAAGTACCATCGCGAGTACTATCCTTGAAGACTTTTTCTTTAAATTTAGTATCATAGTGCAAAGAACGACTTATTGTTCCCACAAATAAAAAAGAAATTAAATGATTAATTTATAACTTTTTTTTGGAACACTGACATGGATAAAACTTCTTTCCAATTTTTTTTTAACTCAACTGGCAAGTGTTGCCAGTTGTTTTTGGACGAGGGGTTACTCATTGCCCATTATTTGGGTCAAAAGATTGCCTTCCCGAAAAAATCTCCCCAAATCTCCTTAGATTTACTCAGATCTCCCCCGATATCTTCAAATATCCTCAAAAATCTCCCCGTTTTTCCCAGATCTTTTCAAATATCCTTAGATCTCCTTAATCGCCAAAAAATCTCCCCAGAAATTTATTCTACTTTTTTAAGGTTTATTGTTGTATGTCAAATTAAATTACTAGTCACAGGAG
This sequence comes from Ips typographus, assembly GCF_016097725.1. NCBI lineage: Eukaryota > Metazoa > Arthropoda > Insecta > Coleoptera > Curculionidae > Ips > Ips typographus. The sequence goes on from NC_138423.1 coordinate 13,761,832, forward strand.
TATTATAAATCTGAGATCAAAAAATAGTTTGATTTAAGTATAACTTGTAACAAACAAAGTTGTGATTTGTTAGAAAATGTCGAGAAAACTGCTTTGCAATATCTACAATGTGTAGGTATTGAGAGATTCAAAAATTTGACTTTTACTCAACCAGTGACGTGCGCGGTAACGTAAGTTTTTTCGATTTGAGGCACGATTTAGGAGTAAAAAAATTGGCATTGCAAGAAGTACAGTCCGATTCACGAAAGTTGACGAACACGTGACAATTGCAATTTTCTCGTATTTTACCGGGTGGGAACTTTCAAGGTGACCAATCATAGGGATCTTGGAAATGTCTTGGTCCTAGATACATTTTTTCTAATTATCTCCGTTCTGTCAAACAATGGGCTGAAAGATACCATACATTTTGTTCTACTATGTCAACGGTTAGTGACATTTTTACAAAAAAAGGTAAAACAAAAGTACATGGCAAAAGCGCAATTATTCATGTCATAATATCCTCAGAATCTTCCCGGATTTCCTCAAAATATCCTCAAATTCCTTCGGATTTCCCCGAATCTTCCCAAATATCCTCAGATTTCCCCGAATTTTCCCAGATCTCCTCCCGTTGGAACGCAAAATCTCCTTAGTGACTAACCCCTCGTTTTTGGATTAATAAGCTAATGGCTTTTCTTTATCAAGGTTCTGATTCCACCGAAAACAATGCAGCAGAAATTGAGAGACGAAGTAAAGAGCATCCAAACAGTTGTAGAATTGGTCAAATACAGGGCTGAGTATCAAAAATATATGGAAGCACAAAAGGCTAAAGAAGAGGAGATCTTGGAAAGAGAAAGAAGTAAGTTGTCGGTTGTTAAAAATATTGAAGGATTTAAGCTCAGTTGGAGTGATTAATCCAACAATTTTTAACATGTTGCACACTAACTCCAACCAGTATTAAAATGGAACGTGTTTTAGTTGCTTATGCACAAATTGATTGGCATGACTTTGTGGTGGTTGAAACTGTCGACTACCAATCATTTGAAATTGGAAACTTTCCTCCGCCTACCACACCTGAAGAAGTGGGCGCCAGATTGTTAATCCAGGAAAGAATTGAAGATGGTGAAGACATTGAAATGCAACTGGAAAGTGATGAAGAAGACGGAGGGGCGGAGGTAAGCGAGTACTTTTTAGTTGACTCGATATTAACTAAAAAGCATTTTTAAGGAGTCTGGCCTTAGCCATATGGAAGACAGAACAGCGTCCATGCGCAAAGGAACTAAAGACAACAATCAAGTACAAGACATGGACGAGGAAAGTTCGGATGAGGAACCAGACGATTCGCAAAGAGAACAACCGCCTATACAGCCTCCTATGCCGCCAATCCCTGACAAAGTTTTGGTAAAAAAATACGATCCTAAGCAAAGTAAGATCTCTAATCAAATTAAAATAGTTTATTTGAAATATTCTGAATCTTTTTAGCACCAAAAGTGTCCAGGCCCACTGTGGGAGATGATTATTTGGTGTCGCCTATAACTGGCGAGAAAATTCCGGCTAGCAAGGTTCAAGAGCACATGCGAATTGGTTTGTTGGATCCACGTTGGGTGGAGCAAAGAGACAAGCATGTCACTGACAAGGTAAGTGTTGAAAAATACACTTACTGTTCTCGCGGAGTGAGTTTACCCGTGCGTCACGAAGGCTACGTCATTTATAATCATATAAATCAAATCAAGTTTTCGTCAACAAACCTGTTGTGTTCATATTATAGAAAAGTGCGTGTCTAAAGCTTCGTCACGTTTAAAATTTTGCGTGTATTGTCAGTCAAAAAGTAGAGATCTTTGGCTGCAAATTTGCACTAAAACAACCTTATACCAAAGCAAATCAAAAATATCTTGACCGAAATAACATTTTTTATTTAGTCTCCGTTTGGAATGATAGAATTTCGTCTAAATTTGAAACCTAATTTATTTACCAAAATTCGCAGAGATGTATCACCAATATGTAGTATTTCTTTAACTTTTAGCTCTTGATTTAGGTTCTGGATGGTTACATGTATCTCTAAAATAAATATAACAAATTAAAAATTCAATGAGACATTCTGAGTGATGCTGTAGTATCTCATATCTCATTTTCAGGTTGCAATCCACTTATTTTATTTTAAACCCGCTGGAAAACATTTTAGACACTTATTTTATTTTTTCTATGACTTTATTATTAATATGTTTCAAGAAATTTGTTCAAGTCTCTGGAAACAATGAAATGTTAATAGATGTTTCTTACAAAAGTAGATATATTTTACTATTATTAACATACTATCGTTGTACATATCATATAATGTATTTCGAACATCCGTTTTAATGCTTTCAGATAAATCAGTGATCTTGGCCCGTCGATAACATCTCAATTTACGTTTTCTAGGTGAGAAAATCATAAGATGTAGTAGCTTTTTCCGAATCGAATAAACAGTTTTGCGGGAAATTTTCAAAGCAGCTGCAACCTTCTATTATCAAAATAATATATCAGTAAGAATAAGTAAGGTCTTAAAATTTCTTATTTTCTTCCTGAACAGATGATAAAGCTTCTAAAGGTCCTCTATTGGTTTTTTCCAATTTAAAATATTCACAAAGGTTAAGAATTAACTGCCGGGCTTGTCTGTGGAGAATTTTTCTAGGCATTTTCTAAAAAAATACTGTAACAGTAAGTAATTCCGAATTTAGGAAAAACCAAATGGCTAAATAAAAACCATAATAGACACTCCCACTTTTTTGCAAAACAGGTTAGTAATTGTGCCAATTTTGGTTAGATCGTGACAGTCGACATAAAAAAAAATAAAAATATTAATAATAATATTATGAAAGTACTTACAGAATGTTAAAAGCGTAGAAACAATAGCTCTTAAATAAACTGTGGTGGTGTGGTAAATAGAAAACTTTATAAATGATTAACAACACAAAGAAACGGAAAAGAATTCATAGTAAACAAATCAAATAAATTTCGATGGTTGTCAAACTGACAATGACTGAAATAGAAGCGCTAATCAGTAAATGTTTTTTTTGGAAGACATTCACCTAGATATTTACCCTTTCTGAAAGTGAACAATAGACAAGGATGAAGTCAATAATGCATGTCTACTTCTAAATCACAGGGGGATGACGCACGAGTAAACTCAGTCCGCGAGAACAGTATAAGACTTTCGTGTTTCTAGAAAAAATTATACACAGTTTTATATTTTTTTCTAGATGAATCAAGATACTGTGTACGCACATGGTACCGCTATCGAAGCTAGTTTGAAGTTGTTGGCTGAACGTCGTACCGATATTTTTGGTGTGGGAGATGAAGAAACAGCAATTGGTAAGTTCATAGGAGAGAAGAGACTAATTTTACCCAAAACTTGTAATTAGGTAAAAAGATTGGAGAGGAAGAAACCCGAAAAGACGAGAAGGTTACTTGGGACGGTCACACTTCCAGCGTTGAAGCAGCCACTCGAGCTGCCAGGGCTAATATCACTCTTGAAGAACAGATTCATCAAATTCATAAAGTACCTTATTTTCCTGTCGCTTTATTTGCAAGAACCAAATAATTCTTGTTTTAACAGGTAAAAGGACTACTTCCCGACGAGGAGAAAGAAAAAATTGGTCCTAAAAACGTGCAGGGAACTAAATTGAAGGTTTCCCAGGCGCCAGTGATCAAACAACCTCCTGGCCCTCCTCAAGTAATTTACCGTTTCAGACCTTTTTTCTGACACACGTGTCACAATTTTTTGTTATTTCAGCCCCAGAAAACTGTAATAGCTCAGACCGCTCCTCCGCAACCGATTACTTTGTCAGTACAGCAGTCTATATTGACTCCTCAGCCCCCGATAATGATGATGTCGGGTCCGCCCATGCCTCCCATGCGTCCACCCTTAATGAGTGAGTAATTACTTTCCTTCAGTATTTGTACTGATTGTTCAAAGTAAAGAAGATGGCTAGAGTTAAGTGGGTATTAAAGCAGTTGAAAACTAGAGGAAAATCAAGTTTTTGGAACTTTTGTGATAACAGAGGTCTCTACAGATGTTCTAACAAAATTGTAAAAAACTAATTCTAAAAATTTAAAATCCTTCAATTTAGAAACTTTTTTGTATCATAATTTATTTCTTTCGTATCGGTAACCGTTTTCAAGCAAATTGCATTTTTTATTTTCAGAAAAAACATCTGAATTTCATTGAGAAATTGGGGTGTTTTTTCTGATAATTTTTTCTGTTAAGGAGGCAAAAAGTTTCTAAATTGAACTGAAAATTTGAATCTTTTGTAAAAAAAAATCATTGGGGCATCAAAAAATGTTTGTAGAAGGATAAAAGGGGCCCAGATACCAAACTTTGTAGAGTTTTGCAAAAAGTTGGCATATCCCATGGTGTAAGGGCATGATAAGATACGTAGTGTCCATATTTGAGCTAAATATCTCAAAAATTTTAAAATATACAGGGTGACTCCAAAGTTGGGGCTTTCCTTTCACCTGCGAATAGGGCTTCAAAAAATGAGGTTTTTTTTCCTTTGAAGCTTTTTCGAAATATGAACAATAACGAAGATACAGGGTGTCAAGGTTTTACTGAAAAAACGAAAATAAAAAATAACTTTAACTTAATTTCAACTAACTGAGAGGTTATTTCCTATCAACATACATTAACAACTTTATTTTATTTTTTCTAACTTTTTTAGTTTTTGAGATATTTTAATTCAAAAATTGAGACACTTTTTGTGAGTTTGCAGCGATGTTGCCAGGTTTGAAGCCTTGTGAAGCTGTAATTTGCACTCCAATATAGACTTTTTTTATATCGTTGAAAAGAGGATGAAAAATGCTACAAAATGTCGGTTGAACGAATTTTCTAACTTTTTGAGTTTTTGAGATATTTCAATTCCTAAATTTGGGTTACTTTTTGCGAGTTTGCAGCGTTGTTGCTAGGTTTGAAGGCTTGTGAAGTTGTAATTTGCACTCCAATCTAGATTTTTTATATACCGCTGGAAAGAAAATGTAAAAGGCTACAAAATGGAGTTTGAACCAATTTTCTAACTGTTTCAGTTTTTTTAGATATATCAATTAAGAAATTGTGTCACTTTTTGTGAGTTCGCAGCGTTGTTGCCAAGTTTAAACCCTTCTGACGCCATAGTTTGCCATCCAATCCAGATTTTCTATATATCATTGGTAATAGAATAAAAAATGCTACAAAATGGTGGTTGAACAATTTTTCTTAATTTTTGAAATATTCTAATTCAAAAATTGAATCACTATTTGTGAGTTTGCAGCGATGTTGCCAGGTTTGAAGCCTTGTGACGCTGTAATTTTCACTCCAATCTACATTTTCTATATATTATTAAAAAGAGGATGAAAAATTTTACAAAATGTTGGTTGAGTGAATGTTCTAACTTTTTCAGTTTTTGAGAAATTTCAATTCGAAAATTGTGTCACTTTTGTGAGTTTGCAGCGATGTTGCCAGGTTTGAACCCTTGTGACGCTGTAATTTGCTCTCCAATCTAGATTTTCTATATATCGTTGAAAAGATGATAAAAAATGTTATAAAATGTCGATAGTATATACCCTGTATCTTCGTTATTGTTCATATTTCGAAAAAGCGTCAAAGGAAAAAAAAACTTATTCTTTGAAGCCCTATTCGCAGGTGAAAGGAAAGCACCAACTTTGGAATCACCCTGTATATGAAAAAAAATTAAAAAAATTAAAACTTTAACATTCTGTATTTCTTTAACGAAGCGTTTTTGAAATATGGTCGAACTGGCGCTATTTTTCGATGTAGAATCGATTATTAAAACACTGCTGGTAAATTGCTGGCTTTATTTTGAATTTTGGATATTAAATTAGTTTGGGAGTTGATTTATTGACGAATCACGCTGAAACCATTTTTTTAATACTGACATCTTCATGCCTGAAGAAAATATTAGTATTTTGAATAATCCGTTATTAACTTTTTGACAGTGATCTTTTAATTATTAAAACTATACATGTTGGTGTGATAAAAAAAATCAGCTTTAGAGAAAAATAATAATAATTTGTAGTGCCAGCTCCACCTATGGCGAGTTTTGTAACTCCCATACCTCCGCCAATGGCGCCCACTGTACCCATACCGGTCAAACATCCAAACGACGGACCAGCCGAGGATGAACCCTCCAGTAAGAAATTGCGCAACGAAGACTCTCTTATTCCGGAAGAGATATTTGTAGCCAGAAATCCGGTAAGTGCTATACATTATGTGTTTTATCTAATTTATTAATTTATGTGCACCCTAATTATTATAACTTTAGTTGCACGTCATCAAGGTGAAAATGGGCGGCGTTGTCAATGTTATAAAAAAACAAACCAAAATTGAAAAATATGATTTTACTTTCAAATGTGTCATTTAATGTCAGAACCGTGTTTGTGTACATTTTGAATTGCATTTGCAGAAAGGTGATTTTTACTGTTTTAATTAAACTTTTGAGGTATTGAGAGTGAGAGAAGCTGGTTTAAGCATGTTTAGGAGACCCTGAGTTGAGGATTTTGAGATCTAATGAGTAACTAACTTTGAGTAATAATGGAGATATGTTTATTTGCGTAGATTTTCAGGTAGGGGCTTAAAATATAGATATACCATAGAGTTTTAACTAAATATAGAGTCCTTTATTTACATTTTGCCTTCAGGCATCATTAAACAGATCCAATGCGGCATTGCCAAACCTACGAGACTTGAAAATAACACTTCAAATGCATATTATATAAATTTACAGTATTCAAGTCAATATTCCGCTGACAAAAAGTACAAACATTCATCTACTCTTATTACTAATGAAAAGACTCTGATAAAAAAAAATATTCCGGTCATTTGTGGCAAGAATGCTACATGCGTTTCTGTATTAATTACTCACTAATTTTGGAAAACATAATTGAATTGACAACACTGTATTATCGGTCTCTGTATTTTCCTACTATTTGTCTATTTATAATATGCATTCGAAGTGTTACTTTCCAGTCTCGTAAGTTTGGCAATGCCGCATTGGGTCTTTTTCTCGATGCATTTGCAATAAAACAAAAATTTTGCAAACATTACAAATGCTTTGATAACAAAATGAGTACCTGTCCTGATGCTTCAAATTTAAGTTTACATGGATGTCGTTTTGACGTAATATAATATACATTTTCTTACAGGGTCCGGTAAGCATCAAGGTCGCATTACCGGTAATGCCAGAGAAACCGGAATGGAAACTCAACGGTCAAGTGTTGTCCTACACACTTTCGTTAACAGAAAGCGTGGGCAGTTTGAAAGCCAAAATCCAAGAGGAACTTACTATGCCACCGGCAAAACAGAAGCTTTTCTTCGACGTACGCATTTATTATAAATTGAAAGTAATTTCTTGATGAGTGTCTTTGATTTTCTTTTCAGGGAATGTTCTTCAAAGATCAAAACACACTTGGTTATTATAACATAACGCCGGGAGCTGTTATCACTCTTCAAATCAAGGAAAGAGGTGGTAGAAAGAAGTAAAGTTTTGTGGGTTTTGTAAGTATATTAATAGAATATTTAGTTGCTAATTATTATCTACATGAAAATTAAGCTACTTTATCGTTGTAATCAGTATCAAAGTTATAAAATGCAAGACACTTTTGGTAAATATTCTGTTCAAGTTATACCCTCTAAAATAATAATCTTTAAATTTAATTGGAATGATAATAAATGCAATCGAACCTACTATAGGTTAGTCTTTCTAAACCCTAGCAAACCAACCGAGATCCTCGGTTCCTCTGCTTTATCTCCATCTTCCACAGCCTGTAATTTTTCATGAAAATGTTAAGTGTCACTGACTGGCAACTTCGTTCAGCAGTTCCGCAACTATTTTCCGATATCTTTGGGTCATAGGCGCGTAAATGTCTTCAGCGTCCGGATACGGCTCGCATATTTTATGCGGACTCGGAAATGAGGACATTATTTCGTTGTAGTTGCTTCCGAGTAGACCGTGTTTAGCGTGAATTGCAGATCCTAACATCGCTGAATTTGCGGCAGCCTAAATGACATTCCGAATTACTATACAGGGTAACTCAAATTTAACCTTTCACCATTGGATTTTTGGATAATAAAAGTTTAAATTGGGGCAAAGATGTGCAATTTCGAAAAAAACGGAAAATTTCATTTTTTTGTTTTTATTTATTTCTAACCTTATATGAAGAGACATCTCAAAACTTTTTTTCTTATAGGTGACATATTAGATATTTAGACGTCAAAATAGTGCCTTTGATTCTGATTTTAGTGATGTATGACAACTTATAATTTGCTTCATAAATGATGAAAAATTCATTAAATTTGTATTAATGAGAAGTTTTATGAACATTACTTGACAGTATCAGTCAGACGCGATTATTTGGTCTGCGCTACTTTTAATTAAAATGATTTTTAATGAAAAGTCACAAATCAACGTATTTAGTTTTATGTTTCCTAGAGAAAGGCAGATCATTTTGAAAATTGCCTGCTACAGTTTTTTATAATTTTAATCATCATTCAATCACAGTTCTGAGACCGGTTCAGTTGAACTCTACGACTGGTAGTTGAAGTTTTCTATATGAAATGCACTGCGGTCAATGTGACGTTTTGAACCGTTGAACCACTGTTGGACAACTAGGCCTTAGTGTAAATTAGATTGATCTTGGCTTTTAAAAAACACCAAATTTGAGCACAAATGAAACTTTCCTGGCAAAATTCAAAAATTTTCTCAAAGTTTTTTTTGGGTTATCCCACGTTATGTCAGTAATCTAGTTTTTTATTTTTCAACGCTATGAGGTGTGTACAAAAAATCTAATTTTCAGTTTTTTTCGGATATCTTCGGAAGTACGAATTTTCCGAGATCCCAATGGTTTAAAAAGGTAACCAATCTGTTGTGTTAAATCAATCAGATTAGTCGGTCTTACCTGAACATAAACCGGAGAATTGAACACATCAGATAGTACTTGCAAAACGGCTTTGTTTTGGGAAGCTCCACCAGTTGCAAGTATTTTGGTTCCTTTTCCTGTTTGTTCAAGAATTAACTCTAGTGACTAATTGTCTAGGTTTTAATATAACTCACCAATATTAAATCCAAACTCTTCAGCGTACGATCTCATGGCTATAAACTGTCCCTCAACGCACGCTCGTACTTCCACCTCCAAACTCGAGAATTTTGACACTTTTTGAGTTTTATTGTATCTAAAATCCCCCTTAAGGAATGGCAAAATTTCGTGGACATCAAAGTATAAGCCTAAACAAACAACATTTAAATTATTGATAAACCGTATTGATCTTCGTACCCATGTTTCCAAAGTTTCCTCTAGGTGTGCTTTCTAACAATTGATTGAAAATATCCCAAGAGCCTTCGGCACAAGCATCACGAATTCGTTGTCTGGTTAGAGAGCCGTTTTTGAAGCATAAAAGTGCCATATAAGCGTTTTTATCGACAGGATTGCAAAAAACATGCCCGTCTAGTACCAGTTTGGGTTCGATCAACCACAAGAAAGCTGTGTCGCTGGTTCCGAGACTAACCGCCAGCCAACCTTCTGACAGTGCCATAGCTTGAAATTGTCGTCATTTTTAGTAAAAAATGCATCACCCAAAAGTTGGATTATTACCAACTAAAGATCCAGCATTATCACCAATACACGCAACTATCCGACAGTCGGGTGAAAAGTGATATCGTTCAATAAAATATGATGAAATTGGTCCTAGATTGGTAACTGACGGGACTGGATCTCCAAGTTTTTCGCGTAAATTTGGAGCGCAAGCGTCCAATAGTGGCTGGTGCCAATTTTTGGTTCTTATATCCATTAGGTTCATACCGGACCCGTCGGTTAAGTCTATCGGAGCAATTTCACCCAAAAATATACTGGCCACGAAGCTACTTATGACAGAAATTCGCTGGAATCCAAAACAGTATACACCAGTTGTCAAAAATTTTAATTGTGCTTGTCAATGTTACCTCTGTGTTTCTGTAGGCTTCAGGCCGGGTTTGGAATATTTTTGCAATTTGCGATCCTGTAAATCTTTCATAGGCCCTTGATCCTGTTATCCTTGCCAGCTCCTAATAATATAAATATAATGAGATACAATTATAATTGATCTGTTCTTTGCAATCTAATAAAAAAATAAATATATCTAATCGGTTTTATAATTATGGACTGATACCTTGCTCCTTTCAATTATTAGTATTTGTAAAAACAAAAAAGCATTTGATATGGTAAATCAACAACAAATGCTGTACGCACTAGCAGAATGCCGTATAGACTACAGATACGTTAATATCATTAAAAACGTCTATGAAAATGCCAAGGCTTGCATGAAACTGCATGATTATACGGAAGATTTTCCCATTGAAAGAGGTGTGAGAGAGGGCGATGTTATATCTCCTAAACTTTTTACGAACCTATTGGAATACATGTTTAAAAAGATCGATTTTGAGGATATGGGACTAAACCACCTGAGATTTGCGGACGATATTGTTTTGGTTACAGACAGAATTGACGAGGCGAGGGAGATGCTCAGGCGATTGAATGATGCTTCGGAAATGGAAGGTTTAAATCAACAACAAACAATAAATCAACTTTAGTTAGACCCAGTTTATGACCAACTTGGTAGTGAGTGAACGAATTTCTCTGGTTTCAAGTCATATTGAACAAGTATAGTCTCATATAAATATCTGGGACATGAAATTCTTATAGGCAGAGAGACAATCAAACCCGGGAGATGGGAGAATGGGCTTAAGTTGGGCAGCTTTTGGAAAGCTAAGCAACATTCTAAAGTAGGACATTCCAACCTGTCTAAAGTGAGCCATGGAGAGAGCAATGCTGGGCATATCATTGAGAGACAGAGTTCCTAACATCAGACTTTGACCGCATAACAATGTTAAAGTGAAACTGGGCCGGACATGTGGCGAGAATGACGGACGGACGATGGACAAGGCTATTCTGGAGTGGAGACCGCGACAAGAGGCCTTTCGAAACAGAGGTCGTCCACCAACAAGATGGACCGACGATATTAAAAGAATAGAGCCAAATTGGATGAATGCAGCACAGGATCGAAGATGTTGGATTGGACTACGGGAGGCCTATGTTTAGCAGTGGACGCAGCTGGGCTGAATGACGATTAATGACAATGACCCAAAAAAGGTGCAACAGTGGAACAGCGTTCCTATAATTTATTAATGCTAACAAATTTTGGGAACTATTTTATGACCCGTGTCCCGTATACTATACATTTAGTTTCTTTATAAAATTTTGCATGTGAATTGCAACCTTTCACCTACAAGATGAAGCATAAAAATTTTATATATGTTTTTGTTAACACATTTTCTCTACCTTCATATAACTTAATTTTAACTTAAATAGAAAATCATTACCTTTGGGCCTCCTACTGCATCTTCTAGTTCTCTACATTGTTTGGTGGTGCTCGAATCCATCCATATCGGACTATTAGTCACTGAAAAACTGTGAGACAATTGTTCGTGCAGAAACTGACTGGAATCCAATTTTTTCAATGTTTCCTGCGCCCCCTTTTGCCAGTACACGGAACCGTGTTGCTAAAATTGTTAATCTTTTTTTTCTGTTTGTTTACTAATAATTGTCTGTATACCTGAGCGGAGCCGCTGATAGCGGCTATTTGCCCAAAGTCTGCTCCATCCACTGTAAGTCTATCCATTAGAATATCGAAAGCTTTAACCCACATCAGTACCGGTGCTAAAAATTTTCTTGTTAGTATATAGATCTATACAGAAAATCAAATTAAAGTACGATGACATATTTCTAAAGTTTGTTTGACAACAGGAAGTCAGCATGAAAATAAAGTTGATTGGAATTCAATCATATTACCTGTAATGTAATCTGGATCATGTTTGTCTATAATAGAGCCGCCTTGTGTTCGAAATTCGGGTAGATCAGTATCAAAGATAACAACGGCTTGGTGCAGGATCTCAAAGTTATCTTTAACAATCGCAGCTTTAAGCTGAAAAAATAGTTAGTTTTATAGTCAAAATGACCTGTAACTTTAAAGCACCTAATGGAAATTATGTGATAATAATATGTGATAATTTCCATATTAATATTTTGATGCTCCTATTTGTCTTACTTTGTATATTCAGCACTCTTTTTTTGAAATATTAACAATAAAACATGTGAAAAGATTATTTATAGTTGGATTTTTACCTTTTGAGAATGACGTCATCTTTTTACATCTTTGTTTCTCGCATATCAAACATATGAAATAAACAATTTTAGCAAAAAAGGCACGTTGTTAATTTTGTCGTCCTGTCAAATTAAAAACGTTGACATTTACTGTCACTTTGATTTAAACGAATATCAAAGGTATAAAAATGCTGCGCTACAATGAGAAGGCCCAAATGCTAATTCTAAATTTGCTGCTTTTTTTCAAGTAGGATAAGAAACAGTTTCCAGATGTCAACTGAAACTCTCATAATCACTCATTTTTCAAAGCATTTGTAGGTTAAAATTTGTGATCTAATTCCAGACATGCGTGTTTTTTCACCTGCTTGACGTCATTCTCAAAGGGTAAAATTTTGACTATAGTTATATATTTTGTATTGACGTCTTTTATTATCACAAAGTAAAAATTGTGAAAAAAACTGGCCTTGTTTATTTCGCAATATCTTTACAGCATAATGATATGGCTTATCCGTATTGCGTATGCATATTACTGAAATTTCAAAATATGATGTGTTTTGGTATCAAATCAGGTCTTGTTTAAATATTTTTAATTAACTATTCTACATGTATAGGAAAGTGGATAATCGCAAAAATTTTGTCACGCAAAAAAATAACGATGCATAATGAAAATTTAAAATTAAAAAAAATTTAATAAAACCCACATGGAAAATTTATGAAAACATAAATAGAAAATAACAAATGTAGAATTATACATAAATAAATTAAAATCTCTTAAAAGTTAAATAATATTTGGTTTTGGAACTTGACAATGTTATTTATTTTAATATAAGAAGTTAATAATTATGAATTGCAGTGGTGTCCCAAAAAGTTATTTTTCAAATATAAGTTATAAAATAAAATTTTAGCTTCATTATACTGACTTTAAGGTAGATTATGAATTTATGTCCAGTTCAGTCTTATTACAATTTTTAAATTATTTTATACAAAAAAATTAAACTTTGTAAGTAAGACATTGGAATTTAATTTTTTACGTTGATATAAAAGAACAAGACTACTAAAAACGTAAAAATCAAGTCGTAACATTGATTAATCAAGTACAAGTGCCACTCTCACTTTTGGTGATTAGTTTAAACATCTTACAGAACCATAGAAAAAATTGATATTTTGGGTACCCACCAAAACTAACCAATTAGAATAAATTTCGAAAATCAAGGCTTGAAATTGAATTTTTGGTGCTTGACAACTAAGTTGAGACAATAACAAAAGGCCGCATTTGTATTAACTCTCCATGGGGCGATCACAGAGCGATTTTCTGATTCTGATTCTCCATGGAGCGATCACGAAGCGAATTTCTCTTTACTCGCTCCATTGGAATGCGTCCAAAATTACTATAGTTTATTGTGTAACCTGCTCACACTTTTTATCTTCAATAGGAAACGGTTTTTCAAAAATTATAAGACAAAGTAAATTTTTTATTCACTTTATTATTAGGGTAGTCAAAGTTTTGCGAAAAAACTAATAATAATTATATTTAGAAAAAATATGTCTTTGTTTTAAAAATCTTTTTGATATTTAAAATTAATACAGCTTTTGTATTTAACTCTGCATTGTAAAAGAATAAAACGTTTTTTTATCAAAAGCTCTGCTATTTGGGTCCATAATGGTGTCAAACTATTTTTCATTTCCTATGGCAAAATCCATTAGGCTAGTGGCTTATTCTAATCAAATTTGAACTATAATGATATTTGTTCTATTTGTTGTAATTAATTTTTTTTAGGACCTGGAACAAAATAAATCATTAAAGCTACTAAAGATGACTTACAACAACTTGCAGATGTACCAAGAACATGAAAATTCTCTTTGAAAAAATGTAAATGGTGTCTTCATTTATTTAGAACAAAGAATAAGTTATTCTCAGTTCTTAAGACAAAACCCATTAAGATAGATGAGGGCTGCTGGTACTCTGGTACAATTAAAAGCACCCTTATTTAAACTTTTTTGTAGCTCTTTAAATAACAAAGTTAGTTTACAAAAGAGTGACCGTTTTAAATCTCAAAATATATTTGAAGGATCGTACATATTTTTTAAAGTCACGTGAGTACTTTTAAGTTGAAACGGTGACGTGAGACTTTTTTCACCTCAAAACGGAATCCGAAGGGTCACGTGACCGTCTTCCAGTTTGAGCTATACTTTTAAAGTCACATATTATGTTTCTTTTTAATGTGAAATTTTTTGATTCAAGATCTCGTGTGACACTTTTTTAACGTCAAAATGGATCCTGGAGATCATGTGACCGTTTTAAATGTCAAAATATTGTTAATAAAGTGTCACGTAATTGTTTTTCAGTTTAAACTGATGTTTTTATAAGCATGTGACTCTTTTTACAACGGGAATGGTTACGTAACTATTTTTAACACGTGACGCTTTTTTGCTGCTGCTAGTATTGTATTTTTTTAGGAAAACCGTATGTTTGACAATAATTTTGCAAGAAGCAACAAAATTTCAAAACAAAGTCAGCTGGTAGCAAATACAAACTTTTATTAACGATACACAAGTAATTTTTATTATTTCCTCTTATTGAAAAAATAGTTCGTTTCGGTCAAAACATGCCAATTTATGTAGTAATTGTTGGTCCCAAATCTAGTGAAAATAAGCGCGATTATAAATTATTTCGAAAAATTGATATTAATTTGAGAAATTCGGCGCCCTGTAGCGGCAAAATTAAGCAACTTTGGATATAGGTAAGAGCTTAGACTAAATTGATAAGTATAGGCAAACAGTGGCAATGGAACTGAAATGTATTTAAGTAAGCAGCGTGAGATGGCACCACTAAACGGATTTTCGCGTAATTTTAAAGCCAGACGCAGCAACTTCGATCTTTTGACTGTTGTAATGCGGCGTTGTCTAGTTGACCAATCACATTTTTTGTTTTGTTTCTAGACAAAAAATAACAGATTTTGTGTGTGTTTTCTTTAATTATTGTGTTTCACTTCGGTGTATTTTTAGTGTAGTTATTTGTTATTAGTTTATTTTTAATATTTATCAAGGGGGGTATTTTATACTTAATACATTATGAATTCCATGTTTAATCTTAAAACAGTCACGTGACCATTTGTACCTTAAAATGAGTCACGAGATTTAAGAGTTTAAAACTAGAAAACGGTCACGTAATCTTTAAAATTAAATTTAATTATTGAAAATAGTCACATGACCCGTCAAATAATATTTTGTCATTTACAGTCACGTGATCTTCAGGGTTCCGTTTTGGCATTAAATAAGCGTCACGTGACCTTTAAAAATAAAATTTGACTATTGAAAATCGTCATGCGACTTTATGAACTGTAAAAAACGAGTCACGTGACTTTTCAAATAATATTTTTAACATCTAAAACAGTCACGTTACCTTTAGGATTCCGGTTTGACGTGAACACGTTTTTAATTGAAAATGCATTATAAAGAGATGAGTAACGTGTGTCTTTAAAAATATCACTGAAAAACGAGCATGTGATCCTTTAAATAACATTTTGACATTCAAAACTGTCATGTGACATTATAAAATCCATTTTTAATCTTAAAAGAGTCACGTGACCTTTAGGATCCGTTTTGAAGTTAAAAAAGAGTCAAGTGGACTGAAAATTAAATTTGAATATTGAAAATCGTCACGTGACCATTTGCACATTAAAAGGAGTCACGTAATTTAAAAAATCTCAGTTCAAACTGAAAAACGGTCACGTGACCCTTTAAACATTATTTCGCTATTTACAGTCACGTGACCTTCAGGATTTCGGTTTGACACTAAAAAAAGAGTCACGTGACTCTTAAAAAATGGTTGATTATTGAAAATCGTTATGCGACTTTATGAACTGTAAAAAGAGTCACGTGACCTTTAAAAATATATTTTATTTTTGAAAATCGTCACGTTACCATTTGCACATTATAAGGAATCAGGTGACTCTTCAAATAATACTTTGACATCTAAAACAGTCACGTGACCTTTAAGATTTCGTTTTGACGTTAAAATAATTGAAAATTGTCACGTGGCCATTTGCACTGTAAAGAGGGTCACGTGTCTTTTTAAAAATATCAGTTTAAACTGAAAAACGATTACGTGATCCTTTAAATGACATTATAAATTCCATTTTTAGTCTTCAAAGAGTCACGTGACCTTCAGAATCTGTTTTGACGTTAAAAAAGTCACGCGATTTGAAAAAAAATAGTCTATACATAAAAACTGTCACGTGACGTTAAAAATGACATTTTAATCTTACAAATAGATACGTGATTTAGTGTATCAGTTTAAAACTAAAAAAACGGTCACGTGACCCTCAGGATTCTGTTTTGACGTTTAAAAAGAGTCCTGTGACTTTTAAAATAAATAGAATCTTTATTATCGATACCTCAAACCAGAAATTCTTATCTTGTTTAGTTTTCAAAATACGAGTAATTTAACTCAAATTTATTTGAAAAAATCAAGCTTTCTTACGCAGTTCAGATGGCATAGCAAAAGAAAGCGGATTATAGGAAATAGTGCAAAAGTTGGAAACTATGTCTGCAATGACTAGCGCCATCTCTTAGAGTTTACCTACAACTGAAGCGCCCGAAGGGCCGAAATACATTAGGAAGCCCTTGAAGCGTAAACGGCTTCCTTTTTGGGTGCCACTTTATTTACATTGCGCTGGTTACTTATGTAAGAGTCTGCCTAGATCGCCTTATTTTTGGCCAAGAAATTTGTGGTTAAGCTTTCTACAGTAATTTCAGGGACACCCTGTATAAAGTCCGAAATTATACTAACAATACAGTTTTTAAGAAAATTAGACAATAAAAATAAAACACAAAATCAAAAGGCATCCAAAAGTAGTAAAGAAATAATATAAGACTAGCGGTGACTTTTATTGTAAAATTATTGTATTAATTTGATGCTGAAATACAAGTGACTTAGATCACTCTGTACAAAACTATTATTGATTCTCCATGGTTTTATTTTACCCCTACCAACCGCCAATACCTCTTCTATCTCTCTCATTTAAGAAACCTCAGACAAATCAAAACTGAAAATCAGCTGATTGAGATGATACAGAGTGAGTAATCGCGACTGCATCATCATACGGAGCGCACGTACTATAAACAAAAAACCTACCTGTTGGGTGCTCAAGTCAATGCCCAGAAATGTCCTCTCCTCGCTCATTTTAGGTCCTTGACAATTTTGACAGTAGTGACACTTATGAGAGCAGGATTTGGAGGCTCAATATCAAGAATGTTTAAACTAATTTAACCGGGACAATAAAATTAACTTCGCATAACTGAGGAAGGTAAATAAGTTCAATAAAACGGTTCCGAACTGTACACGCCGACTATACGTAGCACGTAGCAGCATTTAAGCATTCCGTAACAAAATAAAGTGAATGAATGCGGCGTGTGGAGAGGTTATCGTTGGCTTTCTCCTGTTTTTTCGACGGAAATCCTCGAACGCTATCGAATAAACCGTCATAGACCAGGTTAAGATAGTTCAAGGAGTTTTATTCTGGTTTATCTCCCCACATGTTATCAGTTAATATAGTCTTCAATATAACACACATTTTTGGCGCTTAAACGCAACAACTCGCTTAAAGTTAGAATTAAAAAAAAAATTGTGATTACACTTACTACAAATGAATCTTTTACTATATTTGTATTTTTTTTACAGCAACTCTGTTAATTTTGAACTTCATATTTCTGAAAAATTGCAAGTATGTAAAACTACTTTACAAATGTATTCTAATCTGGTATTCTAAAGTTGAGTGCATTTTTAAGGTATGGAAAAGCTTTCCGAACGATGTTCTATACTTTTTACACTTAATTTGTAAACACACCTGGTATTTTACAAAAACATGGTGCAAAATAGAGTTGAAAGTTGATATTTACGTATCACGGGCTGAAAGTAGAAGTTACGTCCATGTCGTAGATTACGTCTGTATATTTGCGTAGTATGGTTTATTTTTATTTTACCGCCCTTACGCGCCTACCGGGCCTTTTTGTAAATTTTTACCACCCGTCCTAAGGGCCGTAAAAGAGAATTGAAATCCTTAGAAGGACGCTAAGTTATTATTTTCGCCATGAAAACCTGGTGATTAACAAACATTGCAGATTGATGTGCGTAAAAATCATTAGGTACGTCTTTACTAGAGTCCGGATTAAAAAGCACTAATATCATGAAAAAAGCACTTAATAAGCAAAATTATTTTCCTCAAGAAAGCATAAAAATCTGTAAAAAAGAACAAAACTCTTTCAAAGATGCAAATATTTTTACTTTTTGTGAGTTCTACAAATTTTTTAAAGCTTTTAAACTGCTTTAGAAGCATACGAAAAATTTTAGACTCTTTTCAACTACTTAAAGAGCATATTGAAGGTGCAGTGAATGCTTTAGAGGCATTTGGAAATTCTTAGACGGTAGAATTCTTTTGAAGCTTTTAGACGGTTTTGATATCTTTTGGGTGCATCTGGACTAGTTGTAGAGCATTCTAGATTGTTTTGAAAGGCTTCCGACTGTTTTAGAAGCATTTTGGTGTTTCTGCATCTTTTCAGACTACTTTAGGAGCATTGAAGGTTCTGGACTGCTTTTAAGGGATTTGAAACCTTGTAGACGGTTCTAGCAACTTTTAGAAGATTTTAAACTGTTTTAAAAGCATACGGACAGCTTTTAGACTGACTTGAATTTTTTTAAAATCTTTTGGAAAGTTCTAGAATGTTTTGGAAGACTTTCGACTGCTTGAGAAGCATTTTGGAGTTTCTGTAGTGTTTTTTTTTGTTTTGACATTTTTAAAGGGGGTTACCCTATAAATGCTTTGGAAAATTTTTGAATTTTGAAAATTGTCTTTAACTGCCTTAGTTAGTATAGGTTAATAGTAGAAATGTGACGTAAAGTGTCATTTGTCAAAATATAATTTTTAAGGGTGCCATGTCTTGAAAACTGTTAAAAATGTCCTAATTTCAAAGTCAGTGACTAAATGGCGGCAGTTACAGCAAAACGGACACCAGATTCGTGTTTTCCATGTCATAATTAGTTAAAATGGCCTTTTTAGACTACTTTAGGAGCATTTAGAAAGTGATTGCAGTTTAAAGAGCACTAAAGGTTCTGGACTGTTCTTAGGGCATTTAAAACTTTGTAGACCAGTCTAGAAACTTTAGGAATCTGTTAAACTGCTCTAGAAGCATATGAAAGCTTTTAGACTGTGTTGAAATATTTTGAGAGCTTCTATAGATAAGTTGAAAAGCGTTTGGAAGCTTTTCGACTGTTCTAAAAGCTTTTGGAAGCTTCTAGACTATTTTGTAAGCTTTTGCAAGGCATTTTGAAGCTTGTATAGTGTTTTGGAATGTTTTTACATTTTTTAGACTATTTCGGAGCATTTGGAAATTATTTGGTCAGTTTAAATTTGTAAATTGACACTTACCCATTTTGAAACAGATAGGGGCAGTAGGGCATCCCTGAATTTTGTCCACCTTAATGCCTTGTCATTGTCAATATCGGAAATATTCGAACACCTATGCAGTTTGAATCCAAACAAGGGTCTCGGTCCAGATGGGCTGCCCCCAGCTCTACTGAAGAATTGTCCATTTGTTATGTCCAGGCCGTTATTTATAATCTTTATTAATCCACTCAGGGTTAGCAGCTTTCCGGAGTGCTGGAAATCTTCATCTGAAACTCCGATCTTCAAATCTGGCGACAGAACTTTAATAGATAATTACAAGCCGATAAGTATTTTGAGCGCGATCCCAAACGTTTTCGAGAATCTTGTAACCAAACAGATTACTCGGATTTTGGAGCCGTCTATAATCGACCAACAATGTGGATTTCGCCTTGGTAGGTCAAGTCGATATATACTGACTTTTCTAAAGCTTTCGACAAAGTAAATCACTCACTTTTGGTTGATAAGTTGAAGAGTTTGGGTCTTGATGGCTCATTCTTACAGTGGATCGGCGACTATTTTCACCGACGATCCGTATAAATAATTTCAGATCCAAAACCATTGACGTGCTGTCGGGTGTACCGCAAGGTTCCCATCTGGGTCCGCTTCTTTTCAACACTATATAAATGATATCTCATCCTGTTTTAAGAATTGTAAATTTCTGCTGTTTGCAGATGATCTTAAACTGTACTCGAAAGTTAGTTCTCATGACGAGTGTGATCTAATCCAGGAAGATCTGGATCGCCTCGGTCGATGGTATGACCGCAATGGAATAATGAAGATGAATGCTGGTAAATGTTGTTCTATGACATTACATTACCTACTGACTATACTTATGTGGTGATCTCATCAAGACTTAAAATTGTTAGCTCCGACATGGATCTGGGAGTGATTCTGGATCCGGCATGTAGTTTTACTTCTCATTTTTCTCACATACCGAGGAAATCATTGAAAATGCTCGCATTTATTAAGCGATATACTTCGGATTTTCGATCACTGGATTTTGTCAAGCTCCTTTACTTCTTCCTGGTTAGACCTCATTTAGAGTACCGTTCGGGCGTCTGGAGTCCGACTTATTATTGTCATGTGAGAGATATTGAGCGGGTCCAGAGAAAATTCTTAAGATACATTGTCTGGAAAGTTCTCACTTGGTGGACCAGCTGACTTCCCCACCAATTGTCGCTACCACTACGTAGATTTCACTCGTCCAGTCAATTCTGAGGATTGATACATTGTCAAACAGAAGAAATGAGCATGATTTAACCCTACTTTACAAGATTATAAAGCCATTATTTGTCCTGACCTACTCTCAGATATTTCATTACATGTACCATACAAAACCAAAACCAGGATTTATCCTTAAATCTAGTAAATTTCCTATAAATTTTAAAAGGAGAGAGTTTTTAATGCCTGCGTGATGCCGGTTCTCACATATGGACTAGAGACAATGGTAATTACCCGCAAATTTGCCAATAAACTGCAAACCACCCAACGAGCAATGGAGAGAGCTATGATAGGAAATTCGTAGAAGAACTAAAGTGACAGATGTTCTAAGGCTTGTGGCACAACTGAAATGGAGATAGGCTGGTCATGTGGCAAGGCAGGACGACCACAGGTGGGTACATAGAATACTAGTTTGGCGCCCAAGGGAGACCTAACGGAGCATTGGTAGTCCCCAGAGACGATGGCGAGACGATATCCAGAACGTTGCAGTAAGGAATTGGACCCGGACTGCTAGAAATAGAAAGGCGTGGAGGGATTTGGAAGAGGCCTACATCCAGGAGTGGATAAATACCGGCGGGGAGAAGAAGAAGACCATCCAAAACCACTCGACTAAACGATTTATTCCATGTTCCGTTCCACACAGAACGAACTACGGCGCAAATTCTTTTCTGACTAGAGTTTTATCTCTGGCAAACGGAAAACCTGAGCTGGATTATTCTTGCGGTACAGTTTAGGAGACAGATCAGGAATCTACAGATGAATGTTCAAATATTAGACTAAATTTATGTAGTTCGTACTCAGAGTGTTGTAGGGTGTGTGTGTAGTGGTACATTGCTTTCACTAGGATCACTTTTCTTTAAGAGAGTTTGGTCCTCCTTCCTTTTTGTTGTTTCTCTTTTATAGCTTAGTTTGTTGTAATTGTATTTAGCATAGGTCATGGGCATGTAAGTAAATAAACTACCAAATACAATCAAATATGACAACCTGGTGGATGTTATGTGTATTAGAAAGCATTGTTATAAAACCCTCGTAATACTAATGACTGTGTCAAAAATCCAACTAATCTTTTCTGAAATCCATATTATGATTTCTAAAGTTCTGACGCTTATTTCTAAACTACATGTGTAGTCTAGATCATCCTAAACATATTTTAGTACTTTTATCTCTATTTATTTTGGTTAAATTGCTATAAATTGTCCATTTTTTCCTAAAATTGCCACATACAACATCAAAGCGGATTCTTATGGAACAACTTGCATGAAAATTAGTT
This sequence comes from Ips typographus, assembly GCF_016097725.1. NCBI lineage: Eukaryota > Metazoa > Arthropoda > Insecta > Coleoptera > Curculionidae > Ips > Ips typographus. The sequence goes on from NC_138423.1 coordinate 13,783,906, forward strand.
TTTGTTTAAAAAAGTAACACAGCACAGTAAGAAGATAAGCTAATACACCTTCGCCTATAAATCCTGTAATTTTCAAATTTTTATTTTCATTCCGGTAAAAATCAAATGCGGCCCCTATTTATGATGGTACAAGGAGTACAGGACTGAACGTACCTACTTTCTTGTCCAAATGACAAACTTCTTCAGATACTTAGAACTTACTTACATTAGTAATGTAAATCATTATTTACCGCACTAGTGCTTGTGACAATTAGGGTAGTCTATTGCCACAAGCATAGTAAAATTTAAGGTTCAAATAATTTTGGGGACCTAAAAAGTAAGAAGCTGCAAAAATATTTTTTGTTTGTTCTGGGTTTTAATTTAAAATGGTAAAACACTAAAACTAAAATACAAACATTCTGTATTTTAAAGTGAATATGACAACCTCTTATCTGCAATGACACTAGAATGTGAGTTAGTGAATGATAATTGATACTTTGACATTTGGTAAACATTCACATAAGACCTACGTCCATAAATATTTTGTTCCGCTCAGTTTGTTATAAGCAGAAGAGAGACAGGACCTCCTGCCTTTTCTACGTCACATGAGATTTACTGATCGTATATGGTGTACCAAATAAGTGTGGTTTTTAATAACGTTTTTTTTTGCAGAAAAAACGTTAATATCACGTTGTTAGTTGGTGTGTTACATATTTTTCCGATTACCATTAAAAAAAAATTCTAGGAATGACCACAAAGAAGCTACTTTGCGCACAGTTTTAATAGCTTTGCGTCGTTCTGCCTTCACGTGCGGGAAAACATAACTTTAGGCACTGATTAGGAAAACTACTATTTTAGATGATGCTGCAATGTACCACATGTACTAATGGCACTCATTTTTCAAAACTATTCATACACAATGAGTAAGCAGAGAGAATCATGACAAATTCTGAGCTGAACCTTGTAAGTGACATGTGTGAGTAGTCAGAATATTAAAACAAATATGACGTCATTCGACAGCTGGTCACAAGATCACTTGACCAACTGTCAAATTAAGCCACATTAACTGGTTCACCGCCCTCTGTACAAGAAAGCCTAGAATCTCACTTTTAATGGCGGCGTTAGCGGTTCTCGTTTTGTACACAAACCTATGCAGATGCAGTAGAAAATATGTTTTTTTTTTAAATTTTTTCGTGTAGTTGATTAGAAGTTGTGAGTGAAAAACCAAAGAACGCTTCATTCCTGATCCAGATATGTATAGATATGGCTTTTTATACCCAATAAAGTCTAGCCAAAGCAAGTTTGGTTAGAACCCTTTGTCCTGGAAAGTACAACAAACTAATGTGAAAACTGCTCAATCAAAGAAAATTTGGAAATCCCTGAAGCTAGGTAGCAAAACTGGTAAATGGGTTTTATATTATTACCAAAACCTTTCTTTTAAAATGTAAATGTGCCAATGGAACTTCTAAAAGCTGTCCTGTTTCTTCAGAGTAAACCTTTGTTGCTCTCAAAATGTAACTCACATACGTATGTATGTAAGAGGCAATAAGTTTACTGAATGAGAAACATATTGTACTTACCACTGATGAGTATTGTGTTGGAGTAAAATCATTCCAGTTCAAAGCTTTCAACCACTGTTGGGTTCGAGCAGGGTCTTTTGGAAAGTAAAAGACTGACACTTTTGGGCTATTCACCAAATTGCTTTTACAATTTGGCAAAGAACAAGTGGACGGCATATTGTAGAGGCAATAGAATTTAAGTTAAAAAACCAACAACAAATTATAGAACAATGAAGGAACAATAACAATAGTGATAACACAATAAAATGAACACAAACTACACTTTCACTAGAACAATAAACATATAAACAACAATATACAATAGCAAACCAAAATTACTTTGGCAAGTAATCCCAAGTCTTGACTTTAAACCTTAAAAATTAATTTAATCACCGAAAAACTCAATTTCCACAATACAAACAAATGCAAACTGTCAACCACTATTTCGGCCATATTGGAATTTTTGGCATGCACCTTCTTGGCTTTGTTGTACAGGGTGCTGCATTTTCGATGGTTTTACGGGGTACAGAGAAAACGGTAATAGATAGAAAAAAAGTAGCATACGTGTTCCGATCTCTTTTTCCGAGCTGAGATGACTGGCGAAGAGTGGGCTGCGCAAACTTCTTTTGTTTCAAAGATACGGGGGGCTTCTGAAAATTGGTCATTTTGAAACCTCCTCTGTATTTCATTTGCTATTAAAGTTATCAAAAAAGGAAAAACGGTTTCCGGTAGAACTTTTGACGTAGAATCCAATGCCGTAGTCAGTTTTTTTATATTACGTTTAGTTTCTGACATATGACACTAAGTTATATTTTTTTAAATGGAACACCCTATATATTTTTAGTTCATTTAATTCTGTTTATTTTTACCTTTTCAACGGTGTATTACAACATATAAGTTTGTAGAGGTTAATCCTGTTATTTAAAAAAAAGGACCTTTGCTAAGCTAAAAAAAGGCCAATATCTAAAATACCAAACAAAATCGGAAATCATATAAACTAACACATCAGAAAATTAAATATTTTTAATAAATCTTAGTAAAAATCTAAGTTACAAACAGTTCTATCGTCACTTTAATAAGAAAAGTGGCCATTTCTATTTTCTACTATTTTTAACTCGATTTTTAAGGTAGAAGTTGAAAAAACTGTTTATAAACGACATGTAACATGTTAATATGAACATAGCCAAATTTTGTTTCGACTGTGGGTATTTTTATACATATTATTTAGCACTTTTTTGTTAAGGAAACGCTATTTTTCTAATTATCAAGATTAACGTTTACAAACTTATATGTTTTAATACACCGTTGAAAAAGTAAAAATCAACAGAATTAAATGAACTAAAAATATATAGGGTGTTCCATTAAAAAAAATATAACTTACTGTCATATGTCAGAAACTAAACGTAATATAAAAAAACTGACTACGCCATTGGATTCTACGTCAAAAGTTCTACCGGAAACCGTTTTTCCTTTTTTGATAACTTTAATAGCAAATGAAATACAGAGGAGGTTTCAAAATGACCAATTTTCAAAAGCCCCCCATATCTTTGAAACAAAAGAAGTTTGCGCAGCCCACTCTTCTCCAGTCATCTCAGCTCAGAAAAAGAGATCAGAACACGTATGCTACTTTTTTTCTATCTATTACCGTTTTCTCTGTACCCCGTAAAACCATCGAAAATGCAGCACCCTGTACAGAGGGCGGTGACTGGTATCATTTCAAGGTTGATTTGTGCAATTGTCAAGATGACGAGTAACTTTACAGTTTTTGACCTTATTTGAACTAGAATGTTACGAATAATATTATCGCAGTAAAAGTAGTATTTTAAGACCGTTCCGGGCCTATTCATGGCATAGTAGGTGTACAACATCGATGAGTCACCACAAAAACGTCCTTGGTTGACGCCATATTTGAAGTAAAAACCCGAACGCGCCATCTTCGAACCAACTCGGAACTGTTCGCCGCGCGGTGAAACGCCATTGGTCGCACCGAATCTTTCGCGTTTTCGAAGAGTTATTTTTAGATCTGACATCATACACGGTCGGGTCGGTGGTTCTGAGAAAGGGTATCCCTCCGCGGTGGTGACTCATTTTCGAACAAGTGTCCGTGAACTGTCAAAAATCGTAAATAAACGGAGAAATCTTGAGGAAAACGTGGATTTTCCCGTACGCTGTATCGTGCTGGTATCGATACGGGAACGACAGCTGTTTGGTTTTTTCTGATTGTGATACAACAGCGTTTCGTTTGTATAAAGTCTGGTCAAACCAACTATGATCGTGAAAATGGAAATGAGCGACGGAATGTCTAACCATTCGGATTTTTCCAATGACAGCAGCGATGATAATTCCCAGGAGGGGATCACTGTCGAATTTAAAATCGAAAGTGGGATTTTGATTGCTCCTGCCAACGTAAGTTTTTCTGGACAAGTTAGGTTAGAAACCAAAACAAATTCAGCTAGTATTTAGTCGACATTTGTCCTAAAACTACAAATATTAGAATGGTATTGGGAAATAATACTTAGGACCAACAGCGTTCACTTCATTCTTCAATTATTACAAACTATTACAACTATCTACACTGACATAAATAGAAACAAAAACATACACAACATTGCTCACTGTTTATTTGATATTGTTAATATTCTATTAAAATGTATATTATTATAATAAATTGTTTTATGAAGTACCTAATGCACTCAATTTAATAACAATATACTCTTATCACTGTCAAGAGTGTCAAGGTTTGACAGTGTGATCTGTTGCTACCTTGATTAATAGTGCAGTATTAATGTATTGTTATCCTACTTTGATGTGTGCTAATTAGATAGAGTTAGACTTAATCTGCACCGGCCAAAGTGGCGGTGGTAGTAAATTACAGATTTCCGCACCTGTCACTGTCACTTTGAAAGTTGTAAATCCAAGAAATAATAGGTGGATATGTTTGAAATCATAAAAATTATAGGAGTGTAGTGATTGAAAATGTTTGTCTTTAAAGTTAAGCTAAACTTTTATTGATATCCGTAGGTAGGTGTAGAATAGGTATAAAAAGAGAAATATCTATGAAAATAAAGAATGAGGCGTTTTTAATGGGTTAGTATCAAACTGTATTGAATCAGTAGGGCAATACACCAATTTTACACTAAACATACCAATTTTTGATGTAGTCACTAGGCGCATTCTTTTGACCCATAATTTCGAATTCAAATTTGTTATGATTTAAAAGTCACATGACTCCAAGATTACAAAGTCGCACAGAGGTCACGTGACCTTTGCATCATGACTCGTTTGGATCCGAAATCACAAACTGAAAGAAAACTGCTACTGTCACTAGGGATCTTAAGGTAAAACACCGGGTGCATATTCGTTTGCACCGAATTACCATGAAAATGCACCCGGCGCATTTCAAATTTTGTCGTTCCGTCACCGTCGACAGCCTATATTTGACAGATGACACTAATGACATATTAATGAAATAACACTCAAATAACCTTGTTGAAAAAATAAATAAATAATCAAACTGAAATTATTATTCACTACGTTTCCTTATTTTTATTTTTGATGTTTGTTAAACAGTTGACACCAATCTTTAAAGACATATAGGCTTTGAAATCAAACATGTCCATATTAATAACCGTTTATTGCCATTTGACATCTAACAGGGCTTGACACTGTCAAAGTTCAAATTGAGAAAAATTTTGTGAAAAAATTGTCAAAACAGTCATGTGAGCCTAATGAATACAGTTTTGAAATTGAAAATTTTCTGGGATATCACAATTAGGAATTTGTCAAAATGGAAATGGAATTTCAAATTGATGGAAATATTACGTGTGGCTCATTAAGTGACTCAAACCATTTTTTATTAATAAGCCGGTTTAAACCACGTGTTTTAAAAATAATTAAAATAATCAGGTGACCCTGATAAATACAATTTTAAACGTGAAAATGTTGCGGAACGTGTCAAAGTTTAAATTAAGACAGTCATATGACCCTGAAAAACTGTCAACGTTCAAATGTCAACAGGATAAAAAAATGGTCTTTATAAAATAGTCAAAACGTGACCCTAATAAATACAGTTTTGAACTTGAAAATTTTCTGAGACGTCATATTGAAGCTGTCAAAATTCAAACTGTGATGTGACCCTAAAAAAAATAATTTTGCAACTGTCAAAGTACAAATGTTAACGAGATAAAACAACAGATGTTAAAACAATAAAATAGTAGTCAAATGATCTTTAGAAACCTCCTCATTTGACAATTGACATATGAAAGCACCGGGTGCAATAATATGCAGTTGTTGTCACGTGCTCAACTGTCACAGTAAAACTGAGCGGAATAGATTGATTTTTCAACAGGTCACGTGACTTTAACGTTTTATGGACGTGTAAAACCAGTTTTTGTCTGAAGAGTGAAATAATTTGTTCACTTTTACTTGACTTGGTTTAAATCTGACGTTTGACAGCTATTATACAGTGCTGTCAAAATTAGCTGTCGTCAGGTTCGTTCAAAATCGACTTGGGTATATTTTAAATTATTTTTTTTTGTTTCCTGTCTGATCGCCTCTGCTGTGGATGGTAGATTAAATTTATTATTTTCTCTCCATAGAGTCTAACCCAGCCCTGATAAAATGGGTCTAGTTGATGTAACTTTAATTTTATTGTGACTAAGTATGTAGTGTCAGTGTTTACTCCATAATGAGCTTTATTCCCCCCTTTAAACTATTTTTTAAAATCTCTAATTCTTCATAACATGGGTCTTACTGTCTCTCCCCTTAAAAAGACAGGCGCATTGATTTATGAGTTGAGCTCCTGAAGATCGTCATTTATACGTCCGAAACTAGTAGAGCAGACCTTACCCTTTGAAGGTTGAAATAAAGTATTGTGGAGACGACATGCCATTTTCTTCCTTTCGTAATTTTCGTAAGGGTCAAATTTGCCTGAAACACCACCACTATCCCAATATTGATCCCAATGGGTTTTGCGTTATGTTGGCCACTTAGTGCAAGCGAAAATCGACTTTAATGATTTTATTTCTACAGTTTTGCTACGGCTCTAAATTTGACACTCACTGTGCTCGGTTTGTACCAAATATCAGGGCCGTACCTGGTCGATTTAAAAAAATCTCTAAAAAAATAAATTAGAGTGGTTACAATCAAGGAAAACGGTTAGTTAGCTTTGGAGCCCTCTGGCGACCAAACGAAGCAGCTTATTAACACAAACGGCCAAATTTTTGGAAAGCCCATTATATTTTCTATCCCTTGACATATAAAAGTCTATACTAAGTGTTGTAAATAAACGAGTTGTTTGACAATAAAGACAGTTTTGACTGAATTTGACAGCTACTACTTTAACCTTCAATAACACGATTATTTTGACAGTCTTAATAAATCTTATTTCTTAATAAATTTTTCAAATATGTGATCTAATACAAATTTACTTTACTACTTTTACTTATTTTGAACAGAGAATCAGAGAAAGTTATAAGAATAAGGAGTGTTTAATTTGAAAACGTCCTTTTTTAGAACTGATGTCTTGAGCTCCTTTTTTGACAATTTTGTATCATATATTTTATTGTTTTTCTTTATGACACGACAAAAACCAACAAAAAAACGTCTCCTGATATGCATAAATTAAAATTATTGTTTTGGAGACTAAAAATATTAAATTTCACATAAAATGGTAAATATCTCAGAGCAATAATATACAAGGTGTCCCATTTAAACTAAGCAGCAGTTGATATCTACTTCCGGTTAAATCGATGCACGCATATTTTCTTATTTTTACTTTTTTTAATTAAAGAAGGTTTTTTTAAACTCTCTAGTCGTAGTAACTCAGAAAATTAGTGGGTATTGTTAGGTTAGATTAGTTATTGAAAATTATTAGGAATTACTGAGCATTATAAGGAATTTGTGTGTACAAAATTGTACTCAGCGGTTTTCCCCTCGTGATGAACTGTCAGTGATATGACTATGACATCTCTCAAGGTTTAAGGTGGCTCATTTTAATTCGAACGCACTGTATGTTATAGTTGTAACAATTTTAATATTGTAACTCCTTCGAACCACAGCTGGGTGTAAGGTACATAACTCTTATTAGGCCATTAAAAGACTGGTTTTATTGAAGTTCTCATAGGTTTTGTTAAGCTTCCAGCAAACCGTACTTTCCATTAAAATTTAGACAGCTTCTGTCGAGTATGACTCATGTTCAAATTTTATCTAGTTAATTTTTTTGGTTTTTCTTATCAATCCGGAATTCCAGGCAATATAATATCCCCATTATTTTGCACTCCACACAAATCATATAAATTCCTTTATAATCTGATTATTAACGAGCAAAAAACAAACAAGATAATGTAACATTTAGGTGTAAATGAACCATTTAGAGTGTTGTATGACTGTGTTGTTGATATATTTACTTTAATAGGTTATTTAATTTATTAATCAACCGTTAATAGCTATTTATGTAATTATAGTTACGAAAAATCAGATATTGTGTAACAAAAGATTGGTTCTGCTGATTTTTGCAAAACGTGTTTGATTTTTTTTTCAAGATTTTATTAAAATGAAACATCTTTTCATGCTGTGGTACCAGTTACAAAACTAATTTTTTTTGTAATTTGTTACAAAAAAGTGTCACTTCCATGTAATAATTAGGAAAATAAATAACAACTTGAAATTTGTTCTGGTTTAGAAGTTTTATATGTTTTTTTTCTTTTACTTTTCTAAAGTACTTTTCTCTTTTTAAATTCTACTAATTATTTCAGTCAGTTAAGTATTAGCTGTGGGTTTATCTTTGCACCAAGTTAGGACAGCTGCGCCAATTAGACCTTATTAAAAAAGTGCAGCGTGCCCTCAAAAAGGTCAATGGTCAGGATGGTATTTGAACTCGACCGTTTAAAAGCCAGCATGGAATTTCATTGATCAAGTACGCCATTAAGGTTAGGGTTGCTTATCTTCAGTGAAGAATTTCCATCTGCAAGAGCTCCGCAACATTTCAATTCGGCGACATAAATTATTTATTCCCCTAGTTGGCAATTTAGGCGCTTTTACACGAAGTGAACGAGCGTTGTTTCGTGCATTCTACACCCCCAAAGTAGTCGGCGACAACCCCTCGCCATCGTAAAATTCGTGGAAAATGTAGCGACCTTGGGTCTTAATCAAAATCGATAACCTACCCCACATTATAAAAGTCGGGGATTTTTGGCATTGAAAGGGCAGAGACTTGTAAAGCTTTAAGAAAGTTATTTTATTTGAAATAAAACTATAACAATTTGTAATATTTTTCGATGCTACTTGAAAAGTTTCAAGCTATAAAATTATTCATAACGTATTTAAAGTACAGCTAGTTTTAACATACAGACACTGTATAACATCCTCTCATCAATTTCATGTCTTTCCTGTAGCTTTGATTATACAACCATCCTAATTGCCAAAAATAGTATGTTTTGCACTAGTGAGGAAAAGTTCACATTAGAAAAACATAGATAGTGCTGAGAAAAAAATGTAAACTACAGTGAAGTAAAGAAAGGCTTAAGTAAAACAAGTGGGCTAAAGAAAAATACAAAGTACAAAATACTAGAAAGAAGTTGTAAATTTTCATATAAAAAGTAAGCAAAAATAAGATATACAAAAAGCCTAAAGAATAGGGAAAACCAGGGCTAAACAAACGAAAATAAAGGAAAGCATAAAGAAGAAAAAGTTGCACGAGATGAAATCTATCACTAATAATTAATAAAACTGGAATACAGAAAAAATAATGTTGAGACATCAGGGAGAGATGGGACAATAGATTAATAGGCGCTATATGAACAGAAAGAGAAATACCACAAACCAATGTAAAAATGATATACTTTAAAATGCGGGTTTTAGACCAAAAATTTAAATGACATTTAGTTGGACAGATTTATTGTATCTATCTATTATCATTAAGATCAAAATATCAAAATTGTAAGTTAAAAGTTGTCAATAAAAACAGCCCCACCAACCAAGAGAATTTAGTGTTTAGGACCTAATAACCATTTGTACTTGTTTTTGTTGTATTTTTCAAATTTTGATTTTAAAATTTCATAATTATATCCTGAATACTGTATCCATAGAATGATTTCTACAGCTTAGACTGTTCGTGGGCTGATCGTATAAGTAAATTCTCTAACTTTTTACTTTGTACTACGAAATTAATTATTACTTAGAGTAAGTTTTAGGCTAGGAAAACTCACTGTATCTAAAATAGAAAATAAAATTCACTAAAAAGTCAGTGAGTTTATTTTTGAAACTCGCAGGTAATGAATTATTAACCTCCTAATAGGTAAATACTGTGTTTCTGAGAGTTCATATTTTGACAGCGCTTTTCTCCCTGATTGTACCAAATTTGTAGTGTTTTTTCAGGTTATTGGATAGGAAATTTAATGAGGATTCCAAAAATGTACTTAAAACAGTCATTTTCTCATTTCAAGTGGGTTTTACAGGCGATTTTGTCCCTGACTGTCCTTTCAAACTGTGTCTCTGACAGTTCAAACACTGGCACCGCTTTTCTTTCTGTACCAAATTTTGAAATGGTTGTAAGGTTATTGGATAGGAAATTTAATGAAAGATTCCAAAAATATGCTTAAAACAGTAATTTTGTCACTCCAAGAAGGTTTGACAAGCAATTCTTCTGTCTCTGATTATCAAACTGTGCTCAGAAGTTGCAAAAATCCTGGTTTAGAAAAGTTTTCTTGCAGTATTCGATACAAAACGTGTTTCCGAGATTTATTACAGTTATTTTGACAGTTGTCAGTAAATTACTAGTAAATCACAGTTTAAATAATAATTTCTTCAGTTTTGCCTCATTTTTCTCATCTCAAAAACATATTATCTGTCTTGATAACATGAGATAATAAGGAAAAGTGACAAAAAACTGCAAATATAATTTTTTTAGAAAAGGCTGCTTTTTCATAATTATAAAATTGGTAAACAATTACTTTGTTACAAAAATTTTACTTCATTTAATTTATTATTAAATCTCTAAAACAATAAATAACAAATCAAAACAGCCTTTATTTTTCAGGCTTTTGTTTTGACAATATTAACATAAAATTACTTTAATCAAATTGATGACAACCATGACAGGAAAATGATATCTTTCAAGTAAATTTCAATTCAAGGGTATCTATACCCATAAATTGAATGGTCAAATTGGAATTATTACAAGCAAATTGGATCCATTATGATATTTGTTGTTTTTCCTGTATTTAAAGCTTTTTGGGACCTGCAGGAAATAAAATATTTAATCATCCTGTAGATGTGCTAAAAACAAAAAAGTCACTTTTTTCGATTTTGAGGTTTGTCAACAGACAAAACTGCAAGTTTGATCAAACAATTTGGTTGAAAGTAGAACCTCAATTTTTTTGACATCAAACTGCAGTAGAGGAAAATAAAGAACAGAATAAATAAAATGACAAAAATCGACATTTTAGTAATCCAAGTTCAATTTACTGTAAACACAGTCAATTTGTTAGCTAATTATAGTACAAATATACATTTGCTAATGTACTACGATTAGTTTTCTTTGGTCACGAAATTAGAATCACCGCTAACCGTAAAAGCCTTTTTTTTACCTCAAAAGGGGGTGATTTCTTAACTGTCCACACGCAACACATACATCCCCATTAAAAATTAAATAATTCACCCTCGTGTATTGCAAAAACCGCTTTCAAATTTGCAGGACATTAGACATTTATCGTATATCGCACTAGCAATCCGAGAGTGGAATTTTATTCGTTCAGGAGGGCAAAAGAATCGCACCCCTCGCTATTTGGACGGGCAAATCGAATAAAAAATGGGTTAGGGAGAGAAAACGGCGGGGGTGGCGGTCACTCACCAGAACGAGCTTGTTTAACTTAGGGGTTGTATAGTTGGTTGCTGTTTTTACACGTGTGAGGAGGCACGAATCGATTTCATTTTGTTTGCAAGCATGCAAGGTAAAATACGAGTGCAATATTGATAATGGGCCTATCCCACATATCATAAATTTTTGTTTTAATGACTGGAATCGAAAGAATAGGATCAAGAAACTAATTTTTCATATTCTTGAAGAAAAAATTATGGTCGTAAATGTTCCTACATTAGTTTGAATTTGTCCATTAAATTTAAAAGATCTGTTTTGGCGCGCATGTGACGTACGTAATTCTGGGCGATTTTATTGGCTGTTGCACGCCAACTGTTTCACTTCTTGTCGCTGATTGGTTCATAGTGTAGTACGTCACCGGCGGCGGGCGTTTAAAACATGAGATCAATGTAGTTTTTATCATCATTTTTTTTCTATTTAGACTTAATATTTTTGAAAACAAAAAAATACGGGTATAATATTTTCAATCCGTCTTTGTAGTTATGAAATTAAAAAAAATTGTGGGACAGGCCCATTGCAGGATAATTTGGGAATTACAGTATTTGTTCAGTGACTAGATATTATATGGAATTAAATCACAAGACACACTGTCTCTAATAATCTCATCTATGCAATTTCCGGACGTTCACTTTATTTACAGAAAATAAATAAAAGATAATAAAATAAATACTAATTTGTTATCAATTGTGGATTTTCCAGTTTGAATTTCTTAACCTATTATAAAATAACCACCAACTTCAATGGATTAAGAAGTCAAAATGTGGAGAAGTTTGCATTTATAAATTCATCAAGTATGTCAAAAATTGTAAGATACCTGAATTTTCATAATAATTATTGAGTTCCTAAATGGGTGCATTTACGGACATCCGTCTTTAAATGGCTTCTTGCCTATCCAAAGATGGGTTCAAGTTCATCAACCGTCTCTTTGTTTGGCTTATTTTAATTTAATTTCTTCAATATTTTTTTTTAAACTTTGGTTAATCAGTTTGTGTTTTTAAAAAATTTAGTCAATATTTCTGGATTTTTAAATATTTTGGTTGATGATCTTAACTGAATTTAAGCGATAGTTTAAGTTTGTTCGATCTTATTCCTGTTTCGTATCTAAATCATGCATTTCAAAGTTATCCAGACTGATGCAACAATTCTTTTATCCCTTCACTAAACCTCATCAGGTGATAGTAAACTTAGGTTCAGTTTTCTTAAGTGAGGTTAACCTTAACCTCCTTCAAACTGTTTCCCCTGGCTTCAATTTGCTCTTGGCTCTGGATTAATCTAACGTGTCTTAGTAGTAGTAAAGTAGCTCCCAAATTTCATTTTTTTCCATTTTCTAGAACAGTAAAGATAAGTTATTTTATTTTATAAAAGTGCAATAGGCGTTTCATTAAAAAAATCAATTTCACTATGTCATACTTTTTTTATGGAGAGAAGATATTTTTTTTCAAATCCTGTCTGGTTTCTAGCATATTTTTTTAAATCTGTCAAAGGTATTACTATTTGCAAAAGTAGTTAAAAAGCACCTACCTACTTATTAGAATGAATTCATATACAAGGTCCTGCATTTCAATCAATTTCCTTTCCCATAACCAGAACCTAAAAAATAACGAAAAATTTACAGTCCCGCAGGAAAACTTGAACTGTAAAAATGATTGTAGGACAGTCCGCGACAAAATCATCTTTAAAATCAACTTTTAGTGACCAGATCACATTTTTAAGCACATTTTTGGAATCCTCAATAAATTTCCTTTCCAATAACCTCAAAAACCACGAAAAATTCAGTACAGTCCGCGAGGAAAGCGCTGTCAAATATTGAACTCTAAAAATGACGGTTCAAAGGGCAGTCTGCGACAAAATAATCTGTAAAACCCACTTCTAGTGAGTAAATCACATTTTTAAAAACATTTTTGGAATCCTCATTAAATTTCTTACCCAATAGCTTAAAAAAACAGTAAAATAGGCGGTATAGTCAGGGAGAAAAGCGCTGTCAAACTTTCAACTGCCAGAAACACGGTGTTAAGAATAGTCTGCGACACAATCGCTTGTATAACACACTCTTTTAGTGAGCAGATCACATTTTTAAGTAAATTTTTGAAATCCTCATTAAATTTCCTATACGATAATCTAAAAGAACACTAAAAAATTTGGTAGTCAGTGAGGAAAGCGCTGTAAAAATTTCGAGGGGTAAACCGCTGAGTACAATTTTGTACACTAATTCCTAATATGCCAATAATGTCCGCTAATTTCTTGTAATGCCCAGTAATTCCTAATAATTAACTAATAACTAACCTAACCTAACAAGACCCACTAATTTTTTGAATTACCACGACTGGAGAGTCTAAAAAAACCTTTTTTCGACGACTGACTTTGAAAGTACCTCATGTACGCTTCCATTTCAAAGCAGAAAGTGGTCATTCGCCGCACGTGCGCAGAAAGTGAATCATTTTCTGCTCTAGAGCGTTTTCGCTTTCTACTAACAATCTAGTCACCAACTTTTTTCGGCGTTTCCATAACAACGCTTGACATACCTGTTTGAAATAACCACATTCCGTCAAAGTGATTTATCGGTGACAATGAGTCCGAGCGACGAAAATGATGTGAGTTGTCCTTCTAATCCACCCCACAGCAGTCGTCGAAAAAATATCGTCTATATTTCGAGCCAAAAGTACTTTTGCCGCTTTTACATGATTGCAGCGTTCGGCTTCGCCTCAAGCTGCAAATTTCATGTGCAAGCGGCAAATATATACTTTCCGCTCTTAATATAGAATATACTATTTTAATAAGAAAATATGCGTGCAACGATTTAACCGGAAGTAGATATCAACTGTTGCTTAGTATAAATGGGACACCTTGTATATTATTGCATTTTTGTATTCTACATCAAATTCCAGACATATTTCGTTTATTAATGTCATACACTTATCTGTATCCGTTTCTGAGATATTTACCGTTCTATGTGAAATTTATTATTTTCAGTCCCCCAAACAATAATTTTAATTTATGCATATCAGGAAACGTTTTTTTCTTGGTTTTTGTGTTTTGTCGTGTTATACAAGGTTTGTTCTAAGAGTGGGTGAAGAAAAACGATAAAATATATTATACAGGATGGTCAAAAAAAGAGCTCAAGACGTCAGTTCTAAAAAAGGACGTTATTAAACACTCCTTTTGTCTGATTCTCTGTTCAAAATTAAGGTAAGTTTGTATTAGGTCACTTATTTGAAAAATTTATTCTTTAAATTGATACATTGAATCACCCTGTAACTGTTAAAATAATCGAGTTATTGAAGGTTAAAGTAGTAGCTGTCAAATTCAGTCAAAACTGCCTTTATTATCAAACAACTCGTTTATTTGCACTTTGTATAGACTTTTATATGACAATGGATAGAAAATATAATAGGCTTTCCAAAAATATGGCCGTTTGTGTTAATAGGGTGCTTCGTTTCGCCGCCAGAGGGCTCCAAAGCTAACTAAACGTTTTTCTTGACTGTAACCACTCTAACTTCTTTGAGGGATTTTTTTTTTAATCGGTCAGGTTTGGCCTTAATATTTGGCACAAACCTAGCACAGTGAGTGTCAAATTTAGAGCCGTAGCAAAACTGTAGAAATAAAATCATTAAAGTCGATTTTGGCTTGCCAACATAACGCAAGACCCATTGGAATAGCGGTGGTGTTTCAGGCAAATTTGACCCTTAAGAAAAATGTCATTTGCAAAATCAGTTTTTAAAGAAATTTTTATGCATTACATCGTCATAGACCTAGTAACTCATGTTAACCGTGTTTTCCGAATTTTCCAGGGTCAAATTTGCCTTAACCAGTCAAAAAGTGTTTCTGGGGCACCCTGTCTGTAAAGCGTAAAAAACACGCGTATTTGTAACACTTTGTATATACTTTGATATGTCGATGGACAGTCAATGAAATGAGCTTTCCATTGACGTAGAAAAGTCGATTGGTTAGTGGTACCGTTTGGCCACTAGAGGGCGTCAACTTTGACCAATTTTTTTGGTGTATCCTTTTGTTTAATATTTAAAATCCCGCTTAATTGCACTATTTTTGCTAGAGTTTTATACGTCAATGGAGATCTAATGGAATGACCTTTCTAAAAATTTCCCAACTTGGGTTGATAGGTTAGACGGTTTGGCCGCTAAAGAACGTCAAAGTTGACTATTTTTTTTATGACTTTTTTCGTATATCCTTTTGTTCAATCTTCAATAACTCGTTTGTTTGCACCATTTTTAGTAGTGTTTTATACATCAATGGATAGCCAATGAAATGATCTTTCTAACAGTCTCTCAATTTGAATGGATAGGTTAGTCGGTTCGGCCGCTAGAGGGTGTCAAAATTGACTAATTTTTTCATGACTTTTTTGGTGCATTCTTTCGTTCAATCGCCAATAACTAGCTTATTTGCCACACTTTGTATAAACTTTTATATGTCGATGGACAGCCAATGAAATAAGCTTTCTATTGACATATAAAAGTTGATGGGTTAGTGGTACGGATTGGTCGCTAGAGAACGTCAAAATTTGTAAAAGTAAAATTACAAAATTCTTAATTTTTCATTGTATTCCAACGGAATTCATTGATATTACTAAACTTTATTTATGTTTAAATTTGAATGGTAGATGTATAGAAAAAATTATTTTATGATTTTTTTTTTAGTATAATTTAGAAATTACGGTCTGTAAAACTCACTAGTAAAAGTAATTTTGTAAAAAGCTTATAAAGAAAGTTAAATGAGCCGGGCACGGTCTCCTGTGACGTAGTACATTTCAATTGTCTAACGTACATGGAAGTCTTAAGTCAGATATCAGTTTTTCTCGTAAAAATATCTCATTGGGACAGCTCTTAGTATTGTTTGAACAGGACTTAACCACACAGCGCTTAAACGGCATTTTTTCCAGCAGAAGACAAGTTCCTAAACACGAATCAATGTAAAATAAACATAAAATATAACCTACAATTTCAGTTTTTCAGCATGCATTTCGTCTCACTCAACTCACTATAAACAGAAGAGAGATAGGGAACATGTCCCTTTCTACGTCACAGATATACGGTGTACCAAATAAGTACGGCCTACACTGATGTTTTTTTCGAAGCAAATGTTGCGTTTTTTCTAAAAAAAAAGGTGTCAAATATTTTTCTGTCTTACACACATATTTCCAAAATTTAGCCCGTAAGCTTCCGAGACAGTTTAAGTGTAGGACCCTGTATATTTATTATTTTGTCATTTCAATAAAAAGCCTGTTTCGTCTAGAGAAAGTAACAGCATTTTTATCAATTGTTTCTAAAGTAAAATGAACTCAATTTATAACAATTTGAATCTAAATTTAGATCTAAAATACGACCCTCTACAGACCATATTAATAATTTTTTAAACTAGTGCAACTTTTCTTGAAAATAGCTGTTTATAGTCCATTGCTGGGTCTGGGACACTCTGTACAGAATCACTGTAACTGTATTTTTACAAGGGGAGATGTATCACAAGTAAACAGTACTGGAATCTCTTGCATTCCCATACATCATAACGAATTTACTATTGTTCTTAGTAGGTCTTGATAATAAACTGTTGACATTGATAAATTGAATTAGAATTTGTCGTCTTACCTTGCTAATTAGGCTCCATCAACATTTGTCAGAGATTTCCTTCTATAAGCATTACTATCTTATCAGTTGTGTATAGTTCATTTTTATTAACATGCTTATTATAGAGACATTTTAACATTTTTGGGAAAAGTTTTCAAATTTTAAAGCAAAAGCTGCTTGTATCATCCTCATTTATTGTGTTTTAGTTCTCGTGAACAAATTATCTAATCCTAGTTAAACACTTCCTCGAATTAAATTGAGAAGCAGTAAATCTAATACTTAAACAACACTTTACCGATTATATTTGTCGCTCCACCACTTAACACGTATAAAATTCTACGAATCATCAAAATTTCCCAGTTTATTTCCTTACTTCCGAGTTTCTCGGAATTTTCTCCCATTCGTGAAACTGGCCATTATCTTTGGTCGGCTTTTCCCAGTAACGTTAGCGTTCTCTTTTCAATTCACGTACTATGATAGTTAAAAAATGATCTTGTTTGCGGGAACTTGGAGAGTTTTAGCCGAGCACTTTTTTAACGGATAGCAGATAAATAGTATATTTTATATTAAGAGCGGAAAGTACATATTTGCCGCTTGCACATGAAAATTGCAGCTTGAGGCGAAGCCGAATGCTGCAATCATGTTAAACCGGCAAAAGTACTTTCCGCTCGAAATATAGACGAGGTTCTGGTGCACTTTAGGTGCCACCGTATTTTTAGTTCTTTTTTGATGAAATCGCGCGCCATTATTAATGACAGGAAGAATGGCCTCAGATAAGCGGGTCAAGCAAGACTACTGCTTTTTACCCTCCCATCGCTGTAGACCAAAAGGAAAGGTCCGGAAGAAGGACTCCGTTAACAGGCACTGCAAATTCCCTTTCGGGAATTACCAGTGTTGCAACGGCGTCCCCTGTCCTGGGTGAGAGTGCCCCGGCTGATAACGGGGCTCTTCTGCGCTCTTCTTATCTTGAATTTTTCTTTCTTTATCAGCTGGTCATCCTGGTGGAGGTCATGGCATATTTTTGGATGATCAAGAGAGTTAGAGGGCTAATCAATTAATCATCCAAGAATATTTGTGGGGAGTTTGGATTGGAGGTTAGGAGGTTGATTTCCTTACCCTATTGCCTATATAGGCAGGCGGGGGGAAATCTGGGAGGTGTAGCCAGAGCCCGGTTAGCACCGAGTTAGCTACGGTTGGGTTATACCCAAGTTTTGAGAATAAATTCTCGCCACCCAGGGGGAAAGTCGTTGGTGGGGGGGTGGTCTTCTTCATCTTGGCTAGTTTGGTCATGGCTGCTACCTGAAACATAAAATCAGAAAACACTAGTAATAACTTACTCCAAACTGAAGTTAAAGTCATGATCGGGTGTTGTCAAATCCGAGGGTGAGGTCATAGTCGGGTGTTCAGTGCTGTCATCTATCGTCCAGCAACTGATGTCTTGGCCGTTTATGGGGGGCTTCCATTTCTGGAGAATAGTCGATGGCGTTCCTTATGAGTGGATTCTGGTGTTCCGCCATTTTGTCAAAGAACTTGTGTGCATGTTCTTTGATCTTCTCTGTCGCTGTTTTGTATTGGAGATCTCTGGTGATGGTGTCGTTTCTGACATACCACGGGGCGTCTATGGCTGATATTAGCGCTATGTTTTCCACTGCTTGAAGGCGTTTCAAGTGGGTCTTCGCTGCATATCCCCAGGCTGCTGAGGCATATGTCAGGTGCGGTTGGATGATTGTCCTGATTAGTGTCAGCTTGGTCTTGACGCTGGTTTTGGCATCTCTACCGATGACTGGGTAGAGCTGAGCCCTGGTAAGCTTTGCTTTCGCCCGGGCTTTTTCGACTTTACACTTCCATGTTAGTGTCTTGTCTAGTTCTACGCCGAGGTATGTCACGTTGTTACTCCATGAAATATCTTCATCTTGGACTCGGAGGTTGATTTCCGGTCTGAGTTTGCGCCGCTTGCTAAAAAGTATAGGTTGTGTCTCTGCGTTCAGTTTGATTTTCCATTTCGTGCACCATCTTTCCAATGTCTCCAGTTCGCCTTGGAGTATTAGAGTGAGTAGCCTGACGTTCCTGGATTTGGCCAGTAGCGCAGTGTCATCTGCGTATAGCGCCAGGTTAGTAGATGTTGTACAGGAACGGTGAGAGGACTGCCCCCTGCGGTACCCCTGCTTCCATCTCCCTGTACGTCGAGCAGACTCCTTCAGTCTTCACTCTGAATTTTCGCGCAGTCAGGAAAGATCTCACTATCTTTACTTGGCTGATTGGGAATCCGGCATCCAGCATCTTGATGAGCAGTCCTTTGTGCCAAACGCGATCAAAGGCTTTTGATACGTCCAGCAAGACTGCTCCGGTTGCTTCCTTGTGATTGAATCCACTTGGGATGAATTCAACCATTTGGTGGATCTGTTGTTCTGTCGAGTGTCCATGTCTGAATCCAAACTGCTCATCAGAAATGATGTGCAGTTCTTCTTCAGTTTCTTTGAGCCTCTTCAGGATGATTGATAAAATCGATGTCAGATTCTTTATTTAACTTACTTTTACTGAAATAAGGTTGGATGAATCACTTTTTCGCAGGAAAAACTTATATTTTTACGTTATTTTCTTTCTTATGGCATTCTCCATACTAAACATAAATGACTGATTTTTGATCGGTACCAGCACCACCAGTGTGAACATTTTGTTTCTTGCCTAGCAAAGATTCATTCAAATCATTCTAAAAAAGCCATGCAACTTTTTCAATACATTTACAATTAACAAATATTGCTACATATACGAATCGGCAACTATGGTGAGCACTAGGTTAGCCATGCATCTTTTTTGAACCTTCGATTTGGCAACGTTGCAAATTTCCAGTAGTAAGGGGGAGGAATTCTTCCTAGACTTGTTGTAATCTGACCACTTTTAAATCGTTTTTTTACGATTCTTTTCCCACAAAACCAGGTTCATCCACCCTTTTTTGGGTAGAACTAAGTTAAATAAACAATCTGACATCGATTTCATCAAAAAATAACTAAAAATACGATGGCACCTAAAGTGCATCAGACCCCTCATTCTCACCGATAAATCACTTTGACGGAATGGCTTTATTTCAAACAGGTATGTCAAGCGTTGTTATGGAAACGCCGAAAAAGTTGGTGAGTAGATTGTTAGTAGAAAGCGAAAACGCTCTAGAGCAGAAAATGATTCACTTTCTGCGCCGCGCGGCGAATAACCACTTTCTGCTTTTAAATGGAAGCGTACATGAGGTACTTTCAAAGTCAGTCGTCGAAAAAATCATTTTAACACTAATTGAAATGAGAGTACTTTGCAATTTTGAGAATTGATAAGGCAACAAGTGTTTCGGGAAATTATAAGTGTTTAATAGTAAAAACAATTTAAATTTAACTTTCATGTTTTCTACAATATGAAAGGAAATAAATCAAACAAAATTCTCGTTACACAAAACGAACAATTGTTTATTTTATTACTAGAACCGAAAATACGATTTTCCCGTGTGTCGATTGACAGAGGATAGTCAAGCGAGAACGATAAACGCCATAGTGTATGGGAAAAGTTCTTCATCATCAAAATCAAATCAAAAATGAGTCTTTTTGATCGTAATCACGACAAACGTTTCATTTTCGACAATAATGACTTGAAAATAGGTATAATCCTGTAAATTTTAAGAAAAAAGAAATTGAAACAATATGTGAGAAAATCTAAAACCTGAAATTCAATTATATTATACAAAATAGAAATCAAAATTTGATTGAGATTATCAGATTTTTGACTTTCCGTTACACGTTTCGAAACTTTTTCTGGTATACGTTAAGTTAGGCTAAGATAATTTTTTGTTTTTTGTTACTCGACTATGTGTAATGACACTTTTAGTTAAATGATCGAGGAATAGAAGTTCAAATTATTTGAATAGATTAATATTGAATTTAATTTGAATAATAGATAATATTGGAATAGATACACCGAAAAGACTGAAGATGATAAAGAAAACTTGAAGCATTTAAAACTTGGTGAAAATGGGTATGGGGCTGATAAAAAGATTTCAGATATGTTGACATGGACAACTACGAGTTTTTACTGTTTCTGGAAATGATTTGCTCTTCTTCAAATTATTGGATATTGACGATTTTGAACCTGTCAAGTTTCCCTGCATATGACGTCTCAAATCATTTGAAAAAGATGGTAAGGATATCTAGAGCACTTGAGAAAAAAGAAATACTTTTACAACAACTATAAAACAAGGAAGATGTCAAGAAGATTTGCACCATTTTTCTACGACTTGAAAAGGGAACAACCTCTTAATTTTGCTGAAATACCATATTAAACCTTGTGAAGACCATGTATTTTTTCTTCTCTTTTGTCCATTCTGGCTTTGTGCCACTAAAGAAGAAAACCGTTGAAGTAACAATGGCCTTAGAGCAGAAGACCTAAAAGACTTAAATGTTCTAGAGATGATTAAACTTAAATTGAACCAGACAAAGTTCAGAAAAAAATGCCTGTATAGAATATTGGAGACTTGGAAGATCTGCAAAAGCATCTGAAAATACATCTTAACCATATAACAAGACAGAAACACATTAACAGAATACTTCAAAGTACAAAGGTGGTGTATCTCTATGTAGCTCTTTGGGGTAAATTTGACGGTTGTGAGTGTTATGACGTACTACCGGTTTTTCCATTTGACAGTTAGTCACATGACCACTTTATCAGCAAAATTGCTTTCTTGTGATCATCAATCAAATTGCATACATTGAGGTTGAACCACTCAAATTAACCGTCTTCAATTCCTTTTTTCAGGGGTGTTGAGCAAAAAATTCTATCTTAAAAATTGCGTGCTGGGTGGCCAAAAAATCTGAATCATTACAGTTTTCATGCACTTCCTGTATAGTAGCGGCACTGACGAACTGTAAAACTTTCAGAGATGAATTTAGCAGTTCTTTACGAACATTTTTGCCCTCCTGAAAATTTCTTGTACCTTTCACCGTTTTTGAGTTATTTAGCAAAAAATGGTTTGATGCTACTAATTTTCAAATCAGTTGAAATTGTGGTTTGAAATTTGAGCACCATGTAACTCCCCCTTGGAGTAAGAAAATTACTGTTTTAAACACATTTTTGGAATCCTCATCAAATTTCCTATTGGATAACCGGAAAAAACAGTACAAAATTTGGTACAGTCGGGGAAAAAAGCGGTGTCAAAGTTTGAACGGGCAGAAACACAGTTTGAAAGGACAGTCAGGAACAAAATTACGTGTAAAACCCCTTTGGAGTAAGAAAATTATTGTTTTAAACACATTTTTGGAATCCTCATCGAATTTCCTATTCGATAACCTGAAAAAACAGTACAAAATTTGGTACAGTCGGGGAAAAAAGCGGTGTTAAAGTTTGAACTGGCGAAAACACAGTTTGAAAGGACAGTCAGGAACAAAATTGCGTGTTATATCCCCTTGGAGTAAGAAAATTATTGTTTCAAGTACATTTTTCGAATCCCCATTAAGTTTCCTATCCGATACCCTGAAAAAACAGTACAAAATTTAGTAGTCAGGGAGAAAAGCAGTGTCAAAATTTGAACTGACAGAAACACGGTTTGAAAGGACAGTCAGGAACAAAATTGCCTGGAAAACCCCCTTGGAGTAAGAAAATGATTGTTTTAAACACATTTTTGGAATCCTCATCAAATTTCCTATCCGATAACTTGAAAAACAGTACAAAATTTAGTACAGTCAAGGAGAAAAGCGGTGTCAGTTTGAACTGTCAGAAACGCAGTTTGAAAGGACAGCCAGGAACAAAATTGCTTGTAAAATCCCCTTGGAATAAGAAAATGATTGTTTTAAACACATTTTTGGAATCCTCATCAAATTTCCTATTGGATAACCGGAAAAAACAGTACAAAATTTGGTACAGTCGGGGAAAAAAGCGGTGTCAAAGTTTGAACGGGCAGAAACACAGTTTGAAAGGACAGTCAGGAACAAAATTACGTGTAAAACCCCTTTGGAGTAAGAAAATTATTGTTTTAAACACATTTTTGGAATCCTCATCGAATTTCCTATTCGATAACCTGAAAAAACAGTACAAAATTTGGTACAGTCGGGGAAAAAAGCGGTGTTAAAGTTTGAACTGGCGGAAACACAGTTTGAAAGGACAGTCAGGAACAAAATTGCGTGTTATATCCCCTTGGAGTAAGAAAATTATTGTTTCAAGTACATTTTTCGAATCCCCATTAAGTTTCCTATCCGATACCCTGAAAAAACAGTACAAAATTTAGTAGTCAGGGAGAAAAGCAGTGTCAAAATTTGAACTGACAGAAACACGGTTTGAAAGGACAGTCAGGAACAAAATTGCCTGGAAAACCCCCTTGGAGTAAGAAAATGATTGTTTTAAACACATTTTTGGAATCCTCATCAAATTTCCTATCCGATAACTTGAAAAACAGTACAAAATTTAGTACAGTCAAGGAGAAAAGCGGTGTCAGTTTGAACTGTCAGAAACGCAGTTTGAAAGGACAGCCAGGAACAAAATTGCTTGTAAAATCCCCTTGGAATAAGAAAATGATTGTTTTAAACACATTTTTGGAATGCTCATCAAATTTCCTATCCGATAACCTGAAAAACAGTACAAAATTTGCTACAGTCAGGGGGAAAAGCGGTGTCAAAGTTTGAACTGTCAGAAACACAGTTTGAAAGAACAGTCAGGAACAAAATTGCCTGTAAAACCCCCTTGGAGTAAGAAAATGATTGTACTAAACACATTTTTGAAATCCTCATCAAATTTCCTATCCGATAACTTGAAAAAACAGTACAAAATTTGGTACAGTCAGGGAGAAAAGCGGTGTTAAAGTTTGAACTGTCAGAAACACAGTTTTAAAGAACAGTCAGGGACAGAATCGCCTGTAAAACCTCCTTGGAGTAAGAAAATGATTGTTCTAAACTCATTTTTGGAATCCTCATCAAATTTCCTATCCGATAACCTGAAAAAACAGTACAAAATTTGCTACAGTCAGGGGGAAAAGCGTTGTCAAAGTTTGAACTGTCAGAAACACAGTTTGAAAGAACAGTCAGGGACAAATTGTCATTAAATTTCCTAACCAATAACAAAATCAATACGTTAGAAAGATTTGCATTGTTGCCAAACTGTAGATAAAATAAAACCTTGTAAACATTTCAAGAATCTTTAAAAATTCATAATTTCTTTTCTTAACAATGAGACATACAAGTATGTAACTTAACGACCGTCGTACATTATTAGTAGTTTAGACATATGACACTTGTGACGTCATGCCAATTTTGTTTGACTTTCACTATACCTGACTGCCGTACCGCAAAAACGTTTAAAAAAAATCCGCTTCGCGTAAACTCCACTACACATTACAAACTTGAGCGAAATGGCGCACCAAAGATTTTCGGAATAAATTTTCGCATATTTGTATCCAACTCGGTCCCCCTTTCCGCGTTTTACACGCGTATCCGTGACGTCAGTTGCTCCCCACGAGCGCGACAGAGAAGGCTATACTCCGCGCAATGCGTTAGACAAGGTAGAGGGGAATCGAGTGCGCCCAACCTTGATTGTCTTGAAGCGGTGGTTTTAAAACGTGTGTTGTTCGCGAACTCTTGCCACTAGCCGAGTATTTGTTTCATTCAGTACACGCGCCCGTACAGGATACGAGAATTTTATTTTTGCGAGTGAATTTCTGATTGCCTAATCGACTGCCGAGTGACATTTTTCGGAAATTGTGTTTTTTTTTTCGACGCGGATAAGGCCGACTTGATGTCTCAGTTAGTGCCATACGAGGTGCCATATTTACCTTGGGGACTGGACGATACAGAGTTAGACACCATGTATGCTGATAATTTGTTTACTAAATCTCCAATGGTAAGTTTTTACTTAAAAAAAAATTCCCCATATAAAACACTAAAACACATCATTTGAATTAAAACAATTGTTGGTTGTTTGGACTGGATTTTGGTGTATCACTTTGAAAATGAGATAAAACTTATTTTTAGCCGTTTTCTTAATTGAAAAACGTTTATTGGTCGCTGGCTTCTTACGCAATTGTTGTTAAAAAGCTGATGATTCATTGCGTCGCGCTATAATAAATAACATAACTCAAACGGTACTTATTTAATAATATGTATACATGTTTTCTAAATGCTGCAATTCCCCAGTCTTTGATTGCCACTTGTTTAATTATTGAGATGCTGATAAACCTTAAAGTTTGACGTCACTTTTATTTATCAATGAGTTGCCGAATGATAATGAATTTGTCATACACAGTAATTTTTTTACTTAACCTTGATATAGGAGCTAATTTCACTTTTTCTACTGGTAAACGGTATTTCTTGGCTATACAACATAATCAAGCGTATAATGCGGTTTGCGTTGCCGTCAATATGTTTCATCATGCCACTATTGCATGAATTAAAATTTCTTTCTTTCAATCGAGATTGTCTCCCACATTTTGTGGTTTGTCTTGTTTTTAATAGATTGATGAATCACACAGTAGAATGCTAGATGTTTTTTATCCAGCACTCTTATTAGCAGGGTAGTATTATTAAGAAATGTACCGGGTGACCCAATAAGACTGTTCCTCGACCATATCTCGGGAACCGTTCGTCTTATGAACATTTTTTTTAGATAAATCGGCCATGAAGAATCGCTGGAAAATATTTTCAATTTCTAAAAATGACCACCAGAGGCGGTAACTGCCAGCTTAAATTTTTAAATTGCATTTTCTTTAAATTTTGCACAATAAACTATTCTCCAAAGGGACTAAATGCATCCTGAACTTACAGTAGCGGATCTAACACAAAAGTGGCTCCAGGGCAAGAAATCATTGTGGGCCCCTTCCCATTTCAAAACTAATGATAAAAAATATCTATACTTAATATGAAAAACATTTAATGATTTTTTAAAACAGAAAAAATGATTACAATGAAATAACTGGAATTTTACATTTAAAATATAACAAAGTTTTATAAATTACATTTTTATATTGCTCTTTTTTGGACTTTTGCATTTGCGAATTGATTTATTACCTCTTTGATGTCTAAAGTAGATGCGATATTATATTCTATTGATAAAACTGACAAGTGGCAAAGTTGTTCCTGACTTATTGTAGATCTCATACAATTTTTAATTAGTTTTAATTTGCTGAAAGATCTTTCTAAAGAAGCTACCGTAACAGGTAGAGTGAAAAACAAGAGGAACAGAGTATAAACTTCGGAAATGTCTGCTTCCATATATGAATAATTTTTAATTATATGTTCAAATAATCCGCGAACTGACATATTTTCTATAAGTTGGTTTTTTCTTTATGTTTCATTTTTATTAAATCAAGTATCAAAGGAAACTGATTTGTGAAGCTACAGGTGAATATTTCCGGATATTTTCGGGGGTAATTGCACAAGTGCATAAAAATTACCGATAATTTTGCGTGAAAACTTGTTATCTCTTAACTGCATGAGTTTATTTTCTAAAAAAGCCCTCCACCTTCGGTGTCGGGCTCTTTCGCCAAAAAATATGAAAATGACCGAATGCAGTTTGCAAAGATAACAAGTTTGAACGCAGAATTATCAGGTCATTTTTAAGGCACGAATGTAATTTTGGGGAATATTTCCCGAATAAAGAAAATGTTTTGGTTTTGCTGCAACTATAGATTGCTCAATGGAACTCAATGAGCAAGTTCCAAACCGTTTATTAATTTTTGTTGACATCGCGTTTGACATTTTTTGGTTATAAAAAGTCAAAAAAATGCGCATGGACAACAATTAGTGTACTAGCAATAGGCTCTACAACAATGCAGTCGTTATAGATACGTACAGTGCAATTATCGAAATGCAATTATCACTTTAGAATGCAATTATCGCTGTCATTCTGGTGAAAATGCACTGCTCATATGGGACATTTAACACATGAGGGAAATATTCTGTGTAATTTTCCTCATTCTTCCGAGACTCCGTCTTCACTAGATGAAATTAAAAATGTTGGTTCTAATAAAGTAAATGTTTCTTTTACGATCTGCATTGCGGAAAACCTGTTGATCGGTTGGTTAGAAATTACATCAATAACCGAATTGTAAACATTTACTTAAAATATTCTTCTCTGTTCTGAAACCGATGATCAGAAGCGAGTTCGTCAAAATGTTTTTTAATTTTTACTTGTCTTTTCGTATGAAATATCGGAACAATGCCCCATTTAACAGCCATATCCATAGCTTCAGACTTTAAAGTTGTGTATACTTCAGGACTTCTGAAAGTAGGTATAAGTTGATGAGTTTCGCCTAAAACTGCAGTCGCTTGGTTTAAATCAGTATCATATTTTTGTAAAATTTTTGAATTTGTGTTTTGAATTTGATGAAACATTTTATATAAAAAATAGTAAGAAATATAAATTCAAAATTAATAATTTTTTTCTCTAGAGACAAAGCTTCCACAATTTCGTCTTTCTTAACAGATTTTAGTTCAATCTCAGTAAGAGCTTTTGAAATATCTGAAAATCACAGTTTTACTGCCAAGATCGACAAATTGTTTCCAGATGAAAACAACCAACAAGGAGCGCAGTACGCAGCGTCAAGAATTTGAGAGTAGCAGAGCCATACACGTGGTACTTTATCATATTTGGTATTCATAAAAAAAAGGATTCACTAAATCATCTATTTTCCTGATTAGCATCTCTAGGATACGGTCCGTTTTCTAGTTTAAACCAAAACCAAAAGTTTAAAGAATACTATATTGTATAAGTTCAGCGTCTGGGGCCTGGGGACCTTATCGGGCCCGGGGCCCCGGGCACTGCCCCGCATTGCCCGGTGATATGTCCGCCACTGTGAACTTATTAAGTCACTTTAATGTTACTCTCGGAATTTGTCTATTGCATTGTAGTGTCTTCCTGTTTTTGTGTGATTTTTGTAGTCAATTTCTGCCAAAAAGTATATAATATATTTCAAAAATTAATTCTAACTTAAAAAGAAGGTTTAACTTAAGTTATAAGGTACCCTTTGGAGCAACATGAATGTTCTGATGATATATATTTTTTAAATAATGCCTAAATGAACTCTATTTAGACTCACAATTTATAACATTTTATTCATTATGTAGCTAAATTTTTAATAGTTTTATGAAATTTACCGCGCGATCCTTGGCCTTCAAAGATCCATTAATCTCATTTTCTCAATATTTCAGGTTAGAAACGAGAATTTGAAAAATGGTTTTTACTGGCCTATTTGGATGTTCTTTAGCTACTTTTCCATAAAGAAAAAGTCATATCATACCATTTGTGTTTTTATCTTTTTTGGAATTTGAGTTATAGTGTCAAAACTAGCCCCCTGGCGGAGAAATATTCAACTAAATTAACTATATTTTGGTTGATTCTTATTGCCCAGGAAATGCTCTTTTCAACAATATCAAATTTGTTGAAATTGGTCAAACCGTTAAGAAGTTAAAGCAGGTTATTGCAAAAATAATTGAACACCCCACGCCATCTTTGTTTTTGAAATAACAAAAATTTGTGTTTTTCGAAAATATATATATACCTATATTGGTTCGCTTTAAAAATGTGGAAAAAAAATTCTAGTTTATTCTACAAAATTTATAGAAAATGTAATTTAAAAATTTAAGCTGGCAGTTACGGCCTCTGGTGGTAATTTTTAGAACTTTAAATTTTTTTTCCATCGATTCTTCATACCTTGAAATGCCTTTAAAATACTTCACATACCTGCTTCATTATTGCTCAAAATGCCTCATAGTGTGTGCACCAATGCCTTAAAACTGCCTAAAATGCCTCATATTACCTTGAAATGCCTTTAAATTATTTAAACTGCCTCAGAATGCCTTCAAATGTTTACCTACTCATTTGTGGCATTCTTAAATTTAGTTATAAGACCACTGGTATTGGGACAATGATAAACCTTGATGTAATACACACTTGAATTTTTTTTTGGTCACGTGGCAGTTTTTAGGTCAGATTAATTAAGTAGCATGTCTGCTTTTACAATTTGTACATGACATTTTGGCCCTTGTCAAAATGTCATAAGGATTAATGATTTAAAAAAAAATGACTTCCTTAGGTAACCTGATTGCTTTTCCAAATTTTGAAGACCCAAAAGCTTAAAATTGATTTTTTTAAAAGTCACGTGACAGTTTTTAGGTTAGGTTAGGTGACAACGTAAAAGTTTTTCCAAATTTTTGACACTTGATTTGACCTTGTACCGAAAGCTTCAAATTGATTTTCTTAGGTCAGGTGACTGTTTTTTCAAATTCTAACAAAAATATTTTTTGTACGATTCTCTGAAATTACGGGTTATATTTTGACGTTTAAACGAATCTTCTAACTGTCATAGTAACCAAGTTTGCACGTGTCAAATAAAGACACCTATCATTTAAAAGAAACAGTTGAAAAATTAAATATACAGAGTGGTCCAGTTTCCATTGCGAAAACTTCAGAGAGCGATACAGAATCGAAAAATAATATGAGTTTGCATTAAATATAAACTATATAAAAATTTTTAATTTTAAACTTTTTTTAATTTTTTTTTTATTATTTTTTATATCCAGTAATGTAGGGCATGACAAGGTACATTTAGTCCAAATTTGAGCTAAATATCTCTAAAACTGTAAGAACTATAAAGCAAAAACTAAAAAATATATAAAACTTTAACCCCCTGTATTTCTTTAACAAAGCTTTTCTCGAATATAGTTTATAATGCAAACTCATATTATTTTTCGATTCTCTATCGCACTCTGAAGTTTCCGCCATGGAAACTGGACCACCCTGTATAGTATTTTAAATTTAGACAGTGGTAAAATTGTAAGAACTACGTCACGTGACTTAGATAATTCAATTTTTGAGCTTGCAACACTGTAAAGACTAGTTAACATTGTCAAAAACAGTGACGTGACCTTCAAAACGCAGTTTAAACTTTTGAAAATTGATAAATAAAATTTGGACAGTTGTAAAAACTTAAATTGCAAAGTACACGTCACGTGACGTTGATAATGCAATTCTGAGCTTGCACCACCGTAAAAGCCAGTCGATATCTGTCAACATTAATCACGTGACTGTTAAAATGTGGTTTAAACTTTAAAAACTTGGTAAATTAAATTTGGACAGTTGTAAAAGCTGAAATTGTAAGAGACACATCACGTTACTTTGATTATGCAATTTTAGAGGTTGCAACACTGTAAAGTCCAGTTGACATCTGTCAAAAACAGTGACGTGACCTTAAAAATGTTGTTTAAATGTTGAAAAATTGGTAAATTATTAAAATACCTTAAAAATACATCGAATTACCTCGAGTGTGTACACCAAAATACTTCGGCGATCTACCCCTCGAATAATACTGAAAAAGTAATTTGTTATTGGGTCTATATCTGTTATACATTGCAAGTTTTATAGACATACTTACATCGTAGTAAACGTTTAAAACTAGACATTTTTTCAAGTTATATTCGAATATCAGTTCCATATAAAATTAGAAAGTTTATGTCAATTATTGAGAAAACGGAATGCAGTATCAAAAAACTAAGCAAGCCACTGGAATCACATCGAAAAAGTGCCTTAAGAATGTTTTGTTTCACTTCGATATTTTAATAAACAAAAAAGTTGTGAAGAGTTTTTAAAATGGGCGAAATTTGAATAACGCCCTCTGGCGCCGCGAACTGACAAGATATCGAAATACGATTTTTGCCATTAATTTTTTTTCAAAAATCGAGCCTTAGATATGCTCACTAGTTGGTCAGGAATATGTCATAGGATTTTGTACAGACCTTTTAGAGACACCCTGTATATTAAGCTAATAAAAGACTTGATTGGGCACAATATTATTAATTTTAAAAATCAATTATTTTAAAAGAGTACGTTAGTTAAAACGTAACAAAATCAATTAATTAAAAAAAAACTATTAATTTACAATGCAGATAATGAATTAAAAATAGGTAGGGTGGTAAGGGTGACTTGTTAGTGGGGGTTAATAGGGTTGCCTGATAACACTATCTCAGTTTCAAAAACATCAGCCTTTCCGCAGAAACAGTCTCTCAAATAGATTGAGCTTAATCAGGTGTTTTGTAAGAGTCAGAACTTGTAGCTGTTACAGCTTTATAGAGTATGGAACTCAGTTGTTCAGCTCTATCCTAGGACCCTTTAGAAAGCAAAGAAATGAATAAGACCCTTGGCTCTCGTTCAAATGATCTTTAGATGGTCGTAAAGACCATGGGCAATCTTCATGAAAAATTGTTTTTTTTTCAGATCTCTGTGTTATTGAGATATTTAAATTTCAAAATGGCAAAGACATTATTCAATTTTGATACACATTATAAGCTAAATTAAAGTTATTTTGTAACATCATCACAAAATAGAATTTACTAAGTATTAAGGTATTAAAAAATTTGTTTTAAAAAAATTAATACTCTTATACTGGATAATTTTGACAACCGTAAAGAAGGTAATATTTTTTATCAATATGTATTTAAATTATTTTATTTATTCAGCTTGTTGTATAAATAACAATTTCTTAACCGTTAGTGTTACCAAAAAAATATGTTGACAATTTACAGGTATAATGTTCGGAATGTTCCTTGTTGAACTAGGTAATTAGACCATCACTACATCGAAATACGGTACAGGAATTTACCAATTGAAATTTCACCGCGATTATTAAAACATTAAAATAATATAAACACAGACCAGAGCGTCAAATGGCCGTCGAACAAAAGAATCCCGTGACCCCTCTCTATTGTATGCAAAAACGAATAATTGTTTGTTTTATGGCGCTTTTCCTTTATGGGAGATATGTGTCTTCGTGTACATGTTTTTAACCACACACCTATTTTTCTGAAATGTTTTCCTTGCTAAACTAAATCCGCGATATAATCAGTCAACACATCACTGACAAAGGACACGTTTCTGGACTTAATTAAAAACCACCAACATAATAAGAGAGTCGTAATTTAATTCGCATTTACTCAAAAAAATGTATAATTGCGCTCATTACAGGGCAATCGAGATTAATTAAGCCGGTACGGTTTACCGAGCAGCTTTACTGAGAATATAGTCTTATTTTAGCGTGGGCAGACCTACCAGATTAGCTCAATTAAAAAATTTAATGTTATTTATATTCCGGTGCAGGCCAGATAAAACACACACGGCGGCGCTTAAATAATAGAGACAATTTGAACGGTAATCATTTTTAGTTGAACTCACGACGATTTGTATGCCGGACAATGTAAATGTTGTCTTCGTTCCGAAGTTTGGCGATCATCAAAGTTATGTTGTTGCAATTGTACCATTTTCTCTCAAGTTCTTCAACCATGATTTCCTTCTTTTTCTTATAGATCTTTTGCGCATTTGCCTGGATAATATGCAGCAACTGATATTTATCTTTCCTCATGTCCCAAGTATTGCAGTTTGCTTTTTTTAATAGTGTCAATTCTTTCTCTTTCTGCATCCTCCGCAAAACCTCCACATTTGTCACTCTCTCTGTCCACGATATTCTTAGTATTCCACAGTACATCCCCATTTCAAATGAACCTTTGAAAATAACCGACAGCACGTAACATCTCACAAGGAGAATTTTAAACTTAGATCTCGTTCGCAGAACACATTTTTTACTTTAGTAAATATGACTAGCTTTTTCTACTCTAATCCTGATTTCTTCAGAGCTATTGTTATTTTCGTTGATAAAAGTTTCCAGGTAATTACATTTTCTCACACGTTTGTAAACATTTGGCACCATTTTTTGTGTTTTGCACGTGATGTTAAGTGATAATCCGTATTCTGCACTTCATTCTACTATTCTGTTAATTATTATCTGAACATCTTCAGGAGTTTCTGCAATTACAACCGTATCATCGGCATATCTTATGTTGTTTATAATAATAATAATAATTATTATTATTTTTATTTCCAATTACATAAATACATTTTACATGAAACATACAACATAAAGGGAAACACGAGGGGAAACAGCGTTAAGAATGTACACATCGATAGTTTAACGTATAAGCATGTCTAAGGTAATTCAACAACTTAAATCTAGCTTGTGGCTTAGGTATATCCGAGAGGGTAAACTGCTGGGGCATTATGGTGTACAAATTTTAGGAATTAATGGGCCTTACTGGAGGACATTGGTATTTTGAAAACTATTAATAGAATTGGGAACGTCTAAATCATATTATAAAAAAAATTCATATACAATTTTTTTCTATACATCTACTATTCAAATTTAAACATGTTTGGTAATTTCACTGAATTCCCTTGGAATACAATAAAAAATTATGAATTTTGTAATTTTTCTTTTAAAAATTTTCACGTTCTCTACCGACAAAACCGTACCACCAACCCATCAACTTTTATACGTCAATAGAAGGCTTATTTCACTATACATTGACATATAAAAGTTTATACAAAGTGTGGAAAATAAGCTAGTTATTGACGATTAAACGAAAGAATGCGCCAAAAAAGTCATGAAAAAATTACTAAATTTTGACACCCTCTAGCGACCGAACTGTCTAACCTATCCATTCAAATTGGAAGACTGTTAGAAAGCTCATTGCATTGGCTATCTATTGACGTATAAAACACTACTAAAAATGGTGCAAATAAACGAGTTATTGAAGATTAAACAAAAGGATGCACAAAAAATGTCATAAAAATAGTCAACTTTGACGTTCTCTAGCGGCCAAACCGTCTGACCTATCAACCCAAATTGGAAAATTTTTAGAAAAGTCATTCCATTGGGTCTCCATTGACGTATAAAACTCTAGCAAAAATAGTGCAATTAAGCGAGTTTTTAAATATTAAACACAAGGATACACCAAAAAAAATTGTCAAAGTTGACGCCCTCTAGTGGCCAAACGGTACCACTAACCAACCGACTGTTCTACGTCAATGGAAAGCTTATTTCATTGGCTGTCCATCGACAAATAAAAGTATATACAAAGGGTTACAAATACGCGTGTTATTTACAGTTTACAGACAGGGTGCCCCAGAAACACTTTTTGACTGGTTAGGGCTAATTTGACCGTGGAAAATTAAGGAAAAAATTACGGTTACATGAGCTACTAGGTCTACTACTATGTAATGCATAGAAATTTATTGAAAAACCGATTTTGCAAATGACAAGTTTCCTAAGGGTCAAATTTGCCTGAAAAGCCACCACTATTCCAATGTGTTTTGCGTTATGTTGGCCACTTAGTGCAAGCGAAAATCGACTTTAATGATTTTATTTCTACAGTTTTGCTACGGCTCAAAAAATTAACGCTCACTGTGCTAGGTTTGTGACAAATATCAGGGACGTACATGACCGATTTAAAAAAAAATCCCGCAAAGAAGTTTGGTTACAGTCAAGAAAAATGTTTAGTTAGCTTTGGAGCCCTCTAGCGGCCAAACGAAGCACTCTATCAACACCAACGGCCATATTTTTCGAAAGCCTGTTATATTTTCTATCCATTAACATATAAAAGTCTATATAAAGTGTTGCAAATAAACGAGAGAACACAAAAATCAAGAAAAAAACGTTTCCTGATATGCATAAATTAAAATTATTATTTTGGAGACTGAAAATACTAAATTTCACATAAAACGGTAAATATCTCAGAAACGGATACAGAAAAGTGTATGACATTAATAAACGAAATATGTCTGGAATTTGACGTAGAATCCAAAAATGCAATAATATACAAGGTGTCCCATTTAAACTAAGCAACAGTTGATATCTACTTCCGGTTAAATCGTTTCACGCATATTCATTCTTATTTTTACTTATTTTTTAATTAAAAAAGGTTTTTTTAGACTCTCCAGTCGTGGTAATTCAGAAAATTAGTGGGTATTGTTAGGTTAGGTTAGTTATTGGGAATTATTAGGAATTACTGGGCATTACAAAGAATTAGTGGACATTATTGGCATATTAGGAATTAGTGTACAAAATTGTACTCAGCGGTTTACCCCTCGGATAAACATAAAAAACATAGTAGTTTTGACAAAATTCTCTCTCTCTTCTCGACAATAAAATATGTCACTATATTAACACATTTTGACACATTTAGTGTCTTTTCAGAACCACCAGTACCTCAATCCAATTTAAATTATCCCTCTCAGATCAATCTTCCTACAGGAATTTGAACAATTTGTGCAGGTAAAGCTTTCAATGCTTTCTGCCTCCCAGAAGGAGAGAATAATACACTGTCGTCTTCACAATACCTTTATTTTAGCACAACTCACAATTTAGTGCACTGGACTCTCTTTCTATCAAGGTTAAGACAGTAAGTTTTTATAACTTTTTTTTTTTGTAAAACACCGTCGTTCTTAAAGTTGAAATAAATATTTTTTTGGAGAAAAGACCGGCATTACATTCTAAATTTACTAAGAGTAAAAAACAATCATAAAAATTACACTTTAGACAAATCGCATTTTTTCAATTTTGAAGCTCCCTTATTTGAAACCCAATCAGATTTCTTCAAACGCCATTAGAATAATACTACAAAATGGGTTAAAAATGGTTTCTGTGGCTCTCTCCACGGTTACACTCTAGTTACCACCTCTACAGCACGGAAACCCAAAATTTTTTCACATTTTGAGCCGTCTCCAGCCCCTATAAAATAAGTTCTCATAGTTTATGATTCTTTTAGTTTTCAAAAATAACTTAATTTTAACTAATTTCTTGACAAGTTGGTTAGTACTTTATTGCACATACCAGGTACCTACATTGGACCAAAAATCTATGATACTTTTTAATAGATACTAATTTGTTCACTTTAACTGTAATTCTGGTTAGTTTAGTACACCTAATTTTAAATGGTTTTTAAGTACCACTATAAATATTGTGGACTAAACAAATACTGTCCTGGCAACTAATTATGATAATTACCTACAAAGTAGTATTTTTTGCCACTAGTGTCTATACGTCTGGTTGTTATTAGATAATCATCACACACTGGTAATTCCCAATAATGTATGAAAATTACAAAACGTTCTTTTTAGAACGTGTTCCACTAGGTGAAATAAGACAAGACTATTGCAAAATACGTTATCGTATATACAGCTGCGTGACTAATTTTTTCCTGTATTGTGTGCCTTTTCTCGATTTTAACCAGCTGGGTGCAGTCTGCATTGCGCGATAACGCTGAAAATTTGTTATTGTTAAGTTGGCACAAACGATAATGCACAATGTAGTTTGGTTAAAACAATACTTAAACAAAGCAACCGAGTCTAGATTGTCGGACCATGTGTCTCGAGTTTAATCGCTGCTGACTTTGCCAGTTTCTTGTAATGGGTAATGGTATCGCTACTGTTATTGTTCGGCCAGGTGTATGAATATTGAACACACAGATTAATAATAATAAGGTCAAGGTTTTGCTTCGGGGTAGACCAAACGTGATAATATGCTTTAGTTTCAAGAAAACTGGAGAAATACGATGCAATTAATTCGTGTTAGACCATTGAATATAGCAAAACTAGAACCCTAGTGTCTGAAATGAAATCGATTGCTTGTGTCACCAAGTTGTCCATTAATTAATAGTGTGGAAGCTTACTTGTCAGCTTTCTGTTAGTTT
This sequence comes from Ips typographus, assembly GCF_016097725.1. NCBI lineage: Eukaryota > Metazoa > Arthropoda > Insecta > Coleoptera > Curculionidae > Ips > Ips typographus. Next base: position 13,820,426 of record NC_138423.1, read on the forward strand.
TTTCTCTGTTTAATTAATCTATGCCTTGCAATGTGCAAATCTCAGAAATTTGTGACCTTTTTAATCATTAGGCCAATTATTGTTCCTACTTCTGTTCAGGACAGACAAATAGACAACCTTTCCGGAACTCATTTTCCACAAACTTTTTTTTTCAATGGTTCTTGTCAATCATTTGATCTAATAACGTATCTATGCAATTGTGATAAATCAGTACCACCTTGGTAATTATTTTAAAGTCACAGGAATTTGTCTGTGGCCACCAATAAAACTAGTTTGGTTAGATTTTATTGTCTTTGTCCCAAATGTCTTTATTTACCTTTTCACTGCCTTTCTATATTATTTGTTCTTTAACTTCCAAATTTGTTTTTGTTGCATCTTCTGCATTCACTTTACGCCAACTTTTGTTGAATAGCCACTTAGACCAACAGTCCTGAAAAAAGCCTGAAAATCAACTTCATATTTTCAGCTTAGAGAGAGAGAATTAACCTTATATTTAAACTCGGGAATTCATTGAAAACTTAAATTGTCAATTTTAGGTTCACTTTAGGTAAAACCACATTCTAAAAAAGTACTGAAAATAGTCCATAAACTACTGTAGAACAAATATTTTAAAGCCATCTCTTGGAATACTATTAACAACAAGTCAATTATCGGTCGAGAGCCATTTTGAACATAAACTGTATAATAGCCACTTTGAAAAGGTTGGACCACTGGATGCCATTTGCTTATCATAAAAATATAAACAAAATGGCGCCCAAACATCGAATTTTTGACTAACTTAAGTTTATTTGAACCCAAATTTAATAGAAACTTATATTACATTGCGGTATGGAAAGTAAACTAAATGAACTGATGAATTTTGAAACTCTTCAGTAAGTAGGTCCTTTGTGAAGCTTTTTTTACTTTTGTGTGAAACGTATATTTCTTGTTAAATATTGTAAAGAAGTAAAAACTGAAATTTGGACTGCCACAAAGCTAACTGGAGGTCAAGCGGCTCCATCTTGAATCCTAAGAACAAGATAAGCTGCAGCGAAAAATGTCCTTCTATTATAGAGGAAATGGATTTAGTAGGATATATTTAAGTTTGCAAGTAAATTGAAAATCACGTTTTTTGTCTCTAAATTACATTTGACGATACAATGTTGAAACTCATCTCAAAATTTTTGAAAACTGATATTTAGAATCTATATATTGTTTTTGTATAATAAGTCAATATTTGAAGTTTAAAAGTCAAAAGCAATTGTTCAAACGAGCATAAGCACACATTTTTTGGAGAGAGATGAGAAACAGTGAGTAGACATGTCAATTTTGTTTATAAGGTTTTCACAGCTGGTGTCCGATCATTATCCATAAACTATTAAATTACCGACAATTCTATAGTAAACAAAATAAAATTATAGAACAAATAAATAATCCGAAAGTGAAGGGAATAAATATGTAAGAGGGTAAAGTTTTGGAGAATGTTATGGAAAACTTTATTCCAATTTTTTTCTGTTTTTTTTTTTAAATTACGATTTGTTGTAAAGAATGTCGTAATGTCAAAACTAAGAAAAATAAGGCGGTTTTGAAATTAAGAAATTTTTTCAAAAAAGTCATCTCACTTTAAATAATCTTTCTCATCTTTTGGAGGTCATCCTAATTGAGGTTTAGCCATAAAATAATTTTTTAAACAATCTTGATTGATAGTAGTATTTAGTATTAGCTAGGTTGTGCCATGAACTAAATTAATTTTTCCAAACTTTTGCACAGTCAAAAAAATTATATAAAATTGTTTTTTTAATTCTTAATTTATGCCCTTATTTGGTTTTGTCCAGATAATGTATGCATTTTTAGACAATACTACAGTATTTCTTTCTATTATTTCATTGTAACTCAAAAGGTTGTTAATATTTATCAGTTAACATCTTGCTTAAATCTAATTCTCGTAATAAAGCAGAGACTCAGAAATTTAACATTTTGCAACAAAGTACACCTTTTTCATACAATTTTTGAATTAAAAAAATTAGTTAATATAGGAGAGTTTCTTGCTACTGTGGTGAATGCGCAAGCAAGTGCAATGCTTATAGTCAAATATAGGAAAAACCAAAGTTATCTAAGATGACGTCACAACTCTAAAAATTGCACTGTTGACCAAAGTGTAGAAAAAAACTAAAAATCGGCCTGAAATGTGACTTTTTTTCACACATTGCGTAAGATATAAAAACTCCATTTGGAAAAAACAATTTTTGTGAGCGTTTTTATATAAATATTTAAAATTAATTAAAAACATAAATCATAAAATTTCTCTCATTTTTTGCTGTGTGAATACTTTTTCGAATAATGTTGACTCATCCTTTTACCAGGTCAGTACGTTTTCCACTTCCTCTTACTACCAAGAATCGACCATATTATTTGAATCGTATTAAACCGCACTTTACGGATAAGGTTAGCGGGAATGGTCGCTGGTCTTTTTCAATGACGTCAAAGCCTAGAAGTCGACCTTCTGCTTCCGTTACGTCACCACTTTTACTTCGAACCGAGAACAGTAATGGGAATTAGACAGTTATCGCAATGCTCATCTTTTATACTGTATTTCTTTTTTTTTCAAGTTATTACTGATCTTTACTTAAGAGGAGTATAGTGACATACTTGTGCAATAATTGGAATGTCTTAAAGTGATTGAGTGACAGTTTTATTTTACGCATCACTTTGTCCAAACTTGTTTTTTTGCCAATGTCATGAAATATTGCATTGTTGTTATTTCTTTTTGTCTTGTTCGTTTCACCCTTGATTTTGTTATATAACCCAGTCGACTTTTTCCGATCTAGGTCGCTGGGTTTATTCGCAGTACCGCAATTCCAAATTTGGTAATCAACTTACCAGTCAGTTCAATGATTTCTCTGACATAACCACTTTTTATATTTTATAAATGCTTTAAGGTTGATGCGTACTTAAAATGTACAATCTTATTATTAAATAAAAACGTTAAAATCATAATAATTTGCCTGTACAAAGCAATATACACGCAAAAAGCTAATCGTCCATTGTTCGGTCAGTGATTGATTAAACAGCCGAAAAAGTATATCCGACTGCCTTTATTGGACTCACGAAGTGTAGGAATACATTAACCTGTCACCGGCCCACACTTACCCAACGAACCACAATAAAGAAAAACGTATTTACATTGAAAGGATGGTCGACCAATTATCTGAGAAACGATAAAATTGAGAGGGGTCATTAGACGTAAACGAGGTGGCCGTTTTGGATGCCAAAGCATAAAGAATGCTTCTATATTTATGACACTATAACATTATGGAATGCTTTTTGGGTATACAATCATTTTTGGGAAAAATAAAAGCCATTAGTAGCTATAACAAAAAACCAGGCAAAAAGTATTTCACTGATGTCTTTAATATTATGAGATTAAAAAAAAGATATTTATGAAAGTAATTTTGCCTATTTGGTTAATAGGTAGTTGTTGAAAAGCACTCTAATCTACTATAATAGTGAAGTTATATTGCTATTGCATATGGGTATAGTGATTACTATATTACTTATAAGCTTAACAGTGTAGGGTAAAACAGAAAATTCTAAAATTAGTTTAGCATTAACTTTGGTTTAATTCGGTACCTGTCATTTTGTTTTCAAAACTCGTTGAATTTTCTGTCAAAATAGTACCTTGAACAAAAATTCCAATCTCTTATGATAAATATAGACTGTTTAATTTATTACTTGAAGTTCAAAATAAATCCAGATAAATCCGTTGTAATTGCAAATACCAGGTGTCCAAGAGCACCCTGGACATAGGAGATTAACATGGGAAAACGGTTTTGATTTTTTTGCGCCTGTACGGTTCATTTAATGGAAAAACGCTTTAGATAAAAGTTGTAGTGCACATTTTCGGCTATTAACTTGTAATTTTTTCAATGCCGTAGATTTGACCATTAAGGCGAAAAACGGATCTAAAATTCGGAAATTTTAAATCTCCCGCCAAGCGGTCGTTAAGGAAAGTTTATAGGTATCCGGTCGTGCTACCAACCTTTCAAAATCATAACAAATCGTTGTCAGTCATTCTGTAATCAAAACATTCAAAACAAGTTTATTTAGTAATAATTTTGAGTTACGACCCACATACTGCGAAGAAAATACAAATAAATCGTGATAAAAAACACTTTATCAGTAGCCACAGCCCAAAAATCTGGTAAGTTGCATTCATAACCTCATTCAATGTCTCTACTAAACTTATTTACTTTGTAGCAAAATTCTTAAAGAAAACACTGGTTTTGCTTGCAAATATTTAATGAGGATGACCGAATCACCTATCTCCAGCCTCTTCATAACACTACCAAACGATTTAAAGTGATGAAAACAGTGGACAATGGAGATCTTTGAAGATAAGTTTCCTACTGTACAGGGACAACAACAAAGGGGCCAAATACTTCCTTCAAAAGTGGTGTGATTTAGTTTCAATGTGCTTAACTTCATGGACTATCATCAGCGAGGGTCTACACCAGTGTTGCAACTAAAACTTAAAATGATTCAGTGTTGATATTTGACAAATCTCAAAATTTGATGTGCCTGTGAAATGTGAATAATCTTAAACTGGCTATAAAACCTCTGAGAAACCCCTTCTAAGAAGAGAATATGGACTTACACAGTCAAATTATCAGTCAGGTGACAAAACTTTTTGTATATGGGTAGGTATTGTCGAAAAACCAAGTTTTCAATTGAGCTATCTACATGAGCTGTTCTATTCTAGATTTATTAACATTATAATTGTGTTCTTTTTTCCACACACTCAATTGTTCCAAATAAAACTTTGTACACTGAACGTTTGTATTAATTATTTATTCACAGTTCAAGGTACAGTATACATTTTCTTCAAGTGAAAAGCTTAGGTACAATAGGTGGCAAAGAAAACTGGTCTTACCACATAAACAGTGATTGTTCCACAGATTGAGTGTGAGTGGGTGAACCTGTCACCATACAAGCTATGCTAAAAACAACTTCGTCTTACTAACCTAAGGTTTGTTTGGATAATAGTGGAGTTCCAAATTAGCAAAGGTAGGTGAAATGTAGTGATTGAAAGTCTCTAAAGAGAAACAATTTGCTTCTCATTCAATACACGATTTCACAGGACATACCTTTACTAATCAAATGTGAACTCGAATCACACATTACTTGCAAATAAACTCTTTTTGGTTAGTAGACATTTTACAAGTATCCTTGTAGGTGTTCAAGTTAACTAATGGAGCTAATTAAATATCAGTACTTACCTTACCCTGTAGAGATGGGAAAAAACATTGACAATCAGTTATAAAAAATGCCTTTTTATTAACATCATACAATGTAAAACCACTTAAACACTATGGTGTGTTGATAACACTACAAAACAGAAGGATACAATAAAACTATCAGTCACATAGGTCACTAAATTGCCCCACTTTTGAGGGAAGTATTTACCCTCTTTTGTGGTCCCTGTATAGTAAAGCAACTTATCTTCAAACATCTGCAGGCCTTCCTAGTCCATTGTTTTTATCACTTTAAATCGTTTGGTAGTGTTATGAAGAGGCTTGAGATAGGTGATTCGGTCGTCCTCATTAAATATTTGCAAGCAAAACCAGTGTTTTCTTAAAGAATTTTCCTACAAAGTAAATAAGTTTAATAGAGACATTGAATGAGGTTATGAACGCAACTTACCAGATTTTTGGACTGTGGCTCCTGATAAAGTGTTTTTATCATGATTTATTTGTATTTTCTTCGCAGTATGTGGGTAGTAACTCAAAATTATTACTAAATAAACTTGTTTTGAATGTTTTGATTACAGAATGACTGACAACGATTTGTTAGGATTTTGAAAGGTTGGTAGCACGACCGGATATAAACTTTCCTTAACGACCGCTGGGCGGGAGATTTAAAATTTCCGAATTTTAGATCCGTTTTTCTTACTAATGGTCAAATCTACGGTATTGAAAAAATTACAAGTAGATAGCCGAAAATGTGCTCTACAACTTTTATCTAAAGCGTTTTTCCATTAAATGAACCGTACAGGCGCAAAAAAATCAAAACCATTTTCCCATGTTAATCTCCTATGTCCAGGGTGCTCTTGGACACCTGGTATACAATACCATTGGACACACCTGTTAGATTACTGTGTCATTATTTGACAGTTTGTCACGTGATACCGGATTGTTCTGACTCATTTGACATACACCAGCATTTTTAAGCTAAGCTGAAATTTGATTGTGTCAGGAATAAAATCACAGACAATATATTTGTTAGTCTAAAATGCTTTAATACTAAACTTTACCCGAAGCGAATCTTGTTGAAGAATTAGGGACTTAGCGAATTGTCATCATCAGCTGATGGATAGCCGAGGTAGGACAACTTCGGTTAGAATTCGTATGTGTTTGTTCAGACTTGAAAGTAGTTTGATTTAAAAATTAGTTATTACTTTCAATTTGAGTGAGGCATTGTCAATAGCCTTTGTTCTCTGTAGTAAGTGATAGTGGTAGTTGATAACACTTTTTTGGATTTTTGCTTTAAAAAAAAAAACAGATTTGATGGAAACTAAATTGAAATTAAAATGATGTTTGTTAAGCTTGAACCAATGCTTAAGCCTCGCTAATTTTAGACAATGCATTCTATATTACTCCTGTTAGGAAAACCTGCTAAATTTACTGATAATCTGGACTCTTGAAGATTGAAATTCAGCAGTAAAAATGACAGAACTGATAGTAGCAGTAGTAGTCGAGTTGAAAAGTAACCGAGGTACTAAAGGTAAAATGAACTAGGTACTACACTATAAGATTATTGTAATTGTGATAATATAGTACCACCTAAACTGCCTGAAATGCTATTCAAACTGAAAAATCTTCCCATCCAGTATTCCCTCTGTGAATTTTTTACCTATAAATGCCTCAAAATATTTAAAAGCATTCAAGTTATTGTTGAAAATAAAATTAAGAATTCTAAGAGCACTCACAACGCTATGTAGGGTTAATTGCTTTTCTTTTACAGATTACGAGCTACAAAAAACATAAATAACACAAGGCAAACGTTGTTTTTAACCTTATTAATTAGAAACCCTTAGATTATGGCTTTATTTCAGCACAAACACAATGCAAATGTGTGATGGGATGTCCTACGTAAACAAACGTGACCTAAAATTGTGAGAAAAAATTAGGTTAGAATCGTCGTTTGTTTGCGCATTTTCAGAGTTTTTCTTAAAAAAAATAATTATTGTGTACGTGTAATCTTTATTAGCAAAACCGTCCTTCTGTGTCGTAGTTGATTGTTTTAGTGGCAAAATACAGTATAAAAACGAGTTGTCCTACGTAAACAACCAATCAACTGTTGATTGGTAGTTGAAGGGTCTCTAATGACGGATTGCACTGAAGGACATTCTAGGGTTCACCTAGGCTAAGTTGTGATTTACGACTGTTACAGATTCTGTGAAAAATATCCCAGTCAAATTAAAACCTAGCCTACGGTGCCCTTAAGTTAGTGTAATTGACCCTAAGTCTCTAATACGTTCGGCCATAATTGATTTCTTGTAACCAACTGTCAAATTAGCTCACATTTGCTGTGTCCCTTATATTTTGTTTTATCTTTGTCAATTGGAGTTTAGAATGACTCGTTTTGTATAATACAGCATTTGGTTGCATTGAAAAGGGTCCTACATGGGTTTTTACAATTTTAGTTTGTCAAAAAAGTATTTTAACGACAACAAATTTTGTTGAATTACACTGTATCTATCAAGAATTGAAAAACTACTGTAAATGTCAAAATATCCGAGTTATGTACTATTCAAGTGGAACCTGTCCAATCTTTCATCAAATAACTCATGGCATTTATGATTAACCTGCTATCACATTGTTGTTTTTGTTGCTCCCTTTCTACAGGGTTTTTCAATGAAAAGTAGCCACCCTGAATATCTTCCAAAATAATTTCTCTGTTAAAAAATGTCAACAAAGATTGCAAGGGGGACATCTTTTTACGTAGGATTTGAATTTCTGCCATCAGCCCCTTTGCCGCCATAGCCACCCCCACTAAGTTTTCAAATGGCACCATACTCTGTGTGGTACATCGTTGGAAAGGGTATTTCATAAGGAATTAATTTCATTGCAGTGTCAGTTGTCGGCATTCATGTATTATTCTCTGCCTAAGGTCTGCAATATTGGCCGGCTGTGTTGCATAGACTAAAAAAGTCCAACGGAGTGAGGTCGGGTGATCTCGCAGGCCAGTCCATGGGACCACGTCTACCAATCCATCTTCCGAGAAATCGATTGTTTAGATATTCTCGAACGGGAACGATGTGGTCTCCTAAAATACCTGCCCAAACATTCAGTTTTTCTGGATATTGGGTATGGGTTTCCCTAAACCAATGTGGATTCGTGTCTGATCAATACCTACAGTTATGCCTGTTCACTTCTCCATTCAAAAAAAACATACACTCATCACTGAAGCAAATATTGTACAACAAGTTCACGTTGTTTGTCAGATTAGTAGACATAATTTCACAAAATTGTAGTCTTCTATCATAGTCATCTTCGTTTAATTCCTGAACCAATTTTACCTTGTATGGATGAAAACTGTGTTTTTTTTAAATTCTCCATACACTGCTTGTCGAAACACCCGATGCATGGAAAATTTGATTTAAAGACTGATTATTATCCATTGCAACGTGTCCCAAAACAGCAACTTCAATTGGTTCATTAATAATTTGTCTTTCAGGTTGATGTTTTTTGTTTGTCACTGAACCAGTTTCCATGAATTTTTGCATCAACTCTAAGACATACTGATGACCAATTAATTTATCTGGATGGATTGCATTGAATTGACATTTGTCGTTATGTTTGAAATAAAAACGTACAATTTCTATTCTTTCGGCAGTCGTGTAAACCATATTGACAATGTTCCTTCAAAACGAACTTACAAGTTGACCGACTGAGGCAAAAACATGGAATGGAAAACAGGTATTCGGTAGTGTTATCAGCAGTTTGACCAAAATAACAAAAAAATGTTTTTATTTTTTTTGGTCTCAATTCAAAGCAAATGTACAAATAAAATAGTGCAATTAATTCCTTATGAAATACCCTTTCCAACGATGTGCCACACAGGGTATGGTGCCATTTGAAAACTTAGGCTGATGGCAGAAATTCAAATCCTACGTAAAAAGATGTCCCCCTTGCAATCTTTATTGACGTGTCTTAGAATTTTTTAACAGAGAAATTATTTTGGAAGATATTCGGGCTACTTTTCATTGAAAAACCCTGTATATTGTTCCAAATTATGTTATTAATATTGGAATAAACAGGGTGTTCTTAAATACAACATAAGAGGATCATTTGACACAGACCTAATTTCATATGAACTTGACATAAAAAAGGGAGAAAGTGAATTTTGAACGCCAGAAATTGAAGCAGACCACACATTTTTTGATCATACTACTGTCATTCTTCATGCCACGTGATTATCGTTTTTACTTGACAGTTTTCACGGGACTGTCACTCACGTATTTGCTGCTAAACTTTTGATAAACGTGGAAATCGTTTGTTCTAAAATTCCATCAAGTGTCAATAAAATTTGACTGCTCGAAATTGTTTACTTTATAATAACATTAATTTTTCTGCTGTAATTATGTTATTTTAGTATAATAATTACTTATTGAACTTTTTGCGGATGATTTATTTTGTCCTTCAGTTTTTTGTTATGGTCAAAGTCCAGTGTGTTTTACAACTCTGTTATTCTTCAGAACTATTGTATCAATTTTGCTTTTTCAGCAAATTGTATGTTTACAACTACCTGTTTTCTAAAGTAAACGTCGAACCCTCATTAAAAAAGTCGTAAATCGTAAACGATTTTGGCACAAAATGCAGCGTTGTCACCTCCATCGTTTCTAAACAAGATGCAAGTTTGGACACGTAACAACTCGTCCAATTAATCGGTTGAGTTCCCAAAACCTTTGCAAAACTCAAGGTACCTACCCAACGTGGTGTAACATTTTGCGCGACCAATTAGCTACGACCGCATGTTCGCCGTCTCACTCTTGTCGTTTCGTTTGCTGGTACGACCGTAGCAAAAATACGCGACGTTGCCAGATCCATTCCCAGTACCGTAAGTTTCACTGAATTGTTGTGTAAACAATTTACGACAACCCGCTGACCATTCGCAAAAGCTGGCAACGTCGGTTCTTTGTGGTACTGCTCGGGACCGTGACGTCATTCACCATCGGTCACATGACGACGGTCGAGCGTTTATCTGCCACCGCCGAGTGGAAAAACAATTTCAACAATTTTCGATAAGTCAGTCACAGTGTTATCCGTGTGCGTTATTCCTAATCTAGTAGTATAGTACGCGCTCTCTTGTTTGTCTTTTGTTTTTGTGTGCGCGCTTTTGTTTGTTGTTTTACCGGCTGTCACTTTGTCGTTTGTTTTCGTTGTCAGATCAAGTACTACTGCGATTATTTGACCGGCTTGAAACGGACCTATAGTGGGTGGACAACCACTAGACAGGTTAGTGTTTTTTTCTGCGTTAGTTGGCACTATTGTCATTTCCGTGAAAACCCTAATTTCGCATGAAACTGATTAATTTAATCACATTAGGGTGTTAACGCAAAAGATTTTTTTAAATTAAATTTGTTCTATTCCTGGAACCTCAGACGTCTTTTTGCAATTTCTCCGTAAAACGCTTTTATCTTATCAGGTGCGGTTTGGAAATACCGATTAAAACTGGAGGAAATACACGCCTTAGTACAAATTTTTTTGCTCCTAACCTAATTTCGAAGTTGTTTGCATTACGAGGAATCGCTAAAAATCCAGAATCCAGAATGGTATTGACCACAAAAGCTGATAATATAAATACATTCTAGTTAGTTTGACGGGATGTTGGTCAAAGCTTATCAGGGTTGTGCAAATGATCACTTTTTAATTCTCCAGGGTAGTGGTCAAAACTGGTCAAAACCACAGTCGAAAACGTGCCAACCCTGAAACTTATTTAAGTAGAATTGATCTTACTTCCTATACAAGCACGAAACATGTTTAAAATTATTTTTGCTACTGTTATTCAAAATGTATTTTTTATGGTTAGAAATAACCTTTTGTTCAATACCACTCAATAATAACATTATTAACTATTTGCATCTTATTGATTTATAAGAAAATTATCTTAAATGACCGTTTACAAGGATTATAAGTATGACAACGATACTTGTGGCCATAATTCCCTTGGTAAATGTTACTAATAGATTGACGACTACATTTTATAAAACTTGATTTGAGATTTAGTGCAAAATCTACATTCTTTTAATGTGATAGTTGCAAGAGAACACCATACACATCAACGTTTATATACAGGGTGTCTGCTTTAGATGGTAAATTTGAGGAAAAAAGGAGATTTTTGTTATGTCAGAAAATTCAGTGTAGAAAACCCAGTTGCTTTTCGACACCACTAAGAAAATGCAACAAAAAATTGAAAAATTGTAAAGTATTTGTAAGGAAATTAAGGTAAAAATGATGGGCATATTATCCGTGTTTTAAGATGGCGATATCTATTCACAAAGAAAATATTTCGTTTTTCGGTTTCCTAAATTTTGATACTTTTTTAAATTGAAACAGTTTATAGTTGGGGAAAATCATGGAAAAGCAAACATCTATTTCGTTTAAACACATTTTTAACATAATTGCAATGTTTTCGACGTTTTACAGTGAAAATCAGAATTAAAACACTCAAAACTGAAAACAATTATCTAATTTTAACATTCTAATGTAGCTGAAAAACAAAATGCACACACAAACATGAGAGCGCTTCAATATGGTGCGTAAATTATGATCGTATTTGGAAAAAATGATAATATTTTGAGGTACAGGGTGTCCTAAATTCAACTGAAAGAATGGAAATCGGTTAATTGGAGAAAATATTATGCATTAGTGTGGAAAAAAGTTTAAATTCCGCATAGTTCCGGAGATATCTGAAAACAACCGGATTGTACCAAAATCTGTATTATTTTTGGTAGAGTTTATTGGAAAACTAAAAAGTAAAAAAATACATTTTTATTGCCACTTGTTTCTTCCTTAACGTGAGGTAGTAAACAATCATCATGAAGTTTACTTTCTCAAATCATATTTTCATTGTAAATTCAATAAAATTTGACACTAGTTAGTATTGAAAAATGTTAATTTTTGCTAGTGTAATTTGATTTTTTTCTATCATGTTTTAGCAATGTAAAATAAGGAAAAACATCACATTTCTTGTTATTTTTGAATAGCTTTTGCTAAATTATTTCAGGCTATAACTATTTTGGCAACGTCGATACTCATTTAATATCAAAGTTTAATACTAAATAAAGAAAAATAACTTCGAAAGTAACAACAGTAAAATATAGTTTCTTTTTTTTCTCTGAATGTCAATGTCAATAAATCCATATTGGTCTACCTTTTTACACTTACAAGTTGAGAAATATCAAACCTGTTCCTGTGACATTACACAATATTAAACCATTTAATAAAATTTTGTTTTGGAAAAGCTGGGTCTTATCAACCAGAAATAATAATTATAACTTATCCGAACATTTTTCAAAACTAACAAGGAGTGTTTTAAGACTAAAAATATGATAAAAAATGTTCATAAGTGTAAACTTTGTCATAAGTAACACTTTGCCTCCATTTTATCTCTTATAAATTTGAGACACATTGTTGTTATACAATGTAAATTTCTGTCTTACTACATTCTCCACTGAGCTTTTGGTTTTTTCTATATAATTAGCCTCAGTTTGACTTTAAATTTTTGTCACGTGATCTTAGTATTTATTGCAAACTTTAATGTCACGTGATATAACGCTTCCAACTTATCTGACCAGTATTTAGCAGAGATCTAAAAGTGGTACTTTTCTAGTCGGAAAATTTTCATTTTTGGAAAATTACTTTATGCTTAAATGAATATTTTCCTTAATAGAGAAAACAACCGTCAAACTTGTCATTGTTATTATCAAACTTATCATGCATTCTAATGAGATAATTTAAGACACCTAACCGCCATTTGCACCGTCGTACTTTAAGCATAGCTTAAGTTAAGTGTGGTTTAGAGTGTGACTTTTTTCACCTGGACTGTCACAGTCTGACCCACACTTAAATTAAGCTCGGCTTTCAAAACGACGGTACAAACGGGGGTAAATGATTAAAAGTACATTAAACTTTAATTGAATTGATATTGGATTGTTGTACAATTATTATAATTAAAAAAACGAATTAGTTTTGAATTTTCAGATTTTTCAATTTTTTCCGTAAAATTACCGAAAATAACATTACTTGAAAAATGATACCTAACCTCAACACTTTTCAAAATAATATGAATTTAAAAAAAATATTATTTATAAATTCATCCCTTCTGGACAACACATTCGCGGTATAAAAGCTTTAATCTTTCGGTAGCGTGACATTTCTACTATATATGGTATACAGGGTGATTAAAAGACAATTTCAATGGCTACAAATTGGTATATTGAACCACTCTGTAACTGTCAAAATAACAAAGTCATGGGCTGTCACAGTAAAAACTGTCAAAATCAAACAACTCAGTTTTAACAGTAAATAACTCACTTATTCGACATTTTAGGTAAAAACGCTATACAGAGCGGACAAAAGAGAATTTCAAGGGCTACAAATTGGTATATTGTCCCACCCTATAATTGTCAAAATAACCGAATTATTGACAATACAATGGAGTAGTTTACAGGGTGATTCAATAAATTTCACATTCACATCCTTGTAAATTGTTTAATTTTAATTTTATAAAAAAATACTAAATATGAATCCTTCGATTTTTGGAATCTACGTCAAATTCTAGGCCTACTTGATGTAAAATGTTTGTATCGATATTCAATTGTTTTTGCTCTAGCAATCTTACTTTGACCACCCTCCTCGAAAGCAGAAATTTTCCAAAAAAATCGTCTATAACTCGCTTATTTGAAACACCCTGTATAAACACACTCTATAACAAAAGAAAGCTAATGAACTATCATTCACTATCAGGCTATCATGTGACGGCACGACTATGTTGTCCCGTTCAGCCGCTAGAGGGCGTCAAAGTTGACTCTCGTTTTTTGCAGTTTTTGCTCAATATCTCGGGAACCTTTAGGTTAGAGGTCTGAAATTTTTACCACAAATGCACCTCGATACAACTTTTACCTTCTATACACTTTTTTGGTACCACGCACCGTTTGACTTTAAAAAATTAAAAACTAGAATTGCCAAGAAATTTCAAGTAAATTTTTTTTATTTTCAAAATTAACCTCAACTGCCTAAATACCTTCAAGTTAATAGTACAAAAAATGTAAAAAACGAATTATTTTTGATTTTTTAGATTTTCCAATTTTTCCGGAAAATTACCGAAAAATGTCCATAAATTTTACATCCCTGGTCTTTAGAGCGTAGGAAGATTATACAACACAAATTGATAGAGCATTTTGATAGTGTACGTTTAAACTGTGACGTTCGTTGTCACGATTGTTGTTCATATGTATAATCATAGTCTCAGCTGAAAATAAGCTAAAATCTTCAAAATTAATTTTCGTGCATCACATGACATTGCTGTTTCCAAAGAACATTATCGTCACCTGATAGGAAGTTTAAATTAAAAAACTTTCTTCTTACAGTGGAAAGTAACTGACTAATGATTGTTTGTGATTGGTCAGGAAAAAACAGCAACCAGGTGATGTGATTGGTCAAAAAAAGCAGCTTTCAACCTTCAAGCTTTTTCTTGACCAATCAGAAATTAGAAAGAGGGCTATGAAATTAGTAATTTTGACACTGTAACGTTTTTTAAAACACACTGGAGTAACTACTTGAACTCACCGTTTACTTAACATGTTTTAAGTTTACTTTAATCCATACCAGTTTAAACTCTTAAAGGGTTGAAAATCCCACAAATTTAGAATATTTTGATTTGATTGATTTGCATTTTCACTCATTTCTAAGTGACATCAATAGCTTTTAGCTTAGATTAGTCGATTATCACATCCCCAAGGATTTCAGCAATACTAATTAGCTGATTTAGGTCGGTGTAACGAGGATCGAACTCGTAAAATTGGTTGTGGTATTTTTATCGTCGCTGATAATGCCGTTTTATGGCCCAGCACCGTTTATTGAGCTTGAAAATGTTTACAAGCTTTCGATGATAAACGTCGAGAAATGTTAATAGAATAAGTACCGCGCATTTGGTGATTACCGAAGAACCGCATTCCTTCCAGTTGTGTGTTTGATTTTTAACCCCATCTCGGATTAATAATAATTATTGTTCCTGTCGGTTTAATGTAGGTAATCTGGCATCACCTTGAGAGTACGCGGGTAATGTATTTTCTACTTAACGTAAATAAATAAGTCGTTTATGTATGTAATATACAAAAACAGAAAATCCTTGAAACGATTTAGCGCTCGTATGGGAATTTTTAATCGTTTTGCAACGCGTTCGCACGATCTCCTTCTCTCTCTGAATTGGATGTTTTTACCATTAATGTAACTTTTCAGACCAACTGTGGAAATCTAAGGTCGTGTGCAGTCTTTGTTATTAAAAGTACGCAGAAAATTGTTCACTTGTTCGATTATTATGCGATTCCATTGTTAAAATTCTTCCTCATTGTCGCCGAGTCGAATAAACATTCAGAAGCAAGGAACGTTTAAATTATCGGTACCGATTTATCTCGGACTAAACAATATCCAATTGTTTCGATCCGACGATAATTCCAACATTTTATGCACTTTGTTTTCCTCTTTGTGATTAGTCTTGCGTGCGATAAGTATTGTACCTACTCAGCGTCAATTTTTTTTCGATAACATTTTTTCGTCCTTTAGAAAACATTCGGGAAATTTAACGGTTCAACCACAAATTAGGCTGTTTCCAGGAAACTGTCAAAGTTTCATAAACAACAGGCAGTAAACGGGCGATAAGGACGCCAGCATTTAACCAGGCAAAACATGGAATGTCTGGTATTTCCGATCTCAGCGAAAAGTGGCTCCCGTCCATATAACCCTGTTGTCAGATTGTGCGACACGTTGTAATTATCATTTTTTTTTTCTGAGTTGCACGTGCCTGTTTTTTTAAGTAGTTATTTGTGTTGCAGTTGTTATTTATATTGTTACTGAATTGGTTAAAAGATGATGGGATGACAGAGTAGCCAAAAACTTGTAAGTGATATGTGTCAAACCGGTGACGTAATTGCACAGTTGGTTACAAGGCAATCAATCAAAATTTTTGATAAACTGTCACCTGACTCACGTCACGTTTTCACCTGTTTGCCTAGTCTGTCCTCTCATCTGCAATAGTTCTCTCTCTGTGCTTAACATTGATTTTAAGTGAATTGATACCTGTTTAAGAAATAAGAACATTGTAAATTACCTTAGATCTAGTAGAATTCAAATTGGATATCTGAAATGAACTGAACTATGTATGCAAAGTAGACAATTATGCTAGGTCAATGCTAAGAAGAGAGATCTCTATTGCAAATCAAAATGCACTAGACTTCTAGACATTGATGGAGAAAAACTTCCTAAGTGATTCAAACTGAGATGACTCAACCCCTTCCTATTCTTCTTCAAACTCACCTGAAAATTCGGATATTCTTCAGTTTTTGTTTCGTGTTTTTCTTCGCAAAGCTTGCTTGTTTCCATTGTCTTTAAAGGATTCTGAGGTTTTTCAATATCCTCTTTAAACTGCTGTAGTAAATTGTTGATTTGCTTCTCAATCGAGGTTTATTCCAATAACTGCAACTTGTTGCTCTTCTATCAGTTTCCTTAAATACTCATTATTTCTTTGTAATTTTATTCTTCATATCAGATTGGCAGTACTTGTTTTAATTTTACCTGAAAATCTTCTCAAAAAAATTAGGGTCTTGCTGCTGCGTGAGATTAATTACTTTACAGTGGATTCATTTTTGTATTAAAATGAACTGAACACGACCAAAATAATAAAAAAAACTATACATAGTCACATGAATGTTTCAGAAATTTGTGTGTGTGAGTGGTCTAAAAACGAGGAAAAAATAAACGAAAATTATATTTTAGATGTTAGAATCATGGGCAAATTTAGTGAATTCAAGTAAAATGTACATTAATGTGTGTAAAGCGTATTTTTTGGTTTAAGAATTATGTTATTCATCAAGTCAAGAAATCAGAAGAAGGATAGCTCTTGCCAAAACGGCCATGACCAAACTCAACAAAATTTTGGAAAAATCGGCATATAACAACCACAACAAAACGCAAATTAGTAAACACCCTCGTTTTTCCAATTGCGCTATACGCAGCAGAATCCTGGACCTTAAAAGCCACAGACATCGCCAAGTTGGATGCGTTTGAGATGTGGGTCTAGAGAAGACTACTGAAGATTCCCTGGACAGACCGCAGAACTAACGTATCCATACTCGAAGAACTTAACATCCAAGTCAGATTGTCAACTAAAATCAAACAACTGATTCTCAAGTATTTTGGACATGTCAGCAAGAGGAAAGATGACAATCTCGAAAAACTTATGGTCCAGGGGAAGGTAGAGGGAACACGACCTAGAAGACGTTCTCCAAAACGATGGCTGGACCAGGTGAAGCAGTTTACAGGAAAATCTTTCCAAGACAGCATTAGAAGCACGTCAGATAGAGAGGAATGGAAGGAAACTGCTAAAAACACAACATGAAGCTAACATAGGATCACGACGCTTCAAACATGAAGCTAACGACTAGAGAGAGAGAGAGTCACTATTTGCCAAGTCAAAATATTTAATGGCGGTAGAATAATCGGTCAAAAAACGGTAGATCAAAACAAATTTCATTTTACAATATTGGGTGTTTTTTTAATGATTGCGAAATATTTTAATCATTGATTCTACATCGAAAAATAATGCCTGTTTGCTATAAACCATACTTCAAAAATACAAGTTTTTATTTTTTCATCCAAGTTTTGACATTAATAACCGATTCCACGTGGTTTTAGAGGTTAATTTAGCTAGACAGTCACGTGACGATTGTCATAAATCTCAAAAAGACGTTTCATATCAAATACTGCAAGAAAACTTTTCTAAACCATAATTTTTTGCAACTTTTGAGCACCGTTTAAAAGTTTTAACGTTAGTGACAGTTGTCACGTGATTTTAGAACACTATTTAGCTAGACGATCACGTGACATTTTTCAAAATAACTGTCATAAATTTGAAAACACGTCTCGTTTCGAAAAGTGTAAGAAAAATGTGTTAAACTTTAATTCTTTCTAAGCAAATCTTTACAGTTTTGACATTAGTGACAGACACCGCGTGGTTTTAGCCGATAATGTAGCTAAACCGTCACGTGACTCACTTGGAGTAGGAAAATAATTGTTTTAAGCACATTTTTGGAAACTTCATTAAATTTCCTATCTAATAACCTGAAAAAACTACAAAAATTTGCACCACTCATAGAAAAATGTGGTCAAAATTTGAACTACCAAAAACACAGTTTGAAAGAACAGCCAAGGACAAAATCGCTTGTAAAGTTTTAAGTACATTTTTAGAATCCTCCAAAAAAATTTCTGTTACTCACATTTTAAACATTCAAAGTGTCAAAATGTCAACTAAAAATTGGAAAACAGTCACGAAACCTAAAACTGCTGAACAAACAAACTGTCTTTGTTTGCAAAATTGAAGGTTTTACTAACCAAGTGTCTGCGGTCACATGACGGAAAACTGGTAAAAACTAAAACAGTCACATGATAAGAGATCAAAATTGGTAGATTTACACAAAATAATACGCTACAAACTCGTTGCAGCGTAATTACTATAATAGCCTATATTTCTGCAAATAGCACAAATTTTATTTTATTTTTATTAAATATTATTTTTTTATTTGTCATCTAATCAAGACGTCATCGTCAGTCAGACACTATACAGAATGAAAAAATGACCCTGTACCCTGTAGAATAGCCCAGTTAGCAGATTCTTTATAAACGTCTGAAAGTTATATAGGGTGATTCAAAAGCAAAGAAGTTTCAGGCATCTCAAAAGGAAATCGAAAACAACAGAAATCGAGTTTTAGAAAAAAAACAACTAACTTTAATACACTTCTGAAAAAGTTCTTTAAAACGATACCAACACAATTATTTATTTTTTGATTTTTCAAAATATGACTGAATGGCTTAGATTGATTTATTTAAACCGATATGTTTTGAAATGGGCATTGCGACCATATTGGTTTGAAATCATTTTACGTCCAGAGACTTTTACACGTGATCATTTTAAATTAACAACATGTTTAAGACACGTGACTGTATATAAAACATTCAATCAGTTTGACATGTAATGAGTAGCGCCAGTGTGACGTCATTTAACAGTTGCTGTAGACCACGTGATGCCGATTGCCTCTAGATGTGAAATGGTCATGTGACGAAGAGTTCGTTGTGCAAAGAACGTTCCCAAAAGAGTGAAACAGACTTCACTCTTTTGGGAAACATGTTCAATCTTAATTTGAAACAACAATGGCTTTAAAAATTAGAATAGTAAAAAATTACAAATAACATAATTTTGTGTCAAGCACACAAGTAGGGTTTTTGTGAAATTCAATACCAAGAAAAGAAGATTTTGCTTTCAACTAGATTATGGGTTACCATAAAAACGTGACAACGTCGCTAGTGGGCGGCAGTACCCTGCGTACATAATAATTTAATGCTTATATAGAGCTGCGGTGTGGGATGACTCATCGCGGTACCACTTGTACCAGTCGGCTCCTGGCGAAATGGTCAGAACCCATGCTAATTAGAAAAGAACCAATTAAAAGTAAAAAGTATTCCTTCAGGTCAAAGTAGTTCTACTTTATCGAAAAATTGATTCTTCGTACTTACGTAATGAGAACCAATATCAATCACCTTGGGTACCACTAGAAACTGTAATTACGTTGCAGAAACTGATTTGCTTCCTGCGGCAAAAAAGGAAATAATTGTTTTTTTTTCTAAAGGTCGCTGGCTAAAAGTGATTTTCTGCATAAATTGTTTCCCAAGAACCGCCTTGGCTACCAAGAATCGGTACCCAGCATCAATGAAACTTTTACTATATCGGCCGGTCATTCACGAAACATTCCCCAGGTATGAGTCAAAATTCTTCCCAGAATGGTTGATGTTTATCTTGATCGTGGCGGAAAAATAATGGGTTCCACTTTGCGCAGTGATGGTACGTTAAAAATAATCCAACCTCGCGTTTTACAAACAATAATTAATAGATTATTCTATTTTCTTCCACAATGTCACGTCAGAAGGCAATAAATCTCTTAGCAAATCCTAAGTTGAAAATTATTGTCTTCCAGATCTATTTCTGTCGAGCGAAAACTGCGAACATTTCAGCTGGAAGCAGTTAAAAGGATTCTGGCATTGTACCAACAAAAAATTACCTATACGGACGTTGATTAATTGATCGAAAACAAACGAGCCGTTAATTTTATCATTTTTTTTGCTCTTCATTTAAAGAGTAATTTCGTTTGTTCATACCACTTGCAAGGATACAAATTTCACTGTCACAACAAAGACAACTAGAGACTTCTTGGTGATGTTCTAATATTGGACAGTCACATCCGTTGTAATTAATCTGCGTTACATCCAGTTTACTTACAATTTCGATAATTTAGCATAACCTTCGTGATTCATCGATTTTGCGGTTCGAGAAGCTGTTTGGCATACATTTCGGAACGGAAGTGGCAGTATTAAGTACCGACGCCTCTTGCTTCATATTCTGTCGCAAATATGTTTATATTCGATAATGGAACTCAATTTACAGTTTGGTTTTATCAGAGTACTTTTTAAGTACCAAGGTCGCCAGACAAAATGTTGGTAAATTTCGTAGAACTGATGCATTGAAATTTAGAAAAGGTTAAAACGGGTACGCAACTTTTTTATTTTTAAATTTTATTGCTTAATCCTTAGAAAGTTAACCGTTTTCGGTAAACCGTTTTTTTTTAATGTTGCAGTTTACACACTCACTTTAGCTCACAGAGAAGCGATAGTTGCCACGCAAGTTCTTGTACAGAACTGTCATGCTTTTTGTTGACTACGAGAAAGCATTTGACCGAGTTGAACATCCCAAACTAATGCAACTCCTCAGGAATCTTGACATATATCAGAAAGATATCAGATGTATCGAAAATCTATATTGGTACCAGACTCCACAGATCAGGCTCGATAATGAGCTGTCTGATGATATAGAGATTCGGAGGGGCGTACGGCAGGGATGTGTCTTGTCCCCACTTTTGTTCAACCTGTACTCGGAAGGGCTCTTTCGGGAAGCACTGGAAGATGTGGAGATCGGTATTAAAGTCAACAGAGTGTGGGTTAACAACATACGTTATGCTGATGACACAATGCTCATCGCTGATAACATGCAGGACTTACAAGGACTGATCAACACAGTCGGTCAACATAGCAGATTGATGGGTCTAAACATACACACTAAAAAGACGAAGTTTATGATAATAACATGAAACCTGAATGCGTTTGAAAACTCACAGTTAACAGTGAGCAAATTTAAATACTTGAGCATGTGGTATCTGAAGAATGGACCTTTGATATCGAAATCAAGAGTCGCATTGAACAGGCCCGACAAACATTCCTAGGACTGAGAAGAGTATTTAGTTGCTCGGACTTTGATCTTGGTCTGAGGTTGAGATTTTTGAGGTGCTATGTATGGTCGGTACTTCTCTATGGGATGTAAGGTTGGACCCTTAAAGTCAACAACATTAACAAATTGGAAGCATTCGAGATGTGGCTATACCGCAGAATGCTCAAGATACCATAGACTGCAAGAATGACAAACGTAGAAGTACTGTCTAGCATCAACAAAGAACGTGAATGGTCAACTACCATCAAAAAGAGAATGAGGAACGAAAAGTATGAATATTTACAGTTGTTGATCGAGAGTAAGATAGAAGGAATGGGAAGGAAGAAATTGGACAGTGGACAGGAGTGAATGACATACAGACCCTAATTCATACCGCAAGGGATAGAGAGGAGATGGAAAATGTGATCGCAAACATCCATTAGTGGATAGCATCCGAAGAAGAAGAAGAAGTTTACACACGTTCTTAATGCTTAATTCGCAACGCCAACGAGGATATAATACTAAAGGAGGAAAGTGTATATTATCGTAGTAGATATTTGTCACACTGTTGTCAGCAGTGCCACGAGCTCTGGTAAAACTAACTAAAAGAAATATATGGAAACTGCTTTACCGACAAAACGATCAGCTGTTTGAATGTGAATACAGGAAGGGAAATACACAAATTTTCATTTTAATGTTAGTCTTGTGGTTCCTTGTTTTTTGCTTCTTTTTTAGTGGTTGGTCAGTGATTCCAATTCACAATGCATAAAACATTCGGCGCACTTTTAATGTTAACAAATACCTATATCAGATAACATCAAGTTTTTCCACAACATTTCAGTTTTGAAGACAGTTTCAACAAGTTGCTTCCAATGCTTCCAATCCAAACTGTTCTTATTAATTTGCTATTGACTTCCATCCATGATGGGTGGGAGAATGTGTGTGAATGACCAAAATTGGACAGAAAAGAAAAATGTTTCTACCCTAGAAACACTAAATGACGAGTTGTTGTAGTTGTATGAACTTTTTATTTTATAAAAACATTACTTCTGTGTATATTAATTCGGTTTCTTGGTACGTATAGTTGAATTCCACTTTGGTCTGATTTTATTTAATGATTTTTGACGTACAAATTGTATGCTCAACTTTCACTTTTCTGTGCAATAATCTTCAAGACCCCGATCGACTTAAAGCAGTAGGCAGTAACGGATAATATAGAAAATTGGGAAAAAATCTTTAAAAGTTTTTGTTAGAATTTGCACAATTTTGAAATTTCAAATATGAATGCCATAACCCAACTTGAAGATAGTAGTAGCGCCGCCAAGTTCCTCTGGACGAACTAGAAATCTTTCGTTCGATTTGACGTTTTTGCGAATCTGCAAACATCACAAACATATAAAATATAACTTTAAACCAACTTTAGTTATTTTTAACTTAGCTTGTGTTTGATTGATTTTTGAAACTCGGATTTGGAAGAGAATTCTCAAGAACATTGCAATGCTTGACCTGATCCAAAGTTTTCTCAATATCTGTGACCAAAAATGTAATTTTGTAGTTATCATAATTTGTCATTTATTAAAGAAGAGAAAAGGACGAAAGTAGTTAAGAAGTTTTGCTTCTCAGTATTTCACTGTTCGCAATCATGTTATCTCTCAATCTAGACATTTTTGAAAAATTGTTTTTTTCCACTTTTTCTGCCAATTAATAATCGAAAAAAAGTACTAACGAGTAATACTCTGGCCTGTAAGAAAACCCAATCTTTCTTCTCTCAAATATATTTTTTTAATAAAACCCGTTGATGTATAATCATAAAAACTATTTGTTTATTATAAAATGTGCTTTTTTAGCAGTCAAACGAGTTCAAATTGCAATCAAGGCGCATTTTAGATTACTTGTAATGGTTACATGTTGTTGTAAATTTAGTGACATTTGTTGATTTTGATAAAATTTTGGGTCTAATGTAAGTACTGTATTAGAGTATATTGAATTACCTTTCTTAATTTTCTCATACCAATGAAAATCTCCCAAAATAGAAAGGTTCTAGCCCCTACAAAAGACAATTGAGTTTGAATAATCTGTTCACAAAATTAATTAATAAAAACCAATTTGTTTATAACCTTTGTTATGTTTGTACGATTAAACTAAGAAGAACTGTTGTCAATATTGTCATGTTCTGGATTTCATCTTAAGACAATTATATTCATTAGCACTTCTTTGAAATTCTCCAAAAATAATGTTCCTGCTTTTGTTAATTAATGTAGATTGTTGAATGAGAAGATTTTGTTGTATCGTTTTGAATTACCTCTTCAAATAAACTTATAAAATCACCAGAAACAATTTTGAATATTTTTTTGGGGACATTTTTTGATTTGTGCAAAACTTGAAAACTTGAAAAAGAAAAATAATTGCAAAACCATGGTTCATCCAGGTGTAACCCTGACTAGTTTTGCTAGAATTTAGACGTTTTAAGAGAACTTAATCAGTTCCATTTTGCTGTAAAGAGCAAAAAGTGTCCTTAAATTCTTGCAGGTGCTTGGGAAGTAGATTATTAACTTTTTCTAGGTCTGATCAAATAGCAGTGAAACCTTCAGAACAAATGAGTTTACATGATGATTTTTTTTCAAAGTTGTCTCTATCTTTTGCTACTTGGAAACGTAATTCTAGTTGCGTCTTGGTTGACAATCGTAAACATAATAAGCCTAATTATAATAATAATCATGTCCAAATGCAAAACTGTGCACCTACTCTCGAGTAGCAGGCTCGACAACGGCCAAACGTGTCTATTTTTGCCTAGTCCCGTGGGCGACGCATCAAAATTCCCAGCAAAATTGGCAATAGTCCCCTTTCAGTTTTAATCTCGAACTTGCCGCGATTGGGACTACGTTCTGATCACGGCAAAACGCCATTTTTTTATTATTTAATTCGAACGAACGACGATTTTTATCGATTACCATTGACCACGATTCGGTTCTTCGCGCGAAGATCCAATTCTGCCGAACTTTTGGAGCTTTTTCAACATTTCCTCACAAATTACTACATTATTTTTATTTTGTCTCGAAAACCGTCTTGTTGTTACAGTTTACGCGATTTTTTTGTTGTTGTTATTGTAACTTGGTCAAATTGGTTCGACTACCTTTACCAAAACGAAGGTAGACTTACTGTGCGTTTTATCACAGGCAAACCGCGTTGCTACTGTTAATTGTTAATGCCAACGCGGTTATAATTTCATTTTGCAAATCGTGTCGGTTTTTCGGAACTTTTCGAAAAAAAAACGCGCGTTTTAACCTTTTAACGGTCCTCCCACACCCCACCTTTAATTACACTAAACCGGTTCGAAGACGACTCTTGATACTCCACAATGGATTACTTGGATCAGAAGGATATCACACATTTTCTAGCCCAGGAGCTGTTATATCATCAGGTAAATTGGCCAATGTTCAGATCAAATACGTCAATGAATTACAGTGGCGGCTTAAAATTTAGTTAAGATACAGGGTGTCTATAAAATGTGCCAAATTGTTGATTTCTCCTGATGTTATAGTATTGTCTAAACAAATATTGCGCTAGCAGCTTTATTTAAGCAAAATTTATTTAAAAACATATTTGTCTGTGTCTTACTATGTTAAGTAAGGTTTTTTAGAAGAACAAAGTGCAAATAACTGTTAAAATAATACTACTGATTGATTCAAATGAAAAATGGAATCAGGAATGGAAATTTATTGAAATAATAACAAATAAATGATCTTCACAACAAACAAGACAACTTATGATCAGTTGTCCTCATTCAAAACTCAACTTGGTTGAAGTTTGTTGATGCAATTGGTGTTTCTATTTTTTTTCCGTTAAGTGGAGGTTTTCGGTAGTTTTTAGAGGAAAAACAGCTGCTAGATTACTAAAAACAAATGATGTCCCTTTTCGTTATTGATCATAACCTTTTACGCTCTATAGGTTTGTTCAAAAATCGAACATTCAGTAGGTTGACCACACTAACAAAAGTGTTATACTTCTATAAATTTTTTTTCAAAATACTTAATTGTCTTCTCAAACATTTTTTTAATCTTACGCAGGAATGCCCTACAAAACAAACAAGGAAAAAAATAGAAAAACACAACAAGAATAAAAGTCAAGCAAAAAAAGCAGGGGAAGCAGTTGAAAAACTGCAAAATAACAAAAAAAAAGACGAATATAGTGACAAGAAAAAAAAGGCAAAAATAAACTAAAGCATCAACATTTTTTTAAACGCCTTGTTTAACGAAAATTGTCTATTTGGATTAGACAGATTAAGTTAATCAGCTTTTTATTCTACGATTATGTGATAAGATTTTGTACAAACACTCTGTTTTTCCAGAAAATTTAATTATACAGGGTGTTAGTTGAATTAATTAGGAGCCTAACATTAGTGATTCATTGGGTTGTTTTAAAGAAAAAGGTTTCTATAAATGTCTGTCTTGAAATAATAAAGTACTGTTTTAACCAGTCCATTCTTCAGTAGCGTCTAAGTGGGCATTACCAATTTTTATTGAAAAGAAATAAGTGCGCCTCTGACTATTTTGTCGTGTTTTATTTTCTTCAATCAACTTGTCTGTTTTTTGCTTTTTAGTTATTAGTCTTAAAATCATTCTGAAAATTATTCGTGGACAACATAAGATGGATCTGTACTCTGTATTAGAGAATCAGACATAGTACCGAAATTCAAACCAAATGACGTTACAGCCGAAAGAATTGAATCTTTAAATTTTGTAAAAAAGTTTTAATATTTGTCAAATATTTCTAAGATTCTTTTCTCTCTCTTCTCCTGTAGAATCATTACAATGTTGCCAAAGACCTCTAAAATCATCTTCAGATTGCCAGAGGTCTCTAATAACTTTCCATGCCAGATGTTTATAAAACTCTTTAAACCAATCTTTGATCATCAGGACATTCCAGATGCTTCTAGAATCACTTCAGAAATGACAGAGCCTTCAAAACTAAGTCAATAAACACACATACGTTTATTTTACGTTGAAAAAGCGCTTTGAGTGTTGTTTTAGCGTTTCTCGTTGATTTTTTGAACAAAAAACTGTTACCATATCACGTCAAAACCACGTTATACGTCTAAAAGCTACTGCAACGTTTCTTAAAAAAAGTTGCATCAACGTTACGCATTTACCTTTTTATAACAGGTTTATATTACATTGAAACTGAACGTTGATTTGTATGTTATTTTTAAATAGAAATGTAATTAATAATAAAACATTTTATTACATTTGCTAATCAACGTTGGTGTTGCAAATTTATTGAAGCTACATACTATACAGTTTCAGTACAATGTTTCCTCAACCTAGTTGTGTTTATTGGGAAGACATCTAACCTAACCTAAAGAAACGTCTAATTATTTAAATTTTCACCTGAATAAATTTCTTATATTGTTTATTTTCGTGGAATGAAATTTGGAAACTAATTCAATTATCGACTACCCTTGTATAATAATCAAAATTTTCCAATTTTTTTACTGCCACAACGCCACTGTTTTGAAAGCAAAACCGCAATGAGACGGTAATGTGTTCGGTGGGCAACCACTAATGATCAGATAAACGTAAATAATGCTCTCTTGTGTATAACAATAGAAAGAGAATGTGTTTTTCCACACATAAATAATACTGTTTTGGCAAACGCGAACGCCATTACCAAGTGTGATTATCGAACAGTAATAATTATTGACGAGGGTCAATTACGACAGCACACTCTGTGTATTAGTATTTTGCGTTCCTGAAAGGCAATAAACTATTTTATATTTGTTTTGTTATATCTACTTTGTCTATATTTAGTCGATTATCGCATTAGGTGTGGATCTGATAAGTCGTTTGGATTTATTGCTTTTTATCGTTCAAGGGTTTTGTGAGACCTTGGTTTGTTTTGTTCTGAACTTTAAATTTGTAATTCATCTTTATTGTAATTAACGGCAAGCCCTAGCACACTTATGGTGATTTTTAAAATTTTATACATCTTTAACCAGATAACTGACAGAGAACATTTTTCTATTTATAATCGATTTTAAGAAACACAAAAATACTGAAACTGAGTGAATTTTGTGCTACCCTTGGTTCCAGAAAAATGTTTAATACTTTTGTTGCCTCAATATTGTTGAAGTATTGTAAGATATTGATATAATTCATGTATTGTTATGAGGGGAATTATGTAAGGAAGTCGGTTTATTTCCTGTCTACTCAATTATTTTTGGTTTGAGTAGATAAACACAAGTGGTTGATAAAGATTACCAATATTTAATAAACAAAACCCGATATTAAATTAATTTCATTTTAATCACTTGAACATAAAATAATATCTTCAAGTTCAAAGCATTTTTTTATTGTTGTATTATTAATCTCAACATCACTGATGACTAAACGTTAATATGTCTCATTTTTGCAAGTAAGTTAGTTTGTTTTAGACAAATTTCAACTACAATGATAATATTCGAAAATTATTTGTTTAGGAAAAAACAAGTTGGTTTTTGACTTTGAACAGCTTTAAGTTATTACAACGTATTTTTGCAATTTTTATTCAAAATTAAAGTGCTATGTCGTCACAAGAAATATTTTACCATTTGGCAACGTTGACAAGCTATATCATGTCAAACAAAACACATAATGGTCTCTGCTCACAATTTGATCAGAAACAACGTTGTGAAATATCAGACCTGTTTTTGTCGCACGTCATCCTTTTTTACTTTGATTTTCCCTATAGCAAATATTTTTACCAAATCAATTTATATGATAGAAAATATAAACTACACATTTTAGACAGGGTGTCACAAATTACGGTGCATGAAAGTGTCAAAAATACTGTTGATCAAGCTGAAGCAAAGTTGCACATTAAAAATTGTGTTTTTTTAGCTCATTTTATTCTAATATTGTAAATTGGTGTCTGCCTGTTGTTTGACACAAATTTATTTTTAGAAATTTGTTGCACCTTTTGTATCACTATTCCTAAATAATTTCAGATCTTTAATATAAATAAGTTAAAAATTCTTATCATTTCTCTCGCAAAGTCAAGTCAATATTTGCTTCTATAAATGCATTTAAATATTTGTGAAACTTTGCAATTTCTTAGTGAACCGAAAGTCAAAAAACATGACCGTTATGATCAACAACCAAAACATAAAATATAGATTGGTTGCTCCTTTTCTGTACATAAATAAACTTTACCTTAATTGCACGTGAAATTAAGAGTAACAACGTCTAATTGGTTTGAAAAACGCTCTTAAACGGCCATTTGCGTACGACCTTATCATAAGTACCGATTAAAATTTGGCGGCACCGGTTAAACAGAGTATTCGGCGTAGGTTAAAAGCACTTATTTTAACGTGTACCACTTGCTAAATTTAAAGAAAACAAACATAAAAGTTTACTATATACTGTAAACGTTGTTTCGTTAGTCGACGCCCAAGCACCGGTTCCACTAGATCAGCTTTATTTATAGATGTAAATATGTACAAAGCTTAAATACTCTTTAAACTTTATTCCACCTATATCTGCTACATGTGTGTTTGATTTGTTGTCACACACACGTAATCGTTTGTTTTTACAAGGATCTGCAGTTTTTCAATTATTATTGCATTTTTTTGAACATGGGATGACACTTGCGTACCAGTTTACAATATCCAAAAATAAAACGTGAGCATTGGAGTATGAAGTCATTTAATCGTTTCACAATTATGTGCACATGATGCAATCAGATTTTTAATAAAGCAGAAAAAGTTAACTTAACCCCAATAAAACCTAAATGCAAGGTAATGAAAAAAGTAAAATCTTTGAAGAAAACTATATAAGTATTCTTCAATATAGGCAAAGGCATAGAAATACAGGGTGGCAAAAACCTATATTCTAGATCAATTTTTACTTTTGAAATTACTGGCCATGTTGCCAACTTATCTAACAAAATGTTGAAATTAAGAACAAAAACTGCCCCTGGTGACTGAGGAAAACGCATAGTGTGAAAAAGCACTTACAGGGTTTTATTATGGAAAAATATTGTTACAACATATTTTCCTGAGTACTAATGGCAGATAATACATGGATTATGCATAAAATTACAAACACTTAGTTTGATAAATTTGAAATTATAAATAAATCTGAAAAAAACATATTTATTAGTAAGCAGCCATAAAACGAGATTACTGGACTATGTGGAGCACAGAAGAAAGTCTGGAAAATGCTCAAGAACAGGAAAAAGCCAATAAATGAGTTGTGCAAACCAAAGAAGTTATCAAAGATGTATGGGAAAAATACTGCAGGAAACCATAAAGAAGCCATAAGCATCGAAAACTACGAGACAAACATCAAATAACACTGAACGAAGAAGAGGTAATGGCAAAAATCAAAAAATTGGAAAACAGAAAAGTTCCCGGGACAGACCTCATCCCAAACGAACTTCTGAAATATGCCGCACTTTAACTAGGAAAACATCTAAAAATCCTCTACAGCAAAATTTTAGAAACATCGGAAATACCTACGGAATGGCACAAAAGTATAACTATCCCTATATTCAAGAAAGGACAGGAGACGCACCCAGACAACTACAGGGGCATAACGTTGCTGAACACAAGCATGAAACTCTTTACCGGCATTTTGAAGGAAAGACTTGAAACACAAATAACAAACAGGGAAGAACAACAAGGCTTCAGACG
This sequence comes from Ips typographus, assembly GCF_016097725.1. NCBI lineage: Eukaryota > Metazoa > Arthropoda > Insecta > Coleoptera > Curculionidae > Ips > Ips typographus. The sequence goes on from NC_138423.1 coordinate 13,850,664, forward strand.
AAACAGATCCACGACCAACGCCATATTCATTATCAAACAACTAAAAGAAAAATCAATCGAATTTAATACCAGCATATGTCTGCTTCATCGATTTGACCAAGGCATTTGATAGGGTTCGCTTCTCCGACATCATAAATATACTGATAACGAAAGAAACGCCAGATACCATCGTAAGAGCAGTCCGCAGTCTCAATATCAACAACATGACTAAAGTAGAGGCAGGAGACACTTATACAGAAGAGATACCGACACCAAAACATCAAACAAGGTGACAGCCTTAGCCCATTTCTGTTCAATCTCTTAAGGGACAGAATTATAGAGGAAGTATCATCACTAAATATGGGATACCCAACGGGACAGAATAAAAGAATCAGCATGGTATGCTATGCCGATGATGCAGCTATTTTCGCGGAAACGGAGGACGATCTACAGAGACAACTACACAAATTCTGCCAGGTCAGCCAAGCGATGAACATGACCATATCTATAGAAAAAACGAAAAGCATAACCTTAACCGAAAAAGATATTGGTACGCTCACGTGAGAAGAATGGAAGAGGGAAGACTGCCACGCATCGCACTTGAAGGGAAAACAATAGGTCCACCTTCCAGGAACTGATCCGGAGGAACCTGAAAAACTAACAGATCGCTAGATCTTAAATATGAATAAGAAGAAGAAGAAGATTAGTAAGCAATTTGACCACTTGAAATGAAAATAAATATTGTATCAAACACTGTTTTTGGGTTCTACAAAATTAACTAGCAAAACTGGTAACCACATAATCTTTACCTATTCCTGACCAACACACACATGGTCCAACATTTTCACTTACTCTATAAAATTGTAATGGAACCACCTCTTAATACTTTTGTTTTATTGCAGTTCATAACACTAGAAGGTCTAAATTCAGGAGTTCCGACCCGAACCACTCCCACGCTTACCCCAACCACTCTCAGGAATATCGAACAGACATTCATCGAGCTACAATCGAAGCCCGAGTCACACGAAAACGAGGCAGGGTTCGTGCCTCCGCTCGTACATTCAATAGGTAAGTCCTGACATGTTGTAAGCTTGTTTGGTACTAAGTTTTTTTTTCTTTGATGGCAGGTAACAACCAGTACGTTTCAACGTCCGACGCCACGGATCTGTACGTGAACCCCGCCTCCAAATCGCCCTCGATTTGGCAGAGCAGTCTATCCCAGTCCAGCTCAGATTCGAACACTAGGTCCACTCCACCTCCACTTACTCAGAAAACGAATTTTAACAATACGCCTCAGGGAACCACCAGAAGAAACATGGGTGGAAGGTATGTTAGCCTAATGAAATCACTCAGAGTGTGTTGGTAATAGTTTTGGTTTTAGGAAACCTATTAAGGATATGGGAATATCCCCCGAAGAAGAAGAAAGGAGACGAGTACGAAGAGAAAGGAATAAAGCGGCAGCGGCACGCTGCAGAAAAAGACGAGTTGATCACACAAACTCCCTCGTCAAGGTACTTACTTTATCATCCTAACGATTCACACTTTGCTAATAATTGTTTTGTATTTCAGGAAGTTGAAGAACTAGAGCATAAACGCCAAAAACTTATCGACGAGCAAGTGCAATTGAAACAACTCAAACAACAGTTGGAGTATTTATTAGAGAGTCATGCCAATTCCGACGAGTGTCGTAGAATTACCTCGAGTCCTCCAGACGTAAAACCCTTCGATCACATGTATTATGATAAAGCATTGGAGAGGGTTAAGACGGAATCGATCGATAACACTCCATACGATCATAATGTGTTTTTATTACCTTCACCTAAAAAGGTAGGTTTTAGATATGTTTTTAGAGTATTTAATAGAAAATAATATGCAAATGTTCTACTCAAAGACTCAAACTCCAGTATAAACTGCTGTAGTGTTGGCATTATAGAATATTGGCACAGCAAAATGACTAGTTAATCATTATACATTTGTATAATATTTATTTTTTAATATTTCTTCGATTGTATTATATTTGTTTCGAGCTTTGGACTACTTAAAGCCACACTTTTCTGTAAAATGTGCTCAAAACCGCCTAGGCATATACGGAAAAATCAAACAAAATTGGAATGATGTCATAAATTTCTAAAGTTTGTCCGATAAGTGACAAAAAACACAACTTTCTTTACAATGAAATAGCTATTTATGTAACCAGTTACGAAAAGATCGATTTTGTGTAACGAATGAATGTTTGTAGGGCGAGCGCAGCGAGGTCCTACAATTTGAATGAGTTAGACAATAAGACATTTTTGAAACGTGTTGCATACATAATTTTTTCTAATTTTGACCAAAAAGCGGTAAAAACCATCTTTTAAAGTGATTTAACACAAATATTCACTTTCATAGCACCTTGTATAAACAGTGACAACGACATGTTATGATGGATGTCGCCCATATGTTTCTAGTTTTTTTAACTAGTTACATAAAGTAAAACGTTTTGTCACTCTAATCAGTTTTGAAAAGTGTCACTTTATATGCCAAAATTAGAAAAATGTCTGTTTTTACCTGTGTCTATAGAAACCGTGAAATCAGACGTGAGTTTTGGTCAATTCCGTCATTTCTATAAAATTCATCTTAAGAATAAATTTATCCGGATGTGAAAGTACCGGTCCCTAAGACAGGGTTTGGTCTAATTTTGGTTTTACAAATCGGTAAACAAATAATCGAACTTATATGTTCAACGACTAAGAAAAAGAAGAAAAGAAACAGTCTTTTTATTAATAACCGACAAAGAAAGGAATAGAACACTCCAAGTATTCTACGTGAAAATAATTGGAAAGTGACAGCTCACGATCAAAATATCACAGGCAAAACCCAACTAGACCAACCGACCAACTAGACCTTATTAAATACTTCGATACAATTGGCCATAAGGAGAATTTTTGTTTGAAAGAAACGAGTGAATTGACAAAACAATACATTTTCAAATGAGTTTTATGGTACCGTTAAAGTAATAATTATGTAACGTTAAATACAGTGAAACTACATACATTTATACATTCATTGTTTAAGAAATTGGTTTGTCTTAGAACGTTTTAGTATACTATCATTAGTGCAATCATTTTGGTTGCTATTATGCTAATTAGGCCCATTTTGCTTCAAGTAAATCAGTGAAATATTGAGATCTACATTTCTAAATAAGTGTGAAGAAATAAACCATGCCAAAAACTGGAAAAATAGTATAATAATTCCCATACCAAAAAACGGACTGGACAACATACAAACACAAAACTACAAACCAATTACTCCCGGTTCTGAGCAAGGTTTTTGAACACACATAATTAAAAACAGACTGCAAGAACTAATCGGACAACATATCCCAGCATACCAATTCGGTTTTAAGCAGAACCATTCCACTCTCCATCCTTTTTTGTCCTAACAAACCACATTTAATCTACTGACTTAAACGACGAAAAATCAGCATGTTTATGGGCATCAATAAGGCGTTTGATACTGTCTGGCATAAAGGTTTACTGTACAAACTATACAAACTTCAAATTCCAAAATACTTACTTTACATTATCAAAAACTTGTTAGAAAACAGACAATTGGAAATACGAATTGACAACACCCTTTCCTATGATTTCTCCCCAGAACAAGGGCTACCTCAAGAATCACCGCTTTCGCCTTTTCTCTATAATGTATATTGCCACGACGTATACAATCACAACCTACAGGACATAAAACAAATAGATAAAACGGCATACATACTACAATACGCTGACGATACCCCACTTATTGTCCATGAAAAGACTACTGAGAAAGCGGTAAAAAAAACTTCAGTCACTCACAAACCACACAATGACATGGAGACTAATAGCTAACGCGACAAAAAATTAACTTTTGCTTTCCAACCACAGAATTAACATAAACTCTCCTACAATAACAGCAGACGGCCACATAACTGAACCAAGATCTTACGCAAAATACCTCGGCATTACAATAGACTATAAACTTAAATTCACAAAACATCAGAACAGAAATGACTAAAAGAACAAAACTTTTTCGCTCACTGATCTACAAGAATAAAGGAATTAGCACAAAGACGGCTACAAAAATAGGTATACAAAGCAATTTGTAGACGACTACTTGACTATGGCAACGTACTTATGGCAAACGCTTCAGAAAGAACTAAACGACACATACAAACAACAGAACAAATCGCACTCACTCCACAATCCCCCAAATGAGCTACTGTACCAGAGCACAAACTTATCTAGAATAACAGAAAGACTACTACAAATTCAATCCAAATGGAAAAACAACCAACAGAACTGGACCATACTGAATCCTCTTTGCCTCACAAGACAGACAAGACAATCTCGTTTTCTTTTTCCATAGACGACTCTACTCGAACACTTAGGAACATAAGATAACTAAGACAAATGTAACAAAATGTAATTTTATGTTAAGATACATTTTTTGTTACCCCTTTTTTTAGATTGATATTTTACCACAACTTGTAGTAAGCCTAAACTAGTGAATAGGGTAGAAAGACCATGCCGGTCGATAGCCTATTTCGTAATGGAATAAAGATTGCTTAACCATTTAAAACACATCTCCTGTACTTCTTCATAAATTTTCTTCACCAGGCAGAGTTTCACATCTTGGATGTTTTCCTCAAACGTAAAACGGGTTCGTTTGTCTTGCCAGCTTCTAATTTTCAGATATAATTTGGGAAAATTTATGTCTAGAGAGTACTACTTCTTTGCAACTTAACGTTTTCGTGAATTAATAAGCAATTTTTACTTTATTAAACTCTAAACTAATAAGTAATATTTATTTTCAGGCACCTATGCTCAGTCAAGCAATGGCGTTCAATAACAAACCACCAAGACCGAACAGCCTCAACGTCGCCGTCACCCACCCGCCTTCAACCAAACTTAATGAGGTGGGCATCCCCATCAACACGCCCTCACGCGGCCTCATCTTCAACTTCGAATCTCTAATGGGAGGCGGTACCGGTCTCACGCCCGTCAACACGCCACTGATTCCATCTTGCAGCACGCAACAACGCAACATACCGGTCAGTGTGGCCGATTTGAGTTCGCCCGACTCCCAAATGCCTCCCAAATTGGTCAGTTTATAATAGTGGGCGGTCGTTTTGCGAATCCGTCTGGTTGTTTCGTTGAGGATGACGTTCGGACGACGTATTTTTGATCTCATTTTGTCGAAATTGTTTACCTTATCGTCGCCGAAACCGCCAGGTCGATCCGATTTACGCCACGTTGTTTGTTGTTGAGAATAATAATTTAATAGCTCAGTTTTTGATACAGTGTACCGTTTTTTGAAGGATTTTAAGAACTACTCGTGTTTGTTAAATTAGATACGTTTTTTACCCCGTACGTTAATCGCGCTTTTAAAGCTGCAGACCGTTGACTTTATACACCAAAAAACTTATAGCCTGCCTACTATAATGATAATAATTATTCAGGAAAATTTATACACTCTCGCAAATCAGTATTGTTGACAATGAATGTGTGATTAACAGTAATAAAAAAAAAGTACCATAGTAGGCTCATTAAGGGTAAAAACTCCATAAAGTGGCTGTGTTACTTATCAATCATTACTTTGGAATATTCAGACAATCAATGGGCTGCACCAGCTGAAAAACAAAGGGTCACGGTCTGTTGCCGGATCAAACCAAAAAACTTAACTAGTAAAGAAAAAAACCATTCGCAGTGTCATTTTAGTGTTAACGTTGATAAAGTATTTATTGCTATTTGAGTATGATAGGCGTAGCTTTGTATTGAATAACCGCAAAATGCGAACTACCAAATCGGACCAATTCAGAGGTTAAAAATGGATTGCCCTTTATCGCGTTACCCTCCCAAACTTGTCTAGTCCATTTTTTGCGTCTGCTTAGAAATTGTTGGTTGCAATATATTATGTATAGGTCCGAGGCAGTGGCGTGCCCCTGTCTTGTTCAAATTACTTCTTTACATTGTCATTAATTGTCTTGAGGCGCCGCTGCCCGGAGGTATTTTTAGTCGATAAGTGCTCAAAAAAATATTTAATATTGGCTATTTTTGCTACTTGCGCGTTTCCATTAATAGTTAAGCGAAACCGAGAAAATGCCTTTTTTGCGATCATCATGGGAAGACCTTTATTCCATCCAACGTTTATTTTTTACATAACTTAGTTTGTAGGACTTAACATGAAATTTTGAAAATTGTCAGGAAAATAATCTTTGTGAGTCGGTCAAGGTGAACTTGATCGGCGTTTATTTATAGTCTGGAAAATGCACCGTTGTGTTTACGCAAATTGAAAGATTTTGGAAATTTACCACTCGCAATTAAGAAAAACCGTGAGTTTTGACAGTCTTTGACGCGTGTACATTTTCCCAGCTGTACTTTTTGAAAGCGAATATGTGTTACTAAATATAAGTATATAATATATTTAATATATTTCTGAAAAGCAAAGTACTTTATATTGAGAAAATAAAATATATAGCAATATTTTGAGGTTACAATATTTGTAATCCCAACAGTTTTTTATAGAGTTATACGTAGTTTCGTCAAACTTTTGTATTTATTTTATGCAATGCTACTATTAAGGAGAAATAAATTTATCTTTTCTGAAAAATTATTTGTTTTATTTTGACAGGTATGATTTAAGATCAGTGTCGAGAAATGGGTGAGTTACCCACGATAAGAAGAGACCATGCAGTTAAGGTTAGACAAAGGCAGAACCATATTCTGAGAAATTCACCGAATTCCGCTACTCTGGTATTTCAGTTCACTCTGGTATTACTTTATTTTCATTCCAAAAAAGTGCCCCCTTAACGTTCTAGTGCAGTTGAATTTTTGACAGTTTAAAGAGTGTCACCCAGAAATCTAATCCAAAAGCCACAAGTGATATGGTTAATGTTAAATTCAGTGCCAGTCTAAATTAAGTTGTCTCCTGCCAAATTAGTCCCAAAATGTCCAGCAGGTATGTGAAAACAATGGCATTGTCCGCCAGAATTGTAATAAATATGCTTTGCGCCTCTTATTATCGAAGACAATGAAGAGATAGTACTGTATTTGAAGCTGATTGAATAAATGGAATTTATATTGTCACGTTAAGGGGTAGCCTAGAGGGAAGAATACTCAGGTTTCCACAAGTAACCCACTTTATTTGAGAAGTTAAGTCAGTTGGTACAGTAATCTTACTTATCACTGAGCTCCCTCTGGAAAAGACCCCAGAGTTCGGTGATTTGTACGTGCTTTTGGTGCTGTATTTATACCCACATCATGACCTCAATTCGCCGATCTTGCTTACACAGACATTGTACTGGGGGAGACCGAGGCAATATTTGGTAACGGAACATAATGTAATTTCTATGTTACAATATACCAAGTGTTGTGATCTTTCCGATATTGGGCTTGCACCTCGAACCCCTTAGGAACTTGTAAGCTACGATTTCAAGGAAGGGGAAAAATCGCGACTTTACAATTAAAACACTGGCGTTTTAGGGAATTAACTATATATTTATAATTATTTTTTTAAAGATTTACAGATCCATTGATCCTATCTAAAATTAAATGGAATTATTTCACTGGTCTTTATGGTATACAGGTGTGAATATTTCGAAATTGTTCCATATTTACCGCCATTTGTACTGTTGTATTTTAAACCGAGTGACAAAAATCACAGTCTGAACACGCTAAATGCTTAAGACGGAATAACTCCTAAAGCTCGGTTGTACAATTACAGTTTAAAGATCGATTCAGTTGAAGTGCGCCTGGTACTTGAACTGAATTATGAAATGCATTGCTGTCAAAAGCCAGGTTTAAATGTTAAACCACTGTTGTAAAACTGGGTCTAAGGGTCATTAACGAGAAACCAGTACAACTTAAGCTCATAATAAGTACCCCACATATTCCAGCAAAATTGTATGCCTGGAATATGCCTGGCAGTTACTTTCAGACAGGGGTATATTCTCAAATATATGCCAGATATGTGCCCCGTATATGAAAGTGTGGATTCCCAATACGTGTCTGGCATATTACTTTGTCCTTTTAGTTCATGTTCCAGGCATGTTTCTCAGGAATCTAAAAACGTATTACTGAAATTACATTTTTGTAATTTTTGTTTGGTTTACGCGTTGTAATCTTCTTGTGCTTGATAAGCTTGATAAGCTAAACGGCTGTATGAATATGTAAGGTTTTAATATAAGACATATTCATATTTTGCTTTTCTTATATCCATTTATAGTTTATACTATATTTTCATTATTCTCATTTAATCATTCAGTTTGAAATAGTGTGGTATATCTTGTAACAATTTTAGGAAACTGTTTTCAATTTATAACAAACTATACTATAGAGACCAGTTTTCACTTCTCAGACATACCCCTGGCATATACTTATTGGAATATTTAAAAAGTTAAATTTGTACAGCAGCCGGGTATATGCTAGGCATATTCTCAAAGTCATATGCGGCTAGTCAAATGCCTGGCATGTATTTTTCACATGAATATACTTTATGGGTTATATGGGACGTTATAACAAAAAAAATGATAGTCTATCAAGGATAAAGCACGATTGCCACTATGCAATGTTCTGTTTGTAGTACAACCACATTTGCTCTATTCGTTCCACAAAGTGTCAAAACAAACTGTTTTGTTATTACTAAAATCTCCTCTGAATAGATAATTTTGAAATTTTCACACCTGTATGAAAGGTTTATAAATTGATCCAATATGACTAAAAACAAAAAAAAATAAACGAAATAACAATAATAAATAATTGCAATTATCGAGGAGGAAGAACAGTGATGATGACTACGATTAATAGCTTTCACTGAGCATTTCCGATGCTTCTGATTCTGCACACTGAGTTTCGTCGGAACGAATCCGAGATTGGATCGACTCGGACCGAATCCGAAAATATGCAAAAAGTCGTTCCCATCCCGAATTGGTTTAGATTACTCGGTTTAGAACACTTTTCCTTTACTTCCTGAATAGCTGGATACAGGTTGGATAGGATGGATTATAATTGGTTAGGACTATTGTTGAAAAAAATACTTCCTACTATTTATTCTGTGCTCCTGATAGAAAGGCCAATATTTACAGAAAAAAATCAATTTTGCTTATATAATCCGAGCATCATAAGAAAAGCAAGGTCATCATCAAGGTAAATTTACCTCTTGCTCCTTCTGTGCCTCTGAGAAAAATTAAATTTTTTTCAGAAAACCTCAAAAAAAGATCAAAAACACAAGGTACAATTTTAGTTGCACGTACTTGGCGCATTTGTCAATTGTCAAGAATACTAAATTCATCTCCAGATACTTCTGTGCTCCTGATAGAAAATCCAATTTTTACACAAAATCAAACTTCAAAATCAAAATTTAGTTTCTCCTGGTACTCTTGTCAAGGCCCTATTTTTTGAAAGCAGGAAATAGAATTCTCAAAAGAAGTATGGTTAGAATGTGACAAAAGCAGCTGACCATGGCGGGTGCCTGTCACATTCTACAGAGTTTTCTCTTAATAACTCCCTTCTCTCGTTTCAAGAATACGCACCCTGTAGTCAAGACACATTTTGCTACTTTTGTGCTCCTGATGAAAACTCAATTTCTACCAAAAAATTGAACATATTATCAGGAGAGCAGAAACACGAGGAGGTAAATTTTAGTTTTGCCAATTGTCAAGAAAACTAAATTTACCTTAAAAATCTCGCCATTTTCAAACGAATCAACGTATTTTAATGCGGTTTGGACTGTTATTGGGCTTCTCGCTGATGTAAAAAACTTTTACCTTAATGCACCCTAACTATTCAGGGTAGTAAAGAAACGTAAAAACACGTGTAAAAAACTAACATTTTTAATTCCGCAATTGTCCAATATTTTGGTTTTGATTATTAACATCTCGGGACGTTTTTGAGCGTTTTCCAATAAACGTCCCATGTCTGAAGAAATATTTATTTATTTTTTTGCTGTGCTCAACCTCGAATTAAGTTATGGCAGCAACTTTTTTTGTCATTTAACGTAAGTGTTATCAGTTACATAATTGGAAAGCTACCCCATGACTCTTAAGACCATACAGGGTGTCAAAGTGAGAGAAAAACTTCTACAGAAAAGTTCTAAGTTACAGTCACTTTACCAATGAATATTTTCTAATTTTTTAACGTCATGTGTCCGAAGAAATATCGATTTTCCGGCAAATAGACATAACCGTTTTCAGTCTTGAATTAAACCATATATCAGCAGCTTTAAATCTGTTATTTTGAATGCCGTTATACCTTCAACCATAGGATTTTACGTTCAGAAACAGTGAGTGAAGCTTGAAATTGTTTGCACAAGTTATTCTTTCACTTTAACCGCCTCTATACACCCTGTATGGTTCTATCGGTCAAGGGAGACTTATAATGACAGATCAAAGCTACTACCTTGGAGAACGTTAATTGAAAAAATCCAAAAATGTCTCGAAAAATAAAGCTAAACAACACTCTCCTATGTGAAACAAAATTGGATAATTATTTGCGCTGCTTTCACACTCTGTATAAGGCAGATATAGTGCATTAAAGTTAAAGGTTTTCACATCAGCAAAAAGCCAATAAATCAAGCCCAATAACAGCCGGAATAGGTTGATCGGTTGATTCCGACTGTTATTACCCAAAACATTCACTGTCCCGCTGACGTGGCGACCATAGTCTTGATTGGATTGGAAATTAGAGGTTCTGATTCAACTGAATTATAAATACTAGAACTATTTTGAACAAAATTTGGTGAAATTTGGGATTGGAACCAGTCGGAATGGATCCGCATGCGGAGTCAGATTGCACATCTCTAATACCCCCCATATTATACAAAACTGGACAATGACAATTATTAGAACAGAAAATTTATAGACAACACCATCAGTGATCTTCCTCCTGGCTAGTTTCACTCTTTGGGACAAAAATTATTTAACAACCTAACAATAGCAATATAACAATTTCTTAACTGCGTGTAAGAAAACTAAAATTAAGTATTATCACATAATACATAAACTGGTGAAAACACTTGAAGTTGCATACAAATAAATTTATAATACAAATTCGAGAGATTCGTAAAATACTATCTTTTAGTAAAAAATAATATATTATAATATGCTGTTAGATTCGGAATTTCCTGGCTTTTACATACATATCTAATTTGGACGTTGGACGTAAAGCTAAATGAGGACATTTTCAACTAAGGACACTAAAACTAATTTCACAACTTTGCTATTTTACAGTTGCTGCCACAAAAGATTTAAAATTAGTCTAGTGTCCGGTACTTACATACAAAAACGGCGATGAAATCTTATATACTATACAACCTACAATACATATAGGGGTTTTTATTTTACAGTTAAAGCTTTAACAGCAATAGACTTCTCCACTTTTTTTAATGTGGCAGTTCTAAGTTGATAAATTGATATAAAAACGTATAATATATGAATCCATAAACGCATTTTTATATTTTTTTTTAACACAGATATACATAGACATACTGAAGAATGTCTGAAACCATCTAGAACTTTACTATAAATTGACTTTTTTTGGTGTGAATTGTCAGAAGCTGTTTCGTTGAATTTGTATAGTATTTTTAAGCAGATGGTTTCAGATTTGCTACAAAGGTTATAACATCCAGATTATAACGATTATCATAATAACATTCAACACCTTCATAGTGAACAGATATTATCAACAAGTTGTAATTTACACGTTAACTGGCTTAATAGCTTTAGCTGTTATTTTTTTTATAAAAGCCAGTTTACATGATGGGCTCACACTTAACTATAGCAAACACATATTACAGCAATAACAATCATATTTAGATATTATATTTAATTAATCAAACTCTCTACTAGTAATAAATCATACATTAGTAAAGCATTATTAAGAGCTATAAAACATGTTGAAAAATGTAAATATACTTTAATGGTAAACATAGTTTATACAAAAAACGCTTTTAGCGTATTACATCAATTTATTATAACTACGTACATTAATTAATTTCTAACTATTAAATAGCCGTTTTTTTCTTTATTACCTAAAAGGATAACTGTGACATATAAAAACTAGGGTGTTTTCTTGGTTTAGAAGAATGCTATATCTAATAAATTGATGTGTATAATTTATCTTTCTTCAGTAGGTTTATTTGTTTACAAGGCGGTTTTTGCTATAAGCGTTTAGATGTGAATAAGGTTTGTGTTTTCTAAATTCCTCAAAGCAATAAAATTTACGGAAAAATTTGAATTTGCTGATTTCAAAATTATTTAACAGATGAAACACGTGGGAAGATGTAATTTCAGTTGGTTTGCATTAGGTTTAAAATGGCCTATCCAAATTTTGACTATTTGTTAAAAGACTAGTGTAGTAGTATACAGGACTATGGAAAAACTGCGCAATTTGAAGTTTAATAAGGCACCGCTTTCAAAAATTCTGGTTACTTCCGGAGAGAGCAAAATGAAATTATTTATTATTTTTTTGTTAATTTGATTTGATTAGATAACTGAAAATAAATGACTGACCTGAATTGAGGTGACATGCGGAAAGCGTATTTTCCGCCCCTTGACTGCTTGCAACGGCAGTCTTGTGCGGGAAAGTACCACTTTCCGCACTTGTTAGGTAATTATCTATTTTATTAGTGATGCGAAATTTAAGTAATTGACACTGTCATCCAAACTTTTTTTCCTTCTAAAACATGACAATTTTTTATAACAGAATCAGAAAATACTGTTTGTCTTGACTTAATTAATGTGTAACAATTATTCTTTGTTAAATTTAATTTTTGTTAGAATTTCCTGATGTATTAACTAATAATGGTGTTTTTTTTTAAATAGATAACCAAGCGGGTAATTTTGAAGAAAACACCGAAAACCGAACTTTAATAATTGACAAATGACAGCTATAAAATTACAAATCAAACTTAGATGACTATAAATATTCTAAAAAACAGTTTTTATGAAAAAACACCCTTAAATATTGCAAATTGATCTCTTAGATAACTCTGGAACTTCCATCGATATCCATGAAAAAAAAAACACTAACACTCATAATTTGAGAAATTATTACAGTTTTTTTCTTAATTTACTCTAAAATTCAAACAAACAAACAAGTGTTGAACATCATTTAAATAAATACAAATAGCTTTTAATAAACTGCTAAAAAATAGGGTCATAATCAAAAATTCAGTCATGTTTAAAGGGAAAAAAATTCCAATAACAAAGTGTCAATTAGGTACTTTAAATTATTCCAGGAAATATCTCAACAATAAAAACATTACTTTTTGACAAAACAAAGTTAAAACGGCAAAAAGTTGACTTCCAATTTGCGCAACTTTACCTCCATTTAACCAACTCTGTATCTCTACTCTCTCTGTCTACAGTGTGTCCCAAATAGTAGAGCAAGCATTTCTCAGAAACTATTCGCAGTAGTAGGTAGGGCTTGAAAAATATTCAGTTTGTGATTGGTCAAAAAAAGCAGCTTTCAGTTTGCTGCTCTCACTTGACCAATCACTGCAACGCACACGCTATTCTCAAGAAGCTATCTCTTAGCTGTCAATTGACGAGTTACACTTGTCAACTTTTGTGACTTTCTTCGACCAAAATAGAATTTGTTCATTTCAATTTTTTGGTCGAAAAAGCTCGATGTGGTATTAATCTAACTAACAAATTTTTCTTATTAGTATTATCAATCACCAAAAATAAATTAATATAGAGAGTGTTCCAGTTATTTAGAAATTTTGACTTTGGAAGATGTTACCTGCCCCCCTAAACTAAACCAAGGCCGAAAAAAAATTAAAAGCATCATTTTATTTGTATAATTTATGACTTATTTGACAGACCAAAGTCAAATTTGGATAGTTCACACCAGGAACAATTATCAAAAAACTTTAAAGCACATATCAAAGCATATTTTAATGTAGTAGAAGTATCATGAGGAATTAGAAATTTGACTTACATACGAAAGGAAGACCTTCTTATGTTTAATATGGCTTAGGTACCTTTTTGGCGGGAATAAGTTGGGAAGCAAGATGGTCCCTAAAATTTACCTAGATATTTTAACGTTTAGTCAAAACTACGAGTTTACAGTTATATTTTACAATATTATTTTTTATTGTATAATAGCAGCCATCCTCAGCATTTTGTTTATCAGATTCTTAATCACAAAATTAACAGTAATTAACTGAAATTTTCTTATAGTTAATAATATTTGGCCTTGTGGACAAAATCTCGTTTAAAACGTGATTTGATCCAGTATTCCTAAAGCCTAACACTAAACGCCTAACTAGAATAAAGAACAGCAATTAGTTTTCAAGTATCAACAGCATCACTTACTTTTATAATATTTTTACTGTAATATGTACAATCTCTAAAATAATACTGACTTAGTTAAAATAGCAACAATACTAAAAAGAATCCAGAAAAAAAATTAGGTTTAAACACTTGCAGGTACATGAAGAGTGAGTGCCTTCCTACTATAACAATTAAAGGCGTCTAGATAAATACGAAATAATACTAAATTAGTTGTATTAATATCACTTTTAAAAAGGTAGGAAGATGCAGTTTTGAGACAAAACGTCTACCGACGAAAAAAACGGAAGAAACCGCTCCTCTTTTCTGGTGATGGCGCCATTAGCATTGGTACTTGGTTCTTGTGTGTTATTCGTATCTAAAATATGATTTATAATAGTTATTTTGCCGTAAATCACAACACTGATCGTAATTTGTGATTGGTCAAAAAAAAGCAGCAAGCTGACAGCTGCTTTTTTTGACCAATCACAAACTATCTACTGGACAGAGATTTAGTTAAACTATCTAAAATAACAGAGAGAAAAGTTGGTAACAGCACTAGATATGGAATAAATTTGTGTGAAATTTGAACTGATAGATCACCAATTTGTATGTCCTCCAGGAGATGTTGGCTGATGGTCAAAATGACGGCTGGAGGACATCAGGTGTTTTAAGGATTAGTTTTCCAAACCACTTTCACCAATCAAAACCCTGCAAGTTTAACCCTAAAACCCCAATAAACTTTTAATGAAATCCGTAGAAAATATACAACAAGAACACTTTTTCGAAAATTTCGCTTTTTTTAAGGCATATTAGTCTTCTACAAATAGTAGGCACTGTTGAAGGTAAAATTTGCGTTTCCTTGAAACAACAAGGTAAAAAATTCTCTAAATCTAACAGTTAAGTCACTTTATCATAAATAGTTAGAATTATTGAATTTAATATGATATTAGATGAAATCAAAAAACTTTGACGAAAAGAGTTCTAAAACCTCAAAAATAAGCCCTTGTTTCTCTTTAATAACACAAATAATAACGTAAGTCTTAATTTAGCTAAATTTTGAAGATATTTAACTGGCTGTGTAGTACGTTTCAGAACTGGTTTATGGGCTGTTAAGCCACTAAGTTTATCACTAGATAGATATAGATAGAAGTGGAAGGAAGACGTAATACGTAATACTCAAGATGACGTACGTATTTAAGGATTTTGCTTTTATGTTAAAATTGACTTCTAAGTCCGTTTTAAGTTTTACCTTACGCTTTTTCAGATATCAAATTACACTATGTTAGGAAGTCGGTCAATCTCGTGTTTTCTGTTAAATTTTCTTAGATTTTTGCTGGTTGTTTTGTGTACTGTAAACGTTCTTGTTTTCTTTGTATGCTGTATACTTATAACACGTTTTTTTTTTAGGGAAAATTTGATCAAAATCAATTTACCGTTGTTGGAGGTTGCATCCACGGTTCTCCATCAATCTGCATAGGAAATGTCTTTTTCGTTTTGATGGTAACGGACGAACATTGCGCCAATCTACGACCGCTTGCTGTTATACCCATTTTTACCTGACCCATATGAAGGCAATTGTCCAGTCCGATCACCTCGATGAGTCCATCACCAATGTCTGCATTGCAAAACATTGAAATTTTGGTTCTTACTTTGGGTACCAATTTATGGTTACCTTGCACAGCCACGCTTAAATCCACCGAATTGAAACTGCTGGTACTGATATCTTTCTCTCGCGGTTTTTTCCGACTTCGTCTGGATACCGCCAAGTGTTCACCCCATAAATTGCTACCACCGTGAGTGTAAGGGATGTTCAGGAATGTGATGCCTTGTAGGGGTAGTCCGTTTGCTAAATCTAGTCCTACACCATCACACTAAAATATTAAATAAAATAGTTCAGAATAGTGGAAGATAAAAAAGTATCTAAAATAATATATTAAAAATGTCATTGATTAATGCCTCAAAAGCTCTTTAAAGGTATATCCTTTTTGCGTTTTCTACAGAATAAAAACAGTAACTAAATCAAATTATCACCTCTATCTCGATAGACTGTTGAAGGTTCTTACACGAAGCGAACAAAGTCTCAGTGGTGGCATATTCCACGTACCACAACTTATTCTTCATTCTGCTGTTGAATTTGCCCGGATTCTTACTTCTTTCGTTGTGGAATTTATTACAAATCGCTGCATCCTAAAAAACACAGTAAGTCAAACATACAATTGAAAAAAAAAAACAAATTTTAACCTACCACACCGATCGAAAAGTAGTTGTTGATGACGTTGTAGGGTATCCTGGTGTCCACGACTTTAACATTGTTCGGATCGAGTTGTAACGTGTCGTACAACTCGATAGACCATCGATCCATCATGATTGTGGTGGCTTTGGCCACTTTGTGGAGTATTTTGTGCACGGACTCTCCTTCGTAACCGCCTCCCCAGCGTAGGCAACGCGCAAGATCGTTACCGGTGCCAAGTGGGATGACCGCCACTGCCGGTTGACATTCCAGTTCAACTTTATCTGTCAATATACGTTCATAGTATAGTAAGTTTCAATTCAAATATAGAGTAGTATAATATTATTTTGTACAGTTTAAGTAAAAGATAACAATGAAATTATTTATAATGTTAATTTGTAAATGACTGAACTATTAAAAAAAGAGAAGAGCGAAGTATTGGATATGTCAAACGTCATTGTTAGGGTGGACGTGTCTTTGCGCTGATATAAGTATAGTTGTGTAGCTGTACGAATTAACATGTGCTGTTGTTTATCATCAAAATCTTTTTAACCATTTTTCTAATAAATCCAGTTATTTATTCATTCGGTTGTTCAGTGTTTCTACTAGAAATCCTACTGCGCTACAGTTTATTTCAAATATTGTTGTAGAATTAAGTAGGGTCACCTTGCCAGTATTTGATCCTGTGATTGGACCAACTCTTACCAAAAACAAGATATCTTTGTAATTTAGCTCCTGTTATTTTTCTCAGTTAGTATCACCATAACTTTTTACTAATATATGTCGCTTCAATATAAGCTATACCTATATACTTACCATTTCTAAAGATATCTATTCTAAAGTGATAGTTGGTGCTTTGCACCTGTAAGTTTTGGTATCTAGTCAACTACTGAAAATTTAACTGAAATACGTCTTGAATGAAAGTGCATCTTTATATTTTTAATGTCCGAAAGGGCTATTATTTCATCAAGAATGACATCTAGTAAGGTCAATTATCTAAGAAATAATACCGCTCAGGCCGGAGGCCCTCGTGTTCTACCCTATCGACCTCATGTATTATTGTGCTTATAATACCCTTGTTATCTTAATTCCTATTATATTAGAGCCCCAAAGGCTCTATTTAATTCTAGTTTTTATTGCGTCTGCCTAGTAATTGACCGTAAGATAATATTGGTTAACCACTGGTCAGGGCAGCGGAAAACAAATGAAATTTTATAAATTTATAAAGCCTAAGAAAATGCAACTTTGTTAGAATATTAGATAAACTGACCTTAGCAATACAGCAGGCAGTAAGAGCAAGAACCGTATGGAACAAAAAAAGAAAAACCTCTAGTAAAGTAAAAATAGGTTCATATAGGATCTACGAACCTAACAAATGCATAAGAGTACTTATTAAAAAGATTGATTCTGGTATGCAGAAAATAGAGATTTAGAGAATTAGAATTGAAATTGAAAGCACATTAAAAAAAATATATGAAACTACATTAGGCTCAGAAAACAAAAACATCAGAATCAATCATTCCTACAATGGTCAGATTTTTTCACCCATGTTAGTTTATACCAATGAATAAAAAAAATGTAAACATAGCAGGAAGGAGCAATAGCAACAAAGTGGGTGACAGAAACAAGGGGGAGGGGGGGGAGTAATATGGCGGCCGTCAACTTCCGGTTGGCACTATCAGATCTAAATTTAATCTTGTCCACTGTACAACTTAATTTAAATTTGCAAAACTCAACTGTTAAAGAACCACAAACAAACAAAACAAACTAACACTATACTACAACAAATACAAACAACAAATTTTTGCGGGTTTGAAACTCCAAACTTTCAATGACTGCGTCAATTCAACTGCGCAGTAGACGAATGCGCAATCAAAGATGGTGGACTTCCGTCCCCTTCGCTTAATGCACAAACGGGTTATAATTTGTATTATTGTTACCTCCTGATACTTGTTCTTTTTACTCATTGGTTTATACAGTTTTTTGTTTGAAAGATTGATAGTAATATGTATGTAATATGAGTAATTTACTCTTTAATGGTCATTCACTGGCAAATAATTGATTAAAGACTAGAACATCATGAAAAAACTGCAATTTTATATTCTAAAATTTTCTAATGCACGAAGTGAAGTCTGAAACATTTAAAATAGGAAATCAAGTTATTAACACATTAATTCATCTGAGTACTTTTATTCATGTAAATATAAAAATTGAATTACCAAGCTAAAATGAATCTTTGTTATGTGGTTAATTACTGGTAACGTGACCCTATTCTTCTTTATAATTGGGTCAAAAAATTCAGTTTGACTTCGAGTTTCAAGACACTTATTTTCGACAACTGTTAATTACTTAAGATTTAATGATGTAACCAAATTAATTATTTAAACTTACCCATTGACTCCAAGACCCAGCCAACCGTACCATCTCCTCCACAACAGATTACTTTAAAATGGGGCACATCTTTGAACATATTTAGGCCCTGCATTGGCCCACCTTGACTTGCACCTACCAAAATACACACTTTGGTTAAACTCAAATTTTGATAAAAATCAATTTCAATCTAAACCTCACAACAATTGAAACCACAGCAATTACGGAAACGCCTGATAACCGAATAGCGGGAAGTAGGAACACAATCAGCGATTCAAATGCAAATAAGTTGGGAAATTCGGCTCCCTTATCGCTCTGTACGGTACCGGATAACAATTCTAAGTGCCGTGTAACTCACCCAGAACGTGCACTTGTCGGGGATTGAGAATGTATTGGAATTTCCGCAGGATTTTATGGCCTTGCCTGCCTCCCGATTTCGGATTGATAAACACCAAAAGAGGCACCGTGTTTGCTTGCGGCGTAATTTGGAACGACATCGCTGGCTGCTTGTTTTGGCTGGACGTTAATGAGCTCTGAAAAAGATGAGTGTTATAAATGTTGTCACATTCCAGTAACGCAATCAAGTTCCATTTCATTGAATTGAAATTTGAATTCTTCTACATTATAAAGCTATTAGGTTATATACGAATCTTTGCAAGAATCAATTTCAAAGATGTCTTTAAGATACCCAATCACTAATGAATTTCGTAAATGCAAGAAAAATTGGTCCTGCTGAGAACATTTTTCCTTAATTAATAAAAGTTCAGTTTAAACTTGAAAAGCCGCAGGGAATAACAATTAGTGTCCAAAAAGCTGCTTTCCAAGAAAAGGCCAAATCGAAATGTAAAACTAATGACTGCTGAATGTACAGTGTCTTTCATTTTTCCTTCCTCTTTTGTCCTCTAATAATTACGAGTTATATTATGGTTCAATGTCTTTGTTTATAAAGTTTGAAATACTGCATAAAACAACAAAGTACATTTATGTGGTATCCTGACTACAAAATTTGAACAATTTCATGAAAATTCCTTATATCCGTCAATTTTGTGATTTCAGCGACTCTAGAAAGATCAAAATATTCGTTTTAAATTGCTTTTTCCCCTCGTGCCAACGATTGAACGTATACACAGTGTTCAAAAATCGTCATTTTGAACTTGTTTGGACTCTTGCAAAATTTCTTTTTTACGAGGTATTGCGATTACAAAAAGCTCAAATTGTTTATCTTGAACTGCTCTTTCATCTCGTGCTAACCACAAAACGACTGTACGAATCAGGCGTTCCAAAAAAAATAAAAATCAGATAAAATTCAAACTAAAGCTCTGTCATTTATGACACTGAATGTAGAAAATAATTTTGAACATTTTTGGTCTTCTGCGAAATTTCCGCAAATCTAACAACCGTGTCCGAAGTATTCGACATTTTTTTTTTTTTTTTCGGAAATCTACATCAAAATTTTGAAAATTCCATATCTTCGCCATTTTTGGGTTTTCGCAACCGTAAAAAATCAAAATGGTTGTTTTGAACTGCTCTTTAACTTCTCGTAAACTTGAGTATTCAAAACACACAGAAAAACAGTTCAATTTAAAACTAACGTTCTGCCAGTTGTAACCGCGTTTACCCGGTTCTAAATGGGTGTAAACATCCACTGGGGTCCACACACCACAAGTCTACTGGGGGTAGAAAGTTATTCTCAACTTGTTTGGTTTTCTGCAAAATTTTCGTAACTCTAACCATGTCCGAGATATTCGTATTTTTTAATATTTCTTTAGAAAAGTGCATAAAAATTTTGAAAATTCCGTATCTCCACTATTTTTGGAATTTTCACGTCCATAAAAAGCTCGAAATATTCGTTTTAAACTGCTCTTTTACTTTCCGTAAACCGTGTTTAAACAACAAGAAGAACACCAGTTAAATTTGAAACTAACGTTCTCGTCAGTATTGACCGCGTTTACCTCGTCCTCAGTACTAAAACTAGAGTAAACTCAGTAATTTATGTGCAAAAAAGCATTATAAGCCTGTATGTTTTTTGAAAAACTTTCATAACTCTAACCGTTTACGAGATATTCGACATTCCGTATCTCCGTAATTTTTGGTGTTCCCGTAAAAATTAAAAATGTTTGTTTTCAACTGCTCTTTCACTTCTCGTAAACCGTAATACAACTCCAACTAAATACAACTGATTGTATAATAAGTTTTCAAAAAACAAAAAAACACATTTATAGGTGAAACTAACGCTTTGCTGTTGTTGTGACCGCGTTTACTCGGTTTTAAGTGAATCTAAACCTAGTCCACTAGGTGCCGAGAGTTTTTCTTAACATTTGTGGTCTCATTTCGGTAGCTCTCACCGTTTCCAAGATATTCGACATTTTTTTACTTATGTTTTTTGGAAATTGCATCTAAATTTAAAAAAAATAACGTTCTGCCAGTATTAACCGCGTTTACCTTATCTCAGTGGCTGAAACTAGTGTAAACCCAGTCACTTAGATGCAAAAAAGCATTCTGAACCTTAGGGTTTCTTATAATATTTTCATAACTCTGACCGTTTCCAAGATAATAGAAGATTTGAAAATTTCGTATCTCCGACATTTTTGGCCTTTCCGCACCAGTAAAAAAGAAAAAAAAACATATTTTGAACTGCTTTTGTACCTCGTGATAACCGCAACACAGTTGAACATATACAGAGTGTTGAAAAAACAAGAAAAAATACAGTTAAATTTGAAATTAACGGTTTGCTAGTTGTGACGGCATTTACTTAATAAAAATAAACTTTTATCGTTATTTCTCCTGGCTCTCTACTTGCTAAACTATTTCCGGTTGAAACATGAAATTTTAATAATAATGGCAAACCCTAGAACTAAGATTGTACTAAACTTTATACATTCACATTGGCCCGCGAATGCATAAATAATTAAATCCGGTTTAAATATGCAACAGTTTGCACCGGAGTAAACTGGTTAATTAAATTGTTGTAAACTAAGAGTTGAAACTTGTACGCTAGATTGGTTGGGTAAAGTTGCAAGTTTAGATTAAAAAGTAAACTTGCTAAGCAAACCGATATACGTACAATGCTTACGTTGTCTCCTCCATATCTGGATCCTCTTTTTTGGAGTGATCGTTGTCTGTCCAGGACGGTGGGACAAATTGCTGTGGGTGGCAATATGTGGACCGCGTGTTCGCCCAATCCGCATTCAGGTTTTACTTGAGCCACACATTTGTTATGGAGCTAAAAAAAAAATATGTTTACTAGATTCAACAACGTAGTTAATAGTGCCACTAGTGTATTGTACAGGGTTATGATTGAATTCAGACCACCCAAAAACAAGTTTTATTTTCAGTTTTAGAAGATAACTTTCTATTCAAAACTGATAAATATAAAGGTCTACAATAGGTTTGTTCGCAGAGAAAATCTTCAACTAGTAATCAGAGAAATAATTACATCCATTGGCCACAAGTCAGAAAACGTCACAGTCACTTGAGAATTCAACCAATGAAACTTGACATTTACTGTTTCTGAGTTGGAAAAATTTCGTGGATTACCAAACTTACCTTTTTTTAAAAAGTCTATCTTTTTATTGTTCATGTCACTACGTATTCCCTATCTTAAGATGCTTAGGTAATAAACTTTCGTTAACTTTTGCTGCATTTTCCTTTATATTATCTAAAATTTCGTCTAGCTTTTGTCATTTTCACTGACTGACAGACTATCAAAGTCACATCATTCAGGTAAAAAAAAAACACTAAGCAACATACTGGTAAAGGTATACTTTACTTTTCAATGCCAGAAACAGTAAATAATTGCTGAATTAGGTGAAACATTAGGTCCTCTCTAACGCCCTTGGTAGCATTTTAAACCGGAAAAATAAAAATCTCATTACGAACCAAATTTGATAAAAACTGATCACTGAAACAATTCTGTTTGTCGTAAGTTTAGCAAACGATGGCTAGCAAAAATAGACCAAAATGACGTGTGACATGTCATTTTTAATTACTCTATATTTTAGTTCTAATTTGATCAACATCTCCTTCTCTAATAAACCCTCAAATTGGAATGACGTAATAAATGACGTAAACATCAAATATTTAAGACTTTGTTAATGGAAGCTTTCCGTCATCCATCCTTCACATTGAATCGCATTATATCGTCGACAGTCTAATCTTGCACTTGTCTTCGAGTAATCTTACATAATACCGACATTACCAACACCGTCTTGGAAAACAAGATGAAATTTGAGCTTGTTCATCTCGTCCGACTATGCAATATTTGTGACTGGAGCAATCCTCCAAAATTTTGCCAGTAAAGAATGTAATGCTGTCGGAAAAACTCGCTTTTATTGTCGTGCAGAATTTGTCTGAAGTGTCCCGATCTGATTTCATCGAGTCACATTCAGATTGTCAGGACCGAGTAGAACATTTTTCTTTAAATGAAAAGCCAAATATCAGAGTTTCTATCGCAATGTGTTACACATGGAAAATTTTTGAAGTAAACGGACTTCAGGGCATCGGTAAAGCAAAACGTTTTATGCGATTCAATACATTTTTATTTATCGCAGAGAATGTTCCAAAAATTTCATTTGACAAATTGAAGCTGTAAAACTAGTTTTGTCGGTTTATTCCACGTTTTATAGCGTAATGGATCAGACATTTGCTGGTCAACAAGATGGGTATATTGTCAGGATCAATTTTCATATTGTTCAATCATCTATAAAGCTTGGTTCTTATAGTAAAAATAATATTTTTATACATAGCAAAATTGGATTAGGCTATAAGAAAAATGGTTATGCAGTACAAAGTGAATGTTGGAATTGTTCAAAATGATCTTTTTGATGCCCTACTAGACAACTTTCAGTTTGTTTGCTTTCCTGTGACTGTGTCAAATTCCGTCCCACACAACACACTCACATCAAAAAAATATTTTTAAGTGTTTTCATTCATTTTAGTAATTGTTTTACCATTAAAATTGACTTACCGTTATTTGACACCATCTGCAATGAAGGCCGGTAACACCAGCTTTGACAGGTTTCCGACATTTTCCGCACTTTCCATGACAGTTGCCTTCCACCCAATGATGTAGCAGCGTTTGCGACGACTTTTTGCTTTTCACATAAGTGGCGATACAGCTCGCTGGCGCCCTGCTCACACACCGTTCGTGTACAGTGTATTTACAAACTGGAAAGAGTTTTCAAAATGAACAATTTGGATTAACCAATAAAAAACATCTACAAAACTTACAAGTGCAGCATAATCCTTTTTTTCCCAATCCAACCAGCATGTTCAGACACAAATTGCAATAAGCAGGTCTGCTAAAATGCTTCAGTCTCCATAGATGTTTTCCGTCTTCCTTAACGTTCGAATCTAGACCTAGAAGAACTAGAAGCGGAATGGTGGTCAATCCACCTCTCTTCCACTCCTCCAACGATACTAATCCATCTTTGTTGAAGTCAATTTCTATCATCATGTCTTGTAAAATCTACGTGGAAGTTAATTGAGGTTGTATAATAGTCAGTTTTTGCACCATGCCAATTTGAGAGTTGTAGACTAAAGTTAAACTAATTCTACAAAGTGTCCGGTAAGCATATCATCAAACGTGCTCTGTGTGACATATTCTTCAGATGACGATTTGAACTAAATGTGATTAAAATCAATTGTCAAAGTAGAAAAAGTATGGACGGAATTGTTTCATCAAACATGATCCTTGCGTAGAAACAATAATAACAAACCACTACAGTGGAAATAGACACTTGTTCCAAATGATGATTACGTTAAATCGTCATTATTACTTACTAGACACTCTGTAAAGAAAAGTATCCTTAACTACTTACTGGTTTCAGTTCTGACACATCCCATCCCAGATACTCCGCCACTGTCATCATTTGATTAACAATGCAGTCCACTTCGTTTTTATCAAGATAACCGTTTCCATCAGTGTCGTACAGTCTGAACATAACTGAAATAATTATGCAAACGATATAGCGACAAGATATTGTTAGCAATTTTCAACGTTAACGTACATTCCAGTTTATCTTCCGGCCGTCCCGCTTCTAGTAAAGATAAGTAGCAAACGATGTCTTTTAGAGACACTTTCAAACTGTTGACCAGCATTGTGTTTTCTATGATGTGTCTTTCTTCTAAAAACAGAATTAGTACTATTTCATGAAACACATGACGTAAAATTATTTGAAGGTACATTTTACATAAAACTTTGTGTTACACTAACAAAATTCGTTCTTGTGTCTACACACGAGAAGGAACGCTTTTAGGGTCATATTAATAATCAATCCTTGAAACTTAAGGTAACCTCAAAGTAATAATAACAAGTATTATGGCTACCTTAAGTTTTACGGAATGATTATTAATATGACCCTTACTGTCAACTTTGACACTCCTAATCCAAAAAGAAATTAGTATTTAACATTAGTTTTAACAATTCGCAGTCAATGGAACAGCCTTTAAATTTTGACAGTTATAAGGCAGAAAAGCGGTTTTCAATGTTATTTAACGATTCTAACAAGAGCACCTAAATGTGACAATTTGCAGACAGTGTTTTCAATTTTGGAGATTCTGCTTCTAACATTAGACTGGAGGACACTTTCTAAAACACTTGACATGTCAATAAATGTCATGGTAAGTCCACATGTGTACGAAAATCACCATTGTTTGTAGTTTGTGATAGGTCAAGAAAAAGCAGCAAGCTGAAAGCTGCTTTTTTTGAGCGATCACAAACTATTTTCTCGGGGGTAATATCCCTAGTGCATTTAATTTTTCCGGAAAAATTCGGAAAAACGAGTTTCTAAGTAATTTGTTTTAACAAATAGCATGAGCGAGAGTGGTTTTAAAAATCATCCGAGTCGAAGTTGTTAAAACAAATTACTTAGAAACGAGTATTCCAATTTTTCCACAGGAAAAATTAGATGCACGAGGGATATTTGGTAAGATTATTTCCTGAGTTAAATAAACATTTTATTTTAATTAAAACAATAGGAACAATAATTAATAAGAACAATAACTTTCAAGCTAGTAAGGGTAACACTATTCTTTATGTTGCTGTGAGGAGTGTGCAATTTTTTCGATTTTTTTTCCGGAAAAGCTGCTGACAGCTAAGTTGACAGTTGTTAAGTGATTTTTCCACCTAAAATTTACATTTGTTATACTAATTCTTGATAGCGATTGGTCAAAATTGATAGGAAGGAAATAATCTACTGGAATTAATGCAATTGCAGCACATATGGACTTACCATTATTATCAAGTGTGGCAGTTGCAGGAAGAAAAAGTTAGAAATAAACATTTTTACTGTTGTAAGTCAAATAAATGATTTTTCACAGCTTTAAATCATGGAAAAAGAAGCTCTTTTATTGCCAATCCTGGACAAGGATAAACATAACAAAAGTGGGTTATTTTCCAGAAAAAGGCACTTTTTCTAGTCTATCATGAATTTTGAAAATCGACAGATAGCAAAAGGACTCTTTGTTTGAACAATTCTAGTCTTCTCTCTTCTTCATAGTAGTTCTCATCCTGTATAATATTTCATAAAAGATTTGGTTCATTTCAAATAAAATTATAAACAAACTGATACTCAAAAACAAATCATTGAGTTAAGTTTTTAGAGTATACTATAAGCATAAATTCGTTGATTGGCGTACAGTCCATTTGGGAGATTTTGAAGAAATAACCATAAGGCAGATGACCTCTTTTAGAGCCCTATGAATCGCTATGTTCCGGATCCACCTCCGGCGCTGTCGTAAAATTTTTACTATCTACTTTCGGTAGTGTTGGCATTATTTCAAAATTTCTTCTGGCGTTTATGTTTAGCCAGATAAGCGAATTTATCTGGCAAAATATGGTCCGGACGTCTCTCAAGTTTACGACAATCCCTTCTACTGCTACCCCAAAATAACTTAAGGGTATAAAGTTGATGTAAATTTAGGGTAATTTCTGGATAGTAACTTGCTAAACTAAACTAAACCGGTGACAATTTTTATTACATCCACCATAAAAGTAATACATAATAAAATTTGGTTCGAACGCGGCCATAAATTTAATGTTACTATCAACCGTCCTGAATTATTCATCGTAAGCGTTCGCCAAAAACTGCAAGGGTAAACCTGTGATACAAGCGACTTTTTCTTACCTTCTAGCTTGCCATTATTGACTAACAAAGAGTTATTAGACTTTTTCGAAGAGTTTCGGGAAATCTGGCTGTGCGATGGACTCGAATCGGTGCTCTTCTTGCCGACCGTTTCGTGACATGAATAGGACGTGTGTGTTATTGTCAACATCGGGTGGACCGTTCCTGAAATCGAATGAAAGACCGGAAATTGAGTAAAAGTATTAAGTAGACTTTGAATGAAGAGAGAATTTTTTTAAGAACATGGTCCTCCTCATTTTACTGTTGAAAAAAATGTTACTTCTCGGTTTACTATATTAAACAATGATAGCTTTAGTAGTAACTACATAGTTTAAAACAAGTTTAAGTAAAGCAGGTAAATCAATGCATCTATAATTTATTGGAAAGTTTGCATAAAACTGCTTACTTTCTTTAGTTTAAGTTGTATAAAAGGAAGAACATTAAAAATTACGCCCAAGCTTTTCATCAAGTTATGGGAAATCATTTTGTTACCATTAAAAAAAAATTGCTCAACTACTTTTCCTTCTCTTCAAGTAGCATTTCCTCCCATAAGGTTGGTCATGGATATTCTGACCTTTGATGCTGCAGCTCTAAACCTCACTCTACCCAATGGAACTACAATTGTACCATTTTGTCACGTTATTTCACCAGGAAATACGTTTTTCATCTTCTGCTTCTTTTTCCCTGTATCTATCCTTGCATAATATTCTGAACTACGATACATAATTTCTCCCCTCATCACGTGGTCCAGATATTGCAGCTTCCTTATTTTGATTGTGCACAATATTTCCTTTTCCTTTCTCATTCTTTCCAGTACTTTCTATTTTGTGACCATGTCTATCCAACTTATTCTTATGATTCTTCAGAAGATAGAGTCCTGGACATAGATATTTCTTATATGTCCAAGACTCTATCCCATAGAGCAGCACCGAGAAAACTTAACAACTCAATATCCTGACTGTAAGTTGTAAGATAAGATCTCTAATGTATAACACATTTTCCATTTTGTTTTTCGTTGTTGTTTCCTTCAATGCTCTTTGAATGAATTCTTCCCAATAAAGATTAAATAGTAGCGGACATCCTTGCCTCACACAACGTTGTATTTTGACTTTTACTGACAGTTAATGATCCACTTTGATATTTTTAAGCAATTGAGTAAGGTGGTTATGGTGAACTTACACGTGACCTTCAGGGTCCGTTTTGACGTTAAAAAATAAGGTCAGGTTGCCTTTAAAATTAAATTTGATGATTGAAAATTGTCACGTGACCATTTCCTTCGCAAAAAGAGTCACGTGACTAAAAATATCAGTTCAAACTGAAAAATTACCACCGTGACCCTTTAAATAACATTTAAAACTGTCACGTGTAAGTTATGAATTCCATTTTTAATTTGAAAAGAGCCACGTGACTTTTAAAATTAAATTATTAATTTTAAAAGAGTCACGTGTGTCTTTTTTCGTTTAAAATATCAGTTTAAACTTACAAACGGTCACGTGAGCATTAAAATAATATTTTGACATTTATAACATTCATGTGACTATTTTTACTTTAAAAACAGTCACGTGACCTTAAAGGCAAGGCACAAAGTGACAGGAGAGTGACGGGAAACTGGTTTTATGGCACAACTCCATTTCGACTGAAAAATAATGTTTTATCACTTTTAAGGTAATTTCCTTAAGATGTGACATTTCTTGTTTTCTCCTGTACCAAACTGTACTATTTCAATATTTCTTCATCCTCGTGTGGCCTAATAAGAAATATTATTTATATGGCATATTGCATTCCAGCGTTCCAAAATGCAAGTCACAAAATCTGAAATTAAAATAGCTATTCTAAAATTTGACACACCTTTTCTGAAATACAAGTGACTAATCTGAAATGCAACTTCTTCTTCTTTCTTCCTAAAATGGGTGTCCATATAGGTAGGCTAATGCCTGTTTTGTCCTATTATGCCTCTTGGGACGTTGATGTCCAGCACTCTTTTCAGCGTTTTGGAGGTTTGCCTTGGGTTCGTTTCCAAACAGGATTGTTTGTTTTTGCGATTTTTACAAGTCTGTTGTCTTCCATTCTGTTTCTGTCTTACCCACCTTCCTATGTATTGTATCTTGCTCCGTTGTCTAAGGTATTCGCTTCTGATTCTGTCGTGTAATGTTCTTTCGTGTATACTTCTTATTATTTTCATTTCAACCGTTCGCATCTTTTGTAATGTTTTCGATGTGTCTGGTTTCGGCTGCATACGTTATGACAGGTCTGATTGTCGATTTATATACTCTTATTTTTGCTGTTTATGTGGAGGTATTTGTTTTTCCACACAATGTCTCTTAAGGCATCCTGATATTCGAGACGCCTTCATAGTTGGTTTTCTGACTTCATTCTGTAGATTTCCTTAACTTATTATCTCAGCTTCTAAGTATTTGAACTTATTTACTTGTTCTACAATTTTTTGGTCAATCTCTAGTTTGCATCTTGTTGGCTCTTTTGATGATACGAGACATTTGGTTTTGTCTGTGTTAATTACCATATTTAATTGTTTTGCTGATTGATTAAAGGAGTGAAGTAATCTGTGAAGGTCGTCTTCCGAATCCGCAATGAGCACCGCATCATCTGCATAGCAGACAACATTGAAGTAAGTGTTTCCCATTTTGTATCTTGCTCTTTTACGTAAATTTCTGACAATTTTGACCATAATTATGTTGAATATAAATGGACTAAGTGAGTCACCTTCTCTTATTTCTGTGCGTATTTGCACTTCTTTAGTTAATAGATGTCCTACTTCGTATATTAGTTATAATCTCGTATATTAGTTATATACTTAATTTTTGTCTATAACAACATATAGTAAACAAGTAACCTGGACTACTTTGTTTACTATGTGTTGTTACAGACAAAAATTAAGTTTATGATTATGCCTATAACTATAAAGTTGGGTAATCCCGACCTTACTCTAAATAATACCGGCTCATCCTCACAGAGTTTATAATGCAGAGGAAAAATTTGTCAACCCAATATATTAAAAGACAATAGTTTCATTTGCCGAAAAGACTAAAAACCAGCACATTCGTGCGATTGTGACCCTAATCATCATTTGTCTTCACTCAGACGTATGTCCATTAAGGTTTTTGTGCTCGGACCACCAAAGTTGGAACCGACGTTCATATATTCAGAATCAAAAAAAAAACGGACAGTTTGAGTGAGTAACATTAATAATCAAGAGTAGACACTTATACTGTACATACAGACAGTTTTAGGATACAGTAAGTTGATGTAGTAACAATAGTTAGTGATTTTATGTAGATTTTCTCATTTTTACGCACACATGGCTGTGTATTGTTTGTTTACTACATTTTTATGGTACTTGACCCTCTTAAAATTATGCGTAAAACCCACAATTGACTTACCAGATTTTCCTTTTGTAGAACAGTCACAATCTGATTTATGGTGTCCCAAAAGGCTTTCGCCTAAACCTTGTATCCTCTCCACAAAACTTCTCGGTTTATCAGAAGGTGTGCTGAATTCACTACTGATAGTATTCACGTTTGGCGTGGATCCTAGATACACAAATTAAAGGTAAAAATCGCAAAATGATCAATAAAAAATAATTGTAATATAACGTCTCTCATCAATTTTTCGTATTGTATCTGCGAGTCGTGATTTGCAATTATTATTAAAAGGAGCAATCATAAATTTAATAAAATTTATGCCGTATGAAGCAGTAAAGTTAATTAAAGTTAATGGAATGCGAATAAATGGCGAGCAATAATTTCGCTTTAGCTTATCCGAGTGTGTTTTATTGGAAATCGTTTATTCAAATGTTTTAATATATTTGCGACTTTGCTCTATTTGTTTTCGATTGTTGTTGAAATAGTGTTGTGTACGAGTATTAACGGATTATTGATACAAGCTTTTAGTGTAATTGGTGCGGTTTCATCGTGCCTGCTACAAACATCAAATTACAATATTTACAGTGGTCGTTAAATTGATATTTTGAAAAACACAGCTATTTATAACAATTGTGTTATTTTTAGTTTAATAACGGTTTTGTTTGTGGTGACCAAACTGGCAACTTATAGTTAATATTTTCGTAAATTATTTTACCGTTAATTTTTGATGCGACCTAGATTAAGAACAAATAAAAAAACAAAATTGAAAAAAAAAAAAAAAATAAAAATAGAATAGTAAGTAAATAAATTAACTTAAGAAACAACCACAGATCCACATACAGTAGAGGAAGCTAACATGGGTGACGTCTGGGAAGAAATGGAGGCTGCCATCACCAATGTTGCAAAGGCAGAATTGGGACATAAACGAAAAGCACAAAAACACGATTGGAAGACAGCAGATGACATACAGTAACTGACATACAAGAACTAGAGCAACTACAAAGAATACATTATGACTTGAATTGACAACCTAGACAGAAAGATAAAAGAGACGGCAGGAGTATATAGAAGGAGTCCATTCTCTAATGTAGAAAACGATCAGGGAGAATTAGCGCAGGATGATCAACAGCGTAAAATCATATGGGAAAACTATATTAGCAACCTTATTGCCGATGAAAGACCTGCTGTTGAAAATGTAGACGACAAAGACCTCTCGGGACCTCCCATCACAAAAGAGGAAATTATAAGAGCGATCAATACATCCAAAGATAGAAAGGCGATTGGCCCAGACCACATACGTGTAGAGTTGCTCAAACTATTGGACGACAAAAGCATCACAGTTCTTCAGACGATATTCAATCGAATCTATATCACAGGCGAATATCCCGCCAAATGATTAACATCGAATTTTGTCCCATTGTCGAAGAAGAACAATGCAACAAAATGTGAGGACCACAGACTAATCAGCCTCATGAGTCACAAACTGAAGATATTCCTAAGATTATCCACTACAGAATATCAATAAAGTGCGAAAGAAACATCGGATCCACACAATTTGGATTCAGACGAGGTCTAGGCACGAGAGAAGCATTAGTTGCGACTCAAGAACTGCAACGATCAGAGAAAGGCTGAAATGCTGTGTTTCATCGATTATGAAAAGGCGTTTGACAGAGTCCAACATCATAAACTGATGCAAATCCTAAATAGATTGGACATAGACCAAAAAGAAATCTGCTGCATTTAAAGCATATACTGGAACCAAATGGCTGAAGTCAGAGTTGGTAACGATCTCACAGAAGCAAGATCAATTTGTAGAGGGGTCAGACAAGGGTGTGTTCTCTCCCCACTTCTCTTCAATTTATATTCTGAAGCCATCTTTCAGGAAGTCCTAGAAGAGCGCAACGTGGGCGTTAAGGTGAATGGTGTATGGGTCAACAATATGCGTTATGCGGACGACACAGTTCTAATTGCAGATAACATAGAGGATTTGCGGGATATGCTTGAGACTGTCGGGGAATGCAGTAAGAACATGGGCCTCAATATCAACACCAAGAAGACTAAATTCATGATAATTACTCGAAAGTCACAAGAATTTCAAAACTCAAGCCTAACATATGAAAATCAACCAATAGAGCGAGTAAATAAGTTTAAATATCTAGGAACGTGGCTGTGTGAAAACTGGGAATCAGACACAGAAGCAGCCCGCAGTGCGTTCATAAAATTCAAAAAAGTGCTCACCAATACTGATTTCGATATTGGCTTGATGATTAGATTTGTCAAATGCTATGTCTGGACAGTGTTGCTTTATGGCATGGAGGGATGGACACTGAAGGTGAGCACTATGAACAAGGTGGAAGCATTCGAGATGTGGGTCTATAGGCGTGTACTGAGGATTCAATGCACTGCAAGAAGAACCAACGATGAGGTCTTGAGAATAATCAATAAAGACCGCGAACTGTTAGACACCATTAAACGAGAGAGAAGAAAATTGAATAAGTTGTAAATCAACAATTGTGGTTACTGAAGTAACGTCGACCCATATTTGAGTTGATACAAAAGCGTCACAAATACCGTTTGATCAAAATAGTCAATTTTGTTAGGTCTATATCGATATGAATAGAAAACAGAATATACGTGAAATGTGAAACAAACATCTCCTAAACGCAGTTTGGCTTTCCTAGCGCACTAGAGCTATTAACAAAGAAAGCGATCTTCAGCATGCAGGTTCTCATCCAGAGGAACAGAGACGTACACCTGTGCTTTATCGATTTCTCCAAGGCTTTTGACAATGTCAAGCACGAAAAGCTCATCGAGGTGCTTAGGAACACTGGCATTTACGGAAAAGATATTCGTATTATTGCTAATGTATTGGAGTCAAACCGCAAAAATAAAAATAGTCGATTCGCTCAGCGACGAAATTGCTGTCAGAAAGGGAGTGCGACATTCAACCTATACTCTGAAGAAATATTTGGAAAAGCACTGGCGGAATTATCAGATGGCATCAAAACCAATAGACAAGCAACCAACAACATTAGATATGCCGACGACGCAGTAATTATAGCAAATAACAATGAAGAGCTACAAAATATTATGCAAAACATACCTATACATAGCAAGTGAAGAATATGGACTCTTCCTGAATATAACAAAAACAAAACATATGATTATTAGCAAAAGTCAGCATCATAAACGGTCAGGACATAGATCAGGTGGAAACATACACATATCTCGGAACCACAGTTAAGGCGAAATGGGACTAGGCATCAGAAATACGATCACGGATAGAAAGGGCTCGGGCTGCGTTTAATAACATGAAGAAACTATTTACCAGCAAAGATATTTCTCTACAACTAAAATTAAAGCTAGTCAGGTGCTACATATTTTCTGTTTGGTTCTGTAGAGGCTTGGACCACAACTGACGCCACTTTGAAAAGACTGCAATCCTTCGAAATGTGGACATATCGGTGTATTTTAAAAATATCCTGCACGGAACACATCACCAACATGGAGATCATGCAGAGATTAGGGAAAGAGAAGGAACTCGTTTTTACAGTAAAAAGCGGAAGCTGGAGTGTTTTGGCCACGTACTAAGACATGAAAAATACCGCCTTCTACAGTTGGTTGTCCAGGGCAAGGTGGATAGCAAGAGTGGACCAGGAAGGAGGTGACATTCTTGGTTGCACAACCTACGCCAGTGGTTTGGATTGTCATCTGTTGACCTGTTTAGAAGCGCAGTAAACAAGATAAGAATAGCCATGTTAATAACCATCGTCCGCAACGGATAAGGCAATGAGAGAAGAAGATATCGAATGACATTTTAAAAATTCCGTTGTGGTTCTTGAGCACAAAAACAGAATATGCCTTAACAGTAGACAAAACTGGGCGCAAAATCATTACACTAAACCGGAACGTTTCAAAACGTTGTTTTCGCATATCACTTCTGATTTTCCAGACTTTTGGTTTCAAACACATCAGAGCCGGAAATTGAGCGGTTTATTTTCGTTTCCAAAGTAATTGGCCGGCATTAGGCACGGCATTAACTGTAGAACCGGTGATTGCGCTACGACTGCTACGTCCGTAAACAAGAAACGCTCGTACAGCAAAACGTGCCCGGTTTTATTTCCACAACTAATAAATATAATGAGATTTTGGAGTTTGTCGCCTTTTTGAAACCAGGCAAGTTGCTCTCGATCGTGGGTTAATTAAAGTTTACCGAACAAAAATCCCTAGTTCGTGTCTGGTTTTCCATAAATGCGGTAATTAATTTAATACCTGCATTAGGTAGTAAATGTTAATGCATAATGTTTTTCCGACATTTTATTTGGAGCACCTAAATTGAGCCGGAATAGGTATGCTATCGTAACTGCTTCAGCGCTTAATTAAGCCAGCAAATACGTTTATATTACACTAGAGAGCCTCCGTTTTGTCCGTCGTCTTAACTAAGATCTACTGCCAGCAGGGCGTCTTAAAATTAAAATGGAAGATTCTCGTTGCTGGGTTTGTTTGGCTTTCTAGCTGAAATTGCGGACATTCATAACAATCCTTGTAAAGTCGTTCTCTTAAATAAAAAAAAGGAAAGCTGGTTTTAGAAATGCATGAAACTGTTTCGGAAACGGAATAAGGGAGAATTCAGAAATGATGTACAAAAGGGCAAAGTTTATAACGATTTTACGACGTACAGGTGTTTCAGAGTAGTGTTTTATAAAAATATTTTTCTTCTTTCAAAGGCCCTGTAATTACGTCACCCAATTCAGCTAACCTATTAAACCTGAAGGCGAACTCTCTAACGAATAGCAAGAAAATTTCTTTGCTATCATAGAAAACCCTTCTCCATTGTAATATATGGTACTCTCTACGTTTCGATTGGCGAAGATCGGCACTCAACGTAGCTATTCGGGTTGTGCAAAATATAAAGACCTAATGAGGTCTTGCTATGAATTTATCTCTCTTGGAGCTATGAAATTTTGTATTTGTCAATCTTTCTTTTCCGTCGTCTTCTAAAATTCAAATGATTTGTTTTTTAACCTTTATGCCCGTCAGTGTCAAAATTATGTCAATAATAAGGTTGTGTTGGGGACCAATACAGTGCGTTTTTTTTAACGCGCAACATAGGATTTTACGTGTTAAATTTTTAAGCTTATGTTGGACCATGTTATTTTGGAACTACAGGTATAAAACTTGGAAGATGTGTCTTCAGTACCATGAAGCTTAAGTAAGACCACCAATTCGGTCTAAAAAGTGTTTACAAATTAGCAAAAAGTCATCTTTTTTGGAACATATTTTATCTTTCCATATTCCCTGTATGTATGTTTACCTGCTATCTGCCCTGTCAGTATCAAAAACAACACCTACCATACATACAGGGAGTATAAATCTTTTCGAAAGAAGATGACTTTTTGCTAGTTTGTAAATACTTTTTAGACCGAATTGGTGGTTGTACTTAAGCTTTAGGGTACTAAAGACACACTTGTCAAGTTTTACACCTGTAGTTCCAAAATAACATGGTCTAACATGGGCTTAAAAATTTAACACGTGAAATCCTATGTTGCGCGTTAAAAAAAACGCACTGTATATTGTGTTTGCACCCCCCTTTCATTGTTTTTGAGTTTTTAGTAAAAGTGTTAATGCATCTATTAGTTGTTGTTTTTGAGGTGTAAGCTGTTCATGGTTGTGTTATGGCTATATGAGTTCCATCAACACATCCTAAAGTCCCATCCTACTTCCTTCACAAAATGCATAACAATTGGTAGCATGTTTACAAGGAACTGAGAAATATTAATGGTCTAACAAGAAAATATGAAACTGAAGCAACAGAACTATAATAAATAAAACCAACAACAAAAATGGCAACAAAACGGATTATTTTAGAATGTAAACTTTGAAATATATGATTAATTACTGAAAACGAAAGTAAAAAATGTAGAATTATTCAAATTATTGTCATTGATACTTGTCATTAACCCTGAATACGACGAAACAAGTAAAAGCCCTAGAAATGATAGTTGTGTGCAACATCTGGTGACATCTGTACTCAACTCTATGAGTTAGAAAGTACAGATGGCGTTCCAAAATCTAGGAACAGCACCATTAATGCCGCATCATTCGGTAAACACCGATCTGATTGGTTGAAAATGGTGAGGTTTTGTTTTTTGTTTATCAATCCCAATCCTCTGACCGGTTTCGCCGTATTACGGCTCATCAGAGAGGCTATAGGGCTTGATAACCAAAGAACAAAACCTTCGTTCCAGTATAGTCAACTGGATGCCAGAAATGATAGTTAAAAAAAAAAAAATTAAAAAATTAAATAAAAAATATAAATATAAATATATAAATATTAATTATTAATTTTTTTTTATTTTTTTTTTTTTTTGCGGCATTAATGGTGCTGTTCCTAGATTTTGGAACGCCATCTGTACTTTCTAACTCATAGAGTTGAGTACAGATGTCACCAGATGTTGCACACAACTATCATTTCTGGCATCCAGTTGACTATACTGGAACGAAGGTTTTGTTCTTTGGTTATCAAGCCCTATAGCCTCTCTGATGAGCCGTAATACGGCGAAACCGGTCAGAGGATTGGGATTGATAAACAAAAAACAAAACCTCACCATTTTTAAAAGCCCTAGATTTATTACTAGAAATTAGTCAATGTTTTTAGGACCGATAAGTTCCCGTTTTCTGTTGACGGTGTCAGCCGAATGTGATAGAAAATAGCTTAGAGAGTACCAACAGTTAATAGAAAAAAATTTTCTTTGTTGTCTATTTCTATGCGTTAAATTTGGAACTCCGAGAAGGGTTTTTTTTGTCAATAAGAATTGACATGATGATGAATTTTTACTTTTGTCATTGGAAAGTCATGTGTTTTTACGGAAGAAAGGAAGCTAAATATTGAATGTTTTGTGTAAGACTCTTCCATGCATCTTTGAAACAACTGAGTAAATATTTCGCAATTTTAAATGTCAATTCAAAAAACTCTAAAATAGTCCAAATACAAAGCCTACAATGGTATAATGCTAGAGTTAACGTTTGGATTGGCATAATAAACGATGTTCTTATTGGGTCATGTTCATTGAGTGAAATCCCAGTCTGCAAGAGATTACAGATTTCCTTAACCAGATCTTTGCTGACAGATGGATGGGCAGATTTGGGTCTAAAGCTTGGCCACCTAGGTCACCTACCTCTACACAATTTGTTTCTTTCTCTAGAGTTATCTGAAATAAAAAATTTGTACAGCTATGCTCCAATCCAAAAAGGAGCTGCATTTTTAAGAAATGCTTTATGTGCATTTGCAGATCCACTTGCATATTGTTTGGTACGTTAAGGAAAACATATTGAACATTTACTGACTACTTGTTTTTGGCTTTAAAAGAAAATCTAAATGTTTAATAAATGATTTTGCAAATCGTTTTTATCAAACGTGAAATGGACTAATCTTATGATTTCTTCTTAAAACTGAGAAATACAGACGTCCGAAACTAAGGTTTTATTAATTTCAAGCTGCTTTTAAACCAAAAAAGTCCTAGGTGTTAGGGAAACACTGTGTTACCTACACAATGCATTGAGGTGTGCTTTTAGAAAATTAACCTAGAGAAAAGGTGGACTGACTGTCTAGAAATTTGGCTAATAGCTCAGAATTTTCAACAGGAGGCTAACTGATTAAAATGGTTGAGCTGGCTAATTGCACAAACCTTCCAAAAAAACCCACTGATTTTGAAATAGAGCAGAAAAATGTGTTAAAATAAAATAAATGCAGAATGGAAGAATATGTTCAAATGATTAAACTGTCTAATGAGGTCGTCTACCATAATAAAATTTAAGATTCGAAATATAAACTTAATACAGTTTATGCCTCATAATATGCTATTAAGTATTGTTTTTCAATATTGAATCGCTAGTATTTTTAAAAATGTTAAAATAAGCCTGGCAGAATAACCCATGACGTAATTAGAGACTCTTCAATTCCGTAACGTAGGTGGAAAGCTAGAGTCGGAAGGTGAATTATTCATTCTTTGTAACTAGTGCATTGTTGCCAAAACTATTAATTAACACCTGCCTAATAATGTATTGTATTAATCAACTAATTTTTGGTAAATTTTGTTGAAGTATAAACGATTGCAAACTTGCAAGTAACAAGGTGCAACATTTTTATTTGTGTGCCAGGGTTTTAAATCGGTGAAACACTGAAGCCAAGAACATTCTGTATTTTAAAGTAAATATTGTCACGAATGGAAAATCCATTAATTTAAAAGATGGACTTATTATTTAAAAGTATAAATTCATTAAATTAAAGCAGATATTCGGAGATGGCAAAATAATAAGATATCATGACATCATGACAAATCACCGCTACTGCTATGCAGAAAGAGGAAGCGGGCTTCGTCAGCCAATCAATCAATAAATTAAGCTCGACATGCGTTGGTAAGGGAGACGGTCGGAGACTCCGCCTCATAACACCATGATGTAGTCGTCCCGAATTCTGCAACCCGCACCGGTTCGTAAATTAATTGAATAGTAAACCATTTCCTAAATTATAATAAATCGCGAGTGTGTACCCTCCGGAAAGCTGCCCTCATCATTGTTTAACAAATGTAAGTACAATCTATTTAATTATTGTAATATTTTGTGCACGTAAAAGGTATTATTGTTTAATGTGTTACTTTTGAGAATTATATTTGAAGGTTTTATTCCGATTCACTAAGTTGATAAATCAACCATTTTGTCATTTAGTTCTAATTGATATTTAGTTATTAAACTATAGTTTTGTACCAAGTGGTTGGATTTTACCTCTGAAACAAGATCTCGGTAAAAGCGTTCATAAAAATAATAAACGCACGTCTTGTTTAACTTGTTGGGCCAAAAGGGCTTTACAATTTAAACGTGACAATATGTCAACCGGCCACATATAACACATTAAAATGTGATTCGGTGAATGACAGTTGACACTTGAACTGAAAGCTGAAACTTTGACAGTTGGTAAAAATGTATAAAATTTTGTTTCACTCAGTTCGCCATAAGCAAGAGAGAGAGAGGCAACTGGTCTTTGTTATGTCACAGGAGACTAATTGGCCAGGAATTTCAAAAACGACGAACTGATAAAAGAAGTGCAGAAGAATGTATTAAAATGATTAGGCTGGCTAATTGCCTAGACGTTTTGAAAGAAGACTACCTAATAAAATGTGTTAAAACCATTCAGTAGACTAATTGCCCAGAAATTTTAGACAAGTCGAACTGATAAAAGAAGAGCGGCAAATGTGTTCAAATTGAGCTTCAAAACTGTTGAGGTCACATATTCTACACAGTTTTCTGTAAGAGGTAAGCGGTACGAGATATGCGGCAAGAAATGGATTATTTCATTATTTTTCTTACTGCTTGCGGAATCGTGAACGATCGGGATAGGAAATGTTGTTGCGTGCAAAAATGATGTACTTTTTGCACTTGTTGCATTATGTGTTGCATACAACATTTTTTATAAAATCGACTTGCTCTATTTCTTTGTAATTTTTGTATTTTTTTAACCTAGTTGTAAGTTATTCTAGTATAATTACTATTTGTGGTATAAACAGATCTTTGCAATCAGTGGAAACTCTGGTGCTTTTACCATATGGTTACTTAATCTTACTTTCATTTTGACCCAAATTACTTGAAGCTTTTAGTTTGTCATCTGAAGAGTATTCCGGTTACTAGGGTCTATTATGTAGGTAAAATTACGATTTTTGGATTTTTTCAGTCATCCTAACAATTCAAACACTTTAAACCTAGTAATAAAAGAAAAATCGACCAATTTTTAGACTTTCCATTAAAAGAGAGGTAATAAAAGTGCCATCTATTTGCGGGTTCTCTCGATAATTCGGTTATAGAAGTCGGTCGCGCCGTTATTCCCTTCTTCATGGATATGGCCATAAAACGCCTCCGAAACTGGGAAAATATGACTCACAACCGGAAACTTTATTACAGCGGAACGCTTTAAGCTGGAGAACCGAAGCCGAGCGCTATTTTAGACTTCCTGCTGGCTACATGATGTTACGTAACAAATTTATTGTCCCCCCTTAAACCAAAGTCCCGAAACGTAAAGATAAGATATTTGCGCTCATCGTAAATTCCCTCGGAATATGTTTTGTGAGATTTTAATTGCGCAATTAAATGACCCTAGTGCCAATTTATGATGCGGCATTCCAGTGAAATATGTGGAAAACAGATCAAAAAGACCAAATAACACTCTAAAAGACTTTTGGTGGAGGGGAAATGTGATCACGCTTCCGAAAAGAGTGTTTACTTTCCTCTTTGAATTTAATTGGATTTTCTTCCTCTAACCTAAAAAAAAATTTTTTCGAAGAGTAACCGATTATGGGGGCATTATGTTGTACAGAATTCAGATGTTTGGATTTAGTGAGCATTACTTGGCAATTGGCATTTTTTTATTGTGTTTGTGCCAGACTAGAACTAGAGGTTAGACTCTATTTTTGACCTAGGTCAACAATGACCATTAAGGTAAAGAAAATTAATTTCTTAAGTTACTAATCGGGCAATAATGGTGTGTTTATCATGTTAGTAGTGGAAAAAGTTTACCATTAAAATTTAAACATAAATAAAGTTTGGTAAATTCCATGAAATCCGTTGCAAAACCACGAAGAATCACGGAAGTTGAAATTTTACTTTTTTTAATAGAAAGCTCATTTCATTGGCTATCCATTGACATATAAAAAATTATACCAAGTGTTGCAAATAAGCTAGTTATTGAGGACTGTACGAAAAAATGCACCAAAAAAAGTCTCTCTAAAAGTCAATCTAATAAAACTAAAACTAATTTTAAAAAATACTTGGCAAATCTCATTTGACAGTTGTTCAAAATATTCTTTTGACTGGTTAGCATATTCGCTTTATTTTTATAATTCTATACTAAAATTCATCATTCCCTCTGGTTAAAAAGAAAAAAAAACAGCTGTTTAGTAAAGTTGAGTGTCACGTGTGTTACTGAGCTCTTATTAAGAATTGCTCAAGTGACAATTGAACATCTATTGCCAAAGAATGGCAAAGTTGCGGATTATTAATAAGCAGTCAAAAATAAATATATTAATAAAAAAAATGTTAGTAACCTCGATTATGCGATGTTATAGGAGCACAAGCAGTGGTGGAGCTCAGCACCGTCATCTCCTTAAACGCTTTACCTTCCACATTGACAGTTCTCCGGACGAATGACAGAAATAGGTGCTTACAAAGGTCCCGCGGCGTCTCGATTTCCAAATAAGTGTCCAGAAACTCGCAGAATCCTTGCAGATCGATTTCCTGCAACAATTTGTTCCCTTTACTAAGTTACTACTTAATTACTAAGTTTCTGACATCTTTCAATAAGAAATTGTATTTTGACACAATAATGGTATACATATTATATTCACTA
Source organism: Ips typographus (assembly GCF_016097725.1). Taxonomy (NCBI): domain Eukaryota; kingdom Metazoa; phylum Arthropoda; class Insecta; order Coleoptera; family Curculionidae; genus Ips; species Ips typographus. Next base: position 13,892,431 of record NC_138423.1, read on the forward strand.
GCATGTAGTGATAGTTATTACGAAGATAATGTTTGAGTATTGTCATTCAAAACATTTATGTTTCTATTAAGTACACTGTCACTCCATTTAACTTTGATTGTTTCTATACAGGGTGTACCACGATAAATACGGCATAAAAATGTCAAAAGTTTTCTGCATTTCTGATTGAATGAGTAACTTACTTTTGCGTTCAAAAACAACAAAGTAAATGTTTTACATATTTGTGAGTGGGTGCTTTTCATGGAATTGATTTTGAGTGATAAGCATATTGTTAAACAGTCGTAGAAACACGGTTTTGAATTTTGAGATTCATTGTGGTACAGTTTAAAGAAGAAACTGTATAACCACAATAATGCCGTTGAAGAAAATAAAGAAATCAAAATCGTGGAAAAATCTAAAAAGCAGTGGCGTAGTATAGGTATTTACTGCAAAACCCATAAAGACTGACAAAGGTATAAATAATAAAACTGTTCATACATTATAAAATGCATCAAAATGCATTGAACCAACTTTCAAAAGCAATATTATTTATATTCATTAATATCATTATGGTAATAAACTCTTCTTCTTCCACATATTTTAGGCCTGAGGCCTGTATTTTCCAAATTTCAGTATCCTTGAGATGTCCCCCCAAGACCACGATTCTATCCATCTCTTTGGCGGTCTTTGTAAGGAGTGTCGTGTTTGTGGTTATAAATAATCACCCCAAACTGTTAGCATAATATCTCAAATCATTAAGAAATACTATACAGGGTGTTTTTTAATAAGTCTCATGTGTTTTAAAGGTAAAAAGTCCATATAGGCATGGGTACGCAAGGCCTTACTTATCGAGCTATAGGGTGTTAAAAATTATTTTTAATATTTGTTTTTTCTGTCAGAAACAATGCCAAAATCAAAGCCATAAAACGAGATTATTGGGCAAAATTTACAAGCGATATGGATCACGACCTATATGGAACACAGAAGAAAGCTGAGGAAGATGCTCAGGAACAGGAAAAAGACAATAATTAATGAGTTTGTGCAAACAAAAGGAGTCACCAAAGATGTATGGGAAAAATACTTCAGAAAACTCTATAACACCGAAGAAGCCATAAGCATCGAAAACTACGAGACAGACCATCAAATAACACTGAACAAAGAAGAGGTAATGGCAAAAATCAAAAAAATTAAAAACAGAAAAGCTCCCGGGACAGACCTCATCCCAAACGAACTTCTGAAATATGCCGAACCTGAACTAGGAAAACATCTAAAAATCCTCTACAACAAAATTTTAGAAACATCGGAAATAGCTACGGAATGGCACAAAAGTATAACTATCCCTATATTCAAGAAAGGACAGAAGACGCAGCTAGACAACTACAGGGACATAACGTTGCTGAACACAAGCATAAAACTCTTTACCGGCATTTTGAAGGAAAGACTTGAAACACAAGTAACAAACAGGGAAGAACAACAAGGCTTCAGACGAAACAGATCCACGACCGACGCCATATTCATTATCAAACAACTAAAAGAAAAATCAATCGAATTTAATACCAGCATATGTCTGTTTCATCGATTTGGCCAAGGCATTTGATAGGGTTCACCTCTCCGACATCATAAATATATCGATAGCGAAAGCACCGTCAGACACCATCGTAAGAGCAGTCCGCAGTCTCAATATGAACAACATGGCTAAAGTAAAGGCAGGAGACACTTATACGGAAGAGATACCGACACCAGGAGGCATCAGACAAGGTGACAACCTTAGCCCATTACTGTTCAATCTCTTAATGGACAGAATTATAGAGGAAGTATCATAACTAAATATGGGATACCGAATGGGACAGAATAAAATAATCAGTATGGGATGCTACGCCGATGATGCAGTTATTTTCGCGGAAACGGAGGACGATCTACACAAATTGTGCCAGGTCAGCCAAGCGATGAACATGACCATAGCTATAGAAAAAACTAACTAAACTTTTCTAAAGATCCCGTAAGATGTAAGCTGGTAGTTCAGGACAAAATCATCGAGCAAGTCTCACAATTCAAATATCTGGGTATGGATCTGTCGAGTTATCACGACCCAGTGAAGGACCTAAGAAGCCAGATCAACAAAGCGTCTGCCATGTCGGGCTGCTTAAGGCATATAATATGAGCGAACGAATACATGCGAAAGGATAGCAAGGTCAGGATTTATAAGACTTGTATCAGACCAATCATGACATAGAGAATAGAAACCAGAGAATAAACCAACAAAACGAAAAGAATGCTTCGAGTAGCCGAAATGAAAACGGTCAGGACTATAATGGGAAAAACAAGAATAGACCGAATTAGGAACGCTGACATTAGGGAACAATGTGGGGTGCAAGACATCGTAAGATGGGGGAAACAAAGAAAAAGATGATGGTACGCTCACGTGAGAAGAATGGAAGAGGGAAGACTGCCACGAATCGCACTTGAAGGGAAACCAATAGGAAAAAGAGCAACCGGTAGACCACCTAAGAGATGGAAGGGCAGCTGGCAGTCCACCTCCCAGGAACTGGCCCAGAGGAACCTGCAAAACTAACAGATCGCGAGATCTTATATATGAATAAGAAGAAGAAGTTTTTTCTATAAGTAATTTTTCAAACAATATCGATATTTGAACGAACCTTGGTATTTGGGGGTTTTGTAATATGAGAAACTTAAATTATATCCGGTTTTGCTCTTCATCTAGAGGGTACTAACTAAAATTAATTTTTACCACCCTGTAACTTGATAAGTAAGGCCTTGCGGACCCACGGCTATATGGACTTTTTACCTTTAAATCACCGGAGGAATCGCCCTGTGAAATATAGAACACTTATTAAAAAAAACATGTATAAAGTGACATTTACAATTATTGGGAATGCAGTAATTTTTTACTTTTTGATAACAGTTTATATACAAGTGATTGCTTTTGTTGAAACGTTCTTACCTCATTCAAATTCAATTTGTTCACAAAATCAAACTTTCCGTAACCCATTACATAAATATTATACTTTTATTAACTGTGAGGAAATAGAACTTTCCGAACAAATCAAATATGGGTCCTTGTTTGAGTAGGCTAAAAGGAAACCCTTAAAGTAACCAAAAAAAGGTTGGATTTGTTTAACAAATCCCCATATTCATGAACTCCTTAGAGGATTTCGGGTAGGGGATCGAAACAAGAATAGATTCAGCCAAGTTTCGCTCACGTTTGCTCTCCGTTTCAATTCGAATTCAATTTGGAACGTGGCCAAAATTCGGTCCCCATTCTCATTATCTCGTGCATTTAGCTTACTAGCGACAATAGAATATTATTACGCAGCTAAAGAACTAGACAGGTTTAGGAATTTGCATACCATTCCCGGTTTCAGTGATATTAAAGTTAATTAAGTGCTATTAGGTGGATTTTTGCATTTAAAAATAAGTAGAATTTCTCAGTCTACTACTTATTAGATTAGAAAATTTAAAAACCATGAAAATGCTACGGACAACACCACTAACAGGCCGCTTACGGTTAGCAATATCCACTCTAAAATCATTAAGGATTTTCACATTAGCATTAAGGCGCTCGTTTTATAATCGTCCTCTCTAAAACCCTCATGGATCGCTATCTTTATCGCTTTTTTAAAAGTCTATTAAAACGATGATGCTCTACTAAGCCGAAACGAAGAGGGTAGAGAGAACCTCACTAATTAGGATTTTTTAAATACGTAAACAGCGGCAATTTACCGATCGATGGCGGCGGCTTTATCAATTTTAATTAAACATCCCCGGATCCAGTTTGAAGTTTTCCACACTGTATTCACCCTGTTAATTATTTGAAAAAGACTATTTACATTGAGTTGGTGGTGATCGATCGCAATTTAATTTGCCCTACTCAATAATTTTTTGATTATAGTTTCAAGTGTAAAGTTGTGTATAGTCAATCATCTTGCATGCATGTCAGAGATGAACAATGTTGCAAGATCGCTAAACAAAATGAAATGTAGTTTTATTCTATTTAAGCTGAAATAGAAAAGGAATTCGAGAGGTGTTTGCTTGATGAGATATGCTTGGTTTTTGCTTGCTACTTTATGTTTACTCATCGTATATACAGGGTATCCCACGACGAAAGACATCGATTGATATTGGAAAAAGTATAAATAGGAGAGTTTTGAAAATTTGGCAGGATACTGATGTGGGCATGCCCAATCTAACTAAAATATTTTCAAGATGGTTGCACTTCCGTTTATACCGGAAGTCGATCACAACTTTCTTATTTTAAATAGAACACCCTATATATTATTACATATTTCGATTCCTCACAAAATTCTGACCAACTTTTGTGTACAATGCCCTATGCCTATCTCTAGCCGTTTTCGAAATATTTGATGTTTTTCCAAAAAAGTGACAGTTGCAACGCTCAACATATTTTTGTATTCTGTCAAAACCGTATTTCATTTTGCAATGAAACTTTGGGTTATTGTAAATAAAGGATTGTTTTATTAAACTGGGGGTGCGTAATGACTGCCACTAAAAAAAATGAAGAATTTCAAGTTTTTTAAATAGGAACCCACATTTTTTATGACGTAATCATTTTGAGCATAAAAATTACTATACGTTTCAATTTACTTGCCTATACCTAAATCCAACCCATTTCGTTTTATTTGAGAATAAACATTTTTTTATTAGGCTGCATTAGCTGGTACTCTAGTTGGTCATGCTTTTGACACACGGTGATATTGGAGACCTGCAGAGCATGTTAATAACACTAGTTTTGAGTGTCCTGCAAATATACCGTAGCGGTTACGTTATTCAAACCAAGATTACTTAAATCTGTTTATTATTATTTACGGAGAACGTGATAAAGTTGTGAGTAGAAGAGTTGATCACCAAAAGCTGTCAAGCAAATAATTGAAAATTTTAAGAATACGGGATCTGTGAAGAAAAAAGCTATTAAAACAAAACCAATCCTTAATAATACAAATGAAGAAATTGCAATTTTGGGCTATTTTGTTGCAAATCCAACTTCGTGGGAGAAGAATTGTTTTTGAATAATATTATTTAGAGCGACGAGGCCAAATTCACTAAAAATGGAATGTTCAATAGACATAATTCACACTACTGGTGTGACATAAATCCACACGTAACTAGAGAGAGAAATTTTCAAGAAATCTGGAGTTTTATGAATAAAAAAATGTTTATTCTCAAATAAAGCAAAATGGGTCGGATTTAGGTATAGGCAAGTAAATTGACACTTATAGTAATTTTTAATGCTCAAAATGATTCCGTCATAAAAAATGTGGGTTTCTATTTAAAAAACTTGAAATTTTTCATTTTTTTTAGTTGCAAGTTTATGATTTTTTTTGACGACCCTGTATACAAATGGGTCATTAAGCACCCTCAGTTTAATAAAACGATCCTTTATTTACAATAACCCAAAGTTTCATTGCAAAATGAATTAAGGTTTTGACAGAGTACAAAAATCTGTTGAGAGTTGCAACTGTAACTTTTTTGGAAAAACATCAAATATTTCGAAAACGGCTAGAGATGGCCGGCTAGGTTGGTCAGAATTTTGTGAGGAATCCAAATATGTAATAATATATAGGGTGTTCTATTTAAAATAAGAAGTTGTGATCGACTTCCGGTATAAAGGGAAGTGCAACCATCTTGAAAATATTTTAGTTAGATTGGGCATGCCCACATCAGATCCTGCCAAATTTTAAAAACTCTCCTATTTATACTTTTTCCAATATCAATCGATGTCTTTCGTCGTAGGACACCCTGTATATTGGCTTTAATTCTAATCTATACAACTACATGCCCTCAGGTGGTATCTTGATCAGGATTGAAATTTTCAACGTAGATACAAGTTGTCTCACGACAAAATTATACAGGGTATACCACAGATTCGTGTGTAAGTATGTGGATCTTGAAAACGGTAAGAGATACAGGGTTGATCAAATTATGGCAAAATCGCGCATTTTCGAATTTAAAAACTTTGAAATTTAAAAAAAAATCTGATTAATTCTGAATTTACCCAAAAAAAAAAATATGTTTACAGAATAGTTTTTGATTTTTGGTTGATTTAATTGATAACTGAGAATAAACGACTTTTTAATATTGCCACTTTTCCTGACATGTAAAAAATGACATAAATATAAATAATAAATGACATGTATATGATATATGTCATTTTTGATTATTCGACGTTTCTGTTTTTTTAAACATCATCAACAATTTTTTTTCAAATTCGTTTCTATTTTTTAATTAGGAATATTACAGAAGTTTGTCGCTTAAAATTTGTTTGTATAAGGGTAGTTTTAAAATTCTACCAAGTTTACAAATGTCGTTTAAATTTACTAGAATTACCATGCTGAAAATTTTCTAGAACTTTTGTCTCAAAATTTGAGGTAATTTACCGATTTTATCAATGTCAATTTAGTGGCTCAAATTTACTAGAATATTCTTCTTGATTATATTTCAGAACTTTGTCACTGATTTTTTCTATTACTATCATTGTATGACACATATTTATTTTATGATTTTATTATTATTTTTTAGTCAATTTAATCTTTAAGTTTATTAGATTAACCGTCCTTCTAATACTCCAGAAGTTTTCGGCTTAAAATTTAACCTTTAAAGACGATATTCATGTAATCAAAAAATTTAATAAAAATGTAAATGGAAAAGTTAAAATTTTGGTAGATTGAGAGACTAATGTTCTATGAATATTTTAAAATGTTTTTAGAGCATTTTTGGAATATTTTTAGAAAGGTTATTCTAGTAAATTTAGGCTACTAAAATGCGATATTTGTGAAATCGGTAAATTGCCGAAATTAGTTATTTGAGACCAAATTTCGAGCGGAAAACTTCTGGAATGTCCTCAGAAAGAATGATCTACTAAATTTAAGCCATCAAATTTGACATTTGTAAAATCAGTAAATTACTAAAATTTACTTTTTTAAGACCAAATCTCAAGCAGAAAATTTCTGACATGTTCTCAAGAAGATTATAGATATAAGCAGACTTTGAAAGTAAAGGAAACGCCAACGAAAATTGCATTCACGTCATCGCCGACGTAATTTTAAGACTTGAGTGACTACGTTTCTCTCGCATTTGATTAAAACGAAACAAATTACTTTGACCGTATAATATGCAAAAACAAACAAAAAAGTCTACTCAATGTAACTATGAAGCAAATTCTAATTCACTTTATTGAATAAATGGCATTTGATTTATCGTATTATTGAACAGTATTATTTCTATATTGCTCTAATGGGCGTAAAGGTCCCAGCTCATGTTTACAACGTTGTCCACAAAAATTGAGTTTGTTTTCTCATAGCAGGTTGGAAATTCAAAAATGACAGTTTGTGTCATCTACTTTTATTTGTGTATGGTTCATTTTTTTTCCCGTGGCGGTTACGCCATCAAGTGCTCCGCCATATTGAAATTTACGCACGTCGTTTATTAGAAGCTAGGCTATCCATCTTTTTAATCACCTGTTTGGACGTTGCCGTATTGACAAATTCTTCCTTTAAACCTCACAATATGTATCTTTCATTAAGCAATTATAAATGAAAATGAGAAAACTATATTGTTTTGAAAAAAAACATTCTAAGAATCTCACATGTTTTGCATGCAATAAATGCATTTTTTTTCGAAATCTGTATAATTCATCGGTCCGTTTATTACTGCAACAAACAATACACCAGGTTCACATCTGCTCGTGGAATATGTGGCAACATAGGGCACAGTCCCAACTGACGGTCGGCTAAACATTCTAAACAACATTTTGAGGTTAGGAATTTTAAAAAGTTGAAAAACACCAAAAACTACAAACAGAAGAAATAAAAACTTAATTTAGGGTTGTTTAAGTTTATTAATTAGTGTTGTTATTGCGAAACATTCGTAGAATTTAAGATTTTTCTTCACCAAACTGGAAAACTTGCAACATTTGGTGGTAAACAAAGGCGGAAAGTTCCAATCAAACTTTGGCTTGGGAACAACAACCACATTCAATTTAAATTATCTGGAAAGAACATCACAGATAGGTGCATTCAAACGAGTCATTAACAGCCCAATACCAACGTTTCAAGAATTATTCCATAAAATTTGCAAGAAAGGAAAAGCAAAGTGTGTATCCTAGGGACTATTAAATCCTTGCAGTTTTGTAATGATCCTAAAGCAGTGTTTTAACTTATAACAGAATTGTTGGTGTTTTAAGAACTTGCTTCTTGGTTTTGTGATATAGATTGCTTATTTATTTCCTTTTGTAAATGTACTCAGCTGCATTAAATATATATCAATTTGGTTTTGTTGTGTGATTTATTTAACATGTTTTTTCAATTTTAGTTCAATTTATTGAAATAGGAAATTATCTAATTTTATGATTGTTTATGAAGAAAACTAGACCAGAAAAAAGAAACTCAAGTGTACTTTTTAAAGATTTTATTTGTATATTTCACAATGTGTAAATAATACAATTAAAATAGTAATTTAACCTACTATCTGATGTTAAAGTATTTAACAGTAGCACCATCTGTTTCTAGCCTTATAGTCAGAGAAGATACGGCAAAATTTATAAGGGCTAATTCTGCAAAATAATGGCATTTGATCAAATTTATGTATTAAGTAACTTGTATCTTTCTAATATTACCTGAAACTAATTAGAAATTTGTTTTTTCAACACTCTGCATATGGATTTTGACAACATCATTATAACCATAGCTTCAAACACCTTTTGTTCAGAGTCTTTTAGAGCAATTGATAATGGGACTTTTTAAATTTGGACCCTTTCAAAGCATGATAAGCAAACTCCAGATTAGGCAAATAAAGGTACCTGAAACATAAGCTGTTTAGTACTAGCAGCTCATTAATACCTCTACCAGAGTCCTTTTTATAATATTAGGTAGATCACCTTGTCAGCTTCTGCTAAATACACCTTTACTCTATATCCATGTTTCTTCGAGAACCACTGGCTTGAATAAACTTGGTTTTTGTAGTGTTCTTGTAAAAACTCTTCTTGGGAGTAAGTAAATATATGGGCTGTTTCATTGTGACAGTGTTTTTTATTAGAAAAGGCATCCTTTTCTGTTCCACAAACTCTAGTTCCTTCAGAATGTTTCACTGGCCCCGTTGGTAGTTATAAAGTGTATTAAGAAGGTGGCATTTTCAAAACTGACAACCAAAACCCACACACATTATCTAGTCTCACACGTAGTATCGCAGTTAAATCAAAATACTCCTTAAAATATTGTAAAATTTACATAAAAAATAAAAAATGTCTCTTTGTTTACTTTTTGCGAACAATGGCGGCCGATTTTCCGAGCCTTGTCGTCCTGATTCATTGCCGACGTGATTAGATGACGTCAAAATTCTATCGCGCTCGGAACGCATGTAATAGACAAGAAAGGCAAATAATGACGTAACCGCGACGGGAAAATAAATGGACCATAATTTAATTTCAAAGTGGCCTTAAGTAGCCTAACAAAATCATACAAGTTTCAAGTTTTTGGTTGTCCAAGATCGGTTTACGTCTTTTCAACACAATTTTCCGGAGAAGAGAGAACCTATGAAACAAGTATGTACAAAGGAGCATATTTTTTCTAAAAAGTTATGAGAAACTGAACTAACGAAATCCCTAATAAAAATTTATTAAATCAACTCAAATACTATGATTTGACAAATTTTAGCAAAATGTCTTTCATCTCACAAATGTTGAGAAGTTTGGCGGCATTGTTTATCTATGACGTAATGATCGTATATGAAGTGAATGCAGTTTTTGTTGGCGTTACCTATAGGTACTGTAGAAAAGTAAGAGAAAATAAATTATTTTTCTTTTTTTTAAATTATGTTTCGAAGGAACGAAACGTTTTTGATGATTTATATAGCAAACTAGCATTATTTAGAATCGATGATTAAAATCATTAAAAAACACCCTGTATACGAAATGCAAAATGCTATAGAAATATCACACCACTCTCAAACTTACGTCATCAATGACGTTTGTGCAAAGTTGGTTGATATTTGTTTGACATTTTCTGATTCAGATTGGAATCACACACTAACTTGATTGTTGTATTTGTATATTATTGATTGATAACAGTATTGATGCTACACAATAATTGTTATGTTTAAAGAGATTATTGAAAGGAAAAATAAACTTTTAACGTGCTTTTTAATAACTTAAATTCTTTGATTGTTATAAATATAATAATAGCTCGCACTGGCTTGACATATCAACAACGAAAGCTAGGTTAAGTTCTGTCTCTTCTTACAAACATTAAAGACAACTTATTCTACATTGATGGCACTAACTACGGAATAACGATAGCTATTCTCAATCAATCAACGAGAACCTAATTTAAACTTTTGCTATAAAGAAGCAAAAAATCTTGGCGGATCATTTCGTAAACAACGAAATTAAAAACTCTGAGTAAATCTCAACCAACTCGACTGTTACATTCCCAAAACGAAATCCTCTGTTTATTCGGCGTATATAGTATATTTGACGTAAACAACGAAATTTCCTTTTCGAAGCTGGAAATGTTTTTAATATTTCAGGAATCTGCATGAGGAGGTAGCTGGAAAATATGCATGACGGATACAAACAAATGGTTTAGCAAGCATAAAATAGGATATTTTCAAATAAACTTCGTTTTCACGTTTTGAAACTCTTATAGGAATACTTTATATAAAAATTTGATCCTATATATTCTATGGCTTTTACGTTGGAATAATTTAAAGTTGCTATATACACAAAATCAGAAAATAACAAAATTCAATCAACAGGAAGTCTGAAGGAAGAAACCTTTTTAATTCAGTTCCGAAGTTTAATTAAGTTGCCTCTTTTTAATTTGCATTTAAAAAAAAATGGCAAAAAAGTCGTTTTATATCTTCAATATCGTAAATAAGGTTTACGTAAATTGAAACACTTTTGAGGCGCTAATCGGAGCTTTCGGATTTCAAGAAAATTCAATCTTGGAGAGGCTAGAACACTCTTCTAAATTACGTTATTTTAGAAACCAAAAGACAAAGAAAGTTTACAAAATTAAAGATTGAGTTTCATAAGAGCTTTGATACGTAGGAGTGAAAGTCAACTTTTTAAAATTAACACTACAATGTGTATCATACACCGAGAAATTATGACAACATCCAGTATTTACAAGTTACTGTTCTATTAAAAATTAAGATTTTTCCCATTTTTCTTTCTTGTAACAAAATTCGGATTGGGATGGTGGATTCATTATTTTCTGATCGTCAATTCATAAAGGGTACAGTTGGCTAAACCATTGACTTGTTTGATTATTTTGATTCACTTGAAAATAACTTTGACATTTTGGATATTACCTAAACTAACCTGAAAACCATGTTGAAAGAAAAAGCACTAAAAACTGTTCTACTGAAAAGCTTTAATAACCACATCCACATCAAATAGCTTTTTGTTTTTTGACGTTGTTTAAAAGCATTAAAACCATAAAACAATAACATGTCAATTTTATAAAATATTTAAATATCAGACAATAAAATGAATTTTAAATTTTGCCGGCAATACTAGCAGGTGCACAAAACCGGATATAATCACCTGCCAACCTGGCTAAAAGCTTTCCAAATTGTCGCTATTGACCGGCTTGGTAAAACAATTTCGAAGCCATTATGCAAATAAACCGGTTATATTCATTTTGTATCGGTGATCGGTTTATTCAATAGAACAATTTGTATAGTTAGAATTTTAACAAAAGACCGGAACAACTAAATATGTAACTTAGTACATTGTCAAGTTTTTATGAAACCCACTAAATTGTATTATTTCTACTTTTCACAAAAAATATTCTATTACTCTTTCTACAGAAATATACTCTAAAGTGTTGTTAAAACAAATCTGAAAGATGAAGTGATAACTGGGACTTTTCCTACAATCAAAAATTCAAAAATAGCAAGGATTGAAATTTAAGTTGACGTGAAAACCATTATTACGTGTCTTGACGTAACAAAACGTTGAAAGCTTTTAGAAGATTTTTAGGGAGTTTTCAGAAAAAACTTAAAAATACAGAAACTGTCAGAACTTCTTAAACATTCTAGAAGCTTTTGCGTGAAGTGCAACTCGATTTTTGACACAAAATTCAAAATGACGACGGGATACACAATTTTGATTGTAATTTCTTTAATCTACGAATTTTTTTTCCCCTGCCGCTATTTTGAATTTTTTGTGAAAAAATCCATTTGCACCTCATTTTAAAGAAATAAATCTTTTTGACAATTTAAATCATAACGTAACTTTGACAATTTAGCTTAAAGGACGTTGAAAATTACCCAGTCTTAACTGGTTTTCCCAAAATGGTTGTTTAAATAAACATCTGCATAACTTGTGCGGACTTGACACCCACTTTAGTGTCTGTAATGTAATTCAGTTCCCTAAATTTCGATTTCAATTAGGTATCATCCAATATCAGAGGATCGTGTAAGCGGCTCTCGTTCCTTAATTTGTTCGTGAACGTGAGAATCTGGTCGGCTTAATTATATCGAGACCCTCGAAATTGGATGGCATTAATGTTGGCGGCCGAAAACCCTAATTATAGTTGTTTTCCGCTCGCCAACGGAAAATTTCGGCGGTTGCCGGTTTAATCGGATTTTCCCGTTTTACAAATGCCCGTACCGAAGGGCCGGAAAGGTCGAGAAAGCGCGAATAGTATGCGAAACACCTCCGCAAACCGAATAATTGGATTAGACCTTTATCTAGGATTTTAGGGCGGTGGCATACTAACTGGAAAAACCAAGAGGATCGTGGCTAACTAGTTTTAACTTTTAAACTGCAGTTGAATTAGTTCGGGAGAATTTGTCTTAATTAATCAATGTCCAGTTCAGCTAGGTTTGAACGGGGACCACTTTTACAATAGTGGGATAAAATTTGACTTAAAACTGCTATATTATTTTTAATACCTCAGGAGACTAGCCTTTCTTTAACTTAAAAAATAAAATTTGTGGAGGTAAAATACTACAAGAAAAATACCTAAATGTCTTACTATTGATAAACAATCACTATAACCTCTAAAGTCATCAACACCCCCGATATTTGTCGTCTTTTTGCAGATCTTTTTCAGAAAAATATAACAAACCGTTTTAATAATGCAACTCAAAATTTAAAGACACCTTATTCGTGCTTGCAGAACTAAAAAGACTAAATAAAACAGAATTTAATTTGAAAAATTAGTACCGCTCCCAAGTTTGACAGTCAATTGTTCCCAAATGTGTAAAGAAGCTGCTTTTTGGTAATCAAGCATCTATTTTATAAACGTTATAAACAAAGTTTTGTACTGGTTCTTATTTGTTGAGATATTCTTTATATTTAAGTAAAGAAGAGTATGGTTATGCACAAAATTAAATCATAATTGAAACATTTTGTAAGTAAAGATCTATGGTTTAAACTGGATGGTTATAATTTACTGAAAAATGGAAGAAATCACAGACTACTTCAAAAATCTCATAAATAAACTAAGTAGCTATTTTCCAAAAAGAGACAGGTTAAGCGTATTCAGATTAGTTTAGAATACCAGTTTAGGCGCCCTTTAAGGGTTATTTGGTAATACCTTTTTGACAGTTTTTCTGAATTTTTCCAGCTGTAATTTGAATTTATTGAATTCGTTTGTACTTTGTGTAGTTGTATTTGTAATTTTAATATTTTCGGTAGGTAACCGAAAATGCCTAATTATTCCAGTAAGTGCCTTTGAGTTGATGGGATAATTTCAGTGAGTGAATACACTTCTTGCTTCTGGTTTGTCCTTAAGATCCGTTTTTGATGTAATTATATTATTATATTATTAGCGAAGTAATTATATCATTATATTAAACAACCACATCATATCAAAGAAAATCTTTAGAATTAAGCTAAGACATAAGTGAATTTCAATATGTCGTCACTGCCACTTCTCCTAAGACAGAGAGTACTTTTAATATACCACCACCGTGAATCTCTACAGAGTGATGCGTTCATAATATACAGGGTGGTTCACCAGGAACCGCCGCAATCCATTCTGGGAAAACTGTGAGGAGCATAATTCTGAAAATTTGGTGATATACCAAACTCGACGGGGGCAGTTCATCTAAAATATTTTCGAAAATGGTGGGGCTTCCGGTTATACCGGAAGTAGGTACCAACTTGCTTATTTTAAATGGGACACCCTGTAGATTATTAAATTTTTAGATTCAATCCAAAATTCCAATTCTCTAGGCATGGTATAGGTTTGGCCGTTTAACCCTGACTCACCCTGTATGTTTAGATTCTGCTAACTATTTCAAGTACCTATGTTTCGTGTATAATAACCTATATCTTTCTGCAACGGTTTTCGAGATATTGAAGTATGACATTTTTACATTTTGGAGTGTCATAGTTCCTAAGCAGAAAGAGTTAGAGCAAAATGGCTTGTATGTTCCTATCTTAACCTTTTTCTGGTGTATGCCAATGTTATACTGCAAAATTTGCAGGTGTTAAATTTTTATTTCCTTGACACCTGTCAAAATTTAAAAATGTTACCGGGTGATAGATCTCAAAAAGTTAAGACAGAAACATGCAAACCGTTTTGCTCTATCTTTATCTGATTAAGAGCTATGACCGTTCAAAGTGTGAAAACGTCAATATTTCGAAAACAGTTGTATACAGATATAGGTTATGATCCATGAAACATACTTTAAATCTTTAGGAGTATTAAACAATACAATAATACACAGAGTGGTCCATTTAAAATAGTGAACCACGAAAACATTTAAAATAGCGAACCACGGTGGTACCACAAAAGTAAAAATATTTTAAATGTGGAAGCCTTAACGCAATTACTAATCACTGCAAAATATCGACCGCGGTAGTTCCCGGTGGGACACCCTGTAGATCTCAAAAAAGTAAGTTAAGAACATGGAGAACGTTTTGTCTTAAAATCAACCGTTGCTACAGCTTTCCAAATATCGAAAAATTAAATGTTAAATCAATCAATGTTTAATGGTAAAGGTCGCAAAAACGACAAAATTAAGAAAGAAACTTTTCAGAATCTAAAGTGTCGACATTAAGTAGCAGAATTGAAAAATTGTATCAGTTATTTCGATTTTGAACAAAAATCCGCTGTTGCCACTCATTTCATGTAGATACCCGTTACAAAATAGCTATTTATGTAACCAGTTACGAAAAGATCGATTTTGTGTAACGAATGAATGTTTGTAGGGCGAGCGCAGCGAGGTCCTACAATTTGAATGAGTTACACAATAAGACATTTTTGAAACGTGTTGCATACATAATTTTTTCTAATTTTGACCAAAAAGCGGTAAAAACAATTTTTTAAAGTGATTTAACACAAATATTCACTTTCATAGCACCTTGTATAAACAGTGACAACGACATGTTATGATGGATGTCGCCCATATGTTTCTACGAAAATGCATAAAAACAGGGAGTGATGAAATGAACTTTTCATAACTAGTTACATAAAGTGATACATTATGTAACTAGTTACATAAAGTAAAACGTTTTGTCACTCTAATCAGTTTTGAAACGTGTCTCTTTATATGCCAAAATTAGAAAAATATTTGTTTAATTTGATTTCCTCCTTTTAGTTATTTTTCTTTCTCAAGCCTCTACGATGGATAGTTTCTCAAATACAATGTAATTAAGTAATTTGTAGTGCCGCCTTTTGGTAACATCCTATATAAAAATATACACTGCATACTGTGAATAGAATACAGTTGCCATGTGAATTTAAAATGAAATGACGCACTCTTAAGCGAAAATGCGGTCGCGTTATTAATTCTATAAAGTTTCACTGAGTGCCCTCGTCAAAATCGAAAAGTAAACTTTAGATAAGTTGGAGTTAACAACTTGCAGAAGGCAGTAAAGTAACTTTTCATTGTATTATCGATGTTGGCACAGCGTTACGTACTCATATGTGTGTGTTCCTAATTTGTTGAGCTACGACAGGCACCGTAATCAATCATGGTCATGAAGCGAAGCAATCTTTCAACACCAGCACCGCATCCGACTGTATCTTGAAAAATTAAATAACATTGCCCTTTAGTGTTGGACCAATAATAATATTCTTTTCACTTAAAAAGTGTATCCATGAAGCACTAATTTAAATCCAGTTCAATGAGTAAGCCCATAATTTGGATCATCATAAATAATTCATTCGTGATTACCTGGTGACCTTAACACATTGTTAGAAGGTAATGTAAAGCGTTTGCAATAATAATTTATGAACGGTTTTCAAAAGCACACAGACACGCTTTATCTGCTTGATAAAAATAAAAGCAATAGAATGGGATTAATGAGGTGATTACATTACCCCTCATGGTGCGTGGGTGCGAAACAAAAATAAGGGCGAAATAAAGATAAACGACTGGTTTTATCCGAAAGGGTATTCGATGCGAATCTCCACCCACATTCAGTTCATGGACCCTTTGTAAGGCAAATGTCTGGAAAACGCAAGGTCAGTTTGATTACACAGTATTTTACGCGAAAAGAGCATTAATTTTTAATTTTTCATCTTTAACACTATACAGGGTAAGTCAAGCTACGTTAAATTTTGACTTTTTAATGGTTGAGATAAGTAATAGTATATTATTCAACGAGCATGTTGATAATGATAGAATGATAGCTATTACTCATGAAGATGAAGTTTGAAATTACATGTTGTATGTAAATCATCGAGTGAGTAACAGGCGTGTGGAATATGTACTATACTTTTTCTACGACTCTCGACTTTATTTCTCTCGACTTTTTCTAAGAAAATTAAACATTGCGAGTAACACACAAATTATCAGCTGTCAACATAACAATCGTCATTACTTTATATACCAGACAATTGGACAACTAATCTAAAAATCAAAGTAAATTGGGATGACGTATTAATGCAGTAGAAAAGAAAATTAAATCGATTTTTTGATAAAAAATGCATTTTATCTGAGCATGAGATATGACACAGATCAAGTTAGAGCTCATATTGATATAAAAAAATGACAATGTTATTTACAAAAAAAAAAAAATGTTAATAACACTTCCTAGTCTTAATTATATGTCTATGACAAACATTGTCTAATGTTTTAAAATGGAAAAGGAGCTTTTTAATCCTAGAAGCTTGCAATTACGCAGTTAATACAAAACGAACTCCTTCTAAATGACCATTCGACGTTAACAGCACGGAAAACCGGATGATGAATTTTAAATTAAAAATCCGCTGGACGACTTTAAAATTGCATTCTCCATTAATTTGTTTTAATTATAATTTAAAACTTCGCGCACTTGAAACATTTTCAAAGGGCTTTAGTTTAAAGAGTAAGCCATGCACGGATGCACGGTAATATTAAGCGGAAACCTTGTTTGCATATTTACGCCTCATTTATCGTTCATATAGGCTTCAGGTTAAAGTTCATCAATTCTTGCTCAGCTACATAGAGAAACTGTTCTACCGGAAAATGGTTTACTCGATCAGTGTAAAATGAGGATATGTCTAATATCTTAGTAAGTCAACGAGCAAACAAAAATAGGATAACGTTAGTGTTGCCAAAGTGTATAGAAAACGTAATGTCTTGTTATCCCACTTTCATTTTCGGTCTTGGCAGCTTTTGTGCCCCCTGTTACTAGGATCTGGGTTGAGACTAGTCTCCTCACAGTTCCTCCTCCAGCTTCAAGGCTTTTTAATAAACATCAGCAGCTGAGTCGGTTTTAGAGAAGAAATCTCCCCATCATTGATAATGCTGCTTACGACAACAGATGTTCAGAAGTGTCTTCCTCGTCCCCACAAAATCTGCAGTCTCCGTGTTTTCCTAGGCCTATGTGACCTCTCAAGCGACATCAGTGTCCTGAAAGGAGACTTGTGAGTGAGCGTAGGTTTCCTTTGCTAAAGTTTACAAATTCTTTCCCAGTCCCAGTGAGTTGTTCCCAAAGCTTCGCTCTTTCGTGTTTCTCCTTCCATTTTAGCTCGTGTTTACAGGTGACATCCCCCAAGCCACAGAAGGGTTCTGTTCCTGTAAAAGGAGCCCCTTTTTAGCCAGATTGTTGACTTTCTCATTCCACTCTATTCGTTCGTCTACTGGATTGGTGACTTAATTATTTCTGCCTAGTTCATTGAGTTTGCCTAGAGGCTCCGAGTATTTGGTTCTTGGCCCAAACACTCCTGCTTCTGCTCCCTTGTGCGTTTTAGACCCATACCATTTAATGGTGTGTTCGCCCAGACGGTAAGTAACTTTAACTTTAAGTGAAAAACGCACTTCCAAAGTTAAATTTTCTGATAGTTTCATACATACAGTTGTGAAATGGTTTTTGATAGAGATGTCCAAGCTCTCCTACTTACCAACATTCCTCCTCCAACTGCGTTCTTTTTATGACGTCCAAATTACGTGAAAAAATGATTTATGCTCGTTTGCCCAACTTGGTTTTAGGTATCCTTACGCCTTAGGTTAAGAATAAAGTTAGATAGGGCCCTGTTTCTGTTGCACTATCTGAATTTTGATCCCTAACTAACTTTAGGTGTTACCTATTTTGGATGGTCGTTTCTGAGCCCCTAACGACTCCCTAAAAATAACTGTCAGCCGAGTGACAGATATTTTTGTTTGTTGGGAAATTATTTCTCAAATTAATAGTAAAATTAGTATTGTTGTTGTGATGATTTAGAAATATTCCATTTTTTTGAAAACGATTTTCTAAAGAAAGTGCATGAAAAGTCCACTAATTTGAACAAACTGGACAATTTGACGATTTTCCGTCATTTTAGACTCACTAAATCGACAGTTTTTCCAATATTAGATACAACTGAAGAACAATTAGAATACCCAGATGATCGGTAAGTTGTAGTACATACAGTGAAATTCATTAAAAATTCAAGGAGTTGTTGTTAATTGTTGTTCTTAGTTGTGCATTTTTGGACATGACAGACATGTATACAGGGTCACATGATAAATGTCACATTTTAATTTTTTCTTATGGAACCCCCTGTATATAAAAAGTTTTTTAAACTCTTTTGAAGTTCTGTTGGATTTTTGAAATAAGGTTCTGTTGTAGTAAACGCCTAAATGTCAGCTGTCTTTTATAATTGTATCGGTTGATAGAAGACGTACAGGATAATCTGTTCTTTTTTTTAGTCTTTGTTTATATAAGTGAGGTTAAGAAGTTCTTGGAACATGTTAATAAGTTATTTTGTGCTTTAGTTGTTTTATTAAATTAGTTTGATGTTTGGACATGAATTAAATGTGTTTTGCTTCCTCAATAGTGATAATCCAAATAATCACTAATAAGTTCACATACCCAGATACCCTATCCCTAAACGCAACAGTTATGAGAAATTTTCAATTGAATACCACAAAGCGCACTCATTAAATTACCTACAAATACTAGGTAGGTAATTAAATTACCTAATTAACCTATGACTTTTAAGTTTTTAATTTTCAAAAGTGACATTTTGACAAACACCTATTTGCAATTTTGTTCACTGTTATGCGGCAAAATGGCAAAATTAAGGGAAACTCAAAGAACAGAAAGTGGGACACGTAAGAAACCTTCCCAGATCTGGTCGACCCTCGGTTTTCCAGAAGAAGAAATTAAACGTTCTTTTATCCATTAAAGAAAATCCCAATAAACCAACTCAAGAAATAGCATGGGATAATGAAATCGGAAAATCATCTGTGCGAAGAATTCTCAAAACAGAAAAATATCATCCGTAGATAAGTTAGATTAATCAGATCCAGATTGTCGATAGGAATTTTGCGAAATTTTAATGAACATAACCAACAATGACTGAACCAACAATCTGATGAATAAAAATTTTGTTTAAACTACTGGTCATCCACGAATCGAAATTGGGCGATTAAATCTCACACAAGTCTGTCAATATTTGGGCCGGTATTGTCAGAGATAGAATCATAGGACCGTATTTTCTTGAAGATACTCTAACAGGCCACCGTTATTTGCAATTTTCAAGAAATTAACTAATTCCTGACCTTTGTATTATCTTTCCAAATGTAAATAACCCAAATGTTCCAGATGAATCAATTTAGTTTCAACAAGATGGCGAGCCACCACACTTTAGCAGGGAGTTCGAGCATTTAATTCATTAGAGTTAGTAGTATATTGTTTTTCTTTTCAATTGTTAATAAATTTACTAGTTATTTTCATGTAGGTATTATTATCGCAAATTTCTCGTTAACTGTTGCTTTTAGGAATAGGGTACGAAATATGTTCAAAAACTCCAAAAAAAAATTATATACAGAGGGTTCACATAGTACGTTTATTCTCGGTTTAAATTAAACACTAAACCATATGCCGAGTTTCTTTGCAAACGTGTAAATCCTTCGTGCCACATCTTAGGCATGATTCAAAGCATAATAACTTAGACCGAGGATTTATTACCGTTTCCCTTATCAGCACGTTTAAACCCCCCAAACATATTTCGAATGTCACCGAAAATATATAGAGTACCTACCTCAAGTGTACCTTCAAAACATTGTGATTGTTAAACTCAGGTAATTGAAAGAGTGGAATCAAAATTGTTGTCAAGTAATTAACAAAAGCTAATGAAAATAATTCTTCCCTCGATACATTTAGATCTTGTCTTGTTCCTATGGATTTAATTAAGATAATAAATACGTTGAAAGGAAATTTAATCCGCTTTTAAGAACGTCACTTTCATTGGACTAATTTTGAAACTAAAGGAGAATTCCAAACCTACAGCTAATTAAGCTATGCCTGCGTAACGTTAATCAGTTTATTAAATAATTCAGTGAAGCAAAATAATATTGGTTATACTAGATAATGCCTGGATTGCTTGAAATTCTCAAGAAATAGTTTTTTTACACCACATTGCTCTATTTCCTGGTGATTTAATTTGTGGTCCATATCTAGAAAACTATTATTCACTTTATTTTTTACACACATCAATGATGTAAACTAAGCCATCTCAATCCTGATAAGTGTAAAAGTAGTCAATGGTAGGTTAAGTAACAATTCGATTTCTAAACACTGTAATCAGATTTATCGTCTGAAAGTGACTATTTTTAGGTTATGTAAGAAGTAGGTTTACTTCGTCAGTAATTGACCACTAAATGTAGTAACTAGTGACTTTTACATTTTTGGTACTACAACAATGTAATTATTGTATAATATTAACCAAGGATTAGACAGAAGCTTTTATTGACCGTATGTCATAAAGTCAATAAAAGCTGTCTAAACCGTAGATAATATAGCGTTTTTTCTAATATTTTCCACGATAACTTTCGGGCACGTATTGTACCTACATCTTAAGAAGATAAGTTATAATTAGAGTCCGGATTAAAAAGCACTAAAATCGTGAAAAAAGCGCTTAATAAGCAAAATTATTTTCGTCAAAAAAAGCATAAAAATCTGTAAAAAAGCACAAAACTCTTTCAGAGATGCAAATATTTTCACTTTTATTGAGTACTAGAAATTTTTTAAAGCTTTTAAACTGCTTTAAAAGCATACGAAAGATTTTAGACTTAGAGACATTTGGAAGGTTTTTGGACATTTTAAAGAGCATATTGAAGGTCCTGGAATGCTTTAGAGGCATTTGGAAATTCTTAGCCGGTTCTAGAATTTTTTTGAAGCTTTTAGACTGTTTTGATATCTTTTGGGAACATTTGGAATCTTTTAGACTGTTCTAAAAGCTTTTGGAAGCTTCTAGATTGTTTTGAAAGGCTTCCGACTGTTTTAGAAGCATTTTGGTGTTTCAGCAGTGTTTTTAAATCTTTTTAGATTACTTTACGAACTTTGAAGGTTCTGGACTGCTTTTAATAAGGCACTTGAAACCTTGTGGACGGTTCTAGAAACTTTTAGAAGCTTTTAAACTGTTTTAAAAGCATACGGAAGCTTTTAGACTGCCTTAAATTTTTTTAAAAGCATCTAGATTAGTTGAAGATCATTTGGAAGCCTTTAAAGCGTTCTAAAAGCTTTTGGAAACTTCTAGACTGTTTTGGAAGACTTTCGACTGCTTGAGAAGCATTTTGGAGTTTCTGTAGTGTTTTTTTTTTGTAATTCTAACCGTTTTCAAGATATTTTCCAAAAACTACTTTGATGCACTTTTTACCGAAAATTAGTTCAGTACTTTAACACCCTGTAGCTTGGTTATTTTTGGGAGTTCCGGGTGGTTCAACCACTTAAACAAATCGTCTTGAACTGCTCACAAGGTGAGCAAAAATAATGATCCACTAACAATTTTGTGCACACCCTGTATACAGGTAACTGTATTGAAGTACAAACGTGACGTAGTTTGGTTTAGTGGTCCATTAGGAAGAATTTTGCACTCTTGTAGTTTTTATGTAAATCTAACCGTTTTCGAAATATTTACTAAAAACCACTTTAATTCAGGCGGCGGTCAGTATAGTAGGCCAGGAAAAACCTTCATTTTGACAAAATTTTGGTGCATTTTTCCAAAAAATCGCGAATAACTTGATTATTTGAAACGTACCGTATAGACACATTAAATGATTGTAAGTGGCTAATGATTAGAGCTATCACGTGACGTTGAGCGGGCACCGCTCACTTGCCCCGTTTGGCCGCTAGAGGGCATCAGACTTCCGAAGAAAAGACTTGGTTACTTTTCTTCGGACATTTTTCTAAATATCTCGAAAACGGTGTGAGTTAGCACTGTGTAAGCCCCCTATATTACAATATCTTTAATTATCTAAGGGAGTTCCGTATACATTTTTTAAAAAATTTTGAAAATTTTCTTTAACCAAGTCTTTAACTGCCTTAGTTAGTTTAGGTTAATGGTAGAAATGTGACGTAAAGTGTCATTTGAAAGCTGTTAAAAATGCCCTAATTTCAAAGTCAGTGACTAAATGGCGGCAGTTACAGAAAAACGGGCACCAAATTCGTGTTCTCCATGCCATAATTAGTTAAAATTGCCTTTTTAGACTACTTTAGGAGCATTTAGAAAATGTTTACAGTTTAAAGAGTACTGAAGGTTCTAGACTGTTCTTAAGGCATTTAAAACCTTGTAGACCAGTCTAAAAACTTCAGGAAGCTGTTAAATTGCTCTAGAAGCATACGAAAGCTTTTAGACTGTATTAGAAATCTTTTGAGAGCTTCTATAGATATTTGGAAGCTTTTCGACTGTTCTAAAAGCTTTTGGAAGCTTCTAGACTATTTTGTAAGCTTTTGCAAGGCATTTTGAAGCTTCCATAGTGTTTTGGAATGTTTTTACACTTAGACTACTTTGGAGCATTTGGAAATTATTTGGTCAGTTTAAATTTGTAAATTGACACTTACCAATTTTGAAACAGATAATTGGTATGTTTTTGTCTCTCAGAAGCCTTCAATATCTCAATATAGTAGCTATTGCACCATATTTTTGATGGTCTTTTTATTGGAAATTTAAGAATTTAGGATAACAACAAAACAACAACATGACGACAACCTAATTTATCTCTCTCTGTCAAGTCAAGTATATTTCATATGTTATAAGCCTTAATAGACATTGACATTATTATTTACCTAGGTAAATAATATTTCCTTTTTTGTGATGTTTGTGCCAGACAGAAATTAGACTCTATTTTTGACTTAGGTCAACAAAGACCATCAAGAGAGAAAACTAATTTCACCAGTTACCAATCGGTCAATAATGATATGCTTATCATGTTAGTAGTGGAAAATAGTATATTACGTAACTAGTGCTGTAAGAAGCATTTTACGCACGATATGGAAAAAGTTTTATGATTGCGTAAAATGCCTTAGAGCACGTACGACGTACTTATACTTTACCTACGACCAAATGGAAAGTCCTGTTTTTGCAATTCATATAATTCAGAGTAACTTTTCATTAAAAAAGTATATTTTTAACGTATTGATATCATATTTGTACTGATCATAGGTATTATGCCACTAAAGAAAAAAATAACGTAATAAAAAAAATTCACAAATCATGTTACTTAAATAATTATTAGTGTTGTTCTTAAAATAATTATTTATGGTGACACTACAGTTATTAAGAAGAAAGGGAAAACTTTCAGTAATATTACTTGATGTGTTTGCTATTGCAGATAATATTCTAGACGAAGTGGTAGTTACTTAAAACTGTATGAACAATGCATTACGCGATGATCTCCATCTAATATACTCTGATAAAGGAAAAAATGTAAACAAAATCAATTTTTCCCAGCATTAGAGCGATAGTTTGTGGCCGGTCTTAAAACTGTGCGCTTTTTTTACAACTGTGCGTAAAGAGGTTCATTACGTAACGGAAAACTATGCGTAAATAGCTATTTACAGTGAGGTCGTAGGTAAACATATTTACAACATACATTTGGCGCTCATTATTAGTAATCTAACTTGTGACGTGATTGAAATTTTTGAATTATCCAGTTCCTTTGATTTTTGATTTGTAGAAACGGTAATCACGTGATTTATCGAAAAGTATGACAGGTCTAAGAAATAGCTTCAGTTGAAAATGATGTGAGTGATCAAATTTGTTTCTTTGGAAGACATTTGTAGAAGCCTGTGGATGGTTTTCAGTAGTTTCTAAAAGACTTTTTTGGTTATTTTATAGCAAAGGCATCATCTCCTCTAAAAATGGTTAGATCATAAACACAACCACTACATATTAAAAAATTATCGCTCTATATCACCCTTGTACACCTCATTATCACACAAAAAATGTCAGGAGCCGAGTTGTGTGGTGTAAATAGCGTGTTTGCTGTATTTTAACCTCGAAAAACAGGTCTGCAGTAATATCCTAGATTTCCCTTGTGAACTCACTAAATTGATTAATTTTTTTATTGAATTATTTTAAAGCGAGGTGAATTAAAAACAAAAAACTGCAGAGCACACATTTGGATGACTGTGTAATTCCTGAAAGTGGGTATTTTCAAATTTTGTGGAGTTTTAATTGGATGTATATTTTTTACCCAGAAATTCTAGTTTTTGTTTGATTTTTATATCAATTTCTGTTCCTTGTTGGGTATTAATAGATTTCAGTGAAACTATGCTGGCGTGATGATCATGAAGAATTTAGTGCAAAAGTGGCCTAGTTAACAAACTCACTACAACAAATAATTGAAATAATATAATTAACAATAAGCAACAAGTAAATAAATTTAAGTAAATATTTATTCCTATAACAATAATTGTAATACTTCTCGGGCAGTTAAATATTGTTTTCCATTTTTTTTTGAAACATTGGTGTTTTCTTTTAAATAAAATATTGAATGTAAGAATTGAGGGTTTGGAAATAAATCATCAAAGGATTTTGTAGGATTTCATAAACCAATACCGATTTTTGATAGTTTTAGCTTAAATCCATCGGCCACCGAGCATGAGGGCCTACCGAGCGAGCTAAGCGCATTATTTCGCCTCGTAGCTCCATTTTCCGTCCGGTTACGTTTTAATTAAAAAATGAACATCTGGATTTAATCGGATTTCTATGTTGGATGCAACTATTCCGCCAACATTAAATTTACTGCAAAAAAAAAAACCGAAATCATTCAAACATCAACCACAATATTTTCGTGTTTTTCTCTCTGATTTTTGCAAATTTTTACTTTGCATTTTGGCTGTAATAAGCTGCAAATGAAAATTTCAACAATTAGAGTAAATGATTTTGACATATTTCAGCTTTTGACTAGTATGATCTTAAGTTTTGACAGTTTAAATGGCCCTTGTAACTTATTTAAGTTTTTTTTATCTATATTTTTTGGTTTTCCAATTTGGAACTACCCACACTCGACATATAATCACAAACTACCCAGTGTGTTGAGCTGAAATTTACGTAAATGTTACACGTTGACTTAGCATGACAGTTATTTTCATGTAAATAAATAAAATGCCGCCATAGAATGGAGAAGCCCTCCAAATATTTTAGATAGAGTGTTTGGACCCAACCTCCAAATTTCAACGATTATTTCCTTCCTATCAATTTTGACCAATCGCTATCAAGAATTAGTATGACAAATGTAAATTTTAAGTGGAAAAATCACTTGTCAACAACTGTCAACTTAGCTGTCAGCAGTTTTTCCGGAAAAAAAATCGAAAAAATTGCACACTCCTCACAACAACATAAAGAATAGTGTTACCCTTTCTAGCTTGAAAGTTATTGTTTTTATTAATTATTGTTCTTATTGTTTTAATTAAAATAAAATGTTTATTTAACTCAGGAAATAATCTTACCAAATATCCCTCGTGCATCTAATTTTTCCTGTGGAAAAATTGGAATACTCGTTTCTAAGTAATTTGTTTTTCCGGAAAAATTAAATGCACTAGGGATATTACCCCCGAAAAATATTGAGTCGTTCTCTACAGGGTGGTCCAGTTTTAAGTGCCAATAATTCATCATTCGATAGCCAATCAAAAAATAAGTTGACTTGCATTATGTCATTTCTCTAAAAAACGTTTCCTAAGAAACATACAGTCCTTTTTTTTTGAATTTGTACTGAATAGTCTAAAAACTTGCTATTTACTACTAGGAATAGTCTTATAATTCGTTTTCTCAGACTGCCATCCTGGTCGAGTGTCTGAAACTGGATTTCAAGAACTAAAAACAGTCCGGAAATCAAGACAAAGATTGTATTGTGCATGAAACCCATTTTTTACTTCTAAAGATAATCTAAAAGTTGACTTAAGCTAGAACTGACTTTACTAAGACTAAAGAGAGTCCAAAAGTCTATTTTCAGGACTTTAATTGGTGTACAAATCAATTTTCTGGACCGGAACAAGTCTAGAAGTAAATTAAATTTTCGGACTATTTCATTTCTAAAAATTGGTTCTCAAGACTAATATCGTAGCATTTGGTACAAACATTTTTTACTTTTATTACTTTACTTTTTGACTTGAAGAAACTTGACTTTTGGAAAGTCTTAAACTCGATTTTTCAGTCTTAAAAAGCACTAAAAACAGTCTGAATTTCTTAAAGATGCTACAATTTATTGCACCTATGAGTTTAGAAGTCGATTTAATAGTGAAGAATCTTGAAATAACATTTTCAAGACTATGGACAGTGTACAAACTGGCTTTTAGGCCTGATAAGTCAAAAAATTCGTAAAGATAGGTCGTAAAACAATTTAGATTTTTAAGAAATAATTTTTAGCTCGAATTTTTAGCACTGAGGTGTCTAGAAGGCGATTTAATAGTGACAAAGCTTGGAATGCCATTTTAAGTCTATGAAGAATGTGAAAATTGTTTTTTAAGTTTGCTGTGTTAATAACTTGGTAAAGATAGTCTTGAAACTCGATTTTCCAAGCTGAAAGCAATTTTGAAGCACTAATAATAGTCCAGAATTCTGAGAAAATTAAAAGCAAAGTAAAAAGCTAAAAAAAAAAGTTAGTTTTCAAGACAATTTTCATGAATCTAATTTCAATGTCCTCTATCTATGAGACTATTTTCAATACTAAAATATTGAAATTTGTCTCAAAATTATGAAAACTTACTTCAAATGCAAATTTTAATCTTCTGATGTTACTTTTTATTAGTTCATAGTCACTTTTTGGTGTTTAAGTCAATTTTTAGGGTTTAAATTTATGAATTTGTAGTATTTATGAATTTGTAGTCAAAAATTCTAGAAAAAGTATTTTTTTATGTCTACAAATCAATTTTCAATATTAGTCTCTCAATTTGCATGAAAACTGGTTACAAACACAATTTTTAAGCTTCTGAAATCAATTTTTATTTTTTTAAGTCAATTTTCAAAACTAAAGTCTTTCAGTTTGTCTGGAAACTATGAAAACTGGCTACAATGAAATTTTTTAAGCTACTTAAGTGAATTATCCGTTTTCGGTCTTTGAACGTAATAACTGAATTATCTCGTAAACGAAGTTTTTAATCAGAATTTTATAAGAGGTAATTTCTTTTTCATCGTAAACAGTGAAATTTAAAAAAACTGTAATTTTTGAAAAATGAGAGACGTAGAAGATAAGGCAAAAACATTAAAACCATCTTCCTTTATCTACGGTACTGGAGAATTTTGGCAAACGTCATTCATAATGAGTACTAATTTCATAAGTGCTTGTTCCAAATTTGATCAAAATTGCTCCAACGGTTTGACAGTTATGACAAAAAAAAACGTTTTTTTAAACAGAAATTTGAAGGAATGTATTTTACTTAGAAAGCATTTTTCAGGAAAATGACATAATGCATGTCAACTTATTTTTTAATTGGCTATGGATTGGTGAATTATTGACATTTAAAACTGGACCACCCTGTAGATACTTCTAATATACCATCAGCGTGAATCACCCTGTACAGTAAGTATTTGTAATCTAATTAAACATAACATTTAAAGAAGATTAGATTTCTATTGCCATTTCTCTTGTAACTTAAAAATGTTTGGTAAATTTTTGAGAATAAATTTTCAAAAATTTTGGTCTACTGCTTTCTAACCCTATTAATATCTATGTATATTGAAAACTGAGTAATATAAATTCAATTAAAATAACCTATTATAAAATTATAAGTAAACTACCTAGAAACCCATTAATTCAGATCAAAGGAGGCTTTTGTTTGACACGTGAACGTATATATAACACCCTCGGCGTCTCGCACTGGAAGCCCTTCTGGGTTGGGGTTTGTTTGTTCCTCCATAAATAGAGCAACGCCTCCGTTGTGCTTTTGTTGGCGACATCCTTCGATTCTCCAATAAATTTGCATCGCAGAAAAAATTCTCGAGAGGTGATGAACGTTTCCAGCAAAAATACCGTTTTGCAATCGGCTCAACGGTCTATCAATTTCACGCGAACGGTACTTTATGTTATTCAGGAATTTGTGGAACTGTAAAAATGCATTGAAAAATCCTCTCCCGGCCGTATAATAGAGCTTACATTGCGGGAAACGTTTAAAATTTAGAGCCGGGGGTAATAATGTAAAATGCAGACGTCCGCATAGCGACTGCGGCTGTTCCCAACCCGATAATCGCCGAATAATAAATGAACCAAATATTATCCTGCCTTTGTTTTACTGTAATTTTAATTACCATTTTAATTAATCAATGTGTGCTAGTTAAGCACTTGTGGTTTAACGCGATTTTGTTACTTTCCATGTATAACCGAGTTATTAATGGCAAATGGCGTGCTGTGTCAGTGGTTCAATTAAACTGCCGTTTCTATAATTCAAAAGACATTGGCTCCAATTAAACTATAAATTTTGGGCCAGATCCGACTGTTTACCTGCCAATCGAACATTATCGTAATTAATCTCAAATCTGGGCTTCATTTAGTAATATAGACAAGGCCGAAAATGTGGAGTTAATTAAGCAATTTTCGGAGTATATTCGGAATCGACAGATCTCATTTGGATTGTTTGACGATCAATTTATTGTTAATTGTATCACAAAAACTGTGCCTAATAGGAAATAGTATATTTCATTACCAGTACAGAAATGAGGATTTTTCCGTGCGCGCGTGACAAATTCGCGTGTGAGGCGCATCCGAACACGGGAAGTCATGCAAGAACGGAAAATCCATTTCTGGACGAGTAATGAACGATATTTTTTATTATACTTAGGTACCTGAAATCAACATATCGCACAAAAAAATATCGCAAAAAATTATTAAGAAAATCGGGAATATTTATTTTTATTTTTAAAACAGTAAAAATGTAAGTACATACAACTCAAATTAACAAAAAAAAAATATAAGTAGGTAATTCTAAGAAAATTAATTTTGGACAGAACCGTTATTATTAATAGTAATATTTATTGTACAATTCGTATTATTGTTGAAGCTCAATCCCTTTTGCATTTCTTTTTGTTGAACTAAAGACTCTGCTAAAGATGTTGAAGCGGAGTGTTCGTTCGTTCGTTACAAGGGCTAAACAACTTCCGTGATACTTCAATTTTTCTTTGTATGGACTCTTCTATATATCCTTCTGCTACATTGGAAGAAAGCCATCCTCCGTGTCTTTTCAAAGTGAGCAAATCACCGCCGTTTTCCACCAACATGGTTGCCGAAGAGCGCCTTAGCCCATGTCCGGTATATTCTTCGGAATTTTTTAGTTTTAGGTATTTTGCAATAAGTTTTGGAATACCACTGATGCCACTGTATGGCACCCAACATGTTGAGCGTAACATCTTTGGTTTCGGTATGCAACAAATAATCTTCTACTCTCCATATGTTTAGGGCGGTAATCTGCGTATTTACGGTAAATTGTACAGGGATCGAATTTGCAATTTTCATTGGTAATGGTAAAACTTCTTGACCTGTGAGTTTTTCCATCTCGTAAGAACACGACAAGGAAACGCCCATTATCTTCCACATCATCTAAACTAAAACGTATTAAATCATCTCTGAGGCATGCACCGAAGATGCCAAACACTAAAATTACTTTTGCTAGTAGATATTCTCCATCTGAAGCTTCACATAAAAATTTGGTTACTTGTTCTGCTGTAAGAATCTTGGATTTCTTTGGTATATCCTACAGCTTGTCGTTTCAAAAAAGCAATCGTTTTTGGATATTGATGGTGAGTATTTCCTTTTATTGCCAAACAACTCTTTAACATAGAGAATCGACTCCATAAAGTGGAGGATTTCATAGTGTTGGCTTTTTCAGAAAAATATACTAAAAGAATATCGTCACTCACAATTTTGATTCGTTTCTGAGTCCGCCATTCGGTAAAACTGTTATATTCTTGTTCATATCTCAACCTGGATTTCACTGGTAATAAGTCTGCACTCACTTCTGCCGCTCGTTGTAAGATATTTTCGGGAATATCCCGATTTTCTTCACAATCTGAATTCATTTTTGCAAAATGTAATAAATCACCGCCCTCTGTACAAGAAAGCCAAGAAGGTGCATGCCAAAAATTCCAATATGGCCGAAATATGGGATTGACAGTTTGCATTTGTTTGTATTGTGGAAATTGAGTTTTTGGATGATTAAATTAATTTTTAAGGTTTAAAGTCAAGACTTGGGATTACTTGCCAAAGTAATTGTTGTTTATATGTTTA
This sequence comes from Ips typographus, assembly GCF_016097725.1. Taxonomy (NCBI): domain Eukaryota; kingdom Metazoa; phylum Arthropoda; class Insecta; order Coleoptera; family Curculionidae; genus Ips; species Ips typographus. The sequence goes on from NC_138423.1 coordinate 13,923,316, forward strand.
TTGTTCTAGTGAAAGTGTAGTTTGTGTTCATTTTATTGTGTTATCACTATTGTTATTGCTCCTTCATTGTTCTATAATTTGTGGTTGGTTTTTTAACTTAAATTCTATTGCCTCTACACTATGCCGTCCACTGGTTGTTTGCCAAATTTCTAAAAGCAATTTGGTGAAAGGCCAAAAGTGTCAGTCTTTTACTTTCCAAAAGACCCTGCTCGAACCCAACAGTGGTTGAAAGCTTTGAAGTGGAATGATTTTACTCCAACACAATACTCAGTGGTAAGTACAATATGCTTTCTCACTCAGTAAACTTATTGCCTCTTACATACATTGGTATGTGACTTATGTGAGTTACATTTTGAGGCCGCCTGCATTTTGAGAGCAACAAAGGTTTACTCTGAAGAAACAGGACAGCTTTTAGAAGTTCTATTGGCACATTTACATTTTAAAAGAAAGGTCTTGGTAATAATATAAAACCCATTTACCAGTTTTGCTTACCTAGATTCAAGGATTTCCAAATTTTCTTTGATTGAGCAGTTTTTACATTAGTTTGTTGTACTTTCCAAGACAAAGGGTTCTAACCAAACTTGCTTTGGCTGGACTTTATTGGATATAAAAAGCCATATCTATACATATCTGGATCAGGAATGAAGCGTTCTTTGATTTTTCACTCACAACTTCTAATCAACTACACGAAAAAATAAAAATAAACATATTTTCTACTGTATCTCCATAGGTTTGTGTACAAAAAAAAATCCGATAACGCCGCCATTAAAAGTGACTTTCTAGGCTTTCTTGTAAAGAAGGCGGTGAATAAATACATAAATACTTAATTTTCACTGATAGAAAATAAAATTTGTCATTAATAAATAAATCGTTGCTATAGACACATTACTCGTTTCTTTTTTTTCTTCGGGTTGCCATAGGATATCTAGTATCATGGATATCTATGTTTATTATTAAGCGCACGGAAAGAGGGATCGGGAAAAAATTTCCGTGCGCTGTTCCGAAAATGTCATATTTACTGTATTTTATAAACAGTTAAAAATGTAGTATTTTCTGTTAAGTATAATAAAAAAACTATTAACACTATTGGATTCTACGCGAAAAGTTGTTGTAAAAATGTATTTTTAGAAATAAAAAATAATGTACCTGGAAGTTTTGAAGAAAAGTACGAATTCTGAGAAGCACCCTATATCTGTCAAACGGTGACAGATATTAACCAACGAGTGTTGAAGAATTTGTTTCTATAAAACTACGTAACAACGTAAATCACAACTGGAAAAAAAAATTTTTAATAACTATTTTTAAATGTCGATATAAAATCAATTACTACTAATGATTTTTTAGTTGAGATATACAGTGTGTCCCAATGAGTATTTTTAAATGTTGCTGCTTTTTCTTTAAAGCTTATTTTTATATTATTAATTTTCTGCAATGCTGCCAAGCTGTCATTTTCGAATTTTCTGATCTTGTTCAGTGTTGCCTAACGCAAACTGATCATTTTCCAAAGTGATTCATCAATATTACTCAATGTTACCAAATTATCATTTTTTCAACTTTTTTATTTTTAAATTATCAAATTTCTGCAATGTTGCCTAACTGCCACTTTTTGAATTTATAACTACTACCTACTACTTCGTTGCTAATTTTAAATTTCTTTACAATTACATACTACATTCAATTTTGCAATGCTGACTAAATTATATATTTTTTCCTATATGGGGTTTGTCATCAGTACTGCCTGTCACAAGCTGATCGTTTTTCTTTTCCTCAGTGTTGCCGAATTGTCACTTTTTTTCAATTTATAACCAAATTTGCATCCCTATGTATCTATGAATAATTAGAATGAATGAGAATATCCGACAAAAACTCTGCAGTGTTGATAAACTGACTATTTTCCAATTTGTAGGCAATCTTCTGCAATGTTGTCAAACTAGCTGTATACCAAACATTTAGAATTAATAACTTAACAAGCAAAATCCACTACAAAAATTGTCTATAATACATTTTAAACCAATTTTTTTTTGCTTACTGTTAAAATTTTTGAGGCTCTTTAGCATGGTGTTACTTGCAAATAAATTTGGCCACGTTATACTTGTTACCCTTTTCGTATAACTCCCCTGCTGAAAGTTATATTTAGGACCTTACTTCAAAACACTGTCTGATATGACGAAACTTTGACACTCCGTACATATCTGTTTCAATGTTGGCTTGACTGCTCACTTACCTGAAACAAAAAGAAAACCAACTCAAAGCTGGATTTTGCAGCAAAGAAAATAAACTTAGTTTTACTTTCACCTTCCAATTAGGGCGGCCAAGGCTAAAAACCCCAATTTTGCTCGGTTTCGCGCCAGTTTCTCCGTCCTTTTTACAATTAAAATTAACGAGGAAGGTTTTGCGGAGCACTGAACAAAGTATTTTCTCTTTCTACTTGTTGATTAACATCAAAGATTTTCCTTTTGATGTTGAAAAGTTTCAGGCGAAAATTGTCGACAAAATTTAATGGTAAACTTCGGAAGCAAACCTAATTTACGGAAAACGTTAGATAAATCGCGGTTTGTTAGTGAAGGTGTTATTAAATGTATAATTAAAAAAAAGTTAGTAAATTTGACAGCTGTCAAACTGTTCTACTAAGTTCAGAAAACGCCTCAAGGTGATTGCATTCTTTAGTAAGCAATAAAATACTTTCCTAGTTGTTGTAATTGGATTTAAATACAAAAACTGATAACAAAAATATTAAATTTAGTATTTAATTTACTTCATGCGGTGATCACCTTTTTTTGATCTAAAATGGAACACCCTGTATATTAAGGCATTCCTAAATGCCTGTCACAATTTTAATTAAAAAGAAATTGCATGTTTGCTTTTAACTTATTGAGGTCTTACTGCTGAATCATATTGAGTAAGTTTAGTAGATGTGAATTTTTTGACATTTGTTGGATTTGTTTGGTTTTCCAACAGTTAATATCTTAAAAACAGTTAAACGCAGCATTTTCCTCCTTAAAAACATATTTGAAATGATAATTCCATAAGTAGTAATATACAACGTGTCTTTTAAAAAACTTATGTAAGTAATACTTTATAGCCATTAGAGGATCTTAGACGTATCTTAAACAAGTCACCCTGTAGTTTTTTAAATAAAGCAAAAAACATGTGTCCCAATAAGTACACTTCATATTCTTAATGTAAGTCTCGATGTAAGCAGAACTTAATGTGCAATTACGTGTGGCATTTTAAAGTTTTAATATACTGGGTGGTTCATTTAACTTAACTATAACATTTCTTTTAAACGGGGAATTATATGGTATAGAAACAAATTTTTAAAGAACTAAATTTTCTATAAAAGTTGCGCATAAATATTAAAAAAAATGTCAATCAATGTCATTATGTTTTAGTATTGCGTACGATCACTTTCGCTTATTAGGTAAAATGCCATTAGTGAACCGATTTGTTTCAAGCAAATTGGAAACATATGAGCCATTTGACTTTTTTTACAATGTAAAAAACTGTGCATTCTAGTGTCATTAAAATGTTTGTTATAATTATCTTGTTATATGTCGAGTTACAAGGAAGTTAAGGGAAAATTGTAAATGTATATTTTTGTCTACGATCACTAGCAATTATTAAGGAAAACATCACTATTAGTGAAACGATTTATTTCAGGAAAATTTGAACCATAACACCAAATTTGGTAAACATTACTGAATACATTTTATTACGCAATTTTTTTAAATGTCATAATGACATCGTTTGTGAAAGTTATAATATTTTACCTACGATCGTGGGAAAAAGTGTACTTTGCTGCACGATCTTTCATGGCGGAAGTAGCACTTTCCCGCTCTAGTGCGGTAATAGTATATTGTACAACAAGGGTGAAAAAGATGTACCTATCGCACGAGAACGAAAATTTTGACGGACGAATCGGGCTTAAAATCGGACGAGGGCGATATGGACAATTCGCCCGAGTTTTACAGGCTATTTTTTCTACGACTAATTGGAATTACTTACCAAATAAACACTCAATGTTTGAAACGTTTCCGTGTTTACATTATCACTTTTGACGCAGCCAAAGTTTCACCGGTTTCCCGGATTGTCACGGGGTGACAGCTGATTAACTTCGTCTTTTAGGTTGAGGTGTTGAATGGATTTGATTCATTGTAAATTGTAAGTTTGTATTATTTGCTTTATCATATAATAAAGTAGATGTTTTTATTCTTTAATTAAACACTAACTGAAACTTAAACGGCTTTTTCATTGCCTCAAAACATAAGCCAAAATGCAATGTTTTGATGCCAAAGTCATCAGTGAGGATGACAATCAGAAGAATTATTTTGTTTACGTTCAAGATTAGCTGTAATTGGTCTATTTCATTACGCACACTGAAGATTGACTGTGATTGGCCTATTTCATATCGCACAGTTGCGAAAAGTCTAGGAGTCTTTATTCGTTCAACCATTGGCAATTGCCTACTTATTCGTTCTCTAAACTGTTGAAGGAATGAACCAATATCCCTGTAGGAGTAGAAAAAGTACTTTACAGCACGATTTTGATTGCATTGATAATTTAATGTCTTTCGTTAAATTATTATAGTGTAATTATACGTTATATTTAGTTATTTTTTTACATGTTCAGTTTAAGTGACTATTTAATAACTACTTGTTAATGTACTACAGTTTAAATGAATTGTTTTGCCTGAGTAGTATGGTAGTAATCGTAGGAAAAATATTTTGACAATGTCTAAAATCTAAACTGACAACCCACCTGTAAGAAACGTGCCGGAAGTGTCTTTTCCGCACTCGATAGCGGAACGAACTCCGCTTTGCGTCGTTTGGTCAAATGCAATCAAAATTGTCACTTCCCGCACTTATTAGCTAAATAACTATTACGAGTGAATGATGAAAAATAACGGGTTTGGGACCGTAAATGAAACTTTTAATGTTTAGGGAGTGCCGAGGTTTCGGACTTCCACAGGGCAGTCGTTAGAGCTAAAAGAACAAAATAAACAAACAGAAATTAAAAGAAAAAAGGCAAGAATGCTGATTTTCGAAAAAAGAAAAACGCGTTAGTCAGTTCCAACAAATAAAAAAATTAATAAAAAAACATAAGGAAATTACATTAGATAACCGACTAAATTAATAACAATATCGATAAAAACTTAGTTCGCTATCTAATGTAATATGCATATATTTTTTAGAAAATGTTTGCTTTTCTGCATTTTTTTTTGTTTTATTACAGTTTTAACTATTTTCTACGAGAGGAAGTTGGTAGGTTGAGCCAACAGTTTTTGATAATGTAAACGTTTATAACAAGTTTACAGACTTATTTTAAATAAAATGGTTAAAGTTATTTTAACTGTAATTATTGCATAATAAAATAATTATTTTTAGGAAAATGTCTTCAAAAAGCTTAGGCAATATAACCTTTTATTGTGAGGAGAGAAATAACGCTGATTAAGATTATTGTTTATTTTCTGTTTCTAATAAATTAACAAATACGTTAATAAATAATTTAATTAGGAATAGTGGCATTCTGAAAGTTTTAAGGAAGAAAAGTGGAGCTGAAATAGTTTATTCTCTGTTTTCTATACTTTTACTATAGGAAAGTGCTTGATTTTCCGGAGAGCTTAAACTTTTCCAGCGTCTTCAATTCAAGCAAAATGTGAAAACAAAGTTTTTCGGATAAAACTTTGCTGAGGGTAGTAAATTTATTAGTCGAAACATGTAATTTCGTTATTTTAAAAGCTTCTATAACAAATATAGGTAAAATAAAAGTTTTATTTATGTTGACAGGACTTATTCGTACAGGTTAAATTTTACTAAGATTAGAACACAACAGTTATTCAAATAATAAAAACTATACTTTTTACGGTACTTACAATAGATTAAACTCGATTCTCAAAACTACAAACTCACGTTTTCATTTATTCAAAACTTTCCACGCCAAAAAGTTAAACAACTGCAGCAAAATAAACTTTTCAACGACTCCATTAACTTCTCTTGAAAAGTTATTGTCGCAACCAGAGTTCTCGAGACCAGATTATACTACTACTACTGAATAGAAAATAAATGTCCTGTAAAAGTAATTCAACTGGTTCAAATTATATTTAGTTATTGTGATCGTAAGATTATTAAAGGAAATAATATTATTTACATCTTCTGGGAGTCAACTTGGCTTAAGTGATTCCCAACCTGTAACTTTGCGAAAATCTCCCTGCGGAATTGAAGTTTTCAAGCGACCGACTGCGATTTAAAGTTTCATGAAACTTCTGAGAAGCGTTTACGTATTATTTGTAGACGAATCTAGAAAATGTTGGATTTACTTGGAAAATAGTTTCAGTAGCAGTTAGAAGGATTCAATTTAAAACTGTAGTTTTAAAGTGGTTTTCTTTATAGTTTTTTATGTACCAAGGGTGTTACAAACAATATAAATTCTTGCTCGTCATCTGTTTGTCTAAATTTCATTTAGCACATTTTCTCAGATCAAATTACTTTTTTATGGTCACGTAACTGTTTTTGACTAGTGTCACTTGGCCAGTACAGTGTTGCCAACTCAAATATTGTATTTTTAGTCAGATGACGTGTATTTTCAGTTTTTGCCACTGTCTCAATGAGGTTTGGCAAAATTTCACTGTCAAAACTACATTTTTATGATCACGGGACTGTACAGTGGTGCCAGCTCAAAAAAATAACTCGTTTTGCTCTAGTGACTTGTAGTTTACTATTTTTGCCTTCATTACTGTTTAAATCGGATTTCGCAAATTTTTGAAATTCAGACTACCTTTTTATGGTCACGTGACTGTTTTAGTTTAGTGTCAAAGTGGAAAGTACAATGTTGCCAGCTCAAAAATTGCATGTTTAGTCAGGTAACGTGTATATTCAGCTTTTACCCCTGTCTAAATTAGATTTATCGAATTTTCACGGTTAGAACTAAATTTTTATGGTGACGTGTTTTTTCTCTCATTGCTTGTACCAGTCAAAATAACCATTTTCTTGCCAAGTGACTGAAAATGGCATTCCCAAAGTCACGTGACGTGTTATCATTAAAACTTTTACCACTGTCCAGATTCCATTTAGCAAATTTCGCAGCTCAAATAAGAATTGTTTATGGTTACGTGACTGTTTTTGACGTGAATATTTTAATCAAAAAGTTGAAGATAATAATCAAAAATTGAAATGTCGGATAACAAATATGATATGGTCACGTTGTAGAGGAGAAAAAGTGGCAGTATTAAAATGTCTCTTATTCAGTTATCTCATCAAATAAATAAATAAAAATTAATTTTCAAAATTTCGTTTTTTTTGTATATCTTCAGAATTTTCTCAATTTTAAGCCTGCGTATTGCCAAAATTTACCTAGATATACGTAACTTAGTTGAAGTTATATTAAAGCAGATAGTATAGTAATAGTATAGCATCTATTTTTTACACACATCATATTTACCTTTTTTTTTGAGAAATTTACAAAAGTGATTTCACTAACATCCTGTCATGTGCTGTATTATTGTCAAAATAGGCAAGTTCTGAACTATTAAACTGGAAACTGAAAATTTTGCAGCAATTTAGTTCTATTTGTCAAAATTGTTAACCAACTTGATTAGATAAATTTTTTACTGTCGTTGTTATGTGGAGAAGACAAAAAAAAACTTTTTTCCACTACTAACATAATAAACATACCATTATTGACGGATTAGTAATTTTAGAAATTAGTTTTCTCTACCTAAATGGTCATTGTTGACCTAAATCAAAAATAGAGTCTAATTTCTAGTTCTAATCTGACACAAACACCACAAAATTATTATAAACTAGGGACTAAAGTGGTTCTTTTAATCCCGCTGCGAAAGGTTCGAAAAATTCGCTAAGGGATTAAAAGACACTTTAGTCACGAGGTTTATATACTATTTTATGCACTTTAGAATGCGAGAAACTAAAAATAAAAAAAATTACAAAACTAACAGTGGTTACAACGGTACTCTCGTATTACTGATAGTTGTTATTGATTGTTGTTGGCATGGTGGAATCACTTAAAATTTATTGTGCCCTGGAAGTGTTGCTATGGCACAAAACAAATGTCAATCAGTTGTTATCAAACGGTGAGTCCAGAATAATCGTATTTTTTGAAAATGAACATTGAAGAGGCCGCCCAAGAGGCCATCGCTAGCCTTCTTCCAGAAAAATCTCGCGAGGCTTACAAAAAACAGTTTCTTGTTTACCAAAAATGGTGCGTTGAACAGAATGCAGAGAATTTTACGGATGAAAAGGTGCTCCTGGCTTACTTCCTGCAGAAGTCTAAGAAGCTCAAGGCATCTTCTCTATGGAGCCAATATTCCATGATCAAAGCCACGATAATATCTGAAGCAAACGTCCACATCAGCAAATACAGTAAACTCCAGGCATTTCTAAAGAGACAGAATGACCATTATAAGCCGAAGAAGTCCAAGAACATTGGATTTCGACCATATAAGAGATTTTCTTCAAAATGCTCCAGATGAACAATATCTAGCCCAAAAGGTAAGATTATTTTCTTTACTTTGAATATTTTCCTGATAGTACTGCTAAAAGAACACCATTGATTATTTTTGTCTACAAAACTACAAAATGTACTGACAGGAGACAATTTTGTTGCAGGTGGTGCTGAGTATGGGACTGCAACGATGTCTCGGATCATAAAAGCTTTTTTCTAGTAAATCTACGGGGCTACAAAATCAGGAAAGGATCGCTTGTTTGTGATAAAAACGTCTGGCGAAAACTCTACGAATGTAGTGGAATTAGTGAGAAAGTATATTGGTCTAAGGCCACCTACAAAGCATACACGATTTTTTGTGTCTTACAAAAATGGGAAATGCATGACTCAGCCCATAGGAAAAAATACATTTGGACAGCTACCAAGGAAAATTGCTGGCTACTTGAGACTACCAAACGCAAACCTATATACTGGGCATTGTTTTCGCAGATCATCAGCTTCTTTACTTGCCGACTCTGGATCAACCATAGATGTGTTGAAAAGACATGGTGGCTGGAAAAGCAGTTCGGTTGCTGAAGGTTATGTTGAAAATTCATTGTATCAAAAGAAGAATGTTGCCGATCAAATATTCACCAATGTCTTCTCCGATGTTGATATGGCATCAGCATCAACCATAGAAAGATCAATTTCAGAAAATGAGACAACGGCAACGGCGACTGCTACGTATGTGCAGAATATGTTTACTACTAAAAATGTTGCTTCCAATTGTCCACCCTTCGTTAGCCTTGCAAACTGCACCAAAGTCAATATAAATGTAAATATATATAATAATAAGAACTAGATTTAAGTTATGTTTATGTTAATTATCCTTTTTCGTCCTTACACTTTAACAAATAAATAAAATTTCAATAAAATCATTGTTTAATTTGGAAGAATTTACTTTAAATCCCCCAGGGATTAAAAGTGTCTTTTATCCCTCAAATGAGGTGCATAAAGTGCATAAAAAAAATTATTGACCTAGGTAAATAATAATGTCAATGTCTATTAAGACATATGACATATGAAATACCTATACTTGACTTGACAGCGGCAGATAAATTAGGTTGTCTCTTCACGTGGTTGTTTTGTTGTTACCCTAAAATTTTAAATTTTCAATAAAAAAACCATCAAAAATATGGTTAATAGTGGAAAAAACGCTATATTATCCACGGTTTATAGACAGATTTTATTGACCTTATGTAAAAGCTTTTTAAAGCCCTGGACTGTAAAAGTGAAAACTAACAAACTCAGACAGAAATTTAGACCAATTTGTCATTAATGTTAAATAAATTGTTTTTTTCTAATTTTGGCATATAAAGTGACACTTTTCAAAACTGATTAGAGTGACAAAACGTTTTACTTTATGTAACTAGTTACATAAAGTATCACTTTATGTAACTAGTTATGAAAAGTTCATTTCATCACTCCCTGTTTTTATGCATTTCCGTAGAAACATATGGGCGACATCCATCATAACATGTCGTTGTCACTGTTTATACAAGGTGCTATGAAAGTGAATATTTGTGTTAAATCACTTTAAAAGATGGTTTTTACCGCTTTTTGGTCAAAATTAGAAAAAATTATGTATGCAACACGTTTCGAAAATGTCTTATTGTGTAACTCATTCAAATTGTAGGACCTCGCTGCGCTCGCCCTACAAACATTCATTCGTTACACAAAATCGATCTTTTCGTAACTGGTTACATAGATAGCTATTTTTTACATTTTTACTATCAACATTATATAGGGGCACAAAAAAGAGTTTTAAAAGCTATAAATAAAAGAAAAAAAAACAAAATTATAATGCAATTTTATTTTTTTATTTTATTTTATTTCAAACATTACATTTTTGATACTCTTATTTCCTTACAAATTCGTAAATGTCAATATCAAAATAGAAACACTATTAGGTATATACGACTTACCATCAATCTTACATCGGCTTATGGCTAAAGACAAAGCCTTTCCTGAGACTCGAAGAGGGAATTTTGCGTAAAATAGCATTAATCAATCATCTTCGCAGTGCTCCTCTCTCGTATACGCCGGATATATTCCTATTCCCGCTTCGTCTTATTTATGTAGGGTTATGTGGTTCAATTATTATTAAAAAAAGTCCAAAGAAAATTGTCAATTCGGATGAGTTTCAAATAACGTACATTTTTCAATAATTTAAAATTTGTCACTATTTCCCAAAATTGGTAAAAGATTAATTGGCTACTGAATTTCACCCCAACTGGAAGACTGAGATAATCCAGCTAAAAGCTTAAAGTCTCAACTTCTTTCCGGCCAGATAATTAGACGTAATTCAGCTAGAATTACCGCCATTATCTCTCCCTAATTAGCGTTTTTTGCGCAGCTAAGCACCAACCGGACTTTCCCGACTAAAACTGGAAAGTTCAATTTGAAAAACTATCGCTCTTTTCCAAACTGGCGCCGGATCCCGTTTCCTCTGATTTATTTGCGGTCTTTTTAACTTTAGTCGAACAAATGTCAGTACATAAATGATGCTCAGTTGTCGCGCGTAACGAGAATTCCTTTAAACCGCTCGAAAAATAAATGAGCGTCGTAACCTTTCGTGTTATGAACCGGTTGAAACTAGACGTTGCTGTGGACGAAAAACTGGTGTTGTTTTCTGTACTTGACACCCCGTTCCAGGAATTGTTTCCGAGGAACGGTTGCAAAACTTTTGTAAATACAAGTAGGAAGCATCTGGGAACGACAGACGTTTCCAGAAACTTGTGCCTTCTAAGAAAAGGCAGCGAAGCAGAAAAGTTGCCGATGTTATTTTTGCTAGTATTGTTTGATTCTGGGAAGTTGCTAATATTAAACTAGTGTGAGATAAGCTTTTTTGATCTTTTTTACATGGACACAAAAGTTGTTTCTTCAGACTGATTGACTTGATTTTAGTAATTCTTTTGACGATTATAAGGTATTTTAATTCTCTTTCTGATGACCTAAATAATCTTTTCGAAAGTTGCTAGTCATCTGAGTATGCAAGGTGTAATTGAAATGTAGTCAAAAATTAAAAAATGTAATTTTTTGTTTTGTTTTAAACTAACCTTAATTGAGTCTTGTGGTTAGTATTATTAGACGTTTTCACCAGTTTGGTGATTAAAGTCCGCTTACAAAATTTATAGCAAAATTTCAAAAATTGAGTAACTTTTACTTCTCTTGTTGTAATCTTTTGCGGAAAAAGAGCAGAGGATTACACTTAAAAACCCAATTTAAGCAAAAACTTGTTAACTTGTTAACAGGGTGACTTAAGGGATAAACCGCTGAGTAAAATTTTGTACACTAATTCCTAATATGGGAGTAATGCCCACTAATTCCTTGTAATGCCCAGTAATTCCTAATAATTCCCAATGACACCTACATTTTTGAATTACCACAAATGGAGAGTCTAAAAAAACTTTTTTAGATAAAAAAAGTAAAAATAAGCGCCAACGACCTAAGCGGAAGTAGATATCGGTTGTAGTTGCTTATTTTAAAGGGTGGTCAAAAAATGGGCCTAAAAAGGACAGAAAGTCTAATTTTTAAAATTGGACACTCCTTATTCTTATAACCGTGTCTGATTTTGTGTTCAAACTTATGGTAAGCTTGAATTAGTTAAGTTATTTAAAAAAATCATTCTATTCTTAAAATTATTCATACATTGAACCACCCTGTAACTGTCTAAATAACCGAGTTACTGAAGGTTAAAGTAGTAGCTGTCAAATTCAGTCAAAACTGTATTTATTGTCAAATAACTTCCTGTAAATAACTCATTTATCCTTATTTGCACTGAAAGATATTAATGAAACACTTCTTGATTTTAAAACTAATGATGAATTTGTATTAACTATTGATACAAAAAAACATGCTATTAGGATGAGGTTATAAAACAGTACAAGTCATGTCTAAAAGTATGGTTAGAGAAACACCCGGCTGACATTTCATTCACGCGAGCGTGTAGGGAGGGTTGCGTCGTATCGATACACTTTCCTTAACAGCACCATCGTACTTTAAGCCGAGATTAAATTAAGTTTGGTTTAGACTGTGACAATACAGGTGGAAAAGTTCACAGTGTACTACACTTAACTTAAGCTAGGCTTAAAGTTCGACGGTGCAAATGGGGGTTGTTGGCAACACTTTGTATAGAATTTTATGTCAATGGATAGAAGATCAAATGGGCTTTCAAAAAATATGGCCGCCTGTTTCGATAGATTGATTCTTTCGCCGCCAGAAGGCTCCAAAGCTAACTAAATGTTTTCCTTGACTGTTTTTGTGTACTTTGAACAGGTATCGGGGCAGGCCTGATATTTGGCATAAACCTAGTAAAGACTACTTAGATCCTAAGAATTTTGAAAAAACAAAGAAAATTGATCATTACCGATCCATTTAGAAAAAGGTGTTAAATGTCACTGGTCTGAAGACCTGGGTCCTAAAAATTCGAAATGACTATCAAGAGATAGATTTTTTAGCCTTAGGTGATATTCCAAGGTAGACCGTTTCGAAATATTTGGAATACCCTGTATAATTTAGGCTTTCCCAATTCTATGAATACTTTTCAAATTACTAAGTGATGACCACTAATTCCTACAGTTTGTCCACCATAATGCCCCAGCGATTTACTCGTTAAGTGACTGCCAACATAACAAACAAAAAGGTAACATTGTTTGAATAAAAATCAACTTAAAGCTTTTGCCTCAAAATGTAAGCTTAACTTTTCAACATTACACGAGTTGAAAAAAATACCTCAAAGGAGGAAACGCTTCTCCTTTTCCTCCCAATTCCCTTTGAAGGTGTACGTCACCCAAATCCATTGCGATCCATCACGATGCCTTAAATCATAATCCCTCAAACTCGTTCGACTGGTGGCCTTTTCGGCAAACAGCGGCACTCTCGGAAAAGGCCAGGGGGTAAACAAAATCCCTCCGGGGTGACGTCACTTCGATTTCGAATGACGTCTTTTTTCGGGCTATTCAGGCTAATCAATGCAAACGGAATGGAATTTTTATGACGGGGGAGTAAATGTTTTTTTTCTTTCGTCGACGTTTTTCCTTCATCAGCCTGTTTTATTCAAGTGCCCTAACGTAATTACCCGTTAAATGTCTAGTTAGAAGTCCAAATTTATACAGCTGCAAAACTTAAACGAGTACTTTTTGCACAAAATTAACTTTACCGCTTCTGCTGGGACAATTTTGACAATTAATGGGTCCAATACGATAAAACTTTTACTTTCTGACTGACATACAACTGACCAAAACTACTCTTCAACAACACAACACCTGACAGGTCTACCTTGCTGGCATAACCCCAAACTGGCTCTGTCATTGAAAATCCCCATGTAGGACAACACCAAATTGCAAAAAAAAATATATATCAGCCAAGCAATATTTCAAAAGTTCTTAAAAATCATCATAATTACATATACATATTTTTGCCCGTTACAATAGTATTTAATATACCAGGTGTCCAAGAGCACCCTGGACATAGGAGATTAACATGGGAAAACGATTTTGATTTTTTGCGCCTGTACGGTTCATTTAATGGAAAAACGCTTTAGATAAAAGTTGTAGAGCACATTTTCGGCTATCAACTCGTATTTTTTTCAATACCGTAGATTTGACCATTAAGACGTAAAACGGATCTAAAATTCGGAAATTTTAAATCTCGCGCCAAGCGGTCGTTCAGGAAAGTTTATATCCGGCCGTGCTACCAACCTTTCAAAATCATAACAAAAAGCTGTCAGTCATTCTGTAAACAAAACATTCAAAGCAAGTTTATTTAGTAATAATTTTGAGTTACTACCCACATAATGCTAAGAAAACACAAATAAATCGTCATAAAAATACTTTATCAGTAGCCACAGCCCAAAAATCTGGTAAGTTGCGTTTATAACCTCATTCAATGTCTCTACTCAACTTATTTACTTTGTAACAAAATTCTTTAAGAAAACACTGGTTTTGCTTGCAAATATTTAATGAGGATGACCGAATCACCTATCTCAAGCCTCTTCATAACACTACCAAACAATTTAAAGTGATGAAAACAGTGGACAATGAAGCCAGATCTTTGAAGATAAGTTTCCTACTGTACAGGGACAACAACAAAGGGGCCAAATACTTCCTTCAAAAGTGATGTGATTTAGCTTCAATGTGCTTAACTTCATGGACTATCATCAACGAGGGTCTTCATCAGTGTTGCAACTAAAACTTAAAATGACTCAGTGTTGATATCTGACTTAAATCTCAAAATTTGATGGGACTGTGAAATGTGAATAATCTTAAACTGGCTATAAAACCTCTGAGAAATCCGTTCTAGGAACAGAATATGAACTTACACAGTCAAATTATCAGTAAGGAGACAAAAGTTCTTGTATATGGGTAGGTATTGTCAAAAAACCAACTTTTCAATTGAGCTATCTACATGAGCTGTTCTATTCTAGGTTTAGGTATTAACATTATAATTGTGTTCTTTTTTCCACACATTCAATTGTTCCAAATAAAACTTTGTACACTGAACATTTGTATTAATTATTTATTCACAGTTCAAGGTACAGTAGGTAAGGTAGTAGACTTTTTACAAGTATTCTTATAGGTGAATGATGTTCAAGTTAACTAATGGAGCTAATTAAATATCAGTACTTACCTTACCCTGTAGAACTAGGGAAAAAACATTGACAATCAGTTATAAAAAATGCCTTTTTATTAACATCATACAATGTAAAACCACTGAAACACTATGGTGTGTTGATAACACTACAAAACAGAAGGATACAATAAAACTATCAGTCACATAGGTCACTAAATTGCACCACTTTTGAGGGAAGTATTTACCCTCTTTTGTGGTCCCTGTATAGTAAAGCAACTTATCTTCCAACATCTGCAGGCCTTCCTAGTCCATTGTTTTTATCACTTTAAATTGTTTGGTAGTGTTATGAAGAGGCTTGAGATAGGTGATTCGGTCGTCCTCATTAAATATTTGCAAGCAAAACCAGTGTTTTCTTAAAGAATTTTGCTACAAAGTAAATAAGTTGAGTAGAGACATTGAATGAGGTTATAATCGCAACTTACCAGATTTTTGGGCTGTGGCTACTGATAAAATATTTTTATCACGATTTATTTGTATTTTCTTTGCATTATGTGGGTAGTAACTCAAAATTATTACTAAATAAACTTGTTTTTCTAATTTTGGCATATAAAGTGACACTTTTCAAAACTGATTAGAGTGACAAAACGTTTTACGTTACAAAGTATCACTTTACGTAACTAGTTATGAAAAGTTCATTTCATCACTCCCTGTTTTTATGCATTTCCGTAGAAACATATGGGCGACATCCATCATAACATGTCGTTGTCACTGTTTATACAAGGTGCTATGAAAGTGAATATTTGTGTTAAATTACTTTAAAAAATGGTTTTTACCGATTTTTGGTCAAAATTAGAAAAAATTATGTATGCAACACGTTTCGAAAATGTCTTATTGTGTAACTCATTCAAATTGTAGGACCTCGCTGCGCTCGCCCTACAAACATTCATTCGTTAGACAAAATCGATCTTTTCGTAACTGGTTACATAAATAGCTATTTAAAACCATTTTCCCATGTTAATATGGGAAAATGGTTTTAAATAATATCAAACAAATATTGACTGACGTTACAGCTTCAAAATAAAATAACACAAAACGTTGAAACCAGTATCTAAATTTCGACCAAAACAAATTACGAATATTTCGAGTAAAATGATAATTTACTGCTCGTATAGTGTATTAATAATGTAATTAACTTGATATGCTCTTGCCAACAGGGGCGCGTACGCAAAAATATTACAAATAATTTTTCCACGGCAACTATGTCAGAAACAAAGTTATTGAAAAATAAACCGACCGCCCGAATATAAACAATCGTAAAATTAATAGATAATTGTTTTCAAGAATTAGTCGGTTTGCTTTTCGAAAAATCTCTGATTTGCGATCAATTTGGCGAGTCTCCCACACTGTTTCCTAAAGTTTGACGATATCCTTCGTTTTTTACAAACAGTTTATTTATAGCGGGAATTTACTTAAGATCGGATTACGTTGCGTGACCATTCATTTTACTGCCCCTGAGGTAAAACGCCCTGTCATAACCGATAAAAATCGTCCGCACAGAAAAACGACAAAGTGGAGCCGAAACATAAAAATGCAAATCACAAACTCCACAAAATATCAGAAACTATTTTCCACTGAAATGTCAAAGGTCAAAACCGAAACGCAACATGAAGTGATCAATAGTCCCAAGTAAAATTTTATTTTTTTTATCATTGATTTTTGTTTCAACATTTTTCATCAAAGTGAACAAAATCTCAGCATTTGTGATTGATCAAAAAAGGGGCTTTTAGCTTGCTTTTTTTTGACCAATCACAAACTACGAACAGTGGCGTTCACATTACACAAATACTGCACATGTGGACTTAAACGATCTACATTTAACACTGATCGCAAATGTTGATAGGTTCCATTTAGAAAAATTAAAGTTTTGCCACGCTTTTTAAATCACCCTGTATACACAACAATACTGTGCACCTTAACGGGTTTGAGCGAGTCTCAATGCAGATAAGATAATTACTTTATTGTTGGGACACCCGGTACAGTAAATAATTGTCAATGGAGCCTCTTAAAATCCACTTAATTCTATTTTATTTTCGACGTGCGGCAATATTGGAAAGGACGTATTTAGTTGTATTGTTCCAGATTTCAGTTTCGATTAAAACACGTCAGGTGTACTTAAGAGATCGGGAAAAAGAAGCTCTTTGCCAAAGTGCTGCTAGTCTAAATCGATTAGTCGATTTTATTAGAAAGTATATGGTTTTAAAAAATGATCGATGTATTAAAAACTAGTTCTGATAATTGGAAGTTTACAATAATATACAGATATTGACCAATTAAGTTAAAAAACATACATACAAAAATTACAAGATCTGCGAAATTCTAAATTTGTTTTTGGGCCACTCTATTTACATCCAATGTACAAGATTGGTCTGAATATTTAGATAGCTTATGGCGACTTTCCTTTTGCAGATTAGAAAAAACTGTGAATACAATTGAATAAAATTATAGAATGGCACAGGTAAAAAAAATGTTTAATTGAACATTCTGTATATTTTCTGATAGATCTTTTTCTTCTGATTTAAAAAATATATAATAAGTTTAAATTTGGTTTAGCCGTTTTCAAATTACTGGTATTTAAAGATTGTGATTTTATTATGTTTTAAAATCACAGTTGCCATGGATTTAGATGATTTCAAGGTTAAAAACGACATTTTCCGGATCACATGACATGTGTCAATTTAATTTTACAGTGCTGCCAGCTGTGAATTTAAATCACAAGGTCAATATAACAAGTCACAATAACACGAGGCATACTTTTAAAATTTCATTTCAGAAATGCGTAAATGTAACTTACACACTGTTAAGTTAAAATTAAAGATGATATTTTCCGGGTCACATGACTGTTCTTGACTAGTGTCAATTTAACTTTACAGTGTTGCCAGCTGCAAAATTTAATTGTCACGATTACGTGACAAACTTTTACAATATCAGCTTTTTCAACTGTTTAAATATAATCAACAGACTTTCAAAGTTTTAAAGACGACGTTTTAATTTAACTTTACAGTGTTGCCAGCTGTAAATTTAAATTGTCACATTCACACAAGACGTGCCCTCTCCCAATTATTGTTTAAATGTAATTATTATTTACAGACTTTTCAAAGTTGAAGATGACATTTTTCGGTTCATATGACTCTTGTTGACAGGTGTCATTTTAACTTTACCGTGTTTCCAGCTGAAAATTTGAATTGTCACTTGTCACGATCATGTGACGTGCTTTTACAATTTCAGCTTTTCCTACTGCTTAAGAGCCTACTTTCACTTCAGAATAATTTTATTCCAAAAATATCATAGAAACTGTGAAATCAGACGGTACGATTAGTCAATTCCGTAATTTCTATAGAAATTATTATCCTAAGAATAAATTTATCCGGAGGTGAAAGTACCGGCCTTAAATGTAATTTACAGACTTATCTAGGTAAAAGACGACATTTTTCGGGTCACGTGAGTGTTGTCGACAAGTTTCAACTTAACTTTATTTACAGTGTTTCCAGCTGCTGAACGTCACGATGACGTAATTTGACATTTGGTCAATTGTTTTGTGAAACTTCGTCAGCGTGACGTCAAATTTGTTCTTCACACTAAATGATATTCATGACACTTGTGATTTTGAAAAATAATAAAATCACAATTTTTAAATGCCAATTAATTCAAAAACGGCTAAATCAAATTTCAACATTATATATTTTAGATCAAAAGAAAAATACTATCAACTCATAAGAAAATATACAGGATGTTTTATTAAAAATGTATCAGCTTTGTTTCATTTATCCAGTATTTAACTTTTGTGTAAACATTTTATTGGTTTGCTTGAAAAAACTGAAATTTTGGCAACGTTGCACTATTTTTAATGAAATGCTTCAACACTGGCCAGATCATGTTTTTTTTTTCAAAATTTCAAAGCTAGAAAAGCTTTTTCAAGTTACGAAGATATCTTAACATAAGGCAAAACTGTACAAGTCTGGCTTGAAACTACTGTAAAAAGAGTAAATAATATTAATTTAAAAATATCTGAAAATACTTTTGAGTGTCTAAATTTGGTGCGTTGGCTTGGTTACTCATGTTCCTAATATTTGAATGTATTCTAAATATTTAGTTTTAAGCGTCTAGGGTTTAAACCATATTTGAAAATATTTTAAAATATAGCTTAAAATATAAGCTTTGGGTTAAAGATAAGAGAATTGTCATTATTCTAGTTATTGACATTTTTTTGACACTCTTTGCTTTGACTCCTAACAACTCAGTTATTTGACTACTTAAGTCAAAAAGGTAAAAAACACTAAAATTTACAAAAATGGATTTTTATACAAACAAAATGGAAAAACAAAAAAGACAACTGGACAATAATTAATAAGTTATGCCTCACCCGACAGACCCAAACCTCACGATACCTGACGCCAAACACAACTTTGACAGAACACTACCAAGACCTACATTAATTCTAGATATAAGTATTGTATTATTGAGATTGTACATACATAGAGATAGCTTATAAATAGTGTATATTATTAACCTATAATGCTGTTATTACAATGGGCAGAAAGGCCACTAGGGCCGATAGCCTTTTCTTTTGTAGAATAAAGATTGTATATATATATATATATACAGGGTAATTCAAATTCGACCCTCACCATTGGGATCTCAGAAACCATAGGAGATACGAGAAAGTTTAAATTGGGGCAAAGTTGCGCAATATAAAGCTCAACCAAATGCTGTTTTAAAAATTTTGATTTTCCGAGTACTTCCAAAGATATCCGAAAAAAACTGAAATTTTGATTTTTTGTTTTTATTTATTTCTAACCTTATTTGAAGAGATATCCCAAAACTAAAAGCATCTTTTCATTGCCACTTTTTCCTAGCTATTCGATGATGGATTCAAATTTGCCACACGACGTTTCGTTTTCTGTCAGTCATCATCAACTTTCTTTTTTCTTACGGGCGCCATATTGGATTTTTAGCCCACCAAATAGTACGTTTTATTCTGATTTTAGTGATGTATAATAACTTATGATTTGCTTCATAAATAACAAAGTAATTCAATAAAAACTATTTTTACTTTAGTTATTGGCTTTGAGTTAATGGGCCGTTTTAAAAAATGTCATTGTTTGACAGTACTTGTCAAACACGATAATTCGGACGATCATTAGAGCGTCAATCATAGTTAAAAATGTATCTAGAAAAGAAACCCCCGCAGAAAATGTTATTATTATACAAGCATTGCTGAACTATTTAGGTTAATCAGAAAAAGAGATTTGTTAGCATTATCTCTAACTTAAAAGGCTTAATTATGTTTCCAAGAGAAAGATCATCATTTTAGGAACTTCATTTTTTGCCAAATAATTTCAATTTTTTATAATATTAAGTGCAAGTTTATAGTTATTTATTTTGGAAGTGACAAACCATTTTTTACTCATTCATATTTATTCGAGTGAATAAACCGGTTTAAGTCACGTGTCTTATACAGTATTTTATTAAATTTCGACTTCTTATATTAAAAAAAAAAACTAAAATTACAGTTCTATTAAATTTGCACCGCGCCCCGTAGATGTAACATTGATGTTTGTTTGTTTACATCTGTAAATAGGCGAATGTAATTCAGAGTGATTTAATAGTTATTTATACAGCAAGTGACTTAAACCATTTTTTATTCACGAAAAGAACAACTAGGTCCACAAGCGTAGCGAGTGGCCTAAGCTCTTCGAGTGAATAAACCGGTTTAAGTCAAGTCACGTGTACACATTTGTGACTAAGTGTGTTCAGGCCAATTGCGTGTGACAAGTACTACCAAGTAATCTTCATAAAACGTCTCATTAACAAAGCTAACTAAGGTAAAATCTCTAAAAGCTCTAATGATCGTCCGAATTATCGTGTTTGACAAGTACTGTCAAATAATGACATTTTATGAAACGGCCCATTAACTCAAAGCCAATAACTAAAGTAAAAATAGTTTTTATTGAATTATTTTGTTATTTATGAAGCAAATCATAAGTTATTATACATCACTAAAATCAGAATAAAACGTACTATTTGGTGGGCTAAAAATCCAATATGGCGCCCATAAGAAAAAAGAAAGTTGATGATGGCTGCCAAAAAACGAAACGTCGTGTGGCAAATTTGAATCCATCATCGAATAGCTAGGAAAAAGTGGCAATGAAAAGATGCTTTTAGTTTTGGAATATCTCTTCAAATAAGATTAGAAATAAATAAAAACAAAAAATCAAATTTTCAGTTTTTTTCGGATATCTTCGGAAGTACTCGGAAAATCGAAATTTTTAAAACTGCATTTGGTTGAGCTTTACATTGCGCAACTTTGCCCCAATTTAAACTTTCTCGTATCTCCTATAGTTTCCGAGATCCCAATGGTGAGGGTCGAATTTGAATTACCCTGTATATGGATTTTTATAAAATTACAGCTTGTTCCTTTTGTACTTTAAATGGTGTGTCAAATTTGAAAAAAAAAATACTGTTTGTCTTTGCAGTTTTTGCAATATCTCCTATACCTTTTGAGTTGGGGAGCTAAAAATTGGAATAGTTAGAAACCTTAAAGATCCACATTTTGTAAAATTAGTAGTGGAATGGAATAAAGAAAAACGTGAGAAACACATAGAATTTTCGAAAAATGTTAAAATTGTTTCAACAACTATCCCAGGAACTGCAAATTACCAAAAATCGCCCTTCGATATTAAAAATAACAAAAACGTCGTTTTCCTTATTTTATACAAAAACTGAAATTTTGACACTGAATAGTAGCATCTATATTTTGGGTCTTTTAAAGTCAAATAAGCTAAATTGTACAAATTTGCTTCTCAAATATAATTGCCCTATTTTTTATTGAATATGCGATTTAAACAATTTGGGATACCATTAACTTTGAACCTTAATAACTTAAATATTTGAATAGTGACGTCTAAAAACATTGAGATTGTCTTTCTCTAGGATTTCCAAAAATTCTTCATACAAGATGACAGGGCGCTTAAGTCGTGAATAATTTTTGACAAAGCTACGAAGCTAAAAATACTTTTTTCTACGAATGTTTGCAAATAAGCTACTTTGCATACGTAAAAGTGTGTGCAAAGTGGCACTTTCCCGCACACTATGCGGGAAAAATTTTTTCCCGCACACTTTTTAAAATGCTGATTATACCTTGCAACAGTGGTTTTATATAGACTATTATACATAAAGTCTGCTTAGAATTTTGCGTAGAATTCAAAAATGTAATAATATTCAGGGGTTTCATATAAAAAACACGACTTTTTTCACATTATTCTTCCGTACAGTTTAGGTAAATAAACCACCTTGTCTCTGTCTTTGAAAATGAGGCTTGTTTCCTTAGAAACCAAAGCTCATTGTCAAACAACGCATTTATATGCAATTTAAAGTCTACAACAGTGTTTATTCTTACTTATTTAAGTTAAAAAAACTATTTTAATAATGGATATCACTGAAGATGAACTTCCGGAAGATGTTCTAAAAGCCGCCAACATGGCTAGTTTGCAATTACTGCCTCTCAAATCGCGAGAAAAATACGAGAAACAGTACGAGTTGTTTACCCAATGGTGCGAACAAAAGGGGATAAAAACCTTAAAGGAAGAGGTACTTTTAGCGTATTTTGTTACTTTAAGCAAAGAATTCAAACCTAACACAATGTGGTCAAAGTATTCAATGCTCAAAAATGTAATAAAAATAAAAAGAGACATCGATATCGGTGAATTTTATAAGCTCACTGCATTTCTGAAAAAGCAGAATGTTGGTTTTAAACCTAAAAAGGCGAAAATTTTTACAAAAGAAGAAATATTCAGTTTTATGAACTCCGCACCAGATGAAATTTACCTGTTAATTAAAGTTGCCACTATATTCGGACTTGCTGGTGCATGTCGAAGGGAAGAGCTAGCCAATTTAACCACTACAGATATTGAAGACAAAGGAAACCTCATAATTGTTAAAATTAGGGATTCCAAAAATCATACAGCAAGAAACTTTATAATATCAGAAGAAGTTCATAACGGAACCTACCTGCAACTGTACAGAAGATACACCGACCTACGTCCAAAAAAGTCAAACAATCGTTTTTTCCTAGTTTACAGAAAGGGTAAATGTTTTTCGCAAAGTGTTGGAGTAAACAGTTTTGGAAAAATGCCTTCTGAAATAGCTATTTTTTTGAAGTTGCCAAATCCAGAACTCTACACAGGGCACAGTTATCGTCGATCATCGGCAACGTTCCTGGCCGATTCTGGAGAAGGAATCACTGACATAAAACGCTTGGGGGGTTGGAAATCGACTACGGTAGCTGAAGACATTGATGAATCCACAAGTTATAAAAAAGGATTAAGTAACAAAATTCTGACCTTCAATCCTAAAGAAAGTGAAGCAGTTCCAAGTACCAGTATTTTACCTTCAGTTGCTCAATCTGCGATCAATTTAAAAAACGCGACCAACTGTACATTTAACATTAATGTTGTTAATAACAATAAATAGTTATAAGTTGTTGTTTTTAATATCAATAAAAATTAAAAACAAAATGTAGTATGATGAATGTATAGATATTTCATTCGTAGAAAAAATATTGTTCCTAACACGTGTGCAAAGTAGTTTTCCCGCACTTGAAGCTTATCCGAACTCCGCTTCGCGTCGTTCGTCTAACTGCTTTCGCGTGTGGGAAAACATAACTTTGCACACTGAATAGGAAAACTACTATTTCCTACAAATGCAATCAAAACTCACTAAAATATGCAGAAATTGTCATCCATAAACTTACACATAAGCAATTAAAGTAATATTGCTTTATATGAGTAATATAGTAAGCAACTGTGTTTTGTTCTCCCTTTCCCTTCTTCTCGAGCTGCAACTAAGTCACTAAACATAGTTTTAATATAACTAAAACTTCCGTTTAATGCGAAATGCAAGTTTCAATTCCCTGTAGACAATGCTAAAGGTGTAATAACAATAAACATGTTAACATTTTGCAACTTGTACAAGAAACTTTACTTTACACCCACTGAAACCTAATAACTCCAACTTTCACCCACGTCAAAGCACATAAACAATATAACTCATTCCGACTCGGTCATGTTTCCCACTTCTTTGGACAAACTTTTAATGATCAAAGTTAAATTCGTCCAGGGCTGTCGTAAACGTTGACTGGCTTCAAACAGCCTCTGAACGGAAGTTCTAAGGTGCAATTACGCCACTCGGCTTGGGCTTTTATACGTATTAAGCTTTGAAGACGTAAAACCGACACATAACCAACGGATGTTTTTGCGGAGATTCTTTACCCTTGACCCACATTATAACCTAAACAATAACATCAAATCGGTGACGTCGACGCGATGAAACATTGACACGTGTGACGTCAATCGTTAGATCAGAAATAGAATAATGGCTTGCAGGAGTTTGGCTTGGTGGAACGAAAGAAAGTGCTTTCTTTGTAACTTGCCTGATTATTGATTAATGAAACAAACGTTTCATATATTAATATGAAACGTTTGTTCACAAAAAAACATTTCATAAAGTTTTTTTTAAAGAATTTATACCACCACGATTGGCTTGACTTTAAACTAAAAAAATTGTTTAAAATAATTTTTAATGGAACTCAAAACTAAGATTGTTTTATTCAACACATGACAGTTATGACTAGTTGATGATAGTTGGAAGATCATTATTAATGACATTTTAGACAAAAAAACTATCAAATAACACATGTTATATTTTTAATATATGGATTATAACTTACGTTCCTATTTAAAATAGTATTCTATTTATTTATTAAAAAAAAATAACAAGAAAGGAGACAGAAACAATATAGATAATTATCTACCTATCAGCTTATTATCGCACTTATACAAACTATTTACGAAAATAATATCCAACCGGTTGACGAATAAGATACCAACCGGTCGAGCAAGCGGGATTCCGTAAGGGGTTTAGTACTATCGACCACCTGCAGACACTTTGCACTCTTATTGAAAAAGCCACAGAATATAATATAACCCTCCATTTGGCCTTCGTCGACTACCAAAAGGCTTTTGACTCTGTCGAGACCTGGGCAATTCTAGAATCCCTAGACAATGCGAGGATCAACTCTAGATACTCAAACCTCATCAAACAAATCTATAATAACGCTTCCATTCATATAAAAATAGATGATGAGTTAAAAACCGACAGTAATCCAATCAAAAGAGGAGTAAGGCAAGGAGACGCCATCTCACCAAAACTTTGTACCCTTGCCCTGGAGGATGTCTTCAAAAAGCTTGACTGGCAAGAGAACGGGATTAATATCGATGGAGTGCGTCTAAACCATTTACGATTTGCCGACGATATTGTGGTCGTTGCCAGCACAGGTGAAGAGCTGAAAAACATGCTTCGGGAGCTTCATTTGGACTTGAAACGACCAACCCCTGAAGGTTGTCTTGGAATATGTTTACTTAGGCCACAAAATTCAACTTGACAAAGAAAATGAATCTTCTTCAAATCACAAAAATAGGCCTCTCCTGGGCAGCCTTTGGCAGACTAGGTTTTATCCTTACATAGTGAATTTCCTCAAAAGGAGAGTGTTTTTTGATGCCTGCGTTATGCCGGTTCTCACATATGGACTAGAGACAATGGCAATTACCCGCAAATTTGCCAATAAACTGCAAACCACCCAACAAGCAATGGAGAGGGTTATGATAGGAATCACTCTAAGGGATAGAATGCGCAACGAGGAACTTCGTAGAAGAACTAAAGTGGCAGATGTTCTAAGGCTTGTGGCACAACTGAAATGGAGATGGGCTGGTCATGTGGCAAGGCAGGACGACCACAGGTGGGTACATAGGATACTAGTTTGGCGCCCAAGGGAGACCAAACGGAGCATTGGTAGGCCACAGAGACGATGGCGAGACGATATCCAGAATGTTGCAGGAAGGAATTGGACCCGGACTGCCAGAAATAGAAAGGCGTGGAGGGATTTGGAAGAGGTGTACATCCAGGAGTGGATAAATACGGGCTGAGAAGAAGATTGAAATTAAAGGAAAACGCTAACGAAGTTTGTTGGTTCATTGGAATACCCTACAGAGACCCAATCCAAAGCTTCTAACATTAAATCAATAGGAACCACTAGCTTTTACAACCCATAATAATTCTCATCCCCCTATTCTGTAACAACTGAAGACGATTAATTTCTTCCCTAGAACAAGCCAATAGCAATGAATCACAGTACATAAAATGTGGTGGTATGAAACACTAATAGTCTACTCCATGCAGTCAAATTCTGAGAAAGTCTACCCAGAAAACCTTATCTTATTGCTTATCTTTTTACACATATAATCCACATGCGCAGAAAAAATTTGCTGTTGGTCCAGAAGGACTCCCAAATACTTGACAAGCTTAATTTCCTTGTTATCAGTATAATTTTAAGTTCCATATCAGGAAACGATTTACAATTATTTCTATTACCCAAGACCATACATTTGGTTTTATCACAGTTCAGTTTCAACTTATTTGGGCATAGCCATTCAAATTCTGCTAGGTATCCTTCTGCTATGGTCGAGAACTTCTATCTTCCATGACGTTTCAAAGTAGTCATGTTAGCCCTTGCATTGGCCATAAGAGTCGCTGAAAATCTTCTCAGATAGTGACGGTATAGAATGCTGGTTCCTCCAATTTTAAAAACATTGCAATTCCTGAAGCTATATTCGACAATTTATTCCCACACACTGGCTGGTACACCTTCTATTTTTGTAAAAAAAAAAAACCAAAAAAGTGGCTGGAACTAGTATTCTTTGGTCTCAAAGGCATGTATTTTTTACAGAAATTGATAGGGTAGATTGGAAATCCTTCTTCAAGTATGGTAAAACTTCTCGATTTTTGGACTTTAGTGCTCTTTGTCTTGAATATTTTCTATTTTCAAATTGATCAATTTATCGTATCTTCAAGCACCGCTAATCCCCATTATCAAAGCCACTTTCATCAACAGGTAGGTAGGTATTCGTCGTCGAAGGCTTCGTTCAAAAACTTCTCCATTTCATGCCGTTCTAATGTCTTGGACTTAGTCGATTTGTATCCCTGTGATTTGCTTTTCAAAAAGCTTATTAGTTTGCCAAATTTTTTTTTATAAAGGTGAATTTTTGAGCAAGCTATCGAGTATTTGGTCCATAGTGACGATGGGGCAAATTTTTTTGCAAATGTAAAAAATAAGATAACAGAACATTTTCCTCGATACCTTTTATTTTCCGTAAATCCATTCAAGACTCGAACATTTTGAACTCCTTCCCGTAAGCAGTCCCGGGACTTTTCTGGCAAAATCTGCATTGCTACTTCTTCCGCTTCAGCAAAGGACATCCTCAGGAACGTAATTTTCATCGGTTTCCCCTATACGTATTTTCTACTCTATACGCTTTTCTACAGGGAAAGCTGACAAGTGTTAAAACTTCTTTTTCTACGACTCCTATAGAAAATAAAATTTTCCTTCCTCATTTGAGAGATGAAAGTATCACTTTCACTACCTAGGAATTAATAATATTGTATTTAATTACTCAAACTTTCTTGGGACTATAACACCCATTTCAACTTGTCAAGAAAACCAATAATAATAACACTAATTATAAAAAAATCATACATATTACAGTAGTGTAAAAATAAACTTTGGTAGGGTATCCCACGTAATTTTAAAGAAAAAGATTGAAAAATATTAGATATCTTTAACCTTATTGAACAAGTTACAACGAATCTTTATAAAAGAAAAATTCTACAAAATCGAGTAATGAAATGAAACCAACTCTAATTCAAAAAATTTAAAGATCTTTGAGATAAGGAGGTACCTCAAAAATAAAATTTCTCAATTTCCCCTTGACTCTTAAAAAGAAAGGGTTATAAAAATTCTGCTGACGCTATGTTTACTTTCACCTACCGCAACACTGTATTATTAAAAATAACAAATGTCAAAAATGGGACATGTACATGGATGTACATTGTTTTATAAAAAAACAGAGGCATCACTTTTTTCTACTGAAGAAAGATAAATGTTTTATGTGTGACGTTTGCTTCTTTATTTGATTTTTATTGTCTTTTTTATCCGCCATTATTGATTCTGTGTCTTTTTTTTTGTGAACACTTAAGGTAATTACAATACATTTTTGGAATAATTATTGACTTTGAGAAAAATTATAATATTACTATTACTTATTTTTCTACTGATTTAATTTTAGTTTAAATTCTCTTTTCCCGCTTTTAAGAGAGATTTAATAAATTTTGACTGTCACTTTCCAGTTTGTATTGTATTGTTTGTATGTACATTTCGGAAGGAAAAATGTTCCAGGAACTTAAATTATTCCATAATTTTTGTAATTATGTATATTTTGAACAAAAAAATACATTTTTAACTTTTAAATACATATACTGTCTTCTATCGTGACATTCCCAATTGTTGCTGTAATTTCTTAAATTTATTGTCTGCTGAACTCGTCTAAATCAATTATTTTTCCACTTTGATGCGATACTTCCGGATTAGTCCCTCAATAAGTCCTTTACCTCAGCAGTTTTATGTCAGTTAAGTTTGAAACTTTTGACAACCAATTTATTCTTCTTCACTCCGTAAAATACGTTTTTTTTTCTGTGTTCTGAGGTCTCAAAGCAATATCATGAGCGCCAAATTAAAAATATATACGCGAGCATATAAAATAAATTCTACTTATGTATTCGTTCTGTTTGGAAACTAATTTACTTTTGCCAGATGGAATTCAGCCAATCTACTTTTGATGAGATGTGTAAATATCGCCAGGTGTTTCTAACTGTATCAATATTTAATTGGAAATGGAGTCAAGAACGCATTTTGATTATTAATAATTTATTGCCTTACACTTGGGTTTAATTTGAAAAAAATACGATTTTTTTTCAAATTGGTGCATCACGGTTAATTTTTATTAGTTTAACGTATTAAAGTAAAGCTAAAAAAAGAAACAAACATGATTATTTTACGCGTTTATATAAAAATAACATTTTATGACCATACAATGGGGTTTCTTATAGTTTTTTGATACGATTTGGACGTTTTTATCTTTAAAATTATGGCACAATGGTTGCCAGAAGGATCTTCGGTGGCATCTTCTCTGTTTTATAGTCATATTGATTGATTTATTGTGACGTAGGGTATTATTAGATTTTTCTAGCAAAATAGTGGATAATGATTAAAAATAAATGTGAGATAAAAAAAACGCACAGAAGAAATCTGCTGACATATTAAATTATCTCTTAACGAATACATCTTTGCCATAAATATTGTTCAGGGCCTCGATCCATTTATCATTTTTGTGCCGCAGGATATTTACCGCTAACGCCGGAAAACTAATAATTTTGCACTTTTCCTCAGGAAATTTGCTCTAATTTTTCAGCGCAACGCGGACAGGATTGCGCCATCACATTTCAATATGACTGCGTACATACAGGGTGGCCTGACAATAAAGTAAAGCGGAGCTATTATCATTTTTGTTTTTTCAATTGTTACACAGTTAAATAAACAAGTTGTAGTAAAAGTTTTACTTTTAAAAAAAGATGTTTTTATTATACTTAACAGAAAATACTACATTTTCAACTGTTTATAAAATACAGTAAATATGACATTTTCGGAACAGCGCACGGAAATTTTTTCCCGATCCCTCTTTCCGTGCGCTTAATAATAAACATAGATATCTATGATACTAGATATCCTATGGCAACCCGAAGAAAAAAAAGAAACGAGTAATGTGTCTATAGCAACGATTTATTTATTAATGACAAATTTTATTTTCTGTCAGTGAAAATTAAGTATTTATGTATTTATTACATTTTGCAAAAATGAATTCAGATTGTGAAGAAAATCGGGATATTCCCGAAAATATCTTACAACGAGCGGCAGAAGTGAGTGCAGATTTATTACCAGTGAAATCCAGGTTGAGATATGAACAAGAATATAACAGTTTTACCGAATGGCGGACTCAGAAACGAATCAAAATTGTGAGTGACGATATTCTTTTAGTATATTTTTCTGAAAAAGCCAACACTATGAAATCCTCCACTTTATGGAGTCGATTCTCTATGTTAAAGAGTTGTTTGGCAATAAAACAAAATACTCACCATCAATATCCAAAAACAATTGCTTTTTTGAAACGACAAGCTGTAGGATATATACCAAAGAAATCCAAGATTCTTACAGCAGAACAAGTAACCAAATTTTTATGTGAAGCTTCAGATGGAGAATATCTACTAGCAAATGTAATTTTAGTGTTTGGCATCTTCGGTGCAAGCCGCAGAGATGATTTAATACGTTTGAGTTTAGATGATGTGGAAGATAATGGGCGTTTCCTTGTCGTGTTCTTACGAGATGGAAAAACTCACAGGTCAAGAAGTTTTACCATTACCAATAAAAATTGCAAATTCGATCCCTGTACAATTTACCGTAAATACGCAGATCTCCGCCCTAAACATATGGAGAGTAGAAGATTATTTGTTGCATACCGAAACCAAAGATGTTACGCTCAACATGTTGGGTGCCATACTATCAGTGGTATTCCAAAACTTGTTGCAAAATACCTAAAACTAAAAAATCCCGAAGAATATACCGGACATGGGCTAAGGCGCTCTTCGGCAACCATGTTGGTGGAAAACGGCGGTGATTTGCTCACTTTGAAAAGACACGGAGGATGGCTTTCTTCCAATGTAGCAGAAGGATATATAGAACAGTCGATACAAAGAAAAATTGAAGTATCACGGAAGTTGTTTAGCCCTTGTAACTTGGAAACTACAACATCTGTAACAGTCAATCAAGAGAACCAAAGCACACACGAACACTCCGCTTCAACATCTTTAGCAGAGTCTTTAGTTCAACAAAAAGAAATGAAAAAGGGATTGAGCTTCAACAATAATACGAATTGTACAATAAATATTACTATTAATAATAACGGTTCTGTCCAAAATTAATTTTCTTAGAATTACCTACTTGTATTTTTTTTGTTAATTTGAGTTGTATGTACTTACATTTTTACTGTTTTAAAAATAAAAATAAATATTCCCGATTTTCTTAATAATTTTTTGCGATATTTTTTGTTTATGTTGATTTCAGGTACCTAAGTATAATAAAAAATATCGTTCATTACTCGTCCAGAAATGGATTTTCCGTTCTTGCATGACTTCCCGTGTTCGGCTGCGCCTCACACGAGAATTTGTCACGCGCACGCGGAAAAATCCTCATTTCTGTACTGGTAATGAAATATACTATTTTTAGTCTCTCAAACATCTTTTCCACATCGAAAAGCTTGAAAATTACAGTCAAATCAACGTTGCCAAAGCTAAAACTCTTGATTCAGTCATTTTGACAGCGTCGAACAGCTTAAGAAGCTTTTAATTCGTGTGGCTGGAACAACGTGGACCACTTTGACGATTTGAACTAGTTATGACGTTTAATGACAAGCTTATAGGCATCTGCCAGCTGTCAAAACTCAAAGAGTAAACAGTGTCGTCAAACAGTAAAATGTCAAATAGTCGCGTCTCTGAAGAATCACGTCGCAAATTATTATTCGTAAGTCGGTGGAGTTAAATTTGGCAGTTGTGGCGATAAATGACAGATTAAGAGGTTAGGTTTGACAGTTATTATGACACTTCACAGAGTGGCTTACAGTGAAGTGACACTTGTTATAGCTATTAAAACGTGTTTAGCAGTGAGATGGAACTGTCAAGTGCAACATAATTGTACCTTGTGTTTACGTCTCAATAAGGCCTCAAATTGAACATTTGTGAGACTACGTGACACTTCTGACAGCTGTCAACTGTCAAAACTCATTCAGCGTTAATATACCACCGGAATACGCAGATTAATTGTATTTTTTTGTAATAAATCGCATTACAAGTTGTGTACAGTGTGGAACACCCAAATGGAATAAATTAGATTAAGAATAAATGAAAAATGTGTTGGGAAAAAACGGCTTGGATACGTCAATTCGTATTTTCAAATGCGCATTTAAAAAAAATATAATATAGGGTGTCATGTGACAGTGGCAGATACCAACTTTCTTATTTGAAACGTAAGCCCCTGTATGTTATTTATTTTTTGGATTGTTCTTAAAATTCTAGGCAAAAAAAATTCTATACAGGGAGTTGCATTTAATTTAATAAAGTTGTGTTCAAGCGTTTTTCCCAACATGCCTTTATTTATTCGTTATCAAATTTATTCCATTTGACTGTTCCACACTGTATACAGCTTCATGGAGTTAAATTTAATAGTTGTGACAGTAACAGACACTTTGATATATATTTTTTGTCATCTGACAGCTGTCAAAAATCACGCAAATGTGACGCGAAATTAATAATACCATAAATAGTTCTACCGCTTAAATAATTTACTTTATATACACTGAATTTGACAGTTGTGACAGTTTGTAACGGCAGAACTGAGTATAGTTTGATTCATTCCATGGAGCCGTAAACGATTGGGGTAGTGTAATTCCTCCAAGAATCTATTTGAAATTTTATATATTCAGGGCACTGGTGAGTGAGTTTTGACAGTTATGACCGCTGTCACGTGACACAAGCAAAGTGTTCTTTAACGTCAGAACTGTCAAATTTCGTTATATAGAGCTTTAAACACAAGTTTCAGTGTAATTTCTCAAATTAGCAGCTATTTGTAATTTTGTAGTTTCAGATCACTGGTGAACGGGGTTCGACATTTAATGACAGCTGTCACGTGACGTAAGTATAAGTGTTCTATAACGTCAAAACTGTCAAATTTGGCTCCATAGAGCTGTCAAGACTACTTACAGTGTGGTTCCTTCAACAAATTCCATTGCTTAAATTGTTGCTTCTTTTATTAGCCTTTCCTTCATCGTTCTCTTAAATTCTCCTAAAATTCTCTTGGCATTTTTTCCATAAATAAATTTGTGAGAATTTTTTTATCTCTGGGACTTCTACGGTGCCACAGAAAGCTAAATCTTTTGAATTTTACAAATAAAGACACACAAAAGAGGCAAATGTTCACAAACGTTTAAGTTGCCGTACATGTTTTTTTTTTTAACTGGTTCACATGGCGGCTTTTTTGCAAGACGAATGACACTAATGACAGTTACATATGTAGTCATTGTCAAAAAAAAAACAACATAAATAAACGCTTCAACAGAACTCCAACGTTCCTTCTATTTTTTTGTCTTTTGTCGTTATTTCTAAGGAAAAACATCAGAAAACCTAACCAAATGGCTAAATAATGATAACAAAAATGTTCAAATGCCTGATAAACAGAAAATACATAGAACTTGAGTAGAATTATCTTTGATATCTCTTCTAAACAATAGTGAGTTTTTAACAAAAATTGATTGTTTCTTAACATAGGTTGTACTGATATTTGCCCCATTTTCAAATATGAATTGTCGCTGGTTAGTTAATGTGTCTATGGTTGTGACTGAAAAAGAGAGTAATATACTAAAACGAGAAAGATAATACATTTTACGCCAAAAAGTAATTTGAAAATCTAAAAATGTCATGTTCCAAACGTGATATTCAAAAATATACACTCTGTCCCAAATTCAATGTTCACCATTGGGATTTCAGTTATTATTGAAGGTACAAAAATGTTTAAATTAGAAAAGTTTTAAAAAATTACATGGCTAATTCAAATCTCTTTTGAAAAATAACCCAGCATTTTTTGTTTTCGAGATATTTGAACATAACTGAAAAATGATGATTTTTTTCTTTGGCCATTATTGTGCAAACATTATTTAGTGAACAGCTGTCAAACTTTGACATTATTAGCGCACTTTGTTCTGATGATTATTTGGGTAGCCAGAAAAATGAATCTATCGTTTTCTGTTTTTGAGGTTAGGATACTAACTTTTTTAAGCCATACTTATTTTTGTGCTATGCCAAAAAATGACCATTATAAAAAATACACAATAAAATTAAATTTTGATGAAACAAACAATATTTAACAAATATGACATAATTTCAAGACAAACTTAAGATAATAATTTATACAAACTGTTCAAAATGTCGGCCATTTTGATCGATACATTCTTGACATCTTTTCATGACGACTCGACAAACTCGCTTTAAAGTATTTCTATTGATAGAATTAAGAACATTTTGAGTTCTCGCTTCTAATTCTTCAATTATTTCAGGAGAATCAAATTCGTAAACTTCATGTTTAGTGGCTCCCCACAAATCAAAAACCAGAAGGGTAATACCTGACGAACGGGCTGGCCACAATACATAGAGAGAACATTTTTGGGACAACCAAATTATTCTTCAGAACAAAGTGTCCTAACAATGTCGAAGTTTACCGGCTGTCCAATAAACAGTTTGCAAAATAATGGCCATGTAAGAAATCATCACTGTTCAGTTTTTTCGAAATATCTTGAAAACAAAAAATAATAGAATATTTTTCAAAAAAGATTTGAATTAGCCATATAATTCTTTAAAACTTTTCTAATTTACACATTTTTGTTACTTCAATAATAACTGATATTCCATGGGTGAGCATCGAATTTGAAACAGACTGTATAAATATCCAAGTTGCTCTTTTTAGACTTCTGGAGAAAATTTCGAAAAAATGTCACCAATTTATAAATCACCTTGTATACCCTAACTTAAAAGATATTTTGAAAACTGACATAGGTTTCAAAATTACCGATAGGAAATCGATGGTAAAAAGAGCAAATATGGGAAAACAAGTCATCTGACAACATTATTTACGCTTTTAAATTTACAAGAAATGTTTATAAAAAACAATTTTTGATATTTTGTTATTATATAGCAATATGAGGATAATTATTTCCTGATCCCCATTAAAATCGACCGAGAACGAACTAAACTCGTTCTGCCACCCCGAATTCTCCATTAACGCTGTCAGACCGTTCAAAAGCAGCCCTCAAAGGGGCTTATGTTTTTACGCTGGCCAGAGTTTCCGCAAAGGTTTCGGCAAATAAAAGGTTTTTTCAAAGGGTCGGGTCACTTTGAGGCCCAAATGGCTTGGATCTAATGAGCGTTCGTTTTGCTCGGGTTTTGAATAGTCGCTATAACCGACGAATATCAAAACTTTATTGCTTCTGGTTAGAGGAAGTTGTTGTGTAATTATTATTTTCTTTTCATTTTTTACTTTCAATCGATTATCCTTTATCGGATTTATATTAGAGGCAATAAATCCGAATAACAGATGCTATATTAATTCGGTATAAAGCAAAATGATTTAGTATTTTGTCAGATTATTTTAATCTGTATATCCGGAAAACAGTTTAAACCTAATTCAGGCCAATATACTTAAAATTACTAACACAGCATTGTTAATAATAGTAATTAGTAATAAATCAAATGTTTCATTATAGGTAACTATAATGAAACAATACTTACATTTTTGGATTTTTCTTTTATTAATTGTGTAACTCATAAAAATTTGCAAAAATTCATTCACAACTAAAACCTTGAAATTGTAAGATACAAAATTAGTTAGATTCAGATTAATTTCAATTAAACGACCCTTTCCTGCAAAGTTGAAGTTTTAATGAGTTTAAATTATCTTCCTTTCGCTTTGTCGCGGTACTCAAACTGGCACAAGTCCTTGACAGAGGATCCCAGTTTGATCTAAGGGCAAAAAGCGTCCTTAATGGGCGGTTAAGGTCGTTTGACGTAAATTAAAAGATGCCCGGCATACATAAGAGACATTAATGAGATAAGAACAGGAGTTTCGTTTATTGTCTCTCTTTGTATTACATTTTCGGGTCACGTATTTCGGTCCTCTGATACCGAAAGAATTAGACTCTTGGTAATTAATACAAGTCGTTGTAAATTTCTTCAAATTTAAAATAGTATTTGACCGATTAAAATCAAGTTTATAAAGACAAAAAATTGAGTGACAAAAAATCCATTCTTATTACCAGGTAAAATGTGATTAAATTTAGAAATCAAGACTTTATTTAACTGATTGATTGTTAATTACAATTTAATAAAACTTCAGAATTTAGTCAAGTACAAAAAAACACCAATTGGCATCTAATTAAACTATAAATGCAGTAAAGCAAATTCTAATAATGGTTAAACTGAAATCAAACCATTGTCTGATTCTTACAAATTTTGCAGTTTTTACTTCTAAAGTTTTAGGTAAAATTTAATCTTTAAAAACAAAACTCACTCTCTGTCTCAGGAAAGTGCCTTTTTTCTGGACTGGTAATGAATTATACCATTAAGACGTAAAGCATTTTTAAAGAACTACTTTTTTGTAAAGTAAAGCAGAGTTCATTTTCTCAAAGAGGAAGTAAAAGCAAGTTTGAAGGGAAAAAATAACACCATGCCTTCTCCACAAAACTAGTTTTAGTTAGTTTTGTGGAGAAGTCTTGGTGTTATTTTTTCCCTTCAAATTTACTTTTTTCCTGGTGGAGTGCATAAACGTGTTTTTTCTTTATGAATTAATTATCGATATCTTTTTTATGGGAGTACTCCATGCATCACAAAAAAAAACCGACTAAAATGCATATATTGCGTTGTAAATAAAGCTCGGAATTTTGGAGTTTGAGGTATTCGAATATTCGGTTAGTCATAAACTCGAATATTAACTTTTTGGAATAGTCAAATTCTATTAAAAAACGTATAGTAAATCTCTTAAGCTTTGTAATACCAAATTAAATATGTATTTAAAATAAGATAAATTGATTTTTTTTCAGTAGTCAAAAATAGTACTTACATTACTTAGATCATTATTAATTATGTAAAATATTAGAATTTTATTTATTTAGAATATTAGGTATTATTTTTATTTTTGACACCTAAACCTAAAGGTGAGCAACATGGATTAAATGGACTTAAGTTCCGAGGACTATAGTTAGTACTGTTAGTTAGTAGAGTATAAGAAACATTCAAAGTTTGGTTTAAAGGAACTATTTAACGAACTTGCTTTGAATATTCAAATGCTTCAATAACTAACTATTCGACTAATTGAATTTATTATATTATATATTTTAAATATGCGCCACTCAAATGTTTAAATGTCCAAATATTCGAATATTGACTATTTAAATTATTTGATATTTTAATATCCGAAGTTATACAGTGCGTTTTTTTAACGCGCAACATAGGATTTTACGTGTTAAATTTTTAAGTCCATGTTAGATCATTTTATTTTGGAACTGCAAGTCTATAACTTGACGGGTGTGTCTTTAGTACCCTGAAGCTTAAGTAAGTCTAGCAATTTGGTCTAAAAAGTGATTAAAAACTGGAAAAAAATTATTTTTTTTCGAAAAGATTTTATCGTTCCATACTCCCTGTATGCATTGTTGTTCCTTGTTGTTTTTATACTGGCAGGGCAGGTAACAGGTAAAGTGACATATTTTGACTGCATCACGACCCGACATCTTTTGAACGTCAAAAGGGCATTTTATGATTGTTTGGAATACTGTTTGGCTTCAAACGGAGGTCACTTTGAACAATTCACTTATAAAAATACATCTTTTGTTCTTAACTTTCTTGATATAAAGTTAATGATCACCCTGTTTTACTTTCTACGCCAAATTTTACCTGCTACCTGCCGTGCCAGTATCAAAAACAACAAAGAACAACAATGCATACAGGGAGTATGAAACGATAAAACCTTGATTTTTTGCAAGCTTTTTAACACTTTTTAGGCCGAATTGTTAAACTTACTTAAGCTTCAGGGTACGAAACAGCCACCCGTCAAGTTTTATACTTGTAGTTCCAAAATAACATGGTCTAACATGGGCTTAAAAATTTACCACGTAAAATCCTATGTTGGGCGTTAAAAAAAACGCACTGTATAACAGTAATTTGAAGAATAATTCGAGTTTGATTCAGAGCCTTAGTTGTAAATTCAATGCAATGAAAATAATATAATTACTTCTTTTGAAAACTGGTCTTAAGAGTAACGTGTTCACGTTTTGTAAGTAGTCAATTTATATAAAGTTTTCAATATTGGGTGGCAGTAAATCGTCACAAACAGAATATTTGAGGATGGCAAACTGTAGAATATATCAGATTTAGAATTTACGGTGCATTATCAACCAAAAACATGTCATGTTAGTGCTCTAGCAGCATTTTAATAATAATTATTGTGTTTTGAATCTTTGAAAAAAATTATTTCAAACATTTTATTCTGATATCTTTTGATGACTTGTGAATACAAAAAAAAGTTCTATTAGAAAGTCTGTCAATACTGAAAACAACAGATTTGTAGAACTGAGGAAAACTTGACTCTTGGTTCGTCAACCAAGTAGATTGAAGTCAATTTTTAAAACTACAAGAGCAGATTATCTGGCTTAAATCTTAAATTTCCAACTAAAAAAATACTTACTACTACTACTACACCTCGAAGGAATTCTTAATAAGCCTTCCTTCCTCAAGGCTGTATTGAGTTGCCCTTAGCGATCAAGATTCATAGACGCTCCTCAAGTAGCCCTTGAGTAAGGCGTCCTTGTAAATGATAGAAAACTGTCAACGCCGCAAAACGTTAAAATATCATAACCTAAAACTGGAGTGTCAAAAAAACTGAAGTATACTGCAGCAGTAGAACTATGTAAGAGAATAGAAAAGAAATTTCTTTCTTCCTCTCACTTTGACTTGCATTTCTTACTATAAATCTGCCTTGTTTAAATCTCTGTTTCTATCTCTATCAAGTTACATATTATCCCTACAGATTTAGGTAGAGTTATACAAGAAAAGATATATTGTGAAGAGTTCTGAAATAAAATTGAAAAATTCCCAGTTTTCTGCAGCTTTTACTCATTTTTTGTTCATTTTAGTAAAACAATGGATTCTTTACAAAACCATTATACAAGAGAGAAAACGAACCATTATACGAAATTAATAACTTTAGTCGAAAAGTTCAAATCATCAATTGAAATGCAAATTTACATAAGAAGAACATGGCTTGGAAGGAAATAAAAAATGTTCTCTATAATCCCAGGGATCAGTAATTCACGATCTGCATTTGTTTTGTGAATTTCTCACAAAAGGAGAAATCTAATCTCTAATGGACAATACAGGAAAATCTGTATCTGCATTCATCTTTACTATAAAATTCCAAAAGATTTTCTTTATCAATAGTTTCACTGCTCCTCCACAAAATTAAGAAACCTATCTGAATACATACAGTGTGTCCCAAATTGGTTCTACATGTACTGGGATCTCGGTAACCGTACATTTCCGGTTTTGTAAATTATAAAAGTTTGTAGCACAAAGCACACTGAGTGTTATTTGTTTTTCATAATGGCGGCGACATTTTCCAATGCCAACTAAAATTTACAAAAATTTACCAAACATTTTAAAAACGTTTTTCTGCTTTTTAGAAACTTATAATAATACCATCATCAAGTACATAAAAGGATTCCTAATACATGTAAAACCAATTTGGGACCCACTGTATGTTTGTTTTACCCAAACAAATTATAAATATACAATAAGCAATACGATGCAATATAATCTGTAATTTAATGGCGAGGTCGCCTCAAGCTACCTTCCACCCTCACTCAAAAATTCTTCTCGGTCAAGGAACCCTTAAGAGCTGAAGAGCGTCTATCAAACGAATTCGGTATGTTAAGGGTACCTTGAGGACCGAGGGAACCAAAGAAGAACTATAATCAGAAGTATTTATGAAACACATTTTGACAACTGAAGTTTCAAGTTACAATATATTTTTTATCCTATATTTTGAAGTAGTAAGAAAAACCAGAAGCTCATTTTTAAAGTGTCCAAACTGTAAAAAATACGTATAATTTTAAAACACTCTCGACTTTTTGGACAGTCAAAATTAATCTTAAACTGGTTTCTGAACTAATAAGAAAACCTATTTTATTATTAATTAAACTAAACCAAAAATACGGAAATTAAACTTAACCAGAATTGTTATTCACCATGTTTGAAAACTCAAACTTTAACATTTTTAAACTGGGTCGTAAAACTCCATTTTACGGTTTACTACTCGTTTGTCGTAAACTGGTGGGGTTATAATCCTATTAAAGTGTTATGCAAGTCTTTATGAACGCGATAGTAGTTTTGATTCATTAAAAACGAAGGCGATATCAGGTTTATTGGCAGGGCCAATGGTGAAAATCAACACATCTCGCTCGCTGTTTATTTAAAGATTCAAACATCCACCTAATGTAATAAAATGTAATCGCTTCCAAAATGTATAAACATTGCCCGTTTCGATGATTGACGATAAAATAAAGAGCAGGAGATACCTGGTTTCTTCAATTTTGTTTCTATGTAACGTTTTGATTACATGAAAGGTAAATTAATTTAAAAAATTAAAAACGCAATTACGAATTAAAACGTTAATGACTAATTATTATTGTATTTGATTCTATTGTTTCAGTGAAGAAATTCACTATTTTGTGAAAACTTAACTTAAGTTTTGTTAGTTATTAACATAATAAAACAGTTCTTCTAACCTTTAATATCTTTTGGAAATGCTATACAAAAGATCTTGTGAAGTTAAGGAAATTAGTCGATACAATAATTAGCGCTCACTTACCCAAATAAATAATTTGATACAGACAACTTTACACTAAGCACTATACATTATTTAAGTTTCAAGAAGAAAACAAAGAACTTTAGTGTCAGTAGAACAGACACACTGAATGAATAATTAGAATACAGTTGCTTTACGTTGACAAACGTGACCAAAAAATTAACGGGTAACGGTCCCTCACTTATAATTTATGAAAAATTTTAATTACTGAAATTATCATAATAATAAAAAATAATACATTATACATTTTTGACATGTTTATAGGTAGTTTTAGGAAGACAGAATAAAATTCTATTGGAACTTAAGTTCAAGTTAAACTCGATCAGTACCTAGTTTATGAAGTAATAAAAAATTATTAATAACCAACATTTTCTAATTTGTAAACAAGACCGAATGCATCCTGCGGCTATTCTCGGTAAGCGGCATATTTACAATATGGAATGCTAAACTCCCGTTAACTGCACGAGCATATTATGGCCAAATTTTATGTAGTGTTGTTACGAAAATAGAGGAAAAAAATGGCTTTTTAATAGCAGAAAATATCGTTTCGTTAATAACATCGCTATTAATAGCTCCAAAAATTACACAAAAAGCAGTTTCCATCAATTTTTTGCCGTAGTTTAATAACAAATACGCGTTCCACAATCACGAAGTTAAAAAATCTCACAGTACATTTTTTCAACCTCTAGAAAAACCAAATTTATGTAACTAAGAAGAGCAAAATAGAAGTTGAAACTCAAAAAGTTTATAAACAAAAAAAAACAAGAAGTTGTCAGAAAATGATCATTAAAAATCATTTGAAGAGAGTGTTAAATAAGGCAAAGACTTAGAAGCAAGACACAAAAAAAATACAAATGAAACAGAACATTCTGAAAAAAATGCAAAAAGAGATATATGAAAAAATCTGGAATCTAGAGAAAATTTTACTAAAGCAACAGCAAGTCCTTTTGTGTTTGAGAAAATCAGTAATTGGTAAAGTCAACTTGACAATAAAGAAACAAAATACTAAAATACAGTTACAACAAAAAAAGAAAAGAAAAGCAGTAGTTAAACAGAAATATATATATACACAATCTTTATTTTTTTTTTTTTTTTTTTTAACTTTCTTTATGGCATTCACCACTAGGGTATTCAGCCAGGCCAAGTTAGGTTAGGTCGGGGGTGGCCTACGCCACGTCAGAGCTTAAGCTCCTCCTCTTAGGTCTGATTAAGAAGTCAGCAAGACAACACAACAAAGGTTTCAAACTCTTCCATCCGAGGCTCCTCCGAAAGTGTGACAGCCCCTCCAGAGCCCGGGAGCGCGAAGAGTCCTTTTCCCTTGCTAGGCACGATCCGAGCAAAAGATGTAGTCCTTCCTCGTGGAAACTATAACCGTCACTGTCACATCCACGTGGTCTTCTCCTAGGTTTTCACCCTTTCCGCCTCCTGGAAGTGCACCGCACAAGACAATTCCCCGTAGACTTTTAGGAATCGACATTTCCACTTAGAGCTCCCACCATCTCCACTCGACCGGCTGCGGAGTTCGGTCGTCAACTTCAAACTCCTCTGTACACCGTTTCAAGAAACGTGGTTTCTTAGCGACACAAAATGGCGCCCACGAAGCAGACGTGCGATACGTTTCAAGTTGAAAACCGGACTCCTTTATTTTTTTCATACGAAAAAAAAAGGCTATCAACCACACGTGGTCTTTCAAACAGAAATATTATCATCAATTTGACAGAATCTTTAATCTGTACTTTCTTACATAATGTATTAAGTGTGTTTCAGTTTCTTATGTATACCGGGTGACACAAATTTGTGTGTAAGTTTGGAAATCCCAAAAACAGTAGATATAGTAGGTATACAGTATAAAATTACTTAACCTGTAGCATAATTGCACAATTTGGAGTTTAGTTTTGAATTCCAATTACTTCCGGAGATATCCAGAAATTTACATTTAAATTTTTATTTAAATTTTTGAAAATTAGTTTTTATTTATTTGATGAGAACTGAAAATAATCTCTTCTCCTTAATATTGCTACTTTTCTCTACAACTTGACAATATCATATTTGAAATTTGACGTTTAGGTTTTTGGTTTTTTTTATCGTCAACTTTCTTTTTCCTAAATAAATGAAATAACAAAAATTATGTTTTTTTTTTTCCGTAAAATAATTCAGATAATTAACACTTTATCATTGCAACCTTCCTTCCTTGTCACGCTAAAACATGGCAATGTCGCATTTGAAGTCCGACGTTGCTGTTTTTTGTAACCATCATCAACTTTATGTTTCTTAAAAAAACGTTTCTAATTTTTTTACTTGGAATATTACAGATTTTCTGTATTTTATAAATTCTAATTTTGTCGCTTAGATTTACTTCTGAGTAGAAATTTTCGACTAAAAATTAACCTTAAAAACTATTTCAGGATTTACCAATTTTACAAGTGTCAATTGTTGAAGATAAAACCAATCACAATATTCGTACAGAAAAAGGTCACTGGGAAGAAATAAAAATCGATAAAAACTTGAGAGAGCTAACAATAGAGACGACAAAAAGAAATTATAAAATGTAAAAAATACAAATAAATACTACTATTGAAATAGAGAAAAAATTTTCAAGTAATAGGCAAGGAGGAAAAAAGTAACAATGTAAAATATGCAAAAGGGAAAAATGTTTAAAAAAATTAGAAATGAAAAGTAGGAAAGATTGCTAAAAACTCTTCAATAATAAATTTTATTTTCAAACCTGGAAAGAGAGATATGGAAAGGAAAATGAATAAATGATAATGCTTTCAAAATATTAGTAAAGGAATATGACAAAGAAAAAAAAAAGAAAGTGGAAAAGGAAAAACTGTAAATTATAGATTTTTTTTAAGAAATTACTGATGTCGATGAACACATAAAAAAGTTATACATCTAAAGGGAAAAACTAAGAAGAAAGATACTAAAGAATAGATTATACCAAGGAAACTTTTTACAAAAAGCCCAAGTAGAAAAGATTGTGAATATTTAAAAAAAAAGTTAAATAAATTATCTTAATAACTTAATTAACTATAATTTTAATTCAGACAATTAGTTTTCCAAAACTAAATTGTTTCCTCCTAATTTTAGTACGTTTAGTTTGTTGTCTCGCATTGTTATTTAATCAGGAAATCTTAATTATAAAAAAAGTGTAAACAATTTG
Source organism: Ips typographus (assembly GCF_016097725.1). NCBI lineage: Eukaryota > Metazoa > Arthropoda > Insecta > Coleoptera > Curculionidae > Ips > Ips typographus. The sequence goes on from NC_138423.1 coordinate 13,967,064, forward strand.
ATTTTTAAGCAAACACTCACCCCATCCGGATTATGTTTGTAAGGGGGTCCGCTTCCGCAAAATTCGACCAGCACATCCTGAAGCTTCTTATTGGCATCTGCAAAAAGACGCAAATTATTATTGCATTTTGCATATTATATTATTGCAAAAAAGTCTTGCCTGCGCTAATATTGATAGTAACAGAACAGGCAAAAAACATCTCAAACTGTTTTTGTGGCAAGAGAATTTTGACAGTTTCTCAATCTGTCAAAAATCTCATGAAGAGGTTGATAGTAGTTGGACAGAAATTTTATTGATTAATTTTTGTGAATTCTTAACCACTTTGGTACTGAAATATTATAAAAGTTACATATTATGTTGCGTTTATGAGTGAATAGGTTATGATGAACTTCAACTGAACTGGTTTTAACTGAATTTTCTTAGTTCTATCTTTACAGGGTGAAAAATGAAAAAGTTTGTTCTTTCTGATGTCAAAATTATACGGTATACCATAATGGCAAACTTATAGTTCACTTGAAACTTAAACCGTCATAAGTTATTAACACAGTAATGATAAGTCCACATGAGCAGTATTTGAGTAAATCACAGCACTGTTTGAGGTTTGTAACTGGTCAAGATAAAGCAGCAAGCTTAAAGCTGCTTTTTCTAGATCAGTCACAAACTACAAACAAAAAAGAAGACAACTCTACTTTTTTCTATCTATCACTATTTTTCCTGTAAAACCATTGAAAATTCCGCACCTTGTACATTACTATTTGTGTTTTAGGGGTGTGATTCAATGAAAGCGTATTTAACTAACACATTCTAATTATCATTTGTCGGTCTCGTGGCACACTTTTAAAATCCCTTTATGTCAAGAAGTCATGACAACCACATGGGAATGTCACTAATTAACCTGCCTAGTGTGTTTAATTGAAAACCTCCCAATTAGAGACAAATTTGAGAGTAACAAAATTGTAATAATGGCATTAAACTAACTGTCCTACACACCCACGTACAACTATAGTAAAACAGATTGTCAGCCTTTACTGCACGAGTACAATAAGTTGGCGAACAGTAGAGATAACAGAGACATTAGCTCTATAGAAGTAATGGACTGTGCGTTCCGCCATTACGGGGCTATTTAATAATAAGCGGAGCCCTGAATATTCTATATATTAAGTTTCTGATTAAGCGGTTTATGGGCTGAACTGCAATTAATGCGTCGTTTTAGCGGTTTGATGTTTCATTGGGCGCGGTTATTACACTAATAAAAGCCTTTGATCATTATAATCGAGGTTTATCTAAGTGTAGTCAATGTTATGTCAATGTCCGCAAAGAGCTTTAGGACATCCTAGAGCTCTTTGCGGAGCTACTTTGACGTGGTTTTTCTGAATGGAGCTGTTGCCACATTTGTCACTTTTGAAGAATACGACAAAGGTCGCTTATTAGTAATATAGATTCTTAAAACGAGAGAAGGGAATAATCAAGAGAAAGAAAATGCATAATTTGACAAAAATCTGCCATTGTCAATTGTACTCTACGCGTTAAAGAATTGGGGCCCAGTTCTGTGATCCTACTGGATGCATATTTTTCAATTCGCACTATCATTGCAGGACTTTTGTTACATGTCTTATGTCTTGTCATCATCTTATTAATCAAAATTTACACTAAAATTGATACCCACAGTAATTAATTAATCAGTCATAGCACTGAAAATACTCGTCGTCATCAATTCCGACCCCCAAACATATCAAACGAACAAAAACATGTATACACTTTCCAGCTTTGAACAAAGCCGTATAACTAAATAAACAATGGCAATCATCCAGGATTAGTGATATTTCAAAAATGTTGCCAATACGGATCGTGACAGGAACAAATAGTAATTAAAAGGGAGGGCGCAATTAAGGGCGTGTGTCCGAACGTGTTTGTTTATCGCGTTTTGCATGCGGCGATGACATTTTACGGTGTAATGTTCCCCTTTAGGGACACCGTCCCAAACATATACCAGCCCAGCCTTGTCCTAGCTTAAAAAAAAAATTACACTTGGTTCAACTCGTACTTGATAACATTGACATGATAACTAAGACCGTGTCAGCCTTGACTTTTAGAGAAAAAGTCCCGTTTAGGTTACCTACAGGTTATCAGGTTTCAAAAAAACCCATATTTAATTTATTTATTCTACTCTCTAGTTGATGATGTCACGTACATTTAAACCAGCTAATTATTGATTCTTATTGTGAGTTGCATTATGCAGAATTTATATTGGTTATTTTAAACCTAAACAGTTTATTATTTCTCCGCTTAGTAGCTTAAGAGAGAAGGAAAAAAGTAATTTTAAACCAGTTGAAATTAATATTGAAGTTGCGTCGATAACAGTTATTTGTAAACTAGAAATTTGAGATTTTGGCTGAAGTTGTTAATTTATTAGTTATAGAGTATACGTTATTTAAGGTCAAAATTCAAATTTTCTGCACGATGATACAAAATATCTCAGGACGTAATGTCACTACTTAATATACATAACTTTTCAATTAAAATCGATTATTAATTCAAAAGAGTAAGGTAAAACATTTGCTCGAAGATATAATAATAATAATGTTCAACATAAAATCCTAAACTAATAAAGGCAGTTGAAGATGATTTTCAAAATTCAAACATTTTCCAAAAAAAATATACTCCTTATAAAAAGGTCAAAAAATCAGTTTTTTTTTTATTTTTTAAGGTAAACCGGTGAGTTGTACGAAATAATGTTATATTTAACTTAAAAAAAGCGTCTCTTTGAGGGGCATACATAGTAAAAATTTCACACTGCTCACTCAAACCGTTTTCGAGAGATTTAGCAAAATGTCCGTAAAAAGGTAATCAAATTTGACGCTCTCTAGCGGCCAAACGCGGCAACTTAACAGTGCGCGCTCAACCTCACGTGATAGCTCCATTCATTAGCTACCTACGATCATATGGTATGTCTACGAAATGTTTCAAATAATCAAGCCATTTTTGGAAAAATGCACCGACATTTTCTTCAAATAAAGGGTTTTCTTGGCCTACTATACTGACCGTCGCCATATTGGATTTAGACCTGTCAAGCGGCCATTTTAACTAATTTTGGCATGGAGAACATGAATCTGGTGTCCGTTTTGCTGTAACAGCCGCCATTTTGTCATTGACTTTAAAATTAGGGAATTTTTGACGGTATTCAAAGCCAGCTGAGGCAATATTAATTTTATATTCATTTATAAAGCAAATCATAAGTTGTTGTCATACGTCACTGAATTCAGAATAAAATGCTGTATTTGGTTTTGTAAAAATTTATTATGGCGTCCAAAACAAAATAGAAAGTTGACGATGACTGCAGACAGACGAAACGTCGGGTGGCAAATATGAAACCGTCATCGTATAGCTGATAAAAAGTGGCAATGAAAATGTTTTTTCGGTTTTGGGAAATCTCTGCAATTAAGGTTATAAATAAATAAAAACAAAAAATCTATCCATCGCGACGGAGATCTGCCCCTGGGTCTCCTGCCCTCCACTTTACCCTGGACGATCAGCATGTCTAGATTATTATGTTCTCTTCGAGTAATGTGTCCAAAGTATCTGAGAATGCGTCGTCGACATAAGGTGGAAAGTCGATCTGTAATACTTAGTTCGTTTAGTATCGACACATTCGTTCTGTATGCCGTCCAGGGTATCCAAAGCATCCTTCTCACCTAACCAGCCAGTACCACATCTCGAACGCGTCTATTCGGCGTCTACCGGTCGATTTTATTGTCCAGGATTCCGACCCATATGAGAATATTGCAAATACCAAGGTGTTTATCACCGCCATTTTAGTATTCTTAGTTAAGGGTTTGTCCGTCCATATTTTTGTCAAGCTCAACGTTGCCGTTCTTGCCAGTATTATCCGCCTTCTTATCTCACTTTCACATCCTCCTGTGTTGGTTTCGTGGCGTTAGAAAGAACATGTCCTGAAGGCCGAAACAGCCAGAGGACCTATGGCCCGAGGGAAGGAAGTTATCAAGAGAAAGGAATACATAATTTAACAGAATCCTGCCATTGCCAACCAGTTCTGTCACATTCTATCAACACTTCTTTTGGCAATTCTACTCCCTGCGTTCAAGAATTAGGGCCCTGCTGGACGTTATACTCTCCCTAACGCCCGTGGTGCATACAATGTTTTATGTTTCACTTAATTCAGAAATTATTTACTGTTTCTGGCATTGAAAAGTAAGGTATACCTTTACCGGTATGTGGTTTAGTGTTTATTTTACCTAAATGATGCGACTTTGTCAAGTTTATTACCTCAACAGATAAGACCATCCTAAGGTAGGGAATACGTTTTTATGGCATAAAAGAATAAAAAAACCATTGCTAATATTAAAAAAGGGTTGTTATGAACACTATAAACTACACCGTTTCCAAGGTATTCTACGAATTACTATTATAGAAAGAAAACAAGCATGATAAGCAAAGTTGGTGTTTACTGAAAATGTGACAATATAAACCACCTAAACAACTTATATCGATATTCTGGCTTGCAAAATAGGTGACAACTCTGTAAAAGTGTCACTCCAAACTACATAGACTGGCTAATTTAAAATTCGGCGTAAAACGTCTCTTGAGAGGGCTCTCAAAATTGGATTTCATACTCCGCGACAGTGAATCGATGGAGATATTGACATAAGAAAAATGAACGCCGCACTTGCACGTTTATTGAATTCGAACGCGGTAATTTGCCATAAATGGCGAGCGTTTTCTATTCAGCATTAGACGCTCCAGCTATTTTCAATGGAAATATTCGATATTTGAAAACGGCTTTTAGGAACCTGCCCTGAATTTATGGCTTATAATATGCATTCGCCCTTGGATTTATTGCACCATCATACAGTTTTTTTGCTATTTTAGTGCATAATTTTGAATATGGTGAAGTGTTTTCATGCCATACACACAAATTCAGTCTCTGATTCTATTTTGATGTACTTGGATATGCAATTTTTAACTTTAGACATTTTCGAAACGTGTTGCATACATAATTTTTTCTAATTTTGACCAAAAAGCGGTAAAAACCATCCTTTAAAGTGATTTAACACAAATATTCACTTTCATAGCACCTTGTATAAACAGTGACAACGACATGTTATGATGGATGTCGCCCATATGTTTCTACGGAAATGCATAAAAACAGGGAGTGATGAAATGAACTTTTCATAACTAGTTACATAAAGTGATACTTTATGTAACTAGTTACATAAAGTAAAACGTTTTGTCACTCTAATCAGTTTTGAAAAGTGTCACTTTATATGCCAAAATTAGAAAAAAGCTATTTATGTGATCAGTAACGATATATCTGTTAGTCTGCTTAATGTAATGTAATTTTTCTAATTTTGGCATATAAAGTGACACTTTTCAAAACGGATTAGAGTGACAAAACGTTCATTTCATCACTCCCTGTTTTTATGCATTTCCGTAGAAACATATGGGCGACATCCATCATAACATGTTGTTGTCATTGTTTATACAAGGTGCTATGAAAGTGAATATTTGTGTTAAATCACTTTAAAAGATGGTTTTTACAGCTTTTTGGTCAAAATTAGAAAAAATTGTGTATGCAACACGTTTCGAAAATGTCTTATTGTGTAACTCATTCAAATTGTAGGACCTCGCTGCGCTCGCCCTACAAACATTCATTCGTTACACAAAATCGATCTTTTCGTAACTGGTTACATAAATAGCTATTAAATAATTTTGTTGAAACCACCTTCTATGAACAACAGTGATACGCCATAACTGTCTATGTTAACTAGTTGCATAAAGTAGAACATTTCGTTACTGTAATCAATTTTCAATTTTAATTTTTTTTTATTTTAAATTAGAAAAACTAATTAAATGAATCTCATTCCACTTTGATATTCAGCTAATTTACAGTCCACCCTGTACAGTGTACGGGGTGTCTCAAAGTCGATGGGTTTAAGGGGGTATCACCAAAAGTAGCAAAGGTAGAACAATGCGGTTTTTGCAAACCAGTGCTTGATTTTTGTGAAAGGAATCATGGTGCAGTCGTAGATTCCACATCTGCCCCCATATCTGAGCTACAGAGCGATTTTGAAAATATGACGATTTGGAACTCCCTGAGTTATTGACGATTAAATAAAACATTGCACTAAGAAAGGGGAAAATCATCAACTTTGACGCTTTCTAGCGGCCCACCCTCAAACCAATTAACCAAAGATCCTATATTTTTAGGAATTTTATTTTATTGGCTATCCATCGTCATATTAAAGTCCTTACCATGTCAGTAAAATAAGGAAGTTATTTAGATTCAAACAAAACAAATAAAAATTAAACAGAAAATATTGGTCAACTTTGACGCCCTTTACCGACAACCGGTCAAAGTTTCAAAAAACGTAAATTTTGCAAAACGTGTCACGTGATCTTGAAACACATGAAAAAAATGTTTGGGTAATGATGAAAAAAATAACGGGATTTTTTTCATTTTAAATGAAAAAAAAATATGAAAATAGCCGCCAAAAATCACGTGACAGTTCATCAAAAAACGTAAATATGCCGGAAGTTTTTGCGTGTGTCACGTGACTTTGACACAACAGAAATGAATATGAAAAAAAATTATGGGAAACCTCCAAGTTCCGCCAAGCGTAACTCGGTTATTGGAAAAAATATGAAAAATGTGTAAAAGTGGAAATTTTTTCCCTAAAGTGCTTACTTTGATACTTCAAATTAAAGCTGCAAATTTAATATAGTGAAATATTGACTTAAACACATTTTTACTATTTTGACATGTTAAAAAGTTATTATTAGTCAGCTTTGTTATACTTTATTTTAGTTTTATTCAGGCAATTTCTTAGAACAGTTTGTTGTTATTAAACTGGACTAGCGGTTCGATTAAGCTGTCAATTAATCCTAGACAAAGACCATAATAATTACAAATCTACTCGTTTTATAAATAGCCCAAGCCAGGATTAACTTCGGAAGTTCATTGCTAAACTAAATAAAATCCAGCAAATAATCGTGCTTGGTCCGTAAATCCGTTATAAATAGATAAATATTTTGCCCGCTTCCGTGTAATTGGTTTGTGCGTAAATGGCCACTTTTGGCTCATTCTCTGTTGTCCGTCGATATGACCTACTTTTCCAGCTTTTGTTTGTTTAGTAGTATTTTATCTTTCTTTATGCTGATCAAAGAATAAATATTCCATCGCTAAATCTCATCAAAGTTATGTAAACATCATCTACAGTAAGTGTGGTTGAACAGCAACACTCCGGTGATTCTGTTAGCAATAATGTCAATTCGTTATTGTTCAAGCTATAGAACATGTTTCTCTATTGTCGTTTTTCTTCGTTTTTTGAACATTTCTTGATCTTGTAGGAACCTTTTCTCCTTTTTAGGTTTACTAAGTGCATTACTCACTTATCTTCAGAATGTTCGGAACTTTTTTCATATCTACGACTTTGCTCTAGTTTTCCATCTTTAAAATGTTCTCCAGTTTTTCCTGTATCTCAAAGTTCATTTTCAGTTAAACCAATTAGACAAGATTTTAAGAAAAATGGTAAATTGCAACTTTTAATATTATTTGATATGGTGATATTAGGTATAGGTATCACCTACCAATATAAACCGAAAAAAAAATTAAAATACATAATATAAAATTGCATTTTTTCAACAATTGTCAAGGATTTATGCGGAAGGTACGGCACGAGTGATTTTTTATTAGAAATATTGTTATTAAAATTACGTATTTTTAAAATTATCCTAATAAATAAAAAAGTTACCAAAACGACATAACAAATTTCAACGGAATTTTTTTCTGAAATTTGAAAAATGATTGACAACATTGAATGACCCTAAACAAGAATAGAAATGAACCTTAGTTCAAACTAGGCTATCAGTTACCTAAGAAGAAACACACTTTACAGAGTTGACGTTAACCTCCTGAAGAAATTACTTGAAAAGTGATGTCACTGCGTTCAAAACGTCAAACATCAGGAAATTCAAATGGGACACTCTGTATATTTTTAGTTCAGTAGATTGCGCACACCCAGAGCGACACAACAACCCAAAGACCGAAAGAAGTTTTGGATAGTCCTTAAACTGCTCTATCTATCTTTCATTATTAATGTAAAACGTAAAACACGAAAACGTGCTTTGATAGAGTCCAGCAAATTCAATGAATGTCAAAAACTATAAAAAGGGGAAAGTTGTAGGGAATTATTTACAAAAGTAAGCACCTTTTTTCCTTAAAAGTCCCTGAAATAAGATATATTGCTGAAAAACTGTGTCAAAGCACGAAATAGTGCTCTGAAAGACAAATATTGACAGTATCAACTGACAGTATCTTCGTTATTTAGGAAGATACCAAAAAACTGTAAAAGGAGAAAGTTGTACGGAGTGTCATCCTCTACAAGGTTGCTATAAGGCACTTTTGCCCTAAAAGGTCTTTCCTAAACATTCATAAGAACAACTGTGTCAAAGCATGAAAAAATGCTTGCTGAACAAATTCAACCGTATATCGGTTATTTTGACAAATTTCTAAAAAAAAAATAAAAAAGGAAAATTGTAGGCAGGTATCCTCTACAAGATAAGATAAAAGACTTTTTCTCTAAAAAGTCTCCCAAGGGAGATATTCCAGACAAACTGTCTCAAAGCACGAAAAAGTGCTTTGAATGACTCTAGCTAATTCAACTGACTGCATCTCCATACCAAAAATACCCATTTTTACCAACCTTTTTTTAAATAACTATTCTATTAACTTACTCTCTAAAGTGGTGCATTTTAGAAATACGGAGTGTTAAAATTGAAAGAAAATTGGCTTTTTGCAAATATCTTCGAAACTTTTTATCGTACAAAAAAACAGCTTTTGTAAGAATTTTTTATTTATAATAAGCTATATTTTGTACGATTTTTTTCTGTAATTATAATTGTGGGAATAGTGGCTGTTTTTTCCCCCCAATTTTTACGCTACTACAGTTGTCCGAACGTTAAAGGGCGGGAAAAGCGCTTTCCGCAAGTGTTAGGTACAAAATTTTTCGAATGAGTATCTATTGTCATTAAATTGAACAAAAATGTATAGTAAAATTACTAAAATAAAAGCCTCTGTTTGCAAGATGATTAAAAGTATATTCTTAATTAAGAAATCAAATATACAGTTATGATTTTTTGATTTAAATGTTTTTTTTTAATAAAATGAGTAAAGGCGGTAAAGTTACTTTTTCGCACTCATTTTTTCTTCGCTTAAACATCACATAAAAAGGTTGGTGAAAATGGGTATTTTCGCTCTATACTTATACCTAAACTTCAAAATTGCAGGTTTATTATTCATTATGCGTTTCGGTACCACTAAAATGAAAAATGTCCAACAACTATGAAAATTTAAATGAAAAGGTATAGTAAAAATCTCATAAAAGTAATCCCCTATTCTCTACGAAGAATTTTCCTATTTAACTTTTTTTTCTATCTCTTTAAATAAAGTGGTGGGAGTAGTCCAAAGTTTGCTTTTAAAGAAATTAAATATCTCGAAAACGGCTAATCGTAGAAACTTCGTTTTTGCGGAATTTTAAAGAGCATTTTCTGTCCTGTAGAGTGTCACAAAACAATGTTCCATTTAGTTTTCGGTCTTTTCGATAGAGGGCGTTTTTCCAAAAATTGCACTTTCATCTTAGATATCAAGAAAAAATCAAATGCAATGGTGTAGCTTCCTATTATCTATTTTATAAGCAATCAGATTATCTATCGTTGTGTGAAAACTGCAGTACCCTATCTCTTTTGTAACTCGAGATATTATTGAAAAATCGTTAAGAATAGCTTTTTACAGTTATAAAGATTACATTATTAATCAAATTAGAATACTATATGTTGTATACTAGTTTTTTTCGATCTAATCGGAAAATGGGGGGTTTCCTGTCAAAACACACTGAATCCGGACACCCTGTACAGTCCAGCCACACGTGACCAATTCTTTTCAAATGTCGGATTGTTCCTGCTAATCAATTATGACAAAGATAGATGCATGTCGCTCAGTTCATTAGTAACAGAAAAGGAACGACAATTATTACGTCACTGCCATAAGCCCTGGGTGGGAAATTAGTTGTTTAACATTGATTTTTATATTGGTAATAAATAGTAATAATTTAATTGACCTACATTGATCCACTTTCAAAAAATTAACAACACATTGGTAAAACGTCTCTTAAATAAACTGTCGCAACAGTATAAAAAATATGTGGAGTAAATGAAAATCAACCTTTTTTTGAAATTTGCTTAAACAAACAATTTTACGGTTAGTTATTCGATTCAGAGATCAACGATTCGGGTGTGAAAATCAAAATAAATTTTCAAATTCCTCTATGCCGTCCAAACAGACTAAAATATTGATGTTCCTCGCTATGCCGCTTTTATTGCCGCGTCGTCGACAAGGACACGCCGATGGGGGCGGAAATGAAAATCGTCGAGTGAAAAGAATTTTTATAAAAATGCCCGGAAAAATTCCGATGTGGTAATGTATATCATGTGTGTGTGTCGAGAATTTCTCGAATTATATTAAAGCAACCACTCGGCAAACATCAAAGCGCCCACCTTTTGAAAAAAAAATATTCTGTTGCCTTTTATACGAGCAAACATGTTTCGAAAGCATAATGTTGCCATTTCTTTTCACTAACTTTTCTCGATAGGTTTCGTTCAATTTCCAGTCAATTTCCGGGAAATGTAAATAAAACAATAAATTCATACTTACATTCGGCTAAGTCCTGCAGCTGTTGGAACTCCTGCGGAGAAAGTTTCTCCCACTGCAATGTTGACATTGCTTTGTTCTCAAACCGACCGAGGTTTAGATGTCTAAGATTTGGTTCATGGTTAGGTTGATTCAATCCATCTGAAATAAACCACACGTGGACAATTAAGCCGAATTTATAATAGTATATTCAAGTTCAGAAGAATCGATATTATTTTATGTAATAACAGTGTTTCAAGATACTACAAATTAGTACCACATTTTATTGATTTTTTTCAGTGTTGTGGTCAAAATAGCTACTCCAAGGTTTCAAAGCTGTTTTGTTTTCTTCTTCAGAAGCTAGTATTCTTATTACAAAGAAAATTGAATGTTTGGCAATATCATTATCATAATAAATTAAGGTACGAGTCCACTGGATTCATTTGTATCGCAACAATGTTGTACAACGGCAAACAAAAAACATGTTTTGCAACAAAAACCGTGTCAATAGTCCGAATTTCTTAGAAATGCTACAACTTTTTGCACGAATGAGTGTAGAAGTCCATTTAATAGTAGCGAAGTTTGAAATGACATTTTCAAGACTATGGTCAGTGTATGTACTAACTGGCTTTCAGACCTGATCAGTTAAAAACTTTGTGAAGATCGTGAAGGGCCTTAAAACTCTATTTTTCAGGCTGAAAACAACCTCAAAGCACTAAAAACAGTCTAAATTTTTAAGAACCGCTCGAATTTTTAACACTGCCAAGTGTTTAGAAGTCGATTTAATAGTGACAAAGCTGAAAATGACATTTTAAAGTCTGCTATGTCAAAAACTTAGTGAAGATAGCCTTGAAACTCGATTTTCCAAACTGAAAGCATTTTTGAAGCCCTAAAAATAGTCCAGAGTTCTAAGAAAATGAAAAGCAAAAAAAAAACTTGAAAAGTTAGTCTTCAAATCAATTTTCATGAATCTAATGTCAATATCCTGTATTTAAGACTATTTTCAAGACTAAAATATTGAAATGTGTTATCAAATTATGAAAACTTACTTCAAATGCAAATTTTAAGCTTCTCGTGTCACTTTTCATTGGTTCAGAGTCACTTTTGGTGTCCAAGCCAATTTTCAAGGTTTAAATGTGTGAGTTTATAGTAAAAAATTCTAGACAAAGTAGTTTTTCCAGTCCACAATTCTCAATACTAAAGCCTTTCAACTTATCTGAAAACTATGAAAACTGGCTACAAAAACATTTATTTAAGCTTCTAAGTCAAATTTCACATGTTTTCAAGACAATTTTTAAGTTTGGTTGAGTTGGGTTTGGGTCTTTGAACGTAATAACTCTCTCAAATCAGAATTTAATAAGAGATACTTATTTTTTCAAATTGAACAAGAAAAGTAAAAGAAACTGTAATTTTTGAAAAATATCCAGCGACGTAGAAACTGGATTTGACAGTTTCGACAAACGTCAATAGGTCTGTTCGCAGAGGCAATCCCTGACTGGTTTCCAACTCAGAAACAGTAAATGTCAAGTCATTGGTTGAATTCTCACGTGACTATGACGTTTTATAACTTATGGCCATATGGATGTAACTATTTCTCTGATTAGAAGTTTTCATTTTTAAATGCCTACTCCGAAGAGTTACATGCCAAAAAGGGACAGAATGCTCCAAGTGCTCTTTTTCAACTTGTTGGATTTTTGAAGTAAGCATAGCTCCGTTATTTAAGAAGCTATGAAAAAATGTTAATAAAGATAGTTGTAGTAAATTTCATGCTCTACAATATTAACATTTAGCTGTTTTCAATTTGAATGCCTCCTCCAAAGAGTTACATGCCAAAAAGGGACAGAATACTCCAAGTGCCCTTTTTCAACTTGTATGATTTTTCAAGTGAGCATAGCTTCGTTATTTAAAAAGCTATGAAAAAATGTTAATAAAGATAGTTGTAGTAGATTTCATGCTCTACAATATTAACATTTAGCTTCATGTTTAAATGCCTCCTCCGAAGAGTTACATACAAAAAGTGACAGAATGCTCCAAGTGCTCTTTTTCAACTTGTTTACTGTACACAATACTGATCGTGTAAAGATCAAAACCCAAATTCTCATTAATATATTACTAAATAAAATCCTTACATTATTTAACTCAATATTTAAATTATGCATTTTATGATAATCATTAAACAAATCGTTGTTTCATTAGCATGAAAAACTGGTTATCTCGCAGGTCAAAAGTATAAAACTCGCTTTGCATAGTGTAGTGTATTTACCAGTCTCTCAAAGTCACGTAAGCAGCATCTAATCGATTAACAACCTAAAAGAAAAATGAAGAGTGGTTTGTTTTTTGTTTTGTTCCTGTCTTTGGTGGCTGTTGCTTTTTCTGCAGTGGCCACAGCTCCCAAACCAAAAGGTAAGTGACGTTAGATGAAGATAACAATCATTCTAATAATTATTTTTTTGATTTTTTTAAGCATTCATTCATAAGATCACTTTCATTTTGCACAAAAACCTATATTTATCAAAAATTATATTATCCAGAAATTCATTATAAAGCGTGTTTCAAATCTGTGAAAATGTTAAATAATTGTTTGTTTTCATTTTAAATTATGACTTAATAAAAGGACATTTAGAAAATGTCATTTTACCAATGTCAAAACCAACTTTTTTATGAGATGTTCAAGCGAAGAAAAAATGAGTGCGCAAAAGTGCATTTTACCGCACTCGAGTAGGAAATAGTTATTTACATTACTAGTGTGGTATGAACAATTTAATAGTCACGACTGGGAAGCATTGTATTATGCTGATCACACGAGTCTATTAATTTGCCATACCACACGGGTAATATACAATATTTTATCTACGATCTACACAGAAATTAGTCATTTTTAAATTTTAACTTTGATTTACGTAATGAGAGATTTTACAGCCACTAGTGCGATAAGGAATGTTTTATTGTACTCTTTGGGGGCTTTACCGCACTAGTGTGATAAAATCGTTCATTACGTAACTCAAAATGAACTATGTAATGATTTATTATCATGATAGAAGTAGATAAAATAAATTGTAAATTAAAAAAATTCACTTTTTTCATAATATTAAAAAAACCAAAAAAAATAGACATTTTCTAAATGCCATCTTATTAAGTCCATGATTACGCAGCTTTCCTCCCAATTCATCAAATCTGTATATCTAACTGTTTTCAAGATCACCATAATGGCTTTCATCCTGGGCACACTGTATTTGCTCTTAAATCTGGGACACCCTGTAGAAATATGGATATACAGGACTGCAAATCATAACGAATGCATCTCTAATACATAAAAAAAACCATTTAGAACATCCTGTTTATTCAGCTTTTAGTGTGACAACAGTTTTCATAAATTTAAAATTTGAAATATATAATGTTTTAAATGACTACTTTTTAATTGTAAACATTTTAATTTATATCTTAAACTTAAAATTTGACTTGTAAATGTAATTACTAAGCTACTGAATTTTTTAAGGTTTTGAATTTGTTTTGAAAAATAATTCTACGTACAAAATTTAAATTACCAATGTTTTCTTCAAAAATAATTGCAATAAACAACTTAGTTTTTTGGGAATCCATTGAGTATTAAATTGTGTGAAGTGCTATATTGACATTGACTGCGTTCACATTTTAACTTGGATAGGTTATTTTATTAATATCAAACTAAACGTATTGTCCTTTTATAAGTAAATATAGAAAATTACAATTTTATTGTTTAAAATTGATTGTTGGTAACCTTTCAACACTAATTTATTTTATTAAGTAAACATTGGGTTACTTTAATTCAATTTAAAACTTAAATGCAATTTTTAGCAAAAAACTAAATTTCTTAACTATAAAATGTAAAGCTAAGCTCAACCTTTCTCTTTTTTACAAGTATAATGAAAATATGCCGAAAATCAAGCCAAAAATATGATCATGTAACAATGTAATAAACAGTTCAAAACATTTGCCTGTCTGTTACAGTGTTACGTCATGTTTAGCTTTACTAATTAGTTATATTGTTAAATTTTTCTAAAGCATTTAGCATTAGATGCCTGCTGTGAGCAACTATAATATCATAAAGTCATAGAAGCCTACATAACTTCGAAAATTCTTGGATATACATACCTTGAAATACGAATATGACATGACCGTTATGTCTGAAATTGTTATGTGGGAAAAACAGTGTCAGGTTGCATTTTTGTGCAACTTCTATGTATTTTTGATTTTTTTAAACGCAAAAAAACTACAGTGTAATAGCCATTGAAAGTGAATAGTTAAGCTTAAAAACGTTTAGAGATAAATATAGCCGGGGTTCAACAATCATGGTAAAAGGCCATAACATATTCCATAGCTTCAAGCTATAACTTATACAGAGTATTCCAAATAAATTACATACGGATTTTCAAAATAGCAATAGATACAACTTGGGGTAAATGGAAAAAAGGATGGAGTTGCAGACTGGTCTGCCTAAAAATAATCCAAATTAATTGAAAGCACAAAGAACATTTTTTAAAAAATATATAAAACCCTATCATAGAAACTATTCCTCTTTAATCTTTAACATTTAATCTGTCAACATTGATTTATGTTGAAATAGGTGTTACAGACAAAATGTGTATAACAGAATCTCCTTTCATTTTATGTTAGGTAAACCAGGACACTGTTGGACCAAAGAAACTGGACCATTGCAATCTGGTGAGGAAAGAAGCCAATTCAAAAATGATTGTCTGAGAATCACTTGTTCAAAAGATCATACTGCTGAAATAGCATCGTAAGTTATACAGATAAACCGGCAAAAAGTAATTTTTCTCATTATTATTATTTTTTATGTTTAATTTTCAGATGTGGTGTAATTAGCAGTCCAACTGGGCTCACTAAACCTGACTATACTAAATCATACCCAGAATGCTGTCCTAGACCAAATTGATAATGCTCTTCAGGATTTTGTTATTGGTTTATTTAAAACCTTATGTTACATTTGTGGTTAACAATTATTATTACAATAGTAAATGCAAAGCAGTTTAAAAAATGGTGGTAAACTCTTCTTTATCATGCTCCTCGTTTTAGAGATATGATACGTCCTACTAATTCTTACATTAAACTTTGAATATTATCTTATCAGCGTTATTACCAAACAACTCACAAAGTAGTTTTTTTAGCGGTAATCACGCCAACGTCAGCTTTATTTGTCGAACGGTAAGCGCTCATCCAACTTAAGTTAATACAAATAATTGGAAAAACAAACATCCATATAATTTGATTGGAGCGTTCTCTAATTTATGATATTTGTTCGGGCAGAATGCGGATAAAACGTTAATGAAATTTCGATTTGGTTCTTATCAGTTATCCCTAGGATTGCGAGGCCCGATCCTTTAGTTTTATAGGGATCTATCACGGTATGTGCGATCGACTATAGGAAAACAATGAAATTGAAATTGTTCAAACGAACAAAGTGAATGAACTTTTGCAGAAGGAGAACATCAAAGTATTTCAATTTGTTATTTACGTAAAGTATTACATTTTTACAGCAATAAAAACAATATGCTTGCTATACAACATCGTACATTTCTTTCTTAATTATTTTAAGCCAGCTTGCATAATTTCAACCCTTTTAAAAATGGAAACTATATTTTTAATACAACTTTTTCAAATTTGACTTTGAATCTCAAATTTCAAGAAAAACTTTATGGTAATAACCGTTCGTCACTATCTGTTATTATTGAACAGATACAGGGTTTTTCTCAAAATGACTATTTTTCTTCAAACTTATTTAGTTTAGTTTCCTTCAGGTGTTTAATTTTCCATTTTTCACACATCAAGATTTACCAGAAAGTCTTCACATCACAAAAATATCACAAAAGTACATAAAATATAATATAAAATAGGAGGTCTTCAAAAGCTTGCTGTTGAAAAACCATTCACTTAAGTAATCCAGACTAATACTCAAATTATTTAGTCGAGAAAGTGTGTGAAAATGCATTATAATGTAATTATTTAAGAAATATTACCCATTCTTAATAAAAAGTCAGAAAAAGAAAAG
The DNA here is from genome assembly GCF_016097725.1 of Ips typographus. Taxonomy (NCBI): domain Eukaryota; kingdom Metazoa; phylum Arthropoda; class Insecta; order Coleoptera; family Curculionidae; genus Ips; species Ips typographus. Next base: position 13,983,812 of record NC_138423.1, read on the forward strand.
TAAAATTATAAATTATACAGGAAAAGAAACCAACTAAAAACGAATAATAATTTTGATTTTTTTTTATTTTTAACTAAAATTACTACTAAAAGCAGTTTAAGTGTATTATACCTTGAATGTAATTGAATAAGCTAAAGACAACTTGGACTGCAATAACAACTTTTAAAATTGTTGAAAAATATTGAAAAATTATTAAAATATAATAAACAAATATAGTTATTTTCCTAACAAGTGCGGAAAGTGAGACTTTGAGACTTTCACTTTGGGTCACTCCATTTGTATGAACAATTATTATATGACATAATAATTTTTAATATGATACATAAATTAATATAATCTAATTTTCCCACCCTAGTGCGGTAAAATAATCTCTTTAGGCACTAGGGTAGGAAAATGACGAGGGGTAGACCGTCAATAATTTTTTGTACACCAAAATGCCTTTTTCCATACAAAATAGTTTGAAATGCTTCTGATTGCTCAAAATACCTCATAGTGATAATGCCTTAAAACTGCCTAAAATGCCTCAAAGTGCCTTGAAATACATCAAAATGCGTTTAAATTATTTAAACTGCCTTAGTATACCTTCAAATTTACACATTTGTGGCATTCTTAAATTTAGTTATAAGTCCCCTGGTATTGAGATAATGATAAATCTTGACGAAATACACCCTTGAAATTAATTTTTTTATGGTCACGTGTTCTGCTTTTACAATTTGTACATAACTTTTGACTATTGTCAAAACGTCATAAGGATTAATGATTCAATAAAAATGACTTCCTCAGGTTAAGTGACTGTTTTTCCAAATTTTTTAAAGGTTACCCGTTACAGTTTTTAGGTTAGGTGACAACGTAAAGGTTTTACCAAATTTTTAAAAGAAACAGTTGAAAAATTGTTAATATACATTTAGACAGTAGTAAAATTGTAAGAACTAGGTCACGTGACTTGATAACTCAATTTTTGAGCTTGCAACACTGAAAAGGCCAGTTCACATCTGTCAAAATTAGTCACGTGACCTTTAAAATGTGGTTTAAAATGTAAAAATTTGGTAAACTAAATTTAGACTATTTTAGACAGTTGTAAAAGCTAAAATTTCAAGGGACACATCACGTGACTTTGATTATATCATTTTAGAGCTTGCAACACTGTCAAAGCCAACTGACACCGGTCAAAAACAGTCACGTGACTTTAAAATGTAATTTAAATGTTGATCAATTGGTAAATTGGTAAATTAAATTTAGACAGTTGTAAAAGCTGAAAGTGTAAAATACACGTTACGTAACGTTAATAATACAATTTTGAACTAGCATCATTGTAAAAGCCAGTTGACACCTGTCAAAAACAGTCACGTGACCTTAAAAATGTAGTTTAAATGTTTAAAATGTAGTCAAAAATGTAGTTAAATTATTATAATAATTTGTAATGAATATTGTTTCAACTCAATGTCATGTAACAAAGATTTTACCATAATATTTACATGTGCCTGTTATTTTCAATTTTCAGTCAATTTTGTTATATTAATACACTACATTTTGAAATATACAGACAATGCCTCGTAATACCTCGTAATACCTCACAATGCTTCGTAATAATAGGAAAGTGCCTCATAATACCTCGAATTACCTCGATTGTGTACACCAAATTACCTCGGCAATTTTCCCTTCGGAAAATGATTTCTTTACGCACAAGTGCGAGAAAGTCTATATTTCGGGAACAAAAATAGTGTGGGAATGCGCACGCTCGCAGAAAAAAATAGTTATAAATGCAGTACTTTACTGATCAATGTCACTTGTCATCGATAACATTAAAAATTACAATTACTATGATATTGACTGATGTGCTTTGTTTGAATTTGATCGAATACCAAAGAGAATTAATAAAAGAAACAAAGTGCATTTTTATTGGAAATATTTTTCAGTTAAACCAACCGAATCGGAAAACAGAAGTAGTTAATAAATATTTATAATAAATACCAATTTTGTGTACATATTTTTCAAAATACCATTGTTGAGGGTCGAATTTTAATTACCCTGTATATGACCTGCTAATATAACATTTTTTTAAATTTAACTATCTTTGTATCCATTGCAGTTACTTACTTAAAACAGTAAAATCTTATGATAAATAAATGATTGTTTATAATTACATAATGTGCGAAAAAGGTCTAGCAACCAGAATTTATATGAAAAAGTAAATGATTAAAAAAAAAACGTTTAATTTTATGAAACATGTTGTGGTTTCAAAAGCTGACAAATTTGTGTTAACGTCTTCAAGTGCAGAGTAGAGTTTTTTAAGTCTTATTGCTCACAAAATAGATAATGGTATGTTTAGACATGGACATTTTAGTGTCTACTGTATACACTTACTCTAAAACAGAATACGATGTTGCCAGTTTGTGTATTTATTATCATTTACAAAACTGATAAGAATAAGAGTCTTGCTATATATTGTTACGATTTTCCCGTGGGTTCACACAAAGTCAGTTTAACTGAACAATTAATAAATTTATTTACACTTCAAAACACTCCGTACAATAATTAACACAGCTACTAAAAACACTACTACAATTCCACAATTACTCCGTTATTTAAACTTTACCGCGTTCCCAAATTCACTACTACACTACACTACTCTCCTCGTCGACGACGCCGCTTCTTTTATATTCGCAAACCACGTTCTAGAATGACCGCGAAACGCTTCGCGATTTGCCTCGATTCTTCCAGGTGTCGCCTCCTAACTGTGGCCTACTTTAACACGCGCCCGGCCAGATATTGCGGCGCATCGGTTTCATCATGACTCGAGTATAGTAGGCCCAAACCGTAACAATATTGTAGATCACTTGATTTTGTTGTGAATTGGTCAGTTTGTTGATATTACAAAATCAACAGTCAAAATCGTGGTCTATTTAGAGGGGCACAAAGATAAATGTATATCCGGCGTGTTATTCCAAATAGACCGCAAACCCTTCCGAATTACCCGAACCAGATCCGTCAGCATGTTCGGCCATTAATTATGTCAGCGGGAAATGAATAAGCTGTGAATGGCAAATCGAGGGTCGGTGTATGCCTACAAGTGGAAATGCGGCTTTGACCGACAGGGAGGATATAAAACAATTAAATTTCTGCTTTTAGTTACGGTGACTCGATAATGTGAAAGTTGAACTTTTTTTGGAGCTTACAAGACAGTTACTTAAAATAATAACTGAAACTAGTAAAAAAATTTCTTTTTTTTTTTAGAACATTGGTCTAATTTACTAAAAAGATCAACGAAAGACATGTAGAGCTCGAATCAGATGAGAAAAGGCCACCGCATCATCAATGACGCAGTTTTTAAAACTATTTCTTTCTCCTTCTACAGTTGCCGTCGCATTAGATATAATCAGAGGCGTCCTATTAAAATATTCCCGAAAATATATTGTTAAGCGGTCAAAAAGCCACTTGGCAACGTAGTACGGTTTTTACTTGGACACAATTAAAACAGATGCGGCAGCGGCCAGGGACATTTGGACCTTTTTATATGCTTTTACTAGCAGGCACTCTAAACGGTGTTGCCAAGTTTAAAAAAATGTAGTGGCGGACAGGGAGACTTAGGGGGTTAGGTTAGGTTTCGTTTTAGTCTGGTGTTTTGGTTGTATTGTTGATGGTCGCAGTTGAAGTTCACATAGTGTTATGAATAAAAAACGTTATTTTGTTAAAATGTCTTTCAAAAAGGTTGGAAAGAAAGGTGTTATCATATACAGCCAAGGCCGTGAAATCGTCAGTAACGTCTTACAATTTATGAAGAAAGAAGCAGAAGGAGTTTCCATTCCTTTGAAAAACTTGTTGTCTTTTATTTTCTTTATTAAAAACGACGAAAATGTTTCATTTTACTGATAAAATAATAGCACGCCACTGACTGGCTGCAACAACTTGGAAAGTAACGAGAGCAGCAATATTTAAAGCGAGACGTACAGAGATCGTGACATCATCGTTTGATGACGCCTGTGGCCTTTTCTTAGCTGATTCGAGCTCTACATGGTGATTATTTATATTTTACTCAATAGCCAAATCCGTTAATTTTGATCTGATATGAGTTTAAATTAGCAAAGTTGCAGTATTATTATTTTTCCTGAATCGGCAAATACTGATGGTAGGTTTGACATATATCAATCGCCTGTCAATTTTTTGACACAAGTTTTGGTTACTTTAAATAAAACATCCTATATTTTATTTGCTAATTAAAAAAATTAAATAAATTAAATTAAATCTTTCTTCTGATTTTAAAAATATATAATTTATTGAGGCTATGTTGGTTACGAGACCGAAACGGTGAAAAACAGTAAAATTGTATGAAAATTGAGCTACTGGACTATTTGCGGTCATTCTAGTAAATTTTCAAAGTCGAAACGTAATTCTAGTCATTCTAGACAATTTTTAAGGTGAAAACCTTAAAAAATAGTCAAATTTCATGAAAATTGACTTGCCAAACTATTTCAGTCATTCTAGTCAATTTTGTTTTGTAAAATGTTGAAAATCAATTAATACTCATATAAATTAGTTCTAGTCTATTTTCCAGATCAAAAAGTTGAAAATTGAATTATATGAATTCAATAGTTATTTATACAAGTAACTCAGACCATTTTTTTCAAACTATTAGCGAGTGGCCTAAGTTTTTGGAGTGAATAAACAGGTTTGAATCACGCGTTTTATAGAATATTTTAATAAATTTTGACGTCTTATACAAGTAAAAAAAAAAAATTACAGTTCTATTAAATTTTCACCGCGCCCCGTAGGTGTGACATTGTGATGATGAACCCCTAGTGAATAAAAAATTGTTTAAATCGTTGTTAAGCGTTGAATAATTGACTAATAATAGGACAAAATTTATTAAAAAAATTATATTGAATTGTATAAAATATATCATAAAAATTGACGTGCCGGAATAATTTTAGTTAATTTTCAAATTTAAAAAACGTTTAGAAAATTAACTTTTATGACTTATTACCAGAGTATTTTAATTTTTTTAGTCGAGTTTTAGTGGTAAAACATTGAAAATAGTTAACTATCATGATGACTTTTTTTTAAATCTACTTAGATGTTTTTAGTCGTGCAAGTCATTTTTTCAGGTCCAAACGCTAGACAAAGCCAATTATAATAAAAACTGATATAGCCGACTATTTGCAGTCAATCTAGTCAATTTTCAAGCCCAAAACGTCGAAAAGCGGTACAATTTCATGGAAATTTACTTGTTAGACTATTTGCGGTCACTCAAATAGTAACTTGAAAAACAATCAAATATCATGAAAGGTAACTTGCGGGACTATTTGCAGTCATTTTAGCCAAATTTCAACTGCTGATGATCCTGGTCGACGACAGTTTGTGGGAGGTGAGTTTGCACGGTTTGGCAACGCTGCCATAAATCGGTTCATTCTCACGCTAAAACTGTCAAAAGTTGTCAGAACTACATAGAAGGGAATGGACGAGAAGGGTGTGACGAGATGTTTTGCAACTATCAAAACTATCTTTTAAAAATTCATTCAAAATGTAACGCAAAATTTATCATTGGAACTGTTAGTTTTAATTTTTTTATGAAAAACAATAAAAATTACCTTTAAAAGCGTCAGGAAAATATGAGAAACAAAAAATGAAATTGTATATTATTTGAAAAGAACCTCAAAAAAAAAGAAAGAAGAGATTGAGAAAATAAAATACAGAGTCCTCCATTTAACATAATCAAAACGTGTACCGTAAATTTGACAAGTGATTAATATAAGTCAATTTTGACATCAAATTCTGGATATTATGGAAAAATAAACAGAGTTACTTATTGAGTAAAATATAAATTTATTGATTTGATGAAGATCTCTTCTGGAGCCAAATAAAAATTTGCCAAAATTGCACTTTACAACAACTGACATTTTTCCAATTTTAAATAATGTAACTTTTTTATTTGAATTCCTATAAATTTCACTGAAACAACTGAAACACCATTAGAAAAAGGATAAAAAAAACTACAAAATCAGTCAAAACTGATCTCTCTAGCTCTTCAATCTTGTGCTTTTTTTGTGCTTATTTCACTTAATTTAAGGTCCTTTGCTATAAATATGCCCTATGCATTGGAACCCTTCTGGAGCAAAATAAAAAAAATCCAAAATTGCACTTTTTACATAAAATGAAATTTTTCCAATTTTGAATGATTGTAACTATTTAATTTGAATTCCTATAAATTTCACTAAAACGCCATTAGAAAAAGGATAAATAATAACTTGCGACTTTTCCAGTTAGGATGTAATCATTATATCGAAGTTTTCTCGAAGTTATCTTACTTAGATTGTAGGTCGATGAATCCTTAACCATCTTCTTTCGATGATTTTAGCAAAATTTGGTAAAATTAGAATAGTTTCCAAATTTTTACTGCTTATTTATGTATCATCCTGCACAGTGACATTGTTTTAGAACAGAACTTTTTCAAACTAGTTAGGTATCAACCTGTAATGTAGATGGATAATGTAGATGTCACGACGTTCCAGAAGAACACAAATCAAACCTGTCTTTCTATTAGCATTCTCATATAATACCATAAACTTTATTAAAAAAATTTTTCCTTTCATGTCAGAATGTCGCCGAAAAATCTTTTATTAAAATGGAAATATTTTATGCCTTTACATTTATTTGCATCAGTATAACACCCCCGGGAAAAACTTGGCGAAGAAGAATAAGCGGCAAAACAAGTTTTGAAAAGGCCTCGCGATTTTATTCAAAACTTTTCAAGTGTAATTCGAAAGGCTTGTAAATCAACTAATACAAAGAAGACGAAGTGCGATTGGTGTGCTAATATAAAATCAGTATTTTACTGTTGATTTTAAATATACAGATTGGTTCAATTTTAATCAACAAAGTTTGATCCTAATTGAGTTTTTAGTGGTATGGTCTCATTCTAAGATAAAGTTTTCACCAAACAGTTTCCAGGGGTCTAATTCTTGAAAGCAGGGAACGGAATTCTCAAGAGAAGTGTTGATAGAATGTGACAGAAGAAGCTGACAATGGCGGGTTCCTGTCACATTCTCTCTGATTTTTCTCTTAATAACTTCCTTCGTTTCAAGAATACGAACCCTGATATATTGCAATTGAATCAAAATATACTAATTTAATTAGGGTTCAATATCGCTAACCATCATTTTCCAAATAATTGTTAGTTGCGTTAGTTAGAAAGCTGTTTTACTTCACGCAAATTACGACTTTATTCTCTTCAAACCTTGATTAACTAAGCTGTAGTTTAGTAACTGATAAACATTAAAACCTATTTAAAAATATATCCAACAGGCAAAAAAAAACATTTTTCACTTACACTGAATCAAGATCAAGTCCATCTTTTTTCATTTTGTATTAAATATTAAAAAACATTTTATGTTTTAAGTTATTGGGTCATGTTTAACCAACTTTTATTAAGATAAATACAATAAATAATTTAGAATGCTAAGTCCTAAGGTCTGGGACAACATTCTGGGTATGGTTTGGAGTTGTCGATTTCTGCCTCCACATCAACTCCTTCCAACAGTCTACATCTAAAAAAAATCAAGAGTATTTTCAATACATTCAAATATAAATGATAAAAATTACTTACGTGGCTATTTGAGCTAAAGTATTGTCCAGACAAAGGATTCTCATACATTTGTTTTCGAAATATATTCGCTTTTCACCTGCGACCAGTGGTCCTGTGTGTTCTGTCCAGCAATGTCCTTTTTTGCCTAATAAATAAGAAAAAAATAGAGAACAATTTAAAAAAAATAAATTTAGTAAAAAACTGAGTCTATGGAGGATTTGATGCAAGTATTCCAAATGTTTCTTTTTTAAAGTTATATTATTAAATCTAATCTTGAAATAGAACAAAAAACAGGAAATAAAGTTAATAATTTTTTGTAATTCTGTATGGTAAACTACACCGTTTCTAACTGTAATTCAGAAAGAGTTATTTGAAAAGTACATATGTATATTAATTTATTAAAGTGCCTGAAACTATAAAAATATGAATAAGAAGTTTAGTATTAAAATATGCTTCTAATATAATAGTTCATCCACAAAATTTCTTATGGATCCGATATCCCAAACAATTTTCGAAATCCCAAAATTACCTCAACTATCAATTATTATTTGGGACTTATTACGGAATTATTATTGGAAAATATAGGCGTCAATTCGAGCCTTAATTTCAATTTTTCGCAATTTTTGTAACAGTTTTCAAACTATGTAAAGCAGTTTTTGATCATCCTGTATCTCAAAAACGGTCAGTTTTGATTATCTTTTAACTATGCCAATAATTTTCATCTCTAACCATATTTTTTTCTGAACTTTACAATTTTTTACAGCATGGAAATTTAAAGAGCACACAAGTTAGAAAATGATATTAATTATTCATGTTTGACCTATTAAGGTATTTTAAGAACACTTTCAAACGTTAATGACCTATTATGTAATAGATTTTATAATAAAAGTTTTACTACATGTATCTACCTACAATAATTTTGAAACAGTCTCCTTCACTTAATTTTTAACCTAAACCCAATCACGTTTTGGACATTTTAACGTTTTTTTAAATTATTATATAACTTTCTTACCTTACTACAGGATAAAACTTACCTTCTGGTTTCTGATACAAGGAAACTGCCGAAAAAACTATAGAAACTAACGAAAATGCAACACTGAAAAACAAAGTGATCTTCATATTCGTTGCCTTGGTCGAGTTTGAAAGTAATAAAGAAAGTGAACCAATTTCTACCGGCGACCGAACAAGACTGGTTTGTTCTTAATTTAAGATAAACCAGTGGCTTTCGCAATACCATTATGCCCCAGAAAACTGAAGATAATGTCTTTCTCTGTGTTGTTATGTGATAAGTTATTATTTAATATATTGATTCGTGGCTAATACTTGTATGTAATATTGCGAATATAAGGGATGTTATTTCGATTTGTAATAATTGTAATGTGTAAGCGTACATTCACATTTTTCATATTCAAACAGAGATTTTTTAAACTGTGACGTTTTTGATATTATTGTATATCAATGTCGTTCATTCTGATTTTGATATCCTAAAAATGTGCAAATTCAACGATTTTGTCTCCTCTGATTTTTCCAGGGTGATTCAGATAAAAGTACCACTTTTTTTCAAAGTTACATTCAAAGATTTAATTCCTCTCAAATAGTAGGTCACAGGGTGAGAAATGCAAAACGAAGGCAATTCAGTGGCGTGTATGTTCTGACTTTGATTCTGACCATTCAAGTGCCAAAAGTGATACTTTCTAGCACGCGATTGTCATTGTGCAAGTTATATGGAGTTCGGAAACATACTTTCCACATTTGTTGCAAAAACCTGTTGTTGGTTTTTTAACAACTTTTGTTTGGAAGGAAAACAAACTGGGTAAAATTCCAAACTTTAAACACTCTGTAATAGGAATCAAAGCGTTTACAGGTCTACTTTCAGTCTTATATTATAATAAGCCAAAGAATCGTTGAATCTGTTTGTATACATACATTAAACTAGATTGTATGTACGAGTATACTTCGTTCAGGGTGTGCGGAGGTGGATAGACCTTGGGATAGACGTTTACTACGGACCAGCACAATTCTCCAAATTTGGTTAGTATAAAGTATGTGGTCAGCTTATATTTCTGTTAGGCGAATGACAGATCTAAAAAGTGTTTCAGTTAAAATAGCAACATTGCAACATATTTATCTTAAACATTCGGCAACTCCGTAAATCTGAAAGTATTTAGGAAAGAAACCTATTACTCTTTTTCGGTAAACGTCTAATCAGTCATCTATGTTTGGACACCCTGTAGTATTTTTTATACAGGGTCCTACACCTGAAGTCTGAATTTTTCGAGGGGTAGACCGCCGATAATTTCTTGTGCACCAATGCTTTTGTCAAAATGTCATAAAAGGATTAATGATTCAATAAAAATGACTTCCACAGGTTACGTGATTGCTTTTCCAAATTTTGAAAACCCAAAAGCTTAAAATTGATATTTTTTTAAAGTCACGTGACAGTTTTAGGTTAACTTAAATGACAACGTAAAGGTTTTTTCCAAATTTTTGACACTGACCTTGTGACGAAAGCTTAAAATTGAAAATTTCTAAGGTCAGGTGACTGTTTTTTCAAATTCTGAAAAACAAAAAATATTTTTGGTGCGGTTGTCTAAATTTACGGGTTATATTTTGACGTTTGAACGATTCTTCTAATTGTCGTAGTATCCACGTTAACACTTGTCAAATAAAGACACCTAGCATTTAAAAGAAACACTAGAAAAATTGGTAGGTAATTTAAATTTAGACAGTGGTAAAATTGTAAGAACCACGTCACATGACTTTAATATTTCAATTTTTGAGTTTGCAACACTGCAAAAGCCAGTTGATATTGTCAAAAACGGTCACGTGACCTTTCAAACGCAGTTTAAACTTTGAAAAATTGGTAAATTAAATTTAGACAGTTGTACAAATTTAAATTGTAAATTAAACGTCACGTGACTTTTGTTAATTCAATTGTTGAGCTTGCAACACTGTCAAGGCCAGTTTACATTGTCAAAAACTGTCACGTAACCTTCAGAACGCAGTTTAAACTTTGGGAAATTTATAAACTACATTTAGACAGTTGTAGAAACATAAATTGCAAAATACACGTCACGTGACTTTGATAATTCAATTTTTGAGCATGCAACACTGTAAATGTCAGGTGACATTGTCAAATACAATCACGTGACCTTCATAATGCAGTTTAAACTTTGAAAAATTGATAAATTAAATTTAGACAGTTGAACAAATTTAAATTGTAAATTAAACGTCACGTGACTTTTGGTAATTCAATTATTGAGCTTGCAACACTGTAACGGCGGCCGTGGCCTTAAAAATGTAGTTTACGTTGAAAAATATTATAATAATTTATAATGAATATTGTTTCAACTCAATATAATGTTACAAAGTATTTACCATATTAATTACATGTGCTTATGCTGCTCTGTTCGATTTTCGATTTTTACGGTATTGTCTACTGCAAAGTACCTATTCCTAAAAATATCGCAAATTTTCCTTGAAAGAGGCTTTATTTTATTGAGTGTGTACACCAAAATACTTCGGTGATCTATACCCCTCAGAATTTTCTCTTCGATAAAAATTAATCTTAGTTAAGGCTAATGAAAGCACATTTTAAAATTAGTAAGGGCTATACCGGTTGTTGAAAAAAAATGTGGTGTGGTAAGGTTGCTTGAAAACATTGTATAAAAAAAAAATTCTGTTCAGATTATTTTAAAAAATTGAAAAACGGCGAACACAATTTTATAGTTTTTAAGGTGATATAAGTTAGTAGACACAATAGCAAATTAAAAAAACTGTTTTAGAAACAATTATTTCTGTCCACATTTATCATTTTGAACAATTATTTTGCCACAGGTTGTGTCGTGGTCGGACTTTTACTTATTTATTGAGAGATTATTGTTTAGTATTAGGATTATTTATTACTGCAGAAATAGTGCCGGTTTTTTAAATATACTTGAACTATTAAAAAATGGTAACTAATGATAAACAGACTACAACCTTACCCCAACCTTAATGAGACAAGAAGTGACGGTATTGACGTATAATATGTCATAAGTCGTGTCACTCTTAGAAAATATTATACATATTTTATACATTTTTCATGTATGATTTTATACATGTAATGTATTTACCTACCCATTCCTGCTTTAATGCACGATTTTATCATAGGCAACCAAATACGCTCATAGTATGGGTCCATCCACCGCCCTCTCTATACTAGAAAGCCTAAAATGTCACCTTTAATGGCGGCGTTATCGGTTTTCGTTTTATACACAAACGTATGCAGATGCAGTAAAAAATATGTTTTTTTTTAATTGTTTCGTGTAGTTGATTGCAAGTTGTGAGTGAAAAATCAAAAAAAGGTTCCTTCCTGATCCAGATATGTATAGATAGAGCTTTTTTATACACAATCAAGTCCAGCCTAAACAAATTGGTTAGAACATTTGTCCTGGAAAGTACCACACAAACCAAACTAGTTTAAACACTGTTCAATGTAAGAAAATCTGTAAATCCTTGAAACTAGGTAAGCAAAATTGATAAATGGTTCTTATGTTATTACCAAGAACATTCATTCAAAATTATTTTTGTTGCTCTCACATTGAAGGATGCTTTAAAATGTAACTCACATACCTGTGCATGTAACAAGTACCTAATAAGTTTACTGTACTAGAAAGCACTTGTACCTACCATTGAGTATAGTGTTGGAGTAAAATCATCCCACTTCAAAGTGTTCAACCACTGTTGAGTTAGATCCGGTTTTTTGTAAAGTAAAAACCTGACACGGTTGGGCTTTTTCCTGAATTGCTGTTACAGTGTGGCTTGAAAAACTTATGACCCGCAGCAAACAAAAATAACTTACGCCATTAACCTCAAGTTTTGATTTTAAACCGTAAAAATTCATCTAATCTTCAAAAAACTCAATTTCCACAATACAAAGAAACGCAAACTGTCACCACTATTTCCGCCATATTGGAATTTTTGACAAGCACCTTCTAGGCTTTCTAGGTCTCATAGTATAGTTCCATTCTACTTTATTTATATTAAACAGAGAGAAATAGACGCATATATTATTCAGTTGACATCAACGACAGAACCAACTGTCACTGTCATTGTCAAGGGTGCCTATGATTTCGGTTTGCCGTATTGCCCAATGAGTAAAAAGAACAAGTATCAGGAGGTAACAATAATACAAATTATAGCCCGTTTGTGCATTAAGCGAGGGTGACGGAAGTCCACCATCTTTGATTGCGCATTCGCCTACTGCGCAGTTTAATTGACGCAAAGTCATTGAAAGTTTGGAGTTTCAAACCCGCAAAAATTTGTTGTTTGTATTTGTTGTAGTATAGTGTTAGTTTGTTTTGTTTGTTTGTGGTTCTTTAACAGTTGAGTTTTGCAAATTTAAATTAAGTTGTACAGTGGACAAGATTAAATTTAGATCTGATAGTGCCAACCGGAAGTTGACGGCCGCCATATTACTCCCCCCCCCCTTGTTTCTGTCACCCACTTTGTTTGCTATTGCTCCTTCCTGCTATGTTTACATTTTTTTTATTTATTGGTATTGCCTATACAACTGACAATTAGTTTTTTTCAAACTTTTTAGAATAATAAACATTTATTATTAACTATAGTCGACGGAAAAATGTTGTAACCAACTCTTATATTAATGAACGATTAATAATGGCGTTAAACCATTTCGATTATTAATCGCTTTCATTAATACACTCGTTGGTTAAATAACTATAAACAGAGAGAAATGGACGCACAATTTAGTTGACATCTACCATTACCTACAGAACTAACTGTCACTGTCAATGTCAAGGGTGCATATGATTTCGGTTTGCCGTGTTGTGTAACTGACAATTAGTTTTTTAAAAACTTTGTAGGATAATTAACAACTTTGTAACAAACTCTTATATTAATTGGCGATTAATAATCTCAATTTTATTAACGCGTTTACTCCAGTTTACGCGTTAAACCATTTCGATTATTAATCCCTTTCATTAATACACTCGTTGGTTAAATAACTATTAAATCGTTGAATAATTGACTAATAATAGGACAAAACTTAATAAAAACATTAAACTTTAAAATCTAAGTGAATTATATCCGCGTTTAATACGTTTTACACCATTGTTTGTATTTAGATACGTTAAATATTTGAAACATATGGGGACATTGTTAATAAAGAATTAAGAAAACTTATAAATTGCTGGTAAACCCAAGTCGTTTAGTATTGAATTATGTTAGGTAAAATATACGTAAGACTTTTTTACGAGCAAAATTAACATAACAAAAACAAATTGTAATCGTGAACATTCACGTCACACGGTCTGGCTAACCATAAAAGCATACTAATTAGTTTAAATTACCGTGCGTTGTTATCTTCGAATTACTGGCCCCCCTTTTAAACCATCTGCGATTTTACGCTCGGAACCACCTACTACAACATCATTAACGCGGTAGTACCAATTAACGTCTTATTTTACACCGTAGTCTGGAAAATTGGTTGATTAATTTTTGAATCGCGTGCCAATTAATCGGCCGTTTTGCCAACGATCAATTTAGAAAATTTGCTAACCAAAACGAAAACTGCGAACAATTTTCGTATTCAAAAAAGCGCAGCAAGCCGTGGTTCGGCTGCCGTTTCGCGGCGTCGTTGCACGAGCGACACTGCGGAACCGGCAACGGCGCGTATCCGTCGCACTTCCGAAGATGCTGTCGTCGCTATGGAAACGGCCGGGCACATTGTCATCAGCGCCGTCTAACGTTGAAAACGAAAAAGCTGCGCAAAAGTGTGTTTTTGACGGACGTCGCGACACCTGTTTGTCAGAAAAGTAAATCAATTTTGCATTGATTCATTTCAGGTGAAAGTCTGCTGTTGCTCTCTGCCTTCTAAGTTTCCACCATTAATTCTAACATCAGATGGCGCTTAAAGTGCAATTATTAAATAAACTTCCTTCCAACATTGCTTTCAGGGAGATATGATAATTTTTGAGTCGAACTTTTGGACCGAAAAATTCTTCTATGCCCAAATAAAAATTTTTCCTGATATTGAAACTTCCTGGAAAGAATTATAACTGTCAAGCTTGTTATGGAGAAAAATTAAGTTTTTTTTCAAGCAGTCTAAAATATTCTTATTACGTGCACTGCCGGCTTAGAATGACTACATTATGTTATTAGTACAATAATGAGTTTTCATTGTTGTACTAGTAAATAAATAATGTAAATATTGTCATTTTTGACAAATGATGAATGGGTTTGCGTGATATTGACATTTTGAGTTTATTGACGTTTTGGCGAAGGAAAAGAGGTTGTGGTTGTCACAATGAATCTGTCGATATTTTACAATTTGAATTAAAAAACATCATAATATACTATTATGTTTACGAATATAACAAACCCGGCCTAATATAAAAACCAAAGATGTAGAAGCGGTCATTTTCAAGTCGGAAAATTTCCGAAAAATTACTTCATGCTTAAAAAAAAATTTTCTTTGATAGGGAAAACAACTGTCAAACTTGTCATTGTTACTATCATGCATTCTAATAAGATAATTTAAGACATCTAACCGCCAGTTGCACCATCGTACTTTAAGCATAGCTTAAGTTAAGTGTGGTTTAGAGTGTGACTTTTTTCACCTGTACTGTCACAGTCTGACCCACACTTAAATTAAGCTCGGCTTACAAAACGACGGTGCAAACGGGGGTAAAGAATTAAAAGTACATTCAACTTTATTTGAATTCATATTGGATTGTTGTACAGTTATTATAATTGAAAAACAAATTATTTTTGAATTTTCAGATTTTCCAATTTTTTCCGGAAAATTACCGGAAACTTTCTGAAAAATGTTATATACCTAACCTCAACACTTTTCAAGATAATATGAATTTTGAAAAAAATATTATTTATAAATTTATCCCTTCTGGACAACACATTTCCGGTATAAAAGCTTAAATCTGTCGGTAGCGTGACATTTCTACTATATATGGTATACAGGGTGATCAAAAGACAATCTCAAGGGCTACAAATCGGTATATTGAACCACCCTGTAACTGTCAAAATAACAGAGTTATGAGCTGTCACAGTAAAAACTGTCAAAATCAAACAACTCAGTTTTAACAGTAAATAACTCAATTATTCGACGTTTTAGGTAAAAACGCTATTCAGGGTGATCAAAAGAGAATTTCAAGGGCTACAAATTGGTATATTAAACCACCCTACAATTGTCAAAATAAGCGAGTTATTGACAATACAATGGAGTAGTTTACAGGGTGATTCAATGACAACATCCTTGTTTACTGTTTTTAACATCCTTGTAACTTGTTTAATTTTCATTTTATAAAAAAAATACCAAATATGAATCTTGTAGATATTTGCATATACTTTATTCCTAAATAATCCATCAGTATACAGGGTGTCCCAAATTTGAGCAACAAACCAAACTTATTTTATTCAATTTTAGGAATCTACGTCAAATTCTAGGCCTACTTGATGTAAAATGTTTGCATCGTTATTCAGCTGTTTTTGCTCTAGCAGCCTCCTTTGACCACTTTGACCACCCTCCTCGAAAGCAGAAATTCCCAATTTGAGCGAAATTTTGGTGCACTTTTCCAGAAAATCGTCTAGAACTCGCTTATTTGAAACACCCTGTATAAATACGACAAAAGAAAGCTAATAAACGGGGCTATCTACCGCCCTCTGTACAAGAAAGCCAAGAAGGTGCATGCCAAAAATTCCAATATGGCCGAAATACTCGTTTGACAGTTTGCATTTGTTTGTATTGTGGAAATTGAGTTTTTAGATGATTAAATTAATTTTTAAGGTTTAAAGTCAAAACTTGGGATTACTTGCCAAAGTAATTTTTGTTTGCTATTATATATTGTTGTTTATATGTTTATTGTTCTAGTGAAAGTGTAGTTTGTGTTCATTTTATTGTGTTATCACTATTGTTATTGTTCCTTCATTGTTCTATAATTTGTGGTTGGTTTTTTAACTTAAATTCTATTGCCTCTACAATATGCCGTCCACTGGTTGTTTGCCAAATTTCTAAAAGCAATTTGGTGAAAGGCCCAAAAGTGCCAGTCTTTTACTTTCCAAAAGACCCTGCTCGAACCCAACAGTGGTTGAAAGCTTTGAAGTGGAATGATTTTACTCCAACACAATACTCAGTGGTAAGTACAATATGCTTTCTCATTCAGTAAACTTATTGCCTCTTACATACATTGGTATGTGACTTATGTGAGTTACATTTTGAGGCCGCCTGCATTTTGAGAGCAACAAAGGTTTACTCTGAAGAAACAGTACAGCTTTTAGAAGTTCCATTGGCACATGTACATTTTAAAAGAAAGGTCTTGGTAATAATATAAAACCCATTTACCAGTTTTGCTTACCTAGATTCAAGGATTTCCAAATTCACTTTGATTGAGCAGATTTACATTAGTTTGTTGTACTTTCCAAGACAAAGGGTTCTAACCAAACTTGCTTTGGCTGGACTTTATTGGATATAAAAAGCCATATCTATACATATCTGGATCAGGAATGAAGCGTTCTTTGATTTTTCACTCACAACTTCTAATCAACTACACGAAAAAAAAAAAAAAAAACATATTTTCTACTGCATCTCCATAGGTTTGTGTACAAAAAAAAATCCGATAACGCTGCCATTAAAAGTGACATTCTAGGCTTTCTTGTACAGAGGGCGGTGGGCTATCACGTGACGGTGAGCGGGCACGACTATGTTGTTCCGTTTAGCCGCTGGAGGGCGTCAAAGTTGACTCTCGTTTTTTGAAGTTTTTGCTCAATATCTCAGGAACGTTTCAGGTTAAAGGTCTGAAGTTTTTACCACAAATACACCTAGACGAAATACAACTTTTACCTTCTATACAGTTTTTTCGTACCACGCACCGATTGACTATAAAAAATTGAAAACTAGAATTGTCAAGAAAGTTCAAGTTTGAGGTGTCGCGTATTGACAATTGGTATTTCTTCAAACTTTTTAAGATTAACATGTATTATAGACCAAATATAGACTATACAGTTATTTTTATTATGGCCGCATTCGTTGTTACGCTTCATACGGAGCGAGCAGAGCGTTTTTGACGTCACAATGACGTAATTTGACAGTTGGCCCAATTATTTTTTGCCAAATTACGTCATCGTGACGTCAAGAACGCTCTGCTCGCTCCATGGAGCTTGAAAACGAATGCGGTCAAAATGTTTTAAAGACAACTTGTTTAAAACACCAAAATTATTTTCACAGTGTCAAATAAAGTTTATTTTTCTAATAGAAGAATCACGTTTGTTCTCATTTTTACAAAGAAATACAGGCCTACCAGTTGCAGCCATGAATTATTGCATTAATTTATTATGCCATTGGATGAATCTTTCAAAAACAATATAATTAACCTGCTCAAACATTAATTTTGATGTATAGGACTTTTCAAAAGTAACAAATTAATCGAAATATCTTCTAATATAAATAAAACAATTATCACATGAAAACTATCGACCAGTCATTCCTATCGATAAGTAAAATCCTCTTTATATCTGGCAAACTAGTCCTGTCTCCGTTTTTATTGCGCAGCCGCCATTTTGCAAAATACCTCGATCACCATTTTCCGTTCGTTCTCCAAGTTGCCACAAGAATATCAGTCCAACCGTTACTTCGTTAAGAATATCTCTGCATTTACGCTCAATAACCGCTAAAATAACAACATTAGAGGAAAATAACCCATCAGTCTATCGCATTAAAGAAAATGAGTACTGAAAAGAAAAGTGGTCAACCCGCGGCTATCTTCGAAAAATGTTCGGTGGTTTTGGTGGACGTTCTCGGCACCACAACGCCTTTTAATTATGCTAAGGTGAGATTATTTTAACTTTTTAAGTCTATTTTTACATCTTGTTGCCTGCCGACTTTCGCCTAGCAACAGTTTTGTTCACGATTTTCTTGTTTATTGCAAAATCGGGATCGCTTATCATCTCTGCCGGCGTTTAACCGGCGAGGACGGCTAAATTGTTGCTAGGCGCTTTAAAATGGCCACCTGCTTTCGTTTGTATTGTTTTTGGATCGCAGTTGCCCACCGGATTTTTATTAACAATTTACCATGGACAAGTCAACACGTGTTTTCCCAGCTAAAAATAAACCAGGCCCGGTCGTCCTTGAGCCAGGTAAAAACCTTTAGGGTGCATTCACACTGGCATTTTTTTTGTCTAGGGCACAGCTGTGCCCTTACAGCAATACAGGAATAAAAGGCTCATCAAAGGACTATGTCAAGATTTCATTATTTTCTGTTAGAAAACCTTGCTGGGAGCTTTTGTGTTTATCCTTTTTCAGAAAACTAGTTAACTTTACTTTGTCAATGCCCTGGCTATGGAAATGATGGTTTGTGCAATTTTAGGCAAAGTATCTTTGCAAAAATAAGATTTTTAGAAAACATCTCATTCATCTTCATAGTTAATAAGGTCTAGTTAATCCAGCTCATACCTATGTTTACTAAAAAATCTTTAGGTAAATACTTTCATTTTAATGTACAAAGTAAATGAGACCAGGTTTACCCTAATCATTGTCCTAATCATAAACTTAATTTTTGTTCATAACAATGCATAGTAAATGAGTAACCTAGACTAGGTACTTTGTTTGCTATGTTGGGTAATTCTGGCCTAAGACATTTAAATTAAAGTTTCAATCTTTTGCAACAACAACAATGCACAATAATGCTGTCCTCTTAAAGTTACACTTGACATTTGGCTATTAAACAAAAAATGCAATTACCACCACTTTCTGGACAAAATCTGGGTCAACTCCTTGACAAAAATTGTATTTTGCTAACTTGACAAAATAAATATACAGGGTGATTCACAATCTTATGGACACAGAGCAGAAGCGTGTAGGGGACCTCACGACAAGTCGAGTTGCCATATAACTTTTTTCTCAGGCCCATGGTTAATGAGATACAGGGTGTCAGAGTTTCAAAAAAATATTGTTTTTTTCCGAGAGGTAAACCTCTGAGTACAATTTTGTACACTAATTCCTAATATATGCCAATAATGTCCACTAATTCGTTGTAATGCCCAGTAATTCCTAAAACTCCCAATAACTAACCTAACCTAACAATACCCACTAATTTTCTGAGTTAGCAGGACTGGAGAGCCTAAAAAAACTTTTTTAATAAGAAAATATGCGTGCAACGATTTAACTAGGAAGTAGATATCAACTGTTGCTTAGTTTAAATGGGACACCTGGTATATTATTGCATTTTTAGATTCTACGTCAAATTCTAGACTTTTTTGGTTTTTGTGTTTTGTCCTGTTATACAAGGTTTGTTCTAAAAGTGGGTGAAAGAGCTCAAGACGTCAGTTCTAAAAAAGGACGTTTTTCAAATGAAACACTCCTTATTCTTATAACTTTGTCTGATTTTCTGTTCAAAATTATATTATATATTATAGGTAAGTTTGTATTAGGTCACTTGTTTGAAAAATTTATTCTTTAAATTGATACATTGAACCACCCTGTAACTGTCAAAATAATCGAGTTATTGAAGGTTAAAGTAGTAGCTGTCAAATTCAGTCCAAACTGTCTTTATTGTCAAACACCTCGTTTATTTGCAACATTTTGTAGTATAGACTTTTATATGTCAATGGATAGAAAATATAATGGGCTTTCCAAAAATATGGCCGTTTGTGTTGATAGGGTGCTTCGTTTGGCCGCCAGAGGGCTCCAAAGCTAACTAAACGTTTTTCTTGACAACTTCTTTGAGGGATTTTTTTTTAAATCTGTCTGGTACGGCACTGATATTTGGCACAAACTTAGCAGAGGGAGTGTCAAATTTAGAGCCGTAGCAAAATTGTAGAAATAAAATCATTAAAGTCGATTTTCGCTTGCACTAAGTGGCCAACATAACGCAAAACCCATTGGAATAGTGGTGGTGTTTCAGGCAAATTTGACCCTTACGAAAAAGGTCATTTCCAAAATCGGTTTTTCAAAAAAAAATTCTATGCATTACATCGTAGTCTCGATCGTAGTAGACCTACTATCTCTGTAACCGTGTTTTCCTAATTTTCCAGGGTCAAACTAACTCTAACCAGTCAAAAAATGTTTCTGGGACACCCTGTTTGTAAACCGTAAATAACACGCGTATTTATAACACTTTGTATATGCTCTTATATGTCGATGGACAGCCAATGAAATGAGCTTTCCATTGACGTAGAAAAGTCGGTTGGTTAGTGGTACCGTTTAGCCACTAGAGGGCGTTAACTTTGGCCAATTTTTTTGGTGTATCCTTTTGTTTAATATTTAAAAACCCGCTTAATTGCACTATTTTTGCTTGAGTTTGAATGAGAACGAATGAAATGAGCTTTGGCTGCTAGAGGGTGTCAAAATTGACTAATTTTTCATGACTTTTTTGGTGTATTTTTGGTAAATTTTTTATAGATAAAACATATCTAAGGTAAAAAAAAGCATGTCCTTAAAAGGTTAACGGTCTAAACAGTAGCCTAAGTTTAAAATTTGAGCAAAATATCTCAAACTGGAGTTAAAGCGAGTTAAAGAGAAAACACCAATATTTTTTTGAAACTTTAACACCCTGTATCTTGTTAAACAAGGGCCTTGCAAAAAAAGTTATACGGCAACTCGACTTACTACACGCCCCTGCTTTGTCCATAAGGTTGTGAATCAACCTGTATAAATAAAAAAACAATAAATAACAGAAAATACTTGAGGAAATGCAAGGATGTTAAATCACAGTTTCTGAGTGGACACATCTTGATTGAGTTGTTCTTTTAGTTTTTAAATTGTAAGTATTCCCCTTATTATCAATAATAATTTGTGTCAACCTATGGATATTAAGTATGGGATATGTAAGAAATAACATTTTCCAAATCCATCCAAATCAATAACCAGCCTTTTAGTAAAATTGTGTTGTTTTTTTTATCATTTAAGAAAGGTAAAATTCCAACTATATAAAGTCACTTTGACAGATCACCTCACAACATAATTAAGTATGTATAGGAAGTAGGTAATAAAAATAAATAAAAAGATATAAATGTTTGCTATTCTTTTACACTTTTACTTATTTCCTGTTAATTGAAATGAGTTAACACCCTCTATTCTGCTACCTATGAATAATGAATACTATGAAATATAAATTTAAAAGTAATTTTGATGTGATGTGAACAGAATTTGATGTGTTTTTCGACATTATGACCTTAAAATCAATCTTTAGGACATACTCTAACATCACAAAGTGTTTTGTTCTGTTGGTCATTTGTACCATAAACAAAAGTTTGGTTTATTCATGTCTCATGTAGGTAGCTAAACACAATTCAAATAAATCAATAGGTCAATGTGTGACAAGTAGTATACTATTACAATTAATATAAATGAGAATAATACTACACAATTTCCTACAATTTTCAATGTAGACACTCATTTATCCGAGCTTAAAAATAACTTTTATCCAATACATTGAACTCACTGATTTTGGCAAGTGTTTTTCCGCAGGCCAACACATGTATTTTTGTATGGTCAATCCTTTGTTATTATTGGACCTGTGTCAAAATTTACATACGGAAAAACCCTAATTTTTATTTTCTATCAAATGTCCTTGTCGCTAGTTTGCTGAATCACAGGTTTCTACATACAGAACAATTTTTTGGCTTCACTTTTACTTTACAATTTTAAAAGTCCTGTAGATTGTTGCTATGTGAAGCAGGAAAATATATTTAGAATACATTTATCAGGCTGCTATCAAGTGCAGTTTAATGCTTGGTTGTAAATCAAAATTGTAATTGCGGATGTTCTGGTTTTAAAAACCACTAGTTTTGCTATAATTTTTCTGAGAATTGTTGATATACCTAACTTTCCTTCTGAAATTACTAGTTATTGGGGGTTATTGTGGTATTAGTACAAATACTGATTGAGTTGTTTACAACTAGATGTTTGCGGTGCTGTAAACCAGCACCAGTGCTGATAAAAAAGTGGTAGTAAGTATTTTTCAGGAAAGTAACAAATCTTTTATTTAGATAAGATTGTTTTCCACATTTCACTTGGTGTGAATTATGTGATTTATTAAAATAGCAGTAGCTGGTTACAATTTTCATACTAGAAAAGGTTATCAAGGTCAGAAAGCTTAATAGAAAATTGTTTCAGAAGAACACTAATTTGATTAAACTTGTGTCAGGAGAAATTGAAACAGAACAACATAAATTTATTTTGAGATGAACTTGACATTAAATTCAGGTAAAGCACGACGCGTCGTTTAGAAAACACTCAAGGTTGTTAAACAATGTATATGAAAAAGCAAGTAAATTATGATGGATGACTACTACAGCAGCACAGCTTAGCTTATTGAATATTCCATGTCCTTTTAGTTCAAACTGCCTTATTTCTAATTTATGAATAACTTTGTTGGATGCCTCAATCCTACAAGATTTCTAATATTTCTATTATTATCCACATCACATCACCCTCTCAAAATGTTCTTAATAAAGTGCCATCATAGGTAAATCAATTTCAGAAATTTGACTCAATTCCCTAATATGCTTAGTGAAAATATCTGACCCAAATACTGTTTTCAAGAAAAATACTATCCAAACATCATTATAGCTTACTGATTTCATATTTTTTTAATAGGACACTTTGTTCCCATACCTTATGAAAAACGCTGAAGACGTGCTTAAAGAAAAATGGGAGTCGGACGACGTCAAAGCTGCAGTAAAACAATTGAAAGAGGATGAAGAGCTCGACCTGGAAAATGTCGTCAAGCTGATGAAAGATTTGACTGAGAAATCGAGTGATAATGCTGGTTTTAAGGCTCTTCAAGGTATTATATCTACGACAGCGTACACCAAGGGAGATTTGAAAGCTCAGTAAGTGTTGTCCAGACCATAAAAGTGAATTTTAAATGATTAGTTAAATTGTTTTAGGGTGTTCCCTGATGTGGCTGGTTCATTTGAAACTTGGGCCAAATCTCGCAAAGTGGCAATTTATTCCACTGGTAGTGTCACAAGCCAAAAACTTGCCTTTTCCAACACAGTAGAAGGTGATTTGTCTAGTCACATTTCTCAGTATTTTGATCAGAGTGTGGGGAAGAAAACTGAGGCTGACAGTTACAAAAAAATTGCCGAAGAACTATCGACTAAACCCGAAGAAGTTTTATATATCACAGATTTAATCGAAGGTGAGTTTATATTTAGTAAGTGGGTTTTGTTCTATTGACTGTAAACCCCACAAGCCATTCAGATTTATTGTCTATTGTCTATAAACTGCTGATGATAGAAATTTGAAAACGTCAAATTTTGTTAAAGCAGTTTTTAAAGGACTTAGAGGCTGTGAATTTCAGTGTACAGGGTGTCTCAAATTCGATGATTTTACGGGGTATCTCCAAAACTAACAAAGGTAGAGCAATGTGGTTTTCGCTAACCTGTTCTCGATTTTTGTGAAACTATTTTGAACCAGGGTGATTTTGAAAATATGACAAATTAGAACTCCATTTGTATTTTCTTGATTGTTAGCGACGCAGAAGAACTTCAAATGATTTTTTATTAGAAATTTAACGTAGAATCCAAAGGTTAAGATATGAACCAAATATGCTTTTTTTAAATGGGACATTCTATATATTGAAGAGTTTAACGCGGATGTAATTAATGATAGGAAAGAGTTTTTTGGGTAATTCCGCAAAAAAAAGTGAAGCAGTAAGGAACAAGGCTGCTCAGGCATGTAACTCCATCTGTATGTGTCATTCTATATATTTTTGCAGATTTGAAATAAGCAAAAAGTTATCTTTTAAAAAATCTGTAACAGTAGAGATGAATTTTGAGTAAGCCATTAGTAAAAACAACACGCATGTTTATCTGTCCGTGGGTGTCAAGGTTTTTGAATTATTTGGTATAATATTTTTTTGCAGCTCAGAAATACTAAAATGTTATCATCAGTGTTTTTCAAACTGTCATAAGTCTTAGAAGTATTATAAGAGGTTCTCAAACCCATTTCATTAGCTATCCATTGATGTATAAAAATCTACACAGAGTGTAAGAAATTGGCGAATTGATTGAGTGAAATACTGCATAAAAAAAGTGAAAAAAACAATCAATATAGCACCAAAAGTCATGTGACACTTTACCAAAAAACGGTGTGCGTATGTCACGTGACGAAAAAGTAAAAAAAAAAAATAGAAAAAGGCAAATCAAAATGGCCGGGAAAAAACACGTGGTCTTGGAAAACTATTTGGAATGAAAGAGAATACATGTCAAAATGGCGAAAATGTCGCTTGATCTTAAAAAACTGGTTAAAAGTCATCACCATTGTCAATCTGGGTTAAACAAAAAAATTTTTTTTTTGTAATTTAGAAACAATATGAAATATAAATAAATAATGAGAGACCTCCATGTTTAGGCAAGCGTAACTCGGTTATTTGAAAAAATATCAAAAAAGTATGGAAGGGGAAAGTTCTAGAAAGTTTTCTTCTCTACAAGATTACATTAGGGTACCTTGAACGGCCTCCTTAAGAAGATATTCTCGCAAAGCTGTGTCAAAGCACAAAAAAAGTGCTATAAAATATCCCAAACAAGTTAGAAAAACCGTTACTCGGTTATTTGGAAAAGTATGAAAAAGTGTAAATCAGAATAAAGTTGTAGGAAATTAAGTATATTTGGTTCATTTATTAAAAGCTATGTGGTAAAAAAAACGGATTAGATATTTGGATTCTACGTTAAATTTTCTATGATCAATCATAATAATTCAAAAACGACTAAACCAACTGTCAACTGATTATATATTTTTAAAATCAGAATAAAAAAAATTATCAATCTATCAGAAATTATAGCAATGAAAATTTATATTTTTTTTTTTTCACTTTTGTCATGGTCTATTATTTTATTCAATAGCATTTTCTGGCTATTTAAGAAAAGCTTTATAAAACTGTTGTATTAACAGTTTTTACGTAGAGAGTCGCAAGCTGTCTAAATACAGTATGTCCAAGATTCGATTCTCTATACAGGGATCTTGTTTTTCGTATGAGCTACTGCAAAGGTTAAATGGGGAAAGTTTTAGAGAATTTAATAGGCAATCCAACACCGTTTTAAAAATATTTAATTTTTGCTTCGTTTTTGAATTATTTTCGAAAAACCAAAAACGACAATTTTCAAAAAAAGTGCTGTATTTTCGCTAATTTAAATTTTTTTAAAATTTGGCTTAAACATTGTTAGATTCTGTGTATTTCGTTTTCAGTTCCGATGTTTGGGTCTCGAGATGCCATCAGCAACTTCTTTTTTTCTATGGACGCCATTAGGTTTTTTATCTAGTTAAAACGAGCACGTTTTTTGCCTTAAAATGATGTATTACATGTTACAAAAAAATGTACTTTTATGTTAAAAAAGCTTCAAAACAGTAAATCTTAAAATTACGTTAATGCAAAATCTAAACGATTACAAAATGTAGTATTTAATTAAGGTGTAAACTAGCTTTCAATCTAACCAAACGTAACTTAATCTTAATTTGGTACATTTTCAAAATGTCTCCCGTTCGCTCGTCGACACTTTTCGCAATTCTTTAGCACCCTACTTATGACTCTGCCAAGTGTATTTCGGTTTATCATTGCAAAACTATTTATTACCCTTTCTCGGAGAACATCAGCATTTGTAGGAGGTTCAAACTCATAAATCTCATTCTTAGCATGTCCCCAAAGATAAAAATTTAAAGGGGATAGGTCCGGGGATCTAGCTGGCCATGGGATTGAACCGTTTAATGCAATGACATTGTTTCCAAAATTTTCTCTAAGAAAATCCATAACGGGCGCTGTGTTATGCGCAGGACAGCCATCCTGTCGAAACCATAATTTTCTAAAACCAGCTTCATTTGGGACAATTTCTCGAAGAGCTGGTAAGATCTCACCTTTCAATAAATCCAAATACCTCCTTCCATTAAGATTATAATCAAATGTAAATGGTCCTATTAAACGATTTCCTAAAATGAGAAACATTGCTCAGTTACTGAGTCGCAACTTTATTATACGCGTAAAAGTAATATTTTATTTGCATACCAATGATTCCACACCAAATATTTAAGCCAAATCTCGTTTGCATTCGTCTTTGAGCAACCACATGGGGATTCTCTATAGCCCAAAAATGTCTGTCGTGCTTATTAAAAACACCGCAATTAGTAATCCTGCTTTCATCAGTCCATACAACCAAATCAGAAAATTCTGGGTCCTCATTACACTTATTAATGTACCAGTTCGAGAAACGCAGTCTTCTGGGATAATCGGTCTCCAAAAGGCCTTGTACAACTCTTGGCTTATAAGGATGATATCCAGAAGCTTTAAGATCTTGGTGAACAGTTGATTTTGGTACGTTTACATCTGCTCCTACCATTCTAACAGATTCAGTTGGGTTTTCATTGAGGGCTTTTTTCATTATGAAAACGGTATGATCCCCTCGGTTTTTCAAAAGCACCGTATTCTAATAAATTAACAACTAGATTTCTAAAGTGGGTCTTGTGAAGTTGGTGTCGTTCTGGATACGTCTCCAAATACCTAATTGAAGTCACGTTTGCGTTTCTGTTGGCCTGAAGATACAGTGCCAGCATCTCAAATTTCTCTTCATTTGAATACTTATTTTGTGGCATTTTAATACAAATATTTATATTACAACCACAAACGAAAGCTTATCTGTGCAACAGTTTTGAAAAACCGAAAAAAAATAAATGTCACTGGCATGTTCCACAATGTATTTTTACGGCAAATGGACACCTAAGTCAAAGCCAACTTAGAATCAAAGTGTTTTTTAGCTTGTTTAACATAAAAATATTTTTTTTTTAACATCATTTTAATGCAAAAAACGTGCTTTTTTGCTAACTAAAACTAATTTGCCTTTTTTTAGCCAGAACAAATTCTGGTTTTCCTGAATTGATTCCTTGATTGAGCTTTATTGATATCTTTGTTATACCTTTACCACAATACATTTTGTAAACAATCTTTGGTTTAATTGTAAACTCACGTTGTGCGGTTACAGAGGCTAAGGCTGCCAAAGATGCTGGTCTTTTGGTCGCTCTCGTTACCAGGGAAGGTAACGCCGAACTTCCAGAAGAATCTAAAGATTTCCCGGTGATTTCCAGTTTCACGGAGGTGGTCTTTGAAAACCCTTCCAAGAGAAAGGTTGTGGAGGAACCGGCTGTAACTGAGGTTTGTGCTGTTAAGTGTAGTAGGAAACGAATCCGCTCGTAGATATTCAGCAGTTTTTTTTTATGGCCTTGTAGTTGATTTAGTACATTTTGTAGCTCAGTTCTCTTTTAAATTGACGCTATTTGATCTTCCTTCTTTCCCTGTAGCACTTGCTTTGTTTTTTTTTATAAAATCGTAGTTTTTTTCGATAGTTGACGGTTAATTTTGCATTACTTAGTATTCTAACATCGGCTGAAATGGTGGTCTTGAATACACTAACCTTTTAGATTTATCTATATTCCAATGTAAAGTGTATATTATTACCAATATTACCAGGATTAGACGTTGTGATTTAGTAGTACAAATTATTTTATAAAAATTGTTTTTTTCTAATTACAATGATTTAATAAATTGTTATTCATGAATACTGTTTATTTTCTGTTCTACCCGCTTTCTATAACCTCCTATTCGTGCATGCAACTTTTCTTGGGGATTAGAGGTATTTAAAGGTAGTTTATTCATTTTGTTGGGTTAATATAATCAATTTTATGTGTGATTTGTTTAGGAACCCCCATCTAAAGTAGCCAAAACTGATTCGGCATCTGAAACTAAACCAGAGGAAAAGAAAGAGGGTGATGAGAAAAAGAGTGAGAAGGAAACTGTAGAAGATGAAGCAATGGAAGTTGATTCAGTTGCAGCTGTGGCCACAGAAGAAACTTCAGAAGGTAAGCTTTTGTTTTTTTTTTAAAATTTCGAAAAAGGCTGATTTTTGAGATACTACCGATAGCTAAACCAAAAAGTCAAATTTCTATTTCATTTTTGTACCACTTTATTAGTGATTATTTGGGAAAATCAATGGCACCTTCTGGAGGCACTTTTTTATGGTCTTCAAGAAAACAGCTTTAGTTTTCAGCTCCAACGTTTCGTTTTTTAGATACCATCATCAATTTTTCAAATACGGACAAAATCTAAATCTTAAATCATATCAAACTAAATTATCTACTCATTATGACAACATATGAATTCCAAATGCATATTTTCAAAAAAAAAAGCAAGTATCTAAGTACCTACACTAAGTATAATTTTTTGACGAGTGTGGCACATCATTAGTTTGGGGAGGTCTGTAGCTACTAAAATATGAAATAAAAAGTTCAGGTCCGTATTTGAAAAATTGAAGTTGATGATGGTATCTAAATAAGGAAACGTCGGAGCTGAAAACTATTTTCTTAAAGAGCATAAAAAAGTACCTCTAAAAGATGCCATTGATTTTCCAAAATAATCAATGTGGCAAAAGAATAAAATAGAAATTTCCGGAATATCTCTGGAAGTAATGAAAATTTGGTGATTTTTTTATTTAGTGAATTATTTAGCAATAAAATGTACAACTTTGCCTCCATTTAACTAAAGCTCTGCGTAAATGCTAATGCATCAAATTTGTAAGACCCTGTATTTAGTTGTTAGTTCAGTTTAAAATATGTGTGTTTGAATTTGTGGTATCTAGTTTTCTTAAGTAATTCTACTTGTTAAAATATTTACCAGAAATTCGTCATTATCATCATCATTCAGACAATCGTTTCCACTGCTGGACATAAGCTTCTCTCTAGATGTCATTTTTATTAACGCCATGATTATACAACTTTTCTCCCATTTAAATTCCTTGATACATTGTATACCAAGAGAAGAGTTGTGATTTTGTGTCTGATCTGTTAAAAATTTGGTAGAGAGCCAAAAATGCTCAAGAAAATATTTTTTTTTGTGTGCAAGAGGTTGTACTACCAATTTTAATTCAAAAAAGTGCATGTCTGTGGCTATATTATCTATCCATAGGAATGGGCAAGCCAAAAATGGAAATAATACCTGCAAATTGTAATTTCATTCCAACAAATATTATAAAACACTTGAAATTGAATAAATATGTGTCCTTGTTTAGTTTATTTCTGATTGATTTGTAGATAAACCTGCCAAATCTGAAGAAGTCACTGAAAAAAACCGAAAAGACTGAAGAAGCACCAACGAAGACTGAAACCAAGCCAGTAACTGAAAATTCAAAGCCAGTAGTTGAAGACGCAACAATGACTGAAGCTGCTTCAGAACCAACTCCTACTAAAGAGAAAGAAACCACTACCGATTCCGAGAAAAAGACTGAAGAAACTGTAGATAGCACTGAAAAGACTGAAGAGCCAGCTAAAACGGAAAAAAAAACCAGTAGCGGAAAACAACACAGAAGCTGAAGTCAAGGAAGACAATAAAAGCGAAGTTGACGCTAAAGAGAAGGTCAAACAAATTCCCGAACCTGAAGAGGTTAAAGAAAAAGTTGAAGTTGACAGTACAAGTCAAGAGCAAACGAAGGAAGAGAGACCTGCCGAAGACAAAGTAGACGAAAAAAAACCTGAAGATACAGTTAAAACCGAAAGTGAAACTGTTAAGTCTGCCAAAGCTGAAGAAACGACGAAAGCTGAAAAAGAAGTTACGAAAGAGAAACCCAAGGTAAATAAATTCTCTGGTCTGTTCAAAAATTCGAGTTACCGATTTTTACTTTAGGAAGAAAAAGAGGTTCCGCAGTCATCTGAAGTAGTAACTGAATCTGAAAAGAAAGAAGAAAAGCCGGAAGAGAAACCAGAAAAAAAGGAAGAAAAAGCCGAATCGTCTAAAGCAGCTTCGGAAGTCGCTTCTTCTGACGAAAAGTCCGACAGCACCGCCGCAACGTCTAGCACCGAGGCCAAAACCACCGATGAAGAAAAGGAGAACAGGAAAGATTTGGCTAATGGATTAGAAAATGGTCAGAAAGAAGAGGCTGCGGAAAAGGAAGCATCAAATAGTGAATCCACTGTAAGTTTTGTTAATGATAACTATTTTTAGTCACTAAAAGTTTACCTTACGATCGTAGTTTATAGTAAGCTTATTTATTAATAAGTTATTTTCTGATGCACTAGCCCTGAAATAAAATGACTTACTACTTATAAAAAATATAAATGTATATGTACAGGGTGATTCCAAAGTTGGTGCTTTCCTTTCACCTGCGAATAGGGCTTCAAAAAATAAGTTTTTTTTCCTTTGACGCTTTTTCGAAATATGAACAATAACGAAGATACAGGGTGTCAAAGTTTTACTGAAAAAAAAGAAAATAAAAAATAACTTAAATTTAATTTTAACTAACTACAGGTTATTCCTTATCAACAGACATAAACAAAAGCAAAAGATTTCAGCCTCCTTTGAACTAAGTTTTAATAATTTGACATTTTAAATTAAAACAGCATTTAATTTTAGGCACGCATTAAGACGGCTTTTATTTTTTTACTCGAAAGCGG
The DNA here is from genome assembly GCF_016097725.1 of Ips typographus. Taxonomy (NCBI): domain Eukaryota; kingdom Metazoa; phylum Arthropoda; class Insecta; order Coleoptera; family Curculionidae; genus Ips; species Ips typographus. The sequence continues at coordinate 14,014,837 of NC_138423.1, forward strand.
TGCGTCGTAGCAAAAAATAATAAAAGGGGTTTTATTTTTAGAATTGAACAAGGAATTCAATAATAAATTTTATGTTGAAAAAAAACCAGTAGGGTAATATTTTTTTTCGAAAATGTTTTAAAAAAATGTACACGCGCCACTGGTAAACGCAAGGAAATTGTTGTTTCTTGGAAAATTTCCTTTCCACGTAGCTACTGACACCTACAAAATTTTGTCTAATTACTTCAAGTGGTTTGGCCAAAATCATTAAATTTTAAATTTTTCAGTAAAACTTTGACACCCTGTATCTTCGTTATTGTTCATATTTCAAAAAAGCGTCAAAGAAAAAAATATCTTATTTTTTGAAGCCCTATTCGCAGGTGAAAGGAAAGCACCAACTTTGGAATCACCCTGTATAATAGAGACACCAAGAACCGCCATGGTCCATTATGGAAAAACCGAAATTATTTTAATATATTTGTTCTTATTTATTACGAAGGTAAGAGTTTTGGGCCGCATTTGTTTTCAGGCTCCATAGAGCGAGCATACCGAATGTGACGTCACAATGATATAATTTGACAGTTCGTTAAATTAAGGTTTTGCCAACTTACATAATCGTGACGTCACATTCGTCTGCTCGCTCCATGGAGCCTGAAAACAAATGCAGCTTTCTGCTAAACTTTTGACTTAATTACGTCGTTTTCTGTGATTGTATATTTAGATAAAAGAACATTTTAAGGAGTTTTGACTAGATGTACTTCTACATTTACTTTTTTTTGTTATTTTAGGAAGAAGTTAAAGTAAATGGAGACGCTAAAGTGGAAGAAAACGGTAAAGACGAGCCGACTGAAGCAGCTACGCCAGTAGAAACTGTCCCCGAAATTAAAACCAAGAAAACCGAACCTGAAACCCCCGCAGTGAGCGTAGAAGTGTAGAAGTTCTCTTGTTTTTTAATATTGTACTGTTAAATAGTTTCTGGAACTTATCAGAAGTACCTACTCATCGCCAATCATTCAATTTTAAGTGCGTAACTGCCACTCGAGAATGGTACTTCTCTATCAATTTAATTACCGAGATAAAGTGTTTAAATGTGCGGTTGGTCTTAAATAATTCGCTTTTTTTATTTTTTAAGGTTAAGTACGAGTAAAATTTTGGAACAAACATTTTTTTACACAAGCGCAGTGAAAGAAGTTAGACAATCGACAGTTCTGGAAGTTCAAATTCCTTGCTAGTCATTATTACTGAACCCATTAGAAATACCACTTTTCTTCTCTCGATTGTCTTAAACGTATTGTTCTTAATTTTTTAGCGCGATTACCGGAAAAATTAAATTCCAATGTGCCAACTAGGAATGCTCTCTCTGTTAAGACTGGCTATACCACAAAAGACTGTTTTTTTTGTAATGTCTTTGATTTTTGACTGATTTTTTTTATTGTAGAAATAAAATTCGAAATACTCATTATTCGTGTTACCTAAAGTATTATTCGTGTTTAACATTCCACCCCGTCGGGTTCGATTTAAAATTTTTAGTTTAGTTTCTCCAAATTTTTAACCACAATACTCGAAATTGTTTGTCTGGTTGAGTTGTTGTGATATAATAATGTAATTCCCACTAGTAGTGGCGGAACATCACACACGCTGTACGTTTTTTTTTATTTCACTCGTCACTCGTTATTTTTTTTATCCAATTCTGTACGATTATTTTAGATTAGTATTGTATTTTTCTCTCGGATAAGTTAGCTGTAAGTGAAATTCCTAAAACAGCACTGTGGCTACAACTATTTATTAATCTTGTATACGTTTTAGGGCATAACAATACATTTTGTAGTATTCTGATTTATTTTTTTCGTAGAAAACCTTCATTGAAGTTAGTTGTCAAAAAGGTAAGTGTTTTATTCGTATGTGTGTTGCCCTATGAAAATTTACATTTTCTAATAGTTATTGAGTAAAATCTAAAATTTTAAGGGATCAAATTGTTTAAGAGTTTTTAGGCAGCTAGACCCGTTGACAATTTTTGCTTTTTGTATGAAATTCGTTTTATTCAAACTGCGACTAGTGTCATTTGTTCAGAGGACCTGTAGTCGGAAAGCGAACGCTCGATTCGAAGTGAATTGGTATCGAATCGTGATTTTAAATGGTTTTTTGTGATACTTTACGAATTCGAAACAAAGTGAAATATTTGATAGTATATTTGATAAAGCATTCTCTTTAGTGTTTGACTTGTATCGAGTTTACAGAGTATCACAAAACAGCATTTACAAGCATGATTCGAGACAGACTCGTTTCGTATCGAGCGTTTGCAATCCGACTGCTGTTTTCACCAGAGGTTTGATCAATATGGATTCTGTTCGAAAGCGGGTTTTGTAATTATTTATTTTCAGTGTCTATTCGTTCCAGTTTTCCCAGTTCGAGTTCATTCCAGACCTATTGACAGAGCCGAAAAGGTTTTTAGTTAGTTACTTACTCAACATCAGTTAAAGATGCAAAGTAGCAAGAAACAATGGTCGTTTCACAGATTTACGCAAATACTGTACATGTGGAATTTTTCCAGTTTTTTTTTTGCATTTTTACTGACGACATTTTTTCCCACACTCGGGTCGCAATCTTGATTAATAATTTAAACTAATAAACGATTTTTTTTTATTAGGATTTGGTATAAAAGGATTTCCAAGAGATATTTTGAACAACTGCAAAGATAAGAGATCTTGTAAAGCTAACATTTTTTCCAAATCAATGAGAAGAAACAAAGAGCATAATGTTTTTGAGTTATTCTAATACAAATTTGGACTATGGCTTATGGCTGAAATCTATTTGTTTTCAGTTAACTGCCTCACGCGTTTTAAGGAAAATTAGAGTGAGAGGAGCAAGTGTCAATGAGTGTGAGTGACACCTCTCCTATACAGTATACTTAAAAAACTAAAGAAATTTAAGTCAACCAAGTTTATCTTCTTCAAAAAAAATGTATATTTATTTCCAAAATCCCCACACAACTTTGTCGCACAAGGGTATTCTATTTTTGTAAATGTTATCATTTGAACGACATCATAACATGTCGTTGTCACTGTTTATACAAGGTGCTATGAAAGTGAATATTTGTGTTAAATCCCTTTAAAAGATGGTTTTTACCGCTTTTTGGTCAAAATTAGAAAAAATTATGTACGCAACACGTTTCGAAAATGTCTTATTGTGTAACTCATTCAAACATTCATTCGTTACGCAAAATCGATCTTTTCGTAACTGGTTACATAAATAGCTATTCATTCATTTCGAAAATCATTTAGATCAGTTTCCTAAAGCTTTTTGAAAAATGACATTAGTAAAATCATTTTGTACTCTACTATAAGCAATACTATTTGTTTTTTTTGCCAATAACCTGAATCTCTGCCTAAAGCATACCTTATTCAATGTATACTTTAATATTTTTGGCTTCTGATCACGTGAACTCGAAATAAAAGGGACAACGCTTTTCGAAAGCATGCTAAAAGCACTCTCTGTGACGTCATTAGATATCTTAAGATCTATAACCGCGACGGAAAAGTTCCATGGAACATAATACGTCAGTTACATTGTGACGTCATATGTGTATTAATCATAAAAGCAGATTGATCCTTTTCCGTCAACGTCAATAATTACATGGATATTTTTCATTATAACAATAAATAAAATAAGAACCATAACCGTCCTAGCCCTACTAGCTAGTTTACCCATAAACTGCTAAGCAAAAAACAATCGGAAATGACTGTCTTTTGATGCAACAAAGTCCTGTCTGTCATTTATGAACACAGCTTTTGAGTTGTGTTTCGCTTTCGTCAAACCGGGTTAAAGAATGTGACAACATGACGTCAGCGTTTCGTCGCAAAAATTCGGCTCATGTTTGCAATTGGCATAGAAGTCACGTGATCCGCTGTCAAATATCGTCACAGAACGTGCTTTAAGCGTAACAATTTTTTTGTTTTTTTTTTGAGGATATCTTTGATCGGAAGTACTCAAAATCGAAATTTTTAAAACTACGTTTGGTACAGTTTTCGAGATTCCAATGGTAATTTGAATTACCCTGTATTTTTCTTGGTAATGTTGGTAATCGACGTCTTGAGCAACTATCACATCGTTTCTATTCTACGTATGATAGTGCTAGGTTTCATTTTACCATTATTTTACACACCAAACGATGCTCAGTTGTTAAAAAAAATGCACGCAATAAACAATAGACAAAAAAACGAAATACTTCGCACCTTTATCACCCCGAACACTTGCGTATCAATCAACCAGTTCATTTTACAGTGCGGTCATGTAAACAACTGTACCCAAAAAACTAAATGACTAATTGTCGAAAAGAAAATTGCATCGCGAGTTAAGTGTCATCAAGCAAATGATAGAGCGGTTAGAAAAACGCATGCAAAAGATAGTTCCACACGGAAAGTGAATCCTCAGGTAAAGTTTTCATACTTTGTAGGGATTATTGTTTTTAGAGTTTTTTTTTTTACATGCGTCTGTGACATACATTCGCCTTATTTAAAGCTTTTTATAAAGTTATCCATAAACCACCAGCTATAAAACCGCGTGAGCCTATGTGCGGACAAACCTGTCAAGAAAAAACGACAAAACTGTCCACTGAACAGTTTATTCGTTCACGTTTGTTTTGAACGACTACTGGACGTAAATATCCGTGCGTCCGTCCAAGTGTCCTAAAATTAAATTAATATTCTTAATTTATACTGATTTTCGTGTTCCTATAAAATGTCCACTGCACACTTTGATAGTCCGCGTTCGTTTTGAACGACTACTGAACATTATAGAGGAAAGTCCTAGTAATACTCTCCAGTAGTCGTAATTCAATGCCTCACCGTCCAAGTGTTCCAAAATTAAATTAGTTTAGATTTTGACTGATTTTCGTTTGTATTCCTATAAAATGTCCACTGGACACTCTATTCGTCCGCGTTTGTTCTGAACGACTACTGGGCATTATAGAGGAGTGTTCTAGTAACACTTTTTAGTGGTCAAAGTTAAATGAGTTAGAAAGTGTCCCAAAATTAAATGAATATTCTTAATTTGTTCCTATAAAATGTCCACTAATTTATTTACTTAAGAAAGGAGTTATTTCTAAATGTTAGCAATTAAAAAGGCAAATTTTTATCTTACTTTATTATTAAATAATCCAACGATAAGCACAGGTTTATTCTCAATTTAAAAAAGTTAAATGTTCATATCAGAACTCAGCATTTTAAACTAGATGACTAATGTTATGCAAAATTGCTTTCCAGGGACAGTTATTTAGTAAAAATAGATTTGAAGGATGCCTATTTTTTGTTACCAATTTGTACAATAGTAATTTATTTCATACTGTATCGTAATATGCTCTAATACGTAGTCGGTTTTAGTCCGGGAAATGATTCATTACGTTACTAGTCCGGTAAAATGCTTTTTTCCGGACTAGTCCGGCAAAGTAATATAATTTTGTTAGGTGTCGTCCAAAATCTATAATGGTACGTAAAATCACAAAGATACTAAGAATTAAATAACTATTATCCCTTACAGTATGAAATGAAACGTTTTAGAATACTTTTCCGTGAAATGCAATTAAAGTACTCGTCTAGGTGTTTTCCGGAATTTCTAGACGAGTACTTTAATTGCATTTCACGGAAGATTATCGTAAAACGTTTGAGAGATAAAAGTATCACTTTCACTAACTAGTAGTGAAAGTGCCACCAGGGTGCGTATTCTTGAAACGAGGGAAGGGAATTATCAAGAGAAAAACCTGTAGAATGTGACAGGAACCCGCTATTGTCAGCTTCTTGTGTCGCATTCTATCAACACTTCTCTTGAGAACTCTGTTCCCAGCTTTCAAGAATTAGGCCCCATAGAAACTGAAAGTATTTTCCTCCCATGGGAGGAAAAGTGCCACCAGTAAAAGTTACACTTTCTAAAGTCAGTTTGTCACTTTTTTGACAAATTGACAAACATATTTTTAGTAACAACACCTTTTTTTTCAGTCAGGTATTTAGGTTCTTTGCTGTTTTTTTTCCATAAAACTTAACATTGGTTGTAGAAAAAATTAGATGCGCAACTCTGGAGTAAACTGCTTTTTGCACTTTTGAATTTGAAACCAACCCTCCGCTTCGCGTCGGAAGAAGAAAGTTACACTTTTCTCCCTAGTTGCGCAAATATCTGCTTTTACTTTCCATCCGGGTAAATGTCACTTTCCACCCGAGTGAATGTCAATATGTGTTTTGTCATATCTGGGCTTACTTTTTATAGTTAAGAGACTGTGCGGCCACCTCTGCAACAGCTCGCAGCTCAGGTGATGATGAGTAACATCTGCGTCTTCAGAAATCTCCATGTTAAAAGCACTTTAAGAAACGTTTCAGCTCAAAATATTAAAGACAGAATAGCACAATAATGACGTTGTCAAGATTTTAAACAAATCACCAGTCGTTTATTGTGGTTGAAGTCATAACTACTCTTACACCTATACTACCTTATTGTTAGAGACTATTAGCAATCAATATTTCAACTGAATGATTTATTAAAAGTTCGATGAGATTTTGATAAATGATTGAAAATAAAATAGTAAACAAACCACGGTAGAAAGTTTAATTTCTGTTCTGAAATCAAACACTTTCTACCTGAGTATGTAATATACTATTGTTTTCTGTAAAAATTGTCTAAAAAATCTAACAGAAGCGCAGAAGTAGTAGAAAGTAAAGTTTCTTTTTTGACAACTTGCAAATGCACCATTAAGCGTTTTTGCTCTCCTGATTATATGCCCGGTTTTCTGTAAAAATTTGATTTTTATCATGATCACAGTAGCAAGAGAGGGTATTTAAAAAAAATTGGTAATAAGTAACTTATTTTATTCGTTTCAGTGGAACTACTCCGGCCGGAACGACCCACCTCTACTTTTTCGTTATTTAAAAATTGGTTAGATCGTGGTAGTTCACACAAAACTAAACCTTGTAGTTTACGCGAACCATGTTAGAGGGAGGTCTCTGTCATGTAACAATGTTTTATTGCCATGTTATCATTAAAAGAAGAAAAGTAGGTTTAGTATACTTAAATCAAGTTTACTACTACTGTTTATAATTTGAAGTTATTTTACTTTTATCACCTTAAAATAACTTAAATTAAAACTCCTTCATATTTTAGGTAGTTTTTTTTTTCTGAGCAGTATATTTAAGATTTGAACGAAAACTGATATATGTATACTAAAACATTGAACAATTTTTACATGAGAAGTAAGGTGAGGTTTATATAACCACCGTGTAATACATCTACCTACGACAATTTACAAGTCGCACTAATATGTAACGGTTTTTTACACCATTAACAATTTATGACACCAGATTCGCAATTTTATGTGTTTTCACGTTACATTAGTTCCATTTACATCCGTAACCGCTTGATTTGCATACCTTAAACTTTGCAACCTGTCTCTGAATTTAGCGCATAAATAAACTAACTTGATTGCTGCCTCGCCTTCTTATAGGCACTGTCTGGAGTATTTCCTTATGTACAGGAGGGGTTCTAAAAAAAAGTCAACCCAACTTTTTTCATATGCGATTTTATTGCATTGCAAAGCGGTATAATTACAAACTAAGGAGAATAAATAATACATTTTGCTATCATATACAGAGAGAGAGAGTGATATAGATTTTTAGATTCAAACACTGACATAGAAGAAAATTTTTGTGTATACGATAAGTAGAAATAATTTATATACAATTTTGGACAAAAACATATATACAACAATTAAATTTGTTTTTATAAATAGATACAATTTCATTTTGGTTCTTGGGCTTAACAATTTAGGAACAGTCCCTAAAATGTTAAGCAGACCAACGAGACTATGTTTTCCAAAATGTCAATGTTCTCTCGAAAAAATCTAGTTTCAAAATTCATCAGTTACACTGTAAAGAAATGTCACAACCAATACAAACAGGCTAAGTTGAAGAAAACAAAATACAAGTATTAATAAGTACATCTGTCAGCTACATACATATAAATGGCAAATGACAATGTTAGTCTAGATTGAACTAGCTTTAGGCTTAGTTCATTCTAAGTAACTCGCCATTGAGAAGAAGAAGAGTGTTTAAAAGTGATGTGTAGCTCGGGCTATGTAACTCTAATCATCTAAAAAATGGCTGCGCACTCGGTCATCACTTCATCTATTTCTGGTGAAAGTAATGCTTCATTTTTTGTTCATATATAGTTTATATAACACAATAAAAACTAGGATTTTTTCAGTCTTTAATAATATACAAATATACGCGTCAAGATTCACTTACATACTTATTACATTATATATTTGTCCGAAAAATGATCAACACCTTTTCCTCAAATATTAGAAATAAATAACTGACCAGGAAAAATATAACATTTACAAGATTTTCTCTTTTTTTTTAGGTTTCGTATAAAATTATACAGGGCTTGTCGAGGTCGGAAATTCCTACTTATTACATATAGAGAAACGGTAAAGCGTTATTATTATTACAGTGTGACACTAAGAATACTGAACGGTCGCCCGGTATAATTTTTAGACACGTAAATTGGTCGCTATATGCTCGGTGCATAATCCAAAAAGGACACTACATAACAATTAAATTAAAAAAAAACTGTACATATTTCAAGGGTTTTCAATTTATAATAGATGAGTTTTAGGACCAAATGGTATAGGAACAGGGCTCCACCAAATAATTATACTTTTCCTTTAGTACAATTTTACAAGTTACAAACTAGTGGAATATCAGAAAAATGCAATATTTCAATCTGACTGGCAAGTAGACGGAGGTAAAAATCCTACAGGGCAGCTTATTTGTAATATAATAAATTCGTTTGAGTGTTTTACTACATTAAAAATTACAATAAAACTTAAAAATTGAATGTATTCCTGAAAGGACCGGTTTTTTGTCTTGTCATCGATTTTCAGTCTGGAAAGACAAATTACCTGTTATTTCATGAAGCAAATTGTTGCTGGCGATGGCGTATAACCATGTTTTTTGATTATACAGGATGATTTTACTACGAAATGTCTATATTCAGTAGAGTTCAAAGTGTTTTTGAAAGTTAAATGATTCTTAAATATAAGAAAAGGTTTAGCAAAGCTCCAAGTGACGAAAGAGAAAGACAGAAAGAGGACTGTCATGTCTTTAGTGTGTTTATTATACTCGCCATTAAATGTTAAGCGGAAAAAGGAGAGTGCTTTTTTCAAAGCTATATCAAATCACTCCAATGAAATTCCAGTTTTTACACTGCGCTGAGTGAAAAAATGGAAAAATCTTTATTTTACTTGGTTAGTAAATTTTAGAGACATTAGATCTTTAACACCCTGTAAATCGGAATAAACGTTTATACAGGATGAGTAGAATGCCATCTTATTGAATCAAAAGGTCAGTCAACAAATGTTGCTAAACCGTTAAAAAATAATTTAAGTAAATAAAACATTTTAAAATCAACAATAATACTTCCTAATAAAAGATTATTAGGAAAACGCTATCTAAAATGATGAGGAGACTATGCTATTTAAAATATTTAAATTGAAAAGTTACTGAACAAATAAAGCAAATTTGTGAAATAAAAAAAATCGATTCAACATTGATATACCGTGTGTTGCATGAAAAGTACTTGCAGTCTTGTACTTGCAAAAATTGCAGATGGTTAGAGGCGCTACTTTAGTAGCTCAATCACCCTGTAAATATCATAAACCTTCGTTTTCATTTTAACATGAATACTAAAACCACATTCTATAGGATAGTGATTATTTCAAACCATAAGAAACCACTGTAAAAAGAGAACTATTACCAATCAACGGTCTTGAGAAAGATGGAAAAAACCTGTAACTGACATTTGTCACTCTGTCGATGTCATTTTACAGTTAGTAATTATCCAAACTAGAAAATAATTGGACTGGATAGAAAAGACATCAGAATTATCCTACTAACCTCTACTGGGGCCAAAAAGCTACAGTCAGAGTTGAAAATAGGCAGACAGATTACATTAACATCAAAAGAGGTGTACGACAGAGTTGCATACTGTCGCCGCTCCTGTTCAATCGTTATTCAGACAGCGTTTTCAAGGATGCTCTAAAAAACACAAATCGAAGCATTAGAGAACGTGAAATCATCAATAATATCCGATATGCTGATGACACCGTCTTGTTATCGGACAGTATACAGGGACTACAAGAGTTGTTAGACAGTTTCAACCAAACTAGTGAGGAGTACGGGCTGAATTTAAATGTCAATAAGACCAAATATATGGTGATTAGTAAAAATCCAGTCCAACCAGGTAGCGTGTATATAAAGCCAGTTGAGAGGAAAGCAAAGTTCCACTTATCTCGGCCGCACGTTGAACGGGGCTGGGATCACTCACAGGAGATGTAACACATAGAATTGAAATAGCAAGAAGTACGTTTATGCAGATGAGACCGCTCCTGTCAGGTCGAGATCTGAATCTGGCTCTAAAGAAGAGAATAGTCATGTGTTAGATACACTCTGTACGGTGTGGAGGCTTGGACGCTGTCAGACGCTATGGAAAAAAAGCTGCAAGCTTTTGAAATGTGGATTTTCAGAAGAATTCGTAGAATCTCTTGGATAGAAAGAATTACAAAACGAATAAGTACTCCGAAGAATGGGATGTGAGCCTGAAATCATTCATATTGGGAAGCGTAAAAAATAAGAGTATTTGAGCCATATCATGAGAAATAAAAAATACAGAATTCTCCAAAACATAATCCAAAGAAAAGTTGATGGACGACGAGGGTCTGGAAGAAGAAGAACTTCATGGCTGGATAACCTTCGAAAATGGTTTGGAGCAACATCTACTGAACTGTTCCGATGCGCAGCCAATAAGATCCGCATAGCCATGATGATAGCCAACGTCCGTAATCGGATAGGGCAATAGAAGAAGAAAATAATTGTGACCAATTATCAAATTACGTCACATCCGCTTAATTGGCTATCTTTGTTAGGATTATTAGTTGGCAAACGCTCGCAGTGTACTACCCTTGATTTTCAATAGGTAATTTTGAAATTTCCATACCTGGTGTATACTGAGTTGACAAAAAAATATTTCAAATTATACACTGCCTATACAAAGTTACAGTTAATTTTATTTACTGGTAGTTTTCTCTGTGGTACTCTCTTTCGGTTTAATCCTCCAATCTTTTTTTGTAGTGCGCCACTGAAGGGTAAGAAATTTTTCCTGTAATTTTTGGTTCAATTTAGAACCTTCATCTGTTGAATTCTTAGTGTCTGCACCGTTTTTAAATTGCATATATTTCCATTGAATTAGAAATAACGTTCCAAATTCAGCTCAGTTTTGCAGTTAAAAGAGACGTTATTTCTACTTCTTTTGCAAGTCAGGAACGAAAACATTAATACCAAAAAAATTGCAAATTGAGGTCAAGGAATGTGGATTTTACAGAGGAATACATCACGAAAATACTTGAAGGAGAAAAAAAACCAAAATACACTGTAAATAAGAATGACATCAGTCATAATGCTGAACGATGTAGCCTTTAAGAAACTAGTTGTGTTCCATATTTAAGCTTAATATCTCAGAAACTGTAAAAGCTATACATACAGAAATCGACTAAATATTTGGAATTAAATAATTAATAGACCCTTATCATAACCATACAAAGTGCATTTATAGTAAAATTTAGTTTTTCGTTTACTTGCAACCATTTTAACTTTGTTTGTGTACTGGGAGTGTTCTCTGCGCTTTACTTGATTGAATATCTGAATTAAAGCTTAATATCACATAGAAAACAATATCTAATCTTTTCTGTAGTAAAAAAGCTGCCCTGTAGCCGTTTCACATTTAACCAACAAACATATTCCAGCCGACAATAGAAACAAAATCACCCTCTAAATTAAATTGAACATATATAGAGAGAGAAAGAGTTTAGATCGATTTCAATATTCCTACACGCAACTGTACACAGTATATTATCATCGATTCGTAAGGGGTTTTTTCATCAGCGTTTAGGCCCACATTTTACGAAAAAAGAAACCCACCCCAGATAAAGCCGTTAAAAGCTTGTGAAGGGGTGCACATTTACGTATAAATATATAGGGTCATTTGTTTCTTAGTGCCTATTTAGTGAACAATTATTTTGTTTAGTATTTGTGTAACATATTTTGCGGGGCCACGTTACATACAATATTTATATATAATTTATTTTATATACTTATGGACGATTCGTTCGTACCCCTTGCGCTCTTTCAGAGCTCAGCACGGATATCTGTTGGGTTTAACCCACGTTCACATTTAACTATATATACAATTGTCCACTGGGGGGTACAAAATACAATTCGGTTACAAATGAACACGGTGAAATAGGTGGGGAGGGGATTACTGTTTGTGAGGGACAACAACAACAACGGGAATCACGACTAAAAAACATTCACTAGCTGATGTTTGTGTGTGTCAGTTTCGCGCGCTACGTACACTAAATTATCACCAAAAAAAAAACAGAAGAAAAAACCATGAGAGAGGCATTTCATCGCATCGCTCCCAAGATGGCCACGCACACCAGTATAGCGTTCGATAGGAGCGCAGACGCGGTCGACGTGCCAAATGTTAGTTCTTCGCTCTTCACCACTTCGTTGGGGTGTTTGTTGTAGGCCTTCGATTTTTTCGTCGTTGATGCGGTACTTCTGCTTGTCGTCGATAGGGTTGTAGGCGGTGTAGGCCTTGATGGTGTTATCGACATCCTGAGGAAAATAGAAATCATTAGAAAGTGTCACATAATAATTGTATTATATACATATAAAATAATGGGAAATTTTCCATTTTTTTAAAATCAATATGATTAAGCAAGGTCTAAAAAAAAGTGAATCCAAAGTATCTTTACTATAAAATTAAACATAACTTGTTAATAAATATTTAAAGTTTCGTTCGCCATGTATCGTGGCGTAATTTTGACGTCATATAGTATTTTTTAGCATAGTAGCGTAGTCTGCCGGATCATACTATGACGTCAGGACCACTAGTCACCACAGGCCATTTTTAATTCGTTATTTAGGGGCCTTCTCCCATCTCTTCAACAAGTGTCCAATATGACAGTAGTCATGGTTTTAAATATTTTAAATTGAATATTTTAATATTTACCTGATATTTAAAAAGTATCTAACCCATGAAACAATGATAAAAATTGACTTAGAGGTTCAGAATTTTCTTTTGAACTCCCTGTTAATTAATTTTTATGCAAATTTAAATTTCTAAAAGATTTGACTTAAAAGTCTTCTAAATGTACTTTGAACATAACTCATCAAATAATTCAGCTATTAAGTGTCATCCTGAGAGGGGTTCTAAAATAACTCATAAAACCATTGAACACTAGTTTTTAAATTTATACAAAAACGTAATTATTTATGTTGGCGTTGCCAAACTGTTCTTTTTAGACTCAATAAATCCAACAATGTCCCTAAATTTGTTGCTGTTTTAAAATGCAAAATGCAACCATTGCAATGCAATTCAGATTTTCAGGTTTTCAAATTTTTCATATAATTCAAATATGAATTAACTTGATTTACGATAAAATAGTCTAATGATGACAAAATATGGCAATTTCAAGTCCATCATCATTATCCTAGTTTCAGTTTACAAACGCACTGAGTCAGAAAAGAGAGAAAAAGATGTTGAAAAACATGTTGAACCCATTGAACTGGCTAATTGCTCAGGAATTTTAAAAGGAGTATTGATAGAAGATATGAAAGGTCAACATATTTTAGAGAGGAATTAAATTCTATCAGCATCAGAAAAGAAGGAGAACATGACGAACATGATCAAACAACAAATTTCAACGTCATCTAGTGGCCAAATGGTACAAGCTCTGCTCCTCCTATACAGGGTGTCCCATAAGTAATGGTAAATTGGCGTTTTTTGCTAAAATTAGGTATTCCAAGATTTCTGAGGGTGCCAAATGTGATTATCTACTCAGTTATTCAAGCCAGCTTGTAGAGGGCGCAATTTACAATAAATGATTTGCTTTAAAATCGCTTTAACTTTTTTACACAACAACCGAGTATATCTGTTATCCAATACTTTCTGAACAAAATACTTAGTTAATCAACCGTTTTCGAAATATTTGCAATTAAAGTATTCGGTGCTATACATGATTGCAATTTGTCATCTTCTTGGAGGATGGAGAGCTCATTTCTCATTGCAACTGAGAAATAACTTGAAAAAAAATAATCCGAATCGTTGAATTGGTCGGGAAAGCCAAATATCATCACCAGCACAGAGTTCGAATTTTAATCCTCCAGATTTTTGTGTATGGGTATACTTGAAGCCTTTTGTGTATGAAGAGAGGCAAATTATGAAATCAAACTCAAAATGCTGTTGAGTCAGTTTGGAATAATAGGCAGTTATTTCAACCTATGTTCTTGCCAAATGCCAAACTATAGCTTTACAGGAAATTAGGAAAAAATTGTTACAATCCCGTATTTGAGCGAACATCACGGATCAATTAAGTTCAAAGGGCTTTTCCTAAATACCTAGTGTCGTATACAATTGATTTGCAACATTTTTGAAAGGGATATTTGAAATATCTTACAATTTTGGGCCGGCTTGTGTTTTAATTTTTTGCATTGAAATTAGATGTTGTAGAGTAAAAATGCTAATTTTATGAAAGTAAATAGAATTTGATATCGCAAACTTGGAAATTTCTGCTTTTCCAGGCGAACAACAATTTCACAAAATAGAGCCATATGAGTTATTAATACTTATCAGAATTATTGCATAGTATAATTACTACTATCAATAAGCATAGCAATATTAAAAAAAAAATTCAAAATTTCGAAAGTTTGTCGAAGATTTTTTTTGTTTTGGTAAAACGACAATTTGAGCTCCCTCATTTTGTGGATTTTTTTAGGTAATAGGTCAAACTGCATCAAAAAGTGTAGAAAAAAAGCTTAACGATGTGGTACGTTATTGCGCAGATTCAATCACAATACTGTTCAATTATTTAAAGCCACGATAGAATCAATAACACATCGTAACATTTACAGTTTGAATAGACCCGAAGCAATATGTAATATTGTGCTAGACTGAAAGTTGGTAATTTTATTATTGAAGTCTTATTTACAGAACGGTAATTTACCTTGACAAAAAAATACCAAGAACTGATTACTATAGCAATATGAATAAATGACCATATCGGTATGTGGCCTAATTTGCTTCCTGATCTAATAATCTACAAAAAATATTTCACTTTCAGTCATTAGTTGCGTGATTTTAATCAGTTATTTGTTTTGTTATTAACTATTTCATTAAACAGTGTTTTAGTTTGTTATGTAATGTAATTTTTTCACTTTCGTCTGTCATCACAATTCATATTATGACAATTTTGTTTTTTGTAGCTAATGTAATTGAATTTGGCTTTTTCACTTAAAAAATAAATGTATACCTTTAATCAAGCTGTTACATTTAACTTTTTAATGTTAAAAATTCAGTATTTGTATGAAAAGCTCCAAAAAAGAGATTCATTTGACGTAGGTTAGACATTTTCAATCAAGTATAATAGTGGACAAAAACTAAATTTTCTTTCTAAATCCTGTAAAAACATTTTAGAAAAATGGATCAGGTTTTGTATATAAAAACATTCTTTTAGCTATGTTTAGAAGCATATAAAGATGAATTTTGGGTACTTTTGAAGATTTTCACTTGCAACTAAAACGCATCCCAGCTTTCTAGACATTTGTTTAAAGCTTGAAAAGCATCTTCAGCAAGTTTAGGTTTTGCAGGTTATTTGAAGGTGATATTTTAGCATTTTAGTCTTTCAAGGGTTGTAAACCATTTTCAACTTTCTCCTTTTAGTAGGTATTTTTTTAAAATCTATTTTTACAAGTTCAGAAACGTCAGCTTTCCAAACTATTTTTAACTCAAAAGCATACATAGAAATGTTTAGAATGCAGTTTTGCATGTTTTTCCAATTAATTGTAAAACGGCAAGATATTAAGAAGATAATCCAATTGGAAAACCAGACCTAAAATGTCATGTTAGAAATTTTGACATTATTTTATATAAATATCTTCAGGAATTTAAATGTTACAGATATTTTAAAATATCTTCAGCAAGTTATGACATACATTTACTTTTCAAACTATTTTTGACCAATTTTTTTTGCGTGTGTTTAACGTACTGCAGTTTGGCAACTTTATAGTAGAATATTAAGTGTATCTGCATTTTCTGAAGATGCTTAAAAAGCAAACTTCCTGTGTAACTTTCCGTAAAATTAACCTAGTTTTTTTCAAACGAAACCCCTAATTACTAGTAAACCTTGAGCGAAATTTCCTCCTCAGTTTTGCTATATCATTTACTCAACTAAACAACGGGGGAAAACCGGTACGAAAAAAAAACATTCAAATTAACTCCCCGTACAAATCAGCCAACCTAATTTCCCTAGTAAAACAAATGGAGGAGTTAAAAAAAACATGAAACATATTGTTTGATTCCCTTAAGTTGATTAGAGTGTGATTCCTGTTGGCTAGAAAGTAAAAGTCCCTGGTTTTACTTGTGTTCTTTTAGCAATTCATGCTTGGTCAGGCAGAAATTACAACATTATTCGCGACGGCAAAGAAAATTACCTATAAAATGCGAATTCTATTATGTATTGGTATTCTGAGCTGTTTTATTAGATCACAAACGAGTTTCCTGGATGTATTCAAGCGAGGGGTAAAGTGCTGAGTACAATTTTGTACACTAATTCCTAATATGCTAATAATGTCTACTAATTCCTTGTAATGCCCAGTAATTCCTAATAACTCCCAATAACTAACCTAACCTAACAATACCCACTAATTTTCTGAATTACCACGACTGGAGAATCTAAAAAACCGTTTTTAATTAAAAAAAAGTAAAAATAAGAAAATATGCGTGCAACGATTTAACCGGAAGTAGATCATCAACTGCTGCTTAGTTGAAACGGGACACCTTGTATATTATTGCATTTTTGGATTCTACGTCAAATTCATTAGTGTCATACACTTTTCTGTATCCGTTTCTGAGATATTTACCGTTCTATGTGAAATTTTATATTTTCAGTCTACAAAACAATAATTTTAATTTATGCATATCAAGGAACATTTTTTTCTTGGTTTTTGTGTTTTGTCGTGATGTACAAGGTTTGTTCTAAGAGTGGGTGAAGAAAAACGATAAAATATATTATACAGGATGGTTAAATTGGTATGTTGAAGCACCCTGTAACTTTCAAAATGATCGAGTTATTGAAGGTTAAAGTAGTAGCTGTCAAATTTAGTCAAAACTGTCAAACAACTCGTTTATTTGCAACATTTTGTATAGACTTTTATGTCAATGGATAGAAAATATAATGGGCGCTCTAAAAATATGGCCGTTTGTGTTGATAGGGTGCTTCGTTTGGCCGCCAGAGGGCTCCAAATATAACTAAACGTTTTTCTTGACGGTAACCACTCTAACTTCTTTGAGGGACTTTTTTTTAAATCAGTCAGGTACGCCCCTGATATTTGGCACAAACCTAGCACAGTGAGTGTTAAATTTAGAGCCGTAGCAAAACTGTAGAAATAAATTCATTAAAGTCGATTTTCGCTTGCACTAAGTGGCCAACATAACGCAAAACCCATTGGCATAGTTGTGGTGTTTCAGGCAAATTTGACCCTTACGAAAATTGTCATTTGCAAAATCGGTTTTTCAAAAAATTTGTATGCATTACGATTACATCGTAGTAGACCTAATAAGTAGCTCATGTAACCATGTTTTCTTAATTTTCCAGGGTCAAATTAGCCCTAACCAGTCAAAAAGTGTTTCTGGGGCACCCTGTTTGTAAACCGTAAATAGCACGCGTACTTCTAACACTTTGTATATACTTTTATATGTCGATGGACAGCCAATGAAATGAGCTTTTCATTGACGTAGAAAAGTCGGTTGGTTAGTAGTACCGTTTAGCCACTAGAGGGCGTCAACTTTGACCATTTTTTTTGGTGTATCCTTTTGTTTAATATTCAAAAACCCGCATAATTGCACTATTTTTGCGTTAGAGTTTTATACGTCAATCGAAAGCCAATGGAAAATCACCTTTCTAAAAAGTTCCCAACATGGATGGATATGTTAGACGGTTTGGCCGCTAGAGAGCGTCAAAGTTGACTATTTTTTTATGACTTTTTTCGTGCACCCTTTTGTTCAATCTTCAATAACTCGTTTATTTTCACCATTTTTAGTAGTGTTTTATACGTCAATGGACAACCAATGAAATGAGCTTTCTAACAGTCTCCCAATTTGAATGGATAGGTTAGACGGTTTGGCCGCTAGAGGGTGTCAAAATTGATTAATTTTTTCATGACTTTGTTGGTGCATTCTTCCGTTCAATCGTCAATAACTAGCTTATTTGCAACACTTTGTATACACTTTTATATGCCAATGGATAGCCAATGAAATAAGCTTTCTATTGACGTATAAAAGTTGATGGGTTAGGGGTACGGTTTTGTCGCTAGAGAACGTGAAAATTTTTAAAAGTAAAATTACAAAATTCATAATTTTTCACTGTATTCCAACGGAATTCATTGAAATTACCAAACTTTATTTATGTTTAAACTTGAATGGTGTATGGAAAAAATTATTTTATGATTTTTTATATAATATAATTTAGACTTTCCCAAAACTATTAATAATTTTCAAAATACGATTGTAATGTCCATTAATTCCTAAAGGTTGTACATCATAATGCCCCAACGGTTTACCCCTCGTATTCAACGAGACATTTTTTAACAGCATTTTATGTCTGTTATTTGTGTTTCAAATGTTAAGTTGACAAAAGACAAAAGTTGAGTTCAATAATTGAAAAACAATGCTTTGAGTATGCACCCACAGTTATTTCAAGGTTTCAGTTGTAGTGAATGCTATTGAAAATTCACAGTCTAAACTTAAATTAATTTTAAGCTGGTGGTACATACGGCTGTAAGAGACCTCACTTGTTTTGCAATTTGACAACTTGATTAACTGTCAAATTACGTCACTTTGAGGTCACAATCGAGCGTCCACAAACAAACGTTGAACTGAACGAATTCAACCTGTTTTGACATCAATAAGAAAAAAAAACATACCATGTGGGTCGTGGTGGTGACTGAGTTGGAGGTTGAGTGGGTGTTTGGGATGGAGGTCCCCACACTTTGAAAACGATCTTCATGTTATGTGTAGTGCACCTCCCTCCTATCCTTCGGTGTAGATCGTCCGATGTGGACGTGGAAATGAAGTAGTAGTCGTGACCTGAAACAGTTAGATTCGATTAAAATTTTGCCTCTAATCGATTATGAATGAAACCATTCATGATTTCGACAAGGAATTTTACAAAACAAACAAGATTATTATATTATGCGGCCTGATTTTTCGTCAAATCGAAAACGACGCCGACGGTAAACGGCAATTAACATAATTTTACGCACGGCGGAGTGTCAACAGATCCGCAGTTTGTTCTGCTAATGCGAGAACAATTAAATTGTCACAGCTTTAAGCAGGATATATTGCATTACCCGGTCACGAAAAAAGCCGGTTTTTATGAGGCTTAATTAAATAGTTGCGGTATGGTTACGCCCCATTGGGGCGGTTTGCCATGCTGTGACCACATCACTAAACCGGTCTTTAACTTACTAAACTCGGGTAAATATGCGCCTTAATATACGTTGTTTGAAGACTTTCTATCAAGATTTGCATTTTGATGCCTGTATAGTGGGACTTAACGATGTAGGAATCAAGTAAAATAATCTAGGCAAGAGTTAATCAGAATTAACATTTTGGTAAGTCCACATATGAGGCATTTGTGTAAATTGTAAGTCGTAGTTTGTACTGAGTTTAGATTTACGCCTTATTCTATGCCCATGGATTTTAAGAAAAAAATATACACATCTCAGACTCAGTATTTTCTTAGAGTTCACTCAAATTAGGGTTCTTTAAGTTCAACTTCATTTCTGTATTCATTAAATAGTTTCAATGAGGACCTAATCCTAATAAAAGACTATGAAAATATCTCAATGTTTAGAAAGGAAGTAAAAATTGCTGTTGTTTTGAAATTCGTTTATTTTATCCACTGAAACTCAGGAAACGAAACAAAACGTTTATTTTATGATAAATATAAAGCGCTAACCGAAAAAGATCAATTGATTGGTGAGGAAAATACATTATTAAAGAAGTGAGAGAAAAAACTACAACTAAATGAATCTGATTCAATTAACTATCTAAGCAATTTATTTTTGACAAAGAAAAAAATTTTTTTCTAAAAACTTTATTTGAAGTAATTTTGAGAATTTTTTTGAAATACAATTTTAATTTTTAATAATGCTTTTATTGTTTATTTTGAATCTGAAAACCATTAAACTTTTAATATTTTTTTAAATTTCGTTTTTGCTACTAAAAACGGTACCAAAATGCAACTTTGCCTATTCTATAATTTATTTCCAAAATCACATTTGTGTATATCTAATTAATATCAATCTAATTATTATAAATTTAATATTTTCATATTCTCAATTCTAACTGACAAAGCCAATTTTGCTGAAAATTAACAAAAGAAGCATTTTTAAAAGTTACTGAAACTTGACTTTTTAGAAACCTTAAACGATGATGTCAAGTATGACAAAAGTTGTAAATTTGACGAGTATTTACTAGGTTAGTATAGGTTATGATTTTTATTTAATGGAGTTTTCGATTGGTTTTAAATCGTGCAAGGTTGCCCCAATTTAAACTTTAAAATTTTGAACTTTTTGAATTACCCTGTAATAGTAGCATCATATCAACAACATCCAGATACTACACATAAGTTTAACTACAAACAACATTAAATAGAAGAACTAAAGTTAAAATCCTTGCTTTTAGTAAGTTGCAGGTCTTGCCTAAACCAATTTCTGGTTTAAAACCAAACAAAATTTTTTGCAAATAACTTTCTTTTTGTGTGCAATTATTATTACAAACATAAATGAACATAAGCGCTGTAGAAAATTAAATTTTAATTGAGTAATTTTGGATTGAAGTAAACAATCACCAGTGATTCGTGAAACAACATTTATTTTTCTGAAATAATTTGCAATAAGGTTCGAGTGCAGACCTTAAAAAGCTTTCCTTCGTCCAGTGACCTAAATTTGTCATAACCACTTTGTGCAACATGAATATTTCGCCTCATTTCATAAATAAGTCGTATTTTTAACTAGATTTATCACCTTTAGTTTTGTCACTACCAGTCACCCATTAATTCGGAGCAATACTTAAAAATACATTTGAGAAGTTAATTAAGAACGTCTAGTCTAGACGTTTCAGGATTTATCTACAAATTGTCGGGAACATTTCACTAAATACACACCGGGCAACGTGACAGACAAGTTTTCAGTTTTTTTGGCCGAAACAAAGCCAGAAAATTTCCAAAATTAAACTCCATTACCGTTCCGCTTAATAAGTCGTTTAATGCACGTTTGGGAAACGCGTTGTCGTGTCATTTTGAACGACCTCCCCGACATAATAAATTACGAAAAGCACTAAGCAATTTCCTTCTTCGTCAAAGCGAACTTAAAAGCCTTAAAAATATTGATTTCTGTTATGATGGCCTTTAAGTAACTGTGCCGGTATATTTAGAACGTTGTTGAACAAGGAAATCTTATGGTATTCACGTCAGTTAATGTTGATAATGATCTTTTATAACATCTTGTAAGTCGGAAGAAGATAATTTGTATGCCAAGCTTAAAAATAACTAGACACAAAAAGGAAAATGTACTACAACCAAAAATTTGCAAATGTATTAATTACTGGACTAGTTTTGTGATTGGCCAGTTCTACACCAAAATTCATTAAGAAAATTAGTAATTGAATTGTTCATTTCAAATATCACAAAAGTCAAATTTTCAGAAAACCCAACAAAATGATTAATTTAAAAAAGTACATTTTGATAATACAATTATGGTTTTAACTTGAAGTGTTTAGATAACTGAATAAGGTAAATAAGATTGAGACAAAAACATTAAAAAATACTTATTTTGTTTGAAGTTTGAAGACTTTACTAATAATTTGGCTTTTATGAAGCTTCTATTAACTTTAACCAATTCAAGAAGGAATGTTAAAACAGTTTTTCGAAAGAAACCAAACATTTTAAAAAGTCAATTGTTGCAACTAGTTTCCAGATTCTTCAAGAGGTTTTGCAGTAGAAAAAGGATTTATTAAGATGCTAAAAAAGACTGACTGTCAGATAATAATGATTATTTGCTTCATTATATGAACAGTTTTGGCATTAATAGTCATGTGTTTTTTTAGATTTTTCCAACAGAAATTAGTTTTTAAGTTATTTTAAATCGTCAAATACAAACCTGAATTTTTGATTGTTCATTTTACACGCGTGTTTAGTTCATCAGGATATCATTGACATCATAACAAATTCACCCTGTTTTAACACAATAGACACTATAGAAGAGAAGATGATGTCATAGTGTCCCACGTTTCGAATTGATCGGCTCCTCAAGATCTGAGATACATAGTTCATTAGGAGCTAACAATGGCGTTGTAAGTAAAACTTTTCAGTTTTCCTGCAGAATTTTTTTACCACTTATGTTTATATAAAAAAATATTAAAATTTTTAGTTTTTTTTGGCACGCCTAACATAAAAGTTGTTACTTTACAAATGACAGTTGTACACGTGAAAAATGACAGGTGGACTCGTTTATGTTTTTCAAACAACTTTCATAGATTGCGTGATTTTGGCCCTGTTTGTTGAAGTCATAACTACTCGTACACCGATACTACCTTATTGTTAGAGACTATTAGCAATCAATATTTCAACTAAACGATTTAAGTTTGACAAGATTCTGATAAATTTTGTAAAATTGGTTGGTTGAAAATAAAATAGTATACAAACCACAGTGGAAAGTTTAATTTCTGTCTCGAGATAAAGTTCACGTGGACTTCGTCTCGGCGAACTACCTAATATCTCGACAGAAATCAAACACTTTCTACCTGAGTATGTATGTGTACTGTTGTTAGCAACCTATTTAACAGTTGGTGTCCAAAATGTATAGGGGTGTGTGAAATCACAAAAAAAAAACTAAGAATTAAATAACTATTACCACTTGCGCATCTAATTTTTTCTACGACCAATGTTATGTTTTATGGAAAAAAAGCAAAAAGGGGGTTGTTACTAAAGGTATGTTTGTCAATTTGTCAAGAAAGTGACAAACTGTCCTTAGAAAGTGTGACTTTTACTGGTAGCACTTTTCCTCCCTAGGGAGGAAAATACTTTCAGTCTCTCTGCTCACACTTTCACTTCCTAGGTAGTAAAAGTGATACTTTCATCTCTCAAATGAGGGAAAAAAAATTGATTTTCTATAGGGGTCGTAGAAAAAACGATTTACGATACTCTTCCGTGAAATGCAAGTACTTGTCTAGAAATTCCGGACTCGACTCGTTACTTGTACTTTAATAACCCATTTCCCGGTCGTAAATTACTATTTTGACCTCTACAATGACCATTAAGGTAGAGAAAACTAATTGCTCAAGTTACTAATCGGTCAATAATGTTTGTCATGTTAGTAGTGGAAAAACTCGTTTATTTGCAACATTTACTAAAACTCTTACAGGGTTATAAGTAGCTAAAAAATAGGCCTGTAAACTGGCATTGATTACACTCCGTTAACTTTTAACGTTTGGGCTCTAGAGGGCGTCAAATTTTGAGCACTTTTTTGCTATTTTTTTGAAAACGGTTCAACTAATAGAGGTCTGACATTTTCACCACACCAAATAGATGAAAAATCCTGTAAAATAGTGTACAACTTGACACGTTTATGTTTTAAATTGTACTACTTTTTGATAAAAAAATAAATTGGCTACATGTTTTAGTGGTGATGGTGATCAATCTCTCTTAAAGGAGATACTCCCTAAAAAGTGTTTGATAATAGAAAAATCTCCTTCTCTTCCCATAAGTTGGTTAGAGTCAATTTGTTCGCGGATTTAAAATTTTCAAATCAAAGTTAGGACACTTTTTTACTGAAAACAGGACACAAGCCACAGTTAAAAACACAAATCACGCAGATTCCATTTTTGTACAAATTTCAAACGGCATTACTCTCATGAAAGCTCCACACTAAAAGCATTTGAATTTTCATCTTTGGAAATAACAGCCAATAGCACGTGCTCCTTAAAAAATAATATACTACTCATTTATTTTTTGAGAGATATTTCAATATTTCAGTGTTGTCCTCGAATTTATTAATATTCCTTATTGACAAACTTTTGAAAAAAACGTAATAAACTGAGACCGGTGTCGTTCAAAGCTCAAAGTGCCAGGACGAGTGACTAATAAAATTTTGATGGTAAATACGAGAACCTTTGTGCTCACATAATGCTTCGGGATGACATTAAGCTATAAGAACATAAAAGCAGTCGTCGTTCCCTTTAAATTTTCGAACGTAAATATTCGTGAGGCGTAGTTTCAAAGAGCGGCAAACGTCGTTACGAATTTACTATAATAACAAAAATCGATGGTTTGGTGTACGGCCTTTTGATGAATAATTTAAGGTTTGCTTTTGGGTCGAGACATAATGCTCGGAAAATTGCTTTAAGCAGATTTAACTGTATCTTTTCCTTTAACGGCGATGATTGGGACGAATTTACTCGGGGACTAATTTAGGATCCGCCTTTCATTATCTTTCCGAGTTTAACGTCTAATGGAAACTATAAAAGGTCTTTCGAGTTAAGACGCAAATAGCTTGGTTGGAACGAAGTTTTGGACAGGAATTTAATGTCTAGACCAACGGTTTTCAATTCTGTTTAACTTTAATTAAAAAGTAATCGCTTTCCTGAAAAACTAAATCACAAAACCAGTTTGCAAACAATTAACAAATGTTATAAGACAATTTAGAAAAGTGTGTAACTGTTGATCGTTTTATTATCTATACTGTATTATATTACTGTGGAGTTAAATGATTAACGGTAAAGTTTGTAGTTTCTGTTTTAAGGATTTTCAAACCTGTTTAATAATTAAAAAACTATAAAATACATAAGCAGCTATTGAAATTTTCACAGTTTCTAAAAATCTCGTAAATATTTATTGCTAATGGTGCATTAAGACATGTAAAATACTGCTTATCTTTGAATCTCGTCTAGTCACAGAATTGGCTTGCAGTCATTTTTGGAAATTCTTTTTTAGGTAAATGAAAATTTAAACCTTGAAATATTAGGTTTTGTTGATAATTTAGGAACATTTCAATACTATTATATTTTTTATTTTCCAAGTTAAGTTCCTTAGGGTGTTTGAAATAATAATAACTGTCCAGTGTGTCTGAAATTTGACGGTTTTACGGGGTATCTCCAAAACTAGCAAGAGTAGACGTACTTCCCACAACTGTTCCCATTTATGAGCTACAAGAAAATTTTGAAAATATGACAATTTGGATCCTCCCTCCTATTTTGGTATTTTCCTTAGAAAATGTAACGTATAATCCAAATATAACAATATGTTTTATTTTATCCGTGTCTTCCAAACTGTCTGCTGAGTCTTGAAAGTAAGACAGGAGGTTCATAATGTCTTTAGAAGTTTGAAAACTGTTTTCAGTTGGTTCGATTTTCAAGAATGAGAGATAAGTTGGTTAAGTTTGAAACCGTTTAGCGGCCAAACGGTTTAAAACCTATCAACCAGAGCCGATTTCTTTGGCTATCTATTAACGTTCAAAAGTTTATATAGTGTGGACCAAATAAGCAAGTTAAACACGATTGAATAAAACATTAAAAAAAAAATTAAATAAATTTATCTTATTTGACGCTCTCTAGCGGCCCAACCAATAAATCAACCAACCAGTCTTGCCATATTGTTGGAAAGCCCATTCTAATAGTATAAAAGTCTACAAAGAGTGTACCAAATTGAAGAGATATTGCCGATTGAGGAAAATACTGAAAGAAACGGATTAGATACGTGGATTTTACGTAAAATTTTCCAGGAAAAGCCATTTGTAGTTTTTCTGCGTCTCAAAAGAAAATACGAAAGGGGTTCCAAATTGTCATATTTTCTGCTCTACCTTTGCTACTTTTGGAGATACACAGTAAAACCATCCAATTTGAGACACCCTGTACATTATCGACATACAGCAAACGGTAAGTGTGATGAGGGTTGGGTAGCCAAGCAAAATGGTGAGATTCCAAACGGACTAAATGATACATTTTTGTTATTAGGATTTGTAATGAAAAACCCATTTTGTTAATTTTTAAAACATAAAACAATAATAAAAACAGGCATTTTGTTGTGGGCATAAAGCCCACCCATTTCAGGATTATAGTCATATAATAGCAAAACAATTACTCAAATTATCCAAGGTTTAGCTTGTAGGCTAAGTAGTTACCATTTGCTTCTATCTATCTATCTATTTCTTAATTCGGATCAAGAATGTATCATGTATGTACAAGGGTTAGAAAAAAATATACTCTAGAATTTTTCCCCTGTATATTATTCATTTCCGTTTTTTTTTTGCGATTGTACTTAGTTTTTTTATTTAACTTTTATTTTGTTCTTCTTCTTCTTTCTTTCTAATATGGCTGATGCCTGTTTTGTCCTATTATACCTCTTACGTTGATGTCCAGCACTCTTTCCAGCGTTTTGGAGGTCTGCCTTGGGTTCGTTTTTCGAAAGGATTGTTTGTTTTTGCGATTTTTACAACTCTGTTGTCTTCCATTCTGTTTACGTGTTTATTCCAGTATTTTCTTCTCTGTCTTACCCACCTTCCTATGTCCTGTATCTCGTTCCGTTGTCTAAGGTTTTCGCGCTTCTGATTCTGTCGAGTAGTGTTTTTCCGTTTTATACTAGTCCGGCAGTGGTTATTGATCTAGTGTATTAGTTTTATTAATATCTTGTTCACTTCATTTTCTCACATTATTTCAATGATGTCCGCCAATCGCACATATAAGCTGTTTTATTGAACTCTAGAAATTTTTCTGTTATTTGCTTCACAATGAAGATAGGTCATCAATGGAAAACCTGTTTTTTCGAAAATCTTGCTGTTCATCGCGAATTTCTACAGTTTTGTTGATTTCCTTTAACAGAGTCCTAGTGAAGGCTTTGAGGATGCTGTTGAGAAGTGTTATTCCACGATAATTGTCCGGGATTGTTTTCTGGCCCTCTTTCTGATGTTTCTGAAGAGAGTTAATATTTCTTTTTGTAGGTTGTCTCCCCCGTGTTTTAACATTTCATTTGTTATCTCTCTGTATTTTGTTGATTAACCTAATTTATTTGTTTGTTTACTTTAAGCACTCCTAACTTTGAGCATCAGATGTTTTCTTTATACATCTAGGTTGACCGATTGCACTTCTTAATTTTATTTTTACGGTCATATGCCACTTTTATTTTATATTTTAATATTGATGTATTTTTTTTTTCGACCCTCATCGAGAAGTCGAATCCAAACCTTTATTATCCGTGTAGCACCGTGACTCCACAAACCCTTTAAAAGCCGGATTTGTCAAATTTTCTAGTTATATTGATATGTAATATACATATTGAAAATTTATTCTCCACTATAAGGTAACTTTGGTTGGTCTTCATTTAACCTTAGTCTTAATTTTTTTCCTGATTTCTTATTAATTTAAAGTTAAATTTTCCAACAAACAGGTGTTTCTAATGTTTTACTCCTTATCAATGACTTACATTCCCTAATATTAGGTAGGTTTTCTAGTTGGTAAGGTAACTAAGTTAATTTTGTGAGACAGAAGTTTTTCTAGCCCCTGAAGATTACACGATTCTGCGCTGGAAACATGTTGGGTTTCCTTCTTTTTTGAAAGAGTTTGAAGTTTTTCATTGCGTAGTTCTGGACATTTACTACACTTTACTTAATAAATCCCTTAAATTGCTTGATTCCTACAACATTATTCACTGTAATAATTCATATATTTGGCCAACTGACATACTTTGTTCAGTTCCTTGATATGCAACCTTTTTCCATCATGTAAATGGCGCCACCTGTACCCTAGCATGCAGTCATCCCAAACAGGATATCTCTAGTCCTATCCGTTTACATCTCCACCATATTGAGTTTGAAATGTATGTTCGCCACGCCGTAAAAACATGACAGAAAGTATAACTTTTACGTGACTGGCGTGTTGTCTAAAAACGCCGCAACAAGCGAACTAAATCCTGTATTAGGTATGGGAGCGATTTCCTGTTGTTTTTTCCTACTCAGTTTCGACACTTGGTGCAGTTTAAAGAATTGAAAATCGTGATGTTTGAATTGGAATGTCGTCACAGATGCAACAAATTAATCCGTTCATTATAGGCGCTTCAAATTTAATAAGGATACTTTCGAAACCTACTCTCTTATAGTAACTTATAAGTTAACACTTTTAACGTTTTTTTTTGGCGGTAAATCAATATCTAGTTGTGATGTAATTCAGTTGCAATACAAACGAAAAACGTTTTAGTTGTTGTTTCGTTATGAACACAGTTTAAGCCGAAGTAATTTATGTTTTTCTTATATTTCTAATCAATTTTTTTATAACAGTAGAACCCCTAGGGAGTGTTCTTAGAAAAAGTTTTTATATTTAAAAGTGCTCCTAAAGAATTTTCAACCCCCGCTCGTCAATATTGTCGTAACAAATATGCGTGAGTGTTCTTCCTCACTCCCCCACTTTTATGTAGGGATAGTCAGCAGTTAATACCTAACCTAGCATTGTTCTAGCGATCCTAAAAACTAACTTTACGGTGGCACATTAGCGTTTCTGAGCACGGGGGTGTAGTTAAATATAAATAAAGCCGATCCTTCAAACTGCGCCTAATTTGAATAAAAACAAAGAGCTCGGAACAGGCCGATGGTTTTTAATTTGGATCGAAATTTTCGCGGGACATGCGAGGGATTTGGTGCAGAAGTTTTACGGTCGCATTTTTATGTTTCTTAGGCACGGCCACTTTCCGCTAGTAAATAGCCTTAGCCAAATGACTTTAGAGAACATTCAACTTCCCGTTAACAAACCTCGACCGATGACCTCACACTACATCCCAACATGTTTCAAAAACCACGCCTCGTCGTAATAAAGCGTTCCCGTAAGCGCGGTCCGTTTTTTTTTTCATTATTCGTAATCTTCCTTCTCTCTGTTTAATAGTTTTTCATTAATATTATTTCCAGATTGCGCGGTTTTATTGTTATTGGAGTTTTATCTGGGCCATCCGGTCGTAAATACCAGAACAGATAAATAAAGTTAAAGGCGTCGTAATCGGTGGATGGTTAACGCGAGCAGTATTTATATCAGTCAACAAATTACCTTAATAAAATAGTGGACATTCTGAATCACAGTTTTGTTGATAAAACTAACTCACTGTTGAAACACGTTCTGATGTATTTTTATATGAGCCACAATCTGAGCAGAAGATGCTTTTAAAACATTTAATTTTTCAGGTTAATTTGGGTCTGCAAACCACCAAATAGTATAACATAAATTTCTACTTAATTTTAGGATTTGCACAACTATTATTTCTAAGCTCTGAAAAGTGCTAAATTTAACAAAATAATCTTATAACAAACAAACAAACAAAACAAACAAAATTTACTCGTGCTTACACAAAAGGTTTACACACGTCATAGTCAATGAATTTGATAATATAAAAATATTAAATCTATATAATGCTTCATTTATGTGAATACTTATAGCTAAAGAAAAGTCATTAATGAAAAAAATCAGAAAAGTCATTAATAAGAAATTCATTGATAGAATAGAATGATTTAACAATCAAATATTCTTTAATTTTTGTTTTAAATTGCAGAAAAGGTAACAATTTTATGTGAGATGGCAACAGATTGAAGAATTTAGGACCGTAATAAGATATCCCAGTTTTCAATTTATGAATTCTACAAAAGTCCGTATATATATTCCCTTTGGCTCTCGTATGATGTTAATGGATGCTTTCGTGTGTGTTGTATGAATTTTTATAATTTTTAACATGTAAGAGACATTGATAAATGTATTGTGAATATACAGTCAAAATTTTCAATTTTGAAAAATAAAATCGGCAGTTGTCTCTGTAACCGATATTACTGAGGATTCTAAACACACACACTCTGCTAAATGAAAATAAGAAAAATGAATTGTTTTCCGGACAAAAGATGTCGTTGACAGAATTGGTTCAGCCGTTTTGCTTTCGTAGAAACGGGATGATTATGAAAGTTTTCCATTCTACTGTCTATCTCAAATGAAAAATCGATTGCAAATCAATGCTCCTGGTAAAGATGGAAGCTTTCCAAGGACATGTGTACTAAAACAGATATGGCGTCATTCAATAGTTGGTCACATGACAACTTTACCACAAAATATCATAGATATCTTGTGATCATGTGGCAAATTACGTCACATTCGTTGCGACAGATTGACAAATGTTACTTACGAAACTTTTGTCTCTGTTTTTGTCAAGACCATTGATTTGCAATGGTTCTCTCCTCGATATCTTACGCAATTTTAATTAAGAATTATCAGGAACATTCAAAATATATGTCGGTAGAAAATACAAGTAGGTATATAAAAATTTCAAAATTATACAAAGAAATAACATAATAAGAAAATAGAACTATTGCAAATCAATGCTCTATATAAAGAAGGGAAATAAACTTGGTAAGTGACATGTGTCAGTGTACCAAAATGAATGTGACGTCATTTACGAGTTGGTTACAAGATTTTATCAGACTTCCTGTTGGTTACGTGACCAACTTTTCAATGACATCACATCCGTTTTGGTACACTGACACATGTCACAAAGTTATGCTTGATTTTGGGCAGGAGCATTGATTTCTAATAGTTGTTTCGTCTTATTATACATAATTTATATTATTATGTATAATTTTGAAATTTCCAGAATATTAATGTATGTTAATTAATAGGGAAGCTCATTTATTAGGTACTACAGAAATAGAAAAATATTGCATTTTTTAAACAGTGCAATTGTCGGTGGTGTTTCAACCGTCTTCAAAAAAGAGAATTGCCCATACAGTGGCCACTATCTTATGTAAAATGTTCATAATCTGCAAATGCTAAATACCTTTCATTTTAAATATAAAAATTATAAACAGGAACATGACATTTTTGATTATGACCTGCTCTTTACGATTACAGTTCATTTTTCGTTTACACAAACGTTAAAATACAAAATTGATTCAATATGCCTTGTATCTGTGTTAAAATGAAACTTATGGCAAAAATCAAAGTAAAAAGAAATGTTGTAATAATGTAATAGAAAATCTTTCTAGTACGTGATTCCGTCATTTCAATTTACCCTGACTTTCGACATAAACTAATAATGTATTTAACTAATGTGTCAAATAGTTATTTATTCGTAGTGTTGCTAATGTTCTAGATATTCTTAATTAGGAATATTTTCAATAGTTGACGCCATATTTGATTACTTTACATTTTAACAGCTACATAGTACATAATATTGACAAAAATTTAAAATTTTAAAGTTTTCAAAACTCTATACAGAGTGTCCCACCGGGAACTACCGCGGTCGATATTTCAAAAACTGTAATAGATAAATTTCAGGGTTTAGGATTTGCGTCGGAGCTTCCACATCTAAAATATTTTCACGTTTGAGGTATCACCGTAAGTACCTGAAGTTCCTACCAAATATTTTAAATAGAACACTCTATATATCTCTTAAAGAAATCACTTTTGAGGCAAAATTAATTACGGTCCTGATTCTAGAAGAAACAGCCTTTGAAAACCTTTTTTGGTTATTAAATTCGGCTGATACTTTTCAGAAATACAGGCTCTTAAATTTGGCAAAAAATTTATCTTTCTCTGAATAGTTTACGTTAAGCAAGTTTTACACCTACAAAATTATCATACATACAATACAGGGTGTTATGGTTTATTACTGACTATATTAGAAAATCTAAAAAAAACTTATCCAATACTGTTTTCAATATTATTGAACAGAATAAATGAACAGAAAACACAGCATTTCAACTACAATCTTTAAAAACAGTTAACAGTGAATTTTTTAAAGATTAATTAAGACATTTCCTCCTATTTTTCTAATGGTAGAAGACTGGAGAATACTCTGTATTTTTAATGTACGTGATTTCATGTCCAAGACAATTACACCTTTAACTAGAATGGCTAATCTTGGGTTACTCACTTTAGTAAGTAACACAATTATAACTAATACTTACTATGTGGTACTTAACACTCATTAAGTATAAAAAGTCAAATTTTCATTATTATACAGGGTGAGTCAGGGTTAAACGACCAAACCTATACCATGCCTAGAGAATTGGATTTTAAGCAGACAGTTGAGTCCGAAAATGCCTTAGTACTACTAAAATTAAATTTGTGTTAATTTGGTTTAATCAGTGGGGATGGAGCGTAAATGGAGCGAAATGGAAGCTAAAGAACACAAACAAAAAACTGATCAGTATGCAACTTAGAAATAAGGGAGAATCATTTGCTTAAATTGCAGCACTGTGCGTAGTTTTTTATTGATCAACAAAAAGCAGCAAGCTGAAAGCTGCTTTTTTGACCAATCAGAAACTACCCTATATTTTGTAGGAATACAAATTTTAAAATCCTTATCCAAATTACTAGAAAGAATGACCTCTTCGGATTTGTAAATACATATGCCTAAATCAATCTTCCTGTTCAAGTTTACATTGTGACATTCCAAAATCAGATCATTTAACCTGCTTAAATGTAGTAGAAAACATCTAAATTGGCAAAAGATGTTTCTATAACTTTAAAGTCAACTAAAAAGAAAACAATCTGTATCTATTTGGCCTGATCTTGGGCTAACCCAAAGTTATAAACAATCTGTTTTTAAATTGGTCTCTTTTATTTACAGTTTGCCTTTGTCGTGGCCTCATTTGATGTGGTCGCAAACCAGACGGACGAAATTTCCGCTTCAAAGTCTAGTATGATCGTACATTTACGCGTGCAATACATAATTGGAACTGATTAGCGTTCGTATAGATTCTTACAAACTCTCCGGAGTCATTCTCTTCTCTTCGCGGTAACGGTTTAAACGCATTCCTCCATTCAAAAATTTTGTTTTAACTGTTCTCCGTTATGGTTATGGCACAATTATTAATAGGCAATTTCCATTTTAATGGTTGTGTTTTAATTCTAAAATCGCCTTTTTATTGTTTCGTTCCTCTGAGTCTCGGATTAGCCGATCGGTTTTAATGTTTTTATGTTGCCGTTCGGGGTGGAAGAGTGTGGGTTGTGCAGTTTAATTCTTGATTATTGCAATTTGTACAGCGTTTCGGA
Source organism: Ips typographus (assembly GCF_016097725.1). Classification (NCBI taxonomy): domain Eukaryota; kingdom Metazoa; phylum Arthropoda; class Insecta; order Coleoptera; family Curculionidae; genus Ips; species Ips typographus. The sequence continues at coordinate 14,048,044 of NC_138423.1, forward strand.
GTAAATGGTGATAATGGGAAGTTACGGATGGTTAAAGAGGATTCGTGTTATTTAAGCTCCGCGGTAAACGTACCCGGTTTTTGATTCAAAAATATTGGGGTATAAAATATAATGAACAAGTCCAAAGGCAGACATAATCGTGCCGTTTCACCGCTTCTTTTACATCTCTTCATTTACTTTAGCTAGTTTTTAGATTTTCGCAACGACCGCATAAATTAGCATTTTAATAAGCCATCAATGGAACTTTCAAAGCGTTTTAATAAACTACGCTATTTCCTGCAAATTACTTCTAATTGGATGTTGTACAAGCGCAAAAAAACTGGTTATGTTCCTTAAACGTGGTGGTTTGTAAGCGTCGGAGTAAATCTTTCATTGTCGTTTTGCTCTTAGACAAAATTACAGTTTTCACAAATACATCATTATGACCATCAGTAGCGCGACAATCAAACACAGTTTGTATACATTTTCCAGTTTTCCATGTTTGTCTGCATCCCCGACCTCATTAACAACAAATAACAGGAAAAGTGAGCAGGCATTCATTCTCGACTCTTCGGGATAAAAAGTGGAGTGTGCGGGCGAGTTGTGAATGTCTCGCTGTCGTGTAAACGTGTATTTATATCCCTCGGGACGTTTTGTTTATTTCTAAAATGTAATCCAGTCTGCGCGCAGATAATGAACCGTTCGTTTCGAGATGTGTTTCTTTTTCCCTTTTCGATTGTTTCCTGTCAAAACTTACTAGATGGGTTACGGCGTAAACATCCATAAAACCGTTTGGAATCGATGTCACTTTGGTTGAAATACTTCCTGGTGATTGCCTTGCTGGATTTTTCAAAAACACTAAGTCGATGCTGATAATTAATTAATTTAATGCACTGTTTTGACAAAAAACCTATAAAATGAAGATTGATGAAGCGTTTTAAGTAACTACAACCTTTGTTTAATTTTATATAAAAGATAAAATAGTCATTTACATATCAAGGGCTGAAAGAAGAAAATTACGCCGGAAGCCGAAGTTTGAGACCCGGAAAATTGATCTAACCTAACCTACCGTAAAATACATTACAGAGCCATTTTGTGCGTAAAAAATATTAGTAACTTAAATTAGTGAGGGGCAAAATTTGATTTTAATTAAAAAAATCACAAAAATCACATAATTTCTTTGATTTTAATTTAAAACCCTCAATTATTTTAAGTGATTTAAAATTATCAGGAGATATGATTTTCCCATTGTTTTGAACATGTTTTGTTCTCATTTTGATCCTTTCTTTGCTATATATGTGATCAGTGCAACAGAAGTGTGTGATTTAGTTTCTTCCTGCCAATCAAAACATGTTCTGTTCTGAGTGTCCATGGCCACACACCATTAAACATCAGTAATAAGTTTGGATTTGTACAGGGTGTCCCAATAAGCCGTGCACGCAGCTGTTCCTTGGAAACTATACGAAGTATGGCTATAAGAAATTTTTTTTATTAGTAATTGTACCCAAGAGAAAATTTACTGCTAGGCGGCGTTTCGATACCACTAAAATAAAAAATGTCCAAAAACTCTGAAAATTTAAATGGAAAGGTATAGTAAAAATCTCATAAAAGTAATCCCCTATTCACTACGAAGAATTTTCCTATTTAACTTTTTTTCCTATCTCTTCAAATAAAGTGGTGGGAGTAGTCCAAAGTTTGCTTTGAAAGAAATGAAATATCTCGAAAACGGTAATCGTAGAGACTTAGTTTTCGGTCTTTTCAATAGAGGACGTTTTTACAAAAATTGCACTTTCATCTTAGATATCTCCTATTACCTATTTCATAATCAATCAGATTATCTATCATTGTGTGAAAACTGCAGTACTCTATCTCTTTTGAATTTAAATTTTTTTTGTAGTCATACTATTTATGTATAGTTTTCGAGAAACAGCCGCCTGGTCGGCTTATTGGCACACTCTGATGTAAGAAATAGCTTGGTAATAGAGAAAGAGGAAAATTTGTTTTTTTTAAGCTTTACAATGAAAATAAAGAAAAGAAAGAATTTTTTATTTAATTATTTAGTTTTTAGTAGATAAGTGCCTAATGCATTTAGAAATTCCGTTTTATTCTATAATGCGAGTAAAATAAAAAATTAGAATTTGATTAAAATCAGAAATAATTTTTATTTAAAAAAATCTGATAATTTAAATCATGATTAAAATTACGGTTTAAATAGACTGATTTAAATCAGCCCAACCCTGACTTACATCAAACCTTGCATCAAACACTACATTATAGTATAATACGTAACTAGTGCTGTAAGAAGCTACACACGATATGGAATACTATACTTTACCTACGATCAAGTGTAAAGTTGTGTTTTTGCAATGCACATAATTGAAAGTAATTTTTTCATGGGAAGAGTATATTTTCCTTGATATATTTTAATATTATACATTGTAAATTTACTAATCAAAGGTATTAATGGTACTAAAGATAAATGTATTGGTTCTTTCTATGACACATGTTATCTAATTACTAGTGCTTGTTCTATTGCAGATGATATTCTAAACGATTTGGTATTTACTTTAAACTTATGAGTTGCCCAATTATCTCCATCTAATTTACTCTTACCAAACAAGAAAAGAAAACGAAATGAATTTTCTGCAGGATTGTGTACAACTGTGCGTAAAGAGTGTCATTACGTAACTGAAAACTATGCATAATTGGCTCTTTACACCACAGACTTTGACAGTCCTAGGATTTTTAACAATACATATGTGGTCAGCATTTTATTTAATACTAAAATTGCATTTTTTAAAGCCAATGTAAATTTTGTTGAATTTTTTTCGGATTGAAAATATGTGAAACTTTATTCTATCAATGTCTGATGATGGCGTAAATTCCGAAACCAGACGCCGGAAAACAAACCACTGTGTGACAAAAACTTTATTTTCGTTTTTCCCTGTACGATTGAAAAACATGTAAGTGGAATTGGAAATACTAAAAAGAAAAATTTGCTTTAAACTTTCACACGCAAGTATGTAATCTAAACGAAACCCTGTAATCTAAATTTAGAGGTGATATTATGAAATTCGTAATTATTTGCTCAAATATTCTATGATTAACGGATGGCCCTACCTTTGTGTAACACCTTATCTAAAATGTTAAAAACACTGAACATATTGACAAAACGCCATGAAGACTTAGAGAACTGGATTTAATTACACATTTTGATTTTATGGATTTAGATAATACAAATCCTTATAAAAGATAGTGAGACATTGCAGTTTAATTTCTAATTTTTAACACTTTTCGTGTTTTTGCGAAAATACGTTGCACAATCAATTTGTTTTAAGCTAATATAGGCCATCCAAACACGTGATTTTTTTACTAGTGGATGTGATTTATACGAAACAAACAACAGTGACTTATACCAAGATTGTAAAAATGTAACTTAATTATGTAATGTGATGACGATTTTCTTCATCTAGAAAGGGTAAAGAAAGAAGGTTGCACAAATGGTTAAAAAAAGTTCAATCATTTGTAAATTTTATAATATTTATGATTCACTTTTTCCTAACCATCACTTGTAGGCCTTATCAGAAAACTCGTTGTTTTAATTTCTACCATATTGAAATGTGTTTCTTTAAAAAAGGTACTCCAAGTACAGCCTGTAGAGTTATTGATGAGTTCATGTTAAACTGGTAGTACCAAAAAAAAAAACAAGAGTTTAGCATAGTCTGTATAATGCTAGGTCAACAGTGGGTTGTGATTGGTCAAAAAAAGGAGCTTGCAGCTTCCTGCTTTTTCTTGACCAATCACACTCTAGCAACCGTGCTGTAATTTACGCAAATACTGCTCTTCCAAGTTAGTTAGTTCTTCCAAAGAGGTTCAGTTCCAAAAACCCACTTACAACTGCAGCATTGTCAAAACCGAACCAAACCCAATCTAAACTTCTGAAATTGGTTATTGTTATGCACAGCATGCGATTGGTTCTTCAATCATTGTCATTATTTAAAGGATATCCGCTAGATTTACCGCTAGTTCGTCATTTAAATTAAGAAAGCACGTACTAGTAAGTGTCTATTATGCTATGTTTGATTTTTACCGCCCAGGTATAATGGTACTATATTTGTTGATTTTATAATATGGACCTCCAGTGTTTTCAGTAATTTCTGAGTTAAAGAAGTGTTAAACCTGTTATATAGATGGTGTAACATTAGTTTTATTACTGATGATTATTTTTTCTTCACACTTTAACGCACTTTAGGTAAATATATGAGCGACGTGGGGTAATAACACTGCCGTGACAGTCTATATGGGGCATAAAACGGTTAAACGTCTTATCTAAATAATTTTGTGTTAGAATTTAATGCATCATAAAAGACTTTGGTAAAGTGCAAACTCAGGAGCTATAAAACCCAAATTTATCGTTTTACCGTATATTCGGTTTAGAGTTTTAAGTCTCACAGAAATTATCCGCTTAATGTATATTTTTAAAGTTTGCTCCTGTACAAAATTATCAATTTTTAAGCTTTTAGGGAGGTTCAGTTGGCTGTAATAATTATGTAGTAAGATAACTTTTCTTGTCGTACCAGTTGTACCATTATTAAACAATTTACTAATCTACGTTAATTACCTGGTAAGAACTCTAAGCCACCAGGTTGTGGCGTAAACGGCCTGAACGTTATCGTAAAGTACATAAGCTTGTACGGCTTGTCGCAAACGGCTATAATCCTAGGATTGGGGTTCGTTATCCGACAAGTTTCGTATTCGTCCTTGGACACGTTGTAGATGATGTACTTTTCCATTTCGTCGTCCCTCGTACCTGGTGTGTACACTGGACAGATCAGGTTAACCTGGAAACAAAAATATGTCAAAACTTTGTCTCCCAAATAGACATTTCAACTCTTGTATTTGCAATAAATGCCAATGAATATTGTATCTGATGTACGCAAATGTTGTTCTCATACTAGCAAGAATCAGTTCAATCAGCCTTATACAGATATTGTAGAAGCCTATAAGATGTTCCCAAAATCGACCAAGAAACTTCCATTTAAAATGGCGGATTTTATGTCAATTTTATTTTACAGACATTATAAATCTCATGCCTTATTAGATTATATCAAATTTAATTTGTTTAATTGGCATTAGAGATCAATCACTTTATCTACGATGAAGATTTAGTATTTCTGAAAACTTTTCTGTATGAGTAAATTTTTTTGGTAAGACCTTTCAAGAAGGTTTACTTTATTTACTTGATTAATCCTAGCCTTTTAAACGCAGATTGTCTTTATAATCTTAAATGCTTGCTATTAACTTTTTTGGCATTGTAGATAAAGCAGTAATCTTTAATGATGAATTCTGAGTATTTTCCCAATTATAACCCTCAGAATGTTAAACAAACGAGTTATAACCCAACAAAGATATCAAAAAGTAACTGTTTAGATAACGCTGCAAAAATCGAACTAGACAGAAGAATAAGTGTCTGATCACATGACTATTACTAAGACACAAGTATTCCAAGCAAATCTTTAGACCCTTTTGTGCAGATAATAGAGATTTCTTTTGATTTTGATTTACGCTATAGCGAAAACGTTATTACATTAAACCAGGGATTTGATTTATAGAGTTCTTTGCCCTACTCTCGCAAACACCCCTTAACGTTACTTTACCACACATATTTCGTATTTTTCTAACCTCACCTTCTTTGGGTGATTGCTTAACCTAACCTAATCACACCTTCCTTGGATGATTGCTTGCAATTTATTTTGTAGATTTTAATTAGGTATATTCAGTAACTTTTAGTAATTTTGTTAAATTAATATTTTAAATACCCAAAATCAACCAGTTTCTGTTTTTTTTTGTACTTTTGTAGCAGTATTTGTAGGTTAGGTTGCTAAAATTTTTAATAATAAATTGAATAAATTTCTATGTGCAAAGAACCTGTAGTAAGAATAAAAATATATAGAGTTTAAAGTATCTACAATATACTCAAAGAGTATAGATTCTTTGATAATAAAATTGGATAAGGTACAGAATAAGGTATAAAATCCCTTAAAAGAATTTTTTCAGGAAATATTAGTTTATTTTCCATTTTTACAGATAGGGAAGAATATGAAACTAACAAATATCGTATAAGCTAAAGTGAATAATAAGTCCTAATCCTGAATTAGCAACAGGAGTTGCTAACTTTGACGTAACTTACCGCAAATTTTACAATTGCAAATTTTTTCTTTACCGTTACGGTATCTATTCTGGTAATTTTTCTTAAATACCCTAATAACGCTAATAAGTCAAAAGAAGTCAAAAGAACTCTCTAATACAGCTTGCTGTATACTACTTTAAAAAAAACTGACTGGTCATCATTCCTAGATATATCTTTTATAGATTCCATTAAACACATCCACACACATACCTATTCCCTCAAAAATCAAAACCAAATCATTGCAGCAACATAAAAAAAATTTCAGCAACGAACTCAAAGTACACAGAAACCCCGTAAACTTATTCACAACTCTTGACACCTTAACACAAACCAAAATCAAAGATATCAAAACTACAGTTGATAGGCATTTTATTACTTAAAAATTAGATTAAAACAATTTTATCCGGAGACTATCCAAAAAAATTCAAAAAAGCTAAATTTAGATACCACAATCAACTACAATTTTTCAAATACGGACCTGGGGTTTTGTTTCGTTTTCTAGTAGCTATAATTCTTTCGAAACTAATGATGTATCAAAGTTGTCAAGAAATTATTCAACGTAGGTAATAATACTTTAATAACAGAGTAATAGTTATTCAACAAAGTTTAACCTGTTTCATGAAATCTCAACACCAAATTCAAACAACATGAGATTATCTGAAGAAAACAAATTAATAACTACCCAACAACTTTTTTTAAATGCATGATGAGTACTATGAAATTTTCGAAAGAGCAATAAATCTAATTTTTTAACTTAAAAAAAAATAAAATTACATCAAAATAAACTAAAATTGTCTGCTAATATGACAATATATCAAATCCAACTGTTTACTTTTGTAGAAACTTAAAGTACCTAAGGGTACCACTTGGTACACTGTTTGACAAGTGTAATACATCATTAGCTACTGAAAAACAAAATGAAAAATATATTGAATTGACAACCAAATTTTTTTTTTCAGAAATGCCATTGGGGTTTTTAAATAAATCAATAATTCAGTAGTAAAAAAAAATAAAAAATTTATTTTATTTTTTCGGATATGCATGCACAACTTTACCTACTCTATCACTTGTGATTTCTAAGATGTTAATGCGGATTTGAAACACTTTGTATACAATCCACACTCTCCCAGACGAATTCATCCTGTTTTTTTGCCAATATCGAGCTCTTATAGACAGAAGAAAACTTTTTTCAACCCATTAGTTTGGCTTTCGGAAAAAGAGATTCATAGCGAATGCTCTGAGGACTCTGGGGAGCCAAACAATCTGTCTTAAGCTATATTCTGCGACCTCTTAAAGGTGTTCAATTGTGAATTACACCGAATCTTACTCTATGGCATCAAAGGTAACAAGTCATCCAATCATACCTTTACCATAGTACCAATAAAGTACTCAATCTTGTCAAAACCGCAACTGGCATATACTCTTGAAGAGAAAAAGATAAAGGTAATTTTTTCAAACTCTTAGGAGTGTTCAGTCTTCAAACTTTGCTCGAGAGGTTTGAATATAAATAGAAGTCATAAAAAGCTGGATATTGCTTTAATTGATTATCAATACCAACCAAAAAACCAACAACAAAAAGTGTCCACTAAAAAACAGAGCTTATTGTGTGAGAAACATAAGAATCGAATCATTTCTGAGTCAAAAATATGGTTTAAAAGTTTACAAACTTTCCTTTATTTATTACTTTACTGTGTCAAAAACTACAACTTAGGTATATTGTAATGTTGGCACAAACGACCTCTACGTGCGATTTTCGCACAACAGCTTGAAAAAAATGCCTAAAAGCACAACTAGGCGGGTTTTACGACAAATTAACGATCGTTCACCGAAACCAGTCTCTTCAGACATCACTACCCGAAACCTAATACGTTGTAATCGAATAACTGTAACTTTATCTTGAAGGTTGGCCTCTAAATTCGCCAGAATTACATCGGCCAACAATAACATCGATACGATTCGTTACAGGTTACAGGCAGATCTGACGACCGGTAACAAACCCATTAATAATGTAGTAAGTAAGTAAGTCGAATCGAAACCTAACATTTTCATCGGCTGAATTTCTCGACTCTATCACTTGATACCTTCTATTTGAATATTCTATTCGTGTTTACACGTCAGCGATATCAATAACTTGGCCGGAGTCTATAAATCATCGCGGCTGCCGTATCAAATTTCATATCGGGCCTTCGGGAAACAAATATAAATTTTTATTAATCGGCTTTTAATGTTAATAATGCATAGCACATACGATACATTAATTAAACGGTGACAATACCTGTGGGGCCACACACAAAGGCTCTATATATGCTAGAGATTTCGGCCCTGCTGACCATTATCATTCTAGAGTCCGGTTTGTATTATTCTACAGTTTACAACCGATTTCCTATCAGGTTATGGGCATGGTCAACTTTAGACTGTTAAGTGAATCGATTGTTTGAACAAAAGACCTAACTGGAATATTTAACACTAATTGATGTTGTTGGTTTTTACCTAAAGATGTTACAAAATCAATATGACTAAAAAATATTACATTTTCCTATGCAGTAGCATATTTATATTCACATTTATAACACATCTTTCATGATTACTAAACACATTTAAATTATCAAAAGCAAAGAAGATTTCAAATATTATACTAATTTTTACGTTTATTTCCCTGACAAAAGAAGAAAAGTTAGAACAATTTTTTAAAACAACTAGTTGATTAAACGCGAAAACATGATATTTAGTTGAAGCAGTCAGTTACCGATCGGTTGTCTTGACTTGATTATCTTAAAATATACAGGGTGCCCCCGAATTGGTGTTACAAACTGTAAGGAGAGAAAGTATAGGGTCAATCACAACCCTAAAAAACTGAAATAGCCATTTGATGCAGTTTAAAAGTCCAAAAATGACTACCAAAATTTTCCAGACATTTTACTACAAAAAGAATACAAGATTCGTCAAAAGACAAAATAAAATTTTCGTAATAGCCGTAAGATTATTTTCTTTTCGTATAATTATTTGCCATGTTTAGAATTATTTGCCGATTATTTCCTTCCTATCAATTTTGACCAATCGCTATCAAGAATTAGTATAACAAATGTAAATTTTAAGTGGAAAAATCACTTGTCAACAACTGTCAACTTAGCTGTCAGCAGTTTTTCCGGAAAAAAAATCGAAAAAATTGCACGCTCCTCACAACAACATAAAGAATAGTGTTACCCTTTCTAGCTTGAAAGTTATTGTTCTTATTAATTATTGTTCTTATTGTTTTAATTAATATAAAATGTTTATTTAACTCAGGAAATAATCTTACCAAATATCCCTCGTGCATCTAATTTTTCCTGTGGAAAAATTGGAATACTCGTTTCTAAGTAATTTGTTTTAACAAATTTTTCCGGAAAAATTAAATGCACTAGGGATATTACCCCCGAGAAAAAAAATATAAGTGTAGCATATTTTGGTATTAATTTTTAGATTCAACTTTTTAAACAACATTAAATGGCTATTCCATTTTTTTAAAATTACCAAAAAGTAAAGCCGAAAAAGATGGATCGAGCAGTCTTCTGTGAATGATCCTGTACAAAAATATGAGAAAAAGTTTCTATAAACATAAACCCCCTTAAATGCCCTTAGAGGAGATTGTTCTTAACTTGTATGAGCTGCTTTGAAACTGTTTTCTATTGCCTTGGACTGTTCTACGTCAAAAATTAGTTTTGGAAATTGTTCAAAAAATACATTACATAAAGCAGCGGCGGAGATTTTGTGGTTTACAAGGTTTTTTGTGCCTAACTTCTACACTAGCTGAAAAATGGGAGCTTTAAAATATTTAATTTTTAGACATTTTAAAGATTTACAACAATGATGAAAATGTTGAAATTTATAATTATTTAATAACTAACAATAATTAGTTAATTGAGTTCAAAATTAAATGTTTTCCTTTAAGTTGCATGTTTTTTGGTCATAAAATGCTATTTTCCTCAAAAACGGTCGGTTTATAAAAAAAATTACACTCACACTTAAGGAAACGTTTTTAAAGCATCTATTTTCCCTGTGGCGTAGCAGTTAGGGGTAAAAAAACATCGTCAACCTAAATCTCCGCCACTGTTTTATGCCATAAAACTGCGTTTCCTAGATTACTGCAAAAGTTGTTCTCAGTGCGACAACCGGTTCAAGAGATATGTATTTACAAAAACCCATATAATTTTTTCAATTTTGACACTACGGCCCGAATTCAGAATCACAATTGAGGAACTCCTCACCCTTACCTTACAAGCTTCTAAGTTTACACTCACTTGAGCAAAACTGAGGCAATCCTTAAGTTACAAATTCCGAATGCATACAAGATGAATTGCTCAAGTAAGGAACTGCTAAGGAGCTACTGAATGCAAATTTGCCATCTAGCAGATTTTTCTTCGTTTGATAGACAAGTTGATCTTGCGGTTTTTACATCATCTAATTTATTTTGTTTTTTCAGCAAAACTTTGACACTCTGTATCTTCGTTCTTGTTCATATTTCAAAAAAACGTCAAACGAAAAAAAAAAACGTTTTTTGGATGTCTATTTGCAGGTGAAAGGAAAACCCCATCTTTCGAATCATCCTGTATAATCTAAAAATTCGAAAAACCACCTATCCTATATTGTTTTAGAATAGTATTGTGTTAGGTATAAGTTATGGTATGGTAATTTGATGTAATTTCTAGGGAATATTTCACTTAAAACTACTTAGTATAATTTACTTTGGACTGTTTAGTAGAGCAACAAGAAAACGAACATTTATTCCGAAAAAGAAATTACAGCATAATATTACAAGTGAGGTTCTGTTAAGATATCTAATTAAGTACCTAGAATCGTGCTCAATTCTGGCATTAGTTTGAGGTGGTGAAGAACATCTCTTTCACAACTTTTTATTTCTGAATACGAAATTTTGAGGTGAGAAGCAACAGAAAAAAAAAAGGATGAGGAACTCTTTAATTGTGATACTGAATTCGGGCCTACATCTCGTAAAAGGTGCGTTTAAGAGAATTTGGTTAAAGAAACTTTTTCACACACTTTTGGATGTATGTACTATCTCTCCTTACAGTTTGTGACACCATTTCAGGGACACTCTGTATACATATCACCCTTAAAGTCTTAGTAACAAAAAATTCGAGTTTTTTTTACACTCGTACACAATGAAATTCAAACTGCTAACAGAAATATAATATAATTTTTGGTCGTTTCAAACGCCCTCTAGCTACGAAATGCCTTAACCGAATTTAATGACCAAAAGACTGTTTAATGACTAAAAAAACAGTTTTTTTTATAAACGGTAGGTTATAAAAAGTTGCACTTTTTTATAACTTACCCTTTTTCTCGAAAATACCACAACTGATGGTTAATAAAGCATTACTATTCTAAACGCAACTTATAAAAAAGTTCGATTTTTTTTTGAAAGCATTATGAAAATTTTAATTTCTAGAAGAAACGCTCTCTCAAATACTTATTTTCTAATAACTAAAGATACTTCTCTCTTAAGGCTTCTTAAGGCTTGAAAATCAGTTTTTTCCGAAATATCTCATTTTTGACCTCTATTTGAATAATATATTTCACATAAATTCAAAACAAAACTCGTTAACAAATTACTGTAACAAGTAAGCAAATTTATTAACCAGCTCATTTTCTTGCTTATTTCTTATTTCTATTAATCCTTAATGTCATTAAAAAAACATCAATTTTTTACAAACATTTCTTATTTTTTCCAGCATGACTTGTTTTTAATAACAGAACTTAAATAGCCAAACGTGCATCAATACGCTGTTTTTCATATCTCCATGTTGAAACATCATTTCCTGTAATCATCAGTGTCTTATATTAAGTATTAAGCTCGTGCTTTAATTGCACTATCACCCATCTAACTTAGATTGTCTTCAATGAATATTTAATGCAGGTTTAGTCGACACATGAGTAACGCCCGTTATGTCATAATTTAAATATAAATTGACCCATATTTACACCCAAATATAAGCCCGTATACCAAGAATGCGACCTTTAATAGCCTATAACCGCACCGGCCTTAATCAAATCAGCACAATGCCCATTCAGATAAGAGGACATGATTGAATAACTCAAGCCCACCTTTATCTAGACTGAATTGAATTTCATATATAAAAAAAGTCCCGTCTCCGACAATCATTATTAACATTCAAAACGGAATAATCTAACGCATGAAAATTACAAATCCGTGTGCCACCATTAATTATTTTTTGACGGCAGTACCCACGAAAAATGAAATAGACTCGATCAATCATATTATTACAAGGTACGACTCTCTCGGTTTTGCCGGCGATTTGACCGTGGAAAAGAAAAAACGGGTGTTTGTCTGGTTCGATCGGGACTTTTTCAATGTCGAATTAACATAATGGTATACATATTCACTAGAAATGTACAAGACGATTTAATCTACAACGTTTCGAGTTTGCAAAATGATCTTGGTGTTCTGTTATTCATTGAGTGTCATGAAAAACAAGTCTGAGTACATTCTTAAGAATTGTCAATTTTTGCTATACATTAACATCAATAATTTTTAGTAATGATTTAATATTATAAATACTTTCGTATTAAAATGTGTTGATTAGGTTTGGTTAGGTTAGGTTAGGTTAGGTTAGGTTAGGTTAGGTTCGTTTAGGTTAGGTTAGGTTAGATTAGGTTAGGTTAGATTAGGTTAGGTTAGGTTAGATTAGGTTTGGTTTAGATTTGGTTTTATTTATTGTTGTTTTTTTTTTTTTTTTTCACAAATAATTTTTAGTAATGATTTAATATTATAAATACTCTCGCATTAAAATGTGTTGAACTAATTCAAGAAGAAATTGACAAATTTCTAATTAAATTTTCTGCCATGCACCTTATTTTTTTGCTACTTCTATCCACTCTTTTATCCTACATTATGTATGTATTTGTTTGTTTATTATAATGTGTTTCTTTTATTTCAAAACATGCTCTTACATGTATCAAATCCAGTCTATTTTTGTTAACAAATAATCATTTTCTGCAGGTTGTTTTTATATCTTTTCCATATACCATCCTAATTTTGATTTTTGTTTTGTCTCTTGTTTTTATTTTATTTTTATTCTTTTTCATTCACTCAGTTTTTAGTTTAGTTTCGATTTTTCACTTTCGTATGTTTACCTTCTCTGTCTCACGTTTTTTAATGTTCATGACATACTTCCTCTTTTTCTTCTCCTGTAAATGATGTTTTTTACTATCTCTTCAAGATAATCATTTTAACTTCTATGCTATCTATTTTTTTTAATAATTTCATTTATCTGTCTTTTTACTCGTTTTTCTCGACTAGTTTTTATTTTGATTATCTCCTTGTCCTGTACTCTCTACTTGTTTGTTTTACGTTTTTCATATACCAAGTGAAAAACTTATTTATATGAAACTAAAGCAGTAGTACTGTGTGTAGCTTATGTATAACTTAATAATAATACTTTAAGTTTAATCGATTTTATAGGGTAAAAGACTGTAATAAAATTTTTTTAGTCTTTTTGTTTTCTTTAAATTATTTCTTTTGTAATTGGAAAAGTTTTTAAGATCTCTCAATAGATTACATATTATGTAATATACAAGTCGATCTGTCCTGTTTAAATATCTATTTCTATCTCAATCAATTTACCTCAGTACCCTTTCAGATATTAGATGTCAGTGATAATCTGAAAGATGATATTTTTTCCTTGATTATGATGTCCACTTACCTCTATTAGTCCACCGAACTTTTTTGTGACTTTTAGAAAATTCATATTTGTTTTTGTTTTGTATTCTCTGTTTTTTGTAATAAGAAAATTGTAAATTAATGTTTGATACCTTTATTGTTATTTATTCTAAATTAGTAAACCATCACTGTACAATAATATAGCATTATTAAGAAGTAATAATTAAGGATTTTTCAAATACACTAAGAATTTGAACCAAAAAAATGTTCTTTCTGTTTTTTATGCATTACTTAAGTTCAGATTTCAAGAATTCATTGCCCATAGGGTTCTCTTAATCCCTAAACGTGTTTATTGGATATTATGGGTCATCAGTTAATGGGTAAAATTTAAACTGAACGCTAAACAGTTAAATATTATAAAAACTGATAGAGTCGCAGTAAGTATGTAAGGCTTTTACCATCTTTTAGCAGCTCCAACTGGTTGAAGATATGTTAAAATCTAAATCTTTAACTTGCAGTCAGTGGCCTAATCTTGCTACTAAGTGGACAACTTTTTGCATACATATTTCCTTTACAGGACAGTTTGATTCATTTATCACCTTAAATTATTATAGATCTTATAGTCATGGTTTATGGTTTAATGTTAGATTAGGCAACCAAGACCAATTCGATTAAAATCACTCTTGATGGTAAATTTATAATATTTTCAATCAAATCAACAAAGAACTTTTTTTTAAACTTGTTCAGTATAAAAGCTGTCCACACTTTTACTAGAAATATCAGAATGATGGATTTATCATACTATAGAAAAAACTGAAATAAGTGTAATTTTCCAAGTCGTTGTAGCGTGAACCGTTAAAAAGCGTCTATAAACAACAATTAAAACGGAAAGAACAATTGAACTAACAAACGGAAAAATGGTCGAAGACGGAAAGAACAGATTAAAACCGAAAATTATAACCCATTGTACACGAGAGGGGCATCGTTGGTGGCGGCCATTAAATATGTATAACCCATTAAAATGATTAGGTATCGCCGCTGCCAACTTGCGTCCGGAATTCGCATGCATTATGAACGATCCCGCTTTCTTCCTCCGTCCCGGACAATCAAGTGTCAATTTTAATATAAAACTAGAAAGGGTACCGGCTTAAATAAATTATCGTCACTGACGCCGGTAAAAATGGACTTTCGGTGTAGGTCGCTTATTAAATTTGAACGGTCGCATAAAATATTCCCTAAAGTGGGGAACGCGGCTTAAAATCTGGAAAACGAGAGGAACGCTCTCATGAAACACCTTACCTGATCGTATTCAAATTTTAAATTCTCCCTATTTACATCTATTATATTATCAGTGTTGTCGATCCGGAATATCGGATTCGACGAGTTCCAGTGTATCGTGTAGAAATGGGCACTGGATGGGGCTGCTGTTGCCAGCACGAATGCTTGAAGGCTGAGTAGTACCACCACTACCGTCCTGCAACAAAATCATTACATTTAACAACGTGTTATTATAGTAACGGTATCGAAATTCATTAAAAAGACCTCAAATTTCATGTAGGAAGGCAATTATCCGACGAGATAAAGATCTAGAAATGGCATATCCATGTAAACTACCTTGCATTTTACTTTTATAAAGTCGTAATTTTTGCACACCATACAATAATCTTGATATCCTCAGAAAACTGATACACGGCGAAATTTTTGCGTGTAGACCCGTCATTATAACAGTCTAAGAATAATCCCAGAAGGATATTACATAAAAATGATTTGATGTTTGATCACAAACATTCTGCTTGAATAAGTATGTACAGGGTGGGCCAAATTGGACGTATTTAAATGGGAAGTGCTCTTATTAATAGAGATAGACCAAAACTGATGTCGGTGTCTGAAGCTGAAATTTGACATGACACAACTTAATGACGAAAACTGTCGCCGTTTGACAGGTGCTTATCAGAATTCGCACTTTTCTTCAAAATGGGCATTTTGAAAACTGCTCACAACTTTTTGTTTATTAAAATATCGAAGTGAAACAAAAGCATTCTTAAGGTACTTTTTGATGTGGCATGCTTGGTTTTTTTGCTAAGAAAGTTATGTCAACTATTGAGGAAACTGAAGGTAGCAAAAAACTAAGCACGCCTCTGAAATCAGGTTGAAAAAGTGCCTTCAAAATGTTTGTGTTTCACTTTGATATTTTCATAAACAAAAAAGTTATAAAGCGTTTTCAAAATGGGCAAAATTCGAAAAACGCCCTCAAGCGCCGCAAACTGACAAGATATCGAAATACAGTGCGTTTTTTTTAACGCGCAACATAGGATTTTACGTGTTAAATTTTTAAGCCCATGTTAGACCATTTTATTTTGGAACTGCAAGTCTATAACTTGACGGGTGTGTCTTTAGTACCCTGAAGCTTAAGTAAGTCTACCAATTTGGTCTAAAAAGTGATTAAAAACTGGAAAAAATCACTTTTTTTCGAAAAGATTTTATCGTTTCATACTCCCTGTATGCATTGTTGTTCCTTGTTGTTTTCGATACTGGCAGGGCAGGTAGCAGGTAAAGTGACATATTTTGACTGCATCACGACCCGACATCTTTTGAACGTCAAAAGGGCATTTTATGATTGTTTGGAATACTGTTTGGCTTCAAACGGAAGTCACTTTGAACAATTCACTTATAAAAATACTTCTTTTGTTCTTAACTTTCTTGATATAAAGTTAATGATCACCCTGTTTTACTTTCTACGCCAAATTTTACCTGCTACCTGCCGTGCCAGTATCAAAAACAACAAAGAACAACAATGCATACAGGGAGTATGAAACGATAAAACCTATTCGAAAAAATATGATTTTTGCAAGCTTTTTAACACTTTTTAGGCCGAATTGGTAAACTTACTTAAGCTTCAGGGTACGAAATAGCCACCCGTCAAGTTTTATACTTGTAGTTCCAAAATAACATGGTCTAACATGGGCTTAAAAATTTAACACGTGAAATCCTATGTTGCGCGTTAAAAAAAACGCACTGTATGGTTTTTGTCATTAACCTTTTTTCAAATATTGAGCTCTAGACGAGGCTCTAGACATACTTTTATCTAGCCGGAAAATGGGGTTTTACTGTCAAAACACTATAAATCGGGACACTATGTATATTATAATGTGTTTTATTATCTAGAATCGCTTTATTTACTATTAAAAGACATACAGAGTATGTATCTTTCGTATTTTGACCATTGCCACTTTTGTATAGAGTATAGACCATAAGTTATAAAGATCAATTGTACTGCTGACCATCATGTTTTTTAGTTTATTTACACTTTTTTTTTGTTAGTAAAGCAATATTACATTTGCTGGTTTACAATAAACGTTTTGCTGGACAACTGGTATGCTAATTTAAGCACTGGTTTAAAGTTTCGGAATTTTAAATGAGTTGAAACTTACCTCAGGACGCGGGTACAGCTAAGATTTTGGGGCCAAAGCCCCATTTTGAGCTTCGGCGATGGGTCGGACTCTAGAGAGCCACCTAACGGTGGCCGCTTCACGTGCAATGGGCCCAGCCAGCCCTTATTAGTGATAGTCTGAAACAAGAAATTAATTATTTAAAACCTTAAAATTAAACTTTTATACAAAAAAATGGTATTAAACTAGCGACCTCAAAAAGTTCATGTATACCAAAATTCAAACAAAATTTGTAAAACGTCACAAATACTAATAACTTGCAAATAATGCAAAATTTGACGGTTGTCGAGTTGGTAGCAAGGAGGAACGTTGTCAGGGGTATATGCCCAAAATCATTGCTGATTTGTTGGCGTCAGGGTGTTATCACTGTATTTCTGTCAAATTTAACTTTTAGACGTTTTTAGAAAATTTACCCCCATTTGCACCATAGTAGTTTAAACCGAGTTTAAGTCTCGGTTTAAGTATAGAATGTTAAGTTTAAAGAGTTTAAGTTTGGCTTAAGTAGCAGGACATTAGTAGAGGTTTCTATCAGTTTAAAGAGATTTCTGAAAGGTAGAAATTAGGCATCTTTCTTCCGTCAGTTTTAGAACATTCCTTAAAGAGATTTTTAGAAGTTTTTTGGCAGTTTTTGATATGGCAATTTTAAGGACGTTTTTAGTAGCATTTACATGGTTTTGGTAGTTCCGAGATGATTCTAAAGACCTCTGACAATTTTTGGGAGGTTTTCAGTAGTATAAGACCTATTTCACTGAAATCTTGTAATTTAAAAAAACTCTAGTTAGAACATTTGTTGAAGCATTCGGCAATTTTCAGCAGGTCTCAATATTAGTGAGAGGATCATTCCCAAAATGACTTGTTTCAGGCAATTTTAGAAAATTCTTCAAAGTTTTAATAGATTTATCAACGCTTTTTGTCTATTTTAAATACATTTTAAGAGATTTTTAATACTATTTAAAGGCTTCTTGTATTTCCGAAATGACTTTAGAGTTTTCTGACAATTTCAAAAGATTTATAGGACGTTTAGGACACTTGTAAAGGCCTTTCATATTTATCAGATAGTATTTAGGATGTAGTACATATTTAGATGCTTCTGGCAGTTCTGGCTATTATGGGGCAGTTTTCAGTAGTATTTAGTGGCCTATGCCATTGTCAAAATAATTCTAGAGGTCTCTGGTTATTTTAAACAAATCTTGTAAGGTTTAAAATATTTAGGAACGCTTCTAGCATTTGCAAAATAAGCCTAGAAGCATCTACCATTTTGAAACAAATATTGTAAGGTTTAGGACAGTTGAGGCATCTGGCAATTTTTGAGAAGTTTTCAGTATTAGTGAGAGGACCATTTCCAAAATCATAGACGCTTCTGGCAATTTTAAAAAAATCTTCAAAGTTTTAAGAGATTTGTAGAAGGTTTTTTGTTTTAAATAATTATTGGGAGGTTTTTAATAGGATTTAAAAATGATTTTAGAGTCTTCTGGCAAATTTCAAAAAATGTATAAGAGTTAGTTTAAGACACTTCTAACACTTGCCTTTCGTATTTTTTAGGACGTTTTAGTAGCATTTAGAGGGTCCTGACAGTTCAAAATTGATTGTAAAATTCTTGGAAGTTTTACGACACTGGTAGATATTTCTGGTTATTTTTACCTTTACCATTTTCAGAAAAAATCTAGAGACTTCAGACCATTATGAGACGGTTTTCAGTAGTATTTAGTGGCCTATGACATTGCCAAAATAATTCTAGAGGTCTCTGGTTTTTTAAAAAGTCTAAAATATTTGTCGAAAATCTTGGTAGGTTTAGGACACTTCAAGGAGCATCTGGAAATTTTTGGGAGGTTTTCAGTAGTATTTAGAGCCCTCTGTCATTTACAAACTGATTCTACAAGTCTGATCTGATAATTTTTAAAGATTGTTGGCACATTTAGGCAACTTGAAGAGTCAGCTGCATTTTCAAAATAATTCAAATTTGATTAATCAGAATAAGAAAAATTTTATTGTAAATAAATAGGTACGTTTTACTACAATTAAGTTAATATTTATTTTTAAGTTTATGTTTGCGTTATGTTACAACAAGGCATTATGGTTTCATTTTGAAATAGTTTACATTTATTCTAAACTTTGGCAACCTTGCCCTTTGTTGCTATCGGCGATATTCTGATTTTCGTCAACTGTTGGTATAAATTAAGTTATAAAATGGTGGAGCGTGACTATTAGAACATTCTCTCGTTAACTTATCTAGTATAGCATGAGCAGTAAAGCGTCACTTTCCAGACTATTCCAAGAATTCCGTTCTTTAGTGTCTAATATATTTCGGTTTTAACATCAAGGAGGCAACAATTAATGTAGTAGCCAAAGAGTAAAACGACAACCTATCCGCCTCAGTGGTCTTCAAAGGCTCCAGTCACGTGTGTATGGCAAAAAGCCAGGTTGGAACCTGCACCGGTCCACTTAAGAGCCGGCCAAAAAGGCCCCACTCGATATAGTCGTCGTCCATTTACCGGTACATTTAATCAGGCCGATCAAATAAAACGATCCTTGTCCCTCTCGGAACATACGGGGCAATATTTCATTGCACGTTGACAAATCGGGCGACTCTGCGCCGAAACCGAATGAATTTCCCCTAAATGAGCCTGTAAACATGGAAGTTTTTCGGTCCGCTTTCCTTTCGCCATTGAATCTCGCGAGAGAAATTGAGCGTGTCCCTGCGAACCGGAGCCAAAAAAAAATTACTCCGGTTCCGGAACGGAAATCATTCTCCGGCTCTTTTTTTTTGAAAAGGCAAAAAGTCGGAGAGCGAGCTTTGATAATTTTAGTTTTGGCGCTAATAGTTTTTCCTCGTCTGTGATTTACCCACTAATTATCTCATTAAGTAAGTAAACAGACTTATTTCCGAGTTGATGATATGGGGAAACATAATCTTGACCGAATAGATGAAATAAGGCCTTTAGAGCAGTCTAATGGGGCTACTAAGCTGCTAAGTGATTGACATTTTTTGTCAGTAAGTACATTTTTATCGTTTAGAGGTCTCTCTTAGCTCCTTACAATTCTTTTAGTCCATTGTTATATTGCCTTTTGTTCAGTATTTTGATCTGATATGTAATGATGAACAGAACTAGTTACAATGCCGAAAACAGTGGCGGCTCGTAGTAAATTAGAAAGGTAGTGCACAATAAAAGGGCCAAATAGCGCCGCAGGCGAAAAATTTTTTGAGACCACGCCCAAACTTACTACAATTTTAAGATAAATGATGATCTTATTAAGGGATAAAACCTTATTTAACTTACCTCTGTGAATACCGCAGTCTGGCCAAACAATGTTTTAATACGTAAATAATACCATGTTTATTAATTAATTTTATTGTCCTTTACAAACATGTTTTGAATTGAAAGTCTGCTCGTCGATTCTTTTTTGATATAAACTCCTCAATGACCAGTTCATTAAAGTTGGGAATTTCTGTAATCATTCCTTTTTCAATAGACAACATTGCGAGGGCAGCTAGTCTATTCTCGCCCATTGTACTCCTAAGAAAAGTTTTTACTCGCTTTAATGTGGAGAAACACCGTTCCGCTTCTGCAGTTGTTATAGGCATCGTGACAATTGCTTGTAGTACTAAAAATGTTTCCGAAAAATCTGTTTGTAAATTATTTTCAATTAAAAATTTAAGGAAGTGGACTGCTCCAGAAACTTCTCTAAAATCTGATCTTCTATATATTATTTCCAATTCTGTCTTTAATTTATGTTTATTTAAAAATGGAAAGTTTCGAACAGCTGAATCCAAATGTAGGGTAGGAAAGTTTGATGAAAATGTTTCAAAATTTTCGACAGAAAATAAGTGTGCAATTTCCAAATATCCTGTGAATGAGAACCTTCTTTTTATTTCAGCAATTATAGTATCACATACTTCCTTAGCTTGAACAGTCGTCGAAACATACGAATTTCTCTCTTCCGTCTTCCTTCTTTTCCTGGCTTGGCTGTCATCAATGTCTGCTAACTCACTTTCTCTTATAGTGTGTATGTTGTCTCTTTCATTTTGAATACTTTTCTCAAACTCTGTAATACATCTTTTTATTGTTACTGAATCAGTGGTTCTTTTTTGAAGTTGTGAATATAAGATACTAACGTGTGGCATTATTCGATGAAACACTGCCAACCAAAAAATAAATTTTGAGTCCTGCAGTAACCTGAAAAGTGCTCCTGCTTTGGTGATGGTGTCAGACTGTCTAGATGTTGATTGAATTTTTTCCATACAAGCTATAAGAGCTTCTCTGTTCTCATACACTGTGTTAACGGTTCTAATTTTAAAGTTCCATCTGGTAGCAGAAGCTCTAGGAATCCTGTTTCCGACCACTTCATCTAATATGGCAACTCTTTGTGGAGAATTTGAAAAAAAATTTGTGATATCACTCAACTCGGAAAAAAATATGCGTACGTTTGTATTTATGCTTGTTGTTTGAGCCATTATTAAATTTAGTTGGTGAGCATAGCAATGAATATAATGGCCATATTTGAATTTGTCTTTTATTAGTTTTTGCACACCACCATGGGCTCCACTCATGACACTTGCTCCATCATAACTTTGGGAAATTAGTTGGTCAGAATTTCTTAAAGCATAATTTAAAGATTTTTCTATGCAGCTAGCTAAGGCCAAGGCATGGTGTTCATTTGGTTTGATAAAGCTCCAAAATCGTTCAACGGGGGTGCCGTTTGCCAAAGTATAACGGTAAACTATAACCATTTGGAAAATATTCGAAATGTCAGTTGTTTCATCACTAATAATGGACACAAAACTTGACGTGGAAATTTCTTCTTTGATATGTGCCTGACAAACAGAAAGCATGCATTCCAATAAATCATTTTGAATTTCTTTTGACGTGCCTTTAAATACGGTAGCTTGCTGCAAATGATCCCTCAGTGCAAAATCCAATTCTGCAGAGAAATTGACTAGGCCTTTAAATATACCCGGATTTAAAGAATTTTGTTGTTCATCGTGTCCACGGAGAGCAAGTTCAAAAGCACCACAAAATTTTATACAGTTTATAATTTTAGATAATACATATCTGTTATTCTTTACTTGGTCATTATGCTTTTCAATGCTTAATCGGTATGCTCTATTTAATTGTTGCCGAATATCTTGCTTGCCCAATAAATTAAATCCTAATTTAGCAGTCAAATGGGCCTTTGATCGTTGGTGTTTTTTAATTTTCTCAGATAAATGTATTAAATCTTTAACACCTGATTTTGTCCACTCTGATGCTTTGTCACTTTCAAATAATAAACAAGGAAAACAGTAAAGACTATTGCTAACATCACACCCGCACAGCCAGTCAGTTTTTTCATAAGTTTCTGGTTTAAAGGTTCGTTTATAGTCACGATTTTTGCTTTTGGTTATACTCGTTAATTCCAAATTAGGCTTTGGACGACCTACACTTTTGATATTCATTTTTTCTTCTAAGGTTAAAGAAGAAAATTTAATTGTTTTTAAATATGGCACACTAAGAAGGGTAGGAAATACTGGAGGCATTTTATAAAAAGAAAAATAACACGCGACCGACAAGCAAACTGATAAGAAAAAGCCCCGAGTGCACGATCTAACTGTGCACACGGGCCAGCTTAAAACATCGACGGACTCTAGACAGTCGCGGGGTACAAAGGGGGCGGGCGGCGGAAGTTCGACTAATCAGATTTACTATACCCAGGAGCTGTGCACTTGATTTTACCACGGCACACGGTGCACGGTCGCGGCGGTGATCCGTAATTTGTCCAGATTTCGATTATTTATTATTAAAAGCTTAACTATTTCCAAGATTAATACTTGGTATTAATAGAAAATTATTTCAATCATTATAAGATTTATAATGAAAACATGCATTTTTGGTTTCAAAATTTGGGAGTGCACGTGCACATGTGCACTTATTGAGGAGCCGCCACTGGCCGAAAAACGTAAAATGTAAAGTGAAAAAACCCAAATTTACTATTAATACGAAGGCCCTTAAATGCAAAAACACCTTGATACAAAATGATACAATCTTGTAGAGGCTGAAATTTCTCACAACATTTCTTATTTACACTTTTTTGCAGCTCGTCAAATAACGGAGCTGGTGCATCCTGCCACTTTTTGCCTTGTAACTCCTTAAAGAGGTCCTGAAGGGCAAAAAGACCAAAAGAAGAGATTAAAATTTTCTGCAACTTTCCTTATTTATCCATCTCTTTTGAAATTCCTCATATAACGAAGCAACGCTTAGAAAAATCAAGTTAGTTTAAAAAAAGTAATTTGGTGCATCCTGTCACTTTTTGCCTTTTAATTCTTTAAGGAGGCTTACTAATTTAATTTTAAAGGTCACGTAAGACTTTTTTTACGTCAAAACGGAATTTGAAGATCACGTGAGTGTTTTCAATCTCAAAATATTATTTGAAGACCGTTTTTCAGATTGAGCTGATATTTTATTATAAGCCACGTGGTTTTTATCAAATTTGTTTTTAAAGGTTATGCAACTCTTTTTTAACAGCAAAACGGAATCTTGAAGATAACGTGACCATTTCTAAGTTTAAACTGATATTTTCTTAAATTCACGTGACAGGTTTTAAGGTGAAAATGATTACGTGTCTATTTCAATCTTCAAAATAATTTTTAACGGGTCAGTGTCTTTTTTTTAACGTCAAACGGAATCCCAATAGTAATTAAGATACCAAGGGCATTATAAAGACAATATTGCATGTCGATAGGACTTCGACCGTGGGCATTATTTCCTATAATGTCTGTGGTGTCTTCAATGTTTAATGTCCGACTTTCATTCTGTAGATATGTATTTAAAAAATGGTCAGGGTAGGGCATTATTTGTATGATAATTGACCTTAATATGTGTCATTATTGATGAAATAATAACCCTGTCGGACATTAAGGTGTTATAAAATGGTGATTTTGTATCTGAAAGGTCACATGGCCGTTTCTACTGATATTTTTTAGCCACCTGACTCTTTTTAAGGTAAAAGTAATCACGAGACTCGTACTGCCCAATAAAGCAAATTAATTCATTCTTATTTTCTGAATCTGCACGTAACCTCACTTTCCCAGGTAAAATCGGCAAAAGAAATGGAGAGTTGTGAATATGTTTCTGCCTTTTGCTAAACTTTAAAATCATATTGTCAAATGGTCTCTTAAAAGTTGTATTGGTAATTTATTTAAAGTGAAAATCATTTCTGCATTGACACGGTATACAAAAAAAAATGTTTTTTAAAAAACGCTTTTTGACCGTACTTAAATCACCAGGAAGAAACCCTCAAATTGGTTAGTTTGGAACTAATCTCCATGAGGGAATTTCAATAAGACGTCACAATTAATGTCGTCACCGCTATTTTCTCTAGGACAGATATTATGTGTTTCGTCATTAATTCAGAATTTGAGGTTATACTGCCAATGCCACTTTGACACTATTATGCATACTAGTAAGTAAATATTATTCTATTCGATTTGCGTTTTAGAAGAACTTTCTTATAAAATGTGTATATCTATAATAACATAACAACTCATAGTAACTGTACAGTGCTTCTCAACTATTAATTTATATACGCGGAACTAAATTGTTTCAAACAATTTTTTTGAATAAAAATCAGTTTTTGACATGTTTTTAATGCAATAATATTTAAAAGATTCTAGAGAATCAAATAAAGGTAAAAAAGGCTTCTGGAATTCATCATTTCTACAATATTTTTCAAAACAATTTGCAGATTTGCGCTAAAAATTTAAATATTTATTAATGTTTATGTTATTTTATATTTTTTTAAATCCAATTTCTGAATAGAGTTTTGACATAAAAAGGTCATTTAAAAGACATATTTTTAGAATAACAAAAATTAATTCAAATTTATTGTACTCCACGACCTTAATACAATGACAGAAAATGGGAAGGATATTTGTTTTGCATCAAAAGAAATGCCTGATAGAAGTACATTTCCTATTAATCAACTATAAATAGTTTTCTCAATACAATTACAAACGCCATTTAAACGGGTACAAACCCAAACAAAAGAAGCAAATAAAACACCAATGTATAATATCGATCATAATCTTAAACATTATAAGTAGAAAAGTGAGTTTAGACAATTCCGCAAACAATAAAAGAGAAGCAGAAAGGAACAAGGATGACAACCTAACACGTGTTTCTGCTTGTTCGTTTCATCAGGCATGCAATTCAAAAATGATATTAGATACATAATGTTTCACGTGAAAGGCAGGTACTTATTTTTCGTTGATTTTGTTTGGAAAATTAAAAATATTGTAGAATAAAGAAAGTTTAGCACATATGTTGAATACTAAGGAATGTGGTTTATGAGATTTTCCGCAAAAAAAGAGCAGCAGAAAAGAAACAAGGTTTTTGTGTACTGTCATCCTTCTAATGTTGTTTTTTAACCCTCTTTTCGGCTAATAATAAAGGCAATAAGCAGAACCACAAGACGACTGGTTATCATCCTAGTATCTTTTTGTTAAAAAAAATCAAAAAAACACATTTGTTAGATATGAGAATGAGAGTTTGTACTCGATTTAGGCTGTCTTTGCAATTTCAAAACAAAATATTGAGCTTGCAACAATATTTTCGGTTAAATGTCCATCATAAATCCGGCAAATAAAATCCTCGTTGCGACCGGTGTCAAAAAATAGAGTCATCCGAACAATAAACCGAACAAAAATAGAGACGATTTAGTTGACTGCGGAGAGCTGTGCCTGGGCGCCGTGAACAAATTAGAGAAAAACGAAAATAGCGCGATAATTCTTTGTTTTGCCTAAACCGTTTGGAAAATAGAGCCCCCCTGGGGAGGGACGCGCAGCCTCCGCTTTTCCCCAAAATGATTAATAGCCGTTATTAAACGCAAGCTAAACCAAACCGAAAAATCTCATCTGTTCGAAAAAGGCCGTCCTATTACCTTAATAGGAGCAATGTAAAAACTATTTAGAGAGACACATTAACCGGCTGACGAAGATTAATCGCCGTTTTGTTTCGTTCTTTGACTCCTTTTTAAAATTGAGAGAGAGCGAGCCGGAGGTCTGCACTTAACGCCGAATATTTATCTCTTCGGGAAATTAACAGCGGATAAATATGATTTATCCCGGACGAATTCGCGTGCTTTATTTTTAACGGACGACAGCCAAAAACGACCGTTATCCGCTTAAGAAATCGCCTATTTATCTTATTCCATGGGTTCCTTTACCTTTTAAGGGAGGGTTGTTGAGTAGGTGTTGTCAGTTTTAAATTCACAATCCAAACCAGAATGAAATGTACGATCATTTAAAGTTGTCAAGTTAAACGAGCCATGTATTACTTCACTCCTAGTACTGCACAGAATACACTACATTTTTGGAAATGGATTGAAATACAGATTATCTTTGAGAGGCATGCAGGGAATAAAACCCTATTGTCGTCCCATCAAGATTAATGCGCTCCTAGTTTTTCAAAAATATTCTTCTCACACTTTATAGATAAGCGATCGATCAAGTCTACGAAGAACCATCCTGTTGAGGTCATTTTGGATGTCGTCTGACATCTACTTATTTTAGTGGATTTAGAAATATTGAATGTTTCAGTAAAAATATATTTGCACAACCAAAAAAACTACTAGAAATAATCCTTCATTACTATTGTTTTGTTTGAGCTATTGTTCTCCCATTTCCACCTCAACATTTTGACTTGATCATAAGTATCATTTTGTAGAAAGAATAATTTACGACCGGTCTTTAAAAGGTAACCTGCAGATGATAATCTCTTTGAGCAACCCATATCAAGAAAACAGATGCAGCATCGCCTATAGTAAAGCGTAATTTATGCCATGAAATAAAATGATTCTTGAGGTGTTAAACTGCGGCTGCAAACACAAAACTTCATAATTCTCGGCCAGATTTATTCGGAATGGCAACGGATCTATTCTCACCTCGAAATGGCGCAAAATAGGTGGAGCCGCGAGCTCTCCGGTGCAGGAAGTACCTTAAAACGTTCTAACAAATCGCCGGGATCAGAGAACTACCATAAGGTTATGATGGCGTTATATCACTTGGCGTTTGCAATGACGGGGATTTATGATTCGGTGTTTCTTCGCCGAAATAAGTGTATAAAACTATTTAAAAGACATTATTCATTGGGTAGTGTAACGCGGCATCGCGACCAGTTGACAAAACGTTAAAGGCATCCGAAGAAATATGGCGGCGATAAATTTAGCGGGGTACAATAAGAATGGTGGGCAGATGGAGCCTTATACTTCACGGCTCTAGACGTAAATACTTAATTTGACGATAGTTATTAAGACCCCTTGAAAGTCACATCATTAAGAATCAGCAGGTTACCAGGGGAGCATTGCACACTCTTGTCCGGAATATTGCTATTTATTGCCTATAATACATCTAAGAACCTAAGGCGTTAGTGATTTGTGACCTGTTATTAAGATGTTACTAGGGAACTATATTACTAGCTCTCTTTGTGCTTCAGGGATAAAGATACTTGGTTATAAATTAGTAATAAAAGTGAATTATTCGTATATGTGAATGTATTAATGCTAACTAGTTGTACCATCTATCAGGAGCTTATTTTGTGTGTGAGATCAAAAGTCTGATTTATTTAGTTTGTACTAAGTTTGTTTCTATTAGTTCTATGTATAAGAACGAAAAAAATGAAAAAAAAATGAGTTACACAATCTGTCGTGACTTAAGGGCATCGGTAAAGCAAAACGTCTTATGGGAGATTCAATGCATTTGATGACAATCTTTTAACCCAAATTAAAAAAAAACTAGGCTAGATATTGCTGTTTTTTAAACGGAATATGAAAGAAGACACTTGCTAGAATGTGCGAAAGTCAATATAATTTTAATAATACGCCAATTAAAATATTTAGAAGCATTTTAACAAAATGCTAAAATTACCATAATTTTCAAGTCACTATTTTTCCTACCTGCAAAACTTTTTTGGCGACAAAAATAACTTTCGCACATTCTCCAAACCTTTAGCTATTTAATAAAAAAAAAATCACGCAAATAAGTTAAAAATTAAAGTCGTAGTTTGGGTTAAAAGATAGGACTAAAAAATTGTTCGAATTACGGAGCGGAAATCTTGCATCTTTGTTCCATATCACTCTAGGAGCCTCGTCGCTTAAACAGTAATGTCTGCGTTAACACTGCCGTAGTTTTATCGACAGAAACAAAGAACGAACACTGTTTTTTATATATTTTTCTACACGTAGGCCAAGCATCGCGATCGAAAAACGTAAAGTCTTTACCGATCCCCTTAATGAAAAAACCGTGGGAAAAACTTATCAAAGCGTCAACTTATTGACTAAAATCCTATTGACTTGTTAAGTAGATTAGCCATTTTTAGCATGAAAACTATAACCGAGGGTTGGCAACCGTGAAAAAACTCTGCTATAGAAGTAAATAAGATAATGATTAGAAGGTTAAGGAATAAAAAAATGAGATGGTTATATCTGGTTGTTTAGCCAGGTATATCTTTGGTTGGGGACCACCTTGTTGATTCGAAAAATTTCCATAAGATTCAAATTACCCGTTTAACACACACACATTGAAAAAGTGGTTATTGTAGCATAAATATTGAGCAAAAAGGAGGCTGAAAAATTACCTCATAAATAGTTGATCGGGAAGAACTTTGAGTTTCCTGGATTTTCTTGCATTTTGAAAACACTAGCCCGTACTAATTTACTACTAGTAAAGAACGTAAATTTACCGTGGTAAAGTAAAATTGCAAAAACAAAATTCTGTCATTCTAAAGCTCAGTTCAGTGACAAGAAATTTACCAATTCTACCAGTAAATTCCAATTTGACCAGTAAATTTACGGGTATCTAATTGAAATTTGCTTGAAAGGTATTATTTTCCTGTTATAGCTGTCATTAATTTAATAAAAATCATTTTCGGTCAATATTGTCAAAATAGAATCCTGAAAAATGAAAACTGAATTAAAGGCTGTTTTGATTTGTTATTTATTGCTTTAGAGATTTTGGTTGATCAATAATAAAATAAAAGAAGTAAAACTTTTCTGACAATGTGATTCCTGTACTAAATAAGTAAAAATCTTATAACTTTTTTATGAAAAAGTAGCCTTTTCTAAAAAAATAACAATTTCAGCTTTTGTCACTTTTCTTTATTATCTCATGTTTAAATTATGACAAATAATATGTTTTTGAGATGCGAAAAATGACGCAAATCTGAAGATATTATTATTTAAACCATTTGTAATTTAGTGACAATTTTCAAAATAAGTGTAATAAATCTCAGAAACACGTATTGTTTCGAAAACTGTGTTAAACTGTAATTCTTGCAAATTCTAGACCCATTTTAACAGTTTTGACATTAAGAACAGATATCACGTGGTTTTTGGAGGATAACTTAGCTATGCAGTCTTGTGACCACTGTCATAAATCTCAGAAACACGTTTTATCGAATATTCCAAGAAAACTTGATTTTTGCAACTTTTGAGCACAGTTTTTTTAACCGACCGTTAAAGCCTTCATAGTCTGATAATCTTATAACTTTTTATGACAAAGCAGTCATTTCTAAAAAAAGCATTTTCAGCTTTTTGTCACTTTACATTATTATCTCAAGTTTAAATTATGACAAATAATATGTTTCTGAGATAAGAAAAATTATTTAAAAATTCGAAAACTGTGTTAAACTGCAATTCTTGCAAATTCTAGGAAAATTTTGTCAGTTTTGACATGAGTGACAGATATCACGTGTGTTTTGGAGGCTAATTTAGCTAGCCAGTCACGTGACCACTGTCAAAATAACTGTCATAAATTTCAGAAACCCGTTTTGTTTCGAAAACTGTAAGAAAACTGTGTTAAACTGAAATTCTTCCAAATTCTAGGCAAATTTTGACAGTTTTGACAGATATCACGTAGTTTTTGGAGGCTAATTTAGCAAGGCAGTCACGTGACCACTGTCAAAATAACAGTAATAAATCTCAGAAACACGAATTGAATGCTGCTAGAAAACTTTTCTAAACCCCAATTTTTGCAACTTTTGAGTACAGTTTGACGGTCGAAGACAAAATTGCCTGTCAAACTAACTTGGAGTGAAAAAATTACAGTTTTAAGCACATTTTTGGAATCCTCTTTATATTTCCTATCCAATAACTTAAAAAACACTACAAAATTGGGTACAGTCAGGAAGAAAGGTGCTCTCAAAGTTTGAACTGCCAGAAACATAGGTTGAAAGGACGGTCAGGGACAAATCGCATGTAACACCCACTTGGAGTGAGAAAATGACTCTTTTAGGCACATTTTTGGAATCCTCATTAAATTTCATAGCCAATAACCTGAAAAAACACTACAAAATATGATACAGTCAGGGAGAAAAGCGATGTCAAAGTTAGTACTGCCAGAAACACAGTTTGACGTGAAGGACTTGGAGTGAAAAAATAACTATTTTAAGCACATTTTTAGAATCCTTATTAATTTTCCTATCCAATAACCTAAAAAAACACTACAAAATTTGGTACAGTCAGTGAAAAAAGCGGTGTCAAAATATGAACAGAAAGGAAAACAGTATTTCTAATTTACCATTAATTTACTGGTCAAATGTTGCTGGTAAAGTAAATATCACTATTACAACACTATTTACAACTTAAATTTGATAAATGTGCCAATTTTTGGCAAATATTATTGCTTAGCTTAAATTCCTAACTGAATAATTTAAATTACTGGGTAATTTTCGGCAATTTTGAGGCATTTTTTGACCTTCTAAGAACTAAAATCCATTTGTAACGAAGAAAATTTTGATGGTTTTCTCCTTCATTGTACTAGCAGCCAAACAAATTTAGAGAACCTTTCTAGTGCCACCAATGAAGGCCATTTTATACTGATTAGATCAGTAGTTGCTAAAATTTAGCAGGAATTAAACACCACTTAGTTTTTTTGAAAAAAAAAAAGATATTAAAAAAGGATTTAGATACAAATACAATTATTCTCTACAATATTAACAAAAGACAAATCAGAATAACACAACGAAAAAAAAAAAGAATTCAAATTTTAATTACCTACCTGATAACTTAATTATGTGGTCTAAATTAATTTAATTTTTTTCCCCACATTAAGCAAATTCCCGACGGTTGGAAGTTAATTTTTCCTGTTCCATACTGACTATTGAGAACAAATTTTGAGAACTTTTAATTAAAATTATTGTTTGGTAATTAACTAAAAATTACTTCTTGATGACGATTCAATTTAGCCTAATCTCAGCACTATTTTGTCCGTTCCAATTGGTAGGGAAGGAAAAAAAACTACTTTCATTTAGTCACTGCACGAAATTTCGTTCAGGAAAGCTTTTCTTCGGACACCGGCCAGATTGATGAGAGTTCACTTTTTTCTCGGCGAAAAGGTCTTTACGGTAAATTATGAACTGCACATACGTGTAATGAGTTTCGGAGGGGATTTCACTTGGACAAATTAGTATTTCGAATAAAAGTTTGATACTTCAAAAGGCAGTTAACTAAATGAGCTTTTGTGAATGGAAATAAAGCGGTTCTGGCTAGTCTTTAAAATAAATGGGAGCTTCACTAGTCTTTTGGGACGTTTTTAACCTTTGAAGCTTGGGATTTTGTTGATGAATCCTGAGAGTATTCTGCAATTTTCAGCCGTCAAACTGGTAATTTTTTCGTGGTAAATTTGAGGAATCATGCTAAACATATCAAATGACATCCACCCTGCGAGGCCGGGTGCGAAAAATGACCCCCCATTCGTCGGGTTCCGGCCATTGAAATGACCGAAGCGAAAGGTGTATCAGATTTTGGGGCCCTATTAAGAACACAGCCC
Organism: Ips typographus; assembly: GCF_016097725.1. Classification (NCBI taxonomy): domain Eukaryota; kingdom Metazoa; phylum Arthropoda; class Insecta; order Coleoptera; family Curculionidae; genus Ips; species Ips typographus. The sequence continues at coordinate 14,080,134 of NC_138423.1, forward strand.
GAGCGATTCCGGGCAACTGATAAAACATGTGTAAGGACAACCATTGTTCACAGCTGAATGGGTTTCTAGCGGACCAGCGACCAGTCTCTCGGTCCTTTTTATCCGTCTTGTCGATCTTATTAAACCACTAAAGGCTTAATTCTTCTTTAACGAGGAGATTTAATAAAGTGGAACCAAACGCCCTATTAGGCGGTTTTTGCCTTTATCATATGTACTTACACGATCCACTATGTGGGGCAAGCTTACTGTACCTATTCATGGTTCGATTGAAAGTCGAAGAAGAAGAACGAAAAATCGGACCTGACAAGTCACGACTTCTTACTGGATAACAGTTAGTTAGATGAGGTTTATTAAATTTAAAAATGCGCATTGCAGCTCTACCGGGGTTTTTGAAGATTCAAACCAATGCAGTAATCAAATGATAAATGTCAAAATTACTACAGTTTTCAATTATTATAAAATTAATAAAAAATATTTGATTGATTTATGTTACATGGTTGCAGAGCAAATTGTTGAAACATTACTTTGAGATGAATAATCTTGACATAATCTCTGATTGCATCTAACTGGTCTAATCATTATTAAAAATCGAAATTTTTATCCCACAGTATAAAGTTGATGTCTAAATTTATGATTATCTACATGCCATTACGACAAAAGGACTTTTGATAGAAAACTAAAAAAAAAGAGTACTTTAAACTTAAGATAGTATTCGAATTTTATAGTTTGTCGCCTTGTTACTAACACACGTCAGAATAGTTACAATTAGTACAGTTTATGTTCATAATTTATCCCTCGTAAACTTCTTGAAATTGCTATTTTAACTAATAAAACTGACCTTTAATAACACTGGTCGACAAAAAAAATATTTTTTTTTGTAACAAAAAGCTGAATAGCATAGAATGGTAAAATGGACCAATATGAATTGAAAACAGCAAAAAAAAAACTTGTAGCACGTAAGGTTTTCTTGTTACGTTAAACAAACCACAAGCGTAGAACGGTATTATAATGCATATGTTATTTATCACAAAATATATTTTACAAGTAATTTAAATCTCTATAGCGACTGTAACTACTTAATAATAAGTTGAAATCTAATAACAATACAAATATTCAAAAAAGTTATTTGAAACACACCAAATAGTTCTATTTTTTTCTTTTGTGTGGGGTGACGTCTTCTCTCTTCAAAAACCAGCAATAGTCACCCATCATGGCTTCATCCCATCGTCCTTGGTACCTTGTTTCCATTGTCCTGATGTCCTGATGGAACCTTTCACCTTGCTCGTCGCTAACAGCGCCCAAATTCTCCGGAAAAAATGATAGACGGGAATGAAGAAAGTGAATTTTTAAAGACATTCGACAACCAAGCAAATTGTAAGATTCCAAAAGTTCCTCAACTATTTGTTCATAATTTTGATCCTTATTGTTACCTAAAAATCCCTTCACCACTCTTACAAATGAGTTCCACGCTCTCAATTCTTCTAAGGTGAGATTTTCCGTGAAATGAACATCTCCCATCAATTTTCTAGTTTGCGGTCCAATAAAAATACCTTCTTTTAATTTGGCGTCACTTAACTGAGGAAACACTTGTCTCAGGTACTTAAATCCTTTACCATCTTTATTCATAGCCTTCACAAAGTTTTTTATCAGTCCGAGTTTTATATGAAGAGGAGGCAAAAGAACATTTTTTGGATCTACAAGAGGCTCATACTTAACATTTTGAGATCCAGGTTGAAATGCACTCCTCTCCGGCCGACCATCAGTGATTTTAGATTAATAGATACCAATACAAGGGAAAAACTCTTTTTCTACCTATTTTTTTTTTTTATCTTTTCTACCGTTTGTTCATCTAGAATTACAAAGTCGTATATGCATATAAACTCCTTTTGGAAGAACGCTCTTTTGTATATAATACTAAAAATATTTAAAAAAAAAACAGTAACTACATATGAATTTACGAATATTTCCTCTTGGTAAATAAGTAATATCCGTTGTGTTAATCCCAAAAAAGCAATTCTTTTGTACAGTTTCATTTTGGCAGTTACGACTTTGTAATTCTAGATGAACGCGTTGTGCCGACTCTGCCGAACACGCCTACCGTCGTATTTTAAGCCGCGCCTAAGTTAAGTTTGATTCAGGCTGTCATTTTTTCACCTGTATTGTCACAGTGTGAACCACCCTTAACTTAATCTTGGCTTAAAGTATGACTGTGCAAATGGGGGTTCGTCATATTTGCTCTGCTCCTTCATGCGGGGCTTCAACTCAAACACGGCTATTACTGGCCAACATCAAAAGGTTTAATGAAGCTATTGAAAAAAGTGGATGTTCTAGGACTTTATGGGAATTTTTTCTATTACTAGAAAGGCATAAGCATTGTGAAATTAATGGTCTGACTGGTGTTACAAAAATTGTGTCGGCCAGTGTAATTGTTCACCTTTTCTTAGAATATCCACTAAATTATTTTACTTATTACATAGTTGAAACTGCATTTTCAAATGATGTTTGTGATATTTAACTGTATGAATCGTTGCTTTGCTAGCAATGCTGCAAACTTTACAAATCTAATACTTCAAGAACGACTGGTCTTAAAAATTTCGACCCAAAGACATTTTTTGTTACATGTCGGAAAACTTAAATTAAGGAACATAAAAAAAATTTTCTAAAAAATGAAAAAGTTTTGCTCAATTATTAGAAAGACAGCATTAGATGGTGACAAAACTCTCCGTAAAACACATACAATTTTAGTAAAGACACCATCATTACAAAAAAAAGTAATTATCTAATATATACAGGGTGATTCCAAAGTTGGTGCTTTCCTTTCACCTGCGAATAGGGCTTCAAAGAATAAGGTTTTTTTTCCTTTGACGCTTTTTCGAAATATGAACAATAACGAAGATACAGGGTGTCAAAGTTGTACTGAAAAAATAAAAATTTAATGATTTTGGCCAAACCACTTGAAGTAATTAAACAAAATTTTGTAGGTGTCAGTAGCTACGTGGAAAGGAAATTTTCCAAGAAACAACAATTTTCTTGCGTTTACCGGTGGCGCGCGTATAATTTTTTTAAAACATTTTTGAGAAAAAATATTACCCTACTGGTTTTTTTTTTAATATAAAATTTATTATTGAATTCCTTGTTTAATTCTAAAAATAAAACCTCTTTTATTATTTTTTTGCTACAACGCACCGTTTCCCATTAAAAAAATAAAAACCGTCTTAGTGCCTAAAATTAAATGCTGTTTTAATTTGAAATGTCAAATTATTAAAACTTAGTTCAAATGCGGCTGAAATCTTTTGTTTTTGTTTATGTCTGTTGATAAGGAATAACCTGTAGTTAGTTAAAATAAAATTTAAGTTATTTTTTATTTTGTATTTTTTTACAGTAAAAATGTGACATCCTTTATCTTCGTTATTGTTCATATTTCGAAAAAGCGTTAAAGGAAAAAAAAACTTATTTTTTGAAACCCTATTCGTAGGTGAAAGGAAAGCACCAACTTTGGAATCACCCTGTATAATCTTAATAATGTGTGTGTAATAGTAATTCAAAACTGTCCATTTTGGAATTAAACAAGTTTGGTTTACCTAATCAATATGTTTCTACCTCGGGAATACAATACAGTACAAAACAAAAACTCTTTATTTACAATTGTGTTTCAATAATTATACATTAAAATTAAAACACAACATAAATTCAAAAAGTAAAAATAAAATGCCGTTACATTTCTGTTTGCAATCCAATATTGAAATCACTCACTCATAAGGCTCTAATTCTAATAAAAAATTTTTAATCTTAGTTTTTCATTCATCAGTTAGACTTTTTCATGTAAGTGTTAATCTGTGTATGTACAGGATATTCTAAATTTAGATTTTGTGTATTATATCTGGGTTGAACTTTTAATGAATTTGAAATTCATGCTTGTGCTGAAAAAAGCACATTAATGGCTCTAGTATGTACATACCATAGACAGATATTCTCTTTTTAAAAAACTCTCCTACTCCCTATATTGCATTTTTTTAAGCATCTTAACGCTCTGTACAACCAAACACATCTTGAATTTTACTGTCACTTTCCCAGAATACATGCCGTATCTTAAAATTGACTCAAAATTTGAATACCTATACGACTTTTTGGATTTTCTCATTCATATACTTACCGATCACTCGTAGTCCATAGCAGATTGAGATTAACTTTTGAGTTATTATATTTATGTGTTCTGTCCAATCATGTGTAAACCTAGAAATTTTATTTTCTCTTCTTCATGTAACATCTCCATGTCGGAGGTTGGCTATCATCATTGCTATTCTTAAACTTTGAAAAGTTCTTCATCAAGAGCAATAAAACTTTGTTGGTTTTGAGTTCTTGATAATTTTGTTCGAAATTAAATCGCATTGGTCTTATCCTTATTTAAAATAAACTTATTTTCTGCAAACCACTTGTTGGCATTAGTTAATATTATTTCACCTTTGTTTTTTAGCTGCGTCAAATCTTCCCCCCCTACTGTTAAATTTGTATCATCTGCGTAACATGTGATATTTTCTGAGTGATAGAGAACAGATCAGTAACGAAAATTAAAAACAGAATAAAACCCAAAATACTACCCTGTTTCCGATGAGATACATTCAAACAGATTCAATGCATTGCCCCTGATGACATACAGTTCCAATTTTGTAATCAGATAGAAGCACCCTATATTATGTATTATTGTCTATTTATAAAGTAACCTATAAAATCATAAAAAAATAAGCAGACACATTGATTTTATCAAAATTAAAGCTGGACTACGTAAGTTAGCGAGAACCTTTTTAAAGTTTTGCGATTTCATTTACTTATTTTCTTACTTAGCCCCTGGTAGTTATTACTGGGTTTTTGATAGCAAATGGTAATATAAAGTCCTAATCAAGTAATTACAAACCATATACCATTTTATGCGAAGTTTTTCTACGAAATCTTTATGTTGATGTTGGAATTAAGGAGATTAAAATGTGTGTGTCAGCTGGATCTATCGGAACCAGTTGGGTGGTCAAAGGTGGTGTGAATTTACGTCTCGAACACACCCATATAACCAGAAAAGCTCCTTTTTCATTTATGAGCCGGTCGGATGGGTATCTTTACTTTTTCTTCTTTCGTAGTTTGACGGCATTAGAGCATCGTAAAACGTCGTCATCCCCGAGGCGTGATCGGTACCCGTTCGAGCAACGATAAGTCGGAATTAACATATTCGGAATCGCTGATTTTAGTGCGCATCAAATGGGATCTAAATACCTTGTTCGCCGCCCCTGCACTACCATAAACCCTCAATAATAATCGACATAATAGCGACCATCTTCTGCGGCCAGTGTCGGCGCGTGGGAGTCGCTCCTAAATACGAGAGTCGTTTTCCATTTTGCCCGGTCCGTGTTTTATGTAGCCACATTCCTTGTGAGGTAATCCCGATACGATGTTACTTGTAACGCGGGCCTTATTACAAAGAGATGATTGTAACTTATTATTGACAGGTGGAAATATAAAATCCCTCGTAAATTTGCGCTTATGCGCCGCGGACTCGACGAGATAAAAAGAAGAGTGGACAAGGAGAGAACTCGGGCGGCACGTTTAGGTAATTTCCCTAAAGCATCGGCCTGTCTTTGTCTCAAATGAAAAATACACGCTTTTTACGACCGAAATAAATTAACTCTCTTACTCGAACTTTCGTTTTAATATGATTAATAACATCCGAAGTTGGCAATAATAAGCGCAACACGACGGCTCGCAATATACAACCGTCGACCGTATCAGCAGGATCCAATATCCTTTCAACGGAACATATAATTTACATGCAGTACATTTCATCAAATTCTAACAATCAACGCCAATAAAAAATGTATTGCTTCAATACGTCCAATCAAAGAAAAGTATTTAGATTGCAGCTGAAAACTGACAATTTGAAACATGTTTTCAGTATAACGTCATTTTTATTACTCTATATTTTTTCTAAAGAAAATTGACTTGTCGAAACCTTAAAGGTAGGTTCTCAGAAACACATTTTTTGAAGCTCCAATCAAAATGACACTTAAAACTTTAAAACATTATTATAAATGTGAGATTAATTCGTAAATATGGTATTTTTTTTACTTGATTTATTTTAAGTTTCATTGTCACTACAAAACTAACTTTACATACCATTTCTAACTTCTAACCACAACATTTTAACAAACAACAGAATGTTTGACACTTTGACATATTTTTCCTTATTGTTTCGTTGAAAAATCAGAATAAACTTTTTACGGAAAAGAAACTGAACTGTCTAATATGTCATTGACTTGAATTTCAACCAATCTTATAGCGACAATTTATACATATAAACTACATTTTATTTATTATTTAATTTATTCATAAAGCAGCTTCAAAAACGAATTTTATCAGTGCAAAACAAAATATTTTAAGAAATAGAACCAACATTATTTTCATCCAACTTGCTGTTTTGCCTAATGCCAACACTTAAAAAAGAAAAAGTCTTTTTAAGGTTCTTGTGTGAATTGTAACTTGTGTTTACATTATTAGTGTCCTTTAAGTATTCTGTATTATCGTACACTAATAATGAGTTGATTTGATGAGCGAAAAAGACGTATAAGTACACACTTATTTTTATAGATTTATTTAAGAATGCAAATTAAAAAATTTTAAAACACTGTTTCCCTAACATAAAACATAAGTAAAAACTAATTTAGTAGTAAAAAAAAGTCAAAAAATTACTTGGTGAGTTAAAGGTGAACTTACTACATTACGGTACAATATTCAGGACGGTAATGAAGTTTTAAAATCAAAATATTAAAAATACAACAAAAACATCGGTTCTGTTTTCAATGGCAAATTTGATTTAAGCTGATGTTTGCTGTTTTTTGTAAAGCGTTATCAAATTTTAAATATTAAAAAATTTTGCGCGCCATTTTAACAAAAAAAAGCCTTTATGCATAGTAAAAAGTATACATGTGCAACATTTAGCGTAAATCTCACTAGTGAGAAGTTTGTGATTGGACAAGAAAAGCAGTTTTCAGCTTGCTGCTTCTTCTTGACTAATCAGAAACTACGAACAATGTTGTAATCAACGCAAATACTGCGCATGTGGACTTTCTATTATACCAGAAAAAATCTAAAATTAACAGCGCCAATGGATTGATCCCAGAAACAACCCTTTTGGTTTATTGCTGGAAAGTCAACCGTTTTACAATACAAGCAAGTTTTAAGCTCTGTTCGGTGACAGCCAGAGGCCTCTATGTTTTAAACCTTCCCAAAATTGTTTAAAATTGCAACAGGCCTCTATAGGACCATTTTGAAAGTTCCATAGACCTCCAAATGCTACTGAGAAACTTCATAAAGGAGTCAGAGGCCTTTACAAGTGTTTTAAACCTTCCTAGTACTGTTTTAAATTGCCTAAAGTGTCTAGGATCATTTTTAAAATTCCACAGACCTCTAAATGCTATTGAAAACATTCTAAAAAGTACCAGAGCCCTCTACAACTGTCTTAATCTTTCCCAGAACTGTTTTAAATTGCCAGAGGCCTCTAAGGCAATTTTGAAAGTTCCATAAACCTCTAAATGCTATTGAAAACCTTCTAAAAATTGCCAGAAGCTTCTACAAATGTCCTAAACCTTTCCAGTACTGTTTTAAATTGCCAGAGGCCTCTAAGCCCATTTTGAAAGTTCCATAGACTTCCAAATGCTACTGAGCACCTTCTTAAAAGTGTCAGAGACCTTTAGAAGTGTTTTAAACCTTTCTAGTACTGTTTTAAATTGCCTAAAGTCTCTAGGATCATTTTAAAAATTCCATAGACCTCTAAATGCTATTGAAAGCATTCTAAAAAGTACCAGAGCCCTCTACAACTGTCTTAATCTTTACCAGAACTGTTTTAAATTGCCAGAGGCCTCTAAGGCAATTTTGAAAGTTCCATAAACCTCTAAATGCTATTGAAAAGCTTCTAAAAATGGCCAGAAGCCTCTACAAGTGTCCTAAACCTTTCCAGTACTGTTTTCAATTGCCAGAGGCCTCTAAGACCATTTTGAAAGTTTCATAGACTTCCAAATGCTACTGAGAACCTTCTTAAAAGTGTCAGAGGCCTTTACAAGTGTTTTAAACCTTTCTAGTACTGTTTTAAATTGCCTAAAGGCCTAGGATCATTTTTAAAGTTCCATAGACTTCCAAATACTATTGAAAACCTTTTAAAAAGTTCCAGAGCCCTCAACAAGGGTTCTAAACCTTGCAAAAATTGTTTAATAAACATTGATTTGGTTGGTCATATACTATATAACTTATTGTAGCCTCTGCCTTAAATTATAACCAAAACTAGAGAATCATTTTGACAATCAATCAATATCACATTTAATCACACAATCAAATTGTTTTTTCAAATATCCAGTTATACATTGATGCTAATTTTTCGTTCTATTTTATACTTGTTTTTGTTCATTAATGGATTTCTTTCTCGATAACGGGCAATTTTAGAGCAACAAACCAAAGTAATGGAAATCATTCGCGTTTCAGAATTTGCTACCAACTTTTCCAGGGGGCATAAAAGTTTCTATCATAATATGATGAGTCTACTACGTTCCGTTACGACAACCTTGTAATAATAATTTTTTTTCACTTGTTCTGCTTTTGAAGAAAATAAAAACTAATCTGCTTTGTAATCCTATTAAATCCTTTTCAATCAATACACAAAGATCAGGAAGAATCAAGTCGGTTATAACAATTCACTGAAGAAAATCACTAAATGTAATCTTAACCAGTTTATGGACTTTACGACGCCATTATTCAAGTATTTCAGCGTTACAAAAACTCCAAACCTTTAATACAACAATTTTAATTTCCCACTCTTTAGCAAAAATGTAATTTCATGTCTATTTAGTTCCCCGGACTTTGGCTAATAACAACACCAGTTTTTCTTGCATATTGCGCCCGTTTTCTTTTTACGTTCCGCAGCTGCCTGCCCCCTTACACAATTCGCTAGACAAGAAATCACACTGAATTAACAGCTTCAGTTTATCATCGGGGTATAAAAATGCATTAAGAAATATGAGCAGTGCATTAATAAGACTTAACAAAAGATATTCTAGTTGCGCCATCAGCGTTAAGCTGGGACCGCAAGAAGACTTTAAGGCGGAGTGGGCGGGTTCCAATGCTTGGGAACCAACCGCATGAGTAAGTGTTCAGCTATTAGCTGTGTTGCCGAATCTTTTCTGTTTTAGAACGAATTAGTTAACATAATTTAACTAAATAACTAAAGAGAGGATTACTTACGAGGTGGCACACATTCGTAAGTATGGGAATTTCGAAAACGGTAAGAGATGTTGAGTTTCTTAAATTATGGAAAAATTGAAATTTTACACTTTTTCTTCTGTCTACGGTAACGTGATGATGATTTAGATTTAGTCTTGCAATTTTGCAAAAATAACAGAAATTTTGTTACTTTTTTTGTTGGAAGATTGTCATTGCACTTTTCCGCCCTTTTCCTTCTAACATGACAACACTGATTTAAACGTTTTTGCTTTTTATAATTATCAATTTTATTTTTCTTTTCAATACGATTTTATTTTTTGCTAGGAATTTTTTTGCTTGAAATTAGGCCTTCCAAAAGGCTAATTCCAGAGTTTTACCGATTTTACAAATGTTAATTTTGAGCTCATTAAATGTAATGGGATAAGTTTTTTGATAACTTTCTAGCAGTTTTTCGCTCAAAATTTGATCTAAAAAAGCTAATTTCAGTGCTTTACCAACTTCCATTTAGTGGCCCAAATGTGCTAGAATATGTTCCTTGAAAACTTCAGGAACATTCTTAGAAAAATGGTTCTAGTAATTTAGGCTACTAAAATAACATTTGTAAAATTGGTAGATTGCTGAAATTCGGAATTTCAAGTCAAATCTGAAATTGAAAATTTTGGAAATATACTCGAGTTTTCCAAAGGTAAAATTTCAATAAATAGAGGCAGACTCTGAAAGTACTATTGTCATTGTAAAAATGTTTAATTGATATTCAACACTTCTTTGTTGGTTGGTTTGAAAATTATTTTAGAGTTCGAAAAAAAACTTGAAAGTTATTGAACCACAATTAGCATTATTCAAAAATTTCGGTTTTCTGCGTCGATCTTCCGAAATACTCTCCTGCCATATCTTCAATTACTATCTTCAATACTTTGAATTAGCTAATCAACAATAAAAACATAATCTTTGTTTTTCCGCGAAACTGCAAAATTGAATCATATCGTATGATACATCACAGTAGATAAAAAAAGGGTCTATTCGAAAATGTAAAAAATCGTCCAGTTCATGATGGTAAACAAAAACCGAAACGTCGGATCTCAAATATGATACTGCCACGTTATAGAAATGAAAAAGTGGTGATGGTAATTTTCCAAATTTCAGTTTTCTTCGGAAGTTATACAACTCTGCCCTTCTTACCCTTTACTAAGATTCTTATACTTACACACACATTTTAAGCTATTCAAATAGCACTTTTTTTTTAAATAATATTATTTTACTATTATTGAATAACTGATCGAATATACAAAATAATATAGATCATAAACAAACTAAAAATATACAGAGTAAACTTTCATGTCCGCATAAACTAATTAGGTGGTAGTAATCAGTATGAAGAAGTCCTCAACCGGAAGATCGCGGATTATCTAGATACAATTTGCCGAAGCATTGTTCTCTCAGAGTTCAGTTGGGCGAAACCTTCGTAGTAAAGTAATTAAAGTAAGTTACCAGACAAAAGCCACTGATTTAATGTTAATTTTCGAGCCAAACCCCGTTTTGTAGATACTCTGACACACACTCACACGTTCGAACTTCGCCTACTTCTGACACCAGGGGGCGCCCTCGACAAAAGAGAAAATATACCCGGTGTCAAAAAGTTAATGCTCGTTTGGTTATTTAGAACGGGCAATAACGCGGCCGGCTTAGAATGGGCCGAGAGATTGCAATCTAGCGATTAGTGTTTCTCGAGCTTGGAGTTTAAGGTTGGAGTAAATTAGCTGACTAGTTTCACTGCTTTATTCTAACTCAAACTGAATTTATTATCATTTGAAATGGAGTTTAAAAAAAACCGAACAAAAGTAATCAAATCAAACATTTTTCTAGGTTGAGAAAGTATCACCAAATAACTGACAGACAAGACAAAAAAAAAATGAAATTCTTAATATGGGATAGAAACAAATTACCACGCTTCAGCTGAAACTTGAAGCCACCTTTATAGGAGAAAGATGGACAAGCGTCTAAATATCAAAACTGGAATTTTCTAATTAAAGTTTTTTCCTCTTACACGCCGTTCGGTGATGATTAATTGGGTCTAATTAAAAGTAAAAACCGCAGCAATAACAGTGGAACGTGATTTACTTTGTTCGCATATGACCGCACCTACACCCACCGTCATATCTAAAACGATTACGCTACGTCACCCATTTTTTCCACCCGTCATTTTGCAATATCATATTATTTCTTAAGAGGGCGGCGTTGCCACAACAAGAAGACAAAAAGTGTAACCACAATTATGAATCACAAAGTTTGAAGTTTCTGGTAGAAAATCCACAGACTGTGATGTTAAGTCGAAAAGTAAAAAATTGTGACATCTAGTGTCCGTTTAAAATGTGCAACTACCCAGATTCTGATGAATGTGATGTGATCAGATTTCATCTGATAGCACCATATTCATCTGTATTTACCCAAAAGTAATAGTATATGTTAAAGATATTCCTGTTGTGCACTGGCAACATCTCAACCCGTGTTTATTAAAGTATCAAAAGGGGCAGCAGTGCTCAGACATAGACTTGTCAAGACTGTCAATAGTGTCACTCTATTATTGGCCGCATTCGTTTTCAAGCTCCATGGAGCAAGCAGAGCATTTTTGACGTCACGATGACGTAATTTAGCAAAATCATAATTTGACCAACTGTCAAATTACGTCAATGTGACGTCAAAAACGCTCTGCTCGCTCCATGGAGCGTGAAAACGAATGGGGCCACCGTCATGTTTATAACCACAACATGACGTACACTTTTAAGCAATACAACCTTCTTTTTCAAAATTAAAGCTTTAATTTTTTATTAATGTAACGAGAAGTTCAAATAATAATCGACAACACACCACAACAATTCTCAAAGCAGTTATTCCCTAAAAATATTGTAGTAAGTCCCAATATTTTCTTGTAAAAAAGCTTAATATGCTTTAAATTTTATAGTTTTTATAGTATTTTATGGTCCTGAATTTCATCTTCTTGATTATAAAAGGTTGATTAAAATTAAAAACTCAGTTTTTTAATCCAACAATATTGGAAAATAGGGTGCAAATTTGCACGTAGCATACGTTTTTTTACTGAACCACCCTGTGTTCTTTACTTGCACACTTGCATTACCCGCTAATATTAGAAAATACAATTTTTTTCAATATTATAAGTTAATAAACAAGATTTTTGTTTATAGTTTTAAGATTACGATAGCTGACTAATTATTAGAGTTAACCATAAAACATGATACATAATAAATATAAAAGAAAAAATGTCATGAAAATTTTGCTACTGCTTTTGCTTTGCTGCCTGCATGATTATTCACCATCAGTAAGTTTCAGAATATTATAAATAAACTTTCTTAATCTTCATAACTTGTGTACAGTGTGATTCACAGATTAATTGTTCCTAATTTTCAGAAATGATAGAGGACATTGCGATAAACATTAATTTGTTAATAAACTAGTGTCCCGAAATTTCTCGAAGATAAATTAGAAATCAATAAATATAAAAATTAAAATTCAATTTAAAATTAAAATTCTTCAGCATCGAGTTTAATCGTAGCATCCTTTGAAAAACAACAACTTTTGGAAATTGCCATTTTACGTTTCGCAATTTACTCTTTTTTAGATTCATTTCCGAATTCTAATACATTAATAAAAAAACTATTTGAATACACTCCAAAAATTAGGAATAGTTATTCTGTAGCAAACTATGTGTGGCATGGCGATGATGGGATTATTCGTTTTTGAAATATCCCAATACAAAATGTCGTTTTTGACTAATAACTGCACAATATTTGACAACTGTCAAAGTGTAACATCATTAGGACTTTGGAAGCGAACAAGATGTGCATTGCAATGCAAAGATAATTTAATTTGGAAACCGAGAATAAGTTTCACATAAAGTTCTCTAAAACTTATTTAACTAACTAATTTGGGACACACTGTATTTTTCCCAGAATTTTACTATCAAACAACTTATTAGCATATTTTGACAACATTGGGCTGGAAGACTTTCCAGGTTTGGCATTTGCGTAAATCTTAGCACAGTGGGTAGTAGTTTGTGACCAATCACAGAACTACGAACAGTGCTATGATTTATGCAAATACTGTACACATGAACTTACCATACCGGCTAGTTTAGGCCAGTTTTTGAAGAAACTTTGATTAAGTCAGGTTACTTTCAAACCGTTCAATCTAAAATGACGAACATGACTGATGAGGTTAAAATTTTGTAGCATTATAAGATAAGAAACGCAAATGATGACGTAGCCACCATTTGCTCCGGTTGCAGAACCTTACCCCATTAACACCACTTTTGTTGAAAACATTGAAAACAAAAGAGCAAATTTAATGTAATGGAAAGTAGAATAGAAAATTAATCATTTTTATTAATTTGCATAGCTTGCAAATGAGAAATGATGGTGTGCCATAGTACGGAGCAAATCCATGATACTCTTAAGCTTTTTTATGCTAAATGTTGTCGCGAAATTCGTATTTAACAATTTTTACCATCAAACAAATTCAGAGTCTCTAACTAGTCAAAAGTCCAAACATAAAGCAGTGTTTTTTTCTAAACTATGGGTGGTAAAGAAATCTGTCAGAACTGAAACCACACTGAAGAAAGTGACTAAATTAACACGAAATGTAAATTACTATTTAACTTAACATTTCCTAACAACCAACAATGATTAGACATATTCAAAATAAGTCCCTTTTCGCCTGCCTTCGCACAATACCTAACCTACCTTATGGTTCGTAGCTTGCACACAATAATGGATTTCTGTACGTACTTCCTCATTATAAATTCCCGTCCGAGGTGTTAAATATTGAAATGTTATTTCTATGTTAATGAGTCTTAAGACCATTACTCACTAAGCGTCGCCGTCATTGAGCTTTTCTTAGCCAATGAGCGCGCAGGGTTGCATTAAGCCTTCTAAATAAAAAGATATCAGCGAGTTTGACACCCGATAATTTTGTTGTCGTCGCTCGCACATTCAGTGTACAGATAATATGGCATATATGGCGTACGAAACGTATATTATATTCTTCCAGATGTCAGTTCTTGTTTAAAAATTTGCAAAGCCGACGTTTGCTTGATGAGCCAAAGTGGTACTTAAAAGCAAATTGAATGCGTGATTATTTCAGTTCGGACACCTCAGTACGTGCCTGATATCTCAATGATTATATAGTTATACCTTTCGCTCTGAGGTGTGCGCTAAAGCGGACATTTGCAAGTTACATTACCATTTTCCCTGGAAGGGTGTAGGATTGTCATTGTTTCGTTTATTATTAATTCTGGCTCGACCATTTGTCATAAATGCCTTAACGTCGGGAGGAATTAATATCTAAAGTGATCTCATAAATACTATCGTACATATCAATTTACTAGTGGCATGTAGATGTCTTCTTAACAGGGATCTGATATATTAATACCTCGAATTACGCACCTTTATATGCAAAGTGATTACATTTTAAAATTTTCAGAAAAACTTTCAGACCGACTATTTAACTGGATTATCCTATTATACTTTTTTGATGTAAACATATCAAAAAACTTATATTTGTATTACTTTTAGGGCGTACTGAAACTTATGAGGAAATTTAAAGAAAAATAGGACGACAGAACCATAAAATGTTTGGAATTAATATTTTGAATGTGACGTTGTCTTTTTTATTTGTCACATTGAAAACATTTATAGCAGGCCGGTATTTCACTGTTACATAATCCTATTTTTGTTTTATTTTCCTCGTATATTACTTTGCTACTACATTTTTTTTTATTACATTAATTCAGAAAGTATATCAAGTGCAGTTCAGTTTTGAGCTCCATTTAGAGTTATATTATTAACTAAATATAATAATCAACTAAATAATCATAGTTATAATTATTTAGTTAATTAAACTGAAACCCTTTTGTGTCTGGCATTATCCCAAACGATCGATAAATTCACGCTGGACCCAATTTATGGTTTCTTGAGTAATGTTAGCACTTTCTCTTCTAATTCTAATTTTTAAGTCGTCAATTGATTCAGGTTTAGTTTAATAAACAAAATTTTTGAGACAAAAAAATCCCAAGGATTGAGATCAGGAGATCTTGGAGGCCATACAATTGATCCACGCCTTCCAATCCATCAGTTGGGAAATGCTACTTCGTTAAGATATTGTCTAATTTGTATTGCATAATGTGGGGATGCACCATCCTGCTGTAATGAAGGAAGGAGGGATATCATAGTCTCGGGCAACTTGACGAATGCTAATATGTGGATTTTCTTCCAGAGATAATAAAACATTTAGTTTTTCATCTTCGTTTATCGCAGGACGTCCATTTTTTGACTTATTTTCTACAGAATCCGTATTTCAAAACTTCCTTTCAATTTTACTAACTAGTGACTCTTTTATTGGCTTTTCTGGATATTTGTTATTAGATAAAAGACACACTTCATGTCGAGTTTGCACTCTATCGCCATACCCAATCATCATCAGAATTTCAATTCTCTGTGTTGTTGATAAACGCGTTGTAATATTATTATTTGTTTGAAATAAAGTCGCAGACAAAGCAAACAGACGAATAATTAGGAACTTCAAAATGAATAAGAATGACATTGCCATACAAATTTAAAAAAACAAACCTTAAAAAGGTTTCTACCTAAATTCTACCTGTATGGTAGAATTTTTTTTTTTAATTTTGTTTTCAACGTTTATTTTTATGAAAACAGCTGTATATCGACATAAGATATGCTACATGAAAAATACCCAGAAATGTGTAATAAAAAATGTAAATGGGGGTTCTCATTTGAAAATGTCAATTGAAGGGTCGTATCTCAATTTTGGGACACCCTATATATCTAATTTTTTTCTCAAAAAATGCGCGGTTAAAATCGATAACATACGTGTACGAACATTTTTCTTAAAGATAACTCCCTAAAAATCGAATTTATTCCATACTTTTTTGGACACACTGTAAAAACTTTCTGTCCCAGGAGACTGTCTGCGTAGATTACTGGATAACCTCCGCATTTTCAATTAAAACTCAGTATTGTAAATTTTCACCTTGAGAACATAATTCTGCTGTCAAAATGGCATAAAAAAATAAATTAACAAACGACAAAAAATCAAAATTCATAATATTCAATAACGTCGCTTCAGAAATATTGTCGGTGCACACTCCGTGAAGTCATTTGACAGTTTGTCACATGACAGCGGTTCGTTTTTTAAATATGTTGATCAGATGACTTATTGTCAAATTACGAGCGTGAAATTATTTCTATACAGGGATAAAAATTATCTTAAACAAATAAATAGTTAGCGGTATTGAAATCATCAATATTTGAAGATTTGGTTAATATTTTAAGGTTAATAGAAGAAATGTTTATTTTTAGTCAGAGTTTACCTTTGATAAGTGCACTATACAAACTCAAATATTGGCCAAAATATGACTAATTACATAGCAGTTGGCATTTTCTGAATTAGGACATTTAGAAATAGAAGAGGATATCAGGGACTAATACTTAAAAGGCGTTTGAAACTGCATTATACTAAAAATAAAAAAAAATAGGATGACGTCACAGATAAAAAAACCTGACAGGGTTGCCAAAATGAACGTTTTGAAAATAAAATCCTAGGCCAACAATCTCTTAAAATTGGAAGAAGTCGTTAGAGTCATTTTGGAAATATCAGAGGCCTCTAAATACTACTGAAAACTTCCCAAGAATTGCCCAAGGTCTCTGAAGTGTTTTAAACCATCCAAGATTTTGTTTGAATTTGCCAGTGCCTCCTAAATACTATAGAAATATCCCAAAAATTGACCTCTACAAGTAGTGTTTTAACCGCTCCGTTATTTTGTCAAAAGTGCCAGAGTCCTCTAGAATCAAATTGGAAATGCCAGAGGTCTCTAAATACTACTGAAACCTGCTAAAATCTGGCAAAGGCCTTTACAACCTTTCAATAATTTTTTTAATTTGCCAGAGCCTTTGAAATACTAGTAAGATTTCTAAAATTGCCTCTACAACTAGTATCCTAAATATTTAGTGATTTTTTTTTAACAGTGACAAGGACCTCTACAATTATTCTGAAAATGCCAGAATGCCAACTTACCAGAATTTTACAGAGCCCTCTACAAGTATACCTGCCAATAATTTCTTGAATTTGTTTGCAGTGTATCTGATTTTATGTAACTTACACTGAACAAAAGAGATAGATAGTATGTTTCTAAAACTCAGGTCAATACTTTTAACTTTTTAAACCTGACAACATTGCTATCATTGCTGCCAATCCGATCTCCTTCAAACCAACTTTATTTTCATGGTCAAGAACAGTATTATTAAAGTTTATATTGACAGAAATTATTAGGATTTGTGACGTGATACCAATTCGGTTTGAATTTCGGTTTACTTTACAATTTTGTCCTGCAATTTATTTAATATAAAATATGCAAATCAATCACACACCCTACCATATTTCAGCTATTTAAGCCAACTGCACTTAATCAGTTTATATTATGCCAATTATTTTTTTTGATAATCTGTCAGCTGTTTAAATAAGTCTATCGGAATCGATTTCAAAGGAATTTGTTATTTGTAACCGTAAAAAACTGTTTTAAACGCAATACTGACTGAAACTATTCGGACCGAATACTACCAAGCCCGCAATATTCGTTTATTAAATACCAGATAAGCGTTGTGATACCGTTAAAATATGATGCTGGTCATCGTTTATTACTCGTCTTATTTATAGTATGGATGTGAAGCCGAGTTTTTAATATGGAACGAATTCAGTAAAAATGAAACGCCGGCTTTTTTATGGCGAAGAAATGAGTATTTGAGATTGCCGGTTTATTTTTCATAATAAAAGGCAACACGATTATTGACAATGTTGCCATATTCTGGTTTCCTTAACTTTGTCGAAGATCATTTTATGACTCCATCAAGGATATGAAATGCTATAACTTCATATCAACCACAACGAGTTAAAGATAATTCTCTTAAGAGTTTGTAAAAGCAAGAAGATAAAAGCTCGCTAGATTGTGTTAAGAAAAAGTTATCTAATTATCCTCGCATCCATACTAAAATAACTAAATACCGGCATAAAAATCAACCAACTTAATGACCCCTATTGTCATTAACAGCTGTACAAAGTAAGAATACCATTAATAAGCAATCAGGAATGTAATTGCAGACACTATATTTCTTGCTTTTTTTTGCGTGTAGTGTAAAAATTCTCACAAATGCTGTAACTACAAATGTGTATCCGTGGGATAAAAACAACTAGTCGTTGAATGGATAAGTTGGACACTAAGGACATAAATTTCCTGAACTAAGAATAAATTTATAGGTAACCACATATGTGGTCATTTTAAAACCAGCAAAGTCATCAGAACTTAATCCACAAGATTTTAATTATAACATTTTGAGTTTGAAAATTGAACTTATTTATCATATTTACGACCTGCAATTTTTTTTTGGTTTTTGACTTTATTTTCATATTACACTAACCTTTTGATTTTTTGTGAATTAGAATCACTGTACTTACAATTGAGACGTCTCTTTTCAAGTTCAACCTCAGTGTACTCACCTGAAACAAAATAGAGAAAAAAATTAGTTATGTACATTAAAGAAAAACGCAATAAACTATAATAATTCTACAAGCACCATTGTTCATTTAAAATTAAAGTAATAATTTCTAAGCTATAGAACCTTTGAGCTTATAAAAACTTGATTGTTCTTGTTGTTGAATTATAATCACGTGAATTAATTCGGTAGGACAATGGCAAATAATCGATACTATTACAAACACGTCAGAATGTTACAACTTGTTTTCAGTTTTTCGCTAAAATCTCTTACCTAAGCATACTTTTGGTTATATAGTGCAGTATTGTAGATTTAGAGCATAGAATTGGTTGATAGTACAAATTTGTATACACAATATGAAATTGACTCAGTAATTTAGAAGATTACATAAGGTCACTGTAAGACTATTTGACCGATTTTAGTTCCGAAAAAATTCTTCTTCAGTTCTACAGGGTGTATTGAAAATAGCGCCCCAGCTTTTGTTGGGAATCGTTTAAGTGTATTATTACACTTAAATACACATTTGTGTATTATTTTGTTTAAGAATATTGATTGAAGATCAGAAATTGAAATAGTCTATTAATATTTAATATTCATATAAATAAATAAAGAACTGCGTTATTCTTCACTTCTTCTATGGTCATTTACTATAGTGTTACGATTTTCCCGTGGGTTCACACAAAGTCAATTTAACTCAACAATTAATAAATTTATTTACACTTCAAAACACTCCGTACAATAATTAACACAGCTAAAAACACTACTACAATTCCACAATTACTCCGCTATTTAAACTTTACCGCGTTCCCAAATTCACTACTACTCTCTTCTACACTACTACTACTCTCTCGTCGACGCCGCTTCTTTTATATTCACAAACCACGTTCTAGAATGACCGCGAAACGCTTCGCGATTTGCTTCGAATCTTCCAGGTGCGGCGCTTCCTAACTGTGGCCTACTTTAATACGCGCCCGGCCAGATATTACGGCGCATCGGTTTCATCGAGTATCGAGCATAGTAGGCCCAAACCGTAACACTGCCCCCCTCTTAAAGCTGATCGTGCCGATCCGCTTCATCTAATCCCTGGTATTTCTTGAGTCTGTCCAGATGGACAATTTTCATCTTGCCTTTGGGGCTGCGTTGGACTCTGTATGCGACGTCGTTTAACCTTTTTACCACATTGTAAGGTCCCTCCCAGTGTCGTTGCCATCTTTGACTTAATCCTTTGCTCCTCCTGGGTTGAAACATCCACACAGCATCACCTTCCTTATAATTGCCACCAGTTGGTCTGTGGTCCAGTGTCATCTTCATACGGTTGTTGTTTGGTTTCATCTTCTCTCTCTCAAGTTCCCGAATTGTGATGGATCCCTTCTGTAACGAACACTGGTCACACCGTTTACACCATTCCTCAACGTCCTTTCTGAAGTTAATCCAGTAAAATCGATCTCTTATTCTAGCCAAAGTCTGGTTTACTCCAAAGTGTCCTCCTCCGCGACTGTCATGTAGTTCTCGCAGCACATTCTCTTTGCAGGAATTGGGCACTATTGTTTGGTAAACAAAGCGTTTTCCGTCTGGACTTTCCCATTTGCGAGTAATTAAGTCATCTCGCAGTCGAAGCGAATTCCACTGCAACCAGTAACCCCTTACTGTTGGTCCATATCTGGAAATCTGTTGCCAATCCGGTTTCAAATCCTTCTCCAACCATCTTCTGATTACTTTCAAATCAGAGTCTGAGCGCTGTCCTTTTATTATGTCCTCCTTAGAAACGCTGCTCTTCATTCTTTTTGTAGCCTCTTTATCTGTCACCATCGCGATTTGACCCATTATGAATTTGTCCTTTCCGATACCTTAAGTCACTATCCAAAGCTTGACGATCCTCTACATATCGCGGTAAATGTCTTTCCGGGTTCTTCATTTCCTGCTCCTGGTTACGCCAGTTCTGCGGGGTCAGTAAACGAGACTGCTGTCTGCAATTCCATTGGTAATGTCCTCTACGTCCACAAATATAACATGTAATGTTTCTTTTAGCAGAGGAGTTCCGGTGATTTGTTCTGATGTCCTGGTTTCGTCGACACTGTGGGTTTGGAGAACAAGACCGCTGTCTGCAATTCCTTCTAATGTGTCCCGTACGTCCGCATCGATAACACTCCACTCTCGTGATCGGGCGTGATCGTTCTAATTGTGTGGACTGACTATTTCCTGATGCTGCCATTTGTTGCACTAATTGGCCGACCATTGATTCAATTTTACTTATTGATGTAGCAACATGATCGGCTGGCGGTTCTCTCTCCTCTTGAATAGGCTCTGGCTTTAAATCATTGCACGCAGCTTCAATTTCCAGCGCTCGAACCAGTAATTCGCTGTTGTTGCTCCCTTTGAACATCTTCAGCCATTTCTTTACCTCCGGATCTCGAATCCCATCTACAAAATACTGTGCCACAAGTTCTTCTTGGATTTCATCCGGGACGGCTGGGTAAGCCAGATGCACAAGGCGACGAATTTCGGTTTCAAACTCTTCTAGATTTTCACCAGTTTTCTGCTGTCTTGCCATTAATTGCGTTCGATACAGTCCTTTCTTATGTTGATCCCCATAACGACGTTCTAATGCAGCTACTAATGCTTCATAGTTGCTTCGTTGGGCGATAGGCACCGTCTGTAACAGCTCCAATGCAGGTCCTCGTAATGCCTCTATTAGTGCTACAGCCATTTCCTCGTTACTCCATCCATTTGCATTTGCAGCGGCCTCAAATTGGAGTTGGTACATTGCCCATGAAGTTTGACCGTCGTATGTGGGAGGCTTGATCTTGTTGAGCCCGTTTGCGGTGATCACTGTAGAGCTGGCTCCTCTGCTGTCAATTTTCCGCTCTAAGTCGCGTAACTTTATCTCGACATCATTCTGGATTTTATTAATGTCCTCCCGAACATCATTTAATTTTACCTGAACGTCATACTCCATCTTTTTGAGACTATGGGTTACATACTCTTGGATGTCTGTCTTGATCCCCGCTAGAACGTCCAATATTTCTACGTTACGCTTTTCTTGCCGCTCTCTGTCTTCTTGTCGAATTCTTTCTTCTTGTTGTCGAATCCTTTCTTGTTCTTCCTTGTTTTGTTTTCGAATCCTTTCTTGTTCTTCTTTGTCTCGTTGTCGAATCTTTTCTTGTTCTTCCTTGTTTTGTTTTCGAATCCTTTCTTGTTCTTCTTTGTCTCGTTGTCGAATCTTTTCTTGTTCTTCCTTGTTTTGTTTTCGAATCCTTTCTTGTTCTTCTATGTCTCGTTGTCGAATCTTTTCTTGTTCTTCCTTGTCTTGTTGTCGTTCTTCCTTGTCTTGTTTAAGCATTGCCATAATAGCTGCAAATTGGGCCTCCATGTTTGCACTTTGACGTCTTGTTATTGGCATAAAATAAATTTAACACACCACTGTTCCGAAAATCTCTAGTCCGGTTCTGAACACAAGTCTCTAACCCGAAGTTTAGTTCCAATTCACGTCGCACTAAAGTCTGATCCCACTTCTGACACCAATTGTTACGATTTTCCCGTGGGTTCACACAAAGTCAATTTAACTCAACAATTAATAAATTTATTTACACTTCAAAACACTCCGTACAATAATTAACACAGCTAAAAACACTACTACAATTCCACAATTACTCCGCTATTTAAACTTTACCGCGTTCCCAAATTCACTACTACTCTCTTCTACACTACTACTACTCTCTCGTCGACGCCGCTTCTTTTATATTCACAAACCACGTTCTAGAATGACCGCGAAACGCTTCGCGATTTGCTTCGAATCTTCCAGGTGCGGCGCTTCCTAACTGTGGCCTACTTTAATACGCGCCCGGCCAGATATTACGGCGCATCGGTTTCATCGAGTATCGAGCATAGTAGGCCCAAACCGTAACAATAGTAAATCAATGATCGACATATCCTGGTCAACTATTAGAAAAAACTAAAATTTTTCATGTATATGTATAATATTTGTTAATGCAAAAATTAGAATTTACAAATGTTTGAAATAGCTAATCATCTTACTAATCAATTAATTCATTTAGTAGTTAATGTAAATTTACAGATATGAAAATCAAAAACTTCGACAATTCAAGTTTCTCCTAAAAAAGGGATTGTCAATATTAGACGACATATTTATCCTAAAAGAAGCTTTCCTGTACTTGCTAATTTAAACTGAAACTATACAAGGATCTCCAGTAATTGTGTTAAAATATTTTAAAAGCTTTATCATAGTTTTTTGAGAAAATGATGTTTGTTTTGAGAAAGTGATGTAATTTTCATTGATGAAAATCTTGATAATCAGAATAACAAAAGTATTAATTTTTTCTGCTTTAAAACGGCTAAACATTACAAAAAAGTAAGTACAAAATCTCTAATCTGCTAAATAGCTTAGTGTACACGAAAATTTTCAACTAAAGAAGAAGAAGAAGAAGTTTCAACTAAAGATCCTAAACTGAATAATTACGTAACATCAAGTATAAAAAAACTAGTAAAGAAAACGTTTAAACCTTTGTTTCAGATACATCTGAAATAAAGTTATTCTGTTATTTTAAATCAAGTTTTAAGATAACAGGCTAACACGGTTTGCAGTTATTTATGTTAAAAAAGTAAGTCATATTCAATGAAAATCTATAAAAAATAGTCAGATATAAACACTACATATTTTACAAAATGTATAAGATATACAAGGTAAATCAACTGCCCTACTAAGGAATCTGAAGAACTGAAGATAATTTTTCTAAATTGTTTTTTTTTGGGGCTTAAAATATTAAGATCAACAAATGCAGCGTTGCCATATCTACCCAAAAATAATTACAAGTTTAAAATCACGCCGAATAATAGTTTCAAATTACGCAATTTAGAAAAATATACCTATTCTCTGGATCTCAAAAATCAAAGTAAAATAGAATATTAAAACAATGAATTAGATAAATAAATGTTTTGAACGTGACAATGAAGAAGCAACAAAATCTCTCTATGACATTGTTACGTCATCTCATTTTACTTTGAATTTTTCATATTTGGCGGTTACTTTGTAGTGAATTCTCCGCGATTCTTGTCTCTTTAATCCACTTAAATTTTCTTACACCACCGTTCGTTCATTTTTTTTAATTATCGAGCAACAAGTAGTAATTTATATGCCAACACGGAAAAATTAAATTACCGGTGCCATATCGATAAAATAATAATTCACGCGCCATATCGATACGGACAGCCTCCCCTCCTGCTTTCGAAAAGCGTGAACGTACGGCCTTAAGGCCGGTATACATACACACAGGCACAAACAATAAAAAAATCACGTTATTGCAGTTGACCCCGCCCCTCGGGCGATTTATATTGTTTAGAAAATTAAAATAAATACGAAAGAAATAAACAACAATGGCCCGATACGGTCTCAGGAAACGTGCATTTCCTTTTTGCTTCGGCTACAATTAAGTGCGTCCTTAGCCGTTGAGAATTTAGATGGCACCGGAATTATATGCGTGAATCGTGTAGGTCGTCTAATGTAGGTGTTAGAATTAACTATCAATACAAACTATTGATATTCAGTTACCAAAAAAAAAATTGAAGAAATACACAATTGGAAAAGGGCAGAACGTTAATACCTACAATTTTGTCACATGATGGTGGTTTTACCATTAGGTTTTCTGAACACACCATGAATGTAAGTTTTTCAGTATAAACAATCTGGTAATTCTCAATTTGAAACAAAAAACCCAAGAACTTTTGTGTAAGCTGTCAAATTTGAATATTTTTACTTCCATTTCTAGGATTCGAAATTTTACATTAGCAAGGCAAAAAATACACATTCTTTCAAACCGCATTAATTGAAAAAAAATTGATATTTTTCTCTCCAGTGGCAAAAGAGAATTCGTGAATACTACAGGCTACACTGCAAATTTTGATTTAAGAAAAATAGGTACATGTATTGTGTCCTTTGTTCTCTGAGGAAAGTCCATTGGTTTCGAAACGTTTTAAACAAATTGTTATATGTACAAAATCTCATCAGAATGCATACAACAGTAGCTAGAAAATTGCGTCTTTGGTCGCTATGTTAAATTTTTGTAAGCTTTATTTTTTCTAGGTAATAGTTTAACACATAAATCAGATCTGCATCTCTTTAAGGTCACGAGATATTGATTATTTTCTGTTAAACTGTATTTTTCGCGTATTTGCTATTTTGTTCTATTCTAGCCTTGTAAAAACCATTTTAAGATCCTAAGATTGAAAAGTGATTTTTTGATGTCATTCCTGACAGTTTTCTTAATAATTCTATGCAAAAACAGTGTCCTCTTTAGTTTTTTTAATTTTAAATTTTATCTGTTAAGAAGTTTTTTTTTTCGCTAATTTACTGTTGATATAAAAAGCCTGAGGGTAGAACAAAGAAATTCTTGACAATTTTCCGAATAATTCGATGAAAAAAAAATAATTTCTACTTCTTTTGACAGCTGGAAAATATTGAAAAATAGGATGTTGTTCAATGTCCAGCATGTAATAATAGGTATTACGCACGAAGATAAAGTTTGCCTTCGACTCGTGTCGTAAATGAATACTTACCACAATCGTCGTAAGTTCATAACAAAAGAAAATAAAACACGTGACAATCGCCTTCACCTGTTATTGTTACTTTTCAAGTATGTTTCGTTGCTTTGTACCTCCATAGAATCGCATTTGACAGTTTCCAGGTTTCGGACAGAACTGTAACTGACGGCCAAATGTCATAACTGTTAAAATTCTACTCATAAAGCTTTTGGTACTGTTTATACTGCTTTTAGTGGATTTTAAGAGTGTGTTGTGGTTTTATAGCTTTATGGACAAGATTTTGACGAATGTCATATTTAAAAATAGTCTAAAATTAAGTCAGAAACAGACAATCAAATGCCAAAAATGCACTGATGATTGGATTTGCCAGTTTACAGGTTTAGAACAGAGCAAAAGACAAAGATGTAACTAGCCGAATGTTGTCTGTCAAAATATGACGTAATAATGTAATAGAAAGAAAAATCAAGGTTTAGGAATAACACTATGATGGACTTATATGTCGTCAGAGAATAATATAGCTTTTAATTAGTTTTGCTACATTGTAAGTTGTTTTAGTAGAAATCATATTTTAAAAAAATGCAAGTCTTAAATTTGATGTACAAAGCGTTTGTATATTGTTTGTATTATGTAATAAATTTTAGGAGATGTTGTAGTTGAAACTAACTATATTACCATTTTTCGGCATTTATCTCTATCTTTTTAAAATACGAAATATTGGCCGTTTTGGCAGCAATATTTCAAAAAAATATATGAAAAAACATAGTAATTGACTCAGTTATGCAGCCTGTAAGACCAGAACATACTCATGAGTACGTGATCGTCCACCCAGGGAATGACCACAGCAATAGTATTGAAAAAATAGAATCCAATATGGCGGTAAGTGGTTTTTTGCTTTATGACGAAGTCAAACAATGGTATTTTGGTGAGCTGGAGCTAAGCAGCTGGATAAAGTGGTAACTACCCTTAAATGTAACGTTTGCGCTAAATTAATGTATAGGGCGGTCAAAAGTGAATTTCACGGACTACAATTTGGACTAAAATACACGGACTAAAATAAAAACTGGGAAAATCACACTTCACTTTGTATTTGCTAAATAACACAGTTAGTGACATTTGCGCTACATTATTATACAAGGTGGTTCAAAGTAGATTACAAGGGCTGCAATATGGTTATATTGAACTAACCTGTATCTGTCAAAATAACCGACCTATTGGGTGTTGAAGTGAAAACTGTGAAACTCAGTGAATACTTCACTCAGTATTTAGTGCTACTTGGCATGGTTATGTGACATTTGCGCTACGTTACTGTGTACTGTATGTACCGGGTGGTCTTAAGTGAATTTTACGGACATCACTTTAATATATTAAATGACCTACGTCAAAAAGCTTACAATTCACGTGACACGTACGTCAAATAAGCCGTTAGATGAGTTAACCACTATTTTCTTTTTTATCACAAAAAAAATAAGTACTTATGAGACCAGTTTAAACTGGTAACTTAAACTTTGAAAAACATATCAAAACAGAACATTACCTTAATAAAATTATTAAGAATTAATTTTCTCACAATACTCACTGACTTCTTACAATCATTTACGCGTTGAACAATAAATTATAAATAGTTAAAGTATTGAAATATTTATCTAAAAAACTGTTAAGACCGCAAAATTAAACGTTTTGATCCATCGAAGCATTTGCGATAATACGGTTATATGAATTTTCATTAATTAAGTAGCTACAACGAAAAAGCAAAAGTGCAAAATATTTCTAAATTAAATATGTACAACAAAAACTGAGAATATTTAATAAAGTCAATTTAAAATATAGAACAATATAAATAGTTAATTTCCAATCTAGTTACACAAATTAATCAATTTAATTTACAATTAAAACTTAAGTGCTTATTTCTTCCAATAAATCCATTTTTGACTAAAACTGAAACAATCAAATTGAGTTATCACTTAGTCATTTGAAACTGACATTACAACTAATGACCGATACAGAAAACAACTGATACAGATTGTTGATTTGCGATATTGCTACATAAATATGCCTAACAGAGATCGAAACCTATATGATCGGAATTGATTGATTGACTGCTGTACTATTTTTACGTGTTGTCCTTATAATCTTGTCGTTTGTAAATTGCATCAGTAAATTTGAAAATTACCATGTAAAACCCCTGTAACGTGACCTCATTTTAATGTGTGCGACAAAGTAATAAAAATACAACTAAACTGAACATTAACTCATAAAAAAAAACTTGTTTAGACTACTACTTGTAAAATTGACAAATGTAAGGGAAAGTTCCTATTAATCCTAGTTCGAACAACATTATTTTATGTCAAGGTGATCGATTTAACAATAAATCGAATAATAACAACACCGCGACATGTCATTATTAATCCATTTACTTCCTATTTACTAAACGTCACTTAAATTCAATAAGAGACGGTTTTTGCCTCGACAAATATTTCTTTACGTCTGCGACAATAAGAAACTGGTATTTGTAATTTACACAAATCATAAAAACGTATAACGTGTTGAAAAAAGTGGCAGGTGTTGTAGAAAATGTTGATTTGAAATGGATTTATTACGCATGCAACAATATAAAGGTCAAATTTAAGACTTGTGCACGTATAATAATTATTAGAAATAGTCCTGTAAAAATCACTTTTTCCTACTTGAACTGTTGAAAAATCATTACTTTCCACACGCTCGTAAAAAAACCGCCTTGTTTAATTTCTGGGGTGGAAATGGAAAACTCAAACGGGCACACAAAAGTGAAAAATTCATTAACTCGACGATTTTCTAGAACGTGCTCCGGTTTCCATCAGATCGATACCTTGCTAGTTTGTCGTCGACTTTTCCTCTTTTTAACGTTATTTTACACGCACCCTTTTTTAATCAATTACTCCTGTCCCCTCACTTCTCGCAGGCACGGAGCCATGTTTGCTCTGAAAGTGCACCTAAGTGCGTCCTGATTGCGGATGCGGGCGGAAAATCCGGAATCAAACCGGGGAATTTTCCCTTTTCACGTGGAAAGTAGGCCGTCCTGAGGGATGCGGAGAGCGAACGGGATTTCTTTGGCAAGAAAGACACTTTTCAAGCGATGCATTGACGCACGGTTTTTTTTTTCAAACCGGGATATGGAGTGTATATGTTATGCATTATGGATCGTATATGTGGAGTGTTTACTGTGCGTCGAGTGTCGTATGCAACGTTGAAAGGCAAGTAATGTGATCGAAATGCTGGTTTTCTTTTTATTCGAGTATAGGAGCAGTAGTCTACGATGTCTATTTAAATATCTTATAACAAAGAAAATACTTGTGTTCAGTAGAAAAGTCTAAAATAAACATTCAACAGTTGGGGCAATTCAAATATAAAATGTATCAAGTAACAGTAAAACAGGCAAGTTTTGACCTGAAAATGTCAAAATAAGTCAAATTATCCAAAGAATGTAATTTTGATTATTAGAACCTGATACGGTCTGGATGGTCAAAATTATGGAAGAAGAGAGAGAATCAAAATCAGACTATCAGAATAATTATTACATTGTGTAAAAAGCATAAGTGCAAACTAACAGTGAAGTACAGATTGATGAAATTTGCATGAAAAACATCCCTCAAGCACGAGAAAATGTCAAAAGTACAACCAGTAATAACATGCCAAAATAGACCATACCACCACCACCAGACAGTTTTGAATATGATAAAAATGAACAAAAAATGTCTCGTTTGACGTGACCATCAGTTTACACTTGGGCTATCACTAGAAAATATTATTCAAAAAAACAAACTTCTGTGAATTAACCGGAATTAACTAACCTAAAAAACAACTTTCCTAAAGAAGCAACTGTCATTCAAAAAAAAAAAAGATGACAAAAGTGGCTACCATTGTGTGCAATCTGTAAAGATAACCTGCATAAATGCCTGCTGTTGCCTGAAATCATTTGACATTGAGCGATGATGGTTGGAACAATATAATGTGGAGAAGCCAGCAAAATAAACAATATGCATTTGTATTCAGTTTGAATGATGATGAAATCATTTAGAAGTGAGGTTTGGGTAATTGAATATTTGAGAGATGTGCTTACAATCTCAAGGCATCTAATACCACCGTCTAAGATGGTTAACTTAACCTAAATTGTTTCACAATTTTATTGTGCAATTTTCAATAAATTTTTTCACATTGCAGTTTTTCACAGACAGTCAAATAAGTATTTATACTTAGTGTGTCCAGCTTTTTAATTATCTAATATTATGTAAGAAGAAATGATTAAAAAATATGAACAAAAAGGTCTAAAAACAAAAAAAAGTAGTTTAATTACCTACCTACCTGATCCTCTATTGACATCACTCACATATTACTTAATCAAAGATGAAAATGAACTAAATACATGTTTACTTTATATCGCCTTAAATAAGTGATAATAAATGCAATCGGTAATTTAGAGATTGAATTCGTTTATAGAGAGTAATTAATTATAGCCATTATGATAATGGTAGTTAACTTTATTAAGTGCATGACTGAAGATTGGCAAGTATTGCAATAGAATAATATGCTCGTTTTAGCAAATTGGATTTCTATGTTTTATTTTATTATGAAATTTGATTTACCAAAATTGTTTTGGGGTCAACATCACGATTGATATGGAAGTTTGTTGTTTATGGGTATTTTTATCACTAAATTGTTACTTGATTAAGTTTACAGAAGTCCAAAACGCATTTCAAAAGCTACCAATTTATAGTGTTATTAAAGAGTTTTTTAATTAAACACTTATCGATTAGTAAAAGTCAATGTCCGAAGACCATAAAAAATGAAGTTTGACCCGGTTTTTGTTTAAGTTTCGATATTTTGGATGCCATAGCAGTTTCAAACCGATTTGTACTGAAAAAAGTGGTAAATTCCTTGTACAAGTTCAACAACAATTCCTTGAGAATTCAGTAGAATTAGTGCTAGATTACATATTTTACTCATATAAGCATAATACATGATATACAAAAGTTTTGCAAGAATTACGTGAAATCCGGAACTAGTTCTGTCCAGTTTTGAAAAAACGACACAATTGCTTTGTATGACAAGTCAATTTTAGTGAAACATGTATGATGCACTTGTTATCTTGTATGATTTGTTCATATTTAAGCTAGTAAATTTGTTAACCTGACCAAATAAGTTGATAGTTTAGTTGTATTATGGAACATACTTTACTTTTAGACTCTTTAGAGCCTCTTCTAGAAGAAACTCTGAAAGATAAGAGAAAAACTTTCCGTTTGATAACTGAAGCCTAAGAAAACTTTGAAATTTTACAGAGTGACTCAAATGTTTTACTTCCCAAAATACGAAAAAAAATTCATGAGAGAGTGTTAAAAAAGTGCTTTTTCACAATCGAAAATATCACCCTGTAAATTTTGAAAAACGTTTAAAATGGTTAATGATGCAATTCTGAACTGGGCCTTAGTTTTACAGTATTTTATTAAACTTCGTCCCATTATTAGTCAATTATTCAACGCTCAGCAACGATTTAAACATTTTAATTTACAAGAAGTTTAATAGTTATTTAACGTAGTTTGAATAAACTTAGTATGACAAATCCTAAAACTATACAGGAATAACGCAACAATATAATGGAAATCAAAGTCACTTTAATTAAAACAACATCAGTAGAAACATTATTTTAGTAACTTTAATTTTCAATGAGTTACTCCGCATAAATGCCGATGATACAACTTTCTTTTTACTTCTTCATGCTTGGGGCTTTTCGACAGTTAAAATTGAGAATTTCTCAACGAAACCTCGTTAATGTAACCGATAAACTCGAAGAAAGCTCCGCTGTCGAGTTGAAAATATGGAGCATTTCATTGCAACAAACTTTTAAGTGTAATCCAATTTGCTTACATCCAAAAGTTAACAAGTCTGAAGGAAGAAATGTTTACCAATGCGTCAACTTGGCTTACGTTTCGCTCGAATCTCGCACAAAACGCCTCGTCTCGTCTAATTAAACAATCGTCGCAATGCACGTCGGCTTAAGTGTGTAGTTTGTTCTCAGAACTGATTCTTGATAATATAGTGATACAAAGAAAAGGCATTTTTTTTTTCGAGTCGCATTTCCGTTCTTAGTCGAGTACAAATTGCCCTACAACGAAGCTAGTTGCGCTATGTATGGTGGTAGCATGTGTAATATTTCCACTTTGTTACTTTTTAATTGCGTTAATTATTTGCTAAATTATCCGGTAATTTCACTTGAATATTATAGCAAGAGGTTATTAAATGTTTGATAAGAATGTTCCATGTAGTGACTTACCAAGACAAAAGAATTACAAATAACAGGTGCATTTGTATAAAAAGTTTACCAGCATGGTGTCATTTAATTCAAAAAGTAAGGCAGAAAAACGACTTCTATTAACTAATGCATATGGAACAAACTTTGTAATGCAGCTGTCCAACCGAATTAACCTAAACTCTGTCGGTTTTTTGTCTCCAGGCCGCACAGTGGTTGCCTTTCATTTTATAGCTGGACAAAGATGTTTTCAGACAATTTTGTGATTGTATGAGTCCATAAAATATGGAAAAGTTTTCTCGTAAAGATGTAATTTAAGGACACATTTAAAATCCTGTATTAGTAAAGTTCAATAAAAATCTGTACCGAGTGGCTAAATTATAAGTCAATTACCGGTACAGTAAATGTTTTACTTTACCAGGACAATTTGACCGGTAAATTACAAATACTGTATTTCTGGCAGTTCAAGTTTCGACAGCGCTTTTCTCCCTGACTCTACCAAATTTTGTAGTGTTTTTTTAGGATATTGGATAGAAAATTTACTAAGAAACCCAAAAATGTGCTTATAACTGTAATTTTTTCATTCCAAGTGAGTTTTATAGGCAATTTTGTCCCTGGCAGTCCTTTCAAACTGTGGTTTTGGCAGTTTAAACTTTGATACCGCTTTTCTCCTTCACTGTACCAAATGTTGTAGTGTTTTTTAGGTTATTGGAAAGAAAATTTAATAAGAAACCCAAAAATGTGCTTAAAACTGTTATTTTTTCATTCCAAGTGAGTTTTATAGGCAATTTTGTCCCTGACTGTCCTTTCAAACTGTGTTTGTGGCAGTTCAAACTTTCCTCCTGACTGTACCAAATTTTGTAGTATTTTTTTAGGTTATTGGATAGAAAATTTGATAAGAAACCCAAAAATGTGCTTAGAACTGTAATTTTTTCACTCCAAGTGAGTTTTATAGGCAATTTTGTCCCTGACTGTCCTTTCAAACTGTGTTTATGGCAGTTGAAACTTTCCTCCTTACTGTACCAAATTTTGTAGTGTTTTTTTAGGTTATTGGATAGAAAATTTGATAAGAAACCCAAAAATGTGCTTAAAACTGTAATTTTTTCACTCCAAGTGAGTTTTATAGGCAATTTTGTCCCTGACTGTTCTTTCAAACTGTGTTTGTGGCAGTTCAAACTTTCCTCCTGACTGTACCAAATTTTGTAGTGTTTTTTTAGGTTATGGGATAGAAAATTTAATGAGAATCTCAAAAATGTGGTTAAAACTGTAATTTTTTCACTCTAAGTAGGTTTGACGAGCAATTTTGTCCCTGAGTATCAAACTCTGCTAAAAAATTGCAAAAATCATTGTTTAAAACAGTTTTCTTGCAGTATTCGATACAAAGCGTGTTTCTAAGTCTAGCTAAATTATCCTCCAAAAACCACGTGATATCTGTCTCTAATGTCAAAATTTGCAAGAATTACAGTTTAACACAGTTTTCAAAACAAGACGTGTTTCCGAGATTTATTACAGTTATTTTGACAATTGTCACTAAATTACAAATTGTTTAAATAATAATGTCTTCGAATTCTCAAAAACATATTATTTGTCATAATTTAAACATGAGATAATAAAGAAAAATGACAAAAACCTGAACATACTATTTTTTAGAAAAGGCTACTTTTTCATAAAAAAGTATAGTAAGTAAATTTCCGCCCATCACTACTAAATTACAATTAGAGCCGGCTGTAAAATGAACTAAAACTAATAGGAGAAACAGAAATCTTACGAAACTTCATTTGAAATACTTTGCTGCATCTAATATTGCTAGGGTTATATGAAATCAGTGGCAATATCGGATCTGTTTTCGACAGCTCTATAATAATCTGTGGTATTTTTTTGAATATTTCCCTCATGTGTTAAATGTCCCATATGAGCAGTGCATTTTCACCAGAATGACAGCGAATATTTCCCTCATGTGTTAAATGTCCCATATGAGCAGTGCATTTTCACCAGAATGACAGCGATAATTGCATTCTAAAGTGATAATTGCATTTCGATAATTGCACTGTACGTATCTATAACGACTGCATTGTTGTAGAGCCTATTGCTAGTACACTAATTGTTGTCTTTGCGCAGTTTTTTGACTTTTTATAACCAAAAAATGTCAAACGCGATGTCAACAAAAATTAATAAACGGTTTGGAAGTTGCTCATTGAGCTCCATTGAGCAATCTATAGTTGCAGCAAAATCAAAACATTTTTTTTATTCGGGAAATATTCCCCAAAATTACATTCGTGCCTTAAAAATGACCTGATAATTCTGCGTTCAAACTTGTTATCTTTGCAAACTGCATTCGGTCATTTTCATATTTTTTTCTAAAAAAGCCCTCCACCTTCGGTGTCGGGCTCTTTCGCCAAAGAAATATGAAAACAAACTCATGCAGTTAAGAGATAACAAGTTTTCATGCAAAATTATCGGTAATTTTTATGCACTCGTGCAATTACCCCCGATAAACAACTCATTCTGTTAGAATTAGCTACACTCTAAAATCCAAATGTTGTCGTTTTTGAAGAAATTGGCTATGAAACACATTATGTAAAGTATGATGATAATGATCTTTGATCAAAATCCAGTATTACGAATACCTGCCAACCAAAAGCACCAGGATATCAATAAAAGCTAGAGTTTTTGGTGAATTTGATTCCAGAAAATTCAACAACCGTATTATGTTCTTCAATTTGCACCAATTTATTCTTAGTATGTTTTCTTCTCTTGATCCAGCAAATCGTTCATCAAAATATAATCTTTTTGCTAGTGAGTCAGCTCTACAAATATATCAAAAATACATGGATGAACTCTATTTACGCACGTCATCGGAATGTTTAAGGAAGTTGATAGGAAAAACGATCAACTATCCTAGGCAACGAGCACTCTATATCTCTCTCCTTATCTTCCGGTGTCTGGTGAATTGACGAGCTGAATGCATGGAACAAGATAAATTGAAACCCGAACAACGATTACCGGACGAAACATCAGGAATTCATTCTTCCCCTGATCGCTGGCAGTTATTATTAGTTTTGACTTTTGACTTCTTACAAATAAGATTGCGTGCGTGTTCACCATGCAACCGACGAGTCCCGTTAGACTTAGCGCGATTATTATGTGATAGACGGGCGCGTAGGCACTCGTTTGCTAATGCCCATTCTTTTGCGCTTTTAGGTGCTAAAACGCGGAAGTGGCCACTCATGTTCTGTTTGCCGTTCTTCTAATTCGTGTAATTATCAATTTGATAACGCTCTTTAATACGCGATCGATCTAACTGTGCTGTCTGTATGGTTGATTGCACTAACAAGTGTCCAAGTCTTCGTGAGAGTCTAGGAATTGCTATACACTCAAGCTGTGTAGATGTTTCATTTACATGAGATGGTTTTAAATTAAGGAATTTTCAGGGTTTTGACATATTAACTAACTATACAAATCATAAACCTTCTACTCAGTTGATTCTGTTTAAAAGTTTCCTAAGTTCATAATTTGATATTCAGGAAGAAAGGAGAGAAGGAAGAAGCAACACAGACATAACTGACCATTTTGTATATTTCCTTGCTTTGAGGACGAGCATTGTGTTGGGTATAATATCCCACCTAAACCAATTAAAAAAAAAAGAGTAATTATTATTAGTACCAGATCATGGTCAATCCAAACTACCACTGATTTCTACGAGAATAATTAACTTATTCAGTAAGTAAATGGCTGACATGACTGATATTCAAATAAGTATAGTCTCAGCTAAACCAGTAAAACTGCCAAAATGGCGTTAAATTTTGTCATTTGTACGTGATTTCTGTAACTGAATAGTTTTTTACAGAACTACTCTCTAAGTATGATTTCTAGTTTTATAGCTCTATGAAAAGAATTCCGATTTTGATTCTGACACGTCAGTAGGTCTCTCACAGGAAAAAATAAATATTTAGACAATCCGTTATTATTTCTTGTCAAATACTAACTCTTTGTATCTTGCTCACTTTTCACACTTTAAAACAAAAAATGGTATTAGAGTTCATAATAGCTTCGAATAAGTTAGTGTCCTAATGGGTTTTGCTATAAGAACTAAAAGTACTACTAAGCAAAAATAACCCATCAAACTCTTAAATGTTTGATTTTTCCAATTCAAGTAGTTATTTCACATTCAGGCTTTATTAAAAAGAAAAGTTTCACCCAGTAGTGCATCATCAGACGATTTAAACATGATGGTGGCTTTGCATACGGACTACACCTCTGTGTGAGAGAGAATATAACAATCCATATTTTATGTCATTACGGTCGATTTTTGGCAGCTATCATTTGTTAAACTTATGGCAAATACCATTGTTTGAGCGATCTGTTTTAAGCAAGTTTGGTTTGTAATGAAATTTTTTTCCAATTTAAGTTGATACAACTTCTTCTTTCACATGAAGCAATACCTGGTTAGCCACCAAACCGTTCAATAAAACATTATTAGGATCTAATATTAATAGAAAATTAGAATTCTGTTCTAGATCGTTTTAAAATATTCCGAAAAAGTCCTTGAAAACTGCTACGCTGTTCTAGAAAGTTTTAGTAGAGCATTCTACAACTAGCTAGAATATTTTAAAACTGAACTGGTTTTGAAAACTGTTCTAGACAGTTCTGGAATGTCCAAAAAGGTCTTAAAAGGTGAAAAAGCACTTTTAACCTTTTTACAATGTTGCCTAAGTTCTAACATATCTTTCAAAACATCTCACAAAACTATTCACATATTCTAAGACTACAAAATTTCTAAAAACATCCAGAAACCTTTAAAAGTGTTTCGTAAACTTTAAAAATGTTTGAAAAAGTGTTTAATAAGCAATAAAACTATTCCCTGCCAAAATTCTAAAAATATTTCAATACTTGTTGCTATGTTGCCAAATACCCATAGTTGTTTGGAAAGTTCTTATGTGTTGTAAGCCATAAAACTGTTGGACAACCTTATGCTCAAAAATGTTGCAAAAACCGTAGAAACGATGCCAAAGTATTAAAAATATGGTGAAACCTGCTACAGTGTAGAAAAAATCCCAAAAATGTTTAAATAGTTCCTGCAACCTTAGCAAATATTAAATACTGTCAAAAAAGTTCTAAAAATATTACAAAACTTGTTACAATCTTGCCAATTGGTCAAATTTGGTTCGTAAGCTTTAAAAATATTCCGGAAGCTATTATAGTGTTGCCACACCATTTTCAAAAATTAAACAGTCAAACTTCTAAAATTGAAGCGTTTGTTCCAAAAGTGTTTCAGAAATGTTTCAAAGGCGCTTACAATAGTGTTAAATTTCCTAAATTGTTCTTGCAATGTTGCCAAAGTTTTAAAAACACGTAAAAGAGATTTTTGGAAGAAAAACTTTATTAAGCAGATTTCCTATTTTATTTCAACTTAATTATACAAGATGTTTCCACTCAACTTCCGGGTTGTATAATAGTCATTATTGAGATTTTATTTTTGAGTTACAATGCACTGCAAACTGTTTTCAGATCAATGTTTTTGCAAAACGTCAATCATAACCAATTGATTGTGAGTGAATAGGGTAGCAGCAAACAATTGCTATTTATTTACAACTCATAACCAGAAATACAATAGAAATTTCAGAATCGAACATTCATTAAGTCACTGTAATTACACACTTGGTTATGAAATTTAACCACCTGGATAGTAGCTTATTGTTTTCAGTGCAATATCTAAGACGTAAACAAACAATTTCGATTCACTTGTGCGTGAAATACCGTCTAAACTCGCTGTGTACAAGTTGTTAGACAACCGAAAACAATTGTCCGTTGTTTTGGACTTTTTTTTAATATTGTTCGTTAATAACCAAATCGCGAACAACGCCCCCGTATACTATTACAAAGTTTCTGGTATCTAGGTCTCGCGCATAACACCCATTTTTTTTTTAATACTCTGTGACTGTGTAACATTTCTATAAAGCAGCCGAGCTGGCAAAACAGTAAATTTCGCTGTTAATGGCACGAAGTAATGAAAACTAGACATTCGGTTCGAGTTGACCTACTTCGTAACTCAATTTCCTAAAGGACTGACGACTCCGCTTTAGAATCACTCCGGGCCTTTTCTGTATTCTCTCCTTTTTTCCGTCTTTTCTCCACGACCTTCCTCGATGTTTAAAGAAGTGCCGGAATTGTTACATGTTCGGAAATTGGCTGTTAAGCAGATAAGTAAGGGCCGCACTTTGTTGGAGGTTCCACCGAGGAAAACACGGGTGGTTTTCCTTTTAATTAAGTTTTTTTCAGGTCCAGGTCTGGAGGCAACCAGGATTGATAATGGAACGGATTTCTTGCTGTGTTTACATCTTGTTAAGGAGTTCCTCAGGGAGTTTAATTAAAATTCGGTTTATCAGTGGGTTGAGAACAGGCACAAACAATCAAATTGGCGCACATTGATCAATTTAGCTGGAGAAAGTGCAATTTAGTAATATTCTCGTTGTACTCAAAAGTATCTTATGTTACCCAAATATTAAAAATGTATTATATGTTTCAGTGTGCGGTTTCAGATGTGTTCTGCTACATTTTACAACAAAAAAATGTAATAGAAAGTAAACCAAACTGTAATTTCAAATTCTTGTTAACTACGTCAGTCTACGTAGTAGATTTTGATAAATGTGATAGTATCACTACAATTCATTCAAATTGGGCCCATGAATTGAACTATTTTCGACATGCTTTCACTCGAGTTGTAGCACTCTGTATAATATTTCTAAATGACAATGTCAAGCGTTCTTGAAACTTCCTCAATAAAGTAGAATACATTTGTGGTAGCTTTGCATTCATCTCTTAGTAAACAAAGTCATCAAATTGAATACAAATGAAATAAAATTTGACGTTTCTATGAAAAATAATATAGAAATCAGAAATAAGTTTGCTGGTGTATACAGAGAGATAGTAAATACAAAAATATAAGAAAAACTTCCTATAAACATAGCCTCTAAAATAGCCCCTTCTTTGAGATATTTAAAAAAATATATTTCTGTTTGTAAATATAACGAACCGTCTAACAAAACACTTTTGGTATATTTTTAAAAAAACAACCAACAATAATTTAAAGTTAAAGTTATCATTCATATCTCGGAAACTAATGACGATAGATTTTTTTCTAATTACGTCATCGTGTTCTACGTAAAAAAGTGCCCTAATGTCTAGTTTCGAAACTCTCTTTGACTTTGTTATAGGGCTGTACGCAATTGTTTAAAATACAGCCTCTGTTTTTCCAATTTCCCGGAAAACGGAGAAAAATAATTAAATTTGGAAACCGGGAATAAGTTCCACATAAAATTCTCTAAAACTTTCCTCATTTAACGGACTCCCAATACATGTAGAACCAATTTGGGACATTTCATTTTAGGAAATTTACTAATAATATTTATTTAGCATAAGGCTATAAGAAAAACCGAGAGAAAAACAGTGCGTGTCCTAAACTAATCGTAAAACTAAGCTACTAAAAGTTTAAAATAACAGGTCAGATATACTAAAACAAGATAAATTTTGTAATAAATAAATAATAAAGATAAAAAAACATTTTCAAGACAATACAAACTTCCGGATCATTTTTTTAAAAAGTTTAATTTTTCTAATAACGCAGAATTTGTTATTTTTAAAGTATTTTCTTAATCCTCAATTACTCTTCAACCTTCAGTCCTCAAGCTCCTATACAATATAAAACCATCTTAGTTTCATATCCATGTCTGTTTATTGAAGACAAAATCGTTTTCGGGTAAATAAAACGCTAAAGTGCAATTTAACCGCGTTAAGACAGTCGTTAGGCTTCCTCCAGAGCCCTCCTATACCTGAATCCATTGTAAAACTCAAGAGTATCGATCAGTGATGCACCTTTTCGACACAATCCCACAAACTATTAACTTCTCGTTTTCAAATGGCCAATTCATAGACTTTGTCGCATCACAATGGAATTCAGAAAATACCTTCTTTACCGCACTCTTCGACCCAACAATAAGACCCAGGCCGTGTAATTCTCGAGGGTCTCCTGAAGGGTCTTTCATTGTACGCAATCGTTCACCCATTATCTTGACTCATTATGCTCCAGGTGGTGTATCGGTGCCGGTAAAATGATATTTTAAAATGTTTTTATATTTTTGGTGAACAGGGGCAGCGTACCGTTTCGTAGAAGCCATAACGGAATGTGGATTCTGTCTAGGAATTATCTCCCCAACTATTATACTATAATTAATCCGAAGGTTTTAATAACCGCGTGTCAGTCTGAAACTAGTAGGTAAGGCACCCATAATTGTAACGATTTATGTTTGGTAAAACTTTCTCATTATTAATTAAAACCCGTGACCCCTCGTAAATTATACTTTCGAGCAACAACGGGCGAGTATTTGTACGTACATACCGGTAAAAAAAAAATGGGAAATGGAAAGACGTGATTAAGCTCCAGGGGGTTCGTTTTTATCGCGTCGGAAATTCAAGGATGTGCCATTCAAATCCGACAAAGAACGTGAACAGGCAAAATCTCTATCGGGCTCGAATCTATTCTTTGTTTGCGCCTTCCATAACCGCTTCTAGATAACTTTTGAACCTTTTCTCTACTGTCCCGTCCTATGAATCACGCGGAACGGAAATGTAAGGAAATAGGAGAATTTTTGAAATTTCTCAAATTACCCAAGGAAATGTCAGCTGTATCTAGGAAAAGATAGAAAATTTACAGGGAGGTGTTCGATCAAGTGTTAATGTTTTGTGTAACAGCTTTTGTAGATTTTGATCCCTATGCGGATATGCAGCTGCAGTAAATCTTGACAGGTTAGTTGTAGGTACTAAAAACTTACTTTAAAAATGGTTAAAATTATCTAAATTATGTGAACCTGCTCGTAAATTCCTAGTGAACCACTAATCTGTTATCTTCGGAAAACCCTTTAGCGTACAGAGTGTCACACTTGTGGCGCCAGTAAAATTTTGAAGAACCTTTCTCATTTTTAAGATATAAAACAAAAAAGAAAAATATCACTTTTGAGGTACGTACCCCTGAGGTATCTCAGATATCTTTACACTTTTTGAAAAGGTTAAAACGGATTCTTATAGATGTTTTTCTGTAGAATTCATTGGCGTAGTAAAATTTTTCTAGCCTCGTAACTTTTTTAATTATGATACAAACTTTTTTTTTTTAATTAACACACTTTCTTCATTTTTATTTCGTTTATTGTGGGCTTTTAAAAAACATATGTTTGGATATGTTTTCAAACAAGATAGGAATTTACATCAAAAAAAATTCAGGAGAAATTATTAAAAATGTGACAAAACCATAATCCTATATTTTTAGTTCGGGGTATTTATTACTCGTTTTTGAAATAGTTGTTTTGTTAAGGACCACTTCAGAATTCTAAAGATAATTTCCATATAAACTGTGGAATCCTAAATCCTCCTAAATGTTTGTGGAATATTCCAGAAATATCTAAAATTAGTACACTTTCTGGTATATCGAATAAGCTTTAATTAAATTTGGAAACCAGGTTTAATGAGACTTTTGGAACATTTACAGCACATTCCAGGACTATGTTTAATACTGCTGATGCTTCTCGCACATTCCTGGCATGTTCCAGGGACATTTGAAATATTTTGACATTTAGACTACCTGTCAAATAGTTAACTGGGTCTTAGAACAGAATTGTAATATGGAGGTGTGTGAACATCAATAAACAAACAAAAACTACTGATCAATTACGTTATTTCTATGGAATAATTATCCTAATAATAAATTTAGCCGGAGGAGAAAGTACCGGATATTAAAGTATTCAATTTTTATTTGGTTTACTAAACAAAACTACAAGGCTACATTTATTATTTAAAATTGAGGGAAAGTTATCAGTAGAACTACCATTCCACGAATCTTAAAAAACGAAAACGGTTATAAAAATTCTGCTGAAGCCATATTTAATATTACGAAAAGGAAGCAAACTGTCGCAAATAGCCCCTGTATCTTCAAAAATAAGCAAAATATAAAAATGTCGAAAATGGGACACCCAATAACAATAAGGTAATTCAATATGCTCGTTTACTTACAAATCCCAAAAATAAAAATTCTAGAATAGTAAAAGAAAAATTGCGGTATATTTTCAGATTTCTAGACTAAAACTATCACTAAAGGGCAATGTCAAACTGCTCTAAAAATGTGGTATATACTGTTGTAAAATTATATTCAGTGCCGGATTTCGGGGGTGGTGATAGTAACACCAATATATTATAAATGATCAGGAAACGGGTATACGAAAATGCAACAGGATGTAGACACATTAAAATACTTAGTACAAGAAGAAAAATAAGAAATATCACATATATTTTTAAGATGCAAATGGTCACAACAATGGAATTTGGAGAAAAAAATGGTCACATTTTTCGAACTGACATTTTTAAAGTTACGTGACTCTTTTTACATTTTGAATGGTCACGTGATGATTTTCAATCATAAAATTTATTTTTAAAGTTCTGGTGTTTTTTAACGTCAGAACGGAATCTTAAAGGTCATGTGACTGTAAATGGTAAAATATTATTTGAAGAGTCATGCGACCGTTTTTCAGTTTAAACTGATATTTTTTTTAAAATCACGTAACCTTTTTTTACAATAAAAATGGCTCGAAAAATGGTCACGTGGCGATTTTCCATAATCAAATTTTTTAAAAGGTTTAGTGACTTTTTAAGGTTAAAATATCACTCTTAACGTCACATGCCAGTTTTTACGTTTAGACTGACATTTTTAAAGTCGCGTGACTTTTTTTAAGGTGCTAATGTTTACGTGACTCTTTTAATATTAAAAATGGATTTTATGTTGTATTACTCTACTGATTATATTATTTCATATTTTCTTTTATTTATTTTTTAAATGAAGGGAATTATTTTTAAATTGGGAGTTTCCTTGGAATGTCAAAACACAAAGAGAAATATTTCTGAAAATATTATTTATTTTAATTACTCAGTTATCAGCAGATGAAATGA
Organism: Ips typographus; assembly: GCF_016097725.1. NCBI lineage: Eukaryota > Metazoa > Arthropoda > Insecta > Coleoptera > Curculionidae > Ips > Ips typographus. The sequence goes on from NC_138423.1 coordinate 14,122,785, forward strand.
ATAAAAAAGTGGATTTTACGTTCAGTTTTTGTTTACTTACTTTCCGGTAAGAAAAAAAGCAATCCGGGTAATGGTTTAATACACAATGTTGATCCTTGAACAACTTGATGAATGTTGATGTTTAATGGACGGAAAATCGACCATTCAAGATTAGTTGCTATTAATTAATATTAAAAATCTTGTCAGATGTCAAAAATAACAGAAAATCTGTAGCTATTCATAGCAAATTATAGCAACTGAACTAATCTAAGCAAATTTCTTTATAGATTGGTTGAAAATAGTGAGGTTTTGTTTTTTGTTCATCAATCCCAATCCTCTGACCGGTTTCGCCGTATTACGGCTCATCAGAGAGGCTATAGGGCTTGATAACCAAAGAACAAAACCTTCGTTCCAGTATAGTCAACTGGATGCCAGAAATGATAGTTGTGTGCAACATCTGGTGACATCTGTACTCAACTCTATGAGTTAGAAAGTACAGATGGCGTTCCAAAATCTAGGAACAGCACCATTAATGCCGCATCATTCGGTAAACACCGATCTGATTGGTTGAAAATGGTGAGGTTTTGTTTTTTGTTCATCAATCCCAATCCCAGAAACTGAGAACAATTTTCTTGTTCTTAATTAAATGCCACCATGTAGTTTGAAGTGCAGAGGTAGTTCATTATATTTTTGTTGCCCCAAAAACCTTGACGTGTCTCATAAATCAAAAAAACAAAACCTCACCATTTTCAACCAATCAGATCGGTGTTTACCGAATGATGCGGCATTAATGGTGCTGTTCCTAGATTTTGGAACGCCATCTGTACTTTCTAATTCATAGAGTTGAGTACAGATGTCACCAGATGTTGCACACAACTATCATTTCTGGCATCCAGTTGACTATACTGGAACAAAGGTTTTGTTCTTTGGTTATCAAGCCCTATAGCCTCTCTGATGAGCCGTAATACGGCGAAACCGGTCAGAGGATTGGGATTGATGAACAAAAAACAAAACCTCACCATTTTCAACCAATCAGATCGGTGTTTACCGAATGATGCGGCATTAATGGTGCTGTTCCTAGATTTTGGAACGCCATCTGTACTTTCTAACTCATAGAGTTGAGTACAGATGTCACCAGATGTTGCACACAACTAAAATTTCTTTATGTTGTTGTTTTTCAATCTGTCAATTAATTCCCGATTTACAAACTTTGTATCTCTGCATAAAAAACATTATACAACAGGTGAATCCTGACAATCATTCTTTATAGTTTAATTATTGAAATAGACCACCCTGTCTACTCTTTTATAAATCTTTTGTCAGCTGGTAATGTTAGTACAACAACTGTCAATTTAATGACGATATACAACGGTGTCCATGTGACATCTGAATATCGTTTACGGTATTTTTATTCAAAACTGGCACTAGGATAATAGCGTTTATTAAATTCTCAAACATTCTCACGCGGACAGAAACATCAACAACTATTACCAAACACCCATAACATTATATCATGCCCATCGCGGTACCCATTTTCGTCTAATAAATACCGGTAGGAAGTCGTAGGTGTTCCACCGAAAATTTTTAAACTACTCCAACTAATCTTGATTGTTCAGTATCGTTAACGAGCTCCGTTTTGTCTTTGTGCGTCTGAGAACAATTTAAACAATAAGGAGAACCTATCAAGACAATTTAATTTGCGTAGTAAGTCTTAATTCCATTCGACAAGCATCGTTCTTAAACTCCCTTAATAGCTCGACGGTTAAAAAAAAAAACAATGTACGAACAAGCGAGTTTTTCATTCTGGATTGATCAATGTTCAGTTTTGCCACCGTTATTGACCAGCTACTTTAAAAGGGAATATATTAATTTTAATAATCCACTTAAATCGGGTGGCCGTGTGAGAAAAGGCGCCGCCGTATCTCGATATCGGCGAGTTGGGCTTAATAACTCTCTCCATTGAAAAAATCTGCTAAAAAGTGTATAGCTACAGCTCGGAGGTGTGTTTATACATTATTTATCAGTGTTCTAAGATAGCCGCCAGCAGTCGCATTTAAATAAACGATTCGTTGGAAATTCCTTTTTTAAAACAATTAAATTTTACATGTATTCGTGTAAAACTGAAATATTTGTGAAACTAAACCTGTTGGACAATGTTATTTTATTTGCATTGACAAGTGATTCAATAAATTAGTTTGACGTTAACATTTACTAAAAAAATAAATTTGTAATAACGTTTGCTTAATTAATATCTTAATTAAGTTAGAATTCAAAATTTTGCAGGTTCTCCTTTGTAAGTACAAAAATTACACTTTTTTATTAAACACATAAATATATGAAGACTTACTTGTATACCTAGTTAGTTTTATAAAAACATTTTCTAAAAAAAATTTTTTTGGCTCTTTTAATATAAATATCAAAAAAGCATTTTGCAAATATAGTTTGAATAGCAAACTAGAGTTATTTTTTATGTAAACTTTACTCCTGAAACCTGAAAGTTTGGTATAAAAGACTTAATTATTCTGATCACTGTATGGTTTTAAATATTGTTGGAGACACTGCACAACAGGCACAATAATGATTCCTCTTAAAATATATAAAAAAAAGATTTTTCATGACTCTCTCAGCAAATTTGCTTTCTTCCAATTAACAATTTCCTTTTTGGTTCAAATATGTTTTTCCACTTTTACAGGGAAATTTGCTCCATTTACAGTTTAGAGAACATTTAAGTATGTAAATACGACTGGCTGAACGGATGTAAAATCTCCGCTGATTTTAGTCGTCAGGTGCATATAAAATAACCAATTAAAACTAACCCTAACCGTGAAAAACTAATTAATTTCGGACATTTCGGCTTGCCATTATGACATTCTTCAATGAAAATAACGTTGTTATAATTTCAATTAAGTAATAACTGGATCATTATGGATTGTCAATGTCGATCTCTTTGAGTGTTGACAATTAAATAAGTTAGTCACTTAATCACAACATCAAGCATTGGCCTTAATTTGACAGATCGAAAATGTGATTATTTTGACTCAGTGTGACTTCTTGAGCAAATTGTATTTAACAAAATCTTCGTTAATTACCAGTTTTGAATATTTTTGAAGAAAAAAACCGGTACAACACTGCTTTCTCTTATAATCATATAACATTTTAATTTTTTTTTTGAGTAAATTTGATATGCCGACACTTGACCCTGAAGTCAAATCGATAAGTCTGATTGTATGACTGCTGAATGGAAATAATTGTTTTTTTCAATGTTTTAAGTTTACTTAGTACCATTAAATGTTAATTAATTCAGAAATAGGCAACAGTTTTGTTTACCAAGGAGAAATAACTTTCTATTATCAATAATAAAACTACTGCCAAGTATTCAGCTTACAATTTATTCAGTCCAGAAAAACAATTGTACAAATTCCAATATAATTTACCAAAATCAATAAGTTTAAAAAACATGTCATATTTTACAGGGTGGTCCAGTTTTAAATGTCAATAATTCACCATTCCATAGCCCATTAAAAAATAAGTTGACATGCATTATGTCATTTTCCTGAAAAATGCTTCCTAAGAAAAAATAGTCCTTCAAATTTCAATTTAAAAAATCGGTTTTTTGTCATAAATAAATAAATTTGGATCAAGCACTTATGAAATTAATACTTATTATGAATAACGTTTGCCAAAATTCTCCAGTAGCGTAGATACAGGAAGATAGTTTTCATGTTTTTTCCTGATTCTCTGCCGGTTATTTTTCAAAAATTTCAGTTTTTTTTACTTTACTTGTCCAATTTGACAATATCAGTACCTCTTATGATTTGAAGCTTCGTTTACGAGATAATTGAGTTATTACGTTCAAAGACCCTAAATCAACCCAACTTAACTTAAAAATTGTATTGAAAACAGTGAAAATTTCGGAAAATTTACTTAAGAAGCTTAAAAAATGTCTTTGTACCCAATTTTCATAGTTTTCAGACAAATTGAAAGGCTTTATTTTTGAAAATTGACAGAAACCCAGTAAATTTACTTTGAAACGGTGAAAATTGACTTGAGAGGCTTAAAAATTGTCTTTTGACCAGTTTTCACAAATTGAAAGATTTTAGCCTTGGCAATTGACTTGGAAACTGTGAAAATTGTCTTAAAAGGCTTAAAAACTAGTCAGTCGTTATAGTTTTCAGATAAGTTGAAAAACTTTAGTAGTAAAAATTAGGTTGTAGTCCTGAAAAACTACTTTATCTACAATTTTTACTACAAATTCACATATTTCAGTCTTGAAAATTGACTTGGACACCAAAAAGTAACTCTAAACCAATGAAAAGTGACATCAAAAGCTTAAAATTTCCATTTGAAATAAGTTTTCATACTCTGAAAATATATTTCAATATTTTAATCTTGAAAATAGCTAGGAAAATACTCTTAAATACAGGATATTGACATTACATTCATAAAAATTTACTTGAAGACTAACTTTTCAGGTTTGTTTACTTTGCTTTTCATTTTCTTAGAGACTTTGCTTTAAGACTGAGAAATCGAATTTTAAACAATTTTTTCTAGTAAAAGTTATGTTTCAGAGTCTTCATTGATGAAAGTAAACAATTTTGGCATTAAATGCTACGTTATTAGTCTTAAACACTAATTTTTAGAATTAAATTAGTCCAAAAATTCGGACTGTTACCAGTATTTTAATTATTGACTACTTTCAGTGAGAAAAGTTAACTCGTAAACCTCACAGATGACCAGATTTGAATCCTTTTGAACCATTTTAAAGTAAAAAATACAATAACCCAAGTAGACATTTTTGTCAATTTTGAATAATATCCGGTGAGCGTAGAAAATAAAGACTATCCCCCTATATCGATGCATTTAAACAATTTTGAAGGTCTGTGTCTTCCTTAGGAAGGGTTTTTCAGGAAAATGACATAATGCTTGTCAACTTATTTTTTGATGGGCTATCCACTGGTGAATTATTGACATTTAAAACTGGACCACCCTCTAGAGTGTTTTTCATTATAAACGTGTTTTGAGCAAAAAGTATAAAAAATAACTCCAACGTCTTGACGTGCACTATTCAACATTTAATTTAACTAAAACTAAAAAAAACTACTAGTTTTTGACTAAAACATCCCCAACAAGTTGTATGTCCCATAAAAGTTGTCACACTTTTATGGGACATCCTATATACCTAGTCAAAACAAGAAAGTAGGAAAGGCCGTTTTCAATGGAACACAATTTTTGTACTTCAAAAAACCCAAAATTCACATCTTACATACAAATATGTAAGGTTGTAAAGTTATATCTAAATATTGTATCGTATCTGTACCTTCTTTCTACATTTGGAACTTAGATTAATGAACAGAGTGAGAGTTCCTTATACCGTGTGTCCCAAATTGCTTCTACATGTATTGGGATCTCAAAAACGGTAAGAGCTACAGAGTCGGTTAAATGGGGAAAGTTTTAGAGAATTTTATGTGAAACTTATTCCCGGTTTCCAAATTAAATTATCTTTCTCCGTTTTCCGGAAAATTGGGAAAACGTCAGAGGCTGCATTTTAAACACTCTTTATAAAGCCAAAGAGAGTTTTGAAACTAAGACATTATTAAGGTACTTTTTTACGTAGTTACGTAGAACACGATGACGTAATTAGAAAAAATCTATCGTCATTAGTTTCCGAGATATGGATAATAACTTTGTCAGTCAGTTTTCATAATCTGTTAAGCTCGTATCTATAGAGTAATTTATAAAGTAAAATAAACCTTTTAAAAAAAATTAATGTCTTCCAAAAATCTGTTTGGCTTGTTTAAAGCCATTGAGATACGAAATATGACAAGTTTCGAAAAAATAAGTTTCGCCGTTTTCAATTGGCACCATTTTGTTGCCTTATATGGAAAAGTACAAATTTTAAACAATATTTTAGGAATAATATTTTAGTGAACGAAAATGTTATGACATATTACTCTCAAACCCTTAAGCAAATTGTTAAATATTCAAAACACTTAATCCCTAAAATCACGAAATACTTACTTACAGGAATTGATGGGAAACTATGGATTTTAATATTTTTGGGTTTATTCAATTCTCTGATTCAAGAATTTAAAATTATTGTCATAATCGTACACAAATCCATCCGAAAATATTGAGACAATAACCATTTTCCGACAAAAAAGTAGTTGCAATAAGACAGCGACCACAAAACTTAAAATGTTATTAAATTTAAAATATGCTTACTCATAGTCTGTTTAATTTGGCCAGCAGTTTATAAAAAAAATTTTACAATAATTAATTCAACATCAATAATTATTTTAAATTATCCCAGGTGGTTTTCACAAAGTTGAAAATTGACAGTTATCTCCGAAGAGTTTTCAAAAGCAACTATTTCTATTGAAATGATATACACACATGTAATGGTAAAGAGTTTTTGATAAACCTTCATAGCCTAATATTCAAATAATGAATCACGTCTAGTAAAACTGGTTTAAGGTACGTTCTTACCTTATTAATAATTAATTACCCGCCATTCGGAAAACCGTGTCTTTTTTTTGGGGGCCGTTGAAGTACCGCTAGTAATTCTTCGCCGCTATAGACGACTCGACCATCCATCTTAATTAAACTTTCATAGAATTCGGTGGGTGTATACAATCTACATGCAATACGAACAACGTATACGTCTCCTTTCAACATCTTAATCCCAGACCAGTGGAAACTTCTTATTTATTTTATGTTGGCTATAAATCGGCGATATTATTCCGGAGCAGCGCTTTTATTTGTTTTAATTGCAAATTTAATGCCCGTTAAATCTCGCGTCTGGTTTTTATTGAACGATTCTTTTTGACTATCAATACAGGCTCGAACGCGGTAGTGTCATGTTTTCAGTTCACTAAAACCCGCAGAGGTGTTAATACGGCGCAGTTTGTAATTATCTTAAAAAACCTTCTAATAAGAGAGATAGCTCAGGTTTTACCTGTATCTGAAATCGGAGCCTGAAAATAAATAAAACTCGGCAAACCATTAACGGAAAGCTATTACCATTAATTTATAAGCTCCTAGGTGGCTATTTAAACGTCCATCACGCTGATACGACGTATATCATTTACGAACGATCAATTGTCGTTCAATGCTGAATGTAATAATAACATTGCATTTTCCACGACACGAAACTATTAATCGGATTAGGAATATGTTAAAGTAGGTGAGACCCGCAAAGGCCACACCTTGTCAGATTGAATAGAGTTATTCACTGCAATCACAATATAGTTTTTCTGTATTTCTATAGATTTAATTTAATAACGATTTTTCTCTATCTGGCAGAATATTTTTTACGTGACTTATCTTAAATTATTTATCTTAACGCTAGTAAATTTAACATCAGTCATCAAGAAATAAACCAACTAAGCACCTTTAAGAAGAAACACAGTTTTGCAAGCAAAAAATGTGATTCCATCAAGAAAGAAATCATATTTACAATTTTTAATTTGTGTGCTAGTTAAGATGGAAGATGGGTAAAATAAATTAGACTTATTTGATAAAATGTTGAAACAAAATACGGAGAATAATAATTAGCATCTACATAGTAAAAGACTAAATCCGGTAGAGTTAAGTCTGGAGGACTTACCGGCCAATTCCAGCAACAACAAACCTTATACCCTCGTTGAAGATATGTACTAATTAATTTTATATTTCTTGTATGAAATTTTTTGTAAAATTTCATTCAGAAGAACACTCTGATAAAGTCACTTTATGTATTTGGTTGTGATTGAAGTCAGTTGATGTATTTTTGCTTGTGAATACAACAAAAAATGGTTTGCTCATCATTTTTACCGGGCCATGAATGCTCTGTTTTGGTAGGATATCAACAATTTCATTCAAAAAGCTGAAGCTTTGGATTTCAAATCCATGCTGGAATGACATAAAACTTTTCAATGCTTTATTTCACCTGCTAGATTCAGATTAGCGTCCACTAGCTTTACTCCTAAATACAGACGTAATTGCAAACTTGTCAGGCATTCATGCTATTATTTTGAATAAGTATTGATTTTTTTTTCTTTTTCCTCAGACGGTTTCTGTTGGAAAAACGTGTGATTCACGAGATGATACCAATTGCAACAAAGAAAAATCCTTATTTGTAAGAGAAAAATGCAAAACAAGAAATCTGATGGGTGGTGCAACCAGTCACAACTTTTCTATAGGTAGTTTATCTTATATTGAATAATATCTTTTGTCGTGGATTTTTCGTAACTATACCGATATGTCATTTTAAAATTTGTTCAGTAGGAAGCACATTGTTTCAAGATCGAATATCTCTAAAACGATTATACCTAAGTATAGGACATTGTACACAAAATGATTCAGAAATAACAAACAGAATCCAAAAATGCAAAAATTAATTTTTTTTTTTCTAAAATTTAAAATAAGCAAGTTGAAATCTATTTCTGGTTAATCAGAAGATTAAAATCTTTCTATCCTTAATCTAAAACCTATCAGTATATCTTTATGAGTAAATTGAAGATAATGTTAATAAAGGAAGAACTTGTGTCACTAGAAACACTTTCTTTAGATCACAATGATAGAAACACTAAAAATCATTGAATATCTGAAACTTGTTTGATTGCTTGTACAGGGTGCTGCATTTTCGATGGTTTTAAGATTTTCGATGGAGAGAGAAAACGGTAATAGATAGAAAAAAAGTAGCATACGTGTTCTGAGCTCTTTTTCTGAGCTGAGATGACTGGCAAAAAGTGTGCGGCGCAAACTTCTTTTGTTTCAAAGATACGGGGGGTTTTCGAAAATTAGTAATTTTTGAACCTCTTCAGTATTTCAGTTGCTCTTAAAGTTATCAAAAAAGGAAGAACGGTTCCCGGTAGAAGTTTTTATGTAGAATCCAATGGCGTAGTCAGGTTGTTTCTATTCCGTTTAGTTTCTGATATATGACAGTGAGTTACATTTTTTAAAATGAAACATCCTATATATATTTTTACGTCATTTAATTCTGTTGATTTTTACCTTTTCAACGGTGTATTACAACATATAAGTTTGTAGAGGTTAATCCTGTTATTTTAAAAAAAGACCTTTGCTAAGTTTAAAAAATGCCAATATCTAAAATACCAAACAAAATCGGAAATCATATAAACTCACATCAGAAAATTAAATATTTTAAATAAATCTTATTAAAAATCTAAGTTACAAACAGTTCTACCGTCACTTTAATAATAAAAGTGGCTATTTCTATTTTCTACTATTTTTAAGGTAGAAGTTGAAAAAACTGTTTATAAACGACATGTAACATGTTAATATGAATGAACACTGCCAAATTTTGTTTCGACTGTGGGTATTTTTATTCATATTATTTAGCACTTTTTTGTTAAGGAAACGCTTTTTTTCTAATTACCAAGATTAACGTTTACAAACTTATATGTTTTAATATACCGGTGAAAAAGTAAAAATCAACAGAATTTAATGAACTAAAAATATATAGGGTGTTCCATTTAAAAAAATATAACTTAGTGTCAGAAACTAAACGTAATAGAAAAAAAACTGACTACGCCATTGGATTCTACGTCAAAACTTCTACTGGAAACCGTTTTTCCTTTTTTGATAACTTTAATAGCAAATGAAATACAGAGGAGGTTCCAAAATGACCAATTTTCAAAAGTCCCCCGTATCTTTGAAACAAAAGAAGTTTGCGCAGCCCACTCTTCGCCAGTCATCTCAGCTCAGAAAAAGAGATCAGAACACGTATGCTACTTTTTTTCTATCTATTACCGTTTTCTCTGTACCCCGTAAAACCATCGAAAATGCAGCACCCTGTACATATAAGCTGAATCACGCTAACTCACACTATCACATATCTAATAGTTTTTCACAAATTGTATAGTGTGCTGTGGAACACCACAGAACAACAAGAAATAACACAAAACACGTAAAAACAAAGTTATTCACCTCACAAAAAAGGAAAAAGAAAACAAGGAACTGTCATTAATAATGTTCAAAAAGACCTGGATGTAGAAATTCGAAATATTACCCAGATTAACATCTTAAATGTAATTTTGTCAGTCAAGTTTTGGTTCCTTCGTTAGATAGAGTTAAAAAACATCAAATTTGTAATTCTGGTACCCTAAGTATTAGAAAAACCCCACTAAAGTGCTATGCTTAATGATAATGCTAATTTTGGCAAACATTTCTGGGTTGGATCATAAATTCACATTATTTCCTACTGAAAAATAACCTAAATTTAAGAGATTTAAAACATGAATGCTATTTTCTAATACAGATTATTTACTGGCATACCATTAGTTTTGATTACTGCTTTACAGCCATTGTGTGTTACTAATTTATCAATTTTTCTTGTCTGTGTCAATGCTTTTTCAGTCTGCTATATCAAAGAAACAACGCCTGCCCTGATATACACTTGTGCGCACTTGTGTCTATAACATGATCCTGAACATGATGTGATAAGGAGAAAATTTAATTTATATCGTATTCACTACTCAGAAAAACTAATAATAACTTATTCACCTTCACTAAGCGGTTCGTACAACTACTTTTCTGTAAGGTGATGGACAATGTTCTTCTAAAGCAGTTTTTTCCTGCGTGATGTGTAGGTACCGACGTCCATCAATTTTGATGAGATCCGCAATTTCGTAGGTCTAACGTGATTGTGTTTCAAGTTCATCCACCCGTGCTCTTGTGCTTCGCATAAACATGTAGAATAGCAATTCCTTCGGCATTTTCTTATCATCTAGCCGATCGCAAAATAAGATAGACACGGTAAAGTACGATACATTTTGCGCCGGAATAACACAACACACAGAGAACCATCGACATACCGAGAAACGTCGACTCTCGGCCAGTTTACCTACGGTGTTGTGTACGTTTCGAAAATGAGAGAAAAAAATCAGAACCATCATCTCTACTCCGGTATAAAATATTAGAGAGCGCCTTCGTGAAACTCGTTTGAAACATACCATCGACAACAACAAAAGAAGAAAGAAGAGGCCCTGAACGGGGCCCGGCGTTCCGCGGTTCTTGACCATCGTCGTTTTGGTTCTTTTCGTTGTCGAGAAGGAACAGAACCAGGTGCAAAAGAATAATAAAATAGCCTAAATGCGCTTTTATTTACGTTCGGATAGGCCGATCTGGCCGTGGTCGTATTGTTGCCCCCTGGTATATCGAGGTCGAGACTCGAGACGATTGTGGGTATGGCTCTCTGTATTTTTTCCACTTCTTTGCCAACTCACTTTTATTCTGTCCTTGAATTTTTCTTTTATTACTTTTAATGCTGAACCAATACATTTAAATTATGGGTTTTACTACGGAAACTCCGCCTTTAATCATTACATTTAACTTGATTGGTAGTAGAGTGGCTGTGTGACGACAGCACCAATCACATTGTAACTAGACAAAACAGTAGAATACTATGTTACCAGTTTTTTACTAAAAATTGTCATACTAGAATCTAGCGCAACCAGGAAAAAAAACATTATGTGAAAGAAAACTATGTGGTGGTTTATGTATTATGTAATGGCTATAAAGACCTCCAAAAAATGCCAGAAGAGCGAGTCCTACAAACACACAACAGGGGTCGGATCAAGGGGGTGGATTTGATATCGATTTTTTAATTTGGATTCGTTTCAAAGCCCGCACGTTGCCAAATATTTTGTTTAGTTTTGTTTCGGGGTTTAGCCGTAGCTTTCATGAAGATTGATCTCTGAGGTGAACCGATGTTATTGCTGGCAGTGGCGCAGCCCAGTCTGTAAAACCGCCTTTAAAGTTTTTGATTGCTTTCAATCTAAATTTAACTCGAGAAAACATTCAATGAGCTGGGAATTTCCTCTCCGGGCTGTCAACGTGGTTAAAATGCGTTTCGTCGGGATTTTCAGTGTAAATTTGTAGTCAGTAGTTAATTCCGTTTTAACTAATGAGTCAATCGACCTCTAGATTTTTTTAACCCTTTACATTGCCTACAAAAATAACAACAGTTGCAAAACACTTTCTCTTGCATTTATAAGCAAAAATATAAATGAAGGTTCTCCTGAATAAAATAGTATATTCTTCAACTAGTGTCTAATAATTAGTTAGCAAAAATAAAGAAAAAAACGAAATTGCGCATTTAATTGTGGTGTACCTAAAGTGTAACTCAACGTGAGAGAATAAAAATAAAATAAACAGTAAAAAGCGGGCATTATGAATGTTATTACCTATTTTGTTTCTAAGGTATTATGAGTCAATAATAAATAGGTAAAACCTCGGGTAAAACTTGCTAATTCTTTATAAACATTTTTCTATAAAGTAAATTTTAAAAAGAGGAAATAATTATGACGTTTTGTAGGTAATAATGATGTGGGCAGGCGATTATGTTGAAAGAAAAACTTGTTTTATTTTTGTTCTGAGGTAATATAGCAATTGTGACGGTGAAGCTAAAACAAGAAATTTTTAAATACATCCTGGAGCTACGGATAGAAGCCAATTTCTGACGAAATGACAGGTTTATTCCGTAAAAAGATTAATTTTGTTGTCGAAAAACAAATTACTCTCCCAAGACAAATTTATAAAATCATATAAATTATTAATACGGGGTAGCTTGTTACCCGTTTGAAAAATGTGATTGACTTCAGCTTCAATTCAGAACACTTTTTTTAAGATTAAAATTGTTGTAATTTTTTTTTTTAGTTTGTTATTATTGTGCCCTAAGAAAAACATTATTCTCATATTTTTTGTAACTTTCTGTTCACATAATTATTTTTTTTTTAAATAACACTAGTAAGAAAGTTTACCACAGAAACCACTTAACCTAACCTAACCTCTCAATATAGGCATTGTTGGTTTAGAGTACAATGGAATAAAAGAACTACTCATTAAATTATGAAAAAAACCACAAGATGCGTAACGCTCATCAAAGAATGTATGTTTCATATAGTCATAAAACATGTGTATTTTCATTTTTCAACGTCATTTTTATGTTCAAATAATACACAAGTACAAAATCACGTCTTGAAAATCTTTGAAACTACATACTTGAAAAAATAGTGCAGATATGTGGGATTTCTAGAATTATTCGAAAACCTGCCCAAAGCAAATTTTAATCTTGTACCTTAGCATTTTTGGATTGGTGTTCAAAATCACGGAAAGACGAGAGAAAATTTTTCGGTAAATAATTTTTACCCAGAAATCACTAATTTTCCAATATATTTCTATATTTACTAGATTTAAAACTCGATTTAAAAAATCCTCGAGAAAAATTGATCACCAAATAAAAAAATCTGTAATTTCAGAAAATGGAATTTTTTTGGACTGTGTGGAGATTGTTCGGATTTTGCTTCAAAAATATTCTATGAGTTGTTTAGAGTAAATTTTACCCAAATTAATTTATGGAATAAATTGAATTTCAATCGTTATTGCATTGAGTTATTTAAAAGTTTTTAGATACTCTAAAAGAAAAATAACAAACAAGTTTTTACAGCTCAAGTTCTTAGTTTTAATAAACGGCTTAGCTTAAAGTTTGAGCTACTTGAAAAAAGCTATAATTTCTCATCAATACTTTATTAGAAACATTTGACAAAACTTACTTAAGTATTTGGATGGATGTTAATGCGGGAATAAGAAAATAATGTAGTTTTTATGCAAAAACAAAAAATATACACGCATGGGAAAATAGGCGGCTTGATAAAGACTACTTGGACTAACTTTAGTATATGTGGATGAGATTACAACGAAACTATTAATTTTCGAACAGTGCTGCCAAATCTATGACTACTGTCACAAAAAAATTATGGAAATATCGTCTTTTAATACGATTGTACTATCAGCAGACTAAAACATGCAGCTTTTCAGAATTATCCCCAAGCATCACATTAACGTATTATTAGGTATCTTACAACAAAACAGAAAACCTAGGAGAATTATGCCACAAAGCCTCAGGATATAAAAGTTTGTTAGGTGTGCAGAAAATAACAACAAAAGAAAATGCATTCGTAATAAAGGTTTTAAGATGCAATTAATTCAGGAATTAATGTTTTCAGGAGCATTACTGAAATGATTCCAATTAACTTGGAAGTTTCTGTTTGAGTTGTAATTATGTAGTCTTTTGGCATCTATGTTTCTTGTACCTTTTCAAAGAAAATTGAGTCAACACCTTTAACTTGGAACAGTAATTATTGTCTTTTCACATTAGGTTAACCAGCATTACAATCTCTCCACTTTCTGATGAAAAAACTTAATAGGTGTTAACTAGAACCGGGGAGGTAAATATCTCGAATTTTCCAATACAATTACTGTTTTTCTACGGTAAAGACAAGGTAAATTGATGGAATGGTCGGGGTAAAAAAAGGCGACGTACATAATTCCAATATTAAACCTCACATCATCGGAGCGATGGGAATCGTTCTGTGATCCCCCCGAACTAATCGAAATAGCATTCCGCGGCGTTCGAAAAAAATGAAAATAATCATCGTCTGTTTACAAGAACACAAAACTTGTTTAAAACGTACCTAAGAGAACACAAAAGAAGTTCGAGATCCTCGACGGCCACATTCGCTTCTCTCTCTTGGCCGCTGATTCGGGAACGTTAGTATCGGTTAGTAAGGACACTAAATGCGGTTTTAAGCCGTTTTTTGTTAGGTGTTGTTAGTTGGGGGGGTGTAAACTACAATCCTCGACTCACCCTATGGGACAAACGCTCCTCTAAATATCCTAAAACCATGTTTGCGCTTTAAAGTCACCCTCCACTAAAAGAGAACCAAGACAATATCACAGAAACATCACTAGTAAACATTGCACAAAGAACTGCATAGGGATGTTGTGTATATATCCTACGTTGGTCGTTTCAATAATATCACTCAAATAAAATTCGATTCACAATCACTGTCACCATCAAAAATTGTTCAAGTATCACAGATAGTTTGGAGTAAAACGCGTCTCAGAAGAAAACTTCAATCCCCTCGCGACCGTTCTAATAATGAGATTTCGTTGGGGCGGCATGTTTTCTACCCATTCTTGGGGCACCGAGTGCAACGATTTTTCGCTCGGCGTAAGCTCATGTTTCACGGAGTGACTCGGAGCAACTCGGTGTAGAATCGACTCTCCGTAAAGCTCTCACGTTTCTGTCCGAAAGCCCGAACGCGACTGACGACTTTTCAACTTTCAACGCTCGATCAGATAAATTCCCGAGCCAGGTATGGGTTTCGAACGGCTCTCTCGTTCCTCGCCTCTCGCTTTGCCACTTTTACATGCCTAAATAATTTGTAAACATTCGTCTCTCTAAGCCCAAGTGCTTTTCGGCCATTTTTTTGAAGACCCCCGAACAAGAGAAAAAAAATCTCTGTTTAGTTTTGCACCCCTTGTTTCCTAGAAGTCGTCTGTTTGACTGTTGTTAACACATTGATTCATTTCACGGGTATTGTTTGAAAAGACGAGTTTTATTACTGGCTTTAACCAGCTTCTTTGTCATATTTTGCGGAATTTTTGACACTTAAATAGCTTTCCAGAAATATTTGCCCATACTCTTAATTAAGGCAAAACCGGTACTCAACAATACAAACGGTTCAGGATTATAGATGTTAAAATAATTCGGCACACGAATATCTGGAGCATATGTATATTCTTTTTCACCCCGGAATATTGCACAGAACATCATTTGCATTTTCATAGAACATTGTTATAAATACCTCAGGGGTTCAAAGTGCCACCAATTAACTTAATAAACAGCTATTCTAGTAGTTATCTGACTCAAAATAAGAAAGTTGTTGTGCAAATGGCGTTCCGAAATCTAGGAACAGGCTCATTATTCGGTAAACGCATCGTTCGATAAACGCCGATCTGATTGGTTAAACTTGTTCCCAATACTCTGACCAGTTTTGGCTCATCAGAGAGGCTATAGGGCTTGATAACCAAAGAACAAAACCTTTTTTTTCAAAATAAGAAATCAACAAAACTAATTTGGCCGGATGTAACTGTAGTCTGAAAAATAAACTTTTATTATTGACTATGACTGAGCACAATTTGCTCTGCAGATCCATAAAAGAATACTAAATCACGATGGTAAAGGAGTTGAAGAAGCGTTGAATGAAGAAGAGTTCGGACAAAAACTAGTGGCTAGAGGACAGCACTACCTTGTTTTAGGTTCTACTGAAATGACAAATTGTGGTAATGAAAATTAAAATTAAATCATCTGAACTCTTTAGCGTAGCAGCTGAAGATAAAATATTAACTCAGGAAAAACTGTTTCAGTCCTGGATTGGTTTCGGAAACACTGCCACACGATTGATAGTTTTCACTTAGAAAAAAATGTAAAATTAAACAGAACTTTCAAAACTCAGCATTAAATCCTGAATTGTCAATTATTCCAAATATAAATATTCTGACTTGGAACATGGAACAACTCCACTCATATTTTGAGGTTTGAACACTTTCAGAAGATTATCGACTTAACTGTAATACACTTAATGATATACATACTAACAGACCATTAGAAGAGAGTTTGTCTGATTAGAACTACACTGGGCTTGCTACAACTGAGCAAGCGAAGTTGAATTGAAACCCATAGATATTAGAACTTTTATTGTTATAATGAAGGAGAGAAATTAGAATTATTGTATTGGTTTATTTACCAGTTAATAACTAATACAAAGGTGAATAAACACCATTAGATGGTCAGCAGATGAATACATTTCCAGTTCCTTTTTAAGGTTAAATGGGTTATTTGTTATTTGGTGAACCAAATTCTCTGCCTGATCACTTAATCTCCATCTGTTCCTTGTACCCAGTAAAGGGACAACAACGACTAAATTTACCACGGTGGTGCAAAAAGTGTGAGAAAATGAATTTACGTGAAAGACCCCAGAAAAGACCCTTATAAATAAATCTGGCGATTTTCACCCATACACAAACCCAGCGCATTGTTTGAACAGATAATTGCCATAACTGCTAAAACATAGGAAATTTGTGAAACAAAAATTACTCACAAATCAGTCCGTTACATAATCAGAACGAACGACTGAAGTGATCAAACGACTATTAAACGACTCAAAAAATGCCAGAAGACCAACTAGTCAAAAAATTACGGCAAATTCAATATCTTCATCAAAAACCATATTAATTTAAGTAAAATCTAGTTTATAAACAGTGCTGCCAAGTCAAAATAATTAATGGTGGTAGAATAATCGGTCAAAAAAAAGGTAGATAACGGTAGACAAAAAATAATGCTAGTGTACCATACTTCATAACCATACTTCAAAAATACAGATTTTATTTTGTCTCGTTTCCAAAAACTGTTAGAAAATGTGTTAAACTGTAATTTTTGCGGATTCCAGGCCAATTTTGACATTAGTGACAGATATCACGTGGTTTTAGAGGATAATTTAGCCAGGCAGTCACGTAACACACTTGGAGTAAGAAAATTACTGTTTTAAACCCATTTTTAGAATCCTCAATAAATTTCCTATTCAATAACCTAAAGTAGTACAAAATTTATTATAGTCAGGGAGAAAAGCGGAGTCAAGGTTTAAACTACCAGAAACACAGTTCAATTTGCAAAAATTGCCTGTAAAACCCTGTTGGAGTAAGAAATGACTGTTTTAAGCACATTTTTGGAAATTTCTTTAAATTTCCTATTCGATAACCTAAAAAGCAGAACAACATTCAGTACAGTTACGGAAAAAAGCGGTCTCAAAGCTTGAACTGTCAGAAACACAGTTTTAAAAGACAGTCAAGAATTAACTCGCTGGCAAAATCCACTTAAACGTGACTTTGTCGTTGTAATGTTACATTCATTCCTCAAAGATATTTTTTATGAACTATTCATCTATACAGAATGGAATACATAATACAGACATTTGATAAAAGTTGTTTTTTAACTAGTTCGATATCTTATTGTTTCTACAATATCTTATTGGGTAATTGTACTATCTTACAGCGTTCTTCCTGTAAAACCTGTTTATTATAAAAAAATTGCATAAAATTGCAACTTCATACTAGGGGAATACATAAAATAGATCACATATCAACAATAACACCTTGTTACGATTGATAATAATCATTGAGAATAACTTGTAATGAATGGATTAAGAATTGATAGGTACGCATGTATATGAAGTGTGATACTATAGGATTTCCAGTTTGTTTGTCCATACTTCTATTTTTTTTATTATTTATTTGTGGAAAATATTTGGGTTAATACCTGACCTCACCTACATCAATCTTTTCATTACATAAAATCAAACTTTTCATAACTATTATTTGACTTTGAATAACGTAATAATACTAACTATAGAAGAAGAGTGACATAAATCAAAGTTAAGTATACTTGCTGTGTATAACGTATTCAACCTTTGGCACATAACACATACTGTTAATCAGAATTTCCCCGATAATGAATTAATCTGAAGATACCCTATTTCAGTGCTGAATTAAAGTCCAAGCTCAACTTCCTCAAATATCAATCTCACGCCATTAGATATATCATGCACCTCTAACAGTACTCAAAGATAAAAATCCATGTCTTCTACACATGTGCGCGTTATGTGATGCTCGTACTTTAAATCCGTGCAACACATACATATCAGTAAACGTTCTAATTACGTTACCAGCCGGTAACCAGATGGCACTGCGGTGCATTTTTCCATGTCCGGCTAGTATGACAAGTTGTAAATGTGTTTTTTTTGTAGACAGAAAACTTTTTACCGTATTACTTCTGTTGATAAAATTCGTTTGGTGGCAACGAGTTGACCATGATTTGTCATATCAAATCAAATCATTTATTTATATCAAAGTATGTACACACGTCAAATAAAATACACTTACATAAGTAATTTTACACAACAATTAGACATTAAGACAATTTACCGCCAAATATGATACATCATTCTGATTCTGAATGATGAGATTCTTTGCATTCATCTTGAATTTAATAACATTTAAGCTCCTGACAACAACAGCCATAAACTCTGGTCTGTCTTGACACCTTCTCAAACGGCTAAAGATTGGTCTGATATTATCGCGACCTCTGGTTTCCATATACATGCATGTTTCCATATCATATCTTTTCCTTTGAAGACCGCTCTTCGTTTTTTTTTAACAAACAATAATCTCTCCAAAATAAAGTCAGCTAGACAAGTTAGAATATCCAGCTCCCCAAAGGCACACCTGCAATCCTCCCGGTAAGACAGTCCCGCCTCCCACCATAATTATATAGATCATCACAGATTGAAGAATTGATTACTGTGGTACTCTTACCTTTACCTCTCTTTCCGATGACAGCACCCCCCAATTCGGACCCTCTGACTCCGGCCCTCTAAATATAAATTAAGTAGCTGTATGCTAGAGTCAGAAAACTTTCAACTTTTGGAGCAAGATGCTATGAAAGACACAGTCGAAAGCATTGCTCAAATCCAGAAGCGCGGAAACGCTGTATTTTCGATCCTCAAAAGCATCCATCACAGATGAAAGCACGTCCAAAACAGCAAAAATGGTGCCCAGGCCGGACCGAAACCCAAACTGTCGCTCAGAAAACAGACCATTTCCCTCAAAATAGTCAGTCATCCTAACACCTCTCCACCACCTTCAGGAGGAGGCAGCAGAGACACAAGTCGGTAGTTCGAGACATCCTCCCTATCACCCTTCTTAAATAAGTGACAAGTTAGATTTTTCAAGAACCTAATTATTGGTAAAGACGATTGTTTGTTAAGATACGGTTTGCATGGAATCATTATTTAGTGCAAAAGTATTATTAAGCAATTTTTTTGCACATCCTGTATAGTGAATTACAGTGAAATAATTTGGGAAAAAAAGCTGGACCCATTAGACTCAACAAATATCTGTTTCTTTTCAATAAACTTCAACCAATAATGTTTATAGGGTGTCTCATTCAAAAAGAACAAAACAACAATAAAATTAGACATTCTTGGGTTATCTGTATGTGACAAGGCTCCTATTGTTATTATAACCATTTTATAGGGTATACATATCATCACTTTCTTCAGCAACCAACATCAAAATACCTATGCACCAAACCTCATTTTTAAACTCAACAAATCATCACGAAACTCAAACAACGCGAGGAATTTACTTTTACAGACGGATAGTGTAAACATTATTCCGACAAGTAAACAAAACTTTCTTAATAACGACCATTTAAGAAAAATAATCGGTCCCAGGTCGGGTTTTCGTAGAAATCGACGCATTCCTCCCGGTTTCTTAATAATCTTAATAGAGCCCCTAGCTTAATGAGGGTCGTTACCGCAAATAAAGATTTGCGGTTTTTAGGCTGAATACTTCCTACTAGTTTTGGATTTGGACGCTCCATTATCGTGGCTTTTAGTGGTTGATGAGTTTTGGTCGTGGCAATATGCAATTTTGACTTGTATCCGATTTTGTTTGGTTTAAGACCCTATACTCGACTTGAAAAAAGGCGTGTGGTGTATCGAATTTTTGTTTATTTAGGATTGGGGGTTCTTTCTATACATAGACACCGATTCCTATATAAATACAAGTCATATTGATTATGCACTGGCTAGGTTATTTAAGAAAGCAAAACTGCTTTCTGGAATGTTAATATTAACCAGCTAGAAAACTCAAACATCGAAATGTTACTGGTGTCAACCCTTACCTATCCATACTATTAAGTTGTGTGGTACCAACCTGTAACAAAAATAAATTAATTAATATTATGGTAATTAACCTGGACTACACATACTTTTTAAACTTAAAGTAAAAAAATCTTGCTTAACTTTTAATAGATCAAATCATGGTTTAAAAACATCTGTTTCAAAAGGGGAAAAAATCCCATGGGAACACACCCGAGCGGCGTGTTTTATTTTTTAATTGAAAATTGTGAGAAAACTATAAAACATGCGCAAAAACTTTCCGACATTAAAATGAAATTCCAACAGGTTATTAAATCGCCAAGATGGCACACGCGTTCCCATATAGCGAGTGAAACACACTCGCGACTTCCCAATTAAAATGTTTTGCTGATTAAACTTACACAAATCCGAATTTTACGCCAGTTTGAATTGCTTGTAACGGTACAGGTTGGATGGGAGTTTGATTACGTTCATTTGGTGACAAGGTGGTAATAAGTGCAAATGATACAGAATGTTTCTTCTTCTTTCCAGCGCATATTCGTTCCTATTATTGGCGACCATACTTGATATGATGACTTTGTTCGCGGCTGCTTTAAATAGTTCGGTAGTAGTTTTTGAGAACCATGTTCTTAAGTTTTTAAGCCATGATATTCTCCTTCTTCCTAGTGGGGTTTTGCCATAAACTTTCCCTTAGAGAACGGGCTTTTGCTTTCGTTTCTTATAATATGTCCGAGGTATTCATGAACACCATCTCCTGATGGGGTTCGCCATTTCCAACTCCTTTTTCACTCTCTTCATCTCCTGCCCTGTTAGCCACTCTGTCCACCCTTGATATTCTGAGCATCCTCCACATTTCGAAGGCTTCCAGTTTTCTTTATATTGCCTTGGTTAATGACTCCATCCCATAGAAAAGAATCAAGAAAATATAGCATTGGAAGAGTCGTGACTTTAAAACAGTTTAGCCTTTTGGTTGAAGGCGGCCTTTGTTTTCTATATTCTACAATACCTGATCTTCTGTGGGTGGTCCCAATTATCATTGATCATGGTGAACTGTGCTACTCTGTCTATTGGTGTGTTGGTGATCGTTAAGCCATACCTTCCACCAGTTTCTCTACTGATTACCATAAATTTGGTTTTATTAATGTTAATTTCTAAACCATATTTACTGCTGACACCTTTTTTTTTCTTCATAAGTTCTAGTAAATCGCTCATTTTGTCAGTGACAACCATAGTATCATCTGCGTACCGGATGTTGTTCATTCGTTTTCCATTCAGCAAAATCCCCATGTTGGTATTCTCAAGAACCTCTTTAAAAATTTCCTGCAATTAGAGATTAAATATGAGTGACGACAGGTTTGTTCTTCCATATTAATTTTAATAGTAGCTGATTGATTTCAGTAAAGATTTCGGATGATCCTCAACTCTTTATAATCTATCCCCGTATTTATCAAGACGTCTATCATCTTTTCGTGTTTTATTCTATTGAACGCCTTCTGGTAGTCTATAAAACAGACAAAAATATCACAGTTTATATCCCTACAGCGCTGAAACAATATTTGTAGATGGAAAAGTGCATTACTTGTACCCATGTCCTTCAGAAATCCAAATTATGTGACACTCTTTCCTCGCAGATCCTATAGATTCTTCGCAGAATGATTTTGAGAAACAGCTTTAGCATGTGACTCATAAGACTAATTGCTCTGTACACACGTTTTGGCTTCCTGTTTCTTTCATTTCAAGCCATTCTTTTGGAATATTTCCAGTGTTGTAGATGTTATTAAAAATGTCAGTCAGGAATGTGATGGACTAGAATCCGGCTCTGGAACCTTTTCTTCTCTTAGCCTAGAGTATTAATTGCAGCTTTAACTACTCCGGAGTCTCTAGCATCAAAAAACAACTGTTCTATATACTGCTTCCAAATTCCTCTAATATCTTCTCTATCCACAATCAACTCTCCTGAATCAAGTTTTCCCACTTTTTTCTTTTTAAACTTACTTATGTACATTGGACTCATCGAATCTGCTTTGCAAAACTTCTATGCATTTCTCATCCAATTCTTTTTATTTGGCCCATCAAATTTTTCTCTGTATGTCCCTTTGAATCTTGAGGAACTGTTCTTTTGTTTTTTCCGTTTTTCCATGAGTAACAAAACTTCTTCTGTCATGTTTATGTTATGACTCACTTCATCATTCATTACGTTAATCTTTGACATTAGTTGTTGCTTCAGCAAATGTCAATATTTGTTGTTCTGTGTTATCCGTCTCCTCCCCAATTAGACTACAGTGGTCGTTGATATCCTGCGGTACTTTTGTCTACTGTGTCGTTCGTAAGTTTCTTAAGATTATATTTTGGCTGTTATGTTTTATACCTGGTTTTGGATGATCAGTCCAGGTCCATAGTCGTCGGTCTGGTAAATCATAGGTGTTATTACCAAGTCATGTTCGGATGCAAATACACTAAGAGTTTTCCTCCTTACGTTTCTAATGTCAAGCCCGTGAGGTCCCACGTGTTTCCCTTCTCCTCCTTTGCCTATTTTGACATGAAGTCACTCATTAAGACAAGGATGTCTTGTTTAGGGAGTTTTTTTCCATGATCTTTAATTTGAAAGTAAGTAAGTAGTCTTTGTAACACTGCACTCCTATTTATTGTTCGATTTTTCCTTATTCCTGGAGCATTCATCAATGTCTTCTAATTATTCGAAGCTTCTGCCTAGTCTGCAATTACGTACTTCTACTAACGTCAAGGTATTTCCTGATGTGGCAGAGATACTACGTCTGGAAGACAAGACGCTGTTTTTGCAGGAAAAGAACATTATTTTCTAATAAATATCTAGAGTCTTCCATTTGTGAGTGATTTTGGATGTGTGTTCCATATTACCCATGTCTCTAAATGTTTTGCCAATCTGTTCATTGCTTTCAAATTAGGGTCAAAACGCTGTTTTTTTATTCTCTTTTCTAGAGATGTAGTTCTTCACTGAAGATTTTCCTGTCGTTCACAAAACTGGCAGTATTTTTCGAAACCTTGCCTTCTGGACAAACTATCAGCATGAGGTCATTCTTTCCAGTTTCAAAAATCATTATCTAAGAGTTTTTCTCTGGGTTACAACAACTGGGTAACATTTAATGTCTCGTCCAGTGAAGGAGTAATGAGGATTTGTTTTGGTATTGTTAATACTTTCATCCAGTTTTTTTCCTGGAAAATGTCATCTAGTTTAATGACAGTGAACTTTGTTTTAGATCTTGGCACTGACTTTCCGAAAACTTGACTTTTTGCACTCTAACTATTTCGTAGAAGATCTTTTCGAATTCCAAACTGTAGTTGAGAGTTTCTAGAGCTCTTTACCTCTTAGTATCAGAATCAACCTTTTCGATGTTCAGTCAACTGTTTCCAACTGTTTCCTATACAACTCAGTTAGTGGAGCCTCTGGTAAAATTTTTGTTATATCGGAATTGTTTCAACTAGTTTTTACGATTTTTCTTAAATACTAATGATTTCCTTAAAACATCTGATTGTTCATTTGAGCAAATTTATTACTAAATTCAGTTTGTACGTTTCCGGCTTTATGGTCTTCTTCACTTTCTGACCAATACAGCCTTGCAACTTTTTCTGTTTGTTCTTTTTATTTGCGTTTTCAATTATCTCAAACCACTCAAGTTTTACATAACATAATATGCAGTAGGTTGAAACTTAAAGGGGTTAGTTTTGGACACTTCCCCCGACCACCAATTCTCCCAAACTGTTCTTCTTTCTACCTTTCTACTGATTGTAGAAGATATTCAAATGCAGGGCACATTTTTTCTGGTTGGCAAAAATGTCATTGTTTTTGCACAGTTTTTATTAGTAAAATTTGAGTTTGTTGAATGCCAATACTAGTAATCACGTTTTATTGTTCAAAATAATAAGCAAGCCAGTCTTTTCTCAGTTTTTTCTTATAGATCAGACCATATAATTTCCATCTGTAGGACAGATTTAGCCAGTAGTTTACACTTTAGTAAGATTATGATTAAGAATATTAATAAAGGTGACTATGTTTTTACGGTGTGATGAATGATTATTAACTAAGGGTAGTTACACAGTTTTCTTTACAGTCTGTTGATAAAATTTGAGAAAAACCGTTGTTAGCGAGGACATGGTAAGCAAACAGTACTTTCCTTAGAACAGTCGTTTTAACAAATATATTTACCAAGATTTTTTCTATGAAACTGTTTTTTTACTCATACATATGTAGAATCAATCATTAATGATACTGAAAAAAAAACAAACAACAATTCAAAATTTTTTCAAAAATTTTCAACATTCTTCCAATATGGAGATGATTATTACCAACAAAATTCTGGAATGGCAATGGGTTCTCCATTGTCTCCAATATTAAGTAATATTTTTATGGAACATTTCGAAGAAAATAACATTAATAATTTTAATTATAAACCAACAATCTGGTGGAGATATATTGATGATGTTTTCACAATATATCCATTTGGTAATGATCATCTCCAACAATTTCTAACTCACATAAACTCAATAGAACCCACAATCAAATTTACAACAGAAACTGAACAAAATAACGAACTTCCATTCTTAGACATTCTAATCAAAAAAGACATAAACAAATTTGAAACAAAAGTATACAGAAAACCAACCCACACAAATAGATATTTAAACTACAAATCAAATCATCCAATAATGGTAAAAAAAGGTATTGTAAAAAGTTTATTTGATAGAGCCAAAATTATTTGCAATAATGAACAATTTAATAAAGAAAAATTATTCATTAAAAATGTTCTAAAAGAAAATGACTATCCTGAAACATTTATTAATAAATGTTTTAGGGATTTAGAACATCCAAAACAATCTGGAAATCAAAATCAAATTTTACCTTTTACTAACCTTTTTATTCCTTACATTCCAGGTATTTCTGACAAAATCAAACGAATAGCTAAAAAATATAACATCAGAACAATATTTAGAACTCAAAACACATTAAGATCACACTTAACTAAAACAAAACCTTACAATGAAAATGAATCTACAAGAAACGTGATATATAAAATTCCTTGCGAATGCAATCAATTTTATATTGGTGAAACCTCCAGACCTTTAAAAAAAGGTATTAAAGAACACCAAAATTATTTAAGAACTGGAGACTTTCACAAATCTAATATATGCCAACACGCGTTTGATAATGATCATAGAGTCAAATGGAATGAATGTAGTATCATAGACAAAGAAACTTTTTCAAAAAGACGTAAAATAAAAGAAAGTGCATATATTAGATTAAACCATGACTCCTGTGTTGCTACATCCTCTATTAATATTGACCAAACTTGGTTAAATATTCTAGAGGAGGAGATAACACTTGGTCATATCAAACGTAACTGAAATTTCTTGTAATTTTGTTTTCATTATAAAACCCACCTTTCACTACAACAATAGATAACCTTTCCTATTGGAATGACAAAAGTCAAAATTTATGTCAATTTTTATTGACAAAACCCTTCTCAGAGTTCCATATTGAACATTATCAGGTTTAATATTTATTAAGTTGTTGTTTTCTGTGTTCTGCCGTTGTGTTTTTTCTTTTTTAGATTCTCTGAAGACGGTGGTAGATTTTCCACCGAAACGTCAGCGTTTTTAGGTAACAAGACCGAGCCTGTCAGTGGTCTTGTGTTGGGACGACTAGGTTAATGTTATTTTCAACTTAGTTGAAAATAGTGCGAAATTCCATTTTCCCAACAAACCTTTTTTGTGTGAGACAGAAGACCCAATAAACAAAGGAAAAAAATAATGATACTGAGTTATGCTAACTGGTGGATCAAGGAAAAGATCGCTTTAGTACAAACGCTTTGTACTAAATGTGTCTATTACCAACTTTAAAATATGTTCAAAATTGTTTAGAATTACTTTCATAAGGTTTTTTTTACTAAGAATTTCAAAAAAGATTATACTAATATTTTAATAAAATGGAACAATTAGTTTAGAAAATTGAAAGTGACAATAAGGATTCTAATGTAACACCAAAATTATAATACTAGCAGTAATCTCCAAAAAATTGAGTACTCTTTGAAAAAGTGTATAGTTTCTTTAGAAAACGATATTAGGCGGACATTTTCAAGAAATGGAAAAATTATCGCAGCATATTGAAACAAGTATTTTAATGTATCAACATCTTTAATTGTCAGGGTAATAATAGACGGTAGAGAAAAAAAACCAGTTGAATTTACATTTTACCTACTGTACCCTAAACAAAAGAATTGAAAGCTGTCTTTACTACTTTTTTACGCTTTACTGATGACAATAATTATTATTATAAGTACTTATTTATTTTCTACATTATTAAGAAAAAAGCAAATATCCTTGTAGAAATAAAAAAAATATATGGAGGCACGTATATGCTTGTCAACACATTCTATAGGTACCGATTTGCATTTATCTTTAATAGACTATATCCAATATCAATTATCATACCCAATCAGTTCAGTAATTGAATTTTACTTCACGATTGTCAATGAGTTAACTAATGACGATTTAGTCGAACCTGAGCAATAAATCAGAAAATTCAATCAATAAACACACTTAGATACCTAATGAGTAATGAATCCAACTCAAGAAAGTGTAACTAATCCGTATCATCGTTGTTACATAAACGAAACGCCAAACCTGTAATATTCTAGATAGTTTACGCAACACGCAAAGCCAGAAGTAGTAATAGTAATTCAATCTATTCTTAATATATTTTCATATTAATTTTTTGATATAATAGCCTATTATTTGTGCACGATTCGGTGCGGATTAATAATTGCATTCTCACGCAACAATCACCATCAAGGGAAAAGTTGCGTCGCTGACTAAAATTCTCCGACAAGTTTCTCTTCCTTGATCCGTTAATGACAGGGAAAGGAAGTTAATTAGAAAGAATGTTTGTGCTGAACTCAACAATGTAGATGTCGTTACATTTTTGACAAAGTTTCAATTAAAACTAAGCGATAAAAATATTCTGTTACAATGTAAGAAATTCGCGCCATGAAAAATGGTCCGCACATAGAGAAATATAAAAATTTAATAACCGCAATATAACACATTTTAGTGGCTGTAAGAATTTTGCTGAGACAACTTTACAAAGGGCAACGTTAACAATGGAAAAATAAATGATTGTTGGTGTTTTTATTGTGCCGTAGAACGATACAGATGCTGTTTCGCGTTTTATTGAATCTTTCACGACACACAGAAATGTGTTCCGAGTTGATTTTCCTGCTGCCGTAACAAAATACGTAGATAAGGTCACATGTCGCAAAACGAACCGCGGCAATATCGCGATATGCATGTAGTTTTTTTTCGAAAAGGAAATCGATCGATCACAACCACAGACAGACCAGGTACAAAACATTCTTTTTAATTGGAAAGGTAGCACGCGGTCAATATTCTGCCAAGATAAAAATCTGTTTGAAATATGATTTTGTATTGGAAGGAACTAAAAGTCAAAAATATTAAAAAATATTAATCTTCTTTGTATCAAACATTCACCAATCAAACATACGTTTCTAATACAAAGTGTTTGTAGATTTACCAATCGCAAATATATTTTTTGAAAATCTTGAATCTTTTGAAAAGTGATCTGTAAAAAAAATCTTTTTGAAATTAAGTGGTGAATTTAGTGGAATAGACTTTCTAGCGGTAAAGTAATGTATTGTACGAATTCTTGAGAAACGTTTTAGTGTAACTGCCGGCCAATTGAAACGGACCGCTAGATTTATAGGATGGTTACATTTTTTAAAAAACTAAAGACCACATTCAAAAAACAAGTTTGGTCGTTTTCAGTTATTGCAACTACTTTTCGAGAAACTCCACATTTTATGAATAAATACTCTTTTTCAGAAGTTTAGTTTACGTCTGGGAAAATGAGTATTACCTCAATATTTTTGGATTACTTTGTTTACAGGTAAGTTATGTTACTATTAAATTAACATCGTACAAAGTGATGAATATCAAACAAAACTGACAGATATTGATAAGAAACTATGTTTTTTAACGTTTCGGGCGATAAATTATGTATGAGCCTGTAGGACATTTTGAATTGTCATAACACAAGCTATTCATCGACAAATCTTAAGGAAATACCCATTTTAAGACAATTCGCGAACAAAAGTTCTAAAAAAGTTGACTATTTCATAAAATTGAATTCTTGGAAACTTGTCTTAAAAGTGCCATTTTAAACGATTTTATAAATCGTCCTGTATACAGTGTGTCCCAAATTCCTTCTACATGTATTGAGATCTCGAAAACGGTAAGAGCTACAGAGTCGGTTAAATGGGGAAAGTTTTAGAGAATTTTATGTAAAACTTATTTCCGGTTTCCAAATTAAATTATCTTTCTCCGTTTTCCGGAAAATTGGAAAAACGTCAGAGGCTGCATTTACTCTTTAACAAAGTCAAAGAGAGTTTTGAAACTAAGACATTATTAAGGCACTTTTTACGTAGAACACGATGACGTAATTAGAAAAAATCGCCATTTTGAAGGCGGCCATAAGAATTTACAATGTTATCATCCTTATCTCGGAAACCAATGACGATAGATGTTTTCTAATTACGTCATCGTGTTCTACGTAAAAAGTGCCTTAATAATATCTTAGTTTCAAAACTCTCTTTGGCTTTGTTAAAGAGTGTTTGAAATGCAGCCTCTGACGTTTTCCGAATTTTCCGGAAAACGGAGAAAGATAATTTAATTTGGAAATCGGAAATAAGTTTCACATAAAATTCTCTAAAACTTTCCCCATTTAACCAACTCTGTAGCTCTTTCTGTAGCGTTTTCGAGATCCCAATACATGTAGAAGCAATTTGGGACACACTGTATATTCCCAAGGTCGTGTTCATGTGTTTAAAAACACTCTAAATACTCCTCCACCTTAGACTTGACCAAAAGAAGGTCAAGTTTCGACAAAATGTCATCTTGTCACAGTAGGCCATCAAGATCATCTCCTCACTCTGATCAGTTAGTTTTTATAATGGTCAGGCAATATTATAAACTTTGAAATAAAAAGAATTAATCTACTACACACAATTTTGGCGGAAGTTTGAAAGTTACTTTGCACTGACAGGTTGTAAATTTTGGTATCACCGCCATTTTGTTAAACAACTGAATGACTCATCAATTTGAACAAGTGAGTCACGTGAATGTATTTTGCTCAAACCTAATTTTGTAAAATTTAAAATCCAGTTGTTCAGTTAATACCCATATGCGCCACCAGTCATTTTGAAGGTTCAAGCTTAATTTCAGTTTAGACTGGGAATGTTCAATTGCATGCACGACAAAGAAAATCACACTTTGAACTTAAATCCTCAAAATGACTCTTCGTGCATACGGCCGTAAGTTAAGCAGACTTAAGAATTAAAAGTCACGTGACCGACGATTCTTTACTTCACTTGATTTCAATGTGCAACGTTGTCAGCCTGTACAATTCAGTTAGTATAAATCACGTGATCGTTTTCACGCCAGTCTAAAATCCGATCATCAAAGTCACCTGACCATGTAGATGATCTAAGGTCACGTGACTCAACCCTTGCTGTTGTTTTAAAAAAAAATAAAATTTGTCGCTAGTGACTACTCCATATTGTAAAACTAAACATTTTAGAAATTGTGACAGATATGACGGACGTGCCATATAGAGCTACTTTTTATGACGTCCTGCCATTACAAACACGTAACTGTCAAAATTCACACCGTAGAGCTATTAAGTGTAGTATTAGCAAGCTGTCATTATTAAACTTAAAACAGAAACATGCGTTATAGCTTTGTTATCTTTGGCAACTTTCTTTAAATCTATTACTTTTAATGTTGTTTCCATGGCAAAAACGATGCCAACAGGCGGTAAAAAGTAGAAATTTACTCTACTAGTAGAAACATTTCCATTTAAAGATCATTGTGCGTAAAACGTTGCATAATCTTCTTCTTTCAGCCATACGTAAATAATTGTTATAAAGTGCATTTTATTTATATCCTCTTATGACAATCAACCCGTAATCAACTTTGTACGAATGTTTTAAGTGACTTTTAATAAATCATAAAATTTGGTTAATGAAGTTTAAATAACAAAACTGATGGTGAATATGCTTAATTTACCAAGATGTTCAATGTTACAAAGTATAGTATGCACTAAATCGTAGTTCTGATAAGAAATCTCGTACCTTGTACTATTAAACCTGCTCGTAAACTCAAAGCTTGTCTATAGCCCTCGTGAAACACCACTTTATTATTATTTAATTAGCGGTCTTAAGGTGGCCATATTTAATTAGGAACGTAAATTAGACGTATTTTAAACCTCTAATTAGAATGTTGAATGAGAATTGTTTTTGTTTAAGTTATACCCTAGCGGTATTAGCGCAATCGACGTTTGCAATTGAATTTGGGTGAGAACAAAAATGATTTCTTCATAACACCTTGAATCGAATATATTGTGCAAATCTAATTTAGTCGGGCCACCGTTTTTTCTTTCAGCATTAATAAAATTAGGTACAGGTTATCCGTGTAAATTGAAATTGGATCCTAGAATAATAATACTTCCATACCGCGTTATTTTGTTTTACTTTTTTTCACATTTTTTTCCCCGATACATGTAGATAATTTCGGGAAAATCTAATCATTCCCGAAAATGAGCTGTCAAAAATACGAACGAAGGATCTAGTTTATTAAATATTAAATCGGATTTCTTTCACACCATATCGCCGCGTTTATTAGTCAATTTGAGACAATCATTTATGGTGTCTGATGTGTGGCTAACTAGTTTTCTTGGTTGGATGTGATACACAAGAACACAATTTTAATTAATAATTTACTGAACCGACTTGTTTTGGTTTCGAGAAGATTAGAAACGGGAGGTGTTAAATATGATAGGAATGTGTAGTAGAAATATTGATTAATATATAGATGATGATGTGAAATGATTATTTAGTATGGCTTCATTTAAAACAAAAGTACTAGCAATATATTTATTAAGAGTATTAATGAAGTTATGGCCTTAAGGCGATGAAAATAAGAACTCTGAGGGCTTCAGGTTGAATAATATAGTTAATTTTACACAAGTTTTTCACATTGTTAATAACTTTACTGAAAAGAGTAACTTTCTTAATTCAATCACACTCTATTCAACAACTTCAGAAATTTGAATACAATGTTAATAAACGTAATGTCAGTAAGGGTAATTCAATTTGAACATCTCAGGTTGTTTTGTCAACTGACTACAAAAACACTACAGTAAAGGAAAACTCAGATATCAGTAACCTGGTTTTTTTCATTGTAACTTCACCAAACTAAGATTCATCGAGTTTAGTCCGTTTATTAACAACTAACAATTATTCCATCATTGATAATTTTGCATTTTTACAACAAATTGAGGAGGTGAAAGAGTGATTTTACAAAAGATCATCAGAAAACAATGATACAAGATAATACGTAAATTCTTATAAAAAAGAAGATAAATAAAATATATCAACAACAATGCATTTGAAATAGGTGTTCATGAGCATAATTTGCAGAATATGAATTTTTCTGAGTAGAATTTTTCAAAACTTGGCAACACCTTGCTGATACGTCCTGTATACAGGGTGTCCCACGACGAAAGACATCGATTGATATTGGAAAAAGTATAAATAGGAGAGTTTTGAAAATTTGGCAGGATACTGATGTGAGCATGCCATTATTTTTTATTCTCAAATAAAACGAAATGGGTTGGATTTAGGTATAGGCAAGTAAATTGAAACGTATAGTAATTTTTCATGCTCAAAATGATTCCGTCATAAAAAATGTGGGTTTCTATTTAAAAAACTTGAAATTTTTCATTTTTTTTAGTGGCAGGTTTATGACTTTTTTTGACGACCCTGTATACAAATGAGTCATTACGCACCCTCAGTTTAATAAAACGATCATTTATTTAGAATAACCCAAAGTTTCATTGCAAAATGAAATACGGTTTTGACAGAGTACAAAAATATGTTGAGCGTTGCAACTGTCACTTGTTTGGAAAAACATCAAATATTTCAAAAACGGCTAGAGATAGGCATAGGGCATTGTACACAAAAGTTGGTCAGAATTTTGTGAGGAATCCAAATATGTAATAATATATAGGGTATTCTATTTAAAATAGGAAAGTTGTGATCGACTTCCGGTATAAACGGAAGTGCAACTATCTTGAAAATATTTTAGTTAGATTGGGCATGCCCACATCAGTATCCTGCCAAATTTTCAAAACTCTCATATTTATACTTTTTGACACCCTGTATTTATAAGTGAAAACAACTTTTTGCAAGTATCAGATTATCTTCAATATTCAGTTATTGATTCTGATCTGTTTTGAATATAAGTTTGGATAATTTGTACGTTAATTTGTATACGGGGTGTCCGTTTTTCGAGCCTCACCATGGGAATCTCAGTTATTTGACGAGATACGAGGAAGTTTAAATTGGAGTTGAATTAGAAACTTAAAAATTATTAGTACTTCCAAATATATACTTTATTTTTCTACTAATTTATTTGATAAAATAACTGAAGTGGCATTATCAAATTTTAGTTTCGGTTTTTATTTACCATCATCAACCTCTTGACTTTTCTTATGGGAGCCATAATAGATTCTTAGATGACGTGTCATGGTTCAAATTGGCAGTTTAGTGAAAAAAAAAATTATGTTTTAATAAAAGGTATATTGAAAATAACAGCTCAGCAATTCTCTGTTAAGCTACTGGACACTTCTTCACCTTCTTGATTGCCTCAAAAAAATCCCATTTCACGTCAGTGCAGCCAATACAGTTCTTAAATGCCACTAATTCAAAAAGATTTAAGTGCATAATTCAGTGCGTATAAAAAGTTTCCAAACAATTTTCTAGTTTGAAAGCCAGATGCTCCCGTATTCCTCCCCTAACAAAAAAAATTGGAGCTTTTGCAATGGAAATAATAAAATCGGATGTCGACGCAGAAAACTGTTATTATTTGACCGAACGATATTTGGTTTGACGCTCAAAACGGGAATTTGATTTTTCCGATTCGTTGATCGGCCTAATCAATTATAGCCACGGCCCGAAATTCCCTGGTTTAAAAGCGTTTTATTGTCGGCTGGCTAGTTTTATTTAGGCAGGCGCCACGCCCTCTTTTTTTAAATTGTGTGTCGTATCTGATATGTGTTTAGCCCTAAATGTCCACTGCGAGGCTATTAAGGGCAATGAAAACATGATTTCGGTATTGGTCGGTTAAGTCGCAAAAAATTACCTCTATTAACGTGTTTCACAAGAATCGATTAAATCGAATATTTGTTTCACAAGCCGCTTTGTTTCTATTAAACACACTGTCCAAATTATGCTAAGGCGTTGTTACGTAACGGTGGCGAAAAAAAATTATTCAATTTATCGATCGTTTCACGCTGATATCGGGACCTCGATTCCATTTTAGACCTGTCGGGGTGTATCGATTCGTATCGTGGAAATTAGTACGTATAACCTGCAATATAATATCCCAGAAACGATGAGATAATGAGACAATTATTTACAGTTTGCCAGGGGAATCCGTATCATTTACATCTTCTCGACAAGATAGAGGCCTGTTTATGAGCGGCGAAACGGCATTAGAATTTTAAATTTCGCTTCCTTGTTACTTGCTGCGTTCGATTTGATATATCATTCGATGAAATGTCGGACCTTACATTTAGCGCATGCTAAGTCGTGGGATAAACGTAGTTCAAAACCCTTTTTTTTTAACTTGGAAATCAGTTAGAATCGAGGAAAATCTTAATGTTGGTGGAAAAAATTAGATCATTACTGCTGCCTAGATTATCATTTAACTAATCATTGCAAAATCTTAGACCAGTGTGTGGGAAACTGGTTCAAAACTTAGTCGTGTTCTGTGACATTTATTAATACATGCCAATAAACGCATAGTAAACGTACCGGTAGTTGAACCGTTAAAAGTCTTTAGATTGGTAATTTGCTGGATGTTACTGTTGTTAATGAAGGTAGAATTTAATTATTTTAGAAATCAAAGGTAGGTGATTATTTGTAGTTTGGCAAAGCCTAGCTCTTTTAAATGATAATTTAGTAGTAATTACTTAAAATTGAAAGACTTAATCAATCACGGGACTCTACAACATAACAATAAAAAAAATTAACTCTGAGTTTAGCCAAATTCCGACAAACTCAGAATTTTATTAAATACATGTGTGTTTCATGGCGAAAGGCATCAAAACATATAGGAAAAACTACAAACAGAAAAATTTTAAAAATTTGACAGCATAATAAAATTAGACATTATTTTACTTTGTATCATGAACAGAAAGGCCAAACGGTTGATAGCCCTTTTCATTGGGAAATAAATATAAAATATACTTATTACATAGAGGGTAATTCATCTTCGACCCTCACTATTGGGATCTCTAATACTACAAGAAATACATGTAAGTTTAAATTGTGGCAAAGTTGCACAATTTAAAGCTGAACTAAAGGCCGTTTTAAAAACTTTGATTATTAGATTAGTTCGGAAGATATTCGAAAAAAACATTTTCAAATATTTTAAACACACTTATTTTCATTTTATAAGTCTTGCTATGAAATTTGCAATGCAACCAAATTTCTGCTTTTTATTCACTTCATATTTCATTTAAAATTAAAAGCATTGAATCGACTAATTTCGTTTGACAAGTACTGTCAAAGTGATGGTCATTCAACAGCAAAATAAAGTTAATACAATATCAGTTCTTATTGAAATTTTTTACTAATTATAAAGCAAATCATAGAAACTTATACAACATAAGAAAAAAAGTTGATGATTGCCGAATAAGGCACACAACAAATTTGAAAGCGTCAGCTGGGAAAAAGTGGCAATGTAAATGTGAATTAGTTTTGGGATATTTTTTCAAATAATATGTTTTTACTTTTTCGTATATGTATCGGATACCTTTCGTCGTGGAACTTAACTAAAATCCTAGTTTTAAGTCGGAATTTAACTTCCTGAGTTCTAAGTCAACATTTAACTAAATTCTAAAATGAAGTAGGAATTTAACTAAATTATAAGACGAAAGCGTAGAAGCACCACAAATGTTATTTTTCTTAAATTCTGACTTTAAACTCGGAATTTAGTTGCAATGTTGTCAAACTGATGAATTCTACTAACTTGGTTCAAAGTGTGTTTGCAATGTTGTCAAATTAACCAATTCTACTAATTTAGGTCGAAGAGTGTTTGCAATGTGACCAAATTAACAAATTTGACTAATTTGTTTGAGGTGTGTTTGCAATGTTGCCAAATTGATAAATACTACTATTTTGGTTCGAAAAGCGTTTGTCTTGTTGCCAAACTGAAATATGTTACTAATTTGGTTCGAAGAGTGTTTGCAACATTGCAAACACTCACCAAACTGACAAATTTAACTAATCTGGTTTGAAGTGTGATCGCATTGTTGATAAACCGACAAATTCTTCTAATTTACTCGAAATGTGTTTGCAAGGTTGAATAATTGACAAATTCGAGCATTTTGGTTCGAAGAGTGTTACAATGTTACCAAACTGACAAATTTAGCTAATTTGGTTTGAAGTGTGATTGTAATGTTACCAAACTAACAAATTCTATGATTTTGGTTTGAGGAGTGTGTGCTATGTTACCAGACTAACAAATTCGACTGATTTGGTTCGAAGAATTTTTGCAGTGTTACCGAACTGAGAAATTTTGTCAAATTTGGTTCAAAGAGTGTTCGTGTTGTTTAATACGACAATATAAATTCTGAGTTGAAATCGGTGTTTAATTAATTTCCGAGTTTGAAGTCGTAATTTAATTAATTTCCAAGTTTAAAGTCGGAATTTAACTAAACTCCTAGTTCGAAGACAGAATTTACTAATCTCTAAGGTTAAAATAGAAATTTAACCCAAATAACGTCTATGGCCCTTCTACTCCTTCGTAATATTTCACTCAAATGAAAGTAAAAGCAAAAGGTGAACATTTTTTGAATGTCTTGTCCAATTCTGAGTTTTTTTGAAACTTTATAACTTACCTGATCTAATTTTAATTAGTAAATTGGATTTGTGATACAATCTAAGAATCCGTCACCTGACTTATGCCTTGTTGTAAATATTTTAATCACATGCCAAAGTTACACACCTAAGAAAAATTTAAATCAACTTAAGCAACTCCCGCAATTAGATTTCACGTGTCTTTTTTTTTGAAAAAGTAATTTTTTGGGTCAATTTAATACTGTTGTTATATGAATTAAATATCAAAAAATTGAATCGTAACAAAAAGCACCTGCAGCTTAATTATATTTTGCTGTAATTTACTTATAATTTGACAAATAATTATGACAGATTAATCTGTATTTTTACGGTTTATACACCAGACTGTTCTTACGGAAATGTTTAAAGTCACATGACTAGCTGCTAAAATAAATCTGTAAATACTGATTTAAGAACAAAAAACATTTTAAAAGATGAAGTCACACTTTTGTGGTAAGTTTGATATGTTCGGACCACCTAAATTTTGATCTACTGTATATCACATTTTCCTCTAGTCCCCATACATTTTAACAAAATCCACCAAAAATTCCTATTTTATTAACCCAGAGACAACCCAGTCAACATTAAATTACCATATTTCTTCGATGTAAATTATAACCTGTAGAGATTTAGTTCTACAGATGGTCGGTCATAGATCTAACTCCGAAATAGATACGTATCTCTAATATGACAATGGGATTCACATATATTTTTTTCAAATTGTCCATTTAAATCGGGCCCGTTGACATTGATAAATATCTTTTGAGTCATCACCCAGAGTGCGGTGTGACCTGAAACTTTTGGCTCTTTTATTAATAGTGTCTTTTCGAGTTAGGACTCGACAGGTAGGAATTTTGTCGACGTCCTTTCAACTCTTTTCCCATCGACCAGAGTCGCGTTTTTTTTCCTGTTTTCATAATTTTGTCACTCGATATTTCAGCAATATTCGTGTAACAACCTACTGAATACCTGGAAAACTAATTGGAACGGCCCCGAAGTCGTTAGCTAACTGGAGTGGGGACCACTCGACAAAAACGAGCCCTCATCTTTTATATAACGATGACGTGACATCTGCTAACATTTTTTTTTTATTGAAATTTAAATTTTTGGGCCCCGGTTATTGTTGCGGAGAGTTTTCAGCACAAAGGCTGTCACTCAATCGGTTTATTATAACCGTATTATATCGCAAGGATTTCGTAAATTCGCGGGTTTTAATTAAACGGCTTCCGAATATTTTATGTTATCCTCGAAAGGTAAAACATCCTCATTAAAAAGGAATTGTAGGAGTTTTAACGACGGATTGTCTTTTATCGAAATCACCAACTTGTTTAGCTGACTCATACGACTAAACGTGAAATAATTTTTAACGCCCGCTTTTAAACAAAATAGAAGGATTTAATTTGAATGATCTAAATCAGGTTTGTTTTTGCGCACAAAACAGGTCCGGGCCTATTAAAATGGCAACACTATTTACGGATCATCCGTCAAGGTTCCCAGAAGGAAATTTCACGCATCAAATGTGTAAACCGTTGCAAAATGCTTGATATGTATACGGTTGGTCGATTATGAGGCGATTTAATTCCAGTGATGCCTGGTTGGGGTCTAAGAGTGACTGAGAACAAAAAAGTTTGAATCTGGAGGACTAGCAAACAAGTGACAAGGATTGATAATAAAAGAAAATCATTCGAGAAATAGTGGGGAGACTTAACTGCTAAGGAACTTAATTAAAACTAAAAAGCTCAAAAAAGTAATATCTTAAATTTCATTTCATTCAACATTTTTAGGTGTCAACTCGAGTTTTTTTTCGATGATAATCGATAAATATATATTTTTATATTTAATATTAAAAACATTGGTTGGCATAACATATTTTCATTTCATCAGATGTGGAGAATATTCTCTAACCTAACCTAAAAAACTTTAACCTCGACAATTATTGTTTTAGGTTATTTTTAAAACCGCGTTATTTCAAAACGAATTAATGGATTTTGATACTTGTTTCCACAAAAGGACCCGCCATTCCCCCAGAATTATCGGCCCATCAGCCTCCTGCCATTCTTGGGAAAAGTGGCAGAAGTTATCATCTTCAGGAAACTAAAGGAGCAAGAAGAGAACCTGCACGTCATCCCCAACGAGCAATTTGGATTCCGGAGGATCAACGCAACTCCAAGTTTGAGGATGACCGAGTGCATCACGGAAGGGTTCAACAGGAAAGCAGCGACAGGGGCCATGCTCCTAGACGTCTCCAAGGCCTTCGACAGGGTTTGGCACAGAGGACTTCTAATCAAGATGCTGGAAGCCGGCTTTTCAGTCATCTTTTCTTTCAGCTCGTCGCTTTCGAGTCAAAATTAAAAGAAACTCCAAGCTGTGGAAAACATTGCGCTCAGGACAGCGGTGGACACCCCATGGTACGTCAGAAACGTGGACATTCAGCGAGATTTGAAGTTCACCACCGCAACAGAAAGGATCAAGCAGAGCGCAGTGCAGATATTCCAAAAAGCGGAAAGCAGCGAAAATCAGTTACTGCGAGAAGCAGTGAACTACGACCCGGAGCTAGAAGCACCCCACAAACGATCCCGATATCAGTTACTGGATAACGGGTAATTATTAATGTTTTTCTTCTGTTTCAGATAGACGAGAATTCAACACCAACCAGCCAAGAAGAGGACCACCCCGGGTGGCAAGGATTTGATTCTCAAATTCTAGGTAGAACCTTTCCGCAGTTATCCCGGTGCTAACTGGCACTTTCCCTCGCTTTGCCTACGCAAAAGGGGGAAATCTCCCACTCACCAGACCCTAACTCCCCAAAACTTTAGGATGAAAAAACAGACGGACGAAAGCCGGCTGCTTGGACATCCTATAGTTTGCCAGGATCACCAGAGATGGACGAGCTGACGAAGAAAGAAGAAATGGTGGACAAGAAGAGCGCCAGTAGATCCCCTCCGTCAGCGGAGGCATCCATTGTTTCACAACGACGTGAGACACTATAACACGGAATTGATAAAAACATTAACAATTATTGATAATAATAAAAATATGACAGTTCTCAAGACGATTAACAGAAGAATACATCAATGGAAACATAAGAGAAGAAAAGAACGAGCTAAAAAATATTACCGAAAAATTCTACAAGACATTATGTCAAGAAACGATTTCGAAACCACTAGGGATGCATGACAGAAGAATTCTTAATGTGGGATCTGAGATATTACCAATATTACCACAGAAGCAATTAGCATTTTCCCAAATAAAGAAGAAAAGAGCACCGGGAGATGACGGTATCACAAGTAAAATGACTAAATTGGAAGGGACTGTAACAGTTGAATCTGTGAGAAATTTCCTCAATATCTGACACAAAGTATCATCCCAGAAACGTGGCAGAACAGATGATCCTATTACATATGTAAAAAGGATGATAAATGTTGTGTTATGTGTTTTCACATCCAAAGAAACTGTTAACAAAAATGATAACAAACAAATTAGATTCTTGCCAACCACCTGAACAGGCTGGATTCCCAAAAGCTTCAGTCAATCCGATAATTGATAGAAAAATGTAATGAATAGAAGGAACCACTTCACTTTTTAAATAATGCATGAGTTGATTCAATGTATAAAGACTTGCTTAAAAATATTAGCAACAACGCAACGTCAATTATAAATATAGCAGAGGACATAGAAAGCAAAAAAATCTTTATAAAAAGGGAGTCAAAAAGGGTGACACCATCTCCCCAAACGCTGTTCACACTTGCATTGGAAGATGTTTTTTCAGGACACTGGAATGGAGCAGAAAAGCATAAAAATTGTTTGCAATTCTCTAAACCATCTTCAATTTGCGAACACATGGTTCTCATCAGTCAGGATGTTGGAGAATTGCAAGACATGATGTTGCTATACGTTTTGGAAATGTTGGTAGACCGCAGAAACGTTGGCTGAACAATATTAGAGAGAAGGCTGGTAGAGACTGACATCAGATGGCACACAACGAATTGAAGACGGAAGTCTGGAGTGTCCCACGAATAGAAGAATGTTTTGCTAAAGAAATTAGTTGATCATCTCATTATTATAATATCTAAATAACCCCGGTTAAGAAAAGTTATACAAAATCAACGATAAAGTAGCATTAAGTCACAATTTGGCAAATAACATTATTCTCCCAAGCTGTACCTTCTTTTAGATAAATCTAAAGTTGAATAAACTAACTCCCGTTTTGCCATACATTTCGAAATTTATGCTTATAGGGAGGAAGTTTCTAATGCGCATTTTGCTCTATAACTCTTACTGGTCCAAAGTTTTACATATTTATCTAAGTTAACTTATTTACTTTGTCACATCGGGTGTACACTGGATTACTGCTAATAAGATCATAAAATATTTAGTGGTGTACACCCTTTGATTTTAATCGATGTGTTAAAAGCCATAAAACTGTAATAATTTGCTTCCTCTATTAAACCAGGTCACAGTCAGTTTTTTTTTGAGTCTGGAGTAATCCTCTATTACTGGAAAAAATGTGTTAAGTTGTAAACGCAGTTAAACTTGTATTTAATGTCAAGAGCATGACTTCTTAACAAAAAACATTCTTTGTTTGTAATGTACCCAGTAGGTAAATAAATTAAATTGTGCATCAAGAATGTCAGTAGATCTACATAGGTCAAAGTGTGATCTGTACTTCACAGCTAATCAACTATACCATTTTATCGACATGTTCCATCTCTGGTAGATGAGCGGTTTCAGCGTGAGAAGAAAAAAGGAAACGAAATCCATTATGCATTGAGTTTTGATCAAATAAAATCATTAATCGACATATTAGGCAATTACTAAGAGTGAACACATTAGTAAATTATTCCGTGTACACCAATATCGTCTGATTAAACTCCAGGTGACTCTTCAACATCAGTCAAACTACTGACTAACTAGCACAGACAAACATGCAGGCTGCATCGAAATAAGTACATGAAACGTGAGGGCTACCAGTGACCTGCCCTGAATAGTCATATTGACCATTATTTTTCCAATCGGAACGCTTAAATTCCAAGTAAACGGCCTTTACGGCCCGTAGGCCATTATGGTGCGTATCTCAATTTAATCAGTAAGTTCTAGCCATGCCATGCTCGCCGGATTCTTTCTTTTCGGCATTTTTGCCGCGCGCTAATGCGCATACTTGCCGGATAACACACCTCCATTGTTTATTTTATTGCCTATCTCTGCGAAACAGAAGAGCACTGTACGCTGTTCTATGTACAGCGTGCGTTATTGATGATTTTTTTATTTTGTACCAACTCTAACGGTCTCCAATTGGAAGATATTATATTTAGTATTAAGTTATAGTGGTCTTGCACTAAACGAGCAATCAACTAAAAATTGGTTTCAGTATTAACTAGTTCCACAAAGCCTTCATAACCTGTAAGCTCATTATTATTAATAATTTGAAAAGTTTGCAATAATAGGCAAAGTTTTTAGAGACTTACAGCAATTTAATGGGCAAAAAGCCTACCGTCAATAATTGTAATTGCCAATGCACAGAAAACGTTAAACCAAAAATGTTTTAGCCTATTTTCATGAAAATGTGAACATTTACACACAAATGGATGCCGGGATTTCCAATAAGCGCTAATCGAGTTAATCCATCCAAATTTTTACCTGTGCAGGAATTGTTTCAAAATGATTTTGCAAACAAAGGAAATTATTGCATGGATGTGTACGGAAAATTTACGAAAATTTGTGGCGAAGTGTGTGTCCACTGTGTTTGAAACAATAAGCTGTTTCAAAGAAAGTGAATTCATAGATAAAATAGCACAATCAGATTTTTAACACACTGACTCTGTACTGTTTATTTTAGTGGGATTTTCATGGCGGAAACAATGACATTACGCCCTATAGCTTTCAATCATTTTTACGACCCGTCTCTCATGAAAATAGGCGGTAGTTTTATAAAAATAGCCCGTCGTCGTGGGCAATATAACTTGTTGTTCAACTCGTTCCATCCAAATATCATTTGTGGCTACCATGGACCGAAATAAGGACTACACCCTAGGTCAAATAAATACCCTCGGCAAACTTCGGCCTAACACAAAACAGACATTATAAGCGTGCACTGCTAGACCGAAGGAACCTCTTCTTCATTTACCATCATTTTTCATTTACCAAATCATTGCCCATAAAAGTCCAGAAACTCCTGAAGTGAATTCGGTTCAACATCACATAATACTTCTTTAAAGAGTTTCATCATTGAGTACATGCAATTTGTTTCAGTCAATGCTTAGGACAATTGTACAGGCGGTATTTATTGCGAATACCGTGATCATGTGTAATGGCTGATAAAGAAAA
Source organism: Ips typographus (assembly GCF_016097725.1). Classification (NCBI taxonomy): domain Eukaryota; kingdom Metazoa; phylum Arthropoda; class Insecta; order Coleoptera; family Curculionidae; genus Ips; species Ips typographus. The sequence continues at coordinate 14,165,665 of NC_138423.1, forward strand.
ATTTCTAGGATGTTTCTTGAGAAACATTAGGCACTCGAGCACATACGAGTATATGGCTGGAACAGTCAAAAACCCGTTCTGACGAAAAACTTACTCTTAAAGCTTTCGGATAACAAAAGGTTGTTCTAAATTCCTGGCATTACCCCAAAACACAATTCCATATCGAAGCATCGAAATGGAATTGCTATAGTAGCAGTTGCTACCACCGATGCTTCATAGCCAAGATATCTTACCACAGTTTTCAGAGCATAACATGCAGTATTCAACTTTTTACAGAGATTGCGCACGTGAAAATTCTTTTTAAGCGAGGAATCTATCTGGTCTGGACACCAAGAAGTCTGGCCTCCTCAACCAGAGCGAATACATCGTCACCGAACCTTGGGCTCTATTATAGTTTCAGGATATAGTTTAAGGCAGTGGCTACAATAAATTATACCTATATTATATGACCAACCTATATTATATGACCAGAATCGATCTTTATATACCAACAATTCAACAATTTTTAGAAAGTTTAGAACACTTGTAAAGTGGTCCTAGAGGCATCTGTCAATTTAAAACAGTTATGAAAAGGTTTAAGACATTTGTAGAGGGTTCTGGCACTTTTTAGAAACTTCTCAGTAGCAATTACAGGTCTCTGGCAATTTACAACAGTTATGGGAAGGTTTAAGACTCTTGTAGAAGACTCTGGCTTTCAGTAGAAATTAGAAGTCTCTGACACTTTCAAAATGGTTTAGAGAGATCTATGAATTTGAAACCGCTATGGAAAAGTTTAAGACGTTTGTAGAATTTTCTGGCACTTTTTAGAAAGTCATCAGTCTCTGGCAAATTCAAAATGGTCCTAGAGGTCTCTGGCACGTTTAAAGACGTTTTCAATAGCATTTAGAGGTCAATGGAACTTTCAAAATGGTTTTAAAACAGTTATGGGAAGGTTTAAGACACTTGTAGGTCAGACACTTGAAGGTTTAAGACTCTGGCACTTTTATGAAGGTTCTCAGTAGAATTTAAAGATGCACTTTCAAAATGCCCTAGAGAATTCTGGCAATTTAAATCAAGCAAGTTTTTCGTCACTTTTTACTTCCGGAAATAGTCTATATGAAGTTTTGATATAAGGATTTGTTTCTTTTCTCTATACCTAAACATCATTTTGGACACAAAATTGATACTATATAAAATACTACTGCTATATAAGATGATCCACGCTATTATTTCTTTTTATTAAGTCGCCGTCTCCACACGAAGGTTGGTGATCGAAATGCATGGTCCTGGATCAGTTCTGAAGATGTCTATTGATGAACCTCCAAACCAACTTCTGAGATTTTTTAAACATGAATTTGGCTTCTGCTCTGATCTTTTTTCTTGTATTTTTCCCTCGATTATCAGTCTTAGAAACTCATACTTCTCGCCTCTCATAGCCTGACATATGTAACTCATTCATTTTTCCTTGTTTTATTGTCAGTAAGAGTTTCTTTTGTTTTCGCATACGACTCAGTACCTCCTCATTTGTTACTCTTTGTACCCATGGTATGCGGAGTATTATTCTGTACACACATCTCGAAGGCTTCCAGGCTCCTCTCTAGACCAGAGTTAAAAGTCCATCTTTAACAACCGTACAGTAGAACCGAGAAAATATAGCATATGACCATACGAATTTAAAGTTTCAAGCTGAGGTTTGATATTGTGAAGTGTCTCACCTCCTTTGTCACATTCTATCAACACTTCTCTTGAGAATTCCGTTCCCTGCTTTCAAGAATTAGGTCCCTGGTTTACACGTAAGAAATAATGATATTACATACATAGTTAAAAATAATTTTTATTTTTTATAGGGTTCTTTGGTATAACAATTAAATACATCATCGAATGTAAAAATTCAGATGTTCTTAGCACCTAATGTTAGTATATTACCGAGAAAACAAAAAAAAAACACTATGTAACATTATACCGCCCAATTTTTTCCAATCATCGGGCGGGAACCAAAATGAATCACGTTTTACCGCCCCTTCTACTGTCGGTTGTAAACATTAAGAGGAAACGTGACACCTGATTGCAAATATCCGATGACAAAAAAAAAGTAGTTTTTTTTTCGGGCGTATATCACGCACTTACCACTTCGGAAAAGTGACAGGCCTGTTTTCAATCAGCTACCAACAAAATCAAATATTGGTTCACCAGTGACGGGACATCACAGGGAAAATTAGGGTTTTTATGTGCGCAGCGGTTTAGAATAAAAAAAGCCCATTAGCTGAACCGACATGGTAATAAATGTGATTTGAATAGTAATTTTACATTTTAGTGATTGGCATGCCAGTAGCTTGAGTACCATTTACTGTCTTGGTTCATTCATAGCCAGATGGTCCCACGCTCGGTTTTCCATTTTTTTTTGACGACAGTTATTTTCCAATTTGTGGTTTGGTTAATGCGTGTGTGTTGAAGTTGAGTTACCCACTTAATAGTTGCTTGCAAACCGTGCTGAATGGAGAAGAACATGCAAATTGTACAAACTTCGATATGTGAATGTCGTTATAAAAGTAAATGGAAACAAAACCAGCGAAAGTGAGATCTGACAATCCCACTGACTCACTTCCGTCAATTACACTAAACCAAAATCAACAAAGGTCCCATTGATACATCGCAACAGAACAACTTAATAAAGTGCCTGTTAACTCACTTAGCGCCTCAAGGCGGCACACTTTTACTCACATATTTTTCAATGAAAACGTATTTATTTTAGTAACTAAATCAACCAATTGACACGTTTCGGGAGAAGCTGAGGGTTTCGTCACACTTTTCTCGCCTATAAATTAGTGAAGTCACGAAACACTGCCATCAAATTTTAATTTGCTTTTTGTTGCGTCGAGGACGAATTTACAAAATTAAATAACCACTTTAAAGTAATTGCTGTATTGGTTAGAGCAAATGGAGATTTAATTAGTGTACACACATTTTTTTCCAGGTCAAGCTAATGAACATATTATTTAAGTCTTTCACTCATCGGTGGTGAATTTGCCCTTAAGCATTTTTAACAGCTACAAGGATGGTTCATTTACTGCTTGAAATTTTTAATGGATGTTATTAAAATTTGCCTAAGAACAGCCTGGTGGTTTATCCGGAGTTCCTGTTGGTTATTATTATAACGAAATTAAATAATAATTTTTATTTACTATTAAGATAAAGTGTCTACTATTAAACTTTTTAAGCTGGATTTATCGATTGACACAGCAAAACATAAAACCACACCAGGTCTTTAAAAGTATTTTAACAAAAGATACTAGTTAAAGTATCTGGTTAAAAAAGCATCTAATTAAATAACAGAATCATATTTTTTAACACTAACATTACTTTAGATCCTTAATGAAAGTAACTAACTGAATAAGTATCGATACTAGCAAATCTAACTCAGATACTTCATGCAGTGCCATACTTAATTCATTCACTGCCGTGTGATAAATTGTATCCTTACATTCTGAATTCGATTTTTAATAACAATTGGATTTTTTTTTGTACGTTAAAAAGGAGTCCCTAGTCCATTTTTTAACAAAGTTTGATGATTGAAAATTGACACGTTACCATTTTCACTATAAAAAGAGTTACGTGACTTTAAAAAATATTAGTTTTCTTGTTAAAAGAAAGTGTCACGTGACTTTTAAAACTAAATTCGATGATTGAAAATAGTTACGTGACACGTGATTCTCAAAATATCCGTTTAAACTGAAAAACGGTAAGGTTACCCTTCTAATAATATTTGGCCATTTACAGTCACGTAACCTTTAGGACTCCGTTTTGGCCTTAAAAAAGAGTCACGTGACCTTTAAAAATGCATTTTATGATTGACTATATAAAAACAAATATATGCATATTTAGTTCCAACGTAAATTGTTTTTAATGATGTAAAACTAAACTTTTTTTTTAAGAATACGTCGTCTTTAAAAGGCTTTTTCTCTTCAAGGCACATTTCCCGGCATTTACAACTTTCCAGTCATTAGTTTCTAAATTCTCAGGTCTACTCAACTAATGTATATTTCAAATTACGCCACCTTTTTCAAGAGTTTTTGTTTAACTTATAAGTGAATATATTGATACGATTTTCATATGAGATTATACTCGTAAATGTCTAGTGATACTAGAAAAGGGAAATTCAAATAACACTTTAGTTCTATTCAGTACGAAGAATACGCGTCTATTCTGCAATTTTGCAGCTTTGTACCCCGTTTACACGTTAAAATAATACACCATTCATAGAACATTAAGTCAGGTAATTGGTGTACCATTTTACACCATACTCAGAACTAAATATTATCCTTCTTGCTGAATAATACATAATATACGTAAATACAGTATAACTCGTGTGGGAAAATAATTACGCACCGCCATCGTTTTCAGTGCTCGAATATCAGCACCGATGCATATTACGTGGAAAAACGAGTTGAAAGATGTTTTTGCAAAAAAATGAAAATTATTCATTTTTTTTCCATACAGGACATGCAAAGGTCAAAAAAATTTTATCAGCAGTGATTACAGCAAGGAGAAAATGATTAAAGGATGATTACTTTGTACTAAATTATTTTAGTTTTAGTAGTATATGAAGGTTTGAACTTCCATAAAAAAAATCCATACATCACAGATGATGTAAAGTTATCCAGGCATTTTCTTTTTAATGAAAAAGATTTCATTTCCATGAAATTCCAGTTGGCTTCTTAACATTTTCCACATCCATTCGAAACTGAAGAAGAATTTCATCTTTTATGCCTTCTAATGGTGAAGATATGTCTTATTTTGCCAATAGTAGCAGGACAATGCTTTATTACAAAATATATCAAAAGGAACTTTGATAAAAGTGCATTAACAAATTGGAGACACACCTTAAAACAGTTGTATGGCAGGTAATTGTATTTTCTGGTACTTTCTAGTCCTTTTGGTAAAGCTTATCTGTTTTGGTTTGTGGAGAAGTAAAATATCTTCAATGTTTTAATGTTCATCCTGTCTACATCAAGGACTTAATGTTTCAATGATCATCATTATCACGGTTATCAGCCACCTCTTCATCAACAATTATCATGTCAACATTTGAAAAAGCTTCACTTTTAGGATGATGTTCACTAAATTTTGCTTCTTATTTTTTCTTGCTAAAACAGGTCCGATATTTTATGATCGAAAATTCCCATCATAAAACAGACTTTTTCTTGTTGGCAACTTCAGTTTGCATACAAAAAAAGTACAAATCTAAAGGAAGCAAGGATAGTTTCACTTACATTTTTCATAGAATCTTAAACACTCCATAAGTCTCCTCATATGTCTTTGACTTGAGTGAAACCAACTTAAATACGGCTGTTTCAGCTCACTGGGCACATCCTTTCCAAATACAAAATTTTGAAATTGTGCCAAAAAGATGGCTACACAACAAAGTAGTGTTTTTTTCCATGTTGTCTTTGAAGTAAACTCAATCTTCTACTGAGACAGGGTGTCTGAAAAATAATGAAACTTATGGGGCTTAGCTCAAAATATGATTTTTGCTCCTTTTGATGATAACCGATGACTGATCAATGGCCAATTGGTAAACAAGTGAACTTACTCCCAGTGAAACCACAGCAAAATATTGTGATCATCATATTGATGAAACATCAAATAATCGACCATGTACCAGAAATTAAGGTTGTGTCATCGGCAAAAATATTGTTTCAAGTTATCATTTTGATTCAATTTAAGTAAGAAATACCTTGATTGAGTCTAAACGGGAATGGTATTTAAATGCAAATTGCCAGGAGAATTTCTTCTTCCTGTATCTGTGAAATTTATTGCCCACCTTCGAGGAAGCAAAATACCAAAATGGTGGCGTGTAAGTGTGTCTCCGTGCATCCCACAAGTGTACTGACCGAACAAAAAGCTCTGTTAAAACATTGTGATTTATACGCCGAATATACGGTTTCTCCATTCACGAATTATTACGAACTGGGTTTAAAAATTTGATGAATAGTCCGCATGAACAGTTATAAACACGTTCGTTAGTCGAGGCTGTTTTAATTATCGAGGTATGAGGCTTGGAGGGTCCAGATCGCATTCCTCCACGTTTTTGAGTGACCAGCCAAGAAGTCTTCTACGGGTTTCGCTTTTGTCGAACGCTAATTAATAATGTAACGTGTTTGTCAGACGATGGTATCTATAAACTTTAATTAATCGTAATTAATTAAATAGGACTTCTTGACGCATCTGATTATAACATAACCGCCATATTCTCGACCGTGCACAAAAAAGTGAGAATTTCACTGTTGAACTTGTTACATAAAAGTAAGATGGGAGAAAGAAGCTTGCATAACGGGTTAACACTACAGTGTTGGAAAATTATTAATAACAAAATCCTCATTTTGAATATGCCTATTTTGCATAACGTATCGTTTTTCCTCAGCGGTTCACGACACATAAATATGGCATATACACCGGAACGTGGTTTTGCTAATGCGTTTCGTAACACGTGCAGTTCAGATCGTTTTACATCAACCAAATCAGCTACCAGAATCAGCCTAGAAGTTGTCTGCCACATTACTGTTAGTAGCAATTTGTGAGCAGAAAATTTACCATTAGTTTAAATTAGTTTTGTCGCGATGGTAAAATTATTGCTTTCACTTTGAAAGGCGAAAAACTAGTAATTTTCACACTTATTTCATTACAATATGAAAAATTTATTGAGTTTAATACAAGTATTCTTGTAATATTTTCAAGTCAGTTTTGTGTTGGTGAAATTTATACTGAATAAAAATTCTGATTCATGAAAGGTTAATTTATGGTTGCTTCACATTATCTGATAACTTCATGAATCGTTTTTCTAGGATTACCTCATACCATATTGCACAACAGGTTAAGAGAACATAACAACTCTGGTACAGGTACAGAATGAGTTATAGTATGAATTTTTATGGTACATGCTGGGTCATGACATAAATGAACAAGAAATAATATTCAAACATGTCTTTCAAAAGCAGTATTCGATACACTTATCAGTTTATCAATTATGACAAATAAATTATAAAAATTTCACTGCTGAGTAAAAAATTTAATTACTTCTGTCGAAAACTTCAAACATCATCATATTAAGTACAACGGATATTGATAATCTTGTGTAATATTTATGTTTTATCTAAAACTGTGTTTAATAAAGATTTGAGAGTTCCAAACTCTCTGGAAATTACTTTTAGTTTTTTCAAAGTGCTTTAAGAAGTATGATAAAATCTTTTTACCCAAGTGAATTAGCAAATTAGCTAAAATATATTCTTACATTCCATAAGCTATTGCTTCAACAAAAGCTGATATAAACAACAAATAAATACTAACATCAATTGTTTAAATCGATCAAAATAAAATGACAAATATTATGAGAAAGAGAGAAATCTAATATAACCTCTGAATGATACAAACAATAAAAAATAATAAACAAATAGGGACAATCACATAGGACTACATACGCCTAAAAATAAGATATTTTTACTTAAATGTGTTTCAATGTCCTTTTTACCATTTAGTTGTAAAAAAAAACAAAAGATGTTCTATAACAGTAAGTTTCTTCAATCATTTCGTGTTTTTTTTTGTGAATCACGTGAGAATATTTCAAAATTTAGATTATATTTTAAACTTTTTAAAATCAGATTTTTTTTTTGCTTGGTCACGTGACTGTTTTTACAATTTTTTAGTTGATATATCAAAATATATTTATTGAAAGCTTTAGTTGCCTATGACATTAGCCTAAAACTTGATTTCCAGAGTCTCGTAACCAATTTTATTTGTTTTTTAGTTTTTTTTATTTAAGTCACGTGTCCATTATTCAAGAAAGTCATTCTAATGTTGGAGTTGTTTGTGAATAATCCGAAAGTGAGCATATTTTTAAAATTTAAAACAATTCTAATATGGCAAAAATCAAAGTAGAATGGGATGACGTAAGAATGTAGATGGTGGAAAGGTATTAATGATGGTGGATGGTGTGAATGTGACGTTTGCTTCTTCATTTGTAGAAGAGTAGAGTAGAGACAGACAATTTTTTCACTTCCTCAAAAACATATTAATCATAATTTTTTTGTGAAGAATGCAAATTCTTTAAATTTTATTCAATTTTTTTCTAATATGGTATTGTAGGTTTACCAGAATTTGGAAAAAAAGTGATTTTATCAAAAAGAAAATTAGGTGAGAAAATTGAAAATTTGAGCAGCAACAACCAAAAGACACAAGTCTAGTACACTATTTATTATTATTTTTTCCAAATAATCTACAATCTTCAGACATAACAAACTGACTGAATTCAGTGACAACTTACATACCAAAACAATTATCCCTTATTTTTGTCGTGTAATAAAACATGCATAACTTTCTACCCTCGTTTTAGAAATATCTTAAAATATGAAATGGATAAAAAAAAATCCAGTTATTGATTAAACTAATGGACCAACACACCCAAACATTTGATTGACAGAAAAAATAAAAATTCCCCGGCCTTGTTCCCGGTTACCGAAAAAAGGAGAAACCCTGAACTTCATATCTTTTAATTAGTCCGTCAAGGATCCCAAGAAAGGAGGTAAAAAAGCGAAAAGTTTTCGTTACATTCAACTTTCGGGGGAAGGTTTCCGACAGAAAGAGCGGCGTTAATAATTAAGAACCGAGAAAGAAAGGAAAAGTTTTTCAGTCGCTTCCAACAAGTCTTGTTCCTCGTTTTTTCTTCGGGTTGTTAGGCTCAAGTGGCCTCTTTCCGTTCAGATTTTTCGGCATTGAGTACTTTTGTTAAATGCTTTGAAAATTCCAATTAAGTTTGTATTCACCGGGGTGGTTTAATTAGAAAACTTGAGTGGAAAATTGTTGGCATTATTTAATATTCAAAATTTGGACTACGACAAACACGCACTTTTTTTGAAAAAATGTAAAAGGTTATTAGAAATTTTAATGATGTGGTGTCGCCCGCCCAACTTGTCTGACGGATGTTTCATCAAAAAACCAGTTACGTGATACATGTAAGTCGCATTCCTGTCACTTCCTTGTCGATTCGTATAAGTACAGGAATTACATCATGTATTTATACAAGAGTTTTTTGAATAATAATAAATAACGTTACTTTATTATGCTGTGATATTAGAACAAAAACAAATGTATGTAAAGTAGAAAACTTTTCACGAGAAATATTTTGTTAACTGTAGTTTTTAGTTAATAAAACACATCAAGATATATAGGGTAAAACGAGTCAAAAATTGAAAAAATACAAAATGTTAAGTGCTATTATAATTTATAGCACAAATATCCTTCAAATCATTAAAATGCAAGTTGAAATGTGTGAGCCAACATTTATTCTACAGACTTGCCGTAAAAGTCTTTATTTTGTCAGTGGTATATCAATTTAATTTATTGAAATATTAAACAAATCTTCATAAGTAGTATACCGAGAAACAAACAAAATTAGAATAGCATCAAAGCTAATAAAATTGGCAAGGTTGTCGAAGTGCAGGAAAGAAAAATAAACTTTTTGAAAATAAAACATCAAGCCAGAGGCCAAATTTTTACAAATTTTTGAAAAAAGGCTTTTAGAACGTTCTAATCTTTAAACAATTTTAAAAAATTATCAAATGCCTCTACGATCATGACGAAAGTGTTAGAGGCTTTTAAATACCACTGAAAACCCTCAAGAGACCAGCATTCCCAGATAGTTCTACAAGTGTCCTAAACCTTCTAAGATTTTTTAAAAATTACTAGAGGCCTCTAAAATGATGCTTGAAATTTGAAATGACAGGGATCTCTAAATAGTACTAAAAATGTCATCATGTTTGAAATACCAGAAACCACTAATTACTGCAAAACTTTCTCAAAATTGCCAGAAGCTTAAGGAGTAACATAAGCCACCCAAATTTGTATTTTTATGTTTTCAAACCGCTGAAATTATATTGGAATTACCAGAAGACCTCTCAAAAATTTCCAGAGGCCTCTACAAATGTCCTAAACCTTCCAGGTTTCTTTAAAACTTGTCAGAGCTATCTAAATACAACTTAAAACCTTCCAAAAACTGCTAAGGACCACTGCAAATGTCTTAAACCTTCCAGGATTTTTTTTCAATAGCTAGAGAACCTTGAACACATTTCAAATATTGCCAGAGACCTCCATAAATATCCTACACATTCTATGAATTTTTTAAATTTGTGAAAAGCTTCTAGACTCATTTTTAAAATTACACATACCTCTAAAACCTAGACTTGAGATAAACCCAGCATACATCTGGATCTGGTAGCAACAAAACATCCCAAAAGATTTAACTTTATTTCAGTTTTATAGCAAAAATATTGTTTTATTGAAGTTTATGTAAAGCAAATTATTGAAATTTGAGTGACTTTGTTATTGAGATTTGAGACGTGTGACTTTTGTTTAAGTTTCGGTATACAATTCTGATCAAACTTTGACGCCACAAAACTAATGTATCTGTATCTTGCACTTTCTAGTATGGCAATACACGAATTTTGCACTAAACATGCCAATCAAAACGCCATTAGAATGTGCTTTAAGGATTGAAAAAAGTCAGATATCTTTTTAACGGATTATTAAAAACATTATTACACTATAGAAAATGAGATACACTGTATACTGATAATATGAATGAACCAACTTCGCCATGAACTTTTGCTTCAATTAACATAGCTTGGTGCAATATTCGCATCCAATATAAACCTGTACCTCTGGAAGCGTATTTTCCATTCCACAAAGCTCGAACATATTTTCTTGTATGAAATTTTTAAAGCACCCCGTCAGTATTAAATACCGGGCATTCCACTATTAATCTGTGCATTTGCCGCGCGCTAAATACCATATTTCCTGGAACGGGAGCGAATAAAGTAAGATTTAGCGAAAATCGATGCCGGCAGGGCATCGGGGGCCGACATAATTACCACTGGAAGGTAGTAAAATCAATCCAAACATATTTTTGGGCTATCTCTGGATTGGACTGGCTTTTACGCGAATATGTCTTCCTTCCGGTAGACGCCGTCACGGGTTTTTGCTCCATTTAGCTGGGAGAAACGTTTCAGATTGCGTTTCTAATTTAGATGCGGTGATTATGCATGTTAATTAATCTCCACGATGGTTTTTTTTACTCCATCCCTTGCAAAATTATAATTATTGTACAAACGTGTACTAGTCATCAAGAAATTAGTGAACGTTGGAAGCAAAAATGTTCTTAATAGGGTATTTTGCAATAATAGTCTCCTGATTTATCGTTATTAGACTACAGTTTTGAACTACAATGAATAATAAAATTTTCTAAACCACAGTTTGAGACGTGATATTTTTTGACATATTTATACAGGGTGGTCCTCTGGAACTGCATTGAACGACTCTCGGAACGATTATTACTAGATGGACAACTAAATCCTATTATACTTAAAATAAAGGCATTACGAGTAGATATAATGTTTACCTTGTTAGAGAAAAAATTTGATAATAACTGTCGAAAATAGAAATATCCAGTTAAAAATCTAGTACAGTCATTTTGAAAAATGAAAAAAGTTACCACTTCACACAAATTCAGAATAAAATATATATTTTTTTCTAATTTTGTTTTTTTGAATTGCCATACAAATCATCAGTCTTGAAAAGCTATTGACAGGTGTTACGTGCCATTAGGTAAATAATAGCAAATCCCATCAAAACGGTTAAAATAAATATTTTTATTTGTCAAACAGTCGTCACATGACATTTGACCACGTCCTAAATGGTCAGTTACTTGGCTATCATAAAAATATTGTCTGTGGAGCTATACATTCAGTTTTTGGGATGTTTTATTGTAGAAAAACATGTCTATATCTTTGTATGAGCAAAAGAGACTTTTTTAATAGCTTCTATGTATAACAATTGTCAATCCTGATTTTGTGATACCACGACGGTCAGCAAATGTGTTTTTAAAGATATTTGAATTAATTATGTTTTGACAGATATGAGGTGTGTCACGTGACATTGAAGTGGTCAGAAATTTTAAAAAAATTGTGTTCTTAACTTAACTTAGAATCAGGTGAAAGCCGGTAAACTTAACTGTTTTTCTTTTTGTTTTTTGACCACCTTGTACATGTTCAATCGTGTTGCGGTTAGCAGGAGGTAAAAGAGCAGCTTAAATATTTTGAGCTTTTTATAGTCGCTGCAACCCGAAATATGGCAAAGATACGGAATTTCCATATTTGGATGCAATTTCCAAAATAAAGTAAAACAAGTCGATTACCTCGGGAACGGTTAGAGATACGGAAATTTTGCAGGAGACCAAAAATATAATATTTGCACCCACTTAGAACCGAGTAAACGCGGAAAAAACTGGCAGAAAATTAGTTTATTTTCAACCAGGTATGTAATAACGTTATTTCTTATGTGTAAACCAGGTGGAAAGATGAAAATTACCTGCTTTTACTTTTCACCCGGGTGGAAAGTACTCACTTTCCGCCCGGGTAAATGTCACTTTCCACCCGGGTGAATGTCAATATGCGTTTTGTCATATCTCGGCTTACTTTAAAAAATTTAAATGAACATAAAAATATAATCGAGATAAACTACCTAATTTCTCGACGGAAATCAAATACTTTCCACCTGAGTATGTAATATACTATTCAAATTTAACGGTTTCTCTTTTTATCTTTAAAGACATTGTCTACATTTTGTATTGAGGAGACCCAACTGTATTACTTCAGCCTTCCACATAAATAATATTTTGTTGTTTTATGTAGTATTTCAAACTTTATAAACAAACACATCAAACCATAATGTAACTTGTAATTATTACAGGACAAAAGAATTCCAGAATACGGTTTTATAATACAATTTGGCCTTTTCTTGGAAAGCAATTTTTTGGACATTAATTATTATTTCCACTGGTTCTTCATGCAGACTAACCTTAATATCAATATGCAGAAGAAAAAGTATGTGTTTGTTAATTCTGATCCGTTGATTGCCAAATGCAATTCTATTTCTTGTAAGATTTCAAGAAAACATACTTTTACTAACATGAAATGCATTTTGTCAGTAATCTTCCCACAATGGGCCTATCCCACATATCATAAATTTTTGTTTTAATGACTGGAATCGAAAGAATAGGATCAAAAAACTAATTTTCATATTCTTGAAGAAAAAATTATGGTCGTAAATGTTCCTACATTAGTTTGAATTTGTCCATTAAATTGAAAAGATCTGTTTTGGCGCGCATGTGACGTACGTAATTCTGGGCAATTTTATTGGCTGTTGCACGCCATCTGTTTCACTTCTTGTCGCTGATTGGTTGATAGTGTAGTACGTCACCGGCGGCAGGCGTTTTAAACATGAGATTAATGTAGTTTTTATCATCATTTTTTTTCTATTTAAACTTAATATTTTTGAAAACAAAAAAATACGGGTATAATATTTTCAATCCGTCTTTGTAGTTATGAAATAAAAAAAAATTGTGGGACAGGCCCATTCTGAATAGACATTTTTGGTGGTTCACATTGGTAACTTGACTCAATATAATTATTTCTACCAAAATGTAAGTAAGTCCCAAATTCATGGTACATTAAGATACAGGATAAAATAGGTTTAATAATTCAGTGAATAATTTACAAGAAAAAATATAGATGCACAACTAAAAATATGTAAAAACTATTTGAAAGCTTAAGCTTTAGAGGAAAGTCTTCCAAATTGCTTCAAGAAAAAAAATCAAAATTTTACACTTTTTTCTAATTACCTTCCTTCAAAAAGGAGGTACTTATTCTGTCACTATCAGATTTGCTTAATGAGTTACTGATAAATACTAACCAGAGATAAACTGAAATCAATTTTATACGAATCCTTAATACGTTATAATAAATCCAAACGTAAACAACATTCAAATTCCCGAAACTACGTAATTCAATGTTTTCCTCGTGGAGCTTTAGTTGATCCGCCTCTGCATTAGACAGTGTTCCTTGCGGGGGTGAATTACGAGCAAAAACACCCTAATCGGTCGAAGAGCCGCTTTGGATGCAGAACGGATTTCAATTTGATGCCGGTGGGCGGAGGTCTCACGATCATCCGAATTAATTACCGGATCTTTATCAGTTAATGAAGTTTTCTTCGGCGAAAATCCGAATTCGGTGTCGTAAATAGTCGCTTTTTTTCGCTCGAAGCGGTCGGAAAAGTTTTTAGAGGGCCCGCGAACACCGCAATATCGGACGTATGATTTACGAAAAATAGTTTTCTTATTAAAAGAAGAGGAGACGATGTCATCAGATAGTGGAGAGTATTAATATTGGAGACGTTTTCTAATATTGCCTTTGTGCCAGTTATATTAAAACTGTCTTTCAATTCTACGGCACCAGTGAAATTTCTTCTCAAGTAGCAAGCCTAGCAGAAATGCTTCAATGTTGATTTAGGTAGAAATGAGTCTTATATCCAACAAAAAAATGGTATTTAATATGAAATATGTATAAACAATATTATGGTTTCAATTATTGGTGTGAATTATTTTAATAAAGGGTGGTCCAAAAATACGTAACCACTTCAATTGTTTAAATAGAGACAATGTTGAATCAAATTTTAAAAATATATTATAAAAACACGTCATCTACCTAATCTTAGCAGATATCGAAATCAAGAAGAATAAGACTTAATATAGCCGTGGCCACAGTATTTTAAATAGTGACCGGTTTCGGCCTAAGCCATCTTCAGACCAATGTAGCAAACATACAGTAATACACCGAGTGTGTTCTAAACATTTTTGATCTCTTGAATAAGTGTAACAGTTTCCGGGATATTTGACTTTTTTTTGATATTGCATCAAAATATTGAAATTCCGTTTCCCAACACTTCCAAATCGATTTTAAGTACAATTTAAGTTAAGTTTAGGTTTGAATGTGACAGGTGCAAAATAACACAGTCTAAACTAAACTTATCTAAGCTTTCCTTAAACTAAACTTCACACGACAATCTTGGGGAAACGGACATTACTATTTTTTGGGGTTTCAGCAACTCTAAAAAGTTCAACAGGGTGTTCAAAAAACAAAAGGAAAAACAGCTAAATTTGAAACCAATGCTCTGCCAGTTGTGACCGTGTTTACCCGGTTTTTTGTGAGTGTAAACCTAGTTCACTAAGTGCAGAAAGTCATTCTGAACATTTTTGGTATTATGCAAAATTTCCGTAACTCTAAAAATTGCTGAGATATTAGATCCTTTTTACTTTTTTTGAAAATTGTTGGTGAAAAAATATAAATCTTAATTAAATTAATTAAATGGAAATTACAGGCCCGTACTGGTATATTAACGAAAAGCTATAAATTTTAAAAAGCATCATGTTACATTCTATACTCATAATGTCAAACTCTAGGTATGTAAATAGAAAGTTAACTTTTACAGTCAGTTTACTTAACTGACTGTATTTTGGATATTTTTTAGTTGAAAAAAAAAATCTAGTTTGGACCACTGTGTGGCTCTAAAAGCTCTCGTTGTCCACTATTACATTTCTATATTAAATGTTAATAGTTAGGAACGTAATCTCATTTACATAGGGATTAAAATTTTTTTCTCTCTTCATTGCCTTTAAAGTGACAAAAATCAAAAATTTTAAATATGACAATCGGTATAATATTATTGAATCTGCTCACTTAGGCCTACACAGTGACCTCAAAAGTAAAATACATAAAGTGTCTAGTTTCTGAGATATTTGAAGCTTGCTTGAAAAGTGATCAAAACATTTAAAAACCAAAAAAAATACTTTTCCGAATAGATCATCCCGTATATTATTACGTCATTCGATTCTACTTGCCCATATACAAAAGTAGTCTCGTTTATGAAATATTTGAGGTCAAACTGGTTTTAAGTGCTTGAAAAGTGGTATCATAGAATTTAAAGCCAAAAAACTGCACTATTTCAAAATAAATATATATATAAAAAATAAAATAATTATAATATTAAATATATAATAAAAGCCTTGTATATTATAACGTTATTCAAATCTGCATGCCCAGATCAAACCAGTGCAAAAAGTATCTGGTTTTTGAGTTATTTGAGGAATTCAAAGGCTAAAGCTGCACTATTTTAAATAGGTAACTGTGTATATTATTATGTCACTCAATTCTGCTTGTCCAGGTCTACACAGTTACCTAAAAATGCAATACAAGAACTATCTGATTTCTGAGATATTCGAGGTCAAAGTTCAAAGTGGGACATCACTGCATTACGAGCAGATCTTTTTGGTCCACATACATTTTTATAACTGCTTTTTGAAGTTATTTTTATAGTTAAAACAGTATCGAGATATTCAATTGTAAATATCTTGATAACTGTTGACTTTAAAAACAAAAAGAAAAATAGGCCCTTCAGTGGGTCACTTTGTATACTTAAATTTATCATCAGGAAAACCGCTGTTATAACAAATTACATATTGGAGTTTCAAATCAAACGAAACCTTGCATTTTAATAAATTTTTTTGTAACCTGCGCACCTCACTGTATGCCTATGACGGATCTTTGCACCCTACTAAAATGACTTAAAAATCTTGCGTTAGTCACAACTTTATTATACAATACAGTATTTAAGTAAAACTATTCCTACAAATAACTATATCACTAAGCTTAAGCAAACATGTCTCAGACAGAAAAAAAAAAAGGAAGTAAGTGAGTATTGAGACGAGATGAAGAAACTGCGTGAGTTCAGTGTGAAGAACCCAAGTACACCTTAAAACCAAATAGAATTTTCTTGATGCAGCAATATTAATGGGTAAAGAATGCTAAAGCTGTACTTATTTAAACGCGAACACTCAGCCGAAGTGGGCACAAATTGCCAACGTTAGTTTTGCAAACAGCTGACACATTTAGAGCGCTCTTGAGGAAAGCAGCTAGGTAAAGTGTTAAGTAGTTTGTTTTCGTCGCTTAAAGATTGGACTCACTTTAAGGGCGTCTGCAAAAATTGTTTTAATGGATTACCCTCAGAATTGTGTGAGCAATTTTCTGTACTTATTCTCAGATTTTTCGCATTTAAACATCGCATGTCTTTATGCGCGAATACCCGAAGCAATCATCTCTGGTAAAAAGACGTGCTGACTACCAAATACAATTCTTAATTAAAGGTTTGATGTTTAAGAGGCGATAAATAAATCAAAAGTTGAGTTATTGCTCGAAATGGCCGGCGGGGCCATATTTTCCTTCGGAGAAATTGCGCGCTTACGACTCAACGACGTGGCAAGCCCCTAAAGGCAATCCGCCTATTCTGCATATGCCGGTATGCAAAGTTTTTAATATGACAAATAGACTCAGAGATCATTTTCTCGTAATGACAGGCCCGATCGGCACAATGTAAATAGGAGACAAAATGCTGATATAAGAATGATCTACGATGTCAAACGTGATAGTTGTGGCTTTTAGCCTTGCCGTTTCCGAACTTTAAATGATGACAAACTCTGGAATTTTCTGTATCAGCCGCTTTCTTTGGCCTAATGGAGTGTTCTTTTCTTGTTATTGCGGCGATAATGTCACGGATGATGGTTAAAGTGGATTTAGAGGGTTAGGATTATATTGTTCGACCCAGAAACGGTTTCAGAATTAGAAACTTGCAACGTTGCAAACGATCCTAAAAAAAGTTTGTGTGTTAAAAAGAGACTTAATTTATTATTCACCTAATTTTAAACCAAAAAACCTGAAAATGATTATTAGATTACTTAAAATACGTGTCATTAATGTTTATTTTTGCTTAGTTTTAATTCTTGTCGCAAAACCTATTAAAACAGTGACTATTTTAAGCAAAATTTGAACTACAATGACAGCGGTTGTTTTAGTATTAATAACCGTCATATGCACGGAATGTATTTAAGCAGGTTTAGGTTAAATGTTACTTTGACTGTGACAAATGTAAAAAATGTCACAGTCAAAGTAACCTTTAACCTAACCCTGCCGGTGCATCCCACAGATAAATCATTGTTAACATTTTTATAACCTGAGAACAACATGACAAATAGGCAAATGCAAACCTTCTGCAGATGGGTTTACAGCCATTAGTCGAGGTATCAAAAACGTGAGAGAACTTTTAAAAAATGCATTTCTTTACTTTATTGAAAAAGTTACATAAATGTCATCTCGCTTTCTAGGTCTTTCTATGTTATTGATTTGTTTTGATTATTATTATCAGTTATTCTGGTCAAAATGCCTTGTATACAGTTAAGAATCTATCTGAAGTTTACCTGTAAGATTTCAATGTTAATTTTAGAATGCACATATAGGACTGGCTCTCAAAACGTCAAAATCGTTTGAAGCTGTGTTAGACGAACTTTGAGAATGGTCCTTAAATTCTTTTTATATGAAATTAATAATCATAATTAGTCATTATGATTGTACTTTTGATTAATATGAATGTTAATTTTCAAGACAATCAACACAAAAGTCAAGTTTTAAGCTAGATTTCAAAATTTAAACGTCACGTATTAACTTAGAATAAGCATTTGCAAGTTAATTGCAAATTACTATATAGAAATTTTCCAAGAAACAACAATTTCCTTGCGTTTAACAGTGGCGCTCGTGCATTTTTTTTAAAACATTTTCGAAAAAAAAATATTACCCTACTGGTTTTTTTTTTCAACATAAAATTTATTATTGAATTTCTTGTTCAATTGTTCAAAATAATTAAATTATTTTTAGAATTGAACAATAATTAATTATTTTTTGCTACGACGCACCGCTTTCGAGTAAAAAAATAAAAACCGTCTTAATGCGTGCTTAAAATTAAATGCTGTTTTAATTTAAAATGTCAAATTATTAAAACTTAGTTCAAAGGCGGCTGAAATCTTTTGTTTTTGTTTATGTCTATTGATAAGGAATAACCTGTAGTTAGTTACAATTAAATTTAAGTTATTTTTTATTTTGGTTTTTTTTCAGTAAAACTTTGACACCCTGTATCTTCGTTATTGTTCATATATCGAAAAAGCGTCAAAGGAAAAAAAAACTTATTTTTTGAAGCCCTATTCGCAGGTGAAAGGAAAGCACCAACTTTGGAATCACCCTGTCTATTGTTATTACTAATAAAGTCTATATATTTTTATTTGAAAAATTATAATGTACTTATACAGTGTGACCCATTTAGAAAAGGAAACACCCCTATAAAATTTTAGGTTATTAACCGATTTCAATGATTTTTTTTTTGAAATAATTAGGAATGAAATGTCTATTACGGGAGAAAATTTTAAATATTTATTTCAGTTTTCAGGTCATATTACGATACTTTTTCTTGATAGAAAATGGAGAATTTTTATTAGCGATTTTTTTATTGAAAAAATTACTACGCCACTGGATCTATAGTGCTTTCAAATAGCTGTGACCAAAATTTCATGAAAATCCATTCATTAATAACAAAGTTATGACAAATTAAAATTCAAAAATCCTCTAAGCTAACGGTCACAAAAGAACACCCTGCATCAACTGTTGCCATAGAAATGGTGTTATTATTTACTTGTTTATTATTAATTATTAATTGATTAATTTAATTTAAAAAAAAATTAATTAAAAAAAATTAAAAAAAAAAAAATAATTAAAAATTAATTTTTTAATTTTGGTCACAGCTATTTGAAAGCACTATAGATCCAGTGGCGTAGTAATTTTTTCAATAAAAAAATCGCTAATAAAAATTCTCCATTTTCTATCAAGAAAAAGTATCGTAATATGACCTGAAAACTGAAATAAATTTTCTCCCGTAATAGACATTTCATTCCTAATTATTTCAAAAAAAAAATCATTGAAATCGGTTAATAACCTAAAATTTTATAGGGGTGTTTCCATTCTAAATGGGTCACACTGTAGCATATAGAATACATTATTTTATATAATATATTACAGAGAGTTTAAATAAACTTTCTGAAATCTGTAATATGCAAAATAAATGGAGTCTATTGGTATATTCTGAAGAGCAAATATCCATCCATGCAAGGTAAGCAACTCACATTCAAAACCACATACAAACTAAACCAAACCACAACAAAAACATTACTATTAGCAAAAACACCATTTATCCTTCCTTATTTTGTATTAGTAAATATCCTAGTAATTTACGATTGCCGCCTTATATTTGATTAATGATAAACTCTGTGTCAAACCTATTTTTCCTGTTTTTCACAACCTTTACCCCTTTGCACATGTATAGTATTTTTTAACCAACATTATCTAGTTTAAATACATAAAGCAATTAGTTCAAATATTAGTTTTCCTGATTGTGCATCACATCGATTTCCACAACCTAACTAACCCGCATCTTAATTAAATCTTGTATGCAATTCCATTTGCAGGTTTGATAACCAGCACCGCCACAGTCAGATTAGGTTTACTGAAAATAAATTACCATGATTACTCTGAAAAATGCGAGTTTTGCCACAAAAAAATAGTGCACAGTCATCAAACACAACCTTACCGAGCAAATTCTTAGGATAAAATATACAGTTGGTAATTAGTTTTCATTAGACTGTACGTCTCCCGTCGTTAGCACGCCATCGTTTTGTGTAGCCTATCCTAATTTTAAGGGTGAACTTTTCTGATTACCTCTATTCCTAGCTCAGATAATTAGGCAGACTATTATCCGGTCGAATACCGAAGCATTGTTAAGAAGTACTTTAGCATATTTCCATAAAAACGATAAAACAACTTCTCGAATCAAGTTTCTGACTATATAAAGCTATCCTAATTTTTATGGTAGCGTTACGTCCGTGTTTACAATACGCAAATGCCGTTTTGCAGCTTCATGAAAACTAGGAAAAGTCATTACGAGTTTGCATTAAAACAGCCACCGGTAATGGTTAACGTTAGCGTAATTTTTAATGTTTACTTTCTAACTTTACACGTTAAAAGGGCCGTTACGGCTCCGAGAATACCTTAAAAAAGAAACGTACGTCTTGGTTTGTGATGCTATTGTTACAAGAAATTTGCTTGTTTTACTATCAGTCGCCAAACAGAAAATTTGTGTTTATATTACAGCTGGTTAAAAAGTCACAGAACTTTATTCAAAAAAACTACAAATCTCATGTCAACTAAACTGTCCAGTATTCAGTATTTTTTTCTCTTTTCGACCTGTAGTTAAGCATAGATTTTCTCAACCATAAAAGTATAAAGTTAATTCTCAATTTAAATTATTTATGACTAGACAAGTTGACAATTTTTTTACTAAATTTACAGTTAGTTCAGTCGACATCAACCTCCATTATCTTAGTTGGAGAAGACAGTAAATCTGTTGCAAGAGTTGCAAGAAGCCTGATTTGCGTTAAAAAAGGCTGTCTTAAAAACTTGTTTTATAATGTACATAGTATCACAAATTCGACTGAAAGCAGAGGAATGTGTAAAAGATACAAGATCAGTTAAATCAAAGCCAAATTAGTCATGTTCGTGAGCAGAACAGAGCTGAAATAAGTAACCAAATGAACTACTTGAAGTAATAAGTAGTGAATATTCATAATTTCAAATCTAGTTGAAGCATTTTAATCATGAGTTTAATTTAACCAATAAACTCAAGCTCATCTCTAAAATGACCGGAACCTAAACCCATCTGACCCACATATCATAGGAAAGTAGTGTTAGTAAAGACATTTTCTCGCCTTCCCAGTACATTCCCCTGTTTGCCCGAGAACAATGTTAAACTCGAACATCGACTGGGCTCTTCATTTAATTCACTTAAAACAATATTTGCGCTATGCACACATAATGCAGGAACGCACGGTGTACATAATATACCTGAAAGCGTCCGTATATTTTCTATTATTCCCGGGAACAAAGGGCGTAGTTTAGATCGGCAACCGAAACCCAATTTGTAGATCCCTACGCAGTAATTACAACGCGAAACAATGAAAACATGCGGGCATGTTAAAAAAAAATACGCATTTTTTACTTCGACCACTGTATTATAGCTTCATCCATACACACACACAACGGAATTTACCTGTTTTAGGGTTGTGTATGAGTTTATGGTATTGTATTTTGCGATAATTAGCAGAAATGTAGATCGTTTGTCAAATATGAAAAAATGCAATGAATGTTACTGGATATGCCTCCTTTCTAGGAAATGTTAACTAGTCAAATTAACCATGAAGTGATAACTGCGTAGTTCTGTGGATTACACAAATATTCATAAAAGGTTGTGCTTTATAATTTACATAAAGTTTCAAGTGTCAGAAAAGTTACAAATTGTCCATATAGAGTCTTTAAGTGTCTCAAAAATAGACAACACTTATTGCAAACTAATGCTATTTCACAGAAATGACTTCTAAACGTCATGTGACACAGCCCGATTGTCTCGAAGATCAGAACGACGAGCAGATAAATATGACATAACCTAACAGTCACGTGACTACTTTATTACGCACCATGTCGTGACCAAATGTCAAATTCGCTTTGTTGATTTGATTGGGTTTCAATCCAAAGTTGTTTGTTGCTTATATCTTATCGGGCTGTAGTTGCAATATTTTTATAAATTCTGGGCATAGCCTATTTTCTACCATACATGTTTCTAGCAAAATTTTTAGAGGTATCGTTCAATGCTTCTAATCAAGTAAGTGACCCTTACATTACTTAATTGTGTCTTTATCCACTTAATAAATTAAAATTATTGATAAAAATTCAATATTTTTGACACAATTTGTTGACATTTTACTTGTCATGATGGAAATGATTGTACGTTTTTTCTATTGTAGGATTCTTTTAAAAAAATGTATACAGAAAAATTCAGAATAAAATGCGATAACGTAACAATGTTATAGAAATATAAATGTTTATTGAATGTAGCAAGTAAAGAAACAAATGTTACCATTAAAACATTACATTGTTATATCATCCCATTTCATTTTGAGCTTGCTACATAAATATTACGTTTCTTAACAGAGTTTTTTAATATACTTTACCTACGACCTCAGTGTAAATAGCTATTTACGCATAGTTTTCCGTTACGTAATGAACCTCTTTACGCACAGATGTAAAAAAAGCGCACAGTTTTAAGATTGGCCACAAACTATCGCTCTAATGCAGGGAAAAATTGATTTTGTTTACATTTCTTCCCTTATCAGAGTGTATTAGATGATCGCGTAATGTTCATACAGTTTTAAGTAACTACCACTTCGTCTAGAATATTATCTGCAATGGCAGACACATTGTAATATTACTAAAAGTTTTCCCTTTCTTCTTAATAACTGTAATGTCACCATAAACAATTATTTTAAGAACAACACTAAAAATTATTTAAGTAACATAAATTGTGATTTTTTTTTATTACGTTAGTATTTTTTTTTAGTGGCATAACACCTATGATTAGTACAAATATGATGTCAATACGTTGAAAATATACTTCTTTAGTGAAAAGTTACTCTGAATTATATGAATTGCGAAAACAGGACTTTCCATTTGGTCGTTGGTAAAGTATAGTACGTCACACGTGCTCTAAGGAATTTTACACAATCTTGAAATTGGACAATCTCTAATTACACACTCGCCGCTACGCGGCTTTTTGCATATCGTGCGTAAAATGCTTCTTACCGCACTAGTTACGTAATATACAATTTTCACACACCTTGAATAAAAAAAGTATTAAATGTTCTGTATAGCCAAAACATTAAACTTGTATTAGACTTTAATAAATTCCAAAACAGTAATTAAAAACTTTTCCTAACAAACCAATTTTATTGCATGCTGAATTTACCTCAGTTACTGAATTTATCCGACTTATTGATTATTTTTTAGCTTCATTAGCGATTAAACATTGAAGACGGTACGTTCGAATGTGTCAATTTTTCAGTTGACTAACAACCGCCAGTAAAATACAGGCATATTAAAATTGAAAAGCACTCTAATAATAAATAATTGGCCTCCTACCGTTTTCGTATGAATAAATACGTTAAAATAATCCGGTACTAATCATAATTAACTGCTAATAGGTGCATAGAATCAGAATTGACGACTACTTGGTAGTTCAAACATTCCGATAGATGCTCAATCCGGTCAATCCACAATCGAACTTTTAGACATCTCTAAATTATCAGAAAAGGAATTATTTTGACAAGTTTTCGACCGTTACAGTTAATTTATTTGACAAAGTCAATTAAGGCTGTTTTTTCTTTCTTTCTACCCATTAGCTCCAGAATAATCAAGCGTACCGAGAGATCGGTCTTGTTAAAATTCTTGAGAACCCGGTGGGGAATTTGTAGAACACACTGTATTAATATTAGTCACTTTTTGTGCATAAATGGTTATTTCACACCATAAAATGAATTCTTTCGACGCCGCGTTGGAGATTTAATCGGTCTAACGGGCTCGTTTGGTAAATAACTAAGTATGCCGACAAAGAACCACACTTTGCACGGTTCGTGTTTTACATATGTACGGTCAAATATTTAAAAAAAAAATACACGTCTCAAATAAGCGATTTCAATTTTGATTGGACGTTAGAGATAAGCTTAACGAGGTAAGCGGTTAACTGGGTATTTGCCGAAGAATAATAGCCTAACTTTAACGCTTGTGATTTACAAAATACCAAAACAGAAAAAAGTAGCTTTTGGGAAATACTTTAAGACTAACCATTGGTATTCAAAATATTTGCTTCATCAAGATAAACTGACTCTGACACCCTAAATTTGTATTTTTTTGAACTACTTTTTCTTATTACTTTACTAGAACTAGTACTTACTACACTAATTTTTCATATTACTAATTACATCGCTAGTTTCTTATTTACTTATTTAATACAGTCTTAGGACATTAAAGACAAAGTTTTCCACAAGTCCATAAATCCGGTTTCCATACTAAACTACGGTGTACTTTCATACTATCATAGTATGAAAAATTCATCTAAAAATTTGAATTTAAGAAATAACTCTGGGGCTAAGTTGATAAAATAAAACAATTTTCTAGGAAAAAGATGTACTAGCTATTTTCTTTATTTTCTTTGATTTTTAAATAGCAAACCTTCCAACACTCTGACGAAGATTTTCAGTATGTTTTTTCACAATATTTTTAACAACTTTCATTTTATTTTAATTTATGTCCTGCCAATGGGAGTCACACTAATGTTACTGATGTCAACTAAGTTTGTCAGCAGTGCCAACAATGTCATAAAAATCTAAAATAACCTAACCATTATTTTATTTGATTTTTGAGTGGTGTAGGTTTTGCTAAATACATTATTAAAGCTTGTTATCTTTCTCAATTTAACGGTATACATGATGAGAATGTATGTGTACGAAAATCAAGCTCTGATTCTGGAAATTAGCATACTGTAACCTTGTAATATTATTGGCTGAGCCGTAAATTATTTTGGCTGTATTAACTCTCACACCATCAGAAACAATTTTTTTTTAGTTTATATAAGTTAATCATTCAATGAATGATTTTTACGTTAGCGCTAGAAGCTTACGTTACAGTTATAGTATATTTTTCAATATAAAAAACTAAGAAAAAAATGCTATTCTGGTAAATTACATAAAAAAGTAAATTGTTTAAAACTGCTAGAAGTAATGCTCTGTTTTTTTTACCTTTTACATATTTATGGGTTGTAATGTGAATGTAATTTTTTTAAAAGAGATGGATTTTCTTTTTTTTACTTATGTTATTACTCTTAGTAATATTACTATTATGAAGACGTGATAAAAACAAAAATATATGCTTGAAAGAAGTTTTCTGACAAGAGAAGAATACTTATCATTTTTTTTCAAAAGATATCCTTAGCATTTAGTATTGGTCATGCCCGTATTTATAAACGAATCTCAATATCATACTCAAGTACAACTTCGCGAAGTACGTCTCGAGTCTTGAGTACGACACAAGTTTTATAAACAAAACTTCGGTAATTCTCGGCAAAGCATAACCAAAGATAGTTTTGCTAGTAATTTTTAATTTTTTAACTTCATTTTCTAGTAACTTTCGTGTTACCTTCATTGCCGTTGTCAAAAATGTTTGGCAATTTACCTGGAACGCGGAAGTTGTTGTTTGAGCATTGATTGTAAGTTATTTGAATTTGGTTTGGTTTGGTGGTTTTCTTTTTTAAATATTTATTATTTCCCTTGAGGTATGTATTCAACAATAATTTTATACATATCTTTACCATCTAATATGCCTATAGGATCATAAAGAAATTTTTTGATGGCTAAAATAACAGCCTATACCCAAAAAGAGAAGCTTTTGTTGGCTAATTTAGTAGACAAACACAAATTAGTGGAGGACAAACGAAGGACGCAGCAACTGTACAAAAAAAAAAACAAGCAGAATGGACAGAAATTGCTAGAGTATAATTCCCAAGGATCTATAATAACTGTGCCCAGGAATGCTGTCAAACGTAAGAAACTGTGGAATAATTTAAAACAGAAGTAAGATGATCAATAGAAATGTTTATGTGGGTTGCTCTATATAATTTTATATTGTAGAAAAAGAAGACAAAACACAGAACAAACATTTCACCGACTAGCAACTGGAGGAGGCCCACCCGAGGGCCCACCTTTGTAACATATTTTCATCATTGATGTATTCCAAAAATGCATCTGTATCCTCTATATCAGCATGTGCCATACTGCAATTATTAATTATATTGAAGATCTATGGTTTATACTTGAACAATTTGTGGTAGCTTTACTTACACAGTATCTATTTCCTGAAAAGTTGACGAAATAAACCACAAACTTTTTGATTTTTTTATTGTGTTTTGATTTGAGTTTTTAAACCCTCTAACTTTCAATTTTAGACAGTTTTATTTTGAAACGTCAAAAATGAAACCAAGCAATGCTCAAGTCAGGTCAATACCTAACTTGAGCAAGTCTGGATGTAAGCACGACCGAAGTACGCCTTAGAGGTTAAGTTAGGTTTATAAAACAAAAAACTGTACTTGAGTACGACTCAAGTCTGAGAACGAGCGAAGCATTGTTTATAAATACGGGCATTAGAAAATTCGTTTATCTTAGCTAGTAAACCTTTTGACACCTGATAATTTAATAAAGTTGTATTTGACAAGATTTTATAAAATCAGAAAGCATCAATATTATGACTAGCTGCCGAATCCAAAAATATTTTTTTAGAAATAAAACAAAGAGCTGGAAAGCTGTTTAAAAACATGGATTCCTTTTTAAAGAAATTTAAATCTACCATTGTTTTGAGTGGTATAATCTTTTTTTTATCACACTGCATAGAAATGAGACATTTTGCGGTGTTAGTTACTTATATAACGTGTCAAAGTTGTCATTGTCATCATTGCAAAGTAAGTTGCTCTTTAGACGGCATACATAAATATGTTGAGTCACTGTAATTAGTAAAAACTTCAAACATTTTGAAAATAATATAACCAAATATGTAAAAATATCTTTCGTCGTAGGACACCCTGGATAATATTGGTTAACTATACAAAGTGACTTACAATGCAATCAACATAGTTCAAGTACAATACTCGTACAGGAGGAGAGTTAAAATGATAATATTTTCTCTTTGAACCCAACTTTAGTTGGTTAAAATGATATTCCCCTGTTTTTGAAAAAGATTAACGAAATTTTTCAAAAACTTTGTAGGTACAGTTTGAGACAAACAATCCCTTATGTAAAAAATCAAAAGTAACACAAACTGTATCGAAAGTAAGCACTTTTGATTGTTGTAAAAGTCGATTTTTCAGTTTTCTTCTTTCAGGCAGAATTCTGTGACACATCAGTGAATAGCATGTGAAATTTTCTAAATAATGTAGCTTGATTTAGCACAACTTAACTTTACGAGACTCTAAAACATAGATAATTAGCAACAACCTGGTACTTACATACCAGAAACGTACAATAACGGATATCAATTAAAATCCGCTAAAAGCGCTTAAAAGCTGACTTACGATTCTAATAACAATCTTCGAAGCCAACAGTGGGATTTATCGCGTAATTAATAGAGCTGAAACTTGCCAAAACACATATTTCATCCCATAATACTGGTACATCGTCTTATGGCCGTGTTATGCAAATTGCTGAGGGGGCTTCCTCATTAGATATTTCACGGGATGTTTTAACTATTGGGATTAATTATTCCGTCGTAAATAAAACGGATCAGGTTCAGGACTTGATGGTTGCGTGTTTGGTACAGCAGCCATGCTATTTGATCGCTTATTTTTTTTTTAATTCTGTCAACTTAAAAAACGGAAGTTGTTTCCGCCCACACCCCTGACCACCCCTATTGGTTCAAAAAGGGGTATTGTATGTAATGCGTGTATGCGAAGCTGTATAATGCGTACGGGACGTGTAAGTGTAGGCCTCCTTGTTAACACCTTCTAAAAGGGTTTTTTATTTCGAGTGGTGACAATGAGTAGGGGGTAGATTTTTAATTACTCGATATGTCTTCCACCCTAACTGAAGTGAGGGTAGGTGTCGGTGCGTATTCAGATTGAAAAGCCATCTCGCACTTTTCATGTTTCGGCTGATGAAGATCAGAACCCTGAAAGGGTCGCATAATGACACTCCGATGATCTTTCAGAAGTCTAATTAGCAACGCAAAAAAAAATTATTACTCAAGTTGATAACAATTAAAAATAATATTGTTTTCCAACACATACGTTGCCAAACTAGTTTTCCAGTCGATAATTGAAAATATTTACAAAATAACCGGTACGAGTCGAAACTTTTAATTAATTCGTTGCAAATCGTTAAAACAAAACCTCTGCACCGATCAAAACCAGCACGAAACATTTTTAAAATAGTAAACTACGTAAATTAATAATGAGTCAGACGGGGATAATGAAATATTGAAAAGTATATTTTACTAAAATTATAGTAAAACTGTAAAACTGTGTCGGTATTATTAGCTCTGTTGAATTATTAAAAAGATATATTTAGATTAAACAGCAGAGGAGAACGTTGGTGTACTTACTACATAAGATTTATTACGGATTGGTGATGTCTCTTACCTGTAACAAATAAAAATTGAATTAAATAAAATTTATTCAAAACTGCTTATAAAAATCAAATACATTAATTATAAAATTAAGTTTTGTAGTAGAGTAATGCTGGTTACATAATATTTTAGGATGTGCAGAACACAGCACATCAAAATGACAATATATCAAACCAAAATATGATCAGTTTGCTAGATTTTTAATCTCTGCAATATGTAGGTTAGGTTAGGTATTTCCATTTATTTTAGGTTATTTCAGTTTGTACGATTTCTCATCTAAATCCAGCAATAGGAAAAACTTTATAATAGTTTCTCAATTAGAAAAAATGACTAGTGCAAATATTCTTCAACGAGCGTATAATGAGGGCTAGTGTTCTAGAGTCATCTGATTGAATAATACCCATTATAAGCAGAAGCCTAGACTTTCTCTACGAGGATGTAAAGAGAAATTAATCAATTAAAAAATCGTCTGGAATGATCATATTATTAGATGGTTGTAGAGCAACAAATATTAATTCTCATACTATTAAGAAATAAAAAATCTCAATTATTTCATACAATGGCTTTCTAAATAAAAGAATGGATAAAAGTTTCATCAGCATCATTTCTCTTCCATTTTTTTCTCTTGTCTTCCATTTTCCAGGTACAATATAATGATATTTTTCTGACTGTTATATAATGACAATTAATTCACACTCGTTTAACTGTTACAGTTACTGTTATTTTATTACCTTACTAGTTCTGTAATAAAAGTAATTATAACATTTCAAAGAGTGTGAATTGTTTTACGGAATATGTAGGAATCGTTTTGCCTTGCAAATTTGTACATATTATGGCATATGCCTGCTTATGTAATAATAACCATATTATTCTACTTTTGACGTAAATAACTATTAAAGTCTATAAAATTAATTTTTTTTACAAAACATTTATTATAAATAGTTCTTGAGACCTAATTATGCCGTAGTTGCTGTGGATTTTCAAAACGTTACCAAAATGTTTGTGCTTTTCCCCCCAAAAAAATTTGAATTATTGCCGCTCCAATAAATTATGTAACTGACATCTGTCAAATTTAATACACTTCCATAATTTAATTAATTATTAAAAAACTTTGTATTTGAAACTTTTTTGTAGGGCACATCAGCTAGTATTTTCTTCAATACCATAAGTTTCATTTGATTCCGTTATTAGTTTACTAAATTCAGTTACTTCGGATAAATACAACATTGTGGCAAGTCGGATAACCTCACATTTAGTGGTGTCTCTATCTAAAGCTACTTTTCATGTACTTCAGGCAAATGCTCGATCGATCGATCGATTCGATCTCTTATAAAAAATATAAAAATTGCTTACAACACAAGCAAAATTAAAGCTGTCAAATTTAGTACAATTATTGTCTAGGGTTTGGTTAATGCCTGTTTCCCCGACACTTTCCAGTCTATTCTTCTTCTTCTCTAGTCTCTCTTTAAACTCAACTTAGCCAATGTTGTGGAAAAGGACATAAATGTTGTGAAAAGTGTAACTTAATTTAAAGGTAAAGAAAAGCTTTTATTATACTTGATGAAAAGTAACAGCTGTCAAATTTGTCATAATTACTATTCTATTCTACTATTATTGCTAAATTAGTCGCTGTCGAAAATGTACGTTTATTTTAAAATGTATTTCTACTTAGTATGAGAGAAACTGTCAAATTGGGCTAAAGTTTTAAATCATGCAAGCATCTTTCTATTTAAATTTCTGTCCTAAAATGGTCACACAATGACTTTTTTAACTGTCAACTGTCAACCCTGCGTTTAAAACTAGGTCTAGGCGTTTTCAGGAATTTACTTTTGTTAACTAGCTTACATTCAACTCTGACAACATTGAAGGTAAGTAAGTAACCCGAAATAATCAATACAATTGGGTGACTAATAAAAAAAACCGCGCAAGTCATACTCAAATTCATAAGAATACGGGGTGAACTACCGTATAGCTGAAGATTCTGAAAATTTGGCAGCATACCAAAATTGATGCAAAATCTTATCTAAAATGTACCCATTTTACGCTCTAAGGCGTAATTAGTATATTACGTAACTAGTGCTGTAAGAAGCATTTTACGCACGATATGGAAAAAGTCGCTTAGCGTGTAATTTCATGAGTGCGTAAAATGCCTTAAGAGCACGTGAGACGTACTATACTTTACCTACGACCAAGTGTAAAGTCCTGACTCTCGCAACTCACATAATTTAGATTTTTTTTCATTAAAGAATATATTTTATAATATATTAACATCATATTTGTACTAATCATAGGAATTATGCTACTAAACAAAACATAATAAAAAAAAGTAAAATGCACTTTACCGCACCCAAGTAGGAAATAGTTATTCTCTTAACAAGTGCGAAAAGTGATAATTTGCCGCATGCTGACTGAAGTTGCCCAAACGAGCGTATCAGTCGAGTGCGGGTAAGGCACTTTCCTTCCGCACGTGATAGAAACATAATATTTTCTACGAGCGCTTCCAGTAATTGGAAAAAACAATAATTGAAAATAAATAATAAATTAAAATTGAAAAAAAAATAAAAAATATTGTTCTTTAAACATATTCATATGTTTGTAACTAAAATATAACAGCACATTAAAATTATTAAGTACAAAAATAATATTTGATTACAATCTACAAACTTGATTACCATAAATAGGTTATTGGTGTGATGAATTACCTCTAATCTACTTGTTACTAATATTAATAATAAATGAACAATTATTGGCACTTTGTAAGTTTATAGTATACGGTACATAAATTAACATAATTTAATTTTCTCACCCTAGTGCGGGAAAATAATTTCTTTTTGCATTAAATATTATTAAAAAAATTGTACTTTTTACACCATTTTATAAAACTAAATTATACTTCTTCAGATGATTAAAAGAACAAAATTATAAATTATCTTCATTAATTTGATGTTAATACGAAGCTTTATAGCTGTCAAAAAAATAAAAGTACATCATCTAACACCTATACCTTGCATGAAATTTAATTAAAGGTCATTTAATTGAAAATAAAGCGTTCCAGTACAATTCCAGCCGGTTCGGCGTTCCTATGCTTAATTATTTTATCCCCTGCCGAACAAATTTGTATTATTATTGCCATTGAATGGCGTTCGGTCGGAGATTTTTCATTATTTCTGTTCTGGGTGCTGACTGACTTTATTAAAGCGCTTCTTCATATCGTCCAATTAGCTAGACGGTGCAAAAAGCCACAACAGTCGAGCGGGCGTTTCAGTTTTATTAAGAATATCCCACTGTAGGATTTCGCTACCTTTAAATTAAAAGAATGCGAGACCCGACTCAATAATTAAACTTAAGAGAACCCAGTTAACGAGGATTACGGATAGTCCGAAGGGGTGTGGAGATGGCGAATCATTATATTGCAACAATGTAAGTTTCGTCGTTCGTTCGTTTTGTACTTTTTTTTAAATCTTTACTACAAATGATGTATGTACATAGTTAGAAAGGTGACAACAAATTCAATTCAGAAAATTAAAAAAGTTTGGGTGAGTTGTGGACGCCATTAGTTTTGTATTAATAAAGTAATTAAAACCATATATCAGATAAGTTTACAGGTAAACTCAGAGATTAATTAAAATTCTATTTATTTTGAGCAGTACATTTATATGTTTTATTTCATTTCCACACATTTTTTGTAAATTTTAGCAATATGAAGAAAAGTTTGGAACTGGAATCAGTCTACGACACTGGTAATTCGTGCGTGCATACGCAGGATTTAGAAGCCCCACTAGGTGCATGAAGGGCCTGGTGACATGGAGAAAACGGTGCGAAAGGGCCCTTTACCACCCTATAGTCGGCCCGTGGATCGATAAGGCCTTATTTGCACTTTGCCGGGATCGACTACGCAGGATTTCAACCTGCAAATACGTTTCTTTTCTACTACTGTGTCTAATTAAAGAGAGTTCAAGTAGAATTATTATTGTTATTATGTTTTTTTAGATTATACATACCGATATACAAAGGATGATACTACTTCGATACTTTTTTATTGTTATTATGAAATTGGAACTATTATTTTTAATCACGCGATAAACGTCAAACACAATGTCAATAAAAAAATATAATAATGGTCTACTAGTTAATTTGTTTTGAATAATTCTTCAAAGCAAGGATGTAAAATTTCCGGAAAATTAAATTTATGGAAATTATTCCAGAAAATTTTCGGTCATTTTCCAAAAAAATTGGAAAATCTGAAAATTCAAAAATAATTTGTTTTTTACATTTTTGTTGAAGTTAATTTTAAAAATAAAAAAATTTTACTTGAAATTTCTTGACAATTCTAGTTTTTAATTTTTTAAAATCAAACGGCGTGGTACCAAAAAAGTGTATAGAAGGTAAAAGTTGTATCCCATCGAAGTGCATTTGTGGTAAAAATTCAACCCTCATTCAGTTCCTGAGATATTGAGCAAAAACTGAAAAAAAACGAGAGTCAACTTTGACGCCCTCTAGCGGCTAAACGAGACAACATAGTCGTGCCCGCTCAACGTCACGTGATAGCCCCGTTTATTAGCTTTCTTTTGTTATACGGTGTGTTTATACAGGGTGTTTCAAATAAGCGAGTTATTGACGATTTTCTGGAAAATCAAATTGGGAATTTCTGCTTTCGAGGAGGGTGGTCAAAGTAAGGGTGTTAGAGCAAAAACGATTGAATATCGATACAAACATTTTATTTTCGTTTGGTTTGTTGCTCAAATTTGGGACACTTTGTATACTGATGGATTATTTAGGAATAAAGTATATGCAAATATCTATAAAATTCATATTTGGTATTTTTTTTTATAAAATGAAAATATAAATAAACAAGTTACAAGGATCTTAAAAATCCATTGAATCACCCTGTAAACTACTCCATTGTATTGTCAATAACTCGGTTATTTTGACAATTATTATAGGTGGTTCAATATACCAATTTGTAGCCCTTGAAATTGTCTTTGAAAACGTCGAATAAGTGTTATTTACTGTTAAAACTGAGTTGTTTGATTTTGACCGTTTTTACTGTGAGAGCCCATAACTCTGTTATTTTGACAGTTACAGGGTGGTTCAATATACCAATTTGTAGCCCTTGAAATTGTCATTTGATCACCCTGTATACCATATATAGTAGAAATGTTACGCTACCGACAGATTAAAGCTTTTATACCGGAAATGTGTTGTCCAGAAGGGATACATTTATAAATAATATTTTTTTCAAAATTCATATTATCTTGAAAAGTGTTGAGGTTAGGTATACAACATTTTTCAGAAAGTTTCCGGTAATTTTCCGGAAAAAATTGGAAAATCTGAAAATTCAAAAATAATTTGTTATCTAATTATAATAATAATTGTAGACAATCCA
Source organism: Ips typographus (assembly GCF_016097725.1). Classification (NCBI taxonomy): domain Eukaryota; kingdom Metazoa; phylum Arthropoda; class Insecta; order Coleoptera; family Curculionidae; genus Ips; species Ips typographus. The sequence continues at coordinate 14,199,895 of NC_138423.1, forward strand.
ATATTAATTCAAATAAAGTTTAATGTACTTTTAATCATTTACCCCCGTTTGCACCGTCGTTTTGTAAGTCGAGATTAATTTAAGTGTGGGTCAGACTGTGACAGTACAGGTGAAAAAAGTCACACTCTAAACCACACTTAACTTAAGCCATGCTTAAAGTACGACGGTGCAAATGGCGGTTAGATGTCTTAAATTATTTCATTAGAATGTATGATAAGTTTGATGATAACAATGATGATAATAAGATGAACATCTTTGCAGTGAAATTTTTAAATTTTTTATACATTTTTCTCCTCTAACTTTTATGCCACTAGACAAATTAACATTTTGATAGTAATAACAAACAAAAGCACTTTTTTAGTTCAGTTCGTAAAGTTTTTGACAAAAATGGCTAAATATTCGTTTCCAACAATTCGTTTTCCTACCAGCCATTTTGTTCTGATTGTAAAATATGCAAAATAAAGCCAATAAGAAAAATAAAAGTTGCAGATGCATTCCAATGAGGAACTTTATTGGAACTCAATCTTCAGAAGTGAACTAAATTTATTGATTATTCTTTCAATTTTAAATTCAAATTTTGCTGTAATTAACCACTAGTAGATATATTTTAGTTTTTTTAATGATGGAAACGTAAATCTAGTAATTTTAATTATACATACTTCCGCGGTTCTAATACATTACTCAACCATAAAATTCATAGCAACACATCAACAAACAATATTCCGTATTATATTTGATTCACAGTTTTTTTATCCTTGCATAAATTTGGCTAATTGGTTTGGAAGTCTGATGATGATCTGTATTGCGGTATACTGGTAATTATCAAAACCCAAAAAAACACGCAGTTTTTTAGGACCATTGCATTGGTTTGTTTAGGGTAAAAGATTTTTACAATTAAAAATGATCGATCATTTTTACGACATGAATTTCAATGCAATGGACAAAAACCTTATGCGATTTTGATTTAAATATCAACTTTCTGGAACTGACTGTTGAAGAAATTGCTATGGAATTCCGTGCCGAATTTCTCCTGTATTTATTATCAAATCCATAGGATGGCGTTTAAGCAATTTGAAAAGCATACCACGGGGCAATAAATAGAAATCAGAAATGGGCACTTTCCGTAAATTTATCGCTAAAATCGCTTAAACAAGCAATCTCCGTCAGATAAACAAGCAGTTTTATAGTTTTATACATTTCAGGGGTATTTAACGTTTTTATTGGTTTAAGAAACACACGCTGATCGAAACCGACCTAAATCTCTCGCCTGTTTAGACTTGCACCGTCTTTTTCAAGCCGGCCATTGATTTTTCTTCCATCTTTTAAGATCGTAAATAACACGCGAAGGGCTTATTCAAATCAAAACTGGTTAATACAAGAATGGTAAATGTAAACTAGGATCATCGGCTAATTCCTGCAGGTTGTTGTGTGCGTTGCATAAATTAAATACAATTCACGGGCTTATGCGGATCGCAGACTGTAAAACGGTTTAGAAAAAGTGATTTATATGTGAATTTTAATCCGATTTGTCGATATGTTGTTATGCGAAGCGTGGTGCCGTGTGTCACATTTCTCATTTCAGTAGGTTGTTTTCCTTTATCGCTTTTCTGACGTTTGTTGGATCGCTTTACACGCTTTACCAGTTTATTTTTTCTTGTTATAGTGTTTTTGTACATCATTACTTATTTCTTAAACACAATAGAAATGCGTAACGATCTGTTCGTGCAGATTCTAGAGCAAAACTATGGGTATTCTAGTAGTTTTTAAGCATTGGGAACCACTCTGCGTCAAATATCAATATTACTGTCATAAAGTCAAAGTTTCAGTCAAAATCTAACAACAAACGATTCAAATAAGTTAATGCAAAAAACTTAACTGAAAGTAAACTTTAAACCTCAATTTAAACAAACCAACTATTCAAAATATCTTTTCCCTCTTTAATATACTGATATTTTTCGTAAAAGGTATGTGAGCGGTAAATGTTGGGTGTCTCCTCCTGAATTCGTAGATTTGGTTAGTAAGGTTTTCAAAACTTCCCAAAAAAAGAAAATCCCAAGGAGATAAGTCGGGAGCACTCAATGGATTTTATATAGCTTATTATGACCATACATTAACGATAGCTTAAGTCCAAACAAACTGCCATTTTTGATAGTTGTCTGCATTTGTGACGATTGAAACTGTTATTTTAAGATTAAAGTAGTCTTCAAATAATACGTACACATATTTCTGTCACCATTATTATGTCACAAAATTGTTTACTCTTGTCAAAGTAACGTCTTCTATTCTTAGCCCTAGTCCTTCTACATTCTTTTAGAGTATATGTAAATAGATGTGCTGTTATTTTTATGTAACGTAACTTTATTATGTAACTAACCCTATCACCAACTACCAACTGTTTTTTTACTCACAAACAACACAGATGGTAACAAAGAAGTGCTTAAACACTCTATTATATTATATATTGACATTTTATTTAATGCGGAGGTCAACACCCTTATAATTTCCCCTTCGGAAAAATCGTCCAATCTACGGCACTGGATTACACCCACCGCAAACCCGGATAATTGTCGTACACGTTAGACACTCCAAATCACATCCTTGGCTGGGTCGTCAAAGGGTTTCCACCACCTCACCCCACCATCCTCCAGCTTTCACTCCCCTTTTCCCTCCAGCTTTGTTGCCACCCCCCGGTTGTCCTTTACGACACCTCTTAACTCACTTTTTACACCCCCGACGTCGCCTCGTTAAAAAACGAGGTTTTAATGCACCGCCTCGTTCCTCTCCACATTTTTACAAAGAGCGAAACGCGTATGGGAAGCTTTATTTTTTTCCTTGTATGTAAATTTGTATGTACGTATAGTGTGTGTGTGTGTGTAAGGTTTAGGTATTGGTATATAAGGCAGGGGAGCCCGTATAATAAATGCAATGCTATTAGGAAGGAAGCTTTATTAAGATATATTAGCAATTGTGCTGTAATTGGTTAAGATGGCTTTATTATGAGGGTAGAAGTGATGGGTTTGTTATAGCTAATTTGTTCTTCCTACCTGTGAAGGTTTTTTATAATAATAAATACGTAAAGTGGATTGAAAAAAAATTAATAGAATTTTTTGTTTGTATTAAAACTAAATGGTCGTGGTATAGAAGCAGTGTGGTTGCGTTCGTTTTCTCCAGGTAGGCTTATAGGCGCAATTGATGTATTGCTGAAAATTTGGTTTACTAAAAATTTCATTTTTCAATCGTAAATATTTCGAAAATCGTTGCAGATAAATAGTTTCTAATACATGAAAAATATTTGAAATCGATAGGAGTATTCAAAAATACAATGATATGCAGTGAGGGGGAGGAACCGGAGCTGTCATAACATTGAGTATATCCCTCCATTAAAACTAAAAGTGCAATTTTTACTTGATTACAGGGACAATTGCACTTCTAAGTGAAAATTGCATTCTTCTGGTGGCCATATTGTTCAAGTTTTAGTTACTATATAACAAATTGGCGTCACATCTAATCAAATCTGACATTTAAAACCACATAACACTTACTATACAGGGTGGTCCAGTTTTAAATGTCAATAATTCACCAATCCATAGCCAATTAAAAAATAAGTTGACATGCATTATGTAATTTTTCTGAAAAATGCATTCTAAGGAAAATACATCCTTCAAATTTCTGTTTAAAAAATCAGTTTTTTGTCATAACTGTCAAACCGTTGGAGCAATTTTGATCAAATTTGGAACACGCATTATGAAATTAATACTCATTATGAAATTCTCCAGTAGCCTAGATACAGGAAGATGGTTTTAGTGTTTTTGCCTTATCTTCTACGTCTCTAGATATTTTTCAAAAATTACGTGTTTTTTTTAAATTTCATTGTTTACAATGAAAAAGAAATTATCTCTTATAAAATTCTGATTTGAAACTTCCTTTACGAGATAATTCAGTTATTACGTTCAAGGACCCAAAACTAACCCAACCCAACTTAAAAATTGTCTTGAAAACGGAAAATTCACTTAAGAAACTTAAAAAATACCATTGTAGCTAGTTTTCATAGTTTCCAGACCAACTGAAAGACTTTAGTTTTGAAAATTGACTGAGAAAAGATAAAAATTGATTTCAGAAGCTTAAAAATTCTGTTTGTAACCAGTTTTCATGCAAATTGAGAGACTTTAATATTGAAAATTGATTTGTACTTGTAGACATAAAAAAACTACTTTTTTCTAATTTTGACCAAAAAGTGGTAAAAACCATCTTTTAAAGTGATTTAACACAAATATTCACTTTTATAGCACCTTGTATAAACAGTGACAACGACATGTTATGATGGATGTCGCCCATATGTTTCTACGGAAATGCATAAAAACAGGGAGTGATGAAATGAACTTTTCATAACTAGTTACATAAAGTAAAACGTTGTGTCACTCTAATCAGTTTTGAAAAGTGTCACTTTATATGCCAAAATTAGAAAAACTACTTTTTCTAGAATTTTTTACTACAAATTCATACATTTAAACCTTAAAAATTTACTTGAACACCAAAAAGTGACTATGAACTAATGAAAAGTAACATCAGAAGCTTAAAATTTGCATTTGAAGTAAGTTTTCATAATTTTAAGACACATTTCAATATTTTAGTTTTGAAAATAGTCTTAGATAGAGGACATTGATATTAGATTCATGAAAATTGTCTTGAAAACTAACTTTTCTTGCTTTTAATTTTCTCAGAATTCTGGACTATTTTTAGTGTCTTCTTTCTTTTAACTGCTTTCAGCTTGGAAAATCGAGTTTCAAGACTATCTTTACCAAGTTAGTGACACAGCAAACTTAAAAACAATTTTCACATTCTTCATAGACTTAAAATGGCATTCCAAGCTTTGTCACTATTCAATCGACTTTGTCACTAAAAATTCGAGTATTTCTTAAAAATCTAGATTGTTTTTAGTGCTTTAAGGCTGTTTTCAGTACCTCAAATCGAGTTTTAAGACTATCTTTACAAAGTTTTTGACATATCAGGTCTAAAAGCCAATTTGTACACTGTCCACAGTCTTGAAAATGTTATTTCAAGCTTCTTCAGTATTAAATTGACTTCTACACTCATCATAGGTGCAATAAATTGTAGCATCTTTAAGAAATTCAGACTGTTTTTAGTGCTTTTTAAGACTGAAAAATGGAGTTTAAGAATATTTCCAAAAGTCAAGTTTCTTCAGTAATAAAATTCGAAAATTTAATTTACTTCTAGACTTGTACCAGTCCAGAAAATTGAGTTGTACACCAATTGAAGTCCTGAAAATAGACTTTTGGACTCTCTTTAGTCCTAGTAAAGTCAGTTCTAGTTTTAAAAGTCAACTTTTAGATTATCTTTAGAAGTAAAAAATGAGTTTCATGCACAATACAATCTTTGTCCTGATTTCCGGACTGTTTTTAGTTCTTGAAATCCAGTTTTAGACACTCGACCAGGATGGCAGTTTGAGAAAAGAAATTATAAGACTATTCCTAGTAGTAAATAGCAAGTTTTTAGACTATTCGGTACAAATTTGGACTCACACAAGTCTTGAATGTTCAGTTTTACACTATAAAACGATTGAACGAAAATTACATAATGCAAGTCAACTTATTTTTTGATTGGCTATCGAATGGTGAATTATTGACACTTAAAAATGGACCACCCTGTATAACGGTAACTACCATAACTAGTAGCTAACAAATTAGGTGTACCTACTGACTACAGCGCTGCAGTGGGTATAGTCCTAACTGTTATAAATATTTGCAGGGGGAAGAAAAGTATAGTTTCTGTACAGAAAATTGGCATGTTTTGTATCTTTTTACAAATATTTATACAACAATTTAAATGTATGATCTCAAACCTTAGAGAAATATTTATTTGTGTTGACTGCTTGCTACTAAATGTATGTTTTTGAAAAAGTACAAACTTTGGGACACTCTGAAACTACGTACTTCTAAACTCATATTTCTTATCACTCAACTGTTATACTAATTAACATAAGGGAGAAAAGACTTAAAAGGGGAGAATTATGAAATTATATCAAACTAAATAATCTACTCATTATGACAACATATCAATTTCAATTGCTTAATTTAAATTACCAAGTACGTAATAACACTAAGTATATTTTATTGTTAAGTGTGACACATCATTAGTTCCGGAAGGTTTGTGGCTACTTAAAAACGAAATAAAAAGATCAGGTCCGTATTGGAAAAATTTAAGTTGATGATAATATCTAAAAAACGAAACGTCGGAGCTGAAAACTATTTAGTTGAAGAATATAAAAAAGTTCTTCCAGAAGGTGCCATTGATTTTCCAAAATATTCACTAATAGTGGTTAAAAAATAAAATAGAAATTTGACGTTTTCGGTTTTTGCCGGATATCTCCGGACGTAAAAAAAAGTTTGAATTTTTTTTTACCAAATTATTTAGCAATAAAATGCGCAACTTTGCCTCCATTTAATTAAAGCTCTGTTAAGTATAGTTTCTGAGATAACAATGCTATTGCATTGAATTTGTAACACCCTGTATAAAGTGATATGTGATTAAAACTAAAAAAAAAAATATATTATAGAATTAACAGTATATTTTTATTCGGAATATAGTCCACAAAATACGTTTCGTGCACGTGAAATTTTAGAAATTTTGCAATCAGACTTGTTGCCCTAAAGAAACAGCTTGAATGAGTTTTATGGTTATTTGAGATTAGATGCACCCTTTTTTAGGATGCAGCATAATTTTCGCCAAGTTTACATGTTACTATTGAAAATATCTTAGTTGGTTTGCATGCAACTTTCAAATTTTCAAAACTCTCCCATCGATAGTTGTTCTTATATCGATGATGTCTTTCGTCGTGGGACACCCTGTATTACTTAGATATATTTGCTAGTTTTCCATCCATATTTGAACAACCAAAATGTATTGTTACGGTTTGGGCCTACTATACTCGAGTCAGGATGAAACCGATGCGCCGCAATATCTGGCCGGGCGCGTATTAAAGTAGGCCACAGTTAGGAAGCGCTACCTGGAAGATTCTTGAATGGTCAAGGCAACCCGCGAAGCGTTTCGCGGTCATTCTAGAACGTGGTTTGCGAATATAAAAGACGCGGTCTCGACCGCAGTAGTAGTGAATTTGGGAACGCGGTTAAGTTTAAATAGTGGAATAATTGTGGAATTGTAGTAGTGTTTTTAGTAGCTGTGTTAATTATTGTACGGAGTGTTTTGAAGTATTAATAAAGTTATTAATTGTTGAGTTAAACTGACTTTGTGTGAACCCACGGGAAAATCGTAACAGTATCAATCAAAAGTCAAAAAAAAATGGTTAACATGTGTTGCAGCCACTTGACACCGCGCCCATATTAAATATCGCAAGTAACCACCCTACTTCCGAAAACCACAATAAACCACTCGCTCCACCCCTTATTAATGGTGGACCCGAACAATAAAAAAGTCGCTTTTTTTCTTCTTCCTATATATGGCGTGCGAGACGTGAATTGATTTTGCGGGGTTTCCTTTTGCGTCCCGAAATTAGGGGAGCATTCCGTGTACCAATATGGCTGCAGCATGGGAACGAACCGAAGAAACTATAGAGTTACGCCGACATTTTGCAGGACAAAAATTGTGCGGTAATAATTGCCAAACAAAAACCTCACCGATCTATTGAGTTAAACACCACACAAAACATCTCAATACCATGAATGTTGACACAACACAAACAAAACCGACATCAAGTGAAAGCCGAGCCGTAAAAATGTGGGTAATTATCTAATAGGTTAATAACAAAGAACCAAAAAAAAACAAAATATCTTGATCGCAAACTACATATCAATATCGGGACATAAAAAAAGTCACTTTCCATTGACTAGCCGACCAAATTGCGTTGTTTCGTTCGATCAGACTAATTGATAATATTGGGAATCTGATTTAGAAAGCGGACAAAATCTGAAAGAAATCTGACAGGAAAAAAAATAATTAATACATGACGAAAGTGCTATAGAGCGATTAAAAAACATATTGTTGCATTCATGTCGGATTTATTCTTAAATTTACTTAATCATTATTTATATCATCTGATGAACCACTGAATCATATTAATAATGATATTGTTTTGTGAATTAGTTAAATTAATAAAAACACAACGTACAGGGTGTCCCAATTCTTATTACAAGCATTGGAATCATAGTCTACACGAGGTACTCAGAGATATAAAGCTGGTTGAATAAACACAAAGTTGCGCATTTTGATGATAAAAAATATGCCATTAAAATTGTTTTCAAATAATAAACCACTTTCTTATGCGTAATTCTTATAGATTTAAAAATAAATGATAAAATCCTGAGAATTTTAATTTTTTCTAAAATACAAAAAAGGCTCAAATGTTTATTCAACCGACCCCACATCTTGTATTGAATCTGTGATCTTCATTCGTCCAGCCGAGTTTGGTAACAACATTCTGAATTCAATATTGTCATTAAATTAATTATTTTGATCAAACAAATTCATAATCAAATAATTGTTATTTTGAATATTTGTAATATGAAAATTTAAACAATATAAAAAGTACAAATTTGACAGATACACAGCCATCGTTTTTAAACCTTCAGTGGTCGGAACGGTCAATATTTTGCTATTTATTATTTACAAATATAGGTACTGGACGATGCAAAATCGAGAGTATTCTCGAAAAATGTAAAACATACCAGTTCTAAACACATCACACAATCCAAACGAACCCATAAAATCATATTTTAGCTTCTTCTTCAATATCTCAAAAGAAGTAACAAGAATAAGAACAGAACATACAGCAACTCTTCATTAGATTTTAGTTTATAATATACAGGGTGGCGAACTAAGAATGCGAGGTAGTGTATCCAGAAAACCAAAAATGTTACATATTTAAAACAAAAATTTTATTAAGTAATATAGCCATAAGGAATATAACGTGATTCCAGCGTTGCCTATTTCATTCTACATGAAATCAGTGGCAAAAACGAATTTTCGTTCGACAACCCTAGTAGCTGATGCTATTCCTTGATTTTGTTGCTTAAATCTAGCCAGTTTTTGTTCTAATCAGGTTCTCTCTAAATGTTGTCATTTTCGAGATATCTAATCGACTATTAACATTCCAGGGTTCTCCGAGTCGGAATGACCATTAATTTGGCAATTTTCAATCACTGTTTCCAATTTTAGAAGTCCCCCGTTTGCTAGCTTTATGTGTAGGGGTAATTTGTCAAATCGAACAAAAAAATGAAACCATCCCCTAATTCTGGAAAGCAGAGAAAGTTGCTTCTACTGTAATAGACAAAAAAATAGACCAACAAAATATTCTTTTTCTTCTTATTCTACTCTTCGTTAAAAATGCCAAAAATGTGTGTGCTTAGAACATTCAAAATGCATTTGTTCCAAAGAAGAAAGTAACGAAGATTGATGATGATGTTCACTACGTGTTATAAGGCTCTAAGGTAGTTTTTCAACAAAAAATAAATACCTACACAAAGTTTTTTTAAAATAATACATAAAAACTTTTGTTTCAAACATTTATCATTTTTGGTTTCCTAAATACAGTACCTCACATTCTTAGTTGGCCATCCTGTACAAAGTTTAAGAGATCTCTAAGCAAAAAAAGGTTATATAAATAATAGGATATATCAGATAAAAACACATCCTGTAAATAAAAATCAGTTAATATGCGGGGGTTTTGCTGTCTGCATACTATGCTCTGTTTCACTCTGAGATGACCTATGGAATTGTGGTATGGAGCGGCTTGTGCGGGAAGGATTTTTGGACTCCAGAGGAGGGCTGTTAGGCTGCTAGCTAGACTGTCTTACCGGGAGGATTGCAGGTGTGCCTTTGTGGAGCTGGATATTCTGACTTTTCCAGCTGCCTTTATTTTGGAGAGTTTATTATTTGTTAAAAGAAATGAAGAGAGGTTTACTCTTCAGAGAGATATGCATGGATATGAAACAAGAGGTCGCGATAATATCAGACCAATCTTTAGCCGTTTGAGAAAGTGTCAAGACAGACCAGAGTTTATGGCTGTTAAAATGTATAATAGACTCCCACTTTCCGTCAGGAGCCTAAATTTTATTAAATTTAAGATGAATATAAAAAAACTGCTTATATGACGGTAAATAGTTTGAATCAGTCTAATTGTTGTGTAGAATGACTTATGTAAGTGTAATTTATTTGACGTGTATACATACAGCTATATATTTGACATAAATGATTTGATATTTGATAACGATGTAGGCTCTAAAGAGTTGCAAATTTGAGTCTCAAAAACTGTAGGAGATACATAAACTGGAAAAAATGAAACTTTGACACCCCGCATCTCCGAAGTAATGGTTACGGTTCTACGTTTTATGATCTTTTTGGCTTAAAATTGATCAAAGATTCACCACTTAAACTTTGTACAAATACTTCATAAATTCTACTATGTCTTTTAAATTTTTGAGGTATTGTCAGCCAAATCAATGTTAACATTTTCGTATGTATAATTTAACATGTTTAATTTTTTAAATACTCTTGTATTACTTTTTGAAATATTTTTCTGAATAAGTCTTCCCAAACATCCTGTATCAGTAAAAATAGCCTCGGAACTATCTTGTCTAGCACATGAACGTAATCATGTTTGAAATCAAAAAAAGAATATACTAACATGAAAAACTGGGTGTTTTGAATATTATTACAAAAATTTAATTAAAGCCACATATATTATATTCGTACTTTTATCAATAAAATATGGAAAATTCTACCTTTATGAACTTTAAAATATTTAACTTTTAATAGGACTAATTATTTCCACTTAGTCGGCTTTAATAATGTGAATTTAGCCCCGGTAAACACGAACCTAATTATTGAATTTAAAACAATAATGGCGCGTAACTATATGTTTGTGTATCTGTACAAAAGCGCCGAAAGCAAACAAAGGTCATATATTAGCTAAATATTTAAAATTGCGCATTATTAGCTGAACGAAGCCGTTTGCTACACATACATCCATTATTACGCTCTACCTGTCCTCCCGTATCAAATGTATTTTGTGGTTCTTTAAATTCCAATTTAAAATAATAATAATTAATTTATACACGGTGAATAACGTCAATCAACTGTTAACTTTAATGGCGTTCTGCCGACTCTAAAAATTAATCTCTCACCTTTATTAGTTGTCACAAACAATTTTTCTTTGATTCTTTGAATGTTTTCCTAATCGAAAACCACTAGTAAAAACAGTTGACAATCGATTAACATAATTAATGGGCGTCGTAATTACGATAATTAATTTTATGGTACGGTTCTGATTTTACCAGTGATATGCCAAGAACATGCCGTTTTTTTTCCTCCTCATGAACGATGGTAATGATATTTATTCAAATTAAGACATTATTGTGTTTATCTAGATAGGAAAGTTTCGCTTAACGGTGTTGAACTCAGCCTTATAGATGGCCACATTATTTTTTTATTCGAAAATCACGTTTAGTGTCCGTTAAAAGCAATAGTTTGTACTAATAGATGGTTGGAAGATAGGGGCCTAACAATATACTTAATGGCTTTGGCCGACTAATTACTTTTGGGCCGGACCATTTTCAAATTCTTAAAAGTTGGTTATTCACCTTACGCTTAATCACGGATAACTTAAATTCGTAAACCAGTATTGAAATGTCGGTTTTGCAATTACAATCAATGTGTTATTATAAATTGCAGTTAAAAAGTAGTTTTAACACAATGCATGATTATGATTTATTGCTGTTTCGCTGACACTAAACTGGGGTTCAACGTAAAAAAAGTGGATAAATAATACTGTAATCGCATAACAACTAGACAGTAAGTTGGTTCCTAGTACAGTTACTTTTAAAAATAGCTCTTAGTGGCCATCGTGTAACCGCTGACTGTTGCTTGATTTGGTACGCGATACCGTTCCATAACAATGGTACCATATTTGTGAAGAACATCCATGAAAAATTAAGCTCGAGATCAGAAGTCATCCTTTATGTATAAACGGTTGGGTATAATAGTGTCAAGATACGGTCGAACGATAGCCACAATATCGTACAATTTAAAGAAATTAAGAGGAAATATTAATCAAACTCGGGGCTAGACACATTCCTACGATCCGGAGGCAGTTTTAATGTCACTGTACTTACGACTTTTGGGTCGTATTTCGTCGATTTTGCAGTCGAAATGCTAATGTTCACCCTCCCGACTCGAATGGGACATAAAGCGTAAACGCTTCATACATCTAATTTGGCAATAAAAATACAGCGACGCTGCGAACGGGGGGTTTTAAAATTTAAAATATCTCTCAAACTGAGCGTGAAACTCCGGATATGAAGAGATCTGAGAAGAAGTGCAATAAATTCTCAACTTTATGATACAAAACGATGAATATCCACAGCGGAGGCTCTTCCCGTCTTTTAAAGCTCTTTTGGCTCTTTTTTAACCTCTGTCTTTATGGACATCCAAAAACCAGCTTCTTATACAAGGTGTCTGTGAGGAAAGAAAGTACATCCAAAAATATGAGAGAAAGTTTCCATAAAAATACTCGTTTAAATCTGTCTCCACCTTCAACAAAATGGGTTTTTTATTGTTTAATGTCCGACAGGGCTATTATTTCATTAATAATGACACCTATTAAGGTCAAATATCTAAGAAATAATACCTTATTTTTCATAATGCCCTCAGGTGAGGTCATTATTTTTTATAATGCCCTCTGACCATTTTTTAAATAAATGGTGGTAAACATTTTAGACCTGTAACTTGAGGCTATGAAAAACTGCACAATATCTTACCTAGAAATGACTTTTTCTGAACTGTCTGCGTGGATTACTGGATCACCGCCGCAATTTTGGTACTATTCAATTAAAACTTAGTACGGTAAATTTTGACTATAAACATTGGGACATGATTCGGCAGTCAAAATGACACAAAACTTTAAAATAATTGTACTTGTAATATCAAAATTACAAATACGACTACACAAAATCAAAACTAAATCCATAAATTCAAATTACAACAGGAAAAAATTTGAGAAAACTGAAAACAAACGTCAAAAATCAAAATTAAGAATTCATCAAAATGTGTGCACTCAGTGAAATCATTTGAGAGTTTGTCACGTGACGCTGGTTCGTTTTGTAAACACGTTGATCAGATGATATATTGCCAAATTACGGACAAGAAGGTATTTCTGAACGTGGTCCTGCTGCAAATTTTGATCTCGCTCAGTTCACATGTAATAGACAAGGAACGACAATTATTACGTCACTGCCACTAGCCCTGGGACGGACTTGGCAACATTGCATTGTGTGTGATTTGGACAAAACTCTGGTAGTAGTACAATTCTCAAAAAAAACGCCTACAAATAAGATTGATTTTCACTTCCAATCAAGCCATGAATGCTAGGTATAGAAATATTACGATTAGGTTCGAGGTTATAGGTAAAAGGAAATGAACCAAAACGATTTCAAGAGGATTTAACGATTTTGAAGACGATTTGGCAACGCAGCATTGAAGAACTTTGTCAACAAATCAATTAGGTTTACCACTGGAATTGCAGCAATACCAGCAAAAGATAATTTTTGAAGAAATCTTGCTTGAACAGTTACTAACCACTGTTGCCAAATATTCTTCATTTTTTTAAAACTGGAAACTTTCTTGAACTGTGCTGAGCTTTTTGACGGGTGTTACGTAATTAAATGCATTTCAGCCAGAAAAAATGGACACCAACTTAAACACCCCTGTATACGATCTAGGAGAACCTCTAGGCTGTTTTTGACAAAAAATATTTCGATTTCCCTATTATAAGACGGTTTAAATACTACAAGGTGTCTCATTTAAAATACGTGAGACACACTCTAGAACTAACCTTAAAAAAAGAAAATACTTGATACTTTGAGGGCCACTGACATGTTGCATGCAACACCTTGTATATTAAGGCACTTTTCTTGTTTATTATCCCCGTCTAAACGGTCTTCTACTAACTCTATAACCGGTTTTGAGATACTTCCTGTCAACACTGTCATTGTGTCCAAAAAAAAACAAAAATCATTAAACGTGAAGTAGTAGTCCATGTTCTTGCAGTGGAGGTATAACAATAAAAAGAAGATCAGAAACTCACAGCCTTCTCCACAAAAATTTTATTGAGCCTCTAATAATAGAGGACGCGCTCATGAGCGAGAAAAGTGTCGTCTTTCTCAATTCTCAATTTTTCTTATAATGCCATTTTTTAAAAACGGACTGTTTTTTACCAAAATTATTATTTGATGTAGAGAACTCTAATAATGGTAAATCCTTATGGACGCATTTTTCGACGGAACACGAAAACTCTCGATTTATCTGGATTTATTCTGGACTTCAAGTAATAAGTTAAACGATATTTAAATTTTAATGAATGAATGAATGAACACCAAAACATAATTAGCTTTATCTACTCTTCTTTCTAACTTCAGCAATGGACATTATTGACATTTCGCATATTTTTCCTGACTGTTCCGCTAAAAAATTGGGGTAAATTTAACTGTCAAATATGTCAGCGACTCGAATTTGGACCAATCCGGTTGACGAGCACAGTTCCACAGTTTTGGATTCCTTCAAAAAATGCGTCCATGAAGACTTACCATGAGGCTGTAAAAAACGTTTTAAAATCACCTATTTTATTCTGTGGCATAATAGATAAAGACAAAAACAAACACCAAATCTTAGCCGCTGCTTTATGTCAGTCAAAATAAGTCGTTTTGTACATAAAATCTCATTTTCGTCAAAAACAACGCTACAAAGCTTTAGAAAATGTAATTAAAGCACCCATTTTTTCTGTGGCGTAGAAGACCGACTTACAACACTACAAAAACTGAGTTTTTAAGAGAGTAAGATAAGTTCTGGAGGCCTTTACCAAAAAAAAATGATATTATTTTAGGGACACCCTGTAAATACTAATAATAGCAACTTTATAAATAGAGAAGGTACTACGACTAGGCAAAAATCAACAGATACAATTCCACACTTTTTAAAGTAAAGTTATTATGAGTGTTTTACCTTGTTTTGCACTTGCTACCAAAATAACTATTATAGTTTTAACAATGACGTCGAGTTGCAGTTCATCGATTTTGCACAGATCCTAATCAACAAACTAAATTCCCACGTAGAAAAAAACAACTCACCGCTTTTAACAAGTCATGAAAATACGATGCAATTACATTGCCCCCCTGCTATTCGCCTTATTAAACGGTGAATTTTATTTGATAAGGTTGCTCTATAACCTAGTTTTACAATATTCTCGTTAATATTAAACTGAAAAACTTCAAATGAGTTTTCATATGATCTTTTGATGAAACTCGATAAAACTTTTACTAGTGAGTTTCTATCAGTGTAAGTTGGCCTTAATAATCCAAATAAATCCCTTCTTCGTTATTTAGTGGTAACGAAAATGCACTCTTAAAAATGAGGAAAGTTTTCATATTTAAGTTAGAAAAGTTGGAAGCTTTGAAGTACCCCAACCAACTTTCGTCTGTGTGAACATAAGACCAAATTTAAAATTTCCTCTAATGCGGATCAGATTTATTCGGTTGATTTGCTGTTCTTATCAAACTACTAAACAGTAAAATGCCTCTCACACAAAAACTAACCAGACGTAATTAACGCTTATTGTATAAGAAAATATTTACGACTCCAAGCTGTTAATAACCGAATACTCCCTCTTAAACACTTTTTTTTCTCCACCTTAATAAATCGACCCGAATCTATCACTCTCTTAATTAGAAATCTCTTATACAGCGTTCGGTAACAACTCGATGATAAAGGAGCCACAAAGGAAACGACCCAGTCATTCTTATAATATATGAAGTTTCAGACGATATGTCTGATCGGTAACGGATAACAATACTAATTTGTACTTATCTTGTTGGATTTTAATTACCTTTTTTTACGATGCACCGATCTCTGCGGGATACTCGCGGTCCTCGCGATATTACTATTACAACTACGACCGGTAAAATCAAATGCAACGAAACGTTATTACTTACTAAATTATGTTTTAAATGGGAGAATTTCAAGCCAGTCAACTTACTCACATTATCACATTACTTTAACCTTTAGTATCCAATACAGTACAAATTAGAAAATTGGTTGTCACATTTTGTGATGTTAGTTTCAAGGTGAGTAGGAAAGTGGATAGAAAGAAGGAAAGCATTTAGTATCTCAAACATCAGAGAGTTTAAAAAACATACAGTTTTGTATGCTCTCTTGTTAGCTGGGAGGACTAAGCTAAACTTAATTCTAAAGCAGGATTAATAAATGAACACAACTTGTTCTTTGTTCATTAATATAACAGAAACTTTTGTCTAACCAATAAAAATTTACATTAAAAACATGTTAAATACAAGATTTGTGTTGTGTTGTGTTGTATCAAGACAGGGTGATTTGTAAGGCAACCGCAGATACAGGAGACACTCAAAAATGATGTTTAAGCCCAATATAATTAATTATATACCAAATTGTTTCCTCTTGTTTTTCCTTTCGACTCCTGCAGTTCTTGAGATATTTTTTTCAAATTTTGTACATCTATGTATTGGTCCCTTGCCGCCTTCAAAACAGATGCTGTATTCAATCAAAAATAGACAAATCATACAAAAACTAAATAACTGATTTTTTTTTGTTACATGGGCGTTACATGGTCAATATAACATGTAAAACTTTCATCATTCAATTTAGAATTTTGAAAGTGTAAGACAAGAAATTATTTGACAAATAACTCGAAAACGGTATCACGAACGAAAAAGAATTAAAGAGGCAAAAAAGTTTCCAAATTGAACACGGAATTGAAAGATCTTGCACTGTATCTGTTGCGTTATGAAACTCCCTGTATATAAATTCAAGAGAGCAAGATCAAGAAGAAAACAAAACAGAATCCAAAGAGCCAATGTACAAGTTTTGGCTAATCAGAATATGAAAATAGTCTAGAAGACTATTTAACCTTCTAAACGTCTCTAATAATCTCTTCCTTATTCTAATACTAGCTTTTTTGCCGGCATCTCAATAATGAAAGTATTATACAGGGTGACCCAATGTTATAGCCATTATTCTGACAACTTCTGAAGCGGTTGTAACCATAGCAGCGATAATATGTAAAATCGTTCTTATCGTAACCTTAACATATTTTAAGTTATTAAGATGAGAAAACTATACATTATCCTTTAGATAGCCCGACAAGAAAAAGTCAACTGACGTCAAATCTGAACTGCGGGGTGGCCACTTAATAAAACTCTTGGTCGACATAACTTAGTTTTCATATGTTGTTTCTAAAAATGTTGTAACCATCCTATCTGACATAAGAATATTATTGTTACGATTTTCCCGTGGGTTCACACAAAGTCAATTTAACTGAACAATTAATAAATTTATTTACACTTCAAAACACTCCGTACAATAATTAACACAGCTACTAAAAACACTACTACAATTCCACAATTATTCCACTATTTAAACTTAACCGCGTTCCCAAATTCACTACTCTCTCTACTACTGACTAACTACGCCGTCGTCAACGCCGCTTCTTTTATATTCGCAAACCACGTTCTAGAATGACCGCGAAACGCTTCGCGGGTTGCCTTGACCATTCAAGAATATTCCAGGTAGCGCTTCCTAACTGTGGCCTACTTTAATACGCGCCCGGCCAGATATTGCGGCGCATCGGTTTCATCCCGAAGCGAGCGCCCGTTAAGAAGTATCGAGCATAGTAGGCCCAGACCGTAACACTGCCCCCCTCTTAAAGCTGATCGTCCCGATCCGCTTCATCTAGTCCCTGGTATTTCTTGAGTCTGTCCAGATGGACAATTTTCATCTTGCCTTTGGGGCTGCGTTGGACTCTGTATGCGACGTCGTTTAACCTTTTTACCACATTGTAAGGTCCCTCCCAGTGTCGTTGCCATCTTTGACTTAATCCTTTGCTCCTCCTGGGTTGAAACATCCACACAGCATCACCTTCCTTATAATTGCCACCAGTTGGTCTGTGGTCCAGCGTCATCTTCATACGGTCGTTGTTTGGTTTCATCTTCTCTCTCTCAGGTTCCCGAATTGTGATGGATTCCTTCTGTAACGAACACTGGTCACACCGTTTACACCATTCCTCAACGTCCTTTCTGAAGTTAATCCAGTAAAACCGATCTCTTATTCTAGCCAAAGTCTGATTTACTCCAAAGTGTCCTCCTCCGCGACTGTCATGTAGTTCCCGCAGCACATTCTCTTTGCAGGAATTGGGCACTATTGTTTGGTAAACAAAGCGTTTTCCGTCTGGACTTTCCCATTTGCGAGTAATTAAGTCATCTCGCAGTCGAAGCGAATTCCACTGCAACCAGTAACCCCTTACTGTTGGTCCATATCTGGAAATCTGTTGCCAATCCGGTTTCAAATCCTTCTCCAACCATCTTCTGATTACTTTCAAATCAGAGTCTGAGCGCTGTCCTTTTATTATGTCTTCCTTAGAAACGCTGCTCTTCATTCTTTTTGTAGCCTCTTTATCTGTCACCTTCGCGATTTGACCAATCCTCCAACCATTATGAATTTGTCCTTTCCGGTACCTTAAGTCACTATCCAAAGCTTGATGATCCTCTACATATCGCGGTAAATGTCTTTCCGGATTCTTCATTTCCTGCTCCTGGTTACGCCAGTTCCGCGGGGTCGGTAAACGAGACTGCTGTCTGCAATTCCATTGGTAATGTCCTTTACGTCCACAAATATAACATGTAATATTTCTTTTAACAGAGGAGTTCCGGTGATTTGTTCTGATGTCCTGATTTCGTCGACACTGTGGGTTTGGAGAACAAGACCGCTGTCTGCAATTCCTTCTAATGTGTCCCGTACGTCCGCATCGATAACACTCCACTCTCGTGATCGGACGTGACCGTTCTAACTGTCTGGACTGACCATTTCCTAATGCTGCCATTTGTTGCACTAATTGGCCGAACATTGATTCAATTTTATTTATTGATGTAGCAACATGATCGGCTGGCGGTTCTCTTTCCTCTTGAATAGGCTCTGGCTTTAAATCATTGCACGCAGCTTCCATTTCCAGCGCTCGAATCAGTAATTCGCTGTTGTTGCTCCCTTTGAACATCTTCAGCCATTTCTTTACCTCCGGATCTCGAATCCCATCTACAAAATACTGTGCCACAAGTTCTTCTTGGACTTCATCCGGGACGGCTGGGTAAGCCAGATGCACAAGGCGACGAATTTCGGTTTCAAACTCTTCTAGATTTTCACCAGTTTTCTGCTGTCTTGCCATTAATTGCGTTCGATACAGTCCTTTCTTATGTTGATCCCCATAACGACGTTCTAATGCAGCTACTAATGCGTCATAGTTGCTTTGTTGGGCGATAGGCAGAGTCTGTAACAGCTCCAATGCAGGTCCTCGTAATGCCACCACCAGTGCTACAGCCATTTCCTCGTTACTCCATCGATTTGCATTTGCAGCGGCCTCAAATTGGAGTTGGTACGTTGCCCATGAAGTTTGACCATCATATGTGGGAGGCTTGATCTTGTTGAGCCCGTTTCCGGTGATCACTGTAGAGTTGACTCTTCTGCTGTCAATTTTCCGCTCTAAGTCGCGTAACTTTATCTCGACATTATTCTGAATTTTATTAATGTCCTCCCGAACATCATTAATGTCCTCCCGAACATCGTTCTGAATTTTATTCATGTCCTCCCGAACATCGTTTTGAATTTTATTAAGACTATGGGTTACATACTCTTGGATTTCTGTCTTGGTCCCCGCTAGAACTTTCAATATTTCTACGTTACGCTTTTCATGCCGCTCTCTGTCTTCTTCTTTGTCTTGTTGTCGATTTCTTTCTTCTTCTTCTTTGTCTTGTTGTCGTATTCTTTCTTCTTGTTGTCGAATCCTTTCTTGTTCTTCCTTTTCTTGTTGTCGAATTCTTTCTTCTCGTTGTCGAATCCTTTCTTGTTCTTTCTTTTCTTGTTGTCGAATTCTTTCTTCTTGTTGTCGAATTCTTTCTTGTTGTTTTTCCTTGTTTTGTTGTCGAATCCTTTCTTGTTCTTCTTTGTCTCGTTGTCGAATCTCTTCTTGTTTTTCAAGCATTGCCATAATAGCTGCAAGTTGGGCCTCCATGTTTGCACTTTGACGTCTTGTTATTGGCATAAAATAAATTTAACACACCACTGTTCCGAAAATCTCTAGTCCGGTTCTGAACACAAGTCTTTAACCCGAAGTTTAGTTCCAATTCACGTCGCACTAAAGTCTGATCGCACTTCTGACACCAATTGTTACGATTTTCCCGTGGGTTCACACAAAGTCAATTTAACTGAACAATTAATAAATTTATTTACACTTCAAAACACTCCGTACAATAATTAACACAGCTACTAAAAACACTACTACAATTCCACAATTATTCCACTATTTAAACTTAACCGCGTTCCCAAATTCACTACTCTCTCTACTACTGACTAACTACGCCGTCGTCAACGCCGCTTCTTTTATATTCGCAAACCACGTTCTAGAATGACCGCGAAACGCTTCGCGGGTTGCCTTGACCATTCAAGAATATTCCAGGTAGCGCTTCCTAACTGTGGCCTACTTTAATACGCGCCCGGCCAGATATTGCGGCGCATCGGTTTCATCCCGAAGCGAGCGCCCGTTAAGAAGTATCGAGCATAGTAGGCCCAGACCGTAACATTATTAAGTAACCAGGGCAAATCATTTAAAAGGCAACTACAAACAATCACAATGTTTATCTCGAGCGATTTCGATCCACTTTAGGATTGACTACTAGATCCTGCAAATTAACAGGATTGAAACACTGGATATGAATGGAGATTGCATGCTTTGGACGATATCAACATTCTGAATTCAGATTTGACAAACGACAGGGACAAGACAAAATTGAAGCGATTTAACTAAATAACAACTGAATTTAACTTAAAAGAAAAATGCACAAAAAACTGGACTCTGGAGTTGAAACAAAAAGTTACAAGACACGCAAATAATAGAAAACAAAAAAAAATCGGTTAAGTTAGGATTCAAATTTTTTCTCTTTTTAGTCATATTGCTGTCCTGTTTTGATTCTTAATGTCGAAGCTGACTGGTGAATCATCAACAATACAAAAATAAGATAAAAAGGATTCAATTGTTGACTGTTCCACTTCCTTGGTCAGATGATATGTTTTACGAGATAAACGTAGTCAATGATCTCTCAAATGGTTTGAAATGTTGTTGTTCTGACTCAATAGAAATTCAGTACGTGATATAATACACTTCCCATAACTATCTTCAGCAACGCCTCTTAAAAATGTGAAGACTCATAGCCATATATGCCACAACATATGAGTATTTTTATTACTTACATTATTTTAGATTTGACGAAAACAAGCCTCTCTTCCCATCATAAAATAGATTCTAATCGAATAAAGGAAGCAATTACAATACATTACCTTCTCCAAATAAATAAGAAAACGAAAAAGGCTTTTCAAAAGTTATATTTGTCACACACACTTTTACTTAGTTTTAACCAGTATTTCTCATAAAAAGGCCAAGTAAATAATTATCTAATTAACCAAACTAAAATGCAATGTTTACATAATTGGTAAATCGTTCACTTTGGAACCTCATATGAAATATGTGAACTGAACCAAAAATCCGAATTCTGACCAACATATTGAGGAATAAAAGTTTCAACTTTTGTGTTGTGTTTATGCTATGTACTTGTGTCTAACCAATCCAATTGAGTTATTTGTATGGTAAAGAAGAATCCATTTATGTTGACTATTTTCAAATGTCACTCAATTAGCAGTTAGCAGAACTACTTTTCACCTTTCATCATATTATTTTGTTATTGATAGATTGAGAGTAAAAAAATACGTCTGTTATTTCTATAACTATAAGAATTTGCCTTGTGCCAAGGAAATCGATAAATACACTTTGGCAAGAAGCTATGATTATGCTGTGCTTAAGTTGTGCTTATGTTATGTTGTGTCAATCTATAAATCCAGCTTTAGCTCCAAAAGTGTATTTTTATTTGTATTTCAAACTTTTGAATGTTCTG
This sequence comes from Ips typographus, assembly GCF_016097725.1. NCBI lineage: Eukaryota > Metazoa > Arthropoda > Insecta > Coleoptera > Curculionidae > Ips > Ips typographus. The sequence continues at coordinate 14,221,941 of NC_138423.1, forward strand.
GTTTACCTAAAGTATAGACGCGATATTTAAGCACAAGATTTTTCTGCTTTGTAAAGAACATCGTTTAAAGCTTGGTTCAAAATCGACACAATTCTCACGCGGCGTGGCGTTTTGAAATTCCTTAAATTTCCTAAACATCAAAAGCCATAACTTCCTGGCCGACAAATTTAACTAGGAAAATACACCTATCTCGAGCCAAAATAACGTAACCGTTAAAAAGGCCCGGCTACATTATGCACAGTGTTATACACAAGGCATGAATCTTTGTTCAGGATGCGCAAAATGTTCCTTAATGCCGCCATTTGCATGACAATTCGCGTTGCGACGCGGGTGGAACTATATTAACTTCCTAGAGACGATGAATTTTCGTTAGCGATCAGTGACGTGCTGTATTTCCAAGTCGGACCCCAGTGCTGTACAATGCTAAATTAGCACGCCACTGTTAAATAAGTGTTTTGGTCTATCCTTGTATCACCTTCGTCACCATGGGACGCCCGTCATAATCGCTCTATTCGTTCTGTTGGCCGTTAAATTAGCGAATTTATGATAACGGTAATTGAGAGACTAAACACTGCGATCGGGCTTTTACGCATATTTTCTAAGCATGGTACATGGGGCCCACGTCTACGGCGACGTTTCCAATAAAATGCCCGATGTATACGGACAATTAGGAAATAGCACACCTAAGAAAATGTATGCGATGCCATTTAATTAAATAGCAATTCCATCTGCTTTAATAAAAAATAAAGTTGAAGATGTACCGTAGATCAGTGGCGGGCGAGCAGAGAAGCTAAGTATTCCCATAATCTTCTTCACTCTAATCTAAATCGATAACATCGAAACTATATTTCTATTGATTCTGAAAAGTATAGTTTTCTGTTTTACTATGTGTGCAAAAACAGGGTGAATTTTTCGATCAGTCTAAGTGAAATTCAGAAAACATATACATTAATACTACACAGGATGTCCCTGAAAGGTCTTTACAACGCTCTGCCACAGTTTGCTGGGGTCAAAATAACGCGATTTAGCCATATTTGCCTTCATCCAAAAGATGATGACTACAGAGGTACTTCTGGAGACTGTTTTAGACTGAGATTAACGGACATTTTAGTTCAAACGCATTTTTCTCGAAAACGGTTTGCCCATAGCATGACTAAGGTACATCTTTTCTAAGCAGAAATAACAGGCAAATACGCCTTTATACTCAAAAGTGATTTAAAAAAAATACAAAGGAATTTGTATGTAAAAAATCGTTGGCTGATATGAATTCCCCATCTCGGAAAATCCCCTGATACCTAATTTCATAATTTTAAATGGTTTGGTATAAAAACTACGATTAAAAAGTGATTTTTAAATTTTAACTTTGCCGCCCTTCAGCTCTGTAATTATCAACTTTTGGATTAAGTCAAATATGGCTAAATCGCTTTTTTTGACCCCAACTGCGGCAGAGCGTTGTAAAGACCTTTCAGGGACACCCTGTAGGTTTTTCCACCGTGTAACTTCTACTTCTGATCAGTCAATCATGACCAAACTGAAATAGGTATTTCAAAATTCTATGATTGCTATGATCGTACCAATCCCAATAATTTGGGACAACAAACTTTAAGAAAACAATATTATTTCATGAAAACTAAGTTGAATCATTCAATCTCTCTTCTTGGAAGATTTTCAATAATGTTTAGAAGCTGTCGTTTCCAAAATGATTCTAGAGGCCTCTGGCCATTTTAAAAGATATGTTTATGTGGTTTATGAACCTTTCAATAGCCAGTCAATTTCACCATCAAAATTATAAATTTAACAGTTCATTAATGTTGCTAAATGTGAATGCCAGATGATCTGAATATTCATTAATTGTTTTTATGATCTTATACACAAAATAAAATGACGTCTTCTTAAAGGGTTATCCATGCCATTCAAACCTTCAACACACTTAACTTTAGGGATTCAGATAATGAAAAATGAAAACACTGACCATAGGAAGTAGGTGATTTATGGTTATGTAACACATTGTTTGCAGATTATTTGTTGCTGCATCATTGAAAGAAGTTGACTTGGATCAACTCCAGAAGGAGACAATGAAACTTTCTGGCAGGTAGTTGATTGGACACATTGAGCTACAAAATACTTACTAATTTTAAATATAAATTTCCGCTCTTCAAAATTATCAGATAGACAAGTTATTTGACTCGGAGGACCAAAAATTGTCAAAATGGCTGGTGCTGATTGAAGACTTTTAACACAAAAAAAAGTGAACTGCATGAACAAACTTAATGCTACTAAGTAACAGAACACAGAAAACCCAATATGAGAATCCCGAAAACACAACCTCACTTTTTCGTTTTTTTTTGGAAAGTGGGACTTGCTTTAGGAAAGACCTTTCCTAAATTTCAAATCTAAAGAAAGAAGGATATAAGGAGCTTAATTCTTAAAAGATAATAATTTGACTCAGTGTAATAAATATTGGTTTTATTAGCTTCAAAAAAGAAAGAAAGACTGCATTACGTTTATCAACTTGTGGAGAAGATGGAAGATTAAAGTACTGTAGAATGTGAAGTTGAAATTAAACAATAATCAACAATAAGTTAATGGGACATAAGGTTGTCTGTTCCATGTTAAAGGTAAAATGACACCGAATTATATCACCTAAATTAGACAAAAATACAAAATTAATGGCGAATTCGACTGGGAAGCACTATCCGAGTGCACGGCCTACCCCAGTTCAATTCGTATTTTCTCAGTGCCATGTAAAAGTTGCTCTAACTCCGATTAGGTGCAGTTAGCACGCTGCACTAAGAAAGTGCGAGCCACATCAGTGCAGTTATTAAAACGAGGTTGATTCGACTGGGATTGACAATTAACAGAAAATTTACCTAATTTATCAAATTGTCCCAAGCAAGCTAACCACTCTTCACCATGACCTCCACCAGGATGACCAGCTGACGAAGAAAGAAGAATTCAAGACAAGAAGAGCGCAGAAGAGCCCCGTTGTCAGCCGGGGCACTCTCACCCAGGACAGGGGACACCGTTGCAACACTGGTAATTCCCGAAAGGGAAATATTTCAAGGGAAATACCAGTGACTGTTAATGGAGTCCTTCTTCCGGACCTTTCCTTTTGGTCTACAGCGATGGGAGGGTAAAAAGCAGTAGTCTTGCTTGACCCGCTTATCTGAGACCATTCTCTCCTGTCATGTATAATAACCACTCTTCATCTCAGGAATCACTCTTGCTGCTAGATGACGTGTTTATTAAAAATTCTTCAAGTAAAGCCGTTGACACCATTTCTATTTATTTGTTTTGTTTGTATCTCTAGATAGAACTGAACTAGAACTATACTAGCAGCACAGTTCTAAAATTTTGCACTAAGTGCTAAAACACCGCACCAAATGCAACCCAGCCGAATTCTCACAGACCGCACTAAATCAGTGCATTTCCGAGACGAACATAAATATTTTCAAAACCAGTGCAGAACTTTGTCAGTCGAACAACCAGCACCGAGCGAGTGTGCTTTCAGTGCAGAATAGTGCGCACTAGTGCCGCCAGTCGAATTCGCTATAACTTTCTTACTACTTTTTAGTATCTGATGAGGCAAAAATAAATTTACAAAAGAAGATTACTATGTTCTTCCTTTATTTGATAAGTCTAGTATTGTTAAAAAAATAATTAGTATATAAAACTCAGTTCAAAATTAACTTTTCGGGCAAAATATAACTGATTCGTGGTCAAACACCACATCAAAGTGAAACCCTAACAAATTTAATGTTAAAATTAAACTAAAAAGCTCGAGTTAGATCTCATTCAAATAGCGACACCGATTTCCGGTTCGTAAAATAAGCAGACGTCGGCCCCAAAAACCGCGCACATTATTCGTCGGTTATCAGCCCGTATGTTTGCAAACAATAACCGACAAAGCGAAGTTAAACGTGGACGAAAAGCCGCAATTGAAACGCTATATGAGCTTTTCTATTAACTTGAATGTCTATCAGTAATGAATTGGAGTTTTGCATGGCTCCGTTCTCCATCTCCATAATGAGAATGGAATCAGATCTGTTGTTGGTAGTTGTAATAGAACTGGTGTATCGTTTTACTCTAAATTCGGAAGTTGAAATTAAACTTTTGAAATTTTGTATTTAGGTACCAGTTTTTGTAATAAAATGTCGTAAAAGGTCGTTAATTCAATAGAATAAAGCCTAAGAGAAAAAATGATAAAAACCTTTGTCTGTCAGCACCAAACAAAGAACACAGGAAATTGAATGACAATGTAATATTCTGCTCTGTATATTTGGATGGCTGAAAAAAATCAGAATAAAATCTTCAAACAGTTCTATGATTAAATTGTTTCTTATTCCTTAACATATTTCATCTTTATTCTTCTTGCCATGAAATGAAGAGATGTTTTTCACAATCGCGTATTGGATTATCAGGAGCAATCTGCCGCTTTGGACCATCCCCTCGTGTAAACGTATCACTTTCTTCTGCATTATATTCAAAGTTTTCCTTTATCACTTAATCATATTAGAGAAATCAATTATTCGGGTCATGCATTCATTTTAGCGAAACAACAGAACGAATCAGCAAGAAGGTTTTTGTTAAGATGAATAGAATGACGTTTCCACAAGATCTTGTTTGATTTAATCAGTTAGTCACTTACGTAACTATTCCATGCAAAGTAATAAAGTTGAAATATATTACCTTTCCATATCGCCTTTTAAGAAAGAGAAGCAAGAACCAAATAAACCATATTAACTGATTTTCAGAAAAGTCTGTAAAGACCTGTTCGAAAAGCTACCATAAAAATTCTCAGAGAAAAAGAGCAGCCTATATCTTCCATTAGTCCCAGAAATAGAATTTGAATTTTACTAAAACTGACACATCATCTGATTATCAAAATTCCAATTGTCCAAAAAACAAAAAAAGATAAATGTAGATACGATATTTAGGTTGTACCTATGTATTTGTAAAACTGAATGTCTGTTGTATTCAACGAAACCAATTTGCATCTATAGCACCTGACTAAAACGGTTTTTGATTGGTCAACTTACAAGTACTTATTCCGATAAAACCTCATTTTTGATAACATTCGAAACGTTTTTTAATTTATGAAAAACTTCGTTTTTATGTTTACTACCTCGTTTAAATCCCATTTTAATAAAAACTTTAACCAAATGTTGATTGGTCTTTTATTGTTTTTTAACTGTTTAAAGTGCTGCTTTGCCAACAACATAAAAAACGGTAAGGAATTGTTATTCGCTCTAAAAATTATTTTGGTGTGTTATTTTATTTCAATGTTGGTGTGAATTAATTTATTATTTGTTTGGAACATTTTTCATCAGTTTAAGTTAGTGTCTAATGTGTTTAGATATTGATTTGTAGTACTATAGAGCCACGTCTACTACAAATCACTAAAAAATAATAAAAAACATAATTTTTAACACATTGTATATATCAAACAGGTTTACTTAACCTTAAAAGGTATCTAAGAATCTACTTTTATCTCTCTTACTTTTTTATATAAGGTTTTGATTGATTTTCATCTAATTTAAGTTTGTTGAGTAATATTACTACATGAAGATTTTTAAAGTTTTGTTTTTAAAGTATCCAAGAATTTTGAACTTTCATCAGTTTTTTGAAATCTGGCGCCTTTCTAAGACCATCTTCAAAGCGTCTTAGGTAGAACCATAAAAATGTTCACTTCTGTGAGTTCTTTGACATATACAGTATGTCCCAAGTTAGTTCTATTTATATTGGAATTTAATAGGAACAAAAAAACTTAATAACAGCTGGTCGAGTGCGAATTACTATCTTATATTCTTATTTCTCATTCGTCAAACTGGTTTTGCAAAAAACTTTATACATGACATTATCAATCTACCCAATTCCTTTTAGAAACATCATACCGTTTTCATAGTTGATAAAAAAACCATTGGTTGCCTAGATCCAATTTTGGACACCAAAAAAGTTTAACCGCAAATATTTTACTAGATAATTTGACAAAGTCCACCTCTGTCTTTCAACAAAAAAAAGCATTTTTCAAAGTTTAGCAAAACGATTTTCTCCACGGTCGTCCACGTCGGATTTTCTGCTCCCTTTTTCATCATTTTGTTTACACCAACGTTTACTCGCCTCAAATATTTGTTGTTCTCGTTTTCGTCTTATATTCCCGGTATATATTTATGTTATGTGTGCGTACCAGCATAATTTCTTTGTTTGTGTGCCTTTGTTTCTGTGCGACGTATGTAAATTCCGGTACGTAAATAATCCGGAGGCCCTTTGCCTTAACTATTAGTGCTGATAGTGTTAATTCGGTACGTAGGGATGTTACATTTGTTTTTCGTGTTTAAATGGTATAACGCTAAATAAGACGTTTCCTACTTGGTTTCGAGTATGAGAACAACTTCGATTAAGTGTTAATGGAAAACGACAATATAAATCTAGTTTCGAACGCCCAGTTTAAAGCTACTAAACACTCAATTGTGTTGCATAAACGTGATCGAAGAAAGCGTGATTGAGTTACGCAACTAGTTTACTGCAACTCACTCCAACTTGGAATTCGGAAAAAATCTACTCTAAATACTTAATAGGATTATTATATTTATGGTGGTAATATGTGAAATCTTTATTGCAGTTTAGCACGCGACGCTGTGTACATATTGGCTGTTTGGCTTAGCCCTAACAAAGAGATGGAAACAGTGTTTATAACCCACGAGTATATGAAGCAAAATAGGTTTTTTTCATTAAAACAGTAAACAGATTTTTTAACCCTAATTTGTTTTAATACGGATAATGTTTAACCATTTTACTTGTCTAGGAATTAGAGCACCAAATTTGTAGTGATTTTAATGAAAAATTATTAGTAGATTGTGTTTTATTTGATTTTTTTATTGATTAATTAAAATTTGACAATACAGGGTGTCTCTAATTGCGCTTGCGTAAATTTAACAGCGTATTCGACATAAATACATAATGCCAGTTTCCCATATAAACTATACTCGAAAAGTTCTTCGTTAGCGAAATACAGGGGGTTAAAGGTTGAATGAAAAAACTAATTTAGCTTATTGTTCCAAAGTGTCGTGATCCTATGCCTGTCGCTCATGTTGTCGTGTTGCCGATATCCCTCCAGTTATCTCAATCAGGAAACATCTCATATTTTCTTCTAAAAACTTCATTAACTTGATCCATCCATCGACTTGGCAAACGCCTCCTGGGTCTCTTTCCTTCATCTTTCCCTTAAATCGTGAGTTTTTTTGAGTGCGGATTTGGCCAGTGCTATTCTTCTTTTAAGTTCTGTAGATGAGTTGCCGTCTCCATTTAATTTAACTTAATTATTTCTTTCACAGTTTCTACATTGTGTATTCCAGACGTTCCATCTATTTTGTTGGTGCAATCTATTACAATTAACATGGTTTTTTGTCGGTTTAGTTTCAAACCAAAATTCAAACTCTTTTCTTCTAATCCTTTAATTATCTCGGGCATTTCTTGTTTATCCTTGGCTATAAGTGTAGTGTCATCAGCATAACGTAGATTGTTTATTTTCTTGACACCTATAATTATACCTCCCTCTCAACCATTCACTGCTTTCCTGATAATGGATTCTCCATAGATGTTGAATACCAAGGATGACAGAATGCAGCATTGTCTGACGCCTCTTGGTATATTGAACGGTTTGGAGTTCCTATCATCAACTCTGACCATTGCCGTGCTCTTTTCGTATAAGTTTTTTAAAAGAAGGACTAGGTATTCAGGAGTTTCCAGGTCTATAAGGACTTTCCAGACATTTCGCCAGTTAACACAGTCAAAAACCTTGCTGTAATCCAGAAAGCACAAATATGTTGGTTTTTCAAATTCTCTTCCTTTTTCAATGATTTGTCTCACGTTCAAGATTTGTTTTCTTGTGCCTTTATCGTTGACGAAATCAGTTTGTTCCTGTAGGATCTGCCATTTCAGAAAACATCTAAGGCGTTGAAGTAAAATTCTGAGCATTACTTTGCTTGGCTGTGAGATAAGTGCAATGGCTGCTGCATTTTTTACTGGACCTTTTTTATGCAGACTAATAAAGATAGATATGCATCAATCATTTGGCCATTGCCCTATTTTCCATATGCTATTACATATCCTCCACAAGAGATGCATTTCTCTCCTCTATTCCTGTGCTTTTGTTGTCTTTTAAATAGCGAATGGCATGTTATATTCCCTCTCATAAAATATCAGGTTCCTGTGCCATGTCTTTGATATAAAGTACTTGTTTTAGCTGTTTTAGTTCTTCCTCAGGGCCTACATCCTCCTTGTAGAGGTTTCCACAGTATTGTCGCCATACTTCAAGGACTCCATCTATTTCTGTGATAATTTTACCATTCACATCTTTTATTTTCCATGTCCTTAGTTTGAACTCACTGGTGATTTCCTTGATTCATTGGAATAAATTGCGCGTTTCACTAGTGTTGTATAGTATTTCTATTTCTTGACAAGATTTTAGTACGTCCTTTCTACTCAGTCGTTGGATCTCTCTATTTAATTCCCGGTATTTGATTGTGTGTTCTTTGCTATTTATATCTGTTTTTTTTTAAGGATTTTTCTTTCTTCCACCATATCCCACGTTTCTGCAATTATCCATTGTTTGTTTCTTACACCCTTGATGTTCTGTAGAACTATTTCTCCTTTTGTCTCGACCATAGTTGTTTTGAAGATTTGCCACAATGTTTCTGAATTTTCATAAGATACGTTATTGGGATGTATTTTTAATTAAGCTAATAAAAATTTGTGATCTCTGCCACATTTCAGTTCAGAAAATGTTTTCACGTTATTAATACAAGATCTCCATCTAGCTTGTATTAGTATACATATAGTCTATCTCATTTCTGTATTGGTTGCCAGGGAATGTCCACGTATGCCGTCGTCTTGGATGGTGGGGAAAGAGACTATTTGCAATGGCTAAGTTGTTTCCTGTGCAGAATTCCACCTACTTTTATCCAGATTCATTTCTGGAACCCAATCCATATCTCCTCGCAAATTGTTTTATATGTTCATCTTCCTGAATTTGTCCAATTTGGCGTTGAAGTTACTTTGAACAATCGTTATTTCTTTGCTGGATATTTTATGCATGGTTCGTACAAGTTTATTATAGAAATTGTTTTTCGTCTTCCGTGCTTCCTGATGTTGGACGATGTTTAAGTTACATAAGTTACATGGATTGGCATTAATTTTTATGGAAAGTATTTTGGTACTATTAGGATTATAGCCCAATATGGTTGATTGTAGGTGTTTTGGAATAATTATTTCCACGCCGTGTACTGGGTCTGTCTGATGTCCAAAGAAATATATCGTGTTACCGTTTTTTGAGTTGAAATGACCGCTACCAGCCCAATGTGTCACACATATAGGTACCTAAAATGTAAATATCTGTAACTTCACGGTCAATAATATCTAGTCTTTTACCACCAGAATCTTTTACTAGGATTCATGGTCACCCCCCGGACGTTCCAAGTAGCAATTATATGTCTTTAAAGGGACAACATTGTTGATGATAAAAGTTCCATGTTGCTATGTCTCCTATAGATCCGATTGAGGGAATGTTTAGACTCCGAATATTTTTAATCAGGAGGCAATCCATAAGATTCTCTTGGGAAGATACTAGAGGTAATTTCCTGTTGCTTTTTCCTAGGATTTGCAAGGTTTACTCCCTAAGGTAGGTACAGGTAATAAACATATTACCGACAGAAAAACCCCACAAACTGTTTAGTGCGATTTCTGAATCTATTTATTTAAAAACTTACATTATTAATTTAGCATGACAATTGTTGTTGTGTTGCAACAACTTTCTAATATGTTAATTTTCAGGTGACAAATGCCAACAAAATCTAACCTTTTTAAAACGAAGCAAAACATTAAACAGTGAGTTTTCTGTTTCTCACAATACAGGAATATAGTAATAAACTAAAACTAAAACACTATTTACGTAACACTTAGAGTCATTTTATTTAGTTTTATAAAATTAATGTTATTGAAATTATAAGGTACTACCTTAAAATAAATTGCACTTAACGACCTGACTGAATTTAAAAAATCATAATTAAATATTGCAAAAACAAAGTTTTCATTCTTAGATTACTCTAAAAATATCCCATTTATAATACAAAAATATTTTTTTAACCAAAACAAGCAAGATACCTACTTTAAATTTATTTTGACCTCAATAACATCTGTACCGTATTGATATGTAAAATTCATACAAGGACGACAATAAAACACAAACTTCCAAGGAAGTATAAAACATAACGCATAAACTGACAGTGTATAATATCCAATACATAAAACGCGAATGGAAATCACTGTATAATTAGTTGTCTTTATGATATCGGATATTCCAGAAATGGTAAAACAAGAAAGTACAAAACTCTGTAACAGACAATTAAGCAGTAAATAAGTTAGTAGTGCGATTACTACTGGACTATGTTATTACTTTATTACTATTGCGGTCAACTGAGAAAATTGACTATCACACTGTCTGGAAACTTTCTGTACTATGACATTTACGATTAATAATTTGTTATTAGTATAATATAGCTACAACTACTAACGTGATGTAAATAAATAAAAGCCGATAAGAGAAACTAATATGTGTAATCTATTAGGACTTGTTCATTTAATGTGTTCTTTGTTTTCATGGATGTTTTATGTAATTCGATAATAAATATTTGTGGTGAAAATCAATAAAGAATAATTAATAAAGATTGCACTGAAGAAAATTTGACCAAGAGCATCAAGGAAGTGTACCTAGAGTTTCAAACATAAAATTGCTTCGAAACTACCCAAGGATAGATAACAACAGCCTGTCTCGTTTAATACACATAAAACCCACAAACGAACCGGAACGAATCCCATAGAAAGAACGATGACAAATAGCTTATAATTTTCCTAACTGCGAGAGTACACTCTGTTGCGCATAATAAGGAGCCGTCAAGATGGAAAGAACGAAAACGTTTTAGTCGTAATTATTATTATATTAAAATATATTGTGGCCGGAATGTGTATGTACACAGACGGTAGCACTTTGATCACGCAAACATTGCTGTGTCGTAAAATATTATTGTTCTAGTTCAATGGAAATAATTACGACGTTCCAGCATGCTAAAGCAACGCCTCGATTTGTTTGAATTAGAGGGTGTACGTATATGGAACCGAAAACAATGACAATTTATATGTTATTATAGTAAAGCTGTCTAAATAAGAAAAAAATAGATATTTGTTTTACCAAGACGGAAGCACATTGTTTTCGAATTGGCTATTGATAGGCGTGAATTATGAATAATTTGGGATACAACTTGTTTCTTTATCAAAGAAAATGAATGAATATAAACTGAACAATTGTTTTACCAGGTGCAATTACCGATGAAAACTCCTTATTGCAATACTCACATCAATATGGAACTTTGTCCCACTATAATGCGCAGCCCTGTATATGAATGACGACGATGTACCACTAACACCACATCGCGGAGAAGGAATCAGAAATGGAATAACATCTTATTCCAGAAAAACTGGAAAAAAATGAAGCCAACATACTGCCCAATTATGAACTAACGGTGAAACAAGAATATCGGTTCGTTTTTAAGACAATTTTTTTATCGGATATTTTCTTGAACATGAAAACTAACGTCTTCTACCTTGTGGTGTATACCAATAGCCTTTCCGTAAGTACTCGTCACAATGTATGGTAGATTTAGCTAACTATTTGAAAGTACAGGTATTTCGAAAAAGGCAAAGAAATGGATACCAGCCAAGTTATAAAATTTGTATCTAAAAGCTCTAGCTGCCATTTGTCAACCAAAGTTTTTAGAACTTAAGACAATTGACGAACTGTTCCAAATAGATAATATTGTAGGCATGGGCAATAGTTTCCCTTCCTGGTACCAAAATGAAGAGACGGAGATTATTTGTATATATCAGAACACCTGGACATATGTAGAAATTATGCTGCTCATCAAATTTTTCTTTAAGTATTGGAGTATTAAGACAAGTTATTGAAATTGATATATTTGCTGCTCAGAAGTACATTCACTGCTTTAGAAGGATCTAATTAACGCCAAAAAAAAAATTCTGAAATCGTAAATAAGACATCTTCGAATGTCTATTGATTAACACTAGATAAAAAGTGTATTTCTACAGTTTGTTCATTATTCCTGGTCTATGCCTAGTTATTAAAGCTGTTGTTTAAGAATGGTTGAGATAATAGAAACACGCATTTTTCGGCGTTGATAAACGCCATCTTCGTGAGTAGTAACTATGATTACACGTTGAATAATATATTATTTCTTACTAAGACTAATATATATTGAAAAAATCAACCACATTTCTATTTCTGTGTGAATGCACAGTAAAGAAGAGTATTCCCCTACTTAAACATTTCTCTATACTTCTCAAATAGCTGGAATAAAACTTAAATAATGACGTCATTGTCATTTGCCTTGGATCGTTCTTTACTTGTTTTGTGCCTTTTTAAATTCTCTCTAATAAGCCGATACCTAAGAAATCCATCAAGTTCGACGCTCGAAGGCAGCAACCCTATACGTGTGCGTGTACGAGGTTGGAAATTTGTAATTCGATACCACTGGGCTGGTAGCTAAGCACCAGATTAATGTCACTTAAGCTTCTGTATTAGACCATATTTAAATATTCCCCCGTTTTCGATTCAGTGTGTCGGTCGGCACGAACTTAGAGGCATGTGTCATCGATTAATACAGCTTATAGTTTGCTGTGACATATTTTTTTTGTATGTAGAATCAAGTTGAGTGGTGTTAACATGAAACGAAACCCCTTTTTTTATTAATGTACCATATGTGCAAGTTGGATTAATGGATAGTTGAGTGCTGTCATAAAATTAATACAAATCTCCTGTAGAGTATTATAACGTGTTAAACAAAAAGTCACTTTTTTCTGCAGTATCTTATAGCTCAGTTATTCTGTGTTTTAGTTAAAACCTAACGAAGAAATACTTTTGACACAGTATATTAAAATACCTAATGTTGGCTGTTTTGAAGTGCCTTTGTTAATGTTTCTGGACCTATTTTTGTGTATTAAACACAAAAATTAAAAAATAATTAAGAAAAAAGTTACAGGGGTTTTACAAAAGGATTTCATCATTTTTTTTTTGACAACCCCTGTTGGGACATTAACAGGAGCTCTTCAATTCAGTGAAAATAAAGTACCTTAGTATAAAGTGTGTGTCATGACTATTTCTAGGTTTCAACGATTTTGCAATGTTAGCTTGACCCTGTATAACACGTACATATTGTAGCACAAAATTGCAAAGTTTGTGTGGATTCTTTAAAAAAAATCGCACAAATGTTGGAGCCTCGTTTTTTGATAAGAAAAATGTGTGTATATGTCTATATATTACATGCCTAAACATGCAGATATCTTTCCTCAAAAACATCACAGGGCGACCTAGTGACCTCAACTAAATTGGCGTTGTTCCACTAAATTTAACCAAACAAGAAAACTTAATGATCCAAAAAAAAAATAATAACTTAACTAGGACTAACCGAAAAACTGCAGCAGTCCTAGTCGTTGTGGCCATTCAATTTAAATAAATAAGTGAGGCTATTAGTTGCAGATGCAGCTCGAAAAATCGGCGGTTTCGGATTAAGCTGGGGCGAAGAAAAAGGGGTCCCGAGTGGGGGCCCGTAAAGCCATTAAAGGAGCACACTCGGAGAACTAATGGTTCATTTCGTGAAGCAGCGACATCGATCGGGCTTGGCTTATATTTCGTGCATGTCCCGAATAAATTTCGGGGTTAGTTATTGCTCCGGGAGTTCTTCGGTTAACGTTGTCGAGATCACGACTCGGGAAAGGCACGGTCGAGGGGAGTTTGTCAAAGTTGCCGAAGATGACCTTAGCAAATTGGAATTTGGTTATTAGGAATTCGGGGTTCTGGAGAATTTCGGTTACATGCATGTTCAAGCGTGTAATTTTTTCCAGACCTACCTTAACAGCGTCTCTTACTTAATCAAGTCCCTTACCTGCAACAAGAAACAAATTATGTATTAGGTTCATAAATATATAACCAAAACACAAAAAAAAATATTAGTATACTGGGAATCAAATCATATTAGGATGACGTCACATATGAGCATTGAACTGTTGCTGAAGTATAATATTATCTCTTAACCGTTAAAATCTGGGATCACGGCAGAGCCCTTAAAAGGGCAACCCAACAAGTTTAACAGACCAAACCACTGGTGACAACAACGAAGATATGATCAAAAATATAAACAAATGTTGTGTCCCTGTGGCACTCCAGGATCAACTAAAACATCCAACGAATATTAGTAAACAAACAGCGTATATTCATAAATATAACACCACATGATGATTTTTAATTATTCTTATCAGAGAAATGCGTTTCGCACCGGTTCCTGCAGGTTCCCACAATCCCTCCTTTCTTTTCAGCTTCAAAGTAGGCACCTTAGACAAACTTCTGGTCTTCTGGTTCTTCTGCCTTTTGTTGATCATCGGGTTGCTGGGAACGTTGAGGATTCTTGAAGTTGGCGGAAATGATTCATGAGTTAGCAAGTCCTGCTTTGTTACTTCTTCAAATGTTGGAACTTTCTTCAAATGAGTAACGTGTCTCCTTAAGATTTTTTCTTCTCCTGACAGATTACTTCATTTTTCTGAGTTATTTTGATTCAAGTTTGTTGGCACGTGTCGCATTTTGTACTAGCACTTTATCACCCACTTCTATGGTGGAAGGTTTTGCATCTCTACTTGTATGTTCACTTTCTTCTCCTTTTTGTTTATTAAGCATGTCAATATCTAGTGCTTCTCCGTGTTCCGTCATTTGCACTAAATCCTCTATTCCAGGTATTTTATCACGGATTCGTCATCCAAACATTACTTCAGACGGCGACTTTCCTGTCGTTCCATGGGGAGTTAAATTGTATGTACATTAAAACTTTTTTAGTTCGGATGGGTAGTCAGCTCCTTTCCCATGAACAATCTGTAGCCGTTTCAGAATGGATTTGTTCATGTTTTTTACCTCCCTGTTAGCTTGTGGCCAATAGGTTCAAATATGAACAATTTTATTCCATTTGTTTGACAAAGTTGCTTAAATTCACAACTGTCAAGTTGTCTACCATTATCGGCCCTTATTGATTTTTGTATTCCTAGTCGCAAAAATATCTCAGTTAAATGTTCTCTTATCACTCTTGAAGTTGTCGAGGTTAAAAAAACTTCGAAAGTCAATCCCGCTAAATACAATTCAAAAGATCACATCCAGTTTTCACATTCTGTTCTAATAATTGATTTTCCGATGTTGTTGCATAAAATCTACTTTACTTCGCTGTCACTCTTTTTTTATTCTACCACAAATTTTAAATGTTTAGTTTCACTTTACTTGATTGTTTCTCTTATCTGCTCTAATTTTATAGAGTAACATAATATTTTTTATCTACTCCTAGCATGGTAATCATTCATTACATAGCTCATTTTGAGTTACGTAATGAGCGATTTTACCGCACTAGTGCGATAATAATCGATTTTATCGCACTAGTGCGATAAAACAACTTTAAATGAAAATTTCTGCTGTAATTGTTTATTGAATTTAAACATAACTTTGATACATTTTTTCATATTTCTCCTTTGACTTGGCAGGCAACAAGCCAGATACCACGTTTGCGGCAGCTTCTTCAATATCTGACGGAAGTTCTTCAGACATGTTCATAACGAAATGCACTTTTAAAAATTTGTGACTGACACTGTTAAATTGTCGCTTAAGTGATATGTGGAAACAAATGGCCACCATAGCAACAACACCAAAACAGTACAGCGTAGATGACAAGATTTAAGGGTAACAAATAACTACCCGTAGCAAGCATATACGAGACGTTCCTAAATAGTTCACATTGCACAAAATATTAATTTTTTTCTTACTTTACGCTGCTTCTGATGGTCGTAGATAAAATGTTGTACATCACCCGTGGGGTATGGCAAATTAACGTACTCGTGTGATCACCACAACTCGGTCTACGACCTCGTCGTGGCAACACTCCCACTCGTGACTATAAAAATGCTCATACCCCACTAGTAATGTAAATAACTATTTTTTACACTTTTCCCATTTTTCAACAAACTCATTATAAACTCCTTATAACTGCTCTGCTTTCCCCAGGGTATCATCCCCATCAGGTATATCAGGTTTTTGAATTGAATCGTCATTTGAGAGATGAAAATACCACTCTCATTACCCAGGGAGTGCAAGTGCCACCAGGGTGCGTATTCTTGAAACGAGGGAACGAAGTTATAAAGAGAAAGACCTGTAGAATGTGACAGGAACCCGTTATTGTCAACTTCTTCTGTCACATTCTATCAACACTTCTTTTGAGAATTCCGTTCCCTCCTTTCAAGAATTAGGGTCCAGGAGAGACTGAAAATATTTTCCTCCCTAGAGAGAAAAAGTGCCACCAGTAAAAGTCACACTGTTTGAAGACAGTTTGTCATTTTCTTGACAAATTGACAGACATATCTTTTTTTTCATAAAACTTCACATTGGTCGTAGAAAAAATTAAATGCGCAACTCTGGAGTAAACTGCCTTTTTGCAACGTTGAACTTTGAAACCCTCCGCTTCGGGTCGGGTCTCAAATTGTTCGCGGGAGCAAAAGTTGCACTTTCCTCCCTAGTTGCGCAAATAACTATTCAGTAAATTTTCTCCACCTGTGTTTGTTTTTTTTTATACCTGCAAGTACTTTCAGGTAATATAAAAGTTGGTCAATGATGCTTGTTTGATAGTTGTTGACCTAACCTAACCTAATTGATTAAACAAACAAATTTGTAATGTTTTCTGACACACATTTACTTTCCCATTGAAAAAATACATTACCTATTATCAATAAGCTCAAGAATATGCCTCGAAATTACGAATTTAATAAAGATGATAAATACATGTGTTTAACGACAAATGTGCATCAGAAAATAACTCCTTTAATAACAGTTAATCCATGGTAAAAATTTTGGATTTTTGATCGTAGAAAAAAAAACTCAAAAAATGTTTTCACTATAGTTTCTAATTTATAAAATTTTTTAAAAATGACTATTTGTTTAAATGTTATTTGTAGAAGTGTTTGTTTTTTTGTTGGAAGTCATTTTAACTAATTTTTTATAGTGACGACCGAAATTTTGCACTCTTAAAGAAAAATCAGTAATTCAATTTAAATCAGAAAATACGGAATTATGGATTTTTTCAATATTCTCGTGTAACTCACAAAGTTATTCGAATATTTAGCTCAAATTTTGGCTAAACCCTAATTTTTATGATCTACATATGCAGGAAGATATTCATTTATTTACTAGATTTTTCTTTTAAACTTTTTTTGTGGTCCTCTACAGAAAATAAAAAATTTAAATTGACTGCTTATTTTAGTTGATAAATATTTTTGTGTTTTGTGCTTTTTAAGGCCTGACACCGTTTTTAAGTTATTTAGTAAATTGTGAATTAATGTTTCACACCTTTTTTACCACCTATGCTGAATTTTGGACCCGGTGTATTTTGATAATCCAGAAATGACCATCAGTAACATACAAAAAAAAATAAGAAAACTATAACACAAACTAAAGATGGTGTTAAAATATACTTTTGTCACAAAATCAGACTTTTTCGAACCACTTACATCAATATCCTATTTTAGATAAGAAAACTGCATTTTACTAGAACACATACGTCTTGCCGTACATGAACGAATAATAATTAAAGAGCACAATCCATAAACAAGAACTAAATTAAGGAAAGGCGATTAACATTTTAAGCCAGAGACTTAAAACAGAAATGAAGATTTTAAGGCTTTATTTACGACTGGCGATTTGCGTATATGTGCAGCAGTTTAAAATATGATTTCATTTGAAGGAGACCGCTTTGGCGCCAACGAAAGATAAAATAATAATAACCGCTCATATTAAATGCCAACTTGAGAATTACTTTTTGGTGTATTTTACATTTGAATAACGAGATTAATAGTGTACGTTTTTCTTTGCTCCTACAAACCGAAATTAACACATAATTTTCTCAAACCTATTTCAATTAAATAATACTCTACTAGAATTTTGATTTTCGTAAATTAAGCCAAAAAATGTGCCCTTGGAAATGTTTGATTATTTCCTTCCTATCAATTTTGACCAATCGCTATCAAGAATTAGTATAACAAATGTAAATTTTAAGTGGAAAAATCACTTGTCAACAACTGTCAACTTAGCTGTCAGCAGTTTTTCCGGAAAAAAAATCGAAAAAATTGCACACTCCTCACAACAACATAAAGAATAGTGTTACCCTTTCTAGCTTGAAAGTTATTGTTCTTATTAATTATTGTTCTTATTGTTTTAATTAAAATAAAATGTTTATTTAACTCAGGAAATAATCTTACCAAATATCCCTCGTGCATCTAATTTTTTCTGTGGAATTTCTTTCCGAATTTTTCCGGAAAAATTAAATGCACTAGGGATATTACCCCCGAAAAATCAAAATAATATTGAATAATTAAATTTTGACATATAAAATTTTTATAGCATGATTAGTGTAAAAGTAAATTTTTCTGTTCACTCAAAACAAAATTGACTGAAATGTAGGGAATAATATAAGTCAAACAATTTCACTTTGGGGTTTATTGGATCAGTCACGGGTACCGCCGATATTAAGGGTGTTAAAAGGTTTTATAGCACCTCTAAGTACCGATACAAAATTAACAAAAGTGATGGTTTTTATGGGGCGCGTTTTATTGACCGGGTGAAAAAAATTTAGCACGTCTTTGTGCTGGATGAAAAAGGAACCTGGTTGTTTAGCGCTGCGCCCCCCTCGGCCACTTCACACATGGCTCACTGGTTTGTTCTTATTATTTTCGCACCTCGGTCATTCAATATTGCGATGAGAGAGAAAAAGAAGAGAAGAAGAAAAAAACGGACCGAAATGCGAGTTTGCATTTAGGCCCCACGACCATTTCAAAGGTTTGCATTCTGGCTGTGCATTGGGAGTACGTAATTGGAACTGGAGTGTAAAAAATAAGGATAAAATGAACGATTCTGTATGCAACAGGGATGGAATAAGTTTAATTTTGGTTAGACAGGATGCATGATCAAACATTAGTATGGTCAAAAAGCGGTAAGAAGCTCAAACAACTTCCGTAACTAGCGACAAAAAATATGGAAAATACGCTAAACAGAAACATTTTCTCCTAATACAAATTCTTTCTGAATAACTTTGGGTAACAACGTTTTCTGTAACTGATTATTAATAACTGTAATAAACAACAAAAACTTCAACTTTTTTTACCGCTGAATCGATTCATCTCTTAATGATGTCGTAAAATCAATCAGATGGTTTAATTCTCAAGTTTATGCGATCGACTTGACGATTTATTTAAAATATTGTTCTACAAATTATGCGCTGCCGGCAATTTTCGTAAAATCGTTCATATACATAAATCATGACCGGTTTCGAAGCAAACTGAATTCGTGACTGCTAAATTAAATCGTCGGATTTATATAATTGTATACATTTCATTGAACTACTCTTTAAAAGCATTATGGTAACCGATAATCGATAGAACAACTTGTCTTGGTGAGGTCGACCGTTTAAAACTATTAGCGAGGGCACAATCTATTAAATTAAATTTTTTCCATTCAAGATCATCAAAGTTAGTAGTCTGCTGTTTAGTAATTAATTTCATAAGGCAATAATGCATTTGATTCTGCCAACAGTTTGTAAACAGAGTCCTCTTAAAAATAAGGGTAATTGTGTGATTATTTGAATTGTTCTTTTAAGTGAGGTATTTATAAGATTAACTTTAAGAAATAATCCAGTTTAACCTAGCCTAATGTAAAGTAACGCACCATTAAAATTAAGTAAAAATTATATTTTGTCGTCTTAATCATCTTGAAATTGTTTATAAGATACATTACTCTTTCCAAGCTATTAGTCAAAATGCTATTTGCCATTTTCACAAACTTTTTTTTATTGAGAAATTCGTAAAACTTAAGGTATCAAACTGAAAGCTAAATGGTCAACACATTCCTATCTTAGTTTTTCACAATTTGACTTTAAAGTATACAATTTATTCAAATCTAATTTATTTTTTTATAAAATCTTTTCAAAAACGTAAAAATTCTTGAATTTTTTTTACATGGGTTAATAAAAAGTAAGATAGAAACGTCATTTCTATCTTACAGGGATGCATATTTTCACCTATACTCAGAGGACATCATAAACAGACCACTTTCAGAGCAGGATACAGTTAATTAAGTAAATGACATCTAAAAAAACAACAAGATATGTCGATGACACGGTTGTAATTACAGAAACTCCAGAAGATCTTCAGATACCAATTAACAGAATAGTAGAATACAGTGCAGAATACGGAAAATAATGGTGGTATCTAAATCATAAAAAAAAAACATATGAGAAACTATAATTACCTGGGAACTGTTATCAACGAAAATAACGATAGCTCTGAAGAAATCAGGATCAGAGTAGAAAATGCAACATTTACTAAAATGAAGGTGTTCTACCTTGTGATATGTTACGTGCTCTGGGTTCTTCTCTACGGAATGGAAGCGTGGACACTGAAGAAGATCGATACCGAGAGGATAAAAGCATTAGAAATGTGGATGTACCGCAGAATACTAAAAATATCGTGGAGAGAGAAAGTGGAGGTTCGCGGAGATCGCAGAAAGATGAAGAATTGACATTTCCTATTAAGAAACGCAAACTGCAATACTTGTCATAAAGTGAGATCAATACCAGTTGCTGCATTATTCGGAGAAAAATAATAAGGTAAAGATCGGAAGGAAGA
This sequence comes from Ips typographus, assembly GCF_016097725.1. NCBI lineage: Eukaryota > Metazoa > Arthropoda > Insecta > Coleoptera > Curculionidae > Ips > Ips typographus. The sequence goes on from NC_138423.1 coordinate 14,242,764, forward strand.
AAAGAAAGAGGAAGAAGAAGGAATTCATGGTAGAAGAAATGAAAAAATTATACAAATGCAACAACTGTCAAAATGTTTACATCTGCAGTATCAAAAATACGTACAACTTTGATGATCGCCAGACTTCGGAACCAAGACGGCACCTAAAGAAGAATTATATACCTATTTCCTATACCCTTCTTGAGATATGACAGTTTTTGAGTTCTTGAAATATTTAATTAACAATTTAAACGTAGCCTATTTTTCAGGACATTTTATACAAAAGACGTCATCCTACAATATCCCGTATAGTGCATATTATGAAATTTTTATCAGTTATTACGATGGTGTTACGAAAATCTAACGTGGTCAGAACTACGAAAATATGTTTCGTGATTCCACATTTCTCAATAAAATCTTTATATCAAATCTTCTCCCTTTTTTGTAATTCTGACCTTTTACTTGCTCACCCGGTATATCATTTAAAAAAAAATATTTCTCAAATTGGCATGAATAAGCTTCCTAGATACAATTTTTTTAATAATACAATTTTGGTTTGAAATTTACACATGCAGGAGTATTCCTTAGACTATAGAAAATGATAAAAAAAATAAATTTTTAATTACAAAATATTTCATTCCTGATATTGTATTTGTACAATGTTTTAACCATTTGGTTATAACACCTTTTAGTTTGAATATTACTCTTTTAAAACGTCGAAGAGATTTCAAATTAGTACCCTAGCACCAAAACTTTCCTATTTTGTAATATTTTTCAGTGTATTGTTTAGTATAATTCTCATGTATTGGTACAGCCGTTGTGCCATTTATGGCGCATTAAAGAAATAGTTTTTTTTATAAAAAATTAAGACAAATACTAGTTTGAACTGACTGGTAAATTTTAATCGTTTAAAAATAAGACACTAATTTAAGGCCCACACCCTCAAACAATCTCTTACTAAGTGGAGGCTACTAACATTTTCAAATTTCGTAATTCAACAATTACTGGGATACAAAAAAAATTTAAGTAAATTTACTATAATCAATAACAAATCGAGTCTGATTAATTACCTATATTTGACCTACATTGAACATTAAAATGGTAAACTAAATCCACAATCAATCATTCCTAAAATAGCTGTTCAACGATGTAATTTTTTTGCAAATAAAACTCTTTTGAGCGTGTCGGTAATAATTTCGTCATTCACCCCTAAAACGTCGAATCGTTTTCTTTCAATATCAATTGGGCTTAATCAATTCCCCCTTTAAAGAAAAAAACCGCTCTCACATTTTACTAAAGGAGTTAAGGAAAATCTTTTCTATCCCATTATAACTTTCCGAGTCTTTAGCTGCAAAATCCCCGAGCCTGTCCTAGATAGATAATACAATAAAGTTTCTCGCAGGATTTATATTTCTAAGAGTGGAGCTTGTGTACCTACCCTACTTTTCATGGAAATCGTAAAGAATCTATATTTATTAGCTTTTCGTTTATCGAATGGCGATATATTTCGCGCCGGGGGCTTCTAGATATAAACAAAACGGAGCCAGAAAAAACATTATTTTGCTAGACTTGGTCATGACTTATTATTGCAATGACAAAGCGTTACGGGTCCGGTTAAAAGTGTAAAGGTTACGTAAGGAAAGGAAAGCAGTCGACGTCAGAATACGTTAGATTTTTAGACCAAACAGCAACAAGGCCGAGGCCCTAATGGCATTCCGAGTCACGGAACGCGCGTAAATATAAAGGGAATTTGCATGGGAAATTATCATAAAAAGCAGCAGCGAGCGAGAAACTCTCCCGCTGAATTTGTTGTGACTTTTTGATTCCCCGTGATAATGACGATTTATGGGAGTTAAATGCAATTTTGGATTGTTGAATATCAGACGCGGTTAAACTGACTCTCCGGCCTTTTTTTTTTCCGTTTCGACAGCCCCAGGCCAGTTGGTGTTGCCGTTATTTTAACGCCACACGTAAAGGCATTTAGTTTTATTGTAAGAATATATTACCACCTATTAAGATATCACAAATTCGTTATTTAAATCTTAGAAATATTCAGTTACTTTGGGTTTGAACGTTGGAATGTTCAAATTTTGAAATAGGGAAAAATTGATATGAATACTTGTTACAAACAGGTGAGGTAGGTGTAAAATACAGAACCCTAGACGGAAAACATCTCAGGGTCTATAATAAATAGGGGATTGATTAAATCTTAATTGTACTCCGTTAGTGTAGAGATATCCGCTAAAAAATTATCTAGCCAAATCCCTTTTTGTGGAAGCTGTATGGCCTCATACTGTACAATTTCCTAAAATTACTGATTAATTGTCCACCTGGAGATAGTTTTCTGCAGCTATTTACAGTTACTGGTCTATTTCCATATAAAACCAATAATTTGCATCATATTTGCAAGGAAGAAATGGACCAGCGAGTTTTAAAAGCAGCGCCAATTTGGTCCAATATGTTTGCACAATTTTGATTCCTCCATAATAACTATGTCTGATACGATGTTTCATTGCAATCTTTATAAATTAATGCAGTTATTTTGGTTTTCCTAATTGGAATTTTAACACCAGGAAAAGCCAGGAATGGCAGAAGCAACTACCCGTATCACCCACGAATTAGTAGAAAAAATATACCAAGAAACTAAAAAACAGAAAAGCCCCAGAAATCGACGAATTGAACAACGAACTGATGAAAGTACGGAGGTAAACCACTAAGCGAACAACTAGCCAATCTTCACCAGAAGATCTTAAATGAAACAACTGTACCAACCGACTGGAAGAAAAGCATCACTATCCCTATCTTCAAAAAACAACCAGGAAACTACAGAGGAATAACTCTCCTAAGCGCCGTGAACTATTTACGAAAATCATATGCGGTATCATCTCAGAACAAATACCCATAATTGAATAACAACAGAGATTCAGGAAAAACAGGTCTACTACAGACGCCATATTCATCATTCGACAAATAGTCGAGAAATCAATCGAATACGAGAAATATGTGCTTCAGAGATCTGAGCAAAGCGTTTGATCGAGTGAGGCTAAATGACATCACAACCATATTGAGACGGGGCAGCATTCCGGAAGAAATAGTTAGAACTATTGAAAACTTGAACACCAATACAATGACCAGAATACTTGTGAACAACAGCCTGATCCAAGGAGTGCCCATATCAACAGGAATAAGACAGGGAGACTCTCTAATTACGGTACTCTTTAACCTAATCATGAAGGAAATAATAAAAGACGTTAAAACGCGGGGCTTGGTTACAGAACTAACAAAGGAGAAATAACAATACTGTGCTGCGCGGATGACGCAGTAATTATATCAGAAAACGAAGATGAGCTGCAGAGACTAGACTTCATCAATTCTACCTGACAGCAAAACGCTACAATATGTCGATTGCGATAAACAAGACAAAATCACTAGTTGTAGCAAAAGAACCTAGAAGATGCAAACTAGCTGTTAATGACGAAATACTAGAACAGGTGATGTCCTTCAGATACTTAGGGGTAGAAATAACCGCCCATCAAAACAGGAGATATGAGGTAAAGAATCAAACAGTTAAGGCCTCTAGAACGCCGGATGTTTAAAAGACATTATATGGAAAAACCAGTTCCTAAAAATAGAAGCAAAGACTAGAATATATAAATCCTGCGTAAGGCCAATAATCACATATGCCGCAGAAATCACGGCAGACACCAGCAGAACCAAGAGCATAACCCGAACGGCAGAGATGAAAACGCTCTGAAGAATCGCACATACGGTACGTGACAGAATACCCAACCAAGAAATAAGACGAATCTGCGACATACAGGACATTGTAAGATTGACGAGACAGAGACGGCGAGAGTGGAATCAACACATCAACAGAATGGAAGACAATAGAATTGCTAAAATTGCGAGAGACGGAAAACCACACTCTAGAAGACCGCCAGCCAGACCACCCAAGAGGTGGAGGGATAACTGGATGTCGACGTCGCAAGGAACTCCTTAAAGCTAGAAAAACAGGTTAAAAGCCTATTTTAAGAAGAAGAAGAAGAAGAGAATTGGCATTTGAAACACCTGTATTATTATACCAATAATGAGTTGATAAACACCATAGCCTCCAAACTCATTGCGAGACAATGATGAATATCCAGTAACTTTCAACTTTTTTTCCTGATTTGTCCTGTAATAATTACGAGTTATATTATGGTTCGGTGTCTTTGTTTGTAAAGTTGAATATGAAATATTGCATAAAATCACAAAATATTCATGTGGTAGGCTGAAGTACAATTGCAGTTGGGTTTCCTGACTACCAAATTTAGACAGTTTTTTTAACTCTCGACTCGTGGTAGACAGTAAACGTCTGCTTTTTTCTGGCCTAATCCAACCAATACCACTTAAGAAAAAAAGTTTTTTTTTATCCTGAATTTAGCAGCTGCAGTCTGAACCTATCTGGCTCTTGGAAATTTCTTGCAACTATAACCGTTTTCTAGATATTTGATACTTTTTCTTGCAAATTGCATCATAATATTGAAAATTCTGTATATTCGCCATTCTTTGGGGGTTTCAGCGACTGTAAATAGCTCATAATGTTCGCCTTGAACTGAGCAAGATGATTGAACATGAAGAACAACAGTTTATGTACGGCTCTACCAGTTGTGGCCACATTTACCCGGTTTTAAGTGGTTGTAAACCTAGTCCACTTGGTGCAGAAAGTAATTCTGAACAATTTCAGTCTTTTGCAAATATTCTGTAACTAGCCCTAACTTCCGAGACAATATTCAACTTTGTTTACTTTTTTTTTGAAAACTGTATCAAACTTTTGAAAATTCCGTATCTCCGCTGTTTTTTGGGTTTCAGTGTAAAAAGCTCAAAATGTTAACACGATTGAACATATACAGGGTGTTCAAAAAGAGAAACAGTTATATTTGAAACCACCCGGTTTCACCCGATTCTGGTCGGTTGTTTACCCGGTTCTAAATCGACGTAAACCTAGTCCACTGAGTGCAGAAATAATTCTGAACATTTTGAATTTCTTCCAAAATTTTACCGGAAGACTAATCGTTTCCGGAATATTGGACTTTTTTACTTTTTCCTGAAAATTGAATACAAATTTTTGAAAATTCCGTATCTCCGCCATTTTTGGAATTTCCGCTAGAGCCAAAAACCCAAAATGTTCGCCTTGAACTGCTTTTTCACCACGTTCTAATAGCAATATTGAACATACAGTGTGTCCCAAATTGCTTCTACATGTATTGGAATCTCGAAAACTGTAAGACCTACAGAGTCGGTTAAATGGGGAAGGTTTTAGAGAATTTTATGTGAAACTTATTTCCGGTTTCCAAATTAAATTATTTTTCTCCGTTTTCCGGAAAACTGGGAAAACGTCAGAGGCTGCATTTTAAACACTCATTAACAAAGCCAAAGAGAGTTTTGAAACTAAGACATTATTAAGGCACTTTTTTACGTAAAACACGATGACGTAATTAGAAAAAATCTATGGTCATTGGTTTCCGAGATATGGATGATAACTTTGTAAATTCTTATGGCCGTATTTACATTTGTAGAACGTCATTGTAACTTATATAGGTATTTATTTACGTTTAAGTGACAGTAAAATGACAATGTTGATTGATCAGACAAAGACGAAATCCACGACTAGCCTTTTTTGTAAAAATCTTCTATATCACGAGTTACTTGACAGAAAAATGACGTCAATAATTAAGAAAGGTTGTAATTTGTACTATTATTTCTTGGACGTCCTGTATTAAGTGCTAGATGACGTCATATTTGCTTAATTTGCTCCAGGCAGACAAATGCCACTTGAAGTTTTGCCCTGTCTTCGTCGACAGGATATTAGTATGCAGTGTGCAAATGAGGCAACTCTAGAACACAACAAATCAATTATGATCAATTTGAGCAAATACGGGCCTGCAGATCGTTAATGGAACCCCGCTAAACCGCACCGCGAACCGTTCTCCTGCATGTGTCGTGCCCAACACCTCTGGAGCACCATGGGGCCGCCCAACAAAAGGGCCAGCCGTGCTTTTTATGGCCTCTCGTAATTAAAGAAAAGTGTGAAACAATATGGCTGCCGGCGTGCCACCGATGCCATGCCGGCCATGTTCCGTATTACATTTTTGATATGCATATAAGTGCGATGTGTTACGGAACGGATACACGCAACCTTAAGGTATACCGTTGTCATAATGGAACGAGACAAGAAAAAGGGATTCCTTCTAGCGATTATTATTATTTGGATCGTTGTGACTGGTCGATATTTCAAATTGTTTCGAAGCATTAATTGCGGTGTACATGTCGAGATACGATCTGTCGGTAATTAGTTATAATGATACTGTGATACTTAAACAAAGGCTTTAAGGCTTTGAGCGTATTTTTTTTATTCGACGGGGCAATTCGTTTCCCATTCGTCGACAGTGAAAGACCGCATTGTGCCGTTTACACCTTGAAATAATAGAAAAATCAACGACAGACACCAACCACCACTGGGCGTAACAAAAACGGTCTCGATGAATGGAGAGATCGTAAGGCCCTCGCGGCTAAAACCGGGCCTTTTCAGCCAGTTCCCATTATTATTTTTATTAAACTTCCACCAACAGAAATGCAGAAACAAAGAGCAGGTTCGGGAGTTTTGCTCGTCTCGTTTTTCATAAACACCGAGATGAACGGATTAGGTATCCTGCATCTACTATGATTGAGTGCTTTACTCGTAGCTGTGATTTGCTCTTTGTTCCGAATATCCTTTTGCACTATTAGATAAGTTAGTAAATTCTCTAAAACAGACGGATAGTGTCTGATTTCAAAATCAATAATCCTTATTTCCAAGATAAGTTATTTTAAAACATCCTGACATAAAGACAACCATCATGTATGTCATTGCCATACATTAAAAATAAAAATAATATAGACTCTATTAGTAATTCATAAATGCGTTAACAGTTTGGTAGCAATAAGAATTTTCATATACAGAGTTATTTCAGATTATGATAACATGGATGATACAGCGAAGTATCTCGAAATACTGATACTGTCACAAGTCAAAAAGCTAATTGCATCGATTTCCTTTTCTAAATTTCAGTTCTAACCGCAAATCCTTTAGAGATGCAAATATTTTCAAGCTAATCTCAACAAAACCGAATTTTGCTTACCCTCAGTGTTAGTTATAACGGCAAATCCTGTAAGAATATTAATTTGTTCCAAGCCAGTGTCGAACCTATGAACATATAAAGCAATAAAAATGTATATTCAAATTTATATAAAATGACAAAATAAAAAAAAACCCTTGACAATAGTCTACAATACAATTTTGTCTATTATAATAACTGTATCAGTGAGTGGAAAAACCGTATAACTCCAAAACCCTATTTTGAAAGAAAATGATGAGATCATATGATTTGTGGGAAAAGTGTGAGCATGACGGACTTTCATAAAGCTAAATTTTGCTTATCAAAGTTAGTTATTATGACAAATCCTGTAAAAACATTAATTAGTTTCAAGCAAGTTTCGATTCATACCATCTCAGTTTTTAGATAAAAATTACCGTAAGTTAAATCAATTCCATTTGTAAATTGTAATTACAAATAGAATTGTACGTAAATTTGGCATATAAATCATACTCTTTAGTTTTAATTAGACTAAACAAACCCTAGAATAATGAAGCCATCAATGTGACAGCTGTTACTAACTGAGCAACCATTGCAAGTCCATGTCCAATTTTTAGATATTCCAGAACACAATATACAGTTTCTGGGTAAGATTTGAAAGTATTTCTTATCACTGTGACAAAAATAATGCCGATCCGTCATTATTATTTTTGACGAGATCATCAGGTTGATCTGGACCTCGTTGATATCCTAATTAGAAACGGGGGAACAAATCGCATTTCAGAGAATACGGATTAAGGAAAAGAGATAACATGACATATGCTAGAGATATTCTTTCAAACTTTATTCCAAAAACTGTTAATAAATTTTCTTTTGAAATGAAAAGCTTTTCTGTTAATCCCTTGAAGTTTCTAGGGAAAATCGCCTTCAGGCGGAAAATCATTACTGTCATGGGTGGGTAAAGAACAGGTGGAAGAGATAAATGTTACGTACCAAAGTACCTAACAACATCGTCGACATTGGTCAAGGAAGGATTCAATCCTCTAGCAGTCTTTGACGGTGAAGAAAAGGACCCTAGTTACACTAACTTACCAGGAACTAGTGCAAATGATGCTGAATCATCTGGAGTGGGCATAAATGTGGAAGCACCGTTTAGTACTTCAGATTTATATAAAATATTTAAACTTAAACGATCTGAACGTGTTTGTTGATGACATTTTCCACAAGTAAACTTTAAAGAATTACTGCAGTATCTTAACAGAATAGAAAAGAAGGGACCAACTGATTATCAATTATAGTAACTAAAGTAATTATAATTCGTTATGAAAACCATTGACTATAGCAAAATTAAACTAAATTAATTTAAAATATTGACGTGTTGAAAGTGTCAATCTTGTGCTTGAATAGCATTTTTTTAGAAAGATATCCGGCAAACAGCAATGTTGCTTATCAGACTGTAGGCAGTTTTTGGCTTGTTTTCAGACATGGGCGGACTTGTCGCAAACGAAAAATAACGTTGTAATTCTGAAAAGTGGATTCTAATGAGTCGTTGGCCGTCCCTTCGGGAGTCCCCGACACAATCAAGTGCATTGACGAAATGATACCCATCTATCACCGGGAATGGGCGACTTACATCCACGCAACGGTATTTTAACGTCTAGCCCGAACGCCATTATAAACTCCCATCGATTGGGAGGTCGTTGCCAGGCATCGACATGAAAAATACACGTTTGTAAAATAGATTCTATGGGATAACGGATGGGAAAATATAGGCCTCGTTTAAGCCAATTTTTCCTTTTCAGAAACGAGTCCTCGACGAATATTTAGTGGCATTTACGTACATCTGCAGATATGTGTATGAGAACTGGTTTTCAGGTCCGATCGCCCGTTTCGATCTTTTGCGCATAATAAGATGGACGAAACGCATATTCGTATGTCATACCTGGCCTCGCAACTACTATTTGCGATATTGTTATCCTGTAGTTTATGTCTTTTTGGTATTTCAGTGTCGTCCTGGTCAATGCAACTGTAATGATAACAAACTCGCTTTATTCAGTTGAGTTCCTTGAAAAGGAAACAGAAATGTTAATTGAAAGTAATGGGATTGAATTTAATGAAAAAATGAGAGTTCAAGGCAATGTAGCACAATGTAATCAAGGTTGTACATAAGTACCCTCTTCGTTATTGATGACAGTGGTATTTTCAATATCAATTCTTATCGACAAAAAGGATTATTAGACCAATAAAATACCATTACAGCTAAACAACACAGAATATATGATGATTTGAGTGGTAATGAGTGGCTTTTCTGTACGCCAAAGACCAAAATAGCAAGTATTTAAACGTAAAAGGAATGTACACTTTTTCTACAGAGTTATTGAGACGCATTAAAAGTCAAAATATGGAGAGAACACTGAAGATACACATACATGTGGTATTTGATTCATTCTTATCTCACATTGAACCTGGAATTTGCCACACGTCTTTTGTTTGCATTTGGGATAATTGTTCTCTTTTTTTCTCATCTTTAAAACCGAATCTCGTTAATCATAAAAGATCTTCCATAATTCGAACCTCTCGTTAATCATAAAAGATCTTCCATAAACACAATTAAATTTATATTTGGCAGCTTGTTTGTTGATTTGTATTATTAAATGTGAATGGTGAAAATACTAGACAAGATACTTCATCCAGATTTTTTTATCTTGGATTTCTCAAATGTATTGAATATTCATTATCATCATCATATTCATCATATTCCATTATCATCCATGATGTTTACGAAAAGACTATATTTATTTTCCCCCTCCATTGATATCTTTCCAGACGTCGTCATAACAATAATTTGGCTTCGTTTTGGCTATTGTAAAGCTTCACTTTTTGCAGCAGTTCTCTTTCTCCTCCCATTAGATTTAGTACCTCAGGGTTAGCTGTTTGAATTGCTCACGGGAACTTAAGAATTTTCCGGAACATCCACATTTCGAAGGCTTCAAAACGATTCATGATGTTAGCTTTTATTGTCGAAGTCTCAACTCCATACAGCAGCACTGAATAAATGTAGCACCTCAAAAAACTTTAAATTAAGTTCTTGTTTCTGAGCATAACTCTCATATTTGTAAATGCCACTCTGGCCTGTTCAATTCTGCTGCGTCTCTCCGCATCTGTGTCGAGGTCCTCAGTTATCCAGCTTACGAGATATCTGAACTTGGAGACTTGATGAATATTGTTATTGTTTACTTGGATACTTAGATGTATTTATATTTGATGTTCTGCTAACCACCATTATTTTCGTTTGGTCTGCGTTAATTTTTAAACCAAGTCGTTCTCCTTCAGTATTTATCCTATCAGACGCTAGTCCTAATATGACCGTGTCATCGGCAAAGCGAAGGTTATTAACGACCTGCCCGTTAATCTTTATGCCATCCTCCGTATTTCTCAAGGCACTCTCAAAGCCTGCCTCAGAGTAAAGATAGAATAGAAGGGGACAAAACACACCTCAAACAAAACACAACTGAAGCATTAAACCACAATATTCGAGCCACAATACGCTAAATAACACCAGAAATGTACCAAAATCCAATTGAGAATTACCATAATCGTCTGGAGAGCATTACAGGGATGATATAGTAAGTAATGTGTCACAGTTGTAAGGAACCAAATGTTTGTAGTAAATATACAGTGCGTTTTTTTAACGCGCAACATAGGATTTCACGTGTTAAATTTTTAAGCCCATGTTAGACCATGTTATTTTGGAACTACAAGTATAAAACTTGACGGGTGGCTGTTTCGTACCCTGAAGCTTAAGTAAGTTTACCAATTCGGCCTAAAAAGTGTTAAAAATCTTGCAAAAAATCATCTTTTTTCGAAAAGGTTTTATCGTTTCATACTCCCTGTATGCATTGTTGTTTTTGATACTGGCACGGCAGGCAGCAGGTAAAATTTGGCGTAGAAAGTAAAACAGGGTGATCATTAACTTTATATCAAGAAAGTTAAGAACAAAAGAAGTATTTTTATAAGTGAATTGTTCAAAGTGACCTCCGTTTGAAGCCAAACAGTATTCCAAACAATCATAAAATGCCCTTTTGACGTTCAAAAGATGTCGGGGCCTGATGCAGTCAAAATATGTCACTTTACCTGCTACCTGCCCTGCCAGTATCAAAAACAACAAGAAACAACAATGCATATAGGGAGTATGAAACGATAAAATCTTTTCGAAAAAAAAGGTTTTTTTTTCCAGTTTTTCATCACTTTTTAGACCAAATTGGTAGACTTGCTTAAGCTTCAGGGTACTAAAGACACACCTGTCAAGTTAAAGACTTGCAGTTCCAAAATAAAATGGTCTAACATGGGCTTAAAAATTTAACACGTAAAATCCTATGTTGCGCGTTAAAAAAAACGCACTGTATATTACGGTTCAATCTATGTTCTTTTTTCAATAAAAATGTGTACCCTTGTTATGTATTTTAGAGGACAGAGACGGTCATCGATCAAATTACTGAAGTGGATAACATCTTAGAATTGATGATGTCCGAAAGAAATGTGAAAAGAAATTCAACCAATGACTAACAAAAATACATCTTAGTGAATAATCCAGATTACATAAATGAAATCTTTCATGATATTCGTTACGTATCTGACCGTGTAGGTACACGACTCCCAAATTGGAGAAGAGCAGTTTGGCCAAAAGCAGTGGTTTTCCATTTGGACAAGATGTGAAATTAATACCTTATGGAACGAGAATTCTATTTCACAGTCATGGAGAAACTTCTATAACGTGAAAGAAAACGTTTTGCGCTTTTAGCAATGTTAAACAACATGAAAGGATTTTTTAGCAATGAAATTAATTTGAAACCGTGACCGGATGATAATCGGTTGAGGCTTTGCGAGCTCTTAATTAGGATCAAAGTGCCATTGAACCGTCTTATAGTCGATCCGGGCGCGTTTATTGAAGACGTTTTTGCTGCGGCGCAACTATTGCAATTCATATGCAACATAATGCGATGAATAAAAGCGCGCGGAACAAGTTTTTGCCGTCACTTTGTTAATGATAAATCGTCTCGACCGCGCCAACCGCAACAATCATTACAAAAGCTACCTGTGTTAACAAAGTTCTCAATTACGGGACTAGAGCCGTGAAAGAAATTTCGAGCCAGATGCGAAAATGGCTCCGGAGAAAGCGCTAAAACGTTCAGCAGAAATATCCTGTTAAAAAGGCATAAAGTTAGTTTATAACTGACTCTCGGCAGTGCGCTCCCCGTTGCTTAATAATGTTTATGACTGCCTCGTGATAAAATAAATAATTTTGCTGCGCACGGTAGTTATTATAGAATCATAAAAAATCCCTTAAGCTGTAGTGTGTATAAGTAAAATCACCTTCCAGAAGGAATTAAGTGATTGCCGACTATTAGATCAAATTGATGTTCAATGACACATCTAATTAAACACCTGAGAAAGCTTATTTAAGTAATCAACGGTATAATCTATTAAAATTCACCATGAATGAATACCATGAACCACTTTCTGATCTACCTTTTACCTAGGTAGTAGGTACGTCTTTATGGGCGATGAAGAATGAACGATCCGGCCGCAAATAAAATGAGAAAACACCAATTCTTGGTCGATTAGCATCAGCACTTAAAACGGGTCTTTAATTCGCATTCCTCATGCATCGTTTCCGGTAAATCTGGGGTACGTCTCTCAATGAGATGTAGACATTGACAGTTTTCTATAAGTGCGAACACGAGGGCATTGAAACGCCCAGAAATGGATTACAATGAGATTATCCATGTATAAATAATAGGGAATATGTTCGGTGTCGCGAACATATTAAATACAAGGAGCACGATCCGTAAAAATTATGATAAAAAGGGTCCCCGACGTGAATCAACCCTCGATAATGCCGCAATATACAAAGTATTGTAATACTTTATAAATAAAAAAAGGGAAGGATCAGTTAGTCTAGTAATTCAATTAGGTGGAGTATTGGAGAAGATATGGATGAAGAAACATGCACAAATGTTGACATATTACTTAATTCATAAAACTCTTCTAAATGATTACACTTGCAATCACATGTTTTTTGTTAAGCAATAACATTTTGATTTGGTGTACTCTAAAAAGAGTTTTTATTGACCTTTTGCACCATTTAAAGTATGTAATTTAGCCCCTGCAACTTACAACGTTGACATATCTATGGGGTCAATAAATGATACATTTCTGACTCATTTCAACAAGTAAAAACTGCTCATATATTAACAATGCAGGATACTAAGGGACTCTGCTGATAGTTCCAAAATAATATTTTACTAAACTTCTGCAATGAATATTTGCTAAAATAGTATTTAAAAACCCTGTCAATCAGTAAAATTCTGTCACTTTTGAAAAGATAAGTTTCGTGAGTGATACTTTGAAATCACTCTTTGGTGTACTGAAACCACATTTTTCTGAAAAATACTTGTACAAGGTTCATCTAAATTAAAGTAATCAAGTAGAAGGCTGAATCCCTAACTGTACCAAAAACCCTCCAATGCAACAGTTTTTGTTTTAAACTTTTTGTCCAGAACAGATTGTACCATCACTTGAAGTAATAGGAGCATTGACAACTCCTTGAAGTAGATTTAACTACACTTCTCCCGATCAGGAGCGAAATAAACCAACATGTATGAATTGTATAGTCTTGTAGAACATTTAAAGCACACAAGTTCTTGAAGAAGAATTTTGTTATTTTAGTCTATAAACCAGCGCCTTTTTTCTTACCATCTTAACGCAAGTGTTACCAATTTTGCAATAACTTTAAAAGTAGTGCGTAAACTTACAAAATTTCAAATTTATTTTTGTTCCATTAGCCTAAAGTACTGCTTTTGCATCTTGTATACCTGTCGCTTCGACCGTAACGACAATATAATTAATAATTGAATGTTTTATCTTAAAGATGCATCACATCTTACAACTTCAAATAAGATGGAGACCACACAATTCAATTTCTTTATTTGCCTCATTTAAGAAGAACTATGGCAAACAAATTAAACATTTCTAGCTATTTGAAAAATTATTTAATTTGAGTGAACTAGCACAAGAATAACCTTATTAATCTGTAGTTTGCTTTTTTGTTCGTTACCTTTATTAAAAATTGTAATTTTCAAGTAAATCCATATTGTTAGAACACAAAAATTGCGTCCAACGTCCACCGCGTTTACGAAATACTTTAATCGAATTAACAACTAACCTAACAATTTCGACGATAAAATAGTACTTAGCGGCCGTTAGTTTCTATTGGCAACGGCCGTAAAAATTCAATTGATTACTTTACGTACGTTGAAACAAGAGTCCATAAATATAGTGATTTTTTTACGCTCTAGTTATTTTTGTAGACTTAAAACCCAACTTTTACGCCCGCAAGTTAAAGTTGTACATCAGTGAGCATAAGATCCAAACAACATTTGTTGTTCGACGGGAATTAATAAATCGATCGAGTTACTTCGCTTTTAAGTATCACCACTTTCGTTCATCCGGTTGATTATATCTGGCGCTGTTTTCACTTTATTTAGTCATGGTGGTCATTGTTATTTTTTGTTTCTGCTTACGGTCGTAAAAGCAGTATTTTACGAAAATAGGAGCAAAAAAACTCATCTTACTGTCACCACTAGCTGACGTTTAATTCTTATTAATATAACAGATCTTTATAAGATACAAAATAGAGATTTGAAAAACCCCATTTTACACTGCATTCCACTACAAATTTCGTTATTTTAATCATGGAAAAGTGAGACATTATCCAGCACCAGGCTGTCTATTAATCAGAACTTTTATTTGTTCATTACTTAAAGCTGCTGGGTGTGTTTCGCGTAAAACGGGCCGTTATGAGTCGACTTTTCTTCTCGTAATGTCGCATTTTGGTACCGTATTAAATTTCCCGTACCGAGACCCTTTTATTTCCCTTGTAAAATAATATCGTCATTATGTCGGTGTGAGGTGTTGCCGACACGATTTTATGTCCTCGATTTAGGAAAGTTACTGTGCTAATTCGAAACTACGATAGTTATTTAGATTGAATTGGTAGATAATTCTTAATCGTAATAAAAACAGGAAGAAGGATTCCGTATTTTTGAAGAATCGAATATGTATTATATTATATTGTATTATAAAAAGAGTATATTACGTAATTAGTGCTGTAAGAAGCCTAACTCCATGTGTGACTTACTATGAAGTGCAGTCCTGTCTTCCAAACTTACATACATAATTCAGAGTAATTTTGTTCATGAAAAATAGTATAGTTTTGACGTATTAACATTATGTTTGTACTAGTCATAGCTATCTAATGATTAACTAATTAATTAAAACAATTATTAAAAACAAATGATGTAAGTAAAAAGAAAAAAAAACTGTTTTCTTGCTTGTTGAGGCTTAGGCAAGTGTTACATTACTGCTATAATACTAGTGTACTCGCAGTTGAATTATTATGGGTATTAGAAGTTCATACTACTCTCAGCGATTAGATGAGTTGGTTTGAGACATCTCTTAAAACTATGCGCAAAGAGAATCATTACGTAACTGAAAACTATGCGTAATTCTCTATTTACACTTACGGTAGTAGGTAAAATAATGTTTGATTGCTTTTAGTTGAGTCATGTGAGAATGATACACGAAGATGGTCATTTTATTAGAGATTTTTACGAGGGACTTTGCAAACATATCATCTTCTTCTTCTTCTTGTGGTTCCTATCCGTTACGGATGTTGGCAATCAGCATGGCGAGCCTAACCTTGTTTACGGCAATGCGGAAGAGTTCGGTTGATGTTTTTCCGGTCCACTTCCTGAGGTTATGCAGCCAAGATATTCTTCTCCTTCCTGGACCTCTTCTTCCATTGATTTTTCCCTGGATGATTGTCTGGAGTAAGGAGTACCTGGAGTCGTTTCTCATGATGTGGCCCAGATATTGCAGTTTTCGGATCTTGATGGTGTTCATAATTTCTTTTTGTTTATTCATCCTTCTTAGTACCTCTTCATTAGTGATATGTTCGGTCCATGATATCCTCATCATTCTTCGATAGAGTCGCATTTCGAAGGCTTCTATTTTCTTGGATGTGCTTTCATTGAGTGTCCAAGATTCCGTCCCGTATAAGAGGATAGAAAAGATGTAACATCTGAGAAGTCTCATTTTTGTTTCCAGTGTAAGATCATGGCTTCTGAAGAGTTTGCTCATTTTGTTGTAGGCGGCTGTGGCTTTGGCGATTCGTGATTTGATTTCTTGAGTTGCGTCCCAGTTCTCGTTTATACGTGTTCCCAGGTACGTGATGTGTGGTACTCTCTCTATTGGTTGGTTGTTGATGGATAACTGGATGTTGTCAATCTTGTTCTTGCTAATGACCATAATTTTGGTCTTTTGTATGTTTATGTCCAAACCATATTCCTTACTAACTCTTGCTATTTTGTTGATAAGTTGTTGTAGTGCTTGTGGGCTATCTGCGAACACGATGGTGTCGTCCGCGTATCTTATATTACTCAATTTCTTCCCATTTATTGAGATGCCCTCCTCTTCTTCGTCGTCGAGCGCCTCTTTAAAAATCTGCTCGGAGTAGATGTTGAATAGCAGGGGTGAGAGTACATCGCCCTGCCTCACTCCTCGCATTATTTTGACGGCCTCAGTTGTTTCTCCGTCGACTCTTATTGTTGCCGACTGGCCCCAGTACAAGCTACTTATGATATTCAGGTCATTGGTATCGATCCCTGTCTTCTTTAATATTTCCATCATTTTGCCATGTTGAACCCGGTCAAATGCTTTGGCGTAGTCAATTAAACAACAGTAAACGTCAAGGTTAACGTCTCTGCATCTCTGGACAAGGACTTGGACAGCAAAGAGTGCTTCTCTGGTTCCCATCGCATTGACGAAACCGAACTGGTTTCGAGAGATTAGGTTCTCGCATCGATTGTATATTCTTTTATGGATGACTTTGAGAAAGGTTTTCAGCAGGTGGCTCATCAGACTTATCGTTCGATATTCTTCACATCGTTTTGCGCCTTGTTTCTTTGGCAGTGCAATGAACTCTGAGACTAGCCATTCTTGTGGTATTTTACCTGATTTGTAGATGTTGTTGAAAAGTTTGGTGATCTTCTTTAATCCATTTTCGTCTAGAAGTTTCAGGAACTCTGTCTGGATGTTGTCAGGTCCTGCTGCTTTTCCCTCCTTGCTCTGCTCTATAGCTGCCCTCACTTCTGATTCCATTATTTCTGGCCCACTCTGTGCGTTACTCCGGGGATCTGGGGGGCTCTCTCTATTATCCTCAAAGAGGTGCTCTACGTAATTAGTCCACATCTTCTTCTTCTCTTCCATGTCTACAATGATGTTTCCATTAGCGTCAACTAGTTTCCCTAAGTTTGTATTCCTTCTTTGTCCAGTGACTTCTTTCACCTTCCGGTGGACGTTAAAGTAGTCATATTTCAACTGCAGTGCCTCTATCTCCTCACAGTTCTCTTTCTGTTCCTTTTCTTTAGCCATTCGTATTTCGTTCCTTATGATGTTGTTTATCCTTTTGTATTCTATGGTGTTATTCTTGTTCAATCTTCTCTCTTCCATTAGGTTCAATATGTAATCTGTCATCCAGGTTTTCTTCCTTACTCTTTGTCCGTTTTCCCTTAGAATAGTGTTCTTAATGTGTTCCACTTTACTTTTCAGGTGATTCAAGTGTTCTTCTACTGAGCTATCTTCTGTTGTTTCTGCCATTGCTGCATTCAGCTCTTTCTCTACACATTCTTTGATCTTCCCGTTTTTCAGCTGTCTTAGGTTAACTTTTAATGGAGCAGCTTTCTTTATCTTCTTCATAACCATTTTGAATCTTCCGATAACTGGCACGTGGTCGGTTCGCATATCTGCTCCCGGGAAGGTTCTCATACTTAAGCAGCTGTTTCTGTACCGCTTGTTGACTAGTACGTAGTCTATTTGATTCCTGACTATTCTCCCAGGTTTATCAAGGGGCGATCTCCATGTGTATAAACGCCTCGGTGGTTGTTTGAACTGTGTGTTGAGGACTGCAGCATTAGTATCATAAATGACACTAATGCAGAAAACAATGTTGCTTAACAAAGTTTTCATTTTGCTCAACCTGTTAGTCCTAACAGTATAACTTCTCTAAACAAACTAGATGTGCAACCACACGTTTTGTGGGTTCTTTTTATTATATTAGACGGATTTGCTTCTAAAAAGTGCTCAATAGGTAAATTTTTTAAATTGTAACAAGATGAAATTATGTCTTTCCGACTGCTATTAGAGTCAGTAATTATAAGTCCTTCATTAGCTTTCTGTTGAAGGACTTATGTTTTTTAGGTCCTTATTGCTGTACAGTGCGTTTTTTTTAACGCGCAACATAGGATTTTACGTGTTAAATTTTTAAGCCCATGTTAGACCATGTTATTTTGGAACTACAACTATAAAACTTGACGGGTGTGTCTTTAGTACCCTGAAGCTTAAGTACGTCTACCAATTTGGTCTAAAAAGTGATTTAAAACTGGAAAAAAATCATTTTTTTTCGAAAAGATTTTATCCTTTCATACTCCCTGTATGCATTGTTGTTTTTGAAACTGGCAGGGCAGGTAGCAGGTAAAGTGACTTATTTTGACTGCATCACGACCCGACATCTTTTGAACGTCAAAAGGGCATTTTATGATTGTTTGGAATATACTGTTTGGCTTCAAACGGAGGTCAATTTGAACAATTCACTTATAAAAATACTTCTTTTGTTCTTAACTTTCTTGATATAAAGTTAATGATCACCCTGTTTTACTTTCTACGCCAAATTTTACCTGCTACCTGCCGTGCCAGTATCAAAAACAACAAAGAACAACAATGCATACAGGGAGTATGAAACGATAAAACCTTTTCGAAAAAAGATGATTTTTTGCAAGTTTTTTAACACTTTTTAGGCCGAATTGGTAAATTTACTTAAGCTTCAGGGTACGAAATAGCCACCCGTCAAGTTTTATACTTGTAGTTCCAAAATAACATGGTCTAACATGGGCTTAAAAATTTAACACGTGAAATCCTATGTTGCGCGTTAAAAAAAACGCACTGTATATCTAGCTGTCATAAACAATATTTAATCTTTTTTTCTTGCTTGTGTTGTGAATTTTTGCTTTTTCTGGAGATTCTTGAGGAACCAAGTTTTTCCAAAACATTTTGTCCTGATTATGTCATTATAA
Organism: Ips typographus; assembly: GCF_016097725.1. NCBI lineage: Eukaryota > Metazoa > Arthropoda > Insecta > Coleoptera > Curculionidae > Ips > Ips typographus. The sequence goes on from NC_138423.1 coordinate 14,262,049, forward strand.
AGAAGACTCTTGTCATTTAATCTGTTCGTTTCATGTTTGGATGTCCTCCGCCTATGGTCGCTCTGTATCATTATTGATTTTAATAAAGCATTGTACTCTGTGACGAGTCTGGATTCTTTTCGTATAATATCTTATGCAGAAGTATCGGGTTCTTGAAAGCTGCCCGCTGCAACAGATACTTTTACAAAATGCGAAAAATACCGCATTGTTCTCCGACAAGTTATGTTGACGGCTGACGTTGTTAGCCGCAACGTATGTACGGGATACGTTTACCAGAAATGTGAAAATTTTCGGCGTAAGGAATAAATATCTGATCTTTCGTTCTCTCTTTCTAGAACGTATAAAATAACTGGGCGGCGGCACGTTAAACATGCATGTTCCGTTCCTTATCTTCTCGCTAAATATTTTCAGCAGAACATTGGTTCCTCAAATGATCTTTATGTGTGCGACTAGAGTTCAAAATTAGTTGAAACACTGACAATAATAGAAATTTACCTCGTAATTAAAGTTGATGGGATTGTTGAGTTGATTGATAAATACAAAATCAAAGGTAAATTCTTTACTCTAGAGTCTAGTAGCAAAATAGTATATTTCCTAACAAGCACGGTAAGTGATATTTTGGAGCACTGTTCTGATAAGTTCTGAATATTTTCGTACACTAAATTTACAATTCATTGACGTTTGACTCCAAATTGCTGGGCGACGTTACCAAACCAGGTAGAATCAAATAATGACTAAAATAAAAAAATAAAATAAAAAAATTATTTTAAGCCTGATATTCAAACTTTTTCTCTTCATTTTAGAGCTGCAGCATCCCGCTCATCATTGAGTTTTCAAAACATGAAACAATTATTATTTATTAAGTTGCGTACTAGAAGGACTGTACCAACTGTGTCGTTCCTGCTAAAAAAAAAGTATCAACCAAGCAATAGATTGCTTATTTTGGTTACACAAAAGTTCAGCATGATTTTTACATGTTCAAAAAGCACTTTTGTTACCAGAATATTTGTATAGGTCAGTAGCCAGAACCTAAATAAAATACGGTGAAAGAATTTTATCAACAAAATTATACCAATTATTGAAACAATTTAGGATCAAAAAATAAAATCACAATAAATGACAAATTGGCATTCCTTGTGACTATTCTCATTAGACCAGTCATTTTAGGATTGTACTGAACGGCCGGAGTTGTTTGTGTCTAATTAGAGAAATTTCAGTGAAACTAAAGTAAATTTAAGTACAAATACAAGTAAATTTAATTTTGGATACTCATTAATAAGCAATTCATAACTCAGTTTGACGTAAATGCATGACTGTATCACTTAATAAACGTTAAAGCATGTAACAAATCCATAAATTTTTCAAACGTTTTCCGACGGAATTTAGTGTTTACGCTCGTTATGATTTATCCCCGTCGCGTTTAGACACATTTGCATAAACGTTAGTCAAACATTTTTTTTAAACAATTTTTACATCCTTGCTTGAACTATATAAGGAAAAAGTAACAAATTGCATCAAGTGCCGCTGATAGGTGTGGACAACGAAGCAAAAAATCCGTTTCGACAGTGGTGGAAGTGGCGAATAAAGAAAACAGGCATTTCGAATACGTAAAAGTATGTTATGCATTTATCATACAAGCCCCGTAAGGGCGATAAATATAAATCGATTTTTTTCTTATTGCGGTTTTGTAAAAGTACCAGTTGAATACGTTAAATTGGCCAATAAATTTCCGTTAAAAGGGTTCTAGGTTAAAATGCACCGGTGATATAATTAATACTGCCGACTGATCATTTATAATCCAAACATTAAATGGTTTTGTTTCAGATATTAATCAGAAAGGCCGCATTTATTGTAACACTTGCGATTGTACTGATATGACACAATTTACGACTCAACTATAAATTATTCAATTATTCCACGTCGAATGGGAATGCCTATTATACAATAGGAAAATTATTTTGCAATTTTTTAAAAGAAAATTCTTAATGTGTAGTGTTTTTCATGATCTTTACGTATTTCTTGTAGGTCATAGTTTTTTTAGCATATTTTAATAAAAAAAATATTTATCAAGATGTCAAAATATTTAATTAAATGTCTATGTCTATTGCCCGAATCATTCTGGAAATATTAGAGGGTTCTAAATACTGCTGAAAACATCCCAGAAATTACCAGATCCTTCTAGAAGTGTCTTACAACGAACAATAAAATTCTGATATTGCCAGAAGTCTTTATTTTATATACAGTGCGTTTTTTTTAACGCGCAACATAGGATTTTACGTGTTAAATTTTTAAGCCTATGTTAGACCATGTTAATTTGGAACTACAAGTATAAAACTTGACGGGTGTGTCTTTAGTACCCTGAAGCTTATGTAAGTCTACCAATTTGGTCTAAAAAGTTATTTAAAACTGGAAAAAAATCTTTTTTTTTCGAAAAGATTTTATCCTTTCATACTCCTTGTATGCATTGTTGTTCCTTGTTGTTTTTGATACTGGCAGGGCAGGTAGCAGGTAAAGTGACTTATTTTGACTGCATCACGACCCGACATCTTTTGAACGTCAAAAGGGCATTTTACGATTGTTTGGAATATACTGTTTGGCTTCAAACGGAGGTCAATTTGAACAATTCACTTATAAAAATACTTCTTTTGTTCTTAACTTTCTTGATATAAAGTTAATGATCACCCTGTTTTACTTTCTACGCCAAATTTTACCTGCTACCTGCCGTGCCAGTATCAAACACAACAAAGAACAACAATGCATACAGGGAGTATGAAACGATAAAACCTTTTCGAAAAAAGATGATTTTTTGCAAGTTTTTTAACACTTTTTAGGCCGAATTGGTAAATTTACTTAAGCTTCAGGGTACGAAATAGCCACCCGTCAAGTTTTATACTTGTAGTTCCAAAATTACATGGTCTAACATGGGCTTAAAAATTTAACACGTGAAATCCTATGTTGCGCGTTAAAAAAAACGCACTGTATGCCAAAGGCCTAAATACTGTTGAAACACTAAAAATTGCCAAAGGGAGGACACGTAAACAAGAACTTAAAATTAAAAATTTCCGAAAAACTTTTAAAACTGTCGTAAACCTTCCAAAACTTTCCAAGAATTTTCTCTCGAATCATTTTGAAAGTGCCAGAGTTCTAAATATGACTGAAACATATCAAAAATTAGCAGCTGCTTCTAGAAGTGTCTTAAACTTTCCAAAAATTTTCTGATATCACCAGAGGTTCCTAAAATCATTCTGGAAATATCAGAGGGTTATAAAAACCGCTGAAAACATCCCATAAATTACCAGATGCCTCTAGAAGTACCTTAAACATTCCAAGAATTTTCTGATATTACCAGAGGTTTCTAGAATCATTCTGAAACTATTACTCAAGTCAAAAGTCAAAGTCAAACGGCATTTATTTCAAAGCATATCTGAATAAAAACACAAAGTTTGAAACAAGTCACCCAAAAACAAGTTCTCGAAAACAAGAAATGTGTTTGTGTGTGCTACAGTGTGTTCAGGATAAAGAGGGCCACTATGGAGATCTTGAAAACAGATTTGGTTAAATAGAAAAAAAATCGCAATAATTAATAAAATGATACATATTTCAAAAAAGTCACTTTTTTTGGTTTTTGAAATATTAAAAAAAAAAGTAAATATGTTTATTATTTTTTGTGACTTTAATATTAGACCTAGACCAAAACTTTTTAACTGGCACAGCATTATCAACCATCATCAACCTGATTTTTAAAAAACTCTGGACACCCTGTATAGGCTTCCACCAGATTTAATCATACAAACACAATATTATTATAGATTTTCACAATAATTGAAATTTTGCGCATTGTAAATTCGAAACAATAAACGTTGATTAACTTTTTACGAAAATGTCTTGTCTCTGCAACTAACAGATCGAAAATGATCATTAAACAATAAGCGGTTTAGTCAGATAATGGCAATTTGTTAATTAGTGAAACGAGGCTGCATCAGATTAATTAATGCACGTGAAAATAATTTTAATTAAAAGGGTGTTAGACTAATTAGCATAATGAGTTTATAAAGTTAATTATTTGTCGATGCCTGCAACTTCCGGTTACAAGTATCGAAATTGTGATAATTTTCTAGTTTAGTATTCAATTTGATATTTTTCCAGTGAATTACAAAGTTTTCCTGGAATTATGTAACTGAAAACTCATTGGCGTTTGCCAGATTGAACCAGCAAAATTACAGTTTCCGATCATTTCCGGTGCCAGAACCAGACACCGTAAGCAGACTCGTTCGTTCGCGCAAAAGATTTATGTTACCTTTAAAGTATAAAATAGGCTTACAAAATACACAGCATTATAAATAGAATTTCACTATTGATTCGGTGGGAAACTAGATTTGGTTGCTATTCAAAGTAGACTGGAAAATTTCAATTTGTATTACGTAACACTTGACGCTTATTTTCAGTCAGTTGCAACCAAAAACCTTAAAAAATAATCGATCAAACGTTACTTGTCTGTTTATGATACTATAATAACAAGAAAGGTAAACCAGCTCAATCTCAATGATTTCATGGGATGTATCGACCCAGTTATCCATTTTAGAACAAACGCAATTTAATTCCTAATTAGTTTTGATCATCGAGGGAATCAATCAATTACTCAATATAAAATTACCATTTACGAAATTAAATAACTTAATCACTGATTCCTTTTCAGTGCCGGGCAATTCGTAAATTACGTACACATACCCAACTCCTTATTTGAGATGTGTGCAGCAAAGTTGGCAAGATCAACACGAACGTGGTCGAACGAAGTTAATCGAATCTGTTTAGAGTCGATCATAATGGAAAGAATGGGCGAACGGGTTCAATTGCATTTTTACTGTTCAAGTTAACAATATATTCCTAGCGCAGAACCTACCATGAATAGCTTGAGAGTTACGAGCAAATTAGAGTTTACTATAAATGGATGGGAAGGCTGAAATGCAAAGCGCTGTTACTATTTGCGTTGAGTTCCCAGTAATATTAACTTAAAAAATACATGAATCAAAGCTTTTATCATAAAAGAAATCATGTCAATGTCACCATCATGTATTATGTCTTCATCTAACTGTAGAATAATCTATAGAACCTAAAATTCAACGTAACATTTCAAACACCAGTGAAATTTAATAAATTTAATGTCATTATTTTTGGGCAATTAAAACTGAGGTTCTATTTAGACAGTGAATCGTTGAACTAAAATTTGAGAGCTTTTCTTGTTACCACCCTGTACGTAAAGCTACGTTTACTTGTAACAGCCTTGTATAAAATGTTTTTTTTTTTCCCTCACCTGAAATAAGTGGCTAGGGTAAGTCAAAAGAGGTTTAACAGAAACTGTAATAACGTCGAAACCCTTTGTAGTAGACCATTTAGTTAAGCATTTTCTCTATAAATAATTGATTAAAGTTGTTGCTTTTCCTTGGGTTACCTTAAAACCAGACTAAAAAATTAATATATTGTCAATAACTATGTCTGACAGGCGTTGAAAAGAAAAGACAAAACAATTAGAAATTGTTACATTATATGCTCTGTGCACGTGGTAGATGGAGATAATTTTTTTGTGAATAATTTGAAATAGAAGAAAGTTAGAAAGTTGCGGTTTTCTCTTTTCTGATGTAGTATTAAGTTATCTTCTTTTTGATACTAATCAACGCTATGGGTTGCATTTGATGTTTTTGAGGAGGTAAAATAGTAACTCTTTGTAAAAAACGCTACCTGTCGATGAAAAGAAACAACTTTAAACAATCCTTTCTAGTGTATTTGATAGAAAACAACCTGCGCTATTCAATGGTGCCAAACTCAATGCTCTACGACAAAGGGTTTCAAAGTTTCTTTTAAGCAACTTTTGACATACACCCACCACTTTATTTTAAGAGATGGAAAAAAAATATTGTAATCAAAGTTTTTACTAGTAAACGAGTCTTTGCGTTTCAGCGTCCCTTTTTATAACAAAGTTTTTTTTTTTTTCGAAGAATTACGATCAACCGATTACTCAAAAGAGTTGAGAGCCACTCTAATTTGGACACCCACAATACAGAATATTTTGGAAAATCCGTGTAAATTTAAACCGGGAAAACGAAAATTTAGACTTTGCTTATATTTAACTACCTTAATTTATTTAACAATAGGACAATTTCATTGAATATTTTGTAATGGAAATCTCCATTTTGTATTTCATTTTTAAATTCTGCACAAAATTCTGATTAAAAAATTCTAGACTCAAAATTTAATCTAATGAGTAACAATATGAATTTAACCATACCTACCAACATTGTAATCTATATAATTTTCGAAAATACTCCTATTGTGATGCGTTGAGTCATGGATATCAGAAGATTGAATTTGTCAAAGAATTGCATGCTTATGATTAATTATATTAGACAAAAAAAATCTAGACCTCAGTGTTGATAATGGGGTATTTCAAATTTATATACAGTGAGAACAAAATGATGTTTAAAACTCAGAGAAACGCATTTTGTGTGGAACAAAATCTAGTTATAGGCTCATTTTTGTAATAAAAACGGAACATTTTAGAAAAAGAGTATTTTTTAAATTTCTAGTTCGGTAAAAACATGAAATATGATAAGAATTTTGTGTGGAGTCCGAAAATTAAATAAAACCTAAGGGTTTCCAACGTTTTCTCTTTTACAAAAATTAACCAAGTTGTTGCAACTTGATTTTGTTCCAACCTGTATAAAACTGCAACCTCTTTTGTGGCGCCAGAAGCATCCATGGAAGTGGAACTTACAATTCTTCTGGCTATCTTAATTTTATTCTGCCTTCACCGACTCTTCAATGTAACCTTCAGCTACACTCGACGAGCGCCAACCTCCATGACGCTTTACAGCCAAAAGGTCTGCTCCTGAATCTGCTAATAAAGTTGCGGAAGAACGCCGAAAGCAATGTCCGGTATAGCCCTCCGGATTTGGCAACTTCAAATACTTTGCTACTACACTATGGGTAGCTTACCCATAGTATTTTTCCCAACGGGTTGCATAGAGCATTTTCCTTTCTTATATGATAAAAAAAAGCGCAGGTTGTTGGCAGATTTTGGTCTCAGTGCTATATATTTCTTCGTCACTGTCAAGAAATTCAAACTGTCCCCGTTATTGCAGTCTACAATAGTGAATATTCTTGGAATCTTCGTTTTTGCTTGACGCAGTTGTACCAAAATAGATGAGTCCATAATGGTAACATCACCAAATAGTAAATTCGTCAACTCCTCTCTTCTGCAAGCTCCTGCAATCCCGAAGCTTATAACAACCTTATGGAGCAAATAGCTTTCATCTGGAGCAGTTGCAAAAAATCTCTGGATTTCCTCCCTCGTAACGATATTGGACTTCTTGGGAATATATCCTTCCGAACGTCGTTTTAGAAATGCGATCACTTTCGGAAACTTACTGATGTCGATGTCTCTATAAACAATTATTGTCGACTTCAATATTGAGTAGACTGACCATAACGTTGAAGGATTCCAATGAGTAAAAAGAACAAGTATCAGGAGGTAACAATAATACAAATTATAACCCGTTTGTGCATTAAGCGAGGGGGACGGAAGTTGATTGCGCATTCGCCTACTGCGCAGTTGAATTGACGCAGTCATTGAAAGTTTGGAGTTTCAAACCCGCAAAAATTTGTTGTTTGTATTTGTTGTAGTATAGTGTTAGTTTGTTTTGTTTGTTTGTGGTTCTTTAACAGTTGAGTTTTGCAAATTTAAATTAAGTTGTACAGTGGACAATAATAATAGTGTTTTATAGTGCCAACCGGAAGTTGACGGCCGCCATATTACTCCCCCCGCCTCCCCCTTGTTTCTGTCCCCCTCTTTGATTGCTATTGCTCCTTCCTGCTATGTTTACATTTTTTTTATTCATTGAAGGATTCAAAATCTGGCTTCTTTCATGGAAATAAACCAACACACCACTTTTATTTATGCACGTCACTTGCCATAGATCACACCATTTAACAAAATCTTTATTTCTTGACTTTTTTGGCAACAACTGAAGGCATATTTTACTGGCTGTTTCCTCGAGTTCAGCTAAATTTGCCATCATTTTCGTCGGAATAGGTTCTGCTTATATGAGATACTTGAAGATTGACAATCAATATATGACAAGCAAATGCTTTTTTTATTATTGTCTGGGCAACATTAAATTGATCTGGCTGCTAATGACTTTCTTCACTTTTTTTAAACAATGACACCCGCAAATAAAGCAAAACCCCGTGAAATAAAATCAACATACGGGATGACTAAAGTGATACTTACACCTTAAAAGTTAAAAATATAATTATTTAATTATTCCCGTCGTACAAAAAATGTTGTTTGCACCTCTTGCGTAAACCACTTTTACGCCCTTGGTACAAAAATAAGTAATATGTGAGTTTTAAACAACGTTGGATGATAATATACAAATATTTTTCTAATAGGACCTGTAAAACATACTAATAATATTCCTAATGCAAGAAAATTGGAAGAAACCTTGTATAAAACACCTTTATCGAAATCGCAGAAAAATGATTAAGTTTGAACCTTTCAAATTTCTCTGCATATGACGTCTCAAATGATTTGAAAAAAAAATGTTAAAGATATCCAGAGCACTTGAGAAAAAGAAAATACTTTTTACGACAACTAGAAACTATCAATGATGTCAAGATCTGGACCATTTTATTACGAGTTGGAAATGGAAAAACCTCGTAATTTTTCTGAAAAACGATGTTAATAATACCATACTAAGCCGTGTCAAAATGACTTTGCTCGTGACACACGAATCTATTTTTTAATGAAGAATTTGCATCAGGTGTATTTTTTCCTATTTTATCTATTCCGGCTTTATGAAACTAAAAAAGAGAACTGAAAGTAACAATGGCCTAAGGCAGAAAGAATTAAATTTTCTAAAAGTGATTTACTATTTTTTTTAGCCTGCGTCAGACAAAATTTAGAAAAAGAATGCTGAAATGGAGACTTGGTAAACTAAAAGCATCTGAAGATACAACCATACCAAGACAGAACAATAGAATACTACAAAGTACAAAGGTGGTTTATAGCTCTATGGTGTAAATTTGACTTGTTGTGAATGTGTGTTTCTCATCTGACAGAACAAAGTCAAACTTTTCGTAACTGGTATAAATAGCTATTATAAATTAATCTAACTACATAAAACATAAAAAACCTAGGTTTGCTTTAAAATGGTCTAGAGCGAACAAATTTGAATTTTTTAATTTACTTGGAAAAAAAGTGTTGTGACGCAGGACCATAAAAAACGGTGTGACCTCATTGCGCCAAAAACCAATAAATTTTGCTCGAGTCATAATAGAGGGTTTTTAAAGCTATAATGAAACATTATACACGGCGTTGAGACTAAGGAAAAAGAATACCGTCCCTGGAAGGAGACATAATAGCGACATAAAATTAGACAATACATAATTAAAATCAATAAGGATAAAAAAAGACAAGGCCACTGGGGAGAAAGGATATTACGGAGATGGGTTTTGGCTGGTAAAATTACATTAGATTGCTAATACAAAAGAAGGCAGTCGACGAAAAAATGTGAAAGTGATTATCGGATTTTCCTGAGAAACTCTCATTACAAAAAGGATGGTTAGATTAATTAAGAGTAATATCTAATCTTAAAAGATTCAGTTAGGATTAGTTAAGTTTTCAGATCCTTCTTTATGGATGTTTTTAAAATTGTAGACCTATTTCGAATTGCCATTACTTATACGAAGCCATGACCAGCTACTTATTATTTGTGACCCTTCTTTCATGCATTATTTAGGCTGGTGGGTAGTAAACGGCATTCCCAAGAATATCGAGTTGGCGATTCTTTGAAATTAAATTTCCTTTCCTAGCCTTAGTCCATATTCGACGAATTAGGACTTTTTTAATTGTCGGTTGCGTTTCGAACGGAGCAACAACAAAAGCGGCGACGTTATTCATTTATTCATCGGTCGTCGTTATTGGAAATCCGACAATTCATTAAGGCAAATAGAGGTAAAGAAAGGTAACGGATTTCTGCTCGGGACGACAACGTCTCTGCGTACAATTAAAAACTTTAGTGCTGAACTGAAGAGAGAGAGTCGAAAAGGCTCGAAGTCCGATGACGGGAAAAAAAATAAAAACTGCGACATTTGAAACGCCAACGAATATATTTCTTCTTGCCCAATTATCTCGTTGCCATCCGCAATAATTAAGGGGACAATCTGGGAGACTTAACCGAACAACTCTCTTTAAGCGACTCATATTTTATACGCCATTTATTATCGTGTCTTAAACGATTTCCTGACAGAACAATATGCGACATGAATTTTATGGCTATTAAAAAAACCAATCCTGATACAAAGTGTTTCTTTGAATAAAATTTAAAAAGTTAGTTAGGTTCTGGTAATGCCCACTAATTCCTAAAAATTTCCAATAACACCGAACAATACCCAGTAATTTTCTGAATCATTTACTTAGTTAATTTATTTAACCCGAAGTAGATATCCACTGCTGCTTATTTTAAATGGCACACCCTGTATATTGTTGCGTCAAATTCTAGACATATTTCGTGTATTAATGTCATATACCTATCTGTATGCGTTTCTGAGATATTTACCATTTTATCTAAATTTTTAGTCTCCATAACCATTTTAAATTACACGTATTAGGAAACGGTTTTTGCTTGGTTTTTGAGTTTAGTCATGTTCAACAAGGTTTTCTCCAAGAGTGCACAGAACGTCAAAATTTATGATACAGCGTGATCCAAAAATCGGCTCAAAAAGAACCGTCAAAATTATGTAATTTAATTTTTTTTTACTTATTCGGCATTTTCATTACAAAACTGAAGTATTGAGCATTCGACCATGAGCATTTTGTTCAGCACTATACTTTTTCAGTCAAGTCTAACTCGTCTGTAAATTATAGATGTCAATGATAAATATCGACCCTTTATCAACGAAAGGCGGAGATTACAATGACCTACTTCTTAGACTAAATCAACTACAAGTATTGTGATCAATAAGATTATGGCATGTAAAAACCACAACCGCCATAGTATAGACGAATTGACGGAAAAACCAATTTTTGATTAATTATTTAATCCTCAATTGAACGTTAGAACTGAACAACAAAAAAAGCTATGCCTATTTTGGATTCTATTGAGAATTGATCGGTTTCCGTGAATGTCAAATAATTACTAGATCTTATGTTGAATATTAATCACTTTTCAAACTGTTTAGAATGCAAGATCTGTCACGAACGTGGTAAAAAGTGAGGCCTCAAAATGTATTACCTTTTACCAGAACGCCGACACATTCTACACGCATAACCGAGTAAACGTTCATTATAAATGCAGCGTCTAATAGTTTAAAAAGAAATTACCAACAAATTACCTTACTCACTAGGTAGCTAATTATACCACCACTTCCCCATAATGCATAATTACCTTCCCAAGTGTTTGAACTACTACCAAGACAAGCATCTTTCTTAATGCTGGGTACCTCCCCGCGCTTGTCGAAGGCACTTTACGGCTCGCATACTATGTGAACCTTGGTTCCATCTCTCTTCGTCTGTAGACCCATATCAAATTACATCCACCGTCACTTTATACCATATTTAATCATCGGTTGTAATTCTGTACGGACTAACCGAAACTGATGTATTTCCTTCAAAGGTTCACTATCGAAGGTCAGTGGCGTACAACACGGTCGTAAAATGTCTATGCAAAAAGAAAAGGTCTTCAGCAAATAAGCAATAATTGAATGCTTTTAAGAAATGCAAATAGTGATCACAAATAATTATTCCTTGTAAAAGCACATCAATGAAACTAATTATATTAAATAGTGACTTCGAAACATGTTCCATAGATGCCTTCAAATTACATTACAAAATTCACAAATAAACCAAGTTTAGAGCTAAAACTGTGATGTACCTCCTATACCTTGGAAGATAAGAGATACAGACTGAGTTATATGGGCAAACAGTTGGTGCTGCAACTATTTCTCCACAACTACACACTACAAAAACATGGAAACCAATTTTGAGTGTTTTAGAGAAGAAGAACCAGATTGAAATGTCAGTTAATGCGGCAAAAAAAATAACCTGAAAAGCTTCTAAAAATTGAAGCCACTTTTTAATGCAGGCTAAAGTGGTTGGTTTTGAGAAAAGATGACAAATTGCACATTTCTATCCAAACAATAGAAGACTATACTATCAGGTTTTAGTTCTAGCAAAACCAAAAGCCAGTATTGGTAGAAATATATCTTGCAGAGGGTAGGACATCAACTTTAAATGCTTTCTAAAAAATTTGAGACCAGAAATTGTAAATTCCGGTGAGCTGAATTAAGTAGGAATTGTCCAAGAAGAATTTGATAAGTACCTAGACTATAAATCAGCTATTCGAATCCCACATTACTGAATTAACTGCACCTCAAAGAAGAGAAAACAATAATGAAGTTGAGTAAAAAGATGAAGATAATGAAGTGGTTGTGGCATTATCTGAGTTTACTTTAAAAACACTCAACTAATTAAGTTTTTTCTTCAGCATGGCATACGGTTAACAGAGGTGTTATTCAGGGTTCCAACTGAAGGCCCGTAGTGTAAAGAAGAAGCTTCAAAAACTACACATTAGAGAGATATTGGTAGCAGAATTTAGGGTAGAATGGAAGAAACTGAAAGTGAAACAAAGCACAAACACTTATGTTAGAAGAAAGATCAGTAAACCAGAGATAAGAACTCAGGTCATGAACCTAGTAAAAGAAAGAAAGAAGATACTTATAGCAAATATAGAGAAGAGGAAACGAACAAGCAAAAGAACAAGAACTCAAAGACAAGTGCAAAGAGATTGAAAAAACACAACCAATGCACGACACATTTGGTGTATTATAAGAAGAACAAGAAAATAACAAGAAAGTTCAAGAAGAAATCAATTGAAAAAATGGAAAATGAACAAGGCAAAATAATTGACAGGATTACGTGAAAGAATTGTTCTCAGACACAAGAACGAAACAACAAATAACAAACGACATACAGGACCGGACATCCTTTTAGACGATATTAATATTAATAAGGATGGAAAGACGGTTTTCTTCCAGATTTCAAAATAGAACTAACTATCATACATATTTAATGAAAAATACTCAAAGAATGGTTGTGATCAGATTTTATAACTAGATCTCCCAAAGAAGCGGAGGACCAAAAAGTGCAGTGACTACAGAACAATAAGCCTTATGAGTCACATTAAAATTATTACTAAAAATCATACATAGGAGAACAGATATCGCCAACACAGTTTGGTTTTTTGAAGGGATTTGCTTTTCCAGCGTTGCAGGGATATGAATTGTCAGGTGTATGCTTGTTTCATCGATTATCAAAAGGCGTTTGATAAAGTTCAACACAACAAAATAAAGGAATTTCTGCAAGATAGTGGACTTGACGGCAAATACCTACGCATAATAAGAATACACGGAAGCAGGAGTATTATTAAATGGCGAACGAATAAACAATTTTAGATATGCCGATGACACCGTCGTATTTGCATAGGGACTGCAGCTTTTATTGGACAAAGTAGTTGAAGTAAGTCTAAAAGAACACCAGTAAAACAAAAGTCATGGTAATTAGTAAAGAAATAATTGGAGAAGTATCACTGGAAACCATCAATGGAAAAGCGGCAGATCAAGTGTCAGCATACACATATCTTTGCACAGTAGGTACTAAATGAACCATGAAACCATTCCCAAGAAATAACAAGAGTTGAAAAAGCAAGAACAAGTTTTAATCAAATGTCCAAATTATTCAAGACATAATTTAAAACTAAAACTCTGCTCCAATGCTACGTATTTTTGGAGGCAACAGTTAAGAAACGATATTCGAGTTGTGGACATATAGAAGAATCCTCAAAATATCATGGGTACACAAAATATCAAACACCCGAATAGTCCAAAAACTAAATAAAGAAAAAGAAATAATATACACAGTAAAACGTAAAAAAGTGGAATATCTGGCACATTATGAGAAACGAAACCAAATACAAATTACTCAAATGCATCTTACAGGGAAAAGTGCAGGGCAAGAGAAGCATTGGAAGAAGACGATTATTCTGGCTTTAGAACTTAAGAACCTGGTTTGAAACATCCACCACATTATTATTTAGACCAGCAACAAATAAAATTATCTTTGCTAGAATGATTGCCAACATTCGGTAACGGATAGGCTCTAGAAGAAGAAGAAGAAAGATCATAATGTGAGAAACTCAAAAAAACTTTATAAATGAAGTTAGAACCAACAAAAATAAAGATCGGTTCAAAACCTCTCAATAATAATGCTATTATGATTTTAATAGTTATTTATGTATTAAGCGCAAAAAGTATGACTTTTATGCTCTGAGAATGACGTTTGCTTCAGCAATCATTCGAGAGCATAAAACTCACATTGTGCGCGTAATACATACAATATTTTTTCTACAAACATCGCTAAATATCTAATACAAGTAAACTTACTGCGTAGGTACTCAAAAACAGGATTAAAACTATACACAATTGAATACTGGCATCAAACTGGTGACACTAACATTTTCAATAATGACATGCATTGTGGCCGTTGCTCTGGACAGCAAGCGAAAAAATTTTTATCGCTCGCTAACCTTGGCAACGCGCGATAAGTAAACTCCTCAGTAAACTTTTCGTTGAGATTTGGAAGCGAAAAATGCATCATTATTGAATGTTTGTAGAAAAAAGATATTTGAACAAATATTGCACTTTTATGTCTTGTATAAGAATATACAGAGAGTTCTCAGACCATTTTGATTGAGCCGACGATATGACTAATTACCAGAGAAAATTATCTCAGTATGGGGTTGCTAGGATTATTAAAAAAACTCCAGTATAGTCGTGGCGATTTGTTCTTGTATCCGATACACGGCATAGCTGATGGACATACGAAGGATCATTTTAAATTAGGTTTTCGACGTAACTTTTTTTTTGTTTCTCGCACGATACGCAGGGGGATAATAATTGTATTATTAGCCAGTTCTCATTTACAAAAGAACGAATTTACTCCTGTCTCGCTCATCAACATAATCAGATATGTTAATCTCCGGCACGTCGGTTCCGATCCCGTCCCGGTTTCTTCGTTATATTTTGAATGACTGTGAATCGCCTTTCAAACGAAAAAAAAACTGTTTCATTTTCTTCACAGGAGTTTTTCGTCATAATTAATGTGCTGAATAACGTCATTTAGTTGTACTCACAGGGTGATGTTTTGATAAGGTCAATCAACTCTTTTTAAGTCACTAAAATACTATTTATGACCACAAAAGTCAATTTCAGCGGTCTTTATTACACAATAGCCGCAAGCAATAAAGTTTTACTACTTACAGTAACAAAAAAACCATGTAATATTGACAAAAAAGTGGTAAAAGCTAATAGGATTGGAATCATATTGAAGATTATCTATCACTCATCTTTTGGTCGTATATCACTTCTAAATTTGGTTAAATGCACTGCGTTGGTTGAACAGCTGAGATCTGTGGTCATATTAAGTGGATTACCCGTATTAAATTATTTTTAAGCCTTTTATGAATTTTACGATCAACTTTTTATGACAATATATGACACGGCTTTATGGCCCACCACAGGGGTACTGACCTTATAAAATTTAGTTACATTTTTACCTCTCAATAATAGTTTACCTGATGATTTCATTATTAGGTTGCCTAACTCCCACCTTTCCTGTAATACTAACAATAAGGAATTCATGTAATAATAATTAAGCGTACTAGAACATAATTTTAACTAAAATATCCGAGGCAAAGCGGAAAGGTATTCAAATTAATTAGCAATATTCTCCACGTAAATGTTTTTGCTAGACTGACCTCCCGCTAGGAATGTTGAAAAAAGTAACAATTACCGCGTTCTTCTTGCACTTCCTCCGATTTATTACAATACAACCATCAACCGGTGGTAACCAATAGATTCATATGATTAAAGACTTCAGTTTATGGGAAATTTATCGCCTTCTAATTGTTTTTATGGCGCTAATAGTTTATCGTGTTATAAATTATTCCTTAATTGCACGCTAGGTTACGAATCGCTGAAGCTAAGCTTCCAAGTTTAATGATTTATTTAAAAGAAAAATTTAATTGTTGTTAACAATTTCCGATTATTTATGTTCTAGATATTAGAACCATTAAGAGAAGTAATTTCTAACTGGTATCAAAATTGATTCAATTCTTGTCAATTAAATAATTCTAATAACTTTATTTTTCGTTATCATGAAAACTCGTAAAATGTTGGATTAACGATTCTTTTATAGTTTTTTCTATGAATTTTAAAAGAAAGTTGGATGTCTTCAAAGTTTATCTTCAGGTTTTAACTTCAATCTCACGTGGTTGTTTGCTGAAGTTAGAAAGCAAGTGGGATACAAATTTTTCCTAAATTAACCCTAGATCTAGAGATCATCTAATTTAATCAAAATTCTAAAAATAAAACTAAAATAATTGTAATTTTATATCTAATTTCTGTTCTTTGACAAAGCAAATGTAATAATTGAAACGGGTTGTGTCCATTGTCATTAGCGCTCATGAGAAACAAAATAATTTGGCAGACACAAAACACGAATACAATTCAATTAGAAGCTTTCTCTCCATTTTTTTTTCATTCTTTCGGTCGCAATGGCTTGCGTGTGTCCTTTTGATGGGCTCCACACTGTGTTCTCACACGGAATGTAAATTAGCAGGAGGAAGATAGATGCGTTAAAAGATTTGTTGATATAAAGGTCGTGTGTAATGATTTGGTTGTATTTCCTGGCTCGTGGTTTTGCTGTCGTTTATTAAAAAGCTACAGAAACGACTAAATTTAGTGATAATTTTCTATAAATACCGTCAGAAGGAAATATGAAAAGTATAAAATGTATTTTTATCATGAAGAAAAAGTCTCGTATTTTATGTTTGAAAATAGTAATTGCAGTGTCCTGGTATATTCCATGAAGAGAGTATTTCACAAATCACAATAATATGTCATATTTCAGGTGGTTAATTGTTCATCAACCAAATATAGCTCTAAAAACATTTCTTCTTTGTCTATCCATTGATGTTATTTCGTCGAGTACATCTGTACAAAATTGTCCTTAAAAGCTTTTTTTTCTAAAATCGTGCAAAAAAGTACACTTTTTTAAACGATTTATAGTGCAAAAAGTTCTTCTTTTTAGCACTAGTGCAAAAAACTCTCTTTTGATTTGATTTCATTTGATTAATAATTTTTAGTGCAAAAAGTTTTACTTTAACCCAACTTACTTCAATCTAAAAGTCGATGATTTCGGAGATACAGGGTGTTAAAACTTCAAATTCGTATTAGTTTCCCCGAAATATTTTTTTTAATAATTATTGGTGTAATGTCACAAAATTCGACTAAGAGAGGTTTTGTGGTGGGAAGAATTCAAATCTGCTCTCATTTTCCTTGTAAAATGTAGAGGGCGCCACCTACGACACCTTGTATACATTTAAAATCAAATCACTTTTTTGAGTAACCCTGAATTTAACTTGCAGTTACACACGGTTTTCTTGTTTCCTCCTTTCAGTTTGTATTACATTCTTAATTATTGTTTTTTTCATAATTGATACTTCAATCTTAGTTACTCTATTTTTTGTTTTATTTTCTTTCATACATTTACCTGTCTCACTCTCCGGTTAAGTTTCAATTTTTTAATTTACTTAAACTGCTTATTATATTCTTTTATCCCCCCCTTTTTCTCTATCTCCCTAATTCATAATTCTACCTCTCTCACTAGCTCAATCAGTGTATTTTTTCTTTTTCACGTCGTTTTCTGTTCTTATTTTAAACGACGTTTATTATTCTTCTTTCTTTTCCTCGCGTTTAACTAAAGCGTGTCAAAATTGTACCAGAATATTAGAAGCTGTACTAATATCTAAAAAACTGCACTAGAAAAGTTGAAAATGGCATCTATTTAAGATTCTTTATACAGGAAAATTTCTTTCTTGATGTTTTAGGACGAACAATTTTTGACTAAAACTCGGGTTTTTGAAATTGTCCATATTAGGCTTTTGTATGCAACACTGTCTATAAACCCATATCTACGTAGATGTGGGTTTATAGACAGTGTTGATACATTTTTTCATAAAACGCCCATAATAAGCTACTACACTATAAAGCATTATTTCTAAAAAAAACAACCAGTTGTCACCAAGTTTAATGTTGGCAGACTTGCGGCACAAATTGACTTAAACTACAGCTAATTGATAGTAAATCATGTTCGTGTTATACATTATCTCAACCGTCTACTAAGTATATCCGGTTTTGATACACCTAATTATCAATATTAATTATTACCAATTAACATATTCGCAATATTGCGGGTATATCTATTGGTTCAGCTGTCGACCGGTATCTTAGATGGTAATTATTAACGGCGGCTAAGTCTCTGCATTAAACATCTTATCTGACGAGCATCATCGACCGAATATACAAATGTTTCTACATGGATAACATGTAATTTAACTAACAAAAAAGTATTATAACCAGTTTTCATTTATTTAAGCTCCCTTTTCAGAAATTAATCCGAACGTCCTGCACATATATTTTCATCCCGAAGGGGAATTTGAGCCCCATTGAATACGTTCCTCAATGAGAATTTAGTGAAGTTTCTGTTTCGCATCGGCTTTAAACATTGTTATCAGAAAATTAGTTTCAAGTAGGAAAATCTGGGCTCCGGTTGTTTCGAGTACGTTCCTGAACCGTTTATCGTCCAAATATGTATGTAAATATTTTCGCTTTAAAAGGAAATTTAACTAGAAGTTGTAAAGTTGTCAAAATGCTCTCCCTTTTTTTTGTCTAGTCAATTTAATATTTAGGTAGCCTTAAAAAAGTGTATATTTATGAAATCACCTAAACGGAAGCGTTAAACCATGGATATATCGTGTGGAAGCCCTGATTTGATCATGGATATACCAAACCAGGGATTAGAAAAATAAAATTAATACTGTTTTTGTACAACAAATATGATAATTATTCGGTTGAGACATTTTTTAAAGCTAAACAGTCACATTGTCAAAATAACTGTCATACATCTCAAAAACACGTTTTATATCAAATACTGCAAGAAAACGTTTCTAAACCCTGATTTTTGCAACTAGAGCATAGTTTGACAGTTTTGACGTTAGTGACAGTTGTCACGTGATTTTAGAACACTATTTAGCTAGACGGTCACGTAAAAATTATTAAAATAAATGTCATAAATCTCAAAAACACGTTTTATTATCAGATACTGCAGTAAAACGTTCCTAAACCTTGATTTTTGCAAGCCCAATGTGATCTGATCAGATGAAACGTTAGAATGGCAGGTAGTTCTAGAACGAATGACACGAAATGATTCTTGATAAAGCAACAAAAAAGTACAAATTACAAAAAAGTACAAGTACAAATTTTAACTTTTACTAGTGAAAATTCCACAAATCGAAACCAATAAGCAAAAATCATTTTCTAAGTACCAAAATAAAAAACTAGAAAGTTCCTAAAGATATGTATATTTTTGCGTCAATTACAAACAGCACACTGAATAGTTTTTTGTTTTTTTGGTGGAAGGATAGAGAGAAAACTTCTTTTAGTAAAATATAAAAAAACTAAGATAGATATTGCTGTTTTTTTAAACTGCATATGAAAGAAGAGACTTGCTAGAATGTGCGAAAGTCAATATAATTTTAATAGTACGTCAATTAAAAATTTTAGAAGCTTTTTAACAAAATGCTAAATTTACCATAATTTTCAAATCACTATTTTTCCTACTTGCCAAACTTTTTTTGTGACAAAAATAACTTTCGCACATTCCCTAAACCTTTAGCTATTTATTAAAAAAAATCACTCAAATAAGTTAAAAAAGAGTGTCGTAATTTGGGTTAAAATATAGGACTAAAAAGTTGCTCGATATTTGAAGCCCAAATCTTGCCTTCTTATTCCACATTACTCTAGGAGCATTAAACAGCCTGCTTTAACACTGCCGTAGTTTTGTCGACAGAAACAAAGAACGAACACTGTTTTTTCTATATTTTTCTACACGTAGGCCAGGCATCGCAATCGAAAAACGTAAGGTCTTTACCGATCCCCTTAAGTAATACGACTGTTTTACCAAGAAATCCCCAATCTCTGTGCCGTATTACTTATGAGAACATGTTGTAAATAAAG
Source organism: Ips typographus (assembly GCF_016097725.1). Taxonomy (NCBI): domain Eukaryota; kingdom Metazoa; phylum Arthropoda; class Insecta; order Coleoptera; family Curculionidae; genus Ips; species Ips typographus. The sequence continues at coordinate 14,282,236 of NC_138423.1, forward strand.
TTTTTAATATCTTTAAAAATCGAGAATTTGCAAGAAGGAGGAAAACACTGAATTTAAAGTAATGTCCGCTAAGTAACTAGAAATGTTCAAAACAAAAAGTTACTGAAGTAGTAGTAGAAGTACTATCAAATAATGAACATCATTCTGAGCATGTTGAAGTAGAAAGCACTTATTCAATTCCTCGCAATGGTTCACGTATTTAAAGTTAAATAAAAGAAGAAAACTTCAAGTTGTAAGAAATATTGGTTATTGATATCGGTTAAAGCCATCATCAGATCTCAAATATAGAGTTATTGTCTAAGGAATATTGCATGAAGTTCTATGAATGAACAGTTACAAACTGATAATATTACATCTCTAATTATTGTGAATAGACGGTGAAAAAGCAAATTAAAGCAGCACTTGTCTATCAATTAAAATTTTAAGATCTACCAGCATCCAAACCATATACAAACGTACTGTGGGAAGAAATCGCATTTAAAACGATAAAACAGTACAGAAAAAAAACTATGAATGATTCCCAAATAAATAATGCATGACAAATTAAATATAGGAAATCGCCATTAATAGTATCTTCCTGTTAAAGAAATTATAGGTTGACTTAGTGACAAAGAGATGTTGTAATCGACGAATTGTGATGAATGATGATGATGAAAAATGCTTTTTAAAATTAATCATTATTTGTTTTAGCTCCAATAACTCCAGAAAGTATTCGTTACCTTTATGGCAGTTATGTAAAGATTTAAAATTATCTATTGAAAACATGATTAATGCCTGAATCTTCGACACTTCTAAGTCGATTCTCGAGTCGAGAGTAAGAGGTAAGGTGCAAAACAACACAGTCTAAACTAAACTTAAAGTAAGCTGTCCTTAAAGTCAACTTGACCAATGTTGGAAAAACGGACATCATTGATTCATCGTTAACTGATCTGACTTTGACCGGCAGCGCCACAACATATGTGACATAAAATTAAAATAACGGCAGGATTGCCAAATCGCTAATCAAATTTCTGTCTGTTTTGAAAGTGAATTCAAATTATCACTCATGTCGTTAAAAGCACAAAATGGGTGAAATAAAATGTTACAGAATGATTATCGAAAAACAAAGGTTAGTCGCACTATCAGAGATAAGTTTTGACACATATACATTCAGCATTCTCTTGAGTTACTTGTGTCGAACTTGGACTGAAAGAAACCACAGGCATCTGCAATGTTAAAACAACAGATACAATCTACATACATCTCGGAATAAAAAACACGCATCCATTACGAACGGCCCATGGCAATCAAGCATTTCCTCGATGATTTTCGTACCCCCCGATGTATCGACCAGAGATTTTTAATAACACGAGTAACAAATAACATACGGCCCTAAAAGTGTTCGACAGAGATATGTACACGATATGACGGCTCGTCCTCTTGTTCCAATACAATACGCGGGATCCCTGTATAATTTTTTACAAATTGACGTGACACTAAAAGAGCCACACAATAAGAATCAGACACAAATACGGCCTAAATGACCGCTGCCACGTTGCCAGATAATACACTCTCAACAAATTTAACCATGCTTAAGAAGTTGTTACGTAATGAAATTAGAAAACGGAAACTAACACTAACAGGCACTAACTTGATAAAAGAGACTTACACTTAAACGTTAGTGTAGAGCAGAGAAGGAACCTATTAGTAAAGGTTGGCAACACGGTCAAAGATCTACCCCGGTACACATGCCTCCCGAACAACAATATATCATCGTTATCCTTTTGTTCAGTTCAAATGATATTGATGATTTTATTAACTGTAAATGGATTCGTTTTTTTCTTCTCCTTTTAATTCGCTCGCTATTCTTCAGCGCTCGCCCGATTATTGTTGAACACCTTCGGAGCTCTTTGTCGATGACGTACTCGGCTACGATGGAATGTTACCTTATTGAAACCATTGAAAGTCTAATTTGCAGTTTACCGTGCGACTCCGACTCGAGATTACCCTTTGTTATGCATAAATTAAACGGAAAGTCATTCCGGCTGCCAGTTCGGTACTTGATAATGACTTACCCCGGCCCAAATAACCATACCATATGCTTCACATGGATGTGTTCGAGTTTTATATTTCGGTTTAGTCGGAATCGATAAACTAGTTTATGTCCCTAGTTACCGAAAAGCTTATTTAGTAGGGGAGAGTTGAGCAGGAGGATATGACCAGAAACTCAAAAATAACCTGCGCCATCTGTTCAATAAAATCATTAATTTTAAATATCAAGTTGTTTTAAAGTATTCGATTCGATGATTTATTCTATAACTTGATTTGTTGTCACAAATGACACTTTTTTCTTTAGTGAAGCAAACAATAAACAATGATGAGAATATTTTCTGATTCAAAAGTCTGAACTTTTATCTAGTGAGAAAATTGTAAAATACGTTTGGAACGAGTAGTCGGACAAAATGGGATATCAAGCGGTATAGTAAACCATTCTTCTGTAAGGAGAAAACATCTGTCCACAACAATAAGCCTATCAGAAAAGTCAAAACTAAACTTGAAAGGAAATAAAACAAGTAAAGTAAAAAAAGCACAGAAAAAACGCTACTTCTGGGATTTTTGTCGATATTATCCCCTCAATATGATTTTTTATTGATTTATTAGACTCCAAAGGTTGTTTCCTTATATAGTTTATCAAATTCATATTTTCCCTCTTCCATCACCATTCGATTTTATCCTCCCAGTAGAGTAAAATGGTTTTTACATAAATATAATTTTTTTCGTTTTATGAAGAAGTCGCAATGATTCCATTGAAGAGGTATGATGTGATGGAATCATCTGAGGAACTTCCAGATATAACCGAAACAAGAATTGAGTCAGCCATAAGCATTTTAAGTAAAATGATAAAACAAAGAGGTAAACGCGTCATAAAAGCCCTAAAAACTCTCTCTGATGCCTCTTCGGAAGAAATACTATTGTGACAGACATAACAGAAATTGGAAATTACCGAATAATTACTAATAGACTGGAACCTAAGCTAGATTGTGGTGAACCACTGGAACAAGACGGATTTAGAAGTGGCTTTGGAACAAACGACCACCTACAAGTAATAAAGTCTCTCATAGAGAAAGTGATAGAATACAAGCCATTGGTACTGTCACGATTATTATCATCCTGAAGATGAGATTTACTCAAATCTCCCTCACCTCCTAGTTTCATGATAATATCATCATAACTGGCATCAGATTCACCCTGACCATTCATTCTAATAATCTAGTAAATAAAGCAAATTTAAATAAATAAGCTAGAATAAAAATTCTATAATAGGGATGCCAAGTTATTTTTAAGGTAAATAACTAAACCTATCTAACTTACTTTCTACCTAAAAATCCTGCTTCTAAATATATCATTGAAACTACAAATGTCTTTAATACAAAAAATTACAAACTACTTACAACTAATACTCTTCGTCAAAGAGTCCAAACTGTCCAAAATAAACCGTCAGTTGACCAATCTTCTTCTTTTCTGTTGAGGTGGATTTTTAACTGCAAAGGCTGTACCTCGGTAACAGCCGGGAGGCCTCCTCGGTTATCGATTTAACCACTTCTGGAATAGGTCCTCTATCACAATCTGCTCCATGTCATAACGTGGACTAGACGGTACAATTGCTGGTAGCACTCGGTATTACACCCAGTAACTTCCGTTCCGGAAGGAAAAAGCTTTCTAAGATCCCCTGATCTTCAATAGTCTGATTTTTGCTCGAATTTCTCTTTTTTTAAAATTGACTTTTTTTAGCTCTCTCAAAGTCTCTCTGACAATCTACCACCATAAAAAAAAAACCTTTTTTCCCACTTTCTACCTCCACGTACCACCTTTTTCACCTCCTTTGAAGTTCATCAAGTAATACTATTAATTTTCTTAATAACTGCATACAATCCTACTAAAACTAACTATAATGGTAAACACTTGACATCCCTACAAAAATGTACCTTTTCTATAAATTAAATAATAGCTATTTGTGTAACCAGTTACGAAAAGATCGATTTTGTGTAACGAATGAATGTTTGTAGGGCGAGCGCAGCGAGGTCCTACAATTTGAATGAGTTACACAATAAGACATTTTCGAAACGTGTTGCATACATAATTTTTTCTAATTTTGACCAAAAAGCGGTAAAAACCATCTTTAAAAGTGATTTAACACAAATATTCACTTTCATAGCACCTTGTATAAACAGTGACAACGACATGTTATGATGGATGTCGCCCATATGTTTCTACGGAAATGCATAAAAACAGGAAGTGATGAAATGAACTTTTCATAACTAGTTACATAAAGTAAAACGTTTTTTCACTCTAATCAGTTTTGAAAAGTGTCACTTTATATGCCAAAATTAGGAAAATAAATTTTCTTTATTTTCTTGAAAAAAAAATCCTTATTTTCAAGACAATACTCATATTTATAGACTTTGAGAAAGCATTTGACTCAATCCAGCAGTATTGATCATAGATACACCACTCTCCTTCAGAATACACATAACAACGCAACAGCTGACGTTAGAATGTATTAAGACGCCACAAACAAATTTACCTTGGGGAAAGGTATTAGACAAGGAGACACTATCTCTCCAAAACTATTCACCGCCTTGCTGCAGAACGCCATGAAGAACCACCGTAGGGAAAATAGTGGAGTCAACATAAATGGGGAGTATCTGAACAACTTGAGGTTTGCAGATAACAGTCCTTCACTCAGACCGGGTAGACTTATGTTCTTCAGGACTTTTAGAGATCTTGTGCACGAGTTAGACAGTATGGAAAGCAAATAGAACAAGTGTATGGCTAGAAATATTTGGGCCACGAGATTAAATTGGGACGAGACAACCAGACCGCAGAATTAAACAGGACATTAGGACTGACATGGGCAGCTGAAGGATGTTTTTAAATCAGATATTCTCATGTGTTGTAGTCCCCTGAAGAGAACCCCCCCGCTGAAAACTAGAAATAAATTATAAGCATTCAAAATTAAATTACTCTCTATAATAATTCCACTTTCTTCTAAACTTCGTTTTCTAATACTACATTTTTGTAAAATCCTTTAGGAGGAATAAATATACAGAACAGATTTGCACTGAATATAGGAACTAAAACCAAATCAGACAGTCGACTAACTAAAATTGGGTTTCAAAATTCAGCTCTTTTCGCGGAGCAGAATGTAGGAAACTTGTCTAAATCCAACATCAAACTTTCTAACTTCCCCAGGGAAATGCTGTTACAGAGAGAAATCCATAACAATATAAGCAGTCGTGTATCACGTAAAAATATCAATGTCTTTTCCAAACACTCTCGACATGGATTAAATAAAACACAAGTTCGAAACGTTTCAATTTTACGACGGCTCAGTTCGCGTTTTCAATCAAATGAAGTTAATGAACTCCCCCGGCCCTTACGTAAATGGACAGAGTGTAAGTTAACATAAATCAGCAAATTCGTGAACATAGCTGAAAGGAGACTTCGGTGTCTAATTTGCTCTTCTGCTCCTCTTATACCTAGACTGGTTAAATTTTAAGCCGGGTAAATGGACATTGCTAACTATCCGCTATTTGCACGTGAATAATTAAGCCGTCGGATAATTATAAAGTTGATCCGACCTTCGTGATTGGTCGGGTGCATTATTAAAAGGGCCCGGGTAAAAGATAAGTGAATCTGGAAGTTGTCCAAATAGACAGTGGAAACTGGGACGATCCTTTTATTCTCTTTTTAAGTATGCAAGCGCGTGCTAATAGCGAGACGTCTTTTATTCTTTCTGGAACTCGGAGAGAAGACAAAATCCAGGTTTATGATTTTACTAATTATCAACTCTATTAACTTCCAAGCTTTTTTGGGCAAACTTTGGCATTCGGTGCCTTTCAATTTTGCATATTGAAGTGGAAAATGTGAACAAAAGGATATATTTTTTATATTTCATACTATTGATGTGTTTAAATAAAAGATCTTATATAATATTTCCTAACAAGTGCGCAAAGTATGTCTAGTCAACCTAATGAATATGATACTTACCATCTGGACAAACACACCATTAAATAGTATATGCGAACGGGTCCAACCACACAAGAGAACAAAAGCAAGAGTGTTTGGACCAAGAACCCAATACTCGGAACCAATGGAAAATTATCCTAGTGCCGCCCAGTATCTATCTCAGGCGAAAAAAACAGCATTGACAACATCACTAGCAGGATTCTGACCGATAGCCAAGCAGCCATAACAGCGCTGAGCTCAACCATAGTCAGCTCTAAAATCGTATGGGAATGTATAGGCAATCTCAATAAACTAGACAGAAATAATAAAGTCTCCTTGCTCTGGGTTCCAGGACCAGAGGAATTGAGGGAAATCAAGCTCAAAAAGGGACCGGGACTCCTTTTACAAAGGAACACGAAATCGCTGGATTGGCGCACTCTAAGAAACTTCTTTGAGGTTACAACCAGGAAAAGAATAAAAAATTTGTAAAGTTGAGCAAAAGAAACCTACGCTCACTTACAAGTCTCCTTTCAGGGTGTGTAGGTATTCTTGAAACGAAGGAAGGGAATTATCAAGAGAAAGACCTGTAGAATGTGACCAGAACCCGGCATGTCTGTCTTCTGTCACATTCTATCAACACTTCTCTTGGGAATTCCGTTCCCTACTTACTTTTTAATAATTTTTAATTTACTCAAGAATTAGGCCTCTGGACACTGTCACTTGAGAGACCACCCGAAGCGGATAGGCCTAGAAAAACACGAAGACTGCAGATTCTGTGGGGATGAGGAAGAAACTTCTGAACATCTATTTTGCGAATGTGATGCAGTCTCAAATATAAGGACGAACTTGTTTGGTAGCAGCATCATCAATGATGGGAAGATTTTTTCTCTAGAACCGCTGCAAACGAAGCTGCTGGCTTTTATTAAGACCTTGAAGCTTTAGTAGTTTCAGCCCAAATCTACACGATGGCTGAATATGCAGAGGCACGTGTAGACAATAAAATATTATACGCACACCCTTGCGTTTGATATATTTGTTATATTTGAACATATTTGTTCTTGGAACTTTACGCTATTTTAAAAATTAAATATCTCAACAATAAGACCACCCTTAAATAAAATGAAAGAAGATACCCTCTAAAATGACAATAATTATGAAACCTGAAAGTTGAAATTAAGGAATACTAAATATTAAATTTAAAAAAAAACAAAATGACTATTAGATCTGATAGATAAAACAAAACCTACATAAAGGGTAATTTCAAAATTAGGGTTAACCCTTTAGCAGGCTTTACCACTTTGAATAATGCCAGTTTTAACATAAAAAATATGTCGATTTCATAAAATAAAATCAAAACAATCAGCTATGAGGCTGATCTATCAGAAATTTTGCCTAATCACTTTGTGAGTGGTTGTGAACACTTGAAACTACCAGTCTGACGCTTACACAACATTTTAATGGATTCCTAATTAAGTGTAAGGTTCGTGTAATAAAGCCCACATAAATTATGTTCCCGATACAATTGGGTTAGTTAAACCATTAACCTCAAACGCCACAGTTCGAAACAAAAAAGAAAAAAAGGAAATTAGGTCGTGTTCACACACACTGACGTTTTACCCGATTACGCCCGAATATTTTCACGCGACAGAAGGAAAAAGTTTTGTAAAATATTTCCCGCCAAGCTCGCGTGCGTATCAATTTTAATTGGTTTTTATAGGTCCTAATTAATTATATGACAGGGTTAAAAAGTTGCTGATAACGTCACCGCATCATTACGACGATGACTGATCAAAAAAGTATTATATGGTGGTGTTGTCTTGTCGAGGGTCGTGATTGAAAAATTGCCGAATTATTCGTGCGAGGGGCGCATTGTTTAGGTTTACGTAATTAATTTATTGCGGGTCGCATCCCGAATTAATTTCTGCAAACAATTTGTTAGGGGGTCTTTGTTAAATGGTTAAGCCCCCAGACGGTTTAAGCGTTATGACAATCTTTCTCAATTTAGAATTTCCTTCCACAACAAAACGTTAGAATTCAAAAAGTAGTTCACTCAGTCTCAGTGGACATTTTATTTTTTCTTCTTGTATGTTATATCACTCACAGAAAAACTTATTATAAGATAAGTGTGTCATATCAAAACATGTCGTCAAACGCTGTCATTTTGTAATACAGGGTAAAAGCTTTAATGAAAATACAAAAAAATCATCTCAAAATGTAAAGAAAAACCACTTTCCAAATTAAAGGAGGAAATGGATTGCTCACAAATAAGCAGTCAATGAAGGGTAGAAAAAACTTCTAGACTGTCAACTGACCATAAAAAAGGACCACCCTGTAAAATTTTCGATTTTTTTTTGAGCACCAAAATCTGCAGCTCTTTAAAGATAACTTATGATAAAAATTAGATTAAACTATCTCAAAAAGTGTAAAAGCTGCGTGAAAATTCAAAGAAAAATTAAAAACTATAAAACCCTGTATCTCAAAAAAAAAAAAGCAATTACCAACAAATGTTTATTTTAATTGCCGGAATCCTACTGTATGTGGAGAATGATACTGTATGGAACAATTTAATAGACAGACGAATGCTTAGAATGTGACGTTTGCTTCTTTACTTGTCACAATCAGAACGTTTATCTTGTTATTACATTACTATGTCATACTATTTTTGTTTGATTTTTCCTATACCTACATAATCATGTAAGTACAGTGTGTTTTATCTTAGACAACCTTATTTTTCTCGTAATCATAATAACAATAAATAAAATACATTATACAAAAAAGGCATTTCCGGTAGTTTTGTAAAAAAAATGTAAAATATTTTATACAATTTTTGTGACACTTTTACTTGAAAACGAGTCTATGTCTAAGAGAAAATTAAGTTACCAAACACCCTGTATGAACGAAAGCAGTGTGAATCATATAAACAATAATCCAAAGTAAACAATGTAAATTGTAATTTTTTAGTTTTTTTGCAATTTGAGGATTTATTTTGGAGGTAGAAAAATTTACTTTCGAAAAAAAAATAGTACCAAATTGGTATTCCCAACTAACAACCTACAAATTTTCATTCCGTTTCTCTAGAATTGTAATTTTACCAGATTAGTGGCGGACATATCACCGGGCAATGCGGGGCAGTGCACGGGGCCCCGGGCCCTGGAAGGGCCCCAGGCCCCAGACGCTGAACTTTTACAATATGGTATTCTTTAAACTTTTGGTTTTGGTTTAAACTAGGAAACGGACCGTATCCTAGAGATGCTAATCAGGAAAATAGATGCTTTAGTGAATCCTTTTTTTATGAATACCAAATACGGTAAAGTATCACGTGTATGGCTCTGCTACTCTCAAATTCTTGACGCTGCGTACTGCGCTCCTTGTTGGTTGTTTTCATCTGGAAACAATTTGTCGATCTTGGCAGTAAAACTGTGATTTTCAGATATTTTAAAAGCTCTTACTGAGATTCAACTAAAATCTGTTAAGAAAGACGAAATTGTGGAAGCTTTGTCTCTAGAGAAAAAAATTATTAATTTTGAATTTATATTTCTTACTATTTTTTATATAAAATGTTTCATCAAATTAACGTGGCTTCAAAAGTTTTACAAAAATATGATACTGACTTAAACCAAGCGACTGCAGTTTTAGGCGAAACTCATCAACTTATACCTACTTTCAGAAGTCCTGAAGTATACACAATTTTAAAGTCTGAAGCCATGGAGATGGCTGTTAAAAGGGGCATTGCTCCGATATTTCATACGAAAAGACGAGTAAAAATTAAAAAACATTTTGACAAACTCGCTTCTGATCATCGGTTTCAGAACAGAGAAGAATATTTTAAGTAAATGTTTACAATTCGGTTATTGATGTAATTTCTAACCAACTGATCAACAGGTTTTCCGCAATGCAGATCGTAAAAGAAACATTTACTTTATTAGAACCAACATTTTTAATTTCATCTAGTGAAGACTAAGTCTCGGAAGAATGAGGAAAATTACACAGAAAATATCCGGAAATATTCACCTGTAGCTTCACAAATCAGTTTCCTTTGATACTTGATTTAATAAAAATGAAACATGAAGAAAAAAACAATTACTGTGTTTATACTGTGTTCCTCTTGTTTTTCACTCTACCTGTTACGGTAGCTTCTTTAGAAAGATCTTTCAGCAAATTAAAACTAATTAAAAATTGTATGAGATCTACAATAAGTCAGGAACGACTTTGCCACTTGTCAGTTTTATCAATAGAATATAATATCGCATCTACTTTAGACATCAAAGGGGTAATAAATCAATTCGCAAATGCAAAAGTCCAAAAAAGAGCAATATAAAAATGTAATTTATAAAACTTTGTTATATTTTAAATGTAAAGTTATTTCATTGTAATCATTTTTTCTGTTTTAAAAAATCATTAAATGTTTATCATATTAAGTATAGATATTTTTTATCATTAGTTTTGAAATGGGAAGGGGCCCACAATGATTTCTTGCCCTGGAGCCACTTTTGTGTTAGATCCGCTACTATTCAGCATTACGTATACCATATTTGGTTTAGCTTTATTCTTAAACTGATTGAATGATGCTCATATAATATGAGCAAGCGTTTCCCAAAGAACGGACAACATTCTTGAAAGTTTTTACTTTGTATACGGCGATTGTGTGCGGTGAAATAAAGCAATCAATAATGTCGACACAAGAGAAAAAATGACCCCAATAAAATTATAGGCAAACAGGCATCTTCCGAAACGCATCGAACGAAAATTAATCATTCGGATTGAGGCCCAACGATGTGTCAGGCGAGTGATTGAGGAGCGACTTAGTTTGAATGACAAGAGATTCGGGGGGGCCAACTTGCGGATTAAGCGGCCCGACATCATAATATCCGTTTAATAAGGACGTTCTTACTTAAGAAATGGAGAATGCGAGGATTATGTGGATTTGTTCTCGTGAAGGAATAAGACGTACCCGTTATCCTGCTTGATGCTTTCACGATTTGTTAATATTAACATGAATACTTTCAATCCTTTGTATTTCTACAAAAAAGTGCTTTTCTTTGGTATTGTTTCTAAGATGATATTTTAAATTCACTTTTTTCATAAACAGAAAATTGACTGTGCAAATCAAATCCCTAGTTCTACGCACTATCAAATTTCGATTCTAAAGATATTATGCTACTATGGCCTGGAAACAAACTGAACTTAGTGAAATTCTTATCGAGAATTTTAGGGTAAAAATAAATACATACATCAAATATTGATCTTCTTGTAATTGCTACTATTAAAACGATTAAAACACACCAAAATTTCGATATATACAGGAAATCCTGTGTCCAGAAAGTGAATCTGAAGCTGATTCTGACCAAAATCAAGGATTTTTTTCTGTAGTTTTTAAAAGTACAGAAAAAAAAAGTTTTGAAAATTTGATAACATGGATGTTGGCAAAATAACAATTGTAATGCAGAACAAAGTTTATCAAAACTGTTTTGTTCATTGCTATGAAGCATCAAAGTACTATAAACGAAAGATCGTTTTATTTAAATACGAGATACATTTGCATTCAGGGTGGTAAAAATAAAACAATTTTTTTTCGAGATATTGTTCGAAAAATTACAGATTTCATCTTTTAAATTTTGTATCTACGGTCTAGCGAGGTCTATTAGAAAACACTCCAAAATCTAAAAATGTCATTTTTCGAACAATATCTCGAAAAAAAATTGTTTTATTTTTACCACCCTGAATGCAAATGTAACCGTTGCAGTTAGATATAGGTTATGACAAAAAAATATTTAAAATTGAAAAGAGTATTCAAAAATTCAATTCCATTTAGAATAAGCAGTTTGCCTACCTCCGGTAAAACTGGAGGTTCATAACTTTCTTATCGGTAGTTTTTGTTTATATCATTACCACGATCGATGTCTTGCGTCGTAGGAACCCGTCCTGTATACCTACATAATTGTTTTCACAATCTGTATTTCTAATAAACAAAGGTTTTTGTTTCTATGTTCATAAGAACTGATTTCAACATCAAACTTGTCTTTTTAAACCTTGTCCAGATCACTTAGTTCAGGCGACTTGCCTGTTACAGTGTTGCCAAGTCAGAATACAATAATACCATAATAACGGAAGAATAATCAAAAAAGAAACAATTTACACATATAAGGAAAACAAATTTCATTTTACATTATTATACAAGGTGTTATTTTAATAATGCTTGTTTCCTATATAAACCATACTTGAAAATCCCAGATTTTCATTATTTTATCAATTGTTTTCCATGTCCACGTTAGTTACAGATATCACGTGGTTTTATAAGGTAATTTAACTACACAATCACGTGACTATTGCCAAAACAACTGCCATAAATCTCAGGAACACATTTTATATCAAATATTGTAAGAAAACTGTTCTAAACCTTGATTTTTGCAACTTTTGAGCATAGTTTGACAGTTTTGACGGTGGTGACATGATTTTTGAACACTACTTAGCTAGACGGTCACGTGACAATAGTTAAAATAACTGTCGTAAATCTCAGAAACACGTCTTGTTTGGAAAACTGTGTTAAACTTTAATTATTCCAGATTCTAGGCAAATTTTAACAGTTTTGATGTTAGTGAGAGATATCACGTGGTTTTAAAGTATAATTCAGTTAGGCAGTCACGTAACACACTTGCAGTATAAAAATGGTTGTTTCAAGCACATTTTTGTAATCCTCATTACATTTTCTGTTCAATAACCTAAAAAACCACTAGAAAATTTGGTACAGTCACCAGAAAAGCGGTGTCAAAATTTGAACTGCCAGAAACACAGTTTGAAAGGACAGTCAGGGGCAAAATCACCTGTAAAAACCACTTGGAGTAAGAAAATAACTGTTTAAGCATTCTAATGGAATTCTCATAAAATTTCCTATCCAATAACCTGAAAAAACCATACAAAATAGAACATGTGGATTTGGCAAATTTGCAGTAAATAAGTTGTTTTTACAACCCACATAATGGCAATGTTATTAAAAACGGTAGATTATATGCCATTATAACCACAAAAACTGTAGATATGCCGTTTTAACGGTAGACCTGGCAACATTGCTTGTTTAAAGAAACATTGGAAACGTTTAAACCTTAATTTTAGGTTAGAAAACGAAAAAAATTGCCTAATCTGTCACTAAAACAAAGTTTCCGTTCGAGCAAATCGTCGGCATTGTCGGAAAATTCATTTTCCTAATATGCATTTTTCGTTCGGGTCGCGGCCACCCCAAAAATGATTAATTCAAGCGTTCCATGAACGCCATTCTTTTTTTTTAAAAAAAGGAAAGCGGAAGAAAGCGCCCGCTAAACCGACACGGCCCCTTTCAAATAAATTAGGACTTATTTGGGCAACAATGCCGCGGAAATCACCGTAAATTTCCGATAATTGGAAAAAGAACCCAAATTATATTAGTTTGCTGTACGCGAAATATTATCTATTATAAAAAAATAATTAATTGATATAAAAATACACCTAAAATGTATTCAAATTAAAAATACAGTAACTACCAGTGTCTGTACGTCTGTCATACGGCTATAAATCATGTATCCTTGATTTTAATGAAACATTATCAATGGTTACCTCGTAAATGGCAACCATTCCTAGTTGTAGTCCATACTTTCCAACATTTTCACTTGCAAAGACGAGCCCAAAAATGTAATAAAATTCCTTACATCCGACGTATATACATCAGGAAGGATGAATGGTATGAAGATGGAGCAAGTCGAGAAATATCAAATAGTGAGCATTTATTTCTAGGTATTTCCTTTGCCCTAGCCCGCCGACTGCATCGCTTTAAACTGATCTACACCGAAATGTAAGAATGCCACACTTATCGATTTATAACTGTAAAACAACTTAAAGTAAAACACTGTAACTCCTCAAATTTCGAGAATATTAAGTACCGAGAATCAGTTCAGTTATACGGACTCATCGCTATAAGTTGGTTAGATTCAGTGTCCCACAATAAGGAGCCACTCGGTTATGGTTACGTGGAAACGGAAAAAAGGGCATCAGCCACACAAGTACAATAATACTTACAAATATAATAAGATTCGTAATTTTCCCATGAAAAATTCTTGCGTCGGATGCCCGGCGGAGGAATGCTCTTTCATATCGATCCTGTTGGCTAAAAGCAAACGACCGGTTTTTTTTTTGAAGGACATTCGTATAACAATGGAGTTCTTGAGCAAGTAAAATGAATCGTAGTTTTGAGAATGTTATTGTTGGTTTTTTGGTATTTTTTTTATAAACCGCATTTACAAGATCTATTGCTGAAAGTTATTAATTTTTTATGAAAATATATGTTCACGAACTAAACTAAATTTTTGAGAAACCAGCCTATCAATAAAGAAAATTAATCTTCATATTGATTGAAAATGCCTCTTTGTGCAGATTGATATACATACAAAGTTTGTAATAGTGTAGAAAACTGTAAATGCCAATTTTTGTCAATTAACTGATCGGTAGATCGACGTTCTAATTCAAAAAAAGATATGAAACAAATATTGTTTGTTTGTTTTTTCTAATAACAATACTTATTAACTTGCTAAAAGTGATAGATGATAATGGTTACTGAAAATCAACAGGATGGACTGCAAATTTACATTGTAGTTCAAGAAAAAGGTGATTATGAACCTGTTTTAACTTTTGCTACAAATATTTTGCTTAATGCTCACTATTTAAAAGATTTTGACGTTTGTAAGGTCAATTTTACAATTTGATATGTTCAATTTGGAATTTTAAACACTAAAATTAATATTTAAATCTTGCACTGCTCTTTATTAATGCTTCCTGATGGTTTTACAAATCATCTGGCCCAAGATTACATACATTATTGTTCTTTAAGTTTCTTTACATCGAACAAATTATTTCAAAATAGCAAAATATCATGTTAGCGCTAAAGGCGAGATAAACTTAGTTAATCTTAGTTGATAGATTTTTTTTATAACTTCCAAAAAAGAAAAATGCCAAGCAGTGCTCTGACTACCGTACCATTAGCTTGATGGCTCACATACTGAAAGTCCTGCTGAAGGTAGTCCATGGTAGAGTATTCAGGAAAATAGACATAGACATCGGCGATACATAATTTGGATTCCGTAAAGGCCTAGGAACAAGGAAAGCGCTAGTTTCACTCAATGTCCTGTCACAAAGATGCCTAGATATAAATCAAGACATAAATACATGCTTTATAGACTACAATAAAGCTTTCGATAAAGTGAGGCATGACTTGCTCATAGAAACATTAATAAAGAGAAGAATAGACCTCAGAGACATAAGAATAATATCAAACTTATACTATGGTCAAAAAGCAGTAGTACGAATAGAAGACATGACATCAGAATAAATAGAAATACAGAGAGGTGTTCGTCAATGGTGTCCTCTTTAATCTGTACTCGGAGGACATAATAAATAGGGCACTTGATGATCAGAACATAGGCATTAAGATCAACGGCATGACAATAAATAATCTGAGGTATGCTGACTATACAGTTATTCTGGCTGGAACATACGAAGATCTGCAGACGCTAATTAATAGAATGGTCACGGTAAGCGAAGAATATGGACTATCACTGAACATAAACAAAACAAAATATATGTTGATGAAAAAACAACTCAGGACATTCGTAGGATATACGTAAACAATCAACCTATTGAGAGAGTAAGAGAATACAAATACCTAGGCACGACCATTAATGAAAACAACGACAGCTCACAAGAAATACGAATCAGAATCAAACAGGCCAGAAGCACATTTAAAAAATTAAAAGGCTTTTCTGCTGTCGGGATCTAAACCTGGAACTGAAAATACGACTAATGAGATGCTATGTGCTGTCCGTACTGTATTATGGGATGGAAGCCTGGACGCTGAAGGTAACCGAAATGAGGAGACTGGAAGCGTTTGAGATGTGGGTATACTGAAGAATACTGAGGATTTAGACTGAGGGTAGACAGAATAACCAACGTGGAAGTGATGAGACGTATGAATAAGGAGAGAGCAGTTATTACGACAATTAAGGCCAGAAAATTGCAATATATGGGACATGTCATGAGGGGGGAAAAGTATCGAATATTGCAACTTATTATGCAAGGAAAAATCGAAGGAAAGAGATCTGTGGGGAGAAGACGTAATTCATGGCTGAAGAACCTTAGAGAATGGTTTGGTTGCAATAACAACGAACTATTTAGAGCTGCGGTCTCAAAAATAAGAATCGCCCTGATGATTGCCAACCTTCGAAACGGAGACGGCACCTGAAGAAGAAGTTGATAGATTTAAAGACATTGATTAGCTTCATGCTGTTCGTTTTCAAACAGTTGCCAAAATGCTACTTTAAACTAGAGTTAAGTGAATAAGTATTAAGTAAACAGTACTGGAACAAAAGGCTTTTACAGCAAACACATTTATGTCTAACGCGGTCAACAATAATTATTATTATTTTCTTATCAAAAGTTTCCCACTAATATTCTGAAACAATTTAGTCGGGTAACTATTAGACAATACAGTTGGTTTGAAGGTATAATATCGAAATAATTAGTCAACTTATAGCGAAGTAAATTTAGTTAAGTGTAAAGTTAGTTCCTTTTATCTGAAAGCAAAAATTAACGGTTGACTTCGTTTACAGCTCTGATATTGCCACCTAACTTTGTTGTTGTTCTGTCAAACTTAAATGAAACATGTCATGTGCTACTTGTAGGAAGACGTCACTTACATGACTGAAGGTATACTTTTGGCAAAAACTTAGTTTTGTTTTCAATGTACATGCCATATTTGTGTGAAAATAATCAAATTATTTGACCTCCTTATAAATGTCATTATTAATCTAAAACTATTCAAAGCAACCACAAAATTTTAACAAAAGACTTTTGATCAACAACTGTATCGTCACTTTCCATTTCGATATCATGTCACTGTTTAATAATAGCAAGCTCGAACATGACACCTATCGAAGACCACGTCTTTAACGCAATTCTCATCTTTGGTAAATGGCGGCATCATGCAGAAGGCGTTGGCGGCAAACCAGCACCATATTTAATTTATCGCCCGCTCCAAAACCAATACGGCCCGGTTGATAAAAACGTGTTAAAGCTTTATCGAGTTCGCAAATAGTTATTAAAAGGGGGCGGTTTTCAGTTCGAGTTTCACGCTCGACAGCGATATTCTACGTATAGAGTCGACTTTTTATTCCACCTGCAAAATTGAAACAAAGGCCAAAGGAAAAATGTTACAAAGGACTGGCAATAAAAAACAAAAAATTGGCACTCTTTATACTGATAGAATGATGTAATAAGGCAAAATAATGATCACACAACTAATCACTTTATACTCAAGTTGTTGATATATTTTGCTTCTAAAACTACAACAATAGACCCAATAAATTAAAATCAAACAACAACAAAAACATTTACCAAATTTTGGCGACTGTTCCAGGTCTTTGACTTTAATGGTACGAAAGGCCATGTGAAAAAACAACAGCCAGCTATCTAATTCAATAAAATAAATTTTACATTATCTTATCTGACGGGGCTGGAATTTTATACGGTTCTGGCTAAAAGGCGGGCTATAATGCCCCGCCAGTCATTAGCATAGCGAACAAGTTTTAACACCTAAAAACATTTCGATCAACAAGCTGAAAGTAATGTTAACTAACTCCCATTTAGAATTTATGTCGATTTGCCGTTTAAATCGTGTCGAGAATAGATTATTACAAACTAGTTATGTCTTATTTTTATTGACAGTTTTAACTTCCACCAGATAGCAGTTTGGAGCTAATGACTTCGATATTACACAAACCGATGTAATTTGTTGAGATTGTTAAGTTGTTATCTTCCATATAAACCTGAAATGTCACTATCAGAACAGATTACGAACGTTTGTAATGGAAAATAATATATTTTGAAACCTAAGAAAATTGTTGATCTATTCCTCGATCTATTCATGCATTTAAAGGCAGTAGTCAATCAATCAAATCAATTCATCAAATTTTACGAATACACACTGAAGCAAAGTTCTTCAAAGCAATTTTGAGTAAATATTTTGGAAAAATTTCCAAAGTTTAAAATTCATCGTCCAAATATATTCGGAAAAAGTGGATTAAAACCAATCTGACTCAAAAAGATGTTTTGGTACTTTTTTTTCTCAACAAAATGGAGAACCGAAACTTTAAACCATCATCAACCGTTTTTTTTTAATTGGAAGAAATATTTTTGCATATTTTTCTAAACATTTTTTTGTATTATGTTTAGTGTTGATTTTTGTCTACTTAAAATATTAATATGTATTACTTTAGTTGTTGTGCAATATCTGGTGACATCTGTTCTCAACTCTATGAGTTAGAAAGTACAAATGGCGTTCTCAAATGTAGGAACAACCCCATTAATGCCGCATCATTCGGTAAACACAATGTATTACTTTAATTATCAAAGTACGCGTTTATACATACAGGGTGTCCCTGAAATGGCTGTACAACGCTTAATCACAGATTTCTTGATCAAAAATAAGGCGATCTAAGCAAACTTACCTAAATCCAAAGTTGCTTAGCTTTTCCGCTACAGGGCGCTAAAGTTCTCAAATTAATATCGTTTTTTTCAAAATAATTCCTAAACGCGCTAATGGCTTTTTACGATTTAAGACCAAAAATGACTACATAAATTGACATGATTTGACTTAAACAACTAAACAAATTTTTTCAATGCTAGGAAATAATAAAAATTACTTGTGTATCGTTAATAAAAGTTTAGTTTACTTTTTTGTCTACTGCAAAAGTATTGTCAAACATACGGTTTTCCTAAAAAGAAGTACAATACCTTACAACTCATCTATTCATTGCAAGAGACAAACAAATTTCAAAATAAAGTCAGCTCGTAGCAAATAAATTATTAAAGTAATTGATACAAAGGTAACAATTGATACAAAATACAAAATTATTTCCCCTCATTGAAAAACTATTTCGTTTAGGTCAAAACATGCCAATTTATGTAGTAATTGTTGGTCCTAAATCGATATTAATTTATTAATATCGATTTAATTATTTCGTAAAATCGATATTAATTTGACAACTTTGGCGCCCTGCAGCGGCAAAATTAAGCAACTTTAGATATAGGTAAGTCTGCATAGATCGCCTTATTTTGGCCAAGGAATTTGTGGTTAAGCGTTGTACTGTCATTTCAGGGACACCCTGTAAAATAAAGTTTAATTTTTGTCACTGAATAATATTTGACCGACGCTTCTTGTAGAGGAAACAAATAATAATTAAAAAATATCGACTTTCACTGAAAACAAGATTTTCTCTATTTTTCCCATTTTTTCAAAACATTTTGTCCTGATAATAATAAAAACAAATAATAGTAAAAACAAAAACTTTGCTCAACACAAATGCGGTTGTATTCACTCTAAGTAACCACAAATAACTCGTATAAAACATTTTATGCTAAAAAATTTACAATTCTGCATTTTCTTAGAAAATTGTAAAAAAACTTGCCCTTCAGATAACTTAAAATTATCCTTATCCAAAAAAGATATATGGAATTTTGTACATTTTCTTTAATAAGTCCATACACAAAGTTATCCAGATCATGCTTCATAATACCTTGAAATGTGCCTCACATAAACTGGAAAATATCTCAAAACTATTGGTTACCCCAAAATACCGCAGTAATCTACTCCTCTAACGTTTATAAGCATACCTAATAAGTTTTTTGAAGCTTTTTGTGTGTAGAATACACAACTAACATAATACACGGAAATTAGGAACCCTTTCTATAAAATGTAGACATCAATAATATAAACTCAGTAACCTCCAAAACAGTAATTTTGAATAGATTATTCTCATTGCAGTTGTCCAGTATTAATATTGACTTTCATCATCCCACAACAAAATAGCTTAGTTACCTTTCCGTACTTTCACATTTAATAAACTACTAACTCTGTCTGAAAGTGGGATTTTAAAACTTGGTAATATTCACTTTTACCGTATTTTTAAATTACATCTCCGAAACGAATTAAATAAATAATCAGTATTCACATAAGGATTTATTAGGATTTGCATGACTGAATCTCGAACTTTGAGAAATAATTAACTAGCTCTAAAAGGGAGCTTAAATGTACCTACTCGTTCAGTTGGATTTAAGCATGTTCATTATTAGGTTTGATTCAGGTAGGTGCATCATCGTTCGTATTCAAGAGATTAGTGTTTAGGTTTGCTACTTCTTTTCTAATTTAGATTTTAAGCCAACTAAATTAACTTAATACCAATTGAAATGCACTGTACATTAAGCAAAACAAAAAATCTTCTTCCATGGTGGTCAATGTTACGTCCATAGGTCGTCTTTGTCCTGCTCTAGCCTAGATCATATCTCCTGATAAACGCAAGCGTATTATAATATTTCACGTCCTAACAAGGGATATGCGTAACATTTATGGTCATTCTTCGGATTGTTAAGAGGACAGTGAAAAAGCGGCAGAGTTATCAACATTACTCTGGCCGTTTAAACTTCCACAAGTTTAGTATATGGTGCCATTACAGTTTTCCGAAGGTTTTGAAGAGACGTGAGTGGAAATTGGAACGGTGGGAAAACAAAACTCCTTTTCCAATAAATGCAAACTATTTCCTCAGTTATTTCGAACGCGTCATCGGCACGGCACGAAAACGGGCCGAAAAAAAAAAAACGAAAAAGGTCGTCGATGCGCCCTGGAAAGTGGGAAAACAGCGGGGCCCATATAAAAGTGGGCGCGGTTGGCATTTCCATTTCCATTTCGCATAGCAAATTGACCGGACGAGAACGTCTGACCTGCCCACCTGGAGCAGAAACGAATTTCGTGCACCCCCGTTTGTATTCTGTTAAATGTCATTGGCCGAACCTAATTATTCGAGTTAGTTAGCCTCAATTGTAAAAAATTATTTTAATCAACAAAGATAAATTAGATTCTTGGGAAATAGAAGAAAACCGGTCACTTGTCAGTCTCAAGAAATTTTGGTAAAATAGGTATTTACTTCATTTTACAACGGTGTTGTGCAAAATTTTTTTTTTTTTTTGAGCGGCTCATTATTCAAGTTGAGTGACTAGATTTTAATAATTTTTTGGACATTTAGGAGATATTTTCGTATTTTTTTCTGTTGACCAAAATAACGTTTTTGAAAAAAAATGAAATTTGGTTTTGTTTTTTAAATTCACTTTGGCGATTAAAGACCGTTTACAAAATTTATCACAAAATTTAAAGCATAGAGTTACTTTTCTGTTTTAAATTCAACAATTTCTTTAGATCTTACGTGGAAGAGAAGCGAATAATTACATAAAACTACCCAATTAAAGTAAAAATGTATAAACTGCTACAAAGTGACTCAAAAAAAACAATAAAAGTTAAGAAGAAAATGTTGAATTAAAATAAGTACAGGAAAAATACCCCTATATTTGAAATTTGCAATAAATTTGTAAATCTTAATCGTCAAACTGATGAAAACTTCTAAATATATTGATCATAAAACTCGATTAAGAATATTTTGAGACACACACAACATTTTTGAGCAAAATGGCGATAGACCTATGTTTTTTACATCACAGTCACCCCCTGTATACTAGGATCAGTTTTTGTTTGTAACAAAATAATTATTAAAATTGCATTACCCCATTTGAAAGAAACAGCTACTCAAACAAGAGCAAATTCTTTTTGGCGAGCAGTTTATTAACAGCCATTTGCACTATCGTAGTTTAAACCTAGCTTAAGTTGAGTGTGGTTCAGATTTTAACTTTTTTACCAGTATTGTCATAGTCTGACCTACACTTAACTTAAACTATTGTGGCTATACCGTATTAAGTAACATTAGCAGAGTAAATTAAAAATTGATTTCAGTAAAAGTGATGATAAAAATAGAAAGAAATGTCATTTTTCAAAAGTCAAAGACTGACAAAAGACTTTGCATTACTATTTAGGAATTTTAGCCCTATACAACTGAAATTTAATAACTATTTTAAATAATAAAAGCCTTAATTAAAAAAAAAAGTTAGTATATTTAAAATAAACTTTGATTAAAAAAAATCGTTAAAATTGCCATTTTATTAACATTTTTACTCATTCACAAGCCATAGTTTTTCTGTTAATATTTATTTCCTAGTTGTAGTAATACAGACACCACAATCGGGCTAATTATACGGACAAACCATATACCTACATACTAAAAAAATATTTCGACCATACAGGGTGTAGCACAAACACGGATCAAAATATTGATTTATTTTTAATGATATTCTAACTAAAACTGGCACAACAGAGAAGTTTACTTTTTCTTTTTGAAACAGCGACTGAAACACCCTGTATCTATATCGTACATTTAATATTGGGATTGAGTTATACATGGGGATCCATAAATTCATATAAAATACAAATTTTAGAAGGGCTAGAAGACGTCAATTAAACATTTGTTGCCCCTGGACATAGCACATATTCGTCTGCAATGGTTTAGCTTCTGTACTTCAGGATGTCAAAAACTCAGAAAAGCATAGATACGTACTTCAAAAAAAATTTAAATGGATGATTTGCAGGAAACATAATTTATTTTGCGCTTTTTTGAACTATTACTTTAATTTATTTAATTAAGCCGATTTTAATTTACTTTGGTGCGACAAGTAATTCGGTAATTATAGCCGATAGCAAAGATTTATGTTTTGCCCCCTTATTTGTACATTCGGTTAAATAAATTAACAAAGTTGTTATTTGTTGCAAAACTAAAAACTGATCCATATGCAGAGTTTTTGGGGGTATCCAATTAAGCAAAAATATACAATTTTCATGTAGTACCTCAGAATTTTATAAGTTCCATATACATCACTAGCACCACTCTGTATTTCTTTCTTCTAGCAATATAATACAACTTTTCTCTCTGTCATTCAAATTAAAGTCAACGTATTGTTTTCAAAGCTAGCCAATGAAAAACTTGCTAAACCCTTTTATATGGCTCAAGTTTGAATTGAAAACTTCCAGGACATTACCTCGGAAATAATTAGAGCTATTTATGCCTGAAGTCGAAATTCCATTCCAGGGACACTCAATCCTAAAAACATAATAAAGCCTCCGGATTCGCCACCGGTATAATAATCTAATCTAATTTAATGGCGATTTCATTCTTTAATTTTTCTTTATGACCGCCCGGACGATGGAGAGGAACAAAAGAAAAATCGTTTCCATTGTTTTATCCAGCATGGAAAGTTATTTTCGATCCGATTCACAAAAGGTCGTAAAGTCGGAGCCCGTTCCTATTAATGCACTTAGGAGCCTGATTGTTTGCTGAAAAGTTTGTTTATGGCACTTGTTAGACTCGACGACGGGATATTTCCAACTGAACTAGATTCATATCTATTGATTTCCTTCTTTCTCTGAAACTGACGACTACCTTATTTATGCGTTTCCCCTTTATCTGGACCATGGCGGGGGTTGCGCCCGTTTCGTATTCATAACCTTCGGCTATAGTTTCGGTTTACGACGACTGGTGTCGTAAAAATTGCTTTTACTCCACTTGATGATTTGTCAAGCTCTTAAAATCGTAAACCGTTTCATAATAAAAGTAAAGTATAATGCTCTCTCCAGTTTTAAGCCCTTAAAGTTTAACAACTGCTTTTGTTTTGTCTAGTTTTACGTCTAATCAAAAAAATCATCTGTTAATTCGTAATGTTTGGTTAAACTTGGTTGATAGTCAATAGGCCTTTTTGAAGGATGCAAATAAGAAATTCTCTATTTTATTTATACAGGGTGTCCCTTGTGTTTTGAAAATTTGGTAACATAGTTCAATCCAACTAAAATCATTTCAATGTTGTACCGGTTGTACCGGAAATATGTACGAACTTGCTTATTTTAAATGGAACACTTTATGTATTATTGTATTTTTAAATACTCAATTCAATTTCAAATATTTTTCGTTTGAAAAAATACATTTTTAGGTTTGTGTTATAGCTTCTAACCAGAATACTCCTCCCTTGAACTGGTGGAAAGTAACTGATGAAAAACATAACCGAAAAATCCGATCTGAATGGGGCAAATTAGGTTTGAATCACCCCGCATCTTTCGAACCATTAAATGTAGAACATTTTAAGCCGCGCACACATCATATTTTAGGGGGGGTTGGTTTGGCGTAATGGCTGATGCTAAAGCTCCCCGGCGCATTATTCCTTCGTCAGCGGCTGTCACGCGCTAATCGAACCCTAATCCGCTTTTCGATTAATTTCGGGAACGGATCGTGCGCCGCCATGTTTAATTTTTTTCTTTTTTTCTTGGTTTCGAAGCCAACGAAATAACTACGTTACAGGATGAACTGGCGGCGACGGAAATAACCTAATAGCGATATTAATTATTACTTAAGCCGATGTTACGGAATAACTTGGGGCACCCCTATATCGATTCGATTAGGCCGTGGAGAATATGCCGCCATTGTTTTTTTAGGGGGTGAGATAAGAAATGTATCAATGAGGGTTTATTAAATTTGATTAAAAATTGAGTTTATGCTAATAATAGTATTGTTACAATAGAGAATTAAGTTGAAAGTTTGATCAACCTTAATAGTTTTTAATGGGGTCGTCCATAGTGGACTTTAAGGTAAAAAATATAAACTTTAAACAGTTTATGCCTTAGAATGTACTATTAAGTCATACTTTTCAATATTAAATCGCTAGTATTTTATAAAAGGCTTAAATGTTAAAATGAGCTTGGCACGATCCTCTGTGACGTAATTAGAGACTTTTCAACTCCGTAACTTACGGGAAAGAGTCGAGAGACGTAACCAGTGCATTGTTGCCAAAGTTATAATACTTGCCTAATAACTATTTTTTGTCAATTTGATTGTTCTGTTGGGGTATGAAGGATTGCATCCCTAAAAAGTAAGAAGCTGCAAAAATATTGTTTTAGTCCGTCTGGGTTTACGAATTGTTGAAACATTGAAACTAAAAAACAAACCTTATGACTAAATAACTTGAGTTAAACTTTGAAAGTTAAAAATTGACATATTTTGCTTTGCTCAGTTCGGTATAAGCAGAAGAGAGACGGTACAACTAGCCTTTTCTACGTCACATGGGAACATTATGTTGTAGCAGATTTTTTTGCAGTTAAAGCAAAAAAGAAAAACATGTGTTTCTTATTTTTTCAAGTACTACTAATTACCACTAACAAAATTTTTTGGTAAACGACTTCATTTGGATACACCACTGTGTGTTGTTTTTGTGAATGACTAAAAGATAGTGTCAAGGTTCAATATTTTCATTAAAGACTTATTGGTGTACAGGGTGCTGCATTTTCAATGGTTTTACGGGGTACAGAGAAAACGGTAATTGATAGAAAAAAAGTAGCATACGTGTTCCGATCCCATTTTTCGAGCTGAGATGGCTGGCAAAGAGTGGGCTGCGCAAACTTCTTTTGTTTCAAAGATACGGGGGGTTTTTGAAAAATGGTCATTTTGGAACCTCCTCTGTATTTCATTTGCTATTAAAGTTATCAAAAAAGGAA
The DNA here is from genome assembly GCF_016097725.1 of Ips typographus. Lineage (NCBI taxonomy): Eukaryota > Metazoa > Arthropoda > Insecta > Coleoptera > Curculionidae > Ips > Ips typographus. The sequence goes on from NC_138423.1 coordinate 14,307,713, forward strand.
AAACGGTTTCCGGTAGAAGTTTTGACGTAGAATCCAATGGCGTAGTCTTTTTCTATTACGTTTAGTTTCTGCCATATGACACTAAGTTATATTTTTTTAAATAGAACACCCTATATATTTTTAGTTCATTTAATTCTGTTGATTTTTACTTTTTCAACGGTGTATTAAAACATATAAGTTTGTAAACGTTAATCTTGGTAATTAGAAAAAAAGCGTTTCCTTAACAAAAAAAAGTGCTAAATAATATGTATAAAAATACCCACAGTCGAAACAAAATTTGGCTATGTTCATATTAACATGTTACATGTCGTTTATAAACAGTATTTTCAACTTCCACCTTAAAAATAGTAGAAAATAGAAATGGACACTTTTCTTATTAAAGTGACGGCAGAACTGTTTGTAACTTAGAATTTTAATAAGATTTATTAAAAATATTTAATTTTCTGATGTGTTAGTTTATATGATTTCCGATTTTATTTGGTATTTTAGATATTGGCCTTTTTTTAGCTTAGCAAAGGTCTTTTTTTAAAATAACAGGATTAACCTCTACAAACTTATATGTTGTAATACACCGTTGAAAAGGTAAAAATCAACATAATTAAAAGACGTAAAAATATACAGGGTAATTCAAATTCGACCCTCACCATTGAGATCGGAACACGTATGCTACTTTTTTTCTATTACTGTTTTCTCTGTACCCCGTAAAACCATCGAAAATGCAGCACCCTGTACAGACCTAATTTCTGTCGTTAGTAATTCTAATTTGTTGTATTTACCTAAGAATAAATGTTGTAAGTGTAAATAATGTTTTGGTTTTTCACATTTCTTGACTTGTTATTGCTTTTGTCACTTTGCTATCAATATCATTGAACCTGTCTGCCGCTTTAAAGATGGTTTGGTTTGAATATAATTTCAAAAGTATTTGTTTTGTGAGAATTTTGGTTAATTTTGTGAAAAATGTTAACCTTTCGTCGATTCCTCGACTTTCTTGCTAGTTGGAACTATCTAGAAGATTCAATGCCTTCCAATCTTCTACACTAAATTTTTGCAAAAATACAAACTTCCTAACTCCCTCCACCCAAGCAACGTAAAACATGGTCATAGAAAGTCCACGTGCCTTGTTAAACGAAACAGCGTAGACATATTCATACTACAGGTTGAAAATAATTTACAGTACATAAATAGTTAGGAAAAGTTCGTTATAATGAAATTGACCCTACCAACCCTGTAAAGAATCCTTAGTCAGCGAAAATATTTAGGTGCAACCAATTCATTTTTGTCCTGCATCGATTGCAGGACATGTTTCTGCATTTTTGTTGAATGGGCAAAGTTTTATAAGTAATAAGTTGTAGAGAAGTTTTTTTGGTTTTCTGAATAAAAAACTAGTACAATTTCGAGCTTGCTTGAAGCTAATGAAGCATTAACCAATTAACGTAAACAACTAATCATCATCAGTACTGTGTTTTGTTTTCACACACTTTCTTCAGGCAAATTACCGCAAAGTTTGCAACCCAAAGTACTGTTGGGCCGTAACTCATTTTACGTTCAGTAACTCATTTACGTTAGAAATACAATAGCCAAAACAAACTGGCGCAGTTTTATTACTCTTTTTGAATATTAATAGAGTCAGTGTCCTGAAAAAGTTACCAGGAAAATAAGCTCCCCGCGGCCCAAAGCCCCGACACCTAAACAATGGAAAACTCTATTCGGACGTTTCGTTTCCTTTTTCGCTTTTGTGTCTCGGAATTTCAGAGCGGCGCCGTTTCTTCGGCTTTATTTGGATTACTTTTTAAACTGGATTACCGGATCTTATCCAGAAATTTACCGATCAAGTGTCCGGGAGACTGTTTTGATAATAGCAACATTGGATTACAAGAAAATTGTGATTTTACGTCTTGTTTGTTACAGCTTTTGAAGAAGTAGCTAGTGTCAATTGATTTAATTTCACACTATTTGAGCGGGGTTAAAACAGAACCTTTCCACCTTCTAATCATTCTCCATAATCGGGGCTAATAAATTAGCTTGTGAATGACGTTTTCATTTTTTCTTCAAGGAGAGATTTCAAAGTTTCCTACGCAAATTCTCTAATAAAATCAATAAGTTTCCGGCATCGGTCCCGAAAATTAACCCGTAACTTTTCGTGACCCATCAATCCCTCCCGAAATTTCTGACATACTCAGCGAAATATTACAGGAACTGCTGAATGTCTGCCTTCGTCCTGACTTGTGTATTAGACAAAAGCACAAATAGACTGCCGACTGGGAATTTCATTTAGTTATTATATTTGCCAGATCGATATACGGTTAGCCAATATGTCTATACGCATAACTTCAGGTTTTCAGAAGGGGTCCTTCTCCCTTAACTTTATGCTTTTATATAAAAGTTTAATAACAAAATTCGTCTAAGAGGAGGAGGAAAGTTTACACATACAACAAAGTAATAATAATAATTGTTATTAAATATAAAATTATTATTCCAACAAGACTCTATTTAATATACAGAAGGTTCCATTTTTGGGATCCAATTTATGTGGCACTCGAAAAACTGATCAGACAAGAGATTTAAACGAAATTCTTATACGTTATCTTGAAAATTATCAATAGCTGTTTGTTAAGGTCATATTCTGATATTCTGGTCAGTAAAAATGTTTAGTTTTTGGACACCCTGTATATAGACACTTTCAGACTGATTAATGCCCAGTTGTACCGGGTGTAGCAATAAACCGTAAACACTTTTGTTTCTCGGCAACTATGTGTCCAGGATAAGGAAGACCACTGTGAGAATCTTGAAAACGGTTAGTGATGCATTTTGGTTAATAGATATTTAAAAAACATCTAATTTTTTTTGGTTTTAGTATTTAGTCGTGTTAAACAAGGTTTGTTCTAACAGTGGATGCAGAAAAACGTAAAAATATAAGAGATAGGTCACTTAAAATTCATTCTTGAACCACTCTGTAACTGTCAAACTAACCGAGTATTGTAGGTTAAAGTAGTAGCTGTCAAATTCAGTCAAAACTCTCCCTGTAAACTCGTTTATGTATAGACTTTTATATGTCAATGGATAGAATATAAAATGGGCCGCCTGTGTTGATATGTTGATTCGTTTGGCCGCCAGAGGGTTTCCAAGCTAACTAACGTTTTCTTTGCCGGTTACCACTTTTTTTTTAATCGGGTAGGTACGGCCCTGATATTTAGCACAAACCACAGTGATTGTCAAATCTAGTACCGTAGCCAAACTGTAGAAAAAAAAAACATTAAGGTCGATTTTCGCTTGCAGTAAGTGATCAAAATAACGCAAAACCCATTAGGATAGTAGCAATGTTTTAGGCAAAATTGACCCTCACGAAAATTGTCATTTGCAAAAAACAGTTATCAAGAAGTCTCCAAGCATTACATTGTAGTAGGTCACGTGACCCTGTTTTCCTAATTTTCCAGGGTCAAATTGGCACTTAACCAGTCAAAAAGTGTTTCTGGTTCACTCTGTCAACTAAATAACAAGCGTATTTGTAACCCTTTCTATACAGGGTGGTCCACTAGGAACCGCCGCGATTCATTATGGGAAAACCGTAAGATAGGAACATGCAAGCCATTTTGTTTTAACTCCTGCTTAGGAGCTATAACACTCCAAAATCTGAAAATGTCATTTTTCATACGTCGATATCTCGAAACCGAAAAGAGATATAGGTTATCATACATGAAACATACTTGAAATCGTTAGCAGAATCTAAAAATATAATAATATACAGGGTGTTCCATTTAAAATAAGCAAGTTGGTACCTACTTCCGGTATAACCGGAAGCGACACCATTTTAAAAATATTTTAGATGGACTGTCCCTTAACGGTTTTTGGGTGGATACAGTGAATCACCTTGTATACTTTTACATGACGATGGACAGCTAATAAACTGAGCTTTCCATTGATATTTTTTTTTACTACTCAAAATTTCGAGTTTTATACGTCAATGGCCAATGAAATGAGATTTCTATTGAGGTGTAAAGGTTGATTGGTAGTACGGTTTCGCTGCTAGATAGTGTCAAAATTTTTAAAAGTAAAATTACAAAATTTATAATTCTTGGTTGCTTTCCAACGAATTTTATCTGGAACGTAATGAATGCATCTTTTTTATGCAAAATATAAATTTTAATTTTATACTAAAGGTCTAGGTCGTATACTTTTTGAGAAACAGACGCTTGCACCACTTAGCCCGCCCTGTACACAACAGGGACTAAACTAAACAAATTATTTTTTCTACGAATGTTTGCAAATAAGCTACTTTGCATACGTAAAAGTGTGTGCAAAGTGGCAATTTCCCGCACACTATGCGGGAAAATTTTTTTCCCGCACACTTTTTAAAATGCTGATTATACCTTGCAACAGTGGTTTTATATAGACTATTATACATAAAATCTGCTTAGAATTTTGCGTAGAATTCAAAAATGTAATAATATTCAGCGGTTTCATATAAAAAACACGACTTTTTTCACATTATTCTTCCGTACAGTTTAGGTAAATAAACCACCTTGTCTCTGTCTTTGAAAATGAGGCTTGTTTCCTTAGAAACCAAAGCTCATTGTCAAACAACGCATTTATATGCAATTTAAAGTCTACAACAGTGTTTATTCTTACTTATTTAAGTTAAAAAAACTATTTTAATAATGGATATCACTGAAGATGAACTTCCGGAAGATGTTCTAAAAGCCGCCAACATGGCTAGTTTGCAATTGCTGCCTCTCAAATCGCGAGAAAAATACGAGAAACAGTACGAGTTGTTTACCCAATGGTGCGAACAAAAGGGGATAAAAACCTTAAAGGAAGAGGTACTTTTAGCATATTTTGTTACTTTAAGCAAAGAATTCAAACCTAACACAATGTGGTCAAAGTATTCAATGCTCAAAAATGTAATAAAAATAAAAAGAGACATCGATATCGGTGAATTTTGTAAGCTCACTGCATTTCTGAAAAAGCAGGATGTTGGTTTAAACCTAAAAAGGCGAAAATTTTTACAAAAGAAGAAATATTCAGTTTTATGAACTCCGCACCAGATGAAATTTACCTGTTAATTAAAGTTGCCACTATATTCGGACTTGCTGGTGCATGTCGAAGGGAAGAGCTAGCCAATTTAACCACTACAGATATTGAAGACAAAGGAAACCTCATAATTGTTAAAATTAGGGATTCCAAAAATCATACAGCAAGAAACTTTATAATATCAGAAGAAGTTCATAACGGAACCTACCTGCAACTGTACAGAAGATACACCGGCCTACGTCCAAAAAAGTCAAACAATCGTTTTTTCCTAGTTTACAGAAAGGGTTAATGTTTTTCGCAAAGTGTTGGAGTAAACAGTTTTGGAAAAATGCCTTCTGAAATAGCTATTTTTTTGAAGTTGCCAAATCCAGAACTCTACACAGGGCACAGTTATCTCGATCATCGGCAACGTTCCTGGCCGATTCTGGAGAAGGAATCACTGACATAAAACGCTTGGGGGGTTGGAAATCGACTACGGTAGCTAAAGAATACATTGATAAATCCACAAGTTATAAAAAAGGATTAAGTAACAAAATTCTGACCTTCAATCCTAAAGAAAGTGAAGCAGTTCCAAGTACCAGTATTTTACCTTCAGTTGCTCAATCTGCGATCAATTTAAAAAACGCGACCAACTGTACTTTTAACATTAATGTTGTTAATAACAATAAATAGTTATAAGTTGTTGTTTTTAATATCAATAAAAATTAAAAACAAAATGTATAGATATTTCATTCGTAGAAAAAATATTGTTCCTAACACGTGTGCAAAGTAGTTTTCCCGCACTTGAAGCTTATCCGAACTCCGCTTCGCGTCGTTCGTCTAACTGCTTTCGCGTGTGGGAAAACATAACTTTGCACACTGAATAGGAAAACTACTATTTCATATTTACCGAATTTACTTATCCACTACATTGTTACATCATACCATGTTACTTTGACTTTTGCCATAGTTTGAATTAATATTAATTAATAATTTGCAAAATCAGCTATTAACTACATAAAATCGTCAGAAAAGACTAAAGCATCTCATGCAACCAGAGTCAGTAATAAGTTAATTACACTGACTGGCTCTGAGTCAGTGTGATAAATGACTAATCCTTTTCCACTCCTGGGTATTGCGGTTGCGAGTTTCAATATTCCAGGCGGAGCGGATTATGTACGAGCAATTCTGACAGTAAATTGAACACGTATTAAACCGTCGCGTGTATTTAACAATCTGTCGGTTAACGACTTGGTCTAGCAATAGTTACGTCAGACTTTGAGCAAAAATGCACAAAATTAATGTTTTCGTTCTTGGCAGACAATGCCATTAACCCTGATGCAAACGGCCCGAGGAATAATCGACCGGTTTCGACTCATCCATCCAATTTGTGTCATTTCCATAAGCCCTAATCCTTCATTGTCACCTCCTTTATTATTTATCGAACAAATAAGAACAAATTTACTTAATGTACCTAACCAAATAAACCGGCCGCAAACGCGATAAAAGGGAACAAATAAGCGAAGTGTGCTTTTTAGTTGCGCTGTTATCGCTTCGTGTTTGACTTGTCGTTGCTATCACTTTCTTATTATGTTATTTCTCGGATTAGGGTCTGTTTAATTTCGAATTAATGTCTTCATTTTCGTATGGCAGGTATTTAGTCACGCAGCTGTGGATTACTAAGATTATCCTAGCACTTTCAAAGAAAACTTTGTTAGAGTACGATTTATCTTCGTGTCAATAATTATTGTCAATTGTAAGGTTAGATTTAGATTTTTATAGACTATCAATCCTGTCTACTTCGAATAACCAAATAATAAAACATTCTAATTTTATCGTTTATGACGATAATGTTAATAGACAATATTTAAAAATACCAAAGGAAAAAGAGTGAGCAACCGAGGGGTAAACCACTGGGGCATTATAGTGTACAAACTGTAGGAATTAGTGGGCATTACTTGGGAATTGGCAACATTACTAAGTAGTAGCCATTACACGTGTGTTATTTACGGTTTAGTGACAAGATGCACCACAAACATTTTTTGACTCGTTAAAGACTAATTTGACTATAGAAAATTAGAAAAGCACGGTCACGTGACTTATTAGATCTACCACGACGTAATGCTTGGAAATTTTTTGAAAAACTGTTTTTGCAAATGGCAATTTTCGTAATGATCAAATTTGCCCGAAACACCGCCATTATCCTAATGGGTTTTGCGTTATGTTGGCCAGTTAGTGCAAGCGAAAATCGACCTTAATGATTGTATTTCTACAGTTTTGCTAATACTTTAGATTTGGCAATCATTGTGCTAGGTTTATGCCAAATATCAAGGCCGTATCTGCCCGATAAAAAAAAAATCTATTTAAGATATTAGAGCGGTAACACTCAAGGAGAACATTAGCTTTGAAGCCCTCTGGCGGCCAAACGAAGCAACCTATCAACACAGGCGGCCATATTTTTTGAAAACCTATTTTATTTTCTATCTATTGACATATAAAAGTCTATACAAAGTGTTGTGTGTGACAATAAAGACAGTTTTGACTAAATTTGACAACTACTAATTTAACCTTCATTAATTCGGTTATTTTGACAGTTACAGGGTGGTTCAATATATCAATTTAAAAAGTGATTTTTAAAATAAGTGGCGTAATACAAACTTTTTTAATTTTGAACAGAGAATCAGACAGAATAATAAGAATGTGTTCCGTTGGAAAAACTTGACTTTCTGTCCTTTTTTAGAACTGATTTTTTGACCACCCTGTATTATATATTTTGACGTCTTTCTCCACCCGTTCGTAGAACAAACCTTGTCTAACATGACAAAACACAAAAACCAAGAAAAAAACCTTCCCTGATATGTATAAATTAAAAATGTTTTGGAGACCGAAAATATCAAATTTCACATAAAATAGTAAATATCTCAGAAACGGATACAGATAGGTATATGACATTAATACATGAAATATGTCTAGAATTTGACGTAGAATACAAAAATAAAAAAATATACATGGTGTCCCATTTAAAATAAGCAGCAGTTGATATCTACTTCCGGGTAAATCGTTGCACGCATATTTTCTTATTTTTACTTTTTTTTATTATTAAAAAATGGTTTTTTTAGACTCTCCAGTTGTGATAATTCAGGAAGTTAGTGGGTGTTGTTAGGCTAGGTTAGGTTAGGTTATTTATTAGGAATTACTGGGCATTACAAGAAATTAGTGGGCATTACTGGCATATTAGGAATTAGTGTGAGTAACCAAACGCAAAACGTACTACCTAAGAGAAAAATATCAAAAACTTCACATACCTTAAATTAATTTCCATGTAGAACTGCTAATTGATGAGTAGTAAACATTCTGGAAAACCTGCAAAAAAATATATTATTAGTATATTTATTGATGTTTTATTGATTGAAAGTATCCGAAAAAATTACAATTATTTTCACACTTCTTGATACAAGCAAACCCCTTGAATAAAAAAATAGAACAAATTAAAAAAATATTAGGATATCTCCCAAAATGTTATTTAAAAACTACCTTACTAACTTAACAGTATTTTTCAACCTAACATGGCCGACCATGTAATTTAAAAAAACCCAAAAAAAACCTACATTCATCACTAACTTACCTATATGCTTAAATCAAGTTTAACAGTAAAAAAGTAATACTAATTGGTTCGTTATTGGTGTTAACCTGTTTGTTTATTGAAATTAACAGCAAACAGAAAAATTTAAAATATTATGTGTTAATTATCGTTTAATCTGAATACTTAATAGCCGCACCATTACAAGCCAATCTAGCATAGAATTAATTAAGAACTTGTTACTTGTCTATTCGAACGTCATTTTATTCCTGGTGGTTTTTACTTTTTTCCAACAATTCCTCAGCAATAGAGCGTAAAATTACTAAGAATTTGCATTAATTTGTGATTGATTTAGATTAGTGTTTCTTGAACTACAGATATGTCCTAAAGTATGTAGTTACATAACTGATTATTATTAAATGTTTCTACCCTATAATTTTCCTGCAAAAAACATTTAGAGATTTTATTAAAATAAAATATTTTTAACTTATTATTTTTCGAGGTGACAAAAAATCCCATGAAATGGGACCGTACAGAGTGATGGAATTTAATTTTGACCACTCCTTTAATTCCCTTATTCTAGATCTATGTTATTAATATAGATAGATTATTTGTATGCAGGGTGTTCCAAATTTAAGTCACAAACCAAGTTTTAAATACTCTTACTTTAATTTCTATGTTTGACTTATCTACATGAGAAAGAGAGGAGACAAAAAATGAAGGTGAATTCAAAATTTTGTTTATTATTATTGCATAAACCAAAACTGCTGAAGGAAAAACAATTGAATATCGATACAGACACCAGACATCAAATAGGCCTAAAGTTTGAATATAATAAAAAATTAGTTATGGTAATTAAAAAAACCTGATTTTTTCAAATTTTGGACAACCTGTAGGGAACTAATAAAATAGATCTAAAAATTAGAAGTTCTTATACTAAAGTTAACAAACATACAGTAATGATGCGTAAAATGGACCAATACTTTCAAAATAAATTCAGGGGCTTGTTTTAATTGAAATAACGAAAAACAAGCTAGAAAAATACTTATTATTACTTTAATTTCTGAATTCTACATCAAATATTATATGAGGATATGTTTCAGCTATAAACATATTACTAACAGTCTAAATTACTCTAAATTTAGAAGAGTTTAGTTTTGAATAAATGTTATAAAGTGTATAAAAATGTATTTTTTCTAATTTTGGCATATAAAGTGACACTTTTCAAAACTGATTAGAGTGACAAAACGTTTTACTTTATGTAACTAGTTACATAAAGTATCACTTTATGTAACTAGTTATGAAAAGTTCATTTCATCACTCCCTGTTGTTTTTATGCATTTTCGTAGAAACATATGCGCGACATCCATCATAACATGTCGTTGTCACTGTTTATACAAGGTGCTATGAAAGTGAATATTTGTGTTAAATCACTTTAAAAGATGGTTTTTACCGCTTTTTGGTCAAAATTAGAAAAAATTATGTATGCAACACGTTTCGAAAATGTCTTATTGTGTAACTCATTCAAATTAATTCAAACATTCATTCGTTACACAAAATCGATCTTTTCGTAACTGGTTACATAAATAGCTAGTTATGCACTTAATTTGTAAACTGTCTAAATCATATTGGCATTGACGAAAAATTTGGAAAACTGTCTAAACAATTTGCTCGTTCTAAATTTTGTTACTCTGCACTTTTAATGTTTACATGAATTTGTTACCATTATTGGGCTTCCACATTCTACGGGGTGTTCCAGCTGAAAACACCGGTTTACGCTATTCCTTTTCTCTTGAGAAATACTATTTTTTGGCATCAGAATTCTCAAATAGTAATTGCCACGTCAAGATAATTCTTGACTAAAATACTTATAGAATAAGCATTTTATCTACACCCAATGTAAAAGTAATTCATAAACTGAAAAAAAAACTTAGGATACGTTTTTGTTGTATAATAAGGAGACAATTAACTGAAATAGTTCTCATTGAGTAGAAATCAACTTTTAACGCTTAAGCAGAGGCATTTATTTTTGTAAAAAAAAGAGTGACACCGCCTGAGATCCAGCTTTGCGCTTTGATAAATTAGTTTTCTCGACGTGAAACGCAAGAAGATAGATATAACTTAGAGATAATATTCTAAAATAAACCCCCAGCCAGTTAAATCCGACGTTACGCAATCTGGAACGGAATAGGTTGCAGTAATAATGCTCTGGGAAAATGAAAATTAGTGGCCCGTATAAACGAGGAATAATCAGCACCGTAAAAACGGCCTTAACGATAATGAGGGGAACGTAGAAAATCGCATTTTCGAGAAGATCGACCCGCCGACCAGACTTGTGTCTGGTTGATTTTCGGGGCGTTTGTGAATTAAACATAAGGGACAAGCCGAAACACCGGTCGGATTGATCTAAGCTGTCCGAGTTGGGTGATTGACGGGCGATTTTTGAATTTTGGAATTTTCTGCGAGCTTCTTCAAATTATTATCGGGCCGGATTATCGTCAGGTCGATTGTTCTCCCCGAAATTTGTTCATGCTAACGAGCCTTTTGTTGCTTTGTGTCTGTCACCGATTTCGGAAACAACTTTCAAACCATCAGCATATGTAAGCACTGTTTTCAAAACTCGCAAATAATTCAGTAAAACAAAATGGCGCTGATTTATCTACTGTCACAAGAGCATCTGATTTACTAACGCATAAATTAATTACCACATACTACATTACTTAGTCAAGGTAGCATTTAACCGGTTTATCAATCGATCATAAAATTAGTAATGAAGTCGGTTAAGCTTTGCGTCACACACCACTAACTAACTTAGACGTCTGATTAAAATATAATTTATTTTTAATATTTGAATAATTAGATACAACCAGGTTTATATTGGAAATAGGTACAAGATTGTTAAAACTTTTCAACGGGCTTTTAAAGTGAATCACCTCAAACCGCAGATTGTTATCTTCTTCAAATATTGGCTCTCGACAATTTGTTCCACAAAAAGCCAAAAGGAAATGTTTATTGCAAAGTAAACGTAATATTTTTTTTATTATACTTAACAGAAAATACTACATTTTCAACTGTTTATAAAATACAGTAAATATGACATTTTCGGAACAGCGCACGGAATTTTTTTCCCGATCCCTCTTTCCGTGCGCTTAATAATAAACATAGATATCCATGATACTAGATATCCTATGGCAACCCGAAGAAAAAAAAGAAACGAGTAATGTGTCTATAGCAACGATTTATTTATTAATGACAAATTTTATTTTCTGTCAGTGAAAATTAAGTATTTATGTATTTAATACATTTTGCAAAAATGAATTCAGATTGTGAAGAAAATCGGGATATTCCCGAAAATATCCTACAACGAGCGGCAGAAGTGAGTGCAGATTTATTACCAGTGAAATCCAGGTTGAGATATGAACAAGAATATAACAGTTTTACCGAATGGCGGACTCAGAAACGAATCAAAATTGTGAATGACGATATTCTTTTAGTATATTTTTCTGAAAAAGCCAACACTATGAAATCCTCCACTTTATGGAGTCGATTCTCTATGTTAAAGAGTTGTTTGGCAATAAAAGAAAATACTCACCATCAATATCCAAAAACGATTGTTTTTTTGAAACGACAAGCTGTAGGATATATACCAAAGAAATCCAAGATTCTTACAGCAGAACAAGTAACCAAATTTTTATGTGAAGCTTCAGATGGAGAATATCTACTAGCAAAAGTAATTTTAGTGTTTGGCATCTTCGGTGCATGCCGCAGAGATGATTTAATACGTTTGAGTTTAGATGATGTGGAAGATAATGGGCGTTTCCTTGTCGTGTTCTTACGAGATGGAAAAACTCACAGGTCAAGAAGTTTTACCATTACCAATGAAAATTGCAAATTCGATCCCTGTACAATTTACCGTAAATACGCAGATTACCGCCCTAAACATATGGAGAGTAGAAGATTATTTGTTGCATACCGAAACCAAAGATGTTACGCTCAACATGTTGGGTCCCATACTATCAGTGGTATTCCAAAACTTATTGCAAAATACCTAAAACTAAAAAATCCCGAAGAATATACCGGACATGGGCTAAGGCGTTCTTCGGCAACCATGTTGGTGGAAAACGGCGGTGATTTGCTCACTTTGAAAAGACACGGAGGATGGCTTTCTTCCAATGTAGCAGAAGGATATATAGAAGAGTCCATACAAAGAAAAATTGAAGTATCACGGAAGTTGTTTAGCCCTTGTAACTTGGAAACTACAACATCTGTAACAGTCAATCAAGAGAACCAAAGCACACACGAACACTCCGCTTCAACATCTTTAGCAGAGTCTTTAGTTCAACAAAAAGAAATGCAAAAGGGATTGAGCTTCAACAATAATACGAATTGTACAATAAATTTTACTATTAATAATAACGGTTCTGTCCAAAATTAATTTTCTTAGAATTACCTACTTGTATTTTTTTTGTTAATTTGAGTTGTATGTACTTACATTTTTACTGTTTTAAAAATAAAAATAAATATTCCCGATTTTCTTAATAATTTTTTGCGATATTTTTTGTTTATGTTGATTTCAGGTACCTAAGTATAATAAAAAATATCGTTCATTACTCGTCCAGAAATGGATTTTCCGTTCTTGCATGACTTCCCGTGTTCGGCTGCGCCTCACACGAGAATTTGTCACGCGCGCACGGAAAAATCCTCATTTCTGTACTGGTAATGAAATATACTATTTGGTGAGTGTGATTGCGTAAAGGAATTGTCCGTATAATTATGCATAAAACCGCATACTTTTTGGACTTTTGTTGAAAACTTAATTTCAAGCCATCAAATCAAACACTCTATTTTGAATTACGTCGTAACTTTTTCATGCAATTCGATTTTATTTAGTGAAGCAATGGGTTTGTTTAGTGTTATAGTGATTTTAAAATGAAACGAGGAAAGCTGGTAAATTTTTTTTCACGTTGATTTTAAATGAGAGTGGGTAATTTGGGTATTCAGTAGACTAACGACAAAAAAGTTATACAGGGTGCACCGTTTGTGTTAAAAATAATAAGGTGAATAGAAGATGCTAAAATATGAGTCTACCATCACGAAACATGATGTGTTAATAAAAAGTTGTTGGTTTTCAATAAAATAATTTCAGAGTTAATTTGAATATTCAACGACTAGCTACTGTAAATGAACCATTTTATGGTTTGCGTCAGTGCCAAATCAGAATTGATGCTTAATTTGACGATAACTATACAACGTTCCACTTACGCATGCTCTTATTATATATTTTACCTGACTGGTGATTTAGTTGTAGTAGAACTTTGAGTAAATTGCAAGACTAACTAATTTAAAGTAAATTAAGTATACTTGTTTGAAAGAAATAGAACCGTTATCGACATATTCGCAAATCGTTCTATACCTTTTAACCAAGTATACTTAATCAATTTCTTCGAATTAGTCAACTGAAAACCGTCAAAATTAACATAATTTTCAGGTCATCTCCAAAATCTGTTTGACCAGTGTGTGTTTGAATCTGTGGTTTCGATCTATACAGAGTTAAAGCTTCCAAATATTGTCCGAATCAATTTGATAAATGATTCATCAAGCATTAATTGTTATTCAAAACCAACCAAAATTGTATATTGTGGTTTTTAAAACAAAATCAATACAAACTTAAAAACAATTTGCTTTAGGAGAAAAACAGCTTTCATTAAATAGTTCTAGTTTTTAAGAAGATAATCAGGTAGTCAACTAGTCAGGGGGATCAAAAAAGCATGTATTTCAGGTATTTTATAGTAATCTACTTCTAATAAAAAATGGTTTCTTTGTTTTTTCTTGGTTTTTGTATTAGTGTTTGTTGAGGATTTGAAAAATCGTGGAATTGTAATATTACCACACTAAAGATAGAAACATTGGCATCTCCAATGACAGATTTGAGTAATTTGAATGATAGTGTTGAAACTTGACAAACAAGCATTTATCCCTTTTAAAAGGAGGACCAAGAACGAGAAAGTGTATAATCTTAGTGCTATTTTATTATTTTCTTATGTAGAGTACGAGCAGAACCTTGAGCAGCGTATTCGACAGAAAATAAAAATTTGAAAAAATCATGTTGTTTTAAATATTGTTGTGTTTTACAATAATAATATTGAAGAGTTTTCTTTTCGCAGAAAGGAAATAATAATTTTAAAAAAGAGAAGAATTTTGGGGGATCTTGTATACAAAGTGACCCTAACTTTCTAGCGGATTTTAAAAAAAGAAACTTTAGCATAACATGTTTTCTGGAATTCGCCGTTTTCGATAGAATAAAGGTTAAAAAGAAAAGTTATACAAATTTTGATTAAGAGTTGTCATTAAGAGTGTCACAGTTACAACACGCTGCTGAAGTTATATCACTCAGGTTTGGGTCTCCCTGTATGACTAAAAATCAATCATTATTAAATATTGAGATTCTCTCAGTAAAACGTACCTTACATGGAATAACTCGCTGAATCTATTTGACTACTTCAGCATCATGAATTCAAGCTACCAACCAATCTAATCCTCTTAATAAACTGGTACTTTTTGCACTTTCAGGTCTTATCGACAGTTTCTAATCAAGGTAATACCGGTAAAAGAACAAAGGGGCCTTTTTGTCGGTACAATATTAAGCCCTCGGTCCCCGGGGACTTGCTGCAAAAGAGAGAGAAGCCCTCCCGACGGACCTTTTCCGCAGACAGGAGGAACGATTCGATAATACGAAGTCGCTGGAAATATTATAGTCGCAATAATTAAATCTTCAAATCGGAAATTACGAGCTACGGCCCTGACGACCTAACCTACAAAAATTTTAGTAGTTTTTTCTTTTAAATTGCACTTCTATTCAGGTTGTTCCTTCCCATAACCGTGTGATTCTCGCGATGTTTACAAGATGAAAACAGCTACAGTTTATACTTTTAGTATAGGAGAAATGTGTTTCAAGTCAGTACGGCCGTAGCTCTTTGAGTTTGCTCCCCCATTTCGTCCTGCTAATGCTAAATTGAATTTGTAAGTATTATCGGGATGAAAATGTTGGCTACACTCGGAAATGAGGATTTTTAAAAGGAAAACTTACTTGGCTCTAAAGTATTCGAGAATTTAATTTGACGTCCCTACCGAAGATCAGAGTTCTTGTCTTGTCATTTTCGTCAAGGATCAACGTGACATGGGATCCAGGAAAAGGAAACTTTTAACTAAATATAATTGCAAAGCTTGTTCTATTATTAAGTAGTTCAGAAATGTACACAATGTTCCAAAACGTTACACAGTATTGTCAATGCTCTCATATGTTACTATCTTCATATTTTGACTATTCCTAACGACAGTATATCTCGCTCTAAAAATAGTTCAGTGGTCACACAATCATTCCCAAAAATTATGCCATAACCAGATTGATTATTATGATATTTTGATAATTTTATTAATTAAATCAATTAATTAGCTCACTAATTATCTTAAAAGTTAGTCAAAAAATCGGGCCTAAAAACAGATTTTGTCCTAATTAGGTTCACAGTTTCAGTCTTTACCCTGGAATCATACAATTTTTGAGGTTAACATTTAGAACTTGTGTAATGTCTTAAAGTCCACACTATAGTAGGTTAACGCCTTTATTTTTCCAGATAACTACACAACTTTCAAAGCTAAAAAAAACTCTCACCTAACCGAACCTTGGCAATTTGGTTGATTAAGGTCTGGTTGTACAATCACAGTTCAAAGACTAGTTCAGTTGAACTGCGACTGGTACTTCAACTTTTCCATATAAATTGCATTGCTGTCAAAGTGACGTTTCTGACTTGAACCAGGTTCTAAGGTTGAACCACTGTTGTACAACTGGGTCTTAAAATTCATTAATTTAACAAAAAACAAACTAAAATCCTGCTTGACGTCGTATGTCTATATATTTCAAGATTTAACAAACAACCACAAAAGGCACTCAATCATTCCTAGTAACGTATTAGTTGTCTTTATGAAAACATCTGGACAAAGCATCAAAAAAGCTGGACCATTTACTATAAAACCGAACAATTTGAGGAAAAATCGTTGCATTTTCCCGATTCCATTCGACATTATACTAATAGCGTAAAGCGGCTTTCCTTAGGTATAATAGCCCAGAAAGCTTTCCATCGGATCGTTTGTTTTTCTTTGAAGATGGATTTTCCGACCTTATTAAATTCGACGCATGCTTTTACCCAGATCATACGTCAAACCATAGAAAATATTTGTTTGCTTACCCTTTGCGGTAGGATATTACATTAAGTTACAGTTACATTGTAATAAACCTAAGTATGTCTCAAAAGATATTTGAATGAAAAACTAGATACTCCATGGTGGGTGGTTGCCACTGTCGACCACCACCCAGAAACGCACCTTTTTACTAGCAACTTACAACAGTGCAATCCTTCAAATTGGCTGTCAAGATAAAAGCTGGAATCTCAAAACGGTAACAGTATAGTTTCGTGTAATACGACTTACAAACATTAACATGTTTCCTATCTAGAGTTACATTAGAATACTCGACTGGTTGTTATTATTTATTATTCGTACTCGTAAGCATCTTGCAACTTGATATTGCAAGACCTAACATGCGGTTTCAGTTTTTCTGCCTAGTTTAGTTTTTATTCTGATTTCTGGTGATAATGTCGTGATTTGCGACAACTGTAAATACGAATATAATGAAAGTATAATTGTAGGTAGTAAATTTGAGAGTCTGGTAGATTCTCCAAGTTTTCTAGGAGAAAGGAAGACTTAAGTGAGAATAATAAATATTAAAAGGCAAAAATTATACTATTTTTTTGTCCACGACCATTGATCTTAAGTTAAGTATATCAGTGCAATTGGTCATAAAAAACCGTAAAATGTCAAATTGATGACGTTGTTAACCTATATCACGCATCAGTTCCATAAAAATATTGAAATTATTCCTGCAGACTAACTTCCTGCAGTTCTCGTTCAATCGAGTATCTTTGATATACAGGGTGTTCGAGGTTTTTGTAGAAATTATAGTTCTTGAGCGAAATTTTAAGTTTTTAACATGCAAAGTGTCACATAATTAGTAGTAAATGTAGTGTAAAGTTTCCTACAGTTAACACTAAAACGTTAATAAAAATTAAATTTTAGTCCTCTATTAGGCTTTTAAGTAGGTACAGTTCAAATAACTATCAGTACTTTTTGATTTATAAACTGATAAAAACACACATTTATTCCGCAACACCCTGCATATTTTTAGAAAGCGCATTTACGATTTATACAAAAATATAAAAGGTTAGGTTAGGTGATATAATTGAAACCTAAAATTGTCAAGGTGAGGAAGAAATATTACTTAAACAAAATTCAAAAATTATGTTTCACATTTTATAAGATTTAGAGCTGGGCAACTATATTTTGCAACCCAAACTATTGTTACGATTTTCCCGTGGGTTCACACAAAGTCAATTTAACTCAACGATTAATAAATTTATTAACACGTTAAAACACTCCGTACAATAATTAACACAGCTACTAAAAACACTACTACAATTCCACAATTACTTCGCTATTTAAACTTAACCGCGTTCCCAAATTCACTATTCACTACTACTCTGTCATCGACGCCGCTTCTTTTATATTCGCAAACCACGTTCTAGAATGACCGCGAAACGCTTCGCGATTTGCTTCGAATATTCCAGGTGTGGCGCTTCCTAACTGTGGCCTACTTTAATACGCGCCCGGCCAGATATTGCGGCGCTTCGATTCCATCCCGAATCGAGTATAGTAGGCCCAAACCGTAACACTGCCCCCCTCTTAAAGCTGATCGTCCCGATCCGCTTCATCTAATCCCTGGTATTTCTTGAGTCTGTCCAGATGGACAATTTTCATCTTGCCTTTGGGGCTACGTTGGACTCTGTACGCGACATCGTTTAACCTTTTTACCACATTGTAAGGTCCCTCCCAGTGTCGTTGCCATCTTTGATTTAATCCTTTGCTCCTCCTGGGTTGAAACATCCACACAGCATCACCTTCCTTATAATTGCCACCAGTTGGTCTGTGGTCCAGTGTCATCTTCATACGGTTGTTGTTTGGTTTCATCTTCTCTCTCTCAAGTTCCCGAATTGTGATGGATCCCTTCTGTAACGAACACTGGTCACACCGTTTACACCATTCCTCAACGTCCTTTCTGAAGTTAATCCAGTAAAACCGATCTCTTATTCTAGCCAAAGTCTGGTTTACTCCAAAGTGTCCTCCTCCGCGACTGTCATGTAGTTCTCGCAGCACATTCTCTTTGCAGGAATTGGGCACTATTGTTTGGTAAACAAAGCGTTTTCCGTCTGGACTTTCCCATTTGCGAGTAATTAAGTCATCTCGCAGTCGAAGCGAATTCCACTGTAACCAGTAACCCCTTACTGTTGGTCCATATCTGGAAATCTGTTGCCAATCCGGTTTCAAATCCTTCTCCAACCATCTTCTGATTACTTTCAAATCAGAGTCTGAGCGCTGTCCTTTCAATATGTCTTCCTTAGAAACGCTGCTCTTCATTCTTTTTGTAGCCTCTTTATCTGTCACCATCGCGATTTGACCAATCCTCCAACCATTATGAATTTGTCCTTTCCGGTACCTTAAATCACTATCCAAAGCTTGACGATCCTCTACATATCGCGGTAAATGTCCTTCCGGGTTCTTCATTTCCTGCTCATGGTTACGCCAGTTCTGCGGGGTCGGTAAACGAGACTGCTGTCTGCAATTCCATTGGTAATGTCCTTTACGTCCACAAATATAACATGTAATGTTTCTTTTAACAGAAGAGTTCCGGTGATTTGTTCTAATGTCCTGATTTCGTCGGCACTGTGGGTTTGGAGAACAAGACCGCTGTCTGCAATTCCTTCTAATGTGTCCCGTACGTCCGCATCGATAACACTCCACTCTCGTGATCGGACGTGACCGTTCTAACTGTCTGGACTGACCATTTCCTAATGCTGCCATTTGTTGCACTAATTGGCCTACCATTGCTTTAATTTCATCTATTAATGTAGCAACATGATCGGCTAGCGGTACTCTTTCCTCTTGAATAGACTCTGGCTTTAAATCATTGCACGCAGCTTCAATTTCCAGCGCTCGAATCAGTAATTCGCTGTTGTTGCTCCCTTTGAACATCTTCAGCCATTTCTTTACCTCCGGATCTCGAATCCCATCTACAAAATACTGTGCCACAAGTTCTTCTTGGATTTCATCCGGGACGGCTGGGTAAGCCAGATGCACAAGGCGACGAATTTCGGTTTCAAACTCTTCTAGATTTTCACCAGTTTTCTGCTGTCTTGCCATTAATTGCGTTCGATACAGTCCTTTCTTATGTTGATCCCCATAACGACGTTCTAATGCAGCTACTAATGCTTCATAGTTGCTCCGTTGGGCGATAGGCACCGTCTGTAACAGCTCCAATGCAGGTCCTCGTAATGCCACTATTAGTGCTACAGCCATTTCCTCGTTACTCCATCCATTTGCATTTGCAGCGGCCTCAAATTGGAGTTGGTACATTGCCCATGAAGTTTGACCGTCGTATGTGGGAGGCTTGATCTTGTTGAGCCCGTTTCCGGTGAACACTGTAGAGCTGGCTCTTCTGCTGTCAATTTTCTGCTCTAAGTCGCGTAGCTTTATCTCAACATCATTCTGAATTTTATTAATGTCCTCCCGAACATCAATTTGAATTTTACTAATGTCGTCCCGAACATCATTAATGTCTTCCCGAACATCCTTTAATTTTTCCTCAACATCACACTCCATCTTTTTAAGACTATGGGTTACATACTCTTGGATTTCTGTTTTGGTCCCCGCTAGACCGTTCAATATTTCTACGTTACGTTTTTCTTGCATTTCTATATCTTGTTGTCTCATTCTTTCTTTTTCTTCTTTGTCTTGTTGTCGAATCCTTTCTTGTTCTTCTTTGTCTTGCTGTCAAATCTCTTCTTGTTTTCCAAGCATTGCCATAATAGCTGCAAGTTGGGCCTCCATGTTTGCACTTTGACGTCTTGTTATTGGCATAAAATAAATTTAACACACCACTGTTCCGAAAATCTCTAGTCCGGTTCTGAACACTAGTCTCTAACCTGAAGTTTAGTTCCAATTCACGTCGCACTAAAGTCTGATCGCACTTCTGACACCAATTGTTACGATTTTCCCGTGGGTTCACACAAAGTCAATTTAACTCAACGATTAATAAATTTATTAACACGTTAAAACACTCCGTACAATAATTAACACAGCTACTAAAAACACTACTACAATTCCACAATTACTTCGCTATTTAAACTTAACCGCGTTCCCAAATTCACTATTCACTACTACTCTGTCATCGACGCCGCTTCTTTTATATTCGCAAACCACGTTCTAGAATGACCGCGAAACGCTTCGCGATTTCCTTCGAATATTCCAGGTGTGGCGCTTCCTAACTGTGGCCTACTTTAATACGCGCCCGGCCAGATATTGCGGCGCTTCGATTCCATCCCGAATCGAGTATAGTAGGCCCAAACCGTAACACTATTATACAGGGTCGGTCATAACTACGATACAAGGATCAACAATAATAAAGTAAATGTTTTATCGCATATTTTATTGGCGTTTAAACGCTAAATGTGGCACATTTTTTGATATGTAATATTAAAATTAAGAAAATTTTCGAAAAACTTTTACTTAAGTAAAAAACCCATAGTTTTTGAAATTATTAAATTTTTCGGTGGACAGAAGCCATAGGAATTACCATTAGACAATGTTAAATAACTAGCACCATAGAAACTAGGTACCCATACTGGAATAAAAAAGAATTAATAAAATTCGATTTTTAAATTTCTACCAGTAATAAATGTTGTACGAAAATTGTTGTAAATTAAGTGTTTATCTTACATTTACAATAAAATATACAGGGTTTTATTTGAAAAATGATTGTTGTACAATATACACTGTGTGCCAAAATCCCGGATTACCCTGATATTTCTTAATATTGAAAACCACGACTCTAGAACAAGATTTAGAACACTTGTAGAGGCCTCGGGCACTTTCAAAATGGCTCTAGAGTCTTCTGACAATTTGTAACAATTCATGGAAAGTCAGAGATATTTGTAGAGGCTCCTGGCAATTTAAAACAATTCAGATGATTAAACAAAAGAGTTTTCTCAGTAGCGTTTAGAAGTGACTGGCACTTTATTCAAAATAGTACTAGAGGCTTCTGCGTTTTCAATAGCATTTAGAGATATGTGGAACTTTCAAAGTAGTCTTAGAGAACACTAGCAATTTAAAACAATTCTAGAAAGGTTTAAAACTCTTGTAGATTCCTGGCACTTGTTGAAAGGCCGTCAATAGTATTTAGAGGTCTATAAAACTTTTTGTTCTATGGTTATCAACGGCGAAACCGGTCAAAGGATTGGGATTGATGAACAAAAAACAAAACCTCACCATTTTTAACCAATCATATCGGTGTTTACCGAATGATGCGACATCAATGGTGCTGTTCCTAGATTTTGGGACGCCATTTGTACGTTCTAACTCATAAAGTTGAGTACAGATTTTGCACAACAACTATCAGAGCTTACACTGTTACGTAAACTTATGTTTTAATTTGATTTTAGTCATATACCAGTAAAAAATCTTATTAAGAAGAGCAAAAGTAAAACAAATTACCATACTGTTACAATCACAGTTAACCTGAAAATAAAAAAAGCAAAAATTTAATTTAAAACAAAATAAGGTTAAGCACCGCACACAGTGTTGTTATCCACTCAAAATGTATTGAAAGCGTGAGTGGGTCCGGTACACAAATAAAATTGTCAATATCTGGCCGGTAATTTCGGTTCAAAATGTAGTCGTTCAATTCGGAATTAACGTTTTGGAGAGAATCGTATGAGTGGCTTCCAGATAATCGGTGATCGGACAGGTCTCGTTCGCGATTAATCGACGTGCGTACGTCAAATAGTTCAATTTTCTAAAATTCGGCCACTTTTTCACCGTTCCCGTCATTAGCGCTGATTCGAATCGATTTCGGAAAGATCGAATTTGATTCGGCCTGAAATTTAATTTGGTCGTGAGCGAATTAGAGCTCGAATCAGTCGACCTCGCTGACTCTAAGTGATTAAGTAGAAAATCTCTAATCGTATAAAAATGACATTAGAGAGAGTTTTAAGTGTTCCCTATTAGAACGCGAACACTCAATTAATACGATTTTGATGAGGTAATAAGCACAGCCACCTGGGGGTTGAATAAGTCGATTACTAGATAGGGATGGAGAAATCGGATTTATCAACCCTATCCAGTAACTTTTGATGAGGTTTTCTAGCACGCACTGGCACTAATGTATAATTTACATTTGAGACGCATACTTTCTCAATATTCTAAAATGTTAATCGAATGAAAAATCTGGCCGAACATATACGTTAGGTAATTGGGTCGATTACGTTAAAACTTCCCGACAACTGCATTTTATACTTACCATTATTGAACAGCCATAACTCAGATAGGGGACCTGTCACTGGTGCACTTCTTTGAGCTTTGAAGCTCGCTGGTCCCCGAACTGGTCAGCATTCTTCCGTCGAAAAGATAAAATACAATCGCGGCTCGTAATAATTTAAATTATTTAAAAAATGCGAGAGCGCGGAAAAAATTCGGACGGGAGCAACTTTTTCAAAACAGTTTCGTTTTAACAAGGACTGGGGAAAAAAATTGATGAGAAAAACGCGCGCCTGTCACCGGTAACGAGGACAAGTCGTAAACCGCAGCCCCGACTAATTGCGACTACGGCAAAATTTAGAAACTGATAAGAAAAGTAAACAAACTTTTTACCCCATTCCCATTAATACATTTATCATATTGTTTGATACCTGCTTTCTTAGGGTCAATCGTATAAGTGTCGTTTAACTTAAAGTTTAAACTACATGTTAGTACATTTATGGATATAGTAACCTTTGACAGATGAGAGTTAACCAACGATGACACTATTGACAAGTGATAATATTGATATTAGGTAGGCGGTATCTTTTTGGTTACTTATTTGTTTTTATTATTGTAGTACCTGTAGTATCCACTTTGGATTAATTTTTTTAATCTTTTTGTCACACCAGGAGGCAAAAACAAGAGGCTTGGCTGCCACTCAATGCTGAATTTCATCAACAAAATAAAAACCATGATTGGTAAAGTAAAACAAGTGTTTTTCTACAAGGCTACATTTTTTGAAGCAGTTTTACTGATGATCATTAATCGGACCAAAATTCCATGATCATTCATGCAATCCTGTATGTAGGTGGGACGTTTTCTTGACATTCAACCTTTATAATCAATTCAAAAAATAAGACTCCACATCCTGAATTCAAATTCTATACTAAATTAAACGATTTTATGAAAAGTCAAAGTTTAGAACCTTTTTTATACAAGGTGTTTTAGGTTTTATAAACTGGACATCAAGCATGGTTAGAAAAGCACATTTTAAGGTAAGTTAGCGAGTGAGTCACTCATATCAACTCTTGAATTCCGGTATACAGGGTAATACAGTATAATATTCTCAAACCTCATCCATAGAAGACTCTCATAAGGTATCACAAGAAAAAATATGGAGTTTAATATAAGTTTGTAATAAGTTCACCAGTGGCAGAAATGACTTATATTAAGTATTAATGATTCGATTCTAACATAGCCTAACCCACAGAGTAGATGAACAAGATGTTGTTTTATTAGTTTATGGCCTAACCTAACATAATTATGCAACAACAGGGCCACTAGGCCCATAAGTCAAATTCATGTCATTTAATATTTTCCAGTTTCTTAACGGTGACAAGTTCTAAATATCATCTAAGAGCACTGTTATGATAATTGAACGCTATTTTTATCTGATTATTGAAAATACCCATCATTTCCGCCACTGGTACATAAATCATAAAAAAAACAAACTTTTATTTCATTTATTCTTCTGAGTCAGAGATTTTTAGAATATTGGGATTCGGGAATAATATAATAGAAACAATATTCGTATTTTTAAACTTTAGTATCCTGTATCTGATCATAAAACCTAAAACATCCTGTATAAAGAAAATTCGAGTCTAAACATATACAACTGATCCTTAACAACGTGAGTGTTTTTGTGACTAAACTCTGTTATCATAATTAAGTTGGTAATCTTAATCAAAGAAACATGTTGTCAGATATTTGAAGTTATTAGAACTCCTGAACCTAAATAACAATAATAATTATTATTAGGATCACATCAACACAAACATAATTAGTCAGGAAAATTGTTAGTAATTCTTGGTTTACCCTTTTCAAAGCCCTTTGATTCTTTTAACAGAAGTTAGTGTGCTTTCAACATTCACACAATGATTATTGTCTATGTGTCTATCGACGAGACAATGGTATCCAGACTGTGATTTCAAACATTTATTGTAGATTGATCAACTTTACATGTACTTTTTCTTAATAAATAATTGATATTAGTGCAGCAAATTCACCTATATCTTCAAAACCAAAAAAGTCTCACAGGATCAAATATTCTTAAAATAGCACAAGAAATAATCACTTCTTTAAGACAAAAATAATCTATCTATTTTAGTGTACCGGGTGACCAACTAAGAATGTGAGTATAATATGGGAAACTATCCATCGTATACACTTGAGGCAAAAAAAACTATAACTATAAAGATATAAACACATTTAAAATATTTTTGCCATTCTAGCTTTGCCACATTTACAAGAAATCAATGACAACAACGGATTTTTCTTCGACAACCCTAATAACTAAACTTGATCTCGAGAATTTTTGTGTTGGCACTTGGCAAGCAAGGCAACTGATCAAAATTGCTATAAACTTATCACAAAATTTGCAATTAAAGTTGTCAGGTCATCTTAAATTTCGCAAAAGAGTGAAGGACAAAGCAATGCACCGTATCCAACAGAGTTAACACTACCGTTTTTCCGCCCTTATGCCTTAACACACCCGGACAGAAGCACAGCATATCCGTTCTCGGATTACCTGACGGACATTGTTTACAAATCGACGTTTTAAAAGCCGCGGATCGGATTACCGGTCGCATAAAGTCCATCTTCGTCTTAATGCGTCGGTCAGACGAAAACGACACAACGTTTCGACGTTGTTTTTAAGAAAAAGTCGGTTGTTTACAAGGCGGCCAAGTTTACGCGCGAATGATTGCAAACGCGTTGCAATCTTAATTTTTTTCGCCTCGACAAACTTGTCACTTTTGGTTGACGAGATTCGGACACGGACTGCAAATCCCAGACACAACAACGCTCCCTCGCTTTGTTCTTATTATCCAATCAAAATCTGTTAATTTACCAAATGTCATACGCCAACTACTAAGGTTTTAGTATTGAAGTGGAGTTAATTAATGAAGAGTTGGTTCGAGTAGAGCTAAATGCGGAACAAAATTTTTACCAAATTTTTAGTTTATGTTCGAATGCCAAAAATTGATTTCTATCATTTGTCATCATATTTCATAAAAAAATTCAAATTAAAAATGTATGACCCATCTATTTTTAAGATACAGAGTGAAAAAAAAAAAATTCTATTAGGAACAACCAACTAGTCCATTATTTAATCTCGCCATCACTCTCCCACATATTATTTTTATTTCATATTTGATTAGGACGCAAAAAAGATATGAATTATTTTATTATTTTTCAAAATACTAAGTCTAACATAACCAAAATTAAATAAAAAGATTCAAATTTCATAGTAACATTTAAAACGTCCGCTGGATATGACGTAGACGGTTTTCAACCAATTAGGTGCCAGGAGCCACTTCTATCATAATCTTTTTCCGCTTTCGTGTTGCCAGATTGTAACTTTTACCGATTCAAATTAATCTTGACAAATTAGAAACCGAGTTAGAAACGATAAAAGATAAGAGAGTCTTTATTTCTATAAACATCTCAGTGTTTACAGTTTTTAAGTTTGTAACAATAACGCTATACTAAAGACATTATATCAAATTGATATCAAATTACTTTTTTCCAGTGAAATAAAAAAGTTGTCGTGTCGTACTATAAAACGTGTTATTTGGCAACATTGCACTTTGCGGACTTCACTCGTGACTTAACTTTGAGGTTATAAATCAGCTGATCGGAAGATGCTGTCAACCATCAGATAGCCATAGCCAATAAAACTCCTGAAAGTCGTCCACGTCATAAACGCGGCAAAACCGTCGATTTGAATTTATTTACGCATTTTCAAAGCCCTGTAAATTGCCAAAAAACCTTCTTTTTTGTAAATAAACTACAAATTCACACATTTCAGACTAAGCTTGCCGATTTATATGCATTGAAACGCAATTTTACGTTATGTGGGATGAGCCCATTTTGTATAAGTGATGAAATGTTGTGCATCAAAGCATTGAAGCTTGAGAACTTTCAGTTACGAATAAAGTTTTTGTTTATACTAAACCAAGGAGTGGTTTTAAGAGAAGTTTAAAAGTAAAACGAAGACAAAGTTTGAAGAGTAAAACTTAGTTTCACAAGATTTATCTTGCTTTGACCTTTCTTCAAATCATTTAGAAAATAGGTATATAAATATATATACAATCTTTATTCTCAAGGAATAGGCTATCGACTAATTGGTCTTTCTGCCCGTGTTACATTACATGTAGAACAAAAATTAACAGTAATATTTACAAAAAAAAAATCTAAATTTAATTTACAGTTCCAATAAGGTGCAAGAAGGAAAGGAAAATCGGGAATGTCGTTTGTCTTCTTAGACAAAGAAGGTCAAGTACCATATAGTCCAGTTGTTAGGGTTGTTTTTCCATTTAGTTTGAATTTGTAGCAGTCTTTCTGAAATTTTTGTTATTTGTGTGCGTTCATAAAGGAGTTTGTTGGATGGATTATGTAAAGGGTTATTGGGATCTCTAATTTTTGTAATTAGTCTTAATGCAATTTGTTCAGTGGTCTGTATGTATTGTTTGGTTTTCTCAGTAGCCTTTATCCTCAATACGTTTCCATAATCCAGAAGAGGTTACAGATGGATTTATAAATTGTGACTGTTTTAGTACTTTCCTTTGTCTTTGTAGATTAGTGATCTAAAGTGTTTTGTCCTGATAATTTCAGTTCTAATGTTTCGTAAATTTTAATATTTTGTCAATAGTCAGATATTTTATGTCGTTTTTGGGTAGTGGGTGAGTATATAAATTTTATGATTACACAAAATAAGTTGATTTTTGGTGGCATTTGGTGTCAGTCGCCACTTATAAAACCATGTCATTGTATTATTTGTCAAATTCTGAATTATTTCTGCTGAAGCTTTTGAGGTAGTTTTGTCATGTACCACAAGTACAGTATCGTCCCCGTATTGTAATAGGTAAGATGTTTTGTCAATGCAATTTAGAAAATATTTAACATTAAACAAAAAAAAAGTAGTAAAATCTCACCTATTATTTATAGATTCTTAACTGCCAAACCAATTTTCTTGAGTGAATTCCTTTCTCTCAGATTACCTACCCTGTTCGGCTACCTGTAGTACAAACAAACAAAAAAAACTCACAAAACGTTTCGTGTTGCGCTCCAACTTTCCAGGTTGGTTATTATTAAAGCAAAATGGCAGTTCATTCTTCAATTCGGAGCATATTTGTAAACAGTGCGAGCAATCATTTTTTTCAAAAAAGATAAAAGTCCCATTTATCCGAAAATTGCCCCGATATTAAAGCGTTTTTCGGACCGCTCGGAATAAATGGGACGAATTAGACGAGGCGTTACTAATTTTTCTCCTCTCTCAAGATTCCGGCATTTCTCGTGTTTTGCCTCCACTAAAATAATAGAGATTATAGTTGCGCCATATTTTCTGCTATTCACGCTTTCGAGCATGCCCTCCGGTTGAATTACTGTGTTTAGGAATGACGCATTTGGTGCATTAGAAGGACCCGTTGAATGAAATCCGCTCGTTTTCTCCCTCTATCCGGATCTTGTCACGAACTTTGTTTGAATGGACACAGATGTTTTATTTCAAAAATAATTTTAAAACAAAAAACTTTTTTCAATTTTTGGGTGAGAGAAGTTAAAGAAGTTAGTGAAGATCTGGTATTAATTAAGTGTAACTTGATGGACACAAAGTCTCTTACCCAAGGAAGTTTTTGTAATAAGAAATTCTAGCTCTATTTCGAAAAGCAACTAAATGTACTAACATTTGTATTACCTAAGTATTGATTGATAAATAACTTGTGTTATGACATAATAGTTTCAAATTCTTGTACAGGACGTTAATAAATAATCAGAACACTTAGCCCCTAACATCAAAAACTATAGTTTAAACAAACATCGAAAACAATGGTTTTTGATGTTTGTTTGCATTTCCACATTTTTCCATAAAATGTGAACTTTCTGTGTGTTTCAATTGGCCAGCAGTTTATTTTTGTCTCCTTTTAATCCCTACGTTTGGTGTAGAATGATTCCATTCTTAGTACAAATAGTTATTTGCGCAACAATTGAAGAAAATGCAATATTTGCTTCCGCAAACAATTTGAGGACAGAAACGAAGCGGAAGGTTTTAAAGTTAGAGGGTGCAAAAAGCAGTTTACTCTAGAATTGCGCTTCTAATTTTTTCGACGACTAAAAGAGCAGCAGTTAAATACTATGTTAATAATGTTAGATACCTGGATGAAAAAGCCGATGATGTTGTTACCAAAGATATGTTTGTAAATTTGTCAAAAAAGTGTCACTTTTACTCCCCAGGGAGGAAAAGTAACCTTTTCATCTGTAAAATGAGACAGAAAAAAAAATAAAAAAATAACCTTTAAGGCTTAGTACAATAACCAGCTCTTATTTCGAAATAATATGCTTTATTCTGATGAAATATAACTTTTTAGGAAGGGACTTTTCGTTGTTGACTTAACAATACCTTCGCGGTGCGCGTTTCTTGAAAACTTTGCAGAATATTTCGAGCAATACGTGCACGTTGTTTAACTGGTCAGTTTTAAATGCGTATTAAATGGGGTTCTCTTGTTTCCCAATATTTATTGGTACTAGAACGAGAGTATAATACGGCCGTTACGTTGGGTATGTTGGGACAAGGATTTTCAATCAATATCAATCCAACATCGGTCAACAAAGGCCTAAACCATTCGTTAAAGACGTCGGACGTCGTCGCATAGAAGAAATCCCGTTTACCCATAAAAACGTCAATATAATGGACAATTATTTAGCTATCTAATATAAAAATCACCCGATACGTCCGGCTCGAGGTAGATGATCGGTCGGACGGGGGACGAAAACGAAATAAATGATCGTTTTCATGATTCATTGTAAAAGCGCATTTCGCGAACACGGGATACGGGGATCAGATTTCGCGATGGAAGGCAGGCACACACACACACACATACACTCACATATGTGTTTTTGTGGCCCCAGTCTGATACGCGATACTCCCCAAAAAAATACCGGGAATAAAAAACGTCGTCTGAAATCTCGGCCCATTTTTTACACGCCATTTCTTTACGACCGGTTACCTTGGCGATCTGTCATTTATTTAAACGCGCGAGACCTTTTCACCTTCTTCACTCGACTTCATTTTCGACCGTCTACGTAGGCAGATGAACGATTACGTTACATCTTTAGATGAAAACTACTGGATAACCGGCTGCGGCTGTTGGAAAACCGCCACACACACGTCTGCTTAACGAATGTTAGACAAAACCGTAATTTCATACGGAAACGCGCACCTTAATCATCCATTTCTGACTTTCCGTGTCGTCTGCGTGTGGCTGTCAAGTTACTCTCCCAAGCTTCATATTTAATACTTTACAATATTTGCCGTATTTAGCGTTTTGTTTGGCTCACCTTTGCGAGCCACAGTCATAACTCTAACGAACTACACGAGTCCTGTCTCTGTCAGGTGGACTAGGATGGGATACGTTACCTTAAATGCAGGTCGTGATTTCCTAGACGAGATGAACACATGTACGTGTGTATGCATGTACCACGGTATTGTTTATTTAATAAAAAAGATGGAATGGAATTTAAGTTTTCTCTATAGTTTGTTGCAGTATCATTTACACTCAGTGTTTGCAACCAGGAAGTATTTTTCGCTGTGTCAATCCACGAAGCGCTAGTTCTCCAAACGTGTATTCTTCCATAATTTTACAAGCACAACACAAATTCCTTGAATCAATTTATTTGGTGATTAAGTAGATACGTCATTAGAGCGACCATTTCATCCAGCAAAACTCACATTTATTTTTCTTATTATATGTTTGCCTGGAGTCAAAAACCTTTTCGAAAGAACTTTCTGTAGACGTGGAACAGAAGTGCTCAATGCTACTGCAGAACTATAGCCAGGTCGTTCTTTTTGATTTTGTGAATTCCTTTTATTGTACTCTGGGATGACATTTTTGAGTTCCCTTTTATTAAAATTTTCAATTAGAAGCTCTGCGATCCTCTTTTCTTAATTGAGCTAGTTCCCCCTTCCACTAAGATACATCCTTTGCTAACTTTTCTTGAAGACATTTCTTATGATATGCATCAGTTGTTATGTTTTGTAGATGAACAGTGTCCATTTTTAGTTGTTCCACTGAGTCAAGTTGCAGTTTCAGTCCATTTATTTCCTCTATGAGATCCAGTTATGCCAATTCCATGGAATTTTTTTTTTCTTAAAACCTCTTTGCTGATCGCATTAATAAAATTAGACTTAACGTTTTTGAGATGAGTTAAATAATAAAAAAATATTAACCATTCTAATACACTTGAACCATCATCAATGTCAAAAAGACACTTATATGAAGAAATTGCTCAGACTTTCAACGATAAACATTTGTTATTACATCATTTACTATTAACAAAAGACCGAAAAAACCAAACGTATGTTGAGAGTAAACATTTTTATTTTCAACCAGGTATGCAATAACGTTATTTCTTATGCGTAAACCAGGTGGAAAGATGGAAATTACCTGCTTTTACTTTCTACCCGGGTGGAAAGTACTCACTTTTGCTCAAAATATTAAACCCAGAATAGCACGATAATGACGTTGTCAAGATTGTAAACAAATCACCAGTCGTTTATTGTGGTTTAAGTCATAACTACTCGTACCTATACTACCTTATTATTAGAGACTATTAGCAATCAATATTTCAACTGAATGATTTATTAGAAGTTCGATGAGATTTTGATAAATGGTTGAAAATAAAATAGTGTTACGATTTTCCCGTGGGTTCACACAAAGTCAGTTTAACTCAACAATTAATAACTTTATTAATACTTCAAAACACTCCGTACAATAATTAACACAGCTACTAAAAACACTACTACAATTCCACAATTACTCCGCTATTTAAACTTTACCGCGTTCCCAAATTCACTACTACACTACACTACTCTCTCGTCGACGCCGCTTCTTTTATATTCACAAACCACGTTCTAGAATGACCGCGAAACGCTTCGCGATTTGCTTCGAATCTTCCAGGTGTGGCGCTTCCTAACTGTGGCCTACTTTAATACGCGCCCGGCCAGATATTACGGCGCATCGGTTTCATCGAGTATCGAGCATAGTAGGCCCAAACCGTAACAATAGTATACAAACTACGGTAAAAAGTTTAATTTCTGTCTCGCGATAAATTTACCTCGACTTCGTCTCGGCAAACTACCTAATTTTTCGACAGAAATCAAACACTTTCCACTTGAGTATGTAATATACTATTATTACTCAGTAGTATATTCCCTTAATTCGTTACCTATATTACAACAATAATTCTGAAAAGCATCTAAACTTAAAAAATATGTTGCTTTCCAATCCAGGTTTCTCTAGAGATTTTGGACTGGAGCAGGATATGAGCCAGAGAGTATCTCCTTAACTTCACTTAAAATGGCCAGTATCTGAATCACTTGCAATACGCAGACGATATCGTAGTAATAACTAATAACGGACGATCCAAGAGAGCTAGAACAATGATGTAAGAACTAGATCGAGAATCGACAAAGGTAGAACTGAAAATAAACTATAGTACAACAAAAACCATGACCAACCAACAGGAAGAACTAATAATTACAGTGGCGCAAGAAAATATAGAACAGGTAACAGAATATGTATACTTGGTAGAAATAATCAAACCAAATAAGGAAAACCAAACTGAAGAAATAAAAAAGTTGGCGTGGGCATCATTCGGAAAACTATTTTACATAATAAAGAACAAAAAATATCCCCAGTACCAAAAAAAACAACGAAGTTTTTACTCCCTGTTCTGATATATTGCGCAGAAAGGAAAACAGGGAAAGAATAGCTAAAACAAAAAAATCCATGGAAAGACACATGCTGAACATAAGACTGACATATAGAAAGAGAAACAGGTGGATCCGTAACAAAGAAAAGTGAGAGATATCTGAACAGAAGTGGTAAAACTGAAATGGAGGAGGAAAGAAGAGAAAGCCTATATCCAAAAATTAATGTTTAGGGCTGTTTATATAGATAGATAGATTTAAACTTAACTCCTAAAGTGAACATTGTCAGAAAGTTATATTAACAAGTATAGTAGCACTTGCAACTTGACCAAAGTTTTCTGTTCAAATTTCATGCTTTGTTTCGTCGTCAATATGTCGATGGATAGCCAATGAAATGGACTATCCACTAGATTATTTAAAAAATTCGGCCGCTAGAGGGCTTCAAACTTGATTAAAGTTTTCTGCCTGACAAGCCATGTGCCAATTTCAGAAAGCATTTGAAGCAAAAGATCATGGTCACTGCAACATCCAACAGAAAACAGGACAACAGACAGATCTTTACATAAAAAATTCCTATGTTAAAAGCTGGCATTTAGAATCGGTAGTAACCTATTAAAATTATTTAGATTTGTTCGGACCATCCAATACTTCAGAATGAAAAGAACAGAAGCAGGAATCCCCCAAGAAATAGCAATGTCGGAGTATAATTTCTATACTACTTACTTCACATCTGTCTGGAACATCCTACCGCTAAGCGATTTGTGAAGACAATACTTTTAACAAGAAGCTGAAGAGGTAGAATTTCTATTAAATTCTTGCAGGAAGAAGTTACCAAAAGATTAAATCTTAAACTGGAAGATGCGAATAGAAGGCAGAATTAGATTGGAAAACACCGTTATACATTTGAAGAATCAGTAACTTGGAATAAGTTCAGAAGAAAAAAGTTCTTCTCCAAAATAGATATTGAAGAGATTCAAATAACGCACTATGGTACTTCAGAATTCTTTCAAAGTTAGAGCTGCATGGGGGTGTATTTATTTCAACATACGTTTTACCTTTGAGATTGAATAAAACAAAACGAATCTCGTAAATGACATTCAATTTCGTGTGTGTTCTTTGTATATTTTCCACTGGTTTTTCCGTATTTGTTTTGTATTCGATGGTCTAAAAACTAGAAGAAATTCGGGACAAACATGAATCTGGTAGACAAATAGTGCATTTTGATATTTCTAAGCACGACCAAGCAAGTATTGTGGAGATTGTTGAGAACTTTCAAGGATATGTGAAAGCAATAATAAGATGGATGCCAAAGAATTTCACCCAAACACTTACAAAACTTGCGAAAGATAAAGAACCTCTAATATAGGGTCATTAAGAACGTGGTGATCGTCGATATCGGTGTGTGTTATTATTTAGTTTTATAATCTTATCTGAAAAAGTTAAATATAGAATATAGGTAATACTGAGCAAGATATTTGCAATAACTGTCTATGTAACATCTTACTAAATATTCATCCCACGACCGATAATGTTACCTGAACCAAATCAGACTTAGGCTCAAATTCATAACTAGGCATAAACACACACATTACCTCATACTTTTAACTGAAAAACAAATTGTAACCCGAGGATAAACTGTCTGTTAATCGACTACAAAACTCTGCCGCAAGATTGAGATTTCAGCCTCGCCCTCTAGATATATCATATACTAATTTATACACCGGCCATTAACCACAATAATTGGATTTTGCATAGATAGTCATCAAATATGGGCGCAACTAGTAAAGAGATTTGAATTGGCATTGTATTTTTATCGATTAAAAGCTGAAAATCATATTGTAGACCTGTTTGTGAATCGTTTTTGTTAATTCTCCCCCCTAATTTGCTAATTCGCTTTGCAATTGAAATAATACTGTTGTTCTATTAGTCTAATTGGTTTAGACGAACTTAACAATCGGTTCATTAATCAATTAATGAAACCGAACCATTGTTGAGCTAATGTTATCCACATATTTCGGTTAGCACATCCATTCAGGTCGGACTTCTCTAATATTAGCCAACGTATTATTTACGAAACCGGCAAACCGTAAACGGTCATTACGGTTCGTATATAATTCGGTTAATTTAAAAATGGCGGCAGCCGTCCGAAAATCGCTTCATTTCCAATTACCTTAACTCTCGAACGGTTTAGAGGGGATCCTCGAAGGCGTCAAAAGAAGGCAGCTAATGAAGTATCAAAGTGATGGAAACGTGGCCTAATATCTTTAAATTTGGGCACCGTGGTCCTCGTTATCGCTAACTGGTTTCGGATCGGGCATAAAGTAATTCATTAACGCGCTGCCCCGAATTAGCATACATTCGCGTTTATCTCGTTCCTATAAATCAACAATTATGATCGTCTTCATTGTTTATGTTAATTGGCCGTGTGGATGTGCGATTTTGTTTACAAATTAACTGATTAGGTATGTGATTATTTTGAACTGGATACTACAACAAACAAACCAATCGATTATTTGTTGAAAATTTGACGAAAGATCAAATTGACTTTTCAGTCTGCCAATACAGCACCAGTTTTTCTATTTCAATTCGAAATACATCCGGGACGATCCGAGCCGTAATGGAAGCCATTATTATTAAAAATTGCATTCGGAATCGTTTTTAATCTTTAATCCCTGCTCTTTTTTCGTCAAATAGTCCTGGGTCGGACTTTTTTTCGTTCCCCCGATTCATTAGCTCCAATTACGGCGCCTTTTTACATTTTAATCGCCTCAAATTGGAAACTTGTTTAAAATAATGGAGCCCGCTTTTGACTTTTTAAATTCACCAGTGAAAATTTTAGGCTACATTGACATAAGCAAACGAAACGGGAAATGATGATTCGGATAGAGTTTAAATATAAATTTGATCCGGAAATACGTCCTTCCGGATTACGTGCCTATTTTATAACCAATTAATACGACAGTGTGAAACTGAATGAGTATTGTAGATAATAGCATAATATTGAAAATGCAAAAAATAAACGGGAAACGTTTTGTAGACAAAATGTGGTTGGAGCCTTAATTTTTGACATAGTAAAGTTGTGAAATAATAGTATATTACATTACAAGCACGGAATAGTACTTATTTCTTATGAATACGATATTTGCAAATCGTAGTTATGAGTAGGTATTGGGTAGTAATCACGTTATTTCTTATGTGTGTGTCTGTGGAACCATGTGGAAAAATGAAAATTATCTGCTCACACTTTCCACCCGGTCATATATGGGCTTACTTTTTACAGTTAGTTTTTTATAGTTTAGGAGACTTTCTTCCGCTACCTCTTGAACAGGGGGCCTATTCTTGAAAGCAGGGAACGGAATTCTCAAGAGAAGTGTTGATAGATAGAAGAAGCTGACAATGGCGAGATGCTGTCACATTCTACAGACCTTTCTCTTGATAACTCTAACCTTCCCTCGTTTCAAGAATATGCATCCAGCTCGCAGCTTAGGAGGTGACAAAGTAACATCTGCGTCTTCAGAAATCTCCATGTTACAAGCACTTTAAGAAACGTTTCAACTCAAAATATTAAAGACACAATAGCACAATAATGACGTTGTCAAGATTGTAAAAAAATCACCAGTCGTTTATTATGGTTGAAGTCATAACTACTCGTACCTATACTACCTTATTGTTAGAGACTATTAGCAATCAATATTTCAACTGAATGATTTATTTAAAAGTTTGATAAGATTCTGATAAATGGTTGAAAATAAAATAGTTTACCAATCACGGTGAATTTCTGTCTCGAGATAAAGTTTTACCTAATTTATAGACAGAAATCAAACACTTTGCACCGGAGTATGCAATATACTATTCAACATCTATTATAGAAAATCGAAACTAAAATCGGAAAAATTAGTATTTGATAATCAATCAAAATTAACTGATTGTGTCAAAACGTTGTGCTGGTTTTGTTGCTACGGATTAGGGCTTCATAAACCAACTGCAAAAATTTTCACCCGATTTTCGCTAATTTGTGTGGTCTCTGGACCTCTACACAGGTCCAAGGATATCAAAATCACCCAAAGTCCTGGGAACTCCCGGTCCCGGGATGCAGGGACTGGAAGACTTATCATTTCCTTACTATAAGTTTTAACCGTAGAAAATAAAGATATAAAAATATGGGTAGGAAATAGGCTACTATCTTACTATGGATCGATTTTGTTCAAATAATGATCATGTTATACGTCAGACGTAGGAAAAAATAATATCAATAGAAACTGCAAAAGTAACGTCACTTAAAGTTAAACTACAGATTGACAGGAAACAACTAATGGTAGTTGGAAAATCAATTATTCTAACCTTAAAAATTTCAATATTTGAAATGGGATATCGCATATTAATATCAAAAACGGCAGGCAAAAAGAGTTCTTCCTTAAGCCTTTCATGGTCTTCACAGAATCAAAATGGGAAACAATGCAAATAAGCAACACACAAAAATCAATATCTCGGGAACTAGAAGCAAAATCGAACCTTATTCCACATGTTTGCGTTGAGTTATCAAGAAAACTATCAGGAATGTCATAGACAAAATGTACGGTCATACCTTTGTACAAAAACACCATTTTAACAGACAATGTAATATCTCGGGATCTAACACAAAGAGATGTTAACCACTTTTTTGAGTTTAATTCTCAAGAAACTATTTGGAATAACAACGAAAACAAAATTTCATTCCTGTGAAAAACGGTAAGCAAGACAGAAATGTCGTATCTATTCGATTAGCCGTAATTTGAAACCAAAGAAAAATCTGAAAACCCCAACAAATAGACTTACTAATTCAACCATTACTTAGTTCATGTAAATGATTTAAAAATTCCATATAGGAGTTAGAGCAAATATATCCATGTTTTCTAGTTCTTCCACAGGCTTAGAGTGTTAAAAATAGAATAGAAGAGAATCATCATTGACCAAACACTTTGTCGCCTCCAGGTGCGTTATTCTTGAAACGAGGGAAGGGAGTTATGAATAGAAAGACCTGTAGAATGCTGCTTTCAAGAATTAGGCTGAAATGAGCGCTTCCACCTTGAATTCACAAAAATATTAGACTTTGTCTCGTTTAGTGTTCAATGAAATATTTCGAGATAGACAAAATCGAATATTTGTAGTCTTTCCCTATTTCGATGTCGGTAGACAAAACTTTTTGAAACGACAGTCTGGAGGCGTTTGAGTGTGCGTGAAATACGTATAAGTTATGTTTACTACAATCAGATTTCGAACGTGAAAAAGAAGAAATAAATGGATACACGACGCAAAACTGGTAGAACCCCGAATTTACATACTGCCACCGACATTACTTTATCATCATGCTGTTGTTCTGCAGCGTTTTAAACGTATGGTAAACGACGCCCATACACTAGCCGCATACTATTATATGTATCTGAGATAAAGCTCGATACGAGTACCCTAGCATACGAAATCTTTGACGTTCTAAATATTTCAGTCGGATCGTCTTCTATTGTGGCCAGAAACGATTCCCATACGGGTCCGCCCCAACTCCATTAAATCATCGTAATACGACATTTAGTACGGTGTAAGTTACAACGTTAAAATGTTGCGCCGTGTCGTCTCCAAGGAAAATTTACAGGGTGATGTAACGTGCCTGGTTCTTTATGGGGCTGCATTCCGAGAATCTTGACGATCGCGGGGGTCAAGAGTTTAAACGCGCTTCTATATAATTTACCACTTACATTACACAACGCAGTTTTTCTTTTCGGCATTTTCTATAAAGATTTCTTTAAAAAACTCTCACGGTCTTGTTGGTACTGAATAACTAAGCATTTTAAAAATATTCAAGAACGTACACACACTAACCTACAAATCACATGAGGCTTCTGTAGCCTGAATTTTTAAGAAAAATTGTAGTAGTAGTTTTTGGTGCCAAACCTGTAAGTAAGCCTGATTCTCAGGTCAGTCTGATGATCAGATTGTCAAAAATGGATAGAATTGCTTGAAATCTTGGAGATTAGGTGGAAAAAAAGTTTACAGAGACTTAAGTGCTTTATTTACAAAAATTTTTTTTGATCCATCTTTCGAACAAAAACATAATTCCCAATAAAAGAATTGTCATTTGGCAAAAACACTTCTATCACGTTCAATAAAAGTTACTCATTGATAACAATCTTTGTTTTGAATTAACAGCCTATAAATTTGGTTATTTGGTAGTCATTTTTCTCCATCCCGATTGTTCATTTTACTTTTGGATGTGGTGCCTATTGCCTGCAAAACAACTTGTGGGACGTTCTCTCACATCCAATGGTTTTGTGAATCGTCCAATAAGGCAGTTTTCAAAGGTTTAAAGGCTTATTATGTCTGTGTTACGGGGTTTTCGCTAATTTCCACAGAAATTACTTTGTTTTTAGATTTGTTTCCTAAGGAGTTCTCTGAGGTAAGAATGTCTTGAGGGGCATACAGACCTGGCAATACTGTTTTTCTTATGTGTATAATTAAGTGTCTTTCAATTTCACCTCTCACTAACATTGATCAAATGACGACCAAAACAATGTTACCGCTTTGCAGAAATTGGTGAAGGCTTTTGAGGTACTGACAACAACATATTTGACATGGCACATGTTAGTCAAGTTTATTCAAAAACCTTATATTTTTGACATAGAACTCCCTCCAGCATTATAAAGGAAACTAACAAAGTCGTAGTAATTTCTTTAAAACGACTATGTCAGTCTATTATTCACAGATGTATTGGTTTAAATGTTATCGGTGGATAGTGTGCTAGTGTCTCAGAGTGTTGTATCCACGTTAAAATTCCTTGAATTTCTTCTAAATAGGAAAGGTCAAATCCAATTAAATGGTATTAAAAGTTACCAGTTCAGTTACAATTATCAACTTTTGGTCTGGTGAAATAACCTAAACTTGTAATTCCAAGTATAACTCAATAAACAGAAATTCTGATTGGTAAGCAGGAATTCGTGATTTCCATCGAGCATCCAAGCCTCATTAAACATGGCCAGTTTTGAAAAGAACATTTTAAGCATATCTCAATCGAACAATTTAGCAAACTCGCGAGATATTCTCGCTCAAGTGTAAAGAATGTTCCGTAACAAGTCAGGCAGCTTCCGACCGGCGACAAGTAAAAATTAAAATAAATAATATCTGGAAGGTTGAAAAATACCGGTCGATACAAAAATGCGCACCATTTACCCGACAAACCGAAAATCTATTTGTAAAACGTCAACCTGTCGCCGGTTACAGATTACGATTTTCCGTAATCACCTCCTAAGAATGAGATTTGGAAATTCAAATCTGTGCACACAGATGCACTCCACTCTAGTTTTCGTTATAGTGCTACAACAACAATATGGTGGTTTTATTAACCAAGTTTGCGCATTTTAATCCGATTAATTTAAGTGGATTATGTTTGCTTCACACGGAATAAAACAAAATCACATTTCTCCGTGCCGCCCATGAAAGAAATGACCGCTTTTGAACCTAAATTCAACATTTTAACGATATTGCCTCACGAAGAGGCTTAAGTAGATTGCCCGGTCTATCTTTCCAGTAATCCATATTAGTAAGAGCATAAAGGAGCCGA
The DNA here is from genome assembly GCF_016097725.1 of Ips typographus. NCBI lineage: Eukaryota > Metazoa > Arthropoda > Insecta > Coleoptera > Curculionidae > Ips > Ips typographus. The sequence continues at coordinate 14,348,054 of NC_138423.1, forward strand.
GCTTTACCTTTTAACTGTATAGTCTTGGCATTTCTGAAAGGTCGAGAAGTGGAATTTGGAAAGATATTTCAATATCTCATGGAATATTCCGTTATGAGTATCGCACTTTTAGTTTACTAAACCGCATTCAGAAGTTGCACAATTAAAATATTTAAAAGTAGTGATGTAGTTTCAAGTCAAATAAAAATGAAAAGTGTAAACGGGAAGAAAAGGTTTCTTCGGAAGAAGATTAAGGTTAAGGATTCCTGAAAATGTCACCTTATTGAAACCACGAAAGTTGATTTAGGGAGATTAGAAGAAATTTATCTAGTTGAATGTACATAAAAAAATTTTTACACAGTTTATCCAACTGTACTTAAGAAGTTTATGGAGTGATGAATTTAAATAAGCAGGTAAAGTAAGTTAATACTTTGTGTTAAAAAGTAACAGCAACTTTGGTATTTCAATAAGATGATATTTAGTGACCGTTTTCAAGATTTTGCTACATTTTTCACAATAAATTTGTACTTATTCACTTGTTTTGATTCATAGAACGAACACGTTTATAGGTGCTGCCGAATAATTATTCCGAAAGGAAGTTGATTTTACATAGTTACAGGATCGTTGAAAACTAATGATTTGCCTACCGCTATAAAAACATTGGAAGTTTTAAACGAAGACCCTGTATATTATCATTGAAATATAAAAGGCTATTAAAAATGGATTCATATTTCAATACTTAAATCCTGATCTGAGTTAACATTACGAACCTAACCCTAACCATGCATATTTGCATTTGTTTTCACTTTGATCCACTTAAAACTCGACCAAAAAAAAAATGAAGAACCTGCAAGATGTGACTATGAATTGTGGATATATCAATCCTGACAGTTTTCTTGACAATTGAAAGCAAAAAATCAGTTTGAACTCTTTTAGTTCCCGGGATATAAATGTTTTTCCTAAAGTGCGTCTTCCTGCAATCTTTCCACTCTAGTGCTGTGAAAACTATGAAAGGCGAGAGGAATTACTGTGATTTTGTAGTTCCAGAGATATTAGATAAGTTTTTGACAAAATAATGCTTTATATTTACTATACATTCGAATATCTATACTCGTTGAAGCATTTATATCAAATTTTAGAAAGTATAAGCAAATGAATGCTGTGTCTTTTTTGCTAATTTGAATTTTTGGAATAGTATATTACATACTCAGGTGGAAAGTGTTTTTTATCTCGAGACAAAAATTAAACTTTCTACCGTGGTTTGTATACTATTTTATTTTCAACCATTTATCAAAATCTCATCGAACTTTTAATAAATCATTTAGTTGAAATATTGATTGCTAATAGTCTCTAACAATAAGGTAGTATAGGTGCACGGGTAGTTATGACTTCAACCATAATAAACGACTGGTGATTTGTTTACAATCTTGACAACGTCATTATTGTGCTATTCACCGCCCTCTGTACAAGAAAGCCAAGAAGGTGCATGCCAAAAATTCCAATATGGCCGAAATATGGGATTGACAGTTTGCATTTGTTTGTATTGTGGAAATTGAGTTTTTGGATGATTAAATTAATTTTTAAGGTTTAAAGTCAAGACTTCGGATTACTTGCCAAAGTAATTTTTGTTTGCTATTATATATTGTTGTTTATATGTTTATTGTTCTAGTGAAAGTGTAGTTTGTGTTCATTTTATTGTGTTATCACTATTGTTATTGTTCCTTCATTGTTCTATAATTTGTGGTTGGTTTTTTAACTTAAATTCTATTGCCTCTACAATATGCCGTCCACTGGTTGTTTGCCAAATTTCTAAAAGCAATTTGGTGAAAGGCCCAAAAGTGTCAGTCTTTTACTTTCCAAAAGACCCTGCTCGAACCCAACAGTGGTTGAAAGCTTTGAAGTGGAATGATTTTACTCCAACACAATACTGTGGTAAGTACAATATGCTTTCTCATTCAGTAAAACTTATTGCCTCTTACATACATTGGTATGTGACTTATGTGAGTTACATTTTGAGACCGCCTGCATTTTGAGAGCAACAAAGGTTTACTCTGAAGAAACAGGACAGCTTTTAGAAGTTCTATTGGCACATTTACATTTTAAAAGAAAGGTTTTGGTAATAATATAAAACCCATTTACCAGTTTTGCTTAATTAGATTCAAGAATTTCCAAATTTTCTTTGATTGAGCAGTTTTTACATTAGTTTGTTCCTACTTTCCAAGACAAAGGGTTCTAACCAAACTTGCTTTGGCTGGACTTTGTTGGATATAAAAAGCCATATCTATACATATCTGGATCAGGAATGAAGCGTTCTTTGATTTTTCACTCACAACTTCTAATCAACTACACGAAAAAATAAAAAAAAACATATTTTCTACTGCATCTCCATAGGTTTGTGTACAAAAAAAGATCCGATAACGCCGCCATTAAAAGTCACATTCTAGGCTTTCTTGTAAAGAAGGCGGTGTGCTATTCCGTCTTTAATATTTTGAGCTGAAACGTTTCTTAAAGTGCTTTAACATGGAGATTTCTGAAGACGCAGATGTTACTCATCATCACCTGATTGAAGCTGTTGCAGAGTTGGCGGCACAGTCTCTTCACTACAAAAAGTAAGCTCAGATATAACAAAACGCATATTGACATTCACCCGGGTGGAAAGTGAGTACTTTCCACCCGGGTGGAAAGTAAAAGCAGGTAATTTTCATCTTTCCACCTGGTTCACACATAAGAAATAACGTTATTACATACCTGGTTGAAAATAAACTTATTTTCTTATTATGCGCTTAAAATAAAATTTTTGAGCGTTTTCGTCTTTTCCTGTTACGGTTTTTTTTTCTTAAACTTTGGTTTTTACTTTGATATATTTTTTCTTACTTTCTCGAGGGTATGGTTAGCCGTGTTTCGGTTTACAAGCCATCATTAAATCAGAAAATCACGTAAACAAAGACCACTACACAATTACACACTTATGCGAAGTGTGAGGAAATATGAACATCTAAAGAAAGAAAATACGTAAAGAGCTGGTTCAATTGGAGCAAGTTGCAATTTTGCTTCACTTTTTTAGATAAGATATTTAAGCACGTTTCACACAATGTTTCTTTAAGTCTATAAAAACTCGACACTTGACACTTACCAGCCAAAATTTATTAATATCATAATAATTTGTGAGTAATACGCATTTGCTGCTTGATCAAAATTTTAATGTGCCATTTCAAAATCATTACAATCGCCACGAATAAAGAAAATCAAAAAACGTGCATCACACATCAAAAAACTTTCCCAACCAACCATTGTTCTGTAACTTTCCTTACGTGATGACGATAATTTAGTTTTGATCATCTAGTTCGGCATAAAGGCAAAAAATATCTAGTGAAATCAGTTTACCGAATTGACGATGGCACTAAATAGAAAAGGTAAATAGGCAATCTGAAAGGGTTACACTGTTGATGTTTGCCAGACACTTTCAATGAAACCTTTTACAAATTCGATATTCATTGGACACACACGTGGCCGACATCTAGGCAATAGCACCTTAATGGCAATTTCATTTACATGTTGCAATTCGGGAGTGTGTCGGGTTTTAGTCACGCCATTTTCGAAATTGAATTTTATTTATTCGATTCTGTTCAGGGGCCGTAACGACGGCCCCGCTCGTTAATCATTGCCGGCCTTGACGGGCCGAATCTTTTTCGCACAAAAACGAGACTAAATTTTGGGCGAAAAGTGCATTCATGCCAAGTTTTTCTCTGGTCAAGCGTCGGATGCGTATTTCCGGGGAGTTTGCTGAAAAAAGTCCGGATTGAATGCACTTTTATACACTGTATCCAATCGCCTAATGACTATTCGACTTTTTTGAGTAAAGACAACTAAAAAAGAAAATATCTTATTTTATAGGTTGTTTTAGTTGTGAAGGGAGTTTCAGTGAAAGCCGATGAGTTGTAAAAAACAAAAAAGGTTTTTAATAAATTTTAAACCTACTAAACACCACAGCATCTGTCATGTTACCCTGTCCAATGTCGTTACATATGACAGCCAACTGCCGTCTTACTAACTAAACTAGATCTTAATTTTTCCTAAATTTGTTGCAGTAGACTGAAGATTTCTATTTTTGTCAAAAATCTATTTGCAAATTCCCATTTCAGTTTTGTCGACAAAATTTAAGGAAATTGATACACCCTAAATAACCTATTAGATGTTGTTCAGAACAGGTAGTGTCGCAATATAACTTGAATTACAGTAACATACAAAATCACACTTTTGATTATCGGATCAAAATCTTCTTCACCAATTTGCTCTTTTGATATAAAAAATGTCATCCATATTACTGAAAGTATATCACAAAAGCCCGTATAATATTGTCAAAAATACCTCCAATTATTGTCTCTCTGATCTGAGTGATAATGCAGAGTTATTCAAATTGATTGCACAACATTATTATGTTTGGTATACAGGGCCACGGCGAAAGACATCAACTGATATTATAAGAAAACCTACCAATAGGTAACTGTTAATTTCAAATATTTTTCATGTATCATGACCCATATCTATCTGTGATTTTCGAGATTGGAAAATGACATTTTCAGATTTTGGAGTGTTATAGCCCCTAACTAAAATGAGATAGAGCAAGACGGCTTGCATGTCTTACCTTATCTTACCTTAACTTTTGAGATCTATTGCGTGGTCATATTGGAAAAATTGACAGGTGTCAATTTTTTTTATGTTATAAAATGTATGACACCTGTCTTACAGAATATTAATTATTCAAAAAATGTTACCAAACGATAGACCTCAAAAAGTTGAGTTAAGAACATGTAAGTTGTTTTGCTCTGTCATTCTAGTTAGGAGCTATGACACTACAAAGCCTAAAAATGTCATTTGTCAAATATCAATACCTCAAAAACCGTTGCAGATAAGATACATGAAAAATATTTGAAATCGATAGGAGCATTCAAAACACAACAATAATATACAGGATGTCCCATTTAAAATAAGAAAATTTGTACCTACTTCCGGTGTAACCGGAAGTGTCATAACATTGAAAATATTTTAGTTGGATTGAGCATTCTGACTTTACTATCTTACCAAATTTTCAAAACTTTCCTATTGTTAGTTGTTTTTATGTCAAAACTGTAACAAATACAGAATACAGATTCAAATTGAGACAAAGTTGTGCAAATGTCTTTTCCTCCCCAAAATAGCGTATAACATTTTAAATCAAAGATTTCAAAGATTTTCTGAGCCATTATCAACTAAATTTTTTTTAAATAGAAACCAATATTTTTATTTTGGTTAAAAAAGCTTTTTTTCTTGTATTGCCTATAAATTTTCACTTACTTTGTTAAATAACCTAACCTAATCAAGTTTTAATGCATGTTAAGTTAATTAACAATGTAAAACTTAAACTATTACCATGAGAAAATATGCCAATATTTTTATAAAACTATAATATTAGCTTCCATTAAAAATGCCCAAAAGCCGTTTAGAAATCAAAATTTTTTATCGGTATTTCAAAGAGGGGTTAATGATTATAATTATAATAAATAAATTCGGTTGAAATAAGATTACCTATAGATTCCCTGTAATAATATAATAATATAATTATATTTTTCGAAAAATTTCGAAGATATGGAACGCACTCTTCGTCATTAAAGTATTAAACCTTCAAAACAGTTGTCCATAGGCATTTACGAAAATTATACCAGCTAATTGCACCGTTTACCACAATCGGTGTAACTTTTAAGGATCTGGTTCATTACGGTTGAATGAATTTTAGAACACGATTGGTATTCCTATTCCTGATATGTCTTTGACACTTGACTGGCATCCAGATGTTCATTCCTGAAATGTTTTATAATATCGGCATACCTCCATCTCGTGAACAGAATATATTCCAAAATCCATTTTAATTGAACAGGTGAATCTCATAAGTTAGCTAAATTGTGGAACAAACCGACAAACTGTCAACCATAAACTAATTTTTGAGGTTATGATTCTAAATTTTAAGGAAAAACCTGTCAAAAGTCACTTTTTTCTTAATTTACCGACGGAACTTCTCGATCCATAAATCATAAACCGGGTACATATATTCGGTATATCGGTAAAATTTCAGAACGGCAATAGTAGTTACCAAAAACAATTTTCGAACACTCTAGGTTAAACAGGTATCTACCGGTAGAATATTCGTAAATGCCTCATATGACTAAAATGATTTCCAGTGAATAAACCGTTATTTTTTAATTTTGCAAAAAAGTTACTAAATACTCGTAAAATGTCCTTTATTTCTGCGTCTCGAAATATAATGTACTTTAATACCTCGGAACGCATTGTAATATGTACTTCAAAGAGCCTTATAAAAACTGGAAAATACCTCCAATAATTTTACAGAAATGCAAAATAAAATTCACCAATACACATCAGCGATATACCCCCTCGGTATTTCAGCTATGTAAACCTATTAGCAAGAACTTTTCAAATATCAGACGTCATTTCAAATTACTTTGGTTGTACGGATACAATCGATGGATTGCATTGGTGATTAATTTTATTACACAATCCATTAAAGTATGATACACCAATATTTTGAACAGTTTTAAGGTAAATTTACAGTTTCTGAGTATTATCAAAAACTGGTCGAAATTCTTCCAGTCTGTTAGGCTACCAAAGTATTTCGAACACCCCGCAACCGGTCTTGTGTAAGTTCGCCCTACAGGGTCGTTTCCGTATCGAATATCAACCCTCGCGACGGCCCTAATTGACGGAATTATTCGGGTGCGTCATATTCGTTGTTACGGCAACTTTAATTAGGAACGAAACTCCACCGAGACGTAATTTCGACGGGAATTACATCCGTACACCGTCCTCCTATCGTCTTCCCATCTCGCCGTCTCACGAGCCTTATTATCGGCGGATTCCTTTTAAATCAATTTATCGCCGGAGTTATCTTGATTTCGTCATGGAAAAAATTTCAGATATTAATAGCCACAATTTTTAAAGCTTATTTTTATGTTTTGCCGATACGATTATGTTAAACCATAATTTTAGTACTGTACTAAAACAAGAGTTTTGACAAACTAGAAAGATCACCAACATCGATGATTTGTGACAATAATTTGTATGAGAAAAATACAAATTAATGTCACAATTAAACCATAATCAGCGACCTTTACATTCTTATCATTGGAAATGCAAACATCGCTGGTTCAAATCCGGCGAAAAACAAATTTTATAATCCATTATTATTTCCTATCGTTTCACTAATTTACGGACATCCAGGATATAAATTCTACTAAGACTAGACTAGACTAATGTATTTCAATCCGTTATATTACGTTTATTTGTAAAGAAATCGTTGTATCACGTTACATTTCCATTTTTTGTTACTTCAAGTACATAAACTTAAAATATAAAATCAACTCTCTGGAATCAAAAACTCCATACTTTTTCTGCAATATTATACGACTTAATAAATTCACATGGTGCATAATAAATCGCGATTTTTAATTTTGTACCTGAAATCCTTTCACGACCATTTCGTTCGATTTAAATCTTGTCTTTTCGCCAAATATACATCATTTTTAAACGGCTCATTAATCCTGCAAACTTGCATGCCGAGTCTACAGGTGTCGTCGAAATTTTAAACGAAACCGGGCGTAAAGTGAACCAGTTTCTTAACGCCTCTTTTGACGTCGTAAAAATTAGTTAATGGACCTTCAATGTGATGAAGAGTCCAATTTACGGTTTAGATTTTCGTGGGCGACCGATCGATTTCATTAATTTTTTTTTTACAAAAAGATGTTTGCGTGTGGTGTTTGTTCGTCAAAGAGTGACAAACTCGAATTTAGATTATTATTCGGCGAACAAAACGAAATTAAATTCCCCGAATGCCGACGTTTTCGGTTGGGAACGGAACGGACTCATATTTGAACGAGCCCAATATAAATAACTCAATTAATAAAGGAGACCGGATTTAGAGAAAGCGCCCTTTTGTTTTATTGCAGTTTTAGCATTTTCATCCTAACAAATCCTGTCAGGATAACAATATGAGTTATGTAGTGAATGTTGGAATTTTATTAAATATTATGTTGTATAGGTGACATTATTAATATGTGGAATTTTATGTAATTTATATTAGATAGCTTTAGAGGTTTCTACCGGGTTTTCCAATAAGAGATGTTATTTTGAATAGCCCGCTATTTCAGTAGATGTCACTTTTCAAGCTGCCATTTTTTGATATTTGACAAGCAGAAACTACGCCATTAATAAAAAAGGAACGATACACGCTTCAACAACGCATTGAAATTATTTAAATTTACTATAAATATCGTGAAAATTTGGCAGAGACGGTTCGTAAAACTCGTACATTTTTGGGTGGTCGTGAAGCACCTTATTGTCAGACCGCAATACAGAGATTGGTCGAAAAATTTGTGCTGTTGGGACAAGTTAGTGATGTGAAGAATAAAACAAGTGCACGAAACCAATGATCTGTTACGGGAAAAGTTTTCGGACCGTGTTATCTCTCGATCACAATTGGCCACCGAGATCTTGTGACTTCGTCCTTTGGGGCTACGTGAAAGATAAGGTCTACGCCAACAGCCCAGCGTCGATTCAAGACCTCAAAGATGGATTTCGTGGGGCTATCGAGGACATATAGGGCAGCCACTTTGCGATTTGGTTATGGGAAACTTCATGAAAAGGATATTATCCTGTAGGCGTGGTCGTGGTGGTGATTTGGCTGATGTGGTTTTCCATTATTAACGGAATATTTTCCTCTTTATAATCAAATAAACATCCGATCATTTATCTCAAAAAATGGCATCTTTTTCATCTTATTGGAAAACCCATTATCTATTATATTTATAAAGTGAAATAATTAAAATATAAATGTTTGAGTTGTACTTGATTAAGTATTAACTATTTAAAATTAAGGCCAAAATTTTAGTTCACACGTAAAGAACTTATTCAAATTTAAGCACAAAACGAGAGAAAGTATTTTTAAAGGCACAAACTTTTATTTGAGTTTATTCTGTATATCGGTAACGACGTTGGATCTGCTGAATTATAAACCTTTTTAAAAATCATGTACTTACGGGTTTTAAATGCAAACAGTCTCTTTTCCTTCAGGTACTCCTAAAAAAAACAGAACGCTGTTAAAAAAGAGCTTTCAATTGCAAAATTTTTAGTTGTGAGTGCCTAAGGCTCTGGCACAGCTATTGTTAGAATTCATTCTAGTCGTAGACCACTTTATACAAAAATATGTGGAAATTTTAAAATTACCGATACTTGGTCACATGACCACTCATCAAAAAGTCTGATAAGATGTCATGTGACCAACTAAAAATTAAGTCACATGCGACAATCTAACACAACTCAGTTATAACACTTCCCTCTCTACCAGGGATTTCCTATAAATAATTTTGCAATTTCTATACCTGAATTTAAAAGTTACACGAGTGCCTAGCCTAGAATGTCTACAATTTTATTTTTCAAACTAAATTGAAGCATAATGACTAATTTTTTGCTCACAAATAACTAAGACTAATGCGTTAATAAATTCAATTTAACACTTTACACCTTTCTAAAAGCAATGTTTATGAATTTTACGTCTTCAATATTGTATTTTGCTTGCAGTAGCTCTCGATACTAACAGTGTTACTCAGTAAACTAGACCAGTACTTATTGTTTTCTAACTACTTTGAACTATATTGACCACTACATTTTTTCCAATATCAATAAGTAAGTAGTGCAAATTTGCAACACTAGTTCTGTATGTGGGCTCATGCTGATTTTAAATTACTTGGTCTAATATTTGCTCTAATCAGTTAGGCCTAGTTTAGTCTGTTTAATTTTCCTCAAAAAGAAGAATTTTAGTCATTTTCAACACCCTGTATTTCCGAAATGTCTTGGCCGAATTTAATGGGCGCTTTCTTATAGAATCAGGTTTTCCTTAAATATACATATTTATTCATGGATATACTGGTTAAACCAAACTTAACTGCAAATTTGTTGCCATTTCAACCCAATGAATTATTTTATAGGTGGAAACATTTTCGAGCATTCGCTAGTATGTCATATAATGGGTTTGTTTGCTACCTTGGGATATTTTTGGTGATTTTTAAATTACTACCGTAGTTCTTACATATCACACTGTATTACGAGAATATCGAAAACAACTTTGATAAAAAGCTCTAAATCTAAAATCTCATTAAACGTAAAATCAGCGATATAGGCTGATGGTTGATAAAACAATTATATTCTAAATATAACATGCAAAAAAAAAAACAAAAATGGCGCTGTCTGAATTATTTCCATTGGCCAGGTACACTTTTCCAAATATTAAAAAATGTGAATTTTTAAACAGAAATTTTCTCGAAAACGACAAAATTTAAAAAGATATTGTTGAGGACAATAATTGTCTACAAGTGATCATGGTTACAGTTACTAGTACTAGTAGATGGCATCAGTTATTAGGATTGTCAAAAGAAAAGCCAATGTTGCCTCTGATTGATTTCTGGAAATCTGTGTATCTATGGCCTTCTTCGAGCAAAAAGAATCAGGAAGTAGCAAATCCCCGTTTGTGCATTAAGTGACCGAGACGGAAGTCGCCATCATTGTCCCCCACATTCACCTACTGCGCAATTGAATGAAACTTCCGAAGTTAGTCATAAAACAGTTTTGTTTATATTTTGTGGTATGTGAAGTTAGCTAAACACCGTAAAGATTTGTTGTTTTTGTTTGTTTTGCTTTTCGGTCCGTTAAAGATTAATTTTTGCAAACTTAAATTAGTTTAATTATTATTGGCGAGTGATTGTGAATAGTGGGCAACAACAGATTGATTATCGTCACTGATTTCTGACAGTTTACGGCCGCCATACTGTCCCCCATTTTTGTTCCCCTCTTTGATTGCTATTGTTCCTTCCTGCTATATTTTTTTATTCATTGATGGCCTTATTATTTAATAAAATTTGGTGGTTTTATTTGGCATTTTCAAACTCATAGCATTTGTTAGTATGCTAATTATTGGCGTTTCAAGTTAAGATCGCAGTGCTAGTTGAACTAAAATCGGTTGCTAACCTAAAATTATAAATAATATGACACTGTCACTTCATATTTATGAAACCAGTGCTAAATTCCTATCCAAAATCAACGTAAGCAAACGGAGAAATGACAGCTGGAATGCCCAAAACTGTTTTCAAAACTGATCACAAGAGGGAGTATCTCTTATCTTGAAACGCCAATAACGTGGATGCGTTTCAAGCTAATTTAAACACTATGATATCAATACTTTTAGATAAGTCAACAAGGAACTCAATTATGACTCACAAAAATTGACAGTTTATTCAATTTAAAACACTAATATTACGGATTTTGTTCCATACTGCTATAGTCTTCGTAAGGTTATTTTTTGCTTGTAGCTCTAACCCTCTCAAATTCTATTAGGCAATTTCAAGCTAAGTGACAACTATGACTGAAAAAAATATGGAAAAAGCAATCATAAATGTCATTTAAGTCCATGTCTCCAGAATGCAACTGTTTTGTAGAAAAGGTTTTTTTTGCACTGTTGTTAATAAAACACATTACGGGTTGCTTATAATCAAATTTTATTAGCAACAAACTGGATCTTTTGCATCAGCACTCCATACGAAAATCTAAATAATCGTCACTCAAGCAAATAACGATGTTTTTCTATTAGGGCCGACCCGCTAAAAACAATTACCGAACATCGAGCCCGCGATTCGATATCGAGGCAGTAAAACGCAACGAAAACGGCCTCGCTTGACAGTTTCACTGTACCGTTCGTCGAAAACTCTTTATAGTTTCCTGTCAGATTCGAAAAAAGACGCGTTAAATATACCAGACACCGCAACGGACTTAAGAAAACAAATACTACCAGGGAGGCCTGCAATAACACCACATACATACCGAATATAAGGTATTCGAAAGGAGATTGATGTCACAGATGGAAGTACGGCTAATAGACAGCACAAAGATGCTCGTGTTTTTCAATGGAAGGCTTAGACGGTGGTTCGAACATTACTGAAAACTTTAGATTCAAATCGAAGCAGTATTGTCCAACTAGAAACATTGTAAATTGGTAAAGATGTGAGTAAATAACGTTCAAGCACCTTATTAGGGCTTAAGTGAAATAAAGGTGGAGGATTGTCAAACCTTCCCCATCTTTCATTTTAACGGCGTAATTATTTCGACAAGCCTCTAGTCACTGCTAGGGGTACCGCAAATTAAATACCAGTCCCATATAAGCGGCGAAACGGAAAAAATCAAGTGGAAATGCCTTAACAACTAGTCGTGACGCATATATGGAATATTTAGAAATTATTAACAAACAACCTGCTTATTAAGTCTTAACACATCATTTGTTGGCAGTGACAATTTATGACCGTTCGCCCAGATCCGTGTAAATTTATGCGGCTACGCTTTTGAAAATTGCACGTCGAGTCGTAAATGAAACTAAACATACAGGATTTTTGTGTTAGTTGGAAGAAATAGTACCTTGGGATTACAAGAAACTTAGTTTGAAGTGAAAAAATGCGAATTAGTCGTATATTGCCATGCACGGTGGAATTTCAGTTAGACATGTGCTTACTTTCAACTTTTATGTATGAGATGAGATACAGAATGTCAGGTATTAATAAAAATTTAGATAATTTTGGAATTAAGACATTGAAATTAATGAAAGATTATTTATAAAAAATAAGTTTGGCATTTGTTGAAGTTGATATGAAACGAAAAAAGGGTGAGTAAAATAAAAAATCTCCTTATGTAAATTTAGATAGCCAATTGATTTTCATGTTTAAAAAAATTCAATATTGTACGGGTTATTGACTGAATTTAGACCACCCCAGTACAAGCGTTATTTTTAGTTTTAGAAGAAAACTTTCAATACAATAGTGACGGATACGAAGGTCTTCTATATCTCTAGAAAATGTTTATCTATATTGAAACATATTTGCGCATTTTGTAGTTCAATAATATCTCATTTGAACATCAAAATTTTGTCTACAACGTTTTCATTTTGTTCTAAGCTAATACGTGTCATTTCAAATTTGAGGTTTGCTTCTGTGGTTACCACCATCAATTTTTTTTAAAGTAAAAGCAACAAAATGGTTGTTAAATTGTGCTAAATTAAATCTAAACATGTGTATGCGTGTAAAAATGGAGCGCACACCCAAGAAGACGTTTCAGGCTCTCATCTCAAACCTCAAAATCGTGCCAGTAATAAGATAACGAATGTAAAACCAACATGGTACGCACTGCTAATTGCGGCAAGAAATCCTAATTACCGCAACCATTATAAGCCGTAAAACCATTTCACGCAAGAGATATCATACCCGAATGGCTGCCTTTGTAATTGGAATTACCAGCGCTTGCAAATACATGTTCACTTTTTAAAACTTCATTTAAAGTCATAATTGTAATGAGATTAAGATTTTAGACGAGACGTTTTGCATGTGTAATAGCTTTGAAAGAAAATTTGAAGTGACGATTAAAAACTGCAACAAGATTAACATAAAACAATAAAATGTACATTTTGTTTTTCAATATACTCGTACTTTGTAGCGTATCTTTTTTGACATTTTATAAACTGTTTTTTACATTGGTTAAGAAATATTGGAAGTTTGGATTCGGAAGTTTCCGAGGGGTAAACCGCTGGGGCATTATGGTGTACAAACTTTAGGAATTAACGGGCATTACTGGAAGTACATTGGTATTTTGAAACCTATTAATAGAATTGGGAACGACTAAATTATATTAAAAGAAAAAAATTCATAAAATAATTTCTACCATTCAAATTTAAACGTAAATAAAGTTTGGTAATTTCACTGAATTCCGTAGGAATACAAGGAATGAAATTTTAAAAAATTTTACGTTCTCTAGCGACAAAACCGTACCCCTAACCCATCAACTTTGAGACCCTCTAGCGGCCAAACCGTCTAACCTATCCATTCAAATTAGGAGACTGTTAGAAAGCTCATTTCATTGGCTATCCACTGACGTATAAAACACTATAAAAATGGTGCAAATAAACGAGTTATTGAAGATTGAACAAAAGAATGCACGAAAAAAGTCATAAGAAAATAGTCGACTTTGACGCTCTCTAGCGGCCAAACGGTCCAACCTATCAATCCGCGTTGGAAACTTTTTAGAAAGGTCATTCCATTGGCTCTCTATTGACGTATAAAACTCTAGTAAAAATAGTGCAATTAAGCGGGTTTTTGCATATTAAACAAAAGAATACACCAAAAGAATTGGTCAAAGTTGACGCCCTCTAGTGGCTAAACGGTACCACTAACCAACCGACTTTTCTACGTCAATATTAAGCTCATTTCATTAGCTGTCCATCGACATATAAAAGTATATACAAAGTTTTACAAATACACGTTTATTTACGGTTTACAGACAGGGTGCCCCAGAAACACTTTTTGACTGGTTAAGGGCTAATTTGACCATGGAAAATTAAGAAACCACGGTTACATCAGCTACTAGGTCTACTACGATGTAATGCATAGAAATTTCTTGAAAAACCGATTTTGCCAATGACAATTTTCGTAAGGGACAAATTTGCCTGAAACACCACCACTATTCCAATGGGTTTTGCTTTATGTTGGCCACTTAGTGCAAGCGAAAATCGACTTTAATGATTTTATTTCTACAGTTATGCTACGGCTCTAAATTTGACACTCACTGTGCTAGGTTTAACCCAAATATCAGGACCGTACCTGGCCGATTTAAAAAAAAACGAAGCACCCTATCAACGAAGCAACCCAAACGGCCATATTTTTGGAAAGCCCTATTTTCTATCCATTGACATATAAAAGTCTATACAAAGTGTTGCAAATGAACGAGTTGTTTGACAGTTTTGACTGAATTTGACAGCTACTACTTTAACCTTCAATAACTCGATTATTTTGACAGTTACAGGGTGGTTCAATGTATCAATTTAAAAGATAAATTGTTTAAATAAGTGACCTAATACAAACTTACTTTAATTTTGAACAAAGAATCAGACAAAGTTATAAGAATAAGGAGTGTTTAATTTGGAAAACGTTTTTTTTAGAACTGACGTCTTGAGCTCTTTTTTTGACCATACTGTATAATATATTTTATCGTTTTTCTTCACCCACTCTTAGAACAAACCTTGTATAACACGACAAAACACAAAAACGAAGAAAAAGACGTTCCCTGATGTATAAATTAAAATTATTGTTCTGGAGACTGAAAATATTAAATTTCACATAGAACAGTAAATATCTCAGACACAGATCCAAAAATGCAATAATATACAAGGTGTCCCATTTAAGCAGCAGTTAATATCTACTTCCGGTTAAATCGTTGCACGCATATTTTCTTATTTTTACTTTTTTTTTATTTAAAAAAGGTTTTTTGAGATTCTCCGTCGTGGTAATTCAGGAAATTAGTGGTTAAAGTTAGGTTAGGTTAGTTATTGGGAGTTATTAGGAATTACTGGGCATTACAAGGAATTAGTGGGCATTATTGGCATATTAGGAATTAGTGTACAAAATTGTACTCAGCGGTTTACCCCTCGGAAGTTTCAGACCAGTTTGAGACTTAAAATTACTTCATTGTGCAATTTATTATTTATCTAAGAAAAGGTCCAGGGCCACGTCAAAATTATACATACAGGGTGCTTCAAAGTTGTTGTGACAAAAGCCTAGGGAAGATTCTCCTGGCAAAATCAAGCAAAAAGTTCAAGAGAACATGTGTCCGCAAGTGCTTTGTTCTCGAGATACAGGCTGTTCAAATTTAAAAAAAAAATACAAAACTAATCCTTTTTGTCACAACAGCTCTGAAACACCCTATATGTCATCTTTGGATTCCTCCAAATTTGATCCCTTCCTACACTAAATTACTTGAACTAGTATAAGACAGTTTGTTCTAAAAATATTTCATTTTGTATATCTTCATGCTATTAAAATGACTAACTTAAAAACATAATGAATGTCGCATACTAAAACTGACAGTAGCATGGTCGTTAAGACCCTAGGAAAATTTCCATATCTCCAATTTTCCCAATGTAGCGCGGGTATAATAAAATGAACGCTATCATCCAACGCTGCCAAACGCCCCATGCAAATCATATTGCCTATTGAAAATAGCCCTGGGGACTTAGATCCCACTTGCTCCCTAGGGATACCCAAACAAATTAAACGGAAAATACGTCTTCAATTCGTTTTTGTCCGCGTAATTTAACCCACGGCCCTTTTTATTACAATTGTTTTTTTGCACATCGTAAAGAGTCATATGAAAGTTATGACTAAACGCTCCCTTCTGCGAATTAAAAACCGTTTATCGCTTAATAACATTCGGGACGGTAAAACGAGCCGGTGATTTCGTTTAAAGTAAAATACAATACGACCGTATTTACAGAAATACGCGACATAAAAGAACGTTCTCTGTAAAGAAGGGGAAGAAACAATAAACTGATAGAATCTCAACCCCACGATTTTTTTTAATTTACTTAACTTTTATACCGCGCTGCGAAATAAAACATTTAGGAAAATTAATGGGGGAAAACGAGAATCAGTTTTCCTCAATGGAATTATCAAGTTTCGACAATATGAAAACGCGGTTTTTTGTTACTCTACCCCCCTTTCATCATCCGTGATAATTCGATGAATACTGGAATGTCAAAATGTTAAAAATACACCTCTATTTTGTTGTTTGGCTAGAAAGCTTCAAATTTTTGGTTTCATTCCCAAGTAAATTAGACATTAAAAACAACCAGATTGAAAAAAATGTGAAGCTTTTTCTCTTGAATTCTTCTAGTGAAAGTGCATTTCCTTGTAATTTCAACCTTTCCACAAACAGAAAAAGAGGACAACCCGGCCCGAGTAAACACCCTCTAATTCGGAAGCGTCTAACATCAAAAGGCGAGACGTTTCCCTTCCTTTCTCGCTCTCTCCTGGCAAATTTCTCAATTAGTGGCAATTCCGAGTGGATCGACTGAACTGATGGAGCAGCCACTTTACTAAGCAAACAACCAAATGGCAAATTCGCCATTGGTGCTGATGAGCATCCGTAAACGGCCACTTTTGCAATGTTTGCCACCAGAAGTGCTGCAAGGAACCCACACGCTCTTAGTTTTTCTGATCTCGATGTAGTACAGGTTTAACAGTGTCACTCATTTTAACTCTATTATCAAATTATGTACTTTTCAGTCTGAATAAGTATCATCTAGCATGAGAATATACACATATTTGCTAAAATCACTGCATAATTTAAGATTCGATGAGTTATTTGCGTATGATAATTAGCTTTAGTTCGAGTGGCGTAATAAATTAGCGGAACATATTCTGCCCGGGTTCGTCCACCTTTAGTCACTTCATTATACACACCTTTTTCCAGAAAAAGTGCTTTATTAACACTTATGCTTAATTTAACATCGCCCAGGATATTGTTACTTGTTTTATGCTCATTAATGCACCATCAATTATACAGAGTGACTCAAATAGAGTCTGCTAAATAACAACAAAACCAAAAAACCAGCTTGTATTAACACGCCGTAAGAATTTAAGAGGACATAAAAGCTGTTTAACGTCTTTAGCTGCTAAAAATATATGCCTACGCTTAGTATTCACTATTGCCAAGTAAAAATTCCATAGATTAGAAAGTGATTTAATAAACAAAAATTCCCCATTAAAAAATCCATAAATTGCATCGATTTATAAGTAATATATGAAGCTTATGAGCAATACGAGCTAGCTTTTCATTAAACCTGATCTAATGGTCGTAATTTTCGCACATTTATCTTTAAAGTTTTGATTAACTTCTCATCGATCGAAACCTTTAATATGTTTAATAAATAAAAAGTCGTACAGTGAACACTGGAAAGCAGTTTCCGTAAATGCCGCATAGAGTGGCCTTTTGAGGTAGTGTTTTTAAGAAGTGGTCCCGAAAAAGCCCTTTGAGCATCAGATGGCCACAAGATACGATGCATGTCGTTTATGTGAAAACTTTAAAATAGTTTTATAGGGAGTTATCGTTTATTTCTATATCGTCTATAGTTGCTTGACAAAGCTTCAAAATATGTTAAACAATGTTTGATGAATTAAAAATTTCAATAATAGACATAAATTTACAGGTAGATTATATGGTAGATGAAATATATGATGATTTATTATTATTATTTAAATTTAGTTTATTTAGTCAAGTAGGAAAAAGATTTTGATTGTTTTCGTTCAATTTTGAGATAATTTGATTGTTTTTCGCATTGTCAAACAAACAAACGTACTACAAATTTGAGAAAGACCGTAACAGCATGTCGCAAATGCTGCACTGCAATATAGAATGGAAAGAGACTTCTGAGCGCATCACAGGATTTGTTTATAGAACTTTTCAAAAATACTAAAAAGATTTAAGAAGTTTTTACCTCTGTGCCTATTAAGAGATTCTTAAAATGCTTGAGAAATTCTAAGAGACGACAAGCAGTATTAAAAGCTTGATGAAAGATTCAATAGGTTTTAGTAGTTTCTGTCAATTTTAAAAATGAAAACTTTTGAGGTTTTTTGACGTTATTTTGAGAGTCCTGAAAGACCTCATAACCATTGTTGCCAAAAAGTTCTTATAAACTTTAAAAGAGTTTAAGAGATCTGGTTTTTCAAAATATTGGTGGCTTGAGACATTTTAAGAACCTTTTGACAATATTGAGAGATCGTTGGCAGGTGGGTAAAGGCCACTGACAATTTTAAAACGTTGAACAGATTTTAAGACATTTGACCCTACTAACAGATTAGTGAAAAGGTTAAAACATTTTTAAAGGCTTCTAATATTTAGAGATTCCTGGAAAAATTATAGTGGCTTCTGGCAATTCTAAAATGTTTTTGAAAACTTTGAAATACTTTTAGAGTCCTTTGGCCTTGTTAAAAGATTTGTGAATGGTATTTACTGGTCTCTAGCAATTTTAAAAGGTTATTGAAAACTTTCAAAGGCTTTTAGAACTAACCTTACTATGATATTTGTGAAAAGTTTCACATATTTTTAGAAGCCTTTGACAATTTCAAACCACAGCAACTATTCATTAAGAACGCTTGTACAGAATTTTTATCAAAAACGCCCACAGTTTCCAAATCAGGGCAAATAAAAGCCTAATAAAATTCGTAACAGGTAGTGTGTAGACAGTGAGAGAAATTTGGAACAAAAATTGCTTTAACAAAACACATCTAGATTTGAATAGTTCATTTAGTTGATTTAGAAAATTATTTCAACCTGCTCGAGATGGGCTACAGCCTATATTTCTTTTCAGTAGAAAACCATTTAGTAATTTTAACGATTCTACTAATTAGCTGCATAATGTCAATTTATTCTATCTGCCAGTCAAAAACTTTTAATAACTAGGACATCTTACTTGAATCACCTTGTATATCATAGTTCTGTGTGACGACAAGACAATAATCCAAAAAGATACTGATGACGTGGAGTTGTAAGTAAAACATTTTCCCAGTAATGTCTTATACAAACCAGCTTAAATAAAAAAAAGACACAAAAGCCACTTTAAAGGATCATAAAGAACCATAAGTGGACCAGTGCCAGACCGACAATATGAGTGCATTATCGGTCCGAGTCATTCTCTTATCAGTGGCGAACACACCCAGGCCATTTGGGTCTTTCTCAATTATAAAGGATCCGTTTAATAAATTTTATTATTTTATTACGGTCCAGTCAAGGGACACAATGCCACGCTTAATGAATTTATGTATACGACTTTATAAACAGATCAATGCCTTAGATATGACTGAATAACTTTTCTGAGTAAGAAAACGTCTCGAACGGGATAAAAGCAATTCTTCAAACGAGTCCTGAACCCACTCGCTTTCAAATTTATAGTCAATCCAAACAGGAATTTAACTCGAATAAATCAAAGGCTTATTTCACATTGTTGTTATTCCACCCCTGCGTCTAGCGAAGCCGTAATAGCAACAACATTTTTACAGCTAGAAATTTAATCTAAACACAGTATTTTTTGACTGAATATCGGGACAGGAAGGATCTTTTTCTTCGCCCGCGTCTCTTTTGACAGTTGTTTGTAATAAAACGCCATGTTAACTACCTTCGGGGCCGTTTAGGCCTCCAACCGATGATTATCGGTAGCGTAAACTGCCAAGGATTAGTTTAACATATCCCATAAGGTCGGTGATTACTTTGTGGGAAAACAATTCAGGACAGAGATAAAGATTCCCGATTAGAGCTACTAGAAAATAGGGTCAGGATAAGATGTGATTCTATTAAGCAAATATGCTTTGAAACACTGCCAATGTTGGAACTGGTCATCATCAACAGTTTTATTTCTGAATTTCAAAGCAAAAAGCCAAATAAAAGCTGACAGAAGTGATAAAATTTACTTTTCAGTGTCGATTTCTGTTGACGTTTTAGTTATTGACCTAAATAGTGAACCTACAAACTTTTAATTTTATGTTTTAGAATTTAGAAGCTTTCATGAAGAACACTGAATTAAATGAACTGGTGTTATTAAAGCTTGTGAATCTTAACTGAGAGAAATTCAAAGCCTGAAGCAATAAAAAGACGTAATAAATGTTTCTATAATTTTTTTAGATTTTAACAATTATTAAGGTATTGAAGGCCTTTCTGTGGTTTTCAAAATGAAATCCGTTTCCGACAGAGGTTGCAAGATTTCTCAAAAATTGGTTGCAAAAATGGCCAAACTTGATTTCTCAAAACTTGTTAAAATCACTCCAAATAAGTTTTAATAAATTTTCAAAAATAATGAAAATCTTTAAAAATGTACCGATTTTTATTTATTAAATAACGCTCTTCATTACGGTGTTGGGAATCATTTTGTGACCGTTAAAAAAATTAATTTAAAAATTACGTATTTTCGCTATTTTTCGGGTTTCAGCGACTATGAGAAACTCAAAATGTTCGCTTTGAACTGCTCTTTCACCTCCTGCTAACCACAAGACGATTGAACATATACAGAGTTTTAAGAAAGAAAAACCAGTGAAATTTGAAACTCACGCTCAGCCAGTTGTGAGCACGTTTATCCGGTTCTAAGTGGGTGTAAGCTTAGTCCAATGGGTGCAGAAAGTAATTCTCAACATTTATGGTCTCTTGCAAAATTTCCGTAACTCTAATCGTTTCCGAGATATTCGACTTTTTTACTTTTTTTGAAAATTGATTTCAAAATTTTGGAAACTCCGTATCTCTCTCATTTTTCAGGTTTCAGCGACCGTAATAAGCTTAAAATGTTCATCTTGTATTGCTCTTTTACCTCCTGCTAACCAAAACACGATTAAACATATACAGGGTATTCCAAAAAACAGTGAAATTTGAAACTCACGCTCCGTCAGTTGTGAGCACGCGGTTATCCGGTTCTAAGTGGATGTAAGCCTAGTCCAATAGGTGCAGAAAGTCATTCTAAACATTTATGGTTTCTTGCAAAATTTCCGTAACTCTAATTGTTACCAAAATATTTCGACTTTTTTACTTTTTTAAAAAAATTGTATTCAAAATTTTGAAAACTGCGTATCTCCGCTATTTTTCAGGTTTTAGCGACCGTTAAAAGCTCAAAATGTTTTTCTCGAATTGCTCTTTTACCTCGTGCAACCGCCACATGATTGAACATAAACAGAGTATTCCAATAAACAAAAAGAAAAAACAGTAAAATTTGAAACTCACGCTCTGCCAGTTAAACCTTTACTAGTGTAAACAGGTGCAGGTCAGTTAGAAATAAAATCAAAATTTTGAAAATTCCGAATCTCCGCCATTATTGAGGTTTTAGCAATTGTGAATAACTCAAAATGTTTGTTTTTAACTCTTCTTTCACCTCGTGCTAACTTCTACACGATTGAACATATGCTGGGTGTCTAAAATAAAAAGCATTGTGCAATATTTCCGTAACTCTAATTGCTTTCAAGATATTCGACTTTTTTCTTTTATTTTTTCAAAATTGTGTTCAAAATTCAGTATTTCGATTATTTTTTGGGTTTTAGGGACTGTAAAAAACGTGACATTTTCGTCTTGAACCGCTCTTTCGACTTCCCTAAGCCCCAACACGATTAAACACAAAAAACAAAACTACTTGACTATTTGTTTTCAAGATGAATACAAAAATCACAAAGTACAGCTAAACTTATTAGAATTAATAGAATTATGAGTTTTACTAATCTAACGTTCTAAGTTTCCTAAATATCAAGTTATATAAACATATTTTTCTAATTTTGGCATATAAAGTGACACTTTTCAAAACTGATTAGAGTGACAAAACGTTTTATTTTATGTAACTAGTTACATAAAGTATCACTTTATGTAACTAGTTATGAAAAGTTCATTTAATCACTCCCTGTTTTTATGCATTTCCGTAGAAACATATGGGCGACATCCATCATAACATGTCGTTGTCACTGTTTATACAAGGTGCTATGAAAGTGAATATTTGTGTTAAATCACTTTAAAAGATGGTTTTGACCGCTTTTTGGTCAAAATTAGAAAAAATTATGTATGCAACACGTTTCGAAAATGTCTTATTGTGTAACTCATTCAATTTGTAGGACCTCGCTGCGATCGCCCTACAAACATTCATTCGTTACACAAAATCAACACAATGAGATAGAAAATGCTTTGAAAGTTCGGTTAATAGCTGAAAACTTGAAAATATGAATCAAAAAATAGCACCTGCATAAAAATATACGTTAGTTTACTTATACGCGCATTTCAGAAGCACTAGAGCCCTAAAATAAATACTGAACTGTGTTAATGGATTTTTAGCTGTTGGTCATTTTAATCTCGTTTTTGAGCGAATAATATGTGACTTTTCCGGAATTTAATGTACATAAAAATTAATTCGAATTAAAGCAAATACTGAGCTTTTTTCCCCGCAAAATTTGTTGGCGCTTTATTCAATTTCCAGCCAGTTATAAATTAAAACAATTCATAAATATTTACACGGTTTGGAATATTAAAATCTTTTTCGCCTTTTTATGGCTGGTATTCGGATATTTAATAATCCTGGCAGGTAAATATTAGGCTATTTAATTGATTATCGAAATGGTGAAACATGAGTAGGGTTTATAGCGTCTCCGACTCCATCTCAGTTGACCACTAATGAAATTTTCCAAATGGTTCCTGTATATGGCAGTAATTAAACGCGTTTACGGCCACTCAGAATCTCCCCGAGTTAGTTTCAAGTCTGCTAACATTTTATTTGCCATAAACAATTCTTCAATCTGTCTAATAGTGGGGGAAAACCAGAGACACTTGTCCGTTAAAAGAATGTTTGCTATGACTAGACCCGCTTACAAATTCATGTAAATTAAGTGGAAAGTAAACAGAAAAACTGGAAAAAGTGTTATATTTCTAATTTACATTTTAACACACACTTTACTTAAGTAAATTTAACGACTTTTTGGGGCTAGATTGACTTTATTACCTGATATATACTCGTCTTGTCGTTCTTTACGTGTTTTAAAACACATTTATCATGATTTGGTTTTATAGCTTTAAAACGATAGTAAAGTTTAGGCTTTACTTAATTAATCTACTAAACAAATATCTGAACACACACCTTCACGTCAGCAACGTCTTTCATCTCCGTCTAACTTGTGCTGTTCAAGTTTACCCAACTAAAAGGTCTACGTCTCTTGACAGAAATAACTGTACTCCCATCGCACCTTCTTAAAACGTCTTCGTTTTGTTTTTATTGGCTTTTAACGCTCTTTTTGTTTTCATTTGTCTTCTCTTGTTTTAAAAGGTCTGCTTTGCATTTTAAAACTCGAGATACCGAAATTATCATACCGGCCCGTTTTAGATAATTCCCTAAGTGGTGACATTTCTTTCGCTTAGTTCGTTTTACTTAGAATCCTGCCACACGTATCGATCGATTACTGTGGGTGTGAAAGCTTTACAACAACTTGATATTTTTAATTGTTATTGTTGTCAAGACGATTTGGGTGGTTTTCAACATCTGTACAAAATGATTCAAGTAAAGAATCCTATTAGAAGTTCCATAAAAAAAGTAATAAACATGTTACATCAATAGGTCTTATTTTTGTTTATTATCGGTCCTCATTATAATGACTATTCTAATAATTAAGATTGCTTCAATTCAGCACATGACAAACAAATCAGACAGAGAACAGATGTACTTACATATTAATATTAAATTGTCTGAGTAAGATCACAAGTGAAGTTTGAACATGAAAATAAAGCTCACTTAGGGGCCGTAGTTTCACTTCAGAATAACTTTATTCCGGGATAAATTGTACGAAACGAAACAGGGAGAGACACGTAAGACAAGTCTCTTATCTAGATACTTGACAGATTTTCAATAACATGTTAAACATTAACAGAGAAAAAGGTAATATGGTGTGGCATTGGGTAATGTGTGTGCTATACAGTGTATGTCATAAAAAACGTGTACGCAGGACTTTTTCAAAAAACTAACAATGTTTTTCAACATAAAAGTTATTTTTTCTCGACGACTGCCTGTAGGGGAACTATGTAACTTGATAGAGATAGAAACAGAGATTTAAACAAGGCAGACTTATAGTAGGACATCCAAGTCAAAGTGAGATGAAGAAAGAAATTTCTTTTCTATCCCCTTACATAGTTCCACTGCTGTTTTCTGTACGACAAAAAGTTTCGGAGGTAATTGTAAAAACCAAATTTTTTTGTCAATTTCAACACTCTAAAATGTACCCATTCAGGAGGGAGCTATATTCTGAAATCCGGCGCATATATTATGAAATACAATGTATTTTAAAAATATGGTCACTTCCGGTGTAACAGGAAGTAGATGTCAACTTGTTTATTGTTGAACTTTGATGCTATTTGTGTTTTCTCAAAAATTGGTGTCAAAAAGTCAGTTCTAAAAAGGACAAAAAGTCAACTTTTTCAAATAGAACACCCCTATTTTGATAGCTTTATCTTATTCCGTGTTCAAAATCAGGGTAAGTTTGTTTTCGACCTTCCTCTGTATCCACTCTTAGACAACACAAAAACCAAGAAGAAACCGTTGTCTGATATGTGTAAATTCAAATTATTTTAGGAACTAAAAATGTCAAATTTTACATAAAATGGTAAATATCTCAGAAACGAGTACAGATATATTATTTATGAAATATATCTAGAATTCGACGTAAAATCAAAAAATGCAAAAATATACAAGGTGTCCCATTTAAAATAAGCAAGTTGACATTCAGTTAAACGGGGAGTGACAGAAGGCTGCAAATACATATTTTTAAAATATAGCAAGTATAGAATTTATTCCAAAATTTCAAATTTCTATAAAAATTTAATATTAATAAACGGAGTGAGGCAACTCTTTATATTATCATCTCAATTTGTTTAATGTAATTTAGTAGATAATTGAAATAATAACGAAATAGAAATAATTGATTATTTACGAATGGTGGTGTTATTTTTTAGTTCTAAGAAAACTCAGTATTCAATTTAAAGCTTAATAATTTATATTGTTTATTAGTAATTTGTAAAAAATAATACAATAGCAAATATTTAAATCTTTTTAAATAGATGCAGTTGTTAAAATATGAGTGAAGCGTATTTCTTAGGACACAAAAATAATGACAATATGCATGAACATCTCTCTGTGTCGTTATTATTTAAAATTTCATTTTTTTTTTAAATTAAAAGATTACAGCGAATATTTCCGAAACACAGAATATGTAATAATATACAGAGTGTTTCATTTAAGAAAATCGAGAAAATTTAGATAAACGAAAATGTGACCACAGCACCGAAGAAAGTGGTTCAGTAATTTCAGATTTATTTTCCACTAAACTGATTTCTGATGAAAGAAATCGTTCTAAAATGACATTGACGTTAATTTAATTTTTATTTTGCGAAAATAAGACAGCTAATAGTTCTAAAACGGTACATCCATAGGAAACTGGTTGTTCCATTACAAATATGGTAAGTATGGCACTGTTTAATGGAATACCCTGTTTATGCATATTTATAAAAAAGGTAAGTGTAATCCTACTTCATTAGCACAACTAAACCGTGGTGAACTGTAATGCTGATTGAAGAATGAAGTCAATATTTCTTAAGGCCCACTAAACAAAAATTATTCCAATAATAACCCTGCAACTAATTTAGATGAACTATTAATAAATACAGTTTACAAGATAGCAAGTCAAATTAAATCGTCCTAAGACCATTTGAGTAACAATTATTTTTGTGATCTAATAGTATATCGATAATTATTCTTTGATAATTGGATTACAAGAATGAGACTTTTTTATTTAAATTAAGCATCATTCACATAAACTTTATGGCTATTGCATCGGTAAGGTATGTGTATTGCTAAAGATTAGATACATTATAAACTACTGTTGATACTTGTATACTGTGGAATTAATAACTTAATAGTAGTGCAAAACCTATCTAGCTTTTAGCTTTTACTCTTAAGTTTTGCCACCTTAATACAAGCAACCAATAAGTAGAGCCATTTCAGACGTTTCACACAGGCGTATTTTTGTTGTCAACTAACTTTTTAAAATTCGAAAAATTGAAAGAATGCTTTCTTGTATTTGTTTATGAATGTCTGTTTAGTGTGTACCTAATTATCTTTTTTGAAACAAATAGTCGAAGTCTAGACGATGGTTACGATTATTAGTATGACGTTTATGTCTTGTGTTTCTGAAATTCTAACCTGATTCCTATTTTCTAATTTTAATTTTGAGTTAATTGTGAACGATGTCATTTGTCTACTTCTTGCAGTGCACTTACCATTAACAGTACAAATGCACTGCATGTTATGTGAATGTTACTTTAGTCTCTTTTGCATTAATTTTACCACATTTGATTTAGGTAAATTTCATAGTTTTTGGGAACTCATTGACAGTGTTCTAAAAAGTATCGGAAAACTAGGATTTTCCAGAGCTAAATGTTCTCAACTTTACTAAAGCAGGCTTAATAGAAGTCCAGTTATGAAGATATCGGACAGCAAGCTAATTTTCATCTCATGTTTAACTTTAGTTAAATTGGTTTAGCTTGTGGACAGTGTGACAAGTGAGGCGCATCAATCTAACTAACCGATGCTGGCCACAGGCCCTAAAAGACCCTTTTAGGGTGTCTCGTACACACTACACCTCAAAAAGCCACTCCGGATCCTGTTTAATTACGTTACGTTTGTGTTGCACGTTACAACGTAAAAGTATGTAACAGTAATATGTTATTTTACACGAAACAGCTTCTTCCAAGGCTTCTTCGGCTTGAATGTGTGTGCCATTGCAGCTGACGTGTAAATTTTCCCCAAAAAAATCGGAAACATAATTTACGTGGCTAAACGACAAGCAAAGCACCCCTCGACATGTTTCCTACTCGTTCCTTTAGGGTTTTTTTACGGCCTTTTGCACCCCAATTTTTACGATTGTTTGCGGGCGATAAACTGACGCTTAAAGAATTAATAGATTCGTATCGCGTTTATAGCGTCGAAAACCTTTATAAATCACTAAAACCTACGTAGAAAAAGACCTTTTACGTGAAAGGGAGCAGGTGGTTTTTAAAGAAAGTTTAATCTAGTATTGATATATTCAAATTACAAATGTTCATACAAGGGAGTTTCTTGCATGTTCCAAAATACTGCAACTTCATTATTTCAGATTTTATCTAAAATTCTTATGCTGCTAATGATTAAAAATTCACCACAAGACAATATTTGTTTCACCAACTAATGACACATCCTATTTATTTATCGAAGGGCAAATACGTAACTTCAAGAAAGATTAGAAGTAAACTTTTAATACGTTCTTCGTCCTTCGAAACCGAGGCCAAAAATGTAAAACTTTATATTCCTCATCCGCTTTTAAATTCTGAATTTATCGTGTTTATGAACTCCCCGGGAATTTGTTTGGATTTGATTTGAGTGATTGCTTTTTAAAAGTTTGAGCAAGTTTATCGGCGTGTAAATCGTATTGAGATGCAATAATGCTCGAACGTTTTAATGTAGTGTTTCGATGGCTTCAGTTGATTTAAATGTTTATAAAAAGCGTTTAATAATGCTAACTATGCTTTTGCTAGAAACTTATAACAAAAGCATCTTATTCTTGAATGTGATGTTTGGTTTTCAGGTCAGGGTGTTTGTTTATGTTTTATCTCGATAGCTAACTCTGAAAATTAATTTTGATCTGACAGTTTAAATTAGCAAAGTTGCAGTATTTTTCCTGAATCCCTAGAATCTGATGTCAAAATTGACATATGTTAATTATTTGTCAAGTTTTCGATAAGTTTTTTAATTATTTTAAATGAAACATTCTGTATTTTCTTTGCTCAATTGGATAATAAGTATACGGTTTTTTTTTTAGATCTACAATCTGGTCTATATTCGGGACGCACCAAACATTGATTTTACTTGTTCTTTATGAAAACTAACAGTTCGACAGACTGAAAAAAACTAACTAAACTAAACTAAAATAGGTATATTGTTTCAATGTTAAAATAGACAGTTTAGCTTTTTAGTCAAAACGTTTTAGAATTTTTAGAATAAAATTTTTGACAGAAGGAGAGACACTCCAACAGACCGTAGCCGACCAGGATCGTCAGCAGTTCAAAATTGACTAAAATGACCGCAATTAAGTGTCTAAGTTTTCTAATATTTTGACCTTGCAAATTGATTAAATTAACTGCAAATAGTCCAGAAAGACATACAATTTTACCACTTTCCAATACTTTGATATTAAAAATTTACTAGAATGACTAGAAATGGCGCATAGATTTCATGATATTTTACCGTTTTATCTACTTTGAAAATTGACTAGATTGGCTAGTTTTTTTTACGGTTTGACCTTACAAATCGACTGTAAATACTTCGGTAAGTCAATTGTCATAAAATATGACTGTTTTTTGAACAATTTGATCTAGAAAAATGACTAAAATGGTTTTCAACGTTTACTCGCTAAATCAATTTTCATATTTGTTCTAATCTAAACTATACATAATTTTGGAGTTTGGAGTTCAAATGCAGCAAAGAATGTTATTACTACTAATATTTTAAATGATCCTTGTGTTCAATTTTTCGAAAAGAACCCAACAAACATAACCTCAAAAAATATATACAGCGTGTCCAGGATAAGGAGAGCCACTATGAAGATCTTGAAAACGGTTAGAGATACAGATTTGGCTAAATGAGAGAAAAGTTGAGTAATCATGGCCCTAATAAAGTGACATTTAGAAAACATCGACTTTTTTGCGGTTTTTAAGATATTTTGAAAAAAGTGAATTTTTCGGTTTTACGTTTTATTTGTTTGTGACGTTAATATTGGACCTAGACCAATACTAATGACACTGCTCCACAGCAACTCTTAAAGCTCTTTTAAGTGGCATTATCAGTTTTTCATTCCGACTTTTTGTTTTTGCGAAACCATCATCAACTTAATTTTTTTAAATACGGTCCTGATGTTTTTGTGTTAGATTCTGGATCCCTTTTTATTCCGAATTCAACAATGTATGTCTTTTTACTTTTATTTATTTTTACTTTTGAAATTGGAGAAAACTGTTTTTTTTTATTTTTAAGTATAAATTAACCTAACCTAAACCATTTATTGGCATAAGCAACTTTTAATTTAACAAAATAACAAAAATAATTTTCAGATTTCTTTATTAAGCTCAAAAAACAGAGTAAAACGCATTTAAACCATAGTGTCATTCATCATTGAATTTGGAATAAAAATGGCTTTCAGAATTTGATAATAAAAACCAATTACCGCATTTAAAAAAATGAGGTTGATGATGATTCCACAAAGACGAAACGTCGCAATTAAAAATTGATAATCCTAGTTTAAAAAGCTTTACAAGTTTCTGTGGAGAAGTGTCATTAGTTTTAGTCTAGGTCCAATATTAACGACACAAAAAAATTAAATGCAAAATGAAAAAATTAAGTTTTTTCAAAATATCACAAAAACCTAAAAATACATCGATGTTTTCTAAATGTCATTTTATTAAGGCCACAATTACGCAACGTTTCTCCCATTTAACCAAATCTTTTAGAAAAAAGAGATCATCCAAATTGTAAGCAACGAACAAAAAGCAGCATAAAACAAAGCAAATAATGCTTCTTCTAACTTTTGCTTCAAAAGATTTTCATTGGCTTTTACTTTGTCCTTCGAGCAAGCATTCCATTTTTATTGTTCGTGAGATCCAATATCTGATTAAAAAACGATTTTTAGCTTTCGTTAGAACGTTAGACCTAAAAGCAAATGAGCTGGAAATATTAGAATTTTCACTTCAAATAAAGAAAGTGACTTGTATTTTTAAAATTTGTTTCTCTTAAAGGCAATGTACCATTGGATGGCCCTTTTCCAATAATATTAAAAGCTCTCATTTCAAATTTACTTACCAAAAATAAAACTAAAATAGAATGACATAACATTTAATTCAGTTATTTGCGTTAAAATTTTAGCATTTAGAAGCAGTTCTTTTTATTAGATATCTCTTCCTATGACTACATTATTCAAATGACAAAATGATACTCGTCATTGCTTCTTCATTTTGAAGCAAAGTTTGGGTAAACCCTTTCTTAAGTAATTGTAAGTATCTCATCATTCATATTTTCATTTTCATCAATACTATAATAATTTATCACTCGAAAAATATTTTCTAACATCAAACATCGGTTATACTTCGCCTCGAATGGTTTTCGGCTACTCTATTTTCCCTAAATCCGTTTAGTATGCCCGAAGAACTCAGGAATAAAATTTACCATCGGCTTTATCAAGCTGAAAACCGAGCAACTGACGGTAGGTTAGCGTATGAATTTCGGGCAAAGTGAACATCAAAGCGAAGCAAAACGAAACGGTGAACATGTTTGGGTACACCGTTCCGTATAAACTCGAATCTGAATAAAACTTAGTGATCATCAGTAGAAAAAAAAGAAAACTGAATGAGGGTAAAAGATTGTTCAAGACATTTTTATTTTATTAAAGTTATATAATTTTCGAAGTAGTATCTAAATCCTGTTTGCGTCAAATAACATAGAAGCAATATTGCAATTACGTAACATAAAAACATATGAGATCGCACTAAAACCTTCGATTTCCTCATAAAGTTATTATTTGATGTCCAGTCGACCAGGGGCGAGCCTTTTCTCTTCATCCCCTTATGTTTTTCTCTTTCCGAGTTCCTAGTACAAAATGATATAAAGTTACTGGCTGCCGTATTAATTAATTTTAATTAAAGGACCTAACTGTATTTTTCTGGTTTCCCGGTGCTCTTTGTGTCGTTTCGTTCGCCTGCGAAAAATTATTATTTGTCAAAAAGTTTCTACCCGGAAGCTGGCGTTCCAACGAAAATATATTGAAAAAAGTTTCCCTGAACATTAATTGCGAATTGCTAGCTCGTAATACACTCGCCAAATCCAGGCATCACCGGTTCAATTCAAAATAAGCAAAATCGAACAAGTTCGAAACGAACCACAGCATCTGGAACGTTTAGTAAATAAATAAATTTGTTGTTTGGTCGATCCCTTAAAAGCCGACTAATTGAGCTAATAGCATCCAGTCGGGATATGTAATCAATCTAAGATGCTCAAAGTAGCCCAATAATGTCACGTCAAAACAGAGCCGGATGGCAGACAAACACATTTACTCTTGTTTTGACGTGCATTTAAAAGGAATCGGAAAGGCTTATAAGGAATCACGATGCTTCATTATTAAATAAATAATCCGCATCGGCACGTGTAATGAACAACTTGAGCTTGCGGATTGATGGATTGAGATGTAGAATCACATATGAAAAGACAAATAGGTGATTGCGTTTGCTAGTTTTTTTATTGCTAAAGTGGATGAAAGTTTTGAAATGTCATATCAAATGAGATGTTGACGTTTAATAATATCATTTTTTTTTAAACTAATGCTACATTAATTAAAGATGAACCATGTGTTTGTGGCAAATATACAAGTCTGTCAAACTGCTAAGAATTGTGATGTCTAGCTACGGCTTTAGAAAGCAAAGATTACTCAACAGTAATAGTTATTGGTGCAACAAGGGAGGAAAGTGCACCTTTTGCTCCCGCCCACGCGAAGCGGAGAGTTTCAAAGTTCGAGGGTGCAAAAAGCAGTTTACTCCATAGTTGCGCATCTAATTTTTTTTACGACCAATGTTATGTTTTAACGGCAATTAAATGCTATGTTAATAACTTTGGATACTTGCATGAAGAAGAAAATGTTGTTACAAAGAATATATTCCTGTCTAAAATAGAGATAGAGAGAAAAAATCCTTTCACTCTCTAGGGAATAAAAGTGACATTTTCATCCATCAAGTGAGGAACAACAGTTTTATTTTCTTATAGTGGTCGTAGAAAACCCTTTTTTAGTCACCGTAGTTTGAAAAACTTAAAACTTTAAATAACTTATTAAATATGTATTTATATTGTTGATTAAACCATTGTCTTAAATAAATTTCTTATGAAGATAATCGAGACAGAAAAACTGCACAACATTCTGTATCTTAAGTGCCTTGACCTAGACGAATTTGAAAAATAAAATGGTTTAAAAAGCTGTATTTTCTAGAATCAAAATTTGAATAAAAATAAGTTTATCTTGGAAACGCTTTGCAAGTTTGTTGCGCTTCAATTTCCTGCACTTGGTATCTGGAATCATTTTAAAACATTCCTATTCGAAAACTAAATTAATTTTTCTTTATAGCTCAAAAATTGGAATATCGCCAGACCAACCAATTTTCCCAACTAAATGCACTGCTTCTCAATATTTTTTATAGTACTGTTTGACATTCTCCAGATGATCAGTATGATTGAGTTAGCTAAATTACAAAAAAATTGGGATAATTTTTAAGAAAACTGCATTTTTATTACACCTAAAATGTGACGACTTCCGCGGGAAATTGTGCCTTTTTCTTAAAAATTGCCACAACGTAAATTCACTGACTATTTTATAAACAAGATTTTTTTTTGGATTTGACTTTTTATTTATTAATTAATTAATTAAAAGAATTAATTATTTCACTGTCAATATCTACATGTATTTGTTTCTTAATAATTTTTTTGTAATCTGTAATGTGTATGTTGTAAAAAATCTTGAAAATAAAAATAGAAGTTTTCCTAACCTAAGAGTTAGAAACAATATTTTTTCTACGAGGAACCCCAGACTTAATTTATTTTGCAACATAAATATAAATTCCGCTTTGCACAGTTTTTTTGTCATATTTTAACCATATTTAAAGTTTTACGACTGGTGTTTCGATTCATAAATACGAAAGATTCGCAGATTTCGGATAAGAAATCCAATATTTGTAATAAATTAATTCAGAAACAAGTAGAAATTTCAATGACCGTTGTAATAATGTGCTACTAAACCCGATATTGAATTAGACATTTTTTGACCTAAATAGTGCTGAGCTATCATATTGACAGTCAAATATTTAGCTTTTATGGCAAAACAAGTTGACGTGAATCATAATATTTTTTTAAACATAAAGTATATACTGTCTGTCCGGAAGTGGAGGGATGCATATTAAAGCAATGTATTGTCACTTTTTAAGACAAATGAATCTGCTTTCAGTGACTGTTATTCAAAGTAAAAGTTAAACAAAAAAGTTTAATCTGACAGGTTTACTTTGAGTTTTCTTTCAATAAAAATAATTTAATTTAATTGTCTTGACAACCAGTTAATAGATATATAAAAGAAAAAGTCTTAAATTCTCGATTCGATATGAATACAAATTAGATGAGATAAAAAAAAAACTATTCTGCCCGAA
Organism: Ips typographus; assembly: GCF_016097725.1. Taxonomy (NCBI): domain Eukaryota; kingdom Metazoa; phylum Arthropoda; class Insecta; order Coleoptera; family Curculionidae; genus Ips; species Ips typographus. The sequence continues at coordinate 14,381,753 of NC_138423.1, forward strand.
CATCCAAATATGACATACGTGCATTCGCAGTGGGCCACCCAGAATTTTTATCTTTACCCATAATCGATAAGCGTCAATCAATTAACCAGATATACCGGAGCAGACAGAAAACCTTACTACTTTCAAAACCGACACACACACACACATATTACAAAATCGGACACATTTTACGACTGTCATTAATTTAAACGGCGTGCAAGGTGGTTGGGCGGTTTTTACCCAACATCCTTGGTCTAGACGTATTAATATCAGAAAATCAAAATATAGCGACCCAATAAAAAGTGGCCGGACTACCGTTCGGAATTAATTCGATTCCGATCCGATATTCGAACAATATAATCCGATGCTTATCGTCGCTCTTGTTTGACACTGGTTTAGTTTCAGTTTTTTTTTCTTTGGATTATCTAGTAGTAATCTACCTCGAACTATTTAAAATTATAAGGTTGTCTAGCAACCGCAAATTCGGACTTTCCTTGACGTTTACATGAGGCAACCCACAAATTATGTAAATGAAATAATTTGGTCATGTGTAACACATTGTTTTATGCTGAAATTGATAACCATCATCAAATAGATTTTTATGTATTAAATCTTTTTAGTCAAAGAATAGTTTTTGATTTGATGTCTGTCTTTCATAAGATATGAACAGTTTCTATTCTGCTTATTTTTACTAATATAAACGCCCAACACTTTAGCATAAAGACAATCTGGTATCTAGTTAACATTCCAATAAATGATTTCATTGTCGACGGACTTTCTTCTTACAATCTAAAATGCGATCAAAATTCAACCTATTTTTTGTTCATTTAATTTCTGGCTAATTAGCGTAAACAAAACTGTTTTAGAGTACCCGCTGTGCATGATGATCACCAAGGAATAAATACTTCCTTATTAAACTTGAATAGTGATAGTCGATTAACTTCTAGTAATAGTTCGGAGAAAAATTGACTTTTTGTTCTTTCATTACTTGCGGCAGAAGTGGTTTTGAAAAGTGGTACACAAGGAGGCAAAATTAAGTTGTGCTGAAAATTGGACAAAAGTGATCATTTGATAGTGAATTTGTAGTATCGCTTTTCTCCCCATATTTTAGAGATACATCCTGAATAAATTGTATGTTTTCATTCTAAATTAAAGAATATAAAATAATTTGGAGTTTATTTAACATAATTATTTTCATTCCCGTACACACAGTACACCTTTCTGTGCAGGGCCCTAATTCTTGAAAGCAGGGAGCAGGATTCTTAATAGAAGTTTTGATATAATGCGACAGAAGAAACTGACAATGGCAGGTTTCTGTCACATTCTGTATAGATTTCTCTTGGTAACTCCCTTCCCTCTTTCAAGAATACGCACCCAGAAGAGAATTTTATACAGGGTGTCTTAAATTCGATGGTTTTACGGGGTATCTCCAAAACTAGCAAAGGTAGAGCAATAAGGTGTTTGCGAACCTCGATGCTCAATTTTTGTGAAAGGAACTATGCACCATTCGTACCACAGCTGCCTAGTTTACTGCTAGGCTGCCCTATTTACTGTACCTAGTTTTAAAAATATGACAATTTGGAACCCACCTCGTATTTTCTTTATCATTTTTTTCTCTTCTTTTTCTTCTTATCATCCTGTTCTCATTCACTCCAGAATGTAGGCCTCTTCCATATTTTTCCATTTCCGCCCATTTTATGTTCAATCCGGTTTTGACTTTTAACCAGTTTTTAAGATCACGTGACATTTCCACCATTTTAATTGGTTTTTTTTGGTGAAGTGTCACGTGACTATTGGCGGCTACTTTGAATTTTTTGCTTGAAATCACTGAGTTTTTTTATCATTACCCAACCATTTTTTTTACGCGTTTTCTAGATCACGTGACACGTTTTGCCAAATTTACGTTTTATAAAACTTTTCACACACTCTTGAATTCAATCGTGAATAACTATTTTGATTGACAGATAAAATATGGACTTTTATATGCCGATGGATAGATAGTGAAATGGGCTTCTCAACGATATGGCAACACTGGTTGGTTGATTTATTGGTTGGGCCATTAGAGGGCGTCAAAATTGATTTTTTGAGTGCAGTGTTTCATTCAATCATAAATAACTCGCTTATTTGGTTGATTGTCAGAGAGACTTTGAGAGAGCTAAAAAAAGTCAATTTTAAAAAAAGATAAATTCGAGCAAAAATCAGACTATTGAAGATCAGGGGATCTTAGAAAGCTTTTTCCTTCCGGAACGGAAGTTACTGGGTGTAATACCGAGTGCTACCAGCAATTGTACGGTCTAGTCCACGTTATGACATGGAGCAGATTGTGATAGAGGACCTATTCCAGAAGTGGTTAAATCGATAACCGAGGAGGCCTCCCGGCTGTTACCGAGGTTCAGCCTTTGCACTTAAAAATCCACCTCAACGGAAAAGAAGAAGATTGGTCAACTGACGGTTTGTTTTGGACAATTTGGACTCTTTGACGAAGAGTATTAGTTGTAAGTAGTTTGTAATTTTTTGTATTAAAGATATTTGTAGTTTCAATGATATATTTAGAAGCAGGATTTTTAGGTAGAAAGTAAGTTAGATAGGTTTAGTTATTTACCTTAAAAATAACTTGGCATCCCTATTATAGAATTTTTATTCAAGCTTATTTATTTAAGTTTTCTTTATTTACTAGATTATTAGAATGAATGGTCAGGGTGAATCTGATGCCAGTTATGATAATATTATCATGCAACTAGGAGGTGAGGGAGATTTGAGTAAATCTCATCTTCAGGATGATAATAATCGTGACAAGGGCTTCAAACTTAACCAATGTTTTTCCCAACCTTGAGAATCTAAGCAACTTGTGTTGACATTTTTAAGGATCAAAATCCACTAATGCCATTTTGATGTTTTTGACCTGCAAAAACCGTTTGAAAACCTCTAAAATAAGTAAATACTAAAGTAATACTTTCAAGACTCAGAAGACAAGAAGACTCAGTTTTGGAGCCACTAATACCAATTTGATGTTTCTGAGCTGCAAACAAAATTGAAAACGAATGCATCCTTTATATCACTTCGACACTCACAGACAGATAAACATGCTCCATAAAAGTCATGCTGTATTACTGAATTGCAGAATAAAATTAGCGATTTCTACGTTGATATTTAATTTATCTCTATAGTGTTATATGATTTTGAAAAGAAAATTTTTAGCTTATTCTAAATCTGCAAAAATATCCCATGTCTTATTTAATTTTGCTCCAAACGTTCCTTTCACAAAAATCGAGCACTGGATACCTTTGCTAGTTTTGGAGATACACCATCAATCAAATCGACCATCGAACTTGAGACACCTGTACAGAATGGTTCAGGTTTTAATACGCAAGTCTTTCAAAGTATTAAACTAACCAACAGTGTAGACTGTAAGTATTTACCTTTGTTTCAACTTTGAACTAAACAGGTACGTCAAAAAAGCTCAACCCTATCAAAAAACTGAAAAACGCTTTAATAAAAATGATTAATATAAAATATTTACTAGTTTAAACACATTTTTCAAAATCCAGTTTATTCTTAACAAAGCATTAATCTGTTTTTTCTTTATATTACAGTTTTTGACATACATATTTTTAAGTATAGTTGATTGGTCCAACACTTTGGTTATGGCAGTTTTAGTCCTTCAAATTTGTTATCTAGTGCGCCAATGATTTAAAAAAAATCAAAATGTATCATTATTTTTTCTGTACGCGGTTTAAGCTTAAAAATTGGATATTTTGCACACTTCCTTAGGGTCATTCGTTAAACAACAATTATTAGCAGTCAACCAAATTCGGTTTAACATCACACGTGACAATTTTATAAGTTTCTTGTGGCCAAATCGGCGTTGTCTTGCCGGCTATTCCTTTGATCTTTTACGACGTGGTAAAGCACAAACTATTCGGTTACGCCGATGTGGTATGTGCCGCGCTAAACTTTGACAACGATACGGTCTTTTGTTTTTATCCCGCTTTTTTTGCCCTGTTCACATATCTAATAATAAATCACATCATTTCTTGACACTTTAATACACTCTGATATTATTTTATTAACAAACCCCGTTTCTGCAACTAAAATTGACACCATTAAACTTTGGCAACAACAAAAAGACTCTAGCAATAAGTTAAGCAGAAAAAAAACCGTATGGAAAACCCTCTGGAAAAAATACATGTATTCGTGAAACTGCATTTCTGAGGGAAAATCCCAAGCTAAAAGGCTTTACATGCAAATTCATTCTCACCGACGTAAAAAGGCTTTTGCACCAACGCTACGATGGGGATTTCCTCGTGTCCAGGGACGTAGATCTACTGGAGTAATGGAAAATCGAACGAAAAGTGTTTCCAAGTGGATCGCTTGTGCGGAACTAGATAAGTTCAAGGAGAATCCTGACGTGTTATTGCAAAATTTATGTATTTTTTTAGTTTTGACATGCATTTTCACTACGTGCAGATAACTGAAAATATTTCCACTTGTACGCAACTACTACAAGTTTTAGTATCAACTGGTTGAAGCACATCCTTCATTAACAAATTAAACAAACGATGTTATTGTACGCTACTGGGACTTAAAAAGGACCACTTCATCCGATATTCATGAATTCAGCCAAAGACATAAAAAGTGGACGCCACCTTAAAAAGGGCCCGCTGACGGTAACTGACCCGGTGCACAAGTATTCGAATAGTTTAGGGATTCGTTTAGTGCGCTAAAATGGAAATCAGTTTAGCGCTAATCCTTTCAGCAAATAGTTGATAGCTTTTTTTCTGGCGCTACAATTTTCAAAAGTACGTTACTGTAGATGTTGTTAACAGGAATCCAATCAAAATGCAGTACATCTCGAATAGAACAAATTTTCCACGCTTTATAGTCGTTAATACGGCACGCAACCAAAAGAACTAGAAATATGCCGCTCAAAAACCACTTATTGTCGATGTTTTTGCTTATTTTCTGGTTATTATTCGAATATGGATTTTTGCTTAAGTGAACAGTCGGTTCACACGAGGTTACGCACCTTTGAAGTCTTGCACGCATATAATCTAGTGTAACATCGCTTCGTAATGATTTTCGATTGGTGTTAATAAAGCTTTAAATATAAGGCACAAAAAATTTGAACAGTTACTGTCTGCAAGTAAAATAAATAAAATTTCATATTAACGTAGGTCAACAAACCATCGTGCTTTAATGTAGTACTATTTCTCTTCCCCATAGGTATTTTATATCCAGTAGGTTAGAATTTGACGTAGAATTCAAATATCAAATAAAAAATGGGTTTTCCTATTTAAAAATGGTGGTATACTAATGGACTATCTAGAAATAAGGTAAACATCTACAAAATTGGTATCCTGCAATTTTTTGATAAACTAAATAAATTTAAATTGAGTAACATACAATGTTTACCTTTTTTGATACTCAGTGATAAGCTAAACAAACTAACACAATTTTATTGCTTATACCTTACACTCTACTCTATCTTAAGATATTGAAACTTAAAATTGACATCGATATTTTGATATTTTGACAGTTTAGCAAGTATTACTAATGAAATTAAAGCTGTATACTACTTTATACTTAAGGACGGAACGGAAACAGCAGAAAACCACTAAGATAAAAAGGTGAAAAATGGAAGACAACCAAAAGAGAAATAGCAAGAGAAAAGGAAATAGTAATTAAAACAGAATCACGAAATATAAGGACATAAATAATAGACGGAAATAATGAAAAATGTAGTGACAGAAAAAGTAAAGCTGGCTGAAGAGAAATAAAAGAACAAAGAAAGAGCAAAGAAAATAAAGAATATGACAGCTCTACACGAGTGTTGAAACTGAGAACAGAGAAGAGTTAGAAAACTACCAAAAAGTATGCTTTTGAATAACTAACCAAGAAAATGATAAAAAACAGAATTAAACAAGATTAGAAGGAAGAAAAGGAAAAAAGCGAAATGGGAGTTAGAGGGAGAGAAAACATATAATAAAGAAGAAATTTAGAGAAGAATTAGAACACCATTACGACACAAGTTAGGTTTGGTTTCATTAGATATCGACAGACGTATAAAAGTCTATATACACTGAAAAGCAACAAGCAAATAAAATCATTTAAATGAAGAATGTACCCAAAATTTTCAAAATGTCTTAAATCATCAAACCAAAAAAAACGAACACCAACAAATTTTACAAACCAACACTTTCAGGTTTTTAAGGGTCATAACTCCTAACCAAAATGAGATAGACTAGCAAAACGGTTTGCATGTTCTTATCTTAAAACTTTGAGAATTGTCAGTTGGTAATATTTTTAATTTTGGAAGGTGTCAAAAATTTCAGTAAAAAAATTGACACCTGTCAAATTTTGTAATATGACCACGCAATACATAAGAACATGCAAGCCGTTTTGCTCTATCTAATTCAGATTAGGAGGTGTGACACTCCAAAAACTAAAAATGTAGGTTGTGATACATCAAAAATATTTGAAATCGATAGGACTATTCATAAATACAATAATATACAGTGAGTTCCATTTCAAATAAGCAAGTTGACATCTACTTCCGGTTAAACCAGAAGTGACAGAAAGATGAAAATATTTTTAAAATATAGCACGCATCGAATTTATCTTACTTTCAAATTTCTATAAATATTTGATCTTGATGAGCTTTTATGACCGGTTTGGGTGGCTAATCCTGTATATTCCCTATTGTTGTTTACAACTGTCATTTTAACGGATTGGTCTCATAATTTGCCATTTTGAAGTAAATTGTGTATGGTATCAGGCGAGTAAAAAGTGTTTGTTTTAGATATTGTTAAGCAATATTTTTGTTTGAATGCTTAGCTTCTGTAGTCACTAGTACAACAGAAGCAAGTAATGTAAGGGTATTATTTGCTGTGCTGATGATAGGAAACTTGTTGTAAGAAGTAGAGAGTTGTGTCAAGAGTGGTGGGACAAAATTTGATGACAAGGTAATCCAGTGGTTGTCAAGAAACTAAATTTTATTTAATAATGATACAACTAATGTCGTGCTATTCAGGAGGAAACAATCAAAAACAGAAAAATTTCTTGACGGAGGTGAACATGTGCAATTTGTTCCAATACTCTGAGGATTTGGTTCGGTGCAAACTTTGATTCTGAGTTTTTAGATATGACATTATTTTTTGGGGTTATAACAATTTGACAGAAAAGATATTTCTTGCTCAAAAGCTCTAAAAATGGGGTTAGAAATTTTAGCAGAGGAAATTTTAGATCAAAAGATCTATGAACAGTTTTTGAAGTTAAATAGATACCATATGTTCCATACTATTTTTTAAATCATCTCAAACACAGAAAGAAAAAGATAGTTTTTTTTGAAGATTAAGTATTTTAGTATATTTTTATATTACTGGTGATTAAAAAGAAAATTACTCTAATAAAATATTTTCCTGATAGATCAATTAAATGAACTTCTCCCCGAAATTCAAAAGAGCTGCTTTAAGCCAGCCTTTCTGGTATCATTTGTAACATTCGTTACAGGTTCTTCCCGACACCCAATTAAATAGCGCACCGTAGTCGAAGAAAAAATCGTACGTCACGTTTAAGTTGTAGAATCAATAAAATCGACAGATTACACGCATTAAAACTTATTCAAAAGAGGCAATTACCGACGGCCAGATACAACATCCTGTATAAGGGCCGATTTGCATAATGAGCCATCCGATCGGATTCTTGGGATGTTACCGGAATATTTGAATGTCTCTGACTGAACTCAGAATTGGATTTTTAGAGCCTGAAAATTAATTTCGCAACGGGAATTATAGATAATGGTCTGTCTGGGTTGGCCTGGTAGAATGCCACCAAAAATCGACAAAGTATGAGGGGCCCCGTCAAAATGTCGATCAAACATGCGTGACGGGTGCAAGAGGTTTGTCGAACAATATTTTTTCGAGGTGGCAAAAAGCGAGGACAAAGCCGGACCACTCCATTAATTAAATCTTTTAAAACAGATGTTGTAAAGGCGAATACCGATAATGCCTCCATGTCTGATGTTCTCTCTAATATTGTCCGGCATAGCTGTCGGATGTGAACACCATTTCGATCGGTTCATTCCCGGTCCGAAATTATTACATACATATATTCGGTTGTATTGTTTCGCCGAGCTGGCTGTACATTCGTTTGGTATGCGGCCGTTGGTATGTCGGATATTATATTTTTAAGTGGCAAAAAATCATTTCAGATATAAATTGGTGATGTGGCTTGAGGCACAATTATTTAATTTTATTAATAAAATTAAATATAGAAATTAATGAGTCCTTTGTTTCCACTTATGATTTTGGGATCAGGCCGCATGGTAGGCATTCTCAACTGCCATAACTGATCGTGAAATGTCTTTGCCAAAATCAAGGTTGAGTTTTAAGAAAGTGTTTTACTAAGAACTGAACACCTTGATTATGTAGATGTTAATGAATTTGAAACTTTTTTCCAAATCAACTTTTTTATTTTTGATTCTCGTTAACAACAGAAAAACAGACACTATTCCAGTTTAAGAGTACCCATAACTAGAGAGATAGGCATTTATTTCAAATCATACTTGAATACAAATGTGTGAACATTGAATTACAGCTATGGTGGCTTTATTTTGAATTTATAAAAAAACTATTCTTATTTAAAAGCCACACATTACCTTTCTCATTCTATTTATTACTAGAACTTGGACTAGTGACTATTGAACTTGGAACAGTTTGGCAGCTATTTAATTGTTTAAGAAAATTATGCTATTCATTATATCACACGCTTGAAGAATTATTATCTTTGATAGTGAAAACAACCATATTCGAATACATACTAACCAACCATCGAGCAAGAAACTCCGAGTCTTCTTCTTCTTCTTTCAACAGCTTTTTGTGGTCTGCTCCTGGACATAAACCTCCCCTTCCGTCTTCCATGCTTCCTTGTTGTGTGCCATCTAATGCCAATCTTTACCAGCCTTCTCTCTAATATCATCCAGTCAACGTTTTCGCAGCCTACCAGCACTTCTTTTACATAGACACGTGTCCAATGTACTATGCGCACCTTTTGGCGTGCGACATGTCGAACCCAGCTCCACTTCAACCGAGCTATTCTATCTATGACATCCTCGATTCGTGTTGTTCTCCTGACCTCTAGGTTCTCAAGATGATCTTTAAAACATTCCCAACATCATTCATTCAATGACGCTTTGCGTTATTCTGAGTTTATTTGCAGAATTGATCGTAAGAACTACTGTTTCCATTCCGTAAGTCAAAACAGGGAGTATACAGATAATACTTTTATTTACAACCATATATGTAATGCTGTCATTACTAACGTCATTGAAGGTTAGGAAGTATCATATTGCGCACCTCTACTTCCCGCCCTCACTTCCCGCCCTCATTTCCCGCCCTCTAAAATTGTGATTGTTAATATTTTTTTAAAAAAAAAAGATGATCGAATCAAATTTTTTAAATGTCAGATAAAGTCGGATCGATATTCAGTTCGCAAATAATAAATTGAGAAAAATGTCCTGGATTACAACTCGAATTGTATGCATTCTAACGGTTATAATGCCTATAATACATTACAATACTAAAATTAACATGATCTAAACTAAAACAAACTACTTATTGAAATTAATGGTTACATTTGAATTATTATAAGTGTTTATAGAAATATTTAGGCCAGTACCAGCACTGGCGTCTCCAACAGTTGTCTCTTTGGTCGACAAATTAATTTGCTGCTGAATGACTGAGGTTTGTGAACTACTTGCAACAGCTTCAGAAGACATGGCACGTTGGGACAGCATAACAGAAAAGCAAAAGAAAAGCATATAGAAAAATGACTGCTTGGTAGTTTTTTGTTAAATGTAATATTCTAGATATGTTCAGAATGAAACAATGATTTGTAAATTTTGATAGAAATATGATGGTTGTAAATAAAATAGTATACAAACCTCGGTAGGAAGTTTCATTCCTGTCTCGAGATCCTAGCTAAACCTCGACGCTTCGCGTCTCGGCTATCTAACTAATCTCTCGACAGTAATGAAACTCTTCCCACCCCGGTGTGTAATATACTATTCTAACTGGCATATTTTTATCCTTTAGTATATGTGACAGTTTTCCTGTAGCTGCCCATGATTACCTAAATCGTCAATTGATTCCAGCGGTTTGATTTTCTTTACCCAATTTAATAAGGTGTCCCAAATAGATATACTCTTCACATTTTTCTTTGACGTGATTTCCAAGACGTATAGCAACATTTTCAATTTCTGTCATAATTTTTGGTTTGGTCAGGTTCATAGTTAGTCCTATTTTCTGTGATTTCATGAAAATCATGAAATTCTACTAAATCCTGACTTATGAGAACCACATCGTCCGCAAAGCAAAAATGGTTTAGATAGGGGCCATCAATTTGTATGCCTGTTCTGCTCCATTCCAGTACCTATCTTGAAAACCTCTTCCAATGTAAGAGTAAACAGCTATGGGGATAGATGTCAAACTGTGAACTGTAACTCCCTTTTTATAAGGATTTTGTTGGTTTTTCTGTTATTTTTATAATTGAAGTTGCGTTGTTGTAAATGTTTTTAAGCAGCTTATACCTTGAGTCAACCCTTGCATTATCTAAACCTTCAGAAATGGCTCACACTTCTACGGAATCGAATGCTTTGTTATAAACAACAAAATCAAGTCGTTCTATTTATTGCATTTATTGCATCCAATCCAGCCTGTTCAAGTGGTAGGCAAGATTCTAATTTGTTCAGTTTCAACAGTGTGTAGGGAGTTTGTTTTTCTCAAATCCGTGTCATAGTGTCTCACATCAGATACCTAGTTTTCTTGCTAATTCAGTTACAACTGAATTGACCTGATTTAACCTTAATCAGTTCATTATATTCAGTGATGCCTTTCATAATTTCCCTTCTCTCTTATGCATAAAAACTTTTGTTTCTTTGCTAATTTTTGTTTGGGTTGTGGAACATTTCTTAAACTCCGAGTAATCCTCTGTAACCCTGCTTTTTAGTAGCGATTCAGTAGTCTTTAAAATTGTTAAAGTGAGACAAATTAATCACTAAATGTAAGCACTGATGGACGTATTTTTAGACTGAACATAAAAACCAGGAATTGTACTTGTTGACAGGATTGATCGATATTCAGGTCGCTGACATATCTGAGAGTTCAAAGAAAGAGTCAAAAGAAAAAAAAGAACAGGAAAAAGATGTCAGTGTCAAATAAATTTATTATTTGTTGCAATGATGAAGTTTAGAAGAAGGATTATGTAAAGTTAGTTGCTTTTTAGTTTGTATTTTTGTGTTTTTTACATACAATATAACTTAAAATGAATCAAATATTTATCTTTAGATTTTTCCTAAGTCTCCTGACAGTTCTTAAAAAATAACCACAAACGAAATAAACTACAACGACAAAATAAAAGAACTCAAAGATCTAAACAGTAGTTTGAATTTATCTTGTTCTGCATTAATTATAGCTTCCTATCTGATGGATGGTGATCGCTAACCTCAACAGAGACGGAAACCAACAGACACCTAAGAGGAGGAGGATGTGATGGACACTGAATTTCTCTGAATTTGTAAGCCACATAAGGTATGTGGCTATATCAACAAAGTTTCAATTGTGTTAAAGCATAGATTCGAGGAGACCACACAAAACAAAGTCAACAACTTCCAACCTCAAAATTTAAGAATAAGATGTATTGTTACTTCCTAATTAACATGCAACCCAATACAAACCCATGTAGTCATATCACCCAAGGATGGTCAGCTTTGTCAGAGGATGTAAGTTTCTGAAAACGCCAAATGTCTCTTGCAGCAATAATCCTGTTTACAATAAGAGGTATTAGAGACAGACGAAAGTCGTGTTTTGGATCTGTTAAACAATTTAACATTAACTTACCAAATAGAGTACCAATCGCAAAATCTGCAGAATTGAAGAAACGGAAACTTATACAAATAAAGTCCAAAGAAAGCAACAAACAATGATAAAGCTATAGAAACCTAGCTGCATTGTGAAGAAACCACTCACTTATCCTTGAGAAAAGCGATGATGCGTAAATCCTCATTGTATGAAATAGACACAAACATAATATACTCAGAAGCTTAATGTTTGTTTTGTTTTGAACCACATTAGTAAGACTTTTTCTTATTAAAGGGAATTTGACAGCAGAGGTGTCTTCTTTTGTTGACAGACATTATAGCATCAATTATTAATACAGATAGTGGTAAGTAAGATGGAGCCCCTTTACATTTTGGACAACATGTATGGATAAAGTGTTTTCTAACCCTTGGATAGGCCATAAGGATCGCCAGATCTAACGCCTACGCTCTGGAATATTTTCTATGGGATTACTTCGTTATGCAACAAAACTGACAAATTTAGATGATTTAAGGGGAATTATGTACGAATGCAACCTAACTAAACAAGAAACGTCATTGAAAAGTTTGATTTCACTTTAGTTCATTGTCAGACAGTTTAGAGGGATTATTCGGAAGTGAATCGTTGAAAAGTCCTACTCTCCAGTTATTGCCATAAATCCTTTGACGTTTTGCTTCACAGCCCGTGACGCAACTGTCACCTGCATTAATTATGGTTCTCATAAAAGGAACCTTAAACAATATGCTATTATAGTAAGAGCTAAAAACTAAACGAACATTTTGCCTTGTCCATTTCTAAATTTTCCCCCTTGGTCTGGTTATCCTGAATCTATTTCCATGTTTGTATATTTAGGTCGTTTAAAACACTCGAATGAGGTATGTTAAAACTTAGTTCGTAACAAATTGAATTTAAATAGTTTAAATTAAAAACTCATCAATCGTCCAAACTAGAAACATGGGATTATTCGATACGGTGACCTACAAACTTGAAACCTATTAACCGGTTGGCTAACGCCCGCGACGGCTAAAGTTGTTCGTTTTTGTCCATTTTTGCGTACACACCATCCTCAAGGTGAAGGAATAATGTATCATCGAGGTCGTGGACCGACGAATCTTGTCCTTGCACCACCAGTAGGTACCGATCTGAATGGTCGCGGTCGAAAGAACCGAATTCCGTTCGTATGGCGACGATGGCGAACAGGAAATGTTTGGAATGCGTTTTCTTGTTTTTAGTCGAGGATTAAATATTAGGACTAAAAACTTATATTATTTTTAATTATCCCGTTTGGGGTTTGGGCGCGGGAACGTCAGAATGGTCCGGCATGTGTAAGTGTTTTTTTATTGGGGCGTAGCATCTTACACATGTTAATATGATTTTCGTTTATGTTCTTTTTTTAAGTAGAGACTGTAATAGTTCTTCATTCCATCAGTAAAAACACAAATTTAATTATTATTTAAACTCTATTTCAATCTCAACAAGTCAAAAAAACCGGTCATTACAGACCTGACCCTAAGCCTGAAATTATGATGAAAGTGGACGGACGTATTTTAAGGGTACCTTAAGCTCCACTTGCGATTTGAATGTGACAATTCTTGTGCGAAATGCCACAGTCAAATTAAAACCTAGCGTAGAGTACCCTTACTAGCTTGGTGCTATTGGCCTTTAATGTGGTAATATTAGTATATGCTTTCAATGACATTTGACTGAGAAGGTTCCAAGTATACGAGTTTTGAACTTAACAATGGAAATATATTATTTTTCTTTGTTTCAATTACAGTTCATTTTGTCCGTACAAAAATCATCCTTTTGTTTGTCTTCCTTACTAACATTTTAGCTTTATAGCAATATAATTATTTTGTCAAATATGACAAAAATGAATGCGTATCTGACCAACGGCAACGGTGGTTCATTATTTCAATCTCAGGTATTCAGTTTCTTTATTAATTTTATACACACGATGAAATGAAAATTGTACTTTTCCTAACGGGTTTCGTAAATAAATCTTTCCAAGCATTGTTACAACAGTGTCAAGTGTGGACTTTTTTGTTTAGGCAATAAAGTTGAAGCATTACTTTTTGCAGCAGCTATTTATTGGTCCACACACATTTGCATTTCTTTCAGTTTTGGATCTAATAGTACTATGTCTTGATTTATTACAGTACTGCACCCAAAACACGCATCAGACACACCATTACAGTATTAAACAAACAACCAGAAAGAGGGATGTCTATCACATTACTTTCAACGAGCAATCCGCCCGGATCACCCAGAATCATAACAAACAAACCTGTGTGTTTTTTCCACTCGGTGGCGTTTTATCTATATTTATATAGCAGAAAATAAAAGGAAATAAATAAATCCAGTTCAGTTCGACCTCCCACGAACCAAAGGGGGCACCATGTGCCGACTGTAACTGACAAGCGATAAACTGATGGAGCCCTTTTTGCTTTCGACGTGGTCCCTAATAAAGGGCGGTCACGGCGATGGAAATTACTCCCGGGGATCGATAATGAAGTGAATTGACGGACGCCAGAAGGGCTCCCCCCCCCTCCTTCCCGTTTATGGTTTAATGGGTTATTTCGCGAACAGATGAAATATGGAGGACGCACCAAGAGCCGATCTTGTCTCCGGCTTTTTTTAATGACCTACGCATATTTTCTTTATGTCGGTAAGTAGATAAGCCTTCAAAGGGTCTCGGGAAATGTCTCTTGTCTTTTGATTTCTTCGTTCGCAGTTTGTTAAGGGGATCGTGTTCTTTTTTTAGATTGACCCAAGGGCGGACGACTTTTTTTCAATAATGTAGTCCTTCAAAGTCAATGAATTTGAAGAGCGAACACACACAGACACGACGCGATTTGAAATTGGACACATAGAATAATTTTTTGGTATCAAAACTAGCATCAATTTGCAAGAATCTCTCTTCTTTCCATTGATTTCGTCGGGATAACTCCCATACATATATAAGAGTATAATTTGACCATTAACTTTCTACACTCTCATCTTAACACTCATCCATTTGATACTCCATAACCTGGTTATTGGTGAAACGTTGGTGACTGTTTTACGTCTGTGGATAGCTAATGAAATGGGCTTTCCAACGATAACTCTTAATTGGTTCGTGAAATAGAATAGCTTCTGTAGTGCCTTAAACTTGACTTATGATTTAGATTAATAATCAACGAAATTTGACCATTAGCGTTCTATACATTCATTCATTTTTGTTCCTAAATTACTTGCTTATATTTGACAAACATTGCATGTGTGTATAGCCAATAAAATGGGCTTTCAAACAGTATATAAACTCTGATTGGTTGATTATCTAGGGTCTCTAAGGTTGGTCCGTTGTCCCAGAATGGTTTTTCGAGCCCCGCCATGAAGATCTTAAGAAAGTTATGCAATTTACCGCTCAATTCAGCATTAAAAATTTTAAAAAACTTTCGGAGAGACACGAAAAAAAAACAAATTTTAGGAAAAAAGTTGGAGATATGGGATATTTGAAAATGAACGCCTCTTTAGCATTATCACTTTTTCTCCCCTACAACATGAGAATATCATATTTTAGATCCGACTTTTCGGGATTTAGGGGTCCAGCATCAACTTTGATTTTTGTGTTGGGCGCCAAATCAACTTTTCACATTTCTGAGTTGGGCATTTTTTTCTGTTCTCGCTAATATTTCAAATGTTAGTTTACATTTGTAATTTAGTGAAAAGAACGAAAATTATACTTCAATAAAGAGTGCCTTGAAAATAACAGTCCAACATTTCTCCTGTAAAGTCACCTTGAAACTTATTCACATGACATCATTGATATTTTTAAGCCGATGAGCATGTGACACACTGTCAAATGACAACATGGCTCCCATTCTTTCCACTTTTGATTTTTGTTATTTTTTTGGCACATTTCTGATTTATTTTGATGAGACAACTGAAAATAAATGACATGTTAGAGTTTAGCTAAACAATAAAAAAAATATATTTTTACAAAGAGTGCAACATTCTTTAGGTTAGGTTAATTTAATTTTCCCTTCAAATAACCGAGATTCTCATGGTGGGGTTCGTAAAACGGACACCCTG
The DNA here is from genome assembly GCF_016097725.1 of Ips typographus. Lineage (NCBI taxonomy): Eukaryota > Metazoa > Arthropoda > Insecta > Coleoptera > Curculionidae > Ips > Ips typographus. The sequence goes on from NC_138423.1 coordinate 14,397,679, forward strand.
TATAGAATAGCTTCTACAGGGTGTCAAACTTGATTAATATTTTATTACTTCTTATCTTGTTGCTGTATGTTAGAAACATAGATTTTGAATCCATATGAAAAATATTTTTAATAAAACTCTTTGTGTGACCAACACATACCACAAACATCTAGTTTACTATGCAGCTCATAACCAAAGCAACTTTTTCAATAAACTGAAAAATATCACAATTTTGATACAAAAAATATAAAAACAACAATAATATTAGTAGTAATTACTCTAATTGACTTATATCAACTTTCTCGACCTGAATAAACGACAGATTACTTTTGAAACACCCTGTATAACAGGCGTAGTTTTGCTGTTTAACCAGCAAACCAGAAATGATTATATACCATTGGGAGAGAGTGTGTAAATACCACTTGCGTATATGTTTTTGCGATTGGTACTGGCAGATTCCGAGATTCCTTCAGGTGGTCCCCTGATTCTCGAAAGATATTAAAAAGGTTTGCGGGTATTTTTGCTCATTATCGGCCAGGTGTGTTAATAAATCAATTTCAATTATTAAGTAGCCAGTTTTGTCAGTGATCTGTAATCAAAAACAACCCAAACGGTTCTGCGAATTTAAAATTTGCCAACTCGAACTAACGGAACTTAATACGTATCTGTTTTGTGATAAGTTACGGTTTGCTTGTGATTTGATAATTTTTTTCCTCGAGAGTTGAAAATTCTAAAATTACCCTTTACTTTTAAGTCTAGAACTGGCAAGTTATTATCTGTTCATTTATGACCACTTAACACAATTTAAAAAAAGTTAATTTTCCACTCTCGACATATTATAGGACAAATTATAGGCCCGCTTACTTCATCATCTTCACTCCGAAACTGTACAAGGTGTTAGGAAACGAATAAGGCCTAAAATTGGTCCTTCACCTGGACACGTCCAGTTGATGGGTCGTAAATGCCGCGAAGTACTCGGTAATTTGCCGGTACTTACCTGAGTATTGCACATTTTTACTAACGAGGATTATTAGGCCCATCAGCTTTGATGGCGCTATATACGTGCAATTTTTCTTTTTTAGCCCGAAGGGGTGGTACCGGTTATATTGTAAAATTTCGTGTAATGCGTGATGATAATGCCCGAGTCGAGTTTATAATCCCATCAAAAGTAATTCTCTACGAGGAAAAATAATCGAATATGTGTGAATGTTCGGTTTAATAATGTGTAAAGTTTATATCGTCAATGTTATGGAGTATGTATTTTATAAAACAAAATCATATGGTGTGGTCAATATGAAAGACTTGAGAGAAAGTAGTTTTTAAAAGGTATAAGAGGTTTCATGTTGACTGATAACCAATTGGGTGTCCTGAAAACAATTTAATCCTTCAAATAATAGTATGTTTGAAAGGTATTTTGCTTGTTCAGCATAATCCTCATATTTTAAACACCCGGTATATAATAAAATGTAGATTATATGAAATCGTAGTTCTGTTCTGAGAAGAATATGTCCAGCTATAGACCATTAGCCAGAAATGTTTAATATCACGTGAACCAATAAAAGTTAACACTTTCCGATTTTCAATTGGCAATTTCAAACTAAATTGCCTCTCTGTATAATAAAACAACTGAAAGACTTACCAATTTTACTAATATGCTTCAACTGAGACAAGATGACTTACCTGAAAAAAAGAGAACATTATTATTATTTTCGATATAACAATGGAAAACGTTCATCATGATCAAAACCTTCAAACACCACCCCTTATAAATTCAACTGTTCATTTTGCATGTGCAACTGTTTTCAAACAACACGGTTAATTAGTGCGTTTTTAGCTTTTAGGGTGCATTTTACGAGGATTATACACGTTCAAATCTGGTCCGAAACAAAACGAGCATTGTTTTTCCCTATTCCATTTTCTCCCTCAAAAAAATGTTTACGTTACACGTTTTTTATTCGGTTACGCATCAAACTCTGCTGTCGACCCGAGACATATTAAAGTAAAAACGAGAGTCAGCAAATTCTAGAATGCAAAATAAAATCTTCCGAGCATGAAAACGGCATTATTCTCCGCGATTGTGTTAAACGCGTAGTTGCAAAGAGCATCAATTTTGCATCGCTGAATTTGCGGTCCACATTACATAAATTTCTGGAAAAGAACAAATTTTACGTACCAAATGGTTAGAAGCTTAGTATGTTTTTCATTTTTCTATCGGATACCATTCGCTTGAATCAGTGGTCTATGTTTAGAAAACATGACAGCAATCTGTCATTATAAACTATTTATTTCATGTTGTTTTTCTTGAAAATACCATTTTCACTCACTCCACAATCTATTATTTATTAAATAAACTAATTCTATTGTTAATAATATCAAAGAATGGCTTATTAAAGCTTTATTTTCAAAACTATCTTAGTTTTGCAAATTTATCGGAATTTTGCTTACAATATTTCAATATACCAAACGCTAGAAGCTTTTTTGTAATAATATGTTAATGCTAAGCAGTAAACATTATTAAATAAATCAATTTTTAGTGAGATAAACGGTCAAAATTGTTACTTGCGATTACGGTAGTTTTAATTCATGTGTATAACCTTACTTTTATAGAATAATAATCAAAATTTGGGTCTTTTTAGACTATTTTCATATCTGATTTTTGCGAAACTATCGAATGTCCTTTTGCCTCACTTTCCGTTAGGGACTTCACTTGAGGTTAAATACTCAGCAAAACAGTTGTCAGATAAACTTTGAATGGGTTTCGTGACATTTTTCTAATAAAAATTATTGATCTCTAGTCAGTGATGACAATTCTATAGAATTGTCCTTAATTCTATAAATAATGAAATGATATGAGTAGAAATTTTACTAAAACTTGATATGATCACCAATTATATGAGGATAAAGAAAAACTGTTTTAAATTTTCTTATTTTTGATTCCATAAAAGTAGTAGCATTCAGTAGAATTGTGAAATTAGGACAAGATAATACTTTTTCGTAAATTTTCATGCTAAATTATATGTATTAGGTTATTTGGACAGTACTACCCTGTTGAAATAGTGCCAATATAATATATAAATACTGAAAATGTTGAATAATTGACTAAATTAATAAAAAAGGAGAAATTCAACAACTTAAACTTCGACAATGCTTAAGACGGTCATTTCCGCAGTTACAGAGTATACAGAGTGAATTAATTACTATAGTTTATAGCCGCTGAAATCCTCTTTTGACCATCGTGTACAGGGTGGGCCAAATTCGACGTATTTAAATGGGAAGTACTCTTATTACTAGAAAGCCTAAAGATTTAAAGAAATAGTTAAATTAAAAACAAGAAAAGTGCGTAAAAATAACCCCATTTTAAAATTTTGCAATAAAATTTGTAAACGTCCCTTAATCACCAAACTGGCGAAAACGTCTAAAGATATTTGTTATTTTGAAACCTAAAAAAATTTACGAGAAATGGCGTTTAATTTTTCACAAAAATGACCAAAAATTTTGCTGTCCCATTCTTTTTGACGAGCAGTTTAGTTCGTACCCATTTTGTAATCCAAGTAAAGACAATCCTTGTAGGCTAGAGTCACGCTTTTTATTAGTTTACTTGAAAAATTATAAAACACCCTGTATATTGTTACTAAACTATAAAATTTTCGTTTTGGTCGAACAGATTTCTTATACATATCTACGTGACAAATCAGTATCAGGTTACTAACTGTCAAATGACGTAATTGAACGTAGCAAATAACACCAATCCTTGTAACGTCATACGTACCGGGTGACCCAATAAGACCATAGTTCCTCGACCATATTTCACAATCTCATTTTCTCAATATTTCAGGTTAGGAACGAGAATTTGAAAAACGGTTTTCACTGGCCTATTTGGATGTTATTTGGCTACTTTTTGATAAAAAAAAAAGTCATACCATTCCATTTGTTTTTTTTTTTTTTTTAATTTGTCATGGTGTCAAAAGTAGCCCCCTGGCGCAGAAAGATTCAACTAAATTAACTATATTTTGGTTGATTCTTATTGCCCAAGAAATACTCTTTTCAACAATACCGAATTTGTTAAAATTGGGCAAACCGTTAAGAAGTTGAAGCAGGTTATTGCAAAAACAATTGAACACCTCACGCCATCTTTGTTTTTGAAATAACAGAAATTTGTTTTTTACGAAAATGATAGATAAATTGGTTCGCTTTAAAAATGAGGAAAAAAAACTCTAGTTTATTGTGCAAAATTTATAGAAAATGCAATTTAAAAAATTAAGATGGCAGTTACGGCCTCTGGTGGTCATTTTTAAAACTTGAAAATATTTTCCAGCGATTCCTCATGGCCGATTTACCTAAAAAAATGTTTACCCCAAAATCATACGACGAACGGTTTCCGAGATATGGTCAAGGAACAGTCTTATTGGGTCACCCGGTACAACGTCACTAACTGGCGTGTAATTCAAACATTCAAAATTCAGCTAAGCACTGCATCCAAGACGTTTTCTATCTAAATGACCAAATCTAAAATATAGAAAAAACTACTTATTGACAGCCAAAATTATGTCGTACCACTTAAAATTAATTCGCGTGAATCTCCTATGTCCAAAGTTCTTTTGGACACGTTCAAAGTCATAGTTATCGAAAAACGCAATGACCCAATTCGAAATCTGTTCAAAATCCCTGAAGTGGAAATAGAGTTTAAAGAGACACACTCGAGGATCGTTAAAGTTGAGACTTTGAAAGTAATTTAGTGGGCGAAAACGCTTCGGCAATAAAGGATTGAATCGTCGACAACTGGAGTGACACCGTCAGTAATTTTATCCGGATCCGGAGAAACGAAATCAGAAGCAAACCGGAGTATTGTGCGCCCGTCCGGATTTTCGTGGTCGGAAACGTCGCAATGCTGTGTTTATCTCTTATTTTCGGCCAAGAACCAGAAATGGTTTACGTGCCGCCGCAAAGAATCCAACTTTCCGCTTTTCAACAACGCGATAGAAAATCTTTCCGAGGGCATTTTTATGGAAACGTCACGTCTGGATTTAAAAATTGAACTTGTATTGTATTTTTCATTTCATTCTTATAAAAGTTTGTACCACATAAAATTTCTTTTTTATTCCGGGTGGTCCTAATGTTAGGATCAAAGATCAAATACTGGGGCGTCTTAGAGTGCACTCTTCACTGATCTATTTCACTAAAGGGTTTAAAAGGGCGGCTCTTTTTCTCATTAAGTTAAAAATGACATTAACTTGATTAAAAAAGTGACAAGAAAGTATATTTTAATGCACCAGACGTTTACTAAATTCCAGGTGTAAGATGGATGGGAATTAGAAGCCCAAACAATGTTCTGTTTCAAAGAAATGGATCCACTTTATTACTCACACACTTCAACTCCAAAAGAGTCGAAAGCTAGACAAGTAAAGTTTTTCTACAAATACCCTATAAAGTTTGTCTAACATATCTTTACAGTACAAAAGTACGAGTAGCACAAAAAAGTTTAATATGTTTACAAATTTTTTTTTTGATCTACCCTATATCCATGGGTCAAGGCAGACACTTTTTTGAATAAATATGGTAAGGTCCACATGTGCAGCATTTGCGTAAATACCAGAACAATGGATATTTTGTAAATGGTAAAAAAGCAGCTTTCAGATTTACGCAAATATTGTATATGTGGACACAAATGGTGCCAGCCTTAGTTTTTACCAATATTTGGTTTATGTCTGAAGCTAACAGTTGTTTTAGTGAAACTTAAACCCCTCCCTAGGGACTTTTTTTATGTTGCTATACCTCTAACTACCTCCCAACAATAATTATGCAACTCACAAACCACAAAATATGCATCACTAACTTTTGAAGAAACATTGATTTAAAAACACGTTCTCACTAATACCTGTGCAATCCAATTACTAATTCAAACCAAAACCTTTAATTTTTTTTTGGATTTTCTTAAATGTTAAAACGGCATAAGATTGAACTCCCAATTCCGCAACTTTGCTTCTATTTAACCAGCTCTGTATCTCTTACCGTTTTCTAGATCCCCATACTTAGACACAAATTTGTGGCACCCTGTAGAGAGCTTGTTTGTAACCGCAAACTGTTCAATTTCACCATGTTTTATCTTTTGAATATAAAAATGTTTAAAATACTTGATACGAGCTTAATTTGTGTTAAACAATATTGTGGATTCAACCATTTTAAGGCATTGTTTAAAGTGTGTATCACATACTAAATGGACACATCATCTATAGAAGCAAAGTGAACAGAATTTAGCACTCTAGTACCTTGTATTGTACTTCGTTGGTTTATAAATTTATTTTGAGATCTTGGTAGGTTAGGATAGTTAACTATTGTAATTGAAATGCACTAAGATCCAGTGAAAATTACACATTTGCTACCAAATCAAAAACTTTTGTTGAAGTTACTTAACACTTAACACTCCTATGTTAAAAGTGCTCTAGTAATTATACATATTGTAATAATTAGAATACCTCGTCAAAGAGAAACTAGTTTTAATAGTTTAAGTTTTAACTATTTTAATCAATATTTATTCGAAACTACATAACAAATTATTAATAACAAAACTATGAGTGGCTTAAAGTTTGTATATTAATTTGTACGAAACCTTCTGGAAAAGGGTTTTCGGGAAAGGGAAAACTCCACAATTTCCTCTCACATTACTCGGTAAAATATCCCAGTCGACGTCAGGAGAGTTTATTCGTGTAAAGTTAATTATTAAATTTACAACAAAAGCCGATGTCAGTGTCACTCAGACGGAGCGAAATTTAATTTTAAAGCGATTAAACCGATTTTAGTGTGTGTTGGTAGTTGTGCCAGGAAATAGTCCCGGTCCAGATTAAAGTCTATTATGTCGTGTCAGACGTTGTTGCAAATTGTGTCATAGAAATCAGGCTTGCAGCGAGAAATTGCGAATTTGTACACATATTTTAACCTTTAAAATGAAATTTTAAATGGAAACATTCGTGACTGCTCACCTAAGAAAGAGGGAGTCTTCCAGAGGAAAATTAGCATATTTTTCCGATTTGACCAGACAAACCTAACATTACAAAAATTGGAATCCCCGAAACAATCAGAAAATTAACGGGGATTAATTCAAATTCCGTCGAACATAGCCGACGTATAATCAGATTGGCAATTGATCAAATTAAAATTTCAAGGTTACCTGAAACCCAAGAGTGCCTCTGCATGTTACCACTCAATCCTCAATCACTGAGTCTGTCAGTAATAATTAGCACGTCCCTAAACAGTTTACTCCCAGTAAATAATAAATTTACATTCTGAAGACGTCGAAATAGGGAAATATTAATCATATGACCACCATTGCGTTTATAGGTTTCCTGGTTGACAGCCGTAAAATATCCAATATTGAATTAATGAAGGATTTAAATAAAAATCCAATAATTTCGTTTGCCGGGCACGTTTTCGAGCAATAACTCTAAAATCCAAACCTCCGGAGGAATATTAACCGAATTCCCTTGGAAATTTATAAATATTGAAGGCGAGTTAATTAACGCCATCTGGGTGCCGCCATAATTTAAATTTTATGTAAAGGTAGACTTTCTAAAGACTGTAAGAAAAAAAAACGATCAATGTTGTGTAAGTTTTATTGACTGTAACATCGGTGACTTAATTTAATTACCTAATTATTGAGATTTATTGGTATCTGTTGCCTTGAATTTTCATTAATCACAGGACGGATGTCCGGTTTTTTTGCATGGACAACTTATCTGGAGATTATATGCACATCAAGGAAAGATGAAATGAAAAAAATTCATAAATTTTTTTGAATCTAAAGATTGAATGATGAGATTGTTTAAAAAACAAAACAAAAGATTACCGCAATGTTTAGGAACACCGTAAAATGTATTGCATACCTAATTTTCAAAATAAAAAGTCAGTTGTAAATTTTAATATTAATTTTTAAATAAGTTTTTTCATCACTGAGATAATTCAAACTTGAAAAAACGTTAAAATCTTATATTTTAAGTTATTTATGTAACCACTGTTCTTTTTATACCTTTTAGTCCTGGTGAAGGTTTGGAAACAGACTGAAACGTACATTTGGACTAACATAGTTTTATCAGCTGAAAAGTACGTTTGTAAAATGCTTCGACGTTATGAGACTTATAATACAATAATAATAAGCAAACAACACTATTCTACATGGTGCTCCATCAACAATCAAATTAACTGAAAGTTGTTTTTCTAAAACATCTTCAACTCTTCAACTTAAAAAAAAAACACATTTTTGAATTATACGACTAATTGGACTAATTTTAGGGATAGTTCATGTAAAATGCACCTAACTTCATGTACCTCTGTATTGGTCTATTTCATAATAGTGCCGCTGCACACTTTATTATTTCGTTATATTGATTAATTACATCTGAAAAAACGGTTCTACAAAGTTTTTTCTATTTCTGACAAGGCACAACAAAATCGAAGTTTAAAAGGAAACCAAGCGGGCCAAAACGACGGATATCAGTGTGTCGTGTGACGTCACGAGGCACGTTTCAGGTTGGCCGCGTTAAGCGCTTGTTATGTTGTCTGTTTTAGAGTGATTATGAATTCTCCTCTTTCTTGTTTCTTTTTGTTTGTCAATACTGAATGGTATCAGAGTGAATAAGTTCCACTAAGTCCACACCAAGAAACATCAATTAAAGTACCATTAAACAAAGAAAAATTTTTCAAAGGATTCTTGCAATTTTTACGATATTTTCAAAAGTATTTAGAGGCTTCTGCCCATTTTAGACAATTTTTTTAACGTTTAGGAATCTTCTAAAGGTCTGAGAATTTTTAGGAGGTTTTTGATAGTATTTTGAAGGTTCTGGCCATTTTAAACCATTTTTTTAAAGATTTTAGGACGCTTGTAGAGTCCAATGACTATTTTTCTAAGGTTTAGGACAATTGACGAGACCTCTGTCAATTTTTAAGAGGTTTTCGCTAGATATAGGTTCTCTTGTCATTATAAACGATTGTTCTAAGGCTTAGAACAATCGAACAATCGGTTTTTTTTTGGATAGCATTTAGCAGCTTCTGGCCATTATAAACGATTTTTTGAAGGTTTTAAGATGCTTGTAGAGTCCTCAAACAAATTTTAGCACATTTCAATAGTATTTAGAGGCTTCTGATCATTTTAAACTATTTTTATAAGGTTTGTATCTGGAAGCTTCTGGCCAATATACACAATTTTTAAAAGATTTAGGACGCTTATAGAGTCCTCTGACAATTTTTAGTACATTTTCAAGAGAATTTAAAGGCTTCTGAACATTTTAAGTTATTTTTCTGCTGTTTAATACAATAATTGAAGTGACCTCTGACAATACAAAGTTTTTTGAACAATTTTACCCCTAATGTATTATTATAATAGATTTATCTCTTTACCCATTTTGAAAACATTTATTAGTATTAAAGTCGGAATTCTTTTGTGATTTTGCTATCAGGCACATTTCTAAATGATCTATGCACTAATGTTCTGTGATTGGTCTGGTCTGTGTTTACATATCCGTGCAAAGACAATTGTTATTTTTTAACTCTTACATGGTGAATGATACCTAAATAAGCATAAGAAAGAAAATAATTTATTTATCATTATGTCAAGACGTATACGTTATGTCGTAACTCATTTTCCTACTAACAATTTTCAACATTTTAATAGCAGTTTGTAGCGAAATGTAAATAAGTGACTGACATGATCAGCTTTTTTCACGTAAAGTCATGATCGGAATTGCAGTCTATTGCAGAAAACGGTTATAAATATATTTCCGTTGTAAAAAAACCGGTAAAAAATATAAACATGAAAAAAATAAATCTCACAAATTACTAGTCGATGATGCTCTGTAATTTAAATGTAACATCTTGTAATCTTTACTGAACTTTACTAAAATAATTACAACCACCTTTTTTCCATATTGTGTGCGTTAATACAAATTTTAAAATAATATAGAAATAGAAAATAATGGAATTCAAAAACAGCAGAACACTTAAAAACTTTGATAATTTTCACTGACTTTGTATATTATAACAAATTTTTGGTATACAGGGAATTAATTGCTTTTAGAAAAAAATTCAGTGTTGGACTGATCAAAGTATAAAACTACCAACATTTTTTAACGTTGTCATTTGTATCATATTTGTTAAAAAAAAGTTACGAAATTATAGGTAACACTTTAACAAAAAAAGTCGCAGATAAAATAATGTAAAGCTCAGGCAACTAATTAAACCTATTTTCTTAATAATTTCATAGTTATTCTCTAGACACCAGAGAGTGTTTGACCAAACGAATTTTTTCAATTTGAATTGAAATAAATTGAGTACAAATATGTTGTGATAGTGCAAAGAAAATATATTCAACAAAGTCGATACTAAAGAATTGCCTTATTACTCATTCCGAGCAACAACTCATAAGAATCGCCGTTTTAATTGTTTGTGTGCGTGTGTTAGTAAAACGGGGTGGAAATTTTATTTAATGCTCGCTCATGTAAAGACCACCCGAGTAGTTATTTGTATTTATATCCTGCAGAAAATTTCGTTTTTACAACCTCCCATCGAAGTAAATCGTAAATTTGACTACTCGTTGACAAGGATGCTGGTAGTGATGATACCCTCTCATTTGAACGTCATCAAGTTTCATCAAAAACGATTAAAACGGTGATTGTCACGAATCTAAACATTCACTTTCTTCACATTGTTTTTATAGCATCTGCAGCTACGTTCCTGCTTTAATACGCACTTAAAAGCCATCTATCTAATTGAATGCCTACTTAATATACGGTTATGTGTAATTGCTGATAATTCACCATCTCTATCCCCAACTAGTGTATAAGCACGGCTTGAATGGAAGCACTAACAGGTACAAATTGCATACGTAATATTTCAATTTACCCGTTCCGATTGGAACGTTAAATATCTAGTAACTATTTTAACTGTATAGTAACCACAACTAGACAATCTAGAACGTAGCTTAGTTAACGCAAAGAATCACCTAATTCCCGAAATGCCTGAACGTCTGTTAAGTTAACTTTGGGAAAACCGACGACTTATGTTAGCGAAGCAACATGTTAGCCATTATATCTGGGGTAATTATTTAAGCTTAAGGTAAATAAATACACAACATCGCCCAGTTCAGCTCGTCGTAATGTTGGGTTTGTATATCCTTAACTGTCACTCTGTCCGTCTGTTAGTAAATTCGTTCTTGTTTATGGCGTGTACACGATAGGAAAATGCGGTTTTATGTTGTTGGATACGTTTTCCAGTTTAGTGGTTTTTTTGGTTTTGTTTGATATCATGTAATGGAGCATTTTTAATTAGAATTATTGATTGTTTAACATAAATTATCAAAACAAATTCGTGTATGATGTTGCTTCTAAAATATGTATAATTATTATTTTTCCTCAAAGATTAATATTATACGACATTACAGTGACTTAGGTAAAGATTTTATTTTATTACAAAATTGCAAAATTTTCATTTTTTCTGCTCACATTGTTGGTTTTTAACAATAAAAAGAGCGCAAAAAAAGTGCCTACCTAAATAGTTTCATGAAGTCCATAACCATTATGATATTCCTCAAGTTAACTTATAATATACGGTTATGACGATTTAATACTATAGCATAGTTTCAATGAGTTTCATTATTAATCGATAAAAATTTGTACAAAAAATAGTACAAAATTCAATATATCCAAATAGACAAAGTCGTCTGCCTAGTTTATCACGTGACTATTTCAAATGCAAATTACCTTAAATGTAAATAAAACTTTAAACTTAACTTAATATTGAGCATATTGTAGAAAGTTTTTATTTGGTTTTCTCCTGATTTACTAGTTCACTGCTGTTAAACATGTTGGGATTCTTTGATAATATATGATTAAAACAATTATTTTAATACACGTATACACAAAAAATCTTTGAAAATTAATCGATAGTAACTAATTAATTGGTAGTAAATTTGACCGATAAAAATTGATTTCTGCCCAGTAAGGTTTGCAAAATTGGATCATAAACCCTCTGAATTTGATTATCACGTCTATTTTAAAGTGCCTACTTTCAGGTTCAATATGTTTAGCTTGATTGCAAATTTAATCCTCAAAGTTGCATGAAACTATTTAAAGTTTGACTATACTAAACTAAGTTAATTCTGTGTCTTTCCTTAAACTTTTTTAGAGTTAATTTGAAATAGCCTGCAAAATTTGCCTTAATACGTCATTTGAATTGAATGTCAAGTGAGTTTTCTTGCAGTTCTACTTTACTTCCTAGTTTCCAAATTTGTTATGCCTCAAAACTTAAATCTACAATCTACTTTAACATTGAAGATTTGACTACCAATAAGACTTGCTCTACTTGCATTCAAAACTGATATCAAAAAATCAATGTACCGCTAAAAAAAAACTATTTTAAAAAAGGTATAAAGATATTTTTATTTTTATTGTGGTATATTTAGGACAAAATAAGTTATTATAAAATTTAAGAAATGTGTGCCAGTATCTTATTATCAAGCTTTCCAGCTGCAGCAAAGAATGTCCTATTTCAGTTCAGCAATTAAGTTTCCAGATTCTTGCACTTTTTGGTTTCAGTTTAAAATTTTTCAGTTTTAATGGTTGTGTACAACTGAAAATTAGATCCAAAAACTAGAGTCCTGACTAGTAGACTAAAAAATGTGAATGTCAAGTTCTTTTTGACATTTTTTACCATTGCTGGACTCCCTCTTTTTTTTTTCTCTCTCCCCAATTGTCTTTTACCTCAAACATCTTATTGTATAGGGTGGCCTAATTTGCTTATTATTATATGGAACCTGCCAGAACCCTTAAGAAATTTAACAATCAAAAAGGTCTTTTTTCAAGGATGCCGCAAGCAGAATTTTGCTATCGTTTTTTGTTTTCTTGTAATTGTCAAATTTTGAATTCCGACCCTGTAACTCCGTTATTATGAGAGTTTGGTGAAAATAGCCTTTAGATTATTAAGGCACTTTTTTACGTAGATTACGTTTATGTTAATATTACTTTTATAGATTCACTATTTTTTGAGTTCTGAACTAAACTTCCACTTTTTTAAATACGAGTCAGATTTTATTTTTACCTCATCAGAAAGATTATTATTTTTCCTTTAAAATGACCTATAACAAATATATCACCTTTTTGATTTTTAAATTTCTAAAGGGTCTGGCAGTTTCCATATAAAACAATTAAATTAGGCGACCCTGTACAGAGTTGAAAAATGACTTTAGTAGGTACTTACAACTTGCTACAACCTAATTACAAATATGTCTGAAACATAGACCACTGACTAATAGACTCCAAATTTGAACAGCAAAATCACTTTTTACGTTTTAACCCGATTGATTTTGAAATTTTGATTTGTGTATAAAAAAAATTCAGCAATAAACAACTTTTCCAGCTGGTAAAAAAGAGTACCTAAAAAACTAATGATATGGCAAAAATCAAAGTAAAATGGGCTGACATATAATGTAAATTGGCTTGTTTATTCGTCACAATCAAAACGTTTTTATTACTTTGAGACGTTTTACTTTAATTTTTCCAAGTCTGTTCCGGTAACCTTTTAGGTTTTATTAAGATCTTTTTGGGTAACTAATTTCATAAAAACGGTATAATGAAGTTTTTCCAAGTCATTTAGAAATAGATAATAACACTAACAACTGACAACACAAAGGACTATGGATTTAGTTGGTTTAAATTTTAAATTCAAAAGGTTCAAATAGCTAAATTGTTAGGTTACACTTTACAGAGTAATTTTAGATCGATTTATAATACGAGTTTACATTCTATGTATAATTGTTCAATTTTAATTTTTATAGTATTTCAAAATCGAGTCTACCTTCTAGAATCCATTTTTGACAAAAGTTATTTTGAAATTTGCTTCAAGAGAAGTATAAAACACATAAATTTACTTTTGTAAGATCAAAAGAAATGTAATGGCCCAGAGGATGTAAGAATGCTTTGCTTTCCACTTCCATACCTGTACAACTAATTTCTCAAATTTAAAACTGGGACCTGTTACATTTTGAGAATTACTGATGATATCAAATAAGAATAAAAACATTTCTGCATTATTCATATTAATCTTCAATCTGACATAATCACTGAGTAGCAGCCAATCATAAAGTTATTGTTCGTATAACATGACATATACAATTTTAACGGAAATAAGTAAAGCTTCCCTACGACCACGTAATTAATTAATATAAATGGCTCCATGGCAACCGATTTCAATTACCCATTAAATTAGGTAGTGGAGTGGACGTAAAACTCATCGGACAAAACATCGACTCCGAGGGGAAATTATTTGCGAAGTTTGTTATTGAATTTGCTGGTAAACTGCAGGAAAACCTGTAATAAACAATCAGGCGGAGGTATACGCTTCTATTGCGGAAGGTATGCTATTATCTTTAATGCAGTTTTGCATTAGCGGCCGGGATACGTGAAACTAGCTGCGGCATGGACTTTTACTGACAGTTAGTTGACCTTTTTAAACAGGTTGATGTAACATAGAGGGGTGGAACGTTTTATAAAATCGCCATCAAATTCAATAAAGTTATGCTTATCTGTTGCCGATTCTGTTGGGTATTATGTGACCAGAAATTCGGCGCAGACATTATCAGACTCCCTGATTGTTATGACATTTTGAATAGGAAGTTGGGGGAGACAGGCAACGATATTTTCTAATTGCATTGTGTCAGAAATTCATAATAATGGTGTTTAGATTGTTTTTCCGTTGCTGCATCGTTGTTGGGTTTGGTGTAATGAAATGGAAACTTGATAAATGTTTCTGCCAAATGAATAATGAAAAAACACGCCACTGTTTCAAGTAACCAACTGAAATAAAAGTCACGTAATTTAAAGTTACCTTTTACTCTTAAAGGCAAACAAAAATCCTGAAACACAGCAGATTGGATGATTTTTAAACCTCCAGTATATTCGACAAATTTAATGGCTGTTTTATTAAAGAAAAACATCGTGTTCATTATAAGGTGGTTCAAGATCTTCTTCTTCTTCTTCTTCTTATCAGCCGGTTCTCATCCACTCCTGAATGTAACCATCTTCTATATTTTTTCATCAGCAGCCCTCATCCAGTTTTTCCCGGCAATCTTCTGGATGTCGTCACACCATCTTTTTTCTGACGTCTAGTTTCAAGATAATTGTGTCATATTTCCCAGAACCCAAGGGAGGTGAATAGTATTGACGTTTACGGAAGAAAGCTCCAAATTTAGTAGCAAATGTACAGGTAAGCATCGAGCATTGTCTACTTTCCTATTTTAAAGTAAACATCCTGTGTATTATTGTATTTTTTGGAAGCCGCATAAGTTTCTAATACTGTTGGCTTAATACTTTCATACTCATCTCATAGTTTTCGGGATTTTGATTAAAAATATGTATCTACGAAATGGGCATTTAAATCTGTTCTTACACTGTTAAAAATTGGAGTAAAACTTCATAAAAATTAATGCAAATTTGCGAAATGTGTTTTTAAAGCTTTACAAGCTCTTTAGTTAATTGAACATTGTCCTATCTGAGAGACGTCATCTTTGGAAAGTTCCTAATACATTTAGCTTCGTTGATCTTTAATTCGTTCAAATTAGTCCGCTAGAACTGCAATTTTTTTCTCTTTTTGAACAATTTTCATTTTTTTGGTATTTTTATCTGTAAATTTACATGAAATTACTAGATGAATTAAAAGGTGATTAGCTATTTAAAACATCGTATATTCAAATTTTTGCATTAACAAATATTATATCCATGCAAAATTGTAATTTTTTCTAATAATTTACCAGCAGGTGTGTCAATCTTTGATTTACTAGTAAATGACCATTGAAGAAGTGAAGAATAACACAGTTCTTTAATTACACTGGCCGACACAATTTTTGTAACACCAGTCAGACCATTAATTTCACAATGCTTATGCCTTTCTAGTAATAGAAAAAAATCCCATAAAGTCCTAGAACGTCCACTTTTTTCAATAGCTTCATTAAACCTTTTGATGTTGGCCAGTAATAGCCGTGTTTGAGTTGAAGCCCCGCATGAAGGAGCAGAGCAAATATGACGAACCCCCATTTGCACAGTCATACTTTAAGCCAAGATTAAGTTAAGGGTGGTTCACACTGTGACAATACAGGTGAAAAAATGACAGCCTGAATCAAACTTAACTTAGGCGCGGCTTAAAATACGACGGTAGGCGTGTTCGGCAGAGTCGGCAGAACGCGTTCATCTAGAATTACAAAGTCGTAACTGCCAAAATGAAACTGTAAAAAAGAATTGCTTTTTTGGGATTAACACAACGGATATTACTTATTTACCAAGAGGAAATATTCGTAAATTCATATGTAGTTACTGTTTTTTTTTAAATATTTTTAGTATTATATACAAAAGAGCGTTCTTCCAAAAGGAGTTTATATGCATATACGACTTTGTAATTCTAGATGAACAAACGGTAGAAAAGATAAAAAAAAAGATAGGTAGAAAAAGAGTTTTTCCCTTGTATTGGTATCTATTAATCTAAAATCACTGATGGTCGGCCGGAGAGGAGTGCATTTCAACCTGGATCTCAAAATGTTAAGTATGAGCCTCTTGTAGATCCAAAAAATGTTCTTTTGCCTCCTCTTCATATAAAACTCGGACTGATAAAAAACTTTGTGAAGGCTATGAATAAAGATGGTAAAGGATTTAAGTACCTGAGACAAGTGTTTCCTCAGTTAAGTGACGCCAAATTAAAAGAAGGTATTTTTATTGGACCGCAAACTAGAAAATTGATGGGAGATGTTCATTTCACGGAAAATCTCACCTTAGAAGAATTGAGAGCGTGGAACTCATTTGTAAGAGTGGTGAAGGGATTTTTAGGTAACAATAAGGATCAAAATTATGAACAAATAGTTGAGGAACTTTTGGAATCTTACAATTTGCTTGGTTGTCGAATGTCTTTAAAAATTCACTTTCTTCATTCCCATCTATCATTTTTTCCGGAGAATTTGGGCGCTGTTAGCGACGAGCAAGGTGAAAGGTTCCATCAGGACATCAGGACAATGGAAACAAGGTACCAAGGACGATGGGATGAAGCCATGATGGGTGACTATTGCTGGTTTTTGAAGAGAGAAGACGTCACCCCACACAAAAGAAAAAAATAGAACTATTTGGTGTGTTTCAAATAACTTTTTTGAATATTTGTATTGTTATTAGATTTCAACTTATTATTAAGTAGATACAGTCGCTATAGAGATTTAAATTACTTGTAAAATATATTTTGTGATAAATAACATATGCATTATAATACCGTTCTACGTTTGTGGTTTGTTTAACGTAACAAGAAAACCTTACGTGCTACAAGTTTTTTTTTTGCTGTTTTCAATTCATATTGGTCCATTTTACCATTCTATGCTATTCAGCTTTTTGTTACAAAAAAAAATATTTTTTTTGTCGACCAGTGTTATTTATATGGATATCAATAGACTACTTCAATTTTTGGTCTTCAATCAACATTTTTAAACAAAATAATAACAAAAATATGTGTAAACTAAGATAGATGAAAAAATCTACAGGAAAAAGTATTAATTTTTGACACTTACAAAGAGATTTCCGACTACAGGGATACTAGAGGCGTTAAATTATAAAAAATCTTGGTTTTTGGTACTTTACTTAAAATTGGTCAAATTGGTGCAGTGATCTTTAGAACATTCTCTATAAGACCGTCAGAAATTAGCTAACAGAAGTTTTGCACTTTTACAATAATATGAGACTATAGAAAAAATACTTACCAAAAGTAAAATTTAAAATTAAATTAATTACGAAAGTAGCAGAAAGCTCGTATTTGAGTTTAAAGATGTTGCAAAAGCACGTTACATGTCACAAGTGTTGCTTTGTCCTTAGTCTTGTCTTGTGCGAGAAATGTTAAAGAAGGGGATATTGCAAGACAAGACGAGGAAATGAAATTGCAAGAGTGTCCTTGCAGATGTGGATGATATGTTGCAAGAACACAAAAATGCAACAAAAGAGCGAAACAAAAATGTCTGTTCTTGTGTAACACTAGTTATTAAAGGCAAATAACTACGCTTGTCAGTGATACCATTTTTGAAACTTGTACTCACTTTCTTGAGTGTAACTATAATTGAAACTCATAGAGTTGAGTACAGATGTCACCAGATGTTGCACAACAACATTTCTGGCATCCAGTTGACTATACTGGAATGAAGGTTTTGTTCTTTGGTTATCAAGCCCTATAGCCTCTCTGATGAGCCGTAATACGGCGAAACCGGTCAGAGGATTGGGATTGATAAACAAAAAACAAAACCTCACCATTTTCAACCAATCAAATCGGTGTTTACCGAATGATGCGGCATTAATGGTGCTGTTCCTAGATTTGGGAACGCCATCTGTACTTTCTAACTCATAGAGTTGAGTACAGATGTCACCAGATGTTGCACAACAACTAGAATTGAGGAATTGACTAACATGTCAGTGGAAGTCAAAAAACACTGTTGGATTATCAAGACCTCTAGAACACACAAAGCATAGCTTTCGACCTATTGCAGCAACGTTATTTGTAATAGTAGTGCTTATCTATCACCTATTATTTAAGAGTCATGACGGCTGGCGATCAAAAGATTTAGCAGAGGATCTAGTGGAAGGATCTTTAGCCGATTAGAGTTAAACTTATAGTATTCAACATACAATTGAACCGTCTGTAATGATTTTGAAAGAATATTTTCAAATTTATAGACAAAATATTCTTGTACTTATCGTCCTGTTATAGTCCTTTCGTTATGATAAAAATAATGAAAAGAACATGACGTTAGAGTAATCGAGAAACTCGCGACGTAGACGAAAGACCGGGCAGAAAGTGACAAACGGGTGAGAATCAGAGTGTTCGGCAAAATGGGGAATAATGCCCGGGTTGTATGCATTACGAAGGGCCCCCTAGTCAGATATTACAAACAGAATCGAATATGCTGGCGACGAGCTGCTTATAACCCGATAAATAAGGAAATCAATTCGGAAAAAGCGTGCCGAAGGCGGCACCAGCTCCATCTCATTCCTTTCGAATAACCGAATTTCACACTCAAGTTCCTCAATTTTATATTTTCCAACAGGGAGCGTTCTCCCAGTCTGGTGTTGTTGATCATATTTCATTCCGCACGATTTATTAATTGAAACTGAAAATTTTTGAAGAACTTAATTATATGAGTAAAGCACAATTTAACTAGAACCACCGTTAGAGATCCACAACCCACGTGAACTGAGTGAATTCAGAAAAATCAGAATCAGAAACCCCATCAGAATTTAATTAATCGCTCTTCCGCGGTTCGGCGCTTATTAAATTTCGCGTCAGCTCTTCCGATATTTCTGACGGGCCAATCTGAGAGACCATAAATAGCGAGAGACCGCTCGCTTCTGCTAATTACCGTCAAACGGGCGGTCAAAGGTCGATTCGGCCCCCTTGTGTACGTATTTCCCATCGGACGACGTCCTCAGCTTTATCAAAAATCGCTTAACCCATGCAAGGATGAATTGCGAAATGTGAAATGCCCGGTTCTCGGGTTGTTGAACCAAGTTTCATACAACTCAATGTGGACGGGGGCAAAAAAGTGCAGAAGTTTGCCCTCGGAGTGACCATCAATCGATTTGGAAGCCGACGATTAATTTTTCAATTGTTGTTAAAAACTCAATTTTTACAGAATGTCGAAAAAACTTCTCTCTTCTTTCAACTTCCAGAAAAACCATTTTTGTCGCAGAAATTAGCTTGTCAAATTTTGATGCCTTTTCTTCCTACTTTGTTCTTTCCTTTCAAGTCTTCTTAAAGTATGGTAGAACAACCACTATTTTAACAAATCTTTTAATCTGGGAGAAAATACTGTCATTTTGGCCAAAAAATATATAACACATTTTGGCACCCTTTCTACTTCTTTTGTTAAGTCCTTTCAATTTTTCTTCTTTTTAATCTGGTAGAACTGGTAACTGACGTATTAAAATTTCGTGTATGTTCTTTGTAGAGTTTTTCGGTGGTTTTCCGTATTCGTTTTCAAAGATTTTGCATTATTTTGTGTTTCATGGTCGGAAAACTAAAGAAATTTGGAATAAACTTGTCTCTTGTAGAGAAATAGTGCATTTCAATCTGATACTCCTCAGAAGGACCAGGTAAGTAACACATGAGTTAAAATAGAATGTTTTAACCCACAGACCCATTTTTAGGTGTTTATGTTGACCTGTCTCTGGAAGAAACCAATTAAATGTCTCGGGGATAGTTAGAGAAATTTTAAGGATATGTGAAAGCAATTAAAACACTCTTAATCCTCCACAAGATGGATTCGAATAAATTTTACCCAAAAACTAAGCTTTGAATCGTTTGAAAACTTTTAAAACACCAAGAAAGTCTAAGGTGGGGCTCAGAAAACGGCCACTGAGAACGTCGTGTTTATATGTGTGTTATTATTTATTATTGTAACCTTTTTTGAGGTCTTGTGTCTTGCACCAACTTGCTGACCCAAAACCATATTAGTTTTATAGAAAATGATTCATCAGTCTTTTCAGATGTATTAATATACAGGGTTTTTCAATGAAAAGTAGCCACCGTAAATATCTTCCAAAATAATTTCTCTGTTAAAAAATGCTAAGACACGTCAACAAAGATTGCAAGGGGGACATCTTTTTACGTAGGATTTGAATTTCTGCCATCAGTCCCTTTGCCGCCATAGCCACCCCTACTAAGTTTTCAAATGGCACCATACCCTGTGTGGCACATCGTTGGAAAGGGTATTTCATAAGGAATTAATTGCACTATTTTATTTGTACATTTGCTTTGAATTGAGACCAAAAAAAATTAAAAATTCGTTTTGTGTTTATTTTTTGTTAACTGCAGAAATATTAGCAAATAGCGGTTATCATTTAATTAATGGCTCAAAATAACCTCCGTTAACTTCCATACAATAATACAAGTAACTTTGGAAGAGTTCGCGAACATTTGTGAGGACTTGCGGTGTCAGTTGTCGGCATTCATGTATTATTCTCTGCCTAAGGTCTGCAATATTGGCCGGCTGTGTTGCATAGAGTTTAGATTTTAAATGCCCCCATAGAAAAAAGTCCAACGGAGTGAGGTCGGGTGATCTCACAGGCCATTCCATGGGACCACGTCTACCAATCCATCTTCCAGGAAATCGATTGTTCAGATATTCTCGAACGGGAAGTAAATAGTGTGGAGGTGCACCGTCTTGTTGGAAAATTAGTTGATTTTCAAATAAATTTCCATCATTTTCTAGTAGCTCTGTTATGGTCGGATCAACAGTGGTGTCAAGAAGCTCAAGATAAGTAGCGCCATTCAAATTACCGTCAATAAAAAACTGACCAACGATCTCCTAAATTACCTGCCCAAACATTAAGTTTTTCTGGATATTGGGTATGGGTTTCCCTAAACCAATGTGGATTCGTGTCTGACCAATACCTACAGTTATGCCTGTTCACTTCTCCATTCAAAAAAAACATACACTCATCACTGAAGCAAATATTGTACAAGTTCACGTTGTTTGTCAGATTAGTAGACATAATTTCACAAAATTGTAGTCTTCTATCATAGTCATCTTCGTTTAATTCCTGAACCAATTATACCTTGTATGGATGAAAATTGTGTTTTTTTTAAATTCTCCATACACTACTTGTCGAAACACCCGATGCATGGGAAATTTGATTTAAAGACTGATTATTATCCATTGCAACGTGTCCCAAAACAGCAACTTCAATTGGTTCATTAATAATTTGTCTTTCAGGTTGATGTTTTTTGTTTGTCACTGAACCAGTTTCCATGAATTTTTGCATCAACTTTAAGACATACTGATGACCAATTAATTTATCTGGATGGATTGCATTGAATTGACATTTGTCGTTATGTTTGAAATAAAAACGTACAATTTCTATTCTTTCGGCAGTCGT
This sequence comes from Ips typographus, assembly GCF_016097725.1. Classification (NCBI taxonomy): domain Eukaryota; kingdom Metazoa; phylum Arthropoda; class Insecta; order Coleoptera; family Curculionidae; genus Ips; species Ips typographus. Next base: position 14,419,584 of record NC_138423.1, read on the forward strand.
GTAAACCATACTGACAATGTTCCTTCAAAACGAACTTACAAGTTGACCGACTGAGGCAAAAAATGGAATGGAAAACAGGTATTCGGTAGTGTTAACAGCAGTTTGACCAAAATAACAAAAAAATGTTTTTATTTTTTTTGGTCTCAATTCAAAGCAAATGTACAAATAAAATAGTGCAATTAATTCCTTATGAAATACCCTTTCCAACGATGTGCCACACAGGGTATGGTGTCATTTGAAAACTTAGTGGGGGTGGCTATGGCGGCAAAGGGGCTGATGGCAGAAATTCAAATCTACGTAAAAGTTGTCCCTTGCAATCTTTGTTGACGTGTCTTAGCATTTTTTAACAGAGAAATTATTTTGGAAGATATTCAGGGTGGCTACTTTTCATTGAAAAACCCTGTATACTTTTCATATACTGAGCCTTGTTTTATTTATTTTTTTTGTATTTCAATATCCGTAATTACTAACATCATTCTAATGTGCAAAAAAATTGAGTAGGTTATGTTCTTATGGTTGTGGCTTAATACTGGTTAGTAAAGCTATTTTTAAGATAATAAACTACATTCTATAATAAATTTTCAATAAAAGGACCATCAAAAATATGGTTCGACAACTTCATACATTAGTGATAATTGTAATTTTAGTGATTTTTCCTTGTTTAGAACATGTACATCGGAAAAAAAGTGGCCATAAATTAGAGTAATAAAGAAAAAGTATTGAAAATCAAGTTGTCTTCTTCAAAAGGTCTGTTGAGTTTTTGAATACGCTTTTAACCGAAAAATCCGCAAGACTATCAAACAATTTGTGAGGAAGTTTACAGTAATAAGGAACTGCAGACATGAAGTTAAAGGAGGATTAAGTGTGTAAAAGCATTCAGAATTTTAAAACAGCACAATTTTTTCGTACAAAAATAAAAAGGAAGGGGATTAAAAACGGCGTTAGGAATTTTGTTTTGTTTGCATAAAGATTTTTTAAACCACATTTATTTTACCGGTGAGTGCACACAGGAAGTTTAGTTCCAAATGACTTACACTTCTTTCTTCTATCTTCTGATTAAATGGATTTCCATCATAATTTTTGGCTTGTCACTTCTGTCATTTTTCACATGTTAAATTCATTATAAATCAACATATTTGCAGTGTTTCATGAATTCTGGTGGCATTACTTTTGTCCCTATCAAATAACAAAGACATCTGTACGAGCTCTTGTACTTTTTTTTTAATTTATTAAGATCGTACTCCGATTGTCGGCCCAGTCCCAAAAACAGCTTATTATTATTAAGGAATTTTATTTTGGCCGGTATAAAAAGACCGTAATTATAATAATTCGGTTTATCGCCGCGGTTTGCTGTGTGTAAACGGACTCGTATCCGTAGGTAAGCCTTTTTTAATTTCGTGGAGACTTTTTACTGTAATTTAATTTGTGGTTTCATCTGCACTTTTGATATTTTTATTGCCTTTTTCATGTTCACCGAATAAAACTTAAATAGCACAGAAGCTTACACAAATGTATACGTAATGAACGATTATTGTAATATAACATCAGCTTAGATAAGAAGTTGTATTCGTGTTGTATTGTAATGGGAAACAAAAGGGGGCATCGTCCATGATAGACAACCGAAATTAAGTTGTCTTTAAAATAGACAAAGGGGCGTACCAACGACTCTCGGTATTTTTCACGCCCGTTCGAATTGACTTACACTGGCGGCATAACACACATACCGGCTGTCTGAGAACGCAACTGCAGAATTATTACAAAACTTCTAAGCGTTGCTTGACAGAAATTAATTAAGCCACCATGTTTTTTCCAAAACAGTTTTCAATCTAAATTCTTTGATCAATATTAAATCAAGGCAAAACAAAAACTTTCCACGTTTTGCAAATTGTTTAGTAAATAACCAAACATGCGAAGGTAAGGTTTCTTTGAGAGTAAATATACAGAAGATATTATAGAGAGAAGAATTTCACTTTTTAAAATCATTTTTCACGAAACGTCATGGAAAGCCATTGAATCTGAATTTAATGCTTCTTACAGCTCTTACGGAAGAGCTATCTGTTATTATATTTTTATGTAAGGAAAAATGGCACAGAACACTGAGTGAAGGTAGTGATGGAATACTACTGCTTACTAGAGGTGTCTCATCAAACTAATTTTAAGAACTTACAGTTTGTGTTTTGATGACAATATTAAAAACTAAAGCATTAAAAGATCTGAGAAACCTGATAGTATATACTGTACAAAACTGCTAACTGCTGTTCTACTTCCTAACTAAGCTAAGGTTTAACCCTTTTTTTGGTTTTCAATTATATGATTTTTGAAGTTTTTATTGACCGCCTATTCATCGTAGACTTAATCAAGTCGCCTCACAAAGTCGGCTTAGGTAAGCCTCGTAGTTATCGCAGCTTTTCTTGAAGATTGAAAAAATATAAAGTCAATCCTATTTTAAGCATTTACTATTGAAAAAAGATGGAATCAAATAAGGTTAAAGATTTAAACCTTGTTCATAATACAGATAGTCAATTTAAAAACTTCACAATCCGTATACATCGCATTGTCTTCTTGTTCTAAGCCGCTTCAAATAGACTTGGTAGGTAAGTTCAAGCCTATTAAAAAAGAGACTTGAATTGACTTGAATAAGCCGCTTGAGAAAGCGGCTTGTAGAGTAGGTATTTAAAATAAGAAAGTTGGTATCGGCCACTGTCACATGACACACCCTATATAATTTTATTTTTTTTTTTAAATGCGCATCTAAAAATACAAATCGACGTGTCCAAGCGTTTTTCCCAACACGCTCTCATTTATTCGTTATTGAATTTATTCCATTTGGCTGTTCCACACTGTATATCGCAGTTTTTCAAGCCGCTTATGTTCAAGAGCCTTGATTAAGCCTACGATGTATAGGGAGGGGGTCATTGATTGATTTCAAAAGAAGAAACAATTTTGCCACCACTTTCTCTTTGACTGTACCAAATTTTGTAGTGTTTTTTCTTTCAGGTTATTGGATAGGAAAGTAAATAACGATTTTAAGCACATTTGAAGAAAATGCGCTTAAAACAGTCATTTCCTTACTCCAACTGAGTCACATGACTGCTTAACTAAATTACCCTCTAAAACCACGTGTTATCTGTGTAAAAACTGGCAAAATTTGTCTGGAATCTGCAAGAATTACAGTTTAACACAGTTTTCTCTTTGAGATTTATGACAGTTATTTTGACAATTAATAAATAGTGTTCTAAAATCATGTGACAACTGTCACTAACGTCAAAACTGCCAAACTGTGCTCAAAAGTTGCAAAAATTAGGATTTAGAAAAAAATTTTTTGCAGTTTTTGATATAAAACGTGTTTTTCAGATTTATGATAGTTGTTTTAACACGTGACTGTCTAGATAAATTATTTTTTAAATTTCTCGATTAATAAATCATCATCAGGTATTTAACACATAATGTCAGACATGCAGACTACCCTAAATAGCAAATATTTACTAACCCTAAGATATTTTTATCGGGGGCAATACCACAAGAGCTCAGATTTAGCCGGATAATTTTTGTGCTTGTCTTAGAACACTTTCTTTTTGGTGTAACAGCACGAGACCTGTTGTAACTAAATCACGAGAGCGCAGCTCGAGTGATTTTGCCAAACAGGTCGAGTTTTGTACCATAAAGAAAGTATGAGAAGACTAGCGGAAAAATTATCCTGTTCAAAATCTGAGCTCGAATGGTATTTGATAAGACAATTCCATGAATACAATCAATAATATAATAAGACTGCGACTGCCTTGTACTGGCAGAAATACATTTTTCTGGTTCTTTTGATTTTCTGCAGTAGAACTCTATTCGAAGCGAGCCATAACCAAAACAATACAAACAAACATCAAAATTGACAGTGCCAGCAAAAATCTCAAGGTGAGACATTGCAACAATAGAAGTGTAGTGAAAATCCGTGGAAACGATGAAATCAACAGCAAAATTTATCCGATTTTTTTATCCGCTAGCAAACTCTCTTCCTTCCTTATTAGCCGATAGCAAACCGTGTTTTGATGACGTATATATGGCATTTTTTGTACATGAGTGGAATTGTCGGGGGCAATACCACAAGAGCTCAGATTTAGCCGGATAATTTTTGTGCTTGTCTTAGAACACTTTCTTTTTGATGTAACAGCACGAGACCTGTTGTAACTAAATCACGAGAGCGCAGCTCGAGTGATTTTGCCAAATAGGTCGAGTTTTGTACCATAAAGAAAGTATGAGAAGACAAGCGGAAAAATTATCCTGTTCAAAATCTGAGCTCGAATGGTATTTGATAAGACAATTCCATGAATATAATTAATAATATAATAAGACTGCGACTGCCTTGTGCAGAAATACATTTTTCTGGTTCTTTTGATTTTATGCAGTAGAATTCTATCCGAAGCGAGCCATAACCAAAACAAAACGAACAAACATCAAAATTGACAGTGCCAGCAAAAATCTCAAGGTGAGACATTGCAACAATAGAAGTGTAGTGAAAATCCGTGGAAACGATGGAATCAACAGCAAAATTTATCCGATTTTTTTATCCGCTAGCAAACTCTCTTCCTTCCTTATTAGCCGATAGCAAACCGTGTTTTGATGACGTATATATGGCATTTTTTGTACATGAGTGGAATTGTCTCCAATATTATTAAATAATAACCGAAATTTCGAATTAACTTTTTTACATAAAACACTTAATCAATTTCGTTCTTGCTAAAATTAACCCAATTTAACCGACTGGATGGGTCCTAATTGTTTTCTCCGTTCTGGCTCACTTTTTCGACAAACGAGACGTGATTTTCGACAGTCTACCGCACGATCGATTGGAAATTTGGAGGTTTTTGGTCAAGTTTGTGTCAATCTCCGGAGATTTCTCATTACTCTGAACATTTTTTTTAGGTCTGTCTGGTTAATTATTAATGCTGTCATACGGTTTTGAAGTAGTCAAACGGCTGGCAACAAGCATCCTCAGATTCTCTTCAATTTTTTTGTGTCTTGATAAGATTTTGATAAAGTTTCGAGAGGTAGTTTGTTAAACCCTTAAAGTTTCGACGTTGACTGAAAGAAAACTGAAGTGCAAAAACAACTCGACGAAACTTTCGAAAGTACAGGGGGGTGAGTTTTAGTCTACCGTCTACATAATAACAAGGCAAAAGCGTAATAACAGGCTGACACGGTCGAAAGAAGTTTGCGAAAGAGTCAGGTTGCATTTTGCTTTAGGTTAATTAATGGAGGTAAAATAAGAGAAGAAAGCGGAAGAATTTCTGTATCGCGTGGCAGTTTAATGATGAAACTATCAATCCATCGAGGGAATGCTGAGTTGGGAGGGTGAAAAGGTGGGAAACCGAAGAGAACAAAGGCGTGCGGCCTAGTTTTAGTGCAAATCGTGCTACTTAAAAAGGGTGGCAACCACGGAAGGAAATCCATCGTCAGCTTCGAAAACGCTAAACGTATCAGACGGGTAAATGTCACGGAAATTTTAAAGAAATCACGCTCCTTCGGTTTGGGTTACCACCACTATCTGAAAGTGCTGAAATATGATTTTCTATTAACATTTTTAAAATAGAACTTTTGTATGAGGTTTTCCTCCTTTAGAACAGTTTGACTGAAAACAGTATTGGCTGGTAACTTTCATAAACTTGAAGGGAGTTAATAAGAAATAGTAGGGAATAATTATAACTACGGTTCCGTCTCCCCTAATACCTTCAAAGCCAACTTCAGTCAGAGTAAATTAGAACTAGAATTCTATACAAAATATTGGTCTGGCAAAAGGACTAACTTGAACTTCTGTCAATTAATTTGCAGGCTTTGCAGCAAGTTTGTTACTAATAAATGAACAAAATTTAATTTAATAGATTGATTTTTTTAGACTTCTAACACTAAAAACGAGTTCTTCTTAAAATACTACATTAATAAAATAAAAAGAAGTCAAATGAAATAAGTATGTAGTGGTAGATTTTAACTAAAAATATTTAAAAAGTCAAAAACGATACAAGTTATTTGCAGATTTCTTGAGTCACTCATTTTTAATTTCATCTCATTTAGAGCTTTGAACAAACTTTAGCAATTTAAGTATGTTAAAATGATGTTCAGAGTTTCTTGAGTTTATTTTTAAGTTTGAAAAAAACTTTCTTAATGAAATTGTATGTGCCAAAAAAAGCTGCAACATACGCTTTGTTTTTTTTTTAAATAAAACCCTGCATTTATTATCTCTAGTTTCCCTCAGTTTTTTCCTTTTCAAAAATATAGAGTTTACTTCACAAATTTAGCTAATTTTTAGGGTTATTATATTGGTATCGATGAACGTTCTTGCTATGTTAGTATAGTATTGCAAAAATTAGATGACAATTATTATAAATCAAGCTAAAAGTGAAATATTATTTGATATGAGACGATGTTCACAAGATTTCCAAGAAAAGCTTCTACTTTAAAACTTTACATAAAAAACAAAAGAGATTAGATAATTTTCAGTGCTAGTGGTTATCTCTTACAGCATATTTGGTCCAAAAATCATTGTAAAGCTTCCGGTGTGTCGACAATTATAACAGTATCATCTGCATAGCGCAATATTTGAAGTGTTATTTCCTATTTTCACAGAAGCTGTTTGATGCATATACTCGTATTTCTGGCTCTAATAAAACGTACATCATTTCCGCCTATGCCTTTTTTATGATTGTGTCGATATGTCTTACACATTGGAAAGTTTGTTGATTGCCGATGAAGCATACACATCTTTTAGTTGATCTCTCGGTTGATCTCGGCATTTTTGCAACAATATTGTAAAGCTGCCTCTCTAGTACCAAATTTCTGGCAACATTCAAGATTGTATTTATTTTCCTGAGAACATCAGGCTCATCAACTCACCAGTTTGGAAGATGTCATTAAATATAGTATTTCTATGGAATGTCATCGTCAAGAAATCCCCAGATGGTATCCATCATTATAATTTTCTTGTCTTGTCTGCATAATTTTAATATTTACTGGAGATTTGTAGTTCGAATTCTTGAAAAATGTTCTCTGGGTAGTTGTGCAATATAGTTTTGCCAATGCTTTAGTATTTCATCAAGGTTTGTTATCACTGCGTTACTGTCGTAATTGTCATGAAAGGTTGTTTCATTCATCTTGATGAGTCTGCTTTTAACTATCTTGAGAATATTAAAATGATCATGTCTTTGTTTTATATGTTCAATTTCAACGGATTCTACAATTAGCACTCCTCTTTTGCTCTACAAATTTTGTTTTTGATTCATTTGTACACTTGTTCGGCGTTTTTTCATTAACACAGGTCATCGATTCGTGATTCTCGGTCATCCGTTCATTTTTCCTTCTGTTGGCCTCTGATCCAATATCATTTTTTGTATTGTTTATTCAGCTATTTGCTAGAATTGAACTTAAACAGGTGCAACAAAAAAAAAAAGACAAACAAACCTTTCTTAATGCAATCAATATGAATAGTACTGAATGAGAATTTTGGTTAATAACTCTGAAATGTTTTAGAATCAGTTTGGTTTCACTTCCACTTCCACATGGGTTAATATGCTACAAAGTTTTCAGTATGACCACAATAACGCTTTACAGTTTGGCTGTCTCGCTATTAGCCAAAACCTAATTACAGTTTACTGTCAGTTCTGTATTCAGATAATCTTCCCAATTTTCGTAAACGTAAACTTTGATTGGCAACATATTTTCCATCATCATCATAACCCACTCGCTTACCCCCTCTTTCTGTCTTTATCAACAGCCGCCAACCAAAACCCTTTCTTATTAAGATAGGCCCATTAAAGTTTCATATTCATCCCTTGACGGGATTAAACCGTCTAAAGTAGACTTAGGATCCAGTCACGCAAACTATTAATTCGGCCGATGTATCAATCAGACTTTATCTTCGAGCGGCAAACTTTCGGGGTGGAAAACCGTAAGTTAACAAAACAACGCGTCGAGGAAGGAACTCGGTAAATAAGGGTGGTATTTTTTCAGAAAACAACGCGACATTTACCTAATGGATTTTCCGGGGGGGTGTGGAGAACCTTTCCAATCCCGTCGAAGTGCCGGTCGGCAACCTTTTCAGTTTACGAAAGTGTTTGTTGCAGGTGGATAATGTAAACTATAGAATAAGCGACTGTTTTGAATTACCCTACACTTATTCTAAGAAGTGTTTGTTCGATTTCGAAATAATGGAAAAATGTGATGTTGATTACGTTGTCGGATCAATTCAGGACCAACCACCCAAGAAGATCTTCCCCCCCGGTGGCGAGAATTTTATTCTCAAAATCTGGGTAGAACTTTTCCGCAGTTATCCCGGTGCTAACTGGGCTCTGACTGTACTCCTGCCCCCCCACTCACCAGAACTTAACTCCCCAACACTTTAGGATGTAAAAACAGACGGCTGTTTGGACATCCTATAGTTTGCCAGGACCACCAGAGATGGACGAGCTGACGATGAAAGAAGAAATGGAGGACAAGAAGAGCACCAGAAGAGCCCCTCCGTCAGCGGGGGCATCCTTCTCCCAGGACAGAGGATGCCGATGCAACTCTGGAAACTTCCCGAAAGGGAAAATTCCTAGACTTGTAGCGACTTCCTCTTTCAGACCTATCCATTTGGTCTACAGCGATGGGAGGGTAAAAAGCAGTAGTCTTGCTTGACCCATCTATCTAAGGCCGCATTCCTAGGCAAAGAATATTGGCGCGTTGTCGGATGTGCATTTCTGTAGCAATGACATTGTAAAGAGCAGTTCTCATCTAATAAGAAATGTACGTCGTCTAACTTGAATTAAATTTCACATTTATTTTTTCAAACGCATACTATATCGGTCAGCTAAGAGCATCATTTAAAATTATTTGAAACTATACCGGGTGCCTCATAAAAGAATAATTATTGCAGTTTTATTAAAATTTTCCATTGCTTAAAATTTGTTTAGAGGTTCTGCATGGTGTTCCTCAGGGAACCGTATTGGGTCCTTTATTATTTTGGTTGTATGTCACTTATGTCAGTAAAATTGTTAGTTCCATAAATGAATGTAAAATTGAATTATTTTCCGTTGATACAATGCTTTATTTGGCTGGGAAGAATCTGAACCATATGCAGAACATGATAAATTCGAAACTAAGCAAGTTATTCAAGTGACTGTGTAACAATAAGCTTTGTGTTAGTACGTCAAAGACAAACTTTTGTTTATTTGCCAAAAAAAGTCACTTGAAGCAAGTTAATTTTGATCATTAACGGCCTGAAACTTGAGTATGCTTACCAGATTAAGTACTTGGGTGTTGTCTTTGATTCGTACTTGGACTTCCATGCTCATGTTGATTGCGTCACACAAAAATTTGTGAAAAAAGTTAGTTTTATTGCCAGAGGGGTCAATTGTCACTCGGTAACAGGGTATTGTGTTGTATAACAGCATAGCTGCCCCACATCTGGAATTCTGCTCTTCTCTGTTGTACAACTTGCCCTCATTTAAAATAGATCAAATTCAAATTGTGCAAAATCGAGCAAATTTGTTATCGGTCAAACAAAAAATTGTTGTTAGCGCTCATGTGATTGCTTTTAAATTAAAAAACAATCTGTTGCCTTCTTATATTTATGACAGAATTCAGGATGTAATTCGAGTCATATGCACAATGGAGGTAAAATACTGTATGGAGGATTGCTTAATTTAATATGTTACCTAGTAAACTTAAAGACTGTTAAGAATTAAATTTTATTAAAAAAATTATTCGAAAGGGAGTATTGTCTTGAAAATGTTAATTTTATCTTGTTTTCGTATATCTGACCTGTTATTTTAAACTTTAATTTTTAGAAGATTAGTTTAGGACATGCACTGTTTTTCTTATAGGCCCATGCTAAATAAACACTATTATTATTATTATTATTATTAAAAGTTCAATTTTATAGGGTCCTAATACTCGAAATCAGGGAACAAAATTCTCAAGATGAGAAGTGTTGATAGAATGTGACAGGAAAAGCTGACAGTGACGGGATCCTGTCACGTGCCTGTCACATTCCACAGACCTTTCTCTTGATAACTCCCTTTTTTCCTCGTTTCAAGAATACTCACCCAGCTGTAAAGCGGAAACTGAAAAATAATGTTAAATGGGCCTATGTTTATAGTTTTGAGGACCAGTCCCATATACCCACAAATCAGAATTTCTTGGTTTTTTTAATCTGCAATAAGTCACTTACTTCAAATGAATGCCCCATTTATTTTTAGTTCAGGGAATACACTTTAGGGAGCTCTAGCCGAGCTTTCAGTTTTCTCTAGAGTGTATAAGGCCTATCTGTCAGCGTTTGTTCAGCAAAAAAAAAAACAAAGTTACAATTTTATGTGAAGAATTTTCCACCTTACTATATGTATTTTAGAACCCGTAACATTCGATATCTTGAGAAAAGAAAACCAGAGAAATCGATTAAAATAATTAAAAAGCTGTTGTTGGTTCCAAAAATGAATTATAATTAGCTCACATTACTTTACTTAACTCAATAAATTACTTCAATTATGATCTTATGCGATAACAAAGTCAATTTTGCTAGACAAATGCACTTTATGGAACCTAGAGAAAACTCGGAAAGCCCAGGAGAAAACTCTTTAAATGTATCCTCTGAAGTTTGGGCAGATCAAAAGAGTCAACAATATTTGTATGATTTGTTTTGAAACACAAAAATTATTTTAAATTAACGAACTTGCTGCAAATGACCCAACCGAATATTTTGGGACACCATGTATAATTAACTCGGTCACGTGATAACTGTCAAATTTGCGTCAGGTTAACCGAAACTTGGTTCACTGGGTGTAGAAAATAATTCTGAACGTTTTTGGTCTCCTGTAAAATGTCCGTAACTCTATCTACATCAAAAACGTTCCAAGATTACTGTTGGTATATTTACTTAAACTCTAGTTAAATTGGTAACAAAAACATATTATTCAATTTAAAAATAACATAACTCAACACCAGAGACATTACATCTGATTGTCTCAGAATAAATATGTCAAAGTTGCATGTACTACAGCAAACACACATTACCCTTTAATTTATATGTGTTCCCGACTACTAGGGCTTATTTATAGTTTCAGTCTGTCGCGTTTATTAAAAAAAACGCTCTACATTATAAGTTTAAAATTAAATAACAGAATAGGGAGGTGCCGCCGACCGGTAAATAACGTTATTATATCCAAACCATCCCTAATCAGATCCTACCTACCGCATTTACTTAAACATATCGGAGTGAAACTCCGTTATCATCTCCGATCAAGCATAAGACAATGATTAAAATTGCATCATAAACTTAATCTGGATAATTTTCAGACTGTCCGAATTGTGGTGATTTAAAGATAACAACCCGTGGATAAATTGCAACTTGGTTGCAACAGCTCTCTATGATATGACAACACAAAGTATAACAAAACAACACCAGGTGTATGGCGTAGGTGTATTAGTTGTGGTCAGCTGCATTGTTTTTACAACCTCACCTTTGCTGGTAATATTAATAATACCCTTTGAAGCACCCGAAGAATTTGCTCTGCTGTTTTTTTTTATTCCAACCAGAACCTGAAGATAATAATGAAAAAATGGAGTTCAAGGCTACCAACATTATAAGATGAAGTATTTGTGTTGGAATATGCTGACGGAAAAATAATAAAAATTTAGTGATGTTTTGATTTTTTCTGTCTGTGTGTGTGTGTAGAAATAAAGCGGGTTTTACACCAGAAGTTGATCGTCGTCTTATTATCAAAAGCTCCTAAGTCTCTCCTCCAAGTAATTTTTTTGAATTTAGAAGTTATGACATTTTTATACCCCTAAACCTTTCTACAACTATAAAATCAAAACTTTTTCCTAAAAACCCTTCAGTTTCAAACACTTTCAGTGCATTTACTAAATAATGAATGTAACATATAAGGTATCAGCGCAAACTGAACATTTTTTTAGTTTTCTGTAAATTCTTGTCAAAATGACTTAGGATGCCTCAAATAGATTGACTAGACACCTATCAATGTTTAAGTCAAAGCTGTCAATGAAAATAGCTTTACTAATCAAGATAATTTAGTGTTTAGGTCCTAATAACCATTTGTACTTGTTTTTGTTGTATTTTTGATATTTTGATTGAAAAATTTATCACATATACAAATTTTTACAGCTTTGACTGATCGTATACGTAAAATCTCTGACTTTTAACTTTTCACTAGTAAACTAGTTGTTACCATACTGAGAGTAGGTTTTAGGTTAGAAAAACGTACTCTTTCTAAAGTGGAGATATTTTTGAAATAAATAATAAAACTCAAGAGACAGTGATTTTTTTTTCTAACTTGCAGAAATGTTGTAACCTTCTAAAGATGGCTTTTAAAACAATCTGCAGATGTGTCAAACACTTGTTTTGTGCGTCAAACTATTTTCAATTCTTATGGCAAAACCCATGAAAATAGTCGTTTATTTCATCAAGCAAATTAGAACCATACCATAACCTGGAAAAAATGAAATATTGAAACCTTCTAAAAATGACTTTTACAACAATCTGCAGATGTGTCAAAAAATGTGAAAATTCTCTTTGAAAAAATGCATAATTCATTAATTTGTTTAGAAACAAATAAGATGTCATTTTGGTCCATTTTTGTTTTTAAATATTTTTAGTTCTTATGGCAAAACCCATTAAGACAGTTTTAGACAAAGTTGAACAATAGTGACGTCTTTGCTGAAATTAAAACTTTTTGAGATCTGGAGAAAATGAAATATTTAAACCTTCTAATGATGACTTTTACAACAACCTGCAGATGCAAAACACGTGAAATTTCTCTTCAAAAAAATGCATAGTTTTTTAATTTGTTTAATAACAAATACGAAGTTATTTTGGTCCATTTTTGTTTCAAATTACTCTCAGTTCTTATGGCAAACCCCATTAAAAAAAGGCTAATTAATTAAAGCTTTTTGTGACCTAGAGCTTCTAAAACAATTCTAAAGATCATTTTTGCAACAATCTGCAGATGGGTCAAAAACGTAAAAATTCTCTTTAAAATTCGTTTAGTAACAAATATGATGTCATTTTGGTCCATTTTTGCTTAAAACTATGCTTAAATCTTATGGCAAAATCCATTAAGATAGTGGTTTATTTGAAGCAAATTTGAACTATTATAACTAGACTTGTTTTCGCTGTAATTAAAATTGTTTTGGACCTGGAGAAAATGAAATATTTAAACCTCCTGTAGATGTACTAAGTACAAAAAAGTGAACTTCACTTTTTTCGTTTCTAAAGAGCTGGCAAGAAACAAAACAGCAAGTTTGAAACAAGTTGGATGAAAATAGAACTGTCCTATTTCGTGAAACAACGTAAAATTATTTGAATGTAAAAAATTCATTCTTGAAGCTGTTTTATGAATATTTCTATGACATCAAACCGGGGGGGGGGTAAAACATGCCAAAAAAAAAATAGGCTTGGCATCTAAAACAAAATAAGGCAGTCAAACAACGCTTGACAATTGTTTTACCTAAAAAAAGTAAACCAGTTTTTTTTTTCACCTTTGCCAATATTAATAATCGTATTTTAATTATTGTCCAAAAAGAAATAAAAAACCGCAAACATGTCAAATGTAACAATGGTACGGAGATACAAAAAATTGAATGAAAAATTCAAAACTGTGACAGTTTTGTTTTCTAACGGGTTTCAACAGTATGTAAATATAGGTATAGAAATTTCAAAATTTAACATACAAATGATAAGAAGATAGAACTAATATTGCACACTAATGCTCCTTATTATGTTGTTCCCGCAAACTACATATTTATTTATTAAAAAATATTATTTTATAATACCCATGTTTGCTTATACTCTGACGACTTAAACGATTTTGCATACTAATCAACCTGATTAACTTAACAGCCTAAAATTTGAAATATTACTGAATCGTATCAAAAATATTTATTTTGGTTAGTAAAATCCTATTATTATAAAATCGGGCAACTTTATGCAGTAGGCGAAAGGCAAACAATAAAACTGGCAAACAACGCGCCACCGCTTTATCCAAATCTCCAAAGAAAAGTAAATCTATTTACCGATTTTATGGATTTGAAAGCCTCAAATTGCTTTTTGAATCGGTGCCAAATCTAGTCGTTTTGGCCAGAACGGCGGTGTATTTTTACGTTCCCCTCAAGGGTTCGGTAAATTAGCGAAAAACGGAACAGACTGCGAAGTGGTTGATTTGGGATTTAAAGCCCGGAACTTAAATAAGGTGCTTAAACGCTCGGGTGAATCGCACTTTTCGGGGGGGCTCTTTTTATCAGCGGTGGAAAACCATAAAGCTGAAATATACTGATAATGTTAAGTGAGGCATATAGTACCGAATCATTAGAGTTAACTGACTGTGCGAAACATTCATTCCGACAGTCAGCTGACTACTTTAACATAAAAAATTATAACAGAAAGAATATTGGTATTCTGCCTATGGCAGACAGTCATCATTGTCACAAAAGTTACTTAACCACTAATCTTGACTTAACTTTTTTCTACAAAAGACAACCCAGAATACAAATCCTGGGCCTGTTTTTCTTCTTTCGGCTATATTCCACATTGATTCGCAATTTACTGAGCAAACAATGTCACATACATTTTTTTCAAAATTCTGAGAAATTTATTTTGGTATAAAATGCCAAGATAATCTAAAGAATTTTGGAAGAATTTAAGAGAATGATCAAGAAATTACTACAACATCAAAAAACAGGTCGAATTTTGTACCATAAACAAAGTATGAGAAGACAAGCGGAAAAATTATCCTGTTCAAAATCTGAGCTCGAATGGTATATGATAAGACAATTCCATGAATATAATCAATAATATAATAAGATTGCGACTTCCTTGTACTGGCAGAAATAATTTTTTCTGGTTCTTTTGATTTTCTGCAGTAGAACTCTATCCGAAGCCATAACCAGAACAATACGAACAAAAATCAAAATTGACAGTGCCAGCAAAAATCTCAAGGTGAGACATTGCAAGAGAAGTGTAGTGAAATTCCGTGGAAACAATGAAATGAAATAATTTTTTTATCCACTTGCAAACTTTCTTCCTTCCTTATAAGCCGATAGCAAACCGTGATTTGATGACGTATGTATGGCACTTTTTGTACATGACTGGAATTGTCTCTAATGTTTTTTCGGACTTTTGACATCGTAAATTATCTGTTACCTCTCTAATCGGTTGATTTTTTTTTACGGCCAGTATAACATTGACACAGTTAATTTACGTGAACTTAAGAAAGAAAAACTACATACATTCCTAGTTTTTCAAAATATTAACCCTGAAGACATACACATATAGTGGGAAGGGTGTGTTCAAGCCCTACGGCGTTCACGAACATTATAAAGCATTTTACGTCTACGTTTGCCTGTTGAATGGATAATAGATGTAATTTAATCAATAGCGCTGGCCGTTGTTACGCCATAGGTTAGTTCTGTACATTGTTAGAGCGAGACGGCTGTTCACCATTTCCAATAGGTCCGAGAAAAATGCTGGTACAAATCGTAAAGCAATAAAATCGCATATACCTCGCCTTGAAACTTAAAACTATTACTTATTGGTCGTTTATACTTCAAGTTTGACTATATCTGGACGATAAATACTGAAGGGAAACCGGGTATAGCATCTATTAGTTAAAAATATTAACCGCAAATAGTGTGCTCCGCTATTATGATCAAACCACAAACTCGAACACACATTCGATTTCGGAGATATTCAGCCCCCAGGAAATAGATTCGCACACGAAACGGCAATCTGTATTTAAATGACCCAGGTCCGGTCGTTTCAAATTGCTATGGGGCACCCTGTAATTTTTCTAATATCGACCGAGTAACACAATACAAACCGTATAATAATGGGCAATTTGATTAAAATTTTATTCGGCCCAGAAATAAAAAAATACATCTACGCTGATTTATTGCTTTTATACGGTTCGGTTAATTTATGCCCATAATTTCTTACATTGTGGGATAATACCAAAATATGCAGAATGGATCAGAATAGTTATTCAAATCCAGGAGGCGTCAGTATTTTTAAAAGTATAAGCAATCGTTATTGGTTTTGATTTAATTCAACTTAAATTTCTAAACTAAATTTATTCTTACTAAATTAAACTTACTAAGCTCTGGTGGGGTTTGACGCAACATAACTTAACACAACACAACATAAAATCTTGAACAACACAATAATTGCGTTTATTTTCATTGTTCATTTTGGTTGCAGGTTTTTTTTTGGTCCATGACTTAAAATATTATTTATTTGTGTCTTTCCATTCCAAAATAATCTAAAATAATAAATGCCATTACATCATTTTTATCAAGATTTTTATGGGTTGGAAATGAATTCTATTCATTTCAAAAGGGTGAGTTGGATACAAAGATACTCGCAAAGATATTAAAAAGAGCGACTATCAACCAATTAGAGTCAGTTGGCACCAAAACCAATTTCAGAACACTTTGTCATGTAACTTTTCTTTAAAACTTCAAGTTACGCATTTGAATCACTGACTTTTATTACCGATGATGATTTTATTAATCAAACTGTTTTCGTTTCAAACCTCCATCCGAAAGAGAGAAATCATTATAACTAAAATCCGGATTTCTATAGGCTTTATGCTTTTTGCCAATAAAAAAGGTAAAACATTTTCTTTCAATGTGAACAAACAAAAACACAAGAGTAAAGGGGATGAAACACACAGCTTTTAATGCTAGAATTTATGCTGACGACTCCTATTTCACCAACATTTGTATGAAAATATCAGTCAAACAAACTAAAATAACTATACATTTATGAAGAACACAATGAGAGATATCAAATTAATAAATGCCAAAATAGAATTATTATCTATTGTAGGAATGGACATTTTGCAAATAAGAATTATTAGACCAAATTGGAGAACATTTAAAAACTTGCAGGGTCATTTGCCTTGCAAATATGATGCAAACTATTAGTTATAAATCGAAAACCAGTAACTATAAATAGCCACAGAAAACTATTTCCGACTGGAAAATCAGTAAGTAATCTTAGTAACAGTTAAAAATGTTGTTAATTACCTTACCAAGCTGTGATTTATGTTATGTAGTTTTTTTACTTTGAAACTAGGTACAGAGACAAGAGATTTCCTACTTCTTAATCAATGATATTCAAGTATTTATGAACGAGCCATTTTTTCAAAGCATTTGCAGGTTAAAATTTGTGATCTATTGATAGCCCAAAATTTTTTTATTTTATTGATGTATTACACAATAAATAAAATTAAATTTTAATGAAATATAAACAATATTTAACAAATATGGCATAATTTCAAGACAAACTTAAGATAACAATTTATACAAACTGTTCGAAATGTCGGCCATTTTGATCGATACATTCTTGACATCTTTTCATGACGGCTTGACAAACTCGCCTTAAAGTATTTCTATTGATAGAATTAAGAACATTTTGAGACCTCGCTTATAATTCTTCAATTGTTTCAGGAAGATCAAATTCGTAAACTTCATTTTTAGTGGCTCCCCACAAATAAAAATCCAGCGGGGTAATATCTGGCGAACGGGCTGGCCAGATAGATAGAACATCATCAAGGGACAACCAAATTATTCTTCAGAACAAAGTGTCCTAACAATGTCGAAGTTTACCGGCTGTCCAATAAACAGTTTGCCAAATAATGGTCATTTAAGAAATCATCACACTTCAGTCTTTTCGAAATATCTTGAAAACAAAAAATAATAGAATATTTTTCAAAAAAGATTTGGATTAGCCATATAATTCTTTAAAACTTTTCTAATTCAAAAATTTTTGTTACTTCAATTATAACTGAGATTCCAATGGTGGCATCGAATTTGCGACAGACTGTACTTTTCTATCATTTGAACAACACAATTAAAAATTAGGTGAAAATTATATTATTGTTACTTTATTGCTCTCGGTTGTGCATGATTTCTCCTTTCCTAATATTGTGATGCTTTGTTGAGAAAATTAATATCCTTTTTTGACAATTTTAGTACATTTTAATTCGAACTAACCAGTTAAATTTATGTAATATCAGTTTTACGGGTAATGTAAGTAAGACATAACTGATGCTTTACTTCTGCTATGTATAATAAAAAATAAAGTTGCGCAGCTGCTTTCTTAATAAAACCTTATGTACTGTTTAAAAAAATTATTATTTCACTTTTCAATTGGGATTTTTTTCTATTTCACGGTAAACTATTAGATGGCGTTTCGCGTATGCGGCAATAAGCCATAACATCGCGAGATGTTTCAGTGGCCACAAACTTTATCGACTCGGTTTTATAAGGCGGGTTTTTACTTTATAAGCCGCCAAACGACAGTGGTCGCTGCACCGCAACTTCAAATAAAACAAGCGTTAATAAGGAAAACGGCATTTTAATGTCCCACTCGGATTTATTCGACCCTTATCTCGGATTTTTATTGCGCCTCTAAAATGTTATTGTTCGCCGATGGTTTCTGCGAAAATCGTGTGTCAATTTTTCGCATTCTCCGGACCGCGTCATGTTCATATATTTTATAGAATGGATCCGTAATGCTCCTGCTATTTTAGATGAAAAAAATCGAATGGATTTAAGTCGGCGCTGCGACCCGGCCGCCGAACAAAACATCTCTATTGGAGTCTCTAGATAGTCTGGAATAAAGCATTTGGCTAAAGTGAATACTCCCTGGCCTGGAAAAATGTAGTTTCCGACTTCGGAGGGTAATATCTTACCTCAATTAGGGCTATTCGGTTTCTGGAATAGTTTTGTTTACCTACCTTCTTTGTAAGTGGGTTACATTTTACGACCACCTTGTCCAATCAGTTTGCCTTCCAACTCTGGAAATTTTGCTAATCAGGTTAAAGATGTCATAGAAACAACTTTTTATATTTTTTTTTGCATATCAGTCAGCATGGTCTACCGCCACCACATTGAAAAAGTATTAAGATTCCATTAGCATAATTGTGGCATAAATAATGACGGCTTAGCTCGGGAGGCTTGTTCCTTTTTTAATAAAGAGAAATTGTTAATTTGTGAGCAGGGCACCGAGAACGTTTTCAGCTTTCCGATAACTCATACTTACCGTCCGGTCGTTATTGCGTTTATGGGGTCTGAGGTAGTTAGATCCGGGCGGAGAAGAGGTCGATCGTATTCATTCCACCGATATAAACTGTAGGTTTTATTCGCGACGTACTGTCGACTTATCTCTCGAAATACGCCGATTTTCGGGTTTGGTCGTTAAAAAATGCTGCCACTTACACCCATAATTGAAATGACGCCTTAATAGGAAACGTATTCTTGAAGTCAAGAACCTTTTTTGCATAAAACTAGATCTGGTTTTTATCTTTTGGAGCAATTTACACACCAGCCATACCTTTTGGTAGCTTCACTGGTAGACGTTTACACGCTTAATAAAGCCGTATTTTTAAAGTACTATTACCGAATGTAATTGCTGTAATTTTGCGGTTCATAATTTTTCAGTGTTACAAAAAAAAAATGTTTACAGAAGCGTTTCAGTCTGCAGTTCCGCCCAATTGATTCACGTGTACTGCAGGTGTGTCTGGGGTTGATTCCGAAAGTCAGGTTTGATTTACATATTGATTTTTGAAGCGATAATTAAGGTTTTCCGTAAAAAACTAGATTGGTTACTTCTGCAATCTAATTAAGTACACTAAAAGAGCAGATGTTTGATAAGTTTCTTTTGTGTATATGTTTGAAGCAAATTTGATTGTGTAGAATAAAGGAAATTATCGGTTCTCGTTTTCGTAGTCCTCGAACGACAAATTTAGCAATCATCATCTCTCATAATCCCGGACTTTTGTAAAAAGGATTTTGACAACTATCTCCGTGAATTAAAGTAATTGCCTCCGATACTTTAACGGTTAGTTTAAGCTCTTGCAGAAATGTGAACAGAGATCTTATACACATTGTACTCCACTCAAAGAATAGCTATTTAACAAGAAGGGACAGCCGGCATAATTCCTTTGATGTTTGGGTGATGTTTTTGGCTGAGCTCAGTTTGCCTTTGGTAGGAAAACATGTTGCAGGTTATCTCTTATATGATTTTGAAAAAAAAAATTCAACCAATTTTTAGAGTCAAATATAAACTAATTGCTTATAATCATTGTTTCCTTCTTTCGCCTCTTAATCTTTGGAAAATATCAATCCTTGTTAACTAATATTACTTTTTTAAACAAATATTTGATGTGGCCTGAGATATGGCAACGTTTTTCAACAATCTGAATTACTAACCAATGAAACTCCTCATATTCAACGATCAAAGCCGATTGTCTCTTAACTTTGGTAGGAAGAGTCCCTCTCTCTCTCATTCGCTTCCTCTTTTCAAATGTCTCTTCTTGTTAAATAGCTATTCTTTGCCCGACTGATATGATGATATTTCTATCCTTGCAAGAAAATATGTGGCTCATTGAAAAAATGTTCTTCCAATGGGATTTTAGTTGCATTTCTTCCCTTTTACCATTCGATGTAAATGATGCCTTTAGCATTGAGACCTGTTGCCCCAAAGCGTTTCAGCTATGCATTTTTGAGCATACAGATATTAGGTTAGTATTTTAGCCTGAAATATTGTAAGGAAGGACTACCCCTTGTACGACTAATCAGTCCATAAACCACACAGACAAGTTATTTTTTAAATGTAATTCCTTCTCATTCCTCAGCTTTGGCTGCCTTTTATAACCACTTTGTAAGGAACTGAAAGATCCACCTTCGTTTGCATACTGTCTGCTGGTTGCACTGCAGAATCCAATGGAATTAAATCCGGGACTTTTAGGTGCCTAGTATGATTCTCTGGTTTTTAAGTTTTGTTGCCTGGTTCAGTCTCAGACCTCTCAAAATGTCTTTTTCCTCTGAATTAGTAGAAGATTGAGGTTTGGAAGTGTCATTGCAGTAGTGTGCATGGCCACATTTTTAAAGAGAGATTTTTTCCCTCAAAGTTCTATTATGAATAATCTTTCTACTCTTTCTCTCTACAACAAATGGTCTTCTGACTCGACTTCTTTATTATTATCACAGTAGGTATACAAAGGTTAACATGTCTATTAATATTACTGATCGTTCCAAGGTAGTTCTTATGGCACTCTTATGAGAAAAGAATACACACAAAATCTTTCGGATCACTCTTGAAATTGAGACTTCCTGAAGAACTTTCCAGAAGTGCGCAAATATCAGGTTACTAATTTACTAATTTTTAGGATTATTGCGTTTGGAAAATAATTTAAGATATAAACTTTTGTAGGTACTCAGTATACACTAGAAATAACTATAAACTAAACCTACGAGTAATTTACATGAAGACCTACATTATCAAAAGTAATATTTGTTAAAGATGTGCTGAAAACTTTTGATATGGGTAAATTACCAAGGAGTATACTAGATACATTTTAAATTAAACCTATAAACTAACTGCATAGAAAAAATTTCTTGCTAAAGGGTTGTTATCTGAGGGGGACTGCTGAAAACAGGCTTGGCAAAAGCTCAGCAAAGCTTTGTTAACTTTACTGTAGCTTGTGGTGAAATCAAGGGTAACTTTTGTTTTTTTTATACTGTTATTGGTTGTTTTTTTTTGCTAAACACTTAGTTTTAACGGAGTTTTTCAACCTTTGGTAATTTTGATGGTTTTTGCTCTGGTTTTTGGTTAATACTCACCACCCTTTTGGCTGTCAAGAAGAGGATCTCTATTAAGCACTCAAACAAAATGTCAAAAAACCAAGTCAAAAACACATTTTTTAATAGGCAAGTAAGTAGACATATGTACTTAATATTTGGCGAGTATTTTGGTCACTTTGCATGAGAAAAAAACAGCTAAGGTAGGTAATAGCAATTGTTTGTTCAGTTTGTTTGTTTGTGTAGCAATGGCTTCTCTTCTGTCCAGAACAATTTGCCAGCACATTCAGTTGTCCAGAGGGTTCTTCAGAATTTCTTACACAAAACCGAGTTGTTGTTTGAAACCGAGGCACCGAGCACCTGTTCGCATAAACAGCCGATTTGCCAAAGCGCCTATTGGAGTTTCAAGATTCTATGGTGATGCCAAGTCAAAATATTTAATGGCGGTAGAATAATCGGTATATAAGGACAGTCAAGAACAAAATCACTTGTAAACACACTTGGAATAAGAAAATGGCTGTTTTAAAAGCACATTATTGGAATTCTCATCAAATTTCCTATTTAATAACCTGAAAAAAACACAGTTGGAAAGAACAGTCAAGAACAAAATGCTGGTAAAAGTCACTTGGAGTGAGAAAATAACTGTTTTAAAAGCACATTTTTAGAATTCTCATTAAATTTCCTACCCAATAACCTGAAAAAAATGCTTCAAAATTCAGTACAGTCAAAGAGAAAAACCATGTCGAAGTTAGAACTGACAGAAACAGAGTTTAAAAGGAGAGTCAGGAACAAAATGCCTGTAAAACCCAGTTGGTGTAAGAAAATGACTGTTTTAATCTTGGTAATGAAAAAATACTACAAATTTGGTACAGTCAAGGAGAAAGCGATGTCACAGTTGGAACTGTCAGAAACACAGTTTGAAAGAACAGACAGGAACAAAATCTCCTGTAAAACCGATGCCCTCTACATATAAGAGCAAAACTAAGATCTAATTTTAGTTTATCATTTTACAAATCTCCCAAATACCAAATTTTGTCTTAATATGGATATTATTGAAAAATTACTTAAAAAACAAAAAATAACTCAATTTTTAACATCCTGTAGCCCCAGGGAGCTAGGCCTTGGGGGACCCATATAGATTTATGGACTATATAGACTTTTTGCCTTCAAAATATGGGACACATATTAAAAAACACTCAAATGGTAGACATACCGTTTTATAACCCCCCCGGTCTATGTAGGAATACTAGTTCTGTACGAGACTACTAGACTTGTCATTGTCACATTGCATAGTTCCGAGCAAATTTCAATACTTTTGGATTAAATAAAATAAAATCAGTATAAATACACCAAACTATCCATTGATTTACTTTTGCTTTACATAAAAAAATTCATTCACATACCAACATTAATTCCTCCATAAAAAATTATGTAACCCTTATGCACATTACTTGAAAACATTGCTAAATAATGTGTTAATTACTTTTTACAATTTTAAATTGGCATACACATGTTTATTTAAGTGAAGGCAAGTGTAAAAGTAATATTTAAACAACACACACCAAATTATTTAAATATCAAAATATAAATATTGGCGGACTGTCAAAACAAACAACACATTATCTGTCAAAATAAACAATTGAAAATCTTCCTTGACATTTTGGTGTTTTATTTACTGTCCTTGATTTGCCTGACAATACTGAAAATTGAACTCTAAACAAAACCTAAAACCCAAAGATGATATTACAACAAATGTATATAATACAAAGGTAACCAGGAGCCCTATAATGTACTTACCTATTGTTGGCAATCCGGGCGCCGTTTATCCGGCTAAAACTCCCCGTACATGAATTAAAAACACCACACTGCACAGTTTCGGGTTTACACTTGAAAATTCGACAGTTCACTGCACCGATTTTATTGAAAAAACTCGGAAAAATCCGTTTAAAAACGACGAAAACACACCGCAAATTTCAGCTCTAGGCCAGGACCTCATTGCCATTTTGTCACTGAATTGCGGGGTTGCCACATGGGGTTGTATAGATTTCCCTGTGTAGTGTTTTGTATAAAAACCATTTTTTTGTGCGTTTTTGTTGTTGAGAGGTAACAAAAATTATTCAAACCGGCGGTACATAGCTGTTTAACTCAGGTCAATATTTAATTAGTTTTTCCACACACACACTATAAAAACAAACCACTCCTCGGTGCTTAATTAATTATTAAAGTCAATGAAGGGGTAATTTCCTTTAGTAAAATTTAGCATTTATTGCAAGTAGAGCTTCAGTTTTTATTTGAACTTTCCTGCAACGTGCAATATTAAATTATTGTAATCCTTCGCTGTGCATCGCATTCAAAACTTCTATATGTTTACAAGCAAAAAAATGCTACACCAGAAGAGCTTTAATACATAATTATTTAATAAACTTACATTACATTATCATAATTACTAACATGCGGGTTTTTAAGTGCTCACTCCAGTGTTTATGACATCCAGTACGATTGACCTGACGGTGGATCGGCAACGCTGTAGGAGAAACATAAATTTAAATTAAGACATTGCTGCGCCCTCTAGCGGATATTACACTATCTGGCCAGCGTCCTGCAATATTTTCTAGACGCTTTGCCACCACCATCGTCAAGATTCGTACTTATTATAAGAAAACAGGAAAACTCTGGAAAAATGTTATTAAAAAAAAACAACACAACTTAAAAAACATACATAACAACTCTTAAATCTGCTTCTAGTATACTGATAATGTGTAACTTACTATACTAACAACTAATTAATTTAAGAATCTAATGCTCATTTTCTGTTCAACATCAGTCCTCTGCAAAGCTTTACAAAACTCGTCGAAGGAAATCTCTGATCCCCATCTTCATCAGCTTCCACTATAGTGCGTTCTGCAATACTTGTAAGCTGCTCCTCACTTATATTTGTTCCCACCATCATGTGTGTATAGCAAGCAGTTCATCTTTGGAAATCATATCATCATTGTCCAGATCATACAGTTTAAAAGCAACTGAAATGGAAACCAGTTAAGTAATGAATTATTTATACCTGGAGTAGTTACATTTGAGTTTTTTCCTCTCTGGAATTCAATTGTTTTCCTTGTTTGTTCTTTACTGGCCTAAAGTGGGCGAGCACTTGCATAAACTGTCGAAAATTGACTCTGTCCGTAAATTCATCACTTTGAAAAAAGGCGTTTACTATCCTTCCACCCAGTGGATGATAGCCAGTTCAGGTATTCGCAAAAAATCATCCCTTGACAATGTTCCACAATCATTTCTGTCCAAAGCCGTGAAACGGAATACAGTCGTTCGATTTGATTGGGTGTGACTGCAAATTAAAAATAAAACATAAATCAACAATTCCTAGCCAATTTACAAAACTTACAGCCAGTTTCTTGTTGAATTTGGGCGATTCTTCTTCCCGCAAGAGTAGCGAAGCTCTATTACCCATTTTGTTCACGATGAAGTGGAATGTGACTGGCGAGGACAAGTTGTCGGTCACCACTTTGTTTAATTCAATTGACGTACATTGATCTTTGAACTTTAGGATTATTATTTATTAATGGGTATCCAAAAATCCAATGGTCAATCAAAAAAAATATAACAAATAGCTAAGGAGGCATTGACAGATGGCGTCCGATGTGAAGTATCTTAGACAGTACAGAATTCCCAGATGACACATTATCACGTGACCATTGTGTAAGTGGATCGAACTTCTACCACGTGATCAAATTTTTATACGATTAAATTTAAGTTTTCCATTTTATTAATTTATTAAATTGCTTTATTTAAGTTCCCTGTTGTATTTTGTGCAATTATTATTTCATTTCTATTAATTTACAGCATTTTGTGTTTATTTGACGTTTTCTGGTATACGCATTATATCAGTATCCAGTATTTGTCTCTGTCAAAATTTAGTTTCTCTCGTTCAGTTTTTCACTTTCCCGACACAACCAAATTGTTTACAACTATTTTAGAATAAACATTAGTCTATCATGAACTAATTAGCGTTCTTTAGTAGTTAAACGCACTTGAATGTAGCGGATGTCAGACTCAAATTAACACGTCCCACTAGTGAAATTGCCGACGTTTCGATCATTAATTTAGATCTTCATCAGGGCTTTTTCTTTTATTAAACTTAAAAAGTCTGTCGAATTTAAATCATCGGTGCGACACAATAAAGAACAAACTATGTGATTGCTTTTCACGCATTAAAGCACAGTGTTTTCATATAATGTAAGACTGATTGGAGCAACTCAAACATTTCGGGAACTGACAAAATTAAAAAATTAATCACAACAGACATGACAAGAAGAAATATCTGAAGGACATCAATATCAAAATTATGAACACGAATGATCATTTTAGTTTAAAAAATTTATTGTTATAACTCGAAATTGTACCTCAAAACTCTGGGTGCTATAATATCAAATTTTGACTTATTACAACTGAGTCCTATTACCTACATTACCACTCCACACGTCAGTGACACAATAACAATAACACAATCAACATATCGTGTGGGTCAAATATTTACCAGTTATTCGATAAAGTTAAGCCTAAACTCCAAAATTTTGAAGCAACTTCTAATCAATGTCACATATGGCTATAATAAAGTAATTTAACTTCAATGTCATTGTAACATTTCAATATTTTCTTGCAAATTAACGATATAAAACATAACAAAACTAAAGTTAGAAGCCATGTCCAAGAACTTTTACAAACGCAATAGCAATGAGCTGTAGAGATAACGACAGAAAACCTGCCCCAGACCTGTGTAACAACCAAAGCCAATCGAGGGTAGTTAATTTAAGGTTTAAACACTATCTCTTAAGAGATTTTGTTGTAGGTGAATTGTAAAAGCAAATCTCCTGAACCGCCTACCAGTTGCCAATGCGCTCAAACCTTTCGACAATTCTTTCCCTTACAATGATCTGCCCCCACCAGCCCCACCAGATGGTAGGGCTGATTTGTGGGAGCTGCAATTCTGTCGTTGGTGGGGATGGAACTGGGTGAAAAAGCGTGAATCTTTAATGAGATGTGAATCGAGAAACGTTACGAAATGTGATCAGACCAAAAGTTATAGACCGAGGTTTGTTACTAAAAGTACCATCAAATTCGCATAATTGTAACTTTGCAAATAGGGATAATACAATTGATGAAATTCCGGTTAAAATTACCCGCTTGCGCAAACCCAAAAATAAGTGTATATCATACAAGGAACCAGAACCTAAATGCACATTGTCAAAACAACATTCACCTAAAGAACAATTTAAAGCTATGTGCAATGTTGCTGGGAAAAAAGAAGACACCTTGCGAAATGGCTAAGTTGTATAACACACCCTCTACTAGTAGGGTGGGACTAAAACTACAGGACAGGTTCTTAAATTCCTATAACTATTAAGACGCAAGTTGTAGGGGTTTAATTTCTAGAGCATTCTGTGGAATGGGTCAGCGGTCGACAAAACCATACAAACATCGAGAACCATCATGTTACGACAGAACAAAAATAGAAACAAACAAATGTAGGGAGAAACATCAGGGTAAACCAACTAAAACTTGAAAACAGCACCTTTTGCATTTATTTGTAGGGGAGACAAAGTCCCAGACGGACCTCCTTAAATTCCGCTACGTCAGCAACAGATAGCACCCCTTGCGAATCTTTGTTCACTCAGAAACCTGAGTGCAGCACAGAAGAAAGTGTGAATATCTAACGTTTAAGCTGGCGCAAGCCACTAGCGATGCATGTCCCTGCCAGAAAGTCAAGACACAAAGTGTACAAGTAAAACTAGTGTAGGTGTTTGGTCACATTTTTAAAAGAAAACTTTTAGAATAACACTGAAAAAGGTTGTGGAACCACGTCCAAAAACACCCAAACGTGCTTTGCCTTCATGGATAATTACAACATACCAATGAGTGAAACTGCATACGGAACCAATGAGAAATTAGTAAAATTTAAAGGAAAAAGCACAAAACAATCTGCATAATGGTGTGCTGTTGTGGTTCATGCAAACCGAACGATGGCAGCTCCAATAATAAAGGACACACATGTACAAAAACAGGCACTACGTGCCCTTGCAAAGTTTGCCCCAAAGTATCTTGCACTCGGGTGAAAGAACATCCGAAACCGGAAGATAAGGAATTGAAGAAGCAATTACACTTTTCCGTTTACTTTTGCCCCCTTAAACACCAAGGCTCTCTCTAAATTTGGCACCCCTTCTAAGAGCTATCCTTGGCTAAAGGCTACCGACTCCCAGCAACTACCATCTCTTTGAACAACATAGGCGTTGATACCAACAGCTTCTATGATTGGCTCAACACAGGAACTAAAT
Source organism: Ips typographus (assembly GCF_016097725.1). Classification (NCBI taxonomy): domain Eukaryota; kingdom Metazoa; phylum Arthropoda; class Insecta; order Coleoptera; family Curculionidae; genus Ips; species Ips typographus. The sequence continues at coordinate 14,447,543 of NC_138423.1, forward strand.
CTAAACTACCAGAGTTTATGAACGTCTCTCGATAATTTGTCGCTTTTCCTAAACTCACCAAGTCTATTAATAAATCAAACTTTGAGGATAGAGTGCTTTTGGATGCGGTATGCGATGCCATATTGCAGGAACATGAAGATAACCAGCACAGTCGATTTTTGGAAGACCTCCAATTCGGTCTCGTAAAAGACTCAGCCGCTAAGTCTAGTAGAGATCTTATGGACATAGGGGTGCAGATTTACGGCCCAAAGCCAAAAGCACACGTTTACACTGAACTTAGTAAAGCGCTGGTTAATACTGAAGATGTCGGGACGCAATTGGCTAATCACATTACAACCACTGACCACCATGAAGTTAGAAATTTTGATAATATGATGGACAGTATAATGAAGAGCATCTTCTCGGACTCTCAAGAGAATATGATAAACTCCACTCAAAATAAAGACACAGGAGAAGCAACTAAAAGTAAATGCATGTCTTTTAATCAAAGATTTACAAAAACTGGTTTACTGCCTTGTCAACCATTCCATTCCTCTACAAAGCCAGCAGCAAAACGGGCCGCAACTAACTTAGAGAAACCAAATGGCGCAAAAAAGCTCAGAACCGATGACAGCAATTCAGAAAACTACTCCAATGACAACATAGGAAACATATTCTCTAAAATCGATGATATAGTACGTAAAAGCAAAGTAAAAACAGCAGAAATTCAAAAAGTCCTCAATTTGAAACCTGATGAAAATCCCACCCCCAAACCATTTAAATTTTGCGGATTGGAATCTGTTAACCTTAAGAAGAACTATCCCATGTCTTCTGACAATTTCAAAGGTTCGATTTTATATCAAAACGAATTTTCCTCAAAAGTCGATTTTGAACCTGAAAGTCAACTTCTTGGAAGTCAACCAACCACTTCGACCAACTCAAAAGATAACGTGGAAGAAGTGGAAGTTGAAGTACAAAACACAATTAAAGATTCCGGTTTGTTGCATGGTAAACTTTCAAAGTTGTCTGTTCACAGTTTTGTGGTTTGCGACCAAAAACCTTCTGGAGTCAAAGTAGGAAAGAAGCAATACAAAAGGAAGATTGGTAGTAAAGGGTCTTTGATTCCGATAAGGAAATAATTGGGTGAACGACTGTCTTTTAATAAATTGAATTTTTAAAAATTGTTTTTGTTTAGTTTTTTTCCACTTTCATAAAGAACATTTTGAGCGACCAAACTAATTGGGAAGGTGGTTTTAAAATCATTTCGGTAAAGCCACCTTTTTGTGTAAAATGTGAACAATTTGTAGATCAAAATTCTGAAAAAATAATTTCTAATCATACTGTATCAAGACTACATTGAGTAATCATATTTTTTATGTGGATCGGCATTTTGTTTTTTAAGAAATAAAATTCAAAATTTAAAATAAGATTAAGGTCCAAGCAAGAACTAGGCAAATCGACAGGTGGCAGGTGCCATCAATCAAAATTGCTGGTATAGTGGCCATGTGACCAAGTTTGCGCATTAGAACTGACAGTTTATATGAAGCACGAAGAGAATGTGACGTCACGGTGACTAAAGGCAAGCAGCTTTTTTATGTATGATTTTACTGTATTTCCTGTTAAACAATAAAAAAAAATGATTTCTGAAGTAAAAGGCCGGATTCGTTTTCAGCAAAGCAAAGCAGCAGAACAAAGCGAATGGGACGTCACGATGACGTAATTTGGCAAAACCATAATATAATCACTGTCAAATTACGTCATTGTGACGCCATATCGCTTTGCTCGCTCTATGGAGAAGTGGAAACGAATGCGGTTAGTTTGAATATGACAGTAAAACATATACAGTAAGTTTTAATTGCCAGTTTGTATGTCTATGTCAGTGGCCGCATTCGCGGCGCAAAGCGTTTTTGACGTCACAATGACGTAATTTGACAAGTGGTTAAAATTATGGTTTTTCCAATTACGTCATCGTGACGACAAAAACGCATTAGCAGGTTAGAATGGTAACAGTCGATCATCCAGAGGTTGGTGGTTGGTTGTACTCAAATAATAAATTTAAATTTTTACTACAGGATTGAAAGTCAACAATGAAGAACTTACTTACTTATAAAATAACTTAAAAAAAGTAAAAAAAAACTCTGAACTCTGAAAATTAAACAGAGTTAAGTACCACCACAGATAAAGGTTTATAGTTATTTATTATGTGGTTATTACAGATAAACACACACAAAGGGAGTACCTACTAAATATAAAATTCTATTATCACATTATATCTGACAACTTTAACTGAAAAACAGTGTACATATTTTTCAATAAAATGCTTTACATACTTTACCTATAAAGCTTCGAGAAACCCAAGGTTTGGGTAAGTTTAAAAAAGGATTTGTTATTAATCTTCTCGTTTTCATCGAACCTTACAATTTTGAGGAGTTCTTTCAAAAAGTGCAACGTTCTTAGCAATAAGTTAAATATGTATACATCTATCCACTGATACTAGATACTTTTTCTTCTTTGACGTGTTTAAACATAATTACCCTGTAATTATTTGTTTTAAATAAAAGCTCTTATCTATCTATCTATCGCTTTTTTTACACTATTTTTATTAATTTACATTATTTGGTTCGAAATTAAAAATCTTGGATTGTTCTGTGTTCTGTCAATCTCAACCGACCCAGCAGAGCATACCGCAACAGAATCGATTTATTGAGAGTTGAGCTGTTGGTCACATGATATTTACTTTATCAACCGCCACTAAATCACGTGAGGAAATTTTGTTTGACTTTGACAGCTTCCCGATGATTTGACAGCCTGTTGTATTGACTGATTGATACGGCACGAAAGAAAGCTAACCACACACTCAATTTTGTTTGTTGTAGTAAAGGTAAAGTAGTTTTTCCTAAATTTAATTGGTTTTTGAATTTGAAAAACTTGTTGCACTTGTTTTAACAATATCTAGAATATTATCTACGCCGTTAAATATTGTTAGAAACTGGTTTTACCCGTTTTATTTTTTAAATCTAAATATGTATAATCCCAACAATAGTTAAAGCTTACATTTTTTTTAATGTCTTTGGAAAGAAAGTATGTTAGTTTTGTGATTAACAGTTATGATGGACCGGCCTTTGAAGAGTATTTTGGATATTATCAAAGGCTATTTTTCTTTTTCCACCTCCCATACTTCTCCAGAGATAGAACGCAAGAGACGGTAAGACTATTGGTTCTGGTTAGGTTCTACTGTAAACCACTGTTAATTGTAGTGCACCTACACTTGAAAGTCCAATTCGTACTAAAGTAAGTCGTTATTCACCATACCAGTCACCAGTTAGGGTTATTCAATCGAGAGGGAATCAGATGGTGAGTTAAACCCTACAAAATATTACCATTGCTAATTAATCATGATTTGATGCAGATATATCTTACTGGTTACCTAAAAAAACTCGTTCTCACTACCAGATCACCACTTTACCCTAACCGAAGAGTACCAATGAAATCTTACAAACTGAAGATGTGGTTTTTCTTGATGATGATGATGATGACGAAGTGGTTGAAGTGAGAGAGAAAATAAACCACTCAAAAGTTACTTCTACACCTGCCAATAAAGCAGGATTGGGCTCATATAGGAGGAAAATGTGGAATGAGAATAGTGACAAAGATGTTATATTAGTAAAAACCACCAAATCTCCTAGAGATAAGCAGCTGGACTCTAAATTATTTAGTTTTAATCTTCTGAAAACTCCAGGTGGATCAGATAAACCTTATTTAATATAGGTAAGTAATAATGTACTACTACTAAACTATTAAACTAGGGTTTAAGACACTTTGGTTAAATGTCAAAATATTTACATGGTATTTTGTACTGTTGTTTGGACTATTTACTAGTATTTACTTTGGTATAGTAAGCCCATGTCACCCTTCTTGCAGCCTCATCAAATTGATTCTTCTGTGTCTTTTTTCAATAATTACATACATTGGATGACAACTTTTTAATTGAAATTTTTCATAAGGAAGAGGCAACAATTGTTGTTATGGAATTATTGATAAATGTAACTTGTATGACTGCTCCCATATCATAGAAATTTTTAATGTGTTTGTGAAAGAAAAATTGTTTGCTTTTAGGAAATCATGCAAATTGAATTATTGAATTTCAAACTTTTACATGTGTGCCTTAAAAATGCACTTTTAACACCCATATGAAGGTGTTTTCACTCAATGTTGCTGTTTCCTTGTGTTTGACATATTTTCTGCATTAAAGCACTATTGGTAAAATGGCGTTTTTGATTGACAAGTTTAGTGTAACAATAATGTATCTCTTTCCTGCTTTATTAGATGTCATGGAAACAGTGAGCTACTGTTTCTGCTAACATAGAAAAAAAAAGCCTTTTTTAAAGTACAATTTGCTGGTAAATGATAACTAGGAAGAAAACCTGTGGAGAAGGAGAACCTAGGAAGAAAATTTGAAAAACTAACTCTAAACTTAACTCTAAAAATTCTGTTTTAATGGGAATTTTAACTTATTGCACTTTGATTTGATGCAATGTTTGTCTTTCTTTTGTTACACTCAAATGATCTTCTGAACAGAAAATGTGTCTTAAATAAGGCTTTTGACTTCATAGAAGACACTTTGACTTCTTTAATTACCAATTCAGTTTGTCAAGTGTGATTGATTGTCATTATGAATTAGTTCTAGGTTATAGCATAAGGCAGGGGATACAATAAATTCTATATTAGTGTCTAAGCTGGTGTTGTACTTCTACAGCAATAGCTTAAGTTTGGAATTTGTATTGGTGTGAAATACAAAAAAAGTCAGTTTTTATTATCTTTGGTGTGAGCATTGATGTTTGCAATCATTTCATAAAATTTACTTTCTATAAAATTGTCAGACCTGTATATTCAAGTTTGTCCCAAAAGCCGCCAGATAGTACAGTGTCTGCTAGTTTTTTAAAGCTTTCATCTTTATTTACAGTATTTACACCGTCCAGGCTGATTCTCTGCACAATAGATTTTGAAATGCCTAAAGCATCTGAAACCTTTAAAATGTGGCATCAATAATTGACAAAAATCGCGTTATTAAAAAAGCATGGGTGTTTAGCGTTAATAATGTTTTCTTTTAAATTTGTTCCTTTTCACTGTACCTATAGAACATAGTATATTGGTAATTGATGGCAGCTTTGATTGGCAAGTTAGAGCCAAACTAATGTATCTGTATCCTGCTTTCATGTCAACTGTCACTGAAACTGAAACTCATCAAATGTCACTAAAACAGTATGGTAATACTCTAGTTTTGCACTAGAATGTCAGTCAAAAACGCCATTAAATTGGTTAAGAAAATCCAGCAATATACAGGGTGATTCCAAAGTTGGTGCTTTCCTTTCACCTGCGAATAGGCTTCAAAAAATAAGGTTTTTTTTCCTTTGACGCTTTTTCGAAATATGAACAATAACGAAGATACAGTGTCAAAGTTTTACTGAAAAAAAAAACAAAATAAAAAATAACTTAAATTTAATTTAACTAACTACAGTGTATCTTATCAACAGATATAAACAAAAACAAAAGATTTCAGCCGCCTTTGAACTAAGTTTTAATAATTTGACACTTTAAATTAAACAGCATTTAATTTTAGCACACATTAAGAGGGTTTTTATTTTTTTTACTGGGAAAAGGGTGCGTCGTAGCAAAAATAATAAAAGGGGTTTTATTTTTAGAATTGAACAAGGAATTCAATAATAAATTTTATGTTAGAAAAAAGCCAGTAGGGTAATATTTTTTTCAAAATTTTTTTAAAAAAATTATACGCGCGCCATTGGTAAACGCAAGAAAATTGTTGTTGTCTTGGAAAATTTGTTTTCCACGTAGCTACTGACACCTACAAAAGTTTGTTTAATTATTTCCAGTGGTTTGGCCAAAATCATTAAATTTTAATTTTTTCAGTAAAACTTTGACACCCTGTATCTTCGTTATTGTTCATATTTCGAAAAAGCGCCAAAGGAAAAAAAAACCTTATTTTTTGAAGCCCTATTCGCAGGTGAAGGAAAGCACCAACTTTGGAATCACCCTGTATAACCACAAGCTTGCCTTGGGTCACATTTATGAATAAAAAAATGTTAAATTAATAATTATATTGTTGCAGAACTAAGTCTATTTTTCATTCAGGTGCGGATACCAGTCGAAATGGTGCCAAAAACCAAAGAAAAAATCAAACCTCGTTTAAGTTCATTAAACACAGCCCAGGCATCAGCTTTAGATTACACCTTCAGACTTGATGATAAAATGAGATACAAACAACTGCTAGAACAAAGTACAGATGTTCATCCATATACCACACACCTATAGGGATACATCCGTCCTCATTCAATTTTACGCGGAGCAGCGACAAACTCTCAAATCCCGTTTTTAAACGGCGATAAGTCACAAGATAAACCAAAAGAATCGACCAAGGAAGGATCATAAAGGTGCTGGATAGTTTGGAAACTGAGCGGTCGTTGTCAAAGATTCCGATTCCGATGATAGCGTTATTTTGCTTAATCCGCCATCACCAAAGCCGGACATTAAAGTTGATCCAGTGAATAGTTTCAAAAGTATGTGGACACCACCGAGTTTAGTAAACAAGACTGGCTGTCAGAGTTGTAAGTATATCTTTCTTATTAGTTTGACAGTTTTTTTTGTTGCGTTAAAAAGAATACATATACAGGGTGTCCCACTGGAAACTGCCACGGTCGATATTCCAAAAACTGTAATAGATATTTTTTTAAAAATTTTAGGGTTTAGTATTTGCTCTGGAGCTTCCGCATCAAAATATTTTCACGTTTGAGCTACCAAAGTAGTTAATACCAACTTCACTATTTTAAATGGAACACTCTATATATTATTATATTTTTAGATTCTGCTAACGATTCATTTTTACGCAGTATGTATTCATAGATGATAAGCTATATCTATCTGCAACGGTGTTCGATATATTGACGTTTGAAAAATTACGTTTCTACACTTTGTACCGTCATAGCTCTTTAATCAGATAGAGCAAAACGGTTTGCATGTTTCTATCTTAACTTTTTGACATCTATCACCTGGTAACATTTTTAAATTTTGACAGGTGTCAGAAATAAGACAAACTTTGCAGTATAACCTTGGCATACACCATGAAAAGTTAAGATAGGAATGCAATCCATTTTACTCACTCCTTCTGCTTAGGAGCTATGACATTCCACTCTCTCACTGAGAATTTACCATTTCTAAAAATTGTTATAAAAATCTTACCCCACATTTCTGGTGATACAGATGATTTTAACCTAATTCTTTAATTTAAACTGAATGGTTGTCAAATTACGAAAAACTCTTTTTCTAATTTACTAACTAGTGATGAAATGGCCATTTCTTAACTAGTTAATAAATGAATACGACAATTATTAGCTTTTCTAACTTCTTTTTACTCATTTAAACTGTAAAAATCAAAATAAGTACAATTTATATCAAAAGGAACATAACAATTAAAAAAATCAATTATTGTAAATATTAATTACACAATTTGTACTGTTCGACAAGTTGTTGCCCGAATTTGTCTTGCTGTTGCTTCAATTGTTGTTACAGCAAGTGATTTGGCACTACTTGTTTCAACAGAAATGCTTTTTTTGTTTTCAATCGAGTTTTCAACATATCCCTCGGCAACAGAGTTCGATTTCCATCCCCCATGTTGTTTTATTTTCAACAAAATTGGCTCCAGAGTCTGCAAGAAAGGTAGCAGACGACCTTCGAAAGCAATGTCCAGTGAATAATCCTGGATTTTTTAAGCCAAGTAATTCAGCAATTTTCTTTGGTAACTGGCCAATACTATTAATACCTACTGGTTGTATACTGCATTACCATATAGGTAGTTAATAAAAAATCTGTTGTGCTTCAAATTTTTTGGTCACATATTAATGTTTCTTCTTAGTATATCTACAAAACTGATTTCCTCAATACCTCCTTCCGTTATGACAAATTTACGTGATGTTTTTGTTTTTGTGATTGGAATGTTAACTCGAAAATGCGAGTGTTCATCTATTACATCTTCATTCCGAAGAAACGTTAATTCCACCTTTCGACAGGCGCCTGCTACATCTACAATAAAGACCACCTGAAATATGAAAATCATCATCTAAGTGATTATATCGAAATTTTGTGTAATAGTTTAGGCCTACCATCGCTAACAGCCACTTGGAATCATTTGTTTCTTTTAAAAACTCCGACATGTTTTCTCTAGTAAACACATTAGATTTCTTCGCCTTATACCCATCGCTGCATTTTTTTAAATACGCAATCAAACTGCAGTAACCTTTAATTTCGATGCCTTTCTTCAGAGACAGCTCCGCTCTCAACATTGAATAAAGTGACCATGTTGAAGATTTAAAATACCTCTTTTCCTCGAAGTAATCAAGCATAACTTTTTCATTTATGTGTTTTACCTTTTTTGATTTAAGCTTTTTTGATTTCAAATTTTTCGTAAGCTGTATCGTACAGCGACTTAGATCTTTCGGGAAGCTACTTCGATATCACTCGGTAATTCTGAATCTAAGTTATTCATTTTTCAGTTAAATTATCGCACCATTAAATATCTATCGCAAAATTTCTTGCAATGTTTACAGCATAAACAATATTTGACGTGGCAAAATTTTAATATATTACAATACACGCACAAGTCACCATGGATATTTCATTTGGAACAACTGGTGGGGGATTGGGAGTAGGCATAGATGTTGGATGTGAAACTAATTTACTTAGTTTGTACCACTTGAAAAAAGCATGTATAAAACACGTTTCGAAAATGTCTAATTGTCTAACTCATTCAATTGCAGGAACTCGTCCTGCAAATATTCATTCGTTACACAAAATCGCACTTTGGTAACTATATTCTTAAGTCCTGTACTTTCAAACATCGTCCACTGTTGCATTAAATAAAATCATCACATTTCCATCCCAAGGAATATGCGGTAGAATTTTGTACAGACACCCTGTATTTTGTGACATTTTTCATTCAAAATTGTGTCAAAATTTTAAGGTTTACACTTTCATTTACAATATTTTTTATTATGGGTAACATCCTGCTATCGATTAGTTATGACTTCTACTGTTTCTTATTTGGGTCTGTATTACTTTTGCTTTAACTAGTTTCGAAACATTTTTTCGATCACCTTTGAGTTTGCATAATCATTTTAGGGTACAAAACCACGCATCATACGTAGACAAACGCCAACAAGAAATCGACGCCATCCGACAATGCTCACGGCGAAGCGAAGAACTAAACAAGGACATCAACGTCGAACTGTTAAGGCGGAAAGTCGACAACTGTTTACAGTTGAAGGACTTGATTTTACCGGAAATCGAGACCGCGGACGAGACTGAATTTCCCGAGCTCACCGACGAGCATCATAACCTGTTGCAAAAAGCGTTCAGGGGCGACCCTAATGAAGTTCTGGTGCGGAAGTTTAACTTGAACATCACCAGGCGTGATCTGAAAACATTAGGAGGGCTAAACTGGCTGAACGACGAAGTGATCAACTTCTACATGAATTTAATTATCGAGAGAGGAAAAGACTCGAAGTGGCCCAACACGTATGCGTTTAACACCTTTTTCTACTCCAAACTGATCAAGGATGGGCCGCAATCGCTTCGAAGATGGACGAAAAAAGTGGATTTATTCTCGTATGATTTGATTTGTGTGCCTGTGCATTTAGGCGTACACTGGTGTATGGCTATCATTGATTTTAGGGATAAATCCATAAGGTAAGATTAGTTTTTTTTGTTAAAACGTTGATAATAATTTTTGAACCCTTAAGTAAACATATTAATATACAAAAAAAAGTTTTCTTAATTTGCTGTGTTAATTATGTTTAATTTTACATACTCCTGGCATTATTTTTGATTGTTTGATATTCAACAGATATTTCGACAGCATGGGCAGCCCTAACGATAGATGTTTAATGGCATTGCGTAACTACTTAGAAGCAGAACACTTGGACAAAAAAAGCACCAGGCTGGACACAAGCAACTATAAACTAATCAACATGGACGATATTCCGCAACAGATGAACGGTAGCGATTGCGGCATGTTTTCCTGTACTTTTGCCGAATTCATATCTCGTGATGCACGAATCACCTTCACACAAGAGGATATGCCGTACTTACGGAAGAAAATGGTGGTTGAAATCATGTTGGGTGAGCTGCTTATCAAGTAAAGTCGTAAGACTTTATAATATATAGTTATAAATAAGGAATACGAAATTGTTACTTTAAACTTCCTCTCTTAAATTATATGTGTAATTGTGTAATTAAATTTATCTTTAAACATTATATTAGATACGTACGTTTAAGTTCAATTCATGTTTGTCTGATTATTATGGAATAGTAAAACAAGTTCTTAAAGTAAATATCATTTTTTTTTCCTATGAGCATAGACTAAATGATAAGTACAGACAACCAGAGCAATGTAATTAAAGTGGCACCCAAAAAAGAAGCCATTTACGCTTCAAGGGCTTCCTAATGGTTGGTTGGTTGGTTTTGTTGTTGGCTCTGCTCCGCAAGGGCAATTCGCCAGCTACCCACTGTAGAGGCCGCGGTGTTGTCTGGCTCTAAACCATACCGCGGCTCTTACTTTTCACAAAAGATACTTCGCACACACAAAAAAGTTAAAAAAATTGATTAAGGGCACAATCCGAGTGAAAGATATAGGTAGTCATTCCTCGTGGAAACTATAACCGTCACAGTCACATCCACGTGGTCTTCTCCTAGGTTTTCACCCTTTCCGCCTCTTGGTGTGCACCAAGTGCAGCGCACAAGACAATTCCCCGTAGGCTTTTAGGAATCGACGTTTCCACTTAAAGATTCCACCATCTCCACTCGACCGGTTTGCGGAATTCGGTCGTCAACTTCAAATTTCCTTGAACACCGTTTCAAGAAACGTGGTGTCTTAGTGGCAAAAAATGGCACCCACGAAACTGACGTGCGGTACGTTCCAGGTGAAAACCGAACTGGCACCAACTTCTTAATAATGTATTTCGGCCGCTTCAGTTGTAGGTAAACTCTAAGAGATGGCGCTAATTCAGCTCGTCATTGCAGACATAGTTGTCAACTCTTGCAGTATTTCCTATAATCCGCTTTCTTTTGCTATCCCATCTGAACTGCGTAAGCTTGATTTTTTCAAATAAATTTGAGTTAAATTAGTCTTATTTTGAAAACTAAACAAGATAAAAATTTCTGGTTTGAGGTATCGATAATAAAGTTCTATTTATAGTTCTATTATAAATCACAGGACTCTTTTTTAACGTCACAACAGAATCCTGAAGGTCACGTGACCGTTTTTTTAGTTTTAAATTAATACACTAAATCACGTAGGTATCTATTTCTAAGTATAAAATGTCATTTTTAACGTCAAAACAGATCCTGAAGGTCACGGGAAGATTAAAAATGGAATTTATAATGTCACGACAGTTTTAAAAATGTCAAAATGTCATTTGAAGGATCACGTAATCGTTTTTCAGTTTAAACTGATATTTTTAAAGACACGTGACCCTCTTTACAGTGCACATGGCCACGTGACAATTTTCAATTATTTTAACGTCAAAACGAAAACCGTCCGGGTCACGTGACTGTTTTAGATGTCAAAGTATTATTTGAAGGGTCACCTGACTCCTTATGATGTGCAAATGGTCACGTGACTCTTTTAGATTAAAAATTGATTTTATAATGTCACATGACAGTTTTGAATGTCAAAATGTTATTTAATTAAGGATCACATGCTCGTTTTTCAGTTTAGACTGATATTTTTAAAGAAACACACGTTACTCTCTTTATAATGCATTTTCAATTAAAAACGTGTTCACGTCAAACCGGAATCCTAAAGGTAACGTGACTGTTTTAGATGTTACAAATATTATTTGAAGAGTCACGTGACTCTTTTTACAGTTCATAAAGTCGCATAACGATTTCAATACTTAAATTTTATTTTTAAAGGTCACGTGACTCATGATTAATGCCAAAACGGAAACCCTGAAGATCACGTGAGTGTAAATGACAAAATATTATTTGACGGGTCACGTGACTTTTTAAGATTAATCATGGAATTCATAATGTATTAAGTATAAAATAACCCTTGATGAATAGTAAAATAAACTAATAACAAATAACTAAACTAAAAATACAACGAAGTGAAACCCAATAATTAAAGAAAACAGAAAACACACAAAATCTGTTATTTTTTTGCCTAGAAACAAAACAAAAAATGTGTGATTTGTCAACTAGACAACGCCCGAACGCCGCATTAAAACTAATGTTTTCCAACAGTCAAAAGATCGGAATTGCTGTGTCTGGCTTTAAAATTACGCGAATATGCGCTCAGTGGTGCCATCTTACGCTGCTTACTTAAATTAATTTTCAGTTCCATTGCCACTGTTTGTCTATACTTATCATTTAGTCTATGCTATGAGTGTTATTTACTTTTCTTTCAAAATTTTAATAGCTTTTTATGTATGTATAAGGTCGCAAAATCGTGGGTTAGGTCGTTAAAATAAAAAAAAAAATCCAAAAATATATCTTTTAAAATAAATCACAAACTTAACATGCCTATACTTAAAATAAGACAGTAAAAAAATATGTAAAAGAAAATGATCAATCGTCGCTACTTTCCGACAATTCGGCATCATCTTTGGGCACCCTTCGTTTTCTTTCTTTTTTTGGAACATAACCAGGACCTTGCTTACCTTTTCGGAACACTTCGATCGCTTTCAGTTTGTTTCTTAACAGTGTTGTCTGATCTCTCGCTTTTTGTGGTATGGTTTCGTTTTTAGGGACCCGAGTAGGCCTGAGAATTGGTCTAGCTGCACTTGTAGATGATTGTGGAGGATTATTATTCTGTAAAAGCAAAAGCATTGTTTTATTCGATAATACAATTTTCATAAATTGAAAATATTACTTATTCAACTACAAAGTCTGTTCTTCACAGCTGATTTTTATGAATAGATAAACATGCTACCTACACTACTAAAGCTTTCTTCTTTTTTTGTTTTAGTTAAAAATACTGTTTTAACCTCAAAATAAATCTTTGTCCCTCAAACTAAAAAGTTAGGTCCGAAAAAAATCAGATAACACACAAATCTACCCTGATTATTATCACTTTAGTTGCACGTCATAACACAGGTGATTCTATTGCCAACCGAACTCACTGGACAATAACATTGCATAGATACGGAAATTTAAATTACGAAATAATTATGTTGGCAATAGTGCGCAATGTTGTCGACTGTTTTTCGATTTTCTTGCTACCGAGCTATTGCGATCACCGATTATCTCACCCAATCGTTATACATCTCGAAGTGTCAAAGTTTGACGTAAATATTAGCGTTTTCGAAATTTGTTGTTACTTGTGATCCTGATTTACGTTCCTGTGGTCATAAACCGGTTTACTTGTGGACAAACAACATTTTTAACAACCTGCCGCGTAGCTGTCTGTTATATCAATATCGTCGAATACTGGCTCCAAGCTACTTTATTCTATTAGATTTTTGTGTTAAGCTTACATCTATAGTTTGATCTAAAAATGTGTCTGCAGTACTAAAGCTAAGTATTACCATTTACTAACACGAGTAAGCTTATTCAACCAATAAAAAACATTGAATGGTTAAGCCCTTATCTGAAAATCTAATCTAGCAAATAAATATGTCTCCATTATTACTCAAAGTTTAAACACAAATGCCCAGTAAAACACATCAGATCTCAAACCCCTCAACTCAGGGTCTCCTAAACACGCTTAAACTAAGCTTCCCTCACTTTCAATGCCCGAAAAATTTAATTAAAACACCAAAAACCGCTCAGACCCTTCTGCAAATACAATTCAAAATGTAAACAAACACGGTTCTGACATTAAATGTCGCATTTAAAAGTAAAATCGTATTCTTCAATTTCGGTTCGTTTTTTATAACATTGACAATGCCGCCCATTTTCACCTTGATGACGTGCAAGTAAAGTTATAATAATCAATATAGAAAAAAATGTCAATCAACAAAATGAAATAACTAGAAAAAATTGTTGCGTCATTATAATTTGCTGTGGATTGTTCTTTACTTACCCTTGACGCATTTGACTGTATATTCTTCAGTTTTTCTCGCATTTCCTTGTCGATATCCTCTACTTTCTGACTAGATTGAACCAGCACTTCGGACAATAAGTTTACCTCCTCATCTTGCCGTAACTCACTAGGAATAACCCCGACAGCCTCTTGTGTTAATTTCTCTTTAACTACCTTCGGCTTTTTCAAATCCACACCCGCTTTGGCATCTTTCAGTTTTCTCCGCCTTCTTATTGCATCTATTTTATCTGATACCGAATCGGGCTTCTCTTCTGTTTTATCCGATACTGAATTGCGGCTCTTTTCAGTTTTTTCGTCAACTTTATTTGCTTTCAGTTTTTTCCAACTTTACTTTTCTCCGACTAGGTTCCGCCAACTTAGTGGAAGTTGTACCCGATTCTAAACCACTAAACTCTGGTGCTACAGTATCGCAAACGGTTTTCTTCATTCTTTTCTTCCGGGGCTGTTTCTTCAAGTCTTCTTGTAGCTCCTCTACCAGAACTTCCGATGGGTCTTTCCCCATGTTTGTAATTGCCGTCTTCACTCTTTTGCTAATTTTTTTCTCCAGCTCCCCTGAATTTACCGTAAACTTTGTCTTGAAATAGTCTTTTATAGTCTTCTGGTGCGTTGCTTCCTGTAGTTTTTTCAACACCGGGTTTAAAATTTCTTCAGTTTTTAATTTGGTCCAGCCAAATTTTTCCCTAGCAAACTCGATTAAAGCGGTAGCGTTGGGCGTTGCCCACGAAAAAGCTTCCCTGCTGGTTTCCACGGTTGGATCCAAGTAAGCCTCAACCACTTGCAAACTAGGGAAGTTCTCCGTAAAAGTTACGTTTTTCAGTTTGCTTTTCAGTGCTGATCGTCCTGGTCCTGCCGATTTTCCTTTCATAAACCAAGACCGAAATTCCTTTAAACCTACCAGAAAAATTAATAAAAATGTGGCTGATGTGCTTATTTAGGACAACCAACCAGAGAGTAACTCCGCATGAGACAACTTAAACTCATTAACTTTTCCTTTGCTGGGAGGAAAAGCGGCCAATATTTCCATTGCAGTGACAGGGCCTACTCCTTGTAAACCTACGGTATAGTCGCTCCCGACTAATAACGCCAAAAGAACCATTTGTTCTCTGGTCAATTTAAAGTGATGCTTGACGTTCTCCTCTTTAAACTCCATCACATATTTGCTTTGATTGAAAAAGTTCTTGTAAACGGTGCGACCGCCAAATAACCAAATATCACTGTCGTCAGTGATTGTTCCATCAGTTAGATCTATGGCATCTAGGAAAGCGCATTGAGCTTCTGCTTCCATAGGAGCGACAAGATATGGTACACCGAACAGTTCTAGTAACTCCTGGAATTTTATTTAAATGAAGAATATTACTCCCGATTATTCGGCTTTATGTAAGAATGGACAGCAATGTTATCTATATTTTACTTGGCGTTTTTCTCACGCGACATCCTCAAGCAATTGGGTTTACCAGAATTATAGAACAATAAAGGTGTCCATCCCATAAAGTATGAATTCTTGAGAACTTAATGTATGTGCAAAAGTTTGAATCAGGTTTTGACACTCGTGGAGATATTCAACCAGAAATAGAGACAATATGGTCCTCTCCCATTGCAGGTTGGAGAAGTGCCAGAGTAAACAAGAATATTTGACAAACCAAATTGTATAATAAGGGGTGTGTTAAGGATTTCTTAATTTCAGGAATGAACAACTTTGCTTATATTTGTTGTTTGAGTGAGAGTTTTACAGGAATAC
Source organism: Ips typographus (assembly GCF_016097725.1). Lineage (NCBI taxonomy): Eukaryota > Metazoa > Arthropoda > Insecta > Coleoptera > Curculionidae > Ips > Ips typographus. The sequence goes on from NC_138423.1 coordinate 14,463,373, forward strand.
TCTAAAGTGTAATGTACCAATAAAAGTAATGGTTGATACCGACAAAGATTTGAATAATAGAGCGATTTATAATCGTGATTTTGCTCTTCATGCTTTATTCTGCAACATTTCTAACCCAACCCTAAAGAGAAACAAAGGAAAACCACTCAAAAGTATGTAAGACAAATCACAAGCTGCTAGCACCCTAAAATATACCTTTTATTATGTTGCAAAGTTTGTATTACCGGTAACGGGGCAAGTGTCATTTGGTGACTTCCAATAACACTTCAAATACACGCAGCATTCTTAATTAAGCGGAATCTATTGGCCGAAAACGAGAAGAATCGCAAAACTGGAGATGTGCAACAAATAGAATATAATAACTTACATTTGCAAATCACCGGGAGATACGGCAAAGCTTATGGAATAAGAGCTAAATATATCAAGATAAGAATTGGAGGATTTTTCAGCAATCCAGGACAGAAAGCCGCACTTTACAAAACTGGCAAAGACCGACCAAAGAATCTAGTAGAACAGGCTACAAACTACCAAAGAGACTATTCAAAGACACCTAGATGAAGCAATTGCACACATTTTTCTACTTAATTATTAATAAATACAAAAAAGACTTAAACATGCTAGCTGTAGAAGACATTGGAGATGAATTAAAGGTTGATGATGAAGTAAATATAGTAAAAAGGACAAAATTATAGAGAATTCTTCTAAGAAGCAATAGAAAGTGTTTCTCATCATGTGAAAGACCTTAAAATAAAAACCTTGAGCCATTGTTACTTTACACAAGTTCTAATTAATCTGATTACAACCACCGAAGAAAACACAGCATTGTTATTACAAATTCCGTTTATCTTATCTCTTATCTCTAACCAGATTGTTGTATGTAATTTCTATATAAAATTCAACTTATTAAAGGCAATTTATTGCAAAGTAAAAAAAAAACATTTACCTGAGCTTCCTGATACATTTGATCCGTAATGTTCTCAGCCATTCGTTCTTTCGTAGCCCGTTCCGTAATCAAATCCACTTTATCCTTCTGCAACTGTTCCTTAAGAGCGTTCAGTTCTTTCTCGCCTAATTTTGGACCTTTTGGTATCCCAACCATTTTATTTTCTGGAGTACTTTTTAATAAAGAGCTGCTTGAAGGTAAAGTGTCCAGGTTTTCATTAACTTTCCCTTGCACTTCTCCATTAGTATTCTTAAATTCAGCCTCCATTTGCTCTGTTGTATCTCTTTCATCCGACAATTTGCTTTTGGCAGAAATAGAAGGTACAGTGTTACTGTCTGTGCCAATCAACAGTTTACTGGATGTTATCAAACTGTTTTGATCTAAAGACTGAACTGAGTTACTTTTAACAGCAAACACATCAGCAAACAGATCATCATCTTCATTAAGCTCTAGATTAGGATCAATCACAACCACATTACTTTTTGCTTTAATTTTTTCACTTTCAGAGTCACTGCTGTCACTAGTCGACATTACTTCCACTGAATCGTTTTTACAACTGTCTTCATTTACAGTCGAGGTGACAGCTTCAACACTCTCGATCACAACTGGTAGTGTTGGAGACTTTAATTTCGCTCTTTTGGTCACTTTACCAATTTTTTTATCATTTCCAATGACTTTATTTATCTGAGAGTTTATCTCATTTGGTGTAAGCCCACTATACTCCAGCATATAACTTTGTGCAGAGGCTAATTTAGTTTTGGCCACTTGTGATAATTTAACAGTTGCTACTTCTTCATCTTCACTTGATGAACTGGAAACAAAGTCAGCATCTGTAAAATTGTCTAAAAAGGAAAATTCCAGCGGGTCGGCTTTTTTGGGCTCTTCTATTTTATTTAGAGACGTTATGTTTGTGGTGTTTGAAGTTGAAGGCTCACACTCCAACGACATTGCAATGGCCTTTTTCAAGTCTTCTTCATATTCCAAATCAGCTTTAGATTTAGTTACTGAATCTGTGACAGTCTCAGATTGCTCCACTTTAGTGTCATTTGTTTCTAAACTTTCAAGTTCCATTTGTTTTGCTCCTTCAATAGCTTTTTTTACATCCTTTACTAAAAGATATCTACACAAATTAATTAAAACTTACAACCCACGACTTACAAACCAGATTAACTTACTTGGTAGTCTCATCTGATGCTATCCTTTTTCCAATATGTGGACCTGTAATCACTCCTTGATCTTTCAGAATTGATTCTAACTCAGCCAAACTCAAAGATTTGCCACCCATCTCTTTCTCAGCCTCTTCTAAAGCAGTCTGCACTGCTTGCCTTTTAAGCAATCGTTTCATTTGATAGACCGAAAAATCATCGCTCACTTTGGGAAGCTCATGCAATCTCCCTACCAACACATTCAGTCAGCCTTAATCTTAATACAAACATTGAAGCCAAACCCCAAGATGATTGTTTTCTAGTTTCCTTCAAATCAGTTAAAATCTCATGCCGTACATCAACTGGAAGCGATTTAAAATTAATGCTGTCCATATCAATTGTATGTAAATCCCATGATTTGTTGGGACTTGATTCAGTAGTACTGCCCTCTGTGTATGATTCCTCATCTGAACTTGATAATGTACTGTTCAATTCATTACTGTGTGGTAAAATGTACAAGTCGTCTTTATCTTTTTTGTTTAGCGGTTTGGGAATACTTCCAATAGAGGCTTCGATTTTTTCTGACAAGACTTTACTAACTGCTGTGTGTTTTAGTAGAGTATCAAGCAGTTGCCTTTGGATTTTGTCTGCTTCTGATAAGTTACGTAATTTAGATTGAGTACGTTTTGCCTAAAACAAATCCAATATTTTGTTGTACTAGTTGAAATGGTGTGGTCTAGAAAACAACTTGTCTAACTTGTGATATATACAAAATAGAATTAGTAATAATTTAGAAGTAATACACACAGCAATGAGGTTCTCAACAAAAATACTATTTTACTACTCTATTTCACATGAAATTTGATTTACATAAAACTTAGTCTCCTATACTTACAATTGTTTGTTTTTTAAGAGCTGGCACACCTCCATCAAATACAAAAATTGGTTTGATTTTGAAATACAACAATTTGCAGACTCTATGATAAATACCCAGCAAATGGGCATTTGGTACTGAAGCACCTCTGGAATCTTGAAATCCTTTAACTGCCTGGTGCAGCCATATTGACACATCTTAATATTGTTAATAAGGAATATATTCAATTTTACTTAGTATGATAATCCATAAGTCTCACCAAAAGTAATTCTTAAGTTAAACACTGAATCAAAAGTGTAGGGGCTAAACACTCTTAAGAGACATGTAATTTCTAGATTTTAACATGTCAACTTGAAATAGATATTATGAACAGATGAGATGAAAAAAAGAAGTTCAGTCAGTCTCAAATGATAAATTTGAGACAGAATGATTTTCATATGCCTTATACTTACCACAATATCATTTTTCAGTGTTTTATGCTCCATTGTTTTATTTCTGTTTAAATGAGAACATTAAACCTAAGATGTTGCACTGAAAATAACTACTACTAGTATAAATTTTACTTACTTTACTCTTACTACTATACAGGGTTATTCATGTTATTCGACACAGAAAATTGTGACTAAAGTATTCACTTTCAACAAACTTTTGATTCTGGGATAGATATAGACCTATTGGAGGTATCTTTTAAAAATATTTTCAAGATGTACCTGTTGTCCCAAATGCAGAAAAAGTATCAAAGTTATATTTTTTCAAATGGAATACCTAGTATTTTATTTGATTTTCAGAATCTACGTTGAAAATAAAAGGTAATTACATTGAGGTTTGGTACGTCTAAACTTTACAGTTTCTCAGATATTTGTTATTTTGTAAAAGTTTAGAACAAATTTTAAAGTTTAATCACTCAACCTCTGTTTGATTTTTATTAATCAAAATTGGCTTGGAAACTGTTAAATGATCAAGTTTTAGGATCCATGGGTGAGAAATTGTCTAGCTCATACAGGATGTCTCAAAATTTTTACCCAATAATTGCAACCTTTAAACTTTAATAACTTGTCAAAATCAAATTAAACACCACCTATTTTATGGTTAAAGTAGATGCAAAATTTAATTATCTATCGAAAATTATTGAAGTCTCCTATGGCTAACTGTTTGCGTTTTCTTGGAAAGTCAACATTTCTCAAACTCGCACCGATTTTGAGTGATTTTTGATACCCTTAAGAATTTACCACAGATTCAAACTGTTTTAAATGACAGCTTAAATAGCGAATTAGCGAAATTTTTAGGAGTATATCCATTAAGATACTTAATAATGTTGCTGAAGGATTCAAAAACGGAGTAGTTATGTTTGTGTTTGTAGCCGTTTTAAACATTTTTATGAATTATTTTTGTAACTTGTATAGCAAATTTACAAAGTATTAAGCCACTATTTTATTCTAAGCTTTACTTAGATTAGAATGATAGATATGTAATTGGAAAAGATACCAAGTGATCTTTGAAGGATATCAAAAATCAGTCAAAGTCAGCTCTTGGGGTTCCATTTGATTTTGACAAGTTTATACTACTACAACTAAAAATACTAAAAATTTTAGTTGTTGAGTAAATTTTTTGAGACTTCCTATATGAGCTAGACAATTTTTATCACTTTTGGATCATGAAAGTTAATCTGTTATCAGTGCCCAAACCAATTTTGGTCAATAAATCTCAAAGGAAGGTTGAATGTTTAAATGTTAATATTTGTTCTACATTTTTACAAATTAAGGAAGATCTGAGAAACTGTAAAGTTTAGACCTATCAAACATCAATAAAATTACCTTTTATTTTCAAGGTAGATTCTGAAAATAAAGTAATATACTAGGTGTTCTATTTGAAAAAACATGACATTGATACTTTTTCTGCATTTGGGACAACCGGTACATCTTGAAAATATGTTTAAAAGATACCTCCAATAGGTCTATATCCCTCCCAGAATCAAAACTGTTTGAAAATTAATAGTTTAGTCACAATCTTCCATGTCGAATAACGTGAATAACCCTGTATGTTATTGAATAAGGTTTAACTGGTGAGTTTACCTTTAAACAGGCAGTAGTAACATTACAGCCTACACAACTTGGTTTTTTTTTTCAAATGGCTTGTGTCAAAAGCGTTCTACTCATATGACCATAAGAAGCAATTTCTTCCATAAAGGTGTAAATTCGTACGAAATAGGAATGTGGTGATAATATGTGGTCAGACATTTTACTGATGGTACTTAACAGAATTAACCCAGCATTTGACTTGGGGGCTTAAGTTTACACTTGCAGAAACTGTTAAGTATCTTTTGAACACTACTGTTTCAAGAAAGTGAATTTAAAAATAGCCAAATCAAGAAAGTAGGCAAGAGAATCTTTATTTAACAATACTCAACTTGCAACCTCTCAACCCTCAAATATTATACTCATTTAAATGTTTGGATTTTTGATACCCTTACAGTTTACTACCGTAATGAAAACTACTGATAATAAGGCAGACAGAAGGTTAGGGATGTATTTCAGTTACAATATTCACAAAATTGCAATTATTAAAAAGGATACCAACAGCTAGAACTTTGTTTTCTAAGGTTTCCAATGGCACTGGTTTGCCGGAAGGTTCAATTAATCTCCACAATCCATGAACACCCATAGCAAAAATTTAAAATTGTAGAATTAAATTGTTTATTTGTAGTTTTTATAGTTCCAGTAGAGAGTACATTAAAAATAATTGGGATTTGTTTACTTTTTGAGTTTTATAAAATTAAGGTTAAGTTGCTTTATTCGTTGACGGGAGTGACGTCAATGTTCGTTGTTGACATTTGACATACAGTTTTTTTTTAGTCCATGTCCATAGGCAAACACCAAACTAAAATTAGTAAAAATCGGAAAATATTGGTTTTTATTTGTTGAATACTTACGTGTATTCAACAAATCATCCAACTGGCATTGACATTTTCTGATTATTAGTTGGAGATTCTTTCTGCGAGCAGACCTATTATCTTTGTGTTCCAAACGCGTTATGATCCCTACGTCACGTGACCTCCGTGTGTTTTGCGGGCATAATGTCATGTGATTTTTAGATCATAATGCGTTTGTATTCAAAAGTACGGGTTCAAATGTCCAGAAATCTCCAAGTCTCCAGTACTATGATATTTCATAAGCAGGTTAATATAATATGTAATTTGACATTTAAGCAAATTATGGTTGGTCAGATTTGTTGAGGTCAAATTTGTTCTGTTCATTTTATAGGAGTAAGAAGAGCTAATGTGGCGTCACAATGACGTAATTTGGCAGTTGGTTAAAATATGGTTTTGCCAAATTACGTCATGTTGACGTCACATTCGCTCTGCTCTCTTTATGGAGAGTGAAAACAAGTCACAAACACAGCCAGATTTCAGTGATTTGTCAATATTTCTGTAGTTTTGGTGAGTGTACGTCTACATTACTCATATGACAGTTGGTAAAGGATTGCCTTATTTTTGCCGCTAGCATTGATTTACAATGGTTTTTTTTATATAAATTAATTTCTTAATTATGAATTTTCTTTTTCTACACCAGATGTTTATTAAAAAAAAAATTATACAGGGTGTTTCTAAAAAATAACTTTTATTCATATTTTCGATATTGTATATTGTGCTCATAATCTACAAAGTAAAAAAATTAAACAAAACAGAAATCAAATTATCAACAAGAAAGGTAGTGTCATTTTCCAAATAACCGCGATGGGAATGTAGCGCACGACCGAATTGCCAAAATTCCCAAGTACCATAAAACTCACAAGCGCTTCCTATTCGCTACGGCAAATAATAATTAATAAATTAATATGGCGGAAAAACAATATAAGTCCAATCGTATCACTGTATCATCCTGTACATTGTACGAAACAACGTATAATTCTTTGGGCAGTCCACCCACTTTTTCCCACACCAGATTTTCCCACGACCCATTCATAACCTCGTGTTTGATGGTGCGCTGTTGTCAGTTTATCGATTAAAATCAAACTTATTTTAACGCAATTTATCAGCTTTTAATTTTTCTGTAATTAGCTGTAGAAATAAATAATAATATCACCATATCTAGTGAGATTTTTTCTTTAATGCATGGTTTAGACATGGAATGTCTAATAAAAAGGGTGATTTTTATTATAGCTTGATTATTATATACTTCAATTTGTGATTAAAAAGAATAAGTCTGGCAACGTTTTGATTTAAAATACAACCAAAGCAGAAGGCCCATGGTAATCTTCATCGTCTTGGGACGGTTCGCCGGTCAATCCAAATGGGAGCGTGGGAAACATAATATACCAAGGCTCCCTTAAAAGTAGTGATTACCAGTAAGTTACACTGGTAAATTACAAATGCTGTGTTTTCTTCGTAGTTCAAACTTTGACACTGTTTTTCTTCCTGACTGTACCAAATTTTGTAGTGTTTTTTCATGTTATTGGATAGAAAATTTAATGATGATTTCAAAAATGTGCTTAAAACAGTCATTTTTTTACCCCAAGTGGGTTTTACAGGCAATTTTGTCCATGACTGTCCTTTCAAACTGTGTTTCTGGCAGTTCAAACTTTGACATCGCTTTTCTTCTTGACTGTACCAAATTATGTAGTGTTTTTTCATGTTATTGGATAGGAAATTTAATGAGGATTCCAAAAATGTGCTTAATCCAATCATTTTCTTACTCCAAGTGGATTTTACAGGCGATTTTGTCCATGACTCCTTTAAACCGTGTTTGAATTTGAGACCACAATTTCAACTGATTTAAATATTTGTTGCACCAAACCAGTTTTTCCTAAATAATTCGAAAACATTGAAAGTTGCAAGAGACCAAAAGTGTTCCTAATCAATTTCTTAACTAATTTGCAGTACCGTTTCTGCTTCCAGTATTCAGGGTGTGCAAGAAAAGTATGGTAGTTCACTATTTTTTTCACCCTGTACGCAATTTTTAAGATACAATTTTTTAGTCTACACCATTGGAAAGAGGAGGTCAAAACGGTTCTTTTAAGTGGTTGAACCACCCTGAAGTCCCAAAAATAACTGAGTTAGAGGCTGTCCAAATTTCAAACCACAATTTCAACTGATTTGAAAATTTGTTGCATCAAACCAGTTTTTGCTAAATGACTCGAAAACGCTGAAAGTTACGGAAAATTTGCAAGAAACCAAAAATGTTCCCAATCAACTCCTTAACTCAGGACCGTAAGCTTGTAGGGCCGCTTTTGCTCCCAGTATATGGGGTGTGCATGAAAAGTATGGTGATTGACTGTTTTTGGTCACCCTGTACGCAATTGTTCAGATATAATTTTTTCTTCAACACCACTGGAAAAAGGAGCTCAAGACAATTTGAGTGGTTCAACCTCCGTGAACTCCCAAAAATAACCGAGTTACAGGGTGCTCAAATTTCAAACCATAATTTCAACTGATTTGAAAATAAATTTGTTGCATCAAACCAGTTTTTGCTAAATAACTCAGAAACGGTGAAGGTTAGGAAAAATTTTAAAGAGAACAAAAATGTTCGCAAAGAATTGCTAGACTCATCCTTGGAGGTTTCACAGTCCGTCGTCAGTGTCGCTACTATACAGGAGGTGCATGAAAATTGTAGTGATTCAAATTTATGACTATTCAAAATAATGATAGTCATTACAGGAAAATGGTATCTTTCAAGCAAATTTTAATTAACCCATAAATTTACTGGTCAAATTGGAATTTATTGGTAAAATTGGTGAATTTTTCTGTCACTGAATTTTACTTTTCCAATTTCACTTTACCTTATTTAATTAGTTTAAAACGATATTTTCCAATCGGCAAACCAAAGAATGAATTGAATATTTATGTGACGTCATGCTTTGCATATTGATTACTAATCGATTTGTTATTATGAAAGCGGCCATTTTTAAAATGTCGGCCAACTGTAAAAGGCAATGAATAAAAAAAATGTAAACATAGCAGGAAGGAGCAATAGCAAACAAAGTGGGTGACAGAAACAAGGTGGAGGGGGGGGAGTAATATGGCGGCCGTCAATACTTGTTAATCTTGTCCACTGTACAACTTAATTTAAATTTGCCAAACTCAACTGTTAAAGAACCACAAACAAACAAAACAAACTAACACTATACTACAACAAATACAAACAACAAATTTTTGCGGGTTTCAAACTCCAAACTTTCAATGACTTTGCGTCAATTCAACTGCGCAGTAGGCGAATGCGCAATCAAAGATGGTGGACTTCCGTCCCCCTCGCTTAATGCACAAACGGGTTATAATTTGTATTATTGTTACCTCCTGATACTTGTTCTTTTTACTTATTGGTAAAAGGTCTGTTCCTAGAGAGAATTCTCATCTAGTAAAATATGTACTACCAATGGTCAGATATCAGGAAATGTCAAAGTCACGTGAGCATTCAACCGAATGAAATCCCAGCCCAAGTGGCAGAGATCAATAAATAAAAAAATATAGCAGGAAGGAGCAATAGCAATCAAAGACGGGGACAAAAATCGTTCAGTATGGCGCCCGCAAACTGTCAGAAAATCAGTGACGATAATCAATCTGCTGTTGCCCACTATTCACAAATCTACTCGTCAATAATAATTCAGGTATTAAGTTTGCAAAAATTAACCTTTAACGGACCGAAAAACAAAACAAACAAAAACAACAAATCTTTGGGGTTTTTAACTTCACGTACCACCAAATATAAACAAAACTGTTTTACGACTAACTTCGGAAGTTTCATTCAATTGCGCAGTAGGTGAATGTGGGGGACAAAGATGGCGACTTCCGTCTCGGTCGCTTAATGCACAAACAGTTTTTGCTCGAAGGGATGAGGCACCGCTTACTATACTGGAGCCGCATTCGTTTTTACGCTCCATAGAGCGAGCAGAGTTTTTTTGACGTCACAATGACGTAATTTGACAATTGATCAAATTATGGTTTTGCCAAATTTACGTCGTGACGTCAAAAACTCTCTGCTCGCTCCATGAAGCTTGAAAATGAATGCGGCCTAAAAAGCCTAGAAGGTGCTTGTCATAAATTCCAATATGGCGGGAATAGTGGTGACAGTTTGTATTGTGGAAATTGAGTTTTTTGAGGATTAGATGAATTTTTACGGTTTAAAATCAAGATTTGAGGTTATTTGCGTAAGTTATTTTTGTTTGCTGCCGTTCATAAGCCATTCAAACCACATTGTAACAGCAATTCAGGAAAAAGCCCAACCGTGTCAGTTTTTTATTTTACAAAAAACCGGATCTAACTCAACAGTGGTTGAACAGTTTGAAATGGGATGATTTTACTCCAACACTATACTCAATGGTAGGTACAAGTGCTTTCTAGTACAGTAAACTTATTAGGTACTTGTTACATGCACAGGTGTGTGAGTTACATTTTAAAACATCCTTCATTGTGAGAGCAACAAAAATAATTTTGAATGAATGTTCTTGGTAATAACATAAGAACCATTTACCAGTTTTGCTTAACTAGTTTCAAGGATTGACAGAGTTTCTTATATTGAACAGTATTTAAACTAATTTGCTATGTGTTGTACTTTCCAGGACAAATGTTCTTTGCCAAACCAATTTGTTGTGTGTGGCTGGACTTGATTGTGTATAAAATAAAAAGCTCTATCTATACATATCTGGATCAGGAATGAACCTTTTTTTGATTTTTCACTCACAACTTGGAATCAACTTCACGAAACCATTTAAAAAATACATATTTCTTACTGCATCTGCATACGTTTGTGTATAAAACGAAAACTCACGCCGCCATTAAAAGTGACATTTAGGCTTTCTAGTATAGAGGGCGGTGGATGAGGCCCTGACCTAGGCGTTCAATTCACAGAGGGCTTTTACTTTTTACATGGTATCCATATTAAAATAATATATAATAATAATATTCATCTAGAAAGGATTGTAAATTTCCTTTTTTTCTTGTTTCTGATCCGATGTAACGATGTCCTAATTTGACAGTTGATTAAATTAATGTTTCTTCTAATTCCATCATCGTGACGTCACATTTGCTCTAAACGAGTTTCCACTTTAGGATCCAGTACATAAAAAAAACGAAAAAAAAAATTATTCGGGGGTAATTTTTGGGAGGGATATTTCGTAAGATTATTTCCTGAGTTAAATAAACATTTTGTTTTAATTAAAACAATAAGAACAATAATTAATAAGAACAATAACTTTCAAGCTAGAAAGGGTAACACTCACTATTCTTTATGTTGCTGTGAAAAGTGTGAAATTTTGTCGAATTTTTTTCCGGAAAAACTGCTGACAGCTAAGTTGACAGTTGTTAAGTGATTTTTCCACTTAAAATTTACATTTGTTATACTAATTCTTGATAGCGATTGGTCAAAATTGATAGGAAGGAAATAATCACAGTAAATAAAAAATCTAAAATCAATTTATTTCTTATGCGGGCAACTTTTTCTACTTTTTGTGTCGCCCTCGTACGGTCAATAATCTATTTACGAGCGGCGTGGTTGACAGATTTGACGTTTCCATGCCAACCGGCAGGCTGCCAACCTCCAAAACGTGCAGAGTGCATACGCCGTCCGCTTTATTTACCTATCTAATCTTTTGGAAATTAAACGTTTTATAATTACAATGTGCCGCAATTACGTAGACCAGATTCGATTTATCCAACGGTGGCGCATTATGAAACCGGCGAGTCAGTGAAAAAGCGTCCCGAAAACGGTGACGCTCGGAAGTTGGTCGGACTGTCGGAAAAATGAAGTGGTAAACAGGTGTTTTTCAAACCCAACAACGAGAAACATACCACACTAGAGTGAGTGATGGCATAAAAAAGAAGGGGGAAATAATAAACAGCTTTCGGTTCTCACGTCCGTAAGTCCTGCAGCTTGCAGTAGCCGCGATGACGAGTTTCAAGTCTAGTCCTGCGATGTGTCCGCTTTAAAATATATTCACAGTGCTCCAGTTGTCTAGTCAGAGGGTGGAATGTTTATGTGATAATGCAATATCAAAAGTTATGAATATCAAGCGACCTACCGTCCAATCTACCAACCAAATGTACCTACTCTAAGCACACACACTTATCTAATATAGTAGAACCTCAATATGCCTCATCAATACGGCTTGCCAGGTATTGCTCACGCTCAAGCACCTCCAACTCCACCACCTCAACACGGAGCCATGTACCCCAGATTTGCTGGTGCCGTCGTCCCCGGGGGCTACCGGGGCGAAGACCGAAGACTGACTAGGGAAGCTATGGAGAAATACCTAAGAGAAAGATCTGATATGGTTATAGTGATTCTGCATGCAAAAGTAGCCCAAAAGTCTTACGGTAATGAGAAACGTTTCTTCTGTCCACCCCCATGTATATACCTTTTTGGGGATGGTTGGAGGTTGAGACAAGAACAAATGCTAAGAGAAGGTGAGTCAGAACAAGCCTCCCAACTTTGCGCTTTCATTGGAATTGGAAACTCAGACCAGGACATGCAACAGCTGGACTTAAACAATGGGAAACAGTACTGTGCTGCCAAGACTCTCTACATTTCAGACTCTGACAAAAGAAAACATTTTATGTTGTCAGTGAAGATGTTTTACGGTTCTGGACATGACATTGGTGTGTTTCACAGTAAGAGGATTAAAGTGATCTCAAAACCTTCTAAAAAAAAGCAGAGTCTCAAAAATGCTGATTTGTGTATAGCCAGTGGTACAAAAGTTGCTTTGTTTAATAGGTTAAGGTCTCAAACTGTTTCAACTAGGTATTTACATGTAGAAAATGGACATTTCCATGCCAGTTCCACCCAGTGGGGTGCTTTTACCATTCATTTGTTGGATGATAATGAATCTGAGAGTGAGGAGTTTCAGGTTCGAGATGGATACATACATTATGGATCTACAGTAAAACTGGTGTGTTCTGTTACTGGTATGGCCTTGCCTCGATTAATTATAAGAAAGGTAAGTCTTTTGATGCCAAATTTATGCTTTTTTAAATTTAATTTTGTGATAAGGTAGAAATTCCAAATGATAATTTCTTTCTTGATAATAATTAGGTAGGTATCTTGAATAAGTATAAATATTTTACTGATTAAAGTCCATCTTAATAGTATCACATAATTCTTAAAAATGTCGATTAATTCCTCTTGCTAGAGTTGCTGGTAGAGATTATTGAATTCTTATTTGGTATTTAATGGAAAATGGACCAGTAGCTATAGCAGTGTCAAGTGTCAGTGTAGGTTGAGGTGTAATTATGTTAACTAATATCTCTGAATACTCTAAGATGATAATTAACCAATTAATTAACTATTGAAAATTTTGTCATTTTGAACCTTGTTTTGAACTTAATTTGTAGTAAAAGCTGAATTTGTACATCCAGAAGGTAGAAGCTGAGAAGTGTCAGAGCATGAGTTTGTAAACTTGAAGAGGTTGAATTCAGGCATTATAAAAAAATGTTTGAGGTAATTTAATTTTTAAGATAATTGTAGCATTTAAAAGTTATAATTAATGGTTATTCAATCATTGCTATGATGCCTACTTATCTGTTCTATATCTTCAGTGTGAAACTTGGATATCCCTTGATTTTTATTATACATTTTTTTGATTTAAGGAAATTTTATACAGGGTGTCCCAATTTTTAGATATGACGTCATTGACTACTTTTTTAAATGGCAAACCTATTTTTTATGGCTATTTTTAAAGAATGTACCAAGTTACACATTCCTACTAAATGTCAAACTTTTATTCCTTGCCATTGAAAAGATATTGAACAAAGATTAACTGATACAAAAAACCAAAATTTTTACTTTAAATTTTCTCTTTTTTTGTAAAAAAACTACTGTTGTCGATCAAAATATTCAAACTTACTAATAATAATTTTTGAAACATTTTTAACATTATTTAGATTTTTTTCCATTTTTTGTATTGTTTTTTTTTTTGTTAAATATCTTTTCAACAACAAATACAATTTCCTTACGTCAAAATTTAATTTAAATTAAAATTCATGGGTCCAAACATTTTTTAGGAGGTTTTTTATCGACATGCCATTGTATAATCATAATCAAATTTATTTCATTTGGCTGTTCCACACTGTTTATGAATAACAAAAATTAATGTACAATTTCTACCAACCTTTCCACAGTTTGCCACTTTAGTAAGTGTATTTATTTATTTTATGTTCACCACTTGATTGATTATCAAACAAACTTTTTTGTAATAACATTACCTACCTGGCTACTAAGGGCATCTGTTAGTTCTTAATGCAGCTAGTTTGACAAAAAATATCACTTCAGATAACATTTTAAGTGGTAGTTTTAAATTGAAATTAAGATATGTTTGGTTTTGAAAATGTTCAATCTTTTATATAGCAGCATTTAAAAAGCATACCATTAAAAGAAATTGGTCATATTTAATACAAAATTGATATTAATATTTTGTTAAGCCTTTACCCTTATTAAACTTTTAGAATTTATTATTTTGTTATAAGCTGGGTTATAAGTACCTACCTCTAGAAGCATCTTGAATGTTGGTTTTTTTTTTACAAAAAATTATTTAATACCAAATTCAAGAAGACCAAATTAGGTAGCTAGCTTTGAACAAGGCTTTGAACCTTGAATTTGTAAAAAAGTGTCAAAACCTACATGAACTTGGTTAATCAACATGCTGCACCACCAAGTTTTAAAAGGAAAATTACTAAAAATATTACAATACAACCCCAAAAAGACAATCAATTGCTGCATAAGCTCTCATTTCAATTAGGTATGTTTGAAATGAATATTAGAAAAAAGATTAAAATATATACACTCTACTCAAGTTTTTTCAAGATGTCTTTCAACAATCTGTTAAAATTTTCTTTTTTAATGGGTTACTTATTCTGAAAGATTAAAGAATTTGAAAATTAACAGAGTGATTTGATTTTCTTCTTTGCTTAACTTTATTAATCTACTTAAATACAGAAATCACAACATTTTCATATTTGGAGTGTTAACAGCACTGTACTAAAAAGATCAAAACCTGACACTCTGTATCTCAGAAGGAGATTAGGTCTGTTTGCAGAGGGAATCTCCAACTAGTAATCAGAGAAATAGACACATCCATTGGCCACAAGTCAGAAAACGTCATAGTCATGTGAGCATTCAACCAATTAAACTTGACATTTACTGTTTCCGAGGTGGAAACCATTCAGGGGTTGCCTCTGCGAACCGACCTATTGTCAACATAATATTTATGACATTCATGACATATTTATTTATTGAATATTTTTAGAGGCCTGCTGACTGACTAACTCACACTGTATAGTAAAAGAAAAAAAAAATGTGGGGGACTAACTTGCAATTCTCTGTTTTTATCAAAGTTTGTTTTTTAAATATTAAATTATAAATCTATTTTGATTATTATTCAGTTTTGTATGAAGCTTTGTTTTAGAATATTACAGTGGGTCCCATGTAAAATAGTACATCTGGCTAATAAAAATGTATGTAAAAAATTGGCCTGGTCATAATAGAACTGTATATGCTTTTTGCTTCTGGCATAGATTTCAATATTGAAGAAGTATGGACCTAAAGACTCTAATAACTATTCTAATAAAAAGAAATTGCTGTTGTTGTTGGGTGCTGTTCTCACTCTATAATCAAATAAATCCAGTAGATAGAATCATTAATTATCTTACTCAAAAAATTGTTCAGTTGATGGATGATGGACGTTTTGTTACTTGATTTTTTGATTAAAGAGAAGTTATTGGAATTTTCCTGATTTTTTATTTGGTCTTGCATATTTCTGGGAGTTATTTGGAGTTAATATGAGTCTGAAACTTTTCAGGTGGATAAACAGCAGGCCCTTTTAGAAGCAGACGATCCAGTGTCGCAATTACACAAATGTGCCTTTTACATGAAAGACACTGAACGGATGTATTTGTGCTTGTCGCAGGAACGAATAATCCAGTTCCAAGCCACCCCATGTCCCAAAGAACCCAACAAAGAAATGATCAATGATGGAGCTTGCTGGACCATCATTTCGACGGATAAAGCCGAGTATCAATTCTACGAAGGAATGGGTCCAGTCAGGTGGGTTTATTGAAATTATTATTGGGTAATAATAACTTGTGTATACATGTTTGCTATGAAAATGGCTGCAAAATAAACAAGAGACCTCTCATTGTTTTTGTGTAAAAATGGATTGGTTGCTGTACACATTAGTACTGTTTTTCTCATGTTGATATAGTTGCTATGAGGTTTTTTCCGGTCAAGTCGCGAAATTTAATGAGATTTGATTGAGATAATGTTTTTCTCAGTATTATATCTCACACATTTACTTGGATCAATAGATAATTGATGGCTTGTGACAAATTTATTATTAACAATTGAGTTTAAGTAATTAAGTGAATAAATTCTTACTTTAACTTATGTTTCTTTGAAGGATACTGAAATATTTTGTACATTTTGGAGTATTTGAGTGTAGCTTTTAAGTGTTTGTCACTTACTATATTATAGAATACATACAGAATACAATTGCAAAACTTGTTGTAACTGAGACAAATTGAATCTTAACGCATCATGTCAAATCGGTGCAATTTGTTCTCTAATGATGTCAAACTTAACTCCGGTCCTGCCAAACCCCCCACAAAGCACGTCATTATGGTGCCAATTTTTGATCAATGGAGGAAGAACATTGTTAAAGCACATTACCATAATACATATTTCAATCATCAAAAACCTTCCTACTATTATATTTCTTTTTTGGTTTTTAGATCCCCAGTCACGCCAGTTCCAATAGTACACAGTCTGCACTTGAACGGGGGTGGGGATGTGGCAATGTTAGAATTGACAGGTGACAATTTCTCGCCTTCTTTGCAAGTGTGGTTTGGTGACGTAGCTTCCGAGACCATGTACCGGTGCCAGGAAAGCATGCTTTGCGTGGTTCCTGACATTTCACTCTTTAGAGGGGAATGGTTATGGGTGAGTAATGATTTTTATTAAATCTACAATTAAAATTGTGAATGTTTAAAGTTTTTCTTGTTTACTGCACAATAATCGATCCTAAATCTTATATAAAGGAGAAACATAGTTTATTTACAAGTATTTTTTAACTGTTTTGAATAAATGATAATTCAAAAGATGAATTCCTATCAAGTACGTAACTGTAAAACCTGTAAACTAGAAACAGCAAGTTCTATTTTTCTTTGTTTTTTTTTTATTCAACTAAGTGTTAAAATAAATATAAGTAACATTGGCTTTAAGTTGTAAAAGTTGGACAAAATGAAAAAAATGACACAACACTCTGTATCTCAAGAACAAAAAAAGACACTCCACATAATTTATGTCTTGGTATTTTTATTTGATCACTTGGTCATGTGTCTTTCAGACCAGAGTAATGCAGTTAAAACGCCTTTGTTGCCGTTTTTTAATGATAAAATAATGAACTAAATTTTGACAACACTATTGACTTTGTGAATTTCCTTTGTCCCAAAAAGACAGGGTGAGGACGATAATTTTGGTCATCCATATCCGAAAAAGCATTTTGTTCTGAAATTGAAATTGAATCGGTGACTTTTGAGAAAAGCGATAACATATTATGTTTTGTGGGACAAGTGTACATTAATAAATGTGCAGAAGTGTAGAGGAGTTATGAAAGATAATATTATATAATAATTATGATTACTGTACGAAAATCGGTTAAGCATTAAGAAGAATATTTTGGAGTTATTCTGTTTTTCCACTCACCGATTCAATTAAACTCCTCATTCAAAAGGGTGCGTTTACCGATAAGCTTTTTTGCTGTAATTAGAAGTAATCAGAAAAATATTTGACACAATATTTAATATTTTTTAAAAGGAAGTGTCATTCTTATTTGGCACACCATATATCTGTGACGTAGAAAGGGACATGTGGCCTATCTCCCTTCTGTTTATAGTGAGTTGAGTGAGATGGAATGCATGGACATGATGTATGTCTAATATCAATTTTAACTAAACTTGAATGAAGTTGAAGGAAGATGGTGCTGAAATTGTAGGAGGGAAATTGTGTTGTTTTATGTCTATTTTACAGTGTTTTGTGTGTAGAAAGTTATCTTGTGCTGGAAAAATGCCTTTTAAGCGTTGTGTTGTTCAATCGGGTTCAAATAATAGTAAAAGCTGCTTCAATAGGGTATTTTTACGAGTGAGGCCAAAACCTGTGGAATGAGTAATTTGCCTTCTGATTTTAGACTTCATCATACGTTATCAAATTGAAATGCCTCTTACTACGTTACAGGGGATTTGCACGTATTTGGCTTCCTTTTTAAGCTTTTTATAAAATTTCTAGCAATGTAATATTAAAATGCATTTTAAAAAGATTATATTTGGACGTTTACGATCCCATTTTTTTAGGTCCACCACCCCGTTTGTGAAATATTAAATTTGTGGTGAAAATTAATCTTTGCAGGCCAAAAAATTATTATATTTGTTGCCACACAACATACAACCCCAGATAGAATCATGTCTTTATTATTTTAATGTAACATTAAGTTTATTTAAAGCTTTTTTGTAAGATGAAAATAGTAAATCTTCAAAATAATTTTTTACAGTTAAAATTTTGATTTTATATCCTCACAGATATAGACAAAATGTTAATCTTTCAAAGGCTTGAATTTAGTATGAGAAATAGATTTTGCAAAGACTTTTTTGCAAGAATTTTCTTAGTTTGCCATCAAAAAAATCAAGAAACCAAATTTTGTCACTGCGTTTTGCCAACTTTTTAACGAGTTACTGTTTTGTTCTTTCAGGTTAGACAACCGACCCAAGTGCCAGTTTCTCTGGTGCGAAACGATGGCATCATCTACGCCACCGGATTGACGTTTACGTACACCCCGGAACCGGGACCGAGGCCGCATTGTACCCCGGCCGACGAAATCATGAGACAAGGCCAAAGAACCGCAGCAGTAGCGGCGGTCGCTGCTCAAGCTCAAAGCCAATCGACGATCGGCGAATCCGGATGGAATCTGCACTGAGTGACCGAGTGAGTGTTGAGATGCAAATAAGCCAGTTTTGTTGTAATCCATTTTGATTGTGCGAGAAAAGTTTGAGTGAGAGTTTTTGAGTATTCAGATGTGATGGTGATATGCTCAAAAAAGGATTTTTTGAATTGAAAATTACGAGGCGAAAATTTAAGTTTGTTCTGCACATTGGTGCAGTTAATGAGTTAATGAATTCCTATTGTTTCAAAAATTATACAGAGTGTTGAGTGAATAATTCGTTAAAACACAGGGTCAGATTTTTAGAAGCATAATGTTCTATTGGCGTTTCAAGTTAAGATCGCAGCGCCAGTTGAACTAAAATCGGACAACAAGTTCCTAACCTAAATTTATAAATATAATACAATTTGTAGATAGCCTTCTCTTTTCTTGGTTATAACCAACGAGGATATAATAACTAAAGGAGAGTGGTTATTGCCGTAGTAAATATTTGTCATATTGTTGTCGGCAGCGCCACGATGGAGCTCTGGTAAAACTAACTAAAAGTTATGCACGGAAACTGCTTTACCAGACAGAGCAATCAGCTGATACAATACAAATATACAAATTTGATGTTAATGTATATCAAATTTTATTTGTATTTACATTTTGTCTATCACATTTTAGCAAAATATAATATAAAATCTAAAACATAATAATAAAATCTCACTCTTGAGTCTTACAGTCAGTGATTCAATCTTATCCACATCAACAACCTTTCAATTTTGAAGACAGGTTTAACAAGTTGCTTCCAAATCCAAAATGTACCTCCAATTCTGTATGAAATCCATACTGTAGCTCCAATTGTGTCTGTGTTCTGCTGTAACTTCAATTTACTTTTCACTCCTATCTCTCAGACAACCTTAGCCAGAAAAGAAAATCTTTCCACCCTAGAAACAGTACTTTTTTGGCGAGGTTTTCGGTTTTTGTTTTATTTGTGTCTTAATGGTTTCTGTTCTGACCAGAACAATTTGCCAAACGGTTTATGCTGTGGGTTTGTGTTTCAATTTTAATTTTAAATTTTCACAATTTGATAAATAACACTTGCGCTTGCCACAAAACGACAATACTTTAAAGACAGTGACAGTAGACAGCCGCCGATTGACACTAAAAGCCCAGTTTGAAGATAGTAGTGGCGCCGCCAAGTTCCTCTAGACGAACTAGAATCTCTCAGCCAATCCGTACATAAGCTTCGAACATTCTCCTTTAGTTATTATATCCTCGTTGGTTATAACTTTGAATCTGCCATCGCGGATGCATTTTTGACGAAACACTCTGTATATGTTTTAGATATCACATTCCTCTTTCCCAATTCTTATCATTTAATTTTTTTAAGGAAAATGCGTAACCTAATTTTTGTACATGTGGTGACCAAGTCAGCTGTATTTAAGAAACTAAAAATGATGAAGGTTTGGAACAAAAACAGCACCATCAACCATAACCATTCTGTAATATTTCCAGGGTTGGCAAATCTATTCAGTAAATCAGTGGAATTATTGCTTTTTTTTTTGTTTTGTTTGCTGCAGTATACACTGTGTTTCTGTTGAAACCTGGATACTACACCGTGCATACTCAGTATGATCAAACTAAAGCAATAATTTTATACTTAACAGGTCGTTATTCATATTAAACAAGTAGAAATTACCTGCAAAAACCTGTGATAGTCTTGTCACGATTTAAATACAAGATGGTCAGGCACTTTCATTATTTCATCTGTTTGGCGCGTTGAATATAACTGATCTTTTGCTACACTCCAAATTATGGTATTTTTGACAAGCCGTACAAAACTAGCGTAATATGTTGTTAATCCACGGCTGAATGTAGAATGTGTTGTAGGAGAGAAAAAAAGTTATCTCTAATAACATCTATAAATGGGCATTTAGGGGTTAAGTTAAAATAATACAGTAGTTTATTTAAAATAACTATTTTTAACTCCCTGTTGAACCAGAGTTAAGGTAAAAAATCCAAAAACATCAATCTCACCATTCTTATATGCAGTACAGTTTCTTGACAGTGAAGTAATTGATCCAGTCTTCTCAGAATGCACTGAAAATATTGAGTTTTGTCTGTCACTGAACTCAGGGAGAAAATCTGAAGTGTAACCTTCTTCCTGCAGAGTAAAACATTAAAATCAAGTAAACAAGGTTTAGAGTCAAAATTACTGAATGATTGCTTCTTAAAGTAACATTTCTCGGCAATTGTAAATCACTCAACCTTGGCCTTTTTGGTATGGCACCTTGGTTCCTTTTGACTTCTATTGTAATGTCTCTGGGAGACTCCTGCTCTCCAATTCTATCAATATTTGGATTAAGTGGGTGTGATCTAGACTCGCTATGTATACTTGAGATATTCTTTGATGTATCTGTGCCATCTTCCAGACACTGATTGCCATTCAGTTCAATATGTTTCACAGCATTTGGGTCTAAGTTTAAGCATTTTTGTGAGCTCAACTCTTGAAACTCCCCCTGCACCCCCACATCAATTGAAAATAGATTTTTAGGGCTGTTAATAAAATGCAACTGTTTTCTAACAGCATTCATAAAGTTTAAATGGTCTTTTTGAGGTTGTTCTTTCAACCAATGTAAATTATCCACTGGAGGTTTACTAGGCAAAACTTCTAGAGGAACTGTCTCTTGAATGGTTGCTGGTAGAGATTGCTCTGATTTAGATTTTTTTAAGTTGATTGGTGGGGTTTTTTCAGATTGGGGAACTTGTAAATACTGTTTTTGAGGTTGAACCAAATGATCAGTACGAGAGAGGCCTCTCTTTATAGATATTGCAGAATTGCAACTGATAATACTACTCCTCTTACTACTTTCACATGACTTAGTTATACTGCTACTACTTTTTGATCTTATTTTAGTGCCCTGTGGCTGTTGCTGTTTTGAGCGTGCTCTCCTAATATATGTTAATCCACGGCTGAATGTTATTCATTGTGTGGGAATTCTTATTGTAAATCTATTTAGACATTCACACAAAATAAAGAACTATCACAAATCACAATGTTTACAACAGTGATTGTGGATGTAAATTTATGTTACAAAATACATATTACAAACTTATAAAGCATGTAGAAAATGCTCTGCAATGTCAGAGCAGTTTTAGAGATACAAGCAGGTAACTTATCTGATCAATGTAACAACACAATTCGCTAAATTTAAACAAAAAGTAAAATTGGCATTGAATAAAGTTAGACACAGTCATACAGTTTGGGTTTAATAGTTGCTTATCGGTCAATCTGTAGTTTGTCTTCAATCAGATTTTTCAAATCACACCCTGTATATTCTGTGGAATTATAAAAGCTTCACATTCACTCACATAGGTTTTGGCAACATTGGAAAGCGACTGCGGTTGGTCGTCATTACATTACATGAAACATGACAGGAATGATGACGTAACCGCCATTTACTCTGATTTAAACTTAATTCTGGTTTCAAACCTTCATTTTTACGTCCATTTTAAGTCTACTTTTTTCCACTGTATTAACTACCTCCAACTATTCATTACATTTAGCATCAATGTGTACTAAACAAAATATATGAAAGTAAGTAATTTTTGCATTTACATTTTAGAGACAAATGATGCTTGAGTGATGATTGAAAATTGTTTAGTGTGTGTAAATAGTGTCAACTAGAAAATATGTTATTTTTAATAAGACAGATATTATTTTGTGTGAGTGTGACAATTTCCTAGTTTTTTTCTAATTCTGCCTCCTAGAAAACTGTGCAAGACATTTAAATATAATCTATTTATTATTTGACTTTAGTCAGAAAGAGCATGTTTTATTTTTTACCTTCTGCCCTTGTTAGTGTAATAAAAATTAGTTTCGCATTACAAAATGAGGTAAAAAAGTGGGTCACCTAATAAAACTGAGATTAATGATTGTTTTGTTACTGTAAAATATTCATTACCTCCGGTTTTTCTCAAGACTGTTGTGTTGTTTGAAAATGCAAAATATCCTGTATTCGCTAGTATGGGAACGGGAGCAACTAATTAATATACAGCAGGAAAGCAATTATATAAAAAAATGAAGCTATTGTTCCCAAAATATTCCCACATTTAGGTTCAAATTACTATCTTTTTAAAATGCAAGATTTAGATTTATTTATTTAGCGTGGGAAAGGAACTAAATTACGAGCGTGTGAAAAGTCTGCCGCTTCCCTGTTTCTTTCAAGAAATATAAACTTAATACGCGTTCCTCGCGGATCGTATCGCATTACTTATTCGAAACGCGAAAGGCATGTAGATTCGGTAATTATCTTGTTAATATCTAGAGGCAGAGTCCAACAAATCGATTTAGATACAGGGTGGTACTCAAGTGTTATCTCTGGTAATTTTGGCTAATCTGTACAGTTTTACCAAGTTATTCTGGTGTCATTTTTGATTCACCCTGTAAATTGTGAGTGACTAAAACTTTACTCAGGCTGGTTAATCAAAGTAAATAGAATATTTATAACCAGAGTATTTTATTTAGTTTGTCAGGTCATACAGTTCATACAAAAGTTATAGTGCTTCTCTTAAATACAAACAAGATGTCAAAATGTGACACTGATTTCCACTTGGAACTCGTCTATTTTTAAAACTTTTTGAATGTGAATATCTCGGTAACATGAAGAGCTAGAGAGGCCAGTATTTTTTATCCTCTTTCTAATGGCGGTATTAGGGTAGTTATTAATATTTTTATTATAACTGAGCTAAATTATGCCAGCTGTCAGTGTCAAACAAATAATAAATCAATATGAACGATTTCATGGCAAACTATGTTAAAATTGAAAATTCGAAACGATAATGGCTGTAAGTCCGCCATTTTGAGAGATGACAATCTACTTGTTGGTTGGAAAAAGACCTTTCTGAATACGCAATAAACTTCTATGCTTCCCATTCAAAAAAAAATCTTTTTCGGGGTAAAATTATCTACAACTTTTGTATTTACTTAATTTTGCTACAACAAATAACGGGTGTTCAATAATTTTTATGAAAGCGTACGTCTTAGATAACGTTGCAAACAATTATTATTATAATATAACAGCTGTCAATCCACCACAAACAAAAACGATTTTTAATTGGTCTTCTAAAACTGCAATCCTTTCCCCATTTAACCGACTTTTTAACTTTGCTAGTTTCCGAGGATTCGAGCAAAAAAACACCCTGTATATGTATATAAACAATCTTTATTTTCAAAAGAACAATGCTATCGACCACCAGGGTCTTTCTGCCTTAACAGATTAATTTGTTGTGTAAATATTCTCATATTTCTAATTATATTAGACAAGTTATCAAAAAAATAAAATAAAAATTAATTCTAGTTGAAGTGCTCTAAACAGGGTGGACTACTAAGCGGGGAAAAGGTAACGCGATTGTCTGGTCTGTCTTGTTATGCATAGCGGATTTACAATCTCCGTCATCATTTCCAGCATATATCCCCAATATTGTAGCATTCCTTCCTAATATTTTCAGATTCATCCTTCTCGCATTTATCACACGTTCCCATGTGGTGATGTACTTTCGCCATTTCTTGTGTACCACCTGGGTACTCCGCTATAGAAGTGATCGTAGTTCCCCCAATTCTCTGATCCTTTGCCTTTTTCGTATCAGTTGACATTTTTCGGGACAGACCCTGTATATTCCATGTACCACAAATCGTTTTTCTTTGCTTATTTTTCGTTTTTGTGCTTTTTCCATCTTATTCCGAGGCAGTTTTGATTGGCTGATTTGGTTTCCCTCCTCTTTCATCAAGGGTATAACCATGAGAGCTACTCAATTCGCCCACAGTTACCCCAGGCAGAGTTATGATAACACTATAAGGTCTAGAATTTTGGATTTCATGAAAGGACATAACTGTATGTTGTTACGGGGGTACGGCGTTTCCGAATCCCGAAACACCCACACCATGATGGGGACCGCGGATGATCCGGCCGTTATACCGCGTTCTCTGGATTATTTATTTAGAAGCGTAGCACCCATTTTCATCAAGAACCAATTATTAAGCCATTACCCGATGGAAGAGTTCACGTTAATCTGAAATAAATCGTTTAATGTAAGTTTGAAGCCTGTTTTACAGTTGGCAAATTTAATACAATTTACTAGAGTCCGTTCCAAAGCTAGTGACAGTATCAGAAAAAGTTTTGTTCGGATATTTTTCGTGAATATCTCGAAAACCGTTTGAGTTAAGGCGACATTGATTGAAGGATGGATGAAACGTCAGGTTACACCAAGTCTAGGCAGTGTTGCCAAGTCAAAATATTTAATGGCCTAATAATAAACCATAATAAAAATAAGTTAAATGGACACCTCTTATATTTTGATCTGGGCACTTTATAACGCAAGGGGTACTACAGTTTACAAAATATCAACATAAATTTGTGAGAAGCATAGCTCATCTACCCCATATAGTACAGGGTGTCCCACCGGGAATTACCGCGTTCGATATTTCGAAAACTGTAAAAGATAACTTTTTACTAATTTCATAATATTTGCGTTGGGGCCTCTACATCTAAAATATTTTCATGTTTGAGGTACCCAAAGTGACTGATACCAGCTGGACTATTTTAAATGAAGCACCCTGTATATTATTATATTTTTAGATTCTGCTAACGATTTCAAGTATGTTTCATGTATGATAATGACATTTTCTCATTTTGGAATGTCACACCTCCTAAGCAGAAGGAGTTAGAGCAAAAGTTTGACAGGTGTCAATTTTTTTACCCATAAATTTGTGACACGTCAAAATTTAAAAATGCTACAGGGTGATAGATCTGAAAAAGTTAAGATAGTAACATGCAAACCGTTTGGCTCTATCTGTATCTGATTAAGAGCTACGACGGTTCAAAGTGTGAATACGTCATTTTCAATATCTCGAAAACCGTTGCAAATAGATATGTTACCATACATAGAACATACTTGAAATCGTTAGCAGAATCTAAAAATATAATAATATACAGGGTGTTCCATTTAAAATAAGCCTAGTTGGTTGTACTACCGGAAAAACCGGAAGCGCCACCATTTTGAAAATAATTTAGATGAACTGCCCCCGTCAACTTTGGTATACCGCCAATTTTTCAGAATTATGCTCCTTACGGTTTTCCCATAATGGATAGCGTCGGTTCCTGGTGGACCACCCTGTATAGTCGCGATACTAATTCCATCATGACCAGTGTTACCAACCCTTAAAATGATATCTAATCTCCCTAAAGGCGTTTTAAACAAGTTTCCAGATTTCACCAAAATTGCTCAATTTTTTTAGCAAGAAAACTTTTCTAAATCCTGATTTTTGCAACTTTTGAACATTGTTTGACAGTTTCGACGTTAGTGACAGTTATCATGTGATTGTAGAACATTATTTAGCTAGATGGTCACGTGATAATTGTCAAAATAACTGTCATAATTCTCAGAAACACGTTTTATTACCAAATACTGCAAGAAAACGTTTCTAAATCCTGATTTTTGCAACTTTTGAGCATGGTTTGACAGTTTCGACGTTAGTGACAGTTGTCATGTGATAGTAGAACACTATTTAGCTAAATGTCACGTGATAATTGTCAAAATAACTGTCATAAATCTCAAAAATACGTTTTATATCAAATACTGCAAGAAAACGTTTCTAAATTCTGATTTATAATTTCTTAAGAGATTTTTTTAAATCGGCTAGGTACGGCCCTGATATTTGGTAGAAACCGGGCAAAGTGAGTGTCAAGTTTAGAGCCGAAGAAAAACTGTAGAAATAAAATCGTTAAAGTCGATTTTTGCTTGCACTAAGTGGCCAACACAACGCAAAACCCATTGGCATAGTGGTGGTGTTTCAGGCAAATTTGACCTTTACGAAAATTCAGTCATTTCCAAAATCGAGTTTTCAAGAAATTTATATGCATTACATCGTAGTACACCTAGTAGCTCATGTAACCGTGTTTTCCTAATTTTCTAGAGTCAAATTAGCCCCAACCACTCAAAAATTGTTTCTGGGGCACCCTGTCTGTAAACCGTAAATAACACGCGTATTTGTAACACTTTGTATATACTTTTATATGTCGATGGACAGCCAATGAAATGAGCTTTCCATTGACGTACAAAAGTCGGTTGGTTAGTGGTACCGTTTGGCCACTAGAATGCGTCAACTTTGACCAATTTTTTTGGTGTATTCTTTTGTTTAATATTCAAAAACCCGCTTAATTGCACTATTTTGGTAGAGTTTTATACGTCAATGGATAGCCAATGGAGTGAGCTTTCTAACAGTAGCCCAATTTGAATTGATAGGTTAGACGGTTTGGCCGCTAGAGGGCGTCAAATTTGACTAATTTTTTGATGACTTTTTTGGTGCATT
The DNA here is from genome assembly GCF_016097725.1 of Ips typographus. Lineage (NCBI taxonomy): Eukaryota > Metazoa > Arthropoda > Insecta > Coleoptera > Curculionidae > Ips > Ips typographus. The sequence goes on from NC_138423.1 coordinate 14,490,600, forward strand.
GTTTTGTTTAATCGTCAATAACTAGCTTATTTGCAACGTTTTGTATAAACTTTTATATGCCAATGGATAGCCAATGAAATAAGCTTTCTATTGACGTATAAAACTGATGGATAAGTGGTACCATTTTGCCGCTAGAGAGCTTCAAAATTTTTAAAAGTAAACTTACAAAACGATTACTAATTCAGTTTTTCAGAAAAATTACATAATGCAAGTCAAGTCAGCAAGTGAACTTACCTTATCATTCAAAATATTTCTGTACGCTCGTGGTAGTGGCAAGAGCAGATCGTAGATCATCTCGTTGTAGATGTCCATACCAGATCCACTGAGATCATCAGTTGAGTGACTAAAAAAAAAAATATGCGATTCAGAAATTAACTTAGGGTTACTTTTGTAATGTTAAGTTAACTCTAAACTTGGAGTTACCCATTAAAACTGTATTCTTGGACAGGTTCAAACTTAACTGTATAAAATACTGGAAGACCCCTAACTTACCCAAAATTTCGATATGATTTCCCGTTTCGAATTTCCCATCCGGTAATGGCTTGCCAATCGGTTGTTGATTCAAAATGGGTATTAAGCTTCTAAACAAATAGTCGAGAGATCGTGGTATAACGGCCGGATCATCCGCGATCCCCATCATGGTGTGGGTGTTTCGGGATCCGGAAACATAATGGTATGTCCTTCCATGAAATCCTAGACTTTAGAGTGTTATCATGGTTAAATCACTGCGTCATCCTGAAAAGAAGTTTTATTATATTATTATGGTTAGAGGTAGTAGAATGCTAATTGAACAATCCTGCCCTAAAAATACAAATCTGATACTGACTTTATGTAGCACCCCCTGTATAATTTCAATAAATTTTAAAATGTAAATGTAAAAATCCTCTACAACTTTTATCCCTTTTTGTTATTGAAAGCTCACGTTATTCTGAAAATATTATAGGGTGGTCCAAGACTTTTTGAACACCATGTATATTATAAGTTATTGTATAATTTAAATATAATACATTTTTATAGGTGCAGGCAAACCAAAAATTGCCAAAATGCAGAATTTCATATAAACAAAAATGAATCAGAGTTAACAGGAATTACTAAGCAACTTTAGAAATCAAGTCGTATTAGCATTTGGCCTAAACTGCAATGGCCATTTGGAAAACACGCCATTTTTTGTGATTAAAAGGAATGTCACCGAAATTCAGTTTAGTTTTCATAGTCTCCAAATGAGTTCAATAATAATCGTTTTCCTTACCTTTTGTATGTAAATATGAAGGTTCCCTTTGTGGAAAATGAATCATTTTAAATGAGTCATTTTCCACAAAGGGAAACTGGTATGTACGTGTGGTGCACACGTCCGTACCAATCGAGGGCCCATAGAAAAAGAACTTCACTTTTGTTAAATTCCTTAAACAACCAAAAGTGCGTTTGCGTTAAACGTTAAACCAGAGAGGCGCAACTCAATTGATGCAAATTTGTCCGGATCAGTGTTGCCAAACGTATTTTCATTTTGCGGGGTAAATTCAAAAATTGATCATATTAATATTTAATTACCTTAAGAACAATGACGATCTTAGGCTTCAGACCCGACCAGAATGAACTCTTGCTTCTGCTGAGTTCCCACCGTTTCGGTTTGTTGTTATTGTTTGTAATTAATTTGGTTGAAATTGTTATTGGTTGTTAAATCTCCAAAAAATCTTATTGAATAAAATAATAGGTGAAAAAAAAAATACAAAGTTGATAAATGTTTAATGGAACACCCTGTATATATTTTCGGATAAGTTGGTAGATCTTTTTCTTCTGTTTCCAAAAATATATATTAAGTTGACATTTGGTTAAGCCGTTTTCGAATTATTGGCAATTAAAGACTGTAATTTTGTTGCCATAGATTTGGATGATTTCAAGGTTAAATACGACATTTTCCGAATCACATGACTGTTGTTGACAGGTGTCAATTTAACTTTACAGAGTTGCCTGCTGCGAATTTAAATTGTCATAATTACACGAAACTTGCATTTACAATTTCAGCTTTCCGAACTATTTAAATGTAATTTACAGACTTTTCTAGGTAAAAGACAACATTTTTCATGTCACATGACTGTTGTTGACAAGTTTCAACTTAACTTTACTGTGTTGCCAGCTCCAAATGTATATTATCACAATCATGTGACAATTTCAGCTTTCCCAACTGTTTAATGTAATTTACAGTATTTTTTAAGGGTAAAGACAACATTTTCTGGGTCACATGACTGTTGTTGACAGATGTTAATTTAACTTAACAGTGTTGCCGGCTGTAAATTTAAATTGTCACGATCGGAAGACGTGCTTTTACAATTTCAGCTTTCCCAATTCTTTAAATGTAATTACAGACTTTTCATAGTTAAAATTAAAGATGACATTTTCCGGATCACATAATTGTTGTTGACAGGTGTCAATTTAACTTTAGAGGATTGCCAGCTACGAATTTAAATTGTCACAATCACACGAGACGTAATTTTACAATTTAAGCATTCCCAACTGTTTAAATGTAATAATTTACAGACTTTTCTAGGTAAAAGATAACATTTTTTATGTCACATGACTGTGGTTGACAAGTTTCAACTTAACTTTACTGTGTTGCCAGCTCCAAATGTATATTATCACAATCATGTGACAATTTCAGCTTTCCCAACTGTTTAATGTAATTTACAGATTTTTTAAGGGTAAAGACAATATTTTCTGGGTCACATGTCTGTTGTTAACAGATGTTAATTTAACTTAACAGTGTTGCCGGCTGTAAATTTAAATTGTCACGATCGGAAGATGTGCTTTTACAATTTCAGCTTTCCCGATTCTTTAAATGAAACAGACTTTTCATAGTTAAAATTAAAAATGACATTTTCCGGATCACATAATTGTTGTTGACAGGTGTCAATTTAACTTTAGAGGGTTGCCAGCTACGAATTTAAATTGTCACAATCACACGAGACGTGATTTTACAATTTCAGCTTTCCCAACTGTTTAAATGTAATAATTTACAGACTTTTCTAGGTAAAAGACAACATTTTTCATGTCACATGACTGTTGTTAACAAGTTAGTACTGTATTGCCAGCTCCAAATTTATATTATCACTATAACGTGACATGCTTTTACAATTTCAGCTTTTCCAACTGTTTATAGGTAACTTACAGATTTTTCCAGGTTAAAAATTACATTTTTTGTCTTTAAAGGACCGAACATCACGATGATGTAATTTGACAGTTGGTCAATATATTGACTTGTTAAATTACGTCATCAGGACGTCAAATTTGCTCTGCGCACTGAATGGAGCATATTATTCATGACATCAACTTGTGATTTTAAAAAACAATAAAATTACAATTTTAAAATGCTAATAATTCGAAAACGGCTAAACCAAATGTCAACTTATTATATATTTTTAAAATCAGAAGAAAAAATCTATTTATTTATCAGAAAATTAAATACAGGCTATCAACTTTGTATTAACAGTTTTTTCCTACCTGGAAAAATAAAGTCTAAAATTTACAGACCAACCCTGTACACCCTTTAGGTACCATCAGTAATTAATTCAACAACACATGGTGACCACCATTAACTAAAATTATTAAAAAAATAAATTCACACACTGACGTAATTTAACATAATATTTATTTTATTTAAAAATTTATTAGGCTCTTCTTTCAGGGACGGACTGATCCCATTCCGCCTGGTAAAAGTTTCCAGCAATCGGTTTTCCCAAATTGTACTTTTCGGCAAATTTCCTTATAGAAAAATTCCTTCTGTTACTCTCTAAATCGGGCTCGGTAACCGTCAAAAGCCCCGGCTGTTCAAATACTATAAAAATGTACCGGTGCAACCCTGTACCTTTTGGTGGACCTGAGCCCCTGTATGGGGTTAGCGTCTGTCCGGTGGTTAAATCGTTACCTTTAATGTTCACCACTAACCAATGGTTAATTTCCCTGTAATAAAACTTGGTTTTTTAGTATAGTTTCGTAAATATTTCCACTGAAATTTACCCTAAAAATCTGATTGGTTTAAAAAAAACTACCTGAATGTGGGTGTTGCTCTACTGGGAGCATCAGGATCTATCATACTTAAAGTATACAACTTGTTGGGGTCTGTATTCCAGGAAACGTTGGGTTCAGGTTTTACATCGGTTGGGGTAAGTACATTGAATTCGACTGTCTTATTTCCAGGGTATATTACGGTGATGAAAGATGTTGGTGGGACGTCTAGTGACTCTGGCACTATGCTTTCAGTTTGAAAGTGCTGCAAAATTAGGATTCAAATTTATTACTCTGAGGCTCTATATTAAGAAAGAACCCTTTATACACAAAATCTTCAAATTCATAAAGTTTTCTTTACTCAAGTTGACAATAGGTCTGTTCGCAGAACGAATCTCCCAACTAATAATCAGAGGAGTATGTCCAGCTATTGGCCATTACGTGTCAATGTCACGTGAGCATTCAACGAATAAAAGCCAACAATTTCCGATTTTCAGTTGGAAACCAATTGGAAATTGCCTGTACGAACAGACCTAATGACAATGTAGATAAAACCACATAGTTGTGACAAACTGTTTGAATGAAAACATTCCCAAATAACAATAAGTCATATTTGTCAGGGCAACATTCTCACATATTATCAATTTACAGCAGTAAAAGTAATAAAAATGAAATAAACCAGATTTTTTACCTTTGCAACTTCTGCGTCTGCCATGGTTAAACCTTCGATAAAAACTAAAACAATATGAATACAAATAAGCCTGTACATTTTGTTATCAGCTATGATAATCTGAACCACTCCATACGATTCATAGATAAATATTAAAATAACTCGAGTGTGCAACTGATTTGTGTATAATCATGCTGTTAACACCGTTCAAAAAGCTTTTTAAGCCGTCAAACCGGAATGATTAGCATATTGAGTATTTTACAACATAATGTTGTTATTTTCAATGATGTAATTTTCAAGTAGATTATTTTGTTGTTCAAAGTGGTGCTTTCACAGTTAAAAAACCATTAACGAGTCAACCAAAATGATTAGGTTTATGTCTAATGTGTAGGATAGTATAGATTATCCAAAATATTTTCTGATTCTCAATAACTGAATTCCAGGTTTTCAGACAAAAATCTAAATTAGCTTCAGATGGAGTTATCTGAAAATGCTTAGCTACACTGCTGGATAGCATACTTTTTGACATTTGTCACTTCAGCGAGCTGCTGGACCTGTTTATACAAAAAGGCAAGGCAGCCTACAGACTGGCAGGTCTCAATATGCTGATTACAGACTCAGCTGAATCGTGGGGTCATCTCGGGGGCTGGGGGGAGGCGTTGAGAGAGTGCCCGGAAATGTTGATGAAGCAGGATCGGGTGCCTCCGACGTTTCTGTCAAGCGGACCTCTAAAGTTTGTAGTACCCGAGAGGGAGGACTGGGAATTCTCTCAAAACTCTATCCTCCCGTCGCATGGAGACGTCTGGTTTACAGATGGATCCAAAACCGTGACGGGGGCAGGGGCAGGTGTGTATGGTGCGACTTCGGGGACGAGGCTTAGCTTCCCACTAGGCTGCCACTGTACCATCTTCCAAGCCGAGATCTTCGCAATCATCCAATGCGGGGAGTTCATTTTTAACTCACCGCTACGCCGGAAGGGTATATTTATCTGTACGGACAGCAAAAAGCTGATTCAACGACGTCTGCGCTGGTGCTGGAGTGTCAGAAAACATTCGTGTCCCTCACGCGGATGGCCAAGGTACAACTTGGGTTCCAGGCCACTCCGGTGTTAAGAGAAACGAGAAGGCGGACAGGTTGGCCCTTCGTGGCTCCAAAGAGAGACCCGTAGGGCCCGAACCCGAACCTGGACCGTATCTTCTGGCAAAGATCTGATATTGCTTGGGAGGAGGCCGGAAGCATGCGGCAGTCGGGATGTCTCATGGGCTTCTTTTCAAGAAACTAGTCGAAGTCCCTGATGGAATTATCCAGAAAGGACTTCAGATGTGTGACAGGACTTCTCAAGGGCACTGTCAGATGAGAAGACACATGCACATTCTGGGTCTGTCACAGGATCCAGTATGTCGTTTGTGTCTGGATGACGAGGAAACTCCGATACACGTTCTCACACAGTGTCCGGCACTTGCGACAATCAGTTGTGATCAACCCCTTAGATATTTAAGGTACCCAGCCAAGGAGGCTCTGCGGCTTTGTCAGGGCCACCGAACTAGAGGGGTACTAGCTTGTGATGGGTCACAATGGGTCCGGCTAGCGGCCTAAGTGTCTTCTCTGAAGGGAGCCCATCTAACAATATTCATTCATTCATTATTCAAATCAGCTTCAGATGGATTATATCTAAAGATGCTTAGCTGCACTGCTGGATAGCACACTTTTTGACATTTGTCACACAAAATGCAGCATCGGTTTGTATAACAGCAAAAACAAGCTTTATATTACTTACTAATAACTTACAACTTGTAATGCACAGGTGTAATGTATATAAACTGAACGTCATGAATCATGACATCATGAATGTCTAGGAATTTCAAAAAAAGAATGATGATATTGGGCTGGCTAATTGCCCAGAGATTTCAAAAGAAGAAGAAATGCTGAAAGAAAAGCGCAAGAATATGTTGAAATGATTGAGGTGACTAATTGCCCAAATTTCTCAAAAGGCAACTAACTGATAAAAGAAGAGCGGACAACTGTATTAAAATGATTGAGGTGGCAAAATGCTCAGAAGTTTCAAAAGAACTGATACATGAATAGTGGAAGAATGTGTTTAAATGGCTGGCTAACTGCCTCGAAATTTAAAAAAAGACTGAGAACTGATAAAACTGTATTAATATGATTAATTGCCCAAAACTTTCTAAAGAAGACAAACATATTTTGAAAAAAAAAAAATTGTAACATTGTTTTGAAATAATTGGGCTGGCTAATTGCCCAGACATTTCCAAAGAAGGCTAACTGATTAAAGAAGAGTGGAAGAAGGTGTTGAAATGATTGAGCTGGTTATTTGCTCAGGAATTTCAAAAGAAAACTAGATAAGATGTCTGTAATGTTATAACTTGAACCGATTTTATTGCTACATAAAAAACCAATGGAAAGCTTAAATGCGGTCACTTACAGAGGCAAAGTCGAGAAATAGTTTTCTTTTGCTGCTCTTTAGGAGTAGGAAAAACAAAAAATCCTTAGTCATTTACCAATAAATCGCTTTATTGACCGATATTTACATAACTATAAATCCAGTGATGTAAACTTTATTTACACTATAAAACGCGTATAAATACAATAAAAAGACTGCGCTTGATAAGTCTCTAACATTCAGATATAAATAACCCTGTTAAACACTATCAAATGGTGACTTTGTAAAGGGTCTTAAAAAATATAATAGCAATTTTGTAACAAACACCAAAAAAATACAAAATGGTTAAACAAAAATGGTTTTGCGCAAAAAATGGCATCTGCAATAACTAAAAAACGCATGTAAATGAATATAACCTCAGAGTATTCGGAAATTCACCTTAATTTATCAAGAGATTCGAAGAGATTAATCAGATTCGCACCATTAAAAACACTAATAAAATAAATACCTAAATGTTAAAACATTAAGTTAAAAAAATCATTTGATCCGTATGCTCCTCTGTTTATTCATATTGGTGAGCATGAGGGAGATGTAAGAGGTAAGTAGGTCGTCCATTTTGTATCCTAGAGATGTTTCGCATAGTAGTTTTGAGCCTCGAACTAAATTTCCTATCGTCATGTGGAAGTAAGTGTTTCCGGACGACCAGTTTGATATCCTCGTAAATGGATGCGTTACCAAAATGTCCTAAACAAGGAAATAGTCAGTGAAGACAAGAATTTAGTAATTAGACAGGGCAACATTAATTTAACTGAGTATTTGTTTTGTTTTTGTGTGTCATAATTAATGGTTTAATATTCAGCTGGTTAACAGAAACTAAATAAGGATTATAATACGTCAGAGAGGACAATAGGTATGATCCAAAAACTCGTTGAATAAGATATTATTAATTCGCCTATCAAAAGATTACACTGGCCGACACAATTTTTGTAACACCAGTCAGACCATTAATTTCACAATGCTTATGCCTTTCTAGTAATAGAAAAAAATCCCATAAAGTACTAGAACGTCCACTTTTTTCAATAGCTTCATTAAACCTTTTGATGTTGGCCAGTAATAGCCGTGTTTGAGTTGAAGCCCCGCATGAAAAAGCAGAGCAAATATGACGAACCCCCATTTGCACAGTCATACTTTAAGCCAAGATTAAGTTAAGGGTGGTTCACACTGTGACAATACAGGTGAAAAAATGACAGCCTGAATCAAACTTAACTTAGGCGCGGCTTAAAATAAGACGGTAGGCGTGTTCGGCAGAGTCGGCACAACGCGTTCATCTAGAATTACAAAGTCGTAACTGCCAAAATGAAACTGTAAAAAAGAATTGCTTTTTTGGGATTAACACAACGGATATTACTTATTTACCAAGAGGAAATATTCGTAAATTCATATGTAGTTACTGTTTTTTTTTAAAATATTTTTAGTATTATATACAAAAGAGCGTTCTTCCAAAAGGAGTTTATATGCATATACGACTTTGTAATTCTAGATGAACAAACGGTAGAAAAGAAAAAAAAAAAGATAGGTAGAAAAAGAGTTTTTCCCTTGTATTGGTATCTATTAATCTAAAATCACTGATGGTCGGCCGGAGAGGAGTGCATTTCAACCTGGATCTCAAAATGTTAAGTATGAGCCTCTTGTAGATCTAAAAAATGTTCTTTTGCCTCCTCTTCATATAAAACTCGGACTGATAAAAAACTTTGTGAAGGCTATGAATAAAGATGGTAAAGGATTTAAGTACCTGAGACAAGTGTTTCCTCAGTTAAGTGACGCCAAATTAAAAGAAGGTATTTTTATTGGACCGCAAACTAGAAAATTGATGGGAGATGTTCATTTCACGGAAAATCTCACCTTAGAAGAATTGAGAGCGTGGAACTCATTTGTAAGAGTGGTGAAGGGATTTTTAGGTAACAATAAGGATCAAAATTATGAACAAATAGTTGAGGAACTTTTGGAATCTTACAATTTGCTTGGTTGTCGAATGTCTTTAAAAATTCACTTTCTTCATTCCCGTCTATCATTGTTTCCGGAGAATTTGGGCGCTGTTAGCGACGAGCAAGGTGAAAGGTTCCATCAGGACATCAGGACAATGGAAACAAGGTACCAAGGACGATGGGATGAAGCCATGATGGGTGACTATTGCTGGTTTTTGAAGAGAGGACGTCACCCCACACAAAAGAAAAAAATAGAACTATTTGGTGTGTTTCAAATAACTTTTTTGAATATTTGTATTGTTATTAGATTTCAACTTATTATTAAGTAGATACAGTCGCTATAGAGATTTAAATTACTTGTAAAATATATTTTGTGATAAATAACATATGCATTATAATACCGTTCTACGCTTGTGGTTTGTTTAACGTAACAAGAAAACCTTACGTGCTACAAGTTTTTTTTTTGCTGTTTTCAATTCATATTGGTCCATTTTACCATTCTATGCTATTCAGCTTTTTGTTACAAAAAAAAATATTTTTTTTGTCGACCAGTGTTATTAATCATATATTACATAACAAGTGTTGTAAGAAGCATTTTCCGCACGAATATGACACTAGAGTGTGATTCTGGCTGAGTGTAAACGTTGTATACTAAGTATACTTTACCTACGACCTACGGTGTATAATAAGGTAATTGAGTCGTTTGTGGGACACCCTGTACCTAGTTAGGTAAGCCCTAATTACGATTAATTAAAAAAAACAACAAATTACGTTGTAATGCAAAATAAGGAAGAAATAATGACCGGAACCTTATTAATTACTTTTCGTGGGAATATACTAAATATTAACATGAAGTATGCAGTAATAATAGAATGACTTTTACAAAACAGCAGTAATTGCATCTCATAATAATTATATCGCAGACCGTCTAATGACAATAATAAATAATGAAAATCCTACCTTTGATTGTGGATGAATTAAGCTCACACCGTGTTTATTGATGGCTATGAGTAACATTTCCGGATAATTTGGATCGGTTGTTTGTTTCACTTCGAAGAAAGCCGATCCGAAGGTGGGCCAACGGTACACCACTTTCAGGAAGGCGATTTTGGCATCATCAGGAGTCATCCCAGCATCCTGGTTGTAGGCGGCTACGATAGCTCGTTTCCAATCGTTGGCAGACTGGATTTTCACCAGGTCAGAAGGAATCAGTTCACGAAGCATTTGTCTAGAATATAATTAAGGTGTTGTTTGAATTATAATGATTTGAATATCAAATTTTAAGAAGTAAATAGTTAATTCGATACTTGTCAGACTGTGACAATTTTGATTGAAGATGAAAAAGGATATATTAACTACCTAATTTTCAATATGTGTGTGTCTCAAAAAAGTGATTTTTTACGAAATTCTTTGCCGGAATTTATTGAAGATGTTCCTTTAATAGAGCGATTATCAATGTCTAATCGAACAGCGCCTTTCCCCAGAACGCTCAAATTGCTACCAATTTCTTAAATAACGTGTTTTTGAGAAAACGGATTGGCAGTTGAGAAGCTATTCTATGACCAGCTCGTTCTCCGGACTTAAGTCAGTTATATTTGTATGAGTAGTTAAAGAACCGTTTATCAAGTTGACTTCAAGGTTATTGGTTTGAAAATAATAAAATAGGAATAAAAGTTTTCACAAAATTATAAGAACTTTGATTTGATAAAAACATTAAGTGAGATTCCAAGTGATAGCCAAATAACCACTAGGTATAGTCGATTATGCAGTGACTTCTGACTATTGCGTTACAATCACTAACTGATCAAATGTGATATTTTTTGATTGTCAAAATGATTTTAAACACGCTCTAGGTCCCACTTAAGCTGACTTAAGACTGTTCAGACGAGTCATATGCAAAATGTCAAATAGAAACTTAGCCTAGAGTGCCTTTAAATATATTAGCGCAAATAGCCCTTAGAACACTTGTATAGGCCTTTGGCAAATTTCAACATGACCCTATATAGGCCTTTGGCAATATTTACAAGATTTTCAGTAGTATTTAGGGGCCTCTGACAGTTTTAAACAATTCTTATACAAGGTTTGGAGTACTTCTGGCACTTTTTATAAGGTTCTCATTGGCATTTAGAGCTTTATGGAACTTTTAAAGTGGCCTCTGGCAATTTAAAACAGTTCAGGGAAAGTTTTAAATAGTTGTAGAGAGCTCTGGAACTTTTCAGGAAGTTCTCAGTAGCATTCAAACGTCTTTGGCACTTTTAAAAAGGTTCTAGAGAACTCTGATAATTTAAAATAATCGGTAGGTTTAAGAGACTTATAGAAGCTGGCACTTTTTACACGATTCAGTAGCATTTAGAGCTTTTTGGAACATTTAAAATGATCCTGAAAGCTTCTGCCAATTTAAAACAACTCTAGGAAGGTTTAAGACACTTGTCTTCTTGAAGTTGAATCTTTGGCACATTAGTCCTATGTGCCAAAGAAAAAAGGTTTAATAAGACAGCTGTAGAAGCTTCTGGCACTTTTTGGAAGGATTTTAATAGCATTTAGAGAAACTTTCAAAATTGATTCAGAAGCTTTTGGCAATTTAGAACAGTTCTGAGCAAGTTTAAGACCGTTCTAGAGAGCTCTGGATCTTTTCAGAAAGTTCTCAGTACCCTTTCGAGGGTACATTCAAAAAGGTTCTAGAGGCCTCTGAGAATGGGGTCATCAACTATAGTCCAATTTTCCGTTCAAAACAATAATATTGTAAAGTTTCCTGTTTAAAAATTTGTTTTAACTGATAATTTTAAACTTTACGCCATTAGTTTTTTTATAAAAAAGTGAATAAATACTAAATTGAGTTTGGCACACCCCTGTGCGTGACGTATGTAGGGGACAATTCAATATGCTAACGTAGGTGGAATTCTACATTCATAAGCACATTGTGTATTGCCGGTGTTACAAGTTACAACTCGCATTTAATTTGAAGGAAGGAAATCTGAGAGAGAAAGAGAGAACTGTGTCAACTGTCAGTAGTATCAGTGTTCAGTGCTTTCATTGTCGACTGGCGACTGCTAATATCCGACGTACGTTCATATACTCTATTTCGCTCGAGGATCGCTAAGCTGAAAAGAAACAGCGAACACCGTTTTACGTCAAAAACTAGTCCCCTTATGACGTCAAACGGGATACAACGTATATAGGGTGAAACAACTAAATAAAATTTTTATTGTCATTTTTCTTAGGTTTAAATGCTTCTAAAGCCGAAAACAAAAAATACGTGTTAAATATTTTTTGAAGCGCTATCGATTAACAAAATAAAAAAAAATTGGTTGATGACCCCATTTAAAATAACTCTAGGTAGGTTTAAGACACTAGTAGAAGTTTCTGGCAATTTCTACAAGATTCTCAATACCATTTAGAGGTTTATAAGTCTCAAAATACTCCTAGAAGCATTTGACAATTTAAAACTGTTCTGGGAAAGTTTAACAGTTGTCGAGAGCTCTGGAACTTAAACTGGAAAATAGTCCTATAGAGGCCTCTGACAAAAAGGTTTAATAAGACAGTTGTAGAAGCCTCTAGCACTTTTTGGAAGGATTTTAATAGCATTTAGAGAAACTTTGAAAATGGATTCAGAAGCCTTTGGCAATTTAGAACAGTTCTGAGCAAGTTTAACACCGTTCTAGAGAGCTATGGATCTTTTCAGAAAGTTCTCAGTAGCCTTTCGAGGGTTTTGGCATATTCAAAAAGGTTCTAGAGGCCTCTGACAATTTAAAATAACTCTAGGTAGGTTTAAGACACTAGTAGAAGTTTCTGGCAATTTTTACAAGGTTCTCAATACCATTTAAAGGTTTATGGATCTCTCAAAATACTCCTAGAGGCCTTTGACAATTTAAAACTGTTCTGGGAAAGTTTAACAGTTGTCGAAAGCTCTGGAACTTTTCAGAAAGTTCTCAGTAGCACTTCAAAATAGTCCTATAGGAGCCTCTGGCAAAAAGGTTTAATAAGACTGTTGTAGAAGCCTCTGTAGAGCTTGTCACAAACCAAACATTTAATTAAGTAAAAATAATGAAGCAAAATTTCACTAGTTCTTCTTCGTGTTAAGCCTTAAATATTCTCAGCTTTTGTATTAAATTAACTTATAATAATCAAAGAAAAACAAAACTTACGGAATTGCTTGCAATTCTTGTTTGCTCTCTCCAAATCGCACCCGGTAAACCAGCGCGGCCAATTTGATCGCCTCTTCTTTGCTGCACTTGTGATAGCCGCGAATCAGTTTGGGCAACTCCTGATGGAAATGGAAGATGAGGTCCGCGTTCCTATCTTTACCCGGCACCGTGTTCGTCCACAACTTCTTCATGAAGAACACTTGATAGGAAAACTGTGGCGTAATCCCGTCTCTTGTCGGTCGCGCTTTTCTAATCCAGTCGGTCAGATGTCGCACGAAATCGAAGAAGAAATCACCTTCCGGCACTGATATGACCTAGAATTTAGTTTATTGCTTACCAACCAATTAAATTAAATAAATACTAAAAACTTGGAAAAAACAAAAGTTGACAACAAGAAGGCTGCTGAGGATATCAAAAAACAAAAAGAAAGAACGGAGAAGAGAACGGAGTCATGATGTCGAGAAAACTGACCTGACTATCCGGAAGATAAAGCTAAAGATGATAATAATCATGATAATGAATTTTCAGCAACCTCTGATGAGAAAGAAGTCGTTATGCTCGAGATGGAGGCACTGGAGAAGTGTGTGAAAGAAGGCGTTAAAATCAACGGCACACATCGGCAGTCTTCCACTTCTCCAGAATATGATGGACTTCATCGTTGAACATAGCACACAGTATGGTCTACACATAAACGTTGCCAAGACCAAGGTGGTCGTGTTCTCCAAGGCACCAAGACGGGCGATCCTTCAGATTAACAACCAGGCTGTGGAACAAGTGCCGTCCGCTAAATATGTAGGAGCCCTTGTCAACGAGAACAGTGAGCCTAAAATGGAAATCAGATCAAGGATAGAACAGGCCAGAAGGACATTCATTTCCATGAAGAACTTCCTCACTAGTAGAGACCTAAATCTACAGCTCCGCATACGTATATTGCGCTGTTATATCTTCCCAGTGCTACTCTATGGCTCCGAGAGTTGGACATTATGCCAAGCAATAGAGAACCGCATTGACGCCTTTGAGATGTACTTGTATCGCCGTATACTGCGCATACCCTGGGTAGACAGGATAACCAACGAGGAAGTGCTAAGGAGAATAGGTAAAGGTAAACTACTGCTGACAACTATCAAAGAGCGAAAGCTCCAATACATCGAGCACGTTATAAGGGGGGAGCGGTACGAGTTCCTCCGGCTCCTTATCGAAGGGAAGATCGAGGGCAAACGATCTGTGGACAGACGGCAGAATTCATGGCTAAAGGATGTACGTCGATGGTGCGGACGTACATCTATAGAGATCTTCAGGGGTGCGGTTTCACGAACCATTTTAGCCAGTTGGATCGCCAATCTTCGTAGGGAGACGGCGTCCTAAGAAGAAGATGCTCGAGGTGAAGAAGTGGTTGAGGATGCTAAAAGATTCAATCTGAGTACCGAAAAATTGGTTGAAGACTGTAAAGATAACAGGCTGGTAGAGATGTAGCAAAAGCTAGTGAAGAACTAGACAAACAAAACATCACAAATAAATCCATTCGTTCAGCAGAAAGAAAACCATCATAAGATGATGCAAATGATTTGTAGAAAGAAGACGGACATGCCGCTAATGGTGTATAGGCCGTTAATTACTCAAAAGCTATAGCACGACATTTGTCCCTTAATTATTGATTGTGCAGTCATTTGTCTATCATTTACCTGTTTGGTAGTATTATTGTTATTCACAGTACAGTGGGTATCTTGTGATTGGTCAAAAAAATCACAAACTACAAACAGTGCTGTGATTAACGATAATACCGAACATGTAGACACCATAACACATTTTCTGTATACCTGGATCTAAATTAGACTAGGTTATAATTTAATTACCTTATCGGCGATTTTCACAAACAAGCTAAAGCCTTCGCTCGACCTCAGACCCAATCTTTGACTAATATTTTGACAAAAGTCTTTAGCTCTCGTGCTAGAATCGACCTCAAACGCCTCATCAGTGTCGTCAGGGAAATACACTTTATGGAATATTTGAGTGGTTTTGTGCTGGATGGCTTCCACTTCCACTTGATGAGGAGGATACTTTCTCTGTCCGTTTCGTAACGTTTTCTGCAACCTTTGCAACGAGTCCTGAGATATTGGATGTCTCCTGCTTCGCAGGAACGCGGTCAGTTCTTTGAGCAGGTTTTGTGAACAGGTGAATAACCCTTAAACCAACATTAATGTAGAGCTACAAACCTAAATATTAGGGAATTATTACCAGTGGCCAACCACATTAATTCCCATCCGCGTTCTTCCGACATTCGGTTACGGTTGTCCGTTAACTGTTTCATAATTTGACAATAAATTTCATCGCGTAGAATTTCGTGTTTTAGTGGTCCATCAAAAATGTGATCGGTGTATTCGTTGCCTAGTCTTGGTCGTTTTGACGGTAAATCGCCCATGTACTTTAATATTGCACTAAAAGCAAAGCATGCTTCCTCTGAAAAGAATTTGGACAATATAAGCAAAACCAATTATTACTTAAGTTATCAATTTCAGCATTCTACTATTTTCTATTTATCTCAGAAATAAAGTGTCTAACCTGCCAACTCTTCTTTCATTAACAATTTCTTCAGTAACGGTTGCTTTATTGGATCCCTGGAATGTCTCCAAAGCTCGTCGATGCCGCTACGTCTGCCCCCGCTCAAAGTTAGAGCTTTGGATACTGTCCGCTTAAGTGGAGGTCGGAAATGGTCAATCGCGTATTCCACCAAAGTGTGTGGTCTATCTTTGGTGTCTACCCCATTCACCGAATGGTGACTTAGCCGTCTTTGGTAGTCACTTACACCTTAAATAAACCACTGTAGACAATTGAAATTATAGTACAAATGTTAAGCATATACCTTCAACAGAAAATAATTGCAAAATGTCAGCGGGGGGTTTGCTCATGCAAGGCAGTACGTAAACAGTTTCGGCAGGAAAGTCGCCTTTTTCTTGAGTTCGTTCACATCTAAAAAGTCAATTATTTAAAACATAAAGTGAGGCATAAAAAAGAAAATTCTACCTGCCGACACACCAACCGGAATTTAAAACAGTTTCACCAGTACTGTCCTCCTCTAAAACAATCAGATCGCCCTTTTGGAAGGTTAAAAAGCTCGAACCTTCTCCAGGAGCTTTATAGTCCTGAAGGGCAATCACGTACTTTGATCTCTTTTTCAGACCCTCTTGAAAAAATAATTAGAAACGTAAGACATTAGATGCACCAAACTAAAAACTACTTACCCAAAAAATAAACGACTAAATCCCTAATATCTTCAGCGTTAGGACTTTGGAAAGTAAACTCCTCTCCTCTGACTGTATTAAGACTAAAAGTCTGCGTAAACACTTTGTTAGTTTTTTGACTAGAAACCATAGTAATCTCCGGGAAAGATAGCTCAAGCAATACTTGTTCCTGATCATCCACCACGTAAACCCCCGTCCAATTCACCGCGATTATCACATCATTCTTAGGTAAATTGGGACCAGAATTTCTGTAAGCCTCATAAAATCTGGAGAAAAGTAGCGGCCATTTGAATTTTGCGTAGCTGACTACGTCTTCCTTCACTCTTAGGATGTTTACTTTTTCTTTGATGTAGTAACTTTTTTTGTAGGCTTGGACTACTAAAGCCGCCCAGCGGTCTACAGCCTTGTCTACACCGGTTAGACAATAGTCGGGGATATAGTTGGGTAGAAGAGTTAATAGTCGTTCTACGTTCATATCGGTGCCGTATTCGATGTAGTATTGTTGAGCTGCTATCATTGCCAGATCTTCTTCTTTATCACACCTGAAAAATGGATTTTTTTTTTGTTAAAATTATAGTTTAGTAGCAGAAATAATTAAATTTTCAAAACAGGAAAAAGAGTTCAAACAGTCGGAAGTTTTTTCTTGAATAGAAGACAACTTGATAGTATTTTTCAGATATATCTAAGTAATAATTGGTACAAAGAAAATACTCAGGCTATAGTTAGCACTAAACGACTGATTTTTCAAAAATTATATCAGTCAGCTTTAATAACTTGAGTATAATCACCGAGTAACATAGTGGCTTCAGATTTGCTATGCTCAGAGAACATGGCACGTGTACAGGGTGGGAAAGAACTTTTTGGCAAATGTTAAGTAGGTACATACTGTTCTCGCGGACTGAGTTTACCCGTGCGTCATCCCCTTGTGATTTAGAAATAGACATGCATTATTGACTTCATCCTTGTCTATTGTTCACTTTCAGAAAGGGTAAATATCTAAGTGAATGTCTTCCAAAAAAAAACATTTACTGATTAGCGCTTCTATTTCAGTCATTGTCAGTTTGACAACCATCGAAATTTATTTGATTTTTTTACTATTAATTCTTTTCTGTTTCTTCGTGTTGTTAATCATTTATGAAGTTTTCTATTTACCACACCACCACTTCTTTTAAAAGTTATTGTTTCTATGCTTTTAACATTCTGTAAGTACTTTCATAATATTATTATTAATATTTTTATTTTTTTTATGTCGGCTGTCAGGATCTAACCAAAATTGGCACAATTACTAACCTATTTTGAAAAAAAATGGGAGTGTCTATTATGGTTTTTATTTAGCCATTTGGTTTTTCCTAAATTCGGAATTACTTACTATTATAGTATTTTTTTAGAAAATGCCTGGAAAAATTCTCCACAGACAAGCCCAGCAGTTAATTCTTAACCTTTGTGAATATTTTGAATTGGAAAAAACCAATGGAGGACTTTAGAAGCTTTATCATCTGTTCAGGAAGAAAATAAGAAATTTGAAGACCTTACATATTCTTACTGATGTATTTTTTTGATACTAGAAAGTTGTAGCAGCTTTGAAAATGTCCCGCAAAACTGTTTATTCGATTCGGAAAAAACAGGCAAGTAATCTTATGATTTCCTCACCTAGAAAACGTAAATCGATATGTTATCGACGGGCCAAGACCACTGATTTATCTGAAAGCATTAAAATGGATGTTCGAAATACATTATATGATATGTACAACGATAATATGTTAATAATAGTAAAATATATCTACTTTTGTAAGAAACATCTATTAACATTTCATTGTTTCCAAAGACTGAGATTTTTGGGTTGCATTATAGATTTTTCACACAAATTTCTTGAAACATATTAATAATAAAGTCATAGAAAAATAAAATAAGCGTCTAAAATATTTTCCAGCGGGTTTAAAATAAAATAAGTGGATTGCAACCTGAAAATGAGATACTACAGCATCTCATGTCTTACTGAATTTTTAATTTGTTGTATTTATTTTAGAGAAACATGTAACCATCCAGAATCTAAATCAAGAGCTTAAAGTTAAAGAAATACTACATTTTGGTGATACATCTCTGCGAATTTTGGTAAATAAATTAGGTTTCAGATTTAGAGGGAATTCTATGATCTAAACGGAGACTTCTCATAAATAAAAAATGTTATTTCGGTCAAGATATTTTTGATTTGCTTTGGTATTATAAGGTTGTTTTAGTGCAAATTTGCAGCCAAAGATCTCTACTTTCTGACTGACAATACACGCAAAATTTTAAACGTGACGAAGCTTTAGACACGCCCTTTTCTATAATATGAACACAACAGGTTTGTTGACGAAAACTTGATTCGATTCATATGATTAAAAATGACGTAGCTTTCGTGACGCACGGGTAAACTCACTCCGCGAGAACAGTATTTCATATGTGACGTCGAAATAAAAAGGAAAACAGGAAATAATATAATCAAGGATATGCTCGAATTGCTGTCCGTCAATGTGCATAATATGTCCGTAAATCTGCATGTAATTTTCAGTCTGTTATAGCTTGTGAGGTCTTTTAACTCATTTATAGAACCTAAAGGTTGCAATTGATATTTTCATCGCGCTGTTAGTGCCTTCTCATATAACCTGATGGTTTTATAATGGAAATAAATTACATCAATAATAAAAGTGATGACAAAATCAAATGGAATTTGATGTGCTATTGGTGTTACTAATCAAAAACGAGATAGTGAGCAGAGGTTTTGACAGGGTAAGGGCGTGATTCAAAATAATATTGAATTCTTCTCATAGCCAGTCTAAGAAGGATTAGATTTGCCTTAATTTAGGGTTGGCAAGTTTTCTGTCAAGATTGAGCCTCAAGCGCAAATTTGTAATTAAAGGAGTACAGTTTGTTACTGCTTCCTCCACTAGCTTGTTTTCTGTAAGCAAGACTTTTGTGGACTACCACAAAAAAGCAAAACAATTACTACAATCAAAATAAAGTCTTACCTATATTCACCAAACTTGACACCTCGCACGACCTGCTGATAAATCAAATTAGTAGCTACTTGATCTTCGGTAGGTTCGTGCCAGGGCGCGAAAATCTCCTTCCTGAAAAACAGACGCCAGGGGGCGTTCCGTTCCTGAGCACCTTGCTCTTTGGCGTACTGTTCGCACTGGGAAATCGCATCCATAACGTGATCACCCCCACTACCCAACGACGACACCTTATCAAACAACGCGATGTACAGAGAGAACCCGAATTGGTCCTTAAGGCCGATTTTATCGGACAATTGATTGCATAGTTCCCGAGCCGTCGTTGCCGAATCGGCCAGCAACGTTTTGGTGTTGCCGTCCATGAAGGTGATGGGCAACATAATGGGTTTTTTGGATTTGGTCGCCTGCAACTCTAGCCAACTGGGCGGCTGGTTCCGTGTGCCGTTGTTGAAGGTTCGTTTCAGGCGGTCTTCGCAGTAGGGCGCGTATCCTGGTGGACCTTCGCGGATGAAGGCTCTGAGGTAGTTTACGAATTTTTCGGAAGGAGCAAAACAACCCACGCATAACGATAAAAGAATCCAACCTGGAAAAGAAATATGGTTACCAGAAGAGTTGACAAAGATTTCGATCATCTAGTCAGCGAATCAGTTACTTTCTGGAACTCTATGGATAGATGAACGTAAAATAGTTATTGTCTTTAGTTGTTATTACATTACTATCATCTGGGTTACTTTTATATATATATTTTTTTAAGTTTAAAGAGTAAAGTTCGTCACCAATCCATTATATTATAGCTCGTTATGATGGCTTTAGAGGCTAACAACTAAAAATTCAGTGAAACATTTGGTTACTTCAACCAATTTACGTAAACTGCCGTGTTCGTTATGAATAAGAAAGTTTATCTACTCCTAGCATGGTAATCATTCATTACATAGCTCATTTTGAGTTACGTAATGAGCGATTTTACCGCACTAGTGCGATAATAATCGATTTTATCGCACTAGTGCGATAAAACAACTTTAAATGAAAATTTCTGCTGTAATTGTTTATTGAATTTAAACATAACTTTGATACATTTTTTCATATTTCTCCTTTGACTTGACAGGCAACAAGCCAGATACCACGTTTGCGGCAGCTTCTTCAATATCTGACGGAAGTTCTTCAGACATGTTCATAACGAAATGCACTTTTAAAAATTTGTGACTGACACTGTTAAATTGTCGCTTAAGTGATATGTGGAAACAAATGGCCACCATAGCAACAACACCAAAACAGTACAGCGTAGATGACAAGATTTAAGGGTAACAAATAACTACCCGTAGCAAGCATATACGAGACGTTCCTAAATAGTTCCTAAAAAGTAAATTTATTGGTTAATAAGTCAATTTTCAAAACTAAAGTCGTTCAATTTGTCTGGAAACTATGAAAACTGGCTACAAAGACATTTTTTAAGCTTCTTAGTCAATTTTCACAGTTTTCAAGACAATTTTTAAGTTGGGTTGGTTTTGGGTCTTTGAACGTAATAACTCAATTAACTGGTAAACTAAAAATTTGATTAAAATTGCTCCAGCGGTCTGACAGTTATGACAAGAAACCGATTTTTAAAACTGAATTTTTATGGACTGTATTTTCCTTGAGAAGCATTTTTCAGGAAAATGATATAATGTATGTTTATATAAACTTATTTTTTGCTGGGTTATCGAGTGATGAATTATTGACATTTAAAACTGGACCACCCTGTATATATTCTTTCACAAATAATGTCAGTTACATAATGTAGTGTTTATTTGGAAAACAGTACGTTATGATATTCCTTACACAGTAGTTTCTACTTTCAGACCAAAATTGGCAAATAAACAATACAAATTGAAAGTGGATACTTTCAAATCATTCGTATCGTATATTATATTTGTATTATAAGAGCTACTGGAAAGATTAAATGGAAAATGTTTTAGAGATTTGGGCTATCCAACACCGTTTTAACAACCACTTTTGCTTCGTACTTGAGTTATTTTCGAGAAACCGAATAAGGCAGTAATATTTATAATTTCAAAAATTACAAGTTACAAAAAAAATGTTTTTATTTTAAAAAAGCTAAAAAATTGTATCTTTATAAGTTTCCTTTGTGCTGTGTCAATATCATTTTCTTTAAAACATTTCAAAACATTTAAATAAATGTTCATTTTATTATCTAAAAAATAAAGTTTTTGTTAATATGAAAAACAGAGATGATATATTGTTATTAAAAGACTTTTTTAATCCTTTTTTTACTCCTGTCTGTTTATAAAAATTAGTAGGTACAGATTATCCTGAGTGTTGAATATACTCAATATTTTGATTGAAAAATTGGATAAAAAACATGCAGGATCTCATCAAAACCGACTTACCTCTGGCATGAGACGATTTAGACGGGTTATTAGAGAGTTGCTTGCAAATTTGACAGTAAATCTCATCTCGAAGCTCGGCCCTTAATATACCATGTCCGATGATAAAGTGCAACTTTTCCAAATTACTGGTCGGTCGAGACTCCAACCAGGACTGGTAACTATCAGCCGTATACTCTTCTTCTTGTAGTTTACGTCTCACATCTTCCCCTAATTTGTTTTTACGTTTCAACGTTAATGAAACCAATTTGTTTCTTATAGATCTGCAATTAAAGACACATATTGTTATCTTAAGATAAAGGAGTTATTGTACAAAACAAAAGAGCTTTATCATCAGAAACATACAAATTACGAACTTGAAGCTATTATGACACAAAGTTATTAACAAAATGAATGGCTGTGTGGGTGAATGGGAGTGACAAGTAGCCATCACCTAAGGTAAGATCTGCGTGAAGGTGCAAAATTAAAACTGGATCTCATTATGATATAATAATGAAACAAACCAAAAAACTTACCTAGGTTTCTGTTTCATAAAAGAGTCAGGATCCAAGCCCATCAACTGAGCCTCCTGAAACTCTTTACTCTTGATAAAATTCCTCCCCAAAGTGGCTGTAACCTTAGACATGACGGAGGTGGTGTCCCTCTCCATTGAGTGATATCGAGGTTCTGGTAAATCACCGGTAAATCGAAGTATGGTGACCCAAAGTGCTTGAGCAGCCTGCAAATCATCGTATCAATCAATTCAAAAAATTCAGACAAAAATAATCACCAATTGATCTCCTTGAGTGTGCAAAGGTAAAAGAGGATGTTTGAGTGGCTTTCTAGAGTATTGGTGTCCAACGTTGCCTTGAAAGTAGGTGGCAGCGAATTTCTGAAATTTGTACTCGCTTAAATCTTCTTCGTCATCCGATACGGTCTGCATAGGGCTGATTATTTCCGTGTCGCTAGTTTGAGCAGGTAAATCGTTGAATACTGAAGTTTCCCGACCTAAATTCAGATATTCAATAAACTACGGTTTAAGTATAATTTTATGTGTGGGGAATAATACCAGTTCCGGGAGTTTCACTAGAACTATCCGGAAGAAAATCGAACATAGCTTCAACCAGTTTCGAATCATCGACGGGTTCATCAGCTTTTCTTGCAGCGTCATTGATGATGTTCTTCTTGATTTCCACTCTTTTTCGTTCTTCCAGTTCGAGTTCCATTTCTTTTCTCTCCAATTCGTATATTCTCTCTCTAAAGTAAACATTAAGATATAAAATATGTTTTAGATCATGTAATAGAGAACAAAATTACATTTTACTACATCAGAATCTTACCTATAGTTTTGTTCTGCAATTTCTTTAGCACGTTTATTGCCTGCATCTTTAAGCTGCCGTTCTTCCTTCTGCTTCAATTTCAAAGCTTCCACGTGCTTCTTATGCTCAAACTTCAGTTTCCGGTACCTCCTTTGCGCAATCATCCGTCTAACGTTCGACTGAATTTTGATTATCGCCCACATCTTATGCCCGTACTCCCTCCGCACCAAATAACCCCTAGAGTGGGCCTGGAGTCCCACAATGTGCCCCCTTAAATGTCTGAACCGATGCGATAACACCCGGGCCCGAATCAGGGCTTGGAGTCGCATGTAGCCAACTTTCATTTGTTTGTAGCGTTTTCTTTGAATGTAGCCTTTCCAGTACTTTTGGACTGTTATAGTGGCGGCTCTGAGCCTCAAAAATCGTCTTCGGTACACCCAACCTCTGATGTTTTTTTGTAAAATAAGGATTTTTTTGGTGAGTACTCGGTCACGTTCCTGTTCCAGGAATAAGTCGTGAGCATCCTTTAGGAATACTTTAGTGTTGCCTAGTTGGTAATCAGATCTTCCTGAAATTTATCAAATAAAATTAACTTCCTGAGGTAATTTTGTTATTTCATACAAGGTTGAAAACTGGATAAGATGCTTGCAATAAGGATTTATGAAAATTAAAAAAAAAAAAATCGTACAATGATTAAGGAATATGGCACAAAAGTCATTGTTTGGCACTTCAGTTTTCTTACTTATCTTCAGTAAAATAAACTTACCTAATACTATTTGACAGATTCGAGTAGTTGCCGCTCTACAATCAGTCTTGTGGGCCGGTGGTACCCCGGAAATTAGAAATCGATATCGATCCACAAACTCGCTGAACGTGTGCCGAATCGGATATCCGGCTCTGCGTATACGAATCGTTTCCATCATTCCCGAGTATCGTAACTGTCTGCAGCACAACGTCCGATCAAAAGCCATTGGTTTCTTCAACTCATTCGGCTTAATGCACCTGATGAAAAACGGTTGGCAGTTTGATAAAGTTTTCATCAGCGAGTCTAGTGATCGTTTGAATTGGGTTGACAACGTCGGAGTGCGCTTTCTAGTCTCCGATCCCATGCCAATATCGTCGTGGAACAGTTGTTTCAAAAACTTATTTCCACTAATTGCGACCAGTTGTAGCAAATCGTTGCTGAAGGTGTCTCGATTTTTCTCTAGAAAACTTCTGGTGTCGTAAAATACCACCCCAGCAAAGTGGTTCAGACCAAAGCTGGTGTTGATGTCCGATTTGGGCTTCAAGTAATTCCTATGGGCTCCGTGTTGTTTGTGCAACTTAGCCAACATGGTCTGATCGGTTCCTTTAGGGAATTTGCTCTCCTCATCAATCAAGGCCATAATGTTTAATTGTTTGATTGCAATCAAATCCAAAGCGTCCTGATTGTCCACAAATTCAATGTGTTGCCAGTTGATTCCTTCCAGATTGTATTCTTCTTGTTCAAGCTTGAATATGTGGCGCACAAAAAATTGTTGCAAGTTCTCATTGGCGTAGTTAATGCAAAACTGCTCGAAACTGTTGTGGTTGAAGTTCTCAAAACCGAAAATGTCCAGAACACCAATGGAGCTGCGTTGCCGTTCCTTCGGTCTGTAGATAGCTGCGTTGATTTTCTTGACTATGAACACAAACAAACGACCGTAAATTCCTTTAACAAAAGCGTCACGAACATCTACGCTTTGTTCTCTGGACAATGTGGACACTACAGTCTCTCCATGCGCGAACAAAGTCTTGCGAGTTAGGGCGTTGATTAGGGGTTGAAGAGGGACACCTAGAAAACCAACTTAGGAAAACCAAACTAACTCAAAATTAACAGAACATACCAAGTAAATTGGCAACTCTTTGTACATTAGTGGGATCGGGGATTTCAGTGGCGTCCAAATTGTCCACAACAGTCGCTTTGTACTTGATGTTGCCTATATGAAGCAAGGCTGCCAGTAGTCTCATAATTTCCCAAATTTCTTGGTCAGAGAATAGAAGAACTTTCATTGCACTTCGGATGTCTGCAAACTCGGCAGTATCGTCTCTACCCTCACATGTGATACAACCTCCCTAAAAACAGAAAAGTTCAAATTAGTTCAATCGAAATTGTGGAGTAGCTTATCCTTTGACTCAAACTAAAACTTACGCCAGTGAGGTATTTGTATTGACTAGCATCGCCCAATTCCAATTTGCGTTTTTCCTCTCTACTCAAACCAGCCAACAGACAATAAAACACGTGATAGTTCCTTTCCTCCTCGTTTTGAGACACTATTCGACTTTTCTCCAACAAGTACTGCTCGATTTTAGCGCCCTCTATTACTCCGTTTGAATTAAAGTGTATGTCTATGTACTTGCCAAATCTTGAACTGTTGTCGTTTCTTACGGTTTTGGCGTTTCCTAAAATTGAGTTGAGTCAAATTTGTTGATTTTTTAGTATTTTCAGAAGAAGTTATCAAGCCAAAAAAAAGCTAATTTTCTTTATTTATGGTATCAAATTTTGAATTAAAACGTGATTTAATCTACAATTGGATAGTTGATATTAGGATTACATTAAATTTATTGATAAGGTCGGAGGATTAGGCGAGAGGAGAATTAGACTTACCAAAAGCTTCTAATATCGGATTTGCCTCCAAAATTTGCTGTTCAATCCAGGAATGTTTACCACTTATGGCAGCTAAATACTGTAAAATCAGTTTCGTGCTTTCCGTTTTGCCGGCTCCAGATTCACCTGAGATTACAATACATTGATCTTGGCCATATCTGCAAAATGACACATTCTATCATTCATTTCTCAGAAAATAACAAAGGATGAAATAATAAAGGTTAATTTAGTAGTTTAAAAAGGTAATTATCATGGTTAGTATTAGTAGTTTAGTATAAATAGCAATAAGAGTTAATGCATGTTAAAAAGAGCGTTAATGTAAATACTTTGTTTTGAAGTTTTTCTCAGTTTTGTGTTTGGTTTAAATGGTGAAATTTACAATAAAATCAATGTTACAAATCTTTTCAATGTTAGTGCGTAATTTAATAAAATCAGTCTTCAGGGGAGAAATAAAGTTTTTCCACTACTAACATGGTAAAAATATCATTATTGATCGATTAGTAACTTTTTTTTAATTAGTTTTCTCTACCTTAATGGTCATTGCTGACCTAGGTCAAAAATATAGTCTAATCTCTAGTTCTAGTCTGATTGATCTAGGTAAATAATAATGTCAATGTCTATTTAGACATGACATATAAAATATACTTGACTTGGGAGAGACAGATAAATTAGGTTGTCTCTTCATGTTTTTACCCTAAATTTTAAAATTTTCAACAAAAGGACCATCAAAAATATGGTTAATAGTAGAAAAACGCTGTATTATCCACGGTTTAGACAGCTTTTGTTGACAAATTATACAGTGTGGTAAGTTAAGTAGAGACCACTTTATTTGAAATAAAAAATAAACCAAGTTGTCAATATCACTTTCCATGTTTGAGGATTTTGAAGTTGTTCTCCTTGTATTGAAATGTAACATAAGTCTATTAAAAAAATGCTTTTTGGTTGTTAGTAAGGGATTATTTGCAAATGATGTACTTGGCAAACGTTTTCGACATCATTTTTGCATTAACAGTTTATAAATACAGCACATAAATGCACCTGTTGTGTTGCACTAGGTATCTCATAGATACCAAAAATAATATGGATATAAAATGAATATGGTTATGCAATCTACATTCTGTATGTATTTTTGGGGCCACTTTAAATAAGTTTGATTGCTTGTACAGGGTGCTGCATTTTCGATGGTTTTACGGGGTACAGAGAAAACGGTAATAGATAGAAAAAAAGTAGCATACGTGTTCCGATCTCATTTTCTGAGCTGAGAGGACTGGCGAAGAGTGCGCTGCGCAAACTTCTTTTGTTTCAAAGATACGGGGGTTTTTTGAAAATTGGTCATTTTGGAACATCCTCTGTATTTCATTTGCTATTAAAGTTATCAAAAAAGGAAAAACGGTTTCCGGTAGAAGTTTTGACGTAGAATCCAATGGCGTAGTCTGTTTTTTTCTATTACGTTTAGTTTCTGACATATGACACTAAGTTATATTTTTTTAAATGGAACACCCTATATATTTTTAGTTCATTTAATTCTGTTTATTTTTACCTTTTCAACGGTGTATTACAACATATAAGTTTGTAGAGGTTAATCCTGTTATTTTAAAAAAAGGACCTTTGCTAAGCTAAAAAAAGGCCAATATCTAAAATACCAAACAAAATCGGAAATCATATAAGCTAACACATCAGAAAATTAAATATTTTTAATAAATCTTATTAAAAATCTAAGTTACAAACAGTTCTACCGTTACTTTAATAAGAAAAGTGGCCATTTCTATTTTCTTCTATTTTTAAGGTAGAAGTTAAAAAAACTGTTTATAAACGACATGTAACATGTTAATATGAATATAGCCAAATTTGGTTTCGACTGGGTATTTTTATACATATTATTTAGCACTTTTTTATTAAGGAAACGCTTTTTTTCTAATTACGAAGATTAACGTTTACAAACATATGTTTTAATACACCGTTGAAATAGTAAAAATCAACAGAATTAAATGACCTAAAAATATATAGGGTGTTCCATTTAAAAAAATATAACTTAGTGTCATATGTCAGAAACTAAACGTAATAGAAAAAAACTGACTACGCCATTGGATTCTACGTCAAAACTTCTACCGGAAAGCGTTCTTCCTTTTTTGATAACTTTAATAGCAAATGAAATACAGAGGAGGTTCCAAAATGACCAATTTTCAAAAACCCCCCGTATCTTTGAAACAAAAGAAGTTTGCGCAGCCCACTCTTCGCCAGTCATCTCAGCTCGGAAAATGAGATCGGAACACGTATACGTTATACATTTTCCGAGCTGAGATGACTGGCGAAGAGTGGGCTGCGCAAACTTCTTTTGTTTCAAAGATACGAGGGGTTTTTGAAAAATGAAAAGCGTTTCCTTAATAAAAAAGTGCTAAATAATATGTATAAAAATACCCAGTCGAAACCAAATTTGGCTATATTCATATTAACATGTTACATGTCGTTTATAAACAGTTTTTTTAACTTCTACCTTAAAAATAGAAGAAAATAGAAATGGCCACTTTTCTTATTAAAGTAACGGTAGAACTGTTTGTAACTTAGATTTTTAATAAGATTTATTAAAAATATTTAATTTTCTGATGTGTTAGCTTATATGATTTCCGATTTTGTTTGGTATTTTAGATATTGGCCTTTTTTTAGCTTAGCAAAGGTCCTTTTTTTAAAATAACAGGATTAACCTCTACAAACTTATATGTTGTAATACACCGTTGAAAAGGTAAAAATAAACAGAATTAAATGAACTAAAAATATATAGGGTGTTCCATTTAAAAAAATATAACTTAGTGTCATATGTCAGAAACTAAACGTAATAGAAAAAAACAGACTACGCCATTGGATTCTACGTCAAAACTTCTACCGGAAACCGTTTTTCCTTTTTTGATAACTTTAATAGCAAATGAAATACAGAGGATGTTCCAAAATGACCAATTTTCAAAAAACCCCCGTATCTTTGAAACAAAAGAAGTTTGCGCAGCGCACTCTTCGCCAGTCCTCTCAGCTCAGAAAATGAGATCGGAACACGTATGCTACTTTTTTTCTATCTATTACCGTTTTCTCTGTACCCCGTAAAACCATCGAAAATGCAGCACCCTGTACAAGGTATCTACTAAAAAATCAAATGGATAATCCAAAATGTACAAATTTCAAGATATCTTCTTGTGGCACTAAAGATACGATTTGGTTTATTTAAATGTTTCCCGTTTAATCTTTACTTACATGTAAAACAATTTCTAGTCATTATCTTTCTAATTTTTAGTGATATAACCTCGGATTTAACTAAAATGTGTGTTTTATCAATTTTTTTTACATATGGCTATTTAACCCATTTTTCCCATTTGAAAAAAAGCGTATAATAATAAATAATTTATATAATTACCAACACAAAAATTACCACATTTTTTAATAAACTTTGATAATCAATTTTTTAGGAGTTTCAACAGCTTTTAATTTAAAACATGTATTATTATATTATTATTTTAGCTTAAAACTAACGATTTCTATTTTAAAAGAACAATGTAAAAGTTGCAAAAAGTTGAACATTTTATCATTTTAATTTCGTTTCAATTTATTATCGGTACAATTTTTGTAACTACTTTATATTTTCACTGTACCACATTTTATAGTTGAAAGCAAATTTAATTTTACTTTCATATCAATTACTGTTGGAAAATAATTAAGTACACAATAGAATAGAGAAAATTCGCACGATTTAACTGCAAGAATATTTTTTGCTATAAGAGTGAAAGCAATCTGTTGCTGTGTACTTTAAGGAAACTGTTTCAACAGATAAAACCTAGTAAAAAAAATAAGAGGAACTAGAGTGTATTACGTGCAAACGTAATACTCTCTAGTATACTCTCTTTATGTGACGTACACTGTAATTAAAAGCAATAAACCAGTTTAAATGGCTGATAAAAGTAAGGAATCTAACAGCGAATAGTAAATAGGAGCTATTTAGAATGATTAGTTGTTAAACAGCGACTGTTGCCAACTAATCGACTAAACAAATGATGATGGCAGCAAAAAAACTTTGCTGACTGCTTTCAATTATTATACCTCGATATACTATTTGTCGGCAATATAATTTCGCAAACGATGTTACTCACAATTAATTTGCATAACAAAAATGAATTTTAAGTACTAAAGTTGTTTAAATAATTTGAGATATTGAAACTGTAGTAATTTTCAAAATAAATGGATGGAGCTGTAGAAGCTGAATAATAATAATAATACTTTTTGGAAGAGTAGAAAAGAAATTTACAAAACAAAAAGCCAAAAATTCTCTGAAAGAAGTGTCGATTTCAACACCTGGTGTGCGTACTATAACGTAAAACTCAAACCAGCTTTCTACAGGGTTTTGTAAAAAATTCTGGAATGTTATAACGAGTCAAACTTTCCCAAATGTTATCAAAGATGAAATCTGCAATTTTTGCATGCAAAATTAAATACCTCAAAATTTAATAAAGGATACATAGGAAAATTTTGAAAATTTGGCAACATGTCGTTACTAAAACAAAAAATTAATCAAAAGAGTTAATTTGGTAATTACAATGTTTGAAATCTTGTGTATTATTGGTCAAAATTTGCCATTTATTTTTTAGTTGTAAAGGGTTGATCTCACCCTTATCAATTACTATATTTTTTTCGTTTTTTGCTTCTTATTGTGTCTAATTTTAAAAATCAAAAAAGCACTCAAACTCTCTAAAAAAACTATTTACGAACAAACCTAACTTAAAATTGCTTGGTGCTTATCAATTACTCTTTTAAATTAATTAACTTTATCCTAAACTTTAACTTTAGATTCGCTTTCTAAAAACTTGTATATTAAACATCAATTTAACTAATTAATTTTCTTTTAAAACTGTGCTAAAGTCTTGATATGATACTTGTTATTTCATGAGTTTTATTATGTTATGACATCATTAAAAACAATTATCTTGTACTTACATGCCACTCTAGTTTTTTTTCTCTCATTGATAAATTAGACATAATACCACGTAACAACAATTAAAATTGCATTATTATAATTCAAAATTTTACATCTCCGACACTTCAATGGGAAAACTTTTACTCGTCGCATTGTTAATAATTGTTAAGTAATATTAATTGCTCGTTTCATGCAATATTGTGTGCGTTATTTAAATTCAGACCGTTCACATAATGGAAATGGTTTCGTTGGCAATTATAAATGCATTGGTGGAACTTTACGAATAAGCTTTAGGTACTCTACAGTATGGAATAATTTTGATTAAAATTTAGGGAGTTGTCAAGTTGGCATTGCAGCAGGATGGTGCATCTCCGCATTATGCAATACAAGTTAGACAATATCTTAACAAAGTAGCATTTCCCAACAGATGGATTGGAAGGCGTGGATCAATTGAATGGCCTCCAAGATCTCCTGATCTCAATTCTTTGCAATTTTTTTGTGGGACCATCTCAAAAATGTTGTTTATTAAACTAAACCTGAATCTATTGACGACTTAAAAATTTGAATTAGAAGAGAGTGTGCTAATTAGTCAAGAAACCATAAATAGGGTCCAGCATGAATTTATCGATCGTTTGGGATAATGCCAGGCACAAGAAGGGTTTCAGTTTGAACATTTAATTAACTATATTATTATTGTTTTTTGTTATTAAACACTATTTTCAATAAAACATGTTATATTTTTCAACTGTTATTTTCTCGAAAACAACTGAATATCGACATAGGATATGCTACATGAAAAATACCCAGAACTATACGTAGTCAAAAATGTCAACTTGAAGGTCATATCTCAATTTTGGGAGACCCTGTACATATAATTTTTTTCTCAAAAAATGCGCAGTTAAAAATGATAACATACGTGTCCGAGCATTTTTCCTTAAAATTTTAAATTTATTCCATACTTTATGGACACACTGTATAATGCCACCTTTAGATCTGAATGAATACTGGATTAGTGGAACACGAACAATTACATAAAAGTCTACAATTAAGGTAGCCGTAAATATACGGTAGGCTGTTATTAAAGAAAAATTACCAGCTAAGCTGATGCTAATAATAACAATTAACAGCTGGAGGATTAAAAGGCAGAAAAACTTACCTTCTCATATTACCATAAGAGTTGTCGCCGATCGCAAAGATATGAGGGGGTAGTTCTCCGATTTTTCGTTCCTTATACAGTTTGATCTGTTCCGCTGTGTAGATTGGGAGTATTTGGTAAGGATTGACTGCTACAAGAATCGAACCAGTGTAAGTCTGCAAAGTATACAAGCATGCAAATTTCAAAATTATCCATAGGAACTTAAGGTTAGAGAGAGAACAATTATTGCCTTTTGGTCACATGAACATGGTCATAGTAATAGTGTAAATTAAAAAAGTTGATCAGAAATTTCATGTATTTGGAGTTATTCAGAAAAAATGCTATATTTCTGAATAACTATTTGTTGCTAAAGATCAGGATGCTGAAAAAAGGTCACCCTTGAAAATATTGAATAATATGATCTAAAACAGTCACGTGACTTTTAAAATTGAATAGCGGCCTCCTTAAGGAGTTACAAGTTAAAAGTGCACCAAACTGTTTTTTTTAACTAATATATTTTTCATCACACTTCTTTTCATCTTCACGTCACTTTTAATGTAATATATTTTTAATACAATCGTGCCAAAAAGTAGACTTTTTTTAATGATTTTTAGTGCAAAAAGTCCTTTTTTGGGCAAACAACTAACTAAGAGTGCACGGGTCTGCCATAAAATACCTTCCACACTTTTTTAATGCTAACCGAATAATTTCAACTTACATAGATGAGATTCTCACTGTATCGAATGAGCAAGTTTCTGAGGATGCCGGCTTCGTGGAGATCCCCCAGACCAATCATATCTTCAACCCCATGAGCTGAGGTGGCATGCATCGCCTTGATACGACGATCTGGTGCCAACCAGTACTCGTGACCGTCATCATCACGGACGTATACTCTACGCCCTTCTGCCTGGTGCACTTTGGCACCAATGGCCACGTCAAATTCCCCATTGCCCACGGGTTCAATCCAGATGTAGTCACCCTACAACAAAGAAAAAATCAGAGGTTATAAATTACTTAAAAGTCAGTATCTAAAAAGACAAACACTTTTTATAACTAACTAAGTAAATTAAATTGAGAAAAGAGTGATTGATATTTTCAGTAACCATAAGTAAGGGATTACCACCTTCATAATGTTATTTTTTTATAAATCGAAGGTAAATGACTTTTATTAGACTACATAAGTATCACAAGGTTCAATGTGGGTGCTGATAATTATACAATTTAAATTTTTTTGAAATGTGCTATTAAAAGTACTGGAAAACCTACTCATAAGCATACGAAGCATTATAATTTATAAGAGGTAAAAAATGTACATTTATATTATTAAGGCTAATTTTTGCTTAAACTCCATTAGCACAAAAATGTATTTTTAACCTAATTTTGTTTTTATGCACATATTACTAGGTGTTCAGCAATATAGTGATTGTTTGTACTTATTTGTTTACCATTGATCTTTACTTGTAATGTCAAAACTCTTTAGGATTTTGTTAGTTTCAAGCCAATGTTGCTCTTAATATGGTATATTTTTTTTATATAATTTATTCTTTTAGAATTTTTTTAGAATTTTTTAGAATATGTTTGAAGAACTTCTAGCAGTAGAAGTTCTAAAAATCTCCAAATTTACTAAACTCAAAAGATCATTTAGTGTTTTAGTTAATTTAACGACTTTAGGCCTCAAAGAGTTAAGTAAAAATAGCAGCTCAATTATTCTCTGTTAAGTCAGTTGACACTTATTTACGTGACATTATTGCCATTTTCAAACCGATTAGAATGTGAAACTGTCAAATGACGTCACGGAGTCCGTTCTAACTTTCTTATCGATTTATGTTGTTTTATGGTACTCTTGTGAGACTTTCCTGATTTACTTGATGAGGTAACTCAAAATAAATGACATTCTACCGTGCCACTCTTCCTGCTTTACAACGTAGCATTATCATAAATAAAATAAAAAAGTTTCAGATTTTGGCAACTATCCATTAGCTTTTAGGTTTTTGTTTTGGGGTCGCCATATTAGATTTCTAATTTTTAAAAATGTTGATTTTATTGTACTGAGTATGGTGATACATGAACAATTAATTAAGTTAGAGCGCGTTCATTTCATCATTTGACAGTTTGTCACATGATCATTCTTGTTATTTTCAGGACGCTCTTTGTAAAAACATAGTTTTCGTTATTATTACGAAATTGCAAGACTGAATCATAACATATGGTACATCATGCTAATCAGGAAAAAGTGTCCAATTCAATAATGAAAAAAATCTAATATTGCGCCCACAAAAAAGTTGATGATGCTAACTAAAAAACGAAACGTCGGATATCAAATATGATACTTCCACATTGTAGAGGCGGAAATGTGGCAATGTCCAAGTGTCATTTATTTTCAGTTATCTCATCAGACCAATTAACAAAAAAAATAAAAACCAATTTCGAAAATTTTGGTTTTGTCTTCTTCTATTGCACCTAAGCCATGCAACAAAAACAGTATTGGTAAATATTTTTTTTTTAGTGTATAGTACATTTCTGTTAAACGAATTTGATCAATAATGCTATTTTCATGTTTTTCAGTAACGTCATTGTTGTACACGACCATTCTACAGTGCTGTGAGGACCTTCGTTGTCTAAGCAGCTTTTCGTCGCTTCTGATAAGAAGGGGTTTTTCGTAGTATTAACAAGTGTTTTAGTGAAACCTAGCTGAATCAGTAAGTGGGCTTGTATTTCTGCATTGGTTTTTGTTTTATTTCGACTTGCTTTTCGCACGTTTGCTTTCTTAATTGTAATTATTGGCTTAGTGCATAGGCTTTTTGTTGAGTGGTTGTCCTAATGGATGACCAAGGTGGGGGAGGGGCCCGGAAGGCACCCCCCTGGACGAGTTTAGTGGAACAGGATGAAAACGATTTGAATAAATCCTTGGACTCTCAAAGAGTTAATACGGAGTCAAACCAACTTGTACTGCAAGATAAAGTTAAAGTTAATAAACCTACAGTTTTTTACGATGATAAGGATTTTGGTCCCTTTTTTGTTTATATAGAATCGCAAAATAGTACGGACAATATCGGCAGGTTCTCGCATCTAAAAATAGCAAGAGATATATTTAATCTACACTTGAAAAATGTTAAGACCATAAAAAATAAAGGTTTGAACCGTGTTTGCATCGAATTCATTTCTGCCCAAGCAGCTAACTCATTTATAGAGAACAAAAATCTTAAAGACAAAGGATATAACATTTTTATTCCTTTAAATTTCACCACATCTAAAGGATTAGTAAGGGAAATAGACTTGGATCTTTCAGAAGCAGAGCTTTTGGAAGCTTGTAGCTGTAGAAATGATATAATTACTATTAAAAGGTTAAATCGCAAAGTATTTAAAAATGATACAATTGAATATGTTCCAACTGGGACTTGTCTATTTACTTTCAAGGGAACAATAATGCCTAAGGAAATTAGATTTTTCGGTCTTTCTCTGCCAGTTGCAGTTTACATTTCACCAGTGACACAATGTTATTCGTGTTTATTATACGGACATACTAAGAAGAATTGTAAAGGGCAAGAGAAATGCTTTAATTGCGGCGAGAAAAATGCTCAAAATCATAAAACCATGGATAATGGGAATGATAAAATTGAATACACTTGTGAAACTAAATGCCATTTCTGCAAGGAGGCTCATAAAAGCTCTTACAAAAAATGCCCCGAATATCTAAGACAAATGGACATTAAAAAATTGATGGCTTATGAAAATATGACTTTTCACGATGCATCTTCGGCTTGCAAAAAAACTTATCAGACTAGAGATGATTTCTTTTTTAAACCTTCGGAATTTCCCCAAATTAATACTTCGCATAAGCCTAACAATGAAAACGTTATTACCCCAAACCAAAGGAGAACTGTACACTTTAATAACAATTCAAAAAAAAGAACTTTTAGCCAAACAGTTATAAATGAGCCCACTCGAAAAAGAGTAATCCACCAATCAGGTTATGACAAAAAAGCACATAACGATAACTTAAATTTCCCTAATGGCAGAACCCAAAACGCTAACAGCTCTACTTCAATCTCTAATTCCATGCCTTATACATCACGCAACTCTTACAATACAGATTCAGAATATTCACTATCATACCATAACATATCACAATCGCCTTCTAGTGCCGCTAAGAATAATTATGACACCACAAATTTACCGAAGTATACAGCCCCAGAGGAAGACACAATACAATTAATTGAAAAATTTTTACATTTACCTAGCGCCAAAGAAGCGCTCCATGGATTTATTCTAAGTTACATGAACAGGGAAACATATCAGGATCTAGACGATCCGGATATGTTTTAATATTTTAACCGAACGCTGTCAAAATGACTAAGAAAAACAACATCAAAATTTTACAATGGAACATTAGAAGCGTCAATAAAAACAGGGCTAATTTAGCTAAGTTTTCAGAAGGATTCGATATAATTTTTTTAAATGAAACCTGGTTAAAAACCAATCATAATTTCTACTTTAAACCCTTTTGTACGATACGACAGGACAGAGAAGACGGGTACGGAGGAGTAGCCACATTAGTTAAAAATAATATCTCTTATGATATTATTGAACGCTTTAATAACGATCATATACAATTTATAACAATTAAAATAAAAAACATTTACCTAACAAATATTTATTGTAATTCAAATGTCAACCTATCTCAAGAGATTCTAAAAAACATCTTACAACTGGGCACCCCTATGATTCTCATGGGGGATTTTAATAGTCATCATCCCTTGTGGGATAAAGTTACACCCAACAAAGGTGGAAAAATTTTGCAAGATTTTGTTTTTAACCACGATTTAATTGTACTAAATGATGGTACGCCTACACTTCTCCAAAATCCAAGTCATAACAAGAGTGCAGTTGACTTGACAATAGTGAGCAGTGACTTAGCCGCATTTGCTAATTGGGAGGTGATGTCAGATTGTGGGGGTAGTGATCATTTTCCAACGTCATTAAAAATAGGTGATTTTGACCATAATTTTGCTGACATTTGGGCTGAACCATACAAATTAAGAAATTTTCATGAAGCCAACTGGGATCTTTATTTCGATAAACTGAATATGGAAACGTTTGCGGAGGATATGACTTTTTTGGAGTTTGAATCAAAATTAAATTATGTTGCGGATCAAACTATCCCTTACAAAACTTTAAATAAACCTTCGAAAGGAACTACGGTTTGGTGGGACGAGGAGTGCTCAACATTGGTTGAAAACAGGAAAATTGCGATCCGCAATTTTTCTAATAACCCCAGTATGGAAAATTATTTGGAAACAAAAAGAATAGTTGCATATACTAAAAGAGAACTGTCAAAGAAAAAACGTAAAAAATTTATTTCTTTCTGTGAGACCCTTAATCGTAATTCCAATACTTCATACGTTTGGAATAAGATTAAAAAGTTTGCCAACAATAAAAAATATACCACGAAGAAAATTGTTAAAGATGAGATCAAAATTGCAAATTTGCAGAATATGGGAATATGTAATTTAATACCTGATTTTCACTTATTGAAACCTAAAGTCAACCCAATTGCGCTTTTCTCTATTCATGAGTTAAATAATAGCCTAAAAAATAAAAAAATGTCATCAGCTGGTATGGATGACGTTTCTTATGCAATGTTGAAGAATATGCCTAATGACGCAAAAAGTTCTTTGTTGAAATTTTATAATGATATATTACAAGGACACGACATCCCAGACTCTTGGAAGAATTATAACATTGTCCACATTTTAAAACCAAATAAAAACCCAGACTTTCCTGATTCGTATAGACCCATAGTTTTATCATCGTGCTTTCTTAAAACCCTGGAAATTATGGTTAAGAACAAAATTGAATGGTTGCTTGAATCCAAAATCACATTTTCCTTTTTTCAAACGGGTTTTAGGAAGGGCATGGGTATACAGAATAATATATCTTATTTATGTTCATCTGTTGACTTGGCTTTCAAGAGTAACCAAATGGCCATTGCAGTTTTCTTGGATTTAAAGTCAGCATATGACTGCGTTGATCCTTATGCACTGTATGAGGACTTGAACAGTTTGGATATTCCAATTGAAATGAATAACGCAATCCTTAAATTGTTGCAGAATAGACGTTTATTTACCAGAAAGAATGATGGTTCCTTTTTTGGCCCAATAATAACATCGGCTGGTTTACCACAAGGTTCGCCCCTTAGTACGATTTTATTCAATATATATATCAGGGAACTTTTCAACATTAAATTTAAAAACGTCATTCTGATGGGCTACGCAGATGATCTGGTATTGATTACTAAGGGTTCGAATATAGAACTATTGGTGAAAGATATTAACTCGGCGTTGGAAATGACACTGGAATGGTTGGAAAATAAAAACTTCCAACTATCTTTACAAAAATGTGAAGCGATTCACTTTACAAAAGGGAGACGCAGACAGATGCCACCTAACGTGATTATCAAGAATACAATTATACCATATAAAAACGAAGTTAAATATTTAGGGGTGATTTTGGACAAGCATTTAAAATGGAAAATGCATGTAGAAAACATCTCAAATAAGGCCACAAAAGGTTTGAATGTTCTGAGGGCAGTAAGCAGAGTGTGGTGGGGGGCGGACCCTCGTACCATGCTTACAATTTTCCATGCTTTGGTTAAATCTCATTTGGACTTTGCTTCTTTTTGTTTTGGCAATGCTGCTAAAACACTTCTTAAAAAATTAGATACAGTGCATCATGAAGGGTTACGTATTTGTTTGGGTTCCATGAAATCGACCCCTATTAAGGTACTGCTCTGTGAAGCAGCTGATTTGCCTCTTTCGGTGAGAAGAAATGTTTTGGCAGTAAGATTCTTGTCCAGAATCTTTTCCTTGTCTGACCACCCCCTGCTTGTCTTATTGAAATCACTCAGAATAAAATACTTGATTAACACCACTACCAGAACCCTTAATGTCCCGTTGCTAGTTCAGATGCTATTCAGATTTTTTCCTTATCATAGGAGAGTTTTCAGAAGTCCGTCTCTTCCATGCTTTGTTTTTGGTTTTGAAAATCAAATAACCCCCATTAAAGTTCTTACGTTAAATATTGATAAAAGGGATTCGGACGCTAGACATCAATTTCTATTAAAAACTGAACACCTTAAAGATACTCACGTTTTTGTTTTTACTGATGCCTCTAAAAGGGAAAACGTCGGTATGGGAATCTCAATACCTAAAATAAAGTTTAATTTTGCATCAAAACTACCCAAAGAACTATCAATATGTAATGCTGAGTTAGCTGCCATACACGAAGCAATTATCGTCACTGTCAAGAAACATATAGATAAGGCAATTATTTTTACAGACTCGCAGAGCGCCATCAAAAGACTTCAACGTGCACTCCTTACAACGGATGATGATTTTCTAACTTGTCAAACTCGGAATTTAATTCAAGAGATTAATAAACTTAATAACTGTGAAATTCTATTAGGATGGATTCCTAGTCATGTGGGAATTTTAGGGAATGAAGAAGCAGATAAGTTGGCAAACGTTGGCAGAATTCTGAATGTGCCTAAAGAAGTTTTTGTTCCTATTGGAGACATAGTTAACATCATTAAAAATGAGTTGTCTTTGCAATTTAGAGAGACATGGAGAGAGTTAAATGACAGTTCTCGTTATAGTAGAGTTCAGGAAGACTTCTTGTCATGTCCGTGGTTTTCTAAAATTCCATTTCAAAGCAGAAAACATTTTACGACAATAATCAGAATGCGATCTGGGCACTGTCTGACGAGAGAGCATTTATTTAGATTAAATCTTAGAGACGACCCCTTATGCGATTGCGGCTCCGTTGATCACTTGGATCATATATTTTTTGAGTGTCCAATTCATTGTGTTCCTACTTTTAATATCTATGAAGAGCTTAGGAGAGTTGGCGTCAAAACGCCTATGAACATGCATGTTGTACTTGGTCATCCTACGGAAAAATCAATTAACATAATTATAAAGTTTTTAGCTTTTAATATGCTTGAACTGTAACTGATACCATGCACTAAATGATGTATACCTATACTGAATTGTTTAATTTTGCAGAGTACAAGTTCATCGGCTGACGGTCTCGTGTCATACCTTTTCCCGCTGTTTTTTGGTCTGGGGGAATCCCAAAAAGAAATTTTTTATGTGTAGTGATTGAGCTTCCTTTGTTGTGTTGTTTACTAGACCCCAGTTTATTCTTGAGTATGTATTTGTTATGGTTATTTTTGAACTAGTAACCTCACAGCACTTTAATGTCGATTGGAAGAAATCCGGGGGTTGGGGAGTGCCAAGCTCGTCTATCCTGATCCCCCTCAAATCGTGCTGGCAAATTGCTGAGAGCAGAGCCAATTAACAGACAAGACAAGACAAGACACGACCATTCTAAAACACATCACTTTGACGAATATTCGGCATGTTTGTTGGAGGACACACAGAGTAAAATAGCTTTATCCTAGAATGTTATGTAATATTTTTAAGTATATTTTAATTTTAGATCACACTGTATCTTGTAATCTTAATAATCTACGATCAATACAGATATGAGTATAAATGTAACGTTAAGTTATGTAATGAAAGATTTTACCGCACTAGTGTGG
Source organism: Ips typographus (assembly GCF_016097725.1). NCBI lineage: Eukaryota > Metazoa > Arthropoda > Insecta > Coleoptera > Curculionidae > Ips > Ips typographus. The sequence continues at coordinate 14,531,031 of NC_138423.1, forward strand.
TAAAATTCCTCATTGCGTAACTCAAAGATAGTTATTTAATCAATAATTACCATAGTAGACGTAAAAAAAATAATTCTTTTACGCCACTAACGCTGTGGAGTCTCAAAAACTCAACTTGCCATTGGCGTAGTTAAAAGTTATCCAGAAAATCCAGTAATTAAATTAATAAGTTCAAATAAGGTAATATAAAAATGTAAAATGTGACTTTTTGCCATACAGTTCTACTTTGAAAATCATCTTATGCAGACTAAGTTAATAGGAATAGTAAAGTCTAACCATTTTTAAAGTTAATTAAACAAATTAACAATCGATTCCAATAAGACTTTTGCTTACCATCAAACTTAATTTTAACGGGAAATCCTATTAGGATACCAATTTGTTTCAAGAAAAATTAGATTATACATAATTGTATGTAGTAGTAGTTTTAAGATCCCCGAATTCACTAGACTTAAACTGTCTTCTTTTGATTAATTTATCCACTAAATTCCTATTTATAATAGATAAGTCTAAATTTAGATTCAAATTATCACTCCTCTAATTATTTTATTGAAACTATACCATTCTATTTCCTGTAGGGATAAACTAAGAACGAGTACTACTATTTGTATACTGCAGTATGAAAAAATACAACTGTCCAGATAAGTTAACTCGTATAGTGAAGTTTCATCTTAAAAATGATACTTAAAAATTTTAAATTATAGGCCTGTAAGTCACTATATTATGTTCTTTATTTTTACATTTATATTTTTTGTTATAATATGTGTTTTTTTAAAATTTAGTTTTACAAGAAACTAATCCAAAAAAACAAAATAATGTTGGAAAAAAAATTATTTGAAAAAATACTAATGGATTATCTAAAAAAAATTGTTTTTTCTTAGATAATCCATTAGTATACAAGGTGTCCCAAATTTGAGCAAGAAACCAAACTTATAATTTCTTAATTATTGTACTCTATGTCAAATTCTAGGCCTACTTGATGTAAAATTTCTGTATTGATCCTCAACTGATTTTGCTCTAGCAGTCTTGATTGACCACTTATCCAGAAAATCGTGAATAACTCCCTTAATTGAACCATCCTGTATATACGAGCCATATAACCAAAGAAAGCTAATAAATGGTGCTCTCGCGTGACATTGAGCGAACCCGGCTAAGTTTTCCGGTTCGGCCGCTACAGGGCGTCAAAGTTAACCTTGCTTTTTTGTAGTTTTTGCTACATATCTCAGGAACGCTTCAAGTTAGAGGTCTGAATTTTTGTAAATTTTTGGATTGGAGGAATCCAACTTTTACCTTCAATGCTCTTTTTTCATACCAGGCATGTTTGAAAAAAGAATATGTCCTTGAAAAATTAAAGGCAAAAAATTTTTGAGTTTTAACCTTTGAGTTTATTTAGAGAAAAATTTTGAATTTTTAAAATAAACCTCCACAGCCTAAATTAATTCAGGTTAATGATACAAAAATGACGTAAAGTGCCATTTGTAAAAATGTTATTTTTTAAAGGTGCCACGCACTGAAAACCGTCAAAATTGACATAATTTCCCAGTCATCCCCAAAACCGTGACAGTTGGGGCAAAATGGATGTCAGGGTGATACAGGGTGTCTCAGAAAAGCGGCTGAATCCCAAAAAAGTGAAAAACAATTTTTAGTTACCGGGAAATATCTCAAAAACTGTGTACAAAGCAAAATTGTCAAAAAGCTTGACTTTGTCGCCCTCTACCGGTCAAACTATCACACCAATGACCTTTTTCGAGTCAGTCTTCAGTGACCTTCCGTGGTAACTGTTCAAACAACTGAATTATTTTAGGTTAAAGCAAAAGTGGTTAAATCACTTTGAGGTTTGTGAAGCTTGACTTTGACGCCCTCTAGCTGCCAAACCGTGTAACCTATTAACTTAAATGAGTATAGTTTTGGATAGCATACGACTAGCTTGAGCTATCTTTTCACTTCAATCACTTTTGGTAGTCAACTGTTAAATCAGTCAGTCAGGCCATTTATTTTGACATTAACCCTCTAAATTTTTCACTCTTTTTTCTGGTCACTGTGTATATATCAGATTTCGTAACGTAACGTAGGAAGAAACCACGATAAAACACAGTGTAAACGCAGTCATTATACGGAAGACCTCATTCGTAAACAAACATCGGTTTCTTCGCGCCCGACGAAGAAGAAACCGGTGTTGAATTTTAATTTTTCGCCTGGTACGCCCATAATAAGACTGTTTTAAATCATTATTTATTTATCGATTCGTGTTGTAGAAGTCAAAGTCGTGGTCGTTTAGTAGGTTAGACACCTGTCTCGCGTCTATCAGCTGTTGCCGCTGTTTCAAGTTCAATTCCAAGGTATGCGAACTTTAACAGTACTACCACAGTACACGTAGAGTGGAAGAAAGTCGATCTAATTATCTGTAATTGGTAACGCTTTTGTTAAGTGTTTTAATTGAAAAAGACCAAATTTGACCAAAGTAATTATACATACAGTGAACGGCAAATGTATTGCATATAATTTTTAAATAGTCAAGTGTGAAAATACCTTGTTGATCAAGATTTTAACTCAATTTTTCACCTTAAAACAAGTAAGTGTGAAAATTGACTATTTGGTAAAATTATCAAGCCGATTTTTTTATCTGACATACAAATTTTCCTCAAATTATCTTCTTTTCAAGTTATTCTTCAAGTTTCAATTGTAAAAATATGAGTCAACTCTCTATCTTTAAACAAGAAAATATAAAAATTCTTTATTTGAAAAAATGTTCAAGTCAATTTTCCGCAATTTTCATATCTGAAACATAAATTTTACAAAATTCAATCTAGTTTTCAAGTCAATCTTCAAATTTCAAATGGCCAAACGTGAAAAATGCCTTGTTAATCAAGTTTTCAAGTCAATTATATCTGAAATATAAATTTTGTCAAATTATCTAGTTTTCAAGTCATTCAATGTCAAAACGTGATTAAAATTTTGTAGAGAACTGAATAAAATTACAGAAAAGAAAGATTTTCATTTAAAAAAGTTGGCTTTGGTATCATAATTTTTTTTTGGGTCAACCTTTTTAAATAAAAATTGGTTCCTAAAATGCGTAACTAAAAACAAAGTAGTTTTGTGCTCATTTATTAATATTGTTCTTTTTTGAGAGACCCATAAAACAGAACAGCAAATAGCGAAATTGACGATAAGTCGTAAGATTAATCCACGTTGCACAAGCTTTCTTCAGTTGTTGATTGTATTGAATGTATGAAGATTTTTTATGGTAGCGAAATTTCTCACCGAAGGTGTGTCTGTCTGTCAATAAAGTTGGAAAACATATAATTTGCTAATACATGCTGCGTCACCATTAATAATAATTCCAATTGCTTTCTAGTAAAGCAAATAAAGCTTTAATGCAACCAGACAAAAAACAATAAAGAAGTGTTTAGAAAAAACTTGTTTACCTGGAAAAATCAGTTTTCATCAAATCATCAGTTTTACAAAGATGGAATATTCAAGTATTTTTTCTAATCCAAATCCAACACTCTCAAATCGTAAAATCTATCTTCAAATGTGTTGTACAGATTACAGAGTTTCTCTAAAATTGCAGAAAAAAAATTGATTTACTTATCACTTAAGCTTCAATTGAAACACTCTGTACGAACCAGTTAGGACGTAAACACTGTAGATACTTGCAGTTCAAGTCAATTGGCAGTTACGTCATCATTGGAAGTTTCTGATCTGACACGTTTGAATTATATGACTCTCACATGTAACCTAATCTAAACTTTTTTAAAAACCTGTCAGATTGACCATGATTTCGAAACTTGTCAAATATTATAGAAATAAAATGATCAACTGCTTTAGAGAAAAGATATACTCAGTTTTTACAAAAAATAAGACAATTTGTAGTAAAGGAAAAATAAATTTATAAATCTGGCAACGTGTAGGTACGTCTAATAACAAAAAAGAAAAAACACTTTGAAGTGATAGTCATTATTGATATAAGAAAATTGTATTATCTTGGCGCACACTATGACGTAACCGCCCACTACAGTGGGTTGTCCTATACATTGTGTAAGAAAAGTGCAAACAAAATTTCAATGAGATTTAGACACAGGATGTCTAACGGTGCAATTAGACCTGCCCGTTCAACGTCACGTGATAGCCCCATTCATTAGCTTTCTTTTGTCATCTGGTGTGTCTTTTTGTCTCAAATTTGGGATTTTTGAGCATATTATACTAACAACGGCCATATTGGATTTTACTCAATCAAGGTAATCTTTTTTTACTAAATTTAAACTGAAAAACACGAACCTGACGTCCATTTTGCTGGCACGGTTTTTCCGAGATGACTTTGAAATTATGGTGATTTTGACAGTTTAAAGGGCGTGGCATTCCTAAAAAAATGATATTTTGACAAATGACACCTTACGTCACATTTCTACCATTAGCCTAAAGCTATCTAGGCACTCAAAGACCATTTACAAAATAAAAAAAAATCAGTTTTGAAAAAACCCATAGCTAAATAATAAATAAAATAAATAATAAGCCGCCCTGTAAAAAATGTCAGAAATTCAGTTTTTTTATTTTTTAAGATCAAACGGTGCGCTGAACCAAAAAATGTCATATTTAGTAAAAGTTGCCTTCTATCTAAAATTTCACTTTTCTAACTCAAACGGTTTTCGTGATATTCATGTTAAAAAAATATTCAACATTGACTTTGTCCTCTAGCGGCCAAACTGTACAACTTAGCCTAGTTCGGTCAACGTCACGTGATAGTCCCATTCATTAGCTTTTTTTTGTTATCTGATGTGTCTATACAGAATATATAAAATAAGCGAGTTATGGATAATTTTTTGCAAAAATGCACAAAAATGTACCTAAAAATTAGTTTTTCTGAGACTGTCTGCCTGAATTACTGGATAACTGTCGCCATTTCAATACTGTTCAATTAAAGTGTACGGTAATTTTAGATTTTGAGAATATGGTTTTGCTGTCAAAATGACACAAAACAACAATATTTGTAATTGTAATAACAAAATTACAAATTTGACAAAATAAAAACTAAATCGTCAAGGAAAAACGTCAACAAACGTCAAAAAATCAAAATTAGTAATTTACACACCGTGTTATTTGTCACGTGACACCGGCTCGTTTTTTAAATATGTTCATCAGATGATACATTGTCAAATTAAGGACGTGGAGTTATTTCTGAACGTGGCTAGAGACCCGAATCAGCACGAATTTAAAAATTTGTGAATAACATACGTCGTTAATGACGTGAAATTTCCATTTCACTCAGTTCACGTGTAATGGAAAAGGAACGACAATTATTACGTCACTGCCACTAGACCCGGGATGGACTTTATTTACTATTGTCATCTTAGAAAGGGAAACATAAACGATGGAGACAAACTTGATGTTTGTGGAATCTTTTCTATTCCGTTTGCAGTGTTGCCACAACCTTTCTAGTTTCCCAGATTTTGATGGATATTTTCTTTGAGTCACCATAAAAAAGATTTTTTGTCACGGAATAATTATTTTTATGATAATTTCTTTCTTTTTTTGCTAAAATATTTGTTCCAGATTTGCTTATACAAAAGGTAACTAGAGTGTCAGTCACAATTTAGCACCAAATCCAGCAAAATCCTGATTCAAATTTTTAAGAAAAGTAGCCATCAAAATTTGAAACTCCAAGAGCTTTGGCAGCACTGTAATTCAAATATTCTAGAGATTTCATAAATCAAATACTTTGTAGATTACTAGATATTGAAATGAAGGTTATGTTATAATAATTGTTTTTCGGCATTGTACATACATACAAATTAGATGCAAGAAGCACTCATAAGTATTTCCTGTTCTGTCCCAACGAATCGAAAAACAATGCTTCCTAAGTACTTTAAAACTGTGATAATAGCTGCGTTTAACTCCCATCTGTTTCTCATTGTCAATTTACAAGATACCAACCAACCACAACAAGAAGAACACTGATTTGCTTACAAAAATTTACAACTGTATTTGAGTTGTATTGAATTGGATACGCCTGAAACATACGAAGCAAACGTAGCCAAATGGTACTGTTAAATATATTTAAAATTCCTCTTCGCACCAGTTGCGACTCGGTCGTACCCTGCCTATTTCAAAGGAATGTAACTGAAAATTATTACACGAGAGAAATGGTCGGAGACGAAAGGTTCGATAGCTACATTTACAGCGACTTAAAGGAAGATAGATTAATAAAATTAACTGGTAATTTTAATCCAATTACAGTTTTGCTTCATTAGGTATGTTAAAAGTTAAGGAAAAATAATACCTTTAGTAAACTAAGACTCCCTATATCTGCAAGGGACATGTACTGGTCCTGCAGTAACGACATGGTATCTAAAGCATATCACTTAAAAAAAAGCACCAAACAGAACCAAATGCTCACAAGAACTTCACTCTACAGACTGATTTGAAAAAACACCTACCCAAAAAACAAAACAGAAACCCTAAACGGATTTGGACGACCTCAAATTCCTAGACTTTGGGGTCAAACAAAGAAAGTACCACTCCAAATGAGGTACGAGTGTGAAAAAGGATCGAACTCAACTTTTAAGGCCAAACTTTTCAGGAAAAATTACCAACGAGGTCAATGATAAACGACAATAATTTTTAAACATGTACGGGTAATTTGAGACTGTAAAAATACGGTGTGTACATGCAATTTGGGTACCCGCGGCAATAATTGCGTATTTTTCAAGGAGAGTTACCACGTTTACGATCGTCATTCTAATAATTGGAAAAACAACATTACATTAGTCATTTTTGCGGTAAGAGAAAGAATTATTATAGTCGCGGATAAGTGAAAGTACGTTCAATAGACGGGTTTCTATAAGTGTTTTAAAATGTTAAGAAAAACTTGGAATTCTGTTTGGGATACAGCAGTGTACTGACAATTTGAATGGCATTTTACAAAACTAGTTCAAAATATTTCTAGCCTGGTCATCTGTGACAGTAAATTGTTAGCATACATGAACTAGACACTTAAACATAGTTTTGACTAAATAAAGTAGAAATGCAATACTTGAAACCTTTTGTATATGAAGTTTGTTAGGTCCAAAGCTACTAAAATAAGATTTTGGTTAAACTGTGCCTACTACCTAAACAGTGCACAAGACAAAACTATTTAAAATTACAAGTAAAACTTTTCTAGTTAGACCAGAAAACTATAATTTCTCCTTTTAACGTTAATCATTCAATCGTACAATTTGTAAACTTTTCACACTTCATAGACAATTGCATTTGTCGTGGTTGTTGTGGTACGAACGATTTCCTTTCGGGTCAAACAGGGCGAACAAACCGCAGTTACAGAAACATTCACTTTTCAACAACCTGATACATATGTTGAACATTGCTGAACACAATCGTAAACAAGAGCAATTTGCTTATTTGCATGATTAATGATGGGAAATGCCATAAAACCAGTCTGTGTTAGAAGGACCACCAATGGTGAAGAATTGCTGAGCTGAAGAACTCATTGACAGGATTGACTTGTTATTGGCGATCCCTACAGCCAATGAGTACTTTGTGATCATCATCCAGTTTTGCATTTCCTGACATATCCCAAAACCTACACAATTCGTATGTCATTTGCTTGAACCAACAACGCTTCCAGAGTTAGTTGTTGTGCAACATCTGGTGACATCTGTTTATGAGTTAGAACGTACAAATGGCGTGCCTAAATCTAGAAACAGCTCTATTCATGTCGCATCATCCGATATCACGTTTCCAGAGTTGTTTTACTGTGCTCCAGCCTGGAATACTGTTATGTATGTACTGAAAACAAAGTGCTTCTTTGGCCTGTCATTACATAAACACTTGCTCCTGTTACTACTGGACGATTTCTACATACGGAAATAGCAAAAAACAAAAGTTTGTGCATTTTCTAGGTCCTCGTTATCCCAAATTAAATACCTTTGCCAAAAGACATTAGTAATTTGTAAGGAAATACTTAGGAAATGTCAGGAGAGTGTTGACACAGACATTAAGAAAGTACTGTTAGAATATAGAAACAGGGAGAAAAGCAGTGTCAAAGTTTGAACTGCCAGAAACACAGTTTGAAAGTGAAAATCGCTGGAAAAACCCACTTTGAGTTAGAAAATGAGCGTTTTAAGCACATTTTTAGAATCCTCAATGAAATTCCTAACCAATAACCTGAAGAAAACAGTATAAAATTTAGTACAGTCAGAGGGAAATGCGGCGTCAAAATTTGAACTGCCAGAAACACAGTTTGAAGGGACAGTCAAGTATAAAATCGCTAATAAAACCCACTTTGAGTTAGAAAATAAGCGTTTTAAACACATTTTTAGAATCCTCTTTAAATTTCCTGTCCAATAATCTAAGAAAAACAGTACAAAATTTAATACACTCAGAGAGAAAAGCGGTGTCAAAGTTTGAATTGACAGAAACACAGTTTGAAAGAACAGCCAGGGACAAAATCGCTGGTAAATGAACTTGGAGTAAAAAAATGACTGTTTTAAGCAAATTTTTAGAATCCTTATGAAATTTCCTATCCAATAACTTAAAAAACACTACAAACTTTAGTACAGTCAGGGAGAAATACGGCGTCAAAATTTGAACTGCCAGAAACACAGTTTAAAGGGACAATCAAGTATAAAATCGCTGATAAAACCCACTTTGAGTTAGAAAATACGCGTTTTAAGCACATTTTTAGAATCCTCTTTAAATTTCCTGTCCAATAACCTAAAAAAAACAGTACAAAATTTAATACAGTCAGAGAGAAAAGCGGTGTCAAAATTTAAACGGCTAGAAACACAGTTTTAAAGGCCAGCTAAGGACAAAATCGCTAGTAAAACCAACTTGTAGTAAAAAAATCACTGTTTTAAGCACATTTTTAGGATCCCCAATAAATTTTCTATCCAATAACTTAAAAAACACTACCAAATTTAGTACACTCAGGGAGAAATACGGCGTCAAAATTTGAACTGCCAGAAACACAGTTTGAAGGCCCAGTCAAGTATAAAATCGCTAATAAAACCCACTTTGAGTGAGAAAATAAGCGTTTTAAGCACATTTTTAGAATCCTCTTTAAATTTCCTGTCCAATAACCTAACAAAAAACAGTACAAAATTTAATACACTAAGAGAGAAAAGCGGTGTCAAAGTTTGAATTGACAGAAACAGTTTGAAAGAACAGTTAGGGACAAAATCGCTGGTAAATGAACTTGGAGTAAAAAAATGACTGTTTTAAGCACATTTTTAGAATCCTTATGAAATTTCCTATCCAATAACTTAAAAAACACTACAAACTTTAGTACAGTCAGGGAGAAATACGGCGTCAAAATTTGAACTGCCAGAAACACAGTTTAAAGGGACAGTCAAGTATAAAATCGCTGATAAAACCCACTTTGAGTTAGAAAATACGCGTTTTAAGCACATTTTTAGAATCCTCTTTAAATTTCCTCTCCAATAACCTAAAAAAAACAATACAAAATTTAATACAGTCAGAGAGAAAAGCGGTGTCAAAATTTAAACAGCCAGAAACACAGTTTTAAAGGACAGTCAAAGACAAAATGGCTAGTAAACCATCTTGGAGTAAGAAAATGACGGTTTTAAGTACATTTTTAGCATCCTAATTAAATTTCCTATAAGAAAACCTGAAAAAGCAATACCAAATTTAGTACAGTCAGGCACAAAAGCGGTGTCAAAGTTTGAACTGCCAGAAACACGCTTTGTAAGAACTGTCAGGGACAAAATCGCTGGTAAAACCAACTTGTAGTAAAAAAATCACTGTTTTAAGCACATTTTTAGAATCCTCAATAAAATTCCTAACCAATAACCTAAAAAACACAACAAAATTTAGTACAGTCAGGGAGAAATACGGCGTCAAAATTTGAACTGTCAGAAACACAGTTTGAAAGGACAGTCAAGTATAAAATCGCTGATAAAACCCACTTTGAGTTAGAACATACGCGTTTTAAGCACATTTTTAGAAACCCCAATAAATTTTCTATCCAATAACCTGAAAAACAGTACAACATTTAGTACAGTCAGGGAAAAAAGCGGTGTCAAAACTTGAACTGCATGAAACATGGTTTTAAAGGACAGTCAAAGGAAAATCGCTAGTAAAACCAACTTGAAGTAAAAAAATCACTGTTTTAAGCACATTTTTAGAATCCTCAATAAAATTCCTAACCAATAACCTGCAAAAAATAGTACAAAATTTGGTATAGTCAGGGAGAAAAGCGAAAAAATTTCAAAATTTGAGCTGCCAGAAACAAAGTTTGAAAGGACAGTCAAGTATAAAATCGCTGATAAAACCCACTTTAAGTTAGATTATTTCCTTCCTATCAATTTTGACCAATCGCTATCAAGAATTAGTATAACAAATGTAAATTTTAAGTGGAAAAATCACTTAACAACTGTCAAATTAGCTGTCAGCAGTTTTTCCGGAAAAAAATTCGAAAAAATTTCACACTCCTGACAGCAACATAAAGAATAGTGTTACCCTTTCTAGCTTGAAAGTTATTGTTCTTATTAATTGTTGTTCTTATTGTTTTAATTAAAATAAAATGTTTATTTAACTCAGGAAATAATCTTACCAAATATCCCTCGTGCATCTAATTTTTCCTGTGGAAAAATTGGAATACTCGTTTCTAAGTAATTTTTTTTAACAAATAGCATGAGCGAGAGTGGTTTTAAAAATCATCCGTGTCGAAGACGAGAGAACGACGCTCATGCTATTTGTTAAAACAAATTTCTTAGAAACTCGTTTTTCCGAATTTTTTCGGAAAAATTAAATGCACTAGGGATATTACCCCCGAAAATACGCGTTTTAAGCACATTTTTAGAATCGACCTTAAATTTCCTATCCAATAACCTAAAAAAAAACAGTACAAAATTGAATACAGTCAGAGAGAAAAGCGGTCTCAAAATTTGAACAGTCAGGGACAAAATCGCTAACTTAGAGTAAGAAAATGACTATTTTAAGCACATTTTTAGAATCCTCATTAAATTTCCTATCCAATAACATAAAAAAACATTACCAAATTTGGTACAGTCAGGGACAAAAGCGGTGTCAAAGTTTGAACTGCCAGAAACACAGTTTGAAAGAATAGTCAGGGACAAAATCGCTGGTAAAACCAACTTGGAGGAAAAAAATTACTATTTTAAGCACATTTTTAGAATCTTTATTAAGTTTATAAAATTTGGCTTTCTATCAGACAGTTGTAATTTTCAAACCCAGTGCAAACGTTCACATTTTTTGGTAGCGTTGATTAGGAAATTTAGTCACACTATACATTTGGTTATCATCTGACATTTAAAATTGAGGTTAATTTGAATTTAGGAATTAATGTATGTTACTTAGATTGTCGTCACGTTTTACAACTTTTCTTAAATAACCGTAATACTACACGGATTACTTAATGACGCAGTCATTTTGCGTTATTCTAATTACGGTCGTAATTTTTTTTACGCAACGTTCATTCAGCTAAAAACCTCAGACTTTTACCAATTTGTGACGTTTTAACAATTAGATGTGTATACGGGGGATCGTGATTACCCGGCCAACACCGTCCCTGGATTGCGGTCATCATTTCCGGAAGTTCCGGTGGAATGGCACAAGATGGACGCGAACAAAGCGCGAGATAGTGGAAACGTTCACTAAACCATGAACCAGTTTCCGTTTTCCCTTTTGTTTTTTTTTGTCGGTAATCCATGTCGCACACCAGGATCATTGTACGTTTTGTATCATTTTTTGTATAAAAAGATTGATTTCACTTACCAGAATCTTCCCAAGAAAGAAATATGAATTGTTTTGTTATTTGTTGCTATTTATTAAAAAATTTAAGTAAAATTTTGTTCCTGAAACATTTCTATTTAAATATACATAAGAATGTAATATATGATGTTCTCATCAACTTGTTGAAAACTATCACACTTTATACATCAATTGAACAGTATTTTTCTCACTTAAAATCGTCAAAATCAATATTTTTAATATGTATTTTTACCACTAAATAAATGACTTAAAATCAAAGATACTTTTTATGCACAACAGGGAAATGACACGCTACTATTGAACAATTCTGTGGTTTCTATGTGTATTTCTATGAAACAATTTCCTCAAGGTGAAAATATTATAAACAGTATTTACAACCAACTAATTAATATTAACTTACCCGCGTCACAATAACCATATTGCAGCAGCCCTATCATATAGTCCTGAAAAAAAAAAGATAAAAATATATAGTATTTCATAAAAAATACAACTGTTTTAAAAGAATATACAGGGTTGTCAATTTAAACTGGCAATAATAGCATCTAAAACAATAGGCGTTTACAGTTTTTTTATCGTTATTTTTTAATTATTAGGTTAGAATTCGTCTGCTACAGCGCCCTCCAGCAAGTCAACTGTTAAGCATATTTTTGTAAGTGCAAGAGAAATCTTATCAATTTTGACTTATTTTACGTTTTTGTAAAACTGAATATATTTTCAAGAAAATTTGTGTTTTTTCTTGGGTTTGCACATCCAAAAAAGGCTGACCAATTGTGACGTCACTTTAATTTAGTTTGATTCTTGGTATACAAAATCAAGTTACAAACTTACTACTTACTAAGAATAAGTAAGCATTACTGGGCATTAAATTAGTATTATTAATAAAATTGAAAAGACCTAAATTATATAATAAAAAAAAATATCATACAATATTTTTTTTACATCTACCATTGAAATATAAACATAAATAAAACAAATAAAGTTTGGTAATTTCAATGAAATCCGTTGGAAAACAAGAAAAAATTATGAATTTTGTAACTTTACTATAAAAAATTTTGACTGTCTCTAGCGGCGAAACCGTACCACTAATCAATTAACTTTATACGTCAATAAAAAGCACATTTCATTAGCTATCCATTGACATATAAAAGCTTATACAAAGTGTAGCAAATAAGCTAGTTATTAACGATTGAACAAAAAATTCATCAAAAAATGAGTCAACTTTGACGCCCTCTAGTGGCCAAACCGTCTAGCCTGTCAACCCAAATAAGAATATTTTTAGAAAGCTCATTTCATTAGCTATCCATAGACGTATAAAACTCTACTAAAAGTAGTGCAATTAAGCGAGTTTTTAAGGATTAAACAAAAAGATACCCCAAAAAAATTGGTCAACTTTGACGCCTTCTAGCGGGCAAACGGCTAACCAAACGATTTTTATACGTCTGTGGAAAGCTCATTTCATTGGCTGTCCATCGACATATAAAAGTATATACAAAGTGCTACAAATACACGTGTGTTATTTACGGTTTAGTGACAGGATGCACCACAAACATTTCTTGACTGGTTAAAGGCTAATTTTACTATAGAAAATTAGGAAAACACGGTTACGTGACTTACTATATCTACCACGACGTAATGCTTGGAAGTTTGTTGAAAAACTATTTTTTCCAAATGGCAATTTTCGTAAATGTCAAATTTGCCTGAAACACCGCCACTATCCTAATGGGTTTTGCGCGTTAGGATGGCCAGTTAGTGCAAGCGAAAATCGACCTTAATGATTGTATTTCTATAGTTTTGCTACCACCTTAGATTTGGCAATCATTGTGCTAGGTTTGTGTCAAATATCAGGGCCGTATCTGCCCGATTTAAAAAAAATCCTTTAAATATATTAGAGCGGTAACAGTCAAGGAAAACATTTAGTTAGATTTGGAGCCCTCTGGCGGCCAAACGAAGCAACCTATCAACACAGGCGGCCATATTTTTTTGAAAGTCCATTTTATTTTCTATCCATTGACATATAAAAGTCTATACAAAGTGTGTGACAATAAAGACAGTTTTGACTTAATTTAACCTTCATTAATTCGGTTATTTTGACAGTTACAGGGTGGTTCAATGTATCAATTTAAAAAGTGATTTTTTTAAATAAGTGGCGTAATACAAACTTTTTTAATTTTGAACTGAGAATCAGACAGAATTATAAGAATGTGTTCCGTTTGAAAAACTAGACTTCCTGTCTTTTTTTAGAACTGATTTTTTGACCACTCTGTATTATATATTTTGACGTCTTTCTGCACTCATTCTTAGATCAAACCTTGTCTAACATGACAAAACACAAAAACCAAGAAAAAAAACCTTTCCTGATATGTATAAATTAAAAATGTTTTGGAGACCGAAAATATCAAATTTCGCATAAAATGGTAAATATCTCAGAAACGGATACAGATAGGTATAAAAGGAAATATGTCTAGAATTTGACATAGAATACAAAAATGACAAAATATACAGGGTATCCCATTCCGGTTAATTCGTTGCACGCATATTTTCTTATTTTTACTTTTTTTAATTAAAAAAGGTTTTTTTAGACTCTCCAGATGTGATAATTCAGGAAGTTAGTGGGAATTGTTAGGCTAGGTTAGGTTAGGTTAATTATTAGGAATTACTGGGCATTACAAGAAATTACTGGGCATTACTGGCATATTAGGAATTAGTGTACAAAATTTTACTCAGCGGTTTACCCCCCGTAGTTAATCAATTTAAAAAAAATATTTATTAGGCGGTAATGAATAATCAATTATAATGCTTCTTACATAAGAAATAAGCATTAAATCTAATTGTTTAAATTAATGCCGCTCTTTATAGATTTAAAGCATAGAATTTTTGGTAATTACCCGAGCATATCAAGTGGAGCGTATAACCAACTGGGGCACCGAACCATGCAGATTCGGTATTATGCCGTCTGGCGGATACTGGTTGGAATTCAAAAAGGCTAACAAAACTACAGGAAAAAATTTTGAATGGATAAATTAGATAAATAAAAACCGATCTGGCGATTTTACAACGCTAGATTATACAAGAAATCTATAACACCCAAGTGTGATAAATCGACCAGGCTTGGAGAAGAATGCATGATAGTGGTGCAGAAACGAGCATAGATGTAGAAAGTAGGTTGTGGAACGTGGACAAAGTGTGCCTTTGTAGTTATTTATTGGTTTAATTTGCCAGTTGATTTAATTACCTAAGGTAATAGATTCAAATTGGATGTATCCGGTAGTATTTAACTAATTTATACTGATGGTGAATTAAAAAAAAGTTGAGTAGCTGAATTAACAATCCAGAAATAGAATTCACTTGTAAGGAATATTCACTTTATTTACATCACCGGCACCAGTATGAGTTTTTTAAGTATAGAAACTCTAAAAGTTTTCAAAGCACAAAACGATAAAACTTCGGCTAAATCACTTCTGTATAATCTGTTTTCTGAACCATCTAAACCTAGTGAATTTAGAAGAAATGTTTGAAAATTACAATGTTTTGCTGGAAATCCTCTGATGGTGCTTTGAAACATTGAGCATAGGTTTAGAACTAAAAATACAACAAGTTTCTGAATATCCTGGCATCGGAACAATCTAAAGTTGCTTGAAATTTTAAAATAGTGCGATTTGCTGAAAGTCTTCTGAGGACATTTCAAAACTTTGATCAGACCTTCAGAACTCAACCTGTTGAAAATTTTTTGAATTACCTGGCATATGATCTAGGTAAACATAATGAAGTTGCTAGAAATGCCTAAATACAGAAATACTGAAAATGTTGCAAACCTTTCTGAATATGTATATCTGACTGAACGCTAAACCAACTAAATTTGCTTTAAATTTTGAAAAAGAGTTGTTTAGAAAAGTACAAATTGCTGAAATGTTTCTAAATACTTTAAAAGCACAAACTTTCACAGCTAGAAATCTTTTGAATGTCCTGGCATATAAGCAATCTTACTTAGTAAGCACCTGAACTTGCAAGAAATGCTTAAATTAGATTTGGAAAAGTCAGATTTGCTGAAAAAAAAATACTGCTAAACTTTTAACAAATTTTCAGAATTTAAATTATTGAAAACTGTCAGAATATGCTACTGTTACTGTGAACCAGCTGTACTTGCTTTAAATTTTTCGAAATGTTCAGGAAAGCACAATCTACCAAATATACGTAAAAACCTTAAACAAACTCTCAAAACTTCAAAAAGGTTGAAAACCTTCTGTCTGGTATTGCTGTCGACTTTCCAAGTCACACATTGCAAAACATTGAACAGACTTCCAGAATTAAAAAATATTGAAAACATTTTGTATATCGTGGAATAAGAAATTTAAACCTCCTGAAATGGCTAGAAATGATTGAAAACACACTTAGGAATGTTTGAATTTGATGAAAATCTTGGTACTTTGAAACCTTGAAAAACTCTGACTCAAAATAGTTATTGGACACGTTCAAGTATTTTAATATCTAAACAACATCTAAACCTGCACAAAGCACTGTAAAACATTGAACAGAGTTTCAGAACTCAAAAATGTTGAAATTATATTGTATATCGTGGTATAAGAAATTTAAATCTCCAAAAGTGGCTAGAAATGTTTATAAACACACTTAAAGATGTTTGAATTTGATGAAAATCTTCCAAAGTACTTTGAAACCTTGAACAAACTTTCAGGACTAAAAATGTTGGACACCTTCTAAGTATTTTAATATCTGAGCAATATCTAAACCTGCTCAAAGCACTGTAAAACATTGAACAGAGTTTCAGAACTGAAAAATGTTGAAAACCGTCTGATTGAATCATTTCTAAACTTGTTGAAGATGCTTGAAATTCTTGAAAATAGACTTTAAAATGACTGGTATTGCTGACGACCTTCTGAAGGCACTGCAAAACGTTGAACTGACTTTCAGAACTCAAAAATGTTGAAATGATTTTGTATATCGTGGTATAAGAAATTTAAATCTCCAAAAGTGGCTAGAAATGTTTATAAACACACTTAAAGATGTTTGAATTTGATGAAAATCTTCCAAAGTACTTTGAAACCTTGAACAAAGTTTAGGACTCAAAATGTTGGACACCTTCTAAGTATTTTAATATCTGAGCAATATCTAAACCTGCTCAAAGCACTGTAAAACATTGAACAGAGTTTTAGAACTGAAAAATGTTGAAAACTGAAACATTTCCAAACTTGCTGAAGTTGCTTGAAATTCTTGAAAATATACTTTAAAATGACTGGTATTGCTGACGACCTTCTGAAGGCAATGCAAAACGTTGAACAGACTTTCAGAACTCAAAAATGTTGAAATTATATTTATATCGTGGTATAAGAAATTTAAATCTCCAAAAGTGGCTAGAAATGTTTAAAAACACACTTAAAGATGTTTGAATTAGATGAAAATCTTCCAAAGTACTTTGAAACCTTGACCAAACTTTCAGGACTCAAAATGTTGGACACCTTCTAAGTATTTTAATATCTGAGCAATATCTAAACCTGCTCAAAGCACTGTAAAACAATGAACAGAGTTTCAGAACTGAAAAATGTTGAAAACCGTCTGTTTGAACCATTTCTAAACTTGTTGAAGTTGCTTGAAATTCTTGAAAATAGACTTTAAAATGACTGGTATTGCTGACGACCTTCTGAAGGCACTGCAAAACGTTGAACAGACTTTCAGAACTCAAAAATGTTGAAATTATATTGTATATCGTGGTATAAGAAATTTAAATCTCCAAAAGTGGCTAGAAATGTTTAAAAACACACTTAAAGATGTTTGAATTTGATGAAAATCTTCCAAAGTACTTTGAAACCTTGAACAAACTTTCAGGACTCAAAATTTTGGACACCTTCTAAGTATTTTAATATCTGAGCAATATCTAAACCTGCTCAAAGCACTGTAAAACATTGAACAGAGTTTTAGAACTGAAAAACGTTGAACAGACTTTCAGAACTCAAAAATGTTGAAATTATATTGTATATCGTGGTATAAGAAATTTAAATCTCCAAAAGTGGCTCGAAATGTTTAAAAACACACTTAAAGATGTTTGAATTTGATGAAAATCTTCCAAAGTACTTTCAGTACTCAAAATATTGGACACCTTCTAAGTATTTTAGTATCTGAGCAATATCTAAACCTGCTCAAAGCACCGTAAAACATTGAACAGAGTTTTAGAACTGAAAAATGTTGAAAACTGAAGCATTTCTAAACTTGCTGAAGTTGCTTGAAATTTTTGAAAATAGACTTTGAAATGTCTGGTATTGCTGACGACCTTCTGAAGGCACTGTAAACGTTGAACAGACTTTCAGAACTCAAAAATGTTGAAATTATATTATATATCGTGGTATAAGAAATTTAAACCTCCATAAGTGGCTAGAAATGTTTATAAGCAATCTTAGGGATGTTTGAATTTGATGAAAATCTTTCGAAAGTACTTTGAAACCTTGAACAGACTTTCAGAAGTAAAAAATGTTGTAAACCTTTTGAATACTTATATTAGCAACTGAGCAATTTCTAAGCTTGCTAAAATTGCTTGAAATTCTTGAAAATCTCAAAAGTCTGGTATTGTGTGTAATAAGGCAGTGCTAAAAGTCTAACGACTTTTAAAACCCTATATTTGCACAGTTGAAGTTGTGCTCTAAGCTCGGTGCTTCAGCTGACATCACAGCATTTCAGTCATTTAAACCATGTCTTTGTTATTTTCTTCTAGCATATCACATTTGTATGACTTGTCATTTAAAGTCAGGTAAGACGATTCTGAATCTTATTTCGACGTGCATACAACTTCGATATTGTTAAGAACATGCAATTAAGCAGTGACGAAACTGTTGATACAAAGACAACTACAGAATTGTTTAATCTTATAATACTGGAACAACGTCGTAAATCAATCTTGAAGTTAAGAGCTGATTATTATTATAGGTCACGCTTTCTTCCATTGATATGGCTTCTACAGGCACTTTTCGACTCGTTTCGTTTGTTCAAGCGAGAAAATTAAGCAATTTCGACTTAGCTCTAGGCCACTTCCGTAGTATATAAATTAACCAATGATTTATGTGTACAAGTTTTTAAATTTTAAGTTGGCGTACTACCATTTAATAAGGGTCAGATGTAGAGGTTATAGTTAAACGTCAATCCCAACTTTAACTGAAGTGTGTAAACTGAAATTATACAAATGATCCCACTTGTATTGATCACGCATTTGAGTCCTGGCAGATTTTCAGTTTTTCCATGCTTTCAGTCAAAATTGAGATACCTACTACTTCTTCTTCAATTTACCTAAACATCAGTCTACTACAGAGATCGATTTAAAACTCCACTTAATCACGTATAACTAAAGCTTTTTTCACACTAATAAAGCTGCTCTACACCAAAAGAAAAATTAACACCATTGTCTGCAAATTTTTAGCAGTTAAACTTCCGTTTTAGCACTCGGACGATAAATTTTGTTAGCCCAGTTTTAAGTACTTTTACTCTGCCTAAATACTTTATTCATAGGATACGACTCTCTCTCTATGTATGTATTTGTGAAACGTTATCATTAATTCATTAATAATAGTCTCAAAATGTAGCTTAAATAAAACCTGTTAGCGGTATTACTTAACCCAGAATGGCTGATCGACAATTTATCGTTTTTAATTCTTTTTTTTCTGGGTGCAGGAGAAAGTTTCTGAAATTCGGACCGCAGTTTGTGTGGTCAATTTTCTTGTTTCTGCGAGATTTTTTGATGCCTGCATTCGAGAATTTAATTAATTAGTGAAACATATTGGTCTCGGTTTTTTTTTTAAATAAATGTTACTTATTACCCAAATGTAGCAATTCTGCAAAGAATATAAAGAATATCCTAGATAAGAGTAGTTCATAATTAGAAGATTATAAGAACAGTAAAAGAGATCAGAATGAGTTCATTTCTGCAGGTTTCATAATTTTTTTTTGACAATCCTCATAATGTGACGGCGGGTTATCATCCTTGTTCCTTTCTGCTACCCTTTTTTTTGCAGAATTTACCCAAAAAACACTTTCCTGTCATTCATTACATCCGCGTTAAACTTTTCCATGATTATTTATTAATATATGAGCTTTTGTACTAGACTGGGACGCAGTATTCTGCCACCGAATAAAGAAGAGATTAGATGTTCTAAAAAAAAGAGATATTTGATAGCTCCTATCAAAAGAAATGTCTGAAGAATGTAGCCTGAAACCTGCCATTGTCAAAAAGTTCTCTGACACGGTGCGAGTTTGGGAAGAGAATGAATGGTCTCTCTTGGTTCCAAAAATGTCAAAAAGAAAATATTTGCGGTAATAGGAATAAGGAAAAAAATATTTGACACCTATTTATTATTTTTAAAAAGGCAACATTTTGTGTTAAAAATAACGCCCGTAAAAACAAAAAATTTCAACCAAACGTCAACTGTTGAATAATACGGTACTGAAATTGTTGGTTATGTTTTATGTTTATTTTATAGCAGGATTGCCAGATTAAAAGATTTTTCCCAAAAAAGTCGTGAACTTTTTTTTTCTTTGGGTTTTCTCCCCTTTCCGGATAGTTTCAGTTTATCAAGAACGCTATGTACCTTCAAAATTTGTGGAAGAGAGTATACTAAAGCTTTATATTTATTACAGTTTTCTCAGTTATTAGTGTTATTTTTCATAAAAACTCTGCCTTGACACAAGAAAGCAGAAGGTTTGGGCTACATTTTGACGTTTGAACGAACCTCCTCGCTGTCACAGGAACCAAGTTAGGAGCTGTCAAATTATGACATCTTCAAAAAAAAATTGATTACGTGCACTGCTCTATTTGTAAAATTTGAAAAAAATGTGTTGAGATAAAAGCAAGCTGAAATTACAAGCTACATTTTTACGTTTGAACGAATAGTAACCAAGTTAGGAGCCGTCAAATTATGACACCTTCAATATTACTAGTACAGTTTTACTGTTGTATTTCATGTCAAATATCTCGGTTATTCGTAATCTTTGAAAGAAAATTGTATTTAGGTAAAAGAAAGCCAAAATTACGTGCTACATTTTGACGTTTGAACGAACCTTCCAGCTGTCATAGTAACCAAGTTAGGAGCTGTCAAATTGTGACACCTTTAATATTCTTAGTACAGTTTTACTGTTGTATTTCATGTCAAATATCTCGATTATTTGTAATTTTTGAAAGAAAAGTGTATTCATGTAAAAGAAAACCACGTTTGAACGAACCTCCTAACTGTCACAGAGACCAAGTTCGGAGCTGTCAAATAATAACATCTTCAAAAAAAACTGGTTTTCTTGCAGTGTTCTATTTCCTGATCAATATCTCGGTAATTTGTGATTTACGAGTTACTTTTTGACGTTTGAATGCGTACCTACTAGCTGTCATAGGGACTCAGTTAAGAGCTGTCTCTCTAGTACAGTTGCACACACAAAATACAGTGTTGTATTTTATGGGAAATATCTCGATTATTTGTAATTTTTAAAAGAAAATCGTATTCAGGTAAATGAAAGCCAAAATCACGTGCTACATTTTGACGTTTGAACGAACGTTCTAGCTGTCACAGTAATCAGGTTAGGAGTTGTCAAATTGTGACACCTTCAATACTTCTAGTACAGTTACACTGTTGTATTTTATGTGAAATATCTCGATTATTTGTAATTTTTGTAAAAAAAATGTATTCAGGTAAATGAAAGCCAAAATCACGTGCTACATTTTGACGTTTGAACGAACCTTCTAGCTGTTATAATAACCAAGTTAGTAGCCGTTAAATTGTGACACCGTCAATATTTCTAGTACAGTTTACACTGTCGTATTTTATGTGAAATATCTCGATTATTTGTAATTTTTGTAAAAAAAATGTATTCAGGTAAATGAAAGCCAAAATCACGTGCTACATTTTAACGTTTGAACGTACCTCCTAGCTCAAAGTAAATAGCTGTCAGTTAAGAGCTGTCAAATTATGACATCTTAAAAAAAAACTTGTTGCATGTTGCAACCCTGTTTTATAGTGATTCGTGTTTAGGAAGTTATCTTCTATTGGAAGAAATGCCATTTAAGCGTTGTTCAATCGTGTTCAAACAATAGTAAGAGCTGTTGGTAACTATAGACTTTCGCGTACGTTATAAAATTGATATGTCTCTTACTACGTCACTGGGGACCGTGCCTGGCTCATTTTAACTTCCTTTATAAGCTTTTTATAAAATTACTAGCGATGTATTATTGAATCGTAAAGTGTAATAGCTCGTTTTAGTGCATACATTTCAAAAATTTATATTTAAATCCTTAAACAGGCGCCAGTTAGCTTTTTAACTTTCGGATGGTAATTTTTATGTTTTCTTCTTAATAAGTAAGTTAAGTGCGATTGCTTGATACTTTGTGGCTATTGTGAGTCACTCGTATTCGCTCCATGAGCAAAGGAAATGGGGATTATCGGAAGGTTTAGCCTTTCTTGGGCTTCTCTGTTCGCTTCCCACTGCCAACCAACCAAAAGTCAGTAACCTATTTTCAGGTAATTCACAGTTTAATTAAGATAATCATATTACTTGGCTCCTCTACAGTTTTGATAACAATTTATTAATCATCACTCCAAGTTTGCAATAAAAATACCTGAAAGATTCCTAAGTGATGAGAATGTCATAAATATACAGTAGTGATAATAACAGCCTGATAATTTCCAAAATTCTTAAAAAACCTATTAAACTAATTGGCATAGGACAAAAGTAAATAAATGCAATTTAATTTCTATAGGGAGATATAAACCTGGCCTATTGTTTGCTCTGATAAGGATGTTTACTGTGAAACCATAATTAGCCAGATGATTAAGAGTGGAGTCACAGGTGCCACGCTAATCCCCACATTTTATATTTTACAGTATTTTTTAACTTAAAAGTCACGTGATACGAAGTACAAATAAATGACAGGTGTCAAAACACTACATAAAAAACCACCTGTCAGATGAATGTTGATTGGCGTAAAGTTATCTGTCGTAAGGTGGCAGTGCATTCGTTTGGACAGATTTGTATTTTTTTTACTTTTAAGTGACTTAAAAGTCACATGATACCAAGTACAAATAAATGACAGATGAATGTTGATTAGCGTAAAGTTATCTGCAGTGCATTCGTTTGACAGATTTGTAGTAGGTAAAACCTGTCAAATTTCCCAGTCACTGTAAAGATTTATGTGGGTGCAAGTTATCGTTCTTTAGGTTTACTTGAGTGCCCATTCAAAGCCCTAACCCATATATTTTATCTCTTTTGCACTTGACCATTCCGGTCGGCTATTAAATACCGGTATCGGTTTGAAGTCGAAGAATTTCTCTACAAGGACATAAGCTAGTCCACTTGACCTCCTTGACTTTTTGTTAATTTGAATCAAACCATAACAATGATACATTTTTTTAAAAATTACTATTTACAGAGCGTTTTACCACGGATACTCCCTCAAGCAAGTGGTATACGTGTGTAACTAACTAGTTTTATAAAAGTAAAATATTATAAAGTTTTATATTAAAGTATGCTGAATACGTACATGTAGCGCTAAAAAGTATTCCTTTCACACAATATGGAAAAACATAACAAACGTATTTTTGTTCGCACTACAACACACAGTCCGAGTTATCTTGTGACACTTTTTAGCACTTAATTCCGTGGGGAGGTCACTCACGTCTCTCTTTACCGCACCGTAGCTCAAATAAAGTGCTGTTACTTTAATTACCTGCGTGTATCGTGCGACTGTGGCGCCTACAACGGACAGGTAGATAACTATAGTCGGTAATTTTTGAATGGTCTGGCGGCAGATAATCGAAGAGGTATTGCTAGTTGCATAACTCGACGTACATTTTGTTTTAAATTCGTTTAATTATTGGCGTTTCAAGTTAAGATTGCAGCGCCAGTTGAACTAAAATCGGCAATCCATTCCTAACTTAACATTATAAATAATATGACACTGTCAATTTTTCTGCGGTTTTAAAAATCTTGATTTTCCGAGTACTTCCTATGATATCCGAAACAAACAAAAAAATTGATTTTCTGATTTTATTTGATTTTAAATTTATTTGAAGAAATATCCTAAATCCGAAGGCACATTTTCAAAAAAATTGAAAGATTATAAAGAATCTCTCTGTCTGTTTTTACTACTTTTTGAATGTAAATATCTCGGTAACATGAAGAGCTAGAGAGGCCAGTTTTTGCTCATTTTGTAGTATTTTTTATCCTCTATATATGAGTTCACATAAAAAAGTTAAAATCATTCAAAAATTGAAAAAATGCTATTTTTGCGAAAAGTGCAATTTTTTATTTTGCTCCAGGAGGGTTCCAATGCACAGCAAAGGACATATTTATACCAAAGGACCTTAAATTAGGTAAAATAAGTACAAAAAAAAACACTTTAAAATTTTTTATTTTTCAAAAAAATTGAAAGGACAGTTCTAAATTCCTAACCAAAATCAACGTAAACAAACGGAAAAATGACATGTCAATGTGACAGATTAACCACGAAGGAGCCAGATTCAGCGTCCAATCTGGTCCCAACAGACGTAGAAGTGCTCAAAAGTAACAAATATGCATACTAGAATATCAGCGGAGTCGATCTATGCCGGTTTTGAGACGAAATAATACAATTTGGAACAGATTGACCAGGAACGAGCCAAATTCAGCATCCAATGTGGTCCCAACAGACGTAGAATTGCTCAAAAGCAACAAATATGCAGACTAGAACATCAGCGGAATCGATCTATGTCGGTTTTGAGACGAAATAATACAATTTGAAACAGATTGACCACGAACGAGCCAAATTCAGCATCCAATGTGGTCCCAACAGACGTAGAATGGCTTAAAAGTAACAAATATGCAGACTAGAACATCAGCGGAATCGATCTATGTCGGTTTTGAGACGAAATAATACAATTTGGCACAGATTGACCACGAACGAGCCAAATTCAGCATCCAATATGGTCCCAACAGACGTAGAATGGCTTAAAAGTAACAAATATGCAGACTAGAACATCAGCGGAATCGATCTATGTCGGTTTTGAGACGAAATAATACAATTTGGCACAGATTGACCACGAACGAGCCAAATTCAGCATCCAATGTGGTCCCAACAGACGTAGAATGGCTTAAAAGTAACAAATATGCAGACTAGAACATCAGCGGAATCGATCTATGTCGGTTTTGAGACGAAATAATACAATTTGGCACAGATTGACCACGAACGAGCCAAATTCAGCATCCAATATGGTCCCAACAGACGTAGAATGGCTTAAAAGTAACAAATATGCAGACTAGAACATCAGCGGAATCGATCTATGTCGGTTTTGAGACGAAATAATACAATTTGGTACAGATTGACCACGAACGAGCCAAATTCAGCATCCAATGTGGTCCCAACAGACGTAGAATGGCTTAAAAGTAACAAATATGCAGACTAGAACATCAGCGGAATCGATCTATGTCGGTTTTGAGACGAAATAATACAATTTGGCACAGATTGACCACGAACGAGCCAAATTCAGCATCCAATATGGTCCCAACAGACGTAGAATGGCTTAAAAGTAACAAATATGCAGACTAGAACATCAGCGGAATCGATCTATGTCGGTTTTGAGACGAAATAATACAATTTGGTACAGATTGACCACGAACGAGCCAAATTCAGCATCCAATGTGGTCCCAACAGACGTAGAATGGCTCAAAAGCAACAAATATGCAGACTAGAACATCAGCGGAATCGATCTATGCCGGTTTTGAGACGAAATAATACAATTTGGCACAGATTGACCATGAAGAAATGAAATCCAGCGACCAATGTAGTCCCAACAGACGTAGAATGGCTCAAAAGTATGTCAAAAATGACAGCTGGAATGCCCGAAACTATTTTTAAAACTGATCACCAGAGGGAGTATCTCTTATCTTGAAACGCCCGTAGATTATTGTCGTCTGATCACAGAAAAGGAAATTAGAATCTAGTTTTATCCCCGAATCTATTTCATATCTTTGAAAAGTACAGGGTGTTCCAATAAGCCGTGCATGCGGCTGTTTCTCGGAAACTCAGCACTTTGGAAAAAAAATCTGTCTAGTAAATTTGATATAGCCAGGAGAATATGCTGGAAATAGTTTTCAGTTTTCTAAATTCACCGTTAGGGGGCGTTTCGACACCACAAAAATGAAAAATGTTGAAAAATGGAATTCTTATACGCGCGGTTCTATAGATATGGTTAGAATGGATATGGAAGGTTTGAAAAAGCATTGTCTATTTTCGTTGAACAATTTTGCTATTTAACCTTTTTTTCTATCTCTTCGTATAAAGTGGTGGGGATATTCCAAAGTTTGCTTTGAAAGAAATTAAATATCTCGAAAATGGCTTATCATAGAAACTTCGTTTTTGCGCCATTTTAAAGACCATTTTCTGTGCTTTAAAGCATCTCAAAACGCATGTTTAATTTAGTTTTTTGTCTTTCCTGTAGAGGGCGTTTTTCCAAAATTTACGTTTTTATCCTAAATATCTCGCAAAAATCAATTGCAATGATAATCCATTCTATATAAAGAATCCGTACGTTTTTCGAATCTTCATTAAATTTCCTATTCAATTACCTGAAAAAAACCCTACAAAATCAAGTAAAGTCTTGGAGAAAAGTGGTGTCAAAGTATACACTGTCAGAAAGACGGTTTCAATGGACATTTAGGGACCAAATCGCATGTAAAACACACTTAGAGAGAAAAAATGACTATGTTTACGACATTTTTGGAATCCTCAATCTGTTTTAGAATTCCTAGCAAGCAAAAATCTTTTTTGTAATAGTATAAGGAAAACTAAACTTATGAACAGCTTTATTTCATCCTTTAAACTTTAATACACTTTATAAACTTGACCTCACTTTTAACATTTTTAAGTATGATTACAAACGTAATCGTTTAATATCATCGGATCGAAAATCGGTCCTGAAACAAACATTTTAAAAAACATTATCTATATTTTATTAATTTGCACTTACCGCAAATTTAGGACACGTTTTATTTCGGTCGGAGTTAGCCTCCAAGTGATTGCCCCGTCCGCGTTTCCCCAATAATCGTTAATCTCGTCGATTTGATCGAAATTCAAGATGGTTGCAATCTGCGTTAATCTGGCAAATTGGTCTCTAGCCGACCAGCAAGTGCCAGCAGTTATGTAGCCAGCCAGAGATCGGACTTCCTTGTCCAAGACCAAACCACCTAACTATAAAAAAATCTATGTTGCTTCTTTTCTTTTGTTAATTACCAGTTTCAATAAATAATAATGTAAAAAACGAGTCACAGCAATGAAACTTTAGTTTGTATTGGCCCTGCCCATTAGAAAACTTAACTAAATTGCTCGTCACGTCAACCCGGACAGGGATGTTTTTGGGTTATTTTTAAAACTAAGCCATTCTGAAACGAAACAACAGATTCTAATGCGGTTTGGACCGTCATTGAGCTTGGTTTGTTGGCTCTTTACTAATGTAAAAAACTTTTGCTTTAATGCACTCTAACTGCCTTATACAGGGTGTGAAAGAAGAGCGTGCAAAAAAAATAACATTTTCAAGTGGGCCCCCAATGGACCAAACATTATTTTTTTGTTTTAACATAAGGAAGTGTTATTTAGACGTTTTTGGGCGTTTCCCAATTAACGTGCCATGTCTCAAGAAACATAACACTAATGAAGGTGGATAGAATAACCTTTCAACGTGGAACATGGTGTACGGCAGGGTTGTGTTCTGTCACCCTTATTGTTTAACGTATATGGACAATATATCATAAGGAAAGCCTTGGACGGCTGGGAAGGAGGAGTTGTCATAGGTGGCAGAAGGATGGATAATCTCCGCTACGCTGATGACACCACACTTATCGCCAAAGATGAGCAGGAAATGTCGAGTCTCATTGAGCGAGTAGAGAGAGTGAGCTTGGAGTTCAGTCTACAACTGAACCGTCAGAAAACGAAACTTATGTTTATAGATCGCTCGCACAGCATGGAAGAAATGCCTAATATTAAAGATGTCGAGAACGTGGAGGAAATAACTTATCTAGGTGCCCACATCAGCAGAAATGGCGGATCTAGTCAAGAAATCAGAAGAAGGATAGCTTTTGCCAAAACGGCCATGACCAAACTCAACAAAATTTGGAAAGATCGGCATATAACAACCACAACAAAATGCAAATTAGTAAACACCCTCGTTTTTCCAATTGCGCTATACGCAGCAGAATCCTGGACCTTAAAAGGCACAGACAACACCAAGTTGGATGCGTTCGAGATGTCGGTCTGGAGAAGACTACTGAAGATTGCCTGGACAGACCGCAGAACTAACGTATCCATACTCGAAGAACTTAACATCCAAGTCAGATTGTCAACTAAAATCAAACAACTGATTCTCAAGTATTTTGGACATGTCAGCAGGAGGAAAGATGACAATCTCGAAAAACTTATGGTCCAAGGGAAGGTAGAGGGAACACGACCTCGAGGACGTTCTCCAAAACGATGGCTGGACCAGGTGAAGCAGTTTACAGGAAAATCTTTCCAAGACAGCATTAGAAGCACGTCAGATAGAGAGGAATGGAGGGCAACTGCTAAAAATACAACATATAACTAACATAGGATAACGACGCTTCAAACATGAAGCTAACGATTGGAGAGATGGAGTCTCAAGAAATATTGATTTATCCAAAAAAGACGACATTACAGTGCTCAAGCTCGAATTAAGTTATGGCAGCAGCTTTTTATGTGTCATTTTAGTTGGGTGTAGATCCAATATATAATTTTTGAAGCAACCCCATGATCAATAAGACCATACAGGGTGGCTAAAGACAATCAAAGTGGGACAAGAACGAGCGCAAAAAAAAAAAAGTATTAAATTACAGCCACTTTACTAATAAATAATTTTAACTTTTTTGTTACATAGGAACTTGTTTTCTAGGGTATTACCTCGGGACGTTTTTGGGCGTTTCTTAATTAACGTCATGTGTCCGAAGTAATATCGATTTTTCCGAAAAATGGATAAAACACTGTTTAATCTTGAATTAAGCCATATTAGCAGGTTTGTATCTATCATTCAATGCCGTTGTATGTTCAACATTATTTCTTACATAATCTGAGTACTTTTCAGGACAAGGCCCATATTTGGTAAGACCTTACAGGGTCTCCTTGCGACAGTGAGTGAAACTTGAAATTGTTTGCACAAATTGTTCTTCCACTTAAGTCAGAGTGTTTTCCATCAACCAAAATCCCATAAATTAAGCTCAATGATAGTCCAAACTGCATCAAAATCTGTCGTTTTTTTTAGAAATGGTGAGGTTTTAAAAATGACCCAAAAAAATCACTGTCCCGGTTGAGGTGGCGCGCAGTTTATTTGTCGTTACTTACAGATGTAGTTCGAAACCCAGCGTTTTTAGTTGTCACTGGTCTTTGTTAAAGGCGGAAAAAGTTTTAGTTTTAATTTTGCATAAATGCCATAAAATATCCATGTACGAGATTAATATACGGACGAAAACTGACATTTAATTCTTTTAATACAAAAAGAAGGTAAAAAACACAATACCAACTACACCTTTCACTTTTCTTTTGTATTTTTACACCTCCACTTTAAGAACATGAACTACTTCTTCAAGTTTTGGCATTTTTTTTACTCTTTTATTTAAAACTTCACAAAACCAACGTTAAATACATTCTTCTATGCCCAAAAATGTTTTCGTCAACTGGACTAACTAAAAAAGATTAGAAAAGTTGGTGGTATAGTGTATAAATTCAAAAATAATCACGTTCTTTGTGTGTTTTCACGATTTACAGTGTTTTGTAGAGAGGAATGTTGGTCTAATTAGGAAATTACAAAAAATCTGAAACATATGATGAGATTCGCCGTATGTAGCTGTCAAACTGAACAAACTTATTTACCACAACATACTACTCAACCAAACTGTTAAGTAGTTAACAATACTGTCACTATAAAAGTGACAGAAGTGGTAAGTTACAACATAAAACAACGATAAAAATGTGCTTATTTTCTTGATATTTTTTTAGTGCACCAACACAACCTCAATATTTAGAAGTGCGGCTAACAACATTTTAATTAAAAATAACTGTAATAAAGAGTAGACAAACTGAAATAATACTGTAACAGAAACACTCAATACAGTTGGTGCTTTTGACAGTCTTGACAATATGACAATTAGCTGATGTAAGTAGTGCTTACTCTGTATATAACTATGACGGCACAAATCATTACCATTGATTTACCGAGTAATATATAAAATCAATGCCATTACTAACTACTTGCAGTAATTACCTCGAGAAAATATGGCCGTTATAGGTAGGAGCGAAACAAATTTCAAATGTACACGTTTTAGCAGAACGTTAACAATGATAGAACGTTAGTTATTCCAACAAAAACAATTTTTTCTACGAATGTTTGCAAATAAGCTACTTTGCATACGTAAAAGTGTGTGCAAAGTGGCACTTTCCCGCACACTATGCGGGAAAAATTTTTTCCCGCACACTTTTTAAAATGCTGATTATACCTTGCAACAGTGGTTTTATATAGACTATTATACATAAAATCTGCTTAGAATTTTGCGTAGAATTCAAAAATGTAATAATATTCAGGGGTTTCATATAAAAACACGACTTTTTTCACATTATTCTACCGTACAGTTTAGGTAAATAAACCACCTTGTCTCTGTCTTTGAAAATGAGGCTTGTTTCCTTAGAAACCAAAGCTCATTGTCAAACAACGCATTTATATGCAATTTAAAGTCTACAACAGTGTTTATTCTTACTTATTTAAGTTAAAAAAACTATTTTAATAATGGATATCACTGAAGATGAACTTCCGGAAGATGTTCTAAAAGCCGCCAACATGGCTAGCTTGCAATTGCTGCCTCTCAAATCGCGAGAAAAATACGAGAAACAGTACGAGTTGTTTACCCAATGGTGCGAACAAAAGGGGATAAAAACCTTAAAGGAAGAGGTACTTTTAGCGTATTTTGTTACTTTAAGCAAAGAATTCAAACCTAACACAATGTGGTCAAAGTATTCAATGCTCAAAAATGTAATAAAAATAAAAAGAGACATCGATATCGGTGAATTTTATAAGCTCACTGCATTTCTGAAAAAGCAGAATGTTGGTTTTAAACCTAAAAAGGCGAAAATTTTTACAAAAGAAGAAATATTCAGTTTTATGAACTCCGCACCAGATGAAATTTACCTGTTAATTAAAGTTGCCACTATATTCGGACTTGCTGGTGCATGTCGAAGGGAAGAGCTAGCCAATTTAACCACTACAGATATTGAAGACAAAGGAAACCTCATAATTGTTAAAATTAGGGATTCCAAAAATCATACAGCAAGAAACTTTATAATATCAGAAGAAGTTCATAACGGAACCTACCTGCAACTGTACAGAAGATACACCGGCCTACGTCCAAAAAAGTCAAACAATCGTTTTTTCCTAGTTTACAGAAAGGGTAAATGTTTTTCGCAAAGTGTTGGAGTAAACAGTTTTGGAAAAATGCCTTCTGAAATAGCTATTTTTTTGAAGTTGCCAAATCCAGAACTCTACACAGGGCACAGTTATCGTCGATCATCGGCAACGTTCCTGGCCGATTCTGGATAAGGAATCACTGACATAAAACGCTTGGGGGGTTGGAAATCGACTACGGTAGCTGAAGAATACATTGATGAATCCACAAGTTATAAAAAAGGATTAAGTAACAAAATTCTGACCTTCAATCCTAAAGTGAAGTGAAGCAGTTCCAAGTACCAGTATTTTACCTTCAGTTGCTCAATCTGCGATCAATTTAAAAAACGCGACCAACTGTACAGGGTGCTGCATTTTCGATGGTTTTACGGGGTACAGAGAAAACGGTAATAGATAGAAAAAAAGTAGCATACGTGTTCTGATCTCTTTTTCTGAGCTGAGATGACTGGCGAAAAGTGGGCGGCGCAAACTTCTTTTGTTTCAAAGATACGGGGGGCTTTTGAAAATTGGTCATTTGGAACCCCCTCTGTATTTCATTTGCTATTAAAGTTATCAAAAAAGGAAAACGGTTTCCGGTAGAAGTTTTGACGTAGAATCCAATGGCGTAGTCAGTTTTTTTCTATTACGTTTAATTTCTGACATATGACAGTAAGTTATATTTTTTTAAATGGAACACCCTATATATTTTTAGTTCATTTAATTCTGATGATTTTTACTTTTTCAACGGTGTAATAAAACATATAAGTTTGTAACGTTAATCTTGGTAATTAGAAAAAAAGCGTTTCCTTAACAAAAAAGTGCTAAATAATATGTATAAAAATACCCACAGTCAAAACCAAATTTGGCTATGTTTATATTAACATGTTACATGTCGTTAATAAACAGTTTTTTCAACTTCTACCTTAAAAATAGTAGATAATAGAAATGGACACTTTTCTTATTAAAGTGACGGTAGAACTGTTTGTAACTTAGATTTTTAATAAGATTTATTAAAAAAATTTAATTTTCTGATGTGTTAGTTTATTTTATTTCCGATTTTGTTTGGTATTTTAGATATTGGCCTTTTTTTAGCTTAGCGAAGGTCTTTTTTTAAAATAACAGGATTAACCTCTACAAACTTATATGTTGTAATACACCGTTGAAAAGGTAAAAATCAACAGAATTAAATGACGTAAAAATATATAGGATGTTCCATTTAAAAAATGTAACTTACTGTCATATGTCAGAAACTAAACGGAATAGAAAAAAAACTGACTACGCCATTGGATTCTATATGAAAACTTCTACCGGGAACCGTTCTTCCTTTTTTTGATAACTTTAAGAGCAACTGAAATACAGAAGAGGTTCAAAAATTAACAATTTTCGAAAACCCCCCCGTATCTTTGAAACAAAAGAAGATTGCGCCGCCCACTTTTCGCCAGTCATCTCAGCTCAGAAAAAGAGATCAGAACACGTATGCTACTTTTTTTCTATCTATTACCGTTTTCTCTGTACCCCGTAAAACCATCGAAAATGCAGCACCCTGTACATTTAACATTAATGTTGTTAATAACAATAAATAGTTATAAGTTGTTGTTTTTAATATCAATAAAAATTAAAAACAAAATGTATAGATATTTCATTCGTAGAAAAAATATGTTCCTAACACGTGTGCAAAGTAGTTTTCCCGCACTTGAAGCTTATCCGAACTCCGCTTCGCGTCGTTCGTCTAACTGCTTTCGCGTGTGGGAAAACATAACTTTGCACACTGAATAGGAAAACTACTATTTTTTAAATCACGGGATAGAAACGCGTTTGATCTTGCAACCATGTAGTACAGAAAAACAAATTGAGATTCATTTCTGACATAATGTCTCAAATAATGTCGTTATTTGCTTTGGGTTTGTTTGTTTTATAATTATATTTATAAAGCTTCTGCTGAAACCAATTAAAATCTGACACTTATATTGTCAAACTGATAAACTGTCTGACCGTTTAAGAAACCATCTTACCCGGTTAAATTGACTTTTCATGACAACTTTCTCCAAACGTTGCGTCACCTCCGACGTCAACACTTGAATGAACTGATCGTAATTATTAGCCGAGAGAATGTCCTTAAAGGACGTTAACAAAGTTTCCAGGTTCATTATTAACGTTTGTACAAAAGATTCACCAGCTTCGTACGCGGATAATTCATCCTGAAATTTTACTGTTAACCAAAAAAAAAAAACAAACTTAAGCATTAAAACCTCTGTCAGTTGATGGCTAAAATTCAAAAAATTATCCACCCAAGGATTGACTCGTGGCTTGACTACGGTACTTCTCAACTGTTGTATACCGTACTCGATAATGCCGGTCAGATTAGCGCTGACAGCTGAAATTCCTGACAGGCAACTTTCTAGTTTGCCTCGTTCTTTGCTGTTCATGTTGGGACACGCCGCTTCGATTTCCTTCATAATGTTGTCCACCAATGCGGTCACGTATTCGGTACTGCAGTCCGCATTGTTTAAAGCCACCTAAAATGACACATGCTTATAACATACAATTTTGCTACAGTTAAGCAGTAACTCTGGATGGTTTCGAAAAAGTTATATTTTTTGTATTTAGTTCTCAACTCTGACGTGTTAATTTTGAGGTACTTGTCAAAACTTTTTTTTCTTATAATTGCCATTTGGGTTCTTATCTAAACTATGCTAAAAATCAAATCAAAATAGGAATGCCTCTCAAGAAGGAAACCAGCGTTTGGATGTTTCCATAAAATCTCAGTGTTTTTCAATTCTCTCTGAGCGTCCCAGAAAGCCAAATGGGTTCTGATTAACTATAAAATTATTGTGAATTTTTTTATACCCCTTACTAAAAAAAAGCTAAAAGAACGTTTTGTTAGTCCATGGAAAACATCCAAATGAATGTTATAACGTTCTTGAAAGGAATTCCTGTGGAGAAGTTTTACAACATTAATACAAGTGACTAATTTGAATCATTTAAAGCATTTGCATGTGTTTTATATCAAATACTGCAAACGTTTCTAAACCCAGATTTTTGCAACTTTAGAGCATGGTTTGACAGTTTTGACGAGATTGACAGTTGTCACGTGATTTCAGAAGACTATTTAGCTAGATGATCACGTGACAGCTGTCAAAATAACTGTTAAATCTCAGAACATCGTCTTGTCTCTAAAACTGTGTTAAAATGTAATTCTTGCAAATTCTAGTAAAACTTTGACATGTCTGACAATAGTCACGTGACAATTGTCAAAATAACTGTCATAAATCTGAAAAAACACGTTTTATATCGAATACTACAAGAAAACGTTTCTAAACGTTGATTTTTGCAACTTTAGAGCATAGTTTGACAGTTTTGACATTAGTGACAGTTGTCACGTGATTGTAGAACACTATTTAGCTAGACGGTAACGTGATAATTTTCAAAATAACTGTCATAATTTTCAGAAACACGTGTTATATCAAATACTGCAAGAAAACGTTTTTAAATCCTGATTTTTGCAACTTTAGACCATAGTTTGACAGTTTTGACGTTAGTGACAGTTGTCACGTGATTGTAGAACACTATTTAGCTAGACGGTAACGTGATAATTTTCAAAATAACTGTCATAATTTTCAGAAACACGTTTTATATCAAATACTGCAAGAAAACGTTTTTAAATCCTGATTTTTGCAACTTTAGAGCATGGTTGACAGTTTTGACGTTTAGTGACAGTTGTCACGTGATTGTAGAACACTATTGAGTTAGACGGTCACGTGACAATTGGCAAAATAACTGTCATAATTTTCAGAAACACGTTTTATATCAAATACTGCAAGAAAACGTTTTTAATCTTGATTTTGCAACTTTAGAGCATGGTTTGACAGTTTTGACGTTTAGTGACAGTTATCACGTGATTGTAGAACACTATTCAGTTAGACGGTCACGTGAACAATTGGCAAAATAACTGTCATAAATCTCAGAAACATGTTTTATATCAAATACTGCAAAAAACGTTCCTAAACCCTGATTTTTGTAACTTTAGAGCATGGTTTGACAGTTGTCACGTGATGACTAAGACTATGAAGTGACAATTGTCAAAATAACTGTTATATCTCAGAAAATCGTCTTGTTTCGAAAACTGTGATTCTTGCAAATTCTAGTAAAATTTGACATGTCTGACAATAGTGACAGACATCACGTGGTTTTAGAGAATAATTTGGAGTAAGAAAATTACTGTTTTAAGTGCATTTTAGAATCCTTATTAAATGTCCTATCAATAAATTGAAAAAGTATATGAAAAGTTTCACAACCAACATAATGGCAATAACATAATTAAAAACGGTAGATTATATACAAAAAATAGGAGAAAGATAGTAAAACTACAAAAACGGTAAATATACCGTTTTAACGGTAGACTTACCGTTTTTGTAGTTTTAACCGTCACGGACATCCGTCAGTGAAGTTTGAATGAGTTTAGTTTTGACCGGACGTTGCCGGTCCGGAAAATGCGAATCGCCCTTCACAATTACAATTTTACAAGTTTTGTCAGACAGAAAAAAGTTGTATCTTCACTGTATATTTATAATTTCAGTCTACTGTCAAATCATTAAATCTGTCACTTCTATAAAAAATAATTTCAAGCATAGAGCCAATAAATAACACCACAATATAAAGTTAATACATAATCATGGAAAACGAAGAACAAACCAAAACCAGTGTGTCTGAAGGCGATCAACAACCGGAACAACCAAAAGTCTTGGAACGGCAACACTCGACCATCCTTGGCGATCAAGAAATAGCAGCAGAAGTGTGTCGTTTGGCCGGAAATCCCACTTACTGTAAAGTGGTGAAAGCCGCTTTGAAAATGGACAACCGGGAGAATATTTGCAAAAAAAACTCTATTGACCTGAGCTGCCTTCCCACTAGGCAGTATCTGGATCAAACTGTAGTACCGATTGTAACGAGCGGATTATCTTATTTAGCTAAAGAAAGACCGCCAGAACCAATTATAGCTCTGGCCGAGTTTTTGATAAAGAACAGAAGCACTTATGATGATAGTGAAGGTAGTAGCAAATAATGTTAACTTGTCTTAATTTGGTTATACTTACAATAAAAGCGGTACGCGACTGTTCAGTATCTCCGGGTTGTAGTCGTCCCTGTTGTATTGAATTTTGTAGTACGTTGTAGGCCTGCGTTAGATCCAAATAGCCAGACGGATAGCCTTGTTTCAATCTGGCCTTTAAAACGTCACAATAATCGTTTTCCAATACTCTGCAAGCATTATTTATGGTAACGCAAATGCCGTCCAAGCTTCCTGTAGAAATAGAACGCCTAAAACCAGGGAAATTACCTTTCAATTAATTTTCTGAGTGACCATGAAATAGTCTTACCTGATGCATTTTCTAATAATAAAAAAAGTATCATCCACCATACTGGAAGTTTGCATCGAACTTTCTACTGTATCCATATTTACCGCTTTCGCCACCGATTCCTCCATAAAATACTGTTCCAATCTAAGATAATTAGACAACAAATCGTGTTTGCACTGACTCAATTCACTATTTAAAATAAGCTGTTCTAGTGCTTTACTTTGACTGGTTTTCTTTCAGGGTCAGTTACACCAATCTCAATATCAGCCTTAAATATTTAACCATTTTTTAATTAATCAAAGTGATTACAGTAAAACTTACTAGCACTTTTCGTTCCAGAAATTTAATATACAACTCGCACCTAAAATGCATTAGTGTGATTTCCCCAATCAAAATATCCAAGTCTTTAGGATCGATTTTCTCCAACTTGCTGAAACTACCACTAGAGGTCATTCTAGATGAATCAGAAATTTGTTGCAACTTTTTCTGAATATGTCGGGTTTTTCCCCATTCTAGTATAACCCGTTTTATTTGTTTGTCGCACTCTTTTTGTAATATACTAACAGCTGACAGCAATCTTCCAGGTCCATAGTAAGTTTCTAGTAATGGTTGATGAGTGTCTATAACTCGAGCCAAACCCTCAAACAGCAATACCAAAGTATCAGCATAAACAATCGGATAACGTTTGTCTGCTAAAGATGTGTTGATTGCACTTTTCAATTTTTGTCGGCGGTTAGAGCGATTTTACCACGCAGGAAAGTGCAGAAAACTCTTTATCCCTGAATTACGTCCCCAGTTAACACCAAACAATCATTAATTAACTAACATACCTTCTTCGTGCATCCCCACAAGAGGAAATATCTTGAAAAAACCTTTCCACAGAACCCAAATCCTCATGTTCGACCGCTTCATTGAATTTATGCTCCACTATAGCCCTCAATTGAGCCGCGGCTTCTTGTAAAGTCCTGACCGATTTCAACATATCAGACACATTGTTTACGTCATTAGCAGTACGTTTCAACAACGATTGGTCCATTGACAAAAATCTATGCACATGAGCTGCTCCTTTCTCGTAATCCAAGTCCAGGATGGCTTGTTGTACCCCTTGGGAGCAGATTTCTAAGTCGATCAAGTCGTTAACGCGAAGCAGGCATTCATCTACGTGACCCTATTATAATAATGGAGTTCTGATAATACTAAATGGAGACCAGAAGAAGTACATACACGTGCTGAATCAAGTTGCCGGATTTTACTACTGATTTTCTCAGAGCTGTCGGAAATATCGTTTATAGTGGTGACAAGGTCTGAAGCTTCGTTTTTCATTAGTTTTAAGGTTGGAATGAGACGTGATAATCCTTTAATTTTGTCCTCGATGTAAGTTCTTTGATTGAGCATACCATTTAGTTCTGATATTATTGATTCCTAAAAAGGTAATAATTTGATATTGTATGAGATCTTTATTTCTAAACAGTTTCAGAGATAACTTTTCAAAAAGGTAAACTACTTGTGAGTGTACACATATGACCAAGTAGAAATTGCTCAATTGCTTAAATACTAGGTTTAGTGCTAGAAATAATTATTGATTGATTGATTGAAAGAGAGTAAAGTTAATTATCTCATTTGTTTCGCGAAATACACAATAGTATATTACGTAACTAGTGCTGTAAGACGCATTTTATGCACGATATGGAAAAAGTTACGCACGAAGC
Organism: Ips typographus; assembly: GCF_016097725.1. Taxonomy (NCBI): domain Eukaryota; kingdom Metazoa; phylum Arthropoda; class Insecta; order Coleoptera; family Curculionidae; genus Ips; species Ips typographus. Next base: position 14,569,284 of record NC_138423.1, read on the forward strand.
CGCGTAGCGGCGAGTGTGTAAATTCCATGAGTGCGTAAAATGCCTTAGAACACGTGTGACGTACTATACTTTACCTACGACCAAATGGAAAGTCCTGTTTTCGCAATTCATTTAATTCAGAGTAACTTTTCATTAAAAAAGTATATTTTCAACGTAGTGACATCATATTTGTACTAATCACAGGTATTATGCCACTAAACAAAAAAATAATAACGTATTCACAAATCATGTTACTTAAATAATTATTAGTGTTGTTCTTAAACTAATTATTTATGGTGACATTACAGTTATTAAGAAGAAAGGAAAAACTTTCAGTAATATTACTTATGACAGATAATATTCTAGACGAAGTGGTAGTTACTTAAAACTAAAACTGTATCAACAATGCATTGCCATGATCTCTATCTAATACACTCTGATAAAGGAAGAAATGTAAACAAAATCAATTTTTCTCAGCATTAGAGCGATAGTTTTGTGGCCGATTTTAAAACTGTGCGCTTTTTTTACAACTGTGCGTAAAGAGGTTCATTACGTAACGGAAAACTATGCGTAAATAGCTATTTACACTGAAGTTGTAGGTAAACAGTTTATTGATAGGGTTAATCATGCAAAACTTGGATTTATAGGAAACTTACAATGATTGTGAATGTTGTAAACTTAAATTTTATCTTGATAATTAATGTAACAAACAAATGTAGCATAGACAAGATTACATAAATAAATAAATAGGGAATTTTTACATAAATTATCTTTAAAAGTTTTCCAGGTCAATGCAAAATGCATATTGTAGCACATGGAAAAATACATCCAGATGGTGGATGGTGGCACCCACTAGTGCTCACATACACTGGGACTGTGGGACATAGATAATCAACTTGGTAAAATATCAATTTTAAATCATAAAATTACCTATTTTTTTAATGAACCTTATTTAAAACCTTTAAAACCTTCATTTAATCAACTTTAATCTCACCCACACCTTTTCATTTTGACACATAAGCTAAAGAGTTATAAATGGAAACTAGCTTGAAAATAGTGAAATCAATATTTTTGAGTATAGTAGGTACTAACAAAGGAATTGATACTATGTTATAAAAAACAATAAGGTGTTTAGCATTCTTACTGTCTTAAAAAAATAACAATTTAGATATGCAAAATATTATTATTATATTATATTATGCTGACCAACTGCCCCAAAATATACATCTTAAACTGTTTAAGTTAGCTTAAGCTTGCTATACTGTGACTAAGGTAACTTACAAAAATACATTGGGGATATAAGACTTTAGACTTCTTATTCTTTGATGTACAGCTCCATTAGAGAACAAGATATGGTAAGACAGGGTAAAAGAAAAAACTTGTTGTACTGTACTATTTTTACAAGACGATATGATGACCAACTTTTACAGTTTTTTATTTATTTTGACCTTAGGACATTCTTACTTATAAATTACCTCTTCCAATTTCAATTTATCTAGTTCCTGGTAGCATTGCTGCTCTATATCCGAGTAGGAAATATCTTCTCTGGACATTTTTGCGATAGTTTGGAATAAGAGCACCCTGGTTAATACGTCTCATACAGTAAGTAACATTAAAGAACACATCTAAAATATTAACACAAACAATTCTATTAACTCTATTAACATAATTTCATAAAATAAATATCAAGTTTGAAACGTAAACAAGATTTAAATTTCCAACCCAACAAATACTGTGGGGGGGGGGGTATGAAAACCAGCTGATTTGAGACAAATAAATGACAGAATGGTTTTGTTTGTAATCGATTATACTTTACTCTCTTTATCACACGCCAACCAAGAGAGAGAGAAAACGAACTGTCTTTAGTTACCGCTTGGTGCCACATATATTTGACAGACAGATGTAAATATCCTAGATGAATGTCAATAATGTCATTCAAGCGTGAACATGTGTTGGGTTGGCAGTGTTGGCACTTTGCTTGTCAAGTCAAAATAATAATCTCTCTTTTGGATAGACAAAATCTGTGGTTTTTTGGAGAAAATTATTTTTTCAATACTAAACCCAGATTTAATCCAGATTTCAGAGATATGAACGAACCGTTAGTTTAGCGTACGTCCCGCCTAACAAAGCATCTATGAAGTTTCCGCTTTGAAGAGGTTACCTCCTGCATTACATCAAACCTACGTTCCATCAAAAAAAAGGACACATGAAGAAAATGCCCCTGTTTGGAAAGTCGCAGAAAGGTCCCGCGGAGGTGGTTAAAGCCCTAAAAGATGCCGTTAACGCTTTGGAAAAGGGCGACAAGAAAGCAGAAAAGGCCCAGGAGGAGGTGTCAAAAAATTTGGTTTTAATCAAGAATATGTTGTATGGAACTTCCGAGGCTGAACCACAAACTGATATCATTGTGGCCCAGCTAGCTCAGGAGTTGTACAACAGCAATCTGTTGTTGATGTTAATACAGAACCTCAATCGGATCGACTTTGAGGGCAAAAAGGATGTGGCACAAGTGTTTAATAACATATTGAGAAGACAAATTGGGACTAGGTCTCCTACAGTTGAGTACATTTGTACTAGGCCTGAAATATTATTTACGCTTATGAGTGGGTTAGTTTTGATCTTTGTTTCATAACAAACAGGACTTTCTAATTATGCAAATGTTGTAGGTATGAACAACAAGAAATAGCTTTAAATTGTGGAACTATGTTGAGGGAGTGTGCCAGATATGAGGCATTAGCAAAAATTATGTTATATTCTGAGGATTTTTATAATTTTTTCCGTTATGTTGAAGTGTCCACCTTTGACATAGCCTCAGATGCATTTTCAACTTTTAAGGTAAGCTCCTATTACTCCTTTCTCATTTAAGTACTGAAAATTGAACTGTTTTGTAGGAACTGCTAACAAGACATAAAATTGTGTGTGCAAATTTTTTAGAAATGAATTATGATAAAGTTTTTAACCATTACCAGAGATTACTCAATTCTGAAAATTATGTTACAAGACGTCAAAGCCTGAAACTTCTTGGGGAGCTGCTGTTGGATAGGCATAATTTTACTGTAAGTTTTTTCATTCACAGTAAATATTATTACAGATTATCAATGAGTCAAATCCATATTTATTCATGACATCTGGCTTATCTGCTGAGTGATATAAAACAATCTGTGATTAAACTAGAAAGATTAGAGAGTTATAGAAATAATCTCGAGAGAAATGGGGGAATTGAATGAATAAGTTTCTATGTATGAGCCTAAGGAGTGTATAAAGATCATTTAAGAAAAAGTAGGCAAATTGAAAAGGTCTAAATTATATTATAAACTCATTCAATATTTTTTTTCTATAAATCTACCATTGAAATATAAACATAAATAAAATAAATAAAATTTGGTAATTTTAATGAAATCCGTTGGAAAACAAGGAAAAATTATGAATTTGGTAATTTTACTTTCAAAAATTTTGACTGTTTCTAGCGGCGAAACCATACAACTAATCAATCAACTTTTATATGTCAATAAAAAGATCATTTCATTAGCTATCCATTGACATATAAAAGCTTATACAAAGTGTAGCAAATAAGCTAGTTATTAATGATTGAACAAAAAAATGCACTAAAAAAGTCATGAAGAAATGAGTCAACTTTGACGCCCTCTAGTGGCTAAAACGTCCAACCTATTAACCCCAGTTTGGGTATTTTTAGAAAGCTTATTTCCTTGGCTGTCCATTAATGTATAATAATCTACCAAAGATAGTGCAATTACGCGAGTTTTTAAAAATTAAACAAAAAGATACCCCAAAAAAATTGATCATCATTGACGCCCTCTAGCTGGCAAACGGCTAACCAATCAATTTTTATACGTCAATGGGAAGCTCATTTCATTGGCTGTCCATCAACATATAAAAGTAAATACAAAGTGCTACAAATACAAGTGTGTTATTTACGGTTTAGTGACAGGATGCACAACAAACATTTTTTGACTGGTTAAAGGCTAATTTGACTATAGAAAATTAGGAAAACACGGTCACGTGACTTACTAGATCTACCACGACGTGATGCTTGGAATTTTTTTGAAAAACTGTTTTGCAAATGACGATCTTTATAAGGGTCAAATTTGCCTGAAACACCGCCACTATCCTAATGGGTTTTTGCGCGTTAGGTTGTTCAGTTAGTGCAAGCGAAAATTGACCTTAATGATTGTATTTCTACAGTTTTGCTCTCGGTTTTGCTACTACTTTAGATTTGGCAATCATTGTGCTAGGTGTGTGTCAAATATCTGGGAAATATCTGCTCGATTTAAAAAAAATCCTTTAAAGATATTAAAGGGGTAACAGTCAAGGAAAACATTTAGTTAGCTTTGGAGCCCTCTGGCGGCCCAACGAAGCAACCCATAAACACAGCCGGCCATATTTTTTGAAAACCTATTTTATTTTCTATCCATAAAAGTCTATACAAAGTGTTGTGTGGAACAATAAAGACAGTTTTGATTAAATTTGACTAAACTACTACTTTAACCTTCATTAATTCGGTTATTCTGACAGTTAAAGGGTTGTTCAATGTATCAATTTAAAAAGTGATTTTTTTCCCACTATGTATATTTTTATTTTCTGTCTCTGGGCTTTTCAACCATGTAGTATTGTCTAACTGATGTCAAAAGGTCACATCAGCAAACCTTTCAGGACTTGAGGATTTAATTAGAGTATAGACCTCCGTTTTGCTGACAAATTCACCATTTTTATAAAACAGGGGGTTCCATTTAAAAATCTAAAGTCGGTGTTCTTTCCGAAGTCCAAAAGATTTTGGAAAGAGAGTTTGGACCCAACCTAGGCTACACTCCAACATGCAGTGAAAAATATTGAGTTGTTCTCTAGATACTTCTTAATATACCATCACCGTGAATCACCCTGTATATTAACATTAATTAAAAAATAATGCATAATAAGACATTTTGAAAATGACATGAACAATGAAAGTACTGCCACTGATAGCCTCTAATTTGTGTTGGCTAATAATATTGCTATTTTAGTATCTAATTATACTTATTAATGTACAATCATTCCAGTAAATTTTCAACTGAAAAAAATAGCTTAACTATTTACTACTACTAACTTTTCAAAAATTTCACTTACAAATGTTTGTTATCATAAAAATTGAATACTGTTCTAGGCTCTATTTTGACTTTCTATTGACTTTTTAGATTCTTTGCTGTAACTCTGTAATCAATTTTCAAAGTCAAAATGTTAAAAAAACATTCTAATATCATGAACATTGATTTAACGCGCTGTTTACAGTAATTCTAGCCAATTCTCAATGCTAAACCGTTGAAAAACAGTATCATAAAAATTGACTTACTCAAATTTCAGTTTTTTTAGCTAGTTTTTGACAATTTTGGTCGGTGACAGTACCAAAAATCGCCTGGTTTCATATATATAAAAAAAAAATGTTAAAAACTTTCATTCCATCTGCGAAAAGGGTCCTTTGCAGCCGGAAAAAAATCGTCTGACGTTAAAACTGAGAGAAGTTGTCAGAAATATAGTAAGAGAAAATAGTTGAAAACATCAATAAGTGTCAAATTTAAAGCAATAAAAATCGATGTTTTAACTAAAAGCTAAACTGTAATTTTTAACGTTTCATTAAAAATGTAACACAAACTTTATAAAATTGAGGGATAAAGCCAAAATGACTATTTTTTATGATTCACTCACATTAGTAAAATAAGTTGCGTTAAAGTACATTGTAAAATAAAAAAATACAACAATGCTTACAGTATTCTCTTTAAAATAAGGTTCATTTTGATATCACTTATTAATGGATTTTGTACCTTTGTAACCCCGATAAAAAACTATCTTAATCATTTATTAACCATTCTAGGTTATGACCAGATACATTTCCAATCCGGACAACCTGAAGCTTATGATGAACATGTTAAAGGAACGTTCCAGAAATATCCAGTTTGAGGCCTTCCACGTGTTTAAGGTACCCCAAGTTCTCCTCTACTGCCTTAAATGTCTAAAAACATCCGTTTTTACAGGTATTCGTAGCGAACCCTAATAAACCGAAACCGATCCTGGATATTTTGCTCAGGAATCAGGAAAAGTTGGTAGAGTTTTTAATGAAATTTCACACAGACAGGTGTGAAGACGAGCAATTCAACGACGAAAAGGCTTACCTGATTAGGCAAATTAAAGAGTTGAAACCATTGCCAGGACACTAACCCCTATCAATTTTTTGATTCCTGTAATAATAATAATAATATTGTTGCTAGATTTGATTTTATTCTTCTTTATTTCTTCAAAAATTTCGCTATTTTAATAAGAGATTCGTGTAGGAAAAATCTTAAGATATTTATTCTTAGTATCGCAATGGCTTAAAAAAGAGAGTATTCTATTATACCTAATTTTAGACGATCAAATAGTTTAGGTTATTATGGTTTTATTGGACGTACGCTCCTGTAATGATTATTATTATATGTTCATCTGTCGTTTATCTCTCCCTCTCAGTTGTCTTGCTTGATTACGTTAGCTAAAATTGAACATGTTCAGCTTTTCAGTTAGTCGAGCAATGAAGCGTATTAAATTATTATTATTGTCAGATTGTATTATTTATATAGTTCTTCGAGTATTCGAAAATAAATTGTCGTATTGTTTACACAGTTTGTCCGATTTTTTTTCTTAAATCTTCCAAATAGTTTAAGGGAGGAAAGTGCGCAACTTTTTTGAGGGTGCAAAAAGCAGTTTACAACCACAGTAGAGCATCTAATTTTTTCTACCACCAAGGTTATGTTTTATGAAAAAAAAGCAGCAGTTAATGTTGGATACTAATAATAATAGTGGTTACCTGGATGAAAATAGTAATTAAGATACAAAGGGCATTATACAGTTCGATCTTCAACTTGAAACGTATCGCACGTCTGTTTCGTGGGCGCCATTTTTTGTCGCTAAGAAACCACGTTTCTTGAAACGGTATTCAGAGAAATTTGAAGTTGACGACCGAATTCCGCAGCCGATCGAGTGGAAATGTGGGGCCTCTAAGTGGAAAAGTCGATTCCTAAAGGTCTACGGAGAATTGTCTTGTGCGGTGCACTTCCAAGAGGCGGAAAGGGTGAAAACCTAGGTCAGGACCACGTGGATGTGACAGTGACGGTTATAGTTTCCACGAGGAATGACTATATCTTTCACTCGGATCGTGCCCTTAAGCAGTTTTTTAGACCTTTTTGTGTTTGTGAAGTAAACTTTTGTGAAAATCTAGAGGTTCAGGGGCACAGGCCCGACTTTCTGAGCCTCTTACGTAATCGTGCTGGCAAATTGCTGAGAGCAGAGCCATTTAACAGACAAGTCAAGTCAAGTCAAGGGCATTATAAGGACAATAATGCATGAGGTCGAACGTGGGCATTATTTCCTGTAATGCCTGTAGTGTCTTCAATGTTTAATGTCTGATTTTCATTCTGTAGATATGTATTTAAAAATTGGTCGAAGGGCAATATAAAAAATATTGCCCTCACCTGAGGCCACTATGAAAAATAACTCCCTAGGGCATTAATTCTTAGATAATTGACCTTAATAGGTGTCATTATTGATGAAATAACCACCCTGTCGGACATTAAGGAAATTTTGGGTTTGTGTAATATACAGTATATCAAAAGCAACAAGATTGACTAATTTAAGAACACCTTGTAGGTATATCAACTTTTTTAAATAGTTTTATACATGCAATCCGCTTACACCTTTTAACCATACCCACGTCACAAAATCTTTTTATATAAATAACATTGATGAATAAGTCATGAACTTTAAGTCACTGTTAAAGTATTTGGAAAAAACAGGACATTTCTTATTGCCTTCCTACAGTAATTCCACGAATGAAAAATACCGGATCTGTTATGGAAAGTGCGCTTACGTATTCGGCATTATAGTAATGACCGTAATTGATTTGGTTTGTTTGTGAATAACCTTGCCGGTAGCCGTCAAAACTGTAACAACGTATAAAATGCAAACTAGAAGACCAAATGGGACATGAATATTTATAGCCGAGATTGTTCTCAAAGTATGATTACTCATAACGAATCATTATTGTTGGCCTTATAGGTTTTAACACGCGAATTAATTGTGTTCAGACAGACACCTAGTGATATCATGTTGCTACTAATTTACAAGAAATTGCACAATAGGTTCCCAATTAAGATTAATTAGTGGGTGCAAAAATGGTTAACTGTTTTCAACTCTCTTCAGATATTTTTCACGACAAATACAGGGTGGTATACATAAATAGCTGATTACTTTTAGATCATCAGTCTCAAATGGAAGAGGTTATCAACCTGTTTTTTTTTTTTAAAGTAGTAACTAATATTCTATACAGGGTGTCTCATGACGAACGACTTTAATCTATTTCCAATATAAATTACAAAGAAGTATGTATGTAAAAAGTTTAAAAATTCTCCTCAAAAAAATTCTGGACCATTCACCAGCAATCAAACAAATTTTAGACAATTAGCCAGCACAATCATTTTTACACATTCTGCTACTCTAGGACAATTATCCAGAACCAGAGATGTAAAAGCGGTAATTTTCGGGTCGGACAATCTCTATTTTTGGAAATTTAAAGTATGATGATTTGACATTTAAAATATGATGTATGATGATTTACCACATAATGCATCTCGATGGGATGCAACTTTTACCTATACACCTTTTTGGTACCTGAACAGCACAATTATTTTATCACATTCTTCTTATGGTACTGCAAAAGAAACCTTTGTCAAACATGAGGTCCTCCTGCTCTCTGGCATTTCAAATAAACCCTCAAAAAGTCAAAAATCTTCTAAACTTATGTCCTACTTTAGTAAAGTAACAGAAATGTTTATCATAAACTTTCTTCTGAGCTTTTTTAGTGTTTGTCAAATACAAGTTTTTTGACATTGGTAGTATTTGTAAAAAAAACTATAATATTGTTAATATTATAGTCAGAGTACTTAGTCACTTTTGTAATTGTCTATATTTTCTAGGTTACAAGTCTACAAGCAAGAATGTGATAAAGCGGTAAAAATGATTTTCTTCAACAATTCAAAACTGACTTGTTTATTGTTAGATATAAAACTTTGGTATTAACTTGTTACTTGGTGCTGTTTTAATTGGTAATAAGCTTCCAGTAATCTTGTCAGTAGACTGTAATTTAATTTTTTTCTCTCAGCACATTCCCATTCCTGTACAACCCACCTTTTATTGATACATACGGAAAATATTTACTAGACATATATCCGGTATTTATTAAAATGGTCATTTTCTAATGCATAGAAATGACATTTTACGTTACAAATAATCAACAACAACGTAATTAATTCTAACTTATGTGGTTTTAAAGGACAACGTCGTGTGATTCACGGTGATATTTATTAATGTCAACAATATTTAATTTTCTATTGTGTTTTTGACTTTCAGCTTTCCTTTCTTTGAAGAAATGATGACGTTTTATTTCCAGTTGTATTATTTACAATACTCACCAATAGTTTAAAGAAAAATACAAAAATTTCAAAAAAATTATATAAATTTATGTTTGAGGTCATCTAGCGACGTAACCCTAACAGTAACTATACATCATACTTTCTACGAGGATCGTTTCTGAAAGCTTTGGGTTACCAAAAACCAAACCTACCAAATCAAGGCTACACTAGTATCAATAAATCAAAGCTCTACCCATTGAATTGGATTTTTCGTAACGTAACCAATTCTTGGAATTGAAGCTGAAATTTACCAATGTAAACTCTTAAAAGTGTGAAGAAAACTTATTCTTTTTTCGAAAAGTAGTAGTTCATATGCCCACAGTGGAGTAGTGAGTGTAAGTGAAAGCAAAACTCAGAGTCGATCTCCACAAATATATTTTGTTTTTTCTATAGTACAGTCTTTTTACCTCCTCTTTAATCCAAATCCTCGAGGCATGGTGGAGTGCCTTCTTAGAAGCTGTGGTGTTGGAGTTAAATCGCAGAGAGACATACTTGGGTTGTAGGCCTCTACGCAGGCACTCAGAGTTGAGCCATATATCCAGACGGGCAAACTTCCTCCTTAGTAAGTTCTTCTTGAGTTCACGGACCAGAAAAGCTTGACCAGCTGATTGTATCAAAAAGTCCATATTTGTGGAGATCGACTCTGAGTTTTACTTTCACTTATTCTTTTTTGTTCTTGATCAAAAACATACGAATTTCTCGAAGTGAATTTTGTTTGAACAAAAAATGTGTAAACCTCGCCCGTGAAATATTTCAATTTCAAATTTTCTTTCGGACGTCCAAATGTATTTAGACTTAGTTAACATCAATTTACTCTTCAAGCCTTCGCTAGATTTTGATCATATTTTTTACGAATTGTAGCTTGATTCTTCATGAATACATCTGTCTTATTACGATTTTTAAATGGTTTGTCTTTATGTCATATACAGGGACGAAAAGGAAGTAAGAAATTTTCTGTGCTTTTTGAGACACCCTGTGGAGAGAACAACTGAGAATTGAAAACATCAAATTGTAGCCCGTTATTTTCTGAACATTTCCCTTTTTTATTCCCTCTGATTTTCATAGGTTTCCTAATCAAATTTGCTATACGTCATTGGTTCTTGTGAAGCGAAAGTCAAGAACATTCATCATTTTGATTCTTAAAAATCCAACATGGGTGATATGTGGCGTAGGCTGTAGGTAGCATTGATTTAAATTGGTACAAGTTACAGCGATGTTGCTGACATGTTAGGAAAATCAAAATCTACGATATATCGTAAGACGTTGGAGACAAATGGGAGAGTATGTGAGGAGACGAGGTCAAGGAAGAAAACGGTCAACCACGGCTAGAGATGACAGATTCATAGTCTTGCAAACATTATTAAGTAGGCGTAAAACAGTACCGCAACTAAGCAGCGAAATGGAAGAAGTACGTAGAAGGAGAACAAGTGCTCGGACCATTATCAGATGGCTTAAGGAGGTTGGTTTGAAGGCCTATAGAACCAAGAAAGCTCCATTACTCCAGCGATGTCATCGTGTGGCCAGACTAGGCTTTGCTAGGGAGCACAAAAATTGGGAAAACAATCAGTGGGCCCATGTTTTGTTAACAGATGAGAGTCGATTTTGTGTTAATTCCATCGACGGATGAACAATTTAATTTTACTCCCACTGTCTCCTATGGTGGAGGCTCAGTGATGGTCTGGGGTGGAATATGCTTAGGGGCTCGAACAAGGTTGGTGGATGTTAATGGAGCTTTAAATGGATACATTCCCGATGTTCTGCAAGAGCATGTCGTACCATTCGCCCCCCATATCGGAGAAAACTTTTTGCTAATGCACGACAATACCCGCCCTCACAAGGCTCGTTGTGTCTCCGACTTTTGAATGTCGTTGGAATAAGAACAATGGCGTGGCCGGCATGTTCTCCAGACATTAATCCGATTGAACATGTCTGGGACAGGTTAGGTAGACGATTAAGGTCTATAACTCCTGCAGTTCTGCTCTGGTTGAGATTTAATTACCCCTGTATACTTTTAAGCATTCTTTACACAATAAGCTGACAGGTAAAAGTGTGAGGTGACCAATTACTTAAAGTGAAAAGTTCTCAGAGGAACGAAATGAATTTCATATCCAATTCGAGTGTCGACTTTGGTGAAATCACATGAAATTAAGATAAATATTCACCTTTTCTTCGAAACGATTCGATGCAGCTGGAATACATACAAAATATGAAGGAAATCGAGCGAAGGGTTCCAGAGAAAATGGATGTTAAGCTAAGTGTACATTTTGACCGTTCCCCTAATTTTTCCGGTGTGTGTATTTTAGGTGCTGCACTAAAAACTTCAAGGTAAATATCTCAGAAATGGATACAAATAGGTATATGAGATTAAACACAAAATACGTGCGTCAAATATTTTAAATAAACGACCACCATCGACTTTGGTGGCTACCCAAATTTTCAGATTTTTCATATTTGTACTTTTTTTATAATCGATAGATGCAGTTCGTGGAGGACCAACCTGTATTGAATAATCTCCACCAAACTTGACCCAAAATTAAATTTTTTCAAAACTCTTGTTTTCAAGTAAAACAAAGTAAATAGCAATCAATGCTGGTTTACCTTTAAGAGACAACAGACGTTATCAATAGGTATGTTCGCAGAGAAAATCATCACGTGAGAATTCAACCAATTTCTGAGTTGGAAACCAGTCAGGGATTGCCTCTGCGAACAGACCTAACGTGACAGAACGATTAGCAAACTTGAAGTGGAATTGGCCTGGCTATGCCAGAACGTCAGATTGAAGATGTTTGCAGTGAAGAATGTAGACCCAGGTATCTAGAAGTATATCCAGAATAAGTCGGAGGTGCAGACAATGCAACAATGCAAACAATGTAGATGATTGTGGCTATGGAAGACCAGAGGTGCATTTGTTATCCAAAGATCCCAATTTCAGTTTTTAGGGAATATATTAGGATAGGTTAAGTAGGATAATCTGATGTTCTCAGAATGTTTAATTTTTTTATTATTTCACTACTTCTTAAATTTTGTTTCGTTGATCACTTTTGGTCTTAACACTAACTGAGAGATTAAACATATTTTTGTGCTGGAATAAAGTTTTATATAACCTTGAACTTGTGTTTTTTTGTTCATTATTACGGTTTACTGTATAGTGATTGACATTAGAATGCTGGTGGCTATCAGGTTTAACCTGTCTCATTGATATTCTGATCACTCATTAGTAAACCAGTCTGCTAAATCGATGCACAAATTTGAATACTTACAGGGTGTCCGTAAATTAGATTTTTGTCATATCATGTTGCAATTAGCAAATTAGTCATAATTTTTACTATTTGCAAAATTAACCGGAGCAATTTCGAGAAATCCTTCACACTTGAAGCGAAATACCTTCGACTCTAATAAAGTTCTGGGAAATCCACGTCCGGTTGATTCTTCCTCTATACGCGCCGGTTATATGGAAATAACCATATTACTGGGTCTCCTTATACGAGATAATCTGGGAGACCAGTTTTAGAATAATTATAATAACATCGCGTAAGTATAAATAGGCAACATATTAAGATTGCCCATTCAGTTAGTTGGATTAACGTATTGCAAAACGGGTCGGCGACCATGAAGCACGAACACTCAGTATTATTGGTTGCGTTTTAGTGGCTGTGGTGACTGTGAATCTGTGTAAGTGAATCAAATAGTGTGAGATTCATGGAATAGGAACATCTCAACCCATTAAAAAAAAACAAATCTTTATAAATTAAAATTATAATTTAACTTAGTTCTGGGAAGTAGTCAATCCAAAATTACTTCAATGAAATTCAGACACTTTAATCAACTATATACAGGGTGTTTGAATTAAGAGTGTTGGTATACTTTGTGACTGATCTTGTATACTTGTAAACCTTGTTTTACCCTCACGTCATGTGCTGTTTGTTATTTACTATAACAATATGCAAACTTTGAAAGAAATAAAATCAGTAGCTTTCCAATTGTTTGCAATATTCCAGACTTTTTGGACACCCTGTATAACACTATAGAGTTGAATTTTTACACTTTTTTATATTTTTCCAAATAACCGAGTTACGTTTGGTTGAACTTGCTTAGAGTCTTTCAAACATTTTTTTGTGCTCAGACATATTTTTTAGGAAAAGTGCTCTAATGCAATCTAGTTGAGGATACAATTTTATACAGCATTCTTGTCGTACACTTTTTTGATATTTTTCCAAATAACCGTGTAGCGCCTAGTTAAACTTCTTTTAAGTCATTTTTGGTGCCTTATCACAGTTTATCGGGAGTATTACCACGTGCAATTATCGAAATGCAATTATCACTTTAGAATGCAATTATCGCTGACAGTCTGGTGAAAATGCACTGCTCCTATGGGACATTTAACACATGAGAAAAATATTGGGAAATATCTCTCTGAGAAGGCCCTTTAGGGCACAAGCAATGCTCTAATGCAATCTGGCAAAGGGTAAAATTCCCTAAAAATTCTTGCCTTTCACACTTTTTACACAATTTTCCAAATAACCCACGTTTGGCTGAACTTTTTTTCATATTATTTAAGAACAGCTAATTTCAAGACTATAATTCCCAAATTTCGAAAATACTGACTGAAATTGTGTTTTATTGCATTGTAACTGAGATTCTATCATTTTAATAATAATGATTACAGTTTCAGTAAAGTAAGGTTTGTTTATGGAAAAAATACAGTTTGTCTCTGGATTTTAAGGTCAATTTACTGGTTACACAGCAAATTTCAGTACCGTAACTCCCAGATTTCGAAAATACTGACTGACATTGTGTTTCATGGCATTTCAACTGCGATTCTTTCATTTTTGATGGTGATGATCACAGTTTCAGTCAAGTAGGGTTTGTTTATGGAAACAATACACTACGTATCTGGATTTTAAGGTCAATTTACTGGTTATACAGCAAATTTCAGTACCGTAACTCCCAGATTTCTAAAATACTGACTGAAATTGTGTTTCAATGCATTTTAACTGAGATTCTTTAATTTTTGATGATCATAGTTTCAGTGAAGTAGGGTTTGTTTATGGAAAAAATACAGTATGCCTCTGGATTTTAAGGTCAATTTACTAATTACTCAGCAAATTTCAGTACCATAACTCACAGATTTCGAAAATACTGACTGAAATTGTGTTTCATTGCATGTCAACTGAAATTCTTTCATTTTTTATGGTGATGATCACAGTTTCAGTGAAGTAAGGTTTGTTTATGGAAAAAATACAGTTTGTCTCTGGATTTTAAGGTCAATTTACTGGTTACACAGCAAATTTCAGTTACCATAACAAAATTTAATCAGCTTATATTTTGTACACAGTCGAGAAGACATAGTTTCCGAGATATAAACAAAATACCAAAAAATAAAACTTTTGTAGACTCCCCTACCCTAAGGTTTAGGGGCTAAAGGCGGGGACTGTTGATTTGTTTACCTCCTAACTAGTCCAGATAAAGTCAAAAATTGTGTTCCTAGCATTTCCCTCTATGTTTTTTTTAAGCATTTGTTGCCTGGACTAACTGGAATACCGGTACACAATTTACAAACAACAAGCATACCTCTCAACTCCTGTTAAAATATTCGTGTTGGTTTTTCCAAAAGCAATTGCAGGCTGGTGGAGGAACCCATTAAAACGCAACCAGGACAAGACCAGTCTTAAAACTCGTTTGTGAAATAAAAGCCTTGCCAATTTGGTTTCAGTAGGGACATTTTGCTAAAGAGGTCAACAGTATGCCGGGAAAAGACACATCATTTTTTATATTTGTGCTATTGACGGCTTTTTGTAAGTGGGTTTGTGTTTACGTGAATAAGTTCAAGGAAAATTATTAACTATGTGCATTATGATTTATGTCGTCATTACTGGTTCAAAGAAACCCGGTATTGAATACCAATGATTTGGTAACGCAAGTTGGTTGTTAGTGGGTTTGCCCATCTATTGTTGATTTGCTTTTTCTGTAAATGAATGAATGATTTGATTTTAATGGAGAGGAATTCAAGTTTAATCGGGCAGGGTCAGTGATTTTTCAATAGAAGTTCAAGGATAAGATCTGAAATTCTGCCAAGTAATTTTAAAATATTTACTGTTAACAAACAACTTGATTTTCAACGGGTTTGTCCAAAAAGCTGGGATTTCCTCAATTTAATTACCACTTACACTTAAATTGCTATAAAATGCTAATACGTTGAAACAACAAAGGCTACACAATCTGATTTGTGTGTGTGTGTGTTCAATTGCTTTTTAAAGAAAAGTGACTTTGTTTGACCTTTAGGCACTTTTTTATTTTGAATTTCTTTGTATTGTTGAAGGTTTTAAAAATCTGACAGGATTATAAATGTTTTTGTTTTCAGGTCATGGTTTTGCTATTAAAGAACCTGGAGCCTACACCGCTAGTTTCAGTAAGTACAAAGTCTAGATCAGAGCAGATGTTGGTTATGTCATTAAAAGTGCTTTTCTGGTGTTTTTTTGACAACATTTTGACTTTTTAATACGGTATGACTGTAATATCTAACCTAACCTAAACATTTTTAAAACATCTGGCCATGTTTTGAAAAATACATTTTTACACATTATACATAAAATATGTTTAGAATTTGTCGTAGAATCCAAATAAGAAACCATATACAGAGTGTTTCATTTAAAGTAAGCTAGTTGGTAACTACTTCCGGTATAGCCGGAGGTGCACTTTTAAAATATTTTAGATGAACTACCCCAATTGACTTTGATTTACTATCAATTTTTCAAAAACATAGTTATGAAAGTTTTTCCATAATGGATTGTGGCGTTTCGTAGTGGACAACTCTTTATACTGTACAAATTATACACAGATTATTTCAGAAAAACTGAAAATTTGACATCATTGTTGAGGGCGGATGTTCTACCATTCAAATATTCTGATTGGTTATTCCAAAATTCTTACAGATCTCCCTTTTTGACCGAATTCTTCCTCTAATTTTGAACAACTTTATATTTCTAATCTTTTCAGTATAGAATGCAGGAGAAAATGGCGACTAAAAATTATTGAAGTCTTTGAACTTCAAAAATCTGAAAATGACAACAGTGTACAAATAGTCAATTATAAACTTGCTTACTTTAAATTTAATGATACCTACTCACTTTGAAATATCATTTCTTTTAATTCTGCCAGAATTTCTAAACATATTTCACGTAAATAAATACAACTGTCTTTGCTCGTTGACATTTCCTTTAAAAGTTTTTACCAAAATCTACATTAGCCAAATTATTATATGGAATTAAATTTCTTGTTATGAAACTATAATTAATTTTTATAGTATTTTGATATGTGATACAGGGTGAATAATATTATTAACTTAAAAAATCCCAACCGGAGAAAATTAAATTAAAAAAAAAATTATCAAAATCTGTTTTCACATTAGTTTTCATAAAAATTTTCTAATCAGATTCTGAAAGATGTTGACAATTATACTCACTTTGGTAATTTAAATAGTAATTTAAAGTGAAAGTTGTATGGTTTTAACTGACTTTTTTAGGATGCTATCAAAATTTAAGTTACTTGGAGTTTACAAAAAACATTAAATAATAACAAATAATAACAAAATTGACAGTTCCTATAAGGTGTATTTTCAAGTTTTTAGGTCGATTTATAAATTTGTATGTAGTTTTTCACGTTTTCAAGTCAATTTTCTAAGTAAAAACCTAAAATCAACGACAGAAATTTGACAAATGACTTTTTAAGTAAATTTTCAGGTCCTGAAACATTTTTTCAAGTTTTTAGGTCAATTTTTGCGTTTTCAAATTAATGTTCAAATTTCCTAGTCAATTTTCTTAGTAAAAACCTAAAAATTATTGGAAAAAATTTGAAAACGGACTTTTGAAGTCAATTCTCAGTTTCTAAGTCATTTTTTCAAGTTTTTAGGTCAGTTTTCAAGTTTCGACAAATGACTTTTTAAGTAAATTCTCAGGTCCTGAGACATTTTAAGTTTTTAGGTCAATTTTTGCGTTTTCAAATCAATGTTCAAATTTCCTAGTCAATTTTCTTAGTAAAAACCTAAAAATCATTAGAAAAAACTTGAAAACTGACTTTTGAAGTCAATTCTCAGTTTCTAAGTCATTTTTTTCAAGTTTTTAGGTCAGTTTTCAAGTTTCAAGATATTTTTTCTTTCCCAACAGCGACTTGAAGCATTTTTACTGTCTTCAAAGTGTCAAATTAATGTCAGAAAGCTTTTAGGGTCGATTACACCGACATTTTTAAAGGCACCCTAGGTTAGGTTTTAATTTGACTATGACATTTTGCATATATGATCTGTCACAGTCAAATCGCAACTTAGCCTAGGTGAATCTTAGGGTGCAATCAATTATGTCGGTGCAATCCACCATTATTATCATAAATTTGTCTGAAGTCTTCGTGACTATTTTACAGTCAAAACAGCGACTTGAAGCATTTTTACTGTCTTCATAGTGTCAATTGAAGTCAGAAAGCTTTTAATGTCTTTAAGTTGTCAAAAATGCTGCCTGAAGCTGTTTTGGTAATTTTAGACAAACAAAACAGGGATTTTAAGCCTTTTTACTGTCTTCAAAATGTGAAATTAAAGTCAGAAAGCTTTTAATGTCTTAAATTTGTCTATTAATAACATTAAATGCAACACCCGGTTTAAATTATTATTAATTAAAAAAAACTATTTCAGATATGCTATATTTATCTGAACCCTTTATTGAAATATTAATTTGTAAAATAACCCAGTTTCTGCAGTTTCTGAGCTGCTCTTTTACATCGTGCTAACCGCAACACTATTGAACATATACAGGGTGCTTAAAAAACAAACATAAAAACACTAAACTTGAAACTAGCGGCCGCGTTTACCCTGTTCTACGTGAGTGTAAACCCACAAAAGCTAAATTTCTGTAATTCTAACGGTTTCCGAGATAATTGACTTGTGTTGTACTTACTTTTTTTTGAAAACGCATTCAAATTTTGTAAATTACGTATCTCCGCCATTTTTGTTCGTCTTGAACATGATCTTTCATGTCGTTCGGAAGCGTTATTTGCTTAAACTGACTTGATTATATTATTTATATTCGCAGTTTTAACATACAATAACAACAACTGTGGATTTCTATGATTGATTGCTCAATAACGGTTTAATATCGAATATTTTTGAGAGATATAATACAAATTATATAATAAATTGGGTTTTGTCTTTTTCAGGTAAATCATCCTCTTCAGCATCAGGTAAGAAGTTTAATAATTTTTAAAAAAATTCATACAGAAATTAACTTAAAACTTACTCCCAGCTTTCAGTCATGCCAGTTCAAGTTCCTACACCTTTGGTGGCAATCTAAATCCCACCGATCTCGAAGCCCTCAAAGCTCAGGCTGTAGCCCATGCCAGTGCCGAGGCTGTTGCAGGCAGCGGCGCTACAGCCGGAGCTGTAGCAGGAGCTACAGCCCACGCTGCAGCCGGCTCCACCTCTTCAAACGCTGTAACAGGATCAGCCGTGTCAAATTCGGGCGCGGTCGCTTCTTCCAATGCTGGTAAGTGTGAGTCCGCATTCAAATCGGTTTTTTTTCTGAACGTAGATGGGTGAGGTCGAATTATTGTAATCTTGAAATCAGCTGAGTGGAATTTTAATGAGAGATTTTATTGTTTTGCATTCAGGTTTGACCTTAACATTTCAATTTCGGACGATCGAAAGAAATTGCCTTAATGAATTTGGAATGACTCATGATATAGTTTGGTTCTACGAAAATGATTGTTACGTCAATAAGTCGTCATATATAGGAAGTCATTTAATGGTTTAATGTTCTGAATTTTATTTGGTGGAATCTCCATTTTTGATGCAAATAATGGCAGTTCATGGCTTCTGAGGAACCGATTACGTCCAAATTACGTCCTTTAGTCTGTTCTATTAATTCTTCTCTTATTAATTTCAATTTTTTCTGACCTTCTTAGACAAAGTGCATTTTTAATTAATCTTTGCTGGACTCAGAAAATATTTACTTTTTATAGAGCGGAGCTTTGCTCTAAATAAACTACGAGGCTTTGTTCCTGATGAACCAATACCATTACAAAACTTGGGATACTGATAAAGCACATTTTACTTTTTACAAATCGTGAATTTAAAATCTGTATTTCAGTTAGTTAAGACACCGTGATTTTTTAAATTATAACCCCAGTTGGACTCAGAATGTTATTGACGTCACATTTTACATTCTCTAGTTTGTTGTTTCGGATGAACCGATCACATCACAATTTCCAATATTTTGTCCCAAAATCTTGTCACAAGA
The DNA here is from genome assembly GCF_016097725.1 of Ips typographus. Taxonomy (NCBI): domain Eukaryota; kingdom Metazoa; phylum Arthropoda; class Insecta; order Coleoptera; family Curculionidae; genus Ips; species Ips typographus. Next base: position 14,589,025 of record NC_138423.1, read on the forward strand.
TATATTCTGATGAAGTGGTCATGTGTCATCGCATGACGTCATATTCGTTTTGGCAAACTGGCATATGTCACGTACGAAGTTTGTTGCCATCTTTGTCTAGCCCGTTAAGTTCTAATGGTTCTTTTTCCTATCATTGGTTTTCTATGTTTAATTTTCACAAAAGTGCAAATATACCGATAATTATTTGAGAAAATATCATTGACTTGGGAGAGTCGTCAAGTTCATATGTTTTGATGAAATTCACCAAAAATCACCATAAAGATTTGGTTTTTCTAGACTTGAAAACTCTAAAATTAGAAAACTTTTAATACTTTGAAGTCGTTTTAAAAGAAATTGTCAAAATAAAATTCCACTCTGACTCTCGTTATTTATCTATAAATTGGAGTTTTTCTAGTTTGTTTTTGTCTTGAAACCCATCAAGTCTTTTCAAATAAACTAATATTTCAGGAAACGACGCCGATGTAGGTCTATCTTCTAGTGGTGCTGGCACTGACTCCAATACCATCTCCGTATCAGGACTGGATGATGGTTCTTACAAAAAAAATCGCCTCAGACAAGTACACCACCAACTATTCCGGCGGCAGCCAAACGAACTACGCTGTCAGTGGCGAATACGTGCAGCCCCAATCAAACTCGGTAGTAACTGGATGCACCAGCTGCAAGGGACCATTCCCAGGCCCTAATGGCAGTATTCACGACTACAAACCTGCCGGAAGCGTCGCTTCATCAGGATCGTATGCAACTTCTAGCGGTTCTGGAGTTTCAGGGAGCTCTGGAACTCAGTACCAGCCAGTTCCAGTGGTAGTACCTGCGGGTCACTCAACCCAGCCACAATTACCTGGATCAGATGGAAGTATTTACTCCAGTAAACCAGCTTCTGGACAGTACGAAAACCAGTACACCAGTTCAGGACAATCATCATCAACCTCTTCAGGAACAACCTACACTAAACCAGTTTCTGATCACGTTTTACCCAGTTTGATCGCAACGTTGCCAGGACCTTCTGGAAGCATCTTCGACAGCAAACCTGCTGGTGGTGGTAATTTGAGATAGTTTGCTGTAAGAATTTAACTGACAGTTGTTTAGTTGCAGGAGCTAGTGCATCAGCTGTAGCCGGTGCTTCAGCTTCTTCGACCACACAAGAACAGCACGTTATTCCAGTTGTTTCTTCCCCATGTTCGTCGGGATCGGGATGCGGTTCTGCTTATCACGCTACACCAGGTCTGGCAAATATCATACCCGTTTTGCCAGGTCCTTCTGGTAGTATTTACGATAGTAAACCAGTGTCTGGTGGTGTCCATTCTACAGCAGGTGCAGGTACGCCCAACATTCAAAATTAAAAAATCAATCTATAACTTCCTCTCTTTATTTTTCAGTTAGTGGATCATCTTCGAATGTATACAACACTGGAACAACGGTACATACTGTGCAACCAGTAGTGGTGCCTGTAGCTCCTGGTAAGTATTTGATAACTATGCATTGCATTTTGTATTAATTTAAATTGAAAGCTCCCCAACCTAACCAAAAACCATTATTCCCGGGACCCACTGGAAGCATTAATTCATATAAACCGGTATCACCCATTGGCACTGGAAGCATTTCATCAACATCATCATTGACAGAATTGAATGGTAATCTGTTCACCAACCTTTGATTCACTGTCAAGAAATTAACTAATACATTATTTGAATATGTAGCTTACAGTGGAGCTGGTTCCGTGACTTACAACCCACACACCACAACACAGTCCGGAAGTAAAGTGGTCCAAAACACTTTTGGGAGCAGTGACAATAGTGTGACGCAGAGCACCTCAGGAGGTAATTGTTAGTTTGCTAAAATTACATAACATATAAAGAATCTTAAACACCTGGAATAACCAAATTACTCACTGTAAATGGTTTTATGGGCAGGTTGTGCTTCGTGTAAGGGTCCATTCCCCGGACCTTCAGGCAGTATTCACTCGTCTAAACCGGTGTCGGCCATATCATCAAGTTCAGCAGGTTCATCATCATCATCGTCATCTGAGTTAGATGGTAATATTACAACTTACAAATTTAGGTTTTTTTGTATAATATTAGAAACATTAGGAGAAAGACAAATAGATCTCAGAGTGAGGGCTATATTTGGTTCTACTCTCCCTTTTCTTCTTCAGTTATCTCTCTGGAGTTTTGTTAAAGTTTTGAGTGTTGAAGTAAGTTGGTTGCAGCTGTGGGGCTAAATTATTTCTGAAAAATATGATTAAATGTTGACAAAAATCAATTAGTTAACCGATTTTCCTAAACTATTCTAACTTCTTCTGGTGTCTTCAAAGAGCAGAGAAAGCTAAACATATTTAGTTCATACTATTGTTGATAAGTTTTAGTTGGTTCTTAAACATGCTCTCAAATATTGATTAACTTATTTTTTTTCGCTCATTTTTAGACGATTACAGTACTACTAACTATACTATAGTCATATTTTGTCCATGTTTTGTGATTTTTCTGTCACAGTAAGTATCTGATCAGGGTTTGTTCCTCTTTCTAGCTAAGGTTGTAGTGTCGTCCGCATAGAATGCTGATCATTATTCTTAATTTAAAGGTTTTTGAGATCTGACAGTTTCAGGTAAAAGGTTCTCCTTTATCAATGTAAATTCTACAAAAAGTGCTACGGAGTACCTAAATTTGCTTTCTTCCTTTGTAAAACAAATAACGTCATAATACCAACGTCAGGACGTTTGAGTGAGTTCTTCTTTCTTTATAAATTACACAAACATTAAAGCTTTTTCACAATTTTTTGTTGAAAATTTTCTGTAATTTAAAGAAACATTTTGGGATACAGCTATTTAGGAGAGGATTAGTATCTTTCTCCTGCCTCGTTGACCTTTTCCGCCAAACTTGGTCGAAATACTTGTTTAAGTCTAGCAGGACATATTTTGATGAATCACTTGAATGAATGAATGATTGTAGTTTTCTTCAGGAAAAGCTCCACATGAATCGAATACAACTACATGCAATTTCCAGCACCTTCCAAAAAATATTCATGCTCAGATGTTCCTGGCAGTTTCTTCTAATACAGCTCTGCCACTCATTCTCGTATATCAATAATTTCGGAACTTTTGTCTATAAAATCTAAAAATTAGCCGTACACTTAATCTCGGAAACTTCCTAAACAGTATATCTCCTATCCTTCAAGTCATCAATAATTATTATTTGGAGGCCTTTTTAGCGTTAGAGGTGCTAAAGCATATCTTGGATGGTTAAGCCCTGATGACTATAATTTTTCCCGGAATTGTCGTTCTAAACCATTTGGATATCTTTAGTTTGATATTTTTTGTAAATGAAGATAATAAAATGAAATAATAAAATAAATTTCAGCTTACAGTGGCGCAGGCTCAGTTACCAATATTCCTGCTTCCCACCCAATTGTAGGACCTGTGTGCAGTTACACTCCTGGATCTGGAAAGCAATGCGGCAATCCAGTAATTCAGGTGACCCAAACCGCTTCTGAAAGTGGATCGAGCAGTTCCAACCAATATGAATCAGGTATTTACCCCCTTTTAGTCAATTGGAAACACATAAAAATAACGTGTGGTTGCTGTTGCAGGTTCAGTTACCAGTATTCCAACTTCTCACCCTGTAGTTCGCCCTGCTTGCAGTTACGCCTCTGGTTCAGGACAAAATTGCGGTGCTCCTGTATCGGAAATCAGCCAAACTCAGGAATCTGGGGCTAGTTCTTCTAGCCAACAGGCAACAGGTACATTTAAAACATTTTGACATACTACATATTCAAATTTGAAAGTAAAATTTTTCTTATCCAATTTATGGACTTTCCTTAGATTCAGGAAGTGTGATAGTGACACCATCTATTCATCCTGGAATCCCAGAAGCTGGCACCTACTACATCAATAAGCCATCTCAAAATGTTGAGGCTCCCCTGCCAGCATCTCCAAATTTCTCGGGACAAATACCCTGTACAGATAACAGCTGTGGTGGTGAAACCCAAAAAGGTATTCTCCTGTACTCTGTATTTTTAGAACAAATCAGAAATTTTGTCCATTTACAGCTTCCAGTGGTGCGGTAGCTTCAGCTGGTGCATACGCTACAGCTCAGAATTCTGGAAATTCTGGAATCGTGTACCCATCTAAAGATACCACAGGACAATACTCTGGTAATGTAATTTACCTTTTTAATAAAACAAGGTTAAAGTTTGCATTTTTAGGCATAAACCACGATCAAGCCCATTTGTCTGGAGGAGTGGTGTTCCAAAACGAGGATGGCTCTTATTACAACCATCCTGCACCTGCCAAACCCATTTACAAAAACTCTGCATCCGGTGGGTATGCTGTTAGTTCAAACCCTGATGACAACACCGGAGTTTTAATTGGTGAGTCTTCTGGTTTTTTTAACTGTTGAAGAGAGAATTACTCCAGAATGATCCAATTATGCAGTTTGAAGCTCAAAATGGCTGAAGAAAAACTTTTTTTTTGCATCTCGCTGAAAATTTCCGTTTTTTCCAGGTCCTGGATTACTATCGAAACCAATCTATAAGAACTCAGAATCCGGTGGGTATGCTGTTAGTACCAACTCTCAAGAGAACACTGGAGTACTTTTGGGTAAGTCCACGACACTAAATTTGTCTAGAAATTCTTTTATGTTATCTGTCGATTTTAATGTCATCAATCACGTGGTACCTAACTGTCAAATTTCTGATGGCTACTGGAACGGTCTAATAATAGAGATCACAAAAATGTTGGAAAGTTGTAGGACTTTCATTCTTTACAAGCTTCTGGCACTTCCAAATAACTTGTTGACGCTTGAAGCAGTTTCAGATTACTTTTTAAGGCTTCTGACAGTTTCAGGGGAATTTTTACTTTCCAATTGCTTTTAGAGTGGTCTGACACTTTTTAGTAACTTTTTGGAGGTCTCTTGTATCTCTAAGACTCTTGACAGGTTAAAATAGTATTTAAGTGCTTCTGGTACATTCAAATCAAATATCAGAGGCCTCTGGTACATACAGATTACTTTTTTTATAGCCTTTGGCACTGTCAAATGACTTTCAGATGCGTCTGACACTTTCAAGAGATTTCTTGAAAGATCATCAAAAGATCTTTGACATTTCTAAATCACTTTTGAGAAAATAAAGTACTATATTACAGGTTTATGGCACACTTTTAAAGATCTCTGGCACTTTCAAATCAGTATTAAACATTTATAACATTTTCTGACACTTTCCAAACACTCTTGAGAGGTTGAAGTAGTACTTAGAAGTAATAACTTTTAAACTCTCTTTAGTACCTTTAATTCAAATAAGTAATGATTTCACGTTCAAAAATATGTTTTTCACTGACCCAGGTCCTGGTACTGGACATTTGCCAATTGAAACGGACAAAACCAAGGAACTCGCGTCCAGTGGTGCCACCATTGAAAAAAGCGACAAAACTACTCAAGGTGCTTCCAGTTTCAGTTCAGCATCATCACAAGCAACAGGTTAGTAAATGCACTTTTGGCTTTCAACACTCACGCACACATGTAAATATTAATTCTAGAACACACTAACACTGGCACTGAAGTGACCATCGAAAAACTCAAAGGTACTGAAATCACACCTGAATATCCTGCTAAACCTAATTGCTTAACTGGAAATTGTGGTTTGGACGCAAACGCTGGGTCTGGAACCCCCATTACAATACCGTGTTACGGAAAATTCTGTTCTGGTGGTGCCACCCAGGTTTACGTAATCGAAGAAAAAGAACCTTATCCAAACCAGTACGGTAACGGCTATCTGGGTCAAGGTTATCAATATGGGGGTTCTGGAGTAAACAACGGGTACGCCACTGGACAAGTACTGGTCAATCAAGGGTCGCATACCTACGACGTCACTAACAAAGACATTAAGGGCAGTGGTTACGCTGGAAACTACGGTGGTCATTATGCTTCCATACCTTTGAACCCACATTCGGGTTATAGTTACGGGTGTAAGTCTGGAAAGTGCGGAGGCCTGGGACCGCTTCCTGGGCTTAACATACGGAATTCTGCTTTGAGTGGTGCTTATTCTAGTTCGGGGGCGTTTGGTGGAGCTAGTGCAGGTTGGTAGTACTAGAAATTGATACCTAATACATAAGAAAAGTGATGGTAATAATAGGGTGCTGCAAATTCAGAATATTTTTGATACGAGGTTGGTTAAAAAGTTATTCTGAAATATCTCGAAAAGTATTAAGAAAAATAAGTGACCTGTGTCATCAATTAGTTTTTGAGATATTGCGTCCTTTTGTTATTTAGAGCAAAATCGTCCTCTTTTATTAATGTAGAGAATCAATTTTGGATATATCTTACGTTGTTTTGCCAATTCTTGACCCACAAATAGATACGATCAGTTGATGTTGAAATAATTATACTGTCATTTGTGCGTTTTTTATGGTTTTTGCAAACATCTCCTTTATACGCCATTTTAAGACAAAGTTGACCTTGTTGATATGTGTGTAGCAAATTTTAGATACATTTTTGAAATTAAAATGCAAACAATTACCTACATTTCCAAGATATAGTGATTCCGTTTCATATGTTTCAACTTGATTGAAAATAACACCACATTTAGTGCCACGTGATTTATAAGTAGTAGATTTTCTTAAGTTAGAAATAATTTTTATTGATCACGTGGCTTTTCTCTAAATTTTCAACTTCAGACTTTTGAAATTAAAATCTTAAGAAGTCTTACACCCGAAACAACATGGAAATACTTATGGTAGAGCCATGCTTCTAATGAATCAATCTAGTCGAAACTAGAGGCATATTAGTAAAACATGCTTTCCTCTACTAATTCTGAAAATTGTAGTTTTCTATCTGACTTCATCTCGACAGGATGATTTTTTTAATTGAAATTAGTTGGTGTCAAGAAAGATATAAATATTCAGAATGTATAATTGCAGAGCTTAGCTCCGAAGTAACTCAGATCCTGATAAACCGATAATAACAAAACTTGGGACAATAATACACACATTCATCTATAAATCCTGAAAATTACTGATTTTTGTCTCACTTCCTTAAAGCAGGGTTATTTTTTTATTAATTATAAAACATGGAACTAAAAAATATTGATAATGTACACTCTAAAGCATCGCTCCTAAAGTACTGAGTAGTTCAACTTCTGACGAACCCATCATGCCAAAACTTGGGACACTAATACGTCAAACATTCATCTATAAATCCTGAGAATTTCACTAAAAATCGGATTATTAGAAGTACCGTACAGAACGGAAATATGGTTTAACGACTGTTTCAAAGTTTCAAATTAGTTAAAAAACAATTTTCCAAAATTTTTATCTCCGAAAGAAGTTGAAGTACGGCCCGGTTATTATATCGGTTTTTGGACATACATACAAAAAAAGGAAAAATGTTATGATTTTTATATCTAATATCGAAAAACACCTGATGACATGTTGAAAGGAATGATTTGAATATTTTTTTTATACAATATTATTATCGTACCATTCTTATAGTTTAATTAACATTAAAACCTATTAATATAATATAATAACTATTTATTAAAACAATTTTTATTGTTATTTCAGGTAGTTTTGCCAGCGCAAGCGCAGGAGCCACCGCCTCGGCCGGATCTTACGCCGGTAGTTATTAAGTAGCATTCTAAAGTAACATTCTCAAAATGCATTGTGATCATTTTAAAGTGGGAAAGGAAAAGACTTATACATTTAATTGTAATAAAATTACATTTATATAAAAAAATACAATGAAGTTTTAGTTCATCACTACCCGTTGCTAAGCTTAATAGGTAATGCAGTGTCATAATGAAAAGGCATTAAATTGAATTTCACTATGACACTGCATAAACAAATATGGAAAGTCATGTTATGTGATGTGTCATAATTACTTACTTTACTATTTCACTACTCATCACTTATTGATAGGACATTATTTGATCGATAATAATTGTGAAAATGTATAATCATCATTAAACAGTTTAAAATAATGCAATGTAACTTTCAATAATAATAACGAATCTGCAAATATGTTATTTACTTGGAAAATAGCGTTTCATCTTTTTGCACTTGTAGGTATTGTCATGCTCTAAAATATATCGTTACGTCAAAGAATTCAAAAGGTACTCTTATTTAGACACCCTGTATATTCTATAACTTTTGGTGGAATACATTTTCAACGAAAAGTAAAAAATGAGCACTCTACAACTCTAGATTTGCAAATGTCGCAAATAGCTTGGAACACACTGTATAGTTAATATGTCTTTCTGAAGTGCGATGGTGAGACATGCCAAGAACAATTGTAAGCTGTATAATTCTTTCTAACGACAGATTTATTTAAATAAAGTGATGTTGCTTATAATAAGTAATATAACAAAAACTATCTTCATATATGACATACGTATACAGTGTGTTGTTACTGTTTGATTAAATTTCAGCAAATTTTCTTTCAGAAAAATGCTCGAACACTTATTATTTTAAAACGTGCATTTGTTGAGAAAAAACAAATACATAAGGTGCTCCAAAATTAATATACCAGGTGTCCAAGAGCACCCTGGACATAGGAGATTAACATGGGAAAACGGTTTTGATTTTTTTGCGCCTGTACGGTTGATTTGATTGAAAAATCGTAATAATGAAAGTTGTAGTACCTATCACGGACTAGTAGACCGTACGAGCAACAATGAAATGTTTAGCCGTTGCCCGACAACCGCCTATACAGTGCAGGCCAAAAGTTTAAATTTTCTCATTTTTGTTAGTGTTTTACGACGAAAGGGCTCAAGTTAGAGATCCGAAAAAAATACAGAAAACTAGTCCGTGATAGGTACTACAACTTTCATTAATACGATTTTTCAATCAAATCAACCGTACAGGCGCAAAAAAATCAAAACCGTTTTCCCATGTTAATCTCCTATGTCCAGGGTGCTCTTGGACACCTGGTATACACGTGTGGTGAAAGATAAACGGGCCATAGCAAAACTGTTTAATTGACAGAGAAACATTGATAATTCCCTTGGTGAGACAAAGACAGAAAACACAATAAAAAGTCTAGTAGGCGAAAACTTTGCGGCAGTGTTGTCAGATCATAATTAATATAATAAATAAAATCAACTGGAGTTACATAATTTAAATTTTAAATTATTAAACTATTGGATCATTTTTATTTCATTGAGTACCGCCAACTGATCACTCAAATATTGCTAATTAGCCAAAAAACAATAAGTAGAGTTTTGAGTTTGAACAATTTCAATAAGTAAATAATTATTTAGTAAAATGGACTTCTACTTTGCTTTAAATAATTATTGTTTCTTATTAAATCTAACTTTAATTAAATAAATTCTTCAACTTTCATTTTCGCGAAAACAGATAAATATGGACATAATGTAGTAAACTACATGAGGAATGTCTACTTGGAATTAAACCAAACAAAAAATTAGGGTTCTTATTAGAAAATCGTACATATCTCAACTTTTGGACACTCAGATGCATATTTAAATTTTTCCTCAATAAATGCGGATTTGCAAAAAAATTAGACACGTGTTCAACCATTTTTCTGAAAGATAATTTCCTGCATTTTCAATCGAATTCATTCCAAACGTTATGGACACCCGGTATAAAGTATATTTAAAAGGTTATTTATAGTCTAGTTTTTTTTCATAAATAATCATAAAATTAGATAATTTCTTTCACTGAGGTACCTACCTGCTCTTACAATAAATTGAACTGAAATTTAAAAAAACATGATATAAATCACACAACAAAACCAAAATAATGTATTTATTGCTGGGTAAATTTACAAAAGGAAATAAATAAGGAATCTAAATCACAAAACCAAGTTCTTAAAACACCAACAATTCTGTTATAAGTTAAAACACTGCTTTAGGATTTAATAGTCCCCAGGATACACACATTGCCTTTCCTTTCTTGCAAATTTTATGGAATAATTCTTGAAACGTTGGTATTGGGCTGTTAATGACTCGTTTGAATGCACCTATCTGTGATGTTCTTTCTAGATAATTTCAATTGAATGTGGTTGTTGTTCCCAAGCCAAAGTTTGATTGGAACTTTCCGCCTTTGTTTACCACCAAATGTTGCAAGTTTTCCAGTTTGGTGAAGAAAAATCTTAAATTCTAAGAAGGTCTCGCAATAACAACACTAATTATTAAACTTAAACAACCCTAAATTAAGTTTTTATTTCTTATTTTTGTAGTTTTTGGTGTTTTTCAACTTTTTAAAATTCCTAACCTCAAAATGTTGTTTAGAATGTTTAGCCGACTGTCAGTTGGGACTGTGCCCATATGTTGCCACATCTTCCACGAGCAGATGTGAACCTGGTGTATTGTTGGTTGCAGTAATAAACGGACCGATGAATTATACAGATTTCGAAAAAAAAAGCATTTATTGCATACAAAACATGTGAGATTCTTAGAATGTTTTTTTTCAAAACAATATAGTTTTCTCATTTTCATTTATAATTGCTTAATGAAAGATACATATTGTGAGGTTTAAAAGAGGAATTTGTCAATACGGCAACGTCCAAACAGGTGATTAAAAAGATGGATAGCCTAGCTTGTAATAAACGACGTACGTAAATTTCAATATGGCGGAGGACCATAATTATTTAGTAAAATCTACTTTTTTAAATAATTATTGTTCCTTATTAAATATAACTTTAATTAAATAAATTCTTCAACTTTCATTTTCTCGAAAACAGATGAATATGGACATAATTATGTAGTAAACTACATGAGGAATGTCTACTTGGAATTCATAAACCCAACAAAAATTAGGGTTCTTATTAGAAAATCGTACATATCTCAACTTTTGGACACTCAGATGCATATTTAAATTTTTCCTCAATAAATGCGGATTTGCAAAAAATTAGACACGTGTTCGATCATTTTTCTGCGAGATAATTCCCTCCATTTTGAATATTTCTTCCAGACTTTATGGACACATGGTATAATGTATATTTGAATGGTTATTTATTAATAGTTCTTGGAGTGAATAGTAAAAAGTCGATCAGTGGTATATTTAAATTGTTTCTCAATAAATGCAGATTTGAAAATAATTAGACACGTGTTCAACCATTTTTCTGAAAGATAATTTCCTGCATTTTCAATCGAATTCATTCCAAACGTTATGGACACCCGGTATAAAGTATATTTAAAAGGTTATTTATAGTATCTAATTTAAACACACATCAGTTAAGTTTATCGTAGAACCATATCACGTAATCTATTTTTTGCCCATTTTTCCGAATTAAATTGCTAGTAATAGTTGATGACTCTGCAACTTTTGTAGGAATATAGTATACAAACATGACGTGATGATTTGTTTAAGTATTTGATTGGAGGTCGAATTTAATCCTATATAATAAAGGAAAAATGCGGTGCTGGTTCAGTATCAAGCTAGTTGTATAACGGTTAATCAAAATGTCGAGTTCATTATCATTATCTAAGTTTGAGGGTAAAGTGGCTGTTGTGACCGGTGCATCATCAGGAATCGGCAAAGCAGTGGCGGAGAAGTTGGTTGAACATGGTATCACCGTGGCAGGGTTAGCTAGAAGGGTGGAACGAATCACAGAACTGTCCAACACGTTAAAAGGCAAAAAGGGCAAACTTCACGGTTACAAAATTGATTTGACCAACCTAGACGAGATTGCTCCTACCATCCAGAAAATTTCTCAAGACTTAGGCCCCATTCACATTCTGGTAAACAACGCTGGATTGCTGAAAGCAGGAAATATTCTAAGTGCACCTGACTCCGATTTGAAAACCATACTGGATACCAATGTTTTGGCAGTGGCAATAACCACAAGAGAGGTGGTCAAAAACCAGAAAGCCAACAACGTCAAAGGACACATCATTAATGTAAACAGCGTGCTGGGACATCGTGTTTTAGACGCACCATTTCTAAGTTTGTATCCAGCCAGTAAATTTGCGGTTACAGCCTTAACAGAAACCATAAGGTTGGAAATCAACAGGGAAAAGTTACCTATTAAAATTACAAGTCTGAGTCCCGGTTACGTTAAAACTGAATTTGCTCAGGCAGCTTTCGGAAAGGAAACGGCTCAGAAGTTTGAATCGGCCAGAGCTGGTCTAGTTCCTGAAGATGTCGCAGAGGCCGCTTTGTATGTTTTAGCTACCCCGGATCACGTCAATGTTAAAGAGTTGACACTTAGTGTACAGGGTTCGGATTCTTAAATTCTAAGTTCAATGTTTTTTTTTTTAATTTTCACACGGTACTTATTTTCGTTTGTTGTGCATTTTATATTGTAGGTACTTAACATTTTTGTATAATAATAAAACTAATAAAGCTTTAAAACATTTGAAGTAGAAGTCCATACTCTCGCAGTGGAGGTGTAAGAATACAGGGTGCGGAATAACACACAGTCTTCTCCACTATAAATTTATTCACCAGTTAATGGGGCGCTCGACTAGTTTCGGGCATAGACATGCCCATCATCAGGAGCTAAAAGAATTAAAACGCTCTAACAAAGGTGAACTCAAAAATGTGGACAATGTCGAAGGACATACCTTAAAAACTGCTTAACACGTTGGACGCTGTCTTTCTAAACAGTGATAGACAGCGAGACCCATTAGTAACAAAGAATTATCTTAAGCATTAATGGAAGGCAACTAAACTGTAAAATGGTTGAAAAAGAATTTGGAATATAAAGATAAAGTATAAAAGTATAAAAGAGTTTCGTTACCTTATCATGGAGAAAAAAAAAAAGGTAACGAAACTCTTTTATACTTTTATACTTTATCTTTATATTCCAAATTCTTTTTCAACCATTTTACAGTTTAGTTGCCTTCCATTAATGCTTAAGATAATTCTTTGTTACTAATGGGTCTCGCTGCCTATCCCTGTTTAGAAAGACAGCGTCCAACGTGTTAAGCAGTTTTTAAGGTCCTTCGCCATTGTCCACATTTTTGAGTTCACCTTTGTTAGAGCGTTTTAATTCTTTTAGCTCCTGATGATGGGCATGTCTATGCCCGAAACTAGTCGAGCGCCCCATTAACTGGTGAATAAATTTATAGTGGAGAAGACTGTGTGTTATTCCGCACCCTGTACTTTAAAAAATTATTTATTAAGTTATTATATGTATAACTATGATAAAGGAGTTCAATAATATGCCGTCATAAAATTTAAACAAATCCCTTTACTTCCGGAGAAAAACTATACAACACTCATTATATTGTAGAAGCTCTAAAAGACAGAATCAAACTGTACTAGAATGACGTCACACCCGAAAATATTGCATTGTTGCCAGAAGCCAGACAATCAGAATACACTAAAGCAGGCATTACACGAAGCAAATATTTCCTACAGTTGCTTACCGAATTTATTTGCGCAAATATTTGTTGTGAGCAATATTAACTACTTGCAAATGTACAGGGTGTCTCAAATTCGATGCATTTACGGTGTATCACCAAAACTAGCAAATGTAGAGAAATACGGTTTTCGCGACCCCGTGCTCAAACATACTTTTTTTTTAAATGGGACACTTTATACAGGGTGATTCCAAAGTTGGGGCTTTCCTTTCACCTACGAATATGGCTTCAAAAAATAAGTTTTTTTTCCTTAGAGGCTTTTTCGAAATATGAACAATAACGAAGATAGAGGGTGTCAAAGTTTTACTGAAAAAAAAACAAAATAAAAATTAACTTAAATTTAATTTTAACTAACTACAGATTATTCCTTATCAACAGACATAAACAAAAACAAAAAAATGTCAAATAATTTGACATTTTAAATTAAAACAGCATTTAATTTTAGGCACGCATTAAGACGGTTTTTATTTTTTTTACTGGGAAACAGTGCGTTGTAGCAAAAAAAAATAAAAGGGGTTTTATTTTTAGAATCGAACAAGGAATTCAATAATAAATTTTATGTTGAAAAAAAAACCAGTAGGGTAATATTTTTTTTCGATATTGTTTTAAAAAAATTATACGCGCGCCACTGGTAAACGCAAGAAAATTGTTGTTTCTTGGAAAATTTCCTGTCCACGTAGCTACTGACACCTACAAAATTTTGTTTAATTACTTCAAGTGGTTTGGCCAAAATCATTAAATTTTTATTTTTTCAGTAAAACATTGACAGATTTGGAATAAGCTAAAAATTATCTTGCCAAAAAAACACATGGAATTAAATTCAAAAACAACGTAGAAATTTCCCTTTTACACTTTTTTGATATTTTTCCAAAAAACCAGTAAAGTTTCGCTTGGTTGGTTTTGTTTAAAATCTTTCAAAACACTTTTTTGTACTTTATCACAGATTTTAGGGAATATCTTCCTGAGGAGGCCTATTAGGGCCAAAATGCTCTAATGCAATGTTGTTGAGGATAAGATTTCCTACAATTTTCTTGCCATACACTTTTTTAAAATTTTCCGAAATAACCGTGTAGCGACTCATTAAACTTGGTTAGAGTTTTTTTGTATCTAATGCATTCTGGTAAAGGATAAAATTCCCTACAACTTTCCTCTTTTACATTTTTTTATATTTTTTGACACACACACACACACACACAATTCCGCCATTTTGAACGATTTTTGCTAAAGTGTCACGTAACTTTTGGTGGTTATTTTGACTTCATCACGTGGCATGTTTTGCCAAATTTAAGTTTTTTAAAACTCTTTATGCACTCTTACTTAATCGTGAATAATAAAATAATAAATGGGTTTTCCAACGCTTGACCGATTGAATCGTTTTGCCGCTAAAGGGCGTCAAAGTTGACCAATGTTTTCTGTTGTCTGTTGTACTAAATAACTTCCTTGTTTGACTGACATGGTAAGGACTTTAGTATGTCGATGGATAGCCAATAAAATGGACTTTATAAAAGTATAACAACTTTGGTTCATTGGTTTGACGGTTTGGCCACTAGAGGGCGTCAAAGTTGATCATTATTTTTTTTAAACTTTTTTGATGCAATATTTCACTCACTTGTCAATATCTCGCCAATTTGGTACACTCTGTGTAGACTTTTATATATCAATGGATAGTTTATAAAATGGGCTTTCTAACGATATGACATGGTTGATTTCTTGGTTGGGGGCGCCAAAATTGATGAATTTCACACTCTATAAACTTTTGTACTTTTTGAAAATGTCCCGTAAAACCATCGAATTTAAAACACTTATACACGGGTTCAATTTCCTTATTCTTGTTAGTTATTCACTAAAAACCAATATTAAAAAATGATTTATACCAATTCCAAAGCTGCGGTCAACGTATACCACCAACAATTTAATAAACCTAAACCAAAAACGTGTGTCAACTTCTTGATAACAGAATCAATGTTTTTTTATTAAATATGGTTAGTCGCATTAAAATTAACTCATTAATGTATAAAAGTTCCCAATTAGTGGTTCGTAATAAATAATCTGTTCTGTGATTTTTTTTTCGTTTTGAGGCAAATCGGTCACTTCTTAAGACAAAATAGTAATTTTGTGTCAATCTTACGGTGTTGATTCAAATGTCCCGACGATATGTTTGTAAGTTTATATTTCTTGTCATACTTTTATTGCTGAAACAAAAACAGCATATTAAGTATTAAGAACTGACAACTTATTAGGAAAAAAATAAATTTAGAGTTCTAAATTTGGTTTTTGATATTTTTTTAATAGTATAATGCAAACAAAATTTTGTAAATGAGTATCCAGATCTCAACTTATCATCCATGTTGACAGCTTTTGCCTACATATTGCCTACACCCTGTCTAGAGTAGTCGTTCTCAAAATGTTTCAAATTTTTAACAACAAAATGTCACTTGCATCACTCAACATATTTTTGAATACTTAAGGGCAACTGACTTTGCAATAAAACTTTATTGTAAGCAAAAGATTGTTTTATGTAACTGACAAAAAATTTACTTACAGGATGGTCACAAAATTGTTACTTGAAAAAGTGATACAATGCACTTTTATAAATAGGGATCAGTATTTGTCAATCAATGATACAATTATCAAACCATGGATTAATTAACTTATTAATTGTTATCTCTGTTGTCTATATTAGCACTGGGTCAACTTTCAATCAAAACCAACAATAATTAACTAAATTTTTGATTTACAAACCTTGAAACTGAAATGCACGCCAATGCACTGATTGATAAACAATACTATGCAATCTTTAGTTCAACTCCAACTAAGCAAAATTCGAATTGTAATCGCATCAAAAACCAGCTGAAGCTGAATACTCTAGGAACTACTGCATATCTAAATACGGGTTGTTTACAGAAAACCGGTGTAAATTTATTTATATTCAAGGCTGTTGAACGAAAACCGTATTATCACTTTAGTAAAATATGTTATGATCTTATCAATTACATTAGATTTAGTAATTAGTGGTAATCATCTGTAAAGTATCTTGCATAATAGATTAAGAAGTGCTAAGATATGTCAGGTAAGGATTTACAGTAGACAATCTATAGATATAGATACTTATCGCAATATTTAGATGTTTTTCTTTTTATGTTGTACCTTTCATGTTGTATTTAGCATATTTTATTTAAAAAAAAACAATTATTAACAAGAAAAAGGTTCAAATACCAGTGGCATAGAGACAAATTATGTTCCTCCTGCAAAACTGTGAAAATCTGAAAACATTTTGACAACCGTTTGGAATTTGATACTTGTATTTCCTTAGATGGCAATAGGTCAATAAGAAGTAAGGTATTGTTAAGCTGGTTTTCAGATAGTTTAAATATACTTTTCTAAGAACGAAAGAAACTTATTGCAGCCTCTAAGAATCACAAAATATGTTCTTCTTCTAATTGATTCGATATTGTTCAATTCTAGATTTCGATAAAATGTCAGACGACGAAGAGTTGTCAGAAATCAAAGAATTGTTACTATGTCCAGTTTGTTGTAACTACATGTTCGCCCCAATCAGACAGTGTAACACAGGACACAGTTTTTGCAATCAGTGTTTTGCGAAAATAAAAAGATGTCCAGAATGTCGAGCTTCCAAATCAGATGCCCGATCCTATAAAC
The DNA here is from genome assembly GCF_016097725.1 of Ips typographus. Lineage (NCBI taxonomy): Eukaryota > Metazoa > Arthropoda > Insecta > Coleoptera > Curculionidae > Ips > Ips typographus. Next base: position 14,605,996 of record NC_138423.1, read on the forward strand.
TAGAGGCGATCTCTTCTAAATTAATGTTTTCTTGCGTGTAATGTTTTTGTTTTAAATAAATTCGGTTTTGTTACTATTTTTTAATTTGCAGAAACAGCCACTTAGGATGCAACCACAAAGATAGAGGGGAAAGGATCACTCTCCATGAGAAATTTTGTCGGTTTGTTGTTATGCTTTGTCCTTTCAGGTAAGTTAGTTTGTAGTATAATATACGGAAAATCAAATCAAATTAGGATGACGTCATGAATTTCATAAGTGAGGAGCAATGAGTAAAAAGAACAAGTATCAGGAGGTAACAATAATACAAATTATAACCCGTTTGTGCATTAAGCGAGGGGGACGGAAGTTTACCATCTTTGATTGCGCATTCGCCTACTGCGCAGTTGAATTGACGCAAAGTCATTGAAAGTTTGGAGTTTCAAACCCGCAAAAATTTGTTGTTTGTATTTGTTGTAGTATAGTGTTAGTTTGTTTTGTTTGTTTGTGGTTCTTTAACAGTTGAGTTTTGCAAATTTAAATTAAGTTGTACAGTGGACAAGATTAACAAGTATTGACGGCCGCCATATTACTCCCCCCCCCTCGCCCTTGTTTCTGTCACCCACTTTGTTTGCTATTGCTCCTTCCTGCTATGTTTACATTTTTTTTATTCATTGGTGAGGAGTAAAACAACCTGCATAGTAACAAAAACAGCGCTGTTGCCAGGTTTATCTAGTTGTCTGGATGAAGGTTTCGATATTTTTTCTGTGCAAAAATGATACTCTTGGCGTGTCACTTGTTGATATCAAACAAAATCAAAAAAACCTGTAGCCCACCCTGAAATGATATAATTTCTCCAAAAATGTTGCCATATTTCACCAAAATTTCCTATATTTTTTAGGTTTTTTTGAAATTTTGCTTTAAGTCCACTTTCTTATACTAAATGCTATCATTACGTCTACTTAACCTAGATTTGCTGATTTCAAAACAAACAGAATTTTTAAAACATTTTTAGAATAAGTCACAACCAGCAAAATTCAACTCATGAACCTACTCTGACTGTACCTGATTTTGTAGTGTTTCTTTATATCATTAGATAGGAAATTTAATGGGGATTTCAAAAATGTGCTTAAAAACATGATTCGGTCATTCCAAGTGGGTTTTACAAGAGATTTTGTAGCAGACTGCACCCGAATTCTTAGTGTTTCTTCATGTTATTAGATAGGAAATTTAATAAAAATTCCAAAAATGTGCCTTACCTGCTGTCAAAAATTCTGCTGAGCACTAAAAAACATTTAAATGAATTTTAACAGATTGTACTAGTTTTAAAAAAGTTTTGTTATTTTATAGCTTCTTGGAGAAGATTTTAATACTTTTCAAGTTCATGACAAATTCAAATATGCTCAAAATTAAACACGTCACGATGGTCCAATTTCTACTCATAGTCCTATAAACAAGCATTTAATATGATTTACAGCTGTATTAGCTGTAACAGTGCTTTTAAACAAGTTTTATAATTTTATAGCTTTATGGTATAGTACTTACCACCATTGCGATAGATTTAGATATGTTCAAAATACATATACGTGTTCTATTAAAATTTAACTTATGAAGCTATAAAGTACTTAGGTATATAACGTAGTTAAATAGTCATTTAAACGCTTTTCAAGCGATTGTTTTAGTTTAATATCTCTATGAATCCGACTTTGCCAATTGACAGGTTTGTAACTAAATTCGATCTGTAACATACATTTGTATGTTATAACTGTCAAAATTGTACATTAGATATGCATCGTACTGAATATACTGTCATTAAGCAATGCTTTACAGTTTTTTTGTTCCAAAACCTGTGTGGTTCTAATTCCCTAGTGATGGACAACTTTTCCCAGACCTGGCAACATTGGTTGACATTCGATTTGAAAGTAAACAACAAAGGAACAATTTACATTTTCTCCATTTGGCAAAAATCCTATTTTGCTTTGATTTTTCGTATAAATTAGCTAATTTCCGGTTTTAGAAAATACGATTCCTGTAATTGGCACGGTTACTTTGAAACTCTTGAAGCTCACTGCCTAAAAGAACACCGAAACAACTTCTACTGCGAGAGAAAGCAAGCATTTCTGGCCAAAAACTTTTTAAGCTTCACCAACTATCATTACATCTACGTGCTGATTCACACTTATGATGAATTTTTCAGACTCACATGGGAATTTGAAAACACTACAAGTTTGTATTGCTTTTTTTTTGTTGTGAAAAAGTGTTGGTAAGTGATATTTTTCTTGTAGGTATAACCAAATGGTCTCTAATGTATATGGGTAGTAGCGAAAACGCCAAAAAGTTCTCGTATAAAATCATATTTTCTCAATTACCTGCCGAGGAGTATAGCGATATTTCTAGAGATTTAACATGGATGTCTCCTTGTGATACTTTGCCGGAGGATGAAACGGAAAAGTTTTCTGGACACAATTATTTGATGATTCATAAGTAAATATCACATTTTTCTTTACTTAACTTCTAAATTCTACTTAGCTTAAATAAGCCTAAAGATATCAGTCATAATTACTAAACTATGTTTTGACTTCAATACTTATTACAAAATTATTATTTTCAGGAATCGTTTGAATCTACTGTGCGGTGAAAATGGCGATCTAACCTATACAGTTGAAATTTACAAGTCAAGATCAGAATCGGATGAAGATGAAATACCGATCATGAAGCAGAAATACCGTATTGCCCCAAACTCTGTCTGAACCAAATACTCAGTGATTTATATTAAACTAATTGCTTAAAACCTAAGAATATTGTCTCTAAAGTTGCTCAGTTGTACGCGTACTTTTGCCTCAATAAATCTGGTAAGTTTTCTTTTAAGATTAGTGAAGTTCGTGGGACAGTGAGTATTCTGTTAATTTAAGTTTAGGCCAACAGATATTCAATAAGGTTGGTTTTCCTGTTTTAAATGAAATAGAAAAACTTGTTTTTTTTTTCATTTGGTTTGAATGATATTTTACTAGAAATACAAGAATGCTATTAGAAGCATCTACAGGACATCTCAACTTGAAATACGCATTGCTATTTATGTCGGATCTAACTCTTCCTATAGTAATAATGTATAAATAATACTGTCAATTTTGCGATGTTCTTCGAGCTTTTGATTTTCCAATAAAACTTCCTGTATTTAATACCTTGGGGGTGTAGGGGTTGGCGTTGGAGAGATAGCACCTTTTACAAAGAAGGGCCACATCGAGTGTCATAGACAGGAGATGGTTTTGAGTAACTGCATTGGCTTGCAGGCCAAACTAAGTAAAGGTAGCCAGATATGCCGAGGAGACTAATATCGGGTAGCAGCGATATTAAACCGGCAACTCACTACACAGCTCAAGGACTGCCTCATCGCCTTCAGTACTGCGAAGGTGAAGGAAACGGGAAACCACCTCATTTACATTTTTCCAAGAGAACATTATGGCTGCATTCAACGCGAAATATTCCGGAGGTTTAAATAGCGCCCCACTCGGATCTCCAGGGGGTGCGGCTTTGAATGTAACCATACAAGATAAGGTAAAACTGTGCAAGAAAATTCAATTCGGCACCTGGAATGTTCGGGATTGTTCATAGTCGAAAGAGAAACGCAATTACACAGACTGGACATAGTGGGACTAAGCGAAACACATTGGAAAGGAGATGGACAGTTTACCACAACACTGGGAAACTCCGTTTTTCTCGGGGCACGCTTCGGAGAACCGGATATACTAAGAAGCGAAGTGGAAGAGGCCATAACACACCTTAAGTCAAATAAGGCCCCAGGAACAGACGATATCGCAGCCGAGATGATCAAACTACTGGGAAATGAAGGAATCAATGTACTTCATGATATCCGTAACAAAGTGTGGCAAACTCAACAATGGACCTAAAAACTGGACTAGATCGGCTTTTATTCCAATCCATAAAAAAGGATCTACGAAGAAATGCCAAAACTACGGTACGATAGCATTAATATCGCTCGCTAGCAAGATTTTATTCAGAATAATCGACCGAAGACTACAAAAGTATTTGCTACCTCAGAGATGCCTCCTGAACAAGCCGGTTTCGTTAAAGGCAGAGAGACCAGAGACCAGATTATTTAATACCCGCCAACTAATATAGTCCCAGGTCACCTGGTAGCCCTCATTATGTGATTGTACGAGAATAATGACGCAATTGTCAACCTGGATAATAAAACATCAGATCCTTTCAAACCGAAAAGAGGACTGCGCCAGCGGTGAATATCACCCAGACTGTTCAATGCCTATGGTGAATACATAATGAGACGCGCCCTAGATTTGGAGGAGGGAAGAATTACGATCAATGGTAAAATGCTAAACAATCTTCGATACGCGGACGATACCACTCTAATAGTAAAGAATGAAGAAGAAATGGCCCGAATACTTGGAAGAGTAGCTGATGAGATGATGAAAACCAAAATGATGAAACCAAACTCATGGTAATTGATAGAAGTAATCAAGTACATATAAACAATCTGCCTCCAAATATCCAAATGGTTAATGACTTCATCTACTTGGGGTCCTTAATAACGAACGCAAGAGGCTGCGAGGCGGAGATAAGAACACGTAAAGCACTATGGCGGACAGCTCTGGTGAACCTGGGAAAGATATGGACAGAAAGAGGAATAACCAAAAAGACAAAAATGGCTCTGGTGAGATCTTTGGTGTTCTCTATATTTTCGTACGGATCCGAGTCATGGACCATTAAGACGACTGATAGACACCGCATAGACGGATTTGAAATGTGGTGCTGGAGAAGAATGTTTCCATTCCATGGACGGCTAGAAGAACAAAGGTGTCAATTCTTAATGAACTCGACATAACGGATCGACTATTTTCGACTAAATCAAACTAGAATACTGTTTGCTAGTTGTATTCATTTGTTGTTAAATTGAATCTAGTCCGTCTCTGTCGCAATTTAACCGGTCCATACACCATCCGAGGTGCTGACACTTCTTTGGCGTAGACCTGAAAGAACTGCAACAGCAGAGGTCAAGGACATTTAACAGTTACCGACTAATTAAAAAAAAAACCTCTACTCTGGTGAATTTAACGCTAGATTCAAGCTTCTCGTTAAGGAACGAAATTTATGGCCATTTTTGTTGACGGTTACGACCGTAAATTAATATGTTATAAACCGTTTTATGGTGTCTTCCCGTCGTCTTTTTAACGGTACGATTCTGCTACGATAAATTATTCCAAACGACTACGTTGACTTCTAATTATCGAATCTACATGTGAAATTTTTTAAGTACGTGTTATTTTGAGTCTTTTTATTGATTGTTTACAATTTATTATTCAGGAAAACGTAGAAGAAGTATTTGACGTTTGACATAAAATTAGAGTTGAAATTTCATTCGCATTTGCCGTATTTTAAACCGAGTTTAAGTTGAGTTATTGAGGTTTTGAATGTGACAGACTAAGTAAAAATTTCGTGAGTAAAAAAGTCACAATCTGAGCTAGCTCAACAGCTGCGTTTAAATCGTATTAGAACTAGATTAAATTGTTCAAAATCGTCTTAACAGTTTGTAGAGTTTTCAAATTTGATTAGACATGTTACAGGTTACAGAGAGAGTGTAAATATATTATGAAAGAGTTAACTATTCTCTACACCAAGAAAAAAACCGGATTTAAAATCTTTTCTAACCTAGAAATAGTTTGTTACAACAAAAATGAACTAATAATAATTTAACATACTTTTCACTGATAATTCATTCTACAACTGCATAACTTATTATTTTGTGATGGATAAGTAAGATTAACAAATTATCTTACAAGCCATAACCACCCTGCAACTTACAATGTTTATTTATAATTTAACTATATTATTAAGTAGGGTTATGCAGTTCATAAAAAAAATGTTTTTTTCCAAAAAACTTTTGGGTTTAAAACCTACTGGGTTTTTATCATTTTTTTCTTCCGTCTACCACTTTCATCACTACAGATGTAATAAAACTAAACTGGTGTGTAAACTGGCCATAGGAAAACCATGTAACTGACAGAGAAACATTGATAATTGCATGCTCGAGACAAAGACAGAAAACCTAAAAACAGTCAAAGTAGGCAGCAACTTTGCTGCAATGTTGTCAAACCTTGCGTTTCAGAGATTGTTGCCAAGTCAAAATATTTAACGGCTGTAGAATAATCACCAAAAAACGGTAGATAAAGGTAGATCAAATAATAAACAATTTCTATAAAAAATCTTCAATTCTACATCAAAAATTACTGTCAATTTTCTATACACCTTACTTCAAAAATACAGATTTCTATTTTTTTATCAATTGTTTTCTTAGTTCTGACTTTAGTGACAGATATCACGTGGTTTTAAAAAATAATTTAACCAGACAGTCACGTGAAACACGTTTTATATAAAATCTTGCAAGATAACTTTTCTATAAACCATGATTTTTGACATTTGCCACTTTTGTGCACAGTTTGACAATTTTGTGGCATTACTGACAGTTGTCACGTGATTTTAGAACCCTATTTAGCTAATTGTCGAAAAATGTTATTAATCTCAGAAACACGTCTTGTTTCGAAAACCGTAAGACAACTGTGTTTAACTTAAATTCTTGCAGATTCTAGGCAAATTTTGAGAGTTGTAACATTAGTGACAGATATCATATTCTTACCCTGTACCGATATCACATGGTTTTAGAGAATAATTTCAGTCACGTGACCCACTTGGAGTTAGAAAATAATTGTTTTAAGAACACTTTTAAAATCCTTATTAAATTTCCTATTCAATAACCTTTAAAACACTACAAAATTTGGTACACTCAGGGAGAAACGTGATGTCAAAGTTTCTACTGCCAGAAACACAGTTTGACAAAACAGTCAATAACAAAATTGCCGGAAAAACCCACTTTAAGTAAGAAAATGACTGTTTTAAGCACATTTTTGAAATCCTTATTAAATTTCCTATCCGATAACTTTGAAAAACACTACAAAATTTGGTACAGTCAGGAAGAAAAGCGGTGTGAAACTTTCAATTGCCAGAAACACAGTTTGAAAAAACAGTCAGCGACAAAATCGCCTGTAAAACCCACTTCTAGTAAGAAAATGACTGTTTTAAGCCCATTTTTGGAATCTTTATTCAACTTCCAATTTAATAACCTGAAAAAATATTACAAAATTTGGTTCAACCGGGGAGAAAAGCACTGTCAAACTTTCAACTGCCAGGAACACAGTTTGAAAAAACAGTCAGCGACAAAATCGCCGGTAAAACCCACTTCTAGTAAGAAAATTACTGTTCTAAGCCCATTTTTGGAAACTTCATTCAATTTCCAATTCAATAACCTGAAAAAACTTTCAAAATTTGGTACAGTCGGGAGAATGCGGTATCAAACTTTCAACTGCCAGAAACATAGTTTGAAAAACAGTCAGCGACAAAATCGCCAGTAAAACCCACTTCGAGTAAGAAAATGACTGAAATGACTGTTTTAAGCACATTTTCGGAATCTTCATTAAATTTCCAATTCAATAACCTGAAAAAACATTACAAAATTTGGTACAGTCATGGAGAAAAGCGGTGTCAAACTATCAACTGCCATAAACACAGTTTGAAAAAACAGTCAGCGACAAAATCGCCTGTAAAACCCACTTCGAGTAATAAAATCACTGTTTTAAGCACATTTTTAAAATCTCCATAAAATTTCCTATTCAATAACTTGAAAAAACACTTCAATATTTGAGAAAATCAGAGAGAAAAGCGCTGTCAAACTTTCAACTGCTAGAAACACAGTTTGAAAAAACAGTCAGCGAGAAAATCACCTGTAAAACCCAGTTTAAGTAAGAAAATGACTATTTAAGCACATTTTTGGAATCTTCATAAATTTTCCTATTCAATAACTTGAAAAAACACTTCAAAATTTGAGAAAGTCAGCGAGAAAAGCGCTGTCAAACTTTCAACTGCCAGAACCACAGTTTGAAAAAACAGTCAGCAACGAAATCGCGTGTAAAACCCACTCCGAGTAAGAAAATGACTGTTTTAAGCACATTTTTTAAATCTTTATAAATTTTCCTATTCAATAACTTGAGAAAACACTTCAAAATTTGAGAAAGTCAGGGAGAAAAGCGGTGTCAAAGTTTCAATTTCCAGAAACACAGTTAACGACAAAATTACGTGGAAATGGGCACTTTTGCACTTGCTTCTGTCCCTTCTTGTACAGTACAGTTATAGTGCATTAAAGTCAAAGTTTTACCCATCAGCTAAAATAAAAATATGACATTTCTTAGCTATTTAAGACAATATCACAAGATAATCCAATTATTACCCCAACATGTTTTTATTTCTGAAACTGTACTATATTTGGATTTTAATATTCCACAAAACATAGAGTGATCCACTTAAAAACATGTACTTTTTAATATTTTCGTGTTTTGCAATGAAATCATTAATTTCAAACACACATTCAAAAAGTCACGAAATATTAAAAATCTTAAATTTTTTACAGCTGAATTGATGATCAAAGGCATAACTTTGTTAATTTCAATTTTATGCTAATAATGGGACACCTTTTACGTAGTAAAACCACATACAAAACAAGTTTTACTTTTTTTCGGTCAAATTTCCAAGACACTAATCTAGGCTAGTGAGAATTTCCAATTCTGATCAGGTTCGAAATAATGTGAACCTAAAATCAGTAAAATAAGAACAATGCAGCTGTTATCTGATTAGTAATTTTCGACCTAGTTTGATTGACAAAAACACTATGTGAATTCTGTTAAGGTTTATAAAGTGAATAAGTGAATAATCACGTCTCTGATCAATTGTAGCTTTAACCAGTTAAACCCTAACAACAAACACATCTAGGTCAGAACTAAACAACTCTTTCTAAACAGAAAAAACTCTCACTTTAGAATAATTTATTATTCATTTGTCTGACCCAGTTAGATTGTTGATAATGACATATTCGCGAAAAAAAACATCGAACAACCGAAAAATTTCACTAAAATTTCTCTCGAATCCATCTCTGTCCATCGATCTGGCCGGTTACTAAAAGAAGAACTATAAACAGAAGAAGTCCCCTATAAAATCAGCCGCTTAAAGTTCATCAACTCCAGTTCAGTGTATTTCACCATGCTACGAAAATGTACGGTGTTAGTAGCAGTGTTGGTCGTGGTTCAGTCGGCTTCGTTTCAAGGAAGAAGAAGTATTCCTGTCGAGGTGAGATATGAAAGGCTGGAGCACAATTTTCTCTCAAATTTATCCGAAAAAGTGCAATTGAGTCCGGAGGAGTTACAAGAAAACCAACTGAGACTAGAGAAGTTGAAAGCTGCACAAGAAGAAGAGCTAGCAAAAAAAGACCACATTACAAACTCCATTAAAACCTGAATGAAAAAGTGCAGTTATCTCCTGAAGAGTTGCTTCAAGCTTCCAAACATATACCAATCCACAATTCACTTAGAACCAATCAGGACATCAGTGACTTGGAAAGGTTAGGAGAGCTGCGCAATGAACCAGCTTCCAAGATCGAGCAGCTTCAAGGTATTATAGAAACAGGATTGGAAAACTTGAGGAAAAATTTCCAACCCAAAAATAATGATATTGCGCCTTCTAAAGAGGAGTGGGAGAGACTGGAAACGGAAGTCAGAGACTATTTCACTGAAGAAAAAAACAAACTAGCTAAACAAGAATCGGGAAATCCACCACAGATTATCCAAGGTTGGACCAACTGGTTCCAAAATGTTACCAGTAATTTTGTTGGCAGTTTCCAGCAACAGAATGGAACAAGTGGGGATGAAGGCACTTCTCAAGGACCACTACAAAATTTCATCGGCTATTTTACTGGAGGTGAGTGGAACTTCCTTGCAACTAGACAAAAACAAACAATAATTTAAACTAACAGGTGCCCAAAATATAATAGCAGCAGTTCAGGGTCAGAATTCACAAAATGGAAATAGTACAGTTTTGGGCGACAATGAAAATGGAGGACCGTCCAATTTTTTTGGAAACATCGTCAGTGGCGCCCAGCAATTCATTCAGAATGGTCAACAGCAACTCGCCCAAGTTATAGGCCAAAATTCGAGTCAAAGTAATATTTAGTTATTATTAGTAATTCGGATAAAATTGAGGTTAAATTTGACAGGTGATGAAGGTACCGGAAGCCAAGGAGGAACGCCGTTCCAAAATGTAGTTCAGTCCTTAGGTAAGTAATTGTTGTTATTCAATTATTCCAGTTAAAATTGCTTATTATAATAGCCCTGGCAAAATGATATACAGGGTGTGAACTATAACTATGCTTAAGTATTTCAATAGCGTATGTGTGTTTTTAAAAGGTTTTATCTAAGAACTTTTGAGTTTTGATTTGCCTTTTTCTAACATTTTTTTTCACACAATTTTGTCATTTTGACGGTTTTTTAATGAAGTGGCACATGACTTTTGGCGGATATTTTGACTATTTTTTATTTAATATTATAAATATAATAAACCATTTTTTCTGGATCACGTGACACGTTTTGCCAAATTTATGTTTTTTAAAACTTAATGTATGGACTTTTGTATGTCGATGTTGCCAATGTGATAACTTTGGTTAATTGCTTTGACGATTTGGCCACTAGAGGGCGTCAAAGTTCACCAATATTTTTTCACTTTTTTTATGCAGTCTCTCACTTAATCCTAAATAACTTGCCAATTTGGTACACTGTGTAGATTTTTATACATCAATGGATAGCTAATGAAATGGGCTTTCCAACGATATGGCAACACTAGTTCGTTGATTTATTGGTTGACCCTCTAGAGGGCGCCATAGTTGATTAATTATTTATTTTACACTTTTTTTTAGTGCAGTGTTTCATTCAAAACCTCTTGTAATACTTTCAAGACTCAGAAGACAGTTTAAAAGACCCTGATAACATTTGGTGTTTCTGAGCTACCAAAAACTGTTTGAAAGCTTCTAGTAACTTTTTTTAAGGATCAGAATTTCTGAGCAGTAAAAAAACTTGAAAATGAATGCAGCTAGTACAATACTTTAATTAAGATTAACACAGTATTTTGACTTTAACTTTGAGTTACGTAATGAGAGATTTTACCGCACTAGTGTTAATTAATAGGTGTGCTTTACCGTATTAGTAAAGTAAAGTCGATTCATATGGATTATATTGAGTTTTTATCTTCTGTATAGTCTATACGTTTACAAGGGTTTAGTGACTTATCTAAACTATACCAAAAACCTAATTTTGCTTAACTGTCAGTTAAGTTATGGTAATTTAGCTCCACAAGCTTAATAACCTTTCAAAAACTATTTTACTCTGCAGAAGGCCTCTCACAATGTCCCAAAACTTTTCTAAAATAACCAGAAGACTGCAAAATCATTTTGAAAATGTTAGAAACCTCCAAATTCTACTAAAGACTGTACAAACATCTATTAAAACTACAAGAAACTCGTACAAATTCCTTAAAACACCCAAGAATTTCTAAAATTACCAGAGGCTTCTAGAATCATTTTGAAAACGCTTATAAGTGTCTTGAACTTTCCAAAAACTGTTTAAAATTGCCAGAAAACTTTTGAATCATTTTGGAAATGTCAGAAGCTTCTACAAGTGGCTTAAAATTTTCAAAAACTCTCCAAAATTACCAGATGCCTCTTAAATTAATTTTGTAAACGTCAACTTGATTTTCACGCAAGTAATGTTGTTCACTGACATTTAAGTATAAATGCTAATGATTATTTATTATTCCAATTTGCTTTGAAATTCGGTGTAAACTTACTGAATAAAATAAATACGAGTAGTAAAAACCTTAACCTCACTATGCAAATTTCTGATATCAGGCTAAATCAGTGGTTTTTTAATAGTATTAGTATACAGTGGTTTATTTATGAATACCAGGCAGTTACAGGATATAGGTTTTATCAATAATAAACGGTTTTTATAAATTTTAGTTTGCGACGTATGAATTTTCTAAAATAAGTAAAGTAAGTAATCAGAAAAAGTACCGCAAATAATCAGTTTTACACAAGTGTTATTATAGTACATTATTACCCTTTTACAGAAGTACACTTAAATGAAAACTAAACTAACTTTTTTATAAACTAAAAAAAGAACACAAAATTGCAGGAATGAAAATTAATATGCGTAGAAGAAATTAAAATTTTGATTCTTGTTTATACTTATAGAAACCTAAAAACGAGTTGGTATTATTAATGGATTTTGGTTAATAGATTGGTATTATTAAGATATAATATGAACAATAGAGAAGCTAGTTTCAGAAACTATTTATTTAACAGTTTTCGTTTTGCCTTTTTACAATTTCCATCATCTTCTTTCCTAAATACAACTCAGCTTTTAGTGAATCGAACATCTCTCATCTCTCTTTTATTAATTCTGGAAATTTTAGTTTTCTAGCTCACTCTGTTTAAATAGTGTAAGTGAGTTTAGTTTAGTTAGTGTAAATAAACTAAGAAAAAGCATAAACTTTATAATTTACAATGTGAAGTTTCTCTTAGAAGAACCACACAGGTTCGCTCCTGACAAACCGATCATTTCAAAACTTTCAGTTTAATTTTAGTTTTTTTGTTTAAACCGGGCACATTTTTGAATCAAACTTTGGAAAACATGAAGATATTTACATTTAACGTTAGACTGACTAATTAGTCTTTACTTACTACTTAAAACCTAACTTTACTGATTATTTCAGGATCAACCGTTACCCAAATTTTTCAAGGAGGGCAAAAACCACAAGGTTTGTATTCTACAACATAATTTAATTCATAAATAAGAAAAACAAATGTTCAATTAGGATCGGAAGACGAGAATAGCAGTCAAAAACCTGGTGGATTCTTACAACAAGTCCAAACTGTTTTTGGTCAAAACTTTAATTCTGCCATACAAAACCTGCAGAATCAATTCGCTCCTTCTGGTAATAGTTTGCTTTATTTAGTTTTTGGTTTATTAACATTTTTTTTTATTGCTCAGCTAACAAACCTGCCAGTGGCGCCGTCGTCACAGAAGCTCCATCTAAACAGTCTGAAGATTCTGGAGAGAAAGAAGATGCAACCGAGACAACTGCCACTGAGGCTGAGAAGAGTGAAGAAATGACCGCTACTGAATAGATGCAGGCATTTCACAATTTATTTAATAAGGATCTAATTTATTACTATTTATTTTATACTTTATTAATAAACATTGCTAAGAGGTACACGTTTTTTTAGAGAAAACTCGTCACATACCCTATCAACACAAAAACGTCCATTGGACGTTCAATGGATTCTATCAATATGATGATAAATTTCTAGCTTGGTAAAAGTTGTCTATTGGTCTAACTAGTCACGTGACCAAGTTTACTGTTCTAACTTGACAGTTCGTGACTTACGAACCAAAGATTAGTGTATGTCTTAGAACACTGATCTGTGTTGAACTGTAATTTTTTGCAAATTTTGACAGTTTTGACATTAGTGATAGATATCACGTGGTTTTTGGAGGAGGCTAGGTACTCACCTGACCACTGCAAAAATAACAATCATAAATCTCAGACACTCTTCTAAACCCGGATTTTTGTACCCTTTGATCACAGTTTGGCAGTTTTGACGTTAGTGACAGTTGTCACGTGGTTCTATCACACTATTTAGCTGGACGGTCACGTGACCACTGTCAAAATAACTGTCACAAACCTCAGAAGTCTTTTTTTGAAAACTATAAGTAAACTATGTTAAACTGTAGTTCTTGCAAAATTTTGACAGTTTTGACATTAGTGACAGAAATCACGTGGAATTTGGAGGGTTATTTTGCTAGACGTTCACGTAACTACTGTAAAAATAACTGTCATAAATCTCAGAAACAGGTTTTATATCAAATACTGCAATAAAGTTTTTCCAAAGCCGTATTTTTGTAACTTTCGATCACAGTTTGGCAGTTTGGACGTTAGTGACAGTTGTCACGTGGTTCTAGGACACTATTTAGCTAAACGGTCACGTGACCACTGTCAAAATAACGGTCATAAAGCTCAGCTCTCAAAGTCTTTTTTTTGAAAACTGTAGTTCTTGCAAATTTTAGGCAAATTTTGACAGTTTCGACATTAGTGACAGATATCGCGTGGTTTTTGGAGGAGACTAGGTACTCACGTGACCACTGTAAAAATAACAGTCATAAATCTCAGACACACGTTTTATATAAAGTACTGCAAGAATACTTTTATAAACCCGGATTTGTATACCTTTTGATTACAGTTTGGCAGCTTTGACGTTAGTGACAGTTGTCACGTGGTTGTAGAACACTATTTAGCTAGACGGTCACGTGACCACTGTCAAAATAACAGTCATAAATCTCAGAAACACGTTTTGTATCAAATACTGCAAGAATACATTCCTAAAGCTGGATTTTTGTACCTTTTGTTCACAGTTTGGCAGTTTTGACATTAGTGACAGTTGTCCCGTGGTTCTAGAACACTACTTATCTGGAAGGTCACGTGATCACTGTAAAAATAACTGTCATAAATCTCAGACACACGTTTTGTATCAAATACTGCAAGAAAGCTTTTCTAAACCCGGATTTTTGTAACTTTTGATCACAGTTTGGCAGTTTTGACGTTAGTGACAGTTTTCACGTGATTCTAGAACATTATTTAGCTGGACTGTCATAAACACTATTTAGCTGGACTGGATTGTCATAAATCTCAGAAGTCTTTTTTTGAAAACTGTAAGTAAACTGTGTTAAACTGTAGTTCTTGCAAATTTTAGAAAAACTTTACAGTTTTGACATTAGTGACAGAAATCACGTGGTATTTGGAGGGTTATTTTGCTAGGCAGTCACGTGACTACTGTAAAAATAACTGTCATAAATCTCAGACACACGTTTTGTATCAAATACTGCAAGAAAGCTTTTCTAAACCCGGATTTTTGTAACTTTTGATCACAGTTTGGCAGTTTTGACGTTAGTGACAGTTTTCACGTGATTCTAGAACATAATTTAGCTGGACTGTCATGAACACTATTTAGCTGGACTGGATTTTGTCATAAATCTCAGAAGTCTTTTTTTGAAAACTGTAAGTAAACTGTGTTAAACTGTAGTTCTTTGCAAATTTTAGGAAAACTTTACAGTTTTAACATTAGTGACAGAAATCACGTGGTATTTGGAGGGTTATTTTTCTAGGCAGTCACGTGACTACTGTAAAAATAACTGTCATAAATCTCAGAAACACGTCTAATATCAAATATTTCAAGAAAGCTTATCTAAATCCGGATTTTTGTAACTTTTGATCACAGTTTGACAGTTTTGACGTTAGTGACAGTTGTCACGTGGTTACAGGACACTATTTAGCTAGACGGTCACGTGACCACTGTCTTAATAACAATAACAGTCATACATCTCAGAAATACGTTTTGTTGTAAGGAAACTGTGTTAAACTATAATTCTTGCAAATTCTAAGTAATTTTGACAGTGACAGATATCACGTGGTTTTTGAAAGATCATTTAGCTAGGCAGTCACGTGATCACTGTAAAAATAACTGTCATAAATCTTAGAAACACGTTTTGTATCGAACATTCCAAAAAAAACTTTTCCAAAACCCTGATTTTGGATCCTTTGAGCACACTTTGACAGGACAAAATCGTCGGTAAAACCCACTTCGAGTGAGAAAATGACTGTTTTAAAGCACATTTTTGAAATTCTTATTAAATTTCCTATCCAATAACCTGAAAAAAACAGTAAAAAATCTCGTAGAGTTAGGAAGAAAAGCGGTGTCAAAATTTGAACTGCCAGAAACACGGACATTCATAGCAGGACGTCCGATGGATGTCCATTTAATGTCCTGCATCGGAAATTGGACCTCAGTAGCCGTCGCTTGGACCTAAAATGGACATCCATTGGACCTTGTGTGTTATCTGGGTATACACACGTGTTATGGAAACATACGCTCCAAATACAGAGTGTTAAAGTTGTTCGATAAATTTACCTAAATAATCATTTATAGGAAAAAAATACAAATCATGCAAGAAACTAAAAAGTCATACGTTACCTTGATGACTAATAATAAACCAATTGCATTCATCAAATTTCGACCGTAACTTAAATAATCCGTTGCAACTAAAATAAGCTGACATTTGGAAAGACAATAGCATCTCGGTCATTGCGAATAATTCCGGTCAATCGGACGTTGAAAAGCTGGGCCAAAGGCATCGTAAAATTCAGTTTGGAAATTAGATCACATGTGACTCAACCGAAAGTGAATTAGTTTAGTGTTCGAGGAAATTTTTACCGAAAAAATGGCGGTTGAATTGACATTTTCCAAACCGGATTCCGGAGCGCATTGGGGTTTCCGGTTGGTCGGTGGTGCTGACTTTGATGAACCTTTAGTGGTCGTAAAGGTAAATTTTCCCTAAAAGTAAAAATAGTTGAATAACTCATTTGATTTATAAATTACTAAAGTTTCGCAGAATGTGAATAGTACTATTGTGTATACAGGGTAGCTTAAAAAACTGAATATAAGAAAGTGATGATGAAGAGAAAGTGTAACCATTATTGTGTGTAATGGTTTTGAAGAAAGAACATTCAAAACAAATTTCTTAAATGCATTGCCTAATGTTCAATTTGTCATTTTCCTGAAGTCCACAAGTGTAGTATTAGTTTGTGATTGGTCAAAAAAAGCAGCTTTCAGCTTGCTGCTGAATTTTTTGACCAATCACAAACTTACTACTGTTCTGATATTTATGCAAATGCTGCACATGAAGACTTAGCATGAGAGAAGCCATATTTGTCACATTTAGCACGAGCATCAAGATTCAATGAAAATGTATCTTTCATAATTTTGTCTTTTTAGGGATAACTGATATTTTTTACTTTTGCACCAGTTCTTCACTAGTTTGAGGGTCACCTGACTTTACTGCTTCACCCTGATCATATTGGAACATTTTTTTTGTCGATACCATTTTTACTAGATTGTTCATCAGTATAACTCATGGAGACAAAACTCCTTTTGAGAACATTCCTTTCTTGCTGCTCGCTTTTTTCTACTGCAGCTTTTATGGTCCTGTTTTATTCAACTAGTTTCTATTTATTTACAGATTTACGATAGAGCCTAGGTCTTATATCCAGCTCTCCTGAACTAGAATCTTTTGAGGCATGGTTGGAAGCTCTTTTTCTATCTCAGAAAGTTGTTATATGTCTCTTTGAACCTTGAGAATAGGTCATATAGATTATTCAAAGCTATGCTCTTCATTAGAGAAAAAGGTGTTATTCCTGTTAAGTAGTAGTAGTCTACAAACCTTTCCAGCGAGTTAAGCATACAAGAAAATTGTATATCAGCTTGTATAACTTGTCTTATGTCAGGATTATATTCTGAAAATACACATTTTAGTTTATTAATAAGAAAACACCTAGTATAACAACACAAAATACTAAACTAAAAGTGATAAACGTAATGAAAATATTGAGATCACTCCAGCATATTTGTGTTCATATTTCTGATTACCAATTATACAAAATATTCAAATTCATGAAATTATTGATTATTTAATGAAAACATTGTTATTCTGATTTATTTATTGTTTATATTGAAGAAAATTACTAAAATTTTATAACCATCAGGTATACTGTAAAGCGGCCTCTAACGGCCGCAGTAAAAATGTGTCCAAATTCGGGTTTCGTATCTCAAAAAACTCTGGCTACCAGATTTGAAAGTAATATGTTACAAAATGTACATTATATTTAAAAAAATCGATTGTTATTTTTTAACTTTACCACCCTGTATCTGAAAGACGGAGCAATTTCGGACTAAGGTAAGTTGCTTTAAATCGGCTTATTTTAATGTCAGGAATATGTCATAGGATTTTGTACAGACATTTTAGAGACACCCTGTAAGTGTCTAAATCCTGTTTGGTTCGATATCAAATTTTCTTCAAAAAACATATTTGAAAAAACTAGGGGGTGTTTAATCACTATTAATTTTAACAGCTGGGGTTTTTTTTAACGCTAAATCAGTATAAAACGGCTCTCATTGGTGGAACTTGACAGGAAGACCGGTTCTTTGAATTTGATTGACTGCTGGAACAATGATGGGAATAATCAAAATTACTTCCGCAGCTTAATGAACTCTGGGCTCATAACCTGTTGGGTTTTAATCAGCAGCAAAGTAATAACTTTAAATGTTTTATTTATGATTATTCCCCTCATTGTACTAGCAGCCAATAAAATTCAATGAACCTTTCTAGTTCGACCAATGAGAGCCGTTATATACTGAATAAATCCCTAGTTGCTAAAATTTTACACTGAATAAACACCTCCTACCTTTTTCGAATACGTTTTTTTGAAGAACATTTGATATTAAACGAAACGGGATTTAGACACATATAAAATTTAAGCTATTTTCTTCAATATTAACAATTAATAAATCACTATAACGTAGTTTCCATTAAAAAATTACATAAATTAAAATATTATGACGTCTGATTGTCAATCTGAAATGTAAACAAAAATATACATGGCTGAACGAAAATCTGTCGTCTGCTGGGGTGAGTTCAATATTATCATTAATTTCATCACGTTTAGTTTAGTATTTGTGTTCTAACTAAGGTGTTTTCTTGTTAATAAACTAAAATGTGAGTTTTCAGGAAATAATCTTGACATATACCCCTCGGCGTTCACGTTTTATCACGTAAAATGTGCATTGGTAGGTTTTTTGCAACATTTTTCTTTTAGGCAAATGGTTTCGACTAAATAATTCTTTAGAAAAAATCCTTCGACCTGCGGTCTCAGGATTTTATCGTCCAATTATTTAGTCTCAATCATTTTCCAAGCAAAAATTTTGCAAAAAAATCGCCTATGCACAGTTTACCCGATAAAACTTGAACGTCTCGGGATATAACCTATGATAAAAAGCAAAATTAAGCTAGACAGCCCAAAAATTATAAGACGACCTTTTACAAACTAAACATAATTTTAATGGCGTTTTCGATTGGCAAGTTTAGTGCAAAACTAATATATCTGTAACCTGCTCTATCAAATACCATTGAAACAATATGGAAGTACACTGGTTTTGCACTAAACATGACAAAGAAGAACGCCATAACTTGTCTTATTTAGGATTAATTATAACAAATTGTTACAATTAGTACACATTTTGCAGTCATGTTTCTTGAATTTACAAATTATGATTACTTGCTCGAAAATTGTATTAAAATATGCACTTTGAATATTCATTATATCTTTTGTAATTAATCTTTTTTCCTACATAGAAAAGGACGTAAATAACTTTACGTACAAATTGTTCTGTAATGGTGATTTTCGCTTAGGTATCCACGAATATTGACTTTCCAAATCAGTGTATTCTTTAGGTAAACAAGAATAGTTTTGCCGAAGATGCTGGACTTTTGGCTGGCGATGTAATAGTCCGAATAAATGACACTCCAACTGCAGGAGTTACCCATCTGGATGCCCATGAACTCATTAACAAAGCTGGCTGTAAATTCGTAATGGCTGTTAGAAGGTTAGACAATATTTCGCACGTTCCTAATTAATAATAATAATTATGATTCGGTTTCAGAGGATTGTTTTCCGACTTACCTGATTCTCTAGTAAGTCGCCCTTTTAAAGTAGTCTCCCTAATCTCTTAAACTTGTCTTCCAAACAGGATGAAGAGAGCAGCGAAGAAGTTCAAAATATTTTGAGCAAAGTGCCCGGTGAATCCAAACATATTTTAGGGCCCAATAAAGATCATACAGTTGGCTCACCACCAATTAATTTGGAAAACTTGGCAGGGTAAATGGAGTTGTAACACACTGGAAGTGGAAACTTTTATTTTTATTTCGTCTATAGTCAAGAGCAAACGGTCGACAACACGAAAAGCAAGGACGTGACCATTCAAAGGTCGACCAAGTCCAGGAAGTGGTCAACTTTTTGGTTAAGCCCAAAAACCCCAAACCTCAATCCAAGAAACTGATCGAAGAAAGGCAAATCATTGTAAGTTACATTTATTTGAAAACTCTAACAATTTATAGCTGAAGCACTGTTTGTTTTCAGGGAGAACCATATAAAGTGAAGATAATTAAACAGCCTAAACGAGACCCTAACCAAGTGCTAAACCACCGGAAGTCCGTACAGTTTGAACCTGTTGTGGTAAGGAACTGATTACACAACAACAACAACACTTAAAGTAAACATATAATAACAGACTGAAGTGGAAATTTCCCGTGACACTTCCATCGCCGATTCCATTGACTCTCTGGAAATATCTGACAAGGAAATGGAAGAAGAATCTTCAGTTTGCATAGAAGAAGTAGAGGAAGCGGTTGTGGAAGAAGAACACTCCAGTCCAGTAGAAGAACCACCTAATGAAGAGCAGACAGTTAAAAAACTTAAACCAATCTGTAAGTTAGAATTACAATTATTGTTGCAAGTTATTAGATTTATCTAGTTTTCTATGAGAATTACATAAAAACTATTTGAAAATTATTATTGTGTATACATAGAGTGGTTCAAAAAGAGTGGTAAATATCTTTTATTTGATTTTAATAATTTTATTATTTTTCTTTGTTGTACAAGGTGATTGTTCATATTTTACTCAGTAGCTAATTCTGTTTTATCTGACAACATAGTTTAAATTAGTAAAGTTACAGTATTTTTCTTCGCCAATCGCCGAAATGTGATGTAAAAATTGACATATATTAATCACTTGTCATATTGTTGATATATGTTTTGATTACTTTAAATGGAACACTTTAATGGATTTTTTTTTCTGATTGCAACTACATAAATATTAATGGTAATAGCTACATTTGAACAACTTGCTTAACGATTATGTACAGTTTAGAATAGATATCATAAAAATTGATTTAGCGCGTAATTTTCAGTCATTCTAGCCAATTTTATGTCTAAAATGTGGAAATTTTGCAATTTTTCACGAAAGTTGGCTTAACCAACCGTTCTCAGTATATTTTTCAGGTCATAATGTTGAAAAATTGTCATATATCATAAAAATGTACGTATAAGATAATATGCAATCATATAAGTATTTTAGTAAATTTTTACGTCAAAACTCAAAAATTGACTTACCGGACGATTTGCAGTGATTTTAGTTAATTTTTAAAAGATATTATCATGAAAATCAACGTACCTACTTGTTATTTTTTTCAGTCGTGCAAGTCAATTTTCAAATTCAAAACGTTAAAAAGGGTCAAATATATTAAAAACTGTTTTAGTGGACTATTTGCAGTTATTCTAGTCAGTTGTCATGGCCAGAACGTGGAAAAACAGTCAAATTGTATGGAAATTTACTTACCGGACTATTTGCGGTCAGTCTAGTCAATTTTCAGTCAAAACATTTAAAAATAGTCAAATATTATGACCACTGATTTGTCGCACTATTTTTAGTGATTCTAGTCAATTTTCAGGGTCAAAATGTGGAAAATGAAGCAACATCATAAAATTTGACACACTGGAGTATTTCCAGTCATTCCAATCAATTTTCAAAGTCAAAACCTAAAAAAAGTAGCCAAATATCATGAACACTGATTTGACGCACTGTTTCTAGTCGTTCTATTCCATTTTAAAGGTCAAAATGTTGAAAAATGGTAAAATTACCTGACTGAAGAACTATTTGCAGTCAATCCGGTCAATTTTCAATGCCAAAGACGTTGAAAAACAGTAAAATATCATATAAATTGACTTACCGGACTATATGGGGTCATTTAGACAATTTTGAACTCCTGACGATCCTTCGGCGACAGTCTGTTGAAGATGAGTGCACACGGTTTGGCAACGCTGCCAAAAATAGAAAACATTGTTTAGTTGCACAAAAAAATTGTCAAAATCTCATATCTGTCAAAAGTGTCATTCTACGCTAAAATTGTCAAAAGTGGTCAAATTTAGAGTAGAAGGAGTTGAGATTGTCAAAACAAAGAAATTAAAATTGATGTTTTAACTTGTTGTCAAATTGACTAAAAAAGCCAAAACGACCATTTAAAACCGTGCATTACTTTTAAAATATGTCCAACGTAATCTTAAAAAAAAATTAATCAGAAAAAATAGATTTTCCAATTAAGCAAATGTGTGCCACATGTGTACGTTTTTAAATAATCAAAGAATTTGACAGTGATTGTCAATTTTGACACCATATTCTGGCAATTGAGGAAAACTATTTTTCCTTTGCTAACTTTAACTATGTTGTCAGATCAAAAGTAAAGTTAGCTATTGAATAAAATATAAATAATCCCACTGTAGATACAGAATTTTCATTGTTTCTGAAAACGGTACATATTTTCATTTCTGTAAATACTACAGGGCGTTCCAAAAAAAAACGCTTACAGTATGCACAAAAGAATGTTGGAATAAATTCGTTCAAAACTCAACGAGTGATAACTCTAAAAACACTAGGAACCATCAATTTCTGTCTGTATGTCTTAAATACCATTTTGACAAATTGAATTACCTCAGAAAATCAATTCTTGAATAAAATAATTTTTAATTGCATTATGTGAAGTAGTCAAATTAAAATCTCCTTGAAGCGTGTCAAATGTAAATTGCAGTTGAGTTTAGTTAGTAAATATCCTCTTAAATCTTGGTAAACAACATTTTGTCATACTTTTGTGTTTTAGTGAAGCCCTCGCCCATCGACATCCATATAGACCCAGTGATATGCGAGTCATCACTATCACTAGAACAACAACTGGAGGCAGTGCAAAAGCAACTCCTAGCACTGTCCCAACTCCCTACAGCGATACAAGTAACTTTGGAAGCGGTAACTAAACAACTGAACAAAATAGTTATGGACAAAAATTGTCAAGTAAACATCGAAGAAAATGGCGATTGCAATGATGACAACCCATCTGAAGCAACCCTAGAAGGTATTCTAGTAAAACTGAGCTAGTGGCAACATGTCAAAATTATTTCGCTTTGTAGAAAATGGTGAAGATGCAGTGTCTGTAACCGAAAATGCTGAATGTGATCTAACCGATAACGAAGCTGATGAAGCTTTGGATGATCTTGAAGAAGATCACGTGGTTAATGGTAATGAGGTTGAGGATGATCAGGTGGAATGTGAAGAAGAGCAGCAAGAGCCTGAAATTGTGGATCCTTACGCTGGTTTGACTGAAGAAGAAAAGGAAGCTAAAATTAGACAGGAGCAGATTATGGCTAAGAAACAGAAGGTAAATTTACATAAAGTTGATCTTTGTCAATATTTCACAAGCATCATCCATCTAAATATTTTCAAAAGCAGTAAATTCAAAAATTATTTCTGTAGAGATGTGGAATCGTATCAGTTTAACTCTACATTTCATAAAATTCTGGTAATTAATTTACGTTCTACGGCGTAGTTTTCAATTAATCAATAACCAAAAGTGCCAACAAAACAGTGACGTCAATAATTGGCTACAACATATCCAAATTAAGCCAAAAACGTCACCCTAACAGCTTTATAAGCTGGCTATCGACCGACAGCCTGGCAGTTGAGATATTTCTCTGTTTTACTATGACCAGATAGAAGAAGAGAGACGCAAAATGGACTGGACCCAGCGACCAATCGTCTTACCTGGTGGCAGAAAATGGTCCAATCCGGAGGACACAGTGCCGAAATTTCGCGCCCCTAAACTATCCGATGAGAAAATCTGCAAAACAATCGAAGATCACTCCGAAGTGATCGTGGGCAAAACAAAAGGGTAGGCAAAAGTGTCATATACGTTGTGGTTAAACGTGATCGTCTTTTCAGGTGGATCGCTGGAACCAAATATGGCCCTGGGGTGATAAAGAGAGACCGGTCTATAGGTATTGTTGTGATTGAGAGGGAGAGAAAGAGAAAAATACATAAGGAGGTGATTGTGTATCGGTAAACAGAAGATCACAAAGTTAAGTATTGTAAGTGTGGTTTGTTGGTGTTCTTCTGTTTAAGATGCAGAATTGCCCTCCTCCAAAAAAAAGAAAATCAAAACATTTTATGGAGTGTGTTTTATTGTGTGTAGTTCCAGGGAGTCGAATTGCTTCATGGTACCACGAAAAGCTCCAGAGAAAACAGTGAGTTTGCTCGATTTTTTTCAAATTACTCTCATAACCTAAGCAAGGACTATTAAAATCATACGTTTTATTAAACAAGTTATCCTTAAAATATTGGTTGGTTGATTGAATTGCAATGATAACTTAAATATTCAGAATAGCAGTATGCCAAAATGTTGTTAGTGCATGGGTGGAAATATGAGATACAAATACAAGTCGAAATGTTACTTTTCCCAGCATCTTCAATAAGTCGTATGGATTTTAATTTAATATCTTCTACATCAAGAAGTTTCTACACACTCTCATCTTTTTCTATTAATTTGGTTCTCACTTTACTCAAAATCAAAGCAGATGCATTTTCAGCTCTTATTTTTTTCTCTCACGTCTTATATTGTGCTGTTCGGTTCATTAGTTGTTGAATCATCAGTTTTCATTATTTTTGCTACACTAGTGTGTGCACAATTAATCACATCTTCTGCATTTCAAGCTTGTTCAGAAAATTTCTTCCCAGCTTGATTAAAAATTCTTTAATCTTTCAGCGTTTATTCATTATAAAGTATCCCTAAAAACTAAATAAACTTTTTTCAATAATTTTAATGCATCTTCCTAAAAGTTTTTAACTGTTTCTGCAATTTCTTCAACCAGTTAGGTTTCAATTTTATATCATTAACTGTTCATTTCTCCTAATTTGTCACCTCCCAGTCTTTTCACGTTGACGATATGAGCTGTGCTTTCAATTTCTGGGAAAGTTCTAAAACTCATTGTTAATCAATAAACAAATGTCATAACTGTCAAAATTCTACTTATAAAGCTATTAATTACGTTTGATACTGTTTATACTGATTTTACCATATTTTAAGACTGTTTAATGGTTTTACAGCTTTGTGGGGAGGATTTTGACGGTTGTCATATTTAAAAATTGACTAAAAGTTAAACATAGACAAAAAATATTACAAATGTCAAAAATGCACTAATAAAGGTATAAATTCCATTCAACCAAAGTGAAACTGATTTCGTTACTTTTCAAGTATGTTTCGTTGTTTTGTACCTCCATAGAATTGAATTTAACAGTATCCAGGTTAGAACAAAACTGTAACTGCCGGCCAAATGTCATAACTGTCAAAATTCTACTTATAAAGCTATGAATTACGTTTGATACTGTTTATACTGATTTTACCATATTTTAAGACTGTTTAATGGTTTTACAGCTTGGTGGGGAGGATTTTGACGGTTGTCATATTTAAAAATTGACTAAAAGTTAAAAATAGACAAAAAATATTACAAATGTCAAAAATGCACTAATAAAGGTATAAATCCCATTCAACCAAATTGATTTCGTTACTTTTCAAGTATGTTTCTTTGTTTTGTACCTCCCTATGGGATTGAATTTGACAGTTTTCAGGTTTAGAGCAGAACAAAAGACAGAAATGTAACTGACAGTCAAATGTCATAACTGTAAAAATATGACGTAATAATGAAATAGAAAAGAAAGTCAAGGTTTAGGAATAACACTATGGACTAGTTTTCACAAAAAGGTTAATATTTTAAATTTTACAAATAAACAAGCAAACGTTCACAAACGTTACATTCAAAACTTTTATTAACAGTTACGTCACTCCATTTTACTTTGATTCGCGGGAGGACTGAAACAGCGAGTAATAGTCATGAGTAATGACTCATTGCTCACGGGTAGGTAACGGGTGTTATTATTTATTCAAAACTAGTGAGTAATAAGCATATTATTAAACAGTTTTAGAAAAAAGATTTTACAGGAGTGTTTTGTTCATAATTTCGACACACTGTAGAAAAACGTTTCAACTGATTTAAAATGTAAAAAAAAAAAAACTTTAAAAACATGTTTTTTAAAAGCCTGATTTATCATTTAATACTTTGACCAACATGCAGTTATGATACTTAATAGTCTTTGTCATATTTAACCCTCGATTTAATCCCCATTTTGCTTCTAACAACTTAGACGGATCCAGTGTATTGGGGTAGGTATGTCAATGTGTGTTTTTTAAGGAAAAGAAACTTAAATACAACAAAACTGATAAAAGAGTGTTTTTTGCAGCATCAACTTTCTGAAATTCCAACCGCCACCGAAGAATTTGGACTATTTGCAGAAATCCGAAGTTTACCGCTTGATCCACGACATGGAACCACCGGTTAGGGGTGTTGGAGCTCGTGCCGAAAAGATTTTGTCCGAAAAAGATTATTATGGGGTAAAATTGATTTGCTTTCCGTAAAAAACAAAAATAATCGTATTAATTGTTGCAGGATAAAGGAGCGCCATAATGCAGAGATGCGTCATCATTCAAACTAAAATATTATAAGTTTATTGGGTTAAATATTAATTTATTAAACAATCAAATGTTTTTATGTTGACAGCAAATATACAGTAAATACCTGTACAAAATAAAGTGTTTTTTCTAATTATGGCATATAAAGTGACACTTTTCCAAACTGATTAGAGTGACAAAACGTTTTACTTTATGTAACTAGTTACATAAAGTATCACTTTATGTAACTAGTTATGAAAAGTTCATTTCATCACTCCCTGTTTTTATGCATTTCCGTAGAAACATATGGGCGACATCCATCATAACATGTCGTTGTCACTGTTTATACAAGGTGCTATGAAAGTGAATATTTGTGTTAAATCACTTTAAAAGATGGTTTTTACCGCTTTTTGGTCAAAATTAGAAAAAATTATGTATGCAACACGTTTCGAAAATGTCTTATTATGTAACTCATTCAAATTGTAGGACCTCGCTGCGCTCGCCCTACAAACATTCATTCGTTACACAAAATCGATCTTTTTGTAACTGGTTACATAAATATCTATTTATTCATGTTTGTGACAGGATTAAGTTATCTAAAATATTTTCAAAATGATGGTAGTAACTCGCTTATTTTAAATAAAACATCTTGTAAATTTTTTAGAACAGATTTAAGGTCAAAACTGTAGAGAGCTTTTTGTAAACTAATTAATTTCCAACAACGTTTGTCGCTAACTTCGACAAACAATAGACTTAGGTAGGTTAAAAATAATTGTTTTTAGGCATTTAGAACTTTGGTTGTGGATTATTCGGGGGTAATATCCCTAGTGCATTTAATTTTTCCGAAAAAAAATCGGAAAAAACGAGTTTCTAAGTAATTTGTTTTAACAAATAGTCTCGTCTTCGACTCGGATGATTTTTAAAACCACTCTCGCTCATGCTATTTGTTAAAACAAATTACTTAGAAACGAGTATTCCAATTTTTCCACAGGAAAAATTAGATGCACGAGGGATATTTGGTAAGATTATTTCCTGAGTTAAAGAAACATTTTATTTTAATTAAAACAATAAGAACAATAACTTTCAAGCTAGAAAGGGTAACACTATTCTTTATGTTGTTGTGAGGAGTGTGCAATTTTTTCGAATTTTTTTCCGGAAAAACTGCTGACAGCTAAGTTGACAGTTGTTGACAAGTGATTTTTCCACTTAAAATTTACATTTGTTATACTAATTCTTGATAGCGATTGGTCAAAATTGATAGGAAGGAAATAATCTTTATAACTCCCATCCGAGAATCTGAAGAGCCTCATAGCCCTCTAGCATTGTTGTAAAGAATTTAATTATCTACAACTTGACTTTTTAAAGTTTTTTTTACAAAATTTTGACAGATAACAGAGTTACAGAAGGTTGAAAATTTTGTTGAAGGTTGGTGGTTACGTGATTGGAAACTTTCGTTTATAACTCCTTCCAAGACATATTTAGGATCAAAATTATATTGGGTTTTTTTGTAGAAAAGTTCATTATTGTCTAAAACTTTTGTACTTTCAAATTTTCAAATTTTTGACAAATGACAGTGTTTAGGCACCTACATAACCCGTTCTCGGTTCGTGTCCTATAAAGATGTATTTTCTAAAAAAAAATCCAATCTGTTTTGCATTTTTTCCACTATATTTTCTACGCTCCCTGGATATTATTCAAAAATGACAAAAATGTCTACCTGGGTTATTACACTATTTACTATTACTATCAAAAGGTCATCTGGGAGGTTTACGAGTTAATATTTGACACTGAAAATAGTCAAAAAACAGGATTTTTTGACTAATTTTTACTGGCGTTTAATTTTTTAGACTATAGCTGAACATTCAAGACTTGTGAGACTCCAAATTTGTACTAAATAGTCTAAAAACTTGTTATTTACTATTAGGAATAGTCTCAGACTGCAATCCATTGTCGAGTGTCTAAAACTGGATTTCAAGCACTAAAAACAGTCCGGAAATTAAGACAAAGATTTTTGAACATAAAACTCATTTTTTTCTGCTAAAAATAGTCTAAAAGTTGACTTTTATTGTATATTTGGCTAGAAATGATTTTACTAAGACTAAGAGAGTCCAAAGATTTATGATTATCTGGACTAAAGCAAGTCTAGAATTTAATTAAACACTGGTAACAATCTAAATTAAATTTTCGGACTAATTCAATTCTAAAAATTAGTGCTCGAGACTGATATCGTAGCATTTAGTGTCAAAATGTTTTACTTTCATAACTGAAGAGTTTCAAACTTTTACTGTTACAAATAGTCTAAAACTCGATTTTTTAGTCTTAAAGAACTAAATACAGTCCAAATTTCTTAGAAATGCTCCAATTTTTTACACCGATGAGTGTAGAAGTCA
The DNA here is from genome assembly GCF_016097725.1 of Ips typographus. Taxonomy (NCBI): domain Eukaryota; kingdom Metazoa; phylum Arthropoda; class Insecta; order Coleoptera; family Curculionidae; genus Ips; species Ips typographus. Next base: position 14,634,599 of record NC_138423.1, read on the forward strand.
ACTTAATAGTGAAGAAGCTTGAAATGACATTTTCCAGACTATGGACAGTGTACCAACTGGCTTTCAGGCCTGATAAGTCAATAACTTTGTGAAAATGGTGAACTGAAACCAGCCTTAAAGCACGAAAAACTGTCTAGATTTTTAAGAAAATGTAAAAATTGTTTTTTAAGTCGTCTATGTCAAAAATTTGGTGAAGATAGTCTAGAAACTTGATTTTCCAAGCCGAAAGCAGTTTTAAAGCACTACAAATAGTCAATATCCTGTATTTAAGACTTTTTTCAAGACTGAAATGTTTAAGTTTGTCTCAAATTATAAAAACTTACTTCAAATGAAAGTTTTAAGTTTTTGATGTCACTTTTCATTAATTCAGATTTTTTGGTGTATAAGTCTCAAGGTGTAAATGTGTGAATTTGTAGACAAATATTCTAGAGAAAGTAGTTTTTCGAATCTACAATTGAATCGAATCTGTCAATTTTCAATACTAAAGTTTTTCAATTTATCTGAAAACTATGACAACTGACTACAACAAGAATTTTTAAGCCTCACAAGTCAATTCTGAAGACTGAAGTCTTTCAATTTGTCTGGAAACCATGAAAACTGGCTGCAAAGACCCCTTTTTAAGCCTCTCAAGACAATTTTCACCGTTCCAAAGTAAATTTAGTGGTTTCTAAGTCAATTTTCAAAACTAAACTCTTTCAATTTGTCTGGATACTATGAAAACTGGCTGCAAAGACATTTTCTCAAGTCAACTTTCACCGTTTCAAAGTCAATTTTAAAAACAAATTCTTAAATCAGAATTTCATAAGAGATTCTTTTTTAACTTGAACAAGGAAATTAAAAGAAACTGTCATATATGAAAAATATCCAGTGACGTAGAAAAAAGACGGAGAAATTAAATTCTTTTTCTTGTAAAATGTCCTTCCAATCTATGCCACTGTACTGGACTGTTGACAAACGTCATTAACATCACATAATGAGTATTAATTTCATAAGTGCTTGTTCTAAATTTGTCTGACAGTTATAACAAAAAAAGAACGATTTTCCTTTTGGAAGCCCTTTTCAGAAAAATCACATAATGCATGACAACTTATTTTTTGATGGGAATAGTGAATTATTGTCATTTAAAACCGAACCACCCTGTATAGTTATTTTTAAACGTACAATTGGTTTTGCTTATTATAGCCTTGAAACACCCTGTATAATTATGGAGGCAAATACAAACCTACATCAAGTAATCCATATTGTTTGGATACAATTTCTTGGGATTTTCGTCCTTTTTAATTAAAAATCAAACACAGAAGGAGGTGTTTGGCCTCATATCATTGTTATTTTATTAAAAACAACGTTTCGGCAGTCACTGCATGCCTTTTTCAAGGTTATATACAACTGTAAAAATATCCATAATTAGTTAACCTTGTGACATTTTACATTGATATCCCGGTAAAAAATTGTATATAAATCTTTAGTTATCAAATCATGCACTAATTCGGCTATAAATATTTATTTATTCGCAAACTTTTTGCAGAGAACTAAAATGTTATTCGTGTTGTTTGTGTTGGTTGTCTTTATTTTATTAAGTTTGTCCATACTGTGTGTTGTGGCAAAAATAAAAAAAGGCACTTCAAAGTATTTGACAAATGTGCCATGTGCCCCTTTTGTGAACGTTCTGGCTTTTATGAAAGGTTCCTTAGGTAAGTAGGTATATACTATTTTAAGTTTTAACTAAGCTATTTAGAACTAATTTTTTCGACGACTGACTTTGAAAGTACCTCATGTACGCTTCCATTTCAAAGCAGAAAGTGGTTATTCGCCGCACGTGCGCAGAAAGTGAATCATTTTCTGCTCTAGAGCGTTTTCGCTTTCTACTAACAATCAACTCACCAACTTTTTCGGCGTTTCCATAACAACGCTTGACATACCTGTTTGAAACAAAGCCATTCCGTCAAAGTGATTTATCGGTGACAATGAGTTCGAGCTAAGAAAATGATGTGAGTTGTCCTTCTACTCCACCCCACAGCAGTCGTCGAAAAAATATCGTCTATATTTCGAGCCGAAAGTACTTTTGCCGCTTTTACATGATTGCAGCTTGAGGCAAAGCCGAATTTTCATATGCAAGCGGCAAATATGTACTTTCCGCTCTTAATATAGAATAGTATATTCTATATTAAGAGCGGAAAGTATATATTTGCCGCTTGCACATGAAATTTGCAGCTTGAGGCGAAGCCGAACGCTGCAATCATGTAAAAGCGGCAAAAGTACTTTTGGCTCGAAATATAGACGATATTTTTTCGACGACTGCTGTGGGGTGGATTAGAAGGACAACTCGCATCATTTTCGTCGCTCGAACTCATTGTCACCGATAAATCACTTTGACGGAATGTGGTTATTTCAAACAGGTATGTCAAGCGTTGTTATGGAAACGCCGAAAAAAGTTGGTGAGTAGATTGTTAGTAGAAAGCGAAAACGCTCTAGAGCAGAAAATCTCTCTTTCTGCTCGCGCGCGGCAAATAACCCCTTTCTGCTTGTAAATGGAAGCGTACATGAGGTACTTTCAAAGTAAGTCGTCGAAAATATACTATTGCAGTTTACCTGGACGTTTTAATGCAAGGTATCAAAGAGTTGGGTAACACTTTAGTATTTCACGATGGACCACTCAGCTGGTCAGTAATCACTTCAGATCCGGAATTTAGCGAAATAATATACAGTTCCAGTGTGCACATCACCAAGGCTAGTCAGTACGATTATTTCAAACAATGGTTGGGTCAAGGTTTACTAGTCAGTGATGGTAAAACGTTACCTTAAACATACCGCATCTCAAACTGCAAAATGTGGAACTTTTAAGGTTATAAATGGAGGTCTCATCGTAAAATTATTACTCCTACATTCCATTTTTCAATTCTGCAACAGTTTTTGACTGTATTCGATGCAGTGGGCGACAATTTGATTAGGAAATTACGACAAAATGTTGGCAGTTCAAGTGTGGAGATTTCAAATTTAATTTCGTTATGCACTCTTGATATTATATGCGGTAAGATAAAAATGTACCTGGTGTTTGATTAACAATGCTTAGAAAATGAAATACTTAACTTATGTATAAGAGACACATTGAAGTTAACCCTGTATATACTTCCATAAAATGCGGTATAAGAGTTTCAAGAAAACTAAACTTTCTACTTTTCCGCTTTTGTACGTTTTGTTTAGTTTTTTGTACAATGTGTTCATAATAATATGAAACAAAAACTAACTTGTCGTAACTTACACTTAGTTCTTTATTTTTATTGTATTCACTAAATCGTCTTTTTTTGTCAAATTTACCCAATACTATCCGTATATTTAGAATACAGGGTGTCCCACGACGAAAGACCTCGATTGATATTGGAAAAAGTATAAATAGGAGAGTTTTGAAAATTTGGTAGGATACTGATGTGGGCATGCCCAATCCAACTAAAATATTTTCAAGATGGTTGCACTTCCGCTTATACCGGAAGTCGATCACAACTTTCTTATTTTAAATAGAACACCCTATATATTATTACATATTAGGATTCCTCACAAAATTCTGACCAACTTTTGTATAGAATGCCCTATGCCTATCTCTAGCCGTTTTCGAAATATTTGATGTTTTTCCAAAAAAGTGACAGTTGCAACGCTCAACATATTTTTGTACTATGTTAAAACCGTATTTCATTTTGCAATGAAACTTTGGGTTATTGTAAATAAAGGATCGTTTTATTAAACTGAGGGTGCGTAACGACTCATTTGTATACAGGGTCGTCAAAAAAAAATCATAAACTTGCCATTAAAAAAAATGAAAAATCTCAAGTTTTTTAAATGGAAACCCCCATTTTTTATGACGGAATCATTTTGAGCATTAAAAATTACTATAAGTTTCAATTTACTTGCCTATACCTAAATCCAACCCATTTCGTTTTATTTGAGAATAAACATTTTTTTATTAGGCTGCATGCTCGGCTGCATGGTTGGAATTAGCTGGTACTCTAGTTGGCCATGCTTTTGACACACGGTGATATTGGAGACCTGCAGGGCATGTTAATAACACTAGTTTTGAGTGTTTTGACAACTGCAAATATGCCGTCGCGGTTACGTTATTCAAACCAAGATTACTTAAATCTGTTTATTATTTACGGAGAATGTGATAAAGTTGTGAGTAGAACATGTGAGGTATTTGCCGCTCGTTATCCAGAAAAACCAAACCCATCACGAAAAGCTGTCAAGCAAATAATTGAAAATTTTAAGAATACGGGATCTGTGAAGATAAAAGCTATTAAAACAAAACCAATCCTTAATAATACAAATGTAGAAATTGCAATTTCTAACCAACTTTTGTGTACAATGCCCTATTCCTATCTCTAGCCGTTTTCGAAATATTTGATGTTTTTCCAAAAAAGTGACAGTTGCAACGCTCAACATAACATGCTTTGCAGTTCTCCAATATCACCGTGTGTCAAAAGCATGGCTAACTAGAGTACCAGCTAATCCCAACCATGCAGCCTAATAAAAAAATGTTTATTCTCAAATAAAACGAAATGGGTTGGATTTAGGTATAGGCAAGTAAATTGAAACTTAGAGTAATTTTTAATGCTCAAAATGATTCCGTCATAAAAAATGTGGGTTTCTATTTAAAAAACTTGAGATTTTTCATTTTTTTTAGTGGCAACTTTATGATTTTTTTTTGACGACCCTGTATACAAATGAGTCATTACGCACCCTCAGCTTAATAAAACGATCCTTTATTTACAATAACCCAAAGTTTCATTGCAAAATGAAATACGGTTTTAACATAGTACAAAAATATGTTCAGCGTTGCAACTGTCACTTTTTTGGAAAAACATCAAATATTTCGAAAACGGCTAGAGATAGGCATAGGGCATTCTATACAAAAGTTGGTCAGAATTTTGTGAGGAATCCAAATATGTAATAATATATAGGGTGTTCTATTTAAAATAAGAAAGTTGTGATCGACTTCCGGTATAAGCGGAAGAGCAACCATCTTGAAAATATTTTAGTTGGATTGGGCATGCCCACATCAGTATCCTACCAAATTTTCAAAACTCTCCTATTTATACTTTTTCCAATATCAATCGAGGTCTTTCGTCGTGGGACACCCTGTATATTATAGTGGAATTTGTAATTTTCAGTTCCGGAACTGCCTAAATTTGGGAAAAAGTAAAAAGAATTGACAGACTTGACTTTTAAGTGATTTTCTCTGTTTTTAGTATTTACTAAACAGAGTCTGACGTTTTTGAGGATTTTTTGCCAAATATACTCAATACGGTTCTGAATTTGTAGTATAGATTTTAAGTAGAATTTGCAATATTCGTTTTCGTATTTTATAGTTGCCAGAATTTAGGAAAAGTTAAATGATTTTTTTTTCTAGAAAGGTCCTGAAATTTAGATTAAATTTACAATAAAATTTCTAGTTTTCAGGGTCCGTTATTATCTCAATTTAGGAAAAAGAAACATAATTTGCAGTTAAAGTTTTTTCTCGGTTTTTTCTTTGTTTTTACCGTATTCAACAGTGTGACGTTTCTGATTTTTACCAAATTTACTGTTTCGTCAGTATTGATAACCACAAAATTTGATTCAGTTTTGATTCTCAAATCTTTTTTTTTATTCTTCTTCTTGTGGTTCCTATCCGTTACGGATGTTGGCAATCAGCATGGCGAGCCTAACTTTGTTTACGGCAATGCGGAAGAGTTCGGTTGATGTTTTTCCGGTCCACTTCCTGAGGTTATGCAGCCAACTTATTCTTCTCCTTCCTGGACCTCTTCTTCCATCGATTTTTCCCTGGATGATTGTCTGGAGTAAGGAGTACCTGGAGTCGTTTCTCATGATGTGGCCCAGATATTGCAGTTTTCGGATCTTGATGGTGTTCATAATTTCTTTTTGTTTATTCATCCTTCTTAGTACCTCTTCATTAGTGATATGTTCGGTCCATGATATCCTCATCATTCTTCGATAGAGTCGCATTTCGAAGGCTTCTATTTTCTTGGATGTGCTTTCATTGAGTGTCCAAGATTCCGTCCCGTATAAGAGGATAGAAAAGATGTAACATCTGAGAAGTCTCATTTTTGTTTCCAGTGTAAGATCATGGCTTCTGAAGAGTTGGCTCATTTTGTTGTAGGCGGCTGTGGCTTTGGCGATTCGTGATTTGATCTCTGGAGTTGCGTCCCAGTTCTCGTTTATACGTGTTCCCAGGTACGTGATGTGTGGTACTCTCTCTATTGGTTGGTTGTTGATGGATAACTGGATGTTGTCAATCTTGTTCTTGCTAATGACCATAATTTTGGTCTTTTGTATGTTTATGTCCAAACCATATTCCTTACTAACTCTTGCTATTTTGTTGATAAGTTGTTGTAGTGCTTGTGGGCTATCTGCGAACACGATGGTGTCGTCCGCGTATCTTATATTACTCAATTTCTTCCCATTTATTGAGATGCCCTCCTCTTCTTCGTCGTCGAGCGCCTCTTTAAAAATCTGCTCGGAGTAGATGTTGAATAGCAGGGGTGAGAGTACACAGCCCTGCCTCACTCCTCGCATTATTTTGACGGCCTCAGTTGTTTCTCCGTCGACTCTTATTGTTGCCGACTGGCCCCAGTACAAGCTACTTATGATATTCAGGTCATTGGTATCGATCCCTGTCTTCTTTAATATTTCCATCATTTTGCCATGTTGAACCCGGTCAAATGCTTTGGCGTAGTCAATTAAACAAGAGTAAACGTCAAGGTTAACGTCTCTGCATCTCTGGACAAGGACTTGGACAGCAAAGAGTGCTTCTCTGGTTCCCATCCCTTTGACGAACCCGAACTGGTTTCGAGAGATTAGGTTCTCGCATCGATTGTATATTCTTTTATGGATGACTTTGAGAAAGGTTTTCAGCAGGTGGCTCATCAGACTTATCGTTCGATATTCTTCACATCGTTTTGCGCCTTGTTTCTTTGGCAGTGCAATGAACTCTGAGACTAGCCATTCTTGTGGTATTTTACCTGATTTGTAGATGTTGTTGAAAAGTTTGGTGATCTTCTTTAATCCATTTTCGTCTAGAAGTTTCAGGAACTCTGTCTGGATGTTGTCAGGTCCTGCTGCTTTTCCCTCCTTGCTCTGCTCTATAGCTGCCCTCACTTCTGATTCCATTATTTCTGGCCCACTCTGTGCGTTACTCCGGGGATCTGGGGGGCTCTCTCTATTATCCTCAAAGAGGTGCTCTACGTACCTAGTCCACATCTTCTTCTTCTCTTCCATGTCTACAATGATGTTTCCATTAGCGTCAACTAGTTTCCCTAAGTTTGTATTCCTTCTTTGTCCAGTGACTTCTTTCACCTTCCGGTGGACGTTAAAGTAGTCATATTTCAACTGCAGTGCCTCTATCTCCTCACAGTTCTCTTTCTGTTCCTTTTCTTTAGCCATTCGTATTTCGTTCCTTATGATGTTGTTTATCCTTTTGTATTCTATGGTGTTATTCTTGTTCAATCTTCTCTCTTCCATTAGGTTTAATATGTAATCTGTCATCCAGGTTTTCTTCCTTACTCTTTGTCCGTTTTCCTTTAGAATAGTGTTCTTAATGTGTTCCACTTTACTTTTCAGGTGATTCAAGTGTTCTTCTACTGAGCTATCTTCTGTTGTTTCTGCCATTGCTGCATTCAGCTCTTTCTCTACACATTCTTTGATCTTCCCGTTTTTCAGCTGTCTTAGGTTAACTTTTAATGGAGCAGCTTTCTTTATCTTCTTCATAACCACTTTGAATCTTCCGATAACTGGCACGTGGTCGGTTCGCATATCTGCTCCCGGGAAGGTTCTCATACTTAAGCAGCTGTTTCTGTACCGCTTGTTGACTAGTACGTAGTCTATTTGATTCCTGACTATTCTCCCAGGTTTATCAAGGGGCGATCTCCATGTGTATAAACGCCTCGGTGGTTGTTTGAACTGTGTGTTGAGGACTACAAGGCCGTGTTCGTCTGTAAATTTTTCGAGCATATCTCCTCTCTCATTCCTCTCTCCCAAACCGAAAGACCCGATGAGCTCGGTTTTTTCTCCAGCTCCCAACTTTGCGTTAAAGTCCCCCATGATGATGTTAACTTCTTTTTTGGGTAGCCTCTCGAGTATTTGGGCGACATTCCTGTATAATTCTTCAACTTCCCCTTCATCTTTATCTGCAGTGGGGGCATAAATCTGGATGATGTTTAGATTTACTGGTCGGGCGTTAATCTGTATTAGAAGGACTCTTTCTGAGAATGGGACAAAGTTCATGACACTCTGCGCTATCTCCTTGGTGACAACAATGCCCACCCCATTCAGAAACTTACCATCTTGTGTTCCTGCATAGTACACTCTGTGTTCGTCCACATCCACCGAACCCACTCCCGGCCACCTCATCTCGCTTTTTTTTTATAGTTTCATCTAATATTCAACAGTCAAATGTTTCTATAGAGGTTTTCCAAATTTTATCCAATGCTCTCCTGCAATCTAGATGAAATTTACGTTGAAAATTGTAATTTTTAGGTCAGAACTGGCGGAATTAAGAAAACGTAACAGAAAGTGATAGTTTGCCTTCCAAGTTTTGTCTCATGTTGTGTTATTGAGGGCATCTGACTCTAAAAATTTACCCAATACTGTCATGCAGTCTAAATTGAATTTACATTGGAATTTGTAATATTTAGGTCAGTATAATGGGCCTATCCCACATATCATAAATTTTTGTTTTAATGACTGGAATCGAAAGAATAGGATCAAAAAACTAATTTTTCATATTCTTGAAGAAAAAATTATGGTCGTAAATGTTCCTACATTAGTTTGAATTTGTCCATTAAATTTAAAAGATCTGTTTTGGCGCGCATGTGACGTACGTAATTCTGGGCGATTTTATTGGCTGTTGCTCGCCAACTGTTTCACTTCTTGTCGCTGATTGGTTGATAGTGTAGTACGTCACCGGCGGCGGGCGTTTAAAACATGAGATTAATGTAGTTTTTATCATCATTTTTTTTCTATTTAGACTTAATATTTTTGAAAACAAAAAAATACGGGTATAATATTTTCAATCCGTCTTTATAGTTATGAAATAAAAAAAAATTGTGGGACAGGCCCATTCTAAAAACTAGTGCTAGAGACTGATATCGTAGCATTTAGTGTCCAAATGTTTTACTTTCATAACTGAAGAGTTTCAAACTTTTACTGTTACAAATAGTCTAAAACTCGATTTTTCAGTCTTAAAGAACTAAATACAGTCCAAATGTAAAAAATATGGTGAAGATAGTCTAGAAACTTGATTTTCCAAGCCAAAAGCAGTTTTAAGGCACTAAAAATAGTCCAGAGTTTTAAGAAAATAAAAAAAACTTGAATAGTTAGTATTGAAGTTAATTTTCATCAATTTAATGTCAGTATCCTGTCTTTAAGACTTTTTTCAAGACTAAAATATTTAAGTTTGTCTCAAATTATAAGTTTTTGATGTCACTTTTCACTGATTCAGAGGTTTTGGTGTCTAAGTCTAATTTGTAGACAAATATTCTACAGAAAGTAGTTTTTCATATCTACAAGTCAATTTTCAATTCTAAAGTTTTTCAATTTATCTGAAAACTGTGACAACTGACTACAACAAGATTTTTTAAGCCTCACAAGTCAATTCTGAAGACTGAAGTCTTTCAATTTGTATGGAAACCATGAAAACTGGCTGCAAAGACATTTTTTAAGCCTTTCAAGACAATTTTCACCATTTCAAAGTCAATTTACTGGTTTCTAAGTCAATTTTCAAAAGTAAAGTTTTTCAATTTGTCTGGAAACTATGAAAACTGGCTGCAAAGACATTTTTTAAGCCTCTCAAGTCAACTTTCACCGTTTCAAAGTCAATTTAAAGGAAATTAAAAGAAACTGTCATATATGAAAAATATCCAGTGACGTAGAAAAAAGACGGAGAAATGAAATTCTTTTTCTTGTAAAATGTCCTTCCAATCTATGCCACTGGACTGGAGAAGCCTTTTTCAGAAAAATCACATAATGCATGTCAACTCATTTTTTGATGGGAATGGTGAATTATTGTCATTTAACCACCCTATATATTATAACCTGAAACACCCTGTATAATTATGGAGGCAAATACAAACCTACATCAAGTAATCCATATTTAGTTAACCTTGTGACATTTTACATTGATATCCCGGTAAAAAATTGTATATAAATCTTGAGTTAACAAATCATGCACTAATTAGGCTATAAATAATTATTTATTCTCAAACTTTTCGTAGAGAACTAAAATGTTATTCGTGTTGTTTGTGTTGGTTGTCTTTATTTTATTAAGTTTGTTCATACTATATGTTGTGGCAAAAATAAAAAAAGACACTTCAAAGTATTTGACAAATGTGCCATGTTCCAAACCGATTTTTCCTTTTGGGAACGCTCTGGCTTTTATGAAAGGTTCCTTAGGTAAGTAGGTATTTACTATTTTAAGTTTTAACTAAGCTATTTGGAACTAATTTTGCAGTTTACCTGGACGTTGTAATGCAAGGTATCAAAGAGTTGGGTAACACTTTAGTATTTCACGATGGACCACTCAGCTGGTCAGTAATCACTTCAGATCCGGAATTTAGCGAAATAATATACAGTTCCAGTGTGCACATTACCAAGGCTAGTCAGTACGATTATTTCAAACAATGGTTGGGTCAAGGTTTACTACTCAGTGATGGTAAAACGTTCCCTTAAACATACCGCATCTCAAACTGCAAAATGTGGAACTTTTAAGGTTATAAATGGAGGTCTCATCGTAAAATTATTACTCCTACATTCCATTTTTCAATTCTGCAACAGTTTTTGACTGTATTCGATGCAGTGGGCGACAATTTGATTAGGAAATTACGACAAAATGTTGGCAGTTCAAGTGTGGAGATTTCAAATTTAATTTCGTTATGCACTCTTGATATTATATGCGGTAAGATAAAAATGTACCGGGTGTTTCATTAACAATGCTTAGAAAATGAAATACTTAACTTATGTATAAGAGACACATTGAAGTTAACCCTGTATATACTTCCATAAAATGCGGTATAAGAGTTTCAAGAAAACTAAACTTTCTACTTTTCCGCTTTTGTACGTTTTGTTTAGTTTTTTGTACAATGTGTTCATAATAATATGAAACAAAAACTAACTTGTCGTAACTTACACTTAGTTCTTTATTTTTATTGTATTCACTAAATCGTCTTTTTTTGTCAAATTTACCCAATACTATCCGTATATTTAGAATATATTATAGTGGAATTTGTAATTTTCAGTTCCGGAACTGCCTAAATTTGGGAAAAAGTAAAAAGAATTGACAGACTTGACTTTTAAGTGATTTTCTCTGTTTTTAGTATTTACTAAACAGAGTCTGACGTTTTTGAGGATTTTTTGCCAAATATACTCAATACGGTCCTGAATTTGTAGTATAGATTTTAAGTAGAATTTGCAATATTCGTTTTCGTATTTTATAGTTGCCAGAATTTAGGAAAAATTAAATGAATTTTTTTTTCTAGAAAGGTCCTGAAATTTAGATTAAATTTACAATAAAATTTCTAGTTTTCAGGGTCCGTTATTATCTCAATTTAGGAAAAAGAAACATAATTTGGTAGTTAAAGTTTTTTCTTTGTTTTTACCGTATTCAACAGTGTGACGTTTCTGATTTTTACCAAATTTACTGTTTTGTCAGTATTGATAACCACAAAATTTGATTCAGTTTTGATTCTCAAATCTTTTTTTTTATATCGAAAAGTAGTAGTCCATATGCACACAGTGGAGTAGTGAGTGTAAGTGAAAGCAAAACTCAGAGTCGATCTCCACAAATATTTATTAATAAAGGTTGTTATCTGCCTAACATGTTTCGGGTGTATTCAGACACCCATCTTCAGAGGCTGTAAGTTATACAGTGTGTTAATTAAATACTTATAAAACTAAGGATATGGAAGCCTACCTTAACTAGATCACTAGTCTGCTGACTGTCATTCTAAAAGGGGGGACAGCTGAACCCAGATGTACTAAGGTGGTTTTTTTATTCTGCACGGGGGAAAAAAACCTTGATCAAAAAACCCAGTTCTGGTTCAGAGGTGACAGGTTGCTCCGTTTTTTATTCTCGAAGGAGAAAAAAACTTAATCAAAACCCAGTGTTGATGTCAAAAAATGAAGTTAGTTGTTCGGTTTTTTATTCTTGAAGGGGGAAAAAACTTAATCAAAACCCAAAGAAGTTGAATGATGTAAAAACTGCATGTTTATCTGTAATAAAAAGCATGAGTAGAAATAGGATGTCCTGAAGGGGTGTATATGTAATGGGGGGGGGCGGCAGATAAATTAAAGTCAAAAGATAAAATGAAAGGCAAGTCAAAAAAGGGGGGGCTAAACTGTATATCTTACCTCATATATAAGTATTTAATTAACACACTGTATAACTTACAGCCTCTGAAGATGGGTGTCTGAATACACCCGAAACATGTTAGGCAGATAACAACCTTTATTAATAAATATTTGTGGAGATCGACTCTGAGTTTTGCTTTCACTTTTTTTTTATAGTTTCATCTAATATTCAACAGTCAAATGTTTCTATAGAGGTTTTCCAAATTTTATCCAATGCTCTCCTGCAATCTAGATGAAATTTACGTTGAAAATTTTCAGGTCAGAACTGCCGGAATTAAGAAAATGTAACAGAAAATGACAGTTTGCCTTCCAAGTTTTGTCTCATGTTGTTTAAATTGAATTTACATTGGAATTTGTAATATTGAGATCAGTATAATTGTCTGAATTTAGAAAAAGTAACAGAGAATTAGCAGTGGTTTGCTTTCAAATTTACCCAATACGATCCTGCTATGATTTTACACTGCAAATTGAAATTTTCAGGTTTGCAGCTGTCTGAATTTAGAAAAAAACGTGGAAAAGGATGCGATTTTCTTAACTACACAGCGTCTACTTTATCAGACAAAAAGTTAAAATCTGTTAAGAATTTTAAAGTAATTTTAAAAGCTGTATTTGCTTTCTTGAGATGTGTACCGTCAAATGCCCTGTTGTTACTTGTCAATAAGATCAACGGTTTCGTTAGAAACAGTTTTGTAAACTTTGTAATTTTGGAAAGTATGTTTTTTAAAGTATGTTTTTGTCAGATAACTGAGAAGGTAAAGAGAAATCGATTAGTACCACGTTACAACACACATTATATTCTTCGAACTAAATAAGTAGAATTGGTCAGTTTGGCAACATTGCAATCACACTTCAAACCAAATTTGTTAGTTTGGTAACAATGCAAACATTCTTTTTGAAATAAATTAGTCTAATTTGGAACATTGCTAACACTCTTCCAGTAGAATTTGCAGTTTGGCAACCTTGCAAACACACTTCAAACCAAATAAGTACAATTTGTCAGTTTGATAACAATGCAACTAATTTCCGAGTTCAAAGTAGGAATTTAGTTAATTTTCGAATTTGAAGTAGCTAATAAGTGACTATTATGAAAGTTTGGACAAGTAGCATTTTTTCATTTTTTTGTTTTTCCGTTATAAGTAGCTCGTATGGGATGTATTGCATAGTACGTGTGACCGCTATTATATTATACAATAATTTCCATTTTCACCCTGTTTTAATTTAAAAAATTGGTTTGTTAATTAAAAAAAAAAGAAAATATGTGGTTTTTTGGTAAAATTGTGGAAAATTGGATACATTTTTATCTAATTGCATTGACACCTGGTAGTCAAGAGATTATACAGCTTCAAAACGGCTGAAACTTAAAAATACTATTAGAATATAAAAAATAACTGCCAATGTGGTTTAATAAGCTAATATCATCATTGTGTCTGGTTTAGTTAAGTAAGTTGAATCAGTAACGACGTAAGTGCCATTTGTTTTGGTTTGGACTTTACCTAGAAGAACGCCTTTAGTCAGTATACAAATCTGGCGATTTTTGTTAATGAAACACTTGGTATATGCCCAATGACAATTTAATGACAAACGACAATTTAGAAACGGCCATGGGGGTAAAACTAAACGCATTGGATATGAAGGATCATGAAAATATGGAATATATTAAAGGAATTAGGACAATGTGTAATATCGTTGTAGATCGGATGTTTTCGTTCCTGCATCCGATTTTTTATAAGTTTACCATAAATTATTATCGAGAAAAACGAGCTCTGAAGGTAAATTGATAATTTTTTGTATTGCTGTTTAGTTACTAAATTGTGTAAAATTAGATAGTCAATGGTCACGTCGACAAAGTAATCTCCCAGAGGATTAAACAGCGGGAACAAGTAAACCAACAAAAGAAGGACAAATCACAAACCGATGGAATTAAAACCAGATTAGCTTTTTTGGATCTGCTTTTGGAAGCCCAAATTGATGGTAAACCCCTTACAAAAGCAGAGCTTCTTGATGAAGTAAACACCTTCATGTTTGAGGTATAGTCATGTTTTGATTCATATAAGAGAAATCAAAGTAAGTTAAGCTCGACTTGTTTCCTAATTATCAATAACAAATTTCTGATCTTATTTTAAGTTACTTTGGTTTTATTTATATTTCCTCCTTTTTTATGCAATTTCAGGGCCATGACACCACATCTTCAGCCATCACTTTCTGCTTACTGATGCTGGCCACCCATCCACAAGTGCAAGTACAAACTCAATTTATTCTAATAACTTAGTCACCTACTAACCGTAATTTTCCAAGGACAAAGTTATGACAGAACAAAGGGAAATTTTTGAAGGAGATCTCAAACTCGCTCACCCTACCGGCAAGGAACTGAACGAAATGAAGTATCTCGAAATTGTGATAAAGGAGACTTTAAGGTTATATCCAAGTGTGCCGTTTTTTGCTAGGAAACTGGGGGAAGACGTGGAATTTAGTAAGTTACAAGTTTAAAAGAACTTAAATTGTCAGATTGACAGTCTAAAAAGTCAAGTGTTATTCTGATTATTTCCTTCCTATCAATTTTGACCAATCGCTATCAAGAATTAGTATAACAAATGTAAATTTTAAGTGGAAAAATCACTTAACAACTGTCAACTTAGCTGTCAGCAGTTTTTCCGGAAAAAAAATCGAAAAAATTTCACACTCCTCACAACAACATAAAGAATAGTGTTACCCTTTCTAGCTTGAAAGTTATTGTTCTTATTGTTTTAATTAAAATAAAATGTTTATTTAACTCAGGAAATAATCTTACCAAATATCCCTCGTGCATCTAATTTTTCCTGTGTAAAAATTGGAATACTCGTTTCTAAGTAATTTGTTTTAACAAATAGCATGAGCGAGAGTGGTTTTAAAAATTATCCGGGTCGAAGACGAGGATTTTTAAAACTACTACTTAGAAACTCGTTTTTTTCCGAATTTTTCCGGAAAAATTAAATGCACTAGGGATATTACCCCCGAAAATTGCCTTGCTCTAACCTAAAAATTGAAACCAAAACTTAAAATTTGAAAAATATACTATACATAAAGTTAGTAACTGCGTCAGTAAGTTTACTCGATATAGACAGAAGAAAAGAATATTAAATATTTTTTGTATGTTTTTGACAAAACAAAAATACAAAATTATATCAAAATTGAAATTGAATTTTAAGGAACTTCTGCTGATTTCGATAATTTCTTAAAAACTCAAACAAAACCAAATAATAATTCAAGGTAAAGAAGTAGTCCATTTTCTCATAGTGGAGGAGTAAGTAGGAATGTAGGGGGTGATTAACCACACAACTGTTACTGCTCGAAACATGTCAGTAAGAGAGAAAATTAAACGTTAAAGTAGAAAATTTGAAACATTAATAAATCTTATTTTGGAGAAAAAATTGATACATAAAAACTTAAAACTAAACTAAAACTAAAAAGGGCTACATAAACCCTGGGTCAGGACGACCCCTAAATTTTTTTTAATTTTTTTAGTTTTTTGACTTTCACGCTCTTTCAAAGTACATTCAAGGTGAATGAGAATAATTTAAAGAGTGTGAAAGTCAAAATTTTAAAAATTTAGTGGTCGTCCTGACCCAGGGCGTTTTAGTTTAGTTTTAAGTTTTCATGTATCAATTTTTTCTCTAAAATAAGATTCATTAATGTTTCAAATTTTCTACTTTAATGTCGAATTTTTTGTATGTACCTAAAATCAACAAACCTGGGTCTAGCTGTCTCGCCCTTGCGAAACATGTCGAGCAGTCCCCCTCAGTAACATTTAAGGACAAATAATAATTACTTTCGAGATTGCAAATGCTCGGAAATGGATATGGATATGTCAAACATACAATATGCTTAAAATTCAATGCACAATTAAAAAAAAAACTACTTATACAGTATGCTTGATTCACAATCATCTTCAAAATCTTCTTGACTCTGGTGTAGTGCAAATTTTTAAAACATATTTATCTACATATTTAAAATAGGTAATTATAACTTTTAGAAGGAAATTTATACCCAAAAGGGCTTACTGTAGCTCTGATTCCCTATGGAACCCATCGGGATCCTAATATCTTTCCAGAACCGGAGAAGTTCCTGCCTGAAAGGTTTGAAAACGCTGATATGCTGAAAATCAACCCATTTTCCTATACTCCTTTTAGTGCTGGACAGCGAAATTGCATCGGTATGTATTTAAAATATTACTAGTGCAATGACTATTCAATAAAAACATGGTTACAGGACAAAAATTTGCAATGATGGAAATTAAATCTACTGTCTCCAAAGTGGTACGTCATTTCAAGTTGGAACCAGCACAACCACAACACCAAATCCAATTAGTATCGGAAATAATTTTAAAATCTAAAAATGGAGTAAAAATTTCTTTACAAGCCCGTTATTAATGTAATATAAAATCCTAGATTATCAAAGTGTTTAATTATGAGGACTATATCCCTCACCCATTGATACTACAATACAATTTTTACTTGATTACAGCAACTCCTAAGGCCCAGTTGTACAATCGCAGTTCAAAGACCGGTTCAGTTGAACTGCAACTGGTAATTGAACTTTCCCTTTGCTGTCAAAGTGACATTTCTGACTTAAACCAGGTACAAAGGTTGAACCACTATTATACAACTGGGCCTAAGTAAAAATTGCATCCTTCTGGTGCCCATATTGTTCAAATCATAGCTACTGTATAACAAACTGGCGGTACATGTAATCAAATCTGACTAAAATAATAACAAAAGTGTATCGACTAACACAATAAGATCGCAGTCGTATATTTGGAAACAGTTTAGCAGCTTTTGCAAGGAACGAAATTATAACTATGACGGAGAAACTACAGAAGAGTGCAATATTCTCAAGGATTGGGCGTACAATATGCGGAAAATTGATGGCAAAGACTATAAAGAAGCTACTGTTAAGATGATTTGGAATACTACTGCAAAAATGCTAGTGGAGACGTGCTTTGAAGAATACAAACGAAAAATCAATCCATTTGAGGATATAGCCTTTAAAATCTCTAGAGAGGAAAGAGCTTCAATGTATACCTGAAAGCTTATTAGTACATACGATGAAAACACGACCGACGGCTTAGTGAAGAAAGTTTTTTATCTATTTTCCTACGAACTAGCTTGGAGAGGTAGTGAAGTATCCAAATGTAGGCTGAGTTTCTTCAAATCGGAAATTCACAGCACTAGAAAGCACGCAGACAGAGTAAAGTTAAATTTTTTCTAAAATAGTGAATATAACAAGAAATGTGTTGACGCTATAAGTGGTTGGTGCCAAATAAGGTAGACCCACCAACTTGTGAGTGCTGCTACGGGTTTTAAAGAAATATAAACTATGGTTGTTCTTAATTACCTTGAATATTTATATAGTAATAAAACATGCACCAAGACAATATCATTTAGTACAGAAAGGGTTTAAAAAAGGCAACCTCCAAAGGCTATAAATAGCTTATTCATTCGGATTCATTCTATCTGGCACGTGCTAAATATAATATAGCTAGGAAAATCGATGATTTCCTTACGTCATCAGTAATAGTATGTTCTAAGCTTTCGTTCATCGCAGATATTATTAAAGGACACGAATGCCATTAAAAGTTAACGAGGACGGGTCGTTTCTCGTTTGTTGTGCGCCATTACCGAAATTGGGCGACTAATTAAAATTATGTTTTTACGTTTATTACCGGGTGAAAGTTAGTGGAAATGGTTTTGGAGAACACTGGCCCGTAGAATGCTTTATGGGAATAAGAAAGACGAATTGTGCATGGTAACATGGTAACTTATTCATAATATTTATTATAAATTCTGTTCGGTTATTCCTTCTTACACCAAGCAAACTTAAACTTGACAATTGTCACGTTACAATTCATTGTGTACGATTAGCGCAGTCACGTGATAACTGTCTTATTGTTTGATTCGTGAAACGAGGAATAACCGAACTACACTTTTAATTAATTCAACAAGTGGAAAGTATGTAACATTTTTCTTTTTACACCATTTATTGCATTAGCAATAGCACCAATTCGTGTGTAGGTATAGGGATCTCCAAAACCGTAAGAGATACTGAGTTGATTACAAATTATGGCAATTTATAGTTTTATCAAAAATGTTTACTACTTCCGGAGATATAAAAAAAAGGAAATTTTACTTTTTACTAATTTATTTAAAACGATTGGCCACTATTATGGTTATTTATACAAGTGACTTAAACCATGATTTATTCACTAAAATGACAATTAATCCACCTAGCGAAAATTTAATAAAGTTATAACTCGCTCTTATATGATTAAAGATAAAAAAATGAGTTGTACAAATTTATGAAAATAAAAAAACTGATCAGAAATTGCAAATTAACAATTGCAAATGACTCCAGAAATTCCATAGAATCGTTTTCACATGACAAAAACACATTTTTTTAAATTTAGAAAAAAAATTTAAGAAATAAAAATTTTAAAACAAGATGAAAATGGCAGATCGAAAATTACAAATTGATATTAGATGACTTTAAAAATTTCCGAAAATCAATTATACACCATAAAAAAACTTGTTTTCTAAATTTTCAAAAATTGCAAACTGACTCTGGATATTCCAAATAATTAATTTTCAGGAAAAATACACGTTTTTAATTTTTGAAAACATTTTAAGACTTAAAAGTCGAGTAAAATTTCCTTAACTGTAATTTTATAGTTGTCAATTAATAATGTTAATTTTTTTTCATTAATTGAGAAACGATTATAATTTTTTGAGCCTAAAATTCAAACAATTAAGTGTTGAACAACATTTAAATTAGGACAAATAGTTCTTACAGAATTTGCTAAAAAATAGCAGTATTTAAAATAATGAATAATGTTGACAATGGTTTTCTAAAACAGCAGAAACGTCGGGATTTTACTTTATTATTTGTAATAAAGAAAAACTTGTAATTTACATTTACAAACTGGTAATTATCAAAATAACTGGCATAAATCTCAGATACACGTTCGTTTTGAAAACTGTAAGAAAACTCTGTTACACTGTAATTCTTGCAAATTCTAGGCAAATTTGACAGTTTTGACATTAGTGACAGATACCACGTGGTTTTTGGACGATAATTTAGCTTATGACCACTGTCAAAATTACTGTCATAAACCTCAGAAACACGTTTTGTATTGAATACTACAAGAAAACTTTTCTAAACCCTGATTTTTGTCACTACTGAGCACAGATTTGAGAATCAGAGACAAACTTGCTTGTCAAACCCCACTAAATTTCCTATCCCATAACCTGAAAAACACTACAAAGTTTGGTACAGTCAGGGAGAAAAGCGGTGTCAAAGTTTGAACTGCCAGAAACAAAGTTTGAATGGAAAGTCAAAGACAAAATTGCCTGTAAAGCCTACTTGCAGTGAGAAAATGACTGTTTTAAGCACATTTTTGGAATCCCCACTAAATTTCCTATCCAACAACCTGAAAAACATTACAAAGTGTGGTACAGTCAGGGAGAAAAGCGGTGTCAAAGTTTGAACTGCCAGAAACACAGTTTGAATGGAAAGTCAAGGACAAAATTGCCTGTAAAGCCTACTTGGAGTGAGAAAATGACTGTTTTAAGTACATTTTTGGAATCCCCACTAAATTTCCTATCCAAAAACCTGAAAAATACTACAAAGCTTGGTACAGTCAGGGAGAAAAGCGGTGTCAAAGTTTGAACTGCCAGAAACACAGTTTGAATGGAAAGTCAAGGACAAAATTGCCTGTAAAGCCTACTTGGAGTGAGAAAATGACTGTTTTAAGCACATTTTTGGAATCCCACTAAATTTCCTGTCGAATAACCTGAAAAACATTACAAAGTTTGGTACAGTGAGGGAGAAAAGCGGTATCAAAGTTTGAACTGCCAGAGATACAGTTTGAATGGAGAGTCAGGGACAAAATCGCCTGTAAAGCCTACTTGGAGTGAGAAAATGACTGTTTTAAGCACATTTTTGAAATCCCCACTAAATTTCCTATCCAACGACCTGAAAAACACTACAGTCAAGGAGAAAAGCGGTGTCAAAGTTTGAACTGCCAGAGACACAGTTTGAATAGAGAGTCAAGGACATAATCGCCTGTAAAGCCTACCTTGAGTGAGAAAATGACTGTTTTAAGCACATTTTTGGAGTCCCCACTAAATTTCCTATCCAACAACCTGAAAAACACTGCGCAAAGTTTGGTACAGTCACGGAAAAAAGCGGTGTCAAAGTTCGAACTGCCAGAGACACAGTTTGAATGGAAAGTAAATATCAAATTTGCCTGTAAAGCCTACATGGAGTGAGAAAATGACTGTTTTAAGCACATTTTTGAAATTCCCATTAAATTTCCTATCCAATAACCTAAAAAAACTACTACAAAATTTGGGAAAAAAGCGGTGTCAAAGTTTGAACTGCCAGAAACACAGTATTCATAATTTACCAGTGGGTCTGGTCAAATTACTTACTTTACCGGTAATTTACCCACCACTACTTTTAAATAATTCCTTTTGTGTGTGTTATAACTCATTAAAGTACGACACACACTTTTTTAAATTACATTTTTCTTAACCGTATTATTTTTACGCAATTTTTATTCTGTTGCAGCCTTGAAAATGCCAGGTTACGTATCAAGTTTTCTCCCCATTTTGTCCTCGAAATATTAACAACGACATTGAAGGGAGAAACCGCCGACGTCGGCGTATGTGTGTGCCTAAACGTCCACAATGGTTTTAACCTGGTACATGAGCTTTCAGGAAAGTATGAATGGCCCACCGATCGCATGTCACCGTCGTGCCTTTCCAGCTTGGCAACTCTGGATTTCCCCGATCCTGCCAGTCGTCTACGAAACTCTGTTCTGTAAAGTTTGTTCCCAGCTCGAAAATCCGTTTCGTTTGTTTACGAGTTAGTTGATTGAGCGGCTCTAAACTTATTATTAGTGTAAGTTCTTTTCAATTCTGACAAAACAAGGATACACTCTTAAAAAAAGTGTGATGAGTTGAAAGATTTTTAGCTGAATTTTTCAGTTTTAGATTAAGAACAAAATATTGTGGTACTTTATAAAAAAGCTTTTTGTAGGGTTGGAGCGATAATGTTTGAGGAATGTTTCGGAAATGGACCATTCATATTCAGAATCAACGAAAACGGAACTGGTCCTCCACTTTTGACACAGGTATGGTATGACAATTGTTTATGGCAGCACGCAAACACGCAACGTGACTATTTTTATAAAACACATAAAAAATAAACGCATTGCCCTGTATAATAAACTGGAACACCGCTAAAATGCACTAGACTATTAATTATACAAAAAAATTCACTATTGATAATATTATGCAAATTAAGAAAATTAGTTAAACATGAGGGAAAAGTTAATTACCTAAATGGCTTTTTACGTATACATTTTTATCTTCAACTAGCATGGTAATGATTAATACCATTATGAGTTGAGTACTGCTGTTGTAATAAGTGATAAAAAGAGTATAGTAAAACCCTTAATACTACACTAGTGCAGTAAAATTCCTCATTATATTAGTCAAAGTTATAGTTAAAAAATCACTTATGTAGGTAAAACTTAATTCTTCTTTAAAATATGTTCAAAATTTCTGGGCTGTTACCTAAGCAATCATTTGAAAAAAATATTCCGCTCTTCTTTTTTGGTGCTTATAGAACATTCTTTTTTTGAAGTCACTCAGAAGAAGTCTTCCCTAAAAACTTCTGAGTAATTAGTCAACTCAATCAGTTGAACAGATTCTTCTGCTCTTATTATTTTTTGGCGCTGATAAAACGTAATTCTTCGTTAAAATATGTTTGGATTTTGAAATCAATCATCAGGCTTCTTTCGAAATGTGTGGATGCTTGAGCAGCTCAGTCATTTGAACAGATTCTTCTGCTCTTCGTTTTTATGCAATGTAAATGTATTTTTTCTTTAAAATATGTTTGGCTTTTAAAATCAATAAGGAAGTCTTCCTTCAAAATTTCTGAGCAGAGCCAGCACAATCATTACAAAAGATTCTCACTCTTCTTTTTCGGCGCTGGTAGGGCATCATTTTTGTTTAAAATATGTTTGGCTTTTAAATTGAGTCTTCTTTCAAAATTTTTAGGTAATTAGCCTCACTCAACTCAATCATTTCAACAAATTCTGTCACTCTTATTTTTTGATACTTATAGAACGTAATTCTTCTTAAAAATTTTTCTTAGAAATACTTTAAAAATACGTTTGGCATTTAAAATCAATCACTCAGTTTTTTTTCAACATTTCTGGGCATTTAGCCAGCTCAATCATTTTGAACAGATTCTACCGCTCTTCGTTTTTGTTGCTGATAGAACGTAATTTTTCCTTAAAATATGTTTGGTTATTGAAGTCAATCATTATGTCACGTGACTTAAGAAGACTATTTAGCTAGATGTCACGTGATAATTGTCAAAATAACTGTCTTAATTCTCAGAAACACGTTTTATATCAAATACTGCAAGAAAACGTTTGTAAACCCTAATTTATGCAACTTTTGAGCATGGTTTGACAGTTTTGACGTTATTGACAATTGTCATGTGATTGTAGTACACTATTTAGCTAGACGGTCACGTGACAATTGGCAAAATAACTGTCGTAAATCTCAGAAATACGTTTTATATCAAATACTACAAGTAAACGTTTCTAAACCCTGATTTTTGCAACTTTTGAGTATGGTTTGGAAGTTTTGACGTTAGTGACAATTGTCACGTGATTGTAGAACATTATTTAGTTAGACGGTCACGTGACAATTGGCAAAATAACTGTCATAAATCTCAAAAACATGTTTTATATCAAATACTGAAAGAAAACGTTTCTAAATCTTGATTTTTGCAACTTTTGAGCATGGTTTGAGAGTTTTGACGTTAGTGACTGTTGTCACGTGATTGTAGAACACCATTTAGTTAGACAGTCATGTGACAATTGGCAAAATAACTGTCACAAATCTCAGAAACACGTTTTATATGAAATACTGCAAAGAAACGTATCTTACTCCTGATTTTTGCAATTTTTGGGCATAGTTTGACAGTTTTGACGTTATTGACAGTTGTCACGTGATTGTAGAACACTATTTAGCTAGACGGTCACGTGATAATTGGCAAAATAACTGTCATAATTCTCAGAAACACGTTTTATATCAAATATTGCAAGAAAACGTTTCTTACCCCTGATTTTTGCAACTTTTGAGCATGGTTTGACAATTTTGACGTTAGTGACAGTTGTCACGTAATTGTAGACCGTTATTTAGTTAGACGGTCACGTGTCAATTTGCAAAATAACTGTCGTAATTCTCAGAAACACATTTTATATCAAATACTGTAGGGAAACGTTTCTAAACCCTGATTTTTGCAACTTTTGAGCATAGTTTGACAGTTTTGACGTTAGTGGCAGTTGTTACGTGATTATAGAACACTATTTAGCTAGAGGTCACGTGATAATTGTCAAGAGAACTGTCATAATTCTCAGAAACACGTTTTATATCAACTACTGCAAGAAAACGTTTTTAAATTCTGATTTTTGCAACTTTTGAGCATGGTTTCACAGTTTTGATGTTATTGACAATTGTCATGTGATTGTAGAACACTATTTAGCTAGACGGTCACGTGATAATTGGCAAACATGGTTTGACAGTTTTGACGTTAGTGACAGTTGTCACGTGATTGTAGAACACCATTTAGTTAGACAGTCAGGTGACAATTGGCAAAATAACTGTCATAAATCTCAGAAACACGTTTTATATGAAATACTGCAAGGAAACCTTTCTTACCCCTGATTTTTGCAACTTTTGAACATGGTTTGACAATTTTGACGTTAGTGACAGACCAGATCACGTGGTTTTAGAGAATAATTTGTAGTAAGAAAATGACTGTTTTAAGGGCATTTTTAGAATCCTTATTAAACTAAAAAAATATATAAATATTTTCACAACCAACATTATGGCAATGACGTAATTAAAAACGGCAGATTATATACAAAAGAGAACGGTAGAAGAACCACAAAAACGGTAGATATACCGTTGTAACGGTAGACCTGGCAACATTGCTTGTACTGTTGTGAAGATCTATTTATTGTAAGTAGTATATGATTGCTCAAGAGTAGAAAGTACATTTAAACACTTGGAAAGATTGAAAGAAAAAGTTCACAAAATAAAAACAATAATATTCAATACCAATATTATTGAGGTTAAACTGTGGTTATACTGGTTATGATGTTATATTGAAGAATTTCTTCTTTGGTGTACGTCAATGTCAATATTGTCAATAAATCCATGTCGATCTTTGTCTGTTTCATGTAGTGCCTCTCTTGCACTCACTAACTGATTAAAAGCGACATTGCCAAAAGTAAAAAACTGCACGTGACGTCACACGTATCTTTTTTAATTAATTACGAAAAAATGTGTTAATCACTTGATAAAATTTTTATCGGTTTAGAGATGTTTCTTCATTAGCTTTAAGATGAAACAAAAGTTTTAATAAAGTTTGATTATAGTAGCATTCCCCATTGGAAGTCAATGGCTTTAAAATCACTGTTATTCCCACAAAAACATAGATGGTTGTAGTGTTTGTTAAAACATGTTAAATTTTATTTTTTCAGGTGAATTAAGAAATATGAAAAAAAAAGTAGTTAATTAAAACCTTTAATTGTTGCAAAAAGCATTATAGAGTTAGTTTATTAACTAAAGTTGAAAATGTAGGTAAAATACGTTTTTGACGGTTCATACACATTTTGTATAAGCAATAGCTGTTTACTAACTTTAAAATATACCACAACCAATAAACTTACTATCTTTAATTATAAAATAGATAAAACAAATAAAATATATATAATAGAAAATAAAATAAAACAAACCGAAAAAACTTTCTAAATCTGAATTTCCTTATCCAATTAATGTTACAAATGAAGGACTGTGTTTTGCATGTTGCCCTAAATTTGCACGATGTATCTTCCTCAAAGTGTCGTAATTAATTCAGACAATCTACACGGAAACTATTTCAATGTGAAAACAAATCGAAAAAAAATAGAGCCAGTACATTGTTTCGAGTAAGTTGGGAAACTTTATGGCTTTAGGGAAAAATAGTTTGCATGTGGCACCTTTATTACGACCTTTTCGGTTATGCAAGCGAAATTTTAGGAAAAATTCTCAGTAAAATATTTTTTAAGATTGTTTAGTTTTAATTCTGCCTTAATTTAGTGACAATTTAACTAAACTAATTATATTTTTAACTCTTAACCATGTAATTTTTTTACTAGCTACTTCTAAAAGACACACACGCAGATATGCGTTTGTACCATGCAGGAATATACAAATATTTCAAAATAAACCGCAATTATTATTACTTATAAAGTAAGCCTGCATTTAACCTAATTTCTGGTTAATAAGATTGGTAGGAACGCATCTAATTTATTTTACAAAGTTGCACGACATGCAAAGCTAAAACAATATAAACTTTTCCAGTACGGTGATTATTTATAGAGTTAATGTCATCTTAGTAAAGTAATATAAATTGTTGCATAATCGGAGTAAATTGCGCCATTTAGAATGCATAGCGAAAATGCAAATGGTGCATGAAACTTAATTATGCAAGGATTTTGGAAATTATTAGCAACGATTTTGATCATTGTTAAGTATGGGGGTTGGTACAGAAAGGACATTTATGCATTGATTTTTTTCTAGGTTTGTCTGGAACGGGGATGGAAAGAGCATAATCCGGATATTAACGAGAATAATTGGAATTTGTGGTGGAGAACCACTGGTTTTTCTAGTAATCATCATAAAAATATTTATGTTTGGCAGGTAAGAATATGCACCACATTTTTTTTTAATTTTCCATAACAAATGAGACAATAAACTTCCTACATTCAGACATGTATGTATTTACAGGATAACAAAGTTTATTAAATTAGATTTTAGTTTCTTTTGTGTGGTTATTCAGTTTTAGTGTAATCGATGATATTCAAACTCAAAAAGACTGCTTCTAGTGTTACATCTAATTACTTCATCTTCAGTGTTTACCAAGTTTTATTATTTATCCGTCACACTAAAATACCGCCCCAAACTTTTGAAACTAAACTGCTCCAGAATTAGTATATTTCATTACCAGTACAGAAATGAGGATTTTTCCGTGCGCGCGTGACAAATTCTCGTGTGAGGCGCAGCCGAACACGGGAAGTCATGCAAGAACCGAAAATCCATTTCTGGACGAGTAATGAACGATATTTTTTATTATACTTAGGTACCTGAAATCAACATAAACAAAAAATATCGCAAAAAATTATTAAGAAAATCGGGAATATTTATTTTTATTTTTAAAACAGTAAAAATGTAAGTACATACAACTCAAATTAACAAAAAAAGTACAAGTAGGTAATTCTAAGAAAATTAATTTTGGACAGAACCGTTATTATTAATAGTAATATTTATTGTACAATTCGTATTATTGTTGAAGCTCAATCCCTTTTGCATTTCTTTTTGTTGAACTAAAGACTCTGCTAAAGATGTTGAAGCGGAGTGTTCGTGTGTGCTTTGGTTCTCTTGATTGACTGTTACAGATGTTGTAGTTTCCAAGTTACAAGAGCTAAACAACTTCCGTGATACTTCAATTTTTCTTTGTATGGACTCTTCTATATATCCTTCTGCTACATTGGAAGAAAGCCATCCTCTGTGTCTTTTCAAAGTGAGCAAATCACCGCCGTTTTCCACCAACATGGTTGCCGAAGAGCGCCTTAGCCCATGTCCGGTATATTCTTCGGGATTTTTTAGTTTTAGGTATTTTGCAACAAGTTTTGGAATACCACTGATAGTATGGCACCCAACATGTTGAGCGTAACATCTTTGGTTTCGGTATGCAACAAATAATCTTCTACTCTTCATATGTTTAGGGCGGAGATCTGCGTATTTACGGTAAATTATACAGGGATCGAATTTGCAATTTTCATTGGTAATGGTAAAACTTCTTGACCTGTGAGTTTTTCCATCTCGTAAGAACACGACAAGGAAACGCCCATTATCTTCCACATCATCTAAACTCAAACGTATTAAATCATCTCTGCGGCATGCACCGAAGATGCCAAACACTAAAATTACTTTTGCTAGTAGATATTCTCCATCTGAAGCTTCACATAAAAATTTGGTTACTTGTTCTGCTGTAAGAATCTTGGATTTCTTTGGTATATATCCTACAGCTTGTCGTTTCAAAAAAGCAATCGTTTTTGGATATTGATGGTGAGTATTTTCTTTTATTGCCAAACAACTCTTTAACATAGAGAATCGACTCCATAAAGTGGAGGATTTCATAGTGTTGGCTTTTTCAGAAAAATATACTAAAAGAATATCGTCACTCACAATTTTGATTCGTTTCTGAGTCCGCCATTCGGTAAAACTGTTATATTCTTGTTCATATCTCAACCTGGATTTCACTGGTAATAAATCTGCACTCACTTCTGCCGCTCGTTGTAAAATATTTTCGGGAATCAATTTCGGGATTTTCTTCACAATCTGAATTCATTTTTGCAAAATGTAATAAATCACCGCCCTCTGTACAAGAAAGCCAAGAAGGTGCATGCCAAAAATTCCAATATGGCCGAAATATGGGATTGACAGTTTGCATTTGTTTGTATTGTGGAAATTGAGTTTTTGGATGATTAAATTAATTTTTAAGGTTTAAAGTCAAGACTTGGGATTACTTGCCAAAGTAATTTTTGTTTGCTATTATATATTGTTGTTTATATGTTTATTGTTCTAGTGAAAGTGTAGTTTGTGTCCTTCATTGTTCTATAATTTGTGGTTGGTTTTTTAACTTAAATTCTATTGCCTCTACAATATGCCGTCCACTGGTTGTTTGCCAAATTTCTAAAAGCAATTTGGTGAAAGACCCAAAAGTGTCAGTCTTTTACTTTCCAAAAGACCCTGCTCGAACCCAACAGTGGTTGAAAGCTTTGAAGTGGAATGATTTTACTCCAACACAATACTCAGTGGTAAGTACAATATGCTTTCTCATTCAGTAAAACTTATTGCCTCTTACATACATTGGTATGTGACTTATGTGAGTTACATTTTGAGGCCGCCTGCATTTTGAGAGCAACAAAGGTTTACTCTGAAGAAACAGGACAGCTTTTAGAAGTTCTATTGGCACATTTACATTTTAAAAGAAAGGTCTTGGTAATAATATAAAACCCATTTACCAGTTTTGCTTACCTAGATTCAAGAATTTCCAAATTTTCTTTGATTGAGCAGTTTTTACATTAGTTTGTTCCTACTTTCCAAGACAAAGGGTTCTAACCAAACTTGCTTTGGCTGGACTTTATTGGATATAAAAAGCCATATCTATACATATCTGGATCAGGAATGAAGCGTTCTTTGATTTTTCACTCACAACTTCTAATCAACTACACGAAAAAATAAAAAAAAACATATTTTCTACTGCATCTCCATAGGTTTGTGTACAAAAAAAAATCCGATAACGCCGCCATTAAAAGTCACATTCTAGGCTTTCTTGTAAAGAAGGCGGTGAATAAATACATAAATACTTAATTTTCACTGACAGAAAATAAAATTTGTCATTAATAAATTAATCGTTGCTATAGACACATTACTCGTTTCTTTTTTTTCTTCGGGTTGCCATAGGATATCTAGTAGGTATCATGGATATCTATGTTTATTATTAAGCGCACGGAAAGAGGGATCGGGAAAAAATTTCCGTGCGCTGTTCCGAAAATGTCATATTTACTGTATTTTATAAAGAGTTGAAAATGTAGTATTTTCTGTTAAGTATAATAAAAAATATTTTACTCATTTTCAGCGACTGTTTCTTGAAATTGATTGACTCAATTTTAATAATTTTCTGGATGATTAATAGTATTTTCTTGCTCTTTATGATAATCTAAATAATCTTTTGAAAGTTACCACTGATCCGAGTATTGACTGTGTAATCAAAAAATGAAAAATTCGGTCTATTTCCGTTTGCGCAATTTTTTTTCGTATTCCAAATAATTTTAATCGAGTTTTGTGAGATTTCTAAAGGTTAGGTTTGTTTTAAAATTTATTTCAAAATTAAAAAAATGGTTTTTTTTTAATTCTCTTGTTTTAAAGACAATTTTCTTTAGAACTTTTGCGGAAGAAAATCAAGATTATTAAGATTACCTTTAACGTATCTAATTTAAGTCAAAATTTGTTTGAAAATTTGTATGTATGAAGAAAAAACGTTTTATAATAAATTTTAGCATGTACAGGGTGTCCCAATAAGCCGTGCACGCGGTTGTTCCTCGGGAACTATACGTAGTATGGCTACAAGAATTTTTTTTTATTAGTAGATGTGGACAAGAGCAAATACTGAAAATATTTTTTTTTCGATACCACTAAAATGAAAAATGTCCAAAAACTCTGAAATTTAAAGGGAAAGGTATAGTAAAAATCTCATAAAAGTAATTCCCTATTTTCAACTACGAAGAATTTTCTTATTTAACTTTTTTTTCTATCTCTTCAAATAAAGTGGTGGGAGTAGTCCAAAGTTTGCTTTGAAAGAAATGAAATATCTCGAAAACCGCTATTTGTAGAGACTTTGTTTTTGAGGCATTTTAAAAAACATTTTATGTCCTGTACCCAAACCAATGTTCCATTTAGTTTTCGGCCTGTTCGATAGAGGGCGTTTTTACAAAAATTGCACTTTCATCTTAGATATCTCAAAAAAATCAAATGCAATGAATGTCCATCTTTCAAAAGTTACTTTTGAAAGATGAATTATAATTACTGGTTACTAAATTGTCAAGTAGATGGGTTTCTTAGAGGAACCACACTGTCTTTACAGCTCCATGGAGACAAATTTTACAGTTTTGACATTAAAAGAGATAATTTTATACTTTTCTTACGTCACGTGACAGCTGTCATAACTGACGAAACCCGTTCACCAGTGACCTAAAACTATAAATTTAGAAATAGTCGCTAATTTGCGGAATTGCATTGTAAGTTGTGTTTACAGCTTCATGGAACCAAACATCACATTTGGGACGTTAAGGAACACTTTAATACGTTGCTTGCGTCACGTGACAGCTGTCATAACGGTCAAAACTCACTCACCAGCGACTTGAAACTATAAAATGACAAATAAATGTGTTTCTTTGAGGAATTGCACTGTAAGTTTTGTTTACAGCTCCATGGAGCCAAATTTGGCAGTTAAGACGTTAAAAGAGACGCTTGATTATGTTGCTCGCGTCACATGACAGCTGTCATAACTGTCAAAACTCATTCATCAGTGACCTGAAAGTATAAAATGCCAAATAGATGTGTTTCTTTGAGGAATTGCACTGTAAGTTATGTTTACAGCTCCATGAAGCCAAATTTGACAGTTAAGACGTTCAGAGATGCTTTAATATTTTCCACGCGTCAAGTGACAGCTGTCATAACTGTCAAAACTCACTCACCAGCGACCTGAAAGTATAAAATGCCAAATAGATATGCCTCTTTGTGGAATTGCACTCTAAGTTGTGTTTACAGCTCCATGGAGCTAAATTTGGCAGTTAAAACGTTAAGAGTTAACGTTTTAATACGTTGCTTCCGTCACGTGACAGCTGTTATAACTGTCAAAACTCACTAACCAGTGACCTGAAAGTACAAAATGTCAAATAGATGAGTGTTTAAAGGAATTGCACTGTAAGTTGTGTTTACAGCTTCATGGAGCCAAATTTTGACAGTTAAGACGTTAAGAGACACTTTAATATGTAGCTCGCGTCACATGACAGCTGTCATAATTGTCAAAACTCACTCACCAGCGACTTGAAAGTTTAAAATGCCAAATAGATGTGCCGCTTTGTGGAATTCCACTGTAAGTTATGTTTCCAGCTTCATGGAGCCAAATTTGACAGTTAAGACGTTAAGAGACACTTTAATATGTAGCTCGCGTCACATGACAGCTGTCATAATTGTCAAAACTCACTCAACAGCGACTTGAAAGTTTAAAATGCCAAATAGATATGCCTCTTTGTGGAATTGCACTGTAAGTTGTGTTTACAGCTCCAGGGAGCCAAATTTGATAGTTAAGACGTTAAGAGACGCTTTAATATTTTCTTAGTGTCACGTGACAGCTGTCATAACTGCCAAAACTCACTCACCAGTGACTTGAAAGTGTAAAATTCCAAATAGATATGTTTCTTTGACGAATTGCAATGTAAGTTGTGTTTACAGCTCCATGGAGCCAAATTTGGCAGTTAAGACGTTAAGACACGCTTTAATACGTTGCTTGCGTCACGTGACAGCTGTCATAACTGTCAAAACTCACTAATCAGTGACCTGAAAGTATACAATGTGAAATAAATGAGTTTCTTAGAGGAATTGCACTGGAAGTTGTGTTTAAAGCTTCATGGAGCCAAATTTCATAGTTAAGACGCTAAGGGACGCTTTAATATGTTCCTCGCGTCACGTGACAGTCGTCATAACTGTCAAAACTCACTCACCAGTGACTTGAAAGTGTAAAATGCCAAATAGATGATTTTTGTAGAGGAATTGATTACACAAACAACGATAGATTGCTTATGGAATAAGTAATAGAAAGCTTACCATTGCATTTGATTTTTTCGAGATATCTAAGATAAAAGTGCAATTTTTGTAAAAACGCTCTCTATCGAAAATACCAAAAACTAAATGGTAAATAACAAAACAAATAACATTGTTTTGGGACACTCTACAATACAGAAAATGCCGCAAAAATGAAGTTTCTACGGTTAGCCGTTTTCGAGATATTTCATTTCTTTCAAACCAAACTTTGGACTACTCCCACCTCTTTATTTGAAGAGATAGAAAAAAAAGTTAAATAGGAAAGTTCTTCATAGATAATAGGGGATTACTTTTATGAGATTTTTACTATATCTTGAGTATCTATGTGATGAGTTTTTGGACATTTTTCATTTTAGTGGTATCGAAATCCCCCCCTTAGCGGTGGATTTAGAAAGCTGAAAATTATTTCCAGCATTTTTCCATGGCCACATTTATTAATAAAAAAATGTTTTCGTAGCCATACTATGAATAGTTTTCGAGAAACAGCCGCGTGCACGGCTTATTGGGACACCCTGTACATACAGTAGGTAATTTTAGTAGAAAAAAATGGTATTTCATAAAAAAATTCAATCCATATCTCTAGACGGTTTTGCCAGTTTGACGAATAAGAAATATTTACAAAATTTATTGCAGAAATAAAAAAATAAAGTAAAAGAAGAAGTAGAAAAATTTGAATTTTGTTAATCCGACTTTGCTTCCAAAAAAGGATTCTTACAAAAATTTTGCCATACATTTTGTAAGGCAAAAAAGCACTTTTCAGCTTGCTGCTTTTTCTTGACCAATCACAAACTATGACCAGTGATGTCATTTACGCAAATATTTATTTTTTTTCTAGTATCTGAACCACATCCCTAAAGGATCAACGATCTGCAGAAAAGACAATCTGATACGTTACATGAGATGCATGAGGAAAGTTTATGGCTCTGTGTACGATTTTAGGTATTTACTCTTAAACTCACACTAACCGCTTTAGAAAACCATCAAATTTTAGTCCTCACGGCTACAATCTACCACTCGAATACACCAAACTAGCTGCAGAATGTAGTAGAAGCCGACCTCAAAGTGGTCGGAACGAAACCAACTACAGTCTGGATGAAAAACCAATCTGGATATGTAAGCCTGTGGCACAAAGTCAAGGAAAAGGGATTTTTTTGTTCAAGGTAACTGAAAAAATCTTTACAAAACTCTATTTAACATCTAATAATAAAACAATAAATAGAAACTTAGTGAATTAAACTACGATACAAACACAGTGGTGCAACGTTACATAGAGAAACCTCTTCTGATTGGAGGGTACAAATTCGACTTGAGACTGTACGTTTGCGTTCCTTCATATCATCCACTCACGATCTACATGTACAGGGAGGGAATAGCCAGATTTGGTACCGACAAATTCAGTTTGAACGATTTGAGGAACCCATTTAGACATTTGACCAATTCCTCAATTAATAAACTCGGTCCTGGTTATGCGGAGATGAAGGACCGCGTTGGATCTGGTAAGATCTGTTTACAATTCAAATTTTTGCTAGTTCAGTGGTTTAATTCAGGATGTAAATGGACCTTAAGGCAGTTAAGACGGTATTTCCAGCAGGCTTTCATACCAGACTGGTTGATATGGCAGAAGATTACGTCATTGGTTACATTAACCATTTTGAGTCAAGTGCAGCAAATTTCACCGTCTACCAACTGTTTTGAGTTTTTTGGTTTTGATGTGTTGGTGGATAATACTTTGCGTCCTTGGTTACTAGAAGTGAGTACTAACTGTTTGTTGAAAAGAATTGAACAGCTATATATTTGTTATAGTTATTTTTTTTAATGAAAAAATAGCCTCAACTAACATTTTAACACACAAAATTTTACTTTTTTTTAATCTTAATCTTTGTATATTCAAAAATCATTTACCTTCCTTTAGAACTAGCTAAAACTAGTTAAATTATTGAAAGTAGCAATCAAAGAAATATTTGTGACAAATGACAGTTAAAGATAGTGATCAAGTCAATTTTAAACAGTCTAATTATCTCTTGAGTTGAGATTCTAACGGTTTTGGTAAAATTCTTCAGTATTGCTAAAAAGAATTGAAATTTCTAATTGAAACTTTACGGTTAAACCAATATAAAGAAAAACATATTCATCTAGTGGTTATTATAATGCAACATCCTCTTCTTAGTCAACCATAATATTTGAAAGTTTCGTAGAACGAGTAACGCTTGAACATCGTCATTGGACAATAAAAGTATAAAACTCTAAAACACCACTAAAAAGCAACATAACTATTACAAAATATGTATTGTATAGCTCTATGGTTTACAGTAGTTATGGTGATGAGCTATCAAAATAAAATGGTCCATCTCCATACTTAACTATTTGTTAATTATTGTTGTAATGTAAGAATAGCAATTCTGCCATTAAACTTAAAACTGCAAAGATACTTCATAAAACTATAAGCAGTTTAAAATGTCAAAGAACCTTCCAAAGGCTGTTGAAAGAGTCTAAAAAGATTTCAAAAGCTTCTAAAACACTCTAGAAACTCCAAACTGCTTCTAAAGCAGCCTTCTAATAGTGTTCAAAACAATCTATAAGCTTTCAAATCATTTTAGAACTATCTAAAGGTTTCCAAATGCCTCTGAAGCAGTCCAGAACCTTCATTAAGCTGTTTCAACTGTCCAAGAACCTTCCAAAAGCTCCTGAAGTAGAATTCAAAAGCTTCTAAAACCCAAATGCCTCTAGATCAGTCGAAAATGCCTCTAGATCAGTCGAAATCTTTCCAAAAGCTTCCAAAACAATCTATAATAGTCGAAAGGCTTTCGAATTAGTATAGACGCTTCGAAAAAATTTCAAAACAGTCTAAATGCTTTTGTATGCTTCTAAAGAAGTTTAAAAGCTTCCAAATATTTCTAAAACCGTTTAAGAGTTTACAAATGCCTCTAAAGCAGTTCAGAACCTTTAATAAGCTGTTTAAACTGCCTAAAAATATTTCTCTAAAGCTTCTAAAACACTATAGAAACTTTAAAATGTTTCTAAAACTGTCTAAGACCTTCCAAATGCCTCTAAAGTAATCCAGAAACTTCAACAAGCTGATGGAACTGTCCAAGAACCTGCCAAAGGCTCCCAAAGTAGTGTACAAAATTTGAAAAGCTTCTAAAACACTCTAGAAACTGCAAAATGTTTCTAAAGCAGTCGAAAGCTTTCCAAAAGCTTCCAAATGATGTTAGAATTGTCTATAACCGTCTGCAAGTTTCCAAATGCCTCTGAAGCAGTCCAGAATCTTCAATATGCTGATGAAACTGTCCAAGAACCTGCCTAAGGCTCCTAAAGTAGTCTACAAAATTTGAAAAGCTTCTAAAACACTCTAGAAATTCCAAAATGTTTCTAAAGCTGTTGAAAGCTTTCCAAAAGCTTCTAAAACAATCTTTAAGCTTCCAAATGATTTTAAAACTGTCTATAACCGCCTGCAAGTTTCCAAATGCCTTTGAAGCAGACCAGAATCTTCAATATGCTGTTCAAAAAAATTTAAAAGCTTCTAAACCACTATAGAAACTTCAAAATGCTTCTAAAGCAGTCGAAAGCTTTCCAAAAGCTTCCAAATGATTTTAGAACTGTCTATAACCGTCTGCAAGTTTCCAAATGCCTCTGAAGCAGTCCAGAATCTTCAATATGCTGATGAAACTGTCCAAGAACTTGCCTAAGGCTCCTAAAGTAGTCTACAAAATTTGAAAAGCTTCTAAAACACTCTAGAAATTCCAAAATGTTTCTAAAGCTGTTGAAAGCTTTCCAAAAGCTTCTAAAACAATCTTTAAGCTTCCAAATGATTTTAAAACTGTCTATAACCGCCTGCAAGTTTCCAAATGCCTCTGAAGCAGACCAGAATCTTCAATATGCTGTCCAAAAAAATTCAAAAGCTTCTAAACCACTATAGAAACTTCAAAATGCTTCTAAAGCAGTTGCAAGACTTCCAAAACAGTCCAGAAGCTTTCAAAAGCTGTTTTATTAGTCTAAATGCTTCCAAAAGATTTCAAAACAGTCTAAATTCTTTC
Source organism: Ips typographus (assembly GCF_016097725.1). Taxonomy (NCBI): domain Eukaryota; kingdom Metazoa; phylum Arthropoda; class Insecta; order Coleoptera; family Curculionidae; genus Ips; species Ips typographus. The sequence goes on from NC_138423.1 coordinate 14,670,573, forward strand.
GTATGCTTCTAAAGAAGTTAGTTAGTTTTAAAAGCTTCCAAATATTTATAAAACCGTCTAAGAGTTTCCAAATGCCTCTAAAGTAGTCCAGAATCTTCAATCAGCTGATGAAAATGTCCAAGAACCTGCCAAAGGCGCCTGAAGTAGTCTCAAAAATTTGAAAAGTTTCTAAAACACTCTAGAAACTACAAAATGTTTCTAAAGCAGTCGAAAGCTTTCCAAAAGCTTCCAAAACAATCTTTAAGCTTCCAAATGGTTTTGGAACTGTCTAGAACCGTCTGCAAGTTTCCAAATGCCTCTGAAGCAGACCAGAATCTTCAATATGCTGTCCAAAAAAATTCAAAAGCTTCTAAACCACTATAGAAACTTCAAAATGCTTCTAAAGCAGTTGTAAGCCTTCCAAAACAGTCTAAAGGCTTTCAAATGCTCAACACTTAGTCTAGACGCTTCCAAAAGATTTCAAAACAGTCTAAATGCTTTCGTATGCTTCTAAAGTAGATAGTTTTAAAAGCTTCCAAATATTTCTAAAACCGTCTAAGAGTTTCCAAATGCCTCTAAAGTAGTTTAGAACCTTCAATCAGCTGATGAAACTGTCCAAGAACCTGCCAAAGGCGCCTGAAGTAGTTTCAAAAATTTGAAAAGTTTCTAAAACACTCTAAAAACTCCAAAATGTTTCTAAAGCAGTCGAAAGCTTTCCAAAAGCTTCCAAAACAATCTTTAAGCTTCCAAATGCCTCTGAAGCAATAAAGAACCTTCATTATGGTGTCCAAAAAAGTCAAAAGCTTCTAAACCACTATAGAAACCTCAAATTGCTTTTAAAGCAGCCTTCCAAAACAGTCTAGAAGCTTTCAAAAGCTGTTTTAATAGTCTAAAGGCTTTCAAATGTTCTACACTTAGTTTAGATGCTTCCAATAGATTTCAAAAGAGTCTAAATGCTTTCGTATGCTTCTCAAGTAGTTAGTTAGTTTTAAAAGTTTCCAAATGCCTCTAAAGGAGTCCATAACCTTTAATCAGCTGATGAAACTGTCCAAGATCCCGCCAAAGGCTCCTGAAGTAGTCTAAAAAATTTGAAAACCTTCTAAAACACTCTAGAAACGTCGAAAATAATCTTTTAGCTTCCAAATGGTTTTGAAGATGGTCTAGAACCGTCTCCAAGTTTCCAAGTGCCTCTGAAGCAGACCCAGAACCTTTAATATACTGTTTAAACTGTCCAAAATCCTTCCAAAGTTTCCTGAAGTAGTCTAAAACGATTTCAAAAGCTTCTAAAACACTCCAGAATCTCCAAAACGCTTCTAAAGCAGTCGAAAGCCTTCCAAAAGCTTTCAAAATAATCTATAAGCTTTCAAATGGTTTTAGAACTGTCTATAACCGTCGAAAAGTTTCCAAATGTCCAAAGCAGTCCAGAACTTTAAATGCTGTCCAAAAAAATTCAAAAGATTCTGGAACACTATGGAAACTTCAAAATGCTTCTAATGCAGTTGGAAGCCTTCCAAAACAGTCTAATCCTATATCGTATGCTTCCTTGCAAAAAAATATACGTTTTTATAGAACTTAATGAAACTTCCTGTAAATTAGTTTTTAAAGTTTTAAAGTGTGTTCTAATGTTCTAAAGATTGTTGAAAATAAAATGCAAGTTAAAGAATGATTCATATAATTTTAAAATTAAAATACATTTTGAGCATATTGATACAGTACCACTCATAAAGAATGATATTGCAACCAAATAAAATCAATAAAAATTATAAATTTTAACGCTACTCTATTTTATAAAAAAAAATGTTAAACGGTCATTAACTTCCAGGGTAGATTTTTATTTTGAGTAAATTTATATTTTATAAGCTAAAAATGTTACACATACAGATAATGTAAGTCATACGTGAAACACACACACACATTAGTTTTAACAGAGTAATTTTCAAATTAATACTTCATCAAAAATAAGTATTTACTACACGACTCAATTATGGTGATTTTACAGCACCAACTAAACTAAAAATTAACATTTTAGCTACACCCTGTATAAAACACTTAAGTATGTCTCCTTTTTTGACATGGATTTTGCATTTTTTTAAGGTCAACTTAAGTCCTGCGCTTAGTAATGACTGTGATGTGGACAGTCTGGTAAAAAAGCCGATGTTGCATGACATGTTTGATCTTCTTGGTTTACCTTTGTTCAACACTGGACTGTCCATCTTTAACGTTTGTTTGGACAGTTCAGAAAGAAGCGAAAAGTGAGTGGTTACACCAATTTTTTGCATTTATTATGTTATTATTACATTGTAGCGAGGAGGAGGATAGTCAACGAAAGGACCCACTCAGCGGTACGGTGAGTGTTTTGAGTGCTGCAGGTCGCTGGAGAAAAAAATACAAGAGAATGTCTGCGCCCCAGGTATCTTCGCGCAGCATGAGTACCAAGTCAAGGTTTCGGTCAATTTCAGCCAACAATCAAAGTAACATTCTAAACTAGAACACACATTTTTATAAAAATAAATATAATTCCAGAGACTTACATGAAACTGCCAAAAGTACAAATGGACGGTATGACCCCTAATTTGCCATATAACTACACCGTGCCAAAAGAAAAACCTTTTAATGTAATTATACAGTCGGACACTAGATTAAAAAATCACTTTGTGGTGTTTCAGCAAGTGGAGGATGAAGGTAAAAAATACAAAACGTGGGGAAACGGGAGAGATTGGAGACGTCCACGACCCCGTGAAGGTGGATGGGTGAGAATTTGGCCTTTTAACTGCGAATCCAAACTGGACAGAAACAACAATGTAAGCTTTTACGGTGGTAATATGGGTGTAAAGGCCATGGTGAGCCAGGTTGGTTTATATAGATATATTGCTCTGGCAGGTACAGACTAATCAAATTAACTTTCAGTTAGTAAAGTTCAATAAAACTGCAAAGAATCTAGCAAAAAAACATCCTACAGCTTCTGAAAGCCAACTTTCTGAATATCTACAACAGGATATGAATATCTCTGGAGATGTTTGGATACCACCTCTATAAATGTTGTGTTCTTGTAGTTTGAAAGCTTTAAATATATGTTTAAAAATTTGATGGTTATAATAATTCGTTATTCCAACTAGTCCTCTACCCCCCTGTACCTCTAATGAAGGGTGTCTCAAATTCGATGATTTTACACTGGGTATCTCCAAAACTAGAAAAGATAGAGCAATGTTTGGAATCTCCCACGTATTTTCTTTGTATATGAATTTTTATGGAGCATGTTTATCTGTTCGTCAATGTCAAGGTTATTCTATTATTTGGGTAATATAAAAGCTGTATGTGATTTCAAGATTTGTTAGGGCTTAGAAACACCAAAATGGTATTTCCGGCTCCAAAACTTTCTGTCTTCTGATCCTTAAAACAATCACTAGAAGCTTTGAAACAGTTTTTTGCAGCTCAGAAATCCCAGTGTCTTTCAAACTGTGTTCTGAATCTTGAAAGTATTACAACAGGTTCTCAAACGGTTTTTGCAGGTCAGAAACACCATAATGGCATTAGTGGATTCTGATCCTTTAAAATATCACCAATTAGCGATTCTCTAGGTTGAGAGAAATATTGGTTAAGTTTGAAGCCCTCTAGCGGCCAAACGGTGTTGTCATATCTTTAGAAAGTCAATTTCATTACTCATTAGCTATCTATTGACGTAGAAAAGTTTATATAGTGTGGACCAAATAAGCGAGTTATTTACGATAAATGAAACACTGACTAAAAAAAGTGGAAAATAAATTCATCAACTTTGACGCCCTCTAGCCGCCAAATCGACAAACCAATTAACCAAAGTTGTCATATTTTTATAAAGCCCACTTTATTGGCTACCTATCGACATATTAAAGTCCTTACCATGTCAGTCAAATAAGGAGATCATTTGGGTTCAAACAAAACAGTGCATGAAAATATTCGTTACAAAGCCCATTTTATGAGCTATCCATCGACATACAAAAGTCCATAGATTATGTCAAATAAGAGAGTTGTTCACGATTGAATGAAAGAGTGTATAAAATGGTTGGGTAATGGATGAAAAAAGTGACGTAATTTTTTTCATTATAAATAAAAAAACAGTCAAAATAGCTGCCAAATGTCACGTGACATCACCAACAAACGAGTCAAAATGGAGGAATTGTGTGTGCTTGTTTCACGTAGCAGAAGAAAAGATTTTAAAAAATCACGTGACCTTGGAAAAACTGGTTGGAATAAAACTATTGAATAGAATCAAAATGGCGGAAATGTCACGTGATCACTGTCAAAACCGGGTTAAACATAAAATATGAAAAAAAATGGAAAACCTTCAAGGAAAAATATGAAAAAAGTGTAAAAGGAGAAAGTTGTAGGAAATTTTATCCTTTACCAGATTGTATTAGGGCACTTTGTCCTAAAGGGCCTTTTCTTTATATCTTCCTAAAGGGAGATATACCCTAAAAACTGTGTCAAAGCGCAAAAAAGTGTTTTAAAAGACCCTAACCCAAGTTCAACCGAGCGTAACTCGGTTATTTGGAAGAACATCAAAAATCTGTAAAAGAAAGACTTCTATATTTGTTTTCACTTAAGCTCCAAAATGTTGGGTATTTTTGAAAAGGTAGTTTTTAGCTTAATCCAAATCTGCATAAAGATATAGGATGTCCCATGAAAAAATATATGTTTGGTTCATATCTCATAAACGGTGTGCTCCAGAAAGAAAGGATTAGATATTTGGATTCTAGGTTAAATTTTTTATGGGAAGCCATTTCTAGCTTTTTTGCGTCGCTGATGATAAAGCAAATACACCTGGGGTTCCAAATTGTCAGATGTTCAAAACACACTGTAGCTCAGAAACGGGGGCAGCTGTTTCTTTCCCAAAAATCAAACACAGATTCGCGAAAACCGCATTGCTAAACTTTTGCTAATTTTTGAGATACCCGTTAAACCATCGATTTTGAGACACCCTGTATGTACAGTCTTTAGTAGACGTGAAACTAAGGTTTATTCACTTAAACATAATGTAAATAAATAAATAATAGTAGATATATTTAATTATCAAGAACAGTAAGAAAGTATTACTGATCTAAAGTCTTACACTATTTTTTGTGCGACTGAATATAAATCATCTTCACAAAAAAGCTCAAAAAAACACGGTACATCTACCATTTTTATTAATAATTATTACTTACATATTTTCATACAGAATAATCTTTACATAATGCGTTGATCAAACAATCCTCCTACTCTAAATTTAATGGCACAAGCCCATACAACAATAATATGGACAAAAATCTACTAGACGAAAAAACAAATAAATAAACGAAACACTACTACATAGTTAAGCCAACCATTACGAACCCTTCAGCCCCTAATATACACTTTATATACATTTAAAAGTTTTTTTTATAATTTTACTATATTATTAAAGATATGGCGGACAAAGTGAGATTAAAATAAAACTACAGCTAGTACCTAGAAATTTATGTAGTTAGCAAGTTTAACATTAATGGTTTAAACTGAAGCTGTAAGCTGAACTTACTTATACATAGCACAATTCCTGATAAGTTTAAGGTAACAATAAGTATAGTGACTTAATTATTTTATTACGTTTTATTGACAAGCATTTAAGGCAAACAGATTTGAAAGCTTTTGATTATTTAGCGTGCGTGGTTCTTACAGAATGGACGTCCTCCTTTGGCGAAGAAGCTTTGTCCTTCCAAGTTTTTCTTGCACATCTGTAATAGTAATAATAATGTTAATATTGTTTTTATTAAAAATGTTAAAATTTAAGAAATCAAAATTAGTTAAAAAAAGTTTGGTTTTGTATCACAAATTGTTGAATTAGTTACAGAATAAGACATTTATCCCAAAACTTTTTTCAAACAAGTTTTTTACCGTTCACTGGTGAAAGATCACAAATTACCTATAATTATAACACTACGTAATAAAATTTGGATCATGTTTGGTCCATATATTAGTTTTTGCAATATATTTTAGCGGAGGGAGGGTCTAGCAGTGCTAGGAGGGTTAGGGGACCTTAAAAGAAGCAAACCCAAAATTTTGGTTGGGTTGCCTAACCCATTATCTACTTAAATTATTCCATTTTAGGCCAATTTTTATCCAGGTTAAGCTTTTATTCAAGATTTTTTAAGATAATTTAAAAATTTTATTTTTTGACCGGACTACGAAGGCGTAGAAAGGCCACAGACGTTATTTTTCTTAAATTTCGACTTCAAACTCGGAAATTAACTAAATTCCGACTTTGAACTCGGAAATTAGTTAAATTTCGACTTCAAACTCGGAAATTAACTAAATTCCGACTTCAAACTCGAAAATTAACTAAATTCCGACTTCAAACTCTGAATTTAGTTAAATTCCGACTTTGAACTCGGAATTTAGTTAAATTCCGACATCGAACTCAGAATTTACATTGTCACATTGCAAAAGCTCTTCAAACCAAATTAGACAACATTTGTCAGTTTGGCAACATTGCAAACATTCTTCGAAGCAAATTAGTAAAATTTGTTAACTTTGGCAACATTGCTAACACACTTCAAAGAAATTAGTCGGACTTGTCAGTTTGGTTACATTACAAACACTCTTCGAACCAAAATTGTAAAATTTGTTAGTTTGATAACATTGCAAGGATACTTTTGAACCAAATTACCAAATTTTGTCAGTTAGGCAACATTTCAAACAGTCGTCGATATAAATTAGGACAGTTTGTTAATTTGGCAACATTGCAAGCAAACACACTTCAAAGAAATTAGTTGAACTTGTCAGTTTGGACAGATTGGAAACACTCTTCAAACCAAAATTGTAGAATTGGTTAGTTTGATAACATTGCATATACTCTTCAAACCAAATTAGTAAAATTAGTCAGTTTGGCAACATTGCAAACACTCTTTGATCTTAATTAGTAGATCTAAAATAGTAGAATTTGTCAGTTTGACAACATTGCAACTAAATTGCGAGTTTGAAGTCGGAATTTAACTAATTTTCTACTTTAAATACTATAATACCAAGTTAAAAAAACAATACTTACAGTGCAATTGAAGCATTGACTATGATAATTGTTGTTTAAAGCTTCCACCCAGCGATCACCAGCTTCGACGGGAAATCCGCAAGCAAAGCATTTAGTGGTGAACAACTCGTTCCAATCTGGAAATCGAAGAGTGTATTAAAATACTGATTTTATGACCCATCAGTTCTTCAAACTTACCAGCTTCGCAATACGGATTACCATCCTCCAAGAAGAATGGAGAATTACCGAACAACTTGCCACAATAGACGCAATTGAAACATTCAGGATGGAAGTTCTTTCCGATAGCCTTCAAGCAATCCTACAAAACACTTCGTATTACTTCTGCAGATCGAAGGAAACTTCAACAAGAGCAAAAACTTACGGTTTTAATCTTGGCGTTACATTTAGAACATGGTGGAGCCAAATACTGCTCAAAGCAATACTCGCAGTACAGCTGACCCTGCTCCTCGACGAAGCCGATGTCCTGAAGAGGACGTCTGCAAGAAGGAGTGGCGCAAACGAAATGCTGCGGACACCAGATCTTGCCCAAAGCAGTTATAAACGGTCCCCTGTAATTACATTTGTACTTTTAGCAACAAAACTAATAAATACACATAAAGTTACACTCTGTTCCCTCCACCTTCATTCTAAATTACTTACGTTACTTCAGTGTTACATTTCAAACACTTTGGACCACTTTCTTCTCTTCCATTCCTACTAAATTCCTTACTAATTGTCTCCATTTGACTAGTAAAAGTCAAGTGATCGGGTAAGTTACTTTCTGTAACCACCCGCTTGGAAACACCCCCTCTAGCTCCGTTAATAGGCACCACAAGTTCCGACTTGACCCTTTTATTATAATCCCCATTATTCAACAGAAAACTCATTCTAGGGCTCTGAGTCTCGGAAATGCTGACTCGTTTCAATTTCGGTATTAAACCTTTAGTGATCTCGGTTATAATGCGGTCTTTGGCTCCCTCCAAATTAGAGTTTCTCCCACTCGACGTGGAGGAGTTAGAGTAGTCTGATTTGGGGGAAGAACCGATGGAGTCTAGTTGCGAATGTGTGGTGGAGGGGATGGAGATGTTGATTTGCCCGTAAACCGGTACCGAAATAGGGGCTGGATTCATTGCTAGTTGCTGACACTCTTCCATTGTTATTTCAGTTAGGTTAGGATGTGCATGCTCTAAAACACAAAGTAAAAACCACACTGCATGCATAGCAAAAAACGTCCAGTTAATTAATATTTGCAAATAAATGTCAAAAAAATGAAATAGCTGCAGACTACAATAATTATAAAGTAGTGGCGGAACGTTAGATCCCAGTTTTGATAATAATAACAATAATAATAATAATTTAACTATGATTTCTGGTTGTTTTTATTCAAATTTAAATTTTTCATTGAAAGCAATGTCAATATACAGGGTGGTCCAGTTTTAAATGTCAATAATTCACCAATCCATAGCCAATTAAAAAAATAAGTTGACATTCATTATGTCATTTTCCTGAAAAGTGCTTCCTATCGTTTTTTTTGTCATAACTGTCAGACCGTTGGAGCAATATTGATCAAATTTGGAACAAGCACTTTATTACACGTTATTACGGTCGAAGACCCAAAACTAGCCCAACCCAACTTAAAAATTGTCTTGGAAACGGAAAATTCACTTAAGAAGTTTAAAAAATATTATTGTAGCCAGTTTTCATATGGTAGTTTCAGACAAACTGAAAGACTTTAGTTTTGAAAATTGACTTTTCATGCAAATTGTAGACATAAAAATTAAGTACTTTTTCAAGAATTTGTTACTACAAATTCATATATTTAAACCTTAAAAATTGACTTGAACCCCAAAATGTGACTGAACTAATGAAAAGTGACATCAGAAGCTTAAAATTTGCATTTGAAGTAAGTTTTCATAATTTGAAGACAAATTTCAATATTTTAGTCTTGAAAATAGTCTTAGATGCAGGACATTGACATTAGATTCATGAAAATTGTCTTGAAAACGAACTTTTCGTGCTTTTTACTTTGCTTTTCATTTTCTTCGAATTCTGGACTATTTTTAGTGCTTCAGAATTGCTTTCAGCTTCGAAAATCGAGTTTCAAGACTATCTTCACCAAGTTATTGACAAATAGCAAACTTAAAAAACAATTTTTACATTCTTCATAGACTTAAAATGGCATTCCAAGCTTTGTCACTATTAAATCGACTTCAAAATTCGGGTATTTCTTAATAAACTAGACTGTTTTTAGTGTTTTAAGGCTGTTTTCAGTGCCTCAAATCGAGTTTCAAGACTATCTTTACAAAGTTTTTGACTTATCAGGCCTAAAAGCCAGTGTGTCCACTGACCATTGTCTTGAAAATGTTATTTCAAGCTTCTTCACTATTAAATTGACTTCTACACTCATAAGTGCAATAAATTGTAGCATCTCTAAGAAATTCAGACTGTTTTTAGTGCTTTTTAAGACTGAAAAATCGAGTTTAAGACTATTTCCAAAAGTCAATAATTTTTATAGAAATAAAATGTCCGAAAATTTAATTTACTTCTAGACTTGTTGTCCAGTCCAGAAAATTGAGTTGTACACCAATTAAAGTATTGAAAATATACTTTTGGACTCTCTTTAGTCCTAGTAAAGTCAGTTCTAGCATTAAAAGTCAACTTTTATATTATTTTTAGTAGTAAAAAATGAGTTTTATGCACAATACAATCTTTGTCTTGATTTCCGGACTTTTTTTAGTTCTTGAATGCCAGTTTCAGACACTCAACCAGGATGGCAGTCTGAGACAGCGAATCATAAGACCATTCCTAGTAGTAAAAAAGTTTTTAGACTATTCAGTATAAATTTGGACTTTCACAAGTCTTGGACATTCAGTTTTAAACTATAAAACGATTTTTTAATTTGAAATTTGGAGGACTGTATCTTCCTTAGGAAACGTTTTTCAGAAAAATGACATAATGCAAGTCAACTTATTTTTTGATTAGCTATCAAATGGTGAATTATTGACACTTAAAACTGGACCACCCTGTATATTGAAATCAAAGTAAAATGCTAGAAAAAAAATGCTAAAAAAAATGTATTTGTCACATTCAAAATAATGTTTGTCAAATCAGACTAAGGTGCGTATTCTTGAAACGAGGGGAGTTATCAAGAGAAATATGTCTATAGAATGAGTCAGGAACCTGCCATTGTCAGCTTCTTCTGTCACATTCTATCAGCACTTTTATTATCATCGTCTAAATAATAACGACCAGAATATAGTAATATGAATATAAAGTAATACTAAAAGCAACACAATAAATTAAAAAAATCACAAAATTTCTTCAACAACATAAAACGTCACGACAACTCCATCTTCTACCTGATTTGACCATGACAATGACCGCACAATGCAACTCTAGATCCGGGTAGAGCCGCAGTATTCAACAAGCCTCTGCCTCTCTTAGGGGCTGCTGTAATACCGCCAGACTGTCGTCCAGTACCAGCACCTACATTAGGTTGAGGAATAGAGGGTTTGGTAACGTTTGCACTAGGTCTTGGACAAGCCGCTGGCGTAGGCACATGCTTGATCGGAGCTAAGGAGTTTGGAGGAAATACTTTACGCACTGGAGGCATTGGTGGAGGGGTTGGAGCTGGTTGAAGCTGACCTCTGCAGGTTTCGGAGAGTTTTTCTGAAGCTTGTCGCAGTGTGGTTGGAGTGTCGAGTCTAGGTTGGAGATGGTGGGGGTTGGTAATGTGAAAGGTTTGTGTACTGGGTGGTTCAACGTTTGGAACGTTCACTTTGGAGAAGGGTTTGGTGGTGGTAATGCTACGTTCAATTTGGACGTTGTGCTCTTTGTGCTGATGTTCAAACTCTTCGGTGACGATTTTCTTTCTTTGAATTTGGGTACGTCCGTCTGCGGACATGGTGGTGTTCTGGCTTTGAACTTGGTTTACTCCGGCAAAGTTTTCCTGATGAAGCTTTTCGGAGATGTCAGTTTTGGCTAGAATGTTTCCACTTTGTTGTACTTGGCTGCAACGTTGGTCACGGTCGCATACTTGCAGGAGTTGTTGGACTTGTTGTTGTACTGTTCCAGTTTGCAGTTCAGCTCCAACTGGGTAAGCAACATTCTGGCTAACCTTATTAAAATCCGCTACTTCTTCAAAAGAAACATCCTTTTTACAGAAATCAATCCCACGATGTTCTTCAATTTTATCTCTTTGATTTTTGTAATCTGGCAGATACGTTTGAAGGTTTTGTTTTGCAACCCTAACCCTTGAATCTTGAGGGTTTGGAAGGGGTTCAGAAGACTTTAAAGGATTCGGTGGTGGACCTTCAGCAGGCGACTTGGCCCTCTCATGTCTATTCAAACCAGGAAACGGAGAAGGACTTCTACTGCGTGTCTGATTTTCTGGATGAGGACTTGGAGTGCGCGAGATTTCCGGATGAGCTGGATCGAACAAGTTGGTTTCCACTGTTCCTTGATAGTGGGGAACCAAGTTATCTTGGTAGTAAGGGAGCAATGGCGGAGCTTTGTTGATCATACTAGGAGTAACCGGTCTTGGACGTGGAGAAAATGTCCCTGAAGAAGGCCGGTCATCTAAAACTGGCTTGAAGTTGACCTGATGATCCACGTGGTTGTTTTCACTAGGTGCTACAGTGATTATTGGAGCTTGTTTCTGAACTTTAACTTGTTGTTGCTGTTGATGTTGTTGGTGGTGCAACTGTTGTTGCTGCTGTTGCTGGTGCTGTTGCTGCTGCAACTGTTGCTGCTGCTGCTCCAATTTCTCTCGTTCTCTTTTCTGTTCCTCAATCCGCATTTCTGCTCTCTGTTTCCTCTCCATTAAAATCAAATCAGCTTCGGCAGTGGCCTTCAAATCCATTTGGTAACTAGGCAACCCCTCAGGTTTGTGTAGCATAGCGGACACCGATACCGGTTTCACTTGAATCACCTCCTCTTTCTGCTTATGCACCTCCTTCCTTACCTCCACCGACGTTTTCTCCTGCTTAACGTGATGCTGTTGAACCGCAGCTTTTTCTTCTACCACTTTTTCCCTGACGATGGTAGCCGGTCTTTCCTCTACGGTAGCAATGTATGATATGGGGGTTTGAGGTTTTGGCGGAGGGCTGAGTACTGGAGGAGTGGTGTTTACTTCAATAGAAAACTGAGAGTGGTCAGTTTTGTTGCTGAAGGAGCAGGTAAAGCCCTGAAATAGCGGTGCGTAGGCTGATGGTTGTCCTGTTTGAGGTTCTTGTGGTAGAGAAATGACCTGGTGGGTGACATGGGCTGGTTCAAAAACTTCAGTTTCAGTGATTTTGGTCTCCTTCCTTTCGCTTGCTTCCAGAGACTCTTGAGTTTCTGATTGAATGCGTTTCTCCAACACTGAAGGCGGATAGTAGCTGGGTGGTTTAGGAGCTTTAACGTTCATTTTAAAGGACTCGGGCAATTCCTCTGGTTTTAGAGGTTTAATTAGATCGACATTTGATGTCTTCGACTCTTTTCTCTTGCTCGAATCTACAAATTCAGCTACTAAAGGAGTGTAAGGCCGTTCTGAGGCGGTGGTCAGAGCTGAACGCATATCCAATTTTTCTTCCGGTTTGGGTAATTCTTCCAAAAGCTTATCTAGAGGATCTTTCGGTTTCTTCTTTACTGGAGGTAAAGGAGCAGGACTTCCAACAGGAGTGAATGGACGTTCAGGGGCAATTTCTAAAGCCTTCACAAAGGGACTGTAAGGTTTCGGAGGTGGTAGTTTTTCTTTTTTTGTTGTTTCTTCTTTTTGTTCCTGGAGAATAAGAGGATGTTCTGGAGGGAAGTAAGGTTCAGTTTCATCCGGTAAGGGCACAGGCTTTGTAGTTGTATGGGTTGACAGATTGTAAGGTTGAGCTGGAGCAATGGCTAGAGCCGAAGCCAGAGGACTGGCTGCAGTTTTCCTAGATGGAATTATAGGGAAGGTATCTGGATCTGGAGCTGTAGTCCTCACTGCTTGAACTAATGGAGATTCCCACTTTTGTGGGACTGTATTCTCGACTTTAGTAGACAGTTTGCACTCTACAGTGTTGGGTGTGTATTCTGTAGGTCGTTTCAACTCACTGAAGTCCACATTCTCAATTAATGTCTTAGAAGATATGGATTTACCAACCAATTCCAGGTCTATTGCAGAAATATCGTTGTTATTCAATTGAGGGGCTGCTTTGATGACACTATCTACCAGTTTTTGAGTATCCAGAGTTTCAGTTAAAATTTCCACGCACTCTGTGGCACTTCGTCGACCGGAAAATGAAATTTCCTCAGAATAGAACGACATTGTCTCGTCCTCGTCCGCGAAATAGTCACTTTCAAACTGTGTCCGTTTTTTTGCCGCTTTTTTCTCGATTTCAGCTTCAACCTTTGAAGGTGGGGGGTAGAATAAAGGGCAGGCTGTTGGAACTTCTAGGTCTTCGTGAGGAGGTGGCCAGGTTATATTTGTGGTGCGGGCTTGGGGGGTAATAACACACGCGACACACATGTAGGGTTAAAAAAATACACAAAAAAGGAAAGGCAAAAAGAAAAAAAAAAGTAAAATGTTAGCTGGTGATTAAATGCGTTCAGTTTGCTATAAAATAGTATAACAATTTGTTGAATTATCCGTAAAAAAAGCCAAATTTGTCTAACTAGACTAAATGTCTGTAAAAAGCCAGGTTGTAAGCATTTTTTTTTCAAAAGCTACTACTCGGTTACTAAGGAAAATGGCCGAGGTTTGGAATTGAATGACCAATCTGTAATAGAAAAGACAACGGTCATAGTCCTGAAAGAAAACACGGTTTAGCGCTATACTATTTTAGAACAAAACTGACTGAAAAATACTACAAAATAAATAATAAAATAAAAAGCTGTAACAACAAAAAGAACATTAAAAACAGGGGTACCTCTAAATAGTCCACCTGAAGAGTTTAACGTGGGTTTTCGTCCTAAAGACATAGACATTGATTGTAAACAAAGACAACTACTAATGAATGAATGAAGAATGATTACTCAAACTAAGAAGAAAATAATATATACAAAGTATGTCTCCAAGTAGGAAAATGTTTATTGGTTAAAATAAAGTAGTTTTATTATTAATTATACAGTTTTACCACCTAACAATATTTTATTAAGCATCATATTTGATAATGTTTTAATGTTATATTTATGTTTGAATTTAATATTTGAATGTATTTCAAATGTTATGCTAACCAATTCTAATTCTCCTCTTTAGTCAGAAATTTGTACAGAACATAAATCTAATATTGAAACTCTAAACAAAAAAAATTTAATTTAAAGCAAGTTTTTCTGAAAAATATTTACTTTTTAGAGCAATTTTAAAGTTTTTTGTTTTAAGTAGAATTTATGTTTCTCTTCTTTATTTGCATAATTTTTTTCCTTTTACTCTCTTTGTTCTTTACTCCTTTCCTGGTTTTTCTCTTTCTCATTTTATTTTTATCATTCTTATTTTCTTGCTTGCTTTGCCTATTTGTTTTCTTCTACTAATGCTTTCATTCTCATCTCTATTTCTTGCACTTTTATTGCGGTTAAGTTCTGGCCACTAACTATATTGTATTTTTTCTCAAACACGTTTTTTTCTATCCGTTTTCTTTATCTCTATCCTATGTTCTCTTTCACTTCCTATTTATTTTCCATTAATTCTGTTTTTACGCTGTTTTTGCTTCTATTATTCTTCCCTTTACGTTAAATTTATATCATGATTTATTTTGCTTTTGTTTTTTCCCTTTTTTTTATTTACACAGAGTTGTTTGATCAAAACGAGTGACTAGTATCACAGACAAACAACCATATTCTAAATTTTGTTAAGCCCAACACGCACTTAATAAAGATATCTAAACGGTCAGAAATACA